>NC_050079.1:1029235-3429235 GCF_009764565.3 Dermochelys coriacea | reverse complement strand
CTCTCACAGGTCAATATAGATGAAGCTGTGGCTGTCCATGCTTTTCCCCCAGCGTGGAGTGGTAGGGTTAGGCCCTGAGGCCATGAGAAAAGCTGGGGGGGTGTAGGGAGGAGCTATGCTGCAGTTCTCCACTGACTGCAATGGGAGTTGAGCCCAGGATTGTTGAACCTGGAGGTCAACAAAAGCCTGCAGCTTCTGAGTTTGCTGTCAGAGAAGCTCCATCATGTCTTGGAGCATCTCCTGTGCCTTTCTCCTGCCCCCTCTTTCCTTCTCTGTACAGTCTGCAATATTCACCCTCCAGGCCCACTGTTCAAGGTCTGATGCAGCACTGGCTTGAAGGCTCTCACAGAACATGGCCTCCTGCATCCTCTGTCCCAGATAAGGAGGAGAAAATAAGTCATTCCACTGGTGTGGGGGAAGAGCCCCTTGAGGCCACATAAAACACACAGAGGTACCATAGTCAGGAGACTAGGAACGGAAAGTGAAACTTAAGACTCAGAACTCCCCCCCCTTCCCTTGCTCTCCTAAAGTGTTAAACAAGACAAGCTTATTGATGCTTGTGCTTTGGAGTTCCTGAACCCTGGTGCCACTGGCAGCACCAGCTATGTTGAGTATGACCTGCCAAGGGTGAAGGAAACGAGAAGGATTGCTCAGTTGCATGAAACTGAGTATAAGAAAAGGCACTGAAGACTGGCACCATTTTCCACAGGTGGTGGTGATTTTAGCTGATATCTCACCTCTGAGAGTAACAAAGGCACAGAGAGAGCACAGCTGCTGCTGGGGTCTCAAAGCCCCCCAGACCCATATACTGCTAGTCTGTGTGCTGCAACAGTGCCTGCCAAAGTTATCACAGACTGGTGTGGGGAGGTGTCATACCACAGAGGATGAAATAAGGCTGCCCTCCCTAGAAACTTTCAGCAGAGGACTGCAGAGAACCTCCATGGAAGCTTCATAAAGATCTCTCAAAAGGGTTCAAGGGATATCCTTGTGTACGTAAACAAACTGCTCTGCATGCCCTGCCCCCCTTGGAACTCTAGAAGTGAACAAAAAGCAGATAGCAACTCTACCTCTCTTGGATGAACCACTGCCTCTTCTAGCACAAGTAAATTAACGAAAGTCCAAAGCTGTGTCCTGCTATTTTACTGCTTCCCAGTAACGGAGAATTTTTTTACACACTTACCCGAGGTTCCTTCCCCTGCATCGGGCTCACTTGTGCTCGACTGGCTGCACTGGGGTGGAGTCATAAATGTGTCCTGGCTCTCTGCACAGCTGGCTCTCCCAGTTGCCTGTCCCCCATACACCACCTCTCTACCTCTTCCACTGTTCACAGCAGGGGCCTATGACTTGGGCTTCTTGGCAGTATCTGGTGCTGGGCGGGAGACGTCTCTGCTGAGGATGGCATGCACCTTGCTGTAAAAGCAGCGGGTCTGCAGCTTGGCACCAGATTGATCGTTGGCCTCTGGTCTTCTGGCACGCAGTCTGCAGCTCCTTGGCTTTCACCCTGCACTGCTGCTGGTCCCCATGGTACCCTCCTCCTGCATCCCCAAGCAATCTGCTGGTAGATGTCGACGTTTCTATAGCAGGTTCGGAGCTCTGTCTACACAGCCTCTTCTCCCTACAAGCCCCAATGCCTCTTGTCTGCTCCAGGGAGGAGCATGGCTGAAGCTTGCCGCTGCCATGATCGGTTGTACACAGCAGCAGAGAGCAGATAGAGGTGTGTCCACCAAGCTAGGCAACCAGGAAAAGTCACTTCAAAAATTCACAAGGGTTTTAAAGTGGGGAAGGGGTTTCCCGTCTACGTGACCCCTGCGCAGTGGAGCTGACAATTGTAACCAGAGCAATCAGCATCAGGCATTGTGGGACACCTGCTGGAAGACTGGTAGGATCACCATAGTGATCATCACAGTGTCTACACTTGTACTGCATCAACCTCTGTATGTTGACCTTGGCTCAACGTTGCTCAGGCAGGTGCCGCTGCTATGTCAGCGTAATGGGGCACTTACATCTGTGGGAGACCAATTTAAACGCAGACATATCCACAATTAGACTGACATAAAGCGGCTTATGTCAACCTCACTTTGTAGTATAGACAAGGCCAGGTTTAGTGCTAAGGTTCATGTTGACTAGGGAAATTCCACAGGATTAAAAGCTCTTTCACTTATGTAGCACCTTTCATCCAAATGGAACCTAACATGCTTTTCTGGCTGACTGCTCAACTTATGCACTGTAAATATAGGAGTAGCTTTACACATGACTGAAATGCAGCCACCTCTGAGGTGGAATGCAACAGCTGTCTTACCGTGCTTAAAAACACTACACAAAATGCAGGGTGAGTTTAAGAGCACAGGATGTCATTTCAAGAGCTGGCTAAATGCTGCAAAATAATTTCTGTAAATACGGGTTTACATTTCTAATTTGCTTTGACTATGTTTACACCCTTGGTCGGGTTTGTTTTCTGTGAGTGTTCTACAGAAAGAGTTCATCCATCCGGCCTTGTGGTAACTGAATGACTAATACAGGGGCAACTACTAATGAAGAGTGAATTTTCAGAGCTGACTACATACATTCCACTCTTGGTGGCATATTTCAGGTTTCTGGAGGTGGAGGAGCTCGGGGTTCAAAGGATGGAGGGAAGAACCGATTTCACATGCCAGACTCTCAGCTGCTATAAATTGATGTCGCTTTAGTGACATTTACGCTAGTTTACGCTAGCTGTGGAGCTGACCTTGGGCCTGTGTTTAACTGTGTTCAGTGCAGGATTGTTGTATGTTCGATACAATTATTCCAGTTTATCTTTAAAAGTGTAGCCTCAGGGCCTGCTATGGAATGGCACCTGAAAAACATGCATGTGATTGTGTCTGTGTGCAGTTATCACAAGTGCACATGCAAAAGGGATAATTGTGTGCACAAAGTAATCTGGTTGAGCAAGATCAAATTAGACACCTGATATGGCTGAAAATCTGTTTGTGTCACTATTTTGTTTCTAGTTCTCTAAAACTGATCATCTTTGATAATGAAATAGGTTCGGTATCCTGCTCCTTCCCCCACCCCGGGTCCCCCCAGCAGTGATTACCTTCCTGGTGCGCAGTAAAAAGAACATACCCTTCTGCTGCAGTTTGATTCTCCGGTTTCTAACCTGAACCTAGAATATAAATCAGCAACACAGAGAGTCTCACTTTGACAGCTGGGATTTTCAAAGGAATCTTGGTGGGCTCTGCCACAGTCACAAACTGGCAGGAAGCAGCCGAAGGGGTGAGGGGAACTGCTCTGAGAAAGGCCTGGAGGCAGATGAAGATAGGAAGTAGCCCAGGACAGTAGCAGTGAGTCTGAGGTAGCAGCAGACCATAACTGCATAATACAGGGTCCCGGGGCTGGCCTGCATTCTTCTACTGACCCCCCCACCCCCACCTCCCAAGGAAAGGAATGTATAAGCCCCTCTGGTTCAAGGGGGACAAGGACCCTGAGCCCTGGGTGGGGCTGAAGGCCTGGCATAAGTCATTATGCTCTTGATTGGCTGGGCTTTTTACTACCCTGGAAGGGATGGGACTATCCATGTCCTGGGTGGAGGGCTGAGCTGTGAGATGGGGCAAACAACTGCAGGGCTAGAGGGGCCGTGAATAAGGGCACCAGATGTGAAGAGCCTGCTGCACTGGCCACAAGGGAGTGTGCTGGCCAGTGAGTAACCCCTTCACATCTGTGCAGAGGAACGTTTCTTCCTAGCCCCTAATAGTGAATGGTGGGTTCTGGACTTACCTGAGCTTTAGGGAGAGAGGAAGGTGTCTGCTACCAGCTAAAGCACCTCTTAGCTGCTTCTTTTGGCCCTCAGATCATTCAAAAGGCTTCTTTTGACATGGTCAAGCTCAGGGCCCCGCTAGCGTGAATAGCCCCAGTTTTGCAGAATCAAAACATTGCCCTTGAAAGAACCCTCAATGGGGACAAGAGCTTCTGCTGGGACTTATGAGGGTTGGTTTAGAAATAAGGCCATAACAACCATGTGAAAAGCAGGTGGGACACATGCCCCCCAGCTCTCAGGGGCTCTTCCCACTAGCCAGCATTTGGAATTAGTTTAATTACCTTTGCCCATTCTAAGAATTAAGATCTCAAGCATGGTTTGCGGTTTTTACCTTTGATCTGCAGGTGGGTCGCTTCTCCCAGCTGAGGAGGATTTGGCTCGGGTCTTTTTTCCAACCTTCCTAACTGGCACAGAATGAGCCCTACTCCCTCCGTATGCCCCCAGATCCTCCATTTGCGACTTTGGGCCCAATTTTCTACATTGGGTAACTCATATTAGCCACTGAATTGACCATCCAATTCACCTAAATGAGACTGAATCAACACTAAGAGCTTGTCTACACTAGAGCAGTCAATCAATTGTGCTTCAAACAATGATGCTGCATCAGCCACTGAGTCTGTCCACACCCTCAGCTGAGATAAGGTTTGCTATTATGTCCACACTTGGACACCATGGATTGATTGAGATTTGGGCTATGATCTCTGACAGCTGTTACTTGACATCTGTCCGAGCAGGTGGTTCCCTCAGCCAGTGCCTCTCCTTAGCTTGCCTGTCTGACCCCCACCATGCACCCTTCATCCCCACCCACTCAATATTCCCTCTCTCCCCATCTATAGTTCACCCACCATCAGGCCATCCCACATTACTTCCCTGCGATGCCCCCTCTACTCCCACGCTGCAGCTCGTCAGCTGGCAAGGAGAAATGAGTAAAGGAAACTCACGGCTCAGGCTGGGACCCGCTTACCATGAACTTCCAGTTTCATTCTATTTCCTTTAAAGTTGTGGGTGGCATTCCCCACCTCACAGGTATAGACTCCAGCATCCTGAGCCTGCACATGGGGTATCCGGAGAGAACCAGACTCTGCTGTGAGGTTTTTAGACCACTTGAAGCGCCTATCTGAGGGATTCAGTCTCCTCTTTGTACCATGAGATAAAAGCTATTTCACGTGCCTCCATGGGAGGGAACCTGCACTCGATAATGGGCTCCGACCCCATGACTGCAAAGATGCAGCGCGGGGACTGATACATGCCTGGGGCAGCAGCCTTTGCAGAGCCTAGATGAGGAAGAGAAAATAATCATTTAAAATAATGTTCTGAAACACTTTATCTTCCAAACCCGCCAAGGTTTTTCTAAATCTGATTCTAGTTATGAGCTCAGGAGCTGGACCCCCTAACTGAGGCAGGGATGGGTGTGTCACTAGCGAGCGTGCAGCTGATTGCAGCATGGGATGAATTTGTTCTGGCGCACTGGTAGTGGGAGAGTGAAAATTAGAGATTTCTAGTCTAGCTGTGTTTTTAGTACTGCGTCTATCACAGCAACTTCATGAGCTGATGTTTGTTTTGGGCATAGGGAAAGGCAAACATGGGGAACACAAAATTAAATGGATGGGGCAACTACATCAGTGCAATGCTATGGGGGATTGTTTAGAGGTGCAGTTTCAGGAAAGTCACCCCTGCAGCTGCGTGTCTACGTTTGTACAGTATGTGCCACTGATATTGCTCAGCAGCTAGTGTTCACTTTGGTACCTTAAAAAGAAAAGGAGTACTTGTGGCACCTTAGAGACTAACACTTTTATTAGAGCATAAGCTTTCGTGAGCTACAGCTCACTTCACTCACGAAAGCTTATGCTCTAATAAATTTGTTAGTCTCTAAGGTGCCACAAGTACTCCTTTTCTTTTTGCGAATACAGACTAACACGGCTGCTACTCTGAAACCTGTCATTTGGTACCTTAAAATATCATCCCTGGTTCTGCTGAGATCAAAGTCCTTTGCACTGTCCAGAGCTGTAAATGTGGATGGGTCAAGGGGGTTCCAAAGAGGATGGATCTAGACTGTTCTCAGTGGTAGCAAATGAGAGAACGAGGAGTGCAAGTGGGGGAGGTTTAGGCTGGATATTGGGAAAAACTTTTTCACTAGGAGGGTGGTGAAACACTGGAATCCATTACCTAGGGAGGTGGTGGAATCTCCTTCCTTAGAAGTTTTTAAGGTCAGGCTTAACAAAGCCCTGGTTGGGATGATTTAGTTGGTGATTGGTCCTGCTTTGAGCAGGGGGTTGGACTAGATGATCTCCTGAGGTCCCTTCCAACCCTGATATTCTATGAGGGATGGGAAGGGAAGATGCTGAAAGCTAAAGGACCATGGAATGAATGGGGCGAAGAGGCTGAACTACCTTGGCATTGCTAGAGAAGGGGGGTCCCTCCACAGCAGGGTTAATGCACGTGGCTGGAGTGGGGAAGTTTGCACTGCTGTCCCCTGCTCTGTGGATAAACAGAAGATTACAACTCTGGAGACTGGCAGACCCAGAGCAAACCCCCTATAACTAGACTGGGATGGCTAAACTGAAGTCCTGATAAGGAGAACGGTGCAGTCGTCTTACCTGTACAAAGGCAAAGCAATCCTAATAGGAAGGTTGTTCTCTCCAGGATAGACACCTCGCTCATCCTGGCTGTGAGCTGTCTCCTCAGCAGGTTCTCTATTGAAAGAGGGTTCTGGGGGAGTTTTCAGTTTTACAGTGCCAAACTCTCAGTTCTCTTCACCAGTTCCTTTCTCTGGGGCCGGGGATTAAGAGAACCAGATGCGTTATTATATGAGAATTATTTTTTGCTCCTTCTGGGCTGGAGTGTCCTTAATACAACAGAGCTACTTCAGAAGGCTGTGACTTGTTCTGGAGCATGTCTCGCTCTGCCTTTCTGCCATGAAGGAGCCAGGTGACAGTTGTCCACATGCGTCTAGCAGCGAGTGTGTATTTTTATATATAGCCTCCAAGGCCAATCTCCACCAAAATAGTTTGGCTGCTGTTAGACTCTCTCTGCGTGAGGCGCCTCATCTGGCGAGCAAAGACTTAACTAAAGAAGAGAACCTCTGTGAGCTCTGCTAACAAGAAGCAGCCTGGGGGGGGTTAGTTTGGGCTTGCGGTTGAGGAATTGGGCTGTGATCCAGCAGACAGCACAACCAGATAGCACAACCTGATCACAGCTAAGACCTTTACACTCTATGATACTATAAATAATAATAAGGGACAGGTTAGAGAATCTCTGTAATGAGGTGACACGGGCAAGCTCACTTCTAACAGCTCTTAGTCTTTTAAAACAAATCGTTCCTTTAGATGCATGACAGGGCTTGCAAGAGAAAGGTCCCCCTCGTTCAGATGCTGCATGGGATTGGGGGGGAGTCCATGGAGAATGAGCCATTCTGCAAATAGCTTTAAGGGCAGGCTCAAAGTTGGCCCAGCAGGAGGGCTACATTGGCAACTTGGTAGAAGCCTGAAGGAGGCAGGTTATTGGCATAATGCTTCAGTTTGGAGTTGCAGCCTACAGAGACGACCATTCCCAGCATGCAGTGCTCCAGGTTCCTCTCAACAGAACTTGGATGAAGATGGAACCTTGCATGCTGGGAACAGAAATCCTGAAGGCCCCTGTTATAAGAGGAGCAGTTAAGGCTGCTCTCAGTTGTGGCATAATTCTGAAGTCACACTCCTGAAGTAGGCGGCAGTACTCCACATTTACCCCCTTGTAAGTGAACGATTTAACGTGTTCACAAATTTAATGTGTGTCCTATCTGAGGCTCACCAGGAGACAAGCTGGCATCGCCTGTAATGCACATGACTGCTGCAGCGTTAGGATTCCATGCCTGGAATCTCTGCTGGACCGTGCCTTTGCCTTTCATTGTAACGTAACCTTTCAGGAACCCTTGACTGCCCAGTGTGTGCCAGATTACTCATGTTGAATTTTCTGAGGTGGGTTCTTTGGGTCTGGCTGCACAGCACACTAAGCTGAGGCTCAGACACAGACTTCAGCCAAAACTCTGCTTCCATCCGTCCAGAAATCAGTCTGGCTTGGGGAACTGCTCTGTACCCTGCTTGCAGACCTTGCTAGGGCAGGTGGGTCAGAGCCGGAGTCCCACCATGACATGGGTCAAAGCTCAGGCATTTTATGGTGTGGACATAGGTCAAGTGCAGGTTGCCAGACTCTGGTCTGGGGAGTCTGCCAGTGCTATGCCTCAATGCCCTGGAGCTATGTTTCCCAGCCCTTCAATGCCAGAGCTTCAGAGCATGGGCCAGATCCTCAGCTAGTGTGAACTGATGTCTCTCCATGGAACCATGCCAGTTTACATTTCCTGAGGATTTGGCCCCGAATCCTTTGTCTTATTTCCCCTCTATTTTCTCATACACTCTTAAAACTCTTATCTTATGGCAGATAATAATTTAGGTCTGATTCTCTGCTGTGTTGTTACCAGCTTTACAGCTGCATGACTCTACAGAGTTACCCAACTGTAGGCTTGGTGTAACAGGAGAGAAGTAGGGGCTTAGAGACAGACCCCCAGGAAATGTAAATTATCAGAGTTTTACTGGTTTCAGAGTAGCAGCCGTGTTAGTCTGTATTCGCAAAAAGAAAAGGAGTACTTGTGGCACCTTAGAGACTAACAAATTTATTTGAGCATAAGCTTTCGTGAGCTACAGCTCACTTCATCGGATGCATTTGGTGGAAAAAACAGAGGAGAGATTTATATACACACACACACAGAGAACATGAAACAATGAGAGTTTTACTGACTCTCACCAGCAGCTGACCTGTCCCTTAGTCTGAAGCCAACATCTCACAGGAGTGACCTCCAGTTGGATGAAGACACTGCTGCTTGAGATTTGAATAAAGCCCAGCAACCACCAGGTTGCACTCTGACATCGCCGTGGAAAGTGGCGGACTAGATGCTATGGTGATCTAAGCTCTGATGCTTTAAGCATGGTTGCAGGAGGAAAAAATACCTTCCTTTCTGTCTAAGCGAGAGCCATGCAGACGTGGAAGGAGCACTTGTGAGACAGTGGTTTGTGGTGCAGCTCAGACAATGCGTTGGGTGTGCAGAATTAGCTCTGCACCTCGCTGGGGCTGGGGAGCACAGAGTCTGAAGAGCAGTCCGGATAACAGTAGCCACAGCAGCCAGTGAAGACCGTAACTGATGTGAACATTCGTGTCACGTGACTGTGGCCAGGAAATAAAGACCAATCCCTTATGGGCACTCCTTTATGACATGGTGCCAGGAGAAAACTGCACCTCGGAGCAAAAATGGAACAAATGAGGCTCCTGAATCCCAGTCCGGAAGGGAACCCGTCAGAGAGCTGAGCAGGGGGCTTTGCAGCGTTCCAGACTCTCTTGGAGGCAAAGGTCATGGTAGAGAAATCTGAGAGGGGCAAAGCATCGAGACTGCTCCGGGCCTGGAATCTCTGGCGATTGACAATACATCCCAGTGGGATCAAGGGCACTGCAAATGGCTAGCTAGGCCTGCAGAAATGTCCGGAGTGCTGTGACCCAGGCAACATCACTTGGAAAAGGCCCGTTGTCAATCCAGTGAACCAGGTGAGACCATTCGGTTGGAGACCCAAGAAGGAGAGACACACCTGGAGTTACTGGATATTGAGCTTTGCCATGTGATGGTGGTATTACCCTTTTGTAACCCTGGCCCATGTCAAGTGACTGGGACCCCCTTCTCCACACTCTGCCCCCAGCACTCCTGTGTCTGGCACCTTTATTACAACCCTGAACCCAAGCATTGACTTCCTGCTCTAACCACTACATCACGCTTTCTCATACAACTTTCTGTGTCTGGATCTTCTGCGTAGCTGCCTTTTAGGTCCCTAAGTTCGATGGTGGAACACAGATCACTGATACCTCCTTACCAAGCTTGTTTTATGCTCAGTGTCTTCTTAGTTTGCCTCTTTCATGGATCAGAGTCTAATTAACTCTTTCTGAATCAGCCTCTGTGATTTATTTAGCAGGCAAGATCTTTAGTGTGAAAGCTAGTTACTCTGCATATTTATAGTTAACATAACCCTTCTTGCTCCATTAAAATTCATTATTAATAAGGGATCTATTAATATTCACTACGCACTGTTACCAAAATGAGATTTTAATATCAACTAATTACTGAGTTAAGCAGCAAGAATTGGGTGTCTGTCTTTAATCATAACAGTTCCTAACTTGTTTCCCTGACCCTGTTCCCGTTGCTTAATTCCATTCGTTAAATCTTATTTCTTCATCACCATTTAAAAAAACACTTTGCTTTTTAGAAAACGTTCTTCTTTACAGCCAACATTTTCCTGGGCCCTAAAAATACTTCTGCAAATATTTACAGGCACCTGGGTTTGTCTGCGTGAAAACCTGCAACTGGGCACCCCTTGGGCCGCTTCTGAGAGGAGCCGTAGCCCAGCAATTGCCACTGAAGTCAGTGGGGGGCTTCTGATGCTCAGTGCATCTAGGATCAGGCCTGATATGGGTTATGTATCTAACTGCCCCGTCAAGGGAGCAATTGTGCATGCAGAGATTTGAACGGGCAAACACTGTTGGGTGATTTTACCATTGAAAAGGTAACCCACTCCCTGTATCCCCATCCCAGCACTGGTTGTACATTGTCTTCTTCTGGCTCCCTGTGTGGCAGATACATTCCTCTCCTTGACTGCCATCAACAGACCTGTTCCTCTTCTTGGCTGCTTGTTGTACTTATCTTCGGCGCGAGAAGACTGGACTGGGATTGGACCCTGAAGAAGAGAGATGGCCAGTTGTATGAGCCTTAGCATTAAGCTTAAAGTTACTTTGCATCCAGTTTTCAAACACCCCCAAGTCCCTCAGGGCGGTGTCAATCTGGGGTTTTAATTTGGTTCATTATGAAGATAGGGATCACCTACATGTGAGATTGTGGAACAGATCTGGGTTTCGATTTTTACACACACGTTTATCACACTTCTCTCTCTCTCATTCACACACACACACTTCTGTGTATTGGGATCCAGGGTACTGATTTGGGCCTAGCTCACTTTGATTTCCTAGTCATGATTTTCAGCCCTCTCTGACAGGTGCTGCCATTTCTATCCGTATTAGAGCATATCTGATGGTAAAATCTGAGATTTTCTCCAAATACTGGAACTTCACCCTCTGACACAGATCCTCTCACTATAGTGCATGCTAATAAGTGGTAATTTTAATAATGCAGAGCCACTAAATGCATCATCTCCTGACTGAAATGGAGTCAGATTTACATTGCTCTTGCTTTGCAATGCATTAGAAAAGAAACTTTCTTTTTCTGCTTAGACTGTGTCTACACTATAGACCTTACAACAGCACATCTGTGTCACTGCAGCTGCGCCACTGTAAAGTTTTCTGTGTAGCTGCTCTGTTCCATCAGGAGAGAGCTCTGGCCTAATTAAACTACCCCCAACGAGCTCTTCTGCTGACACAGCGCTGTCCACACTGGCACTTTTGTCGGTGAAACTGATGTTGGTCCGGATGTTTGTTTTTTCACACCCCTCACTGACAAAAGTTTTGCTGACAAAAGTGCTAGTGTAGACAAAACCTAAATGTTTCACCAGCCTCTGACAGTTTCTGCTATGTGGGCTCCCTCTCGTGGCTATGTCTGTGCATACTTCTTTCTCATTTTCTTCACCAAGGTCACTGACAGGATTTCAAATCCACTGGAATTCTGTTTGTAAGATTCTCCTATCTACTCCCCATTCCTGCAGTTTCGCACGAGTAATTACATTCTGAACACTCTCCTAAACACAAACAATATCTAATCACATGTGCCCTGATGTACACTATGGGGACTGAAAGGAGAAACAGGGCGCTTTCCAGACACAGGTGGGGCTGAAAAATCAACACTTTCCCCAGCTCCTGTCGTTGCAGGGGCGGTAAAGTGGGTGAAGATGCACTCCACTTACATCTAATTCAGGATGGCAAGCTTTTGTAACTTGTGTCTCTTGTAGACATGGCTTGGTCAGGTTAATTGTACATTAGTCCTTATATTTAGGTACTTAAGTCATAGCACATATGCGTGCAGTGCCTTGAAAATGTGAAGTGCTACTTAAGTGCTAAGTTGTTATTTTGTTTTGGAATGGACTGTTCTAAGGAACTGATCACAGTGCATTTGCACCATTGCCTTCTCCTGGATGGCATCTGAACTGCTCAGCTGTATATCACCGACCCTATATCGCTCATAGTTAGTGGAGAGTTTCCTTTGGTTCATGTATTATGTGCCTGTGCTTTTGTTGCAGGGAGAACTGTGTTCTTACCCAAGAGGAAATTCTGGGGGGATGTAATTAGTAGCAAAATGATACCCAGAAAGTTCCTACATGGGCATAGTGGTTACAAATAAGTAATCATCAAAGAGTTAATCATTTAATGCATGCACTTGGCTGTCTTGTTTATATTGCAGCACATTGTGCCAGGTCCTCTTGCAGACAGAAATAGATATACCTTATCTGTTACATGGTGCCTGGATTCCACAGTGATGAGCATAACAGATGCACAGATAGGGTTAGATATTTTGTTACTGGTTTAGCACAGGTCACCCACTCTACAGAATCAGAGTATAAAAAAAACAGGCTGATCTGCCCAGGCTTGGTTCCGGTTCTGAATCTGAGATGGTTATGAACCTGTAACTACGGGGTAAACCCACTTGTGGGTTTTGAAGGACTGACACATTCCAGAGCCAGAGGCTGGATTTGGGGTGATCTCTGGTAAGCTTCTTAGCATTCGTATAGGTTCTTCTTTGTTTTAATGTGGTTTCTCTGTACTGCTTTCCACTTAAGAATAAATGTGCTTGCTTAGAAAGAGCTGTGTGGTAACTTACAACAGTGGGCATAGCCTCAGGAAAGAAAGCAATGCCCCAGGTGCTGGCCTTTAGGCAGTCTGGCGTGCTGGGGATATCACCCCAGCCAGGAGCTGTGCAGCCCGAACACTCTGGTCAGGAGGAAGAGAGATGCCAAACTCTGGCCAAGAAAGGTGATGGCTGAGGAGCAAGAAATCATTGAGTGGGTCCCCTTCATGGATCATAGAGGAGGAACACAGGCGCAGTTACCCTGAAACTGGGTCAGAACCTAGAACAGGGGCGGGCAAACTTTTTGGCCTGAGGGGCACATTGAGTTTCCAAAATTGTATGGAGGGCCGGTTAGGGGAGGCTGTGCCTCCCCAAACAGCCAGCATGGCCTGCCCCCTCCCCATGGCCCCTCCAGGACTCCTGCCCCATCCAACCCCCCCATTTCCTGTCCCCTGATGGCCCCCCTGGACCTCTGCCCTGTTCACCCCTCCCTATCCCCCTGACCACCCCCGGACCCCTGCCCCATCCAACCCCTCCTCTCATAGAATCATAGAATCTCAGGGTTGGAAGGGACCTCAGGAGATCATCTAGTCCAACCCCCTGCTCAAAGCAGGACCAATCCCCAATTTTTGCCCCAGATCCCTAAACGGCCCCCTCAAGGATTGAACTCACAACCCTGAGTTTAGCAGGCCAATCTTGACTGCCCCCTGGGGACTCCTGCCCCATCCAACCACCCCTTCTCCCTGACCGCCCCGGAACCTCTGCCCCTGACTGCCCTCCGTTGCCCCAACCAACCCCCCCCTCCTTCCTGACTGCCCCTCCCAGGACCCCTGCCTCCATTCAACCCCCCTGTTCCCTGCCCTCTGACCGTCCTGACCCCTATCCACACCCCCACCCCCTAACTACCCCCCCAAACTCCCCGGCCCTCTATCAACCCCCCCCCCCCGCCCCCTTACTTCACTGTCTGGAGCACCGGTGGCTAGCGGTGCTATAACCGTGCTGCCCAGAGCACCAGGAGAGGCAGCCGCGCTGCCCGGCTGGAGCCAGCCATGCACCGCAGAGCACAGAGCACCGGGTCAGGCCAGACTCTGCAGCTGCGCTGCCTGGCAAGAGCTCCCAGCCCCGCTGCCCAGAGCACTGCGCTGGCGGCACAGTGAGCTGAAGCTGTGGGGTAGGGGAACAGCAGGGGAGGGGCTGGGGGCTAGACCCCCAGGCCAGGATCTCAGGGTCTGGGCAGAAGGGTCCCGCAGGCCAGATGTGGCCCGCAGGCTATAGTTTGCCCACCTCTGCCCTAGAACCTGATCATTTACAGAGGCTTTAAGCCAATATTCAGGGCTCTATTTTTGGAAATTCCTGCCACTCAAATAATTTGGGAGGGCCAAGAGTATTGGGAGATGCCGTTTGGTCAAGACAATTAAGACTCAGAGTCACTTCTCCATGTGGTGTAAACTGGTATAAGATTGGATTCAGCAGAGCTAAGTTGAGGATCTGGCTCAAGGCTTTATCTGGAATCTTTGCAAAGGCTGCAGGGGACCCCAGTGTGCCTTGGAGCTGTGGTTCTCTGTGTGGTGGATCCATTCATTTGTGAATCGGGATTTGAGCAAATGCATCGAGAGTTTAAATTGCAAATGTGCCCCCTCTTCACACAGACCCAGTAGGGTGGATGGGACACACCCCAAAGAGACCCATGGAGCCCAGAAGCAACAGCGGCTGGAACACTAAGTGGGGTTGGAGTTGAGTGGAGCATGCAGGAGAAATGCAGCACCCTGAACTCTGCCCTGGGCAGGGTCAAAACTCTGGAGTCTCTTGCAGTTCTTTAACACCTAGTTGGGTGATTTTTTTGCTTAAGCCACTACTGTCTAGGGGCTCAAACCGTTCAAGTTCATTATTTCCTGCGATGGAATCTGGCCAACAGGAAGCAACATTGGAAGAAGCAGAACAATTCAGGAGGGGCCATCAAAGGTAACCATGGCAACCCCGGGCTGGCTCCTTGGGGATGGTCAGGGTTCGAGGACGGGGTCTGGAATGGGGAAGCTGGGAGCTGCTGGAGCTTCAGTTGGTATCTGGGGCAGCTGGGCTTTGCGTCCCGCTCAGTGAAGTGGGAAATGGAGCATCAACCAACGAGGCTGGAGCTGGGCTCTAGCTCAGGGCTCACGCTGGAGGTGCCTTCCCTACAAATAATTTTAACCCACTGAACAATTTAGTGACACACACACTGATAGACCCTTCTGTGTCAATAATCATCCATTTTGTATTGCATGACAGGACCCATATTCACAGGGAATTTGGTGGGAAGGACCCAGAGAAGTACTGTCTGGGACCAGCCTTTCCACTCCTGCTCCAAAAGATAATACTAATGAATACCCTCAAGATTACACAGTGATACATCATGAGGCCCAATATAACTCTTCCCTCCCACTTTTTGTCTCGGCTAATGTCAGTTTCCCCATCATTGCTGTCCTGGAATCCTATTTAACCAGAGACCATGTGCAAGGCTGAGCCATTTAAAACAGAATTGAACGAAAGGGGAAAGACTGAGCCATAGGCTGGGAACCCTACGTGCAATGCTAACCATTGCTCTTTCTGCTCAGCGCTGGTCTCAGACTGGGCCCAGGGAACAGTGATGCTTGCTGTGTTACTGACAGTTATTTACTGCCTGGGAATTTAGTTAGCTGGAAGGAGATTTTGGAAAAATCAGAACATTTTGGGATGAGTAACAGGGGTAATCATGGTATGTCTCCATGGGGGAAGGGGGTCCTATGTCCTGTGGATTTCAGAGCAGGCTGCAGAATGGACGCCAGGAGGAGCTGGGAGCTACTTAAACTTCTTTAGGAGCGAGAGTTTCTGTTACAGCTGGGAATTGGCTTCCAACTAATGAACCTGGTGCTGGTGGTGTCTTCCCCTCAGAGAAAATGAATTTGTAGCTGTAGTCTAGGAGAGACACCTGCTGATGAATGGTCAGGAGCTGCTGGGTGACCAGGTGCTCTGGAGTGGGAGGGAAAGGTTGGGTTTTCCTTTCTCATTAGTGGGACAAGATTGGCAGTTCAATGCTGTCTAGGATACTGCTGATTTTGGGGGGGGGGGAGCAGAGCAAAGCAACAAGAGTTTGTTCCTTTCGATGTCCTGATGTTTCCAGCAGGTTGGGTTATTCTGAATATCCAATGAGACCTGGAAACAAGAGAAATGTGCATTAAATGAACCATGTTCTGGACTACCAGCGAGGGCTGTCCACTCTGCACCAGCTCCTCCCCTTCACCCTGATCTCCCTCATCACCTGTCTCAGACATCAGTCAAGGGTCCCCACCTGTTTCTGAACTGCCTGTCCAGGTGAGACTCAGCTAAAGACTTCCAGCTTTCACACAGGCTGCCTTTATAAGCAATTTCATTAGTCAGGTTACCCCATTACAGGCCAGGTCCCACGACCTGGGTGCTCTGGAATCCCAACTCTCTGCCCAGATTGTGATGAAAAGGTGAGAGAGACTCGGTGCTTCCACTTGGTGGTTTAGTTGCTGGCTGGGGACTTCTCCTTCTCTAAGGAGTTACAGAGCCCTTATTAAAGGCAATGCTTTAATAATCCATGCTCTGTAACAGAAGCTGGGAATTGGCAAAAGGGGATGGATCATTTGATGATTGCCCTGTTCTGTTCATTCCCTCTGGGGCACCTGGCATTGGCCATTGGCCATGCTAGATGGACCTTTGGTCATATCCAGTATAGCCATTCTTATGTTATTATCCAAGGAGTCCAATGCTCTTGAGAAGAATGGAGACTCTCCAATCCCCTGTTAGGTAGGTAGATATCGCTATCCCCATCTTGCTCATGGAGATACCAAGGCACAGGGAGAAATGACTTACCCAACGTCCAACAGCTAGTTAGTGGCAGGTCAGGAAGAGAACCCAGGATTGCTGGCTACCGGTCTTCTAGCCACTCTCTCCCTCCCAACCTTGATCCTCCCAGTTTCTTTACACTTATGTTGAACAAGGACAACAAATGCAACTGTGTTAACCCCTAAGAGTGAAGCAGTTCTATAGCTAGTGAAAACTATTATCTAAGGTCCTCTCCACACATCCGGTGGGTCTTTCCTTGAACCACAGGTCAAACTTTCCAAAATGTACTTCCCCACCTGTGATCTTCGAATAGGAGGAGAGGAGGCAGACACATTTTAACGTATATCCGAGAACATGATCCAATTGGACTCTAGCTGACATGAAATGTCCGATGATGACTGCAAGCATTAGAGTCAACAAGAGCTGCCCTCCAACGACGTTTCTGAGAAGCAGAATATTAATGCCTACAATGTTGCCACTGAAACATACAGAAGATGGAAAGAAATATTTAACTTTTGGATTCCTGATAGACTGTGAGCAAGCTGAAAGAAACCTGAATCCCTGGGATGAGAGTTTTCTTAGGGATACCATTCTACCACCTCCAGGTGACAATGTCTCAGCCCAACTGCAACTGCCAATAGTTGGAATTCAATCTAGGGAGACATGAAATCTCTGCCAGGGGCTCATGCTTAGTGCAGTACTGGAGATTCGGCAATACAAAGCCCATCTCTAGATGAGTCATTCAACCACAGCCCATGTTCCACCTCTAATGCTTGTCCAAGTGGAATATAAACATCCCTTGGTGCATCTAGAAAGCTGTAAGGAATTACTCCACTATTGGGGCAAATATTCCCTCTGACTAAAGCTGGCAGATGTGTAGGGCCAGGCAGGAGCTAGTGCTGACTCTGTTGGTCTTACCATACTTTCCTTTGGTTCATTTTAGATGCTAAATTCTGTGGGGCAGGACTTTCCTGTAGTCTGTTAGGCCCCATGGTGTAGGTGCTAGGTGCTGTCCAAACTGATTGAGCCCTTTAGTGCTTTCTCAGCAGAAATGTTTCAGAATCAATAACTAGTCACTGCAGTGGTGTGTTCACAACAGTGTACAATGGGCTGGTGATGGGGACAGTGTAAAGAAATATCACATTCTGCTAAGGGCAGAGGCTGCATTTGAGGAACAGTCTGAAAGAGCTGAAAATGAATGTATTTCAATTTGATCTTGCAAGACAGGAAAGGCTTTCCGTGGCATTAAAGCAATTACCTTTCTCTTTCTGAGGTGCAGTAATGTAAACACATCCTTCCATTGCAGATTGATTCATAGGTGGGGTTGAACCTGGAACATAAATTAACAAAGTCTCCATTCCTATAATCTCCACAAATACCCTCCTGCATCTCCAGGGCCTCAACTTGCCCGTTATGCCACAGGCAGCAAAGGGGTGGCATAGGAGCTGGCCATGCTGGCTCTACCCTGTCTGGGATCTTCCCCATCACTTATGACTTGAAATCAGACGAAGGTTTTTAACCATCAGAGGAGTGAAGTTTTGGAATAGCCTTCCAAGGGAAGCAGTGGGGGCAAAATATCTATCTGGTTTTAAGATTCTACTTGATAAGTTTATGGAGGAGATGGTATAATGAGATAATGGGATTTTGGTAAGTAATTGATCTTTAAATATTCAGGGTAAATAGGCCAAATCCCCTGAGATGGGATATTAGATGGATGGGATCTGAGTTACCCAGGAAAGAATTTTCTGCAGTATCTGGCTGGTGAATCTTGCCCATATGCTCAGGGTTTAGCTGATCGCCATATTTGGGGTCAGGAAGGAATTTTCCTCCAGGGCAGATTGGAGAGGTCCTGGAGGTTTTTCACCTTCCTCTGTAGCATGGGGCATGGTTGACTTGAGGGAGGCTTCTCTGCTCCTTGAAGTCTTTGAACCATGATTTAAGGACTTCAATAGCTCAGACATGGGTGAGGTTTTTCATAGGAGTGGGTGGGTGAGATTCTGTGGCCTGCGCTGTGCAGGAAGTCGGACTAGATGATCAGAATGGTCCCTTCTGACCTTAGTATCTATGAATCTATGTAGGCTGAATCATCCGCTGGGGAGGTCTGATGGCTTTCAGCCCCTTTGTGCCACTGCTGGGGATCTGAAGGGGCTGGAATGAATTGTGTGATGCCCCCTTGGCTATAGGGATTTTGCTGCCTGAAGACAAATGCTGTTGCAAGAGCGTCACACATTGTGATGGCAGCTATTTACAGGCACTATCCCTGCATTCCTAACTGCCCTCCAGTTGCAAGCGAGTCCTGTGAAAGGCAGCCCGGTTCCATCCACTCTCACCTTCCCAACAGCCATCAGATACTGGATTCTTTCTCCTGGGTGGCTGGAAATCAGTGGCATAGCCAGAGGGTCGTGTCTCTCTGAGCTAAATATCTGCCTGGCTTTTGTGGTTCCCTCGGAGTCTTCCTCTCGGAAGAGCTGGTTGAATAATGATACAACAAACAAGTAGTTTCTCCCATTGGTTTGCGCTGGAGAGGGCCATATTCAGCCAGACAGCAGCATCCTTGGGGATGTTCGTGATTCCCAGGGGTTTCCCCCATTCATAGTGACAGGGCATTACTAGCTATTCACTTACCTACTATTTTAGCCACCAAGACGGGGAGCAGATGTGACACTATATGGTCACTGAGACAGCCTTGGTAGCCAGTAGCCCTAGTGAATAGTGTGAGAGTTGCCCAAAAAAATGTTTGGGAAGGAATGGAAAAATCTTATGCAGCAGGGCTTATACTAATCTCCAATGAGTAGGGCTCTGTACTTGTCACAGAGGTTGTGGAAGTCACAGATTGTGACTCTCCATGACCTCTGCGGCAGCCAGTGTGGCTGACCCAGGTGCTTGGATGGCCCCCGTAGCCAGTCACACCAACTGCTGCTGGAGTGGCCCTAGGGCCAACCGCACCAGCTGCTGCTCAGGCAGCCCTAAGCAGCTGGCCTTGGGACCACCTGAGCAGTGGTCCAGGGGCCACTGGAGCAGGGGCAGGTGGGCAGTTCCCAGGCCAGCGAGATTGCCGTTGCTGAAGTGGGCCTGGGGCCAGCCACACCCACCACTGCTCGGGCAGCCCCAGGAACCACCTGAGCAGCAGCCACTGCTGTTGGCCCCCGGGATCACCTAAGCAGTGGTCCCAGTAGCAGCCAGAGCAGCCATTGCTCAGTGGCCCCCAGCAGCTGGTACTGCTAGCCCTGCCCCCCCACCCCAGCAGCTGACCCCTAGGGCCTCCCCCAGCAACCCCACTCTCCTGCAGTGACCCCACCGCAAAGATTAATCAGAGGTATTTCTAGTATGTCATGGACAGGTCACAAATTTTTGTTTATTGCCCGTGACCTGTCCATGACATTTACTAAAAATACCTGTGACTAAATCATAGCCTTACTATGAGTAATTAGAATGAGTCCTTCATGGTGACAGATTATCTTAGACTGCCTTCTGTGGGGTCATCACACATCTGTGGGCATGTGATGCAGGCCATTGATGGAGACAGGCTACTAGACAAAACAGAGCTTGGATCTGGTGCATTAGGGCTACTGATCTGTTGCTATCTTGGAAACCACAAAGACCTCACAGCACCAGCCGATAGACCTTCCTACGTGCTAGGTGCCAGCTGGGGAGAAACTGACTCCTGGGGAGAGAATGTAGGACCCTAGATGCCATGTGGAAGGGGAGGTAGGCGAACCTGCTGGGGAAGGGGCACTCATGAGAAGTGGGCACCTAGAGAGATGGTGTTTCTCATTGGAGAGGAAAAGGCAACTAGTAGCAGGAGCATATGCTGAGGTCTTGAGCTGGCAGCACAGAAAACTCTGTCCTGTCCTCATAGTTTCAGGTCTGGGGGTGGGAAGAGTATTTAAATTCCTACCTTCAAGTGCTGATTGGGTGGAAGGGATGTCCTCTATTGGCTGCTTAATTAAATGGCAACCCTTCCACTCAATAGAGTTTGTGTTGCATAAGCCAACCGAGTGAGATCCCAGTACTCCCTGGCCAACGAGGCTCTTCATGTCCTGGGCCGCATGTGATCAGCACCATGAACCTGTATGGTGTATTCTCACCTGTACCATGAGTGTTTTCAGTCTGTCCTGGAGCCCATCACTAGCAGGGAAAAGTCACTGAAAGTCTGACCTGCTCACCATGAACTCCCTGTTCCATTAGCCATTGGGTGGAGATGCGAGGGGGAGGGGGAGTAAAGCAAAGGGAGGAAAAATGCGAGAAGGAAACTCACTGCTCAGTGTGGGACCCACTCACCATGGACTTCCAGGTTTGTGCCATTCCCGGTAGAGCTGTGGGTGATATTCCCCATCTCACAGACAAACTCCAGCATCCTGAGCCTGCACACAGGATATCTTGAGAGTACCAGACCCTGCTGTGAGATTTTCAGACAGTAGGAGGTGGCTGTCTGATGAGTTTAGTGTCTCCCCCTCTTTGTACCATAAGATATAAACTATTTCACTTGCCTCCATGGGAGGGAGCCTGCACTCCATAATGGGCTCCATCCCCACAGCTGCAGAGATACAGAGCGGGGCCTGATATATGACCAGGGCAGCATCGTCCTTAGAAACTGAAAGGAGGAAAACAAAACCCCATCATCTTTAATAATGTCCTTTTAATCCTGCTTGGCCCAAGCTGCTGGACATTGGAGTATAGGCTTGCTAGACTGATAACTATTTCCAGCTGTACACCCAGCTGCCCCCAAATATGCTATGGAGGAGGGCTCTGTGCTGCAGGGGATAGGGCACTAGACAGATTCAGGAGACCTGGTTCTAATCTAATTTTTTGACTTCTATCTGGCATTTGACTTGGTACCACATGACGCTTTGATTAATACACTAGAATGATACAAAAAAATCAATGGCACACATGTGAAATAGATTAAAAACTGGCTAGTTGATGGGTCCCAAAATGTAACTGTAAATAGGAATCCCTCATTGAAAGGGTCAGTTTCTAGCAGAATCCTCCAGAAATTGGTTCTTGGCTCTACGCTCTAATATTTTTATTCCAGAATTATCCAATCTGTGGATTCCTCCACCTTACTCTGCAGTGTCAGGTATTGACTCCTCCTGGAGAGAAGATACTGAACTAGATTGATATTGATACAATCCATTCTGGCAGTTCCTTTAATCCTCTCTTCCTATATGTAGGAGTAAAAGTGGTCAGCAATGCTTAGATACGGTGGAGATGGGCAGATATGCACCATGTGGCTCCGCAGTGTCTTGCGGAGGGAACAGGGTTATTCTGTAGCCCTCTCAATGTACAGGCCTCACTGGTGCACGCTACATCGCTGCTCTGCTGTGAAACGTCTCTCTGTAGAGGTGACATCGTGGGCGTGATGCAGGACTTCCAGGAATAAAGTACACCCAACATCCAGTTTAGTTCCGGAGGGCAGCAGGTAGGCCTCTCAATACATCAGCCCTTTAAGGGTTAGATTTTCAAGGTGGTTCATGTGTTCTCAACTCGCATTTTCACACCAGCTGCAGCAGCACAAATCACCATTGGAAGAATTCGCCCCAGGGATGTGGTGGTTTCTCCATTGCTTTAAATCAAGATCTCTTTCTAAAAGATACGCGTTAGCTCAACTAGAAGATACGGGCTTCATGCAGAGGTTGCTGGGTGAAATTCTGTGGACTGTATCATGCAGAAGATCAAACTAAAATGATGGTGATAGGCCCATCTGACCTAAAAAAAAAACAAACTATGAATCTAGTAGTCCCTGCAACTAATTGTGAAGACCAAACTGGCCATGGTTAAAGCCTTCTGTACCCAAGAAATCTTGGTTGATCTGGGGGGATTAGTTCATGAACCAGAACAGCTCGCAGATCAATTTTCTACATTGTGCAGCTTTCTCCACTCCTTGGTGGGCTTGTTGGGTCACTTAGCCTATGTGGAAGCCACACCAGCTGCCCTCTCTTGTTTTATTGGAGCCAGGTGAAATTTTTGACACACGTTTTTTCCAGTTAAAAGTGAAAAAAATCATTAATGGTTAAAAAAAGTGAACAATGTTTTGATAACCACTTCAAACATAACTTTCTCTATCAAAACCCACAAATTTGGTTAAACAAAAATGAAGAATGGCTTTAAGGTACGTGGAAAACAGGCCCATTATGAGCCCTGCAAAAAATGGAAAACAGATTTGTGCAACGTTTCCAAACAGCTTGCAATATTTGACCAATAATATTTATTAGCACTATTACAGAAGCAACTAGAGGTTCCAACCAAGCTCCAGGACACATTATTCTAGCACTGGGCAAACAGATAATCGGAGACAAGACAATTCCTGCACTGAACAATCGACCCATTGCTGTCTTGTCTCTCTAGGACACAGGAAATCTCATTCTGATTTGCAGGTAGGCACCTGAGGCACAGGGAGATCAAGGCTGAGATTTTCAAAGCTGACTCGAGGATTCAGAGATTTAACTCCCATAAAACGTGATTAAGCTGAACCCAAATGACTGGCTTAAGGCCGCAGAGTGAGCAGGGACTTGAACCAATATCTTCCGAGTCCCAATCTTGTGCCTTGGATGCAATGTTTCATATCAAAAGGTGGAGCCTTTTAAAGTTACTAAATGTTGGCGTTCCCTTTCCATAGGCAAAATGACTTAGAGGACAGAAGATTTTCTCTTGTTCAGCTTTACAGCTTCTGAGTGCTCACCTCCACTTTCCCCCTCCGCGTACGTGACTGTGTGTGTGAACTTGCTGCACGTAGTCAGAACTCTGTTTAGCCACACCCAGAAATCCCTTAAATAGATCTCAGTGTGTAAGCAGTGTGTTCTCTTTCACATCTATCTCTGCAGAGCTCCCATGTAACACATCACCTGAGAGAAAGGGTCTTGTTCTCATCTGTGGTGGTTTCCTATCTTGGTATCTGCCTGGGTTGCTCCAGAACATGGTCTCTTACAGAGGCCTTTAGCCTTTCCCTGGGCTCTGTCTGGCTACATTCAGAGATCCCTGCTAGTCAATGTCTTTTTAAGACATTGTATTTGGAGAAGCCTTAGTAAAATGAAGAGCCATGGAGCCAGAGCCTCCTTGGGTGTAAACAGGTACAACTCCATTGGGCTCAATAGAGCTACACCAGATGAGGATCTGGAACAAGACTTTAAGTGTGACAGGTGTCTAGTGTTTAGAGCCAAGGCTAAGGGTCATAACATGACACCCTCTTTATGGCCTGGGTATTGTATGGGGAGGATATGATCATTTGTTAAATGGAACACCTTACGTGACCCATTTGATACAAAATGCATCATAATTATGCCATAATCATATCATAATCAACTATGAAGAACGTGGGGTGCAATGTCACACCTCCCCCCCCTTAGTTTACTGCCAGAGGGTTAGTCACAGATTAATGCGGAGGCAGTGTGCCTAAGGTTCTCTTCAGGTTTTGGCTATACAACTTCCAAGTGTTACCAAACATTGTGTGTCACTCACAGGTGTTCGTTCAAAGTTCTGTGTTTCTTTTTCCATGTTTCCAGAAAGCATTTTGAAATCTTACTCTTAATGTGCAACTAAGCTTAAAAGGTAACTGTACAAAAATGACCCCTTCTCACTGGGCTGAGTTGCATCCTTTTCATATCTACAGCGTCCTATCCTGAGAGGATAAGGAGAACAATTTTTCTCCTTCCTCCAACAATTTTCAGTTACATAAAAGGTTGTTATGTCCCCTCTCAGTCGTCTCTTCTCAGATTGAAGACACTGGGTTGTTTAATCTTTCCCCACAGGTCATGTTTCTCTAGCTCTTCTCTGGACTTTCTCCAGAGATTAGATAAGGATGGTGTGGGAGCTTAGTTTAAAGACAAACCAGGGCACTGTGAAGGTTTCCACACTGTGCAACTGAAAACTATTTTCCACTCCCAGGAAGAGTCATTGTGATGCTTGCATGTGACTCTGTCCCCTGCTGCCCCATGTTGTTATTGGTCATTTGTTAGACCCAATGACATTTTTTGCTCAAAAATATTTTCTGCTTTAAAAAAAAAAAGTGTGGGGTGGGCTTTTTTGAAAAGAAAACTGATAATTTTTGAATGTTTTTTTGCATTTTCATAAACTCAAGTTAAAAATCTTTTATTTGCATATAGGGGAAAAAAGCCATGTTCAGTATGGAGTTTAACTACAAACATTTGGCCTAAAGTTTAAAAAAATATGGATAAAAGTGTTGCAGAAACTTGCAAAATAGAAACTAAAATGTATGTGGTTTTTGACCAGCTTTGCAATACATGAATATTACCATTACAGTAGCACCTACACCTTTCTACCAAGATCTGGGCCATCTTATTCTAGACACTATATAAACATAGTAACAATCCATCTCTGCCTCCAAAGAGCTTGCAGTACTATCTAGAGAAATAAGACAGGCACCTGGAAGAAAAATGGAAAAAAAAAAAATCTAATGGTGCCTCCCATCCTGTTGTCAAAATCTGAGAGAGAGAGGGAGATTAAGGTTGAGATGTTCAAAGCCAGATAGTAGATTTAGTTACATAGCTCCTATTCAAATTAGTTCACCTCCACCAAAGTGATTCGCCCAAGGTCACACAGGGAGCAGAGAATCAAATCCAGATCTCCCGAGTCCCAGTTTAGTGTGCAGTGTTGTAACCCTTTGCCCTTAAGAAACATAGCAACGACTCACTGGTGCAGCACCTCCCGATGGTTGTCCAGGGAATTAGCTTTTCCAGCCTGGGAGCGCCCCGTGTCCCTGCTGGACCCCAGTGCCCCTTTACCTTGGGTCTGCCCACCCTCTGGGACTCCCCACCCAGGGGAACCCCCTCAACCCTCTAACCCCACCTTGCCTCAGTGGCTATTGCCAGTCATCTAGCCCCCACACACTGGGGCAGACTGCAGTCTGTGAACCACTCATCAGCAGCAAGGGGGGTTTGGATCTACTGCCTTTGCCTACCCCTGGGCTGCCCCTCTGCAACCCCAGTACCTGCTTTAGACCTTCAGCAAGGCCTGCAGGCTGGGGGTTTTCCAGCCTGGAGCTCCTCTGGCCTTTCCCAGCCCTGCTCCACTCTGGGTACCCTGCTGAGCTCCCAAGCAGCCAGGCCTATCTCTCTCCACAGCTAGAGAGAGACTGCCTGAGCACCCGGCCCACAGCCTTTTATAGGGCCAGCTGTGGCCTGATTGGAGTGTGGTCCCAGCTGTGGCTGCCTTCCCCATCAGCCTAGCCTTTGGCTCACTGCCCCAGCCCTCTCCCAGGGCTGGCTGTAACCCTTTCAGGGCTGGAGTGGGTGACCACCCCGTGACATGCCCCTTTTCCAATTCCCACCCTCACTGCTGCTGTCACTGACGCTCTCTTCAGCCCCTTGACATGCGACTAGGGCCACATCTACATGTACAGCGTGGCAGCTGTACCGATATAACTGCGCCGGTGCTGCACATCTGGTGAAGACACTCTGGGCCGATGGGCGAAAGCTCTCCTGTCGGCATAAAAAACCCACCTCCATGAACAGCAGAAGCGATGTTGGCGGGAGAAGCTCTCCCACTGACACAGCACATTGACTGTGCACACAAATGCTTATGTTGGTGTAACTTATGTCACTCGAAGAGGTGGTTTATTCCCATCCCTGAGTGACATAAGTTAGGCTGACATAGGCTGCCGGGTAGACATAGACAGAGTCATTTGCTTCTTCGGTTTTTACAGCTTCTAAACTCTCACTTCCCCTTTTTCCCCTCCGAGCACATGACTGAGTGTGTGGTCTGCAGTCTTGTGCCCAGAGCTCTGTCTAGCCACAGACACAAATCCCTTTAATAGAGCTGAGCATAACCAGTGGTTACCCTTCACATCCATCTCCACAACGCTACCATGTAGCACATTGCCTAGATGCTTCAGCCTGAGAGGCAGGGGTTTGTTCGCATCTGTATTAGTTTGAGTTCTGTTTTGGTCTCTTCCTGTATCAACCCCAAACATACAGTCACATTCGAGGCCCTTAGCCTTTCCCAGGACTCTGCTGTCTATTTTCAGTGTCCTTGCTACTTAAATCATTTTTTTTTAAGGGTGGAGAAACCATTAAATCAGTAAAATTAAAACACAAGGGGTCAGACTCTCTTCAGGTGTAAACTGGTATGACTTCATTATATTCAATAGAGCTACCCTGCTTTACACCAGCCGAGGAGCTAGCCCCCAGCATTAACTATAAGAGGAGGTTTAGGGTTTAACATGCCACCAGAACTGTAGCTATGTGGAGATATGATCATTTAAGTGAGATGTGAGGAAACTCTTATGAGTTTATAGTTTTAAGGCACCTCCCATCCATAGACTGCTGGTGGCTGGGGAAGGACAGTAGAACATGCAGGAGAAGCCCAGTCCCCCGAACTCTACCCTGAGCAGGGTAGAGGCACTTTCAGTTCTTCTTTAAAACCTGTTTGTGTGATTATGTAAGCCACCACTTTCCGCTCATGATTTGAGAGTAAAAACAGTTTAAGTTAATTCATTTTGAAAGTCTTGTTACTTCTGTTCATTGGAAGGAGATGAAACTAACGCAATCCTTTTGAATCCGTCTTTATTTGAGTCTTGAAGAAATACTTTTAATAAAGCCCAGAAAGACTGAGCAGTGGGGCAACTCACAGATCAGGTAACACACAGACTACTTCTGCAAGAATGTGTGTAAGTGGGGGAATGGTCCCCTATCGAGGGGAAATTTCCTGGCTTAGACATGACCCCGGTGAAGTGGGCTAGTGAAAGGATCTGAGTCCTCACTCACACTCCCTTTACCTAGACGCCTGCCTGACTTCGAGGGCTCCCCTTCCACTCTCCCGTGTGGCAGAGTCCTTGTAACCCCAACATGGCTGCACCCAGGATTCCTGGGGGGTTCGAGCACCAACCTTGTCATGGTCACTTAGGGCAGGGGTTAGGGTGTCCCCACTCCAGGGTGTTCTCTCTGCACTGGATGCTTCCCTGACCCACTGATCATTCCATACAGTTCAAAGCAAATGCAATTTATAAAACAGCAATAAATTTAAAAAAAAATAAGGAAAAAATGGGAAAGGTGAAAGGAAAACACATCACCCTGCTCTGTGGCATGGGGACACCACAACCAGCGTCTCTTTGATGTCAGGGCAGTTCAGTCTGTTCCTCACACGTCTTGGGCCCCTGCCCAGGCCTGGCTGTGCTGCAGGGATGCTGCGGGTTGGACACTTGCTCTTGTGGAGGCCACATGCCCTCAGGCTCTAGGTGGCAGGACCCTTCTTCCCAGCATCGCCTCTGCACCGTCTGGGTTACAATCCCCCTCCAAGTCTGGCCTGCAGGGGGGATGGGGGCGTCTCTCTGCACTGGGCCTGCTACCCCGAGTCCCCCTTGCTCTCCCCAGCTGCTCACCGCACCCGGCTCTGGACAGCTCCAGCCTCAGCTCCAGCTCCACCACTCTGCCTCCAGCTCTCTGCGCTGCTTCTCTGGCTCCTCTGGCTCTGGGTGCGACAGCTCTGCTCCCAGGACAGGTCTGCTCTGTGGGCTGCTTCTGTGATTCTGCTCCCAGCACTGACCCGCTTCCTGGGCTGCTTTTCTGGCCCCTCTGGATCTGGCACGGCCCTACTCCCCAGCTCAGCTCGGGCCCCTGCTTTCTCCTTATCTTGGCCCCCCTCTGTCTGACCCAGGCAATTCCAGATCACAGGGAGGATGGGACCCCCTTGCCACCTGACTCCGTTTAAGCTGTGGCTCTGTCAGTCAGGCTGACCTGGAGCACTGGCCTCTCCCCATTGTTCCTGGGGACTGTCAGTCTCAGAGTCCTGATTTCCCATCGGCCCTTCCCCTTGGTACTGGGAGTTAGGCAACCAAAACACCCCCACTGAGATTTAATAAGGGGATAACAGTCCTCTTACATATGCATAGTTCAAAATAACCCATCTTGTATTATACAAAAGGACCCATATTTACAGGAAATTCAGTACAGTAACTCCTCGCTTAACGTTGTAGTTATGTTCCTGAAAAATGTGACTTTAAGTGAAACGATGTGAAGCGAATCCAATTTCCCCATAAGAATTAATGTAAATGGGGGGGTTAGGTTCCAGGGACATTTTTTTTCACCAGACAAAAGACTATACACAGTATAAGTTTTAAACAAACAATTTAATACTGAACACAGCAATGATGATTGTGAAGCTTGGTTGAGGTGGTGAAGTCAGAGGGTGGGATATTTCCCAGGGAATGCCTTACTGCTAAATGATGAACTGGAACAGCTGAGCCCTCAAGGGTTAACACGTTGTTAATGTAGCCTCACACTCTACAAGGCAGCACAAATGTAGGGAGGGGAGACAGCATGGCAGACAGAGACAGAGACTCTCACCTGTGTGACAGAGACATGCATTGCCCCTTTAAGTAGGCTGACTCCACTCTAAGCACATTGCCTTTTTAAGTAGATCGATAAGTTGAGACAGCAGCTGCTGCCAGCAATCTCCCTCAGTCCTGAGCCCTGTCATGTCCCCCACCCTGCTCTATGGAGATAGGGTAAGTGGGATTCAGGAGCAGGGGGGAGGGGGACACCCTGACATTAGCCCCTCTTCTCCACCCCCTGCACAGCAATCAGGAGGCTCCTGGAGCAGCTCAAAGGCAGAGGGCAGGAGCAGCACACGGCAGTGGGGGGAGGGACAGCTGAAATGCCCGCAATTGATAGCCTGCTGGGCAGCTGCTGCACAGGGAACTTAGGGGAGCCGATGGGGGGGCTGCCGGTCCACTCTGGTTCCAAGCCCCCCCCCAGCTCGCTTCAATGGGCTGCTCTTCCTGCAAGCAGTGGACAAAGCTGGTGGCTGCCAAACAACAATCTAAGGGAGCATTGCGCAATGTTAAACGAGCATGTTCCTAATTGATCAGCAACATAACAATGAAACAACGTTAACCAGGACGACTTTAAGTCTGGAGTTGCTGTATCAGGGAGGTCAAACTCGACGGTCCCTTCTGGGCTTGAATTAAGCTTCCCTGAATTCCACGCACTGACGAGCCAAACAACGAAATGAATTTGTTCGCCAGCAGATTTTAAATATTAACTAAAGCTTTTACAGCAAGTTTCACCCAGGATTAAGTTCAGACCCAGCCTTCAGCCAAGAGCCCTTTCTCACTCCCCCAGTCCCTGCCAGCACTGAGCTCTCTGTGGTGCTGCAGTTCCCTGTGGCCAGCCAGGAGCATCATGTGCCCTCCTCTAGCTCCAGCAAGGAACTGACTGTCTCTGCCTCTGCAGCTCCTTTTTACGGGGCCGTCCTGAGCCCTGATCGGCTGCATCAGCTGCAGCCACTCTAGGCTGCTTGGAGGCGATAAGCACAGATCCTCAAAGGTTCTTAGGCACCTAATGCCTGGAGAAATCAATGGGAGTTAGGCACCTACAACCTTGGAGGATCTGGGCCTGAATGCTTGAGAGCAGGCTTTGCCCTTCTGACACAGGTTCTGCTTTGGAGTGACACTGTTGCTGTGATATACCGCTGTAATTAAGGATGGTTGGCTATTCGCAGTCTCGCTCTTACTGACATAGCTTATGACCCTGTAGCCATTTTGTTCCTGATCCAGCAATTTTATGAAACTTCATTGACTTTATTTGTTCAATTGCACTTTTCTTTGTTAGAGAACAGACATCAATGGGCTCTGAGTGCTAACTTGCTAATATTTCCTGTGTGCAAATAAATGTTAAAAAACCTTATTGGGTTAATTTTCTGATCAGCAGATACAGTAGTAGAAGTAAAAAGAAGAAATGTTTGTGATTGCCACGAAAGGCTTTTTTCAAGCAGTAATCTATGGGGAGTAGGAGGAAGAGGATACAGGCCTCATAGGAGACTACAGTGGGATCCACCCCCCCCTCCCAGAACCACGTTTTGAAAGTGCCTAGGGCAAGTTGGCACCAGGGGTGGCAGATTTGTATAATTTTTGGTGGTGCCCAGAACGGATCCAAGTCCCATCCCCCACCCCCAAACACACACACACCCCTGCCTTGTAAGCCGATATATATTTTTTAAAATAATGGAAAAATGTGAGGGCTCTGGGGTGGGGCTAGGATGAGGGTTTTGGGAGAGGGTTCAGGGCTGGGGCAGAGAGTTGAGGTGTGGGGCTGAGGACTGTGGGGTGGGGCTGGGGGGCTCATGGTGCAGGAGCGGGCTCAGGGCTGGGGCAGAGGGTTGGGGTGCAGGGGGGTGAGAGCTCTGGCTGGAGGTGCAGGCTCTAGGGTGGGGCGGGGCCACGGATGAGGAGTTTGGGATGCAGGCAGGCTGCCCCCAGCTGGGGAAAGAGAGAGGGACTGCCCCCAGCCCTCTCCCTGCTAGCAGCACACTCACTTTGCATTACTGACACTGCACATGCTCCCAGGGCCCCCTCAGGTCCAAGAAGCCCCCTCAAATCCCCTATCGTGGGTGCGGGGGGGGGCTGCCATCACATGTGCGCCTCCTCCCCTGCTGCTGCCCCTCACTGTAGCCTCACTGGGGGTGGGGGATAGGGCTGCCCCTTGCCCAGCCTGGGGCAGGAGTGGTTACTGTGGGTGGGAGGCCCACCAGAAAAGGGAAGGGTCCGTTCGAGGCAGAAGGGCAGGGTGAGGGTCAGCCTGGGGCAGCCTGCCCTGACACTAGTGGTTGGGGGACGCTAGGACCCTGCGGCGGGCAGTTGATGCCGGGAACCGGCAGAGTGGAGGGGCAGGGGCAGGGGCAACTGCTGATGGACAGACAAAACTGACTCCGAGGTGATGCTCAGAGTGAATATGCAGCCAGGGCTGAAGCTTAGATAGAGACGTTAGGGCAATGTCTAATTTGCCCTCTCTGAGCAACCACTGCTACTTATCAGTCTCCCATTCTTGTACCAAAAGGAGATGGAGCAAAAGCAGAGCTCAGGGGCAGGGGAAATTGACTCCTGGAGTTTTGGGTATGAAGGTAAATGGATTCAAATAGCTGAGCAAACACCATGGAATTATAGATCTTTCTCCTGTCCCTCCAAGCCTCTATCTGGATGCACAATGGGTGAAATCCTGACCTTATTGAAGTTGGTTGGAATTTTTACAAGGGACTCGCTCCACAACATTTGTGAAGGCAAAGTGGCTCTGGACAAGTCAAGTTTATAAACACTGTACAGACAGCTGGATTCCACCCATGTGCACACTGGTCCTGGTTTCCAGCATGCAAGGGAAATCAGGGTTGCCATACATGGATGCATCTTGGCACAGCAGGGAGGCAAAGGATGACATCTACCTGTGCCAAGGGACACTGTCACACCCTGTCCAGCTGCTGGAAAAATCTCCTGAGGGAACATTGGCACACACCCGGGGGCTACATAGCTTTGGGAGGGTGTTCATTCCTGTGACAATTCACACATTAAAGACAGTTTTAACAGGGCAACTCCACTGGGTTAACACGTTTTTAGGCTGTGGAGGATGGTGGCTGAGTTGTAATACAGTCATTGTGCGATTCTTTTTTCTTAGCTGTTCACACCCCTCTTATCAGCAGTACTCCGTCACTCTTAACCACCTTAGCACCATTTGCTTTGGGGAAGTGAGGGGTGGGGACATGCACCCATTTTTTAAAACCATTTTTTGTCAGCAGTGCTAAGTGCGCTTAGTGGCTATTATGAAGCACTAATCCCTACTACATGTGAAACTGGTCAAGGTTGGGCAGTGGGGGCTAGGAAGGGCCTTTTAATCACGGGGTAGTGGCAGCTGCCTGTATTGGTACTTGGATTGTGTTTTGTTTTTCTGCACATCAACCAAGTCGCAAAGACATTAATCTACCCATTGTCTGTGTTGGGAGTTCCGCTACATTTGGAGATAGCGGTGGGGTCTGTAAGCACATCACACTAGCTGCATTTTCTTCATCCTTGGGACTTGGGATATTTCCTTACCCCTGTGCGGAAGGGAAGTGGGTGTGGGACAGACAGAAAAGCAGTTGCAGTAAGATACAGTATTACCAACCCCAAATATTCAATAATCATGAGTCATGCTCACCAAAAGTCATGAGATTGGTTTTAAAACTATATGATCATGTAAACGTTAGTACATTTTGTGTTGGTTTTGTTTGCCTTCTGCTTTTTTGAGTCTTTAGGGTGCACTGGGGTCACATGAGGGCCAGAAACTTATTTTTTACTTTAAGAATGAAGGCTGAACTCAACACCAGTCCTCTTGACTCCAGAAGCCAGGGCTGTAAGGAAAAGAATAATTTTCATGAGACTCATGTCAAACTAGTCAACTACTCATGTCAAATAGTTACACCATTCCAATTCATGTGCTGTGAATTCTGGGCCCCAATCCTGAGCCTGAAAACATCTTATGTTCATCTTGGCTAGGAAGGAGGGACCTCACCCAGATCAAGAAAATGATAACATTTAATTAAAGGACTACATGGAACGTGTAAGGAAACTATTTTAAGAAAGAGATGGAAACCAACAAAACATAATGGGACTGAATCCATGAACAACAGCCAAATGTTGTCTCTGCATCTGCCTCCTTGCCCTCCCCATGACATCGAGGGGATAATTGATCTTGGGGACAGATAGGGATGTCTCCTGCATGCGGTTTGGGGGGAAGGCATTTGGTGAGGTTCCAGGACTCCTACAGAGTTGTTATTCCCCTTATGCATGCTCATGGGGGTTCCCCTGTGAGGCGTTTTGGGTGCTGGTAGAGGGTGTAGTTGTGGGAGTCCTGCAGACCCCTCCTGGTCACTCTGGGTGGGATTGGGTCCTCTGCCTCAGCAGCACCTTAGGCAGTGACCGACGTAGGGGATGATGGTAGTGGTTCAGAGAGGTGCAGTGGATGCAGTAGAAGATGGACCCCAAACTTGTTTGGCCACCCATTCTCTCAGTCTCTCCATTAGGGAATGCCCCTTTCCCTATGGTGTGCCGTTTCCTCCATGAACAGGTTCATCGGTGTGTAATGGCATGGCACCCACCTTTCATGGTGCCCCCTTCTGGTTGAGTGTGTCTGCAATCTTTAAATAGTCCCAGCCCTGGTATCAGGCCGTAACTCCAAGGCTTCCTCCCTGGAGGCAAAGGTTTCGCCCTTTTGGTCTACTCTGGCCCCAGCTGGGCCACAAAGTAGCTCAGTTCCCTTCTGGGGGTTTCTCGCTGTCTGATTGTAAGCCAATTCCACAGTGGCCTATTGGAGGGTTGCAGGAGACCTAGGCCCACCCACTACTCTGGGTCCCAGTCCAGAGATCTTAAGAATAGCAGTCATGCCACCGTGTCCCTTTAACTACACTGCTTTCAGTTCCCTGGGCCACTTTCCCATGGCCCCAGCCTTTGCCAAAGCTTCACCCTTACCTCAGGGCTCACCTAAGTTCAGGCTCAGCTGCCAGCCAGCAGCCCTTTCTCGCTCCCCCAGTCCCTGCCAGCACTGAGCTCTCTGTGGTGCTGCAGTTCCCTCTGGCCATCCAGGAGCACTGTGTGCCCTCCTCTCGCTCCAGCAAGGAACTGACTGTCTCTGCCTCTGCAGCTCCTTTTTTACGGGGCTGTCCTGGTCCCTGATTGGCTGCTTCACCTGCAGCCACTCTAGGCTGCTTGGAGGTTTCCTCTACTGCTCCTTTCTGTGATAGATGTGGCAGGACACTGAGGCCTCCAGAAAGCAGCCTCTGGGCCTAGTCCACCCCATTACATGTTGTCTTTTGATGATGAAGAGTCAAATCCTCCCATGCCCTAAGGAACTCAAATTGCTCCTGATTCCTCCTGTCCATGCCAATAACCAGGTGCTACACAGTCTTACGCCGTCTGTCTCTGCTGTCTCTGGAGCGCCGCTCCTGCCCTTCTAGCAGAATGGTTTCCCTCCCAGGAGCCAAAGGTCCTGCCATTTCAAAGACAAGGGTAGCATTATATGTTTTTTCATGTTGAAGAAGCCAAGAAATCTTCCTCCTTTTAATTTGCGGAGGGAGGCCACAATATTGCTACTTTTCAGCATTCCTGGAATGTGACTGTTAGACCATGCTGGGTTCCCAGACAGCTTTTGCAGCCCATGAGGAAGGAGAAAGGCTACTGATAGTAAGACAGGTGTATTCAAGGTTTTTAAAAATGTAGAATTTTCATAGACTCTCAGGAGGCAGGGGCGTGGCAGTTGATACCGGGGCAATGCTACCAGCTTACAATTTCTTCTTTAAAGGCCAGCCAACATTTGGAGAAAATAGAGGTTGCCAAGGTACCAGCATGGAACAGGTACATGGCTTTCCAGTTCTGTGGAGGAGATCCGGCACGCTATGCCAGAGAGATGTTTCTGCAAATGTTGGCTGGTACCTATCTACCTATCACTGAATGGAGGGGTTGGATCAGCTGTGAAGGTGGACCAAGCAGATATGTACTGCCGTTGACCATCAAGATCCAGCTTCTGCTTCTGCTACACCACAAATTTGTTGAAATATGCTTATAAAACTAGGAGGCAATTCGACTGGAAATTGACTATATTGTCACCAAGCACATGGAGTTGCTGTGCAAAGGAAGATGTGAACTATGACCACCACCTGCCCCACCCTGCCCTGGCATCATCAGAAAATCCTGCCTCTGTGCCTGCCTAGCAACCGGGGAAAGTACAGGGAGAGAAAGAGACACTGCCCCTTTATTTGGTTCCCTGGAGCTTTGGAGGAGCACCACAAGCCCCTCGCCTCTCCAGAGCAAAGGGACATCGCACTGTGTTTATCCAACTGCCAGACCGGCTTCCTTACGCCCCCTCATTTCCGACCTTGTGCAGCACGGCTCAGTGTGGAGAGGAGCCAGACACCAGGGAGGGGGTAGTAGGATTTCGTAATCTTCCAAGGGAGAAAGGACAGCTGGGACTAACCTTTTCTCAGATAACTAGTGTCCACTTTCCCTCCCTGACCCTAACCCCCAAACTCCACCCCTGTTCTGCGCAGCTCCTCTTTAAGAGTGCAGCGGAAAGCTGATGTGGTCAGCGCAGTTCATGCCTAGGGGTGAAAAGGGGGGACGCGGCCCGCTATAGATTGGGTAAGGACCAGGCAGAAAAGGAGTCCGTGCATTGTGGGGCTGGCGGTGGAGGACGATTGAAACACAAAATCTGGTATACTCCCTTCCCGCCCCCCCCACCTCCCGTCCATGCTGCCAGTTGGCATGGGAACGGGGCCAGGCCACAGCCGGAGGCATATACACCACACCCCTCAGGTGGCCTAGCTCCCTCGCTCTCTGTTTGCCTGCAGACACTTGGTTTGGGGGAACAATGGAGGGTGATTGCACAACCACAGGCCTAGACACAGAAGACAGTCCCTCGTGTAGATCTCGCCTTAGTCTGTCTGAAGTAACGTGAGATTTCCTTTTGCACATCTGCACTGCCTTCCTCTTGACAGGTGTGACATACTTCGTTGCCTCCATCGTGACAGCTGACACCTGTTGCATTGCTCACATCTACACATGTATGGCCAACGGTGCTGCCTTCTTCCCAAACACTATCACCAGGGACATTCCCTGTCACACTAGGTACAGCTGCTCTCCTCTTCCCTTCACAGGTGTGACCCCTTGCTCTGCTTACCCTCCGTTGGGGCATTGCTTATTTACCAGTGGATGCTGCTCTTATTGTTAAGAAAAACACACTCTTTGTTTTAAACTTAGATTGACAGGTGTGTGTCATTTCCTATGTAGAGTTAAATTGCACCATTTTGTGTGAAGGGACCTCACATCTGTGCACCTGGGTCTGCCATCTCCTGGATGTGGCAGCATGTATTAGGCATCAGGGATTTTTCTTTCTTAATCATGGATTTAATACCACAGCTACCAAGGCCTTCCATATGCAAGCAGCATGTCAGTCTGAGTGACTGATGGGCCAACAGCAGAATTGCCCACCCAAACCCTTCATGATCTCTGAGGGCTCAGATAAGATAGGACTCAGGTGTGACCCATGGCTGGGTTTCGGGTTTAGTTTTGCAGAAGAGAATAGAACCTAATGAGATTTTCAAAAGCAAAGTTAAACCTGCCCTTCAATTTTGTTCACTCTTTGTACTACAACCCTACTGCACCACTCTTTGGGAATGACACCTGTATTTTAAATGGTATATTTGTTATTTGGGACCCCGATCCACACCCCATTTGAGAGATTACAACTGGAACAGAAATTACTCAGACCTTGCAGAGGGAGATTCTGGGCCACCGACATTGCTGGTCTGATATTGTCAAACTTTGAGAAGGCCGGGTTAGTAAAGAGAGGAAGTTTTAAAAATCAATTCAACAACAATATTTTTCCAATTCACCGTGTGATTTGAAAACATTCAGTGTGAGAGAATGTGAGAACACACTAGGGAAGTGGGCAGGGGATACTGGCAGGAAACTCACACGTGGAACAAAGAATCAGCAGATAAAAATACCATAGAGGAGAGGAGAGTTCCCAAGAGCCAGCACAGAAAGGGGACGGGGAGAGAGAGTGCATCAATGGCTCTGGTGCTACCTCAGACAATGAGCTGCAAGAAATAAGAGCATCGGCTAGTTTAGCAGCAGATCTGCAACCTCCTCAATTAGGGACCCTGACAGTGCTGCCCAGGGAAAGGTTCTCTAAGGAACATGAGAGCCCAGCTGGAAAGGCTCTCTCTGCTTTGGCCACTTCTCCTGTCTTTGTGGATGGGTGAGTTTGTGGGGTTTGACGCTTTCAGAGAAGCGAGTGTTTGGAGGGAAAGGAGGGATGAACTGTAACAAATATTTCTGTGGAATAAAAGGACATAGAGAGGTAATGACTGTGGTATTGGTTTTGATCTGAGCATCATCATTGAAAATCAATTTACAGGATTTTCTTCTTATGCCAGGTCTACACTAGAAACTCTTGCCAGGACAACACTGTCAATGAGAGGTGTGATTTTTATGAAGATGTGCTGTATCAGCATTTATTCTTTTACGTAGAGACTGTCATTGGTCAAACTGGACAGTCTTTACGTAAAAGAATAAATGGACACAAATCAGACGTCAAGAATTATAACATTCAAAAACCAGTCGGAGAACACTTCAGTCTCTTTGGTCACTCAATTACAGACCTAAAAGTTGCAATTCTTTAACAAAAAAACAGACTCCAAGGAGAGACTGGTGAATTGGAATTAATTTGCAAACTGGATACAATTAACTTAGGCTTGAATAAAGACTGGGAGTGGATGGGTCATTACACAAAATAAAATTATTTCCCCATGAAGAAAAGGAATACTTGTGGCACCTTAGAGATGAACAAATTTATTTGAGCATAAGCTTTCGTGAGCTACAGCTGACTTCATCGGATGCATTCAGTGGAAAATACAGTGGGGAGATTTATATACACAGAGAACATGAAACAATGGGTGTTACCGTACACACTGTAATGAGAGTGACCACTTAAGCTATTACCAGCAAGAGAGCAGGGGGGACAAAACCTTTTGTAGTGATAATCAAGGTGGGCCATTTCCAGCAGTTGACAAGAACGTCTGAGGAACAGTGGAGTATGGGGGGAGGGGGGAATAAACATGGGGAAATAGGTTTCAGAGTAGCAGCTGTGTTAGTCTATATTCGCAAAAAGAAAAGGAGGACTTGTGGCACCTTAAAGACGAACAAATTTATTTGAGCATAAGCTTTCGTGAGCTATAGCTCACTTCATTGGATGCATTCAGTGGAAAAACTCCAGCCCAGGCTCCTGGGCCCCACTTCTGTGGTCGCTGCTCCCTGAGGGCTCGGCTGGCCCCAGAGCCAGGTTCCCCTGCCAGGGCAGCTCTTACTGCCTGTCAGCAGTCAAGACCTTCACTACCTCGTTCCGGCCTCCAACTTGGCCATAGACAGGGGCTACAAAGAAGGGTGGGGCTTGTGGCAATGGGGGGCACAATGCCCAATTTTCTATCTGGCCCATCTCAGCCCCACAGCTGGGAAGAGACTGGCGGCGTCCCTGTGCATAGGGAATAAGTAAACTCCTCCTCTACAGTATACCTTTTTCTTGTCCCCCTCTTAGACAGTGAGCTCTTCAGGGTAGGGACGGTCTCTTACAGTACGTATGTACAAGGCCTAAAACAGTAGGGCTCTACTGGTGGCTGAGGACTCGAGGTGCAATGGGAATAAATAATAGCATGAATTGTCCTTTCCTTCCATCTCATACTTCCTTCCCACCGCATTTCCTCTCTCTTTTTCTATTTTACTTTCCCTTTCCTTAAGCCCCCTACATCTTTCTATCCCTCTCCCCTGCTTTGCACACATTCCCTTTCTTTCTCTCCCATCTGCTCTTTTCCACTCCCAGCTCTCTCTTTCCCTCAGTCTTCTCCCCCCTCTACCTTCCTTTTGTCTCGTGTCTCTCACCGCTATCGCCCTTCTTTGAACCCTCCCCCCAAGTCCAATTGGCCCATTGTTGTTGAAATTTGCCTCCCTGGAGCCTGCAGAGGCCTCCCTGGAGCCTCCACCTCGGGGCCTGCAGGCCCAATTCACTGCATCTGGGCTTCTCTCTAGATCCCTAGGAGCCAGCCAGTGCTCTCTCGATGGCCCCATGAAGCCCATATGGCAGGCTGGAGCCAGTGGGAAGGCTGGCTAACAGTGCCACTAGGGCAGGCCTGTGCAAACTGCCCAGTCTGAACCCTCCCCACTCTAAATTTCATGCCGTGACCTTCAGCAGAGAGTTCATGCTTGTGCACCTGGCTTCTTTTTAGAGAAATGGAAACATTCTACAGTGGATCATTTGCAAACAATTTTTTTTTATTTAATTCTTCCTTCGGTTGCAATAATTTCATCTAGTGACACTGAACTTTGTATTTCAGGAGCTGCAGAAAATACTGCTGCTGTCTTTGTGGTGAATCAGACATCCTCTTATAACCTGACCCATGCAGGGGCTGCTGCACTGATTATATGATCTTTCTTCATATTCAATTCAGGCAAAATATTGTTAATAAGGTGAATGAAGCTGCTGCAAAAATTTCCATCCTGCTATACCCACACAGAGCAAAAGGATATAGAATAGGCCCCTGAACATAGACCCAGCTGGCCCTGGAGTAACCAGGGCCCTAATTAGGTCTAAAGGCCTTATCCATAATGGTTAGCTTTGTTTCAAAGTCATTAGGTCTTCCAGTTACCAAAATCCTTCACACTGAAAAACTAGTAACGCTATAAATATGCCCCATGCATCAACCTCATAGTGTCCAATATTTCCATAAATTGGTCATAAGGAACACTGGGGCACCTCCTGAACTGGTAGAAGTAAACAAAATGCCACTTCTATCTTCTTTCCTGCTTGTGTTTTATGGAGTTATGTTTCTGAATGAGACAATCAGAGACCATTGAGAGATCTGTCTTTCCCGCTCCCTTCCCTTCAATTCTAGCTCTCATTAACCTCCCCTATACAATATAGCTGAACAACTCTATTTCATCTCCACTTCCTGTTGACACATCTCTAGTTCTCACAAACATTGTCCTTAGATCATCAGACTGAACCCAAACCACACAGTGAAGTACAAATGGTTGTGGGAAACCAGAGCTGACTCTTTGCTCACTCGCAAACTCTATAAGCCCAACCTTCTGAAAGATTCAGGCCAGCAATGTTGGGGCTTGATGCTGACTGGAGGGTAAGAGTATCTCCAAGTGGAAATCAATGGGAGTTGCTCCTGCCCAGGGGGTCAAGGTAAACAGATCTGGGAGTTCAAGGCAACCCAAGTTACAGGGAGGTTCACTCACAAACGAGGCTGGAGAGGCTCTAACACTAAAGAACAAAAGGAGAGATTGTTAGGATCTTGGGTTTTGAAAACTCATCTGCTGGGATAACCAAAGCCAAACTTGGGGTGGTTTGGATATGGGTGTTGTAGCAGAAAGAGCCTGAAACATAGGGCCTGGTACAAGATGAGGCCTGAACCAAAAATCAGCCAAAGTCAGACTATGAGCAAGAGTCAGGCCCTGCTACAAAGCACATGCCTGCTTACAACTTCACTGTCCAGTACATGAACTTGGTAAAGATGTGGCTGGTGTTGCTAAAACAGAGACACGCCTAATAAATACTAGGCACTAGTTATTAACGAAAAACATTCCAGAAGGGTAATACAAGAATACTCCGCTACAGAGTTATAGAATAAATACACTCCCCAAAGATGGTACAGGGACACACTGACCCCTCCTAGGGTTCAAACCCACAGCTACAGGATGGTAACTAACCACGTGTGGGGGTAATACACAACTTGTCTGTATCAGTGTATAAAAGAGGGGTCATGGAAGGCACATCTGGTCAAGGGGGCAATGGAAAGGCTGACTGCTGACTGAGTCAGCTGGTCCATTCTCATGGGCGTCCGTGAACTAGTGTCCATGTAGAGTCTATGGGGTGGCAGGACAAGTGCTTTGTTGACTACAAAGCTGTCCAAGCGCCTTTGCCACCGAACGAGTCTGTGGTCTTTTGGGCAGTTTGACTGAGGTCGGCTGGGCCAGCTACCTGGCTAGAGCCAGGACAACGTATGGGCCCACACAGCCAATAACAGGTGTCCTTTTATCAGAGCCCCGTGCGATCATGGAAGGGTGGAGTGATGGCTCTGGTATCTGCCCATCTCCAGCTAACACTGAAACCCCTGCCTGGATTCCCCTGCACAGGAGGTGCTGGCTGTCAGTCCCCTGGTGGGTCTGTAGCGATCGGCCTAGACCACAAGATGGAGGGCACAGCGTGGTGCCATGAAATGCAGCCAACAGGGTTAGTCCTGAGAGGGGCTGGGCACCTGCAGCTCCCACTGGTTCCCGAGGGAGATGCAGGAACTCAGCACTGCTCAGAATTGGCCCATTGTGATGCAGGTGGAACATTCCACCGTAGGGGTGGGGACCGAGTCAAACACAGAGGTGGAGACAGGCAGGGGAAGGGAACTATGACATAAGCTTTCATAGGTGAGGGCTACATAGTCCCACTCCATCCAAATCACAGGGAAAGGAGCCGTTCGTGACCCTGGAACTCACTGTCACAGACAGAGCCCCAGCTGGTGACTCTAGATCTGAAGTGTAATTTGACTCATGTGAGAGTTCAGAGCCAGCCAGTGCCTTCCCCCTACAGCTCCCCAGTGGGACGTGGGGCAGGTCTCTTTGCCCAGATGAGGAGGTGGTGACGATGACCCGCGACTCTGTTGTGATGCAGTGATTGTTGGGTCGGCCACCAGGGGCTGCAGCATTTCACACCAGGATGTCGCCCAGAGCACATGGCTGCTCCCTGTGGGTCTGAGTACAGGGACCAGGGTGACGGAGTAGGGCCTTGTGGGACCAACCTGCTTCCATTGCTAAAGAAGGGAATGTGAGACACAGAAGGATGAAGGAAAGAATTCTTGTAAGGAGGAAGGAAACAAGGCAGGGAAAAGACTGGGAGGGAGGAGAAATGAGGCATCAGATGGCGGGCGGGGGGAATGAAGAAGTTAGTGAGAAACACCAGGGAACTGAGGAAGGGACAGAGAAGAAAGAGGGAAGGGAAATGGGTGAGGAGAGAGACATGAAAAAGGAATGGGCAAAGAGGCTACAAGAGAAGAGAAAGGAGAAGCACAGAGGAAGTGGATGGGGGTAAGAACCAGGACGGTTTTCTTTAGCTTCAGGTAGAATCCTGATTGCCTTTGTCAAGACGTAGGCAAGCAGCCAGGTGTAATGACTAGGGGTAATAATGGAGGCATTTGTACAATTCAGGAAGGAAAGGGTACAAGTGGCCATAGCTGAGAGGTGACATCAGCATGGTTCTCACCTTTCAAGAGACGACATTGCAGTTGGTCTGATTTCCGTTGATTGGTTCATTGCAGCTCGTCTGTCAGAAGTTCTTATTGTACCACTTTAGTAGTCAGAGAAACTGTTCCTATCAAAAGGTAAGGAATGCACTTTCTCCTAGCAATGGAGTGGAAACTAACCAATCTGAGTGTACTTTCAGGTGAAGGAAGTGAATCTATCCTTTGCTGTCAAAGGCTACAAGCAGTTTTGTCAGAATAAAGCAATATACATAACCAAAGCTTCCGAGAGGTTACAGAAATATCTACTTGTTCTACTCAAGAATAAGGAAGCCACTTATACCTACTAGATTGCTAAAAAACAGCTGATTGTATGGAGAGGAACAAGATAAACCAATACAGGAATTCATCCCACAGAAGGTGTGCATTTATACTCACCGTTACAAAACGAATCCAATGACAAATCATTTACATTTATTGTCTCACAAAAATACTCTGTCAAACATTGATCTTTGCAGAAGGTCATATTTTGAGATACAAGGATGACAGATGGCTGTAGGATACAGGAATGAATTAGCGGATCCATCCTTTTAGGGAGGTAAGATATAGAATACACCCTTACCATAATAGTCAATGGTTCTGGTCATACTTTCAGGTGGAAGAAATGTAATGGATAAAATCATCACCTCTCTAAAGAGCACAAGAAGTTGCTGTACTGAATAAAGCAATAAAAAATTGGGAGTTACCTGTTCAGAGGTAAGGAAAGTCAGTAATTCTAACCAATGATCATGACATCTACTCCTTTCTCCTTCCCGGCTAATGGTTGGTTGTTCCTACAAGGATGTATCACAGAAAAAATGCAACTAACCAGAATGTGAAGATGAGCATTTAACCTGCTCTTACATTTGCAGAGATGAGTTGTCCAGCTGATTCTCTTTGTGCAGAATTGATCATTGTTGCTTATTTATCAAATGTCAAGAAGAAATCAGTGGAATTGATCATTTCTATCAAGAGGTAAGGAATGCACCTCCTCTCAGCACAGGGGCAGGAATAACAGACTCTGTTTCTATTTTCAGGTGAAATAAAGGTCTGACCATTGCAGGGGGGAAGAGGAGAAGATAAGAGGCTGCTGAATTTAATAATAGTCAGACAGGTAACAATACCTGGCCAGGGGGAAGAAAAGCATCTTTTACTTCTAGTTCAGAAAGAGGAAAGCAGCCAATTATATGCTCAAGTTGTAACCAGTGTAGTTGGCTGTACCTCTAAGAATCAAAGCTTTGTGGTGCAACATCACTGAGAAGTAAGTGAGCACTGGGAAGTCTGTAGAAGCCTAATGATCTGGATGCTAAGGAAACATTTCTATTGATGACTCTTCATAACTGGTAATGAGAAATAATAATAAATAGTTGTCAGGTTTTGCTAACTGGAGATGTGAACAGACCAGGTGGCCATTCCTGCCAGGGAGAAGTAAGGGTAAGTGGCTGTCCCGGGCAAGGAGGTAAGAAATACCAGTCTCCAAACATCCATGTGTATATCAAGTGGTGTGGAGTTTACTTTCAGGGAGAACTGTGGAGGACCTTACTTGTCATGGGAGAGTGTGAAAGCAGAGGCAAGACAAAGCAACATGGACTTGCCAGCTGCTGAATCCATGGAGGACTCCAATGAGAAGATGCTGTTATTTCAAGGAGCAACAAACAGAAAACAGAAGAGTCATTTCAAATAGTTCAGCTAGTTGCAAATCTGAATATGAAGCAAGTCAGCAGACGTGGAGGTAAGCATTTAAGTTTCCCTGGTTGTCAAATGAACCTCATACTAAAGCAACACTTACAGACCAAATAAATAGGTCACACATCTCCAGGTGGAAAAAGACCAGGGAGCTGTTGTGCTCTTGTGGGGATTAATGCAAATGCAACTAGCTGAACCAGGCATGTCAGTTGGGAAGGAAAAAAAGCACATTTCTTTCACATTCAAGTGGAAATGAATAGATCCTGTTATACTTTCAGATGAGAGAAATGCAGCTGATTTGAACTTTGAGGGTGTGAAAACTTCAGGAAGTTCCTAGAAGATCTGTGATATCTATAGGAAGGAAACCAGTGAAACTCATCACTGCTGCCAAGAGGTAAGGAACTCACCTCACAATGGAGAAACTAATGGATCTGGTTTCTCTTCAGGTGAAAGAAATGCAGCTGATCTGATCTGCTTGGGGTTGAGGACTATAAGCAGTCATATTACTTAAGAATAAAGGAACATGTTCCCAGACTTGCAGAGAGGAAAAAAAGTTGCCTTCCTTGACTGGAATGGGAAGACAATCCCTTATCACCATCAAGTTTCAAACCCCAATGCAGGAGACCATCACTGACAGAGGTGAGCGCTTAGGATTCTCTTATTGCCAAATGGAGCAGATCGTGATGCATCGTGTACATTTATGGGCCTGTAAAACTTATAATACGCAAACAAGTTACCTGTCAAATGCTGATCTCTACAGCCACAGCTGTGCTTTGCAGGAACTAGTTTGTGAAGCTGATTGGTCTTTTCAGGAAATAAGAGTTACAGATGCTCAGGATTTGAGTACAAAGTAATAGGAATGGAGCTGAACAGATCCAACACCTGAAAGGACAATTGGCTCTCATAAGATATGAGACCATGAAAAAGACCCTTCATTCAATAAAGCAACAGAATTGTCTCTGGGGAGAGGTAAGAAGCATTTGGTAAGTCTACCAAATGAGCATACAATCAGTGCCACAAAAGTACTAACTTCCATTGCATCAAAATGTTTGTTACAGCTGATCACACCATCCCAGAATCTAAGAGGAGCTCAGGGGGATGGCAGACATCGGGATTCATCTTTATCAGGAGGTGATGAACCTGCTTGTCACTTCTGAATAACATCAGTGGCTTTGGTTAGACTTTCAATTGAAGGAAACACAGCCAGTGTGGTCAGTATTCAAGAAACAATATTCAAAAGTTGCCTGGGGTCACCTCTTGGGCTAAGGGGAGCAGCTGGTCCCGTCTGCTGGGATGGAAGCAAAGAAGAAAGCACTGGCCACTGGCTAATACTGGGACACAGACAATACCCTGTCCCAGGCCCCTCCAGGGTATGTAACCATAGTGACCAGTGGGTCCTTTCCCCACTGTGGTCCTGGCTCACATGCACAGGGTGAAACTGATCGCCATGTTTGGGGTCAGGAAGGAATTTTCCTCCAGGGCAGATTGGCCAGAGACCCTGGAGGTTTTTCGCCTTCCTCTGGGGCATTGAGCAGGGACCAGCCCTTTGGGCCATTTAGAAACTGACAATAAAATCCATGAGAGAGAACTTGTCTCCCTTTGTTTTTGTAATTTTCTATAAACTCGTCCTGTGCCCCTCTGCCAAGCCCCTGCTACCAGCCATGCAGCACGGCAGAGTTCCTCCCCGGTGCATTCCTCCCTACCTCAGAGCCAGCATGGCCCCCCATGTCGCTCTTCCACCCCTGCAGGGCCCCAACGCAGGAGAGACCAGCCTGCCATCCAAGAGAGGGAACAGCCGTGTGCATGACCCCCAGGGATGAGAAGGGGAAATGGCAAGGTACACCGGTCAAGGGGAAAGCAGGAAGCACAGCGGCACTGTTACTACACTCCTCTCCCAGGATGCCCCGAGGGGCCAGGGCAAGGCCTTTGGTCAGCCACATTCAAGTGCTCTGCCCTGCTGCTGTGGTCATAAGAGCCCCTCTGGCCAAACCACTAACGAGCGGCTCTGAAAGGGATGGTCAATGACCCCAAAGCAGCTCTTCCATTGGCATGGTGGGGCCACTGCTTCCTGAGCACCCTAACTGGGTCCACAGGCTAGCAGGGAATAATAGTCCCCCAGGGCTGGTTCAGCTCAGGGAGCCATCAGGCATCCACGAAGCTCTTGCCGTCAGCCAGCCCTTTCCCAGGAGCTGGGGGCCAGAAGCCTCTGCCCTCTGCAGTCTGCTCCAGCTGTGCTGTCTTCTCCTTTAGACCCCCTCCAAGTCTGGCACCTCTCAGGGCAGTGCTGGGTTGGCCCACAAGAGCTCATTTCCCCCTGAATTGCCCAGCGTGGGGTCTGTAGATCTCATTGCAGGCATTCTGGGAAATCAGAACTCCATCATCTGCCCCAGGGGGACTGGGATCATGACCAGTTAATATTAGTAGCAGACGGCTGGAGGGTATGGAAAAGGAAGAGGGGCCAGCAACATGTTACTTCAGTTGTGCACTTCTATTTAATCTCCAGTTCCTGCTGCCTGCCTATCAACACCCTCTGCGTCCGCTTCCTGCCTCCCCACAATCAGCTTCGCAGCTGCACTCTGAACCCAAACCACAGGGCAATGCCCAAAACATTGTTGTGGGGTCTAAAATCTCTATAAACCCTTCTCCTGAAAGCCATTGGAGTCCGATTCTCCTTGCAGGGAGACAGCATCTCCAAGGTGAAGTCAATAGGAGTGACTCGTACCTTGGGAAGGTGGTTGGGGGAGAATGTGATACCCTGTGCAAAGATACCATGTGAATTGTAGATGTGTCTCACAACTGCAGTGCAAGAGGGCACCTAACAGTAGAGAAGACCAAAATGGGGGAAGTCCGTCTTGGTTTTCAGCTTCTATTTGGCAAAATGAACCCAAACCTAGGATGGAGGGACAAAGGTTAGATCACGGTTTTACTTTATTGTAACAGCCCAGAGATCATGGTGGAGTGATGGGTCCAGCTCGTCTCAGCCTGGCCCTAACTCGGCACCACGGTCTGTACACTTCCTGCCTAGGAGGAGCTGGCTGCAGGGCTATAAAACCACCAGTTAAAACCCCAGAGCCCAACCTGTGAAACATTCTGCAGGGTTGGTGATCACAGCCCCACCTACAACACAAAGAGCTGCTCCCTCCCTTCATGGGGAAGGGCAGAGCTTAACTGTGCATCAGGCTTCCACACAAACTGCAGCCCCAAGCTTTAGCCAGGGTCAAACACCACAAGACACAAAGCAGAGGGGCTGACGGCACAAAGACACAGGGCACACACAGAGGCTGGGCACCCGCAGCTCCCCCTGGTTTCAGAGGGAGATGCAGGAGCTCAGCATGTGGCCAGTGACAGAGGGACAGACATGAGTGGGGAGAGTGATGGAGACCCCGGCAAGGGGGGAGATCGGATTGAAGGCAGCGTCTGTCACAGCCTAGGGCTACATGAAACTCCTTCCAAAAGGACCCAATGGGAACCATCGCACGGCCGGGCTTCTCCCCACCCTGCCAAGGGCTCACTGCCACACCCAGCTCTGATGCAGTTTAGTCCCAAACTGGAACAAATCAAGACAGTTTTTTCAGCTCACTTTCTGCATCTCCGGGGACTCTGGCAGATACTTCCTCCCATTTCCTATCCCAGTCTCCCTGAACCAGTTCCTCCTCACAGCCCCTTCCTCTCGGGAATGCCCTCTGCCCCTAATATCCACAGGTGCTGCCTTGCCCCCTTCATTGGCCCAACAGGGGTGCAGGACCTACTTCAGTTCCAGGTGCCAGCCACCAACTGACATACCACGCCCCTTAAGAAAAACCTACCCTTTCCCTTACTTCTGAGGCCCCCTCAGGGCTGCTCTTCCCCCCATTGCAGAACAAACTCCATAGAGACTCACATGTAGCCCTATTTCCCAAGTTCCCCACGCTCCTTAACGCCAGTCTTCTTCTCAGTCACTCTATAGAGTTTCATCTTCTCCAGGGTTTGAGGTCTCTGCACGCAGTGTCTCCAGCTCTGCCTCAAACTCCTGACCATCAGTATCAGGCCACCCCTCTCCTCCCAGTGCCTGATGTTCTGCAGGCAGCTGCTCCTTCTGCTGCTGAACTATCGGTACCCCCATCCTGCAGCCTTCAGTCCTCCTGCGGCACCTCCCGCCTTCAGTACAGGAACCATAATGGGAACCACAGTGTCCCATTTCCTCGTCTGCAAAGGATCACTGCTTTCGCCTTGGCCCAGGAGGCTCCACCTGGGTCCCCATGCCCCCAGCCCAGCCCCCGCCACGCACACACAGAGCCCTGAGATCTGCCTAGGTCAGGGAACCCCCTTTCATGAACTCTAAATCTTTAAAAGTATAAAGCAGTGTCCTCTGGAGACAGGACAGAGTTGGTTTTTCAGAGACATTATTTTGGGAAATTCAGCTAAGAGCCCTTTTTATTGGGCACTCACTGCTCCTTCCTGAATTAGCACAGGGAAAGCCCATCACTTCTCGGCCTCTCCCCCCACAAGAGCCACCACCAGCAGGGGCTACAAATGCCATTTGTGCTGCAGAGTGCTCCAGGGTCTCCCCTGCACAGCCTGCTGGTTGCTGCAACTCCCCTGCTACATGGGCTGTGTCAGCACTCCCTTCCACAGCTTCAGGAGAGGGTCACTCCCCAAAGATGGTACAGAGACACACTGACCCCTCCTAGGGTTCAAACCCACAGGTACTGGATGGTAACTAACCACGTGAGAGGGGCAATACACAACTTGTCTGTGTCAGTGTATAAAAGAGGGGTCATGGAAGGTACATCTGGCCAAGGGGGCAGTGGAAAATCCCACTGCTGACTGAGCTGGTCCATTCTCATGGGCGTCCATGTAGAGTCTATGGGGTGGCAGGACAAGTGCTTTGTTGACTACAAAGCTGTCCAAGCGCCTTTGCCACCGAACGAGTCTGTGGTCTTTTGGGCAGTTTGACTGAGGTCGGCTGGGCCAGCTACCTGGCCAGAGCCAGGACAACGTATGGGCCCACACAGCCAATAACAGGTGTCCTTTTATCAGAGCTCCCCGCGATCATGGAAGGGTGGAGCGATGGCTCTGGTATCTGCCCATCTCCAGCTAACACTGAAACCCCTGCCTGGATTCCCCTGCACAGGAGGTGCTGGCTGTCAGTCCCCTGGTGGGTCTGCAGCGATCGGCCTAGACCACAAGATGGAGGGCACAGCGCGGTGCCATGAAATGCAGCCAACAGGGTTAGTCCTGAGAGGGGCTGGGCACCTGCAGCTCCCACTGGTTCCCGAGGGAGATGCAGGAACTCAGCACTGCTCAGAATTGGCCCAATGTGATGCAGGTGGAACATTCCACCGTAGGGGTGGGGACCGAGTCAAACACAGAGGTGGAGACAGGCAGGGGAAGGGAACTATGACATAAGCTTTCATAGGTGAGGGCTACATAGTCCCACTCCATCCAAATCACAGGGAAAGGAGCCGTTCGTGACCCTGGAACTCACTGTCACAGACAGAGCCCCAGCTGGTGACTCTAGATCTGAAGTGTAATTTGACTCATGTGAGAGTTCAGAGCCAGCCAGTGCCTTCCCCCTACAGCTCCCCAGTGGGACGTGGGGCAGGTCTCTTTGCCCAGATGAGGAGGTGGTGACGATGACCCGCGACTCTGTTGTGATGCAGTGATTGTTGGGTCGGCCACCAGGGGCTGCAGCATTTCACACCAGGATGTCGCCCAGAGCACATGGCTGCTCCCTGTGGGTCTGAGTACAGGGACCAGGGTGACGGAGTAGGGCCTTGTGGGACCAACCTGCTTCCATTGCTAAAGAAGGGAATGTGAGACACAGAAGGATGAAGGAAAGAATTCTTGTAAGGAGGAAGGAAACAAGGCAGGGAAAAGACTGGGAGGGAGGGGAAATGAGGCATCAGATGGCGGGCGGGGGGAATGAAGAAGTTAGTGAGAAACACCAGGGAACTGAGGAAGGGACAGAGAAGAAAGAGGGAAGGGAAATGGGTGAGGAGAGAGACATGAAAAAGGAATGGGCAAAGAGGCTACAAGAGAAGAGAAAGGAGAAGCACAGAGGAAGTGGATGGGGGTAAGAACCAGGACGGTTTTCTTTAGCTTCAGGTAGAATCCTGATTGCCTTTGTCAAGACGTAGGCAAAGCAGCCAGGTGTAATGACTAGGGGTAATAATGGAGGCATTTGTACAATTCAGGAAGGAAAGGGTACAAGTGGCCATAGCTGAGAGGTGACATCAGCATGGTTCTCACCTTTCAAGAGACGACATTGCAGTTGGTCTGATTTCCGTTGATTGGTTCATTGCAGCTCGTCTGTCAGAAGTTCTTATTGTACCACTTTAGTAGTCAGAGAAACTGTTCCTATCAAAAGGTAAGGAATGCACTTTCTCCTAGCAATGGAGTGGAAACTAACCAATCTGAGTGTACTTTCAGGTGAAGGAAGTGAATCTATCCTTTGCTGTCAAAGGCTACAAGCAGTTTTGTCAGAATAAAGCAATATACATAACCAAAGCTTCCGAGAGGTTACAGAAATATCTACTTGTTCTACTCAAGAATAAGGAAGCCACTTATACCTACTAGATTGCTAAAAAAACAGCTGATTGTATGGAGAGGAACAAGATAAACCAATACAGGAATTCATCCCACAGAAGGTGTGCATTTATACTCACCGTTACAAAACGAATCCAATGACAAATCATTTACATTTATTGTCTCACAAAAATACTCTGTCAAACATTGATCTTTGCAGAAGGTCATATTTTGAGATACAAGGATGACAGATGGCTGTAGGATACAGGAATGAATTAGCGGATCCATCCTTTTAGGGAGGTAAGATATAGAATACACCCTTACCATAATAGTCAATGGTTCTGGTCATACTTTCAGGTGGAAGAAATGTAATGGATAAAATCATCACCTCTCTAAAGAGCACAAGAAGTTGCTGTACTGAATAAAGCAATAAAAAATTGGGAGTTACCTGTTCAGAGGTAAGGAAAGTCAGTAATTCTAACCAATGATCATGACATCTACTCCTTTCTCCTTCCCGGCTAATGGTTGGTTGTTCCTACAAGGATGTATCACAGAAAAAATGCAACTAACCAGAATGTGAAGATGAGCATTTAACCTGCTCTTACATTTGCAGAGATGAGTTGTCCAGCTGATTCTCTTTGTGCAGAATTGATCATTGTTGCTTATTTATCAAATGTCAAGAAGAAATCAGTGGAATTGATCATTTCTATCAAGAGGTAAGGAATGCACCTCCTCTCAGCACAGGGGCAGGAATAACAGACTCTGTTTCTATTTTCAGGTGAAATAAAGGTCTGACCATTGCAGGGGGGAAGGGGAGAAGATAAGAGGCTGCTGAATTTAATAATAGTCAGACAGGTAACAATACCTGGCCAGGGGGAAGAAAAGCATCTTTTACTTCTAGTTCAGAAAGAGGAAAGCAGCCAATTATATGCTTCAAGTTGTAACCAGTGTAGTTGGCTGTACCTCTAAGAATCAAAGCTTTGTGGTGCAACATCACTGAGAAGTAAGTGAGCACTGGGAAGTCTGTAGAAGCCTAATGATCTGGATGCTAAGGAAACATTTCTATTGATGACTCTTCATAACTGGTAATGAGAAATAATAATAAATAGTTGTCAGGTTTTGCTAACTGGAGATGTGAACAGACCAGGTGGCCATTCCTGCCAGGGAGAAGTAAGGGTAAGTGGCTGTCCCGGGCAAGGAGGTAAGAAATACCAGTCTCCAAACATCCATGTGTATATCAAGTGGTGTGGAGTTTACTTTCAGGGAGAACTGTGGAGGACCTTACTTGTCATGGGAGAGTGTGAAAAGCAGAGGCAAGACAAAGCAACATGGACTTGCCAGCTGCTGAATCCATGGAGGACTCCAATGAGAAGATGCTGTTATTTCAAGGAGCAACAAACAGAAAACAGAAGAGTCATTTCAAATAGTTCAGCTAGTTGCAAATCTGAATATGAAGCAAGTCAGCAGACGTGGAGGTAAGCATTTAAGTTTCCCTGGTTGTCAAATGAACCTCATACTAAAGCAACACTTACAGACCAAATAAATAGGTCACACATCTCCAGGTGGAAAAAGACCAGGGAGCTGTTGTGCTCTTGTGGGGATTAATGCAAATGCAACTAGCTGAACCAGGCATGTCAGTTGGGAAGGAAAAAAAGCACATTTCTTTCACATTCAAGTGGAAATGAATAGATCCTGTTATACTTTCAGATGAGAGAAATGCAGCTGATTTGAACTTTGAGGGTGTGAAAACTTCAGGAAGTTCCTAGAAGATCTGTGATATCTATAGGAAGGAAACCAGTGAAACTCATCACTGCTGCCAAGAGGTAAGGAACTCACCTCACAATGGAGAAACTAATGGATCTGGTTTCTCTTCAGGTGAAAGAAATGCAGCTGATCTGATCTGCTTGGGGTTGAGGACTATAAGCAGTCATATTACTTAAGAATAAAGGAACATGTTCCCAGACTTGCAGAGAGGAAAAAAAGTTGCCTTCCTTGACTGGAATGGGAAGACAATCCCTTATCACCATCAAGTTTCAAACCCCAATGCAGGAGACCATCACTGACAGAGGTGAGCGCTTAGGATTCTCTTATTGCCAAATGGAGCAGATCGTGATGCATCGTGTACATTTATGGGCCTGTAAAACTTATAATACGCAAACAAGTTACCTGTCAAATGCTGATCTCTACAGCCACAGCTGTGCTTTGCAGGAACTAGTTTGTGAAGCTGATTGGTCTTTTCAGGAAATAAGAGTTACAGATGCTCAGGATTTGAGTACAAAGTAATAGGAATGGAGCTGAACAGATCCAACACCTGAAAGGACAATTGGCTCTCATAAGATATGAGACCATGAAAAAGACCCTTCATTCAATAAAGCAACAGAATTGTCTCTGGGGAGAGGTAAGAAGCATTTGGTAAGTCTACCAAATGAGCATACAATCAGTGCCACAAAAGTACTAACTTCCATTGCATCAAAATGTTTGTTACAGCTGATCACACCATCCCAGAATCTAAGAGGAGCTCAGGGGGATGGCAGACATCGGGATTCATCTTTATCAGGAGGTGATGAACCTGCTTGTCACTTCTGAATAACATCAGTGGCTTTGGTTAGACTTTCAATTGAAGGAAACACAGCCAGTGTGGTCAGTATTCAAGAAACAATATTCAAAAGTTGCCTGGGGTCACCTCTTGGGCTAAGGGGAGCAGCTGGTCCCGTCTGCTGGGATGGAAGCAAAGAAGAAAGCACTGGCCACTGGCTAATACTGGGACACAGACAATACCCTGTCCCAGGCCCCTCCAGGGTATGTAACCATAGTGACCAGTGGGTCCTTTCCCCACTGTGGTCCTGGCTCACATGCACAGGGTGAAACTGATCGCCATGTTTGGGGTCAGGAAGGAATTTTCCTCCAGGGCAGATTGGCCAGAGACCCTGGAGGTTTTTCGCCTTCCTCTGGGGCATTGAGCAGGGACCAGCCCTTTGGGCCATTTAGAAACTGACAATAAAATCCATGAGAGAGAACTTGTCTCCCTTTGTTTTTGTAATTTTCTATAAACTCGTCCTGTGCCCCTCTGCCAAGCCCCTGCTACCAGCCATGCAGCACGGCAGAGTTCCTCCCCGGTGCATTCCTCCCTACCTCAGAGCCAGCATGGCCCCCCATGTCGCTCTTCCACCCCTGCAGGGCCCCAACGCAGGAGAGACCAGCCTGCCATCCAAGAGAGGGAACAGCCGTGTGCATGACCCCCAGGGATGAGAAGGGGAAATGGCAAGGTACACCGGTCAAGGGGAAAGCAGGAAGCACAGCGGCACTGTTACTACACTCCTCTCCCAGGATGCCCCGAGGGGCCAGGGCAAGGCCTTTGGTCAGCCACATTCAAGTGCTCTGCCCTGCTGCTGTGGTCATAAGAGCCCCTCTGGCCAAACCACTAACGAGCGGCTCTGAAAGGGATGGTCAATGACCCCAAAGCAGCTCTTCCATTGGCATGGTGGGGCCACTGCTTCCTGAGCACCCTAACTGGGTCCACAGGCTAGCAGGGAATAATAGTCCCCCAGGGCTGGTTCAGCTCAGGGAGCCATCAGGCATCCACGAAGCTCTTGCCGTCAGCCAGCCCTTTCCCAGGAGCTGGGGGCCAGAAGCCTCTGCCCTCTGCAGTCTGCTCCAGCTGTGCTGTCTTCTCCTTTAGACCCCCTCCAAGTCTGGCACCTCTCAGGGCAGTGCTGGGTTGGCCCACAAGAGCTCATTTCCCCCTGAATTGCCCAGCGTGGGGTCTGTAGATCTCATTGCAGGCATTCTGGGAAATCAGAACTCCATCATCTGCCCCAGGGGGACTGGGATCATGACCAGTTAATATTAGTAGCAGACGGCTGGAGGGTATGGAAAAGGAAGAGGGGCCAGCAACATGTTACTTCAGTTGTGCACTTCTATTTAATCTCCAGTTCCTGCTGCCTGCCTATCAACACCCTCTGCGTCCGCTTCCTGCCTCCCCACAATCAGCTTCGCAGCTGCACTCTGAACCCAAACCACAGGGCAATGCCCAAAACATTGTTGTGGGGTCTAAAATCTCTATAAACCCTTCTCCTGAAAGCCATTGGAGTCCGATTCTCCTTGCAGGGAGACAGCATCTCCAAGGTGAAGTCAATAGGAGTGACTCGTACCTTGGGAAGGTGGTTGGGGGGAGAATGTGATACCCTGTGCAAAGATACCATGTGAATTGTAGATGTGTCTCACAAACTGCAGTGCAAGAGGGCACCTAACAGTAGAGAAGACCAAAATGGGGGAAGTCCGTCTTGGTTTTCAGCTTCTATTTGGCAAAATGAACCCAAACCTAGGATGGAGGGACAAAGGTTAGATCACGGTTTTACTTTATTGTAACAGCCCAGAGATCATGGTGGAGTGATGGTTCCAGCTCGTCTCAGCCTGGCCCTAACTCGGCACCACGGTCTGTACACTTCCTGCCTAGGAGGAGCTGGCTGCAGGGCTATAAAACCACCAGTTAAAACCCCAGAGCCCAACCTGTGAAACATTCTGCAGGGTTGGTGATCACAGCCCCACCTACAACACAAAGAGCTGCTCCCTCCCTTCATGGGGAAGGGCAGAGCTTAACTGTGCATCAGGCTTCCACACAAACTGCAGCCCCAAGCTTTAGCCAGGGTCAAACACCACAAGACACAAAGCAGAGGGGCTGACGGCACAAAGACACAGGGCACACACAGAGGCTGGGCACCCGCAGCTCCCCCTGGTTTCAGAGGGAGATGCAGGAGCTCAGCATGTGGCCAGTGACAGAGGGACAGACATGAGTGGGGAGAGTGATGGAGACCCCGGCAAGGGGGGAGATCGGATTGAAGGCAGCGTCTGTCACAGCCTAGGGCTACATGAGACTCCTTCCAAAAGGACCCAATGGGAACCATCGCACGGCCGGGCTTCTCCCCACCTTGCCAAGGGCTCACTGCCACACCCAGCTCTGATGCAGTTTAGTCCCAAACTGGAACAAATCAAGACAGTTTTTCAGCTCACTTTCTGCATCTCCGGGGACTCTGGCAGATACTTCCTCCCATTTCCTATCCCAGTCTCCCTGAACCAGTTCCTCCTCACAGCCCCTTCCTCTCGGGAATGCCCTCTGCCCCTAATATCCACAGGTGCTGCCTTGCCCCCTTCATTGGCCCAACAGGGGTGCAGGACCTACTTCAGTTCCAGGTGCCAGCCACCAACTGACATACCACGCCCCTTAAGAAAAACCTACCCTTTCCCTTACTTCTGAGGCCCCCTCAGGGCTGCTCTTCCCCCCATTGCAGAACAAACTCCATAGAGACTCACATGTAGCCCTATTTCCCAAGTTCCCCACGCTCCTTAACGCCAGTCTTCTTCTCAGTCACTCTATAGAGTTTCATCTTCTCCAGGGTTTTGAGGTCTCTGCACGCAGTGTCTCCAGCTCTGCCTCAAACTCCTGACCATCAGTATCAGGCCACCCCTCTCCTCCCAGTGCCTGATGTTCTGCAGGCAGCTGCTCCTTCTGCTGCTGAACTATCGGTACCCCCATCCTGCAGCCTTCAGTCCTCCTGCGGCACCTCCCGCCTTCAGTACAGGAACCATAATGGGAACCACAGTGTCCCATTTCCTCGTCTGCAAAGGATCACTGCTTTCGCCTTGGCCCAGGAGGCTCCACCTGGGTCCCCATGCCCCCAGCCCAGCCCCCGCCACGCACACACAGAGCCCTGAGATCTGCCTAGGTCAGGGAACCCCCTTTCATGAACTCTAAATCTTTAAAAGTATAAAGCAGTGTCCTCTGGAGACAGGACAGAGTTGGTTTTTCAGAGACATTATTTTGGGAAATTCAGCTAAGAGCCCTTTTTATTGGGCACTCACTGCTCCTTCCTGAATTAGCACAGGGAAAGCCCATCACTTCTCGGCCTCTCCCCCCACAAGAGCCACCACCAGCAGGGGCTACAAATGCCATTTGTGCTGCAGAGTGCTCCAGGGTCTCCCCTGCACAGCCTGCTGGTTGCTGCAACTCCCCTGCTACATGGGCTGTGTCAGCACTCCCTTCCACAGCTTCAGGAGAGGGTCACTCCCCAAAGATGGTACAGAGACACACTGACCCCTCCTAGGGTTCAAACCCACAGGTACTGGATGGTAACTAACCACGTGAGAGGGGCAATACACAACTTGTCTGTGTCAGTGTATAAAAGAGGGGTCATGGAAGGTACATCTGGCCAAGGGGGCAGTGGAAAATCCCACTGCTGACTGAGCTGGTCCATTCTCATGGGCGTCCATGTAGAGTCTATGGGGTGGCAGGACAAGTGCTTTGTTGACTACAAAGCTGTCCAAGCGCCTTTGCCACCGAACGAGTCTGTGGTCTTTTGGGCAGTTTGACTGAGGTCGGCTGGGCCAGCTACCTGGCCAGAGCCAGGACAACGTATGGGCCCACACAGCCAATAACAGGTGTCCTTTTATCAGAGCTCCCCGCGATCATGGAAGGGTGGAGCGATGGCTCTGGTATCTGCCCATCTCCAGCTAACACTGAAACCCCTGCCTGGATTCCCCTGCACAGGAGGTGCTGGCTGTCAGTCCCCTGGTGGGTCTGCAGCGATCGGCCTAGACCACAAGATGGAGGGCACAGCGCGGTGCCATGAAATGCAGCCAACAGGGTTAGTCCTGAGAGGGGCTGGGCACCTGCAGCTCCCACTGGTTCCCGAGGGAGATGCAGGAACTCAGCACCGCTCAGAATTGGCCCATTGTGATGCAGGTGGAACATTCCACCGTAGGGGTGGGGACCGAGTCAAACACAGAGGTGGAGACAGGCAGGGGAAGGGAACTATGACATAAGCTTTCATAGGTGAGGGCTACATAGTCCCACTCCATCCAAATCACAGGGAAAGGAGCCGTTCGTGACCCTGGAACTCACTGTCACAGACAGAGCCCCAGCTGGTGACTCTAGATCTGAAGTGTAATTTGACTCATGTGAGAGTTCAGAGCCAGCCAGTGCCTTCCCCCTACAGCTCCCCAGTGGGACGTGGGGCAGGTCTCTTTGCCCAGATGAGGAGGTGGTGACGATGACCCGCGACTCTGTTGTGATGCAGTGATTGTTGGGTCGGCCACCAGGGGCTGCAGCATTTCACACCAGGATGTCGCCCAGAGCACATGGCTGCTCCCTGTGGGTCTGAGTACAGGGACCAGGGTGACGGAGTAGGGCCTTGTGGGACCAACCTGCTTCCATTGCTAAAGAAGGGAATGTGAGACACAGAAGGATGAAGGAAAGAATTCTTGTAAGGAGGAAGGAAACAAGGCAGGGAAAAGACTGGGAGGGAGGGGAAATGAGGCATCAGATGGCGGGCGGGGGGAATGAAGAAGTTAGTGAGAAACACCAGGGAACTGAGGAAGGGACAGAGAAGAAAGAGGGAAGGGAAATGGGTGAGGAGAGAGACATGAAAAAGGAATGGGCAAAGAGGCTACAAGAGAAGAGAAAGGAGAAGCACAGAGGAAGTGGATGGGGGTAAGAACCAGGACGGTTTTCTTTAGCTTCAGGTAGAATCCTGATTGCCTTTGTCAAGACGTAGGCAAAGCAGCCAGGTGTAATGACTAGGGGTAATAATGGAAGCATTTGTACAATTCAGGAAGGAAAGGGTACAAGTGGCCATAGCTGAGAGGTGGCATCAGCTTGGTTCTCACCTTTCAAGAGACGACATTGCACTTGGTCCAATTTCTGTTGGTTGGTTCATTGCAGCTTGTCTGTCAGAAGTTCTTATTGTACCACTTTAGTAGTCAGAGAAACTGTTCCTATCAAAAGGTAAGAAATGCACTTTCTCCTAGCAATGGAGTGGAAACTAGCCAATCTGAGTGTACTTTCAGCTGAAGGAAGTGAATCTATCCTTTGCTGTCAAAGGCTACAAGCAGTTTTGTCAGAATAAAGCAATATACATAACCAAAGCTTCCGAGAGGTTACAGAAATACCTACTATTCTAGTCAAGAATAAGGAAACCACTTATACCTACTAGATTAGTAACAAAACAATTGATTGTATGAAGTGAGAAAAGATAAACCAATACAGCAATTCATCCCACAGAAGGTGTGCATTTATACTCACCGTTACAAAACAAATCCAGTGACAAATCATTTACATTTGTTGCCTGACAAAAATACTCTGTCAAACATTGATCTTTGCAGAAGGTCATATTTTGAGATACAAGGATGAAAGGCTGTAGGATACAGGAAGGTATTAGTGGATCCATCCTTTTAAGGGAGGTAAGTAATACAATACGCCATTGCCATAATAGTCAATGGCTCTGGTCACACTTTCAGGTGGAAGAAATGTAACTGATGGAATCGTGACCTCTCTAAGGAGCACAAGAAGTTGCTGTACTGAATAAAGCAATAAAAAATTGGGAGTTACCTGTTCAGTCGGTAATTCTAACCGATGATCATGACATCTGCTCCTTTCTCCTTCCTGGATAATGATTGGTTGTTTCTACAAGGCTGTATCACAGAAAAAGTGGAATTAACCAGAGTGTGAAGATGAGCATTTAACCTGCTCTTACATTTGCAGAGATGAGTTGTCCAGCTGATTCTCTTTGTGCAGAATTGATTATTGTTGTTTATTTATCAAATGTCAAGAAGAAATCAGTGGAATTGATTTCTATCAAGAGGTAAGAAACAAACCTCCGCTCAGCACAGGGGCAGGAATAACAGACTCTGTTTCTATTTTCAGGTGAAATGAAGGTCTGACCATTGGGGGAGGGGGGGAGATAAGAGGCTGCTGAATTTAATAATAGTCAGACAGGTAACAATACCTGGCCAGGGGGAAGAAAGCATCTTTTACTTCTAGTTCAGAAAGAGGAAAGCAGCCAATTATATGCTTCAAGTTGTAACCGGTGTAGCTTGCTGTACCTCCAAGAATCAAAGCTTTGTGGTGGAACATCACTGAGAAGTAAGTGAGCACTGGAAAGTCTGTAGAAGCCTAATGATCTGGATGCTAAGGAACCATTTCTATTGATGACTCTTCATAACTGGTAATGAGTAATAATAATAAATAATTGTCAGGTTTTGCTAATTGGAGATGTGAACGGACCAGGTGTCCATTCCTACCAGGAAGAAGTGAGGGTAAGTGGCTGTCTGGGGCAAGGAGGTAAGAAATATCGGTTTCCAAACATCCATGTGTATATCAAGTGGTGTGGAGTTTACTTTCACGGAGAAGAACTGTGGTGGACCTTACTTGTCATGGGGAGAGTGTGAAAAGCAGAGGCAAGACAAAGCAACATGAACTTGCCAGATGCTCAATCCATAGAGAACTCCAATGAGAAGATGCTATTATTTCAAGGAACAGCAAACAGAGAACAAAGAGTCACTTCAAATAGTTCAGCTAGTTGAAAATCTGAATATGAAGCAAGTCAGCAGAACACAGACATGGAGGTAAGCATTTAAGTTTCCCTGCTTGTCAAATGAACCTCATTCTAAAGCAACACTTACAGACCAAATAATGCAATGCAACCGATGAAGTGAGCTGTAGCTCACGAAAGCTTATGCTCTAATAAATTTGTTAGTCTCTAACGTGCCACAAGTACTCCTTTTCCTTTAGACCAAATAAGTAGGTCACACATCGCACATGCCCAGAGGGAAGAAGACCAGAGGGCTGTTGTGCTCTTGTAGGGATAAATGCAAATGCAATTAGCTGAACCAGGCATGTCAGTTGGGGAGGAAAAAAGCACATTTCTTTCACATTCAAGTGGAAATGAATAGATCTTGTTATACTTTCAGATGAGAGAAATGCAGCTGATTTGAACTTTGAGGGTGTGAAAACTTCAGGAAGTTCCTAGAAGATCTGTGATATCCACAAGTACTCCTCTATCTACAGGAAGGAAACCAGTGAAACTCATCACTGCTGCCAAGAGGTAAGGAACTCACCTCACAATGGAGAAACTAATGGATCTGGTTTCCCTTCAGGTGAAAGAAATGCAGCTGATCTGATCTGCTTGGGGTTGAGGACTATAAGCAGTCATATTACTTAAGAATAAAGGAACACATGTTCCCAGACTTGCAGAGAGGAAAAAAAGTTGCCTTCCTTGACTAGAATGGGAAGACAATCCCTTATCACCATGAAGTTTCAAACCCACAATGCAGCCGACTATCACTGACAGAGGTGAGTGTTTAGGATTCTCTTATTGCCAAATGGAGCAGATCATGATGCATCGTGTACATTTATGGGCCTGTAAAACTTATAATAAGCAAACAAGTTACCTTTCAAATGCTGATCTCCACAGCCACAGTTGTGCTTTGCAGCAGCTAGTTTGTGAAGCTGATTGGGCTTTTCAGGAGAAGAGTTACAGACACTCAGAATTTGAGCACAAAGGAATAGTAATGGAGCTGAACAGATCCAACACCTGAAAGGACAATTGGATCTCATAAAATATGAGACCATGAAAGAGACCCTTCATTCAATAAAGCAACAGAATTAGCTCTGAGGAGAGGCAAGAAGCATTTGTTAAGTCTACCAAATGAGCATACAATCAACTCTACAAAATTGCTAACTTATGTTGTGTCAAAGAGTTTGTTACAGATGATCATACATCTCAGGATCTAAGAGTTGCTCAGGGGCATGGCAGACCTCTGGGGATTCATCTTTATCAGGAGGTGATGAATCTGCTTGTCAGTGGCTTTGGTTAGACTTTCAAATGAAGGAAACACAGTCAGTGGGGTCAGTATTCAAGAAACAATGTTGAAAAGTTGCCTGGGGTCACCTCTTGGGCTAAGGGGAGCAGCTGGTCCCATCTGCTGGGATGGAAGCAAAGAAGAAAGCACTGGCCACTGGTTAGTACTGGGACACAGGATATTGGACGGGCCTGGGACAGGGTATGTAACTATAGTGACCACTGGGTCCTTTCCCCACTGTGGTCCTGGCTCGCATGCACAGGGTGAAACTGATCGCCATGTTTGGGGTCAGGAAGGAATTTTCCTCCAGAGCAGATTGGCCAGAGACCCTGTAGGTTTTTTGCCTTCCTCTGGGGCATTGAGCAGGGACCAGCCCTTTGGGCCATTTAGAAACAGACAAACAATAAAATCCGGCAGAGAGAACTTGTCTCCCTTCATTTTTTGCATTTTCTATAAACCCATCCTGTGGCCCTCTGCCAGACCCCTGCCCTCAGCCACGCAGCAGGGCAGAGCCCCTCCCCGGTGCATTGCTCCCCCTGTCAGATCCAGCCTGGCCCCCAGGTCACTCTTCCACCCCAGCAGGGTCCCAGCACAGGGGAGACCACCCTGCCATCCCAGAGTGGGAACAGCCATGGGCAGAGCCCCCTCAGGGTTGGGGAGGGGAAATGGCCACGTGCACCGGTCGAGGGGAAAGTAGGAAGCACAGCCAGGGACCAGGGCAAGGCCTTTGGTCCGCCACATCCAATCGCTCTGCCCCGCTGCTGGGGTCATAAGAGCCCCTCTGGCCAAGCCAGTGATGAGCGGCTCTGAAAGGGGTGGTCAATGACCCCAAAGCAGCTTTTCCATTGGCAAGGTGGGGCCACTGCTTCCTGAGCGTCTGAATGGGGCCCACAGGTTAGCAGTGAATAATAGTCCCCCAGGGCTGGTTCAGTTCAGGGAGCCCCTTGCTTCAGAGGGGGCTATCGGGCATCCAAGAAGCTCTTGCCTTCAGCCAGCCCTTTCCCAGGAGCTGGGGGCTGGAAGCCTCTGCCCTCTGCAGTCTGCTCCAGCTGTGCTGTCTTCTCTTTTAACCCGCCCCCCAAGTCTGGCACCTCGCAGGGCAGTGCTGGGTTGACCCACACGAGCTCATTCTCCCTGAATTGCCCAGTGTGGGGTCTGTAGATCTCATTGCAGGCATTCTGGGAAATCAGAACTCCATCATCTGCCCCAGGGGGACTGGGAGCACGACCAGGGGACACGAAACAGGGTCAGTTAGTATTATTAGCACACGGCTGGAGGGGATGGAAAAGGGAGAGGGGCCAGCAACATGTTACTTCAGTTGTGCACTTCTATTTAACCTCCAGTTCCTGCTGCCTGCCTATCACCAACCCCTGCGTCCACTTCCTGCCCCCCCCCAACGCCAATCAGATTCGCAGCCGTACGCTGAACCCAAACCACAGGGCAATACCCAAAACATTGTTATGGGATCTAAAACCTCTATAATCCCAGTTTCCTGAAAGCCATTGGGTCCGATTCTCCCTGCAGGGAGACAGCATCTCCAAGGTGAAGTCAATAGGAGTGACTCGTGCCTTGTGAAGGCGGTTGGGGGGAGAATGTGATACCCTGTGCAAAGATACCATGTGAATTGTAGATGTGTCTCACAAACTGCAGTGCAGGGGGGGACCTAACACTAGAGAAGAGCAAAATGAGGGAAGGCTGTGGCCTTGGTTTTCAGCTTCTATATGGCAAACGAACCCAAACCTAGGCTGGTGGGAGGAAGGTCAGATCAGGGTTTTACTTTATTGTAACCCCCCCTCTCCCCTCCTCCCTCCCCCAGAGATCATGGTGCGGTGGAGTGATGGTTCCGGCCAATCTCAGCTTGCCCTAACTCGGCACCATGGTCTGTACACGCCCTGCCTAGGAGGAGCTGGCTGCAGGGCTATAAAACCACCAATTAAAACCCCAGAGCCCAACCTGTGACACATTCTGCAGGGTTGGTGATCACAGCCCCACCTACAACACAAAGAGCTGCTCCCTCCCTTCATGGGGAAGGGCAGAGCTTAACTGTGCATCAGGCTTCCACACAAACTGCAGCCCCAAGCCTTAGCCATGGTCAAACACCACAAGACACAAAGCAGAGTGGGGCTGATGGCACAAAGGCACAGGGCACACACAGAGGCTGGGCACCCGCAGCTCCCCCTGGTTTCAGAAGGAGATGCAGGAGCTCAGCATGTGGCCAGTGACAGAGGGACAGACATGAGTGGGGAGAGTGATGGAGACCCCGGCAAGGGGGGAGATCGGATTGAAGGCAGCGTCTGTCACAGCCTAGGGCTACATGAGACTCCTTCCAAAAGGACCCAATGGGAACCATCGCACGGCCGGGCTTCTCCCCACCTTGCCAAGGGCTCACTGCCACACCCAGCTCTGATGCAGTTTAGTCCCAAATCAAGACAGTTTCTCAGCTCACTTTCTGCATCTCCGGGGACTCTGGCATATACTTCCTCCCATTTCCTACCCCAGTCTCCTTCAGCCAGTTCCTCCTCACACCCCCTCCCCCTCGGGAATGCCCTCTGCCCCTTATAGCCCCAGATGCTGCCTTGCCCCCTTCTTTAACACTCCTTTACGCCAGTCTTCGTTTCAGTCACAGTCTATAGAGTTTCATCTTCTCCAGGGTTTCGAGGTCTCTGCACGCAGGGTCTCCAGCTCTGCCTCAAGCTCCTGACCATCAGGACCAGGCCACCCCCTCCTCCCCAGTGGCCTGATGTCCTGCAGGCAGCTGCTCCTTCTGCTGCTGAACTATCGCTACCCCCATCCTGCAGCCTCCAGTCCTGGGCATTTAATAGCTGTCTGCTTTTACCACAGGCAGAATTATTGCCGGCTGATCACTACCTCCCATGACTGACACTGGAACCAGTCTCCTGCATATTAAGATACTGATAAGTTACTAGAGATACAACATCCTTTTCTCCCATCTGCCTTAATGTTTTATCCAGGATTAACTGTACTTTCCTAGATCACTGGGGCATCTGAGCTCACTTGAAAAGGGAACATAGTAGGGGTTGTGACCTGGGACAAGGTTTTTCTTGCTTGCATTTCACTCTTGAAACAGCAGATTTTTCCTACCCTGGTTTTGGCAAAGGAATGAAGAATCAGAATGGGTCGGTAGTCTGTATCCTCAACAAGTATTTAGGCCCTGAACTCCTGTTGAAATCCCTGGGAATTAGGAGTTTAAACATCTTGGCGGATGTGGTCCAGTGACCTCACAATAGACCAAGCTGCAAGTGGTCCGGTGCTCAAACGAGGCAGGAGAGAACGCTGATCAACAGTGGAAGGGGTTTCATTAGACAAAATTGTAGGAGAGCCAAAAAATTCAGGTTTTGAAAACTGAAAAGTTTAGGGAAATATTTTTTGTTTTTCAAGAAAAACCCAACAAATTCACAGAAACATTCACTTGTTCCTTTCCAAAGTTTGTGGGAAATATTTAACAGTTTCTGACCAGGTCTAGCCCAAGAGTCCCTGTACAGTTTTCTTTCAGGCTGTATGCACCAATCCATCTGCTGGAACAGAATGTAACTAATCCAGTTCAGGAATGGTGTTGTAGCTCTGTTGGTCCCAGGGTGTGAGGTAATATCTTTTACTGGACCAAGTTCTGATGGTGGAGGAGACAAGCTCTCCAGCTTCTTGTGACCTGAAGAGCTCTGTGGAGCTTGAAAGGCAGCAAAAGTTGGTTCAGTAAGAGATTACCTGCCTCACCCACCTTGTCTCTGTTTTACGAGTGTCAGTCGCCAGGATACCTGGAACTCGGTGGAGCTGGTAGCAGAGATCACAGCTACCAGCCCATGCAGTGTGTGTGCCTGGCAGCCTGAAACACAGCTCATTACCACCATCCATTGATGGAAAGATGAAAGCAGCCAACAGGTGCTCCATCAGCTCTTTACCCAGAACTCCATAGACAGGAACTGTCCCGAGAAGGAACTCGGCCACCCTCTGTCAGCAAACAGGGGAAAGTACAGCTGAAAAACTCATTTCCTAAGCTTTCTACCTGAAATCCTCCATGACATTTTGGGTCCTCACCTGGATTGTACACGAGCTCCAAGTCGGTCAGATGATGGGACTGAACAGAGAAAGCAAGAGTGAGGGGAACAAGGCTCCTACATGGTGGCAAGAACTCCACTCAGGGGTCCTGTCATCCTCTCCACAGAGGACCAGTAGTGCAAGTAGGGTGGTACTCTCCAGTACGCAGTACCAGCAAGAGATTTTTAGTGTGTATGGGGTACCGGAAAGACTTGGGGCTAGCCCCCGCCCTCCAGTGTGTGGGTGGGGCTGTGCTCTGCTCCTTAAAGGAGCAGAACATGGCTAGGGAGGGCATTCATTCTTTATATGGCTTTAACAGCACAGTGCATGTGCTAACAAACTTACACAAAGGCTTTGTTTAAGTTTGCTAGCATATGTATTGTGCTGTTAAGTTGGTCAGGAGTCCTCAAGAGGGGAGGGGTTGGGGGGGATGGGATGGAGGGTGTTTAAACGATGTTTTTGATTCTGTTTCTCCCCATTGGTCTGAACTATCCATGACATTCATACTGCATCACATCAAGTCCAACTCATTAGAGGAATGCCCCTGCTTGCACTGACCAGAGGATGTTTGGATTCTGATGTCAGCCCAGTTCTGCAGCCTGACAGGAATCAGGTGTTGTTCCCAGTGTGCCTAGAATGCTTCTTTGCCGCCAAATTAGTCTAACATGCATTTTGCTAACTGGAACTGGAGTAGCAAAACAAAGAAAACAAATGCCTCATTTTCCAGCTTTGTGATGAGAGAACTACTAGTGAAGACGGGTTTCAGAGTAGCAGCCGTGTTAGTCTGTATTCGCAAAAAGAAAAGGAGTACTTGTGGCACCTTAGAGACTAACAAATTTATTAGAGCATAAGCTTTCGTGAGCTACAGCTCACTTAATGCCAGACACTGACGACCTTAAACCAGCTGCTTCAGGAATCTGCCAAGAACTTTGCTGAAAATATATTGCTCATTTTAGCAACGGAGCTCAGAATTATCACACATCTCAAAGAGGCAGAGGTTCACAGATTTGCAAACCAAAAAACCTGTGTTACGCTTTAAATCACCTTAGCAGAAGCCAGGTTTATGAATTTTAAAAAGTTAACTGCAAAGGAACACTGAAGCCCATTAACCTGAGTGGGCCAGCCAGTGTGTCTTCACTGACTAAAGGTGCAGTCACACCTGAAGAGCTAAAAATTAACCTCGCCCTTTTAGGCTAAATGGAGTCATGTCACTGGCTCCATCTCTGTTGTTACTTAACAGATAACAAAACTCCAGGGGGGCCTGGTGCTAACACACAGGGTTGCAGGTACGTAGTGTGATCTTTCAAAATTTCTTTTTGGAATAGTCATGTACATGAAATAACTGGTACTTATGATTATGCTATTTCTATGCATGTGTATTCATCTTGGTATCTGAAGTTATGAATATTATCAATTTTCAGAGTAGCACGAAAGCTTATGCTCAAATAAATTTGTTAGTCTCTAAGGTGCCACACGTACTCCTTTTCTTTTTTGTGAATATTATCAATGTTTGCTCCTGTGGTAACGCCCTCAAGCCAGCACATGAAGGGACAAGTCAAGTTGAATGGCCCATTAAGGAACACTTAGCTCACAATGGAAAACGCCTGTCTACACTTAATGGACTTTCTGTGAACTCTAACTAGAAGATGGGTGGGGGTGAGGGTCTAACTTGCCTGAAGTGAGCTGTAGCTCACGAAAGCTTATGCTCTAATAAATTTGTTAGTCTCTAAGGTGCCACAAGTACTCCTTTTCTTTTTGCGAATACAGACTAACACGGCTGCTACTCTGTAACTTGCCTGTGTGACTCCAAACACCATCTTTCACAGTGAGAAACCTGAAACCAGTGAGAACAAATTTCCCTTTACTTGGCACTTGGCAGAAGCTAAAAGGCCGTGGCCTGGAAACATCTCCATTTTGCCTCTTTCCTGCTCTAGCCTCTGGCCTATGAACATCTACTAATGGGAGCATTCTAACCAAGGGACTGAGGACTTTAAGGTAATCTGGAGCCTTCATATTTCCTTGATCCTTTGCAGATGGACTTATGAGTTGGATATGGTACAGAGACTGTTCTAGCCTCATTGATTGCTGATTTCACTCTTGCAATGGACAAAGTTCAGATGTCTGCTGATTTTCTCACATGAGTCAGCAGCCTTTGATACCTGTGGTATAAGCAACATAGCCCTTGCTTGCGTGGTTTTGTTCTTTCCTCTCCAAATGTCAAAGCCTGTTCCCACTGAATTCAATAGCAAAACTCATTTTGATTTCAATGGGAACAGGAGTTGGCCCCAAGAGATCAGAGAATGTGCTTTTGATCAATTGCTTATTTGTCCAGAGACAGTTCTCATGCATGTTCTGCCAGGCTGATTTTGATTGCCCCTCCTGTATGTCATGCTGTGGAAAATAATCAAACGATGTGGGCTGTAGTTCTGTCAAGATGTCCATGGCACACACAGTTCTATGCCTCTTTTCCATCAAACCCAGATGGCGCTGCATCTTTGCTTTCCTACTGCCTGGCGGAGAGCAAGACTTATATAAAGGCAAGCTGACAGAAGCTTAGTTTGGAAATAAGGGAGGCACTGATAGCGTGTTAAGGGAAAGCGGGGTGATTGTCCTTCCTGTCCTTCTGTCATTTAAGAAGTTTTCAATTTGGGGTGCTGGTGAATCCTCAATGACACCTGGAAGTATAGGTGGCACCAGGGGCCCAAAGCATCATTTTACACTGGTAAGGGGCGTGCTGGAAGGGACAGGGAAAGCATGGGAGCCCCAGGCTGGGGGCAGGGAGGAGTCACATGGAGGGTCACGTGGGGAGGTCATGTGCCCCCCCTTGTGCCCCTCCCATGTGTGTAGTACCCGCAAGAAACGATTTCTACTTGCACCACTGCCCGTCTCATTCGCGCAATGATTCAGAGGGAACCTTGCAACCTAAACAGCTGAAGCCCCTGACACAGGGTTACACGGAGGAGGAAACCAGGGTAGTCTCTTGCCTGTGCAAAGGAAAGATCTCCTCTGAGCCCTTCTCACCATGGCTGCAGCGTCGCTTTCCTGCCTCTTGCTGCTACAGCCGCTCTGCAGCCCTTTCCCCTGCTCCCCGAGGGAGACGCTTGTTTGCATTTTCTGATGCTCGATACTTATGTAACCATTGGTGTCTCTGAGTCTGTGACTCTTGGACTTGATGCCCTGCAGCCTGGATTCTGCTCAACCCTGGCTGCAAATCCCTTGAATAGATCTCTCCATACGAGTGCTGACTGGCCTTCATAGTTTTTTCTCAGCTGAGCTATAACCTCACTTAACATCTCTCTCCGGGGAGGCAAGGGTTTGATCTCACTTGTATATTGTACATCTTTTGTATTACCACCAGCATCTGGCCATTTACAGAGGCCTTTAGCCATTTCCAAAGGGTTGGCCTATTTTCCGACATCCCTGCTATTCAAATGCACTTTTAGGGCCCCACGTATTTGGACAATAAAACTAAGACAAGGGGCCAGATCCTCCCCGGTGTAAATCAGCATGGCTCCATTCCAGACAATAAAAACACATAGATTTACAGCAGCTGAGGAGCTGACCCAAGGCTTTAACTGTTACATGGGTTTCAGCAAAGTGCATGGAGAGTTTATGCTGACTCCAGGCTTGCAGTTGTGGTGCTAAGAGTGGTGAATCTGAGCATTCATTGAACAGGAGATGAGGAAATTTCAATCACTTCAGATTGATAGTGTCCCATCCACAGACACAATGATCACAGAGGCAACAATGCCTGGAACACAATCAGGGGTTGGGGCAGGGGAGTGGAACATGCAGGAGAAACACAGGAGCCCAGCTTTCAGACTGTGCAGCCAAGAGGCCGTTTCGGGTTCTTCTTTAAAACCTACTTGTGTAGCTGTGGAAATGATGTGTCCTTCAATGGGTTTCAGAGTAGGTCGGACGGAGCTCAGCTTGAATGATAGGACCCATATTCATTTAGTAAGAACATTTATAAAGAGGGGAGAGAGATGAAAAATAGAAATGAAGTGTTCTTTACTCTTGTTCAATCTTTTGTTGCTGTTAAAACCCCAGGGAAAGGGAAACCCTTCATTTCCTCATGTTAAGAGGGAGAAGGGGTCTAGGAATAAACCTGCCCCCAACTTTGTTCAAAAAACCTCAAGGGAACTCAGATTTTAAAACCCCTTGCCCTAAGGGAAGGCAGGCAGTCTGCCATCACTGTGGAGCTCCTTGCCATATCAAGCCTGTGGATATTTTAATAGGTAGTAACATTTTCGCCAGGTCTAGGTGTAGTAATGTTATACCCCGATCCCAGAGCAGATATGGATCTGATTCGCCTGCTCTACCTGGAGTCAGCAGGGAAGATGCGGACAGAGGGAAATGCCTTCGGTAACAGCTTGCCTCCTGAGAAGGAATGTGGAAATGCTGCAGTGCTCAGGGCTTCAGTGAGACTCCGAAGGAGTCTGTGAAAGCCCAACCAGCTGAGTCTCCTCTGGACCAAGTGCTCATGCGAGAGCCACATGTTCAAAAGAAAGAGCAGGTCTCTGCATATGGAATAATAGAGCTGAACTGTGTATCAGGGCTTCCCTACACATGGCATCCCCAAATGCTCTACGGGGAAGCCGGGCCTGGTGCTGATGGTACAAAGCCACGGGATAAAGACAATCCGAGAGCCTGGGCACCAGCTGCTCCGACTGGTTTCAGAGGGAGATGCAAGAGCTCAGCATGTGGCCAGTGACAGACAGAGGGACAGAGAAACGCATGGAGCCAGGAGAGTAATTACGAGGCACAGGCAGGGGAGGGGAGATCTGATTGAAGGCAGCTCTTTCTCCCACCAAGTAGGGCCACATAAGACTCTCTCCTCCCAAATACATGGACATGGGGATAATAAATCATTTCCTCATTTACAGCCCCAATATAGATCCGCAGCATAATGGAGCCAATTAATTGTTCTCTACTCAGATATTCTTTAGTTCCACAGCCAGCCAGACCCATCCCTACAGCTCCCCTGGGAGGACATGGGGCAGGTCACTTTGCTCCCTCTGCCCAAATGAGGAGATAATTACTCTGACCCACGATTCTCTCTTATGATGCAGTGATTGTTGGGTCGGCCACCAGGGGCTGCAGCATTTCACACCAGGATGTTGCCCAGAGCACAGACCTGTGGGTCTCAGTATGGGGACCAGGGGGAAGGAGTAGAGTCTTCTAGGACCAACCTGCTTCCACTGCTAAAGAAGGGAATGAAAGGGAGAGAGGGAGGAAGGAGAATTTAATAAGGTGATAGAACTGAGGTAAGTGGAAGGAAAGGCAGATTGGGTAAGAGAAGGATAGTTGAGGGAGGGGAGGAGAGAAGTGGAAGGAATTAATGAAAAGAAACACCAGGGAGTTGAGAAAGGGACAGAGAAATAAAAGAGAAGAGGAAGGGAGAGGAGAAGGAGAAAAGTGGCAGGGCAGAAGAGAAGATGTAGATAAGAAAAAAGAGTGGAGAAAGACAAGAAGAGACTGGAGGAGCACAGAAGAGGGGGTTGAGCATTTTGGAATTCAGCCCTGGCTAATGCTAATGAAAGCAGCTGATTGTCCTTGTTAAGATGTGAACTAAGCAGCCAGTTGGGACTATTAGAAGCTGAAAATGCAGATGCAATCCATTCAAGCCAAGCCACAGCATTCTTATCAACGATGTTCAAGGCACAGAGACCTCCAGGAATTTGAGTCATTTTGCAGTCCTCTACAATATGTGTCACGGTTTGTGGCTGCCCACATTGACATAGGGACTGTTCTTGGCCAAGGTGCTCGAAGCGCAGGCCTGGCAGGAGTTCTCTGAGAAAAACGAGGCTTACACACAGCTGTGAGTTATTGGCTTTACTGAAGGTTAGTGACCCACCCCCAACGGGGACTCCAAGTGTTGCAGTCACGGAGGCGGGGAACCCAGCACACCGGAGCTTTGCCTGGGACGGAGTCCGATGGAGGGGCAGACAGTCAGCATTAATAAGCATTACACAAAGACAGCTCATGAATATAAAGTTAGGTGCTTCTTAAAGGGGGGCTTTCTACTACCTGGCGAAGGGCCATGCAAAGCAGCTGTGTCCTTCAAGAACTATCTCTATCCTGCAATAACAAAGCAGCTATCTATGTCCCACAGTAACCTCTCGGCTCAAGAAAGTGGAAGTTCCCTGGCTAGGCCGTAACAAAGTCTTCTGCAGTCCCTTACAGGGACTGTCTCTAAAAAGCCAACAAAATTCTACTGCAGCACATGTCCATGTCTGGTATGAAACCAGTTCAGAAGGCTCCATTGCCTTCCTGGTAAATCAAACCCATGTTCATGTTGAGTGGGCTCTAAGAGAAGATAATTATTTGTCACTTTCTCTGTGGACCATGAAGCGTGCCACGAGTCGTCTACACTAAATCCCTCTCCCGGTAAACTTATCCACAGCAAGCGACGTGAGGGCAGACAACCATTTGGTGGATTAAACAAGCCTTTAATTAATGGTAGATGTGGCATAGCATGCAATTTCGTCATGAGCTTTGCTGTGCTTTCCTCTCTGCGAACACTGGATGGAGTAATATTGCAGAGAACTGGTACCCATGATAGAGGAGTAGATTTAAGTGTGCCTGGCATAATGCACATGGTGGAATTAAGTGGTACATCTGTCATGTTCGTGTGAGATGAGTGAGCCCCCACTGGAGCTCAACACTACCGCTGCTGAGTAACAGAGTACCAAGGCTGAAGTGCATCATGTTTGGGCCCCCTGTTGTTCTGGCCAGTTTTCCAAGCAGGCTGTTGCACATTTCGACCTTAGTCATTGTCTTTATAAGATGATCATGGTGTATGAGAGTTCTGTTGAATGTGACACCTAGATAGACAGGGTGTGGATCATGCTTTATTCGCTGGCCACTGAGAACTATGGTCAGCTCTCTGTCCACTTGTGCATGATGTAAGTGGAAGATACTAGATGCAGTCTTACTTCCATTTGGTATCAGGCATCACTGGTGACAATAATTGGCCATAGCTGCCATGTTTGTGTTCTGAACACTCTCAAGTATGTCAAAGGAGTGTGACTGAGTGCCGAGGCATATGGTAGGTCATTCGAATATAAGTTGAACCATGTGCCAGCATGCCCCTCTGCCATGTACATTGGCCAAACCAGACAGTCTCTACGCAAAAGAATAAATGGACACAAATCTGACATCAGGAATCATAACATTCAAAAACCAGTAGGAGAACACTTCAACCTCTCTGGCCACTCAGTAAAAGATTTAAGGGTGGCAATTTTGCAACAGAAAAGCTTCAAAAACAGACTCCAATGAAAAACTGCTGAGCTTGAATTAATATTCAAACTAGATACCATTAACTTGGGTTTGAATAGAAACTGGGAGTGGCTGGGACATTACACATATTGAATCTATTTCCCCATGTTAAGTATCCTCACACCTTCTTGTCAACTGTCTAAATGAGCCATCTTGATTATCACTACAAAAGTTTTTTTCTCCTGCTGATAATAGTGCATCTTAATTAATTAGCCTCTTACTCCACTTTTACATATTCTCTGTATGTATATATATATCTTCTTACTATATGTTCCATTCTATGCATCCAACAAAGTGGGCTGTAGCCCACAAAAGATTTGTTAGTCTATAAGTGCCACAAGTACTCCTGCTCTTTTTGCGGATATAGACTAACTCGGCTGCTACTCTGAAACCTAAATGTTGGAGATAAAACTGATTCTCGCAGGAGGCTGATGTTGGTAAATTTCAAAAGGAAATGGTGCAAGTGGCCATAGCTGAGAGCTCTCTCCTTGCAAGGGATTCATAGAATCATAAAAAGAAAAGGAGTACTTGTGGCACCTTAGAGACTAACAAATTTATTAGAGCATAAGCTTTCGTGAGCTACAGCTCACTTCATCGGATGCATTTGGTGGAAAAAACAGAGGAGAGATTTATATACACACACACACAGAGAACATGAAACAATGGGTTTATCATACACACTGTAAAGAGAGTGATCACTTAAGATAAGCCATCACCAGCAGCAGGGGGGGGAAAGGAGGAAAACCTTTCATGGTGACAAGCAAGGTAGGCTAATTCCAGCAGTTAACAAGAATATCAGAGGAACAGTGGGGGGTGGGGTGGGAGGGAGAAATACCATGGGGAAATAGTTTTACTTTGTGTAATGACTCATCCATTCCCAGTCTCTATTCAAGCCTAAGTTAATTGTATCCAGTTTGCAAATTAATTCCAATTCAGCAGTCTCTCGTTGGAGTCTGTTTTTGAAGCTTTTTTGTTGAAATATAGCCACTCTTAGGTCTGTGATCGAGTGACCAGAGAGATTGAAGTGTTCTCCAACTGGTTTTTGAATGTTATAATTCTTGACGTCTGATTTGTGTCCATTCATTCTTTTACGTAGAGACTGTCCAGTTTGGCCAATGTACATGGCAGAGGGGCATTTCTGGCACATGATGGTATATATCACATTGGTAGATGTGCAGGTGAACGAGCCTCTGATAGTGTGGCTGATGTGATTAGGCCCTATGATGGTATCCCCTGAATAGATATGTGGACAGAGTTGGCAACGGGCTTTGTTGCAAGGATAGGTTCCTGGGTTAGTGGTTCTGTTCTGTGGTGTGTGGTTGCTGGTGAGTATTTGCTTCAGATTGGGGGGCTGTCTGTAAGCAAGGACTGGTCTGTCTCCCAAGATCTGTGAGAGTGATGGGTCGTCCTTCAGGATAGGTTGTAGATCCTTGATTGTCACCAAATGTATGGATGTAGAAGCCCTCTACACCAACATTCCACACAAAGATGGACTACAAGCCGTCAGGAACAGTATCCCCGATAATGTCACGGCTAACCTGGTGGCTGAACTTTGTGACTTTGTCCTGACCCATAACTATTTCACATTTGGTGACAATGTATACCTTCAAATCAGCGGCACTGCGATGGGTACCCGCATGGCCCCACAGTATGCCAACATTTTTATGGCTGACTTAGAACAACGCTTCCTCAGCTCTCGTCCCCTAATGCCCCTACTCTACTTGCGCTACATTGATGACATCTTCATCATCTGGACCCATGGAAAAGAAGCTCTTGAGGAATTCCACCATGATTTCAACAATTTCCATCCCACCATCAACCTCAGCCTGGACCAGTCCTCACAAGAGATCCACTTCCTGGACACTACGGTGCTAATAAGCGATGGTCACATAAACACCACCCTATATCGGAAACCTACTGACCGCTATTCCTACCTACATGCCTCTAGCTTTCATCCAGATCATACCACTCGATCCATTGTCTACAGCCAAGCGCTACGATATAACCGCATTATATCGCATGCTCCAACCCCTCAGACAGAGACAAACACCTACAAGATCTCTATCATGCATTCCTACAACTACAATACCCACCTGCTGAAGTGAAGAAACAGATTGACAGAGCCAGAAGAGTACCCAGAAGTCACCTACTACAGGACAGGCCCAACAAAGAAAACAACAGAACACCACTAGCCATCACCTTCAGCCCCCAACTAAAACCTCTCCAACGCATCATCAAGGATCTACAACCTATCCTGAAGGACGACCCATCACTCTCACAGATCTTGGGAGACAGACCAGTCCTTGCTTATAGACAGCCCCCCAATCTGAAGCAAATACTCACCAGCAACCACACACCACACAACAGAACCACTAACCCAGGAACCTATCCTTGCAACAAAGCCCGTTGCCAACTCTGTCCACATATCTATTCAGGGGATACCATCATAGGGCCTAATCACATCAGCCACGCTATCAGAGGCTCGTTCACCTGCGCATCTACCAATGTGATATATACCATCATGTGCCAGCAATGCCCCTCTGCCATGTACATTGGCCAAACTGGACAGTCTCTACGAAAAAGAATGAATGGACACAAATCAGACGTCAAGAATTATAACATTCAAAAACCAGTTGGAGAACACGTCAATCTCTCTGGTCACTCGATCACAGACCTAAGAGTGGCTATATTTCAACAAAAAAGCTTCAAAAACAGACTCCAACGAGAGACTGCTGAATTGGAATTAATTTGCAAACTGGATACAATTAACTTAGGCTTGAATAGAGACTGGGAATGGATGAGTCATTACACAAAGTAAAACTATTTCCCCATGGTATTTCTCCCTCCCACCCCACCCCCCACTGTTCCTCTGATATTCTTTTCAGAGTAGCAGCCGTGTTAGTCTGTATTCGCAAAAAGAAAAGGAGTACTTGTGGCACCTTAGAGACTAACAAATTTATTAGAGCATAAGCTTTCGTGAGCTACAGCTCACTTCATCGGATGCATTTGGTGGAAAAAACAGAGGAGAGATTTATATACACACACACACACACAGAGAACATGAAAAATATTCTGATATTCTTGTTAACTGCTGGAATTAGCCTACCTTGCTTGTCACCATGAAAGGTTTTCCTCCTTTCCCCCCCCCTGCTGCTGGTGATGGCTTATCTTAAGTGATCACTCTCTTTACAGTGTGTATGATAAACTCATTGTTTCATGTTCTCTGTGTGTGTGTGTATATAAATCTCTCCTCTGTTTTTTCCACCAAATGCATCCGATGAAGTGAGCTGTAGCTCACGAAAGCTTATGCTCTAATAAATTTGTTAGTCTCTAAGGTGCCACAAGTACTCCTTTTCTTTTTGCGAATACAGACTAACACGGCTGCTACTCTGAAACCTGCCATAGAATCATAGAATCACAGAGGAGTGAAGTTCTGGAACAGCCTTCCAAGGGAAGCAGTAAGGGCAAAAGACATATCTAGCTTCAAAACAAAGCTTGATAAGTTTATGGAGGAGATGATAAAATGGGATAGCCTAATTTTGGCAATTAATTGATCTTCGACTACTAGCAGTAGATATGCCCAATGGCCTGTGATGGGATGTTAGATGGGGTGGGATCTGAGTTACTACTGAGAATTCTTTCCTGGGTCTCTGGCTGGTGAGTATTGCCTACCTGCTCATGGTTTAGCTGATCACCATATTTGGGTCGGGAAGGAATTTTCCTCCAGGACAGATTGGCAGAAGCCCTGGGGTTTTTCACCTTCCTCTGTAGCATGGGGCACGGGTCACTTGCTGGAGGATTCTCTCCACCTTGAAGTCTTTAAAGCATGATTTGAGGACTTCAATAGCTCAGATATAAGTTAGGGGTTTGTTACAGGAGTTGGTGGTTGAGATTCCGTGACCTGCATTGTGCAGGAGATCAGACCAGACGAACATAATGGTCCCTTCTGACCTTAAAGTGATTCTATGGTTGCACCACTGAAACTCACAGCCAGGCAATGGAAAATCACTGACAAGGAGGTGAGCATAGAAGAGCATCTGGAAGCTAAATGAAGCACATTTTGACTGATGGCTCTGCATGGCTAGAAAAACAAATACAAATTCTCTGAAACATTGATGTTTGCAGGTGATCATCATTCAAGATGTGAGGGGACCAGGTGACGACCCATGCCAGGAGGAAATGATTGAAAGCGACTGTCCTGGGGAAGAGGTAAGAAATGCCCAAGCTCATAGCACCCAAGTGGATATTAATGGATCTTATTAACTTGCAGGTAGAAGAACTGCTGCTGTTCTCACTTGTCAAGGGAAGAATGTGAGAAGCACGTGCAGACTTTGCTAATGCAATGTGTCTGGCCAGCTGCTCAATCCAGGGGGACAGAAGAGCATTCTGTAACTATAGTCCTGGTAATGGAGAGCAGTAATGGAGAGCAGCCACCTGAGACAGTGCAGTGAGTTGCACTTTCCAGCTGTAAACATCCCTGCCGATCATGGACCAAGGAGGTGAGTTTCAAGTTTCTCTTATTCCCAAATGAATCTTGTGCCAAAGCAGCAGTTGCAAACCTAATCAGGAATAAATACCAAATATTGATAGTTCCAGCAGCAGATCATATCTCTCCTGATAGGAGAGCAGAGGCTGTTGTGCTCTAGAAGGAATTAATGAAGCTTTGTCCATGTCTATAGGTGAGAAACACCATTTCTGTACATTTCAAGTGGAAACGAATGGATCCTCTCCTACCTTCAGATGGAAGAGGCACATCTGAACAGTGAGGATATAAAAAATTTCAGGAAGCTCCTAGAAGAGCTGTGATGGTTCTTACTGAAAGAAAAAAGTGAAATTAATCACTGCTGCCAAGAGGTCAAGAACTCACCTTCTCTTGACTTTCAAGGTTAAGTTCCTGGATCTGGTTATTCTTTCAGATGAAAGAAATGAAACTCACCTTGCATGCCAGGAGAGGAATACTGACTAGCCAGCTGAGCGACCCGTTGTGAAGTGAAGAAAGCATTTTTTCCTTGTAGGTGAGGAATAGTTCAGGAACCTATGAAATCTGTTTGAAAGATTGCAGCTGAACATACCTCTGGTCAACTCACCACAGCCTCGGTGAATATTTCTATATTGGTTATTTGCCAAGGGAATAAGGTTGGGGAAAGCACCATAAAAATGTAGGACACCACAAGATTGATTATAAGTAATGCTGTGTCAAAAAGAGATTGTTACAGCTGATCACACATCCCAAGATACGTGAAGAGTAGAGGGCCAATGCAGACAACAGGGATTCCTCTTTATCAGGAGGTAAGGAATATACCTGCTAATAGCATCCCAGTACAAATTCAAGACTTTGTTTTTTCTTTCAGAGCCTATGTTATATGTCAAGAGGGGAAGGCTGCCAGCTAACTCAGAACAAAGCAATGTACGCAGCCAGAGCTACTAAGATGCAAGAGAAGCATCCTGTGAGTCTATTCATGGAAAAGGAGAGTAGCCACTTATCCCCAGCAAGTGTTAAACCACTCAGCTGGTTGCATCTCTCCAAACACAGCCACGCTCAGACCATTCCTGGCAAGGAGGTGAGCATTAAGTTTCTATTTTGCCACCTAAATTAAATGAAAAATGATGATTTCAGTGAAGAGCCCTCCAGACACCAAACAAATCTGTCAGCTATTGATCGTTCCAGCACATCGCACTTCTCCAAATGGCAGGAGAGCAGAGGGCTGTGCTTTTCAAGAAGCAATTAGGGAAGCTGATCATCCCCTTTTGTGAGGTGAGAAATACACATTCTCAGAGAGTTCAAGTGACACTAATGGATCTGGTCAGTCTTTCAGATGGAAGAAATGCAGCTGATCTAATCTTCCCAGACAGGAAGGCTTGGAAGTTGCAAACAATCATGATAGTGAACCATTTTTGTTGACCAAAGAGAAAATGGAGCTGGGTGCTGGCTACAGGTCGGTAACATTGGTATTTAGACATCTCAGTAAATAAGAGGGCAACTGACCATAGTTAAGAGGTTTCAGAGTAGCAGCCATGTTAGTCTGTATTCGCAAAAAGAAAAGGAGTACTTGTGGCACCTTAGAGACTAACAAATTTATTAGAGCATAAGCTTTCGTGAGCTACAGCTCACTTCATCGGATGCATTTGGTGGAAAAAACAGAGGAGAGATTTATATACACACACACAGAGAACATGAAACAATGGGTTTATCATACACACTGTAAGGAGAGTGATCACTTAAGATAAGCCATCACCAACAGCAGGGGGGGGGAAGGAGGAAAACCTTTCATGGTGACAAGCAGGTAGGCTAATTCCAGCAGTTAACAAGAACACCATACAAAGCAAAGCTGCAGCAATTAGCAAAAGATCTTCTAAAGCAGTTCCAAGTAAAGAATATCAGAGGAACAGTGGGGGGTGGGGTGGGAGGGAGAAATACCATGGGGAAATAGTTTTACTTTGTGTAATGACTCATCCATTCCCAGTCTCTATTCAAGCCTAAGTTAATTGTATCCAGTTTGCAAATTAATTCCAATTCAGCAGTCTCTCGTTGGAGTCTGTTTTTGAAGCTTTTTTGTTGAAGGATAGCCACTCTTAGGTCTGTGATCGAGTGACCAGAGAGATTGAAGTGTTCTCCAACTGGTTTTTGAATGTTATAATTCTTGACGTCTGATTTGTGTCCATTCATTCTTTTACGTAGAGACTGTCCAGTTTGGCCAATGTACATGGCAGAGGGGCATTGCTGGCACATGATGGCATATATCACATTGGTAGATGCGCTGGTGAACGAGCCTCTGAGAGTGTGGCTGATGTGATTAGGCCCTATGATGGTATCCCCTGAATAGATATGTGGACAGAGTTGGCAACGGGCTTTGTTGCAAGGATAGGTTCCTGGGTTAGTGGTTCTGTTGTGTGGTGTGTGGTTGCTGGTGAGTATTTGCTTCAGATTGGGGGGCTGTCTGTAAGCAAGGACTGGTCTGTCTCCCAAGATCTGAGAGAGCGATGGCTCGTCCTTCAGGATAGGTTGTAGATCCTTGATGATGCGTTGGAGGGGTTTTAGTTGGGGGCTGAAGGTGATGGCTAGTGGCGTTCTGTTGTTTTCTTTGTTGGGCCTGTCCTGTAGTAGGTGACTTCTGGGTACTCTTCTGGCTCTGTCAATCTGTTTCTTCACTTCAGCAGGTGGGTACTGTAGTTGTAGGAATGCATGATAGAGATCTTGTAGGTGTTTGTCTCTGTCTGAGGGGTTGGAGCAAATGCGGTTATATCGTAGCGCTTGGCTGTAGACAATGGATCGAGTGGTATGATCTGGATGAAAGCTAGAGGCATGTAGGTAGGAATAGCGGTCAGTAGGTTTCCGATATAGGGTGGTGTTTATGTGACCATCGCTTATTAGCACCGTAGTGTCCAGGAAGTGGATCTCTTGTGTGGACTGGTCCAGGCTGAGGTTGATGGTGGGATGGAAATTGTTGAAATCATGGTGGAATTCCTCAAGAGCTTCTTTTCTATGGGTCCAGATGATGAAGATGTCATCAATGTAGCGCAAGTAGAGTAGGGGCATTAGGGGACGAGAGCTGAGGAAGCGTTGTTCTAAGTCAGCCATAAAAATGTTGGCATACTGTGGGGCCATGCGGGTACCCAACGCAGTGCCGCTGATTTGAAGGTATACATTGTCACCAAATGTGAAATAGTTATGGGTCAGGACAAAGTCACAAAGTTCTGCCACCAGGTTAGCCGTGACAGTATCGGGGATACTGTTCCTGACGGCTTGTAGCCCATCTTTGTGTGGAATGTTGGTGTAGAGGGCTTCTACATCCATAGTGGCTAGGATGGTGTTTTTAGGAAGATCACCAATGGACTGTAGTTTCCTCAGGAAATCGGTGGTGTCTCGAAGATAGCTGGGAGTGCTGGTAACGAAGGGCCTGAGGAGGGAGTCTACATAGCCAGACAATCCTGCTGTCAGGGTGCCAATGCCTGAGATGATGGGGCGTCCAGGATTTCCAGGTTTATGGATCTTGGGTAGCAGATAGAATATCCCAGGTCGTGGCTCCAGGGGTGTGTCTGTGCGGATTTGTTCTTGTGCTTTTTCAGGGAGTTTCTTGAGCAAATGCTGTAGTTTCTTTTGGTAACTCTCAGTGGGATCAGAAGGTAATGGCTTGTAGAAAGTGGTGTTGGAGAGCTGCCTAGTAGCCTCTTGTTCATACTCCGACCTATTCATGATGACGACAGCACCTCCTTTGTCTGGATGAAAGCTAGAGGCATGTAGGTAGGAATAGTGGTCAGTAGGTTTCCGATATAGGGTGGTGGTTATGTGACCATCGCTTATTAGCACCGTAGTGTCCCTCCTGAAGGTCGAAACAGCAGCCTGGATTTCTACATAGACTGCTTCCGCCGACGTGCACGAGCTGAAATTGTGGAAAAGCAGCATCGCTTACCCCATAACCTCAGCCATGGAGAACACAGTGCCATCCACAGCCTCAGAAACAACTCTGACATCATAATCAAAAAGGCTGACAAAGGAGGTGCTGTCGTCATCATGAATAGGTCGGAGTATGAACAAGAGGCTACTAGGCAGCTCTCCAACACCACTTTCTACAAGCCATTTCAATCTCTCTGGTCACTCGATCACAGACCTAAGAGTGGCTATCCTTCAACAAAAAAGCTTCAAAAACAGACTCCAACGAGAGACTGCTGAATTGGAATTAATTTGCAAACTGGATACAATTAACTTAGGCTTGAATAGAGACTGGGAATGGATGAGTCATTACACAAAGTAAAACTATTTCCCCATAGTATTTCTCCCTCCCACCCCACCCCCCACTGTTCCTCTGATATTCTTTACTTGGAACTGCTTTAGAAGATCTTTTGCTAATCGCTGCAGCTTTGCTTTGTATGGTGTTCTTGTTAACTGCTGGAATTAGCCTACCTGCTTGTCACCATGAAAGGTTTTCCTCCTTCCCCCCCCCTGCTGTTGGTGATGGCTTATCTTAAGTGATCACTCTCCTTACAGTGTGTATGATAAACCCATTGTTTCATGTTCTCTGTGTGTGTGTATATAAATCTCTCCTCTGTTTTTTCCACCAAATGCATCCGATGAAGTGAGCTGTAGCTCACGAAAGCTTATGCTCTAATAAATTTGTTAGTCTCTAAGGTGCCACAAGTACTCCTTTTCTTTTTGCATAGTTAAGAGGTGAGCATTAGAACTGCTCTTGCAAGAGATTATCTGTGCTACTGGTTATATTTGTGCAGAATTGTTCATTGCATTTTATTGTCCTTTAGAAGTGCAGGAAGAAGATACATGAAGTGGATCATTTCTGTTCTGAGGTAAAACATGCTCAATCTCATGGCAATAATCTAGAAGTCAATTATTCTGGGTGCATTTTCAGATTCTTTAGCCATTCTTGCTGAGATGCAAGAAAATATCTCCTCTCTCTAGTTAAGGGACCACCTATCGAGATTTAAACATTGCAGAAGATGTTACCTCTCAAAAGGAGAGCAATGCTCAGACCATCACTGACAAAGAGATGAGCATTCAATGTTCTCTTCTTGCTAAATAAATCGGGTGCAAACCAACATTTCAATGTAAGATCCCCAAAATCTGAAAATCCATAGTACTAACAAAGTATCTTTCTGACTGGGCTTCAAGCTGTGGGAACAGTAGGACGATTTATGCCAGGAAGATATACGAGAGGTGATTGTTCCTGTTGAGAGGAAAGAAATGCCTTGCAGCATTCCTTTGGACAGTGGTTCCCAAACTTGTTCCGCCACTTGTGCAGGGAAAGCCCCTGCCAGGCCGGGCTAGTTTGTTTACCTGCCGCGTCCGCAGGTTCAGCTGATCATGACTCCCCATGGCCGCGGTCGCTGCTCCAGGCCAATGGGGGCTGCTGGAAGCGGCGTGGGCTGAGGGACGTACTGGCTGCCGCTTCCAGCAGCCACCATTGGCCTAGAGCAGCGAACTGCAGCCACGGGGAGCCGTGATCGGCCAAACCTGCGGACGCGGCAGGTAAACAAACCAGCCCGGCAGGGGCTTTCCCTGCACAAGTGGCGGAACAAATTTGGGAACCACTGCCTTTGGAACTAAATGGATGAGACCATACTTTCAGGTACAAGAAATGCAGCTGATTTTCCCTTTGGAGAGAAGAAATCTACAAGCAGGTGACAAACTGCACAGCTCAAATTTCTGAGAAGAAATCAATTCAGCTGATTGGAACAATGACCAAATGGGGAGTAAGGAAAACTGGGACTTTCGCCTGTAGTACAATGAAGCTGGTGTTATATATGAAGAGAAGGGATCTAGGATTAGCTGTTAGTGGATGAGTAATTGAGCTGTTTGTAATTTTCCAGATGAAAATGGCACAGCTGGCCATGAAAAGTAAGAAAATACTTGGGTTTTTACACTTTGACTGGGTGCTGAACTATGCAGTAGGGTCTAACTCCATCAGGTTATGGATCCGAGAAAATTGGCCATTCTAACGGGGAAGCAGTGTAGCTGTCTCTGTCAGTTAGGGTCACAGGGCATCTGCTTCTGCTGTGAGTGGTGTTGAAATCCACCTGGCAAGAGAGACACAAAGGAACTGGTTGTGAATAGAGAGAGAGGAACTGGAAGGAGAAGTTAGTGCAGGGGAAGAGGAAAGCAATGTAAGAGGTTGTGTCTGTCAGGACTGATCAGTGGAGCTGGTTGTAACTGTCACAGGTCAGCAATATCTGGTTGTATCTGTGACTGTTAATGATGGGGCTGATTGATACTTTTCAATGGAGGAAGAGCCTTTTGGACCCACCAAGGATAAAGCAGTGCAGCTGTTCAGAGAAGCCAGTAGGGTAACGATGCAGCTGCTGGCAGTGCTGGTGAAGAAATAGCATTCACCTTGACAGGGCTGTTGGAGGATTCAAATTCGTATCTGTTCACCTGCTGGGGGAAGGAGAGCAGCTGGTTCTGTCTGCCAGGGTGGAAGCAATGAAGTGAGTTGTACCTTATAAGAGGAAAGCACTGGAGACTGGTGTATACTGGGATACAGACTGTATCTCAGGGTGTGACTGGAACAGGGTATGTAACCATAGTGACCAGTGGGTCCTTTCCCCACTGTGGTCCTGGCTCGCATGCACAGGGTGAAACTGATCGCCATGTTTGGGGTCAGGAAGGAATTTTCCTCCAAGGCAGATTGGCCAGAGAGCCTGGAGGTTTTTTGCCTTCCTCGGGGGCATCGAGCAGGGACCAGCCCTTTGGGCCATTTAGAAACAGGCAATACAAAATTAGAAAGTGAAATCTGTCTCCTTTCATAATTTTTTTTTTTTTTTTTTTAACCAGAAAAGCACACTCTGTACCTCACTCCCCCATGGACCGGACTCTCCCTCCAACTCGCAGCAGGCAGGACCCTCCCTCCCACAGTGCAATCACTGCAGCTCTCCACATCTGTTTCTTCTTTTCTTTGGCTTTATTTCTTCTTTCTCTCTTCTTTTCTGGGTCTATTTTATCCTGCTTTTTCCTGTATCTCTTGCGTTCCTCTCTTTTAATGCTCTCTCCTGTTTTCTGTCATTTGCTTCCCTATCTCTCTTCTCCTTGGCTCCCCATGCCAGAGGTGGGGACAGGGAGGAGTAGTGGGGCTGGGTCCCTAGAAAACCCTCCACCATCCTGGAGACACTGTATAAAATCAACTCTGAGGAGACAGGCCGAGGGCTGAGAAGTGTGATGCAGGGATAAGATGGGGGAATGGGCCACTTTGGAGTCGAAGAGAGGATGCCACTGAAAATTACTGCTCCAGAGGGATAAAAAATGAAGGAATGTAGGGATCAAGGAACAAGCAGCCAAAAGCCATCTGGGTAGATGGAGGTGACATAAACCTGACCGATCTATTGCTTCCAGGATCAGAAAACACCCTGCTATGGTCCCCAGCTGAATGGGGATCTCTGGCTCAACAGCACACTTTCCCAAAGCGGATTCCCTCTGCACGGCTTGGCTGTGTCATTAACGTCCCATACACGTAGTGGTGAGAAAAAAAAGTTGGTAAACTAAGTGTTTTGGTATTCCAGGCCAGGGTAAGCACTAAGGGTATAAACGCCATGTGAATAAATGCCATATTCCTCAAACCGGAAGTGGGTAAACCTGCTAATCACCTTTACCCTCAACTACCCTGCACTATTTTAGTTAAATTGCTTTTAAAAATCACACTTTAATTAAACCAGTGCACAACACACTGTGAATCCTCTCTAATCCATTTCAGTCCTGATTTTCTGTCTGAGGTGGCTAGCAGTGGCTCCCATATTTATCTTGCCTAATACTTCCATTACAGAAGGTTCTTGCAACCATTTCTGAGAATCTGTAACTCCTCCATTGTTTGCAGCAGGCCTTTGGAATGTGGAGAAAGGGACAAAACCCTGGGACTAGAGATTTGCCTTTTGCCTGAAATTCCCTTCAGGCTGGGCCAAGTGGTAAATTTTTGAGTACAAAAGCATAAACCACAAGATCAAGAATGCAGGTGCCCTGAACGTGACACGTTCTGCGGTGTTCATGTGATCACAGCCGCACGGGCACAGACAAAGAGCTGTTCCCTTCCTACAGCGTGATAGAGCTTAGCTGTGCATTGGGGATGCCATACAAACTGCATCTCCAAACATCACACAGGGTTAAACAACATAAGACCCAGCACCGAGCGGGGTACTTGGAATGTGACCCCAGAGTCTGCAGTGTGAGTAGATGGGTATAATTTCCTCCTCCAACATATTCTGATCCACTCTGGTACCTGGAAGACCAAGAACTATACGGGGGGAATCCTTGCCCCTTTGTTATTTTGCCATTAACTTCAATAGGGCCAGTATTTGTTATAACTTGTCTCCCCAGTGCTGATGGCACAGAGTCATGGGCTAGATGGAAGGGGGCAAATCCTGAGAATGGCTGAGCACTGGCAGCTCCCCACTGGTTTCAAAGCATGTGCTTAGCACCACACAGTATCTGGCTTGCTATGTGGATAGCAGAGAATTCAGCCAGAAAGCCTATGACAGCACAGACAAAGGGATGGAGACACATGGAGACAGTCAGGGAGGGGAGATCTGATTTAGGGTGAGCTCTTTCTATCTCAGGGAAGAGCTGTATGAGTGTCACTCCATCCGAACAACATGGAAAGGGGGTGTTAGTGATGAAGTAACTCTTCTAGATACAACCCCATCTGACGATTGCAGGGGCTTGCCTACACATTACTCCTGTTTCACAGCGGGGTAAATCAAAGTGCACTACAGTGCTTTCAGTATCCAGCAACAGGGTCCGCACAGACAATTAGCATGTAGCAGGCTAGTGCTGGGAAAATGTGCACCCCTGCTTTCTGCATACGAAGTGTTCATATAGACAAGCCCTAGATCTGCCAACTAACTGGAATTAAAGAGGCCCTTGTTCTACAGCTCCTTAGGAGGATTTGGGGAAGGTGACTTTGCTCACCTGGCCAAAATGAGGAGGTGGTGATGACGATTCGTGACTCTCTTATGATGCAGCGATTGTTGGGTTGGTCACTGTGGGGCTACAGCATTTCAAATCAGGGTGTTGCCCACAGCACATGTCTGTTGCCAGTGGGTCCAAGTGTGGACGCATGGGGAAGGGGGCACGGTGTTAGGGGAGCACCCTGCTTCTGCTGCTAAAGAAGGGGCCGAGAGGGAGCAGAAAGAAGAAGAGCATGGGAAAGGAGAATTTCCTAAGGAGATGGAATTGTGATAAGTGGAAGGAAAGGCAGATTGGATAAAGAGGGGTTGAGAAGGAAAGAGAGGGGAGAAGTGGAGGGAATTAATGAGAATAAACACGGGGACCTGAGGAAGGGATGGAGAAGACAGCGAGAAGAGAGTGGAAGAGGAGAGGGAGATCAGGAGAAGATAAGAAAAAGAAGTGAAGAAAGAGAAAGGAGAAGCACAGGAGAGGCAGGTGGGTGGTGAGCTCCTCAGGATTCTGGCAGATGCTACAGAAGTCAGATGACGGTCATTGTCGGGATGTGAACAAAGCAGCCGCTGTAACTCCTAAGAGCTACAAATCTGGGACCCATTTAAGGGGGCAAGGGGCTTCCCCCCTCCCCCCAAGTTTCATACAGGAGGTCTCCTTGGGGCACACGCCTTAGCCCCAGGCAGAGCTCTCCACTGCAGCACAGACTGTGTGTGGAATGGGAGTTGTGCGGAGGAGAGGTGCTGATCCCAGCTTGTGCCCCTGGGGCAGGGAGTCAGCAGTGTGTCTGCAGACAGAGGCAGGGTGATTAAAATAAGAATCTTAATTTGTTAGTCTCTAAGGTGCCACAAGTACTCCTTTTCTTTTTAAGATAAGAAAGGGCTGGTGTTCCACCGAATGCATCCGATGAAGTGAGCTGTTGCTCACGAAAGCTTATGCTCAAATAAATTTGTTAGTCTCTAAGGTGCCACAAATACTCCTTTTCTTTTTGCGAATACAGACTAACACGGCTGCTACTCTGAAACCTGATCATATGAAGGAGCTGGATGTTGTTAGATGAGCCTGTAAAACAGTGTCTCTCTGTTGGGGAGGGGGTATCAGAAGACAGAATGCAGGGGACTCAGGAGAAATACAGCCAAGGTTACAATCAGGAAAGAGGGAGATGTGAAGGGGATTGGTGAAAAGAAGGGGACAAAACCAAGGGAAGGGATAGCATGTGGCCCCATCACCGTGGTATCTGAGCGCTTCACAGTGGCACACCTATTTCTCCTCACAGCCCTTCTGTGAGGCAGTGCTGTTATCCCATTGTACAGATGGGGTACTCAGGCACAGAGACACTAATGGCCAGATTTTCAAGGTGACTGTGTAAAAGAAAGGATACCTGGTGAGATTTTCAAAAGGTGCCTAGGAGATTAGGTGCTTTGTAAATCCCACTAAATGCCTAGCTGCATCTTTGGGTGCCTAAAAACCTTTAAAACTCTGTCCCTAAGGCACAGGCCTGAGGTCATACAGGAAGTCCATGGGGGAAGTAGAATCCAGGTCTCTGAGGGCTATCTATATCTCTGGTGCATGCTGCAACAAAAAGGAGGAGTCTGATAGATGGCAGCAAAACCAAAAAGGCCAGTTCTCTGAGACTCCAGCAAATGGTCCCAGGCAGCTGGGAAGGATGTCATGGTTGACTGCATGAAAAGCAGCACAGAAGCCAGGTCTAATATTTATTTCATTTTCTTTCTTTATATGGGAATTAGATACAGTGCTCCTGTTACAATCTGCAAAAAAAACTAGTTTTTTCAGGTGCCTAAGTAGCCCCTGGAATCACGATTAAAGTTGCCCCCTCCAAATCTGAAATGGCAGCCCTGCTAATAATACGGGCATTTGTACATTTCAAAATGAAAGAGAGCAACTGGCTGGGAGGTGACATTAGCCTGGCTCTTACCTTTCAAGAGATTGCTTTGCAATTGATTACTGTAGCTCATTTTTAACTTGTACTTCACAAAGATGTTTGTACCGGTCAAAGAGAAAAGAGATGCTGATTGTTTTCCACTCCAATGCTGTGAGGTTTGTTCCTTGCCTCTTTATAGTCACAAATATAAATCTGGCAAGGAACAAACCTCACAGCATTGGAGTGGAAAGCAATCAGCATCTCTTATATATAAATCCATACAAATATGGATCTGGCTCTGCCTTCGGGTGAGAGATGTACATCTGTTCTCATCTGTCAGGAAAGGCTAGAAGCAGATGCTATATATAAGAATAATGCAACCATGTTGCCAAAGCTGCTAAGCAGTATGGAAAGCATCTTGTCCTTCTTGTCAAGGAAAAGGAAACAGCCACTTTTACCCTATGAGATTTAAACAATTTAGTCAGTTCTACTTGTCAGTAATAAAGCAATGCAGGAAATCATCACTCACGAGGAGGGGAGTCTTTACACTCCCTGGTGACAACTGCGTCAGATGACTAAAAACCTTTTATATTTATTACTTAATAAAACTGATAATAAATAAATGTCTCTCAAATATTGCTCACTGTAGAAGATCACACTTCTCCAGATGGAAGGACACCAGATGGCTGTAATTTACAAAAAGGAAGGAACGAAACTCATCCATCTTTGTAAGGAGGAAGAAATGCACCTTCCCATCACGTTCAAGTGGTAATGGATGGATCTGGTCATACTTTCAGAGGGAAGAAATGTAACTGATCTTCAAGTCTTTGTGTCATCAAAGACATAAATTGTTGAACGGAGTAAAGAAACCAAACTGGTTTTACCTGCTCAGAGGTTAAGAAAGGAGGTTGCAATTCTAGCCAATGATCATGAAACCTGCTAATTTCCCCTGTCCAGGTAATGCCATTGGCTTTTCCTACAATGATGTAACAATGAAGATATTTCTATATTTCACCAGAAAACAGTGCAACTAGGCACAGTTTGAAGGTGAGCATTTAAACCACTCATACATTTCCACAGATCAGTTGTGCAACTGGTTAAATTTCTGCCAAGGATTATTGATCATTTCTGCTTATTTACTGGAGATGCATGAAGAGATGGTTGTACCTGGCAAAAAGGAATAAGTGAAACTGTTCATTTCCATCAAGAGGTAAGGGATATACCTGTGTATAGCACCAGAGTGAAAAGCAGTGGATCTGTTTCTTCTTTCAGTTGAAAGAAATGCAGTTCTTGCCTTTCAAGATGTGCCTGACTTCAAAAATAAAGTCAGACACGGAACAATGCCTGTCCAGCAGGCAGGAGAGCATCTTCTAATTCTAGTTTGGGAAAAAGGAAGGCAACCACGTATACACATCAAGCTTCAAAATCAGTGCTATGAATTCAGCAGAACATCACTGACTAGGAGGTGAGCAAGTTGGAGCTTCTAGAAGCCAAATGATACTTAGTAAAAGGCCATTTCCCTTTATGTCTCTGTATAACTCAAAAGCAAGAATTATAAATGACATTTTTTTCAAACATTGACTATTGCAGGTGATCCTAATGCAAAATGGGAGGAGACCAGAGGAGGCCTTTCCTACTGGGAAGAAATGAGTGAAAGTAACTGTCCTGGGCAAGAGGTACCCAGTGTGATAGCAACCAAGGGGCTATTAACACGTCTGGTTTTACTTGCAGGTAGAAGAACTGCCATTGATCTTCGCTGAGAGACCAGGTGGGTGAGGGAATATCTTTTATTGGACCAACTTCTGTTGGTGAGAGAGACAAGCTTTCGAGCTCTTCCTCAGGTCTAGGAAAGGTACTCCAGGCTTTTCTACACTTCGAACACTACAGTGGCACAGTTGTACAGGGATTCTCCCATCACTGTAGTTGATCCACCTCCCTGAGAGGTGGAGCTAGGTTGATAGAAGAAATCTTCCGTCAAGCCTAGCACTGTCTACGCAGGGGTTAGGTTGGCTTACCTGCATCGTTTGGGGGTGTGGATTTCTCACACCCCTGAGTGACATAGCTGCCCAGCCTTACAGTGTTCCAGTGGACATGAATTGATGTGATCGTACTTACAGGTACAAGAAATGCAGCTGATTTTACCTGTTGAGAGAAGAAAGTTATAAACAGCTGACAAGCTTTGTAATTGAGCAAACTTAGGAGAAAAAAGAAATTGCAGCTGATCAGAGCTGTGACTGGATTGGGAGTAAAGTAACCTGTTACCTTGGCCTACACAGCAAAGAAGCTGGCTGTGTACCTGAAAGGAAGGGATCTAGATTTATCTGTTAGTGGATAAGCAATTGAGTTGTCTATAATTTTCAAGATGACGGTAACACAGTTGTCACAGGATGGCAGTAACACAAAAGTTTAAGAAAATACTGCTATTTGCGGCTTCTGAATGATAACCAGCACCGCTCGGTCTACTTCTTGTCAGGTTATGAATCAGAGAAGGTTGGCTGTTCTAAGGGGGAAGCAGTGTAGCTGTTTCTGTCAGTGAGGAGTGCAACTGGTTGTATGTGCAATGGTTCGCAGTGCATCTGCTTTTGCTGTGAATGGTGTTGAAATTTGTCCGGCAAGAGAGAAGCCAAGGAGCTGCTTATGGATGTAGAGAGAGGGACTGGAAGGAGAAGTTAGTGCAGTGGAAGAGGAAAGCAATGCAGGAGGTTGTGTCTGTCAGACCTGAACAGTGGAGCTGGGCATAAGCGTCATAGGTCAGAACTATCTGGTTGTATCTGTGACTATTAACGAAGGAGCTTACTGATGCCTGTCTCTGGAGGAAGTCTGTTGGACCCACCAAGGATAAAGCAGGGCAGCTGTTCAGAGCAGCCAGTAGGGAAATGATGAAGTTGCTGACAGTACTGGTGAAGAAACAACCTTCACCGTGACAACCTTTTTGGAGAACTTCAGAAAAGGATCAGGTCACCTGCCAGGTTAAGGAGAGCAGCTTGTTCATTGCCTCCATCCTTGTAGAGATAAGTGAGTTGTGCCTGACAAGAGGAAAGCACTGGAGACTGGTGTATACTGGGACACAGACTGTATCTCAGGGTGCCACTGGGTCAGGGTGTGTAACCATAGCAACCAGTGGCTCCTTTCCCATTGTGGTCCTGGCTCACATGCACAGGGTGAAACTGATCGCCATGTTTGGGGTCAGGAAGGAATTTTCCTCCAGGGCAGATTGGCAAGAGACCCTGTAGGTTTTTCGCCTTCCTCTGGGGCATCGAGCAGGGACCAGCCCTTAGTGCCATTTAGAAACAGACAATAAAAAATAATAGAAAGTGAAATCTGTCCCCTTTTATCATTGCCTCTGTGCTTCTTTAAAAAAAAAAACTGTCCTTCCCCTCCCCCATACACATGACCCTTCCCCATCTCTCTGCACATGGGACCTTCCCTCCATGAGCAGTGTGTCACCCTCCCCCACCCCAATCATCGCACCTCTCCCCACTTGTTTCCTTCATTTTCTATCCCTGTATTTATTCTATTTCCTCTTCCATCCCCCCTTTTCTGGGGCAATTTCCATCAGATCTTTTCTTGTCTTTTGTGTTTTTCTTTTTTCTGCTGTCCACTGTAATGCAAGAGAGTGGCATTTCCCCTGGGTCCTCTGTCACCCCCTTAATACCCTATTGCAGTAAAACACAGCCATGTCCTTCATACCCATTCAGAGGAAAGCTGTGTGAATGTTCCCAGCTGTGATGGGGAAGGAGCACAGGGTAAAGTTCGAGCCCCACTGAAGTCATTGTGGATTTTGCCATTGACTCCCATAGTGCTGGGAATTTACCCATAGCCTTGCTGATCACAGGTAAAACAGAAGCATGGGCACTCCTCTCAGTTCAATGCACATAGGGGGTGTTTGTTAACCAAGAGATGAACTGTTGTCGGAATGACCTGCAACTGGGAATGCTGGCAAAGTCCAACTGGGGGATTGGATGGGGGATCAGCCAGGAACACGAGTGCAGGTGCTTGGAGAGAACAGTTATGGAGACTGAACGGCGGGGAGATGGAGATGGAGGTTGAGCTGGGTGTGTATCTAGGGGCTAGGTAGCATGGTGGGAGGTAGGAAGGGACAGAAGGATTAGGCATTACCAGAGGGCTGATCTCCTTTAGGAGAAGGAATGACAAGTGGGCACCAGAAGTGACTTGACTTGTTCTGGGGACCTCTGAGGACTGAGTTGACTTGTGCTTGGTGCTCTAAGGGTTAAACAATAAATCTGACCACACCAGTAACAGCAGACACTGATGTTCCTGACCAGGTGCTGGGGCAAAAGTGCTCCATCAAGAGGCAATCCAAGTGGTAGCTGCTGGTACTGTGCATGTCCCCCATGCAGCTGCCAGCTGGGCTATTATCTAATCCTCTCATGTGTGGCAGAGAAGGGGCAGATGAATGCTGGGTTCTATGTAGTGTTTTGTTTGGGTTGAATCTGTGCATCGCACTGGGAGAAATAAAGCTGGTAATTTATGCAAATGACAGATGTGCATTGGTTGCTCAGAGACAGGTCTCCTCTTTAATTGAGACCTGATTGAAAACCCATCATTGGGAGTACCTCCACTGACTTTAATGGACATTGGACTGAGCTCCAGATGTTTTATTTGACTGAGTTGGATCATGTCCAAATCCCACTGCCATTTGTCCTGCCTGCTGGGTAATGGTCTATGTCTTCCCATAAGTTCACAGGCAGACTCTACCCATTCTCCTCCTAGTTGTTTGTTACCAATTCCCCATTGTCTTCCTGCCCAGATTCTCTCTCCCCTATAATGTTCCCATTGGCTATAAACAAGGCATTCTATATTGGAGAACAGACTTGACCTCAACATTGCAGCAGGACCTCTGTGGAGAGTTGGCTGGATGTGACCGAGTGAGTCTTAATGAGTGAAAGGCAGCAAAAAGCCCACCAACAACCCAAGCAGCTGTTGATAATAGACTACCCCTGAACATGAAAAGTAGGGCATGGTCCTGTGGCTCCAATTAACCACCAATCTTCTCGGAGGCTGCTGGTGATGGGAGAGATCTGGGACCTATGTCGGACCCAGCTCACTCCACTGCTGGAAGGAAAAGCCATGCTAAAGAGCAACAGACTGCTTATGAAGTGACGGGGGCTATACTAAAGACAGCATCAGATCTTTGTCTGGTGATGTGACCCCTTAGAAAAGAGTTGTGACTTTGGGGGAGTTTAGATACAGGCTGAGGCCTACCTCCATATGAAAACTTCAAACGGACAGGAAAAGAAACTTTGGTTTTCTGGAACTTGGTGAACTCATGGGGAAATGGGACTGTAAGTGGGTGTAGATGATATAAATACTACAGCAGTCCTCTTTTAAAGAGTTCCTACATTCTCTGGCTTCCCTAACTCCCTCTTTCCTCTTCTTCTTCCCCCCCCCCCCCCCCCGGTAAGTAAATCCTGTGGTGGTCAAGTCACCCTGGCCCACCAGGCAATCCCAGTGGTGACACTGGGAATTTTTTCCCCACGAAAAACTCTTCTGAAAACTAACAGTTGTTGCTCAGATTTCTGTTTGAAACTTTTTTAAATGGACACTCTGAAAAAGTTTCCATGATTTCATACAGAACATTGCTTGTCTGCCATGTTTTGGTGGGGAAATGTGATTGACCTTTGTCATATGTTGCTTAAATGCTACAAGCTGAAGAGCTTGCAGTAGTCATGGCTATATTTTAACAGTAGATGCCTTTAATTATGTCAATGATTAATGTGATCAGTACAGCATCCCCTTTGCTGTTGCATTTTACTATTTTTATGCTGTCTCTCAATTTATAATTGTGATTGTCCAGCAGAGTTTGGTATTAATTCCCCAACAACTTTCACTTGCATTTTTTTTCTCACTCGTTCCCATTTGTGAGATAAACACACTGGTTGCTGATCATTTTAACAGCCAATGAAAGTGAAAATAGACATAAATCAATTTGGTACAGAATTAACATTTCCGTTAAGATGCGCTGAGCAGCTCACCTCTCTGAGCTATTTCTGCCTGCCTGCCTGCAGGCTCAGGATGACAACTCTGCATAAGTTGCACTTGATTAGCAGTAGGAAGGGCTTTTTCTGACACCACAAAGGCTAGAAACTGAGGCTGGGGTGGTTAAAGGCTCCCAGGAGAACTGTGACCAAATGCCATCTGTGTCACTGATGATAGTGGCAGTGTTCAGTGCTGTCTGCTTCAGAAGTGAAATTGCAGTGAAGTCAGCTACTGGGCCAAAGTAAATCCTAGAGCTGTGGAACAAACAACAGGAGGTGGCTGTCATGCTTCCAGAACTACTTTCCTTTCCCCATGGTGGCTCCTCCTTTGCTTTTCTCTCCACACACCTGCCCCCACATATGCCAATGTGGTTTCTGAGTGTAACTAGCCTGGGTTTCTCAGGCTCTTTGCTGCTTCTCCCTGGGACCAGAATGTGGTGTCATTCCACTGTTGTATCCCCAATATTGCATCACTGGAGATACAAGCTGCTGCCATCCCAGTATTGAGTCATTTCTTGGGACACAGTAGACCTTGGGCAGGAGGCTTCCCTCTGAAATACCAGGTCTCAACAGGTGACTGACATCAGAACAAGAAACACAAGAATCAAGGGAGGCAGGGCTCTCTAATGGTCAGGACTCCGGGATCCCGTTCTTGACGCTCTGCTAGACTCTGTCACTTTGGGCAAGTCACTTCTCCTTTCTGTGACTCAGATTCTCCCATCTGTAAAATGGAGCTAATACTAGTGACCCCTCTGTGTCCCCTTAGCACACTGCTTTCCATTCCTGTGATAGTGCGTGGTGCTGGTGGGAGTGTTCCTAACAGGTTCCCCTGCACTGGGATCTTGCTGTGCTATGACCCCATTTTCACTTCAGATGATCTCACGAATGGGCAGGCGGCGATGGGATGGGGCTTCTTTAAAATCAGTGGAAACCCTGCTGGGAAGAGCAGTGACCCACTAAGCTGCCTTAAGGAGTCATCAGTGGCTGATCAAGCTGTGGTCTCGGCCACACCACCCTTGCACTTAAGAACTTTCCTGGAGAGGGATTTCAAGGAAGTTCAGATTTGGTAGAACCAGAGCAGAAACTTTCAGCTTCCAGGTTTCCCTCAGAGAAGGGTCTTGTCAATTCTCTTAAGCTCCCCACCTGTCCTCAACTTTCCTGGTGCTGTGTAGGGGACCCTCACCAGAGTTCACTTCCCTCTACTGCAGCTTCAGCCAAGATCCCCCTCAATACTGCCTCTTCCTGGGGGGTCTCCTCAGTGCCATCTCTTTGCAAAGTCCTCAGTGGAGAGGGTGACAGGACCCCTGAGTGGAGTTCTTGCCACAAGGTAGGAGCCTTGTTCCCCTCTCTCTCAGGTCAGTCCCATAGCGTCGGGGGGGGGGCAGGAAGTGGACGCAGGGGTTGGTGATAGGCAGACAACAGGAACTGGAGGTTAAATAGAAGTGCACAACTGAAGTAACATGTTGCTGGCCCCTCTCCCTTTTCCATCCCCTCCAGCCGTGTGCTACTAATACTAACTGACCCAGTGTGGGTCAACCCAGCACTGCCCTGCGAGGTGCCAGACTTAGGGGGGGGGTTAAAAGAGAAGACAGCACAGCTGGAGCAGACTGCAGAGGGCAGAGGCTTCCGGCCCCCAGCTCCTGGGAAAGGGCTAGCGGAGGGCAAGAGCTTCTTGGATGCCTGATAGCCCCCTCTGAAGCAAGGGGCTCCCTGAACTGAACCAGCCCTGGGGGACTATTATTCACTGCTAGCCTGTGGGCCCCATTCAGACGCTCAGGAAGCAGTGGTCCCACCTTGCCAATGGAAAAGCTGCTTTGGGGTCATTGACCACCCCTTTCAGAGCCGCTCATCACTGGCTTGGCCAAAGGGGCTCTTATGACCCCAGCAGCGGGGCAGAGCGATTGGATGTGGCGGACCAAAGGCCTTGCCCTGGTCCCTGGCTGTGCTTCCTACTTTCCCCTCGACGGGTGCACGTGGCCATTTCCCCTCCCCAACCCTGGGGGGGCTCTGCCCATGGCTGTTCCCACTCTGGGATGGCAGGGTGGTCTCCCCTGGGCTGGGGCCAGGCTGGATCTGACAGGGGGAGCAATGCACCGGGGAGGGGCTCTGCCCTGCTGCGGGGCTGGGGGCAGGGGCCTGGCAGAGGGTCACAGGACGGGTTTATAGGAAAATGCCAAAAACGAAGGGAGACAAGTTCTCTCTGCCGGATTTTATTGTTTGTCTGTTTCTAAATGGCCCAAAGGGCTGGTCCCTGCTCAATGCCCCAGAGGAAGGCAAAAAACCTCCAGGGTCTCTGGCCAATCTGCTCTGGAGGAAAATTCCTTCCTGACCCCAAACATGGCGATCAGTTTCACCCTGTGCATGCGAGCCAGGACCACAGTGGGGAAAGGACCCAGTGGTCACTATAGTTACATACCCTGTCCCAGGCCCGTCCAATACCCTGTGTCCCAGTACTAACCAGTGGCCAGTGCTTTCTTCTTTGCTTCCATCCTAGCAGATGGGACCAGCTGCTCCCCTTAGCAGCCTGGGGGATCCCCAGCTCTCCGCCGGGGGTGCCCTGCAGATCCCTTCCTCTCTGGAGGGGGGCATCCAGGGTTCTCTAGCTCTCCGGCTAGGAGGGGCACCCAGGGATCCCTAGCTCTCCGGTGGGGGGGGGCGCATGTGGGATCCAATTCCCTACAGAACCCTGGTCTCCCCGCTCCGGAGAGCTAGGGATCCAACAGCCACCCCCCGCAGGAGAGCTAGGGATCCCCCGGGCTCCCCCCACTGTAGAGCTAGGGATCCCCCGGATGCCCCCGCCGGAGAGCTAGGGATTCCGCAGGCGCCCACCGCCGGAGAGGGAGGGATCCAATTGGCGCTCCCTAGCGGAGAGCTAGGGATCCCCCGGGCCCTCCCGCCGTAGAGCTAGGGATCCCCGGGCGCCCCCTGACGGAGAGCTAGGGATCCCCCCGTTCCCCCCACCGGAGACCTACGGATCCCCCGTTGCCCCCCCGCCAGAGAGCTAGGGATCCAACAGGCACCCCCAGGCCAGAGAGATAGGGATCACCTGGGCCCCCCCCGCCGGAGAGGTATGGATCCAATAGGTGCCCACGGCCGGAGAGGTAGGGATCCCCCGGGTACCCCCGGCCGGAGAGGTTGGGATCTCCCAGGCACCCCGCACCGGAGAGCTAGGGATCCCACATGCGCCCACCGCCGGAGAGCTAGGGAACCCCAGGAGCCCCCCCCGCCGGAGAGCTACGGATCTCCCAGGTGGACCCCACCGGAGAGGTAGGGTTCTAAAAGGCGCCCCCCCTCCGGTGGAGAGCTAGGGATCCCATGTGCGCCCGCCGCCGGAGAGCTAGGGAACGCCGGGGGCCCCCCCGCCGGAAAGGTAGGTATCCCCCGGGCGCCCCCCAGCAGAAACCTAGGGATCTAAAAGGTGCCCCCTGCCGGAGAGCTAGGGATCCCCTGGGTGCCCCCCTCCCGGAGACATAGGGATTCTCCGGGCTCCCCCCCGCCGGAGAGCTAGGGATCCAAGAGGTGCCCTCCACCGGAGAGCTAGGGATCCTCCAGGCGTCCCCTGGCGGAGAGCTAGGGATCCCTCAGGCACCCCCCACTGGAGAGCTAGTGATTCCCCGGGTGCCCCTCGCTGGAGATCTAGGGATCCCCGGGCGCCCCCTCTCTGGAGAGCTAGAAATCCCCCTTTTGTCCACCGCCGGAGAGCTATGGAACTCCCGGATCCATACCTGGGGGATCACTACCTCTCCGGCAGGGGGTACCTGTTGGATCCCTAGGTCTGCGGCGGGGGGCACATGGGGGATTCCTAGTTCTCCTCTGGTGGGCGCCAGGGAACCCTTAGGTCTCCGGCGGGAGGTGCCCGGGGGATCCCTTCCTCTCCAGCGGTGGGCGCCCGGGGGATCCCTAACTCTCCGGCGGCGGGGCAGCCAAGGAACCCTAGCTCTCCGTCGGTAGATGCCCGGGGGATCCCTAGCTCTCCGGCTGGCGGCCCGGGGGATCCCTACCTCTCCGGCGGGGGCGCCTGGGGGATCCCTACCTCTCCGGCGGGAGGTGCCAGGGGTATCCCTAGCTCTCCGGTGGGGGACACCCAGGGTACCCTAGCGCTGCGGTGGTGGGCGCAGGAGGACTTCCTAGCTCTCCGGCGGGGGGACACCCAGGGATCCCTAGCTATCTGGCGGGGGCACACCTGGGGATCCCTAGCTGTCCGGCTGGGGGGTACCGGGGGAACCCTAGATCTCCAGCAGGAGGCGCCCGGGGGATCCCTAGCTCTCCGGCGGGGGGCGTCTGGGGGATGCCTAGCTCTCCCATGGAGGGTGCCTAGTGGATCCCTACCTCTCCGGCGGGAGGTACCCGGGGAATCCCTAGCTCTCCGGTGGGGGGCGCCTATTGGATCCCTACCTCTCCGGTGGGGGGGCACCAGGGGGATCCCTATGTCTCCGGCAGGGGGGCGCCCGGGGGATCCCTAGCTCTCCCACAGAGGGCGAATTTTAGATCCCTAGGTCTCTGGTGGGGGGGCGCCCGGGGGATACCTACCTCTCCGGCGGGGGCCTCCCGGCGTTCCCTAGCTCTCCGGTGGTGGGCGCCCTTTGAAACCCTACCTCTCTGGTGGGGGGCTGCTGGGGAATCCCTAGCACTCCGGTGGGGGGGCACCCGGGGTTCCCTAGCTCTCCCACAGGGGGTGCATGGGAGATCCCTAGATCTCTGGTTGGGGGGTACCCGGGGGATCCCTAGCTCTCCGTTGGGGGGCTACCGGGGGATGACTAGCTCTCTGGCAGGGCGCACCCATGGGTCCCTATTTCTCTGGTGGGGGGTGCCCGGGGGTTCACTAGCTCTCCCCCGGGGGGAGCCCCGGGGGATCCCTGCCTCTCTGGTAGAAGACGCCTGGGGGTCAACTACTTCTCCGGTGGGGGGGAGCCTGGGGAATCCCCAGCTCTCCGGCAGGGGGCGCCCAGCGGATCCCTTCCTCTCCGGAGGGGAGCATCCGGGGTTCCCTAGCACTCCGGTGGGGGACCACCCGGGGATCCCTAGATCTCCGGCGGGGGGGATCCCACATGCGCCCCCCGCCGGAGAACTATGGAACCCTGGTCTCCCCCCACCGGAGAGCTAGGGATCCCCCGGGTGCCCCCCACCGTAGAGCTAGGGATCCCCCGGATGCCCCCCGCCGGAGAGCTGGGGATTCCGCAGGCGCCCACCGCCGGAGAGGGAGGGATCCAATTGGCGGTCCCTGGCAGAGAGTTAGGGATCCCCCGGGCTCCCCCGCTGTAGAGCTAGGGATCCCCGGGCATCACCCGATGGAGAGCTAGGGATCCCCCGGGCGCCACCACTGGAGAGGTAGGGATTGCCTGGTGCCCCCCCCGCCAGAGAGCTAGGGATCACCCGGGTACCCCCAGTCGGAGAGCTAGGGATCCCACGGTGCCCCCCAACAGAGAGCTAGGGATCCGCTGTGTGTCCCCTGCCAGAGAGCTAGGGATCCAACAGGTACCTCCCACCGGAGAGGTAGGGATCCCCCGGGCAACCCCCGCGGGAGAGTTAGAGAACCCCTGGGTGCCCCCCGCCGTAGAGCTAGGGATCCCCCATGTGCCCATCCGCCAGAGAGCTAGAGATCCACCGGGTGTCCCCCCTGGAGATCTAGGGATCCCAAGGTGCCCCCCCCGCCGATAAGCAAGGGTACTCTGGGTGCCCCCCGGCCGGAGAGCTAGGGATCCCCCGGGCGCCCACCCCCGGAGAGCTAGGGTACCCCAGTTCCCCCCACCAGAGAGCTACGAATCCCCCATTGCCCCCCCCACCAGAGAGCTAGGGATCATACAGGCACCCCCAAGCCGGAGAGCTAGGGCTCCCCCGGGTGCCCCCCTGCTGGAGACACAGGGATCACCTGGGTACCCCCCCGCCGGAGAGGTAGGGATCGAATATGTGCCCCCCGCCGGAGAGGTAGGGATCCCCCGGGTACCCCCGGCCGGAGAGGGTGAGATCTCCTAGGCGCCCCCCCCCGCCGGAGAGCTAGGGATTCCCCAGGCGTCCCCCACCGCAGAGGTAGGGATCCCACGTGTGCCCGCCACCGGGGAGCTAGGGAACCCCAGGAGACCCCCTGCCGGAGACCTACGGATCTCCCAGGTGCCCCACACCGGAGAGCTAGAGAATCCCGGGGGCTCCCCACCGGAGTGCTAGGAATCCCCCGGGTGGCCCCCAATGGAGAGATAGGGATCCCCTGGTGCACCCCCACTGGAGAGCTAGGGATCCCCCGGGCGACCCCAACGGAGAGCTAGGGTTCCCCTGGGCTACCCCACCGGAGAACTATGGATCCCCATGGTGCCACCCGCCGGAGAGCTAGGGATCCCCGGGTGCCCCCCTGCCAGAGAGCTAGGGATCCCCCGGGCGCCCCCCGCCGGAGAGCTAGGGATCCAACAGGCACCCCCCCGCTGGAGAGCTAGTGATCCCCCGGGTGCCCCCTGCCGGAGAGCTCTGGATCCCCTGTGCGCCCTCCGCCGGAGAGCTAGGGAATCCCGGGTGGTCCCCGCTGCAGTGCGAGGGATCCCCCGGGCGGCCGCTGCTGGAGAGCTAGGAATCCTCTGGTGCACCCCCACCGGACAGCTAGGGATCTCCCGGGCACCCCCTGCTGGAAAGCTAGGGATCACACGGGATACCGCAGCAGAGAGCTAGGGATCCCCTGGGAGCCCCTTCGCCAGAGAGCTAGGGATCCCCCGTGTGCCCGTCACCGGAAAGCTAGGGATCCCCTGGGTGCCCCCACTGGAGAGCTAGTGATCCCCTGGGCGCCCCCCGCCGGAGAGCTAGGGATCCCACGGGCGCTCCCTGCTGGAGAGGTAGGGATCCAACAGGTGTCCCCTGCCGAGAGCTAGGGATCCTTGAGTCGCCTGCCAAAGTAGAGCTAGGGATCCCCCGGGCGCCCCACCACCGGAGATCTGGGGATCCCCCTGCGCCCGCTGCCGGAGTGCTAGGGATTCCCCAGGAGCCCGCCACTGGAGAGGTAGGATTCCAAAAGATTCCCCCCCGCCGGAGAGCTAGGTATCCAACAGGCACCCTCCGCCGGAGACATAGGGATCCCCCGGGCACCCCAGTGGGAGAACTAGTGATCCCCCAGGTGCCCCCCACCATAGAGCTAGGGATCGCCTTTGCACCCCCTCACCAGAGAACTAGTGATCCCCCAGGTGTCCCCCGCAAGAGAACTAGGGATCTCCCATGCGCCCACCACCAGAGAGCGAGGGAAGCCCAGGAGCCCCCCCGCTGGAGAGTTAGGGATCCCCCGGCCCCCGCATCAGAGAGATAGGGATTCCTGTTTCCACCCCGCCGGAGAGCTAGGGATCCCCCAGTTGCCCCCCGCCAGAGACCTAGGGAACCCCGGGTGCCCCCCCCTCCGTATTGCTAGGGATCCAACAGGCACCCCCCGCCGGAGATCTAGGGATCCCCCAGGCGCCCCCCACTAGAGAGCTAGGGATCCCCCGTGTGCCTGCCGCCAGAGAGCTAGGGATCCCCCCGGTGGCCCTTCCGGAGAGCTAGGGATCCCCCAGTCACCCCCCCAACGGAGAGCTAGGGATCTCCCGGGCACCCCCAAACAGAGATCTAGGGATCCCCAGTGCACCCCCCGTGGGAGAGCTAGGGAACCCCGGGTGCCCCCCCACCGGAGTGCTAGGGATTCCCCAGGAGCCACCCGCCGGAGAGGTAGGGTTTCAAAAGGCGTCCCCCGCCAGAAAGCTATGGATCCCCCAGGTGCCCCACACCGGAGAGCTAGGGATCCCCCGGGTGCCCATCACCAAAGAGTTAGGGAATCCCAGGTGCTCCCCGCCGGAGTGCTAGGGATCACCCGGGCGGCCCCCACTGGAGAGCTAGGATCGCCCGGCGCCCCCCACCGGAGAGCTAGGGATACCCCTGGCACCCCCTGCCAGAGAGGTAGGGATCCACGGGTGTCCCCCCACCGGAGAGCTAGGGATCCCCCAGGTGCCCCCCGCCAGAGAGCTAGGGATCCAACAGGTTCCTCCTGCCGGAGAGGTAGGGATCCCCCGGGCAACCCCCGCGGGAGAGTTAGAGAACCACTGGGTGCCCCCCGCCGGAGAGCTAGGGATCCCCCATGTGCTCCCCCGCCAGAGAGCTAGGGATCCACCAGGTGATCCCCCGGAGAGCTAGGGATCCCGAGGTGCCCCCCCAATGGAGAGGAAGGGTACCCTGAGTGCCCCCCGGCGGGAGAGCTAGGGATTCCCCAGGCGTCCCCCACCGCAGAGGTAGGGATCCCACGTGTGCCCGCCACCGGGGAGCTAGGGAACCCCAGGAGACCCCCTGCCGGAGACCTACGGATCTCCCAGGCGCCCCACACCGGAGAGCTAGAGAATCCCGGGGGCTCCCCACCGGAGTGCTAGGAATCCCCCGGGTGGCCCCCAATGGAGAGATAGGGATCCCCTGGTGCACCCCCACTGGAGAGCTAGGGATCCCCCGGGCGACCCCAACGGAGAGCTAGGGTTCCCCTGGGCTACCCCACCGGAGAACTATGGATCCCCATGGTGCCACCCGCCGGAGAGCTAGGGATCCCCGGGTGCCCCCCTGCCAGAGAGCTAGGGATCCCCCGGGCGCCCCCCGCCGGAGAGCTAGGGATCCAACAGGCACCCCCCGCTGGAGAGCTAGTGATCCCCCGGGTGCCCCCTGCCGGAGAGCTCTGGATCCCCCGTGCGCCCTCCGCCGGAGAGCTAGGGAATCCCGGGTGGTCCCCGCTGCAGTGCGAGGGATCCCCCGGGCGGCCGCTGCTGGAGAGCTAGGAATCCTCTGGTGCACCCCCACCGGACAGCTAGGGATCTCCCGGGCACCCCCTGCTGGAAAGCTAGGGATCACACGGGATACCGCAGCAGAGAGCTAGTGATCCCCTGGGAGCCCCTTCGCCAGAGAGCTAGGGATCCCCCGTGTGCCCGTCACCGGAAAGCTAGGGATCCCCTGGGTGCCCCCACTGGAGAGCTAGTGATCCCCTGGGCGCCCCCCGCCGGAGAGCTAGGGATCCCACGGGCGCTCCCTGCTGGAGAGGTAGGGATCCAACAGGTGTCCCCTGCCGAGAGCTAGGGATCCTTGAGTCGCCTGCCAAAGTAGAGCTAGGGATCCCCCGGGCGCCCCACCACCGGAGATCTGGGGATCCCCCTGCGCCCGCTGCCGGAGTGCTAGGGATTCCCCAGGAGCCCGCCACTGGAGAGGTAGGATTCCAAAAGATTCCCCCCGCCGGAGAGCTAGGTATCCAACAGGCACCCTCCGCCGGAGACATAGGGATCCCCCGGGCACCCCAGTGGGAGAACTAGTGATCCCCCAGGTGCCCCCCACCATAGAGCTAGGGATCGCCTTTGCACCCCCTCACCAGAGAACTAGTGATCCCCCAGGTGTCCCCCGCAAGAGAACTAGGGATCTCCCATGCGCCCACCACCAGAGAGCGAGGGAAGCCCAGGAGCCCCCCCGCTGGAGAGTTAGGGATCCCCCGGCCCCCGCATCAGAGAGATAGGGATTCCTGTTTCCACCCCGCCGGAGAGCTAGGGATCCCCCAGTTGCCCCCCGCCAGAGACCTAGGGAACCCCGGGTGCCCCCCCCTCCGTATTGCTAGGGATCCAACAGGCACCCCCCGCCGGAGATCTAGGGATCCCCCAGGCGCCCCCCACTAGAGAGCTAGGGATCCCCCGTGTGCCTGCCGCCAGAGAGCTAGGGATCCCCCCGGTGGCCCTTCCGGAGAGCTAGGGATCCCCCAGTCACCCCCCCAACGGAGAGCTAGGGATCTCCCGGGCACCCCCAAACAGAGATCTAGGGATCCCCAGTGCACCCCCCGTGGGAGAGCTAGGGAACCCCGGGTGCCCCCCCACCGGAGTGCTAGGGATTCCCCAGGAGCCACCCGCCGGAGAGGTAGGGTTTCAAAAGGCGTCCCCCGCCAGAAAGCTATGGATCCCCCAGGTGCCCCACACCGGAGAGCTAGGGATCCCCCGGGTGCCCATCACCAAAGAGTTAGGGAATCCCAGGTGCTCCCCGCCGGAGTGCTAGGGATCACCCGGGCGGCCCCCACTGGAGAGCTAGGATCGCCCGGCGCCCCCCACCGGAGAGCTAGGGATACCCCTGGCACCCCCTGCCAGAGAGGTAGGGATCCACGGGTGTCCCCCCACCGGAGAGCTAGGGATCCCCCAGGTGCCCCCCGCCAGAGAGCTAGGGATCCAACAGGTTCCTCCTGCCGGAGAGGTAGGGATCCCCCGGGCAACCCCCACGGGAGAGTTAGAGAACCACTGGGTGCCCCCCGCCGGAGAGCTAGGGATCCCCCATGTGCTCCCCCGCCAGAGAGCTAGGGATCCACCAGGTGATCCCCCGGAGAGCTAGGGATCCCGAGGTGCCCCCCCAATGGAGAGGAAGGGTACCCTGAGTGCCCCCCGGCGGGAGAGCTAGGGATCCCCCGGGCACCCAACCCCGGAGAGCTAGGGATCCCCCAGTTCCCCCCACCGGAGAGCTACGAATCCCCCATTGCCCTCCCGTCAGAGAGCTAGGGATCCAACAGGCACCCTGCAGCCGGAGAGCTAGGGATCCCCCGGGCACCCCCCTGCCGGAGACATAGGGATCACCCGGGCACCCCCCCGCCAGAGAGGTAGGGATCCAATAGGTGCCCCCGCCGGAGAGGTAGGGATCCCCTGGGTACCCCCGGCTGGAGAGGTTGAGATCTCCCAGGCGCCCCCCCGCTGGAGAGCTAGGGATCCCCCGGGCGTCCCCCACCGCAGAGGTAGGGATCCCACGTGGGCCCACCGCCGGTGGGCTAGGAAACCCCAGAAGCCCCCCCGCCGGAGAGCTAGGGATCTCCCAGGTGCCCCACACCGGAGAGCTAGAGAATCCCGGGAGTTCCCCGCCGGAGTGCTAGGAATCCCCCGGGCGGCCCCCACTGGAGAGCTAGGGATCCCCTGGTTCACCCCCACCAGAGAGCTAGGGATCCCCGGGCGCCCCCCACTGGAGTGCTAGGGATCCCCCGGGCTACCCACCGGAGAGCTATGGATCCCCCGGGCGCCACCCGCCGGAGAGCTAGAGATCCCCGGGTGCCCCCCCGCCGGAGAGCTAGGTATCCCCCCTGCACCGCCCGCTGGAGAGCTAGGGATCCCCCATGCGCCCTCCGCCGGAGAGCTAGAGAATCCCGGATGCCCATCACCAGAGAGTTAGGGAATCCCAGGTGCTCCCCGCCGGAGTGCTAGGGATCCCCCGGGCGGCCCCCACTGGAGAGCTAGGGATCCCCCGGCGCCCCCCACGGGAGAGGTAGGGATCCAATAGGCGACTCTCGCCGGAGAGCTAGGGATCCCCCGGGTGCCCCCCGCCAGAGAGCTAGGGATCTCCCAGTCACCCTCCACCGGACAGAAAGGAATCCAACAGGCACCCCCCGCCGGAGAGCTAGGAATCCCCCGGGTGCCCCCCGCCGGAGAGCTAGGGATCTCCCGGTCACCCTCCACTGGAGAGAAAGGAATCCAACAGGCACCCCCAGCCGGAGATCGAGGGATCCCCCGGGCACCCCCCACCGGAGAGTAAGGGATCCCCCAGGCGCCCCCCTGCCAGAGAGCTAGGGATCCCCCGGGCAACCCCGCCAGAGAGCTAGGGATCCCTGGGTTCCCCCCGCTCTAGAGCTAGGGATCCCCTAGTGCCCCCCGCCAGAGAGGTAGGGATCCAACAGGCGTCCCCTGCAGGAGAGCTAGGGATCACCAGGAGGCCTCCCGTCGGAGATTTAGGGATCCCCCGGGCGCCCCCCCTGGAGACATAGGGATCCCCCTGGCACCCATCCGCCGGAGAGCTAGGGATCCCCCGGGTGCCCACACGCTGGAGAGCTATGGATCCCCCGGATGCACCCCGTCATAGAGCTAGGTTTCCCCCGTGTGCCCGCCGCCGGAGAGCTAGGGAACCACGGGTGCCCCCCCGCCGGAGAGCTAGGGATCCCCGGGCGTCCCCTGCCAGAGAGCTAGGGATCCCCGGGTGCCCCCCCACCGGAGTGCTAGGGATTCCCCAGGAGCCCCCCACCAGAGAGCTAGGGTTTCAAAAGGCGTCCCCCGCCAGAGAGATACAGATCCCCCCGGCGCCCCACACCGGAGAGCTAGGGATCCCCCGGGTGCCCAGCACCAGAGAGCTAGGGATCCCCTGGTGCACCCCCACCAGAGAGCTAGGGATCCCCCGGGCACCCCCCACCGGACAGCTAGGGATCCCCCGTGCGCCCCCTCACAGAAGAGCCAGAGAACCCCGTGCTCCCGCCGCTGGAGAGATAGGGATCCAACAGGCATCCCCCACCGGAGAGCTAGGGATCCCCCGGATGCCCCCCAGAAGAAAGCTCCGGAGAGGTAGGGATTCCCTGGGCACCCCCCGTGGGAGAGTGAGGGATCCCCCGGGCGCCACCTGCCGGAGATCTAGGGTTCACCGGGTACCCCCATTCCCGAGAGCTAGGGATCCACCGGGCAATCCTCCTCTTTCCCCGGGCGACAGCTTGAATCCCCTCAGTGTCCCCCAACTGGAGAGCTAGGGATCCCCTGGGCGCCCCCCGCCGGAGAGCTAGGGATCCAGCAGGCACCCCCCGCTGGAGAGCTAGGGATCCCACGGGCGCCCCCAGCCGTAGAGCTAGGTATCCCCCTTGTGCCCACCCCCGGAGATGGAGGGATTCCCCAGGCCCCCCCCCGGCAAAGAGCTAGGGATCCCTGGTCGCCTGCCACTGGAGAGGTAGGGATCCAACAGGCGCCCCCCACCGGAGAGCTAGGGATCCCCCGGGCGCCCGCCCGCCAGAGGGATAGGGATCCACCGGGCAATACTCCTTTTTCCCCGGGCTAGGAATTTCCCCGGGGGCCCCCTGCCAGAGAGCTAGTGAAACCCGGGTGCCCCCCTGCTGGACAGCTAGGGATCCCCTCGGCCCTGCCTGCCGGAGAGCTAGGGATCCCCGGGTGTCCCCCTGCCGAAGAGCTAGGGATCCCCGGACGCCCCCCACCAGAGAGGTAAGGATCCAACAGGTGCCCTCTGCCGGAGAGCTAACGATCCCCCAGGCGGACCCTGCCAGAGAGCTGGGGATCCAACAGGACCCCCCGCCGAAGAGCTAGGGATCCCCAGGTGCCCCCCCGCCAGAGAGGTAGAGATCACCTGGGCGCCCCCCGCCGGAGAGGTAGGGATCCAACAGGCGCCCTCCGCTGGAGATCTAGGTATCCCCCTGGCGCCACCCACCGGAGAGCTAGGGATCCCCCGGGCGCCCCCCACCAGAGACCTAGGGATCCAACAGACACCCCCTGATGGAGAGGTAGGGATCCCCCAGGCACCCCCCGAGGGAGAGAATGGGATCCCCCAGAACCCCGCGCAGGAAAACAAGTGATCCCCCTGCACCCGCCGGAGGAGAGCTAGGGAACCCCCGGGTGCCCCCCGCCGGAGAGATAGGGATCACCCGGGCTCCCCCCACCGGAGAGCTATGGATCCCCCGGACACCCCTGCCGGAGAGCTAGGGATCCAACAGACATCCACCGCCGGAGAGCTAGGGATCTCCCGGGCACCCCGTGCCGGAAAGCTAGTGATCCCCCGGGTGCCCCCCCTGCCAGAGATCTAGGAATCCACCGGGGAATCCTCTTCTTTCCCCGGGCGCCCCCAGCCAGACAGCTAGGAATCCCTGCGTGCCCCACGCCGGAGAGCTAGGGATCCCCCGGGCGCCCCCTGCTGGAGAGGTAGGGATCAAAAAGGCGACCACCGCCAGATAGCTAGGGATCCCCTGGGATGCCCCCCACCGGAGACTGGGGATCCCCCGTGCGCCCGCCACCGGAGAGCTAGGGAACCCCGGGTGCCCGCCCGCCAGAGAGCTGGGGATCCCCCAGGTGCCCCCGCCGGATAAATAGGGATCCAACACACACCCCTTGCCGTAGAGGTATGGATCCCCTGGGCACCCCCCTTGAGAGAGCTAGGGATCCTATGGGCGCCCCCCGCCGTAGAGCTAGAGATTGCCCGGGCACCCCCACCGTAGAGCTAAGAATCGCCCGTGTGCCCCCCGACATAGAGCTAGGGATCTCCCAGATGGCCCCCCGCCGGAGAGCTACGGATCCCCCGGTCACCCCCCGCTGGAGAGCTAGGAATCCCCCGGCTGCGCCCCCGCCGGACAGCTAGGGATCCCCCGTGTGCCCGCCGCCGGAGAGGTAGGGATCGCCCTGGCGCCCCCATCTGGAGAGCTAGGGATCCCCCGGGCACCCCCCGCTGGAGAGCTAGGGATCCCCCGGGTGCCCCCTGTACGGAGAGCCAGTGATCCACCGTGAAATCATACTCTTTCCTGGGGAGCCTCCCGCTGAAGGGCTAGGGATCCCCCTGGTGCCCCCCCGCCAGAGTGCTAGGGATCCCCAGGTCGCCACCCATCGGAGAGCTAGGGAACCCTGGGCGCCCCCCGACGGAGAGCTAGGGATCCAACAGGCACCCTTGCCGGAGCGCTAGGGAACCCTGCATCCCCCCCACCAGAGAGCTAGGGATCCCTCAGGTGCCCCCCGCCGGAGAGCTAACGATCCAACAGGCACCTCCCCCACAGACCTAGGGATCCCCCAGGCGCCCCCGCTGGAGACCTAGGAATCCCCCGACTGCCCCCCCGCTGGACAGCTAGGGATCCCCTGTGTGCCCGCCGCCGGAGAGCTAAGGATCCCCAGGGCGCCCCCCCAACGGAAAGCTAGGGATCCACCAGCCAATCCTCCTCTTTCCATGGGCGCTCCCCGCCAGAGAGCTAGGAATCCCCTGGGTGCCCCCCCGCCGGAGAGCTAGGGAACCCCGGGCGACCCTGCCGGAGAGGTAGGGATCCAACGGGCGCCCCAAGCCAGAGAGGTAGGGATCCCCCGTGAGACCCCCCAACAGAGAGCTATGGATCCCCTGGGCGCCCCCCGCTGGAGAGCTGGGAACCATGGGTGCCCCACACTGAAGAGCTAGGGATTAAACAGGCCCCCCCCGCCGGAGAGCTAGGGATCCCCCGGGCGCCGCCCACCGGAGAGCAAGGGATTCCCCGGGCGCCCCCGCCGGGGACCTAGGGATCCAACAGGCACCTCCTGACGGAGAGGTAGGGATCTTCCGGACTTTGCCCGCTGGAGAGCTAGTGTTTCCCCCAGGCGCCTACCACCAGAGGGGTAGGGATCCCCCGGGCGCCCCCTGCCAGAGACCTAGGGATCCAACAGGCACCCCCCGACAGAGAGCTAGGGATCCTCCGGGCGCCCCCCGCCGGAGAGCTAGGGATCCCCCGGGCACCCCCCGTGGGAGAGCTAGGGATCCCCCGGGCGCCCCCGCCGTAGAGCTAAGGATCACACGGGTGCTCCAGCCGGAGAGCTAGGGATCCTGCTGGCGCTCCCTTCGCCGGAGAGCTAGGGATCCAACATGCACCCCCCGCCAGAGAGCTGGGGATGCCCCGGGCACCCCCCACCGGAGATCGAGGGATCCCCCAGGCGCTTCCCCGCCGGAGAGCTAGGGATCCTCCAGGCGCCTACCATCAGAGGGGTAGGGATCCCTCATGTGCCCCCCCTGCCGGAGAGCTAGGGATCCTCCATTCACCCCCCGCTGTAGAGCTAGGTATCCCCCGGGCGCCCCCCCCCGCCGGAGAGCTAGGGATTCCCGGGTGCCCACCCACCGGAGAGCTAGGGATCCCCCGGGCGTCACCCGCCGGAGAGCTAGGGATCCCCGGGAGCCCCCTCGCCGGAGGGCTAGAGATCCCCCCTGCGCCCGCTGATGGAGAGCTAGGGATCCCCCGACCGCTTCCCGTCGGAGAGCTAGGGATACAAGAGGACCCCCCGTTGGAGAGCTAAGGATCCCCAGGTGCCCCCCGCCGTAGATGTAGGGATCCAACAGGCGCCCCCCGCCAGAGAGCTAGGGATCCCCAGGGCTCCTCCCCACTGGAGAGCTAGGGATCCCCCGGGCGCCCCCCACCAGAGAGCTAGGGATCCACCAGGTGTTCCCCGCCGGAGAGCTGGGGAACCCGAGTGCCTCCCCGCCAGAGCGCTAGGGTGCCCCGGGTGCCCCCGAGAGCTAGGGATCCCCGGGGGCCCCTCTCGCCGGAGAGCTAGGGATCCAACTGGTGCCCCCCGCCGGAGAATTAGGGATCCCCCGGTTTCCCCCCCCCGGAGAGCTAGGGATCCCCCGTGCGCCTGCTGCCGGATAGCTAGGGAACCCAAAGTGCCCCCCCGCCGGAGAGCTCTGAATCCCCCGGGCGCACCCCAGCGGAGATCTTTGGATCCCCCGGGCGCCCCCTGCCGGAGAAAAAGGGATCCAACAGGCACTCCCCGCCGGAGAGCTAGGGATCCCCCGGTTGCCCCCTGCCAGAGAGCAAGGGATCCAACAGGCAGCCCGCGCCGTAAAGCTAGGGATCCCCCAAGTGCCCCCCACCAGAGAGCTAGGGATTCCCCGGGCGCTCCCTACTGGAGAGCTAGGGATTCCCCGGGCGCCCCCCGCTGAAGAGGTAGGGATCCACCGGCATCCCCCGCCGGAGAGCTAGGGATCCGCAGTGCACCCGCCGCCAGAGACCTAGGGAACCCAGGGCGCCCCTCGCTGGAGACGTAGTGATCCAAAAGCCGCCCCCCACCGCAGAGCTAGGAATCCCCCGGGCGCCCCCCACTAGAGAGCTAGGGATCCCCCGGGAGCCCCACCACTGGAGAGGAAGGGATCCAACAGGCACCCCCCGCCAGAGAAAAAGGGATCCCCCAGCCGCCCCACGCCGGAGAGCTAGGGATCCAACAGGAACCCCCGCCGGAGAGCTAGGGATCCACCCGGTGCCCCCTGGCAGGAGAGCTAGTGATCCACCAGGCAATCCCCTTTCCCCAGGCGCCCCCAGCCAGAGAGCTAGGAATCCCCAGATGCCCCCCTGCCGGAGAGCTAGGGATCCCCTGGGCGTTCCCCCGCCAGAGAGCTAGGGATCCCCCATGCGCCCGCCGCTCTGCGGCGGGGGGGGGGCACCTGGCGGATCCCTTGCTCTCTGGTGGTGGCGCCCGGGTAAAGAGGAGGATTACCCATTGGATCCCTATCTCTGTGGTGGGGGGGCACCCGGGGATCCCTAGCTTTAAGGCGGGGGCACCCAGTGGATCCCTAGCTCTTCGGCGGGAGCGCCCGGGGTTCCCTAGCTCTCCGGCGGTGGGCGCACGGGGGATCCCTAGCTCTCTGGTGGGGGGGCTCCCGGGGGATCCCTAGCGCTCTGGCGGGGACGCCCAGGGAAAGAGGAGGATTGCCCGGTGGATCCCTAGCTCTCCGGTGGGGGGGGACCGGGGGATCCTTATCTCTCCGGCGGGGGTGCCTGGGGGATTCCTAGCTCTACGGCGGGGGGGGCACCCGGGGGATTCCTAGCTTTCTGGTGGGGGGCTCCAGGGGAAAGAGGAGGATTTCCTGGTGGATCCCTAGCTCTCCAGCAGGGGGGCACCCACGGGATCCCTAGCTCTCCGGCGGGTGGCGCCCGGGGATCCCTAGGTCTCTGGCAGGGGGTGCCCAGGGGATCCCTAGCTCTTCCATGGGGTGTGCCCGGGGGATCCCTACCACTCCGGTGGTGGATGTCTTTTGGATCACTAGCTCTCTGGCAGGGGCGACCATGGGATCAATAGTTCTCCGATGGGGGATGACCGGTTGATCTCTAGCTCTCCAGCATGGGGCATCCGGGGGATCCCTAGCTCTCCAGCGGGGAGGTACTCATGTTCCCCAGCTCTCCGGTGGGGGGCGCCCGGGGGATCCCTAGCTCTCCGGCGGGGGACGCCTGTTTGATACCTACCTCTCCGGCGGGGGACGCCTGGGGATCCCTAGCTCTCTGGCGAGGGGTCCTGTTGGATCCCTAGCTCTCCAGCAGGGGGCACCCCTTTTATCCCTAACTCTCCAGCGGGGGGTACCCGAGGGATCTCTGATGCTCTCCGGCGAGGGGCGCCCGGGGGATCTCCAAGCTCTCCGGTGTGGAGTGCCCGGGGGATCCCTAGCTCTACAGCGGGGGGGCACCAGTTGGATCCCTAGCTCTCTGGTGGGGGGTGCCCAGAGTTCCCTAGTTCTCTGGCGTGGGGCAGCCGGGGATCCCTAGCTCTCCGACCAGGGGGCGCCAGTTGGATCCCTTCTTCTCCGATGCGGGGCGCCTGGGGGATCCCTAGCTCTCCAGTGACAGAGAGCTAGGGATCCCCCGGGCACCCCCGATGGGAGAGCTATGGATCCCCCGGGCGCCCCCGCCGTAGAGCTAAGGATCACCCAGGTGCTCCAGCCAGAGAGCTAGGGATCCCCCAGGCGCTCCCCCCACCGGAGAGCTAGGGATCCCCCGGGCGCCTACCACCGGAGTGGTAGGGATGCCTCATGTGCCCCCCCACCGGAGAGCTAGGGATCCTCCGTTCGCCCCCAACCGGAGAGCTAGGGATCCCCCAGGCGCCCCCCCCACCAGAGAGCTAGGGTTCCCCGGGTGCCAACCCACCAGAAAGCTAGGGATCCCCGGGCGCCCCCTGCCGGAAAGCTAGGGATCCACCGGGCGCCCCCCGCAGGAGAGCTACGGATGTCCCGGCCGCTTCCCGTCGGAGAGCTAGGGATACAAGAGGACACCCCGCTGGAAAGCTAAGGATCCCCAGGTGCCCCCCGCCGTAGAGATAGCGATCCAACAGGCACCCCCCGCCGGAGAGCTAGGGATCCCCCGGGCTCCTCCCCGCTGGAGAGCTAGGGATCCCCCGGGCACCCCCCACCAGAGAGCTATGGATCCACCAGGCGTACCCCGCTGGAGAGCTGTTGAACCCGAGTGCCCCCCCGCCGGAGCGCTAGGGTTTCCCCGGGTGCCCCCGACAGCTAGGGATCCCCGGGGACCCCTCTCGCCAGAGAGCTAGGGATCCAACAGGCGCCCCCCACCGGAGGACTAGGGATCCCTTGTGTGCCCGCCGCCGCAGATCTAGGGAACCCCAGGTGCCCCCCTCTGGAGATCTATGGAACCCCCGGTCACCCCACGCTGTAGAGCTAGGGATCCCCCGGGCACACACCGCCGGAGATCTAGGGATCCCCAGGACACCCGCTCGCCGGAGGCTTAGAGATTCCCCCTGTGCCCGCCGCAGGAGAGCAAGGGATCCCCCGGGCGCCCCCCGCCGGAGAGGTAGGGATCCAAGAGGAACCACCGCCAGAAAAGTAGGGATTCCCCATGCGCCACCTGCCAGAAATCAAGGGACTCACCGGTTGCCCGCTGGCCGGAGAACTATGGATCCAGCGGGCAATCCTCATTCCCCGGGCGCCCCCAGCCAGAGAGCTAGGAAACCCCAGATGCCCGCCTGCCGGAGAGCTAGGGATCCCCAGGGCGCTCCCCGCCGGAGAGCGAGGGATCCCCCGGGTGCCCCCCTGCCGGAGAGCTAGGGATCCCCCGTGCGCCTGCTGCCGGATAGCTAGGGAACCCCGGGTGTCCCCCCACCGGAGAGGAAGGGTTCCAACAGGCACCCCCCGCCGGAGAACAAGGGATCCCCCGGGTGCCCCACGCCGGAGAGCTAGGGATCCAACAGGAACCCCCGCCGGAGAGCTAGAGATCCCCCGTGCGACGCCCTCCAGACAGCAAGGGATCCACCAGTTGCCCCCTGGCAGGAGAGCTAGTGATCCACCGGGCAATCCTTTTTCCCCGGGCGCCCCCAGCCAGAGAGCTAGGAATCCCCAGATGCCCCCCCGCCGGAGAGTTAGGGATCCCCCGGGCGTTCCCCCACCGGAGAGTGAGGGATCCCCCGGGTGCCCCCCGCCGTAGAGTTAGGGAACCCCAGGTGCCCCCCGCCAGACAGTTACGGATCCCCCTGGTGCCCCCCGCCAGAGAGGTAGAGATCCAACAGGCGCCCCCCACCGGTGAGCTAGGGATCCGCCATGCGCCCCGCACTGGAGAACTAGGGATCCAACAGGCACCCCCCGCCAGAGAGCTAGGGATCCCCCAAGCCCCCTCCACCGGAGAACTAGGGATCCAAGAGGCACCCCCCGCCGGAGATCTAGGGATCCCCCGTGCACCCGCCGCCGGATAGCTAGGGAACCCCGGGTGCCCTCCGGCGGGGGGCCCCCGGGGGATCCCTAGGTCTGCCGCGGGGGATGCCCAGGGGATTCCTACCTCTCCGGCGGGGGGGATCCCGGCGGTCTCCTATCTCTCCGGCGGGGGGGGTGCCCGGGAGATTCCTAGCTCTCCGGCACAGGGTGCCTGTTGGATCCCTAGCTCTCCGGTGGGGGGCGCCTGGGGGATCCCTAGCTCTCCAGTGGGGGGTTGCCCGGGGGATCCCTTGGTCCCCGGTGGGCGCCCGGGGGTTCCCTGGGTCTCCCATGGGGGGTGCCCAGGGGATCCCTAGCTCTCTGGCAAGGGGTGCCTGTTGGATCCCTACCTCTCCGGCGAGGGGCACCCCGGGAAAGAGGAGGATTGCCCAGTGGATCCCTAGCTCTCCGGCAGGGGGACGCCCGGGACATCCCTAGGTCTCCGGCGGGGGGAGCCCGGGGGATCCCTAGCTCTCCGGCTGACGGCGCCCGGGGCTCACCTACCTCTCTGCCGGGGGGCGCCTGGGGGATCCTTAGCTCTCTGGCGGGGGGCACCCAGGGAAAGAGAAGGATTGCCCGGGGCATCCCTAGCAGTCCGACGGGGAGCGCCCGGGGGATCCCTAGCTCTCTGGCGGGGGTCCCGGGGGAACCCTAGCACTCTGGCGGGGGGGCACCCAGAGTTCCCTAGCTCTGCGGCGGGGGGCACTTGGTGGATCCCTAGCTCTCCAGTGGGAGGCGCCCGGGGGATCCCTAGCTCTCTGGAGGGGGGGGGCATCCGGCGTTTCCTAGGTTTCCGGCGGCGGGCGCATGGGGGATCTCTAGCTCTCTGGCGGGCGGCGCCCGGGGGATCCCTAGCTCACCGGTGGGGGGTGCCTGTTGGATCCCTACCTCTCCGGCGGGGGGCACCCGGGGAAAGAGGAGGATTGCCCGGTGAATCCCTAGCTCTCCGGCAGGGGGACGCCCGGGGCATCCCTAGGTCTCCCGCGGGGGGCACCCGGGGGATCTCTAGCTCTCCCACGGGGGGCGCCTGGGGGTCACCTCCTTCTCTGGCGGGGGGGCGCCCGGGGGATCCCTAGCTCTCCGGCGGGGGGTGCCTGTTGGATCCCTAGCTCTCTAGTGGGGGGCACCCAGGGTTCCCTAGCTCTCTTGCAGGGGGCGCCCGGGGAAAGAGGAGGATTGCCCGGGGGATCCCTAGCTCTCTGGCGGGGGGCGCCCGGGGAAAGAGAAGGATTGCCCGGGGGATCCCTAGCTCTCCGGTGGTGGGCGCCCGGGGGATCCCTAGCTCTCCGGCAGGGGGCACCCAGGGAAAGAGGAGGATTGCCCGGGGGATTCCTAGCTCTCGTGTGGGGGCTCCTGGGGGATCCCTAGCTCTCCGGCGGGCGGCGCCCGGGGGATCCCTAGCTCTCCAGCTGGGTGGCGTGGGAAGGACCCTGAGCAAGCGGGGGAAGACAGCCGAGCTCTTCAGGCAGCAGACAAGCCTAAAGCCTTATAGCAAAAGGAGCTTCACCTTGAACCTGAAAACAGCACCTTAAAGACTAAAAGATTTATTTGGGCATAATCTTTTGTGGGTAAAAAACCCACTTCTTCACACGCATGCAGAGCAGTGCATTGTGATAGCTTTCCCAATATGGCAAGTGCTTGCAACATGCTTTTCAAATGCGGGGGGTGGGGTGGAGTGTGACAGGGAGTGTGTTTTGTGTATGTGGAAGTTGAGAGAGTAGGCCTTTTGGGGGAGCTGAGAGCATGTCAGCATACTGTCTTGTAAGTTCGGACAGCAGCAGACCTCCCTCTCCCCACCCCCCGCCTCTCTCTCTCTCACTCACTCACTCAAAGCAAGCAGCATTCCTCAGTAATGGTTCCTTGGGCCCGGAGCAGGTAAGCAGCCAGCTGTCAGAAACAGAGCTTTGAAAGGGCATATCCGCATTCCTACAGCAAGTTCAAAATTATGACAAGAGTGGCCACTTGCCTTAAGGGGATTATGGGACGTTTCCAGAGGCTGATCAGAGCACATTAATGTAACACCTCATTCGCACCGGTGCCGCGGCGCTCCAGCGAGGGGGCAGCAAACATTATTCCATTTGCCAAGGTGGAGTCAGAGCACTCTACGTGGCTTGCCACTGTGAACGGGTAGTGAGCTAGTGTGCCGGGGCTCCTTTATTGCGCTGTAACTCACAAGTATAGCCAAGCCCTTATTCAAAATGTCATAAAAGGATAATAGTTGTTAGATTAAAAGTCTTGTTTCTAGGAGGGGGTCTAGATTTGGCTTTCCTGTCATTAGTATCTGCAAATCCCATTTTAGCCATTTAGTCATCCTGCCTTGTTACATCGCCTTCATTTTGGAAAAAGACCACTGTAGTGGATTTTAAAAAAACAGCTTTAAAAAACCTTCTGTAACTTCGGAGGGAAAAGAAAAAAAAATACAAACCTGCACTGAAGACAGAGGATGTCTAAAGAAATCGATAGTAATTACATTCCAGAGTTGTAGATTTCCAAGGGATTTGTACATTTCAGCACCAGCCAAAGCCCTAAGCCAATGCAGTGATTTTTTAAAATATTACAAACTTCATCACACTTTATTAATCACTTCTTACTGCTTCATTATCTCCACTCATGCTCCTGGCTGGCACTCCTGTTGCTGTTTCCTTTGGAAAGCTGCTTGGTTACCCCATGATTGCAAGAGAATGTTGCAATGATTAAAGTCAGAGTCATCTAAACAAAACTAATGGCCCTGACCAGGAGCAGAGTTAAGTCAATCCCTATTGAGAAAAGCACTCACACATGTGCATAACTAACTGGCTTGGTCAGGGCCTCACACCCAGCAGCCCCAAACCACCCAGAAGGTGACTGAATGGACCTTTGAGTACTATTCTGTCTCTGCACCAGCACAGCTCACTGGCTCCAAGGTTGGACGCAGGGGTGGATTTCACTTCCCTAAACCCTTTGCACTCCACCAATATAGAGGGGAATAACTGGCCTGTACGTAGGAGGAACAAATTTCACTTTTAAACCCCAATCCTGTTCTCATTAATGCCAATGGAAGTTTTGCCACTGACTTCAATAGGACCAAGATCAGACCCTTAACTGCTCAGTGTTTCCCATTTGGATAATGGGGAGAATACTTACTTCACAGAGGGCCTGTTGGGTTTAATTCATTAACATTTGGAACACACATAGAGATCCTTGGATGAAGGAGTCACAGAATGGAGAACTGTAAGCCTAAATCTGCAAACCTTTACTCAGGTGAGCAGTTCCATTGATCTCTAGGGAACTATGTGTGAATGAGTAAAAATGTGAAGGGTCAGGTCCTACAGTGCGTATTACTAATAGCATAATGGCTTTACACAGACCTAGCCAGCAGTATTACATATTACATAGAAGTATTACAAACTTCATCACACTTTATTAATCACTTCTTACTGCTTATATAATTGTGTTCTGCACCATGGGGCAGGGTTACCATAGCTCCTTCAGGAACTAAAAACAAAACCAACCAACCAACCAAAAACAATAGGAGGTGACTCAGGTGAATCCCTGAGCCTGAACAACTCTAGAGAGGCACCAGCACCTGGAATGGTTTGCACAGACTGGTTCAAGTTGGATTTTCCAGAGCCAAGGAGACAAAGCGGTTTTGGTATAAAAAGATGAGCTTGAAGTGACACAAGGCTTTCTTTCTGACCCAGCAAATGGACAGGAACTTGTGTCCAAAGGAGGCATGGTATGTTCAGTGTGTTGTTTATCTGATTATTCTTTTTCCCCCCCTGTATTTCTTTTACCTTAAGAATAAAGGTGCTTGCTAGAAAGAGCTGTATAGAAACTTATAACTGCTGGTAATACACTGTTCATAGCCTGTGGAGTGAAAGCAATGCACAGATGCTGGGCTTTAGGCAGACTTGCTTGCTGATGGGATCACAGTTGTAATGAGAGGCCTGGACTTGACATAACCCACAGCATTCTTATATATGGACTTAGCATAACCCACAGTCATCTTGTGTGCTCAGCCACCGTAAGTTGGAAACAAAAACTACAGAGTCAAGAGAATTCGACTTTAATGTAGGGTGGACAGATAGTAATGCTGCAGCTGATATTTTTCTAACAGGGATAGATATAAATTCACAAAGTCATGAGAATGGGAAGGAATGGACAAACTAACCATGAGTTTCTGCAGCTTTTTCCTGATAATAAAAGTATGAGGTTTTGCTGTTGCAAGTGTATCCCACTGATGAAGCATGATAAGAACACCTTAAGCACTTGTTACTAACTTTGAAAAATACAAAAGCTAATGAGTAGGTAGTCTTAAGCATGTGAACCCCTGTATAGTGAAAATAATTAGTTAGTGAAATAATTGGTTAAAGCATAGATAAGAGCCTCATTTTAACTATATAATGAGGGCCAGAAAACAAGCTTGTTAGAATGTAACTCCTGAATACAACGCATGACCAAAGCTGCTAGGATTTTTAACCCCTGCATGACTAGACTGTGCAGAAGCCAGAGCCCAGACGATATGACCCTGACTGGTCATTGAGAGACGTCCGTCTTATTGGGAGTGATGAGCATAAGATGCTTGGCATGTGTATTCTGTTGATTTGTTGCTAATTGTTAATAAATACTTGTACACATATGAGGATATTCACTGTGAAGACTTTTTCATTGAGAAAAGACATTGCAGACCCGTAGAGCACCTAGTCCACTGGGAATGGATGTTTGCTCTGAGTCCACCAAGAACGCGTGTTAGCCCTGGGGCATAGTTATGGGTGGGCCTGGGTAGGCTGTGGCCCATCCGCTTAGCATCCAGGCCCACCCCAGCCCCTTCTCTGCTCTGGCCCCAGCACTTGCCCCGCTCTTCCACCTGCCTGGTACTCCCCTGCTCCCAGGCTGGAGCACCCTGCTCCCTTGGAGGAGTGGAGCAAGCCCCCGTGCTTCCACCTTGCTCCCTGGCAGGAGTGCTGGGTTGGGGCATGTGAGCGCCTGTTTTTCCAGGCTCTGGGTTGGCCCAGTGACTAATCTGTCACTGGGAGGAGGGCGAATGGGTGGGTGGGCAGCGGAGGTAGAGGAGCTCTTCAAAAAAGGTAGGCCCGCCACCTGTGGGAGCCAGGCCCAGCTTGGGGCGGTCAGACCGGAAAGGGAGCTGGGAGCCATGCGCACTGGACAGAAGTGTCTCGTCCCAGAGCTGGGTGTGCAACTGAGGCCCAGGGGAGCCCCTGGCCAGAAGGTCCATCCTTCACCTCCCGCAAGGCTGGCTGCAGGAGGTGAGGGGAGGTGTGCCCCCCCATCCCTTCTGCCCTTCCAGCTCCCCTGAAATTGCCTGCCGACCCAAAGTTGGGGCTCACCCAAATACCCCATGCTGGCTATGCCACTCTGTTATCCCTGAACCCACAGAAGGGTATAGCCCTAAGCCCCTGGAGGGGTAATATTGGGTCCCTTACGCCCCGAGTTCCCATGCAGACGGGCAGGGGGTGGAGTCATAAATTGTGTGGGTAACAACAGTGCAAGACAGGAAGCTGTGCAGCTTTAAAGGGTAGCTGCAGCTGTATTCCCCCTCTGTGTTTTCTCAAGGGCACCTACTTACTATTTCCAACTGTCACCTCTCTTGGATGCAGATCTATGTCTCACTCTCACTTACTCCTGAGCAGCCTGTCAATCCATGTAGAAAGAAGAAAGAATGTCAGTCTTCAGTGCTCTCCAGAGTTACATTAAACTTCACAGTCTTAACACCCTCCTGCTAGTCTGAGATTATTAACTCATTGCCAGTACCTTTGTATGAAAACAGGGAACAGCAAACTGTCTCACTAAGAAGACTGTTTACAAAAGGGGGTTTTTAACTGGTCTGGCAATCCCAGTCTTCAGCTCACTGTGTCCAGGGTCTTAGAATCATAGACTATCAGGGTTGGAAGGGACCTCAGGAAGTCCTCTAGTCCAACCCCCTGCTCAAAGCAGGACCAATCTCCAATTTTTGCCCCAGAACACTATATGGCCCACACAAGAATTGAACTCACAACCCTGGGTTTAACAGGCCAATGCTCAAACCACTGAGTTAGCCCTCCTTGTCCTGTCATGTTCTCAGCTCACTCCAAACCACAGCACGAATGAGCTGGTCAGAGCGCTGGGCGCATTGTAGGTTAAGCCCTGATTGTATTATCGCTCTTCAGTCTGGGTTTGCTGGCTACACTGAGGGTAGCTGCTGTCATTGGGCCAGGCGCCATCAGACACAGATCAAATCCAATCAGATCTGGAGAGGCCAGTGTTGTAGCCACCTAGTTTCCTCGGTGGGGGGAACATAAGAATGGCCATACAGGGTCAGACCAAAGGTCCAGCCAGCCCAGTATCCTGTCTGCCTCTTTAATCTCTCCTCATATGGGACCCATTCCAAAGCCCTAATCATTTTAGTTGTCCTTTTCTGAACCTTTTCTAATGCCAGTATATCCTTTTTGAGATGAGGGGACACATCTGTACATAGTATTCAAGATATGGGTGTACCATGGATTTATATAAGGGCAATAAGATATTCTCCATCTTATTCTCTATCCCTTTTTTAATGATTCTTAACATGCCTTTTGCTTTTTTGACAGCTGCTGCACACTGCGTGGACATCTTCAGAGAACTATCCACGATGACTCCAAGATCTTTCTCCTGATTAGTTGTAGCTAAATTAGCCCCCATCATATTATATGTATAGTTGGGGTTATTTTTTCCAATGTGCATTACTTTACATTTATCCACATTAAATTTCATTTGCCATTTTGTTGCCCAATCACTTAGTTTTGTGAGATCTTCTTGAAGTTCTTCACAGTCTGCTTTGGTCTTGACTATCTTGAGCAGTTTAGTATCATCTGAAAACTTTGCCACCTCACTGTTTACCTCTTTCTCTGGATCATTTATGAATAAGTTGAATAGGACTGGTCCTAGGACTGACCCTTTTAACCAGTTCTCAATCCATGAAAGGATTTTCCCTCTTATCCCATAACAACTTAATTTACATAAGAGCCTTTGGTGAGGGACCTTGTCAAAGGCTTTCTGGAAATCTAAGTACACTATGTCCACTGGATCCCCCTTGTCTACATGTTTGTTGACCCCATCAAAGAACTGTAATAGATTAGTAAGACACGATCTTGCTTTACAGAAACCATGTTGACTTTTGCGCAACAATTTATGCTCTATGTGTCTAACAATTTTATTCATAGATACTAAGGTCAGAAGGGACCATTATGATCATCTAGTCCGACCTCCTGCACAACTATTGTTTCAACTAATTTGCCCGATACTGACGTTAGACTTTCCGGTCTGTAATTGCCAGGATCACCTCTAGAGCCCTTCTTAAATATTGGTGTTGCATTTCCCGTCTTCCAGTCATTGGGTAAAGTAGCTGATTTAAAGGACAAGATACAAACCATAGTTAATAGTGCCGCAAATTCACATTTGTGTTCTTTAAGAACTCTTGGGTGAATGCCATCTGGTCCTGGTGACTTGTTACTGTTTAGTTTCTCAATTAATTCCAAAAAAGTATAGATCTTATTTGCTTAGGCAAATGCTCACCCATAATGCATTCTGCCAGATAGGTGTGTCAGGGAGTGCACGTCACTCGTAAGGGTCCCCTTCCCCCCAGTCTTCTCCCTCAAGGTATTCATTGACTACCCCTCAATGGTATTTAAAGGGATGGTATTGCTGGGCAGAGACACAGTGAGCAGGAGGCCAATGGGGTGTGAGGCTGCATAGAAGGTAAACACACAGGGTTGTCGCAGGAGATTAGTGATGTCTTCTTACCACTGGCCTCTCCCCTCCTGGTCCAAAACAAAATCAGCCCATGGATCTGGCACCAATGATTTTGTTGCCCTGGATTTGAGGAGTGTGTGTATACCCCAGAATATGATCAAGCTAATTGCAACCATTTTGTGTGCATTCAGCCACCATGAATTAATAAACTAGACCACCACATAGTGTAGAATCAATTTGAAAGCAGACTTTTAGAGGCAAGGTCAAAACTAGCTGGTAGTTTCTGATAATCAGAATGGGAAGGGAAAGAAAAGTCAACAACTGAGACTGAAAGAAAATAAGTGGACTGAAAACCTTTGTGTAACTTTGATATACAAGTATTATTATGATTAACATTGTTAGGAATGTTTGTTGATAAGCAGTTTGTTGAACGTTAAGAAAAGTGGTGATTTGTTGGGGCAACTCTGACCTATGTGTTTTGTAGAAGTTAGTTATAAAGGACAAGCTGATACAGTGTACTTTGGAGCAGTCATAGATTCATAGATACTAAGGTCAGAAGGGACCATTCTGATCATCTAGTCCGACCTCCTGCACAATGCAGGCCACAATCTCACCCACCCACTCCTACGAAAAACCTCACCTATGTCTGAGCTGTTGAAGTCCTCAAATCGTGCTTTAAAGACTTCAAGGAGCAGAGAATCCTCCCTCAAGTGACCCGTGCCCCATACTACAGAGGAAGGTGAAAAACCTCCAGGGCTTCTTCCAATCTGCCCTGGAGGAAAATTCCTTCCCGACCCCAGATATGGTGATCAGCTAAACCCTGAGCATATGGGCAAGATTCACCAGCCACATACTACAGAAAATTCTTTCCTGGGTAACTCAGATCCCATCCATCTAATATCCCATCTCAGGGGATTAGGCCTATTTACCCTGAATATTTAAAGATCAATTAATTACCAAAATCACATTATCCCATCATACCATCTCCTCCATAAACTTAACGAGTAGAATCTTAAAGCCAGCTAGATCTTTTGCCCCCACTGCTTCAGTCCTCTGAAGCCATCTTGAAAGAAGTTTTTCCTGACACCTTTTCTCCCCGGCAGGTGAGCAACTGGCCACTGCGAACCTCCTGTAAATTACTCAATATCATTCCAGATTTTAGGTGAATAATTGGGATTAACAGTCAAGGTTCCTTTCCCACACTGAACTCTAAGGTACAGATGTGGGGACCTGCATGAAAACCTCCTAAGGTTACTTTTACCAGCTTAGGTTAAAACTTCCCCAAGGTACAAATTATTTTACCTTTTGCCCTTGGACTTTCACTGCCACCACCAAGTGTCTAACTGGTATTATTATTATTAGGAAAGAGTCCGTTTGGAAACGTCTTTTCCGACAAGAAAAATGATTAGGGTACTGGAACATATGACTTATGAGGAGAGGCTGAGGGAACTGGGATTGTTTAGTCTGGGGAAGAGAAGAATGAGGGGGGATTTGATAGCTGCTTTCAACTACCTGAAAGGGGGTTCCAAAGAGGATGGATCTAGACTGTTCTCAGTGGTAGCAGATGACAGAACAAGGAGTAATGGTCTCAAATTGCAGTGGGGGAAGTTTAGGTTGGATATTAGGAAAAAACTTTTTCACTAGGAGGGTGGTGAAACACTGGAATGCGTTACCTAGGGAAGTGGTGGAATCTCCTTCCTTAGAAGTTTTTAAGGTCAGTCTTGACAAAGCCCTGGCTGGGATGATTCAGTTGGGGATTGGTCCTGCTTTGAGCAGGGGGTTGGACTAGATGACCTCCTCAGGTCCCTTCCAACCCTGATACTCTATGATTCTATGAACTGAAGCACCAAAGCTGGCTGAAAACCTCAGCCTAGGAAGAGAAGTCTGGAGCTTTACATTTCACACTGCAGTCCCACACCCCTCCAGATAGACTTGCTTGCATTTCAAAAGATTGCTCCTAGACTGGCCAGGAATCAAACACTGGCTGCCCCCATGGCAAACAAGAATTCTGCACTGAGCCACCAATATCCCAGCTGCAGAAAAAGGCTGGACCAGTCGTTTAAGGAGTGAGCCCTGGTCTACACAACATTTAGATCGACCCAGTTACGGCACTCAGGGGTGTGAAAAATTTACACCCCAAGTGCCATACTTAAGCTAGCCTGACCCCGCTGTATGTGCAGTTAGGTCAGCGAAGGAATTCTTCCAGTGACATCGCTAGGGCCACTTGGAGAAGTGGGATATTGACACTGATGGAAACCCCACACCATCGATGTTGCGGGCATCGCTGGTGCTCGGGTGGCACAGCTGCAGATGTGCTTCCATAGTCCATGGCGCAGACAGGCCCAGAGTCCCAGGGACCCCCCCGGGCCAGGAACTGCTCGTCATATATACTGAAGCTGCCACATCAGTTAACGCTCCTCTCCCCATGGCACTAGAAATGGGATTTACCAGGTTGCATATTTGTTCAGTCAGTCCCCTGGAAAGGGTTAACGAGGACAGATGGTTGGGTTGGTGCATGGCAATCACTTTAATTAAGAAAGAAAGCCTCCATGTTGCATTGGCCAGGGATTGAACCCAGGCCTCCCACATGGCAGGTGAGAATTCTACCACTGAACCACCAATGCTGCAGCTGGAGAAAACTGCTTCTCCAGCTGTTTTGTTCATGCTGCACACATGGTGAAAGTCAAGCAGTTTCAGGTTACAGCCTTGCTTTCTAAACATGTAATTCTGGCCTTAGGCTTCTTAACCCTTGTCCCATAAACCATGGAAGCAAGAGCACCCCTTGGCTCTTCATTTCACTGTCTTGCTCTTTATTTTAGAGGGTTTATTTCACTTCCCAACAGGCCATTTGCAGAAGTGCTCAGCTCAGACAAGGACACGTTTGGCTCAGTAGAGTGAAGTTCTCCGCAAGCCAGGATCTCTGCATTCCACTGGAGAAGCCGGGGAAAGTATCGTAGCCTGGCAATAAACTAACAGCAAGTCTGATTAGGCCATGAGTAACAACACCTGATAACATGCAGGCGCCACATGACACCACCCTGAAGGTGACAAAAGCTCCATGTGCTAATAGCAGAGGTTACTGCGGGATAGGAAAGCACCTTGTGCGTGGAACTGTTGCTTCAGCAATTAAAACTGCCCTCCATGGATATGTCTGAATGGATGCCCAGGACGCTAACGAGTCCTCAGACCCCCCGAGGGTTATTTACTCATGTGTGCTAGGACAGGAGAGGAGATGGGCATTGTGACTCATACCCAGCTCCACCAATGCCGCTAGGCACAGACTGGCATGTTGCAATAGGTGTAAGCAGGAGGCTCCTAGGTTCTGTCCCAGAACTGGCCACTGATTGGCTCAGTGACTGGGGAGCAGCCCCAGCTGTAAACCCGGGATACTGTGGCTTCCTCTTCTAGTGACCTCTTGGTTCCAGCTAAAAGTGGCTGTTATCCAGCAGCTGCCAATAAGCGAAAGGCAGGTTGGCAGGGCTCCAGCCAGAGGAGAATGTGCTGGGATGTGCCTTCCCTGGCTGCAGCCCTGCAACCTCCCAGCAGTGCTGCAGCCAGGGAAGGAAGCGTTGGGATATGCCAAGCCTGGGCCTCCAGTACCAGGGCAGGGTGCAGCCTCCGTGAGCTGCGCACATTTTAACTGAAACAGAGCAACAGGTGGCTCACGATCCACGGTTTGGCCACCCCTGCCATATACAAACTAAACTGCCAACCCCTAAATTCCAGACAAGAGTGATCACACTCCCATGTCTGTCATGAATTTTGCTATCTGGCCTACTAGGAGAATGGTGTTGCCAGCTGTGGATGTGCTGCCTGAAAGCCCTGAATGCACTAGAAAAGTCATTTATGGCTTGTAGCGTTTTGCTTCTTTTTTTTGATTGGCTCCCGGCAAGTGGAGGAGAGAGTCAGGGGTGCACAGTGGGCCCATCACAGTCCCAGACTGCAGGCTGGGGGGATCTAGTCACAGAGTGTTGGGATGCTAAGGGATTGGCTTGTTTTGGCCTTGTTTTGAAATGGGATTAGCTTGATTTTTGGTTTATTGTGATAGTTGGGGTGCTTATTTACCAGGTAAAAGTTGGCAACTGTGCTTGTTACTTGTGTAGTAGATTGTTTTTTTAAAAAGGTTTTTTAACGTTACCTATTTTAATGGTGTCTAATCTTCCCAGGTTCCACTGGAGGACTTCTGCTGAGTCTCAGGGTTGTTTTTGAGCTCTAACACCTTAATTGGCGGGGTCATAGGTGAAAAACCATGCTCAGAAGTGTCCCGAGCCTCTGTTTGCTAGAAGCTGGAAACGGGCAACAGGGGATGGATCACTTGATGATTACCTGTTCTGTTCGTTCCCTCTGAAGCACCTGGCATTGGCCACTGTTGGAAGACAGGAAACTGGGCTGGCTGGACCATTGGTCTGACCCAGTCTGGCTATTCTTATGTTCTTGTTATGTTCTTATGTGCAGCCCAGAGAGAGGAGCCCATGCAGCTCTGTGGTTCCCTCAGCACCCTCGCTTCCCATGGAAAGCCCCAACACCTGGGCTGCAGCTTCCCCTGCCTCTGCTCCTACCTTGCCCGCAGCCTCCCCTCTCAGCATGCAGTGCCAGGACCGCGGCAGGGGCTCTGTTGTTGGACAAGGACGCAGGTGCTTCAGCTCATTGCTTCCCTGTGGTAGCGGTCTCTGGCCACAGGTAGATTTGAGGGCCTGCAGGCAGGAAAGCCACATCCCAGAGCTTCCTTTCCTGTCTACAGCCCAACAAACCTGCCTTTTGCTTATTGGCCCCGGTGCCAGGGCAGGATGCAGCCCAGAGGGGACAGGGAGAGGTACCATGCAGTCCCAGCACTTCCTTCCCTCGCTGCAGCCCCACAAACCTTCCTGTGGCCAGGGTCTTTCTTCCAAAAGCAGTTGTTAATAAGCAGCATAGCTGCTGCCGACGTCTGAATCCCATTCTCTGTCAACTGAACCGCTCCCCACTGGTGCACTAGGAGGCATTTCAGGCTCCGATTGAGCTTCTTGTGCCGGTTTAGCTGCTTCTGCAGGTGCAGGCTCTGCGGCACCCTTTGGTGCCGGCTCCCATGACTCTGGTGGGGATGCAAGTACAGGCTCTGGCGCTGACTCCTCTGCCAGTTCCGATCCTTGGGCTGGTTCTGGCTGGGTCACAGGAACTGGATCTACAACTGCTGCCATAGACTCTGGTCTGGGGTCTGATTTCACCACCTCTGGCTGGGTCCCTGTAGGAGGCTCAGGAATGGAGTTAGGTGTGGAGGCCTCTTTAGCCTGGCTGCGGGTGACCATCCCCACCCTTTTTGTTTAGCCTCACATGGTTGGCTAAGTCTTCTCCCAGCAGCATGGGAATGGGATGATCGTCATAGACTGCAAAAGTCCATATTCCTGACCAGCCCTTGTACTGGACAGGCAACTTGGCTGTAGGTAGGTCAAAAGAGTTGGCCTTAAAGGGTTGCACTGTCACTTGGGCTTCTGGGTCGATGAATTTGGGGGGTCCATCAGGGATTGGTGGATAGCTGACACCTGTGCTCCAGTGTCTCTCCACGCAGTAATCTTCCTCCCGCCCACAGTCACATTACCCTTCCCTTTGGGGATATTTGAAAGGCATCTGGGCCTGAAGGATCTCGTTGGGACCCTGCTGTGATGAGTTGCAGTTGGCTGGTGCTGTTGGGGCAGTTGGCCTTCATATGGCCCAGCTCATTACATTTGAATCGTCGCCCAGCTGACTGGGCTGGGGCGAGGTGGGTGGTTAGAGAGTGGGGTGGTGGGACGAGAGGGTATCTGGGCTTTCCTTGGCTGTGTGTAGGGCTCCTCCTTGTGAGATGGGGCCTTAGGCTGACTCTAATGGTGGGGTGTCATCTCGGGTTGTCCCTTCAGGTATCTGCACCAACTGCTACTAGCTTTCTTCTTCTCTGCCACTTCCATCTATTTGGCTCTGATCTCCCGTGCCTCGATTACAGTGTTGGATTTCCCATCTAGGATATACCTTTCTATTTCCTCAGGAACACCCTCTGAGAACTGCTCCATTTGCATTAGGAGAAGCTGATCTTCCTGAGACTTAATGCTTGCTCCTGATATCCAGGCATCCCAATGTCTTACAATGTGGTCGGCGTGTCGGGAAAATGCCATGTCTGGTTTCCACCGTAGGGCTCTGAACTGCCGACGGGCCTGCTTGGGTGTTAGCCCCATCCTAATTCTGGCCTTTTGTTTAAAAAGTTCATAGCTGTTCATGTGTTCTTTAGGCATTTCAGCTGCCACCTCTGCTAAGGATCCACTGAGTTGTGGCCTCAGCTTCACCATATACTGGTCTATAGGGATGTTGTACCCAAGGCAGGCCCTTTTGAAATTTTGTAAGAAGGTCTCTGTATCATCGCCTGCCTTGGGGAATTTCTTGGAATGGGGAGTGGTACCTGGAGGAGGACTGTTAGGGCTACCAAGTTGACCCAGCTTAGCCATTTCCAGATCTAAGTGCTTCAGCTCTGTCTCCACTTCTAAGCACTTCACCTCCATTACCACATCCAAGCGCTTTGCCTCTCTCCTCTCCTCCACTTCCAAGTGCTTCTGCTCCATTTCAGCCTCCAAGAGCTTCATCTGTAGGAAGAAATTCCTGTCTTCTGCAGTTAGAACTCAATCTGGGTTAAGGGCATCCCTCCATTTTGGCACCTGGATCTCGGGTTGGGGTGACTGACCAGTCCCTCCGGGGGAATCTCCTGTCCCCCATCCCCTCCCTGCATTTCTGTCTTGAAATGCAGGATGTCTGGGCTTGATCTGGGTTTGTCTTTCGAAAGACTGGTTGCTCTAGGGTTTTGGTGCCCAATCACAACCTCATGCACAGGGCTGCCCTACTCTAGCCTAACTAGTTTGTTGCCATGAAGCTAGGAAAGAAAGAAAGTAAACTGCTTGTTGGACTCCCTGGCTTTGCAGACTGATCCCTTGGCATGCCTGTTCTCCCTCAGCCAGCAAAGAAAAGAAAAGAAAAAAAAAGAGATGAAGAAAAATTCTCTGGCTTTGTAGGCTGCCAAAAGGAAAAATGTGTCCTTTTAAAATCGTGAGGTCTGTGCTTCTGGTTCAAAATGATCCCACTGCTCTGCCACCATGTCAAGGCTGATTCCCCACTCAGGCACTTTGAGTGCAGAAGGTGGGAGCCCGTAAGAATTCTAAAAATTAATACTGGCCTCTCCAGCTTATATTAAACTTCCAAGGTTATAGCTTCTCTCTGACGTTGGATGGGTATAAGCTACCATCACCCAAGTGCAAAATCCCCTTTTAGAACCCAGGAAGGCACACTTGGGAAGTCCTTCCTGTGGGGTACCCTCAAACCCTTTCAACCACCCCCCAGGGAAGAGCTGAGAAAGAAAACAAAGGAAATCAGCTATTGCCACCAGCTAATTAAACAACATGTGCACAAACCTCTTAGGATACAAAAATCCAATCCTGTTCTTAAAGGTAATTTTTTTTATTAAAAACAAAAAGAAAGAAAATGCGTTTGAAAACTTAGGCTATTGCTAGATTTAAAAAGAGCAAATACAATAATTAAGCATCAAGAATGATTTTCTTGAGGTCCAGCTTAATGATTACAAGCAAAACAAAAGCATTTGGGCTCAGCACAGAGGAGTCCACAAGCCATAAAGAAATAAGAGAGAAACCTAATTGCGTCTTCCTAGACATTCCCTGATCTACTTACATATCTGGGGTTTCAAATGAGTAGTTTCTAGGTATGATCTGATGATTTTCATATCTGGACCAAAGCTTTTTACAGCATAGTACCAGCCCTGTCTCTCCTTTCCGGGAGAACAAACAGACAGACAAAGAAGAAGTTTTTTTCCCAATTTTAAAAAGTTCTAGCCTTCCCATTGGCTCTTTTGGTCAGGTGCCCACTCCCTTCCTTTTACCTGTGGAGTTTTTAATCCTTTACAGGTAAAGCAAGTAGAGAACAGCTACTAACGTGGATTTTATAGCTAACTGGCTGGCTGGGTGTCCATAAAAGGGAGCTCCCCCCGCCCTTCATGTAGAACTGTGTCCTTCAGGTCAAGGGCATGTCATAAATATAAAGGGAAGGGTAAACACCTTTAAAATCCCTCCTGGCCAGAGGAAAAACCCTTTCACCTGTAAAGGGTTAAGAAGCTAGGATAACCTTGCTGGCACCTGACCAAAATGACCAATGAGGAGACAAGATACTTTCAAAAGCTGGGGGGATGAAGAAACAAAGCCTCTCTCTCTGTATGATGCTTTTGCCGGGAACAGAACAGGAATGGAGTCTTAGAACTTAGTAAGTAATCTAGCTAGATATGCATTAGAGTCTGTTTGTTTAAATGGCTGAGAAAATAAGCTGTGCTGAATGGATTGGATATTCCTGTTTTGTGTCTTTTTGTAATTTAAGGTTTTGCCTAGAGGGATTCTCTATGTTTTGAATTTGATTACCCTGTAAGGTATTTACCATCCTGATTTTACAGAGGTGATTCTTTTACTTTTTCTTCAATCAAAATTCTTCTTTTAAGAACCTGATTGCTTCTTCATTGTTCTTGAGATCCAATGGAGTGTGCCCTGCATCAGGAAAAGAATGTGAACCAGTCCTTGATCTGCACAATCTGACAACTGACAAGAATGACCCTCATTTGTGTGACTTCTGTGCTCATCTATGCAAATTGGTGAAGATTTTTATCAAGCCTTCCCCAGGAAAGGGGGTGTAGGATTTGGGGAGGATTTTGGGGGGAAAGACATTTCCAAGTGGGCTGTTTCCTGGTTATATATCTGTTAGATGCTTGGTGGTGGCAGCGATAAAGTACAAGGGCAAAAGGTAAAATAGTTTGTACTTTGGGGAAGTTTTAACCTAAGCTGGTAAAAATAAGCTTAGGGGCTTTTCATGCAGGTCGCCACATCTGTACCCTAGAGTTCAGAGTGGGGAAGGAACCTTGAGAGGGCAGCATACCAGTCTCCAGGACCCAGGGAGGGAATGATGGAGGGTAGGGAGACCATGTGGAACTTCAACTGTCTGAGGTATTTGTTGAGGTCTCACAGGCCCAGGATGGGACGTTGATCTTTGGAATGAGAAAATACTGGAAGTAAACCCTTCCCCTCTTCTTTCCACAGGAACTTCCTTTATGGCCCCCCCATAGTAGGAGGGCTTGCACCTCCTGGGCGAGCAGGTGCTCGTGAGAAGGATGCCTGAAGAGGGATGGGGAAAGGGAATGGGAAGGAGGGCCAGAAAGAAATTGGAGAGTGTACCCCATTGCCAACAGTTGACCTTAGTGATGACTATATCCCCTACTCTTTCTGCAGTACGGTTCCACTCTGGCCTGGCTTGTTAACTTGTGTGTGTGCTGAGGGTTAAATCTTTTCCTAGCATAGGCTGGGGCCATACAGATTGAATCACTTCACGTCTTTATTCTTGGGAGTCGAGCTGGGTTGACCCTGCCTCTCGCGCTTGTTGGCTGTCACGACTACTAGTGACCCAGTAGGGGTGTGTGTACTGGTCCTTGAACCCTTTTGCAGGTATGTAATACTTGTGTTGTGTTACATAATGTGTTCTGCCCTCCTAGACATAGGTGGAAATGATGATGGGGTCTACCACAAGGCTTTTACAGTCTTGACCACATCTCCTCTGCCTTCAATCCCAGGTTCGCTGCGACCTGTTTAAGCAGATCCTGGTGGGCTTTGACATCATCCTGGGGCACCATTTGTGAGGGGCCTGCTACTGCCTCATCAGATGATGAGGAGGACGACGACTACAGTCCAGGGTGAGGGGTGGCTTCTGCATCCCCTGTCTGGGGAGCCACATGTCTTGGAGGGAGTGATTACTGGGTCCCTAGGTCTGACCTGACATCCAAGCATGGGGGAGAGTGAGACACTGATGCTTCAACATCTTTCTGACCCCCCTAGACTGAGTGCTGGGTCCCCCAGCTTGGGAACATGCCCATGGGTTATACTCCTGCCAGAGCCCCGGCCATTGACCCTGTGGCCATGTACTTGTAGACTGGCCCTGGGGAAAACCTGCTGACTGCGCAGGTGGTGGTGCAGATGGTGGTAGGTGGTAGGCCATCAACTACTCGCTCTCAAAGCCCGAGGAGGAATAATCTTCCTCTGGTGACCATGTCGATACCACCATAGGATAGGCTTCCCTGTTGTATCTGGGGCGGAGCCGGCCACGCCCCTGATACCAGTGCATACACGCACCATTCCGGAGGGTGTGGGTGCCAGAGCCAGTCCCCTACTAATACCACTGAGGGAAAAACTTCTGGCACCAGTGCATGTGGCGAGCGCACACACCTGCAGTGGAATGGACATGAGCAAGCAGTCGAAGAAGAAATGCCCCTTCTGGTCTATGCTCCCTGTAAACTGTGCGGCTGTGCAGCAGGCTGTATAGGGCTGTGCAGGTCCCCCGGCCCGGCCCAAGCCCACTGGAACTGCTGTGGCTGGGGAGAGGAGCCCTTGGTCAGGGAGCGGAGACTTTCCCCCAGCCCGGCCTGACCTGGCCCAGCCCGGCCCCAGCCAGGTGCTGCCACAGGGAGAGAGAGCTGGGGGGAGCCCTCTCTCCCCAATGTAGCCAGGGGGTAGCCTGCATCCTAAACTCCTCATACCCGGCCCCACCCCAAAACCTGCACCGCCAACCCTCTGCTCCAGCTCTGAGCCCCCTCCCGCACACCAAGCCCCTCATCCTCAGCCCCACCCCAGAGCCCACATCCCCAACCAGAGCCCTCACCCCCCTCACCCCAACCTTCTGCCCCAGCCCTGAGCCCCCTCCCATACTCTGACCCCTCAGCCCCACCCCACCATATGAATTTTGTTATGTGCACCAATGTGAAAGTGATGTGTCACACGCCACCTCCATATTGGTGCACATAACAAAATTCATTCCGCACACGGGTGGGGAAAATGAGAGGGAACCTGCTTCTGGCTAAAGTACTCAGAAGGCCCCCATAACCGGAGGGTCTGAGCACCTCGTAATCTAATGTATTTATGCCTCACAGCGCTATTAGCTCCATTTGACAGATGGTGAGATGAGGCACAGGGACACCAAGGCCCAGATGCTTAAAGGTAGTTAAGGGTGAACTTCCACTGATTTCATATGAGACCCAATGACTTGCCCCAGGACACAAAGTCTCTGGTAGAGCCAGAAAGTGAACCTGGGTTTACTGATGCCCAGGCTGGTGCTCTAACCACGGCTTCATCATTTCTCAATCTTCCCTGCAAATCACCCTGTAAACCCCATTTCTTCAGGACTACTACTCTTCTCTTCACTAATTCCCCACAACCTCTTCAGAACCGTTGCTAAGGAAATTTGCATTTCCTTGTAAAGCACCTTTCAATTTATGATGTTATGCTGTGATTTTCTTCTATTAATAATCATTAAAATAATAACTAATAGGGTTGAGCCAGGGCTCTGCTACTTATATTCGGTGTGGTTTCACAGAGATTGTGCCTAGGAATACAGCCTGATCTTTGAGGCCACATGCTTGGTCTATTTTTCCCTCATGTGTACAATAAAGCTTGATAGCCAGCAGGTACTTCGTCAATTATGCTATGACGTTTTACTTTTTTCAGGTTAATTGAATTCTGTAATGACAAAAAATGATGAAAGGGAAAATATGATGTAATTTCCAAGGAACCTGAAAATGTAAGGGAAAGTTTCCTCTAGCTATCTTTGAAGAACAGATATATGCTTGCAGCTGACATCTCTGAAAATTGACATTTGGATCAACTATCTCAGGAACAAATCTCTTCTTTAAAAGTGGGAGTCACAGGCCTGCAGCGAAGCGGAGAGATCTGTGGTTTGGTACAAGAGCTATGGCTGTGTGAGGCAGGGGACAGACTTGAGAGCTAGATAGCTGCTTCTCCTGCTCTGGGGCAGAGAGTAGAGCTTCCATGTTAATGTGCACACTTAGGGCAACCACAAAACTAGGAGAATGCTGGGTAGCATACTGGTGAAAAGCTGGGCTGGACAATTTGTGCCAGGAACCTGCATCGCTTCTGGGACAATGCTAATCCTGGACAACAGGTCCTAGGGTTGAGCTTATAGCTGTTGGGTCTCCACAAACACAAGAGGCCAAGACATCCGCCCTGTCTCCAAAAACCAATCGTTCCAACTCCATACTTGTTTCTTGTTCCTCTCTCCTTCCATTTCTACTTTCCCTCTAGTGGGCTCTGGATTTGTTTTTTACTCCCCTTTCACTCATGCCCATCAATCTAGTGCAGAGAGCTGGTGAAAGGTTCACTTCCACCTTTGCCCCCCTTCTCTTTCCTTTTCCTTTCTCCGGTGCTGGAAATTGAGCACAGAAACACTGAGCCAAAGCCCCAGAAAGTAGGTACCAAAGCTAGGCATTGAAAATGAAAGGAGGGGATGTCTTCACTGCAGATTTAGCCCAGATGCTTACCCAGATGTTGCCCCTAATCCCCTCCCTATCCACACACAAAACCCTCTCACCTAAGTTTAGTGATGCTTCCAACCCAGGCTAGCTGGTCCATCCAGAGTCAGAGGTTAGCACCTGGGTGCTTTCACCAAGGCTGTAACCCACTCACTTTTCAATGAAGACACAGGCTAAATGACTCAAGTGTTGAAAGTCCTCCATGTGCCTTCAAACAATTCCTCCCATATGCCCAGAAGGAGAGGCAAGTTTTCCCACAATTCACTGGGAAAGACTCCTAGAGCAGCTCAGCGCACTGTAGCACAAAGACCCATGGGCTGTGACCCCAGAAGTCCTAGAGACACACAGCGGGCATAGCACGTGAGGATACAGTAACTTGGGTAGGGCTTTGCAATCTGGCTGCTCACATCTGGGCAAGGCTAACCCAGGTGGGTTCAGACTTGGGTGCTGATCACTCAAGTTAACTGCAGTGAAGACATACATATGGGCCTAAGGTGCACCAAAATCAGGAAAGCAGTAAAAACCAGGTTCTGAAGCATCAATGTGCTGGAAAACATCCACTGAAATGCCAAGGCGAGCTGCAAAATAGGGCTCAGAGCATCGATGTTTGCTGAAGTGCCAACTTGAGCACCACTGAGAAAGCAAGTGCTAAAGAAGGTCATAACCTGGGCCTGAGTGGAAAGCAATGACTTGGTGGAGGTTGCCCAACAATGCTGCGGAGTAGTCCAGGGACAAGAAGTGGAGTGGTGGCTACCGAGCTGTAGCTCCTGCAAAGATTCCATCTCTACCTTCAAGAAGAAACTGACTGGCAGGCTCTGAGGGCAACAGGGTGTGTGACCCACTTGTAGGGGGACTGCTTCACACTCCATTGGACTACTATCTCACAGACCTGTCTTACCTTGTGGAACAGAGGCCCAGTGGATGGCATATTTAGAGCAGTATTATTATCCCCATTTCATAGCTGGAGAAACTGAGGCACAAAACAAGAGTTTTGCCAGTTATTTCACTAGGAGCAGCATCAGGCCTGTAGGAACTAGGTACATAGATGCTTTTGAAAATCTTACTAGGTGCCTATCTGCATCTGTAAGTGCCTAAATATCATTACAAACAAGGCCATGGAGAGGATCAGCACTGGGATTAGAACCCAGGTTCCTGGCTCCAAGTTTTGTGCTTAGATCATTAGATTACACCTCTGACTCAGGGGCACCATTTCAGATTTTGGTGGTGGTGGTGGTGGAATGGGGGCAACTTTAACTGTGATTCCTGGGGCTACTTAGGCACTTAAACTCTAGTTTTTTGGCAGATAACTTAGCAATTAGCTGACAGGAGCCGTTATCTAATTCTTTTATAAAAGAAAGAAAATTAAATAAATATTAGACCTACTCAGCTCCAGTAACATGTTCTGACATCTTGTGGCAAGTCACTTAAGGGACACTGGTTAGGTTTAAAATTTTAATGTATATTCTTATTTTATTACTAACTCTGTGGCGAGAGAGAGACCCTGTAGGGACTCCTTTGTTCTATCCCTGCGCTGGGATGAGAGTGGGGTCTAGTGGGTTACAGCAAGGAGCAGATACTTCTGGGTTCTATATAAGAACATCAGAATGGCCATACTGGGTCAGACCAATGATCCATGTAGCCCAGTTTCCTGTCTGCCAACAGTGGCCAATGCCAAGTGCCCCAAAGGGAATGAACAGAATAGGGAATCATCAAGTTGCCCTGTAGCCCACTCCCAGCTTCTGGCAAACAGGCGAGGGACATGCAGAACATGGTGTTGGATCCCTGCCCACCCTGGCCATTGCTGGACCTATCCGCCATGAACTTATCTAGTTCTTATTGGAACCCTGTTATAGTCTTGGCTTTCACAACATCCTCTGGCAAGGAGTTCCACATGTTGACTGTGAAGAAACACTTTTTTTCTTTGTTTTAAATCTGCTGCCTGTTAATTTCATTTGGTGACCACTAGTTCTTGTGTTACGGGAAGGAGTAAATAACATGTCCTTATTCACCTTCTCCACACCAGTCATGATTGTATAGACCTCTATCCTATCCCCCCCTTAGTCATCTCTTTTCCAAGGAGTCTTTTTAATCTCTCCTCATACAGAAGCTGTTCTATACCACTAATTATTTCTGTTGCCCTTCTCTGAACCTTTTCCAAATCCAATGTATCTTTTTTGAGATGGAGTAACCAAATCTGCACTATTCAATATGTGGATGTACCATGGATTTATATAGAGGCAATATGATATTCGTCTCTTTTTATTCCTTTCCCAATGATTCCCAACATTCTGTTCACTTTTTTAATTGCCACTGCACATTGAGCAGATGTTTTCAGAGAACTCTCCACAATGACTCCAAGATCTCTTTATTGATGGGTTCAGGTAATTTAGAACCCATCATTTTGTATGTATAGTTGGGATTATATTTTGCCAAGTGCATTACTTTGCATTTATCAGCATTGAATTTCTTTTGCAGTTGTGTTGTCCAGTCACCCAGTTTTGTGAGCTCCCTCTGCAGTCTGCTTTGGACTTAATTGATCTTGAGTAGTTTTGTATCATCTGCAAATATTACCATCTCACTGTTTACCCCTTTTTCCAGATCATTTATAAATATGTTGAATAGGACTGGTCCCAGTAAAGAGCCCTGGGAGGGCATCACTCTCTCCATTCTCACCATTTATTCCTACCCTTTTTTTCCTGTCTTTTAACTGGAGTGCCTGGCAGTGCTTTCAGGATAATCTAAGGAGCCTTAATTTACTGTAATGACAAATCTTCTGTTACCTTAATCCCCCTGCCCCTGTGTATAAACAAACTCCCTGCCCCAAAGGCTATGCTGCTCCCAGCTTCCCAACTCCTCACATCTCCCACTCCAGCTGTTGCAGCTAAGAGTGCTGTCAGGGGCTAGGATGAGTAGGCCTTCCCTACGAAACTCGGGGGGGGGGGCGGAATGGGACTAGAGCCCTCCCCTGGCCCCCCTAAATGGCGCCCCTGCTTTGACTCCTTTCTAGATAGTCATGAAACCCCCAAGTTCTCTGGATTCTTTTTCCATCCCAATTTTCCCTTGTCTTGAGCACAGGGTGTCTGTGTGCTAGCTATGGCATTCCAGTCCAGATGTACTATCACATTAACCAGATCCACACATAACATAACCACCAGAATCTCTATGTTTGCTTAACTATCTTTATTCCCAAATACATTTTCATACAGCAAACAAAGAAACCACCTTGCCAACAGTCATCATAACCTCTGATCTCAGAGGGTGAGATCAGCTGGGAGGTATGATGGAGTCCTTGTATTTCTGGGGTACAACGTGAGTGCTTTCATGAACTCTCCTCTGCTCTTTCGGGAAAAGCTGCAGCACCTTTGGTGGCTTGTACACAAGATATATTTTTAATAAATCCACAGTAAGTGAATCCTCCTTCAGGCAGGAATGTTTGTACTTTGAAGGCAATGCTATTGGTGGTTATCAACTGAGGGAGGATAAATTGACCAAGTCTTGATGCATGCAGTCAGACCATATATACAGATAGCTGGGATCTTCCCCACTGATCTCATGCCCCTTTCTATATCGTAAATTTCATATAATTTGACTAACAGATCAGTGACTCTATCAGGTCAAGGTCACTTCAGTAGTTAGCTTGCTCTTTGGGAATTTTCAACAAATATACAGGTGGGTGTGTTCTGTGCATGCCGCTGTATACAATCCTGCAGTCACCCATTGATTTCAGTAGGCATGCAGATCCTATAAACATTTTCTATACTGGCAAGAACAGTGGTGAAGCGATTCCGGTGCTGCTTTTCACTGCCAAGGCACATCTGTGTTGTAGAGAGAGTCCATTTTGTACTGAGATGGGGAGGGAAATGAAGACCAGTCAGATTCAGATCCTAGGAGATGCATGACTGCACACTTGGAGTTGCGAGTGGCTCAGCAAAGTGGGGGAAATGGCTGTTTAGGGACTGGGACACTGATGCTCTGCATGCGTGCCACTATGTCACTTCTCAGGGATTATACCCTTCAAGTAATAAACCCAGGAAATGCCTGCCCCCATGCCTGATGCCCGGGCACAGGAGACGACCAGCTTGCTGGTGACGGGCATCTTGCTGCCAGTGGGGTTCCCCTCAAAGCAGACGGTGATGAAGATGTTCTTCTTGGAACGTATGTTCTCAGCAGCCTTTATGGTAAAAGCAGGGTTCTCCACATTGTAGGTGAAGGCCGTGTGCTGCAGGAACACATTCTTGAAGGGAATGGTCGTGCTGGAGCCAGCCTTGATCTGAAAGGGGCCCTGAGGCTTGGGGGGCACTGACACGCCAAAGAGCGGGATGCTGTATTCTCCTCCGATGGGTGAAGACAGGATGAGAGTTGCTCTTGATTCACCCAGCTGGTAGGGTTCATAGGTTATGTCCACACTGACCTCTGTGCCTCCCTGAGAGCCTGGGGATGCATTGATGATTTTATCTGTGTGGAAATCTGCACAGTCAATCTGCAAGGAGAGAGAAAGCACCACTTGGATTTGGAGAAGGCATTGTAGACTCTGTGGCCCAAGGTCTGACATGCCCCAGAGCTCAGGAACAGGAACAGCAGTGGGATAATTTAGCATCAGCAGGGTCCTGATACAAAATGTATGTTTACTGTTTTCTAAATGAAATGCACATTTCAGCCCCCTTCACTCGAGGCCTTTCAATGCACACAGGGAAAGCCCAAACCTCCCTGCTCCCAATCGGAACTCTGGGAAAGTTTGGCTGTGAGTGTTATTGCCTTGAGCAGTAACACCATGACTAACGTTGCTACAAAAGGATAGAATAACCACAGCACTAGGTAGAACTCATCTCGCACATGGTAGATCTCAAAGTATTTTACAAATAGGACAGTAACATTCAACCCCTTTTACAAATGGGGAAACTGAGGCACAAAGCGGGGAAGCGACTTGTCCACAGTCATCCAGCAGGCCAGTGGCCGAACTGAGACTACAGCCCAAGCTTCCAGTTCAGTGCTCTGTCCCCTAGACTACACTGACACCCTAAGCACCATTGCACTGTGGTGGCAGCTCTGATAAAGACTGAATGACCCCACAAGGAAAGATGGTCCCTGCAGAAGGCTAAGCTTTGGTGGTGAAGTCAGTGGGAAGGCTGGCTACATTCACCACAACCTCACCCCCTGCATTAGCCAAGCTAGAAAAGGTTCCAGCAGGACGGGCAGAGCAGTGCTGAAGGGGCCATGTACTGCTCAAGAGGGCTGATGGGGTACATAGACTGAGTTGCCTGCTGAATGTTTGTACTTCTACCCCCTTGGGCACTGGTGGCTTCCTTACTCTTCAGCTAGCCCCAGAGCAGAGGGGGGGACCCTGATCACCTTGCAGGTGTACTCTGTTCTTTGACGGGTGTAGTTAATGAACTTGGTGGTGATGCTCTGGCTGCTGCCCAGCATGGCACGGAAGTACAGCGGCTTCTCCGGCCTGGCCGCAATGGCTTTCAGGTTCAGGTCATACTGGAAGGAGCCCAAATCGCTGCTCTGGAGCACCAAGCGCCCATTGACCTCCCCGACTTTTAGGGGCTGGAATTCGAACATGAGCACCCCCTGGGAGGAAAAGAGAGAATAATCCTATCCGCATGGGAGCAGAAATGTTAGTGCCCAGCCCAGTGATAGAAATTAGTACTTGGCGTGCTGCATCATGGACAGTCAACAGCTGTTGTAACACCCAGTGCCCTTTCAGCCCAATCCTGCTCACTTGTAACACTCACACCTGTAACACCGAAAGACCCTGGTGGTCAGCATCAAACCTGGGATCTCCGGGGCTTAATACATGAGCCTCTACTGCATAAAAGCCATACGGCCCTTAACTAAGGCTGTAGAGCAGACTCATTCATCTCTCTAAGTGGTCTTGATGCCACTAGATGGGACAGAACACCACACCCAGGAGGTGTGTGGGTTACACTTGTTCAGTGCATTTATCATCTACAGCCTCACAGAGAAGCACCTGGGTTTACATGGTGGGCATGGGGCAGACGGGGTGTGAATTAATTAATCAATGACCATTATTTATCAATTCATAAGATGAAATGACACACATGTACCCCTAGACACGGGGACAGAAAGAGAATAAATTTGTGGAGCTAACAAACTTGTTTCATTGTTCTGATCACTCTGTTACATCTCTTCCTCCCATCCTCCCTGAGCCTGGCTTGTCCATTTGGCTTGTAAGCATTTTGGGACAGGGATTAGCTCTGATAAATCTGTACAGGCTGAACCACAAGGGTATGTGTCTCGAGGACTTACTGGAACATTGAAAACAAAAGGTAATCTAATGCGCCCTGCCTTATTTATTTACTCTTTTTGCACTATTAAGACTCACTTTAGGATGGTTTATAGGAGAAGGAGTTTTCTGACCTGGTGTTTCTCTGCTTCCCAAGAGAAAATACAAACAAAGAGCACAAAGGGCCCCCCCCACTGCAGAATTGAAAGTATCTTCTTTCCCCATTGGTCCTTTTGGTCAGGTGCCAACCAGGTTATTTGAGCTTCTTAACCCCTTACAGGTAAGGAGGAGTTCTAGGTTCCCCATAGCTGTATGGTTATAACAAACGTCGATATAAATAACGACATTTCTGATTTCTCATGCCCAGATCCTGGGATGGGGGGGACGAAGTGGGTGGAAACCCCTGTAAAGCAGGAGGGAGGATGATGCTTGTGCCTGTCCATGTCTGTATGTTTGTTAATTAACCATTCATTGTGTCCTTCCTGCTTTGTGGAGAATCTGTCCCAGGGAAAATTAAAAGCTCCCCGCTGACAAAGCGGCAATATTTTCCAAAATAAAGCTGTATTCTTCATTCAACTTTTGTGTCCTTTTGCTCTTTGGGCCAGGGGAGCTGTGGTGGTGAAGGAGCTTGGTAGAGCAGAGAGCAGCTCAGCCCCACTTCAGCTGCTTTCGGCCTACCTAGAACAAGGGTGTGGGGAGCTGGGGTGTTTAGAGCAGCCAAGGCCAGGACTGGGGACAGAGATTTTGCGCAGAAGGGCAGGCAGAAGCCTCGTGGGATTGCACTTGGAGAAGCAACTGAACCAGTGCAGCAGTTAGCGCAGTGATTGCTCCCTACAACTGCCCTGAAGGAGACTGACACAGGGGCGAATGACTCAGTAGCTGGCCTTGCAAACAGCCAGTGCAACCACAACAGTGGTGGGAAGACCTGTGGGCTTGTTCGCAGCAACTTTGCACACGGCCGTGTGATGTGTTACAGGCATACTAGTGGTGCATGGAAGATTCCTGCAGGGCAGTGTAATTCTCTGTAGGGATACTCTGCATATCCACACTCTCCTGTATCTCTCTGATTTGCTTACCCTACCCATCTTCTCCTTTCCATGTGACCCTTTGGGGACTGCAGTCCTCTGAGGATCAGGTGGAGTCTGTTACCACTGGAAACCAGCCCTATAGTGCACACACAGATCAGGCTAACACCTGGGTCAAGAGCACTTGGGCTATTGACATTCCTGAAGGTCACAGCAATTGCCCTACTGCAGAGGGAGGAGAGCAGTGCAAGCAGGTTTGCTGTGCAAGGCTTTATTCTACCTCGGACTGGGCAGGCACAACGAACTGCGGCGGGAGGTTGACGTCGGGCACTTTGCAGTCTGTAGTAAACGTCACTGGGAAGAAGAGGGGGTTTTCCACCCTGATGGATGAAGACGTGCTCTGCCGAACAGCGGTAACCATCTTGATGGTGCTGAGAGGACCGGAAGGGACGGCCTTGAACGTTACCAGGTAGAATAAATACTCTTGTGTCACCTCATTGCGAAAGGTCACCTGAAATCAAGTACAAAAGAGGTAACAATCAGACCTAGGGGAGCTCCCTCTGGACTAGGGGCTGGTTCTGGAGACATAAACTCAGAAGACAGGAGACATAAACTCATCTTGGACTCTTCCCATCTGCCTCCTATGCACACCTGGCAGAGAACAAGTGCCCTGATCAACTTCCAGTGGAGTCCAGGGGAGCTTTACTTTAGATGCCTAACTAGCAGAGCAGTCACTTCATTCTGGGCACTCAAAAGTTTCAATGTTTTGGTTTAAAATCCTAAAGACTCCCAGCATCACCCCTACACACAATCAGCAAGCAACCATTCCTTTGCAGAGTAGCAGGGCCTGGGAGTGGGCCTACCTTGGCACTGAATAGCCCTTCCTTGTAGGAGAAGAAGGTGAGCTTATAGTCCTTCCTGGAGGAGGCAGGCACTTCCGTGTAGTCCAGCCCCTTCAGCATGGTGGTGATATCCAGCTTTTCTGGTTTGATCGCATCCACTATCACATGGAACCTGGGGAGAGACAGACAAGAGAAAGGTCAAAAGGCCTCATTTCCACGGCAAACAGCCAGACATCAGCCAGGTAGCAAACATTTACGCAGGCTGTCCGATTGGTGCAGCTAGAGTATGTCTACACTATAGTAGGGACGCGGGCTCTGACACATGTCTACACCCTGCCCTAACACCCACACAGCACTCACACCCCTCAGAACACGGGCTGACTGGCTCGTCCCAGGCTAGAGGTCTGCACCCACATTCCACTCTAGTGTCACGCCAGCCCACTTTGCTGAGGCTGTTGTAGCCAGGCTTGTGTTTGGACAGTCCACCAAAGCTATCCCACAATTCCTGGGCCCTGCACGATCTGGCCCTTCTGCTCCTCGATAGCTGGTCAAACATGTGCTTTGTGGTTCCACACCATGTGACCAGGGCCGGCTTTAGGGAAAATGGCACCCTTGGAGAACTTGCATTTTGGTGCCCCTGGCCCTTGTGTGCATGGCACCCCCCCCATTGCCCCTATGAACTCCCCAGGCTCCCCACTCTCCCTCCCCCCATAACCCTTGCACTGTGCCTGCTTCACCCCTAATGCCTGTTCCCCCTCCTGCACTACTAATCCCTACACCCCTTAATTCCCAACCTCTGCCCCCCTCCTGCACCCTAACCCCTACACTGCCACCTTCACCCTAATCCCTGCACCTCCCTCCTGTGCCCCTAACCCCTGCACTGTGTCCCCTCACCCCAACCCCTGCCCTCCTCCTGCACCCCAACCCCTGCCCCTCCTGTGTCCCTAACCTCTGCACTGTGCCCTTTTCACCCCAACCCCTGCCCCCTCCTGTGCCCCAATCCCTGCACTGTGCATGTCCCCTCACCCCAACACTTGCCCCCTCATGTGCCCTCAATTCCTGCACTGTGCCCCCTTCACTTCTACCCCCTGCACCTTCCTCCTGAGCCCCAAACCCCTGCCCTGTGCCCCCTTCACTCCAACCCCTGCACCTCCCTCCTGCACCCATGTGGGGAAACTGACCTGGATGCACAAAGCAGCTGGCACTGCTGTTCGCTCCCCCACTGGACTGCTGCTCCTCCACCCCCCGCAGCCCTAGGGGGCTGTGAGGGGGGAGCAAGAAGCTGTCAGGGCTCCCTGCATCCAGGTCACTTTCCCTGCAGGCTACGTAAAGGGAGGTCAGGAGAGCAGCAGCTCCTGATGTCTCAGCCCAGCCCAGGTGCGGAAGTGACCTAGATGCAGGGAGCCCTGGTGTATGTGTTGTGGGGACTGCATGAAGAGGTGTGTGTATACGTGTGTTGGGGGGACTGTGCGTGCGCCCGAGTGAATGAGTGCCTGTCTCTTTAAGAAAGCACTCAGGGTCAGGAGCCTGAACTTGGCTTGTTCAGACACAAGCAGCTGCCAGCAGCTCAAGCCCCAGAGAGGCAGCAGCGCACACAGATTCCCCCGTCCCCTCACCCCAGCTTAGGGGAAATCGGTACACGGGGGGGGGGGGAAGAGGGGAACACCCCGCCATCAGCCCCCGCCAAGCAGACAGGAGGACGCTCCCAGTCCGGAGTGGCCGGGGCAACTCCAGGGACGAAGTGGAGGTTGGGGAACAGGAACAGTAGCAGCTGCACACGTGGGGCAGAGGAGTCACCTAGCTCTGCCCCGGTCGTCCAACTGCCCCCTGCAGCTCGGATCTACCCCTCCCCACCCTTTGCTTGCCTGCCTGCCCTGTCGCCTCCATCAGCCCAGCTGGCTCTGCGCAGCAGGTCCGGTGGGAATCCAAACTCTGCACCCGGCGCCCCCTTGGGTGGGCCACCCTGGGTGGAGGCACGTATGGCCCACCCCAAAGACCGGCCCTGCAAGTGACCCTTCTGAATTCTAATGAGGATGGACCAAATCCTGTTGGTTCATTTCACTGATCTATAAGAAACACAGATGAGGGCCTGGGGCCTTGTCATCTGATCTTGACTCAGTGGCCACACCTGCAGAGTCCATTGCTATTTAACAGCCAAGGATCTGTGGGATCTCCTGAACCCCAAGGGGAAAGTGCATAAGCTAGGGCAATGGACGCCAGCTCTGATCTATCCAGGCAGTCCCTGGAGCACAGTGCTGCTAGGCCGCAGTCTGATCAGCCCTTGGTGTGGTATGTCATGGATCAGAGGTAGTGACTAGGTAGAGTGTTACTACAGGTGGAGAGGGGATGGGTGACATCCCTGTGACAAGCTTGCTGGCTCCATTTCTAGTTGGCAGCCGGTATCAAGCGGAGTGCCCCAAGGGTCGGTCCTGGGGCCGGTTTTGTTCAATATCTTCATTAATGATCTGGAGGATGGTGTGGATTCCACCCTCAGCAAGTTTGCAGATGACACTAAACTGGGAGGAGTGGTAGATATGCTGGAGGGTAGTGATAAGATACAGAGGGCCCTAGACAAATTAGAGGATTGGGCCAAAAGAAATCTGATGAGGTTCAACAAGGACCAGTGCAGAGTCCTGCATTTAGGATGGAAGAATCCCATGCACTGCTACAGACTAGGGACCGAATGGCTCGGCAGCTGTTCTGCAGAAAAGGACCTAGGGGTTACAGTGGACGAGAAGCTGGATACGAGTCAACAGTGTGCCCTTGTTGCCAAGAAGGCCAATGGCATTTTGGGATGTATAAGTAGGGGCACTGCCAGCAGATCGAGGGACGTGATTGTTCCCCTCTATTCGACATTGGTGAGGCCCCATCTGGAGTACTGTGTCCAGTTTTGGGCCCCCTACTGCAAGAAGGATGTGAAAAAATTGGAAAGCGTCCAGTGGAGGGCGACAGAAATGATTAGGGGACTGGAACACATGACTTATGAGGAGAGGCTGAGGGAACTGGGATTGTTTAGTAGCGGAAGAGAAGAATGAGGGGGGATTTGATAGCTGCTTTCAACTACCTGAAGGGGGGTTCCAAAGAGGATGGATCTAGACTGTTCTCAGTGGTAGCAGATGACAGAACGAGGAGTAACGGTCTCAAGTTGCAGTGGGGGAGGTTTAGGTTGGATATTAGGAAACACAATTTCACTAGGAGTGTGAGGAAGCACTGGAAAGCGTTACCTAGGGAGGTGGTGGAATCTCCTTCCCTTGAAGTTTTTAAGGTCAGGCTTGACAAAGCCCTGGCTGGGATGATTTAGTTGGGGATTGGTCCCGCCTTGAGCAAGGGGTTGGACTAGATGACCTCCTGAGGTCCCTTCTAACCCTGATATTCTATGATTCTATGAAGGCCTACTCAAATAATGCAGGGATCTCAAACTCAATTTACCTTAGGGACAGTGCCAGTCCTCAAATCCTCCCAGCGGGCCAATAATGTCACTCATGCCGCACAGAACCCGTCCCCCCAAACTCCGCCCCCCACCTGCCTAAGGCTCTGGGAGGGAGTTTGGGTGCTGGGTGCAGGCTCTGGGCTGGGGCAGGGGATGGGGATGCAGGCTCTGGGAGGGAGTTTGGGGGCTGGGAGGGTGTGGGAAGGGAGTGCAGGCTCTGGGAGGGGCTCGGGGCACTTACCTGGGACTCCAAGGTGGGGCGGGCAGGGGGGCCTCCACGCACTGCTAGCCCCAGGAACTGCCCCCGCAGCTTCCCAATGGCTGCAGAGGTGCTCAGGGCGGGGGCGGTGTGCGGAAGCACAGCCCCGCCCCACCCCGGGGCCGCAGGGAGGGGCCAGCAGCCACGTGGAGTGAGCGCGCAGGAAATCGCTCAGCTCCGCTGCGCTACTGGTGGTGAACAGGGCCCCAGGCCATTTTAAATGGCCCGGGGGAAGTGTGCGGGGGAGTGCCCGGGGGTGGCAGGCGGGACCAAGGGAGAGACATGGCCCCAAAATTGCTGGAGCCTCGGGGGCCACAGTGGGGAGGTCCTCGGGCCACAGATGGCCCGTGGGCTGGGACTTTGAGACCCCTGCTGTATTTTTTCTAGACTGCTCTTGCCCTGCCAAACCTATTGGGTAAATTTCCCTCGGGCCATTATGCGGAGTGAGATGGAGTTTATTTGGCATAAACCCTCCCAAAGCAGAGCTGTCAGCCAGATCCATGCTTCCTGAGACGGGAATAAAGGCCAGTCTAAGTGCATGCCGACCTTGTGGCCTAGACAATCTCCCAAGAGGCTTTCTGGGACCCAAGTCACAGCACACACCAACTTCTTGGCTGGGAGTTGTTGGGGTAACACCAGGGATGGAGCTAGCATGGAAAGCCCCTCTCTGTGCTGCTAGCTGTGAACAGCCATTAGGCCCTTCCCAGTTTACCTTTGTGGCTTATTCAGCCAGTTCGAGATGGGGAGCAATTCGGTGTAGGTAGTTTTGCATGGCACCTCTCGGACAATGGTCCCTGAAGACTTAGGGGGCTCTGCAGTCCCCTGCAGGAGGTACTGCAAACCTGTCCCATCGGGGAGCGGAAAGAAGATGGAGCCCTAGAGACAATGCAAAAGGCTGTTAGGTTCCCCTGCTTTCACGGTCCCCTGTTCAGCTTATCTGCTCCTGAGTGCATACATACATGGGCCAGAGCTGCCAGTATGACAACTGCCCTGTGCTGCATTGCCAGGGTAAGCCAGCCATTTTCACCAGCCTAGAAAGACGCACCCCAATGCAAGGCTGATCCTTAACTGGTGAAGAATCGATATAGGGGGCTCCTGCTCTACTGCTCATCCCTCCTGCTGGTGTGGTAGGGCAGAGGCAACATGGCTGGAGCAAAGCAGGCAGGGTGAGGCTGTCACTGCGCCATGCTGATTCTCAGCTACAGTAGAGTCACTTTGCAGATGTGTGCAACTGGCAGAGGGACTGGCCATGCCCAGAGACACAGCAGCAGCAGGGGAGTGCAAAAGTGAGCTGTACGCTGCCCTGACACTTCCCCTGCACAGTGCTCTGTGAGATCTGCATCCCAGATTCTGTCCCGCAAAGTCTCCAGCTGTTGCCTTAGAAGCGGTCTTGGCAGTCACCATTGCTAATAAAGCTGGGGGATGGTGAGCTTTCTCCCGTTGCCCTCATTATCCCTGCCATGATGCTCCAGCTCCCATACAAGCCTCTCTCCTGCAGATTCCCCCAGGTGAGAGTGTGCAGCCTTCCTCTGTCCTCACTCCTGATTCATAGCCTGCTTCCAGTGCACATCCGCCCTTCCCTCCCTCCCAGTGAGCTGCTATTAGTCTGCAGATTAGCATCCTCGGGCCAGCAGAAAGATTCCCCAGCAAACCTCCATGGGGCAGCGGCTGTGACCTCCAAGCATGTGGGACATCTTGGAGAGGCCTTTTAGTGGGGCACAGTGCTTAATTCAGGCAGCAAGAGCAGGTCTCTCTGTGAAACCAGCCACACTTGGTGCAGTCCTGGTTCTGTAGCTCAAGGTCTGTCTACACCAGGGGTCCCCAACATGATGCCTGCGGGTGCAATGGCACCCGCCGGGGCAGTTGTGTGCACCCGCAGGACACCGCCTGCCGAAATGCCGCCACTGAGCATGGCCTGCAGAGAACCACCCGCCGAAATGCCACCGAGAAGCGTTGCTGTTTCTCGGCGGCGATGCTTCTTTCCACTGCTGCTTCTCGGCGGCATTTCGGCAGCGGGGTGTCTGGCGCTAGCCACAGTCTTCTGGGAATAGGAATGTGCTATTCCCACAGAAAGGTTGGGGACCACTGGTCTACACTGTAATCAGAGGGGTGACTACTGCATGTGCAGCCATACCCAAGTGAGCTCTGAGCTAGCTAGCTCTGAGAACAATAGCAGAGATGTCTTGGCAGCATGAGCTAGCAGCCGAGTCCAGTCATGATTCTATAGACCTCAATCCGATCCTTCCTTAGTCCTCTCTTCTTCTATGCTGAACAGCTCCAGGCTTTCTCCATCTCTCCTCACATGGAAGCTGATCCAGACCCCTCATCATATTTGTTGCCTTTCTCTGTACTTTTTCCAATTCTAGTATAGAGTTGAGGCCACCAGAATCACATGCAATATTCAAGGTGTAGGAATACCATGGATTTATATAGTGGCAATATGATATCTTCTGATTATCTATCCCTTTCTTAATGGTTCCTAATATTCTGTTAGCTTCTTTGACTGCCACTGCATATTGAGCAAATGTTTTCAGAGAACTATCAACGATGACATCAAGATCTCTTTCTCGACAACAGCTAATTTAGACCCCATCAGTTTATATGTATAGTTGGGATTATGTTTTCCAATGTGCATTACTTTGCATTTATCAACACTGAATTTCATCTGCCATTTTCTTGCCCAGTCACCCAGTTTTGTGAGATCCCTTTGTAACTCTCTGCAGTAAGCTTTGGACTTCACCAGTCCATCTTGAGTAATTTTGTATTGTCTACAAACTTTGACACTTCACTGTTTACCCCTTTTTCCAGATTACTTATGAATATGTTGACCAGCACTGGTCCCAGTACAGTTACTGCTATTTAAAAAACCCAGGGGTACCCTGCTATTTACCTGTCTCCACTGTGAAAACTGACCATTTATTCCTATGTTAAAAAAGTATGTAAATGGTAATTAGGGCTATTCCATAGAAATAGCTAATATAGCCATGCTAAATGGACTAGCGCTTTGAAATGCAAACTTGTATTGTTAGAGAATTAGAGGTAATACTAATTGTATGAGTTTATTTATATCTTGTTAAATGTTAGCCATGTAAAAGACAGTTCCTGTCTATTACTATAGCTATTGATTCAGAGATCAAAAGGGAATATTAACATTTAGATGAAATGTGAGTGTGATAACGTCATTGGCTTTATTTCACTTTAAAGTCTGTGGTAAATTGTCTATAAACTACTTAATGGATAATTACCTTATGCTGATGAATGCAACTACTTACTTAGGTATGCATAGAAGATAGGTAGTTCTACATCAAAGCTGCTATTCTTCACCCAAGGAACCCCTGCTGTAAAGAGGCTACCACAGCCTACCAGAAAACTGTATAAAAACCCTTGGGACCTGATCCTTTTATCTCAGATCTGCTTAAGCTTTTTCAGGGGAAGTTTGAGTCATAAGACTGAGGTCTCCAGTCCCATCTGGATCACCTTGTGTATGGCACTTTGGACTGAACCTATGGACTAATTCTAAGAACTATATGCAACATCAAAGCTCACCATCTCTACTCTGAAACTGATGTCAGAACTGTACTCATGTCTGTATGGATACTGATCTTTTAACCAATACTCACTTTCTTTTCTTTTTCAATACATTTTAGTTTAGTTAATAAGTGTGTATTTGGCTATAATTCTGTATTTGGGTAAGATCTGAAATATTCATTAACCTCGGAGATAATGTGTCCGATCTTTTAGGATTGGTAGAACATTCATATTTGACTGGGCTGTCTGGGAGGGAGCCCAAAGGCTGGGTTGCTTTTAACTTCTGTGTAACCAGTAAAGTATTATAGAAGCTGTTTTGTGGCTAACTTGGTCGCTCTAAGTATTGGAAGACCCACAAGCTTTGGGAATTGTCTGCCCCATTCTTTGCAGTTTGCCCTAATTGAATAATCTCAGTGTGGTCCCCCTGGGTCGCTGGTCATAACTGTGTTCATCTATGTGTCTGATAATTCTCTTCTTTACTATAGTTTCAACCTTTTGTCTGGTACTGAAATTAGGCTTGCCGGCAATTGCTAGGATGGCCTCTGGAGCCTTTTAAAAAATTGGCTTCACATTCCAGTCATCTGGTACAGAGGCTGATTTAAGCAATAGGTTATATACCACAGTTAGGAGTTCTGCAATTTCATATTTGAGTTCCTTCAGAACTGGTCCCAGTGACTTATTACTGTTTAATTTATCAATTTGTTCCAAAACCTCCTCTAATGACACCTCAACCTTGGATACTTCCTTAAATTTGTCACCTAAAAAGAATCGCTTAGGTGTGGGGATCTCCCCCATATCCTCAGGAGTGTACACCAATGCAAAGAATTCATTTAGCTTTTCCACAATGGCCTTGTCTTCCTTGAGTGCTTCTTTAGCATCTCAATCATCCACTGGCCCCGCTAATTGTTTGGCAGACTTCCTGCTTCTGATGTACTTTAAAAAATGTTGCTTTTAGTTATTGTGTCTTTTGCTAGTTGCTCTTCATATTGTTTTTTGGCCTCCCTAATTGTACTTTGACATTGACTTGCCAGAGTTTATGTGCCTTTCTATTTTCCTCAGTAGGATCTGACTTCCAATTTTTAAAGGATGCCTTTTAGTATCTAACTACTTCTTCTACTCTGTTGTTCAGCCATGGTGGCATTTGTTTGGTTCTCTTGCTGTTTTTTTTTTTTTATGTGGGGAATATGTTTAGTTTGAGCCTCTATTACGGTGTTTTTAAAACGTTTCTATGCAACTTGCAGGTATTTCACTCTTGTGACTGTTCCTTTTAATTTCCATTTAACTAGCTTCCTCATTTTTGTATAGTTCCCCCTTATGAATTAAATGCTATTGTGGATGTTTCTTTGGTATTTTTCCTCCTAAAAGGATGTTACATTTAATTACATTATGGTCACTGTTAATGAGCGGTGCAGCAATAGTCACACACTGAACCACATCCTATTCTCCACTTATGACTAAATCAAGAATGGCCTCTTCCCTTGTGTGTTCCAGGACTAGCCGCTCCAAGAAGCAGTTATTAATGGTGTCTCAAAATTTCATCTCTGCATCCCATCCTGCGGTCTCATGTTCCCTGTCAATAGGGGCATAGTTGAAATCTCCCATTATTATTGGGTTTTCTGTTTTTGTAGTCTCTCTAATCTCCCTGAGCATTTCACAATCACCACCACTATCCTGGTCAGGGGGTTGCTAGTACATTCCTGCTGCTATATTCTTATTAAAGTATGGAATTTCTATCCATAGAGATTTGATAGTACTGATTCAGATTTTTACTATATTTGACTCTGTGCTCTCTTTCAAATATAGTGCCATCCCCCACCTGCACAACCTGCTCTGTCATTCCTATATATTTTGTACCCTGGTATAACTGTGTCCCATTGATTAACATCATTCCACCAAGTTTCTGAGATATCTAGTATATCAATATGCTCATTTAGTACCAGGCACTCAAGTTCACACATCTTGGTATTTTAGACTTCTAGCATTTGCACACAAGCATGTATAACATTTGTCAATACTGTATTTAGTTGTCTGCCCTCCTGGGATGTAACTGAACTTTTTTGGTTGACTGTTTCTCTTCAACTGTACTTTATCAACTTCTATCTTCTCCTCTTTACTAGGAGAATCCCCGTTAATAAATCCTTCCCATGGATGTGTCTGTCAGAACCATGTGCTGCGCTGCACCGGTTGGTTTGCCCCCAGCCCTGAGTTGAAAAATTGTTCTACGACCATGATTAATTCTAATTGTGCATGCCAGCAACCTGGCTCTCTTTTGGGTTAGGTGGATCCCACACTTCCTGTAGAGACTCCCCCTTTTCTCAAAGGATCCCCCGTTCCTAATAAATCTAAATCCCTCCTCCAAACGCCATTGTCTAACCCATGCATTGAGACCCCGTAGTTATGCCTGTCTTCTCAGGTCTGTGAGCATTTCAGAGAATGCTATTGTGAGGGTCCTGGACTTCAATCTAAATTTGGCCTCCAGGACCTCTCTCCTACTTTTCCCTGTGTCATTGGTACCTACTTGTACCATGTTCACTGGATCCGCCCCTGCACTGCAAATATGTGTATCTAGGTCAGGGGTGGGCAAACTTTTTGGCCTGAGGGCCACATCGGGTTTCGTAAATTGTATGGAGGGCAGGTTAGGGGAGTCTGTGCCTCCCCAAACAGCCAGGTATGGCCCGGCCCCTGTCCCCATCCCCATCCCCATCCCCCCCACCCTGCTTCCCGCCCCCTGATGCCCCTCTGACCCCTGCCCCATCCACCCCCCTGACCGCCCCCGAAAGTCCCACCCCTGACTGCCCCCCATCCAACCCCTCCTCTCATTCCTGATCGCCCCCACCCCCTGGGACCTCTGCCCCATCCATCCACCCCTTCTCCCTGTCCCCTGACTAGCCCCGGAACCCCTGCCCCTGACTGCCCACCACTGCCCCATCCAACCCCCCCTCCTTCCTGACTGCCCCCCCGGGACCCCTGACCCCATTCAACCCCCCCGTTCCCCACCCTCTGACTGCCCCGACCCCTATTCACACCCCCGCCCCCCTACCACTCCCCCCCAAACTCCACTGCCCTCTATCCAGCCCCCCCACTTCCTGGCCCCTTGCCGCACAGCACAGAGACCGGGTTAGGCCGGGCTCAGCAGCTGCGCTGCCCCAGGAGCTCCCAACCCTGCTGCCCCAAGCATTGCACTGGCGGCACAGTGAGCTGAGGCTGCGGGGGAAGAGGAACAGTGGGAGAGGGGCCAGGGGCAAGCCTTCCGAGCAAGGAGCTCAGGGGCCAGGCAGGAAGGTCCCACGGGCTGGATGTGGTCCGCGGGCCATAGTTTGCCCACCTCTGATCTAGGTTCATTGAGAGATCTGCAATCTTTGCACCCGGCAGGCAATCAACCATGCGGTTCTCCCAGTCATCACAAACCCAGCTATCTATATTTCTAATAATTGATTTCCCATAAGAATGGCCATACTGGGTCAGACCAAAGGTCCATCAGCCCAGTATCCTGTCTGCCGAGAGTGGCCAGTGCCAGGTGCCCCAGAGGGAGTGAACCTAATGGGTAATGATCGAGTGATCTCTCTCCTGCCATCCATCTCCACCCTCTGACAAACAGACTAAGGACACCATTCCTTACCCATCCTGGCTAATAGCCGTTAATGGACTTAACCTACATGAATTTATCCAGTTCTCTTTTAAACCCTGTTATAGTCCTAGCCTTCACAACCTCCTCAGGCAAGGAGTTCCACAGGTTGACTGTGCGCTGTGTGGAGAAGAACTTCCTTTCATTTGTTTTAAACCTGCTGACCATTAATTTCATTTGGGGGCTTCTAGTTCTTATATTATGGGAATAAGTAAATAACTTTTCCTTATTTACTTTCTCCACAGCACTCACGATTTTACAGACCTCTATCATATCCCCCCTTAGTCTCCTCTTTTCCAAGCTGAAAAGTCCTAGCCTCTTTAATCTCTCCTCATATGGGTCCTGTTCCAAACCCCTAATCATTTAGTTGCCCTTCTCAGAACCTTTCCTAATGTCAGCATATCTTTTTTCAGATGAGGAGACCACATCTGTATGCAGTATTCAAGATTCAAGGTGGGCGTACCATGGATTTATATAAGGGCAATAAGATATTCTCCGTCTTATTCTCTATCCATTTTTCAATGATTCCTAACATCCTGTTCGCTTTTTTGATTGCTGCTGTACACTGTGTGGATGTCTTCAGAGAACTATCCACGATGACTCCAAGATCTCTTTCCTGATTAGTTGTAGCTAAATTAGCCCCCATCATATTGAATGTATAATTGGGGTTATTTTTTCCAATGTCATTACTTTACATTTATCCACATTAAATTTCATTTGCCATTTTGTTGCCCAATCACTTAGTTTTGTGAGATCTTCTTGAAGTTCTTCACAGTCTGCTTTGGTCTTGACTATGTTGAACAGTTTAGTATCATCTGAAAACTTTGCCACCTCCCTGTTTACCTCTTTCTCCAGATCATTTAGGATTAAGTTGAATAGGACTGGTCCTAGGACTGACCCTTGGGGAACACCACTTGTTATCCCTCTCCATTCTGAAAATTTACCATTTATTCCTACCCTTTGTTCCATCTTTTTACCAGTTCTCAGTCCATGAAAAGATCTTCCCTCTTATCCCATGACAACGTAATTTACATAAGAGCCTTTGGTGAGGGACCTTGTCAATTTCCTCATTACTATTACTTGTCTCTCCCTAATAACTGGTGTCCCTTCTCCCAGAGGGGTCTCCTCAGTCCAAGGGATACCATGACATGATGTTGTGAAGGTCAAGACTATAACAGGGTTCAAAAAAGAACTAGATATGTTCACGGAGGATAGGTCCGTCAATGGCTATTAGCCAGGATGGGCAGGGATGCAAAACCATGCTCTGAAGTGTCCCTAGTCTCTGTTTGCCAGAAGCTGGGAATGGGCGACAGGGATGGATCACTCCATGACTGCCTGTTCTGTTCATTTCCTCTGAAGCAGCTGGCATTGGCTACTGTTGGATATGAATACTGGGGTAGAGGGACCATTGTTCTGACCCAGTATGACCATTCATATGTTCTTATGACATCACCTGGAAGGATGGGGCTCATTTCAACACTCAAATCCTCTCAAAATCTTTGTTTTAAAGTTTGTAGTTGCTAATCTGATACACTGGTTACTCTCCTAGAATTAGTGCTCTGTGTTATCAGGTCTCTAGCAGTAGTTACAAAGGTCTTCTGCAATAAAAGAAACCACTGCCACTGCTCTCATGCCTCCACAGCTCACACCTGATGCTTCTTGTTCTCCACGTTCATAGTGAGGGGTCTGTAAGTGATCTCATAGGGCTTGTTTTGCTGATGGGCCTCTACCCTGATGAATTCAGGCCCTTTCCATTGTTCCCCCTCAATGATGGGCTGCAGGTTCCATGACTGGTTGCTCCGGTTGGACAGCATGATAGTCTGGGTGTGTTTTCCACGCACCTGACAAGTGAAATTCATCACCTGCAACAGAGGAGCACAGAGAGACTTCATCCCCCTTAGGGAATCCATTCCATTTACCTATGGCATTGCGGTGTGTGGGGGTGCAGGTACTCCTCACCCACATGCAAAGACACAAAAGGGAGAGGGGTGAAGGACAGACAGAGAGGGAGGCATGTATAAACACAGAAACAGAGCTCTCTCTTATAAGAGCATTTTGCAGATTTTCATGGAGGGCCCAATTCTGCAGTCCTTATTAACACAAGCAGGCCTACTGAACGCAGTGGGGCTACTCATTGTAAGTGCTGCAGAATGGGCAGACATCAATTACAGTCCTTTTTGTGTTCTGGCTGCTTGATTTGGTCTGAGTTCTCCTTTTGGAATTCAGGAGGACTGTGGGGTCCGGCACTCAAGAAATGTCCATCAGTGCCAGAGTTCCCGTTCATGGCCTCTCCCTTCACAAGGGTCTGTCAGGCCCACACTGGAGCCACAAAGCTGGGCATGAGTGTTCATGTAATTACAGAAGTTGAAGATCCTCACTTGGACCTAGTCCTAGAATTAAAGCTCTGTTCTGCTGCAGTTTCCACCTGTGCTATTGCTGTTCCCATTGGGAAACTGGGGGAATATGCTCTGCATCCACAGCTACACTGCAGGTTTGGGAACCAAGCCAGCTTCTATGCCGGACTGGGAATGGCACGGGGTGGAGGGGTCTCTCTCTGCTAAGGTTACCTCTTTTGTCATGGGCACCACCACGCAGTATCCAGTCAGAGTGAGCTTGAGCGCTTCGCTGCCCTGAATGCAGCACTGCAGGTTGTCATAGTGGATATCTGGGTTCAGGTCACACGGATGAAAGATCACTTCGAAGGGGACTTCCATTCCTGGGGAGATGTAACCCTCCACCGGGCTAATGGAGAAATCTGGCTCAAAACTCTTGATGTCCCATTTAAATCTTTCCAAGAAAAGCACAAAGAAAAGGACAGATTTAAAGCTGGGCTCACAGTGAATCCCAGGCTGGGTTGGGAAAGACGGGCAGGGTTCTCTAAGCATCTCGATGCCTTTCTGTGCTCTCAGTCAGCTACAGATACAGCCCTTGGGCACAGCTGCAGTAGCATGAAAGGTGGCTATGGGCCTTCACAGACATGTAGGTCCTGAGTCTGCAGCCCTGACTCACATGGCAGCGCACACTGGCACTAAGTTAAGTGGGATGATTTGGCTTATGTGAGTATCTCAACAACACTGGGGGCTACAGAACTGGGCCTGTAGAGAGGCCATATTCCACCACTCTGATGGCATGTTACATACTGTTCTGCTATCTCTGAATTCTTGGGACAGGCACAGGTCAAGCAAAGATCTCCTGGGGCTCAGGCTCAGCACAAACCTTCAGTGGAATAGGTCTTGTGTGAGAACGCTACATCACCTGACTCCTATGTCTCCCGTGTTCTGCATGAGGACGCGCCGGGAAGCCTGGCTCCGCTGTACCACTGCTCCAAAGGGGATATGATCCTGGTCCAAGCTCACTTCAATGCCCTGGCAGGAGCCCCGCACCACAAAGAAGGAGTGCAGCAGCCCCATGCACTCAAGCATCACCTCCTCCGCAAACTGCGGGATGCGGCACTTTGGGCAGAAAGTCACCTCTACGCTGCAGGTGCCCCCTTTGGGCTTCAGAGTTATGCCGCTGGATGGAGATAAGCTGAGAACCTGCCCAGACAGATGGCCAAATGTGATGTCTGAACACTGGGAACACAGAGCCCTCAGAGCTATTGAGAGTAACAGGAGAGATTTCCCAGAGCTGCTTAGTTTCATTCCTGTGCGGCTCCCATCATTATTAGCCCAATCCCAATTGCTCCCTGTAGCAGTATGTCCCTACAGCTGCCATTACATCTATGCCAAGAATGGACCTGTTTGGCGGACAGGTGGGAAGGAGGGAAAATACTTACCTCTTCCATAGCATCTTCCATCCAAGGCTATGTTGCTATAGCTACATGGTATAACGAGAAATAAGATCTAGGTATGGCTCAAAGCAGGCATGCAAAAGCCTACAGGCCTCAAGCCTGTAATATAATAGTGTAGCCAAAGTAACTAAGGCCTAAAGACTCAACATAAGCAACCAGAGGCGATGTGTGGAGGTGTGTGCAGAGTCAAGTGCCCCCCAGATTGGTCTGCTGGGTAGGGGAAGGGAGAAGGGCGCTGTCCTTCTCATGCTGCGCCTGCCCCCTGGCACACTCAGCTCCTTCCCTGGCAGCCAGGCCCAGGCAGGGAGTGAAAGGAGCAGGCCCAGACATTTCTCACGCCAGCTGCTGGGTCCCTGCTCCGTGTAGTGCAGCAGCTGCCTGAGAGAGCCTGGCCGGAGAGGTGGCAGCGGCGGGCTGCCCCCCACTCAGGCCAAGCTGCCGGGGACAGGGCTGAGTAAGCCAGAGCCCCCCTCCCTGGCATGTTTGGCCCCTGGCACTGGCAGCCTACCCCAGGCAGGGAGCAGGCCGTCACCTCAGCCAGGCTCTCTCAGGCAGCTGCTGCGCTGCACAGAGCAGCGACCGGGAGCAGCCAGCTTCAGCTGCATGAGAAGTGGCTGCCTCCTGCTCCCCGCCTGGCTCAGCTGTCCGGGAGAGTGGCTGAACATGCTGGGGGCAAGTATAGCGGAAGAAGGACAGAGCGCCCCCCAGGAAGGTCACGTGGGGTGAGGAGAGCACAGTGTCCCTGGGCTGGGCACAGGGTGGGGGGAGGTCTCTGGGCAGAGGAGACATGTGGGGCAGTCATGTGTCCTCCCCTTTAGATTGTCCCCCTCCAGTATGGGGAGGCACGAGTCATCTATGTAGCAGCTAACCAGTAAGTGACCCTGTATCACAGGTTGTTACAAGACAGAGTGCTGTTATAAGCAAGTGTTGCTGAACTGTTGACAAGTAATCACAAGGTAAGTTTATACTAGCTTTAGATATTTTAAGTTAGGAATATCCAGCAGATGTCCAGTCATGAGAATGCCATGGTAAATGATGGATATATTTGCTAATAAGCTTGAAGTAAGAGGCCTAGTAACCTGTAGAAGAAGGGTACCCAAACATTAGTAAGGTGAGGAAACAGATAAGGAAAAGGGGCTGAGAACCCCACTGAATATGAGTTAGGCATTAGCATCATCTATGATTCAAGGTGGCACTCTGTTCAGGCACTCCTGGGCCCTGCCAGGGCAAGGACCTCTCATGAGTCATCTTACCTACTCTAGGGCTGCATGCAAAGAAGGATGTGAGAATGTAAGTTCTGGGGGTTATATTCTCTCTGTGTACTTTGCTACAAGGTAGTGTTTGTGATATTGCAATAAAACAATTACAAGTTCTGCAGGTCTTCCTAAGGGTGAGTGTCTCTACCGTATGCAGTCGGGGACTCACTCCCCAACTACCTGTAATGCTTGTCCAGTCTCTCAGCAGCTGAGCTGTGCCAGACCACGTCATCTTACCTGTAAACTCTAATAATAACTACCCACTAAGTCAGACAACCTACAGTGCCTAGACATGACTGGGCTCCTCACTATGTTGGCAGTACAAATAACAAATAAGTGGCAAGATAAAGAGCACTCCAGTTGAAGAACAGGCCTTACCTTAGATTCCAGCAGCTCTGGAACAGTGAACATGAAAGTTAGGTTAAAAGTGAGAAGGGCAATGCTATTGTTCACTATTGTGATAGTCTTCTTCATAGTTTGTCCAACAGACAGCGCGCCCAATTTCATCACTTTGCTGGGAAGTTCCAAGATGTCGATCTGTGGGCAGGATAAGAACAATAGAATGGGGAAGGCGCGAGGACTGGTAATGAGGAATGGGAGAAAGGGGAAGGAGAATGGCAATGGGTGGATGACTGAGGAAAGGAGAAAGATATTCACTCTGACTGTGTGACATATGGAGCTATAGAATAGTGGTCTGATCTCACCTTCATCTCTGTGCCCTTTCCCAGGACCTCAATGGTCTGTTGGGAGAGCCCATTGATTTCAAAGGGGATGATATCATGGTAGAAAACGGCCTCTCGGGGATAGAAAGTGACTGGTACCTCCATCTTCCCTCCAGGACTCAGCACTTCAGCCTGGAAACTCACCTCAAAGTGAGTAGTGTTGGTGTACAAGCAGTCTAAGCTGTGGAAGACCAGAAAAAAACCCTTTCTGAATGTTTGGCTGGTGATCGTTAAATAGCTGAGAGCTGTCCCCCATCCGTCTTTGACCACATCCATTTAATTTTATCCGGAGGAGTTGCTAGTGGTCCAACCAAGTCTGCTAGCTATGCAGACTGAGAGAAATCCAGCCTGATGGCAACAGAAGCTGGGTCTGCTTATTGCCAGCAGGGTTGAATTGGGTCTGTTCTGATGAACATAACCCCAAAGGGAAGTAAATACAGGCATCTTCAGATCACCGTGGGGAAAAACGCCTGGCAGGACTCCCCAGGCTGAATGTACTTCTTTCATACAGGTCAATGAATGAAGGCACCCTCTTATCTCACATGAAAACAGAAAAGATAATCTATCACCTAGGAAAATGTGTCCTTTTCTGTGTGATTTATATGCTTATAACTATTAGGCAGTTTGGAAGCTGCCCTCTCTCTACCTAGAAAAATGGCCCAGTGGCAAGCGTGCTGGATAGGGACTGGGGAGACATAGGTTCACTTCCCTCCTCTGCCATAGACTTCCTGTATGACCTTGGGCATGTCACTGAGCCTCTCTGTGCTACAGTTCCCCCATCTGTACAATGGGAATAACAGCACTGCCCTGGTTCATGGGGCATACATGTAGTAATGGTCAGGATTTCTTTGATAAAATGGTTTTCTATGGGAAAATTCTGATCTGTCATGGGAAAGGGTTGGTTTTCATGAAACTTCCATTGGGAAGGTTTATCAAGGCCAGGATGGAATTTCTGGCCAAATCCAGAGACAGAGACACTCACCCCAGAATAGCCAATAGCCTGGTGATTAGGGCGCTCATCTGGGATGTGGGAGATCCATGCTCAAACTCTCTGGACTTGGACCAGGGAAGCAGCTAACATGGGTAGCTAGCTTCCCACTGCTGCCCTACCTAATCTCCTTGGCCTCCTTGTTTGTGATGGTAAGGATGCGTCTGGAAGGGGGCATCCCGGCATAGTAGATGAAGCAGGTTCCAAAGTCGAGCTTGGTAAAGGAGAAGTGGACGGTGGGCATCACCACAGAAGCCAGGAGCGTGCAGCTAAACGTGGGCCCGTTGCTGATCTGGGAAGAGAACAGGCCACAAGGTGCCTTGCTGAAGAATTTGCCAGGACAAGTGACCTAATGATAGAGGGGGTGCATTCACACAGACGCTGTTGCCCAACAGTGGGAGACCAGCATCCATGGGAACCTGCAATGGTGACAGCCCAGAAAAGCTTATGCAGCGGAAACTGAAAATGGAGTGTGAAAAAAGAGATCCCTTGGCTTAATGAGTTAGCATTTAAGGGGAATTTCATCACTGTCTTTATACAGATTTTGGTAGCTGTTAGTTTGCAGCACAACAAGCCATAGCCACACAGCTCAGTCTCAGAGCAGAGTCTTGCTCCCCAGCAGCTGTCTAACAGGAAGGTCCAGTAGACACTGTGTCAGTGCCTCTAGGTACTATGGTGGAATCAGAAACTCTACGTTTGGTGGGTGCCTTGGATGGTCCCAGGCCTGGAGCTTGTCATGGCATTCAGCTCAGATGCCCAGTGTGGATCCAGGCAGGGCGCCACATTTTTCAACGTGAGATCTAATTCAGGCTTTGCTCTAGCAAGCTCTCCCCTGCCAAAAGGATTTGCCTGGCTTTTGTGCCCTGCAGGGAGAAGAGCATGACACCCCCGCCCTGACCTTTAGCTTAAGCTCCATGTCCTTTAAGATGCATGTCTTCAGTGGGTGGAAGGTCAGCTGGGCATGTACTCGCTCTCCTGCCTCCACAGTACCATTCTCAGGGGTGATGGAGAGGTAGTGTTGCAGTGCTTTGGGGCCGGAAAACTCCCATGAGAAGCTGAAATTGAACTTGCCAGTGTTCAGGACACAGAAGTTGCGGTGAGCAGATTCGTTTATTTCCATCTGTGTGCAGGAGGAGAGCACACATGGGGTTAATACCAGAAGGGCTGGCAAACGCAACATGAATGGACAGAAAACCAAGTCACCTCCTGTCATAGGCAGCCCTGAGCCAGAGAGAGAGCTTGGGCTCTTACTGCCTATGCAATGCACCACCAAACAGCACACACATCAGCAGGGATTGGATCTAGGCGCAGGGCCAGGATCATAGAGTCATAGAATATTAGGGTTGGAAGAGACCTCAGGAGGTCACCTAGGACCAACCCCAACTAAATCATCCCAGCCAGGGCTTTGTCAAGCTGGGCCTTAAAAACCTCTAAGGATGGAGATTCCACCTCCTCGCTAGGTAACCCATTCCAGCACTTCACCACCCTCCTAGTGAAATAGTGTTTCCTAATATCCAATGGATGCCTGTACATGTCTGTGAACACAGTCCTCTACAAAACGACAGCTTGGATGGATCTCAGATACTCAAGACAAGCTTGTCCAGTGAACTCCGCAGCTGTAGGGCCTGATAATGCACTGGCCTACTACGCTGACGATCCATCGGGCAGCTAGTCCCAGAGTCTCTAACAACTTGCTGCTGTCTTATTGCACACGTTCTTGGTTTAAAATGAAATCTGATTCTCACAAAATCATTGTACCAACAGCACCAATGAAAATATATGCAGGGTGTGTCTCACCCACACAGTTCTGTGCACCTCCATCCTGACTTGCAATATTCCTCTACATTCATCACTTCTCTTTCTGGGAAGACACCTTCTCACCCAGTTGGTAGCATGGGATCCAGCAAGGATCTAGCACCATTTACATTATCTGGGCTGTTCTGCAACTCTGGTGGGCCACGTACAGCTGAGTGCTAGGCACAGAAGGGCTTGTGAAATGCCTTGCTTAGGGTCTGATCTGAAAGGATTCCTTGGGGTAATGGCTACTCATGTGAGAAAGCGTTGTCAGGATCAGGCCCTGAGTTTGTTTCTATTTCACTGAAGACTGTGGGAGATTTTCAGATGTGCCAATACACTGGGACATGTGCTCCTAAATCCCTTAGACACTTCTGAAGCATCCCCCTTGAACCCCAATGCAGCAGTAGTCACCACAGAGGCCCTAACCTTCCCCCCACTGCAGACTGGGCCATCCCTTTTATAGAGGCCTTTCTCGCTGCAGAAGGATCACTTTTCATGCCAAAGATGCTTGGTAGGGAACATTGGAGTTGCCAGCTTCACAGCGAAGCAGGTGCCATGAAGTATTTCACAAGAGTGGGAGCAAGACATAGCGCCACAAGCGTGCAGAGAACACATGGCCTTTGCCTCTAGGAGTTTATGGTCAAAATGGCAGATTGAGGTCTGACTAGATGACAATAATGGTCTCATCTGGCTTTAAATCGATAAGTCTAAGACCAGACAAAGCAAGCTGGCTGGAAGTGACCATTGGGTGTGGAGTTAGCAGGGAAGGTCTGCACACCAAGAGCAAATGCACGGACAGCTGTCTCATCAAGGCATGGCAAGGACACTTCCACCAGCCCCTGCCACATGTAACTACATCTGCTCTGCGAAGGACAGGGTGGGCGTTCTGCCTGGCAGTCCTGTTTTTACTGCCCCAAAACTGCGTTCTCCTGAGACGATTTCACAAAGAGCCACAGCATTGTGTGGGCTGCAGCTGTCTGTGCGCTTTTCACCCTTCCCCCTCAACCCCCCCCCCCCCCGTCTCCACCTTCTCACCTCCTCGAAGCTGATGATGCTGCTCTCCTGCAGACTCAGCTCGGTGAACAAGCCATCGTTTTCTTCACACCTGACACACACATTCATGCTGTAGCCAATGGCTTTGATGTTTAAGAAGAGGGGCTGGGTCTTTCTCTTGACATCGCAGATGAGGTTAAAGTTCACCTCCCCCTCCAACGTTGGTGTGAAGAGGATGGTAACAGGAAGCCTGAGGAGATGAACACAGCGGCTTTATTTGCTGGCTTTTGGAACTCTATTGCACTAGAGGTTGTGAACAAGCGAGGAAGGATGGCCCCGTGGTTGGGGCAGTAGCGTGGGATTCAGGAAAACCGAGTTTAATTTCATGCTCTGCCCCAGGGGTGACCTGGGGCAAATCATTTAGTCTTTCTCTGCTTCAGCTCCCCATCTGTAAAACAGGGATAAGAGCTCTGCCTTGCCTCATCAGGACGTGTGAAGGATAAACACGTGAAGGGTTTTTGAGGTACTCAGGTATGATGGTAATGAGGCCACACAGATACCTAAGATAGATGTGAGAGAATATTCCCCTGTATTCACAGCCTACACACTACTGTAATAATCTTTGTACAATGTATGCCTTGTGAACAGGGGTGGCAGGTTTGCAGAAATTTTGGTGGTGCCCAGAAATTTTGGTGGGTCCAGATCTCAGCTGGAAATATTTTTCAAGAGGGGGACTGACACTATAAACAGGAGAGACAAACACCGCAAGCCACCCATCGCTCTCTCCCTGTCTATTGCATTTACTGCACCTGAAGAGACAAAGGAAGAAAGCGTTGGACTCTGGGGGAGGAGTCCTGACTGAGAGTTTGGTCAGTCATCTGCTGGAGCATGTGGTGAGAAACTCTGCTTGAATCCAATACAGTTGGTTAGGTTAGGCATTAACAAGTGTTTTATCTTTATTTTTTGTAACCATTTCTGACTTTTATGCATCATTGCTTGGACTCACTTAAAATCTCTCGATTTCTAGTTAATAAACTTCTTTTATTATTTTATCTAATCCAGTGTATTAAATTGAAGTGCCTAGGAAACTCCATTAGGGATAACAAGTTGTGTGCATATTATTCCCTTAAGGGAATAATGGACTCAATATATTTGCACTGTCCAGGGGAGGGCTGGGCAGCACAGGACAAACATTCCTGGGGGAAATCTAGGACTGAGAGTGTGTTGGGGTCACACTGTGGTAATTTTTAAGGCTGGTAAGGGCCAAGGTGTGGCTGGCTGGCTGCAGCACACATCCAGACATAGCTGGGAGTGACTGGCATGCTGAGGGCAGTTTGTGAGCAGCAAGGCATTGTAAAGGGCAACCCAGGTTAGAGGGGAGGGGTGACAGCTACTCATTGGTCTGGATTGTACCCTGCTATGTCACAATGGATAGCTCCTGGGGGTTGATGAAGACTCTCAATTCCCATTGACTTTGATGGGATTCAGACCCTTACAGGAGGTAGTCAGTGCCTAAGGGCCAGGATCAAATGAAATCAAAGGTCAGGACACCCACATGCCTTCCTTACAGGTCAGCAGAAGGCTCTGAGGAAAGTACAGATCAATAAACTGTTCTTAAAAACAAAAACAACTTTATTTAAACCAGCGGGAGTTCATGGGTAGAATATTTCCCCGTGGTACTGCCATGGCAATGGAGATCCAGGGAAGTGATGGAAAGAAAAGGGACACAGAGACTGAGCATTCTTTTCTTTTTCAATGTGTCACATGCTCAAAAAGTTAAAAGATAACACATCTGAAAGGGAGATTAAAAATCAGGCAGCTACAAGATTGAGCGCCCTGCAGTGACTTCAAAGAAACATGCAGTTCTTGAAGCGTGATGCTGTTCTGGAAAGTGACTCTGCAGAAATGTCACCAGGCCCAGTGGCTCCATTTTTATTGTCCCTCACTAATTTCCAGATCAAATGCTTGGATTAAAAGCTAGAAGATGTGTTTTCTGACTGGCAACCTGGCAAACTCAGCCTTGCCTCAAGCTGGGATCTGTCCTTTTCATGCATCATCATCGGAAATAAAGCTTCTGCAGGCCAAATTATGGCCTCGGTGACACCTGTAATTTCTCACTGAATTCAAATTATGTCCTCAGTGCTACTTGGGAGCCCTGCTGCTTTCAATGGGTGTGCACAGGTGTAAATGACTGAATGGCCTTGTAGCTGGAAGGGAGACAAGTAAGAGAATCCAGCTTGCTCTTTCTTAGGGTATGTCTACACTTGTGACCCTAGGCACCCTTGTGTTCACACCCCACACACTACTGCAATGATATTTGTACAAAGTACGCCTTGTGCGGTATCACGGTGGTCAGTAATATCATTGTAAAATGCATGCGACAATCCAGTTTATGGAATTGTGAATACTCACTGAAATTAAGCTTTAAAGTTTGTAACTAAAAGGTATTTTAACCAGGCACATCAGGGAGAGTTGCTAAACAGGTTTTCTCAAGACAAAGGAAAGAGGCCAACATCTCAAAGCAGGTGTGACCAAAGTCAATGGGCTATTCATTTGCATTGGAGGTTGCAGTGCAGGAAGAGAACATTAAGGTCATGTCTACACTGTACCGATATGACTGTGCCGGTGTAAGATTGCTCATGTAACTGCGTTATGCTGACGGGAGAGAGCTGTCCTGTCCACATAATAAAATCAGTGTAACGAGCAATGGTAGGTGTGTTGGCGGCATAGAGTCTTCTGCCGATATAGCACTGTGCACACGAGTGCTTATACCAGCAAAACTTATGTCGCGCAGGGGTGTGTTTTTTCACACTCCTGAGCGACAAAAGTTTTGCTGACATAAGTGCTTGTGTAGACATGGCCTTACACTGTAAAACTGCAGCAGGAAGTGCCACTGTGGAACACACCAGGGGACACATTAATCAAGATGGAGTCAACCCCCAGAGGAGATGGGAGACTGAACCCCAGGGGATCAGTTTGATCCTTGAAACAAAGGAAGATTGGGTATAAGGACACACAGAAAGATTTTGGATCATCCTTCACCTGAGGAGACAAGATGAACCAGCACCTTGGACTCTGCAGGGAACATAGCTGAAAGCAAGCCAGCCATTGCTGAGAAAAGAAGATGGGTGAGGAAAGTACCTTGTAGAAAGACTGTAGCTTGTTCAGTTAGGAGTTAGCCATTAGAAAGGACATTTGTACTTCGGTCTGTTTGTAACTCTTTCTACCTTTATTCCTTCTACTTGGTATCACTTAATCTATAGCCTTTTGTTAATAAACTTCTTTTATTTTTCATATAAACCAACTCCATGCTGGGTTTGAAGAGAAAGGTGCATTTACCCCTGTTAATAAGCTGTAATGTGATGACTCTTTAATAGAGCCGTGAACTTAATATCTTCTGTGCATGTACAGCAGTAGGGGCTGTACATTGCAGAGAACCGTCTTTGATGGGCTTGAGGGCTGGTGTTCACTGACTGTTACTTGGTGGGCAAGGTCTGGGCTGGGAGAGCCTTGAGGAGTTTGCTGGTGAGGGGGACAGGCTGGTGTGGCAGGAAGCTGACAGTTTGCTCTCCAGCAAAGCTCACTCTTGCGGAGGCAGAGGGGTAACAGCTCTGACTCAGCTAGCCCACTAAAAATAGCAGTGTCTCTGCTGCATGGGCAGTGGGAGAGGTTTTGGTTGGATACTAGGAAACACTATTTCACTAGGAGGGTGGTGAGGCACTGGAATGAGTTACCTAGGGAGGTGGTGGAATCTCCTTCCTTAGAGGTTTTTAAGGCCCAGCTTGACAAAGCCCTGGCTGGGATGATTTAGTTGGGGTTGGTCCTGCTTTGAGCAGGGGGTTGGACTAGGTGACCTCCTGAGATCTCTTCCAACCCTGATATTCTATGATTCTATGGGCCGCATGACAGGTTAGTTGCCAGATATATACCTAGACTTGCAGGTGCTTGGGTGGCTATCCCGTCTAACCACCCAGGCAGCCACAGCTACACTGCTATTTTTAGTGCACTAGCTTAATCAGAGCTAGGTGGGTATGTCTAATGGAGCTGGAAATTACACCTCTAGCTCCATTGTAGATAACCCCAGAGCTGTGTTGGCTTTAGGGCTAACAGGAGTAAAAAACAGCAGCAATCTCTAGAGGTATCACTAACGGCAGCAGATCTGACCCTGAATACAAACAGGGAGACCGACTATGTAAGAAGAGGAACCAGCATGTCCCCACCAAGAGCTGCCTGCTGGTTGGGTAAGAGCTGATGCCATGAGGTGAAACCACTGTACAGCTTGAAAGGACTCCAATAATGCAGATAACACAGCACTGTGCTTGTGAGCCACAATCTAGCCCTGTGAGCCCTAGACATTATCTCTTCCCCTTTACCTGGAAAGAGGTGGAATGCAGCCCTCCATGGGCTGCACTGTTAGGTAGTTAATGAATCCCTTGGAATAGCGCGAGCAGTCTCTGAAAGCAAAGCTGAAGGTTTCGTTCTCATTGTTAATCATGTGAACAGTCTTGTGGGCCTCATGTCCTTTGGGGGAAACACAGGAAGGAGACAGCAAACCTTTAGTTCTCCTGTCAGGTTAGCATGGAATCAGCCACCACTCATTTATCTCATGGAAAAGTGCATGGTTTGTCCAAGTCTTTTTTTTACTGTGCCAGATGTGCTGCAGGTGGAAAGGGCAGGGCAAAAAAGCTCCCTCTACCAGAGAAGCATTGTTAATGCAGAATGTAAAATAAATTAAACTCCTATACAGGTGGAGGGAATCACTAGTGATGCTAGTGAACAATATGGCCATCTATCATTGAGCTGAGCATGAGAAATACAGCATCCGAGCTAACCCAGAATTCTGTATCCTCCTCATTATTATTATTGATATTTTGTATTGTGGTAGCATCTAGGAGCTCCAGTCATGAACCAGGACCCCGTTGTGCTAGGCACTGTACAAATGCACAGCCAAGGACTAAGGGTATGTCTTAGGAACTGAGAGAGCACAAGCTAGCACGCTAAAGACAGCCGTGTGGATGTTGCAGCTTGGGAAGCAGCTCAGGCCCTCCAACTTGCCCACCCCCTGGTCTGAGCGTGGGTGGCCAGCCCCAGTCTCCACCAGAGCCGCAGTGTCCACATTGCTATTTTTAGCACACTAGCTCAAGTGGAGCTCATGCTTATCTGTCTCCCTGGGCTGTGAGGCTCCCTTCCAGCGGCAGTGTAGACATACCATCACGGTCTGACAGCAGAGCTTGATTACACTTAATGAGCAAGGAGATGTGATGGGTAAAATAGCCCTGAGAAAAATTTCCAAAACTCTAAACATTTTGCAAAAGCAGCTTTTCTCTAACATGCACTAATGCCGGATAGTGCATGTGGCATGACAATGGTCTTGCAGGCACTCAGCTGGGGTTACCAGCGAAAATCACTCACTAACGTCGCCACACCAGGCATGGACCAATGACTCTTTGACATGGGACCAACCCCCTGACACACACTCACATACTGTACTGGTGGATGAATGGATGGGCTGGGGTTCAGCTGACAACAGAAGCTCCATAGAACAAATCTGAGATCTCTTTTTTAACTCATTTTTTACTCCACTCTCCCTCTTCCCAGTTGCTATATCTCACTCACCACTAATAAGCATCTTTGCTTGAGAAATCTGAAATCTGACACCCCTTCTACCCTTAAACCCCTACCAACCAACCAAAAATAAATTAATTAATAAAATCTTTAAAAAACAAACCAACCAACCAACACCGCCCCATGCAGAATTTGAGTCTGAAAAGGGAGAAATGCCAGACGCTGCATGAAATCAACTAGGATCTTTGCTATTAAGAACATAAGAGCGGCCACACTGGGTTAGACCAATGGTTTATCTAGCGCAGGATTCTGTCTTGCGACAGTGGTCAGTACCAGATGCTTCAGAGGGAATGAAAAGAACAGGGCAATTATTGAGTGATCCATGCCCTCTCGTCCAGTCCCAGCTTCTCGTAGTCAGAGGTTTAGGGACACCCTGAACGTAGAGTGGCATCCCTGGCACTGATGGACCTATCCTCCATGAACTTATTTAATTCTCTGCTGCACCCAGTTACACTTGTGGCCTTCGCAACATCCCCTGGCAATGAGTTCCACAAGTTGACTGTGCATTGTGTGAAGTACTTCCTTTTGTTTGTTTTAAACTTGCTGCCTGTTAATTTCATTGGGTGACCCTGGGTTCTTGTATTATGTGAAGGGGTAAATAACATTCCCTTGTTCACTTTCTCCCCACCAGGCATGATTTTATAGACTTCTATCAGATCCTTCCCTCTTAGCTGTCTATTTTCTAAGCTGAAAAGTCCCAGTCTTTTAAATTTCTCCTCATATGGAAGCTGTTCCATACCCCAATCATTTTTGTTGCCTTTCTCTGGACCTTTTCCAATTCTAATATATCTTTTTTGAAACTGGACAACCAGAACTGCACACAGTATTCAAGTTGTCGGAGTATCATGGATTTATATAGTGGCATTATGACATTTTCTGTCTTATTATCTATCCCTTTCCTAAGGGTTCCTAACATTAGCTTTTTGACTGCTGCTGAACATTGCTATTGATTTTACATAGAAGGTGCTCAGATACTAAGGTGGGCAGCAATATAAACCCTAAGATATATGGACAGAAATTGTTTTTCTCCTTTGAAGTGCTCTTTTCCACTTTCAGCCTCTGTTTTTTTTAATGTTAAACAAAAGAATTAGGATCAACAGTAACTATAGAACATTACATTTTTGAATGGAGAGAAAAGTGGAAGGTAGCAGCAACCACAGGCTCCCATAGTGTGGGACACAGAATCTGCCTTACCGACTAACAAAGAGAAATAGTTCAGGTGGGATCTGTCCAGAGATACTGAGGGGTCGGTGATGTTGCCCACCAACAGGAATGGGATTGAGATGTTCTGTTCAGGGATTGTAAAGGTCCAAAACGATTCTGTGATACCCAGGTGCTGCGGGATGAATTCAAATGTGACCTGAGGAAGAAGAGGCAAATTAAATCAGGTGACTATCCATGGAGTGATGGTGAAATGGGTGATACACCAGACTTGGATGGGGCTTCAGGAATGGGACAGGTGTAATACTATATGTGGCTCTCTGTCTCTGCCTAGTAGCTAGATCACAGAGAATAACTAAGTTGAAGAGCCTCTGCAGCCTATGCTGAAGAACCCTGGTTCCACAGCTCAAAGGCTGTAGCAGACGAATACACAGTCAGACTGCGTAGGCCGGGTTACACATACATTGGGGTTGATCAGAAAGGTCACATTCTTATGGCGTGACAGCTCCATTTTCTTGCTCTACAGGCACAGCACAAAGGGTTTCTCATCCCTTCGGGATCTTGTGCAAACCATTGCCTCAGTGAGGAATGAATACCTGCTAGCTTTCCTGTGAACTGCAAGCTGCTTGTGAGCTCAGGCAGTTGCACAAAATAGCCAGCAGCAAACCTAATCAAGGTAGACATCTCTAATAAGTAAATGGAGCTGCAGGATTGGGTCATATTGATTTTGCTTTGACTTTCTCAGATGCTCGGGCTTAGGTGTGCCAAAAAAAAAAAAAAAGCAGAGTACCATAACTCTAAGGTCAAGAGAACAGAACACCTGCTCTGGAGTGAAGGACCAGGCGGTCAGCTGATGCCCACAGTGACTGAGACACACTTAGGGCTTCTCTAAATAGGCAGACTCAGGAAACTTAATCCCAAATTAATTTTTAAAGTGGATTAGTTAAACTACATTAAACCTGTGTGGACATTCTTATTCAGAATTAAAGTGGCCTTAATTCAATTTATCTTAATTCACTAAAGTTATATAATCTTATTCCAATTAAGGCCACTCCAATTCTGAATAGGAGTGTCCACAAAAGGGGTTTAATGTGATTTAATTAATCCACTTTAAATTCATATCTTTAGTTAATGCAGATTAACTTTCTTGAGTGTCCCTAGGTAGACAAAACTCTTCCCTTCCATTCAAGAATTTCCCAGTGCAGGTTTGTGCCATGTGCAAAAGGAGATGCCCAAAGATGGTTTTAGCAGAGAACACTAAGACAATGGGCCAGATTCTGTGCTGACTTCCAGCCTGTGTAGGTTGACCCAATGAATGACACGGAGCAGGAAGAGTCGTCATTTCTGGAACAGAAAGTTCTTTAGGGACTCTCTGTATTCTACCCAGGCACTTCTCTGTCCTCCCACCACTATGGTTCCCTTCCCTCATTCTGGTTTCCTCACACTTGGATGTGGCTATTGCTCATGTGGAGAGATACCCACACTCCCTACTGTAGCTGCAGCATCCTGTCTCCAATAGTCTGCTGTCATGCAGACTGGAGCCCTCTAGTTAGTCACAAAATAGGTGAGAGCAAATTTCCCCTCCAAAATTTTCTCACTTCTGACCATGGCAGTTACCTGAAAGGGTCAGAGGGCAGCTTCCATTCCTGCTTAACACATAACCTCCTGGGCAGGACTGGGATGGCACTGTGCCAGTTTGCTATAGCAGACATGTGATTTGGCTAATCACAAGGATCTGAAGTGAGACAATATGCTTCACATTGGCCACTAGACAGCTTGCTGTCACACACACAACAGGCAGCCCCTAACAGCCTTCAAGAGATTCAAACCAGGGGGCTATAGCAGAAAGACTCTGTATCCCAACACTGCTCAGCTGGGTCATCCAATCCCCGGGCTCCAGGCTTTGTCTCTGGGTCCCTATTCATTTCTGCTCTCGGAGAAATCTTCTTTCTTACGCTCACCCACCTGCCCATTTCATTTTCTTACTCATCTACGTCAGAGGGAGCTTGTGAGAACTAGTTATTACTGAGACAGGCCCCCTGCCTGCCCACATAGCCTGGGGGTGAGTTCGAAAGGCTACCTGCACTGAGGTGTTGCAGGGGAACAAGCTGCCTGTAGTCCCTGCTTAGCCAAGGGAGCTGGAGCAGGCTGGCACAGCCTACAAAGTGGGCGAGGCCGGTCAGTGAGTGGGCAGGACCATGGCAACCAGGAGACATGCTGATTCCATTAATCTCTGGGGCACTCTCCATCCGTGGGGCATCAGTGGCAACCCAGACTGCATTTAAAGCTGCCCTTCCTCTGCCAGTCCCTCCCCATGCCCTTTCCTTGGGAGGTGGTGATGCAAGTTGGCACCACCTGCACCTGCAGGGTTGAAATAAGCTCAGCTCTTTAAAGTGCTTGAAAACATAGTGCTGTGTAAGAGTTATGCATTACAGTTAGAGCGGTATTGTATACAGTGAGACCTGCACACCACTAGGCGAGACACCTGCATCAGCCTCCCTCCTACCTTGGCCTTTTTCTCAGGCCGGATCTGGCCCATTTCTGTCAGACAGCTGAAGACTGACTGTTCTCGCAAGTCTTCTGACTGTTCACAAGCCCACTGGAAGGAGTAGGTGGAATTGGTGGGGTTCACAAGCATGAAGGTCCTGGCCACAACAAACAGAAATTGCCATTAGAAAGGGAACAGTGAACAGTTCTGGGAGCTGCTCAGCAGACACCGGGCACTGCCAGCTCCTCCAAGGGAGGATTCCTTGGCACACCCCATCTACCTCCACTGCTATGGGCATGACAGCTCCATCCCATTACCGATTTTGGAGCCCCCACAGCCCTCTGGGCTGGCTGGCTACCTTTACCATCTGTAAACAGATACTGAGGTCACTCCAATGCAAACCCTAGCTCCAGAGTGATGAGGGTAAAATCCAACATAACAAAGCTCTTTCCTAAGTGCAGCTCTCTAGCGGGGTTATTTCCTTTGCTGCCCCAATCCGACTCAAATATTCAAAGAGTCTCCTGTGGAGAGAAAGGAGAGTTATACTGGATGATACCTATGGGCTGGGGACCAGCTACATTTGTTGCAGGACTGGATGGTGGAAGCAAAGATAGCTAGTCTATGTTGCTCCTGTCTTCCCAGAGCCCCAAGTGATCTACTGGGAGCTGGACCATAGGAACTGTGCAGCTGTGCCACAAGGAGTTTAGAAGATTGAGCTTATGGGTCTCTGGCTGAGTTGTTGTGAATAGCCAGTAGTCAGCAAGTCAAGCCTTCTCCATGCCCACCTGCTGTTCCGAGTATGCACTCCGACAGATGCAAACTCTATCACCCTGGTGTTGGGATCCAGTGCAGCCCCTCGGGGCCCTCGCAGCTCTGGGTTGCGCCTGTTTGAGGTGAGGTAGTCAGAGTCCTCCAGCTCGAAATGGCAGTATGGCAGGAGGCTTCTCCCCTTCACAGCCACTATGGGGCGTTGGTGATTGGGCTTCAGGTTGGGGATACTGAGAAGAAATGGACCAATTAGTGTTATCAAAGGCAGCGGGGCAGTTTTATGGCTTTGTTGTACACAGTTTTCACGTCCTCTCTCTCAGATGTACCGAGCAGTGAATTAAATGGAAGCTCACTTTGTGGTGATGAGGCAGCAAAGGAGACAAAGGTATAGTAATTCCTCAGTGGGAGAAAAGTGACACCTTTACTGATAAACACACTGGAGGTCATGCTGGTGACTCAATATGGATAAGCCCTTGCTAAGTTTCCATACTCATCCAAAAGCCAGTAGTAGTGATCGAACCTGGCCTGTAGTTCCCTGGATTCTCCTTCTTCCCTTTTTTAAAGATGGCACTATATTTGCTTTTTTCCAATCGTCCAGGACCTCCCCCAGTCGCCACAAGTTTTCAAATATAATGGCCAATGGCTCTGCAATCACATCAGCCAACTCCCTCAGCACTCTCGGATGCATTAGATCCGGCCCCAGGGAGTTGTTCATGTCCAGCGTTTCTAAATAGTCACCTGGTCACCTGCCATGTTTGATATTCTTTCTGCTTATCAGGATGATTTGTTCCTGGGCTTAAGTGATTTCCCATACCCAAGGTAAATTAGTATTAGTCATTAGGACTCCACCAGAATGGTACAAGCCAGGCAAAGGGGCTGCGGGAGGACTGTGAATTACTTACCATCCATCTCTGAAAGGCGGAATCCTACTTGTACCCTACCCCCATTTTAAACATTTTTTTAAAGTGAGTTTTCCCAGTATGTTTCAGGTTCCCAGGAAGGAGGATTGCTAGGAATCCACCTAATAAAGAGAGGGAAGAGCATCTTCACAGGCAGGCTGGCTAACCTAGTAAGGAGGGCTTTAAACTAGGTTCGCCGGGGGATGGAGACCTAAGCCCAGAAGTAAGTGGGGGAGTGGGATACTGGGAGAAAACAGAAGGAGGAGCGTGCAACAGGGGAGGCGGCCTGATTCATACTGAGAAAGTTGGGCAATTGGCTAGTTATCAGGTGCCTGTACATGAACGCAAGAAGCCTGGGAAACAAGCAGGGAGAACTGGAAGTCCTGGCACAGTCAAGGAACTATAATGTGATTGGAATAACAGACTTGGTGAGGTAACTTACTTGACTGGAGCACTGTCAGGATGAGTATAAACTGTTCAGGAAGGACAGGCAGGGGAGGAAAGGTGGAGGAGTTACATTGTATGGAAGGGAGCAGTATGATTGCTCAGAGCTTCAGTATGAAACTGGAGAAAAGCCTGTTGAGAATCTCTGGTTTAACTTTGGAGGTAAGAGCTAAAAGGGTGATGTCGTGGTGGGCGTCTGCTCTTGACCACCAGACCAGGAGGATGAGATGGACGAGGCTTTCTTTGGACAACTAACAGAAGTTTCCACATCACAGGCCCTAGTTCTCATGGGGGACTTCAAATACTCTGACATCTGCTGGGAGAGCAATACAGCGGTGCACAGACAATCCAGGAAGTTTTGGGAGAGTGTTGGGGACAACTTCCTGGTGCAAGTGCTGGAGGAACCAACTGGGAGCCTGATCCTCTTGACCCACTGCTCACAAAACAGGGAAGAATTGGCAGGGGAAGTAGAAGTGGGTGGCAACCTGGGCAGTAGTGATCATGAGATGGTCGAGTTCAGGTTCCTACCAAAAGGAAGAAAGGAGAGAAGTAGAATATGGACCCTGGACTTCAGAAAAGCAGACTTTGACTTCCTCGGGGAACTGATGGGCAGGATCCCCTGGGAGGCTAATATGAGGGGGAAAGAAGTCCAGGAAAGCTGGCTGTATTTTAAAAAAGCCTTATTGAAGGCAGAGGAACAAATCATCCTGATAAGCAGAAAGAATATCAAACATGGCAGGTGACCAGGTGACTATTTAGAAACGCTGGACATGAACAACTCCCTGGGGCCGGATCTAATGCATCCGAGAGTGCTGAGGGAGTTGGCTGATGTGATTGCAGAGACATTGGCCATTATATTTGAAAACTTGTGGCGACTGGGGGAGGTCCTGGACGATTGGAAAAAGGCAAATATAGTGCCATCTTTAAAAAAGGGAAGAAGGAGAATCCAGGGAACTACAGGCCAGTCAGCTTCACCTCAGTCCCTGGAAAAATCATGGAGCAGGTCCTCAAGGAATCCATTTGAAGCACTTGGAGGAGAGGAAGGTGACCAGGAACAGATAACATGGATTCACCAAGGGCAAGTCATGCCTGACCAACCTGACTGTTTTCTATAATTAGATAACTGGCTCTGTGCATATGGGGAAAGTGGTGGACATGATATACCTTGACTTTGGCAATGCTTTTGATACGGTCTCCCACAGTATTCTTGCCAGCAAGTTAAAGAAGTATGGATTGGACGAATGGACTATAAGGTGGATAGAAAGCTGGCTAGATCATCAGGTTCAACGGGTAGTGATCAATGGCTCAATGTCTAGTTGGCAGCTGGTATCAAGAGGAGAGCCCCTGGGGTCTGTTCCAGGGCCGGTTTTGTTCAACATCTTCATTAATGATCTGGATGATGGGATGGACTGCACCCTCAGCAAGTTTGTGGATGACACTAAACTGGGGTGGGGTAGGAGGTAGATACTCTGGCAGGTAGGGATAGGATCCAGAGTGACCTAGACAAATTGGAAGATTGGGCTAAAAGAAATCAGATGAGGTTCAACAAGGACTGCACTTAGAATGGAAGAATCCCATGCACTGCTACAGGCTGGGGACCGACTGGCTAAGTGGCAGTTCAGCAGAAAAGGACCTAGGGGTTACAGTGGATGAGAAGCTGGATTTTAGTCAGCAGTGTGCCCTTGTTGCCAAGAAGGCCAATGGCATATTGGGCTGCAATAGTAGGAGCATTGCCAGCAGACCGAGGGAAATGATTATACCCCTGTATTCGGCACTTGTAAGGCCATACCTGGAGTATTGTGTCCAGTTTTGGACCCCCACTACAGAAAGGATGTAGACAAATTGGAGAGACTCCAGCGGAGGACAACGAAAATGATTAGGGAGCTGGGGCACATGATTTATGAGGAGCGGCTAAGGAAACTCATCTTATTTAGTCTGCAGAAGAGAAGAGTGAGGGGGGATTTGATAGCAACCTTCAACTACCTGAAGGGGAGTTGCAAAGAGGATGGAGCTCGGCTGTTCTCAGTGGTGGCAGATGACAGAACAAGGAGCAATGGTTTCAAGTTGCAGTGGGGGAGGTCTAGATTGGATATTAGGAAAAAATATTTCACTAGGAGGGTGGTGAAGCATTGGAATGGGTTACCTAGGGAAGTAGTGGAATCTCCATCCTTAAAGGTTTTTAAGGTCAGACTGGGATGATTTGGTCCTGCTTTGAGCAGGGGGTTGGACTAGATGACCTCCTGAGGTCTCTTCCAACCCTGATAGTCTACGGTTCTTTTTCCACCCTGATCACCTTCCCTCCAGAACTAAACAACCTAAGGGATCCTAAGGGATGGCACAGGTTTGGTCCCAGGGCTAAAGACTTCCAAGCTGGGACTAAACAAAGCTGTGGGTTTTTGATGCCCCACTTTTCCTCGACTGCATTCTTGGTCCATCCATTTCAGAGAGCACCAAATCCCATTTACACCAAAGTCCTTTGGACAATAATTCCGTGTTATTAGCACTTGTCAAGATGCGATCCACCCAGAGGGTTTCCTACCTGCAGAGTAGGTGGCCCTCAAACTCTCCCACTTCCAGTGGGGAGAATTTCAACAGGAACTGCTGCTTCTTCCCGGCTGGGATGATGCCGCTGCTGGGTTCCATGGAGAATGGAGGGAGAGCAGCAACAGCACACAGGAAGGATGAGACACTCTCCAGAACACTGCCTAGCTGGCTAGCGGGTCGGCTGCATGGTAGTTTGGTGGAGGCAGCAGACGTGGCAGATGGGAACTCCCCTGTGTTAAGGAATGGGTGGTTAGGTCAGTTTCACTGGATTTGTCTTTGAGGATGAAACCTCTTGTTCTGAGCCCAGACCCCCTGATTCAGTATGATGGACAGAAGGCCGAGGGGATTTGGCTTAAAGACCACACAAAGGCTATCCCCCTTTGCAAACCCTTTCCAAGGATAATTCCAACCTGTGTTAATGAAAGGTGTAATGAGGCTTCATGTCATCACTTCTGCACTGCCTCTTACTAACTAACTCATCCAAGTGAGAGTCAAGGAGTAGTGGGAAAGTGAGGGCAAAGGGTGGGCAGAAGGGGCAGCTGGGGAGAATACATATGCTGAAAAACACCTAGAAAAGTTCCATACAAGGGCATGAAATCAAAATGCTGAAAGACACCCCATAATCCGATGAAGTGAGCTGTAGCTCACGAAAGCTTATGCTCAAATATATTTGTTAGTCTCTAAGGTGCCACAAGTACTCCTTTTCTTTTTGCGAATACAGACTAACACGGCTGCTACTCTGACACCCCATCATGCCTGTCTGAACAAATCATGCCCGCACTTACATCCATGCCTAGTTAGCAGGGTTGCACAGATGAATCTGAGGGCAGAATGTGGCTCATTGTGTGTATGTTCTTTCAGCTGAAAAGGTAGGCAGGCATTAAGTGATCAAGGAACAGCACTAGTGCATATTGCAGTGTCTGGTCTTCTCTTCCTCTGTTTATCAAGCTTCCACAGCTAGCAATAGCCATCAAACCACAAAGCAGGCGCATAATGGAACAGCCCAATGGTCCACAGCACCCTGAAGAAGTGGGATCGCTAAACACTGAGGATGGAGGGGAGGTTAAGGATAATCTAGGCACGGCCCAATATCTAAACAAATACTTTGCCTCAGTCTTTAATAAGGCTCATGAGGATCTTAGGGATAATGGTAGCATGACAAATGGGAATGAGGATATGGAGGTAGATATTACCATAACTGAGGTAGAAGCGAAACTTGAACAGCTTAATGGGACTAAATCGGGGGGCCCAGATAATCTTCATCCAAGAATATTAAAGGAATTGGCATATGAAATTGCAAGCCCATTAGCAAGAATTTTTAATGAATCTGTAAACTCAGGGGTTGTACCGTATGACTGGAGAATTGTTAACATAGTTCCTATTTTTAAGAAAGGAAAAAAAAAAGTGATCTGGGTAACTACACACCTGTTAGTTTGACATCTGTAGTATGCAAGGTCTTGGAAAAAATTTTGAAGGAGAAAGTAGTTAAGGACATTGAGGTCAATGGTAAATGGGACAAAATACAACATGGCTTTACAAAAGGTAGATCGTGCCAAACCAACCTGATATCCTTCTTTGAGAAAGTAACAGATTTTTTAGACAAAAGAAACACAGTGGATCTAATTTACCTAGATTTCAGTAAGGCATTTGATACAGTGCCACATGGAGAATTATTAGTTAAATTGGAAAAGATGGGGATTAATATGAAAATTGAAAGGTGGATAAGGAATTGGTTAAAAGGGAGACTACAGTGGGTTATACTGAAAGGTGAACTGTCAGACTGGAGGGAGGTTACCAGTGGAGTTCCTCAGGGATCGGTTTTGGGACCAATCTTATTTAATCTGTTTATTACTGACATCGGCACAAAAAGTGGGAGTGTGCTAATAAAGTTTGCGGATGATACAAAGCTGGGAGGTATTGCCAATTTAGAGAAGGACCGGGATATCATACAGGAGGATCTGGATGACCTTGTAAATTGGAGTAATAGTAATAGGATGAAATTTAATAGTGAGAAGTGTAAAGTCATGCATTTAGGGATTAATAACAAGAATTTTAGTTATAAGCTGGGGATGCATCAATTAGAAGTAATGGAGGAGGAGAAGGACCTTGGAGTATTGGTTGATCACAGGATGACTATGAGCTGCCAATGTGATATGGCTGTGAAAAAAGCTAATGCGGTCTTCGGATGCATCAGGCGAGATATTTCCAGTAGAGATAAGGAGGTGTTAGTACCATTATACAAGGCATTGGTGAGATCTCACCTGGCATACTGTGTGCAGTTCTGGTCTCCCATGTTTAAGAAGGATGAATTCAAACTGGAAAAGGTACAGAGAAGGGCTACTAGGATGATCCGAGGAATGGAAAACCTGTTTTATGAAAGGAGACTCAAAGAGCTTGACTTCTTTAGCCTAACCAAAAGAAGGTTGGGGGAAATATGATTGCTTTCTATAAATATATCAGAGTGATAAATACTGGAGAGGGAGAGGAATTATTTAAGCTCAGTACCAATGTGGACACAAGAACAAATGGATATAAACTGGCCATCGGGAAGTTTAGACTTGAAATTAGATGAAGGTTTCTAACCATCAGAGGAGTTCTGGAATTGCCTTGGGAAGCAGTGGGGGCAAAAGACCTATCTGGCTTCAAGATTAAACTTGATAAGTTTATGGTGGAGATGGTATGAGGGGATAATATGATTTTGGCAATTAATTGATTTTTGACTATTAGCGGTAGATATGCCCAATGGCCTGTGATGGGATGTTAGATGGGGTGGGATCTGAGTTACTACAGAGAATTATTTCCTGGGTATCTGGCTGGTGAATCTTGCCCACATGCTCAGGGTTCAGCTGATCGCCGTATTTGGGGCCAGGAAGGAATTTTCCTCCAGGGCAGATTGGAAGAGCCCCTGGGGGTTTTTCGCCTTCCTCTGTAGCATGGGGCACAGGTCACTTGCTGGAGGATTCTCTGCACCTTGAAGTCTTTAAACCATGATTTGAGGACTTCAATAGCTCAGACATTAGTGAGAGGTTTATTGCAGGAGTCAGTGGGTGAGATTCTGTGGCCTGTATTGTGCAGGAGATCAGACTAGATGATCATAATGGTCCCTTCTGACCTTAATATCTATGAATCTATGAGTCTATGACTCAGGGTGTGGCCATTGCCAGATGTTAAATTCCTTCTGTACACCAATTTATACATTACACTGTGGGAGAATTTCCTTCCTGACCCACTTGGTGATGAGTTTATGCCTTGAGGCATGAGGATTAATAGTGCTTATTTCCATCCTAGCTAATTTAACTGCTGATGTTAGTTTTACTCATAAAAAGTCTGGTCCTTGCCCTTCTCACCCTTTTGGTAGTTGGCTGCATAATACGCTGCACAGCAGCTGAAGACATGTTAAAGAGGCACAGAAATATTTAGCAAAGCACCCTCATGCCTCAAACAGAGCAGGCTAAGCTATGTTGGGAGAGAACACCATGTAATTGAACAGACCCTGCTGCTGCATGTATGAGACCATCATAAAAACAAAAATGCAGCTTTAATTACAATACTTTTTCTCCTGCTTGCAAAATATGTCTATATTATGACCCCAGTTCAACAAGGCTACTAAGCGTGTGCATAACATTAGGCATGTCTATGTTTGAAGTTATGTACATGCCTAGGGGCCTTGTTGAATCAGGGCCTAAGAGGGGGGAAAACAATAATTCATCAATGTGGGTGGGGAGGTCAGAGGAACAATAACAGAAAAGGTGGAAATGGCAGAAGCGCTAAATGACTTTTTTGTTTCAGTTTTCACCAAAAAGGTTAGTATTGACCGGACGTCTAACATAGTGAACGCCAGTGGAAAATGAGGTAGGATCAGAGGCTAAAATAGGGAAAGAAGTTGTTAAAAATTACTTAGACAAGTAATATATTTTCAAGTCATCAGAGCATGATGAAATACATCCTAGGATACTCAAGAGGCTGACTGAGGAGATATCTGAGCCATTAGTGATTATCTCTGAAAAGTCATGGAAGACCAAAGAGATTCCAGAGGGCTGGAAAAGGCAAAATATACTGCCAAGCTATAAAAAGGGGAATAAGAACAACCGGGGGAATTATAGACCAGTCAGCTAAACTTCAGTACCCAGAAAGATAATGTGCAGGGGACTGGACTTGAAGACCTTTCGAGGTCCCTTCCAGTCCTACAATTCTACGATTCTATGATTCCATATCTCTGCCGCAAAATGCTGAGTTATGACTCAGAATCCAGGCTCCAAACTGCCCGTGCTGCTCTTGGATCTGGGGCACAGCTGCTTCCTGACACCACATCTGGGTATTTTCGCATCTTTTTCTTTTTAAACAAACATTTAATCAAAGACATGCATCCCTGTTTCCCTCCAACAGCAGCCCAGCTCCTACCTCTCCCCCAGTGACTAGGATTGCCAACTTTCTAGTCGCAAAATATCAAACACCTGAGCCCTGCCCCTTCCCCAAGGCCCCGCCCCTTCCCCAACCCTGCCATGAGGCCCTGCCCCCCCCGCTCACTACATTCCCCCTCCTTCGGTGCCTCGCTCTCCCACACCTTCACTCACTTTCACTGGGCTTGAGCAGGGAGTTGGGGTGCAGGAGTGGGTAAGGGCTCTAGCTGCGGGTGCGGGCTCTGGGGTGGGGACAGAAATAAGGGGTTCAGGGTGAGGGAGAAGGCTCCAGGCTGGGGAAGGGAGTTGGGGTGTGGGAGGGGGTGAGGACTCCAGCCGGGGATGAGGGGTTTGGGGTGCAGGAGGGGGCTCCAGGCTGGGGGTGGGGCTGAGGGATTTGGAGTGAGTGAGGGAGCTGCGGTTCAGGCAGGAGGCTGTGGTGCAGGAAGGGGTAAGGGCTCTGGGGTGGGCTTACCTCGGGTGGCTCCTGGTCAATGGCACAGTGGTGGGGGAGCTAAGGCAGGCTCCCTGCCTGTCCTGGCACTATGCTGCATGTGCCCCAAAAGCAGCCAGCAAGTTCGGGTCCTAGACTGGGGGCCAGGAGGCTCCATGCACTGCTCACATCCACAGGCACTGGCCCCCGACCCCAGTGTAGAGCTGGTGCTTGGGGTTGGGGCAGCGTGTGGAGCCCCATGTCCCCCCCCCCACCTAGGAGCCGGACCTGCTGGTCGCTTCCAGGGTGCAACGCGGTGCCAGCCAGGACAGGTAGGGACTAGCGTGCCTTAGTGCTGCAGCGCTGCCAACTGGACTTTCAACGGCCTAGGGACCATTTTTGACTGGGTGTTCCGGTCGAAAACTGGACACCAGGTCACCCTACCAGTGACCTTGATTCCATTACCCTGCGATCCTCCAACAGGACTCCCACCATGCTCCCTTTTCAGCTTCTGAACCTCCCCAACGTGTGGCCCTAACTGCTCTCCTCCCTTGACTTCTCTGACCTTTGCTGACCTTTCCACAGTGCCCAGCAGCTCTGCCGTACCAGTTCTAGGCACTCTGAAGATGAGGGAGCTGGAAAAGAAAGCAATAAGAGGGGGCAAAAAGGAAGACTATTTATCCAAAGTTGAAAGAAGCCACTTGCCTGAGGATGATGGGGGAGGACATGGGGAGGGAAGCAGAGCTATGATGTCACCTTCAGAACTGTGCTGTGTTGGTGTCTCAGGCAAAGAGGCCCAGTCTGCTCCCTGAGCTCTCAGGTTCCCTGAATGCTGTAAAGCCCCTATGGGTTACAGGAGGAAGCTGCTGTGGGGAGCACCAGGTGCCGTGGGGAGGGGGCTGATTGCTATACCTTCAGGACTGCATGGCAACGGTTCTTCGGTAAAGTTGACTGCCCTTCTGCTGTCCTCCATGACCACCTTCCAGGAGTACTCCAGCGCCACATTCCCCTTATTGGACAGCTGGAACCTGCAAAGGCAGCAGGGCAAAAAGGAGAAGAAATAATTTCTCATAGAAGGGCTAAGCAAGCACTGAAAAATCACCTAGGATTAGATTCTGACACCCTTACTCATGCTGAGTAGCGCTTTGCTCTGCCAGCGGTTGCATCATTTAGAATGGATCCACAAGTGCTATTCAGCTTGAGGAAGGGGAGCAGAATGTGGCCCACACATTTCAGCAGATGATTCTACAGTGTATCTTGCCTGCCTGGGAGTGAGGGGCCCCAGAAGAATCCCTAGCACCATCCCTGCACCAACCCATATTATACTGGAGAGGCTGGCACCGGCGGCTTGTGAGAGTAGAAGGATTTCTACTTCTGCATCTTGCAACCGACAAACCTGTTACACGTCTGGTAACTTTGGCATTTGCTGTCAGTGAAATAAGGCCTGTTTTTAGGACTGTCAGTACTCTGGGCTGAATGCTGGTAGTGTGTAATCAGGGTAAGAATGACTCCAACGGGAGTTCTGAACATAAATGGCTTGTAGGCTTGGGCCCTAACTGGTACAGGAGTCACTATAGGGACCAAAATAAATGTAGTCAGTTCTAGGGAGGACTGTGGCAAATATCTGGTGTCAGCAATACTGCACAGCACCTTGCTTTATTTATGGGACTTATTTATTTCAGTGACACCAGGGTCTGTGAGGCAGAATGGGATCAAGGACGATTTCTCCATGCAAAGGAGGGAGCTGGGAGGCAGAATGTAAATACCAGAACTTGGCTCTGGCCAGGACGTGGGATAACGTCTGGACTCCAGAACACAGTGCCACGGCAACCCTCGGGGCTGAGACTTCTGTCAGGCACCAAGAGCCCTGGCAAAAGCAGTAGCAACTCTTCTGCCTCCTGGTGCTTATCAGCGGTCAGAAACAACAGCAAACAAACTAAACTGATTCCTGGAAGCTCGCGGGCTAATGTAGGAGCACTGAGCCTCCCACTGTCCCAAGCGGTTGAGAAGAACCCTAACACCTGTAGCTTAGTTGTACTCTGGAGTGAGCTGGCCCTGGCTGTGTAATACCACTTCCTTGCCTAGGAGAAGAGCTCTTCAAGATGAGTGTCCCTGTGGGTGCCCCACTCCAGCTGTGGGTGTGTCCAAGAGCTGCTGATTGGAGATTTTTGTAGCAGTGTCCGTCTGAGTCATGCATGTGCAATAGTCGTCTCTTGGCACCACTGGCGCCTCTTCTAGTGCACACGTGACCTGACCCCCTCAGTTCCTTCTCTATCATAGAGTCCTTACTGCAAACTCTGAAGTAGAGGGGAGGAGGGTGGGTAGTGGAGCCCCCACAGGGACACTCATCTCGAAGAACCTCAGTTACTGCACAGGGTGAGTAACCCTCTCTTCAAGTGATGTCCCTGTGGGTGCTCCATTTCAGGTGACTGTAGAGCAGTGCCCCACTGTGGATATAAGGGGCTTCAGACTCACTTGGGCCAATGTAGAGATCACGGTGAGGCCTATTATAGCGTCTGACCTTGAGCTTTGAGTGATTGCATAACGGTTTTTGAAAGTGTGCACAGAGGCCCAGGTAGCCCCTCTTCAGTGGCGTAGCCAGGTGGAGAAAACAGGGGGAGCGGAGATAAAAGAGGTGCCACCTGCTTGTACCCACCCGGCGGCGCTCCGGGTCTTCGTCGTCGGGTCCTTCACTCGCACTGAAGGACCCCCCTCCGCCAAAATGCCGCCGAAGACCAGAGCGAGTGAAGGATCCGACACCCAAGTGCCGTTGAAGACCCGGAGCGAGTGAAGGATCCAACACTGAAGACCCGGAGTGAGTGCAAGCGGGTGCCACTGAAGACCCGGAGCACCGCCTGACCCGCCGCCGAAGACCCAGCGCGCTGCCGGGTGAGTAAAAATTAAAAAGACGCCAAAAAATTAAAAAGGTGCCACTTCTGCTCGGTGGGAGAGTGGCCATTGCCCCTCTCCCCCCCAGCTATGCTACTGCTGCTCTGCATAAGTCTATTGTTGGTACGTTATTCAAGAACTCTATGAACATTGCTATTGAGCATGAAGAGTGGAATCTGATCCTCTCTGGGAGTTCTGTGTTATTTGTTTGATAACAGAGTTGGATGCAGGTAGAGATCCATTTAGATAGTCTCTGCATGGGATATTGCTCATCCCTTGGAGCGCTCTGTTGTGGAAATAAAAAGTCTAAGGACTTCCAGAAAGGCTTGGTTCTGCCTAAACAAAATGCTATTGCTCGTCTGACATCTAGTGTATGTAAGATAGTCTCTTGTGAGCTCCCATGTGGTTTGGGATAAAACATAGGAAGGTGTATGGTTGGTTTATATGGAAGGATGTTGATATTTTAGGTAAGAATGCTCTCAATGTGACCTTGTCTTTAAAGAATATGGTATAAAGGGGTCAGCCATGAGCACCCCATCTCATTACTCATTGAGCGGAGGTGATTGTGACAAAGAATGCAATCTTCATCGATGGATGAAGTAGGGAGCAGGTAGCTAAGGGCTCAAATGGGGGTCTAGTGAGGCATTTAAGCACTAGGTTTAAACACCATGCTGGTGTAGGTTGTTGGATTTCTGGGTAAATGTTCTGTATGCCGGTGAGGATACAGTTGGTGATTGGGTGCGCAAATATCAAGATTCCCTTGATCTTATGATGAAAGGCTATACTAGCCATGAGGTGTACTTTAATTGAGCTTGTTGAGAGACCCGATTTCTTCAGTTCTAGCATGTTGTCCAGCACTAATGGGAGTGGCGCTGTAACTGCGGTTAACTGTTTTTGTTGACATCATACTGTGAACCTTTTCCATTTTTGGAGGTGAGTATTGCAAGTGGTTGATCTCCTGCTATTTAGTAACATTGTCTTAAACATACAGCTAAGGGTAGCATAAAATCCCTCCTGAGCAGCTGTACTGAAACTTTACCTGTAAGGGATTAAGAAGCTCAAATAACTTGATTGGCACCTGACCAAAAGGACCAATAAGAAAAGAAGATACTTTCAAATCTGGGGGGAGAGGTTTTGTTTGTGCCCCTTTTGGTGTTCCCTCTCTGGACGGAGAGAGAGAGACCAGGCAGGAAAAACATCTCCTGAAAACATACCTGAAATGAGCATCCAAGTTTACAAAAATTGTAAGTAGGGGCAAGGAAATACGTTAGATTATCTTTTGTTTTAGCTTGTGAATTTTCCCTATGCTAAGAGGGAGTTTTATTCCTGTTTTTTGTAACTTTGAAGCTGAGCCTAGAGGGGAATCCTCTGTGTTTTAAATCTTTTTATTACCCTGTAAAGTTACCTTCCAACCTGATTTTTGCAGGTGTGATTCTTTTACTTTTTCTTTAAATAAAGTTCTTACTTTAAGCACCTGACTGATTTTCAGTGTCCTAGAGACAAAGGGTCTGGTCAGTACTCACATTATTCTCAAGCCTCCCCAGGAAAGCGGGTGAAGGGGCTTGGGGAAATATTTTGGGAAACTAGGGACTCAAAGTGACCCTTTTCCTGAATTTTTGTCTAAATCACTTGGTTTTGGCAGCAATACTGTCCAAGGACAAGGAAAGGATTTGTGTCTTGGGGAAGTTTTTAACCTAAGCTGGTAGAAAATAAGCTTAGGGGGTCATTCATGCGGGTCCCCACATCTGTACCCCAGTGTTCAGAGTGGGAAGGGAACCCTGACACATGTATTTAACTTGTTCTGAACAGGCTAATTTGTCATTTTTGAACCATGAAGGAGCCAGGCTTTCAAGTGAAGTTTCTCTGGATTTGGGTGGAGAGTCCTGCCTTTGCTCTGTGAGACGAGGTCTGCCCGCAGTGGAAGAGTTCATGGGGTGCATGCTGCCATGCGCATCAGGTAAGGGTATCAGGTCTGCCTGGGCCACATTGGGACTATCAGTATGATGTGGGTCTTGTCAGCATGTATTTTCTGTATCACTTGTGAGATCAGTGGGATCCGTGGGAATGCATATATGAGTGATGCGTCGTATGTGATGAGGAAGGCATCTCCCAGTGACTGGGATCCCAGTCCTGATCTGGAGCAAAAGAGTGGGCACTTGTGGTTTAGTGGTGATGCAAATAGGTTGATGGGGGGAAGCCCCATCATTGAAATGTTGACTGTAGGATTCTGTTGTTTATTTCCCATTTATGTTCCTGGAAAAACTGTCTGCTTAGTGTGTCCAGTGTCATGGCATCTTGGGAGATAGGAGGCCGAGATATTTATTTTGTGGTGTATGCACCAGTTCCACAGTTTCGTGGGCTCGGTGCATAATGAGTAGGAGTGAGCTCCTCCTTGGTGACTGATACAGAACATGCATGCTATATTGTTGGTCATTATCCACTGACTGGTCCTTTATGCTTGGTAGGAAGTGCCTGCAGGCATTGCGTATTGCACATAGCTCTAGTAGATTGATGTATAGTCGGGTTTCTGCTTTTGACCACCTGCCTTGAACAGTGAGTTGGTTCAGCTGGGTTCCCCAGCCTCTCAACGAAGCGTCCATCGTGATTATTATTGATGGTGGATCCTGCTGAAAGGGGATCCCCATGCACACATTCTCTGGTTTTGTCCACCATTGTAAGGAGACCAAGACTTTTGGTGGCACTGTTAGTCTCTTGTTCAGGCTGTGTTTGCTGGGGAAGTATACTGAGCTGAGCTAGCCTTGTGGGAAGCGCATATGAAGTCTTGTGTGTCTTACCACAAACATTGTGGCCACCATGTGACCTAATAGTTGTAAGCAGGTTCGTGCTGATGTTTGAAGGCTATTGTTGACTACTTAGATGAGGCCAGTCAATGTTACGAATCTGCTCATGGGTAATGATGCTCTGGCCTCGGTGGAATGGAGGTGTACCTGATGAAGTCCAGTTGTTGTACTGGAAGTAGGGTTGATTTTGTTCATTTATTTGTAATCCTGGATTCTGAAAGAGGGTGATACATTCTGCACAATGTTTATCGCTTCTTCTTGAGTCAGACCTTTCAGTAGACAATCATCTACACAGGTGCAAATCATTATCCCTCATTTCTGTAAGTGTGCTACCACTACTGCAAGGGTTTTGGGAAAGTCTCTTGATGAGGTGGAAAGGCCAAAAGGTAGTATTCTGTATAGACAGTGATTGCCCCCCACTGTGAACTATAGAAACTGTCTGTGAGGGGTGTGTATGATGATGTGAAAATATGCATCTTGTAGGTCGAGGGCTGAAAACCAGTCCCCCCTTTCTAGCACTGGTATTATCGTGGTCAGTGTGACAATCTTGAATTTTTGGGTTTGTATAAATTTGTTGAGCTTTCTGAGATCCAGAATGGGTCTCCAGCCACCATTTTTCTTCTGGGTCAAGAAATAGTGGGAGTAAAAACCCTTCCCTCTGTGTTGTGGGGAAACTTGCTCCACGGCACCTAACTGTAGAAGATGGTTTACTTGCTGTCTTAAAAGATGCTCATGAGAAGGGTCCCTGAAGAGGGACAGGGAAGGAGCTGAGGAAAGGGGGGTGGGAGAGAAAGGGGATGGCATAGCCCAGTCTTACGAACTCCACAACCCATTGATCCATTGTTATCAACGCCCAGGCTTGGTAAAATGGGCGTAGTCTATGGTCAAAGAAACATGGTATTGGCGCTGTATAGTGGGGGAGGTCGTTCAGACCCTTGACCAAATATTCAAAACTGTTGTTTGGAGGAAGCCAGTTGCGATGTTGCGGGCTGACTTTGAGATGTTCTCCAGCTCTGTAGCTGCTGTCTGTTTCTTTGTAGTTTGTATTGTCTTTGTTGTGGGTGATGTTTTTGTGTCCAAACCCATGGAACATAAGCAGAAATTGGGCTTGTTTTAGGCTGAGTTGGCTAGTGTTGGCTAGTTTTGGGCTTATTAGGGTTTTTTAAGTAGCTTGTAGCTTTTTTTTTTTTGGATCCTTGCCCTGCCCTCAGGCCCAGCCAATCAGAAAGTCTGAATGGTGATTTGGCTCCAGCTGCTGCGTCGCCTGAGTGCCTGCGTGTGGTGACCTGCAGGTGGGGCGACATGATGTGCATGTGGACTGTGCTTTGAACAATTTAAAGTTCCTGGTTTTGCCTGGTTCAGCCAGATATTAGCTCCCGGAGGCAACAGCAAGGAAAGTAACCAGCACCCAGAGGGGTGTCAAACAAGCATAAATAGCCATTGTCCAGCAAAGGAACTACAATTCAATGACTCACCTGAACGAGGCCACACTGGGGGAATTGCTCAATCTTGCCTGGGGACTCAGCAATGCCCCCCCGACATGCCAGGACTTGTGCTCCAAAGCACATGGACTGAGGGTATAAAACCTAACACAGGGGGCCTATGCTTGGCCTTTATCCTTCACCACCTATGCTGCAAGCAACAAGGACACTCTGAAGTCTAAAAAAGAAAAGGAGTACTTGTGGCACCTTAGAGACTAACAAATTTATTAGAGCATAAGCTTTCGTGAGCTACAGCTCACTTCATCGGATGCCTCAGCATAGTCTGTGTGGTATGTAGATTGTAATGGATTTTTTACCTTCAGTCCTTTCGGTATGATGTCCATCTGTTTGCATTTGGAGAGGAAGATGATGTCTGTCTGTATCTGTGCGAGTTTTTTCATGAAGTTGACAGATTTCCACTCTATACGGCTAAATTCAGTGCCTTGCATAATGACAGGTTTCAGAGTAGCAGCCGTGTTAGTCTGTATTCACAAAAAGAAAAGGAGTACTTGTGGCACCTTAGAGACTAACAAATTTATTAGAGCATAAGCTTTCGTGAGCTACAGCTCACTTCATCGGATGACCTGAAGTCTGCAACTGAGGGGACTGGCACAGATTTCAAGAGTGAAATCTGTGTACTATGACTGCAATATCCATTGGAGTGAAAAAAACTGCTTCATCTAGATGTTGCCCACTCTAATAGGGTTGAGAGTTTATACTGCGTGCTTATATTTTGTTTTCTTTTGGTAACGAACTCTGACTTTTTGCCTATCACAAAATCTATCTTTTGTAGTCAATAAATTTGTTTTACTGTTTATCTTTACCAGTGAGTTTGTATGAAGTGTGTGGCAAATCTGCTCACGTTTTGCAAAGGCTGGTGTATATCCACTTTACTCTGATGAAGTGGTGAACCAATTAATAAATTTGCATTGCTCATCTTGAGCAGTGTAAGATGGTATATTCCTGGGGTACAGTGCTGGAAGCTGGGGGTGGGATTTGGCTGGTGCCTTTCTCTGTGTGATTCATGAGTGGCTCTGGGAGCTTCATGCAATCTAGTTGGGTGTGGGGCTCCACATGTGGTTGTGCTGAGTGATAACAGCACCTGGAGGGGTTTGCTGCTGGTCACTAGTAAGGCATTGTAAGAGACAGCCCAGGTTGGAGAGAGTTCAGGGGGGCACCACAGTCCTACAGTCCTAGACTGCACCCTGGGGATCCCGTGACACAGAGTGTTGGGGTTGGCTTGTTTTGACAAGGGATTAGCTTGTTTTTTGGCTTATTTTGAAATCCGGATTGCTTATTTACAGCGTGAAAGTTTGCAACTTTACGTAGTGTCGCTGAGGAGTATACTTTTCAACTGAAAAGGCTGAGCCTTTTGTGGTTCTTGTCCTGAGGGGTGGATCTGTAATGAGGCTGTTTCCTGTGTTGATTTGCGGATTTGACCTCTAGAGAGTTGGGCTGTGGGTGGGAGAACAGGAAATCCATCCCTTTGGTGGGGATATAATATTTTCTGTCTGCCCTTTTGCATATTGGTGGTACCATCACTGGCATCTGTCAGATTGTCTCCGATGGTTCCATGATGTCATCATTTAATTGGGAGAGCTATCTTGGAGGATGAAGATGTTTGGAGGATTTGTAACAATTTATGCTGGTTATCCTGAATCATCTCCGGTGGGATATCTTGACTGATGGCTACTCGTTTAAACAGTTCTTGAAATTGTTTGAAGTCATCAGCTGTGATGGGGGTGGTGGCATTACAGCTTTATCTGGGGATAACAATGATTTGTGTGCAGGTGATGTGACCTCTGGTCTGTGCCTTCTTCTCTCTCTTCTCCTATGTACCTCTGAAGTCTCCTAGCTAGGGGATGGTGGGGGTGACCAATTTCACCCCTGGTTGGAGTTGCTGGTCTGGTATGATGGGACCCTCGAGTGGCATAGAGGACTCAAGGGATCCATTGCAAGGGGAAGAGCATAGGTGGGCACATCCATGGCTGCCCATACCAAGATTGTACGTCTTGTCTATATTGGGTTTTGAGTCTCATGGGTTCCCAAGGTGGTCTCCGTGCAGTGGGTGAAGAGTGTTGAGATGAAAAGTGACTTCCATCTTGATCATTGTCCTCATTGCTCAGTATAGACGGGTGATAGGCGATATCATTTGCTATATATTAGTATGCATAGGAGGACTGTCGGGGGCTGAATGGGGTGACTGCAGCACTGAGGAGACTGCAATGTCTTTATGTTGTAAGAATTGTTGCGGTGCTATTAGTTTCAGTACTGTCAGTGTCGATGCTGTTGATTTAGATGGTACTGGTGTCTGTGACGATGGCTTATGTGTTGTCTTGGGTCTGTAGCTCGGTGCCGATGTACCCATCGGTGCCAGGGATGGGGGCATGGCTACTAGTGAGGGCCTTGGCACCGTGTCTCTCACCGGAGTGGTAGGTGCCATTGAGGAGGAGACATGATTACGTCTCAACTCCTTCTCCTTGCAGTGGGGCTCGGCAAAGGTCCTGGTGTGGACGGTGCCGAAAGTGCCTGATGCCTCAAAGGTGCTTACCTGTGTGGAGGTCAGCACCGAGGACAGCCACCTGGTTGGCAACCGCTTCTTTTTCTGTGTCTCTCTATGTGGGGAGGTTGCAGCTCTTTCCATGTATTTTTGGAGGACTGGGTGCTTTCTTCAGTTGAGGCTGTGCCTGGGGAGCCATCAGAAGGAGAGGTTTTCTCTCCTGTTTCAGAGGCTGGCTGAAGTGATTTTTCTATCAGGATCAGCATTAGGCATGGGTTTCTGTCACACCTGGCTCTCGCTTTTAGGTTGCTACAGTGAGGGCACTTCTGAGGGATGTGCAACTCCCCAAGGCAACGGACACAAAAGGAGTGCCCATCAGAGATGGACATGGCTTCGCAGAATGAGCCGCATCTCTTAAATCCTGGAGAACTAGACATTTTGTAGTGGGGACAGGTTTCCCGCTTCGGAAGAAGCTAATGTAAAAAAAAAGATTTTTCTTTACTTAAGTGCAAAGTAGGTACTCCAGTACTAACTGCACTACTTAACTACCAAACTCTACTAAACAATCTAATTTAATTTGTTAAGGTTGAGCAAAAGATGTTGGGACACTGCCAGAGAACACTGTCTGAGGCTGAGGATGGCTGAGAAGGAACTGAGGGGGTCGGGTGGCGCACAAGTTAGATGAGGTGCCAACGGTGCCGCAAGATGACTACTGCTTACGCGGTAGCCAGACCAACACTGCTACCAAAAATCTCTGATTAACAGCGCCGGGACACACCAACACCTGAAGTAGAGCACCCACAGGGACATCGCTCGAAGAAGAACCAGTTTTTCTGAGTTGTCCCTGTGTAATCTCAGTTACTCACTTGAACACCCTGGTCTGGAAGAGCAAGGTTTCCTTGAACTGCACCAAGTTAGTTTCTAGCTTGAACTGGGTGTAATCAACAATGGCACTGATTCGAAGTTCTAGCTCTCGGCTGCTCTCTTCCAGAACAGTGTGGGCGGGTTCGGGGTCTGTCTCTATCACCTTCAAATAGAAATGAGAAAAACAACAGTAACCTGACTGAGCACTTGAGCCCCTCCAGAGCCAGACTTGGTACCACCATCAAAACAGTGAGGGCCATTCAGACACAACCATCCTGAACTTTCCTTCTGATACCCATTCCTTTGCCATTGATTATCTGGACATAGGTGCTAGAACTAGGGGTGTGGAAGGTGCTGCAGCACCCCCTGACTTGAAGTAGTTTCCATTGTATACAGGATTTACAGTTGGGTTCAATGGCTCTCAGCACCCCCACTATAAAAATTGTTCCAGCAATTCTGGTTCTGGAGCAAACAGACACCACCCGGATGACAGGGAGAACTGTCTGTGGGAGCACTATGAGGTGGCTGTGTCTCAACCCTATGTCTCAGCAGAGGGGTTGAGGAAATGGTGTCTGCAGATCAGAATTGGTGAAGAAACATAAAGGAGCCCAGGCCTGAATGACCAATATCACATTGCTCCCACCCCTTGTTAATACAGTGCTCCCACCACAGCAGACACGTGCGTAAAGAAGCCCATGGCTGAATGAACAGAGACTGACTTTCCCTTTTTTCTTAGTAGTGGGTGTTTTTCTCCAGATCGTGACTGGGAGTAAATGAGACTGAATTCCTTTCCATCCCAGGTGAGACAAGCATGTCTGGATCAGGGTGGAGGGGAATTGATTGGAAAGGCCTGGAGGTACTGCTACTTCTTATGGATAAAGAAAATATTTGTCTTCTTGGCCATTCAACCTTCCAGAACTTTGAAACATTCATCACCTGTTTTTCGGTTTGACCTGGTAAAAGCTATAAAGAGAGAGACAGAAGAAGAAAATACTTCTATGGTACCTGAGCAGACCTGCTACATAGCTAATGAAGCCACCTGCTAACACTTGTTGTCTAATACGACCCTGCACACAGTAATGATTTCATGAGGGAAATCTCAGCTGTTAAAATGTGGAGAATGCTCACTTCAAACTACAGGTAGGGTAACGGAAACACACAATGGGGAAGCAGGGTCATTCTTCCACAAGGAACCTGTAACTAGAACCTTCAGGGTCTAATTCCCTCCTGACTGAAATCAGACTAAGACATTTTAAGGACAAAATGGACCATTAGATCATCTAGTCTGACGTCCATTATAACCGAGGCCACAGCATTCCACCCAGCTGCCCCTGCACTGCTCCCACTAGCCCACTGCGCAACTTGGCTAACTCCTATTTCCAGAAAGGCCTCCAGTCTGAATTGGAAGACATCCAGAAATGGAGAATCCACCTCTTCCCTTGGTAGCTTGTTCCGATGGTTCATCACCCTGGCTGTTAAACATTTGTGCAGAGCAGCTGGAGCTGATTAGTCAGCAGTGAATGTGAGCCTTTGTCTTTAGGCTTTACATGGATGGCTCCAAATGCTATTGTGTTTGTTTCACTTGCTCTCATAATCTCACTTCTTACCTTCCTCTTTTTTGGGCGTGTGTTCATCAGGCTTCTCAGAGCATCCACCCACTTGACGGTACGCAGGCGGTCGTCCCAGTCAGGGACCTGGTCCGCAGGAAGCTGGAAGGTGATTCTGGACACCTTACACTTAACTGTGTGCATTTTGAAGGTGGCAGGAACATTAGATTTCAAAGTCACTGTGATGTCCTTAGAACATTCAGCATGGAGGTGGCCAACCTGGAGAGGATCAGAGAGCCAATGCCATTATTTCATCCATGGTCAGTCTGTGGCCAGCAAAGGATGGAGTGTTATTGTGAGCTACACGGAGAAGAAATGGAAGGGCTAGAATGTGAGTCTTCATTTTTCCATGCAATGAATTTGGTGCCAGATTCACCTCTGTTTATTGCTAGCCTAGGCAATGGTGGTGCATGCTTCCCCACATGGACACCAGCAACAACACACTGGAGGGACCACCTCTAGGAAGCTGCTCCATCTGGATCTAATGGGAAGAAGATGCAGAGCTGGATACCAGCATACAGATGACACCAGAATCTAGAGCAACTCAGTCTCCCTCAGTGGCCTCATGTCACAGGGTTTCTGGTCCCATAAATTAAGGAGGTTCAGCTCACCTGTGCCAGAACAGCCATTCCCAGTTTGGCCAATGAAGAGGGCGGAGTGGCACCTGGGGGATTATAAAGGACTAGGGAGAGCCGGAGAGTCAGGAGGCCAGAGAGGTTTGAGGCCAGCTGTAGAGAGCCCCCTGCAGGCCCTCTGTGGAAAGAGGGAGGTATCCTCAGGAAGCCTGCTGACTTTCAAGAGCCAAAGCCAGTGCCAGGAGGCTGAAAAGGGCTGAGGGCTAGGGAGCCAGCAGACGGGCTAGCTGGCAGACCTTCCTGAGCCAGAGAGACAAGCCAGAGACAGCCAGAGAGGGCTGAAGGCTGAGAGCAGCAGAGGGAGACACTTGCTAGCTCTCTAAGCTGCAGGGCTGAAGGCTGGGAGTGAAGTGTGGTGAGGGGCGCCAGAGTCAGAATGGGGGCAAAGTGAGGGCACCAGGGCTCTCCTTGAGGTACTGTTATGGATTATGTGCAGGGGATGTTTGTAATAAATGAATAGGGCTATTTATAGTGAGAAAGACTGTTTGGGCTATTACTGGGGACTCTGGCGGAGGGAAACTGAGGCAAACGTGCCTGTTCTGCCACAAGAGGGTGCTCTAGGAAGGCACAGCTCTATCACACCTTACTTTAAAAAGGGAATGGACTTTTTTAACCAAGAGAAATTCTGCAACCGAGAGCCCTCTGGGAGCAAGAGCAGTTTCCCAGCAGGTTAGGATCCCATGATTCTCCCACGAGAACTGACAGTTCTGCCCCCACAGAGCTCCCTCCTCTGCAAGCCCAGGGATTCAGAGAACTGACCCAAGACACAAATTGGAGCTCCTGCCTGGCAGCGAGGAGCACTGCCACCTAGCCTTGGGTCAGTGCTCTGCTAACTACACATAACTTGCTGAGCAACCTCTTGTGCATGGGGAAAACAAAGTGGTCCCTGTATACCTGGGGAGAGAAGACAAGCGAAGCCGCAGTAGGCCATTCAAACCTCATCACGTCTGCTTTGCTGCGATTGGTTATCGTGAAGGTCACCTGGTAGGGCTTCCCGATGTGACAGTCCCCAAACTGGATGTGATCTTCTCTGGCAGCTATAAAGAATGAAAATTGGGATGCTCACTGATTTGGTTATAGCACTTGTAGGGCAGTAACTGCTCACACAGCACCCTTCCCCTCATACATGTGACGTCCTTCCCATCCATTGGCACATACACACCTGCTTCAACCAGAGAGAGGTCTTAAAGCAGCCCCTCCTCAAGCAGTGCATCCAACTCTCATCCACGGACACACGCACCACCCCACTCACTGAAATCAAAAAGTCTCTCCAATACATTACAGCCTGCAACACACCTTTCCACTTGGAGGACATACGCTCAGGTGTCCTGTGTAACAGAGACACACAAACTCAGCTGTAGAGAGGGCACAATAAGTAGGGCCTGTGATGTTGCACCCCCATAATGCTTTATAGAAGTTTGCTTATGAGTGTAAATATGACATAACTGGAATATGTTTTATGCTAGATATACCATGTAACATATCTCTGCAAAGGCTATGATCTATTGGATATATTCATCCTGTTTGTATGCATGTATCATTTTTGTATTCAAAGTTATGAATATTGGCTATGTACTTGTTTGATTTTAAGTAGCCTCAGTGAAGCAGTTGATCAGCTTCTTGAGAAAAGACTATTTTCAGTAAGTGCCCAAACAAGAAACACTTAAGCTAACAATGAACGTTGAGAGACACCAATCCCCATCTGAAATTTCCTGGGAATGTGGCATTGGTCTGTAAGGAACTGAGTCATGCATGGACATGTGACTTGCCCATGTGACTCCAAAACTCCATCTTGGAGCTGGATTCTACATAGGAGAGGAGAAGGGATTTCAACCCACAAGAGAGAGATTATATAAGCCCCTGGGGAAACCCCTCCATTTTGTCTTCAGCTGGCTCAAGAGATAGCCTCTCCACCCCCAAAGGATGCCTGAAAGAAACTGGAACAAAGGACAGTAACTACAGGGTTGTAAGTGATTGCTGGACCCAGACTAGAAGGAGGCTAGTCTATCAAAGAAGCTTATTGGAACATTTCTGAGGGTGAGATTTATCTGCATTTAGTTTCCTACTGTATTAGGCATAAACTTGCATATTTTATTTTATTTTGTTTGGTAATTTACTTTGTTCGGTCTGTTATTACTTGGAACGACTTAAATCCTACTTTCTGTATTTAATAAAATCACTTTTTACTTCTTAATTAACCCAGAGTAAGTATTAATACGGGGGGGGGGGGCAAACAGCTGTACATATCTCTCTATCAGTTTTATAGCGTGAACAATTTATGAGTTTATCCTGTATAAGCTTTATACAGGGTAAAATGGATTTATTTGGGGTTTGGACCCCATTGGGAGCTGGGTATCTGAATGCTGGAAACAGAAGCACTTCTTAAGCTGTTTTCAGTTAAGCCTGCAGCTTGTGGGGGACGTGGTTCAGACTTGGATCTGTGTTTGCAGCAGGCAAGCATGTCTGGCTCAAACAAGGCAAGGTATTGAAGTCCCAAGCTGGCAGGGAAAACGGGCTCCGAGATAGTCTAGACACATCAGGTGGCAGTCCCAAAGGAGTTTCTGTGATCCAGCTCATCACAGGGCCCTACCAAATTCACTGTCCATTTTGATCAATTTCATAGACAGAGGGTTTTAAAATTGGTCAATTTCACAATTGCAGATGTTTACATCTGAAATTTCATGGTGTTGTAATTGTGGGGGTCCCAACCCAGGAGAGGGTCATAGGGGGTTTCAAAGCTGATGTAGGGGGGCCGTGGGATTGCCACCCTCACTTCTGTGCTGCCTTCAGCTGGTCTCTGAAGGTAGCACAGCTGAGGAGCTTCTGCTGCCAGGGAAAGCACATGGAGGTGGGTCTGATCTCCCACCAAGAGTGGCCATACAGGGAAAGAGGAAGTCCTATCCCTCCACAGCCCAGCAGACTAGCAGCTAGAACTTGGTGAACGGCAACAGCCCTCTCACTGGGGTGCCCCCAGCCCTACCCCTTCTCTGCCCCTCCAATAGCTAGATTTCATGGGGGAAGTCTGATTTCATGGTCCATGTCACGTTCTTCACGGCCGTGAATTTGGTAGGGCTCTAACACTAAGTACCACACATGCTAGCAACTCCTTATAGCTGCAGTCTCCACTGGATGTCACAGAAAGTGGGCTGTTTGACCTGACATGTCCCTTTTAGGGATACTCCCCAAGTCCATATTGGCCATTTCTGACCCTCCTCTTCTATTATTAACAATTAACAGCACTGTTTTCTCTGGACATAAGGTCCCCTCTCCTCTAAGCCCTGGTATTGTTCCCACTTCCTGCCTGCTCTCAATAGTTTGGTCTTCTTATGCTCCTGGAGCAGCGTAGGTTTTCACCAATCTATATAGCTTCTACCTCCCCCTTCAAAATCCCAACACCACCGGCTCTTATCAGCTAAACAGACAGCAAAATTTCCATGGACTTCAACAGCAGCAGGCTCATTCATTCCAAAATCCTGATTTACCTTCTAAAAACCTCAAAGGGACCAAACTATTCTCAACAACGCCTCTTACCCTCCACTCTGTCTTCCTCCAGCTGCCCCTCTGCATTCTCCTCATTGCTCTCTGCTACCAGCCCATGGATGTTCTCCAGCGTGATATCGTCTTGGTAGCCCTCTCCCACCATCTGAATGCAGGTTTCCTCATACTGGTTGTCCACCACTGACAGATGGATTTTCCCTTCCACCCGCTGGGCCAGGCTGGGTTTGAAAAGCACATCAAACTCTGCCGACTCACCATTCTGCAGGATTAGGGAGGCTGTGTGGGGTTTCCTTCCTGCAAAGGAATGGAGCATTTGGTCTGGAAATCAGACCTGAGAGTTGCAGACATACAGAAGGAGACATTCCTAAGAGGTTTGAACAGGAAAACCAACTAAAGCATGGCTGTCCCCAAACCCTTGTTCTCCTGGAGGGTGGCTGAGTTCCACAGGGAGGAGGTCACATGACAGACTTGCTCCATACTGCAGGGTCTATGAATATGTCTTTGCTGCAGAATTAACTTGGGCTCTTACTCAAATGCTGGTTCCAACCTGACTCCCATCCACACACAAAACCCTCCTCACTCCATTCAGTACGATGGTGCTTTCAAACAGGGCTAGCTGACCTGTCCATGGCTATCGGCTACAGGTGAGGCACTGCTTTCTCTCAGGCTGGTAACCCCTGCAGCAAGTACTCAGGCTAAACCATTTGAGTGCTGGTAATCCTCAAATGCCTTCCTACAATTCCCCCAGGTGCCCAGAAGGACAAATTCTCCCCCAATTCACTGTGAAAGAATCACAGAGCAGCTCCATGCACTGCGGCACAAACACTCATGGGAAGTGCCCCGGAAGTCCTGGTGTCTGCAGCACCAATGAGGACCCAGTAACTCAGGCAGCACTTTCTGGCCTAGCTGATCACTCCTGGGCTAGGCTAGTCTTGGGGCTCAGACCCGGGTGCCAATCACCTGACTTAACTTCACAGTGAAGGCATCCCCTACGAGAGCTGCTGGAATTCTTCACTCCTGCCAGCATCATTGCATTTACCTTCTCTGCCCGATTCATCTCCCTCACTCTGATCCACATAGAGGCAGTGAGTTGTAGGCCTGGATTTCAGTGAGAAAACTCCATAGTCATCCAACAGGTCAACCATCACCTGGAGAAAGAAAAACACAAAGCATGGCAACACGGGCTAGGACATGGGGTAGCAAGTGGAGTCATCGAATGTTACCGATGTTCCAGAGAACCAAACACTCATTGCTTTCACTGTTAGAATGTAATCAAACAGAACAGACTATATTCCTCTGAAATTGAATAGACTAGAATTAGAATTAAATTCAACTGAATACAACAGAATGCAATTAGAAGGTAATCAAACAGAACAGAATATAATTAGAAAGTATTAAAAGGTAACGATAGAATAGTATTAAAACAGAATTCATTTTAATACTTTCTAATTATAATCAAGTAGAATAGCATGTAATTATAGTATAATAGCATGTAATCAATTAGAATAGAATGTTACTGAGTAGAATGGAATTAGAACATAATAGAATGTAATTAGAAGGTAATCAAATAAAATAGAATGTAATTAGACAGTATTAAAATGTAATCATGTAGAGCAGAATGGAATTAGAACATAACAGAAGCATTCTCATAATTATAACCAAACTGTGAAGAGGAAAACAGTTGTCTTCTGATATTGTTAACTAAGAATGACAAATTGGTCAGAAAATCTGACGCCCCCAAGGGCAAGTAAGTGAAAGTAAGTAAGTCAGTCATTCGTGATCTTGGCTGAGTGACACCCATTTCAATTAGTGGATTATTAAGGCACAGAAAGGAGAGCTGGTGCAGAGGGCCATAATATCAGACTGGAGAAGACACTGAAGAAGTTATTGGGAAGGAGACAAAGATGAACAGTCAAAAGCCTTCCCCTTTGGAATTGTCCTATAGAATCTGATAGAAAATAGGAGCTTTTCTATTGTTCTCCAGAAGCATCCTATGGAATTTAACAGAGAATTATATCCTTACTACGGATGGCTCAAAACACATGCAGAAAGGATCTCATTATATATTCAATTCCACAGAGTTTTAATGTGCTTTCTAGACATCTCTACTGGCTTCATTTGTATTAAGTTCTATAAGGCTTGTCCGTAACCGGAGGAAAATTTGCTTCAGTGCCATTTTTAAGCTTTTGCCTAGCAAGTTATTACCTGGACGGGTATCACGCCACTGTTCTTAAGGACAAAAGGGAGTTTCTCTGAATGCTCTAGCAGGAGCCTCTTGAAGAGGAGCAGTGGGTTCCCTCTTTTGTTGCGGAGGACAGGGCGCAAGATGTTCACTTGGGGGAAGTTCCCATCCCCGGTGATATCAAATGTTAAATTTCGTGATTTAGCGACCAAGCTGCAGGGAGTAGGAAAAAATCATTGTTCCAGGCACATGCCTGCTATGTACACAGGGGACAGGAAAGCCCGCCCCCAGGAAACAGTGGGTTAAATTACCTTGGCAGTCCATCAATGAAAGCTTCAAAAATGCACTGGTAGTTCTGCATCGTCTGTGGGGTGAAAGTCACTGTAGCAAAGGCATGGGAGTGGCTGGGGACGCACATCCGAATGGGATCCACCTCGAAGATGTCATTAATGCGGGCAGCAGCCTTAGGGGAAACCCAGACAGCAGGGGTGGCTATGAAATACCCCTCCCATAGACACAGTCAGTGGAATTCACACACACAAAACATACACAGTATATAAGAGCCACAGAGTCAAGACTCTTCCCTCAGCTGTCAGGAGGTTCTCCTCTCCTGTCTCAGGAAGGGATGTCAAACAGCATGTTTCTTGACTTAACGAATGTGCTGTCAGGATCAGAAAAAACACATCCTGTTCCAAGTGGTGGGAAAGTGGTGGGGTATTTGAGACAACAGTATGTGATAACTAAAGGCAAGGGCTCACTTTTTAGCAGCCACCACTGCAGCATAGCACATAGCTGTTTGTATGGCTGAATTAGTCACTCAGTTAACTCCACACTTTAGTGCCTAGATTTATTGCCCATCAGACCCTTTGTGTATATCACGAATATCACTAAACACCAGACTAAATGAGAGAAAGCCATCCAGATGAAGAAGAAGAAAAAAGAGATCAAAGGGTACAACCCAGACTGGCTTTACGCCGGGGCAGACCAACACATCAGTGCCATTCCTCTGTGTATAATTTTGTCAAGGGTCAGGATTGACTTAAGGAAGGGGCTTGTCACAGTGTGAGATGCTGGCAAGTCTGGCAGTGGAAGGGGGGATAATTAGGGTTGCTTATCACAAAATAGTTTGTTGGGCTTTTCTGACTGGCTGCTGTGAGGAATGGGGACTCTGTCACCCCTATGGGTAAGAGGGGACGTTTCTTTCTAGGACTCCTTGGGGATTGTTTTATTCTTCCTCACAGTACATGGTTACTAATCAGATCCATATCTTATGAGATCCCATGTGATCAGTGCTCAGCTTACCATACCTCATTCCAGGCACCGCCAGCAATGGGCTGATCGGGAGGCTTCACGGTGGATCTGGCTACACGGTATCAGCTTGGGCAGCAGTCTAACACTATTGGGCAGGGGTGGGAGTGACATTCTATCACCCTACACTGGTCCAGACCAGGCAAGGCTGAAACACACATCTCAGAAACCCTGCATGCTGCTCCAACTTGCTTGTGGGGCCTCCAGTGGATTGTCCCACACCCGTCCCTTCAGCTCTTATTCTGACCTTGCTGGAGACAGGCTTGACCGCGAGGACCACATCACAAGGAATTCTGCCCATATTGGCGATCTTGAACCGAGCTGTTGCCTGGTGCCCAACCAGGACGTTATTGAAGATGAACTTGTTCTCATCTGATACAAACACTCCTCCACCTTCCACTGTCTGCAGGATCTGGTAAAGGTTGATGTTGCTGCAGATCCTATGTTCCTCAAAAATGGTCCCGATGTCATCAACCACAAAGACTGAGGGAAGATAGACATGACAGCTGAGACCATGTGTTCTCTTCTGGGCTGAGAAACATAGGCCTAGTTTGTCTTGGGAGCAACTCTACTGACTTCAGTGACATTAATGCAGGATGAACTTGACTCAAGAACCCTTTTTTCACAAGTCAGGGTAATGGCACACCCCTGAGTGAGTTGTCAGCAATTTGTATTGAACCTCAGACCTCTGGATCTTAAGGCATGTGCCTACCACCTACATTTGTCTATCCCGCATCCACTCAGCGTGGCACTCTGTCCCACATTAGTGGTGGCTGGGCCACTCTGAGAGGGGTTTATGAGCCCACTACAGTCTGAGTCAACATTTATTTCCAGCAGTAGAAGCTGGATATGAGTCAGCAGTGTGCCCTCATTGCCAAGAAGGCCAACAACATATTGGGCTGTATTAATAGGAGCATTGCCAGCAGATTGAGGAAAATGATTATTCCCCTCTATTCGGCACTGGTGAGGCCACATCTGGAGTATTGTGTCAGTTTTGGTCCCCCCACTACAGAAGGGATGTGGACAAATTGGAGAGAGTCCAGTGGAGGACAATGAAGATGATCAGGGGGCTGGAGCACATGACTTACGAGGAGAGGCTGAGGGAACTGGGGTTATTTAGTCTGCAGAAGAGAAGAGTGAGGGGGGATTTGATAGCAGCCTTCAACTACCTGAAGAGGGTTCCAAAGAGGATGGAGCTCAGCTGTTCTCAGTGGTGGCAGATGATAGAACAAGGAGCAATGGTCTCAAGTTGCAGTGGGGGAGGTCCAGGTTGGATACTAGGAAACACTATTTCACTAGGAGGGTGGTGAAGCACTGGAATGGGTTACCTAGGGAGGTGGTAGAATCTCCATCCTTAGATGTTTTTAAGGTCCGGTTTGACAAAGCCTTGGCTGGGTTGATTTAGTTGGGGTTGATCCTGCTTTGAGCAGGGGACTGGACTAGATGACCTCCTGAGTTCTCTTCCAACCCTAATATTCTATGATTCTATGTTCCTTTGACTTGGATACTTTTTGCCCGGGTGAGGATGGAGTACAGCTGATGCACGCACTTCAGGGTTTGGCCCAGAATCTATTCCTCAGACCAACTCTTTTCTCATGATCCCTCATGGCAAAAAAGCAACAGCCACTGGGGAATGGCAAAGCAGATATGCTGCAGGCCTCTCCGTCAGCCTATCCAGCCCTTCCAGACGCCAGCCTCTCTCTTGGGGAGGAAGAGGACAGAAGGCCCAGTCCAAAGCCCATGGAATTCAGTGAGACTCTTTCCACTGACTTCAGTTGGCTTTGGATCAGGCCCAGAAGGAGCTGTGCAAGCCTGTGCTGAGAAACACTATCTACTCAGCTCCTGCAGGCGCTCTGCACTGGTGACTGTTGCGACACCAGGCTTTAAAAGGGTGACTAAAGCTGGGGGCAGTGCAGAGGTGGAAGCCGAAAGCTTTGACCTATGGAGTTAAGTATCAGAGGGGTAGCCATGTTAGTCTGGATCTGTAAAAGCGGCAAAGAGTCCTGTGGCACCTTATAGACTAACAACATATTGGAGCATAAGCTTTCGTGGGTGAATACCCACTTCGTCGGATGCATGTAGTGGAAATATCCAGAGGCAGGTATAAATATGCAAGCAAGAATCAGGCTAGGGATAACGAGGTTAGGTCAATCAGAGAGGATGAGGCCCTCTTCTAGCAGTTGAGGTCTGAACACCAAGGGAGGAGAATATGCTTTTGTAGTTGGCTAGCCAGTCACAGTCTTTGTTTAATCCCGAGCTGATGGTGTCAAATTTGCAAATGAACTGAAGCTCAGCAGTTTCTCTTTGAAGTCTGGTCCTGAAGCTTTTTTGCTGCAGGATGGCTACCTTTAAATCTGCTATTGTGTGTCCAGGGAGGTTGAAGTGTTCTCCTACAGGTTTTTGTATATTGCCATTCTTAATATCTGATTTGTGTCCATTTATCCTTTTACGTAGGGACTGTCCAGTTTGACTGACGTACATAGCAGAGGAGCATTGCTGGCACATGATGGCGTAGATTACATTGGTGGACGTGCAGGTGAATGAACCGGTGATGGTGTGGCTGATCTGGTTAGGTCCTGGAATGGTGTCTCTGGTATAGATATGTGGGCAGAGTTGGCAACGAGGTTTGTTGCATGGATTGGTTCCTGAATTAGAGTTACTATGGTGCGGTGTGTCGTTGCTGGTGACAATATGCTTCAGGTTGGCAGGTTGTCTGTGGGCGAGGACTGGCCTGCCTCCCAAGGCCTGTGAAAGTGAGTGATCGTTGTCCAGGATGGGTTGTAGATCACTGATGATGCATTGGAGAGGTTTTAGCTGAGGACTGTATGTGAAGGCCAGTGGAGTTCTGTTGGTTTCTTTCCTGGGCTTGTCTCACAGCAGGAGGCTTCTGGGTACACGTCTGGCTCTGTTGATTGGTTTCTTTATTTCCTTGTGCGGGTATCGTAGTTTTGAGAATGTTTGAGAAACCAGCAATGCCATCACAGGACCTAACCAGATCAGCCACACCATCACCGGTTCATTCACCTGCACGTGCACCAGTGTAATCTGTGCCATCATGTGCCAGCAATGCCCCTCTGCTATGTACATCGGCCAAACTGGACAGTCCCTATGTAAAAGGATAAATGGACACAAATCAGATATTAGGAATGGCAATATACAAAAACTCGTAGAAGAACACTTCAACCTCCCTGGACACACAATAGCAGATTTAAAGGTAGCCATCCTGCAGCAAACAACCTTCAGGACCAGACTTCAAAGAGAAACTGCTGAGCTTCAGTTCATTTGCAAATTTGACACCATCAGCTCGGGATTAAACAAAGACTGTGACTGGCTAGCCAACTACAAAAGCAGTTTCTCCTCCCTTGGTGTTCACACCTCAACTGCTAGAAGAGGGCCTCATCCTCCCTGATTGAACTAACCTTGTTATCCCTAGCCTGATTCTTGCTTGCATATTTATACCTGCCTCTGGAAATTTCCACTACATGCATCTGACGAAGTGGGTATTCACCCACAAAAGCTTATGCTCCAGTACGTCTGTTTGTCTATAAGGTGCCACAGGACTCTTTGCCGCTTTGACCTATGGGAGTTTAGGAGAATAGGAATGTTCAGTCTAGAGAAAGGGAGGCCAAGAGGTGCCACAACAGCTGTTGACGAGACCAATGGGGAACAGGGAATGATTGTTCTCTCTACTCAGCCAGAACTGAGCCAGAAGCAAGTAGGGGAAAACACAGTGAAACGTTAGGAAATACCTGATACCTCTGTGACAACTAAATAACTGTACAGGCTGTCAGAGGTCACTGTCCCTTCCCCTTACTGCCCTGGTGGATCAGATCGCTGGTTCGTCAGCTCCTGCCTCCTACCTCCAGCAGTTGCCAGCTGATGCCTCAGAAGAAAAGGATCCTCCCTGCTCCATACAACACACCTAGGTTGGACACCAGCGAGGGGGAATGTCTTCCTGAGCCTGTCTGCAGTGATCAATTTACACTCTGAAGCATGAGAGTTGGTTACCTACTATCCCATAATGTGTTGCCAAATCCAGCAAGGAATGGAGGCAGGCAGTGGAGATTTTCAAGATGAGCCATGTTCTCTCTCGAGGAGGGTGTCAGGGATAATGCAACACCTCTCCATATGCTCCTTGGGGAAGAGGGAGTGGATGCAGAGATTCAGCCAATGGCTGTACGGAACATGTCTATACCTGGTAGGCATGACTCAGCAATTATGGTGTATGGGATGCCTCCCGGATTATCGTCGGGGTCCCTGTCAGTGATGTCGATGGCCAGGTATTCCTCACACTTTCCCACTGGCTCTGCTAAACAATCAACTGTGATGATCTGCTGGCCTCCTGCAGGAATGGATCCAAACCCAGGATACACTGTGAACATGCCTAGAGTGAAGCGAGCCTGCAAAAGAGTCCAGGGAAAGCCTGCCTCAGACATCCTGCCAGCTAACAGTCCCAGGAGAGGAGCATTCCACTCCTACCTCAGTCCCCCTGCCCTAGGCAGCAGGGGAAGCACCAGAAGCCTTCTGGTCAGCTCAAGAGTGATGCTGCCAAACTGTAGAAGAATCAGCATCTGATCCTCCCTGGTCAAAGGAAGGTGGGTTGGGAAGTAAAGGGAGGGGAAAACAGCAAGGATCCTGACTTCTGATAGGGAGCAAAACAAAAATGAGAAATATCTTCCTGGAAAAGTAGGAGGGAGGAATGAGAGTAGAAAGATTCGGGGAGAGAAAGGGGAATGCATGTGAGAAAGAAAATCACCCAAAGAAAGAATATCAGCTCTGGAGCAGACATACCATAAATGAGAACAGCACATTCTCTGATCTAGCTGCCAAGGCAGGGTCATCCCTGGGGGAGCGGAAGAATTCAGACAGAAGAAGGGCCTAGCAGACACTGCAGCGGATGTGAGGAATGGGATAGAACATGCACCCACCTGCATAGATGCTGACTCCGTGGGTGCTCCGGGGCTGGAGCACCCACAGGGAAAAATTGGTGGGTGCTCTATACCCACCAGCAGCTCCCTGGCAGTTCCCCGCCCCGTCCCCTCCCCTCCCCTTCCCAGCTCACCTCACCTCCACCTCCTCCCCTGAGCATGCCTTCCCCGCTTCTCCTCCCAGCGCTTGCCACCACGAAACAGCTGTTTCGTGGCGTAACAAGCTGTGAGAGGGAGGGGGGAGGAGCGAGAAGGCAACGTGCTTGGGGAGGAGGTGGGGAAGAGGCGGGACTGGGATGGGGATTTGGGGAAGGAGTCCAATAGGGGCAGGGAGGGGGCGGAGTTGGGGTGGGGACTTTGGGGAAGGGGTTGGAATGGGCGGAGGGCTGGTGTGGAGTTGGGGCGGGGCCAGGGGGCATGAGCACCCACCAGCGCCAGGAGAAGATGGCGCCTATGCCCACCTGCGCAACAAGGTTGATGTCCTTCTGAAGAGATTCTGTGCGCTTGCTTTGTTTGCCAACTGGAGGGATTTTGCTTAGGGTCTCGCTGTCACGGGAACGGGAGTGCTTGACATGGGATGGTCTGGAAGAAACAGCAGAAATACATCATGCTGGGGTCTCCACTGTGTCCAATCCCCTCCTGGGTTTGACTGTCCCAGAGCTGGGATTGCCCTGGGAAGGGGCACACCCATTCTGAGCAAGTGTCCAAATGTAATACACACAAGTGCATGCCTGGCTGAAGGACATTAATAACAACACTGATTACATATATGCAATCTCTCATCCATAAATCCCAGCACTTTACAAAGAAGAGCACTAATAAGCCCTATCTTGTCTGTAGCACTTATCAGCAGAGCTCAAAGTGCTTTACAATGGAGGTCAATGTCATCACCCCCATTTTATAGATGGGGAAACTGAGGCAGAGTTGTCAGCATTAGCTGGTGCTTTCTCTTACCCCTTTTTTGGTGGGATGGGCAGATCTCGTATTAGCTTGCCGATGAAGTATTTGAAATCAAGAGCGCCTTTGTTCTCCAGAGTGAAGCTGCAGGTCTTACGAGTGCTGTTCATCATGGAGCCAAAGTTGATGAGTGAGGCAGGGGAAATGCTGTACTTAGTGAACAAAGAATTCACGGACACTTTCACTGGAATGCTGGCAATGGTCTCGCCTCCTTCACAAACACTGGGCTCAATCACCTAGGCAGAGAAGGGTGGATTGGCAAGTGGAGTTTAGAGGACTCTGCTGGTCTGTTTCATAAATTCACAGAGTTGCTGCCTACAGCGGGAGCCATGGCACACTTAGCCAAGCACCCCACTTGTGTCAGTTCCCTGGTGACTTGAAGGCCTTTGTCGTTCCTAAGATTACCCTTGCAAAGACTTGGCAGAAGTCCCTAGGAGCTTTCATGGATTCACAGATTCCAAGGCCAGAAGGGACCACTGGGATCATGTTGCCTGACCCCCTGTGTAACACAGGCCAGAGAACTTCCCCCCAATAATCCCCAGAGAAGAGCTTTTAGAAGAATAGCCAGTCTTGATTTAAAAATTGCCAGTGATAGAGAATCCACCACGACCCTTGGTAAATTGTTCCAGTGGTTAATTACCCTCCCTATTAAAAATGTATGCCTTATTTCCCGTCTGAATTTGTCTAGCTTCAACTTCCAGCCACTGCATCACGTTAGACCTTTTGTCTGCAGAGCCCATTATCAAACATGTATTCCCTGTGTAGATACTTATGATCTGTGATCAAGTCACCCTCAAGCTTCTCTTTGTTAAATTAAGTAGATTGACTCTTTTAGTCTATCACTATAAGGCAGATTTTCTAATGCTTTAAGCATTCTCATGGCTCTTTTCTGAATCCTCTCTAATTTACCAACATCCTTCTTGAGTTGTGGGCACCAGACCTGGACACAGCATTCCAGCAGTTGTTGTACCAATGCCAAATACAGAGGTAAAATAGGTTTCAGAGTGGTAGCCGTGTTAGTCTGTATCAGCAAAAACAACGAGGAGTCCCTGTGGCACTTTAGAGACTAAGAAATTTATTTGGGCATAAGCTTTTGTGGGCTAAAACCCACTTCATCAGATGAATGGAGTGGAACATACAGTAGGGAGGTATAAGTCACAGCATATGAAAAGATGGGAGTTGCCTTACCAAGTGGGGGCCAGTGCTAACAAGCCAATTCAATTTAAGTTGGAAGTAGGCAATTCTCAACAGTTGACAAGAAGGGGTGGAAATCACTTTTGTAGTGTTAATGAAGCCAATGTAAACAAGGTGGACCATTTCAGACAGTTGACAAGAAGGTGTAAGTATTTAGCAAGTGGAAATTAGTTTTTGTAAAAACAACGAGGAGTACTTGTGGCACCTTAGAGACTAAGAAATTGATTTAGTTTCTGTAGTGATCCATCCACTCCCAGTCTCTATTCAGGCCTAATTTGATGGAGTCCAGTTTGAAAATTAATTCCAGTTCTGCAGTTTCTCGTTGGAGTCTGTTTTTGAAGTTTTTTTGTTGAAGAACTGCCACTTTTAAATCTGTTGTTGAGTGACCAGGGAGATTGAAGTGTTCTCCTACTGATTTTTGAATGTTATAATTCCTGATGTCATATTTGTGTCTATTTATTCTTTTGCGTAGAGACTGTCCAGTTTGGCCAATGTACATGGCAGAGGGGCATTGCTGGCACATGATGGCATATATCACATTGGTAGATGTGCAGGTGAACAAGCCCCTGATGGTGTGGTTAATATAGTTAGGTCCTATGATGGTGTCCCTTGAATAGATATGCGGGCATAGTTGGCACCGGGGTTTATTGCAGGGTTTGGTTCCTGGGTTAGTGTTTTTGTTGTTAGTTGCTAGTGAGTATTTGTTTCAGGTTGGGGGACTGTCTGAAAGCAAGGACAGGCCTGTCTCCCAAGGTCTGTGAGAGTGAGGGATCATCCTTCAGGATAGGTTGTAGATCTCTGATGATGCGCTGTAGAGGTTTTAGTTGGGGGCTGTAGGTGATGGCTAGTGACATTGTGTTACTTTCTTTGTTGGGCCTGTCTTGTAGTAGGTGACTTCTGGGTACCATTTTGACTCTGTCAATCTGTTTCTTCACTTCACCAGCAGGGTATTGTTGTTTTAAGAAGTCTTGATAGAGATCCTGTAGGTGTTTGTCTCTGTCTGAGGGATTGGAACAAATGCGGTTGTATCTTAGAGCTTGGCTGTAGACAATGGATCGTGCGATGTGGTCTGGATGAAAGCTGGAGGCATGTAGGTAAGTATAGCGGGCAGTAGGTTTCCAGTATAGGGTGGTGTTTATGTGACCATTGTTTATTAGCATTGTAGTGTCTAGGAAGTGGATCTCTTGTGTGGACTGGTCCAGACTGAAGTTGCTGGTGGGGTGGAAATTGTTGAAATCCTGATGGAATTCCTCAAGGGCCTCCTTCCCATGGGTACAGATGATGAAGAGGTCATCAATGTATTGCAAGTAGAGTAGGGGCGTTAGTGGACGAGAGCTGAGGAAGTCTCGTTCTAAGTCATCCATAAAAACGTTGGCATACTGTGGGGCTATGTGGGTACCCATAGCAATCCTGCTGACTTGAAGGTATAAATTGTTCCCAAATCTTAAATAGTTGTGGGTGAGGACAAAGTCACAAAGTTCAGCCACCAGGTTTGCCGTGACATTATCGGGGATACTGTTCCTGACGGCTTGTAGTCCATCTTTGTGTGGAATGTTGGTGTAGAGGCTTCTACATCCATAGTGGCTAGGATGGTGTTTTCAGGAAGATCACCGATGGACTGTAGTTTCCTCAAGAAGTCAGTGGTGTCTCAAAGATAGCTGGGAATGCTGGTAGTGTAGGGCCTGAGGAGGGAGTCTACATAGCCAGACAACCCTGCTGTCAGGGTGCCAATGCCTGAGATGATGGGGAGTCCAGGATTCCCAAGTTTATGGATCTTGGGTAGCAGATAGAATACCCCTGGTGGGGCTCTAGGGGTGTGTCTGTGCGGATTTGTTCCTGTGCTTCTTCAGAGAGTTCCTTGAGCAGATGGTGTAGTTTCTTTTGGTAATCCTCAGTGAGATCAGAGGGTAATGGCCTGTAGACTGTGGTAGAATCATAGAATATCAGGGTTGGAAGGGACCTGAGGAGGTCATCTAGTCCAACCTCCTGCTCAAAGCAGGACCAATCCCCAACTAAGAGTTGTCAGAGAGTTGTCTAGCAGCCTCTCATGCATATTCCGATCTGTTCATGGTGGGTCACTACAGAAACTAAATCAATTTCTTAGTCTCTAAGGTGCGACAAGTACTCCTCATTGTTTTTACAAAAACTAATTTCCACTTGCTAAATACTCACACCTTCTTGTCAACTGTTTGAAATGGGCCACCTTGTTTACATTGGCCTCATTAACACTACAAAAGTGATTTCCACCCCTTCTTGTCAACTGTTGAATATTGCCTACTTCCAACTTAAATTGAATTGGCTTGTTAGCACTGACCCCCCACTTCGTAAGGCAACTCTCATCTTTTCATATGCTGTGTATTTATACTTCCCTACTGTATGTTCCACTCCATGCATCTGATGAAGTGGGTTTTAGCCCACAAAAGTTTATGCCCAAATAAATTTGTTAGTCTCTAAAGAGGTAAAATCTCTCTAATCCAATTTGAGATTCCTCTGTTCAGGCATCCCAGGATGGCATTAGCTCTTTTGGGCAGAGTGTTATATAGGGAGCTCACGTTCAGCTGATTATACACCACCATCCCCAAATCTTTTTCAGGGTCACTGCTTTCCAGGGTAGAATCTCCCATCCTATAAATATGGCCTACGTTCTTTGTTCCTAGATGTATACATTTAGCTGTATTAAAATTAATATTTTTCCTTGCACCCAGTCTACCAAACAATCTAAATCACTTCTGAATCAGTGACCTGACCTCTTCATTATTTTCCACTTACCCAGTTTTTATGTCATCTGCAAACTTCATCAGTGATGATTTTATGTTTTCTTCCAGGTCACTGATAAAATGTTAAACAGCATAGGGCAAATAACTGCTTACTGCAGGACCCCACTGCAAGCACATCCACTTGATGACGATTCTCCATTTGCAATTACATTTTGAGACCTATAACCTCACCAGTTTGAATCCATTTATTGTATGCTAGGTTCATTTGATATCATTCTAGTTTCCCCACCACCAACACTCTTGCATTATTTCCCATTGGAGAATGCTTGATGTGGAATCCCTGGGTGTGAACTTTCCTACAGTCAGCAGTCCTGAACCATCCTTCTTACAGAAACCTATGATGGAGCAGCTGTGAATGCCTCTCTACTCCAGTGACTGGTCAGTACTATTCCTTGCAGTGACTCCTGCTGAAAGGGGCTTAGAATGAAATCTTCTACCATCCTGCATTATTCTTCTTATAGGGAATTCTTGGCTGGGAAAGGCTAAACTTGGAGTAACCTTGAGCTTTTTCAAGGTCAGGCTCCTTAATCCAATCCTAGGAGAAGCTAGGACTGGAGAGGCCAGTCTCTTTAAATACCTATTCCAAAGCTAGAGGTGGATACTCATCCATGCTTTAGGAGCATCAAGAAAGGCTTTGACAAATACATGGATGGTAGCACTGGATCCCCCAGTTAACCAAGGCATCCCCACTTGTGTGTGACTAGGAATATACAGATCACAGCTATCACAACACACAGGGCACCATCAGCTACTGTCACAGCCATCACAGCTTGGCCTGTGCCAATGTCTTTACAGGCATCTCACCTGGCAGTACAGGATAGGCTTTTCTTCAATTTTCATTTCCTTCTTGGACCGAAAGGTGATCTGTATCTGAGTGGGGCGGTCAACAGCAGCTAAAGTCCCCTTCTGGGGCTGGATGTTGAAGACAGAGTTCAAATTTGGCATGTTGGTTTCAGGGGATTCTAGAGTGAAGCTGAAGGATGGAGACAAAACAAAGACTCTTTGTGAATTGGCCTGTTCGGTTAAGGACACTAGAGCCAGTCGCATAGCCAGGAAGCCAAGTTCAGAGCCTTGGTACAAGACACTTAGGAATGTGGAAACGGCCATTAAGATCTCACTCAGCTTTGTTCAAGAGATTCCTGATGAAAATTAAAATTGTGGACTTTAGCTTGATTTACTTCCAAGGTCAGATTTTCAAAGGGTCTGCGTTTTCTGTATGCACCTGTCTGTGCATGTAACCTGCATTTTCATGCCTAACTTTCTCGTTGGTAGGATGCAGAATGTGCCCATGCTTTGCAAAATAGAAGTTTTAAAAAAAAAACAACCCTGACATCTTGTGACGGAGTATATCAGACCCTCCAAGGCCCCCTGCTAGAGGCCTCATGGCCCTGCCACATCCCACCTCCAAAAAGGACAATGGAGAGGGTTCTCCAAGCTGGGAATAACAGAATGAGAGACTGGACTGATGGGGACATCAAATGCTTATACACCACACAGCTGAAATAGTAGTTTACCTGTATCCAATCTCATATTTTCCTTTGTTCTTCAGGGACAGCATCTGCTTAGCTTCATCCAATACTCTAATGACCCCGAAATCCAAACCACCATCTGTACCTGCAGAGAAAGCCACAAGTGGGAGGAGAGATGGTGATGAATACTCAGGTCTTGCATGAAACACACCTCCAAATCACAAGGAAGTGAAGTCAAATCAGGAAGTCAAAGTCCTCCAGAGAAAGTCTTATTCTCAAAATTAGCCCCGGGATGCTTCACTGCCCTTTTTGTTACATGGAAAAGAACTGCATGGCTTAGTGGCTAAACATTGTCATTTTCATTTCCTTGTAGTGCTACATGCCGAAAAGTATGTCACTCTCCAGTCTGCGAGCAGTGCTGCCTGCTTAGATAGCCTACATGTCAGAAAGCTGGAAATGTTTTTGTACAGGCTTACTTGTATTATGGTTTCCATCTCAACAAATAAAATAAATTGCATACAAAAATGCTATTTTAACAGAAGGTTAAGGTGAAGTCAAGTACTCAAAAGTTAGGAAATGCCAGTATTAAGGTGACCTTAATTCATCCCCTTGGTGTGTACATATCATGATACAGTCTTTAACGACACGGTCACTGACTACTTGTTCTACTGGATGCTTGGCCTCATTCAGTTATACATCTGGACCCTGTGCCTACTGAGGCCACCCTTAATTCTTCTTACTGATCCAGCCAGGCAATCCTGAGCGTGGGGGACAAAGACTGACCTCTGGGGAAGCTGATGTCCAGAGCAACATCATAGGACTCGGCAAGGACTTGGATGTTTTCGTACTGAACAATCCCCAGGATGTTTTCCATGTCTGAAACCTGAGGCAACAAATAAAGAGCTGTCACTCAGAGCACCTCTGACCTCTATTGATGAACATCACGAGTTCTTCATACTGCCAACGGCACCCACCTCCTTCTTTGCTATCAGATTCCAGCATCAGCAGCCATCCAGCTGCAAGGCATTTCCTACCCTACTAACCTTCTGGGCTGACCCAAAAGGATTCTCCTGCTGTGTGAAACATCAGCCTAGCTCTCCACCATTCCAGCATGAGAAACTCACTATTAATGATGCTGTTTACCAGCATAGTTTGCAATAAGAGATGTTCCTAACAACCGCCAGCCAAGCTCACGAGGCAGCCCTTCTGAACATCAGCCCTGCCGCAATGTAGGAGTTGGAAAGGGATTCCCTTATTGTGCCTTTTCCTGTGAGTTGTTGCTATTTACATTTCAAAACCAAGCTTGTTTCCAGCAGGGCCCTGCAATGGGACACTCTGGCAGGGAAGTGGCAGAGGCTGTGCAGGAACCCTAGAGTGATTCCTGATGTGTCAAGTGAGACTAGCCAATGCCAAATGGAGAGCACCATATCAGCAAGCCTGAATCAGCCCAGTCACTGCTCCCTTGACCTGAACCAACCTACCTCTGGGGGTGGGGGGGTTGGATTTGCTCTTGGACAGATCTATCATCCAGGCTTTAGCTCCAGCTGACTGATGAGAACTGATGCTGCCCCAAACTGGTCTAGCTGGGCTGGCCCACTGGGGATTTGTGAGACTTGGATGCTCCAGGATACAAAGGAATATTTTGATTCAAATAAAGAAAAGCAACAGAAACATGTCCAAAAATGGCCATCTGTACAGCTGCCTGCAGGTGCTACCTCCCCAGCCCATAACACCTCGCTTACCCAGCAGTGCCTCAGATACAAGATGGCTGCCTCACTGGTTACTTGGAAGTAACCAGTAAGGCAGCCATCTACAAGCTGGTCCCTTGGAGAAAGGCCAGAGCTGGGGTGGGGAGGGGAGCTAGTAGAAGTGCTCCTTGCAGGTAGGCGGCTACGTCATTCACAACACGTGGTCATCACTGCCCCACCCATCTCACCTCCAGCAGCAGTAACTGCCAAGTACAAACCTTAGTGCCAAGCCTCACCAATGCCCTCCAAAGAGTCGGAAGGCTAAGCTCTTGGATTTGCAGGAGCTGGGGAAGGAAGGGTCTGCCTCACCTCCAGTCGGATGACTTTCTTAATGTTGAGAGGTTTTGTAGCCTTAAAATGCAGCTGCAGGCAGTACTCTGAGCGGGGATCGACGATGCCCTGGTCATGTGAGACAGAGAAATCATCCCCCAGGTTCTCCAGGCCGCTGAGCCGCCAGGCTACAGGCATTGGGGAGGTGTTTCTCAGGAAAAGCATCTTGGTGTCCTTCCTAAAAGGAGAGGAAGACACTCAGCTGTTGTTGCCAAAGCAGCCATTTTAGTTTTGCATTTGAATGGGGCCCAGGCCAAGCCAGTTTCACATGGCCTATAAAATCACACCGATCCAGCTGGACCTACAGGGTTTAACCATATTCAGTTCTTTCTTACTTTGCATGTGCCAGAACCTTAAGTTCAAGCTTTGGGGAGAATCACAGAGTTTTAGTTACAATGAACACAAGCAAAATAAGAACTTAAGTAGCAGATCAACATCTGACATGCTTGGATCACTTTAACTAGATCCATTCCTATTCATGGGAGTGGAGGCATGGGGGTCATTCTGATGAACCAGATGAGTGTGGGTCACATCCAGAGCCCTAGTTAGGAACAGATGCACCAGAAAGTATTCATCGGTATTCATGGGAGGATAGGGAATGAAAAGTGGACTGATGCAAGATAGTCTACGTATACGTAATCCTGCCTCAGCATGGGAGGATGGATTAAATGACTTCTCAAGGTCCCTTCCACCCCTACATTTCTCTGATTTCTCTGACTGTTTTACTGTGACATTTAATCACTTGAACTTGTGGGATTTAGAGTTAGAAGCTTAAGATAAGGACTCGTTCAATTGTAGGAAGGTGGAGGGGCAGATTTGCTGAGGAGGCGTGGGATGACAAGTTGCGCGCAATGAGTCAACATGCTCCAGTCCTGGCTGGTGAGCAGGAAAACAGCCCTGCCTCCAGGGTGACCTGCAATGGGTGTAAAGGAGAAGCCAGAGCGGAGCCCGACTGCTCGCTTTCTGGTCTGTTAGACGCTGCAAGCCTGAGGTGGGCTGTGAGAAGGTGGAAGAGCTGAGCACTGAGCTACAGCAACCCAGACAAGCGAAGACGGATCCCTTCTGTTCCCTGGGACATGGGCCTCACTGGAGGAAGGGTGCTAAAGGACAGGAAACTGGCAGATGCACTGCAGTCTCACTGGAAAATAAGGGGCTAAAACACAGGAGTAATCCCTTGGGAGCTGCAGCATGGAACATATTGGTGCAGCCAATGCAGAGACTTGTGAAAAGTCCCAATATCACCGACTGCTTAAAGAGTCTAGCCCAAAGGGTAAAAATGTGGGGCCTAAACATGGGCATAGTTTGGAGGGTAGAGGGGGGTACACGGGGCTCACATGCCACTCCGCTCCATTTCTGTGAGCATCAAGCTGCTCCCCACCCTGCAGCCAAGCAGAGCAAGCCGGGCAGCCTGGCCAGGGTGGGGAGCAGGATGGAGCAGATGCTCCAGGTTGCTACCTTGATGCCTCCTGGGTCCTATTGTTCGCCTGTTTCCTGTACAACCATGGGGGGATGCAGAGAAGAGTCAGGGGGAAGTGGGGGTTAGGGCAGGAGAAAGAGAAGGAGATGTGGGAGTAGGGGGAGGGGTATGAGGTGGGGAGGGGAAGGGAGATGGGAGGGAAGAGAAGGAGACACAGGAATGTGTGTTGGGGAGAAGTGGGAGTCCAGCATGTGGTGTCCCCTCAGCTGCAGCAGCAGCTCCAACTGGGAGGCACCAGAGCAGCCACATCGCTGTGGCAGCTGGTGCCAGAGTGGCCACAGCTCCCGTGCTCAGGTCACCACAGCAGACAGAAGCAGCTGGAGCTCCCCCATTAAGCTAGCCTGTCCTGTCCTGGAACCTGCAGCCAAGGTAGCACTCCAAGGGAGGGGACAGAACCAGTGAGCCAAGGGAACAGGCTTCAGCATGTGCACTTGTGCTTTGGCCCCCCAATATATCAGTTAAACTACGCAGTAATGGCAGGCAGGGTGCCGTGAAGAGCCATGGGCTATCAGCTTTGCCCTCGCCGTGAGCATTGATTTACAGTGCAGTGGAGAGGTGTGGTTCCCAGTATGCCTACAAATAGCAGTGTGGCCAAAGCAACACAGGCTAACTGCCTGAGTCCAATCCTGCCCGACCCCCTGGGTGACCAGTTCATGCTGCGCCAGCCACACTGCTGTATTCAGCGTGCTAGCTTGAGCAGACCTAGAGCACGGATGTCCACCAATGCCAGAATTACGCCTCCCAGCTGCAGCGTACACATACCCGGAATGAATAAGGAGAGGAACTGGAGATAAAAGGCAAGCCCTTGAGTCAAAATAAGCAACTCGGAAAAACCAAACAAGAGTATGAAGAGTAGGCTCCAGACTATGTTCTGACTGCCCTTCAGAATCCCAACCTGTGCAGCAGCAGCTTCTCAAAATGCAACTGCTTGCAGTCGAGCTCCAGCTCAGGACGCACCCCTTGGCAGCAGATTCTGAAGACCACTGGCTCTGGATTCTCTTTAATACAGCAGACGATGCTGTCATCAAATATGCCAGGTGCAGTGGGGTACGCCCATATGCTCAGCTCCTGGCACGGCACCCCAGAGAGAAGGAGAGAGAGAATAGGGCATTCATTCAGAGGAGAAAATGGCTCCCAAATCTCTTGAGACTGTGATACCTGTTTGCCTCCTACCTGCTTCTCATTGGGTTTCAGCATCATGGTGGGAGGATCCAAGAGGTATGTATTTGCCTTGATGTCATGCTGGAAGCAGAAAAATACCTCCGCTTCCAAAGGGGATGAGTTGAGGATGGTTATCTTCTCGTAGTTGTTGGGATATCGGAGGGCCTTGTATCTGCAAATGAAATGCATTGTAGAAGAGACAGCGGACCATAGGAAGTGCTGCACCTTTGTCCTTTCTTATGCCACATGTACAGCACCTCCTTTTGTGCATCTGTTCACGCACCGTATCCTGTTAACACAAGTTATAAAATAATGCCATCACAATCATCATTGGTATAAGGAACATTATAAACCTGAAGGTTACTTCCTTGTACCTGAGTGCTGTAAGTGGCCTCTGCAGCGTCAGGCGAGTGGGATCAATTGACTCTGCAGAGGCCATTTGAAGGAGAAGTGTCAAAAATTGATCTGGCTTGTGGCTTTTTTTGTTAATTTGTTTTGCTTCTTTCTGAGGAATAAATAAGGTCTGATAGGGTTTTTAATGACAGGTTTCAGAGTAGCAGCCGTGTTAGTCTGTACTCGCAAAAAGAAAAAAAAAAAAGAGTACTTGTGGCACCTTAGAGACATTTTATTTTCCACCAAATGCATCCGATGAAGTGAGCTGTAGCTCATGAAAGCTTATGCTCAAATAAATTTGTTAGTCTCTAAGGTGCCACAAGTACTCCTTTTCTTTTTAGGGTTTTTAAAATAGTTTAAAACTAGTTCACTTTTTCTGTTTGGTTTTCACCTGAGAAATACCAGGACATTTCTTTGTGTTCCCTGTTTTGCTGGATGTTTCAGGTGTGTGTTCCTACCTTAACTGAAAGGGGTGGGGGAGGAACTGCTGAATCCTGGAGAAAGGCTCCCTTTTCTCCAACGTGTGAAATAGGCATTGGTGTTAAATGTTTAAAGAAACAGAAGAAAAGCAAGCATGTTAAAACAATTGGACTAAAAAATCCCCTTTGGCTGTCACTTGCTTAGATTTCAATTACATGGGACAACAAAACACCACTAGTTCTCCAGACATCCACAGAGTTCCCAAGCAGAAGAGAACTGACTTTTTAATGTTAAAAACAACAACAACACAGCATTAATCACTCTCCCCGTCCAGTAACAGCAACAACTAAAAACTGTGACAGGGTCGGGCCAGATGGCTATAGGAGAGTAATAGAAGGCACATATATTAGCCCCAGGCTAAGTAGGTCCCTTTTCTCTGGGTAAGGGAACAGGGAAAGTTCCAGAACAATCAGGAACCTTCTGAAGACAATTAAGGCAGGCTGATTAGAACACCTGCAGCCAATCAAGAAGCTGCTAGAATCAATTAAGGCAGGCTAATCAGGGCACCTGGGTTTTAAAAAGGAGCTCACTTCAGTTTGCGTGTGAGGAGCTGGGAGCAATAGGCACTAGGAGTTGAGAGTGAGAACACGGACTATTGGAGGACTGAGATGTACAAGCATCATCAGACACCAGGAGGAAGGTCCTGTGGTGAGGATAAAGAAGGTGTTGGGAGGAGGCCATAGGGAAGTAGCCCAGGGAGTTGTAGCTGTCGCACAGCTGTTCCAGGAGGCTCTCTAGACAGCTGCATTCCACAGGGCCCTGGGCTGGAACCCGCAGTAGAGGGTGGGCCCGGGTTCCCCCCAAATCCTCCCAACTCCTGGTCAGACACAGGAGGAGTCGACCTGGACTGTGGGTTCAGAAAAACGGCCAAGGTGAGGGCTGCCATGAAGCTCCAAGGCAAGCAAATCCGCCAATAAGCGCAAGACCTACCAAGGTAGAGCAGTTTGTCACAAAATCATGTAGGCCTTCTTTATGTCCTGTGGTTTTGCTTACAGCCTCTCAGGGTGAGTATGCACAGCACTGGCAAAAGCAGCCACGTGTGCATGTACTCTACTGATGTAACAACGTCGGCAGCAAAAGTAAAACTTTCTAGTATAGCTATAACCTACAAAACAAACTAACATGCAGCCGTGCTAGGAGATTAGACTCTTGCTCCTTTTGTTGGTACCTGTCTCTCGACTTTCCACAGAGCAAGGGGCCAAAGTGGAACACCCCTGAGCTCATCACATACTGTTTGAAGAGGATGTCGTCAGGCTTCGCACTCTTCCTCCGATGGAGAAATACCACCCTGTAGCAGAAAAGCAGACTGGTGTGAGGAGCTGCAGAAGCTAACAAGCCTGTAGCTAGAGGTAGCTGGAAAAATTTCGGTGAAACATTCTCTCGTCTGAATTTGCTGATGCAATTAAATCAAAACGTGTGGTTTCCTGACAGCTTACCCACCCAACTCCTTGGCAGCCCTGGCTTCCATGTGGCCTGCTCCAGAGCTAAGTCTTCATTCTTTGTCACCAAGAATTTGGAGATGTTTGGTTTTCAGTTCAAATCAGAACAAAATCAAATCAAAAATCCTCCACAAAACAGACTTTCCAGGTTTCCTGTAACCCTTAGCACCCTCAGGAAGAGCAGAATCAAGCCCAGGCACGGAGGATGATATTAAACCCTCTATCCTCCCTCCCTGCCCTACCAGCATAAGGCCCAGCCTCTTTCCTTCTCCAGTTCTATCCCACATCTCGCTGAGAAGAGACATCACACTCCTACCACCCAACAACTGACATTGCCTGGAGGCTTATGCTGAATGTACTCAAGGCTAGGGAGCAGGCTCTTTCCCATGCAAAGGTGACCACAAATACACCACTTGTCCCATGCAAGATTCATCCATTCCTATACAGTACAACTCTCCTGTCTTTGCATTTCTGTTCCCTGCCCCTGTGTCCTAAGTACTCAGCTGGTAATTGGGATTCATCAGAAGTGATGTGGACAGAGTAGTGCAGGTTGGATTCCCTTGAACCTCATCTAAGCAGGATACCAGTTACAACATGGGTGCTCCCTGAAGCTGGGAGAACATGGTTAAAAGATGAGTGTCGGAAGCAGCTAGAGAAGAAGGCTGGTTAGGACAGCGGTTACACTAACCTAGGGCCTCATAGACCTGGGTTTAACTCTAGACTCTGCCCTCAACTTCCATATATAAAATGGGGCAATAGCACTGCCCTACTTCACACGAATGTTGTGAGAATAGATACATGAAAGAACATAAGGTGTTCAAATACTGGGGGGTCACATAAGTAGCTACTTGTGTTCCCCTGGACTTATTTAAACCCCAGACAGCTCAAGGCTTCAGCCCTGTAATGTGGATGTGTTTTGGTCTCACCTACCCTCAACCTTGAGCCTTTTTGTAAACAGCTCCCCCCCGACTCAGTTACTCTTAGACTCCATTACTTACACCAGTGGTTCTCAAACTAGGGGCGCCGCTTGTTCAGGGAAAGCCCCTGACGGGCCAGGCAGGTTTGTTTACCTGCAGCATCTGCAGGTTTGGCCGATCGCAGCTCCCACTGGCCACGGTTCACTGTGCCTGGCCAATGTGGGCTCCGGGAAGGGCGGCCAGCACATCCCTCGGCCCGTGCTGCTTCCCGAAGTCCCCATTGGCCTGGAGTGGCAAACTGCGGCCAGTAGTAGTCGCAATCGGCCGAACCTGCGAACGCGGCAGGTAAACAAACCAGCCCGGCCCGCCAGGGGCTTTCCCTGAACAAGCAGCGCCCCTAGTTTGAGAACCACTGACTTATACTACTCACTGATAGGCCAGGGAGATCAAACACTCAGAAGCTGGAACGCAGTGTAAATTAAAGCTTGGGTGTCCCACTTTAACTTGCATATTCTCTTCTCCTCCGATTTGGTGCTTTACTTCCTACTCTCCTGCCTTCTGGCCCCTTGGCATGTGAGTTACAACAACGAAGAGGACATCTCTGCTGCAGTCAGGGTGTGACATAGGTGACTAACCAGCTCAGTTACTGGTGGCAGTGATGCTGTCGCAGCAGGAGCTGGTCACCTGAGTGATCACCCAGGGCCTTGGGTGAGCTGCCACAGCTTCCCCACTGTCAAAGTCTACAGGGACTCTACACTGATTGGGGAGGCTGGAAGGTGGTGTCTTATTCAGCAGCTCAGGCTCCCTCTAGACCTCAGGGAACCTGCTCAGAACAGTAGCCCAGCAGCTTTACCAGGTATGCAGGTACTGACCTGGGGTCCTGGCTGATTGTAGGGTAAGTGCAGGTGCCTCTGCAGTAAAGCTGGTACTGCCGGCGCGTGCCCAGGATCTCGAAGTTCAGGGTCTGATCAAACTGCCCTACCACAGTGGAGGAGAAGTGTATCTTCATGACAACCTCTCCGTTAGCAGGCACCGTCCAACGAAAGCTGCTCAGCCTGGCAGTGAGAGAGAACCCTTTATGTGCTTCAGACACCTGACAGGGCGAGACACTGAGAAAGCTGGGGTAACTTGTAGAACATAAAATCATAGGAACCCTGCCAGACTGGCTTCTGGGTCAGGACTTCGCACGCAACAAAAATGTGGACACTCAAGTGTCTCACCTGTTAGAGCAGAACATGCCATCGTATCTGTGACTGCGATACTGAGTTCCTACCATGTATTCTACATGCGCAACCCCTGAAGCCTAGCCAGAGACCGCTGCTAGTGCAGAGCGTGGCTGCTCCCTGGTTCAGTGACATTATACTAGTTCTCTGACAATGGCTTCCTCTTTGCTTCCCAGAGAAATTCAAGGGGTTCACTTTGAATACTGATCCCTGTGGAGTTTGGATCCCGGCTGCCCGAGAGGCCATCTCTTCCCATGACCCACTGGAGGCATGGCGTTCTCAGCAGAGGGTCTTCGGGACCGTAGCAATTTGCTCTCACAGCCAGTCTAACAGTCTGCGTTGGGTGAGCTACAGGATGTGCCACAAGGCACTGCCCTGACTGGTGGGAGCTGGGCAGGTTGGTAGGAGGTGAAGAATAGTTGTTTTCAGTGTCTTGGTTTATTTCAGAGGAGCTAAGGGAGAAGTATTAACCTCAGGACTTCTGATAAACCTTCCCAATATGTGCAGGAAGAATGCACCTGCATTGCAGCAGGGTCTGGTGCTGGCCCTTTGTCCCCAGGAAGGAGAATTCCCAGCGAACAGGAGACTCCATCTGAACAGCAGTGCTGCTGTGAGGTGATCTGCTCTGAGGAGGAGCTGGGAGAAGGCACTGTCTGTGCTGAGTATAGGGAGTGTGCCTGCTTGCCTGTACACATGGCCCAGCCTTGTCACCGGCATGGAAGTGAAGAGATTATACTCTTTCTGCATCTCTCACAGCTAAGGAGGGAGCAACAGACTGATCCAACATAAGAATGAGACATACACAGTATAGGGTTGCCAACTTTCTACTCGCACAAAATCAAACACCCTTGCTTCGCCCCTTCTCTGAGGCCCCACCCCTACTCACTCCATACCCTCCCTGCCCACCCTCACTCACTCGCTTGCTCATTTTCACCAGGCTGACTTAGGGGGTTGGGGTGCAGAAGGGGGTAAGAGTTCCAGCTGGGAGTGTGGGCTCCAGGGTTGGGCCAGAAATGAGGGGTTCAGGGTGCAGGAGGGGGCTATGGGCTGGGACAGGGGGGTGCAAGGGCTCTGGCTGGGGGTGCAGGCTCTGGAGTGGGGCTGAAGGATTTGGGGTGCAGGCAGGGGCTCTGGGCTAGGACCAAGGGGTTCGGAAGGCAGGAGGGGGATCAGGGCTGGGGCAGGGGGTTGGGGCGCAGGAGAGGGTCAGGGGTGCAGGCTACGGGCAGCACTTACCTCAAGCAGCTCCTGGAAGCAGCGGCATGTCCCCGCTCTGGCTCCTATGTGGAGGTGTGGCCAGGCGGCTTTGTTTGCTGCCCCATTTGCAGGTTCCCAGCCCATGGGAGCTGCGGGGGTGGCACTTGGGGAGGGGACAGCATGTGGAGCCCCCTGGCTGCATCTACGCATAGGAGCCGGAGAGGGACATGCCACTGCTTCCAGGAGCCATGTGAAGCCAGAGTAGGCAAGGACCGTGCCTTAGCCCCGCTGCACCGCTGACTGGACTTTTAATGGCCCAGTCAGTGGTGCTGACCAGAGCTGTCAGGGTCTCTTTTCGACTGGGCATTCTGGTCAAAAAACAGATACCTGGCAACCCTAACAAAGAACCCTAAGCAGCTTCCTGCTACATGGAATCATTCACGTTCTCCATTGAGCAGCACCCACTGCTGTTCAGTATGCCTGGCAGACATGTCCTGAGTGAGCAGAGTGGCCTGATGGGACCCCTACAAATCCCCAAGGCAGAAGGAACATCACTGGTCTCCGGTCTCTATGGCTCGTGCTAATCAGGCTCCCTGCTAGAAGGCATCAGGCTAAGCTGCTTGGTAGCTCACCTGAGGGTCTTTTCTTGGGATTGTTCCCCAATGAAGTTGCTTTGATCCAGCTCTGACAGCGGTGCCAGTGCTCCGGGGCCTGGCCCCTGAAGACCCTTCTTGCGGCCTGTGCTGCGCTTATCCTTCTGAGCCTCACGGTTGGGCTCTGCTTTGTCCTTCTTTAGTCTGCCTCTGGTTGGGGTGACATGTTCTTCCTGCAACCCAGTGCGAGGGTAGGGAAAAATAGTCAGAAACTGCTCAGGAGACCCCAAAGACGAGGCAGCCAAGTACTCTACCAAGGCGCAATAATGCCTATCCAAGAGCAATGGCACTGAGATGAAAGAAAAGCCAAGAATGGAGGCAAGGGTCTTATTTGTGCCCACTCATGTTTAAGCAGCAGGAGTCCATGGTTAGGGTCACTCTGTGCCTTAGCCCTAAGTCCCTGAGATAAGGCCTCCAGCATATTCAATGGGACAGATAACAAGCAATGAGCATCCATCCTACACCAGATTAATGGCTTCTTTCTGCCTAGGATTTAGATCCTTTGTTGTTTGTTTTTTTTATTTCATCAAGGAAATCTCTCCTTGTGAAATGCCTGTAAAATTCTAACCACAACAATTGGATTGGTTAGTTTGTTGCTTTTCATGCTTTATAATAATCTTACCAATTTACTTTTCTTCCCCTTCCATCTCTTCCCCTTCTTTGCTGATTGACACTGATTTTCCCCCTGTGATCTGAACTGAGCCGCATTGAAAATGGTTCTTTATTTATAGGAAAATTGGAAAGAGGGTTTTGTTTTGTTTTTAAATCAGCTAAGACCCAAGTTCAGGTTCACAAGCCAACATTAACCCTCCAAGCAAACAAGGGAGCTGTGATTCTTTAGAAGTTAGCAATGTCAGGGGCAGTGGGTAGGAAATAGCATGGCTAACATGTTCACAAACATGCACATCCAACTGTGCATCTAATCTACATGTGCAATTACCATGACTTTGCAAGGGATCAGGAACACTGCCTGTGTAACTGACCAGCTGGAAGTGCCACGGGTCAGCTGTGTGTGAAGTCCTGGTAACAGTGTGTGCAAATAAGGTGCACAAGTACACACACCTTTCAGAAACTGTTGGCCTTAAGGTTTACTATTATTTATTAATTGCATTACCACAACACCCAGGACCCCAGTAAGGGAGCAGGACCGCATTGTGCAATGCACTATACAAACACAGTGTATGGTTACAGATTGATGTCAGTCCAAATCTTCCTAGACTCAGGGACATGTCATTTCTCCACTGCTAATTTCATTTTATGGTCAGGTGTTGCAGCTCACCAGCATGATCATTCCCATCATCGCGGGACCTTCTGCAAAAGACTTAGCCCTGTACCTTCACCACAGGGACAGCGACAGAAGCATCTGCACTGCCCTCTGCATCCTTCTTTTCCTCATCCATATTCGTATCTTCAGGAACAATGAAGGTGAAGTGCTTGAGAGCTTCTCCTGCCACATGAGCCATCCGCTTCTCTGGGTACGGAATCACGGAGAAAAAGGCGGTTGGAGGGATGGGTGGCCCTGAGGGACCGAGCCCCAAGCTGTCCAGGATCTAAGCCATGAGAGAAAGCCTTTTATTAATGCCTCATTCATCATTAACAAGGCTGAGAGACTTTCACAGAGGTCACGGATTCCATGACTTTCTCGGACCTCTGTGATTTCTGCAGTGGCCCATGTGGCTGATCCCAGGGCCGCCTCAGTTGGTCAGGTGGTCCCAGGCAGCTGGTCCCAGGTGCTGCCCTGGAGCAGCAGTCCAGGAGCAGCAGCGGTACCCCGGGCCGCGCCTCCCTCCGGCAACAGTAGCAGCGGGACCCCGAGCTGCCCTCTGCCCGGAGCCACCCCTTACCCTGAGTAGCAGCGGCAGGGCCCCGAGTAGCCCCACACCTTGGAGCATCCGCAATGGCACCCCAGGCTACCCCCCACCTGGAGCAGCAGCGGCAGGGCCCCAGGCCGCCCTCCACCCTGAGCAGCAGCAGTGGCATGCCAGAGCCCCTCCCATCAGAGCAGCAGCTGTGGGAGCCCTTCCAGAGCACCTAAGGTTTAGTCAGGCATATTAATATAGTACAAGTCATGGACAGATCAGGGCCAGGACTTTCTGTTTATTGCCTGTGACCTGTCCATGACTTTTACTAAAAATACCCATGGACTAAATCATAGCCTTAATCATTAACCTCCAACTCTTTCCTCTACAGAGAGGAATGGAGTGTTAAACTGCTGCCCAGGAGACAGGTGTGACAGTGGGTTCTCTGCATAAGTATAGTGGGAAAGCCCCAGAGCATTGCCAGCCTGTGGAAATCCTTCCTGCATGACTCTGGGAAGAAATCTTTTGCATAGTCAGTTACCTGGGAAGAGTTACAGAGGTCAGCACTGTGGCCCCATGATCTGCCTGGCTCTTGTGTCATTTGCCACTAACTCTGTGGTGCTGATAATTCCATTAGAAAGGAGGAGCCAGGATGGCAGGACCAGAGAAGAGGAGAGGAGAGAAAGTAGAGAAACACAAGGAAAGAGGTTTCAGAGTAGCAGCCGTCTTAGTCTGTATTCGCAAAAAGAAAAGGAGTACTTGTGGCACCTTAGAGACTAACAAATTTATTTGAGCATAAGCTTTCGTGAGCTACAGCTCACTTCATCGGATGCATTCAGTGAAGTGAGCTGTAGCTCACGAAAGCTTATGCTCAAATAAATTTGTTAGTCTCTAAGGTGCCACAAGTACTCCTTTTCTTTTTACAAGGAAAGAGGATGGCAGGAGAATAAAAAGGAGAAATAGGAAGAGGAGGAAAAGAAAATGAAAGTGGAAGAACAAAGATGGGGATAATACTGGATAACACCACTTAGCACTTATTCAGTCTGAGGTGCTTCTCAGACACGCAGCACTGAACCTTTATTAATAGCGGGAATCATCAACCCCAACCGGGGGAAACCAAGGCAGAAAGAGGCTATGTGATTTGCCCAATCCTCATTAGGCTCAATCCGGTGAGGTGCTGAGCTCCCTCAACTCCCACCACCTCCCAGCAGGTGCTTAGAACCTTGCAAAACTGAGTCCCCAGTTGCAGAGCCTGGAGGCTAATGTATGTAACAAATACCCATGCATTAGAGCTTTGCCACTGCAACCCTAGGCTGAGTGAGCGCTCCAGAGCCCAGTAACACATGCTCTCTCTCACCATGTGAGACAGTGGTTTTACCTGCTCTACTTCTGGCAGCTTGCCACTCTCCAAGATCCTCTTCCCACTGGAGTCCTCTGAGTTCAGTACCTGGAAGTCCAAGCATGGCACCCCCACGTCTTTCTTTCTATCCTGGTCTTTGTCTGCTCCTTCTTCCCCTTCTCCCTCCAGCCCAGACACCTTAGAGTCCTCCAGTGCCTTTAGCTTTTCCAGGCGCTCCTTCTCAGCTCTCTCCTTTTCCATCCGTTCTCTCTCGGCTCTCTCCTTCTCCAGTCTTTCCTGACGCTCCCTTTCCCTGTCCTTCCGGCCCTTGCGGCCAGATGGAGCCTGACGCTGATCTTCTGCTTCATGCTGGGTCTCCTCGAGGCCTGGGGGCGGCAGTTGAACACCCTGCACCCGGTCCCAGAGTGACAGAATCTGGACAATTTCCCTCTGTGCAGCCTCATAGACTTTAAACCTCTGCATCAAGTCCTTCTCACTGTCACTTACCACCTCCTTTTCCATTTCCTCCTGCTCCGGGATTGGGGTTGGCATCAGCCCTAGTGGCAGGACGTCTGGCAACATGAGTTTGCTCCGCTTTTTCTTGTCCTCCTTGTCACATGCTACAGAATCTGGACGCTCTCTCACAGACACTTTCCTCTCCACCCCTTCGTTCAGCCTGAGGTCCGACCTATTGACGGTGGAGATACTGGCACCCTATAAGGTCAGGATTATGGAAAAGGAAGGGAACATTTTTAAGTACTAACTCAGCTTATTATTTGTATTACCGTAGCGCCTAGGAGTCATGGGCATAGACCAGGACTTCATTGTGCTAAGCACGGCAAAGACACAAAACAAAGATTTGGGCACTGTGCCGAAGAGATTCCAATTTAGCTTATTTCCCACAACAAGTGTGCAAGGGCTGTTGCATCCCCTGAATGATGATATCCTCAGCATCTCTTAATGGGAAGGCTACTGCTTTCTCCTGTGCCTGAGTTCGAGATGCCAGCAATGAGGGTAGTGGTTTGGACAAGCCCAGGTTTCTGACCAAATTACTCTGTCCTGCAGGAGACTTCAATTAAGTCAATGTGACCCTAGTGAATGTACAGACCTAGCAGCATACCCTGAAAGTAAAGTGATTCTGGCCCTGTGTCATAAACATACAGCTAAGGGTAGCATAAAATTACCTACAAGGGGTTAAAAGCTCAAATAACCTTGTTGGCACCTGACCAAAAGGACCAATAAGGAAGAAGATCCTTTCAAATTTGTGCTCTCTTTGTTGTGCTCTCTCAGAACAGAGAGAGGGACCAGGCAGGAAAAAAACCTCTCCTAAAATCCTACCTGAAATAAGCATCTAAGATTACAAAAATTGTAAGTAAAGCAAGGAAATGCATTAGATTATCTTTTGTTTTAGCTTGTGAATTTTCCCTAAGCTAAGAGGGAGGTTTATTCCTGTGTTTTGTAACTTTAAAGTTTTGCCTAGAGGGGAATCCTCTGTGTTTTAAATCTATTTATTGCCCTGTAAAATTACCTTCCATCCTGATTTTACAGAGGCGCTTCTTTTACTTTTTTCTTTATAATAAAGTTCTGCTTTTAAGAACCTGATGGGTTTTTAGTGTCCTAAAAACCCAAGGGTCCGGTCTGTGCTCACCTTGTTTACCTATTTGGTAGGTATATTATTTTCAAGTCTCCCCAGGAAAGGGGAAGAAAGGGCTTGGGGGGGGGGGAAACATTTTAGGAAAACAGGAACTCCAAGTGGTCCTTTTCCTGAATCTTTGTCTAACTCATTTGATGGTGGCAGCAATACCGTCCAAAAACAAGGAAGAATTTGTGCCTTGGGGAAGTTTTTAACCTAAACTGGTAGAAATAAGCTTAGGGGGGTCTTTCATGCGGGTCCCCATATCTGTATCTCAGAGTTCAGAGTGGGGAGGGAACTCTGACACCCTGTCAGACCATAGTGGGAAGCTGAACATTATCCAGTGCTTCCAGCCCAAAGCTGTATGAATCTATGGCTTACCACGAACAGCAGATCAGATGTCACCATGCAAAATGAGCAGAAAAGGTCAGCTGTGGGGACTAAAAGCACATGCACTTTCTAGGTCAAAACCAACCAGTGCAATTGCACCTGGAAATGAACTAGAACTCAGTGTGGTCTATAGAGACCAGGGGTCCTATGCTTCAACTGGGAAATGCACGGACTGAGAGAACACAGTGGCCGTGCACGAGTTCAAGTTTCCCAACAACCTTCAAGAACAGACCCATGTAATATATTCATCACAAGCTACTGATTCCCTGGCCTAGCAAATTACATGTGATTGAACCTCCAGCTGCTTTGGTGCTGGCTTGTGTCCCATGACAGGGTCAGTGCAGAGGCAGAGTTAAACATCTTTATTAGCATAAGCACATACCTGTTTGCCTCCCAGCTGGCTTTTCTTTCCCAAGGCCTCATCTTTCTCTTTTCCAGAATCCCTCTTCCACCGCTTGGTCTTCTTCCTCATCTCTTCTTCTTCTCGCAAACGCTCCAGTTCCTGCTGGTGCTTCTTTTCCTCAAGCTCTCGAGCCAACTTCTCCAGCTCCCTTCAGTAAAGCAGACAGAAAACTCACTCATCATAAACTCTCAGCCCTGCCGCAGCCCTAAGAAATCTATGCTCTTAGAACACCAGTCTGAGCTTGAGGCCTTGCTCCATAGATTCTCAGGCCAGAAGAAACCATCAGATCATCTAGTCTCACCTCCTGTAGTCTGCAGAGCTTCCAGATAATAATGCAGCCATTCACTTGGAAGTCCACACAATATATAACTGAGTTCATGTCAATTTAAAAACAAACACATTGATTTTTCTTCTTCTTTTTGGGGAAACAAAATTTGGCCTCAACTGAGGAAAACACTCAAGTATGTACCTAACTTTAAGCATGACCCTGAGTCCCACTGACTTAAATGGGACTTAAATACATGCTTAAAGTTAAGCATATGCATAAGTGTCCCTACTGAATAAGGATGATTATCTGAATCAGAACCTAATTCTCTATGTCACACCCCTTTGGCTACAGTTAATATTTATGGCCAGTGTCACTATGCATATTAAGTCAATGAGAGGGGTACTATGCAAATAACATTGTAAGGACTTATCTACTGTGAAAATAACAGTGAAACTGAGCCAATATAGTTCATATGTAATTTTCAAGGACTAGGGGGAGCTCTCTGTGTCTCTAGAAGAGTTACAGTTGAATTTTCAGTGTTGTCCTTAATTTAGGGTTATTAAAGCACAATAATACATAGTTTTATCCAGCACTTTTCATCAGCAGGTCTCAAAGTGCTTTACACAGGAAGGTCAGTATCATTATCCCTATTTTACAGATAGCGAAACTGAGACACAGAGAGGGGAAGTCACTTGCCAAGGTTACCCAGCAGCCTAGCCAAGACTAAAATTCAGGTCTCCCGAGTCCCCATCCAGCATGCTATCCTCTGGCCAACAACCTACACAATGGGTAAAAGCAGGAGAGTCATTTGGGCCTTACGAGTCTCCTACTATGTGAGAGCAGAGGCTCCATCACCTCTTGTGAGCTACTCCTCCCACTTCCTGAACCACTGAGGAGAAACAGAACTTCCTGCTGTTGCTTCTGAGCTACTCTCTCCGCCATCCCACTAACCCCCACTCAGAACCATGACTCCTACTTGGTAAAACCAGACAAACCAACTGAAAAGCAGGTAGTGCCAGTGCCTGGCGCAGGAAAAGAAACAACAGGCAAGCACAGAAGTGTCCCACGTGGAGGGTGGAGCAGCATTCCCAGGTGGCTGTCCAGGGACAGTTCACACACCTCTTCTTCCGCTCCCGTAGTGCTTGGAGCAGTTCATTGTCAAACTGAATTTTCTGCTCCTCACTGAGAGCATCGTACTCTTCCTCATCCATCTCCTGGAGACGAGCCTTTTCCCTCGCAATGGCGTCTTTCTGTTCCTGTTCTGTCATGCAGCCAAACAGAGAAATGTAACAGCTGAAATCATAGCTCAGTGCTCAGGACAGGCCCTCCACCGGAGCCAGCTTGTGCAGTGACCCAGGGTCACACAAAGGTGTGTGTCCCTGCTCCGATTAGCAGGCACTGAGTTAGGTGCTGGGGGGGAGGGGCATACATCTACACTGCATTGTAAGCCCAGAGCTTGAACTCAGGCTTTACCCCCCTTCCATCCACACACAAATCATACTAAACCAGGGCTCAGACCCAGACTCCCAGGACACCATGGGGGTGGAGGGTCCGAGCCTGAGTCAAGCTGGGACCTAGGGTTCAAGTCCTCTTGCTTTGCAGCATAGATGCAGCCCCACTGGACTCGTGCTCTGGGAATCTGCCAATAGTATCCCACAATCCCATGGGTCAACTCTCTGTTACCTCTGAACTGTGAAGTTTCCCCACACTGCACCACGAGCGGCCATGTTTTGGGAGAGCGCTAGGAAGTCTGGGAGTTGGGTGGCTGGACTGGAGCCCGCATAATGCAGTGTAGACATTGGAGCCCCAGATTGGGGCCTAGGGTTAAACAATTCCTACCCTGGGGTTACAAATGGGTGTAGCCGCTCAAGCTCTAGGTTAACAAACCCTGGGTCTGCTGACTTGAATTCTGCCAGCCCTGGACTTGCACTGCAGCGTACACAGATCCTGTGAGTTCTACAATGCTGGCCCCACAGTATTTTGTGCATTGTGAAGCTGGATCCTGGGGCAGCTTTGGCTGTAAAACTATAGGTGCTAAGGGAGAGAGGGCAGCAGGTTTTACTCACGTAACTATGTGAATGTCCCATGAGACAGCAGGAATCCAAAGAATCCATAGGAGAGTCAGACCTACTTGATGATCCTAATCCAAGTTGCATAGCTACCCCAAAAACAGAGCTAGAGCTCAGATTCGTCCCAGGCACCTGGACTGTGCCGATCTCTTCTATGAGAATTTCTATTTCCCATTTCAACTGCTGGTGTCCCCAGCACACTACAAGGCTCTGAGAATACGCCCCTAAAAACAGTCCACCTACACCCTGTTTCCCTGCCAGTCTCTCAGCCAGGCCTCCGCTGCTCTGCCATGGGCTGCCTGGCAGTGACTGCCCAGCATCTGCCACCACCTGCCAGGACAGCCTTCCACCGATGAAGCTCGATTTTTTCTTTCAAACAAAGCTGTATCCCTTCTATGTCTCTGCCCAAGGACAAAACACCCTTTCAAGTGCTATTTAAAATCATGTGAATACAGGTGTGAAAAGCTGCAGTAACTCGTGTGAAATGACCAAAAAGGGGAATCCTGGTTGTTAGCTTGTATTGCTGCCTAGATATGGTGATAGGTACTCTAGAAATTAGGGCTGGTCGAAAAATTTCTGTTCAATGGAAAACTGGGTTTAGGACTAACCAAAACATTCTGAGAAAAGTGTCTGCTTTCTGCAGGAAAATTTAATTTTTGTCAAAAATCCAAATTTCCGAACATGGATTCATAGATACTAAGGTCAGAAGGGACCATTATGATCTCTAGACCGACCTCCTGCACAGCGCAGGCCACAGAATCTCAGCCACCCACTCCTACGAAAAACCTCTTCTATATTCTGTCACAGTGCTTCATGGGAGTTGTAGCTTGATTATCTTGTGTCCCCATTTGCCTTTAAGGGACAGGATCCTGAACTGGACTACATCTCCCATTATGCACCACATCCAGGGATACCCCCGATGCACTGCCTCCTGTCTCCAAAAGGAGAGATTGTGATGCATCATGGGAGATGAAGCGTGACAGGGACCCTGGCCTATAAAGGAGAATGGGAGCACGAGATACCTTAGCTACAACTCCCATGATGTACCACGGTAACACTTCCAAATTGAAATATTTTGGTATCTGAATTTTCACCCCCCCACCCAAATCAAAATTTTCTGTTGAAAATACAGATGAAAACTTTTTTTTTTGTTTTGGTCAAAATTTTCTGAGGTGGAAAAATTCCCCCAGTTTTCTGACAGCCACTATTAGAAATGTCTAGACAGACACACAGACATGTTAGAGGTGTGAGTGTCAGGGGGTTCACAGAAGAATCCTTCTCACCTTCCTGCTCTTTCTTGGCCTTCTCCCTAGCCTTCATGGCAGCATAATCCTGGAACAGGTTCACCATGTAGATGTAACACCGATTGTTGATTGCTTTGAGCAGGCAAAGAAGAGCAGAAGGCATACTGCGGGCAAAGAGTGTCTCTAGTCCATCAAACACCACTCCCCGATAGCAGTCACTCAGCTGTGAATGTGGAACACAAAGGACATAAATCCATCCTAATGGGTACACAGTATTCTCATCAGCAAATAAAACTGCTCTGATGTAAAAACATATTAGCAAGCACTATCCTCAAATGTCTGAAATAGTCACAGATTCTAAGGCCTGAAGGGACCACTCTGATCACCTCCTCTGATCTGCACAGCACAGGCCAGAGAAGCTCACCCAGTGACTCTTCCATCAAGTTCAAAATTTCTGGTTGAGCTAGAGCAGATCAACAGCACATCTGCACCTGTTTTTCTTTTCTCTGCATATTTCTCTCTCTATGCCCCTTACTGCCCTGGTTGTCTCTCCATTGCCTTAGGTGACAGGGTCAGGCCAGATGGCTACAGGAGAGTGTTCCTATTGGGATCCGGGCTTTGCCCGCCCACTGCTAAAGGATTCCCCCCACTGCCTAAGAGGGGGATCTACAGGACCTGGACACCAAATGAGCATGGGGGACAACTAATGAAATAACAGGGACAGGAGTGTGGTCAAAGGGTCAAACGAAGGGAACTGTACAGGGACACCAAGCAGAGAACCCCGGACAGTGCCCACTGCTCCTCAAAGGTGTCAAGGGATTCAGTGGATGTCGCCCAGAGGAACTCTGCCCAGATACGTGAATGGACCGAGGATCGGAAATAGGCCCCACAGTCACAGGAGACTCCATCAGCCAACCTCCTCACTCTGGTTTTATAGATAACCATTTTAGCCAGGGCCAGGAGAAGGTTGACCAGGAGGTCCCATGACTTTGTGAGGCCGCGGATAGGGAGTACATAAATAAAAAGATGAGGAGAAAAGTGTAACCAAAAACGTAATAAAATATTTGTGAGGAGCCGGAATAGGGGCTGCAGCCTGGCACACTCCAAGTATATGTGTGCCAGGGTTTCCCTCACGCCGCAAAAGGGTCAGGTGTCTGGGACTGGGGTGAACCGCACCAATTACACGCCCGTGCTCACGGCTCCATGAAAGAGCTGCTAATTGATATCCACAGCGGGCCTCAGGACCAAGGTGGAATATAAGCTGGCCCACCAGGGCTCCTCACTCTCCAAAGGTGGCAAGAAATCCCATTATTTTGTATCAGGGCAGGATGTGAGGGTGAGGATGTAAAGGGTGTGGAGCATGAGTATGTATGGATGTTTCCTTGGCGCGGTCTGGAAGCAGACTGGCTGCAGCTTGTGCAGCCAGCTCACGGTGAAGGTGCGGGGGGGAGGTCGGTTGGATCCACGGGACAGGGGCCCAATGAAAAGGTCTGGCAGGCCTGGGGTGGAGGGTGGGCGGGGCATGCCCTCATGCAGGACCCGGTCGAGGTAAACCCGAGCAGCAGGCGGCAAAGCGGCCTTCACCTCCTGAAGTACGCGCCAGAGAGTACAAGGTCTGGAGAGCACCATGTGCTGAGCGAACATCAGGGGATCCAGCCAGTCTCCCCAGTTGTAGTCCAGAAGGTCTCCGACTCCTGTGACGTCTGCCAGGACCAACCTCCGGTGCACCGAGTGGGACTCCGCCACCTGCACACGAAGCTGGGGGTTGTGTAGCAGGGGCTCTGCAAGGAGATCTGCCCCCATGGTGGCCGCCATGGACCTGGTCATTGAAAGCAGTTTCCAGGTCCAGAGGAGGTCCTGGTAGAAGACCGGCAGCCTGGAGAGGTCTGGCAGAAGACCTCTCAGATGGAGATAAAGGAGCTGCCAGTCGTATCAGAGCCCTCGGAAGTGGTGCAGGAAGGCGTGCGCCAGTATGCTCCACTCCGGACTACCTGCACCATAAAGGAGCCTCCGCAGGGCCTGGAGGCGGAAGACATGGACCTGAGTGTGCAGACACTTCAGGCCCCACCCTCCCTCTTCCAGGGGTAGATGGAGAACCCCTGCAGGGACCCAGTGCAGTCCTGACCAAAAGAACTCCAGAATCGATGTCCGGAGGTTGGCCAGGAAACCCGGGGCCGGGACCAGGGTGTTGAGCTGGAACCAGGGCATGGATAGGACTAGTTGATTAAGCACCAGCATTCTCCCTCGAAGGGAGAGGCACTGGAGTAGTCCTGTCCATTTCCAGAGCCGCTCTATCACCCCGCCCTCTAAATTCTGCCATTTCTCCGGCGAAGAGGGATGCGTGGCAGAAAAGTAAATGTGGAGATAGAGCAGCAGACCCGCACTCCACCGGATGACCTGAAGCGTGGGTGGATGGGAGGGAGCTCGCCTGCCACCAGTCCCCGACCACCAGGCCAGAGCTCTTGACCCAGTTGACCCGGGTGGAGGAGGCTGCCGAATAGATGGCCTGGCAAGCCTCCACCCGCGCCAAGTCACCTGGGTCCTGGACCATGAGGAGCACGTCATCAGCATACGCCAACAGGACCAGCCGCAGCTCCGGCTTCCGTAGCACCAACCCCGTCAACCTTCTGCAGAGGAGACAGAGGAAGGGCTCGATCGCCAGAGCGGACAGCTGGTCTGAGAGGGGGCACCCCTGCTGTACTCTTCGCCCGAGGCTGACCGGTTCGGTCAGGGTTCAGTTGAGCCTGATCAGACACTCTGCAGAGGTGTACAGATCCCGGAGAAAACTCACAAACTGGGGTATGATGCCAAACACTTGCAGAGTGCTCAGGAGAAACCTGTGGTCCACCCTGTCGAACGCCTTCTCCTGATCCAAGGACAGGAGGGCGAACGACAGACCATCCCTACACCCGAGTTCCAAAAGGTCCGGGACCAGATATAGGTTGTTGAAGATGCTGTGTCCCTGGATGGTGTAGGTCTGGTCTGGGTGGACCACATCCGCCAGTACGGACCCTAGCTGCAGCAAGATTGCTTTTGCCACGACTTTGTAGTCCATGCTGAGGAGCGAGACGGGACGCCAATTTCGTAAATCGCGGAGGTCCCCCTTCTTCGGCAATAAGGCGAGCATGGCTTGCCTGCACAAGAGAGGGAGAACCCCGCTCTGCAAAGACTCGGCCCAGACGGTGACTAGGTCTGGGCCGAGGACGTCCCAGAACACGCGGTAGAACTCCACGGTCAGCCCGTCCATGCCCGGAGATTTATTGGTGGGCATGCGACGGAGGGCTTCCGAGAACTCGGCCAGAGTGAGAGGCAACTCTAGCCGGTCTCGGTCACCTGTGCTGACCATAGGGAGCTCCCCCCAGAACACTCTGCAAGCATTAGAATCAGTCGGATCTGGGAAGAAAAGACTTGCGTAGAAGGCCCTGGTTCTCCCGCACATCTCCACCGGATCCATGAGGGGGGTGCCGTCTTCTGCCAGAAGGCAGGTAACATGTTTCTTGGACTCACTCCTTTTCTCCAGGGCGTAGAAGAAGTGGGAGCCATGATCCATCTCCTGAAGGAGACGATGTAGGATCGAACAAAGGCGCCCCGGGCCCAATGATCTTCGAGGGCCCGGAGCTCCTCCTGCTTCTCCTGGCATGCTCCGCAGAAGGGTGGATCCTCGGGGCTGGCGGCCAGATGCCTCTCCAGCTCTAAGACCTCCCGTTCCAACTGCTCTATCGCTGCATCCCTCCGTCGGCTGGTGCCCCAGGTGTAGTCATGGCAGAAGAGCCGGGCGCGCACCTTCCCCAGGTCCCACCACCGCCGTGCCGAGGGAAAGGCACACCGCTGCCCTTGCCAGGCCAGCCAGAACTCCCGGAAGGACATCATGAAGCCCACGTCCTCCAACAAGCTGTTGTTGAAATGCCAATAGGCCGGCCCCAGCCTCTCCACGCAGAGGGAGGCCGTCACAGTGGCTAAATGATGGTCAGAGAATGGGGCCGGCCGGATGCTGGAGGAATGGGTTCGTGAAAGGTGGAAGCATGATAAATAAATGCGGTCCAACCGGGAGTGGCGTGACCGATGGGCCTCCACCTGGACAAAGGTGAACGTTGAAATGTCATCCAGGTGGTGGTCACGCCAGATGTCCACCAGGGAGCGGTGTTCAACTATCTTCCGGAGGACGTCCGCGGTAGCCGGGCACTGCTTGGTCCCCAAGCAGTTCCGCTCTTCGAGGGTGGTGTTAAAGTCCCCTCCCAGGACCAGGCACTCGTGAGGATTCAAGGTGCCGAGGAAGGCGGACGTCTGCTGATAGAATTGCAGCCGCTCCAGGTCTGATGTCGGGGCATAGACGTTAATGAGGTTGACCACGAACCCCTCCATACGGGCCTGGAGGTGCAGCAGGCAGCCCGGCACAGCCTCGGCAACCCCCAGCACCTCAGGCCATAGGTCGGGGGACAACAGGGTCACCATTCCAGCCATATGAACTGTGAGATGGCTAAAGTAGATCCTGTCCCCTCAGTCTAGCTGCCAGCTGTCTTTGGCGGCCGGATCCATATGGGTCTCCCACAGAGTACCACCCCCCACGAAGGAAGGAGAGCACCTGGGACCTGTGAAGACCCATCCTACAGCCCTCGGTGTTCAATGTTGCAAAGATGAGCGGTGCCATGAGGAGGGCTGGGGGGGATCCTTGCTGGCAGGGACACTCGTGGCCCCCATTGGGCCATGCAGCAAACCGTGACCTACCCCGTAGGTGAGCAACAAGTCATGGAAGCCACAGACCTGCTGGTAGGCTGCGGCGGCCTGCTTCCCGGTCCTTTTACCCTCCCCCATAAGAGCCCTTGCAATGAAAGTCCCCCCATTGCTAGAGAGCAATCTGTACCTTGTTGGGGGAGCCACGGACGTCTTCTAAAAACTCCCGCAGCTCCTCTCGCAGCACATAGGGGGGTGGGGTTACTGTCTCCTGGTCATCACCTCATGGGGCCCTTGGTACCGCCCCATGGCCCACCAACATGGGCAGGCAGGCTGCGGACCCCCGACGGGGTGCCCGATGGGCTGGCACCACGCGGCCCGCCTCGAATCCTGGGGCAGTAGGGGGCAGCGGAGAGAAAATAGCAGCCCCTAGTGGGTCGGGGCAGGGAAACACAAAGGCCGCTCCTTGGGGGTCATTTGCTGGAAATGGGAAGGAGACAGCCCCAGGGGTGGCAATAACATCACGGGAAGTGGATGGGATAGGGACAGGGTCAGCATCAAGGGCAAGGCTGAGGTCAGGGACGGGGCAGAGGTGAGAGTCTGGGCTCCAGAAGCCAAGCAGCTGGGTGGTGGCACCTCCTGGTCAGGCTCAAGGGTGGGGGGGGTGGAGAGGGGGCTCTCAGTGATGCCGGGCGCAGGCTCTATGGTGGGTTTGGCAGCCGCGGCAGCAGGAGGTGGACTGTCTTCTGTAGGGCCCCCGCCCGGGAAGGAGGTCGATTGCTCCACACCAACGAGGGGTGCCCCTGGTGGCTCGAGTCCCAGCCGCATGGCACTGACCGTCGCCTCAACAGGCTCGGCGGCCGTCAGCGGGGTGCCTTCTGCGGTCGGCTTGATAGAGGAGTCCAGGGGCTCCTCGGAGGTGGGAGCGGAAGCATCGGTTAGTGGGAGGGAGCATGTGGAAAGGGGGGCTGGAGTGAGGTCGCCTAGATCAAGGCCCGCTGGCAGAGAGTCATCCTCCCCCTAGGTGACCGGGGTCAGAACCAGGGCCTCGATCTTCTCATATATGGAGGAGAGATCGCTTTTCACCATCCCGGGGTTCTCCCCGCCGGCACCCGAAGCGACGGTCGCCTCGGGACTCACAGGGGCTTCAGATGGTACTACACCAGGAGGGGCTCCCTTGGGGGCCTTAGAGGGGAGGGTCTCCCACGGAGGAGCAATATGACCCTCCGGTGTTGCCACGTCTTCCCCAGCTGGCACCGGTGGATGGAACACTCCCGTGGGCAAAACGGAAGGGTCGGCATTGGTGTCCCCCTTCCTGGTCTTCTGGGGGGCCTCCACATTAGATGGGAGGAGCGGAGCTCGAGCCTTCCACTTGCCCCACTTCCCCTGCACTAGGGCCAGCCCTCCATGGCATCATCTGGGGGCTGGCTAGCAGGGGTCAAGTCAGGGGGCAGGGGCGATGGCTCAGGGACTTGGGGGGGGGGTAACGTTGGGGCTGCACCTGCCGGCAGAATGAGAAGATGTGACGGAGGGCAGGGTCTTTGCAGCCCAGTGGGAGAGGGCTGACCATGGAGATGGGTTTCCCCAGGGTAGAGAGGGAGGGTAACAGGGCAGGATTGGGAAGGAAGGGAGGGACAGAGGTCAGGACCAGACAGACGCCCAGGTCCTCTTGCCGCTCTAGGGGGATGAACATGCCCTCCACCGCCAGGCCCTTCTCCACCACCTCCTGGGCGGCGGCCTCCGATGCTAAAAAGAAGATAACTTTGCCGTATATTTTGGAGGCCGCCACAATGGCCGTGGGTCCCACCACCCTCACCAACGCTCGCACGTAGGTCTCCATGTGGGGCGAGGCGGGCACCAGGAGCCAATGGACGCCGTGCTTCCTGGTCAAGGTCAGGAAGGGGCCCCGGCTGCTATAGATGGTAGCGGAGGCGGTGTGCGGGGGAGATGACATAGCGGCAGGCGGCGGGGCTGCTGCCACCTGGGCTATGCCCTGGGGGCCAGGGGAGGGGCACCCGCAGAGCTGGTGGAGGGAACATCGGGGAGGAACGCTGCAGCTGGTGGCAGGGCCGCGGCAGTGGGGGCAGCCCCTGCCATGGAGGGCTTGGTCTTTTTTGCGGGGTCCTTCTTCTTTTTGCCCTGGTCCTTCCCACCAGCTGGGGGGCTTCCCCAGGGTCAGAGGGGGCGAAGGACATGGCAGCAGCGGAGGTCACCCCGGTGTCCACCGCTGCCGGTGCCCCAGCGGGGGCGGTGGCAGGTGATTCGGTGGCAGCCGTGGAGGTGGAGGCTTGGGAGGGCAACGAGGTGGCAGGTGGGGGAGGGGCGGTGGGGTTTTCTGGAGCGGCCCCACCAGTCTCGTCCCCTGCCATCATGAGCAGGGAGGGAAGGGAAGACACCAGAAGGAGGAGGGGAAAGGGGAAGTAGGTCAACCACTCCTCCCCGCTAGGCTGCAGGCAGGGGAGGAGGGCGCCAAAAGGGGTGGGCTGGATGTGGGGGGTAATCAGGGGTTAGTCGCCGACACGGGGTAGAATTCCGGCTCCTCGAGCTGCACTAGGGGAGGGGGGATACAACAGCATTGGGGGTGGAGTGAAGAGGGCTCAAACTAAAAAGGGGAGTGGCACAAGAGCATGGGAGGGGGCATGGGTGCATGGAGAAAGGGGCTAAGTGGGCTGGAATTAGGGCAGGAAAACCAAGGGCTAGCTTCAGAGGCTGGGGCGGGGCAAACAAACACAGGCTGCAGATGGAAAATGGGCAGGGCAGGCAAACAAACTGAAGGTAGTAACGGGGGCTGGGGCAAAAAGGGGGGGCAAAAGGCTGCAAAGGGAAAATGGGGCAGGTAGCAAAGGGCAAAGCTGTGAGGTGGGCAGTCCGGGCGGGGGCACCTGCACCCACACGCAGTTGCACAAAGTCTGTTTAGGCTGGCTGCTGCTTCTGGCCCAAAGGGTCGAATCAGGGCATGACAAGCCAAGTAAGCAACTGAGTCCAGAGGCAGGAGCTGAGGCAGATGGTAAACAGCCAGTGGGGGCGGTGGAGGGGGCAGTGCTGGTGGTGGTAGTGGTGGGGACACAGATGGATCGGGGGTAGCTCCATGCTGCACCCCTTTGTCCCTACAAAACACAGTCAAGACCCCCACCACAAGAGCACAGTTCGAAAGATACTCAGTTCAAAAGGCCCCCTCCACGGTGGTCTGCAAAGTCTCTAGGTGCTCCCCCACTGGTAGATGGTCCCCTTCTTCTCCTCCTTGGGGCTTCAGCAGCTCCAGGCAGCAAGCTCCGCAGCAGCAGCTCCAGGAACTCCAGGCGGTGGTCCAGGCAAGCAGAAAGGACCCCTCTCAGCTGGTGGTGTCCACAACAGCAATGGCTGGGGTGGGGTCCCTCACTCCCCTCCTCTGGGACATGGGCCAACAGGCTCCCCCACCCCCCAAGGGGCTGCAGTTGGAGCAGCAGCAGCACCTGAGGGTGGGGTGCAGCAGCCGGCCAGCAACCAGGTAGCAGAGAACAGGGGGTGGGGGTGGTGTCTGGCCCAGCCAGGGGAGCAACTGGAGCAGCAGCAGCAGGGAGAGCCCAGGGCCTAACAGCAGCAGTATCAGCAGCGGGAGCAGCAGCCCTCTCCCTCCTTCTCCCTCCAGGCCAGACGACTACAGGAGAGTGTTAGAAGGCAGATATATTAGTCCCAGATTAAGCAGGTCCATTTTCCCTGGATAAGGTAACAGGGGCAGTTCCAGAACAAGAAGGAACTTGCTGGAACAAATTCAGGCAGGCAGGCTAATTAGGACACCTGAAGCCAATTAAGAAGCTACTAAAATCAATTAAGGCAGGCTGGCTAATCGGGACACCTGAGTTTAAAAAGGAGCTCACTTCAGTTTGTGGTGTGCGTGCAAGGAGCTGGGAGCAAGAGGCACTAGGAGCTGAGAGTGAGAACGTGTACTGCTGGAGGACTGAGGAGTACAAGCATTATCAGACACCAGGAGGAAGATCTTGTGGTGAGAATAAAGAAGGTGTTGGGAGGAGGTCATGGGGAAGTAGCCCAGGGAGTTGTAGCTGCCGTGCAGCTGTTCCAGGAGGCACTGTAGACAGCTGCATTCCACAGGGCCCTGGGCTGGAACCTGGAGTAGTGGGTGGGCCCGGTTCCCGCCAAACCTCCCAACTCCTGATCAGACACAGGAGGAGTTGACCTGGACTGTGGGTTCCACCAGAGGGGAAGGTCTCTGGGCTGTTCCCTGACCCACATGGTGGATCAGCAGAGACTGCGGGGATTGTTGGTCTTCCTTTTCCCCATGTCGGTCAGTGATGAGAGTAGCTGAGTAAACGGCAGGTTTGAGCCACTAGCAAAAGTGGCCAAACTGAGGGCTGCCGTGAGTCTCTGAGGTGAGCAAATCCACCAATAAGCGCAGGACCCACCAAGGCAGAGGAGGAAATTTGTCACACTTAACATATCATTTAAATCAAACCTTAACACCACATACCCCATCCCTTCACACAAATATCCTCACCCGACACACCAAGCTTCATGACCAGCATTTCCTTCTGCCCAGGTGAGCATCTGCCATACCTGCATCCTCTCTGAAAGGATCTCCACCAGTAGCTCCTCAGGAAGCATGCAGCTCATCAGGCCTGATTCTCCTGCCATGCTGGAACTGATGCTGAGCCGTTGCTGGACAGGAGCACTGGGAATAGGGCTGGGAGGAACCTGCAGCATTCGTCACCACAAGGAAAAAAATGCTTCAGAAAAATCCATACAATTCCTCTGGAGACCAAGCTCATCTCTTCTGCCCATAACGTCAGACCCTTCACCCTACCAGCTAAGACTGCGGTCATATGTTAATGGTACAACTTAACACAGAAGTCATAGGACTGGAAGGCTCCTCAGGAGGTCATCAAGCTCAGCCCTCTACACTGAGGCAGGACCAAGGAAAATTTAGACCAGCCTTGGCAGGTGTTTGTCCAGCCAGTTCTTAAAAACAAAAATGCTGGGGATTGTACGCCCTCCAAGTCTGACACTTGGGGTATGGCCTTCCAAGCAGTTGAGCACCCACTTCCCTCCAGGCTTAGTGTTGTGAATTCTTGAGTTGTGAGGCTGCTGCTCAGTCCATGGCCATGGTAAGGGAGCTCAGGAAGTGAGAAATTTTCTTCCCATCACTGGGCAAGGGCTAGGGACAATCACAGTCTTGCAGCATGGGCGGGGGGGCGTAGGGACTGCTCCCTTACTGGGGCAGCACACACCCACTGGGGCAGCAAAGAGGAAATGGAACTGCTTGCCCTCCCCCACTTTGGAGCAGGAGTCGTTCCACAGAATGGGGCAGCATGCCCATTCCCGCTGGGTCTGGGAGCTGTGTGAAGGAAGCAGGATGGTGAAGTTCTTTAATACTGACCCCAACACAGTGGAACCCTGACAGCCTCCTGGCTGCGCTGGTTGTGATACCTGAGACCCTCTATTGCCGTGTCTATGCTAAAAATGGGAGCCGATTTAATAAGGTCAGTTAGGGGTATGATTCTTTAGGACATTTCCATACTGGAAGGAAGTTATACTGGCTAAAATGTGTTTTGCTGGTGTAGCTTATTTTGTTCAGAGAACTAGTATAAGCTACATCGGTTTAGCTGCTAAGCTGAGTCTCTACAGGGGAGATTTGCCATATAGCCATAACAGCATAGCATCCCCTTACTAGTGTAGGCCAGGCCCTTTTCCGAAAGCTCTCTCAGGATCCAGACCATTTTTTTTTCCTGTCTCAACCTACATATTTATTAAGAAAAATGCAAGTGCTACCGCTTGTGTAGGGTGTCTGTGCCCAGGGTACTGGACTGGGACCATGGAGGCCTGGGCCTAGTCCTCATTCTCCCACTGGTTTTCTGTGGCACCTTGGACAAGACACCTAGACACACAGTTTCAATAGGGCCCTCTCATTTTGGGTACTTCGGTTTATGAGTACCCACTGTTAGCAAGTGGCTGGCCCTCCAAAGGCGTCAGGTGTCCAGCTCCACAAGGAGGATGACTGCTGCACCTCAGGTTAACCTGGATGTACTTAACTTGCTGAGTAACAGGGAAAATGTCTGCATGGCAAGCAGCAGCCCATGGCAGCGACTCTTAGAGCCTGGGTCTACAGATTTAGGCTGCCAGGGCTCCATGTCCCTCAGATCTGAATTTTTTAGAGCTACTCAGCACCCACTGACTTCAGCTGGCATGGTGGGTGCTCAGTCCCTACAGCTGAGCACTCAAAAACTGTGGCAACCAAAATTAGAGGCTACACTTGAAAATTTGGGCCTTCACACTTCTTTGAGCCTCAGTTATTCTTGCTATACAAGCTGAGCATGACAACGCTGACACTAACATACACTGAGTCAGATCTGCACCAACTTTCAGAATTAAAACTCTTCAGGGCATGCATGCTGTAAAGTGAGGAGCACATTGCTGGTGCTTAGCAAACAACTAACCCCCATCAAACACTTGGAGAGCTCTGGCCCATGCACAGTTTGCAAATTCACCTCAGCCCTCACTCCCTCAGCCCACACTCCCCAGCACCAGAGTCCTCCCAGCCCAGCGTCTCTCAAGTAGCTAACTTTGCCTAATTCAATAGCACTTTTATCACACAGACTAAGCCCCACTAGAGACTAGAACAAGACCATCAGACTTATTTTTACCTGTGAGCACACAGGTCGAAACCCTAAGTCAGCAGAGATGAAAGCGCAGTGCAGTAACCCAATGGGCCAGTCAGCACCAGTGCAGGAGTCATCGTTTCTCACACACTTTTAGAAGAGTGATGGAATAATCCCATCTGTTTACTGATGTGAATTCACTTTCACCTGTGATCCTGTTTGATCCGATTGGTGCTGCTGCTTCTGTGCCTGCGACGCATGGCCTTCTGACTTCCCCCTGCCTGCTGCTGTGCTGCCCCTGTAGCTCTTGGAGGTGATGGACTGTGGCCCGGTTTTAGTCTCGGAGCTCGGCTGGCTACCCTCCACGGTATGCTTAGCCAAAGCCTCAGCGCTCAGTCTTGTGCTCAGAGCTGTCTGCCCTGCAGATCCCTCAGAAGACTGACCTGCTAGGATGAAAGGAGTTCAGTCTCAGGGGAAAAGGGGCAAATCACATCCATCTGCAGAAGACAGGCTATAGCAGTTAACGTTCCTCAAACTGCCAGGGATGAACACGTGCTTCTTTATCCAAATCACTGGAGCTGTATCTGCTGGCATCTTGCCTTTGCCTGCCAGCGGACTGACCAGACACATAGGGGAGCATGCCACACTCTCCCAAGGGACACAGCACAGCACGTACCTTCCCCAGGAGCATGGGGCTCCAGAATGGATTAGGCCATTCAAGCACAAGCTGGCCATTAGCACCAGGGTCATATCTGATTGCACAGAACAAACATTCCTGCCCATGTTTCTGTCACTGTCAAGGTAAAGTGCAAAAAAGGATGCATAGGTTCTACAGCCAGAGACTTAGTTCTCAAATGTTGTGGTGATGGGCAGTTATAAAAGCCTGCCTAGTCAGAGAAATACCGATGTCGAGCAAATTAATGAATGACCCTCTGTCAGACTGTGACCGACTGCAGCGAGACCAGGACTCAATTGCAAATGGCTCTGTAGTTCATTGTTTGTCCTGGGAGATGGACAGCAGAACAGAAACATCTAAATCAATACCTCTTCCTCTGGCCCCACCTCCACTGCACCATGAGGAGCAGAACCCAGGGTAGAGAGGGATTAACATGACTGTTAGAACTAAACCACTCATCCTTCTGCCCCAAGAAGCAAGGAACAGAGCTCATTGCTCCACCAAGTGGACAGGAGATGTGCCCCAAAGCCCAAAGGAAAGCCCATGACAAATGGGTTAGCACACAAAGGTCTTTCACAGCAGCTGGTGCTCCTTGTGTTGTATCTGTTCCAAGGGGAACTGTGAGACTTTGTTCTCCAGGGCTGTCAATGCAGCACCTCTTGCCTGCACCACCTTTGGGCACAAACTGTCACAAAAATTGTTCCCATTAACCCTCTCTAGCCTTGGTCTCCTTGTCCCTCTGCTTGGAATTTTAGCCGTCAAAGCAGGACCCCAGGAGCATACAGCACCCTCAGGCTGCCAACTCCAAGTGTGCTAGTGTAGGCAGCTCACCAGGTCACAGGGGTCAGGGCACAGGACCTAAGAGCAGGAGTCTCCTGAGAGAATTTGCAGGAGAAACTTCTTTGCACAAAACCTTCAAAGATGTGAACTGAATCCATTTGTATTTTTATGTAACTCGCCGTATAACTGACCTGGAGGATTATGTTTCACACACCCCATACTCATTAAATCACCATCTTTTCAAGCCAATTATTTTGGATCTTAACGGGCACTGCAGGGGGCTTCAACTTCAGCAACAAAGATATCATGAAAAGCATTTTTGGATCATCATAGCATGAAGCCTAGGCAGAGTGGCTGTTACCAGCCACGAGTTAGGGTAATCCCTTAGAAAAGCACCTGAGTGTTTTACCTCTATTATGAAAAGGAATACATCCAGAGCATCACAATGGAATGGAATGCCTAGGTACTAAGAGACAAAGATTTTTAACAAGCACTACAGACTGCACGTTGGACTTTGCATTACTGGGGATTCTGCGCCTCTGGACCCTCAATCTTCTTGATTTCAAGGCTAGAAATCCATTATAGTCCAGCATTACTGCTAGTCAACAAGAGGTGGTACTCTAACTGCAAACTGAGAAGATCACTTTATGCTCCAGCTTCTACCATCTGTGGCTCTCCTCATGGGATTTCATATCCAGATGCATCAAAGCTCCCTCCACCCATCCCTGAGGTTACCAAGAGCCCCCATGGGTTGCTGAAAAGTCTTCACAACTATGCACTAGAGGGAGAAAATGAAGGGAGGGGATAGAAAGGCCATATTATCAAAATGGTGCTGGGGTCATGCCCAGCATTTCTGTGCAGCACAGCTGTCCAGCCTTTGTGCTGCTGAAGGTCTGAGCCCTTACCAGCTTCCTCTGGTTCCCGATGTGCCTGCTCTATGGCGGCCTTGATGCACAGCTCCCGTGCACGAAGCCCCGCGGAACTGCTCCTGTCGGAGAGGGCTTCCAGTACCACAGAGTCAATGGATAGGCAGGCAGCACTGTAGTGTTTGGCCAAGGTGACAGCTGCAGTTGTCTTTCCTTTAAGAAAGAAAAGTCTTTGACATTCATGTGTGGTGCATCTTTATCTAGATACTGTATGAACAAGTGCTTTGAAATAGCCTGGTGTGGGATTTGTGACCCCTGTGAATAGAGTGATAGTCACTTTAAAAAGAATGGCCAGTGATGCCAGTGACGAGATGGATACTATGGGTATGGGCATAAATCTAATCTATTTCACACTGGTTGCATGAATGGGGATGACTTTGGCCCATTAATTTCAATGGAGTTATACCAGGGATGAGTTTGGCTCAGGGCATCAAACTAACACGTAGTTAAAGACAGCACAAATCCCACTGATTCCTCCATGTCAAATTCAGCAGGGACGTAAACAGCAGCATCAGTCACACATTGGAGTCAGGCTGGCAAGAAAAGCAGTGTTAGTGGTGAAGTGATATAGCTAGCACCGCTTTGGCACTGAACAATGTGCAAATAAAACTGTAACTGACCTTTCAATAACTGTTGTTCTTCAAGATGTGTTGCACATGTCCATTCCGATTTGGGTGCGTGTGCACACGGAGCACAGCTGTTGGAATTTTTTCCCCTAGTGGTAGCCATCAGGTTGGCTCTGGTGCCCCCTGGTGGCCCATGCACCTCAGTTTCTTCTTACTAGCCACTCTGAGTATGGGGCCGGTGAGTTGGTCTTGGAATGGACATACGCAACACATCTCAAAGAACAACAGTTACAGAAAGGTTAGTAACTGTTTTTTCTTCTTCAGGTGCTTGCACATGTCCATTCAAATTGGGCTCGGCGTTCAAGGGCAAGCCAACTGTAGCACCACTTGGCCAAGCTGCACATCATCTCTGGCCTGTTGAGTAATGACACAGTGTATAGAAAAAGTATGTACCGAGGACCAGGTTGCTGCCCTACAGATATCTTGAATAAGGACTTGGGCCAGGAAAGCTGCTGCCGAGGCTAGGGACTATGAAGAGTTGTGGAGACTTACGGAATGGTTTCATCCTTTCGATATAAAATGCCAGGGCTTGTCTAATGTCCAAGGAGTGTGTGACAGGTCCAGTGCCCCTTTGTGGCAGGGGTGGATGGGGTGTCGGGACCTTGCCACTCTTATATTCCCATGCTGGTCCTTTAAGGGCGTTCCGATGTGGCCCAATGGCCGGTTTCCCCATGCTCGCTCCTTGGTTGGGGTAGTGGGACCTAACAGTCTGATTCCATGTGTCACACCCCGCGTATCAGGGCAGGATGGCTCAGCGGCCAAAGTCCATGCAACTCGCCCCATATCTCAAGGCAGTGTGGCCCAATGGCCAGAGTCCATAGCTCCCCCCTCTCAGGCAGGGAAGTGTATCCCAATGGTCGATGTGGTAGGGGGACCCGGGCCCTCCTATTGGCAGGGTTTCTTCTTGCCCTTAGCTCAGCGGGGATCTGCCCGCAACAAGCCGAGCGTCAGTGCAGCTTTAACGCTGCTTGTCTCTAAAGTTCCCCTGCGTCACTTCCTACCTTCACCGTTGTGTTCTTTACTCTGGGGATGGGGGGTTCTCTGGTCCATCCTCTCCGGTCAGGACCTCTGTCTGGGACACCAGGTGCATCCCTGCTTGGCTGACCCCTGGATCCTGGAGGGTTGACTGTCCCTCCTCAGGAGCTGGCGGGGCACCTCCTTCTCCTCCAGTGGTCAGCCCAGACTGAGCACCTTTGCAGGCTTTTATACCTATTCTCCAGTTGGAGCATGCCCAGCAGGGCTTCTGGGGCGGGGCTTCCTCTGCCAAGAAGGAAGGGTTAACCCCTGTGGTACCAGTATGGGGCCACTCTGCCTCCCCTCTGCAAACCCATTTGCATGCGGTTTAGTGCAAAAAATTGTTAGAAAAATAGGTTGGTTGCAATTAAACTGGGACACCACCTTGGGAAGGAAACTTGGGTGAGGGAGTAACTGCCCCTTGTCCTTAAAGAAGATTGTATAAGGAGGCTCTGCTGTGCTTGGATCTCTGACACTCTCCTGGTCAAGGTGATTGCCACTAGAAACGCCACCTTCCAAGACAAGTGCACCAGTGAACACGTTGCTAGTGGCTCAAATGCGGCCCCGTCAATTTTGAAAGGACAAGATTTGGATCCCATGGGGGAAATGGATCCCTTATCTGTGGGAATAGCCTCTCTAGGCCTTTAAGGAAGCGAATTACCACCTCATGTGGGAAGACCCACCTATTGTCTATTTTCGGGTGGACTGCTGAGATGGCTGCCAGGTGGACCTTGATTGAGAAGAGGGCCAGGTCCTGCTCCTTCAGAGATAGGAGGTAGTCCAAGACGAGCTGTAGTGAAGCCTCCACAGGGGACACTCCATGTTGGGAAGACCAGAAGGAGAAATGCTTGCACTTAGTCCAGTAAGTTGTCCTCGTGGAGGGTTTTCTGCTGCCTAGGAGGACTTTACACACCTGTTCCAAACAAGCTTGCTCATCAGGGTTTAGCCATGAAGATTCCAAGTTTTCAGATGCAAGAAGCTGACGTTTGGATAGAACAGTTGCCTGGGTCCTGGGAGATCAGGTCTGGGTGGAGTGGCAGGCTGACCAGTACCTCCATGGACAGCTGAATGAGTGTGGTGTACCAGTGCTATCTAGGCCAAACCGGGGCTATTAGAATAACTCTGGCACAGTCCTGCTTGATCTTTGTCAGCAATTTGTGAATCAAAGGGATGGGTGGAAAAGCGTAAAACTGGTGGGATGACTACTTTAGCAGGATGGCATTCATGATGGACCCCAGGCTGTGGCTCCTCAGGAAGCAGAATTATTGACACTTCCTGTTGGCGCAAGTGGCAAAGATCCCACCTGCAGAAGAGGTCCCATGCGACATCCGTGCAAAGGGACCACTCGTGGTGAGTGGAAAAGAACCTGCTGAGGTGATATGTGAGCTGGTTTTGTACGCCTGGTATATAAGATGCTTGATGCTCTATCACATGAGTGAAGAGTCGCCTCTCAACAAAGAGGGGACGAGTAGGCCCCACCTAGTCTGTTGATGTAATACATGGCTGATGTATTGTCCTTGAGAACTGAGTGTTTTATTTGTAATATGGGGCAGGAACACCTGACAAGCTAGGCAGAGATCTCTAAGTTCCCTGGTATTGATGTGGACTGAAAGTTCCTCTTGGGACCACAGACCTTGTGTCCTGAGATGTCTTAGGTGGGCACTCCAACCTAGCACTGAGGCACTGGAGACCAGGTGTGCGGACGGTTGGGGCCTTGTGAAGGACACTCCCTTGCATAGTACCCTGTGGACTAAGCACAACTCCAGGGAGTTGAGGACTTAAGGCAGCACCTTGAGGACCCTGTCCAGATGTCTGAAAGGGGAGTGCATCATGCCCAGCCAGGCCTGGAGAGGTCTGATTCTCAGCCTCACATGCTGTACTATGTATGTGCAGGAAGTAGGCTTAAACACATTCTAATGGTCATAGTCAGAAGCGCCTGGAGGGAGCGTATTAATGATGAGATTGATCACAAATGGTCCTCCAGAAGATGGGCCCTTGCCAATGTCAAGCCGAGAACTGCCCCAATGAACTCTATTCTTCAAAGAGGCGTTAGGGTTGAGTTCTGAACATTTATCAGAAGACCCAGCTCTGGGAAGGTTGATTGTATGAGTGCAATGTCGGACTCCACTTGCGCTGAGGACTGGCCTTTGATGAGCACCTCCATACATATACATACAGACATGACTGTATTCATGTCTGTATGTATATTGATCTTTTAACAATACTCTTTTCTTTTTTAATAAATTTTAGTTTAATTTAGTTTAGTTTAATAAGAATTAGCCATAAGTGTATATTTAGATAAGATCTGGAATATTCGTTAACCTGGGAGGTAATGTGTCTGATCCTTTGGGATTGCTAGAACTTTTTTATATGATGATTAAGATTTTCAGCAATCCTCATCATATTTGACTTGGATGTCTTGGTGGAGGCCTGAGGCTGGGTTACTTTAAGAGAACTGTGTTATTAGCTTCTGGGTAACCAGTGAGGTATTATAGAGTCTGTTTTGTGCTGGATTGGTGAATTTAAGTATTGGAATATCCACCAGCTTTGGGGATTGTCTGCCCCATTCTTTTCAGTTCACCCTAAGTGACCTTTTGGCTCCCCTGGGATTCCGGGTCACACAAGTCGAGTTCAGATCTAGAGACGGGATAATGGACACCAGGGAGAGTATGCAGAACTTCAGCTTTTTTTAGATATCTGTTGAATCCACGCAGATCCAGGATCTGCATGAGACCTCCCTTGGCTTTGGGGATCAGAAAGTAATGGCAATAGAACCTCTTTCCCCTTAGTCGTAGTGGAACTTCTTCCATGGATCCCACCCGGAGAAGTGATTGCACTTCTAGCTCGAGAAAAAGCTCATTTGAAGGGTTCCTGAAGAGGAATGGGGAAGGTGGGTGAGAAGAAGGGGTAGAAATAAACTGGAGGGTATACCCCGACTCTACTGTACTCAAAACCCAGTGGTTGTAAGTAACCTGTTCCCAGGCCTTGAGGAAGTGGGAAAGGCGGTTGGAGAAAATAGGGGATGGATCCTGAATCTGGGGGTTTGGTATGCAGTCCTTGAGCACCTCATCAAAACGAGTGTCTCAAGTTGCCTGAGTGGCATAGGCCTGATTGCGAAGGCCCTGTGTAGGAGGAGGATGGGGGTGGCCTGCATGCAAACCCCCTGTTCCTTCTCCTCCTCTAATCATGATGTGGCTGCTGGGGGAAGTAGCAGCCATATTGCTGGGGCCTATATGGTCTCCTAAGCTATGCAGGATTGTGGAACCCAGGGACTTTAGTGTCACTGTGGAGTATTTAAGGCTGTGGAGCCTCGCATCAGTTTGCTCTGAAAAGAGCGAAGGGTTTTCAAAGGGCAAGTCCTGCAAAGTCTGCTGAACCTCCTCCGGGAGCCAGGATGTCTGTAACCATGAGCTTCTGAGCACGGTGACAGCAATCTGGCCACAGAATCAGCTGCATCCAGGCTGCTTGCAGGGAGGCTCTGGCAATCGACTTGCCCTCATCCACAAGGGCCAAGAACTCCTGCTGATTGTCCTGGGGAAGTTTGTCTTTAAATCTGCATATAGTCTCCCACATATTTAAAATCATAGCTACCCAGCAGAGCCTGCTGGTTTATTATGCGAAGTTGAAGACCAACTGTTGAATATGCTTTCCTCCCAAGCTGGTCCAAGTTTTTGGGGTCTTTTGCCCTTGATGTATGTCTCTTCTGGCCCTGACGATCCCTCTCATTGGCTGCCGCCACCATGAGTGACCCAGGGGGAGGGTGAAAAAATAAAAATTCAGAGCCCTGGGCAGGCACGAAGTATTTCTGTTCAGTTTTCCTGGTGGTGGGTGGGAGGGAGGCAGGGGTCTGCCAGAGGATCTTGATGGGCTTCATAATCGCCTCATGCAGTGGAAGGGCAACTCTTGTCGGCGTTGTTGCTGCCAGGATGTCCAAGAAGACTTGGGATGGTTACTCGATGGCCTGTGCCTGTAAGCCCAGATTGGACGCCACCAGATTCAGTAAATCCTGGTGGGCCCTTAAATCACCCTGAGAAGGAGACGACACCTTTGACACCACTTCTTCCTCAGGTGAAGAAGAAGAGGAAAGGGCATAAAAAGCTGTCCTCACCTCCAGCTCTTCTCTGCCTGCTGATCAGCAGTGACTTCGGTACTGGATTGTGCGCTGGGATCGGTATTGGGTTGTGTGCTGAGTTCAGTGGCCAGCTTGGTTCCGGGGCCAGCCCTCCACATCTGTACCAGCTGATGGTTCCAGGGTCCCTCAGTGAGGCACCAGCAGCACCCTACTCTCTTATATGATTGAGTTGGAGCACCACGAGCTAGAGCTTTAGCTCAGGGAAAATCCCCAGGGTTCCAGAAAGGCCACTGCCTGGGTGTCAATTCCCATGGATAAATGGGCCAGGCGCTCTGTGACAACATTGCACCTGGAGCTCCCAGGGTCACCGATGGGCATGGAGAGTGGTGTCTGTAGCACCGATGGTCTCATCGGTGCATGGAACAGGGTCCTGAGTCTGACCTTGAAGAGGACCAGGAACGACGAGGAGCGGGGAGACCATGGTGGTGCCAATTCTCCTGGTGCTGGGGAACAGTGCTGCAACGATGTTGCAGGTGAAACGATCAGGATAGGCTTTCCCCTGGAAAGTGGTTTAAGCACCGCTCTTGAACTAGTGGGTGGTGCCGAAGGTGCTGCATCTTGGCTGCCAGGTGATCCTGGTACTGGCAGAGTCAACAAGTGTCTCTCCGCTGCATACACTTCCAACATGGAAGGGACTGCAAATTGGTTGGCACGGTGCTGCGGGGCGGTGTTACTCCCTTTGCGGGGTTTGCGGTACTGGTGTGGCTGCTGACAGCAGTGGTTGTTGCTATGCCAAAGAAGGAGAGTGGCCTGCTCAAGGGCTTGCTCTATCTTGGTCTCTTTTCTTGCTTCTCTCTGGTGCCAGCGAATGGCTCTTTTCATGGTGTCTATGATGCCTCTTCTATATCAGCCGGAGGTGCATATGCACCAAAGCAGATGTGCTAGGTGCCAAGTCGGATCTCAGCTCCGAGGTCAGTCTTAGCACCGCCTCCATTAGGAGGACTTTGAGTCTCGCTGCCTGGTCCTTTTGCATGCAGGGTTTAAACTTCCGACAGATTTGGCAGCAGTCTGTCCTATGGCCCTCCCTCAAGCACTCGAGGCAGCTCAAATGTGGGTCACCGGTGGGCATAGGTTTCCCACAGGTGACCGAGGCATGCTCCGATACCAGGGCGGGGAGGGACCTCCTCTCTGAAAGTGGAGAAGTGTCCTACTATAACACACTAAAACTTGATTACAGACCTGAGGGTGGCTATCCTTCAACAAAAAAACTTCAAAAACAGACTCCAACGAGAGACTGCTGAATTGGAATTAATTTGCAAACTGGATACAATTAACTTAGGCTTGAATAGAGACTGGGAGTGGCTGGGTCATTACACAAAGTAAAACTATTTCCCCATGTTTATTCTCCTCCCCCCCCACTGCCCCTCAGACTTTGTCAACTGCTGGAAATGGCCCACCTTGATTATCACTACAAAAGGTACCCCCCCACACACTCTCCTGCTGGTAATAGCTCACCTTAAGTGACAGGTTTCAGAGTAGCAGCCACGTTAGTCTGTATTCGCAAAAAGAAAAAGAGTACTTGTGGCACCTTAGAGACTAACAAATTTATTTGAGCATAAGCTTTCGTGAGCTACAGCTCACTTCATCGGATGCATTCAGTGGAAAATGAAGTGAGCTGTAACTCAAAAAAGCTTATGCTCAAATAAATTTGTTAGTCTCTAAGGTGCCACAAGTACTCCTTTTCTTTTTGCGAATACAGACTAACATGGCTGCTACTCTGAAATTAAAATTAATCTAACTCATAACAACTATTTACAACTAGATGAAGAGAAAACCACTGTAATGCTTTGCCAAGGGAAAGGGGAGTTTCAACAGCCATCACAGGCAATAAGAAGGAACTGAGGAGCGTGCGCTCAGCAGGGCCCCTTATACTGGCACTATGAACATTCGACACCGGGGGGCACCAGAGCTGACCTGACGGATACCACTGGGGAAAATATTTCTGACAGCTGTGCTTGGGCATGCACGCACCCAAATTGGAATGGAAATGTGCAAGCACTCGAAGAACTAGTGTAACTTGCACACAAGGCTATGGAAGATGGGAGGGTCTGGAAAAATGATATCCTTTAGAGCATTAGACAAAGCACCAGTGGAGGCTTTATCTCTATAACCTTCCATTAACTGCTTTTCTTGTATATGCCTATCTTCTTCCCCATGTCAGTGAGCCCTGTTTTGCACACTCATGGAACGCCAAATCCATGCGTCACCATTTACACCTCTCTTCAGACCAGCTGACACTGAGATGTCTTTCCCCACTAGATGGGGTCTAGTTTGTTCTCACCAAGTTGATCCTGATACAATTGGGTCAAAGGGTGTTTGTTTGTTTGTTTTGTTTCTGAAAGGAAAATTCAAAGTGCACTCCATATAATCCTCCCCAGCTCCCTTCCCCAGACATGGAGCCCTCCATTTCCAGGGTTTGGAGCTGCCATGTCTTCTCCACTGCAGCCTAATGTCTGCCAAACAAACTCTCCTCCCACATAGGTGTAATCACTGGTGTAATCACAACTAACTCTATTGATGCGAATGATGTTATGCTAATGTCAGATATAGGGGTAATTGCGGGGAGACTCAGGCCCAACTTTCCATCTCAGAGTGGGACTTTTATTTTCTCCATCTCTGGCCCAGCTACCACCGGTTTGGATCTTTGTGTCCTACCCAGCTCTAGGCCACGTGGTGAAGATAATCAGAAAGAATGTCATTGTTGTTGCAACTGAGAATTTTTCCTGCCTTTCCCTTCCTCCCCTACCATCCTTCTGGCCAGAAGAGAACAGTCTCTGCACCTGTAAGGGGAGCGCCATGGATTATGATGACAATGCCTCTGCGGTTCTTGGCTGCACGACCTTCTGGAGAGATATCTATGCCAAGGTGGCGTGCGATGGCTCTGGAAATGGGATTGTTGTCTACTTCTCCAACAGCCTCCTTGCAGCTGCCATCAATGCTTCGCTGATACTCTACCACAGAGAAACAAGGGTCATATGACTCTACCAGATGCCAGTGTCTCAGAGAATCCTTCCCCATTCCCTGACAGTGCACTCAGTGCTTTGGGAGAGTCCTCAGGAAAAGGACACTTGCCAAGTGGGGACAAGACATGATTAGCATAACACTAAGGGCCTCAATCCTGCCTTCAGCTAAGGACGCTCAGACATTCCTGGGCGCTCCCTGGTGTCCTCTCAGAACATCATCTCACTGCTGCAAGTGTCCCAGCTGCTGGAAGGTAAGTGAACAGGGTGACAGAGTGGGGAATGGACAGCCAGTCTGTCTGCCACAAACACTCAAATGGTTCTGCCCGCTCTGTCACATCCCAATACACCCCACTATCCAACAGCACCACAAGAAATGACATTACACTGACTGCCTTGCAGCACCTGTGGGTTTGATCCCAGGGAGTATGAAGTATAATTATCAGGCACATAGCAACAGACATTTAATGCAGTCCTACTACTGGGGATTGAATGTGTGGCTCAAGCAAATAATCTGCTATGGGAATCAGACTGCTGAGGCCCTGTGGGATGCCTCTGCAGTTTAATGATCTCCAGCAGAGAGCTGTTTTCCTCTTTCAGTGGTTTCTCTTCTGCTCAGTCAAATGGTTAAGAAACACAACACAGGGAGATTTGACTGAAGATTATTTTCATGGCCCTTCTATGAATCGACTGCAGAGTTTGCAAACAATCATTTGCTTCTTTACAGCTCCCAGCTTCTTCCCTTATTAGCCCACCGAATGCCGTACATCTTGGCTTGTGACACTGTAAGCAGCTGCCACACACGACAGTGACAGAGCTTCCCTTGTTGGAATGCTCTGCACTGCCATGCAGGAGACCCACACTCAAATCCTGGTGGTGGTCTCAGTCTCCAAGTGTCCAGATCTGAGAATGATGATGAAGCTGGGCATTGGCAGGGGAAAAGCACCTCCTGGGGCTCAGTAGTGATGTTTCTGGTTAACAGAGAAGTGGAAAGAGAAAAGGAGTACTTGTGGCACCTTAGAGACTAACAAATTTATTAGAGAAGTGGAGGGAGTGACACAGGAGTTTCAGACAGCCCTCCAGAGTCAATGGCAAGTTCCAGTGTAAGGAGAAGGGACGTTAACATGGAGGCCAATGGAAGGATCATGAGGGGTCCAGCTGAGAGTCTGGGGACCCTGTCCAGGGAAAGGAAAGGATCCCAGATTACGTTACATGGGTGCTAACCCACAGATCTGAGAGGGTGCGAATTTTTCACAACCAGAGCAAAAAATCCCACTCTGCTTCCACAGCCAGAGAGGCACATGGGTGCAGTAGGATGGATGTGGTTCTGTGGAGTGAGGGGAAGGTAGAATTTTGGGAGCTCACTCAGGGGATCCTCCTGTTTCTGTGCACAGTGGCGCTTGGAGTGGCAGGGCAGAGTGGGCCAGGCTGGGACCAGTGAAACCATTGCCCCACTGATTCACTGGCCATCACCCCCGTGACCCTCCAGCCTGGCAACATAAGCATGATGTGGAGGAGAGGATTTGAGGCCTGATGACTCAGAAGGTGACAGATGGGAGCAGCTTAGAAGGCCAAGTCTGCAGTGAAATGATTGAGGCAATGCATGAACCCTCTATCAGGGCCATTCCCACCTCAGTGGATGGTGAACTGCTGGAGAGCTGGGAGTGGTTACCTAGCCCCTGTCCTTTTTCAGCACCTTCCTCCTCTTCCTCCTGCTCGAATTTAGACTCCACCTTGTGAGAACGCCTTTCCTCAAAAACGGAGATGGAGGGAAAGATGGTGATCCCGGTGGAGGCAGTGCACGTGGTCCCAGAAGGATTTTGCTTCACTCTGCGCTCAGAGAGAGATGGGTTCTCTTCGTCATCTAGCCGGGGGGAGGGAGGGGAAGAGAGGGAGGAAGAGGCAGGAAGGGAGGAGAGATTGAGTGCAGGAAGACAAGGTGGTACTTGGCTATTCACCATCTGACATTTGTGATTGCCTTACTGTACAAGCTAGGTTCAGGCAATGCCCGAGCCATATGCCGCCCACTGCACCTAGGGGAATTTCACCTCATGGCTTTTCCGCAGATGGTTCTCTTTGACTAGGTACTCTTCGTGGTGTGTGATTGGTCAATCACATAATATGATTTCTGCCTCAGTAGTGGGTGACTGAAACTTCCTCAACTGGAGAGCAGCTATTACAAAATGATGAACAGCAAATTACAGACCTTGCAGCAGGAATGTTTGGTCAAATGTTCATTGAGCATGTATATAGCTACTGCAGTTATTACTGTGGTGGTTCATGGCCACACTGCCCTTCTTCTTCTGATAAGCACGTAAGAGGGGCAGTGTGGGGGGCTGAGAACCAGGACTCTCAGCTCTGTGCACAGCTCCCCCCGGAAGCTGGGCTGCTCTTGGGGCTCTTGGATCCCTGCGGATCCCTCTTCTGTTCTTTGTAATTCTTACGTGCTTATCAGCCTTTTCTATTTTTATAATGAATTCCAGTTCAACAGACAAGAGGAATTTTCTGCACACAGAGCAATCAGCCACTAGCTGAACTGAAAAGCAGTGCTCTTCAAGGTGTTAACATAGTGGGGAAATACATGCGCTAGATTGCTAAAGCTTGCTGGCCTGTATCTCTCATGCACTTGCAGTATGGTAGTGACTCGTTATGTGTAATTGTACCTGGTTCAGGTAAGTCTCTGTTAGGACACAACACATCTCTTATCATGTTCTCAGAATTATTGAGGGGTAGGGCTCTTCCTCCACAGCCATGGAGGGGCATGGGTGCAGTAGGATGGATGTGGTTCTGTGGAGTGAGGGGAAGGCAGGATTCTGGGAACTCAGGGGATCCTCTTGTTTCTGTGCACAGCGGAGTTTGGAGTGGCAGGGCAGAGTGGGTCAGTCTGGGGCCAGTGAAACCATTGCCACACCGATCCATCCCCATGACCCTCTGCAACATAGGCATGATGTGGAGGAGTGTCTTATACCGGGGGCCAGACTAGATGATCACAATGGCCCCTCCTGGCCTTTGAATGGATGACTCTATTATTTAAGGTAACAATGGGTGGGAAGAGCTAGATCTGGGTGGGCATGAAAAGAATCCATGAAATCCCATCATTTTGGCTCTGGCTCCAGCACTACACACTAGAGTCTTTGGTGACAGGAGTCTAAAGGGGTGGATTCTGTTCTCAGTCCATTACACTGCTGTACAAAGGGGGAGTGACATCAGTGGAGATAGTCCTGATTTACACTGAGCAGATGGGGCCTAAGTCTCCTCTCATAGCCTGTAAGTCAGGAGTGACCCATCAAAGTCCACAGAGATTCACCAGTGTAAGTCAGAGCAGAACTGGGACCAGTAAGTACAGTGCTCGGCGTGGGCACTGCTGGCTGCTGCAGACAAGGCCTGCTCTAGAAGGCCAGCCAGTACGCTGTTTCCATGTGGATATCTGGGTTTCCTCCACCAGCATTTGCACTTACATGTAGCCTTGGGGAAAATCCTAGACACAGATAAGGTCAGTTCTGTTCCTTGAAAGTCTAGAACAAGCTGCACTTTGTTCAGAGTCCTCACCGTTCTCTTGGCTTATTGCCTCCATCATTTTGGCCTTAGCTAGCTCATCTGGAATCCTCTTCTGTTCTTTGTAATACTCCAGCACCTCTGGAGGCAGCTTCTCACCTGGGATGCGAGGGGGCAGCAGCAGGGTGTTATGGGAATCGTAGCCCTTCAGCATCCGCAAAATCTGTGGCCAAAAAGAAGAGAAGCCACAGGCATAGGACAGGCTTCCAGGAATCCATTCCCTCCTCCCACAGAGTGCCTCAGAGAGAGCCCAGGGGCCTCTCATATCCCCTCTTCCTTCTCCTCTCTCCCACAAAGGCATGGTAGAGACCTCCCCTCTAACTGAACTGGGCTGGCTCCATACCCCTCTGCAGCCCATCAGCGCAGCTGCCTGCATCTGCCGGATGGGACTACAGGGTAACATGAGGTGCTGGCTGCTAGAGCTGGACCACAGCCTCCTCCCACAGCGGTAGATCAAAGTCAACCTGAGGCCCGCTATGACACCATTCACTTGAAGCCTGCCCACTGGTACGAGGCCTATGACTCAGCGTGAAAGGTCTCCCACCAGCTCTGAATTGCTCTGCCAGGAGGTGCTGGTGTCACAGGGCAGTTGACGAGGGAAGAGGGCATTTCTCTGGAATAGCACATGAAAGGAGGGGTTTGTGGGACTAGGGAATGACTCCAACAGGGATAATCCATGGGAATTGGGAAGCAAGCAATGAAATGCAGCTACTCCTCGATGCCAGCATCACAGCTGCTGGCCTTTTGGGCTCTCCTGCTTGGTTTGCCTCTAATGCTTGGTCCCGCTTAATAAAGAGTTGGAACTTCAGGACCTCTGAAGCATTCAGAGGTTTTAAGTGACAAGGGGGGGTGCTAGGACTCCCTCTCCTCTCACCCTCTCCTCGGTCAGATACTGCTGGTCAAACTCCAAGGAGTAGAACTCAATGGGGAACTTGCATGGGTTCTTCACTACCACCTCTACCTCATCCCCAACACCATATGGCAGCAGGGGCCCCAGCTCCAGCACTGAGGGTGTGAACTCCAGCCGTGGCTCCAGACCGTATCCAGAGACAAGCAACAACAGCCGGTCACTGCTCTGGGAGATGTGCACTGTTAGATGGTTGCTGTAAAACCTCTGGGAAGAGAAAGAGAAACCCGTGGGATTCCTTCATGCCCCTTGCTCCAAAGAAACACACAGGATCCAAGTGCACCACTGGCCTATGCGAGATCAAGGCCCTAGGGGCCAATGAAGTTGCACCCATTTACTTACATCACCAGTGAATTTGGCCCATATCTCAGTGTATTTGCATTCAGGCCCCAGGTGGTTCCAGGACCCAGCACTGTATCTGGGTACTTGTACAACAAAGCCAAGATGATGTTTTGGGTGATTTCATCCTTGTCCTTGGTGAATGTACAACACAAAGCCAGTGGGGAAATGAGCTGTAGCCTTAACAGAAAGGCTCAAATGACACACAATGCAGAGAGTGATTCACCTCTTCCCAAAGCATAATGCCTGGCAGCACTGCCTCAGAACAGGTGAGACTTATGTGAAGGTGGATCAGCCTGCATCTGAGGAGCTCTTACACCTTCTGCTGAAGCATCTGGCACTGGCCACTGTCAGAGACAGGCTACCAGGCTCGATGGCCCTTAGGGTTTCCCCCCTCCAGGGGACAGTTATCTTAGGAGGCAGAGTTTAGTGGCAGCACTGATGGGGAGTCTAGGAGAGCTGTGCTGTTAAAGGTGGAAAGGCTGCTCCTGGAGTGATGGGGCAGCTCTCCCAGTTATAAAAGCCATAGGAAGGGGGTCATCAGGGCCTTCCCTAGCAGGGTGCGGGGCCTGGGACAAATCAGCCTCTATGGGCCCCCCTTAACATTTTTATACAGGTGAAATCTGGTGTGGGGAGGGAACACCAGTGCTGGGGGGGGCAAGGGACAATGGAGAGTCACAGGGTTGCACCTGTCCTAGGGGTGAGGGGGCCCGCTGTGCTGGAGGGTCCTGGAAAAGGGAAGGGTCTGGGGCAGAAGGGCACTGGATGGGGTCAGCTGGGCACTGACATGTTCTGGCGGCACTAAAACGCTGGCGGCTGATGTGGCAGCGGGTGACACCAGGAGCCGGCGGGGCAGGGCAGAGCGGGGCGAGCTGGGGTTGCTGCTGCTGCTGCCAGAGACCGAGCAAGAAACAGAAATACAATGCGTACTTCCCACTGGTGAGTGCAGGCTTGACCCCTGCTGCCAGTGCCAGGCCCACCGCTAATCCCTAACTCCCACCCCGGGCCAGCCTGGCCCCCCAGGCATCCCTAACTCCACCCCACTGGGCTGGCCTAGTGCACCCCGCAAGACACATGCACACTGAAGCATGGGGGCGCCCAAAGCATGGGGCCTGGAGCGGTCATGCTGATTTACCTTACCCAAGGTACGGCTTTGGGGGTCATAGAGAATTAGTAGAATAGCAGTACTTTGCACTCTGGGAGCACAAAGGGGGAAACAGAGGCACCAGCTCTGGGTTTTCACCACCACACCACACTGCCTCCCCCTTCTTTGGTAATTACTAGACAATCTCACCTCTTCCACTGGCGCAAACTTGACCTGCACATTGAGTCGCTCCCCTGGAGCCAGCATTCCAGACGAGGGGATCATCTCAAAGATAGGAGGCTTTGATTTGAATTCCTGACGCAGCTTCTGCCGCAGGCTGGCTGGCAAGTGTTTATCCACCTGATCGCCCAAACCCAAACGATTAGCTCAGACCCTGAAACACTGCTGCAGCCACAGCCTTCATAGAACATGGACCAGCCAAGTAACCAGTGAGAAACAGCTGTTTCAATTAGCCAATGAGAAACACAGAAGTATGTTACCGTTCAGGCTTGGAATGAAGAATGATGGAAGGAGATGGCCAGGGAATTAGTACAGAGACAAGGCGCTAACAGATGACAAATTCCAGACAATCAGAGCCAGCACCAATTACCCAGGTTCAAAAACCTTTAGCTACAGCACTTTACTCTTGATGATAGTTACAAGAATTAAACAGTATGGGTGGGAATTTCAAAACAGACTAGGGGATGCTGAGAACAGGACTTCTCCCACCTCCTCCCCAATCTCTAGCTGAGCAATTCCTCCTCTTCTCTCCTCTCTCAGAGTCCCTTAGTGCATGGACCAGCCGTGGCTGAGGAGGGCTGAATGAGACTTTCTTCAGAGCTCATCAATGCTGGCCCCTGCTTCGCTACCAGAGGCGCTGCAGAGTATCATTCCCTCTTCCCACAAACCCCTGGGCAGCCTTATGCTGCTTGCATCTCCTGGTCTGAGGAATGACACATGGGGCTCATAAATCAAGCATGTTCCTGTTTGCAGAACAGAGCATGAAAGGCGCTATGATGTTCCCATGATGTTCTTAAAAAGGGAATTCCCACTTGGCTCACAGCTTTGACATTAGCAGCTCAAATGTATCAGCTCAGCAAACGTCATCAGCTGTTTGACTATTGGGTGTTAAAACGCATCCAAGGCCTAGTAAGCTGACTCTATGACTGGAGCAGGCTGGTACTTTGCTGTAGGTCCTGGATCTACAATCCTTACTCACTGAGTCATTACTGAGGTAAGTGCTACTCTGTGCAATAAGGGTTGTGGAACTGAGGCCTGAGGGCACAATGGGGAGTGGCGGTAATGGAAGGAGGTAGGGACGTCACTGGCTGTCTTTGCTTTACCTTTTTGATGCACTCATTACTGGTGATGAACCATTCGCAAGTGATCTGCAGCTGATTGTGGAGCTGGATGGTCTCCACCTGGCACTGCCCACACTGGATGGAGGAGAACTCCAGCTTGTTGTTGGAGATGCAGAGCGAAGGCATGGTCACCTTGGCACGAAGGCAGATGTGAAACGTCGGGCCAGCTACAACCTGAGTACACAACGTAGGCCCCTGGTGAGACGTCTGGAGGAGAACTAACTGCAGACTTGAACCGTGACAGGCTGGGGAAGCCGGGCTAAGAGAGTGACTCAAACCTTTACCAGCAAGGGATGGAGAGTGAAGGCTACGGGGCTGGAGAATACCTCATACCTTGATGGGCAGGAGCACTTCCACATCTCCCAAGGGCAAGTTGGCACTGCGTGGATCAAACTGTACTTCAAACGTTTCTGTCTCACAGTAGGGCAGGTTCTTCACACGGTCCAGTTCTATGCTGAAACCTTGACCACCACATAACAAAACCACTTAGAACCTACGGTCTGCAGAAAGCATGATGCACGTAAGTCATAGTGTAACTATGCCTCACAGCTGTCACAGTACAGCCCTCCACAACTTACTGGTGACAGAGTGACAGAAAGCAGATCCCTCTGCTCCAAGAGCACAGGTACCAGAGGGAAAGGAGAATCGCCACCGGCTGAAAGCCTAGGGCCTATGACACAGCACAGCAGTTCTGATTCTGCTTAGTAGAAACATACACACACACACACACACACACACCACACACATTCATCACAACACAGCAAAGCTGAGCCAGTGTGAACACTTGTACACTTCCTGCTAATCTCCTGAGTTTCTCACGGTTGGGGATTTATATGAGTGATCCCTGTTAATGCAAAGAGCAACCTTACATACAATGCACTGCACATCAGAGTGTGGCAATGCATGTCACTATTCAGCCAGTAAAACAACAGAAACCCCAACCCACAATAATAGAGCACAGGAGAGACCCATCTGCTCTGCCTGTATCTGGGCAGGCCCCCTCGGTGAAGTGACATGCACACTTTGCTCTTTAGCATCCCAAGTGTTTGGTACAAGTTACTGCAGCTGCTGAAATCCCACTTATTCTGACTCTCTTCTGCAGAGATTTCCAGTCAGCAGCTCCCTACGAGACATCCCAGAGGTGGCTTTAAGGACCTTTCTCCCAGCACAGTCACTGCTTTCTAACAGGACTTGGCTAAGAACTGGTTTATCCTGTAATTTTAAAGCAAAACATTGAAAACAAACACCCAGACATTTTCATTAGTGTTATAAAAGGGGATGATTATTTATTGTTGGTAGCACCGGAGCAGCGAGGGCCCCAGTGACAGATCAGAACCTCATTGTGCTAGGCACTGTACATACACAGAACAAAGTAATCAGAGCCTTGTATGTGAGTCTAAAACCCAGGTTTAATAACAAAATAAGCACTGTGTTCAAGTCTGCCATGAACGAGATGTGTCTGTGTGCTCCCATGCTGCAAACCTGCATTCCAGCTATCAGACAGAGGGAGACCAGACCACAGGCCAAGCTGTAGCAAGGGGAGGAAAGAAGGTGCTGACTGCAGCATCATCTAATTCCCTAATGCTGATCCCTGGAGAAACACTGACCTTAAAGGATGACTCTGGGCCCAATCCTGCTCCCATTAAAGTCAACAGTAAAGCTTCCACTGATCACCTAGGGAGCAGGAACAGACTTGATATATTCTGGTCTCGATTCTCTCTTGCACTGAGAGCCACTCAGCCCTGGGGGTGGGCTCTTACTTATGCCAGTTGGCTATGATCCCTATGGGACCATCGGCCAGCGGAGAATCAAAGTTGCACAGTCACTCTCCAACTTTCCCACACCAACAGGGTGTGTAGATGGGGCATTGGCCAGGAGCTGGTATGCTGTTTTCCATCAGCTGAGAGTGGCCCTGCACCGGGGGTGGAGGGGCGGGGATCCTGGTTCTCCGTCCCTCCAACTGAAGTAAGAGTTGGCAAAAAGGCAGCTGGCAGAGGGGCGGGTGGGGTGAGCGTTACTGGATGGAGAAAAGCGTAAGAAACAGAAAGCCCTAATGGGAAGAGGTGGGATTTCCCATATTACATAGAATCACAGAATATCGCAGTTGGAAAGGACCTAAGGAGGTCATCTAGTCCAACCGCCTGCTCAAAGCAGGACCAATCCCCAACTAAATCATCCCAGCCAGGGCTTTGTCAAGCCTGACCTTGAAAACCACCAAGGAAGGAGATTCCACCACCTCCCTAGGTAACGCATTCCAGTGTTTCACCACCCTCCTCGTGAAAAAGTTTTTCCTAGTATCCAGCCTAAACCTCCCCCACTGCAACTTGAGACCATTACTCCTTGTTCTGTCATCTGCTACCACTGAGAACAGTCTAGATCCATCCTCTTTGGAACCCCCTTTCAAGTAGTTGAAAGCAGCTATCAAATCCCCCCTCATTCTTCTCTTCTGCAGACTAAACAATCCCAGTTCCCTCAGCTTCTCCTCATAAGTCATGTGTTCCAGTCCCCTAATCATTTCTGTTGCCCTCCGCTGAACATTTTCCAATTATTCCACATCCTTCTTGTCGTGTGAGGCCCAAAACTGGACACAGTACTCCAGATGAGGCCTCACTAATGTCGAATAGAGGGGAACGATCATGTCCCTCGATCTGCTGGCAATGCCCCTCCTTATACAGTCCCAAATGCTATTGGCCTTCGTGGCACCAAGGGCACACTGCTGATGCATATCCAGCTCCTCGTCCACTGTAACCCCTCGGTCTTTCTCTGCAGAACTGCTGCCTCTGCACAGTCAACAGATTTTGAATTATTGCATCAGACTGAGATGGTTCATTCCTCCTCCATTTAGTTAGAGCCCACATAAGCATCTCATCCCCATTACCTGTATCATGCAGGGCCCGTCTGTCTGCATGGAAGGATACAGGGAACTCGCTGGTGTTGGTGATTTTGACAATGTGAGTTCGGATGTTACCAAGAATGATGTAGCCAAAGTCCAAGATGTATTCAGGCAGCTGAGCTCTGAAAGGGTTAACGAGAGCTCAGTTTGAGTCACAGCCTCCTGCTCAGTTGGGCTGCATTTTCAAAGAGAGGAGCAAGTCCCATGTTATATAACCATTCACTGCTTAGAAAACTCAGCCCTAAGTGCCTAACCCCAGGCCTAAATTCCTAATGATGTATCATTAACGGCTTGTCTGCATGGGCAGCAGTGCATGATTTCTAAAGTACACCAATGTGTTGCATGCTAACTGGCCCATGTAGAGCCTGCTGGTATGAACTAAAAGTTCCCTAGCGTATATTAATGTAATGCTGGGTCACTTAAAATTGATTCAATACATTTCAGTGAAGTTTCTCTGCACTGTAACCAAGTTTCACCCATGCCAACACCCTTAGAATGCAGAACTCAGCCCCCATAGATAGGAGGTGAGGCTCTTCCAAAGCAGGCCCATTCCTCGTTGGTGCTAGGGTCACAATTCAGGAAGGCATCAATATTCCGGAGAGCACTTAAGCATACCAATAACCCTATGCACATGCTTAGGTGCAGGTGAAGTCAATGGGACAGAAACACAAGCATGTTCCTGAATCAAGGTGTAGCTGAACACAGGAAATGTCTTTGTCTCATTCAAGGAGGGGCAATGAGAAGACTTGTTGGTCTGTGTACCCCTGTGATCCCACCAGTAGTCACACTCCTTGGGCTAAGTCTTGTCCAGTTGATATCTGTGTAATTCCCAGTTCCTAAACTCAGGAGTGGAACATTTTCCTGCTGTTATGCCCAGTCTGGTCAGCTTGTCATATGAAGCCTTCTGCTCCATGGCCCATCAGTAGCAATGGTTATTACCCAGTCTGAACTGGTTTGATGGTCTCTGGCTGTTGCCAGTAATGATGCATTAATCTGGCAAAAGGCAATTTGACTTTAATAAATTTGACTGACCCTACTGGGCTCAGAGCTGGAGACAAAACCAGCCCAGCCACACGAGGAAGACATTTGTAGTCAACAATGGAATTGTAAAATCTTTTGCAAGGAATGCTACACATTCATAAGAACATAAGAATGGCCATACTGGGTCAGACCAAAGGTCCATCCAGCCCAGTATCCTGTCTTCCAACAGTGGCCAGTGCCAGGTGCCCCAGAGGGAGTGAACCTAACGGGTAATGATCAGTGATCTCTCTCCTGCCATCCATCTCCACCCTCTGACAAACAGACTAGGGACACCATTCCTTACCCATCCTGGCTAATAGCCATGAATGGACTTAGCCTCCATGAATTTATCCAGTTCTCTTTTAAATCCTGTTATAGTCCTAGCCTTCACAACCTCCTCAGGCAAGGAGTTCCACAGGTTGACTGTGCGCTGTGTGAAGAAGAACTTCCTTTTATTTGTTTTAAACCTGCTGACCATTAATTTCATTTGGTGGCCCCTAGTTCTTATATTATGGGAACAAGTAAATAACTTTTCATTATTCACTTTCTCCACACCACTCATGTTTTTATAGACCTCTATCATATCCCCCCTTAGTCTCCTCTTTTCCAAGCTACAAAGTCCTAGCCTCTTTAATCTCTCCTCATAGAGGACCCGTTCCAAACCCCTAATCATTTTAGTTGCCCTTTTCTGAACCTTTTCTAATGCCAGTATATCTTTTTTGAGATGAGGGGACCACTTCTGTACGCAGTATTCAAGATGTGAGCGTACCATGGATTTACATAAGGGAAATATGATATTTTCCATCTTATTCTCTATCCCTTTTTTAATGATTCCTAACATCCCGTTGCACACTGCGTGGATACAAAGAACTATCCACGATGACTCCAAGATCTTTCTCCTGATTGTAGCTAAATTAGCTCCCATCATATTGTATGTATAACTGGGCTTATTTTTTCCAATGGGCATTACTTTACATTTATCCACATTAAATTTCATTTGCCGTTTTGTTGTCCAATCACTTAGTTTTGTGAGATCTTTTTGAAGTTCTTCACAATCTGCTTTGTTCTTAACTATCTGGAGCAGATTAGTATCATCTGAAAACTTTGCCACCTCGCTGTTTACCCCTTTCCCCAGATCATTTATGAATAAGTTGAATAGGATTGGTCCTAAGACTGACCCTTGGGGAACACCACTCATTACCCCTCTCCATTCTGAAAATTTACCATTTAATCCTACCCTTTGTTCCCTGTCTTTTAACCAGTTCTCAATCCATGAAAGGATCTTCCCTCTTATCCCATGACAACTTAATCTACGTAAGAGCCTTTCGTGAGGGACCTTGTCAAAGGCTTTCTGGAAATCTAAGTACACTATATCCTGTGGATCCCCCTTGTCCACATTTGTTGACCCCTTCAAAGAACTTCCAACCAGCGAGCTGCAGAGAGACCCGCAGGAGTCGGAATCGGAACCAGTCCTGAATTCCAAACTCTGGCACTGTGAGGTGCTGAGCACCCGCAAGTCCCAGCAACATCAGTGGGAGTTGAGGACACTCAGCAGTTCACAGGAGGTGTGCAGCATCCCATAGAGACAGGCCCCTGCTGAGGTGCAGAGCTATTGCCGCATGGTTCTGTAGATGTGGGCATCCTGCACAGGCCAATAGGCCACAGGCCATCACTAACTTCACTAGTTTTTGGCGAGCACGCTGGCTGAGGGTGGAGTCCTCCATGGGATCAGAGACAATAGCTTTCTGCTGCTCCAGGGCATGTTCTTGTATGAGCAGCCGCTCCACTTCCATCTGCAGCCAAGCGTCAAACTGGGGAAAGCAAAGAGAGTAGCTGGTCAGCAGAAGCCCTTTAGAAAGCACAAGCTCTTCCCAGAAGGCAGGCCCCCATTCTCACTGTGTGCAACTTCTGATGGGGTTGGTTGTGTCATCCCCTCCACAAGGCAAACAGCTTTGTCTCACTGCTGAGTCTGGATGTAGCTCTCCACCATTCTCCCTACAAGTGAGACAGAGGTGCAGCGCAGTAGTGTAGATACTTTGTACATCGATGGAAGGGTTTTTCTGTCGATGTAGGTAATCCCCCTCCTCGAGCAGCAGCAGGTACATCGATGGAAGAACTCTAACATCAACCTAGCCATGTCTACACCAGAGGTTAGGTCAGCTAAACTACGGTGCTTGAGGGGGTGAATTTTTTCACCCCCCCCCCGAGTGACGCAGTGAGGCTGATCTAATTTGTAAGTGTTGATCTGGCTGTAGTTTACCAGCAAGCCACCTTGCCTGGAGATAGCGTAAGAGATCACTGGTAAATGACCTGGTTTTCTGTCTGGCTAGTCACAATTAAAAACTGAGTAGCCAGGCAAATATACAGGCCAGTTACCAGACAAGCCAGGAAACTTTCAATATCCCAAGCATCTGTCTGTCCCCGGTGGAGGCCTGGAATGCACTAAATGGTCACTATTAAAGACAAATGCAACAGGCCCCTACAAGGGAGGACCACCCCGATCACTGATACAGGCCAGACTGTAGTAAATCTGCTGGCAGAAGGGTGAACACCTGTCTGTCTAACACAGCTAATTGTGTGATATGATACAAAGTAATGCAATTTTATGTAGGTTTTCCCACTCAGGGAACTATTTTAAATGCTATTTGCCATCGGCATGAATCTATCCAGAATATGGACTGCAATGCATTGAAAAGAGAAAGATCCAGGAACTAGCATACAATCAATAATTCAACTGAATATCATTACAGAGACCGGGAGGGAATCAACTGAGCTACTGACAAGTGGGTATTTGTTAGAGTGGAAAGTCCCACCCAGAGTTGTTTGAAACTTCACATAAACTGTTGGGAAGAGGATGAGAGAGAGAACAAACCACACATGACAGATGTGAGTCATGTCACTTCATGCATGTCTGATGCTACTGTAATGAGTATGGTTATAAGAACATACGTAAACAAGGCTCTGGAATAGATTAGACTACAGACTCAAATAGTTCAGTTCTCTATGATCAGGTAAACCTAGAAATATTGGGTCTGAGTAAGACACATAGCCCTCCCTACATCAGCAACCAGCTAAATCACCATTACAAAACATTGATACCGCACCAAAGGTTTACCAGTGCTTTACACAGCAGAACGAAGGCATGCTCCCAGCCTGGAAGAGCCACTGCCTGAGCTAATTGAGTACAATACATCCAAGCTAGCATAGATCACATGTCATACCATACTTCCTTGCATAAACTTCCAAATGCTACACACCAGAAGCATGCTGAGTGTTCTGCTGCACCAGGCACTTAGATAACCATTTGCTGCAGAGATCAGGCACAATGTTTATGCCTTTGTCTCATCCCTCTCTTGGCTGTGCACGTCTCTGGGCTCAGTCTTCCAGTGTTTACTTGCACAGTTAGTCCTTCTGGAAGTCAGTGGGACTACCCAGGTCAGTATGGGCTGCAGGATCAGGCCATGTATTATTGAGATTGTTACATTTTCTGAATAGAATTATCAGATGCAACTAGAGTAGTTACAAACTGTAGGCGTATTCCCCGTGGCAGGTGACTGTGGTGGTGGATAACCTACCAAGGATGCAGCTGTAGTGACACAAACTGGATAGAGTGTCAGTCACCCCATGGAGGTGGTGGCATTAAGAGTCAGTACACGCCAAAATAAGGGTGGCTGCAGAGGGGTGTGGCCAGGGCAGCAGGAAGCACTTAAAGGAAACAGCAGCCTTTCTTACCATGGTGCCAGAATGGTCCGTTGATAGCTCTGCAGCCATTGCATCTGGGTGGCCAAGTGCCTCATTTCTCTGAGTCGCTCCTTCCATTCTTTGTTTTGCCTCCTTGAGGATATTCTCATATCTTTCATTTCCTGTAGGAGGAACCAATGGGTGGTCAGGAAAAAAGCATGGGTTATACACAGATTCTACCTCAGTTACACCCAGGAAACCTCAATGAACCCTACCATGGCCCCCCATCTCTCAAACCCACCGAGGAAAATGCAAAAACAGTGCATACTTCCTTCCCTACAGATTAGCTCTCTCCTCCTGCAGCTCTGCCATCAGTTCTGTTCTCTCCCAATTAGGTCCAGCGCTTATGATCTCTGCTCAACCTCTGATTTTCTTCTCAAAACTCCTCCCCTGCTTCTGTCCTCCTCCCTTCCCATTTAGGAACTTGCTCGTTCCTTCATAATCAAAATAGATACAACTGGCAAGAGCTCCTGCCCTGTCTTCTCCATCCCCTTCCCCTTCTCCATCTTCCCCCCGTCTGACTCTTCTTATCCCTGGATCACCTGAGATGGCTTCTCCCTGTGCTGATTCCCGCCAGATCTGCCTCTCCGACTCCATGTGTTTGCACAACGGTCACTGCCTCTCAACCTCGCTGTCCTTCCTCCAACTCAAGCTAAGCATGACCCAGAGCGAGCCCCCTCATCTTTCCTCGCAGGCTCGCTCCCTTCCTCCATTGTCCTCCCTGTCACTGAAGCAAACAACCTCAATATCTGATTTGAGTCCTCTCTTCTCCCCACAAACCCCATTCAGGTTATTCCTAAATCCTTTCGGCTTTTCCTCTCCAGCATCTATCCCGTCCTTCCCTCTATAGCTCTGTGGCTAAATCTCTTCTCCATGGCTTGGGGTCTTCTCCTGCCTTGACTATACCCAATCTCCTCCTCTCTGGCCCCCAGCTCCCCACCTCCCTCTCCTTCAGCACATCCCAAATGCTGCTGTGAAAAAGACCTCCTCTCACACACCATGAAGAGCATGTGTCTCCCTCTCTGAATCCCTCCATCAGTCCCATTCATCTTCTTCCTCAATATAAGTGTCTCATTCTCACTGAGCTGTACCCCTCCCTGCCACTGTTCCACCGTACCCCACAACTTCTTGCCCACCTGGACCCTCTCTGGGCCATTATTGTATCACCTGGCTCTCTCAATGGTACAGTCTCTGGGGGAGAGACCACATCCTCTCCTGCATTTGCTGCCATGTTAGTGCTCAGTAAATACCACATGCCAATAGCAGCGGTTGAAAGGTTGAAGATTTCGTTAATAATCCCGAGCCAATAGACAGAGCGGGGCCAAACAACCTGACTAGTGCTAAGATTGAGCTTGATAAGTTTCTCCGATGGAGTTGCCTGCCATAGCAGGAAGTGGACTCCATGACCCAGGAGGTCCCTGCCAGTCCTATGGTTCCCAGAACCTACATGTTCTTTGGAAGTACATGTGATGGTGCCCGATGAATGCGAGGCAAGGAAGTACTGGAGAGAGCCTTCAGCAAGTGTCTGGAACTGAGCAGAAGAGGGAATGGTGGGGAGGGGGTCCCTACCTTTGATGTTTCTGGGAAGATCCAGGCAGATCCTGGGGAATGTTCCCTCTCCTTTCAAGGTGATGCTCTCTGGCTCCAGGTGGGCCACCTGTATCTGGAAGGTCTGCTGGAAGACCTCAGGCACGCCAGGCAGGTAATAGACCTTCAGCACCTGTTCTTTTTCTGGTTCAATGTAACCCTGTAGCAGGTGGGAGACAGCCAGGACATGGTACCGGGCAGAGGGTTCACTGAACACATGGGGATGCTGCCACGAGCTGGGATGGGGGCAAGAGGTGAGGAAGGGAGGGCATCGAGCTGAAGCAAACAGAACAAGTGAAGTTGCTCTCACTGGATTCAAGCGACGTACTGTAGCTTCCATAGACCCCAAAGCACTCATAAGCTCAAGCCTCTGTGTCAGAATACACCATGAGGCCTATCCTGTCAGACCATTACTAATGCAGGACTGGTTGTGCCCTGGGTGTCTTCAGGCATGCTACAGGGTGCTGCTCTGCAGGCAGCATCCCCTGTACGACTGCTGGCTCAATTGTGGCTCAGAAAGGGGTCAGAGTATGCCCAACCAGCTACATAGCCCCCCTTTTACCCCACTCCCTTTCAGGCAGCTTGCACCCAAGAGGGTAACAGCAAACAGGGATCAGTCCCTGTGCCTCCACCCCCATCCACATTGCACAGGGCTGTGAGTGGGGGAAGAGAGGCTGCCTGTGCCCTTCACACTTGGTCACCCAAGCAGGCCCACAGCTAGGTATTAGGCTTGGGAAAGTCTTTTCTAGGACAATACTTCATTCCTGCTGGCAAAGGGGAAGTGTTTTCATTCACCTGCATGGATTTCGAAGTGTGGCAAACCACTGCAGTAGCTGGACACATCATAGAATATCAGGGTTGGAAGTCCATCCCCTGCTCAAAGCAGGACCAATCCCCAACTAAATCATCCCAGCCAGGGCCTTGTCAAGCCTGACCTTGAAAACCTCCAAGGAAGGAGATTCCACCACCTCCCTACGTAACCCATTCCAGTGCTTCACCACCCTCCTAGCGAAAAAGTTTTTCCTAATATCCAACCTAAACCTCCCCCACTGCAACTTGAGACCATTACTCCTTGTTCTGTCATCTGCTACCACTGAGAACAGTCTAGATCCATCCTCTTTGGAACCCCCTTTCAGGTAGTTGAAAGAAGCTATCAAATCCCCCCTCATTCTTCTCTTTTGCAGACTACACTATCCCAGTTCCCTCAGCCTCTCCTCATAAGGCGTGCTCCAGCACCCTAATCATTTTTTGTTGTCCTCCACTGGACATTTTCCAATTTTTCCACATCCTTCTTGTAGTCTGGGGCCCAAAACTGGACACAGTACTCCAGATGAGGCCTCACCAATGTCGAATAGAGGGGAACGATCACGTCCCTCAATCTACTGGCAAAGCCCCTACTTATACAGCCTAAAATGCTGTTAGCCTTCTTGGCAACAAGGGCACACTTTTGACTCATAGCCAGTTTCTCGTCCACTGTAACCCATAGGTCCTTTTCTGCAGAACTGCTGCCTAGCCGCTCGGTCCCTAGTCTGTAGCGGTGCATGGGATTCTTCCGTCCTAAGTGCAGGACTCTGCACTTGTCCTTGTTGAACCTCATCAGATTTCTTTTGGCCCAATCCTCTAATTTGTCTAGGGCCCTCTGTATCCTATACCTACCCTCCAGTGTATCTACCAACCAACTAGGTTGCTGGGCTGGAATTGTGCAGGGTGCACATTTCAACACAGCAACATAGTGGAGAAACTCAGCCTGTTCAGTCAGAGGAAGGGTGGCTGAGAGGCTAAGCTGCTAGCCTGGGCGAGGGGGGACCCAGGTTCAATTCCTTTCTCTGTTACCAACTTCTTGTATGCCCTTGTGAAGGTCTGTCTTCATGGCAGCTGGGAGGTATAATTCCCACTTCAGGGAGATGTACATACTCCAGCAGCATGGCCCTGGTGGCACAGGTTCACCACCCAAGGATGTAGCCAGAGGGTTGGGAGTGTCTGTATGTGGGTGGTGAGCCCACGCCGCTGCACTGTTATTTTTAGGCACTAGCACCAGAATGTTTGCCCAAACTGGGGATTACACTTTCCAGCTGCTGTGGCGATGTTCCCTTAGTCTCTCTGTGCTGCAGTTCTCCATCTGTCAAAAAATGGGGATAAGAGCATTTCCCTGACTCTCAAGGGTGCTGTGAGACTAATGACAAGAAAAAGATGGCGAGGTGCTCAGATACTATCGATAAGTACACGTGACAAAGTGTGGCATCACCTAGAACCTATTGAACCTGACAAACCCCATTCCCTAACATGGATCTTTTATTGTATCCCCCTTCCCACCGCTCCAACAGTTAACATCCAGGCCCTGATTGTCACTATCTAGAGGCCCATTTGCACAACTATCACTGCCTGCACACTTACAGCATGTGCATGAGTAAATGAGGGATGATGCCTGTCCACTTGGCTAGATAACAGATGGCTGTCAAGGACTCTGGCCATCACTTTAGGAATACAAGGGCCTGAATGCGTGGGGAGGTTTTGCCTGAGCTGGCCCAGAAGGGGAAAATCACTCTGCGCTATGGGGTCAGAGTCATGTCCTTGGTTTCTATAATAGCAAAGGGCAGAATCAAGGTCACTGATCTTCACTACTCCACAGCAGCAGACATCACATGATCCACTCCTCCCAATAGCACCGAGGGGGAAGGACCAAGAGAGGCAGAAATGAGAAAGGACACATCAGCTCTGGGGTAGGACATTCAATGGACTCAGGGAGCAAAAACAGGGGCAACTCTAGAAAAATGTGCTGGGATATGCTGAGAGAGAGGCTGAAATGCTTAGGAAAGTGTTAAGTGCCTGAAGGGATGCTGGTGTCTCTCCAGTGGGCTGCATGGTGTTTTTTGTTATTATTTGTATTACAGTAGGGCCTACAGTAATACAAGCAATTGAGATCACAGCCCCATGGAGCAGGTGCTATACACATAAAATGAGAGACAATCCCTGCCCCAGAGAGCTTATAGTCCAAATAGACAAGGCAGACAATGGGTGGAAGAGGAAACTGAGGCACAGAGCAGGGACGTGACTAGCCAAGGTCACACAGCAGGTCAGTGGCAGAGCCAAGAGCAGAACCCAGATCTCCTGAGTCCCCAGCCAGTGCCCCATCCATATAACACACAGCATCCCCGAGAGATGCATGCTTTTTAGATAGCAAAGTGTAGTTTGGGAGCAGGAAGTAGCATTATTGGAGAAATGGGCTAAGGCTTAGATTTGTGAAGGTATACAGGTGTTGCTGCATTCAGCGTTGCAACAGCTAACTCAATTAGGAGCCTAAATTTCATTTCAAAAGGAATTTAGGCATTTAGGAGCCAAAACCCCATTGAATTTAACACCTACCTGGGTAAATCACTTTGAAAATGAGACTAAGGCTCCTGAATCAGTGAGGCACTGCAACGCTGAATGCAGTAACACCTGAGTACCTTTAAAAATCTGAATCCAAATGACAGATCAGCAGCTGGTGTATAGAAGTTACCTAGATATTTACTTAAACTAAAGGATGGTGAAGGGAGGAATATAAGAGAGTCCATTTCAGAGACCAAGGGTATTTTCTTACCAGCAAAATACAGGAGCCAGTGGGGAAAAGGGAGGAGCAAATGGAAATGAAAAGCTTACTGTGTTTTGTACAGATCCCATCCCTGGAGCACATACAACCTAGGGCCATATTGGATGCAAACACCCTAGGCAAGCATGTAATTCTAAATGCAGAGGCCCCTGAGCCGCAGGATCATGAAGTTGGTCTGGAAAGGAGACAGTTCTATCAGCAGAGATAGCAAAGAGCAAAAAGCAGCCAAGTCAATGGCTCTTCTCTCATGAATTCCAGGCCATCTGTAGGGGGTGTGGGGGGTGGGGGGTCGCCCGAGAGAGCAGTGTGATTGAGGAGAGTCAGTGTGCACTCCAGCATAGGCACCTAGTCCTTCATTAACTCGCTCCGATACACTGAAGCTATCACGGTCATAACAGATCGGCAGTAGCCAGTGGACATCGTGTAGTTAGCACTGACAAGGCAGCACCTCGGAGAGGAATAGCAACAAGAGCCTGCAGAATAGCAGGTAAGAGAAGACGTTGGCTTCCAGAGGTAACTCTGAAGGAGAGCTGTCCAGCTGCAGGGCTGGTAGGTGCTGTAGCCTTTATAGCTCATGTAGGGTCAACATCTATGAGAAAACCAGGGGATCTCCTTAATGTGGGGGGATCCCCTTTTTGCTGCTGTGTTCCTCCCTGCCTTGCCCCCAGCACCAACCGCTATCTTTCCTTGGCTCCCCGTGCACTCATAACCCTGGTCGGGGGGCAAGGAGTGTATATAGCAGGTAGCAATGCTGCTCTGAGCAGCAGGAAACTTTTGCAGGGTTGATTGGCAGCCTTCCACGCAGAGTGGCTATTCCCTGGCTCTGGTAGCCCCAGACCTAGAACCCCCCTCAGGCAGGGTCTGTCAGACAAAGGTACTGGCCTCTGTGCAATCGGAAGGTACTGGTGGGTAACTGATTTCCCCTCCTGTGTCACCTTTCAGTCCCATTTCTATGGAATTTCCTCAGCTTTGCTCCCCACAGTGCTGTGTTGGGGGACAGAATCTTTGTTCAACAGAGCAATCAGCCAGCATGCTCACTGGGCAGAGAGCAGTGGAAATCCCTGGGGAACACAAACACAGCACTTAGTAAAAAGACAGCCAGACCAGGTCCTTGGCTGTGTTAGCAGAGGAGCAGCAGCTGTTACAAAGCACGTAGCCCCCATACAGGATCCCGGGCAGTCCTGCTTGCTGTTCTTCCGGCAGGAGATCACAGTCTCAGAGAGGCGGCAGCAGAGGGCATCAGAGACTCATCTGTGTGAGGATACCAGGCTTCATGAAAGTTACATGGAAATATTAGAGCCATTTGGTTTCCTCTCCTTGGGAAAGAGGAAACTTGAAAGAAGCAATAAACCTGAGAGGTACATTAGTCACACTGCCGAGGGGGACAGAGAGGGGACATCACTGCAACATGAGGGGCAGGCTATGGCTTTCCCAGACCTATACAGAGGCAGTTAGATGGGGCCTAAGAGGCAAGCACTTTACTAGGGCTTCTCCTTGCATGTGGAGCTGAGCAATCTGCTTAATGGCATGGACTGGTTCCCCCCCTGCACTGGTCCTGCTTTGTGGGCAGGTGAACAGGAGAGAGGGATTGGCTCCAACTCCTCCTGGCCACCTCTAGCCGTATTCTTTAATGGTTAATAATTGTATTGGTTGTCAGTGGATACTAATGTAATGAGCTGGAGGAACAGGGATCTAGTCTAGTCTAGTTACTGCTAAGGAAAAGAAAAGGCTAAGTTAGCTCTATGGGCTACAGCCCCTAACATCCTGCTGCCCAGAGCACAGAGACTGTTCTGGTGGGGGCCCATTGCAGAGTCATGGGAGCAGGGGAAGGCCTTCCAACCCCCATCCTGCTGCACAAGGACCATCAGGATCTCAGACAGTACTTTGCCCTAAGGCAGTGGTTCCCAAACTGCGGTTCGCAAACCCCTGGGGATTCGCAGAACGTTACAGGGGGTTCACCAGAAAAATTTCACTAATGGCGGCTAGAGGACCCCGGGCATTGGAGGCAACAGGTGGGACCTGGTTGCAGGGCAGACAGCCTGAGCCCCAGGGAGAGCGGGGCAGGGCAGCTGGGGCTGGCAGCCCAAGCCCTGCCCCTGTGAACAGGGGAGCCAGCAGCCCAAACCCAAACGCTCCGCATGGGGCTGGCAGCCCAAGCCCCAGGGGGAGTGGGGCTGGGCAGTTTGGGCTGCAGCTCGAGCCCTGCCCCCGTCAGTGGGGGAGCCGGCAGCCCAAACCCCAGTGCTCTGCACGGGGCTAGCAGCCCAAGCCCCATGGAGAGCGGGGCCCGGCAGTTGGGGACAGCAGCCTGAGACCCAGTGGTCAGCGGGACCTGCAGCCTGAGCTCAGTGGAGCTCAGTTGACCAGGGCGATCAACGGGGTCCAGCAGCTGGAGCTCCACGGAGTGCGGAGGAAATTTAAACTTAAATCCCTGGAAATATTAATTTTTAGGAGGGGGTTCACAAGATTGCACAATTTAGTGAAAGCGGTTTGCGGGCTGTTAAAGTTTGGGAACCACTGCACTAAGGGGAATGAACACAAGCTGCAGGCAAAGCCCATCAAAGCAGAGAACACAAGTGAGTGCAGAGGAATGCAGGTTTGTGTCTAGTGGAGGTGACTCAGAAGTCTGCTGAGAACGCAGCAGTGTGAGAGAAAGAAAAACTGAGCAACAGAGATACACTGGGCTTTCCTCACTCCGGAAATCATCTCTGGGTCCATAAAAACAGCAAGGACTGTTCCTAAACTAAATGTGCCAGTACAGGTATACTCCTGAGCACTTGAAAGAGACACACCAGCACGGCTCATGCAGGAGTGGGTGGATAAGCTGGCATCTGTGATTGGGCAGGTGGGGAAGCAGTATATCTTGCTGGGTTACAGACCAGGCTCTGAGACTGGCTGGGCTGGGCTGAGCAATGTGACCTAGGTTCTGCTGTGAAGAAAAAAGAATCTGTGCAATCCAAGTTCCATCGTCAGCACAAACCCAAAGCTCCCAGCAGCCAGAGCTCAAAGTGTGACCAAAGCACTTGAGCTGCCTGCAGCTGGTCGTTTGATGGAGAAGCTTCCTGCCACTCAGAGCATATTGAGGGAGTCTATTAAGGAGCACGTCCATTTGACCTTCACTAGCTCCCAGTAGCTATAACCTTCCATCATCTCCCCTGCTGGATTTACATCCTCACTCTCTGGCAACACAGCTAGACAATTGCCCTTGCTATGCCAAGGAGGGGGCTTCTCTTAGGAATGGTGATCAGCCCAGTCGCCAGCACTTGTGGGGCCTCTGCTGGGCACTGCCAGGATTTTAATTCTAGCCCCTTAGGGCTCCGTCCATCTGTCACAGATACTTACAGTGACAGGCAGGATCAGTGGCACTCCTGGCGGAGGGTTGTCGACTGAGGCCTGGCTCGTGTTCAGAACCATGTACCCAAATCCAACCTTCCCGTTATTGCACAGCGTGATTTCAGCTTCAATAACTTGGTCAAATAGCTGAGTGGAAGAGATAGGAACAGAAGTGTCAATGTCAAGGCTTTTTTTCAGATTTGCTTCCCACAAACTCATAACACGCAGACAAGGGGATATTCAATGAAAGCAAGAAACAGAAAATTCAACACCGGCCCAAAGGAAACAGTTTTTGAAACAGTGCACAACTAGGCTGTGGAACTCATCACTACAACATGTTGCTGTGGTCACAAGCTCAGCAGGAATCCAGAACAGACTCGATATTCTGTAAGAACATGCAGACTTATGAGAGAAAGGATTAAAACAGCAATCAGGAACAAAGGAAGAGTTTTGGAGGGGATGTAAATCCTCCTGGCTTCAGGGCATAAACCAGCTTCTAACTGATGGGAGTATTTCCTGTTGGAAGCTTGTCCCATAACTACCTGATTCAGGGTCCTGCACCTTCCTCTGAGGCCTCTGAGCGAATGTCAGAGACAGGACACTGGCCTGGGTGGCCCTGGGGTCTAATCCAGCTTGGCAATTCCTATCTGGCAAGCAGGAGAAGCTGTGAACGAGCACAGAAATACCTGGGAGATCCCCCTCAGCTCCAGAAAACATGAACATTTCCTATTCCTTGCTGCCATTTTCCAAATGTGCCTCTTTTGGGAAAGATAAGATAGGTGAGATATCTGTTATTGGACCAACTTCTGTCGAAAGCTTGTCCCTTCCACCAACAGCAGTGAATCCAATAAAAGACTGACTCACCCACCTTTGTCTCTCTCATAACCTGAGACCAACATGGCTACAACACTGCCAACAATTTCTTTTGGAAGACAGTCCTGTGTTTCGGACTCCCTGGGTCAAACAGATCCCTGGGGTAACTCCCCTGAAGACAAAGGAGATAGATTGGGGCAGATTTGGCCCATTCCAGTGATAGCATAATCCAATGTATGTGATGTTAGTTGACGTTATTATTTTAATAATGAAGGACGGTATCATTTATCCGCAGGGAAAACATGTTTTTTTAATGTGGTAAACCCTGGATTCTGTCCAGCACTGCTTGGATGAGGCTGGAGGATGTATACTGGAAAATGCTCCTATGCCCAAGTATTTTTGGAACCTGCAGTGGTAGGAAAAGGAATACAAAAGGTGCATTAACATCTAAAGAGATTCGATAATAATCTCTTTGGTCTTTTTTAGTTGGTTTAAGTGAAACAGTGGTTCTTTGAGTTTTGATTCTGATATCTGAGTCTCACACCATTTAGTCTACAATTACTGGGTTCTAGTTAAAAACACTATTAATGGTGAAAAGGCAACAAAGAAAACTGAATGACTGGTTAAAGGAAAGGAGCTCAATTCATCTGTGGTGCTTAAATACATGGATGAAACTGCCCCACTGCCTTTAATTTGTTTTCAGGCATTTGCAGAGATAGAGGAACAGATCAAACCAAATGTCACTTATTACTAAATGCTCTCCTACAGACTCTGAAGGCATGTCATGAGTCTCCAAACTCCTCCTCCTCTGTGGTTTTCCTCTGCATGGTCAAGGGAGCTGGTCTCTTCCATCAAGGGTTTATTTTTCCTTCATGTGCAAGTTCATTAAAGCCCCCCTACAACACAGAGTATGTTCATGCTGCTTCCTACTTTACCAGCAGAGGAATACCATGCACAGGACTGATCATGGCATGAAACTGATTGACCATCACCAGTGACACTGGAGTTAATGGATAGAATCATTTTTCCTAAAAGGAACAGCAATCTTACTTCCATTGCTTCCCTTCTGCTAAGCCCAAGAACAGTAGATACCAAAAAGATGCAGGGCTTCATGATGGACAAACTCTGAAGAGGTTATGCTGCCCACAAGAGAGAGGTTGTTGGGATACAGGTGCATATTATGCAGAGGAGGTTCTACTGACAGTGAGAGTGGAGCTGTGAGGGGCTGTATAACAGTGTCCAGAGGTAGGGGCATCCTGTCAGAAGGGGACACTGACAGCACGGATGATGGCACATCCGGCCAGTTGAATGGAAGTTGGTGGCTCTGAAATGCAGGCCTCTCCTGTGTTTTACCTGTAGCCCATAGTCAATCTCCTTTATGTCAAAGGCGTAACTGATGAGCGAAGCCTCTCCACTCAGCACGATCTCATAGGTAGGGCCTCCCTCGACTTCGCACAGCGCCTTGGCCCGGGCAGTGATGTCAGCGTGACCATAAAAGGTGAATGAGACCTGCTGACTCTCATTGGGTTGCAGCATTCCATAGAGGGGCAAGATGTCAAACACCTGGTGGGGGTGGGGTGGGGTGGGGTGGAGAGGGTAGAGCAAGGCAGACATGACACAGTTAAACATTTCAAAGTGTAGAAATCAATGGTTAGCAACTTCAGAAGATCCTTCATTCTTTCAAATGCCCTGGCATTCTACTCTGCATAGCAGTTGTTTAGAGCAAGGCACAGACGATACTAGATCCTCCAGTGGGGCTGGCACAAATGGAACGATTCTAATCTCTGGCTTACAACCACCCTGATCTAAATTGAAAGGGCATAGGGCATACGTAGTCTCCATAGTCACTAAGACAGCATTAGTGCAGTCTTGGAGACCTATGGGTGGCAGAAAGTCCTCTCAGGTGAGGTTCCTCTTCCTTGGAATTCCCAGCCCTTGAAGGGACTTCAGACAGAGTAAGAGTCAGCAGAGCCCAATGTGAGACACAGTGACTCAGTTCAGCTTATTCTGAACACTCTTGATTTTGTTCCTGTGTGGTGGGCTAGTCTCCATTACAGTGCTAAGGCAACAACCGAATCGTTATTATTAACCAATTAATTAATGAAGGGATGAGTATTGAAGTCTTTACACTCTATCCAGGCAAAACTTTTATTGAAGTCAGTGAAAGTGAAGTCAACGGGAGTATCCCCTCAGAAAGATGTTACTGCTCTTCAGAAGAAAGTTTCTAAAAGATACATAGACTTTAAGGTCCATGAGACTGAGGCCTGGTCGACACTTGGGAGGAGGGGGAGATTGATCTAAGTTACGCAACTTCAGCTACGTGAATAACGTAGCTGAAGTCGATGTACTTAGATCTACTTACTTAGTCTTCACTGTGGTAAGACGACAGCTGACGCTTCCCCCTCGACTCCGCCTGCACCTTTCGCTCCGGTGGAGTACCGAAGTCGACGGGAGAGCGCTTGGCAGTCGATTTATTGCATCTAGACTAGACTCGATAAATCGACCCCTGCTGGATCGATTGCTGTCCGTCGATCCAGCGGGTAATGTAGATAAGCCCTTAGAACCAGTTAACACATATTGCAATGATGGCAGCATCGTACATAGTGTGGTATAGAACAGTTTGTTTGCTACAGTCTGCTGCTGTGTCCCTGGGAATGATCCTTAGAAGTGAGGCAAGAGACAAGGGAGTGAGAGAACAGTCTTAAATCCAGTGAATCTCCTGCTTACTTCTTCCACCCCTGTTGCAAGAAGGTCTTCTGACTCCGCAAACCACAGTGATTCCTTGAGCTCCGCCGGGCTCAGAGTCAGAGAAATGCCTTCCACCTCATCAGCACCCCCGATTAGCATCTAGGAATCAAGCAGCACAAGCTAGAGCAGTGGTTCTCAACCAGGTGTACGTGTACCCAGAGCTCTTCCGGAGGTACATCAACTCATCTAGATATTTGTCTAGTTTTACAACAGCCTACATAAAAACACTAGTGAAGTCAGTACAAACTAAAATCTCATATGACTTGTTTATACTGCTCGAAATACTATACACTGAACTGTATGGTTCACCTGTGCAACCACAGCAATGAAGCAGGCAATGCTGAATACACTACAATATTTATATTCCAATTTATTTATTTTATAATTATATGGTCAAAATGAGAAAGTCAGCAATTTTTCACAGTACTAGTGTGCTGTTACACTTTTTTTTTATGTCTGATTTTGTAAACAAGATGTTTTTAAGTGAGGTGAAACATGGGGCACACAACACAAATCAGATTCCTGAAAGGGATACAGTTGTCTGGAAAGGTTGAGAGCTACTGAGCTGGGGCAAGCGAACTGCCACTCCCAATCTTGAGCCCACCCCTTCCTTTTCACAACGAACACTATAGTCATTTTGCTCCTGGTTGGGTCTGTCTCTGGACATAGCATGTCTGCTGCATACATTATTGTATTGCACATACATAGGGACATTGTATTGTATTGCACATATATAGGGACATCTCATCAAAAGGCAAAGGCCTGGACCCAGGTTCAGAAAAGTGTGTGCACACAATGGATGTGCAAAAGAAACAAGAGGCGTAGTGAGGTCCATACTTAGCTACTAATATATGCATTTACCTGGTTCACCTGTGCAACTGTAACCCACACACCTCCTGGGTGTGGTGTTCGTCCTATCTAATGGCATTGAGACCACTTAGAGAGAGAGATATGAGTCTGCTCTATAGCCTTAGTTAAGAGGCAGTTGGCTTTTAGCTCATGTGGTAGAGGCTCATGCACTAAGCTCCAGAGCTCCCCAGTTCAATCCTGCCTGCCAACAGGCAGGGTCTGTTGGTTGTACATAACCACGGCAATGAAGTAGGCAATGCTGAATATACTACAGGCCTGTATTTGAAAACAAGGCTCACAATGTATTTATGGTCACTGAGCACCATTTTTCCCAGTCAAGAGAAAATTTCCAGAGTGAATACGCTGTAATGATAGTTAAATTCTTATCAGTGACTGCCTGCTGACCCTTAACTAGAATGTACTGCAAACTTAACTTTGCCACCTCTTGAATTCTGTGTGCTTCACAATGTCATAATGATAATATCCAGCTCTTCTCCACTATTTTTCATCAGTCAACCTCAAAACAAAGGAAGTCAGTAGCACTACCCCCATTTTACAGGTGGGGAAACTGAGGCACAAGAAGGGAAGTGACTTGCCCAAGGTCACCCAGCAGGCCAGTGGCACAGCTGAGAATAGAACCCAGATCTCCTGAGTCCTGTGCTCAATCCACTAGGAAATACTGCCTTCCTATCATCTTAATATTCCATTAACATCCTCTTTTCAATGGGATACAGAACAAGGAGGCAATTCTGATAGACAATAACATCAATGTCTAAAGCTGGCAGCCAGTATAAAGTGAATTGCCCCAAGGGTCGGTCCTGGTGCCGGTTTTGTTCAATACCCTCATTAATGATCTGGAGGATGGCGTGGATTGCACCCTCAGCAAGTTTGCACATGACACTGAACTGGGAGGAGAGGTAGATACGCTAGAGAGTAGGGATAGGATACTAAGGGACCTAGAGAAATTAGAGGATTGAGCCAAAAGAAATCTGATGAGGTTCAACAAGGACAAGTGCAGAGTCCTGCACTTAGGACGGAAGAATCCCATGCACTGCTACAGACTAGGGACCAAATGGCTCAGCTGCAGTTCTGCAGAACAGGACCTAGGGGTTACAGTGGACGAGAAGTTGGATATGAGTCAACAATGTGCCCTTGTTGCCAAGAAGGCCAATGGCATTTTGGGCTGTATAAGTAGGGGCATTGCCAGCAGATCGAGGGACGTGATCGCTCCCCTCTATTCGACATTGGTGAGGCCTCATCTGGAGTACTGTGTCCAGTTTTGGGCCTCACACTACAAGAAGGATGTGGAAAAATTTGAAAGTGTCCAGTCGAGGGCAACAAAAATGATTAGGGGACTGGAAGAGAGATTTGATTTTTCAAAGTGCTTAGTGTCAGTTAAAGTTAATGGGAGTTTTATTACCAGAGACATCCATGAAGAGCAGAGTTGGAGCGATGCTGTGTGTGCTTGAAAATCCCGCCCAAAATGTATGACCCACCAAGTCAGCAGGCAATTTGGAGGGTTTAAAGGTGTGTGTGTGGGTGATTAGTATGATTCTGCTGGAGTGTGTAGGTCAAGCAGGTGAATGACTCAGAGTTCATGGGATCCAGGCAATAGGGTTAGAGGAATTGCTACCTTTATTTCTGAGGAATCATTTCTGTCCAGCAGCTCTTTGCAATGGGTCTCTTCTTCACTCATCCCATTGGAATGTTTCTCCACATCCATCCCTCTGGATTTGCTGGTGAAACATAAGGAGAGAAAAGGAATAAGTCACCAGAGCTTTGCAGTTTTGCCAAGCATCTGATAGAGGTTTATCTCCTGCGGCCCGCACTAGTGGGAAGTCAAGCAGGGGAAGAGCACAAGTACCACTGGGTTGCTGGGAAAGGCCATCTACAACAGCTAGATCCTCTAGGATGGCCCTGGCCCCACTCATTGAAATGTAGCTGACAGCTCACAGACTGGGCGGCTGTGGTGGAATGGGTCCCCTACAGAAAGCTCTGTCAGAATCCGACCCTTGAGGCTGATGATTTCTGTACAAACCTCATAGAGATGTTGCTGTAAGTTTGTTCTGAGGCTGCCTCAGGCTCCTGCTGAATTTTCTGCTCATTTGTTGGTTCGGGTTTAATGATGGACTTACGTCCTCCAGGACTGAACCTTGAAAATGAAATTAGGTTTAAACATGAGTATGCTGTGAAAATGCCTGTGCCCGAGGGGGAGAATATTGAATATTGAGAATACTGAAATTCCCAGAGCTACCCCATCCATCCTCTCACTGCAGCCGCTCCAGAACTTGGCAGGGTGAGGTCCCAGGAAGGGTGCTGATGTCTCTATGGGTATATCGACCTGGCAATCAGGAGCCATGATTGCTGCAGACATAGGCATATCACAGCTAGCCTTGGTTGTGCTAGCTGGCAAAAAATAGTAGCATAGCTGTGGCAGCATGGGCTAGCTACTTGAGAACAATCCCACCCAGGACCCGGGTACATGCTCGGACAGCTAGCCCATGCTACCATGGCTACACAACTATTTTTACTGAGCTCCTTTGATCAATGCTCGCTCAGGTGTGCCTATGACTACTGTCCTGATTGCAGTGCAGACATACCCTATACATGAAACTGCTCAACTGTCACTGCTCCCAGCTGCTGCAGGAACCGAGTAGGAGTAGCTGATGGACAACATCTGAGTATTTCAGGCTGTATAGAGGAGGGCCGGCCATGCTGCATCTCACAGAGAGACCACTTTCCGTGCAGATACAGTGTGGCTGTGTAGAGGGGAAGCTTCTCCATTCTGCCATGGAAGGGGTTAAAGCAAGGCAGAGAGGCTGTGCAGAGCCCCAGACAATCCTGGAAGGGCTACTGGGAGCCAATCTAGTGGAGGCTTAAAAGCAGCCAATCAGGGCCAGGCTGGGGCCTATAAAAAGGCTGCAGGGCAGAGAGGAGCTCAGTCTTTCCCTGGAGGGCAAAGGGAGAAGAACTGGCACAGCAACAATATGAACTGGCTTTGAGAGTAAGCTTTGGTCCTTCTAATATCCACAAATCCCTTATTTGACTGTATTCATAATCTTAGGTGCCTGTGTCACTCTTGAAAATGGAATTTAGGGCTAAATTTCAAAAAGATGCAGATAGGCACCCAGAGGGATTTATTCCTTAGGAGCCTAAATAACTTTGAAAATCTGGCCCCTGGGAGCCTGGGTCCCATAGACTCTCGATGACATTTAGGCTCCTAAGAGCCTAAGTCACTTTTGAAAATGAGATTTCATCTCCTAAATCACTTAGGTACTTTTTAAACTTTGACTCTTCATCCTAGTCAATACTTGGCATTTGCTAGTCGAGCTTTGTGCCTCGTTCCCCAAGTTGCATGGTACTGTTTCTGTTTCCTGATTGGCTGACGTGTCCTTTATGAGTCATTTACGTTTCTACCTGAAACAAGATTCCCTTAACTAACTGAATCTTGGCTATAGGCTTGAAATCAGGGGGTTTATTTCAGAAAAATTCTGGCAGGAGGGGAAAAATTGTGTCAGCATATAAAACATTATATGTGATTAAATGCTATCCCACAAAAAGTTGGGCAAGGGAGAAGTGGAGCATATAGACATAAATTGGGGACAGTGGGGCAAACCAAGGTTGGGGTAGGGGGCAATTGCACTCCTTAATCCATAGCAAATGATGCCCCTGCCTGAAATGTGCTTCTGATGAAGATTTCTAAATCACAAAACTTCACTCATATGAACTCATGAGAGGAGAACAAAAGAAAGTGTGAACATTTCTGAACTGCAATCCAGAGGTCCCAGAAATGACTGTGAATCCTTCCCCTCCCCATGGGCTCAGCTAGGATCTCAACTGCTCTTGGTTCCACTGATTTCATTCATTGGATTTCCATGGAAGCGAGGAGCCTACATGCCTTTGAGGATCTGGGCCTAGGGACCCTGCATTTAATAGCAACTCATGAGAAGAGTAAAGCCTCTGAGATGGAAAATCCATAGTCACTTATTAAATACCCCCAAGTTTATAGAACAGCTTAAGGCAACTTCATTGGACCACAGGGCCTAGATAATAACAATATCTTTCATCCTAAAGTCATGCTGGAAGATAATATGACAGCTCGCTTCTGCTAAGGAAAAGCACAAAACCACAACGAGACTTTTACCAGAGGGGAAAAAAAAAGAATAACAAGAAGTGAAACACTTAAAATATGGGAGTGGGATCATTCTCAGGGAACTGACAGGGGCTACAGGAAAGCTTATTACTGACAGGTAAGACTAAACTCCATAGGGTTGAAACAAAAGGCAATTGCTGTTTTAGAAAGTAAAAGGAATGGGAAGTGGAGAGGATACCAGAATCAAATTCCAGAATTCTCAATCAGTCCATAGGCAACTCTCTCACTGAAATTAAATGGGCATTTTGCCTAAGTAGGAACTTCAGGAAATGGTCCCAGAGAGGAGGAAGTGGGGAATGGACTTAACTGGGGCTCATCTCCTCCAAACTCAATCAGAGATTCATTGGTTTCATGTAGGCATCCGCTAAGCTCCGCATCTGATCTTTCCCCTTATTTCCCTTTGTGCCTCATGCCTTTGATTGTCCAGCATCATACTGATCAATCGTCCTTCCGGGGCAGGGCTAGAGAAGAGCAGAGGAGAGGAAGGCTGGTCCAGAGGCCTGGGATTCTGGACATCCAGAGTCAAGTCCCTACTCTGCCAGAGACCTTGGGCAAATAGATTAAAGTACACGACACTCAGGTGGTGGGATTGAAACATGTGTGGATACACCTGAGTTAGCTGGAGTACCAACAGGAATGAAGCAATGGCAGCACATAAGTATGTCAAATGAAAGAGAGGCCCATTCAATTACATCATGTAATGGCAAACAGCCAAAAAGTGACAAGTTTTTAAAGTGCTTACATACAAATACTAGAAGTCTAAATAATAAGATGGGTGAACTAGAGTGCCTCGTATTAAATGAGGATATTGATACAATAGGCATCACAGAACTTTGGTGGAATGAGGATAATCAATGGGACACAGTAATACCCGGATACAAAATATATCGGAAGGACAGAACAGGTCGTGCTGGTGGGGGAGTGGCACTATATGTGAAAGAAAGCATAGAATCAAAAGAAGTAAAAATTTTAAATTAAACTGTACCACAAGTCTCTCTGGATAGTAATTCCATGCTTGAATAATAAGAATATAGCAGCAGGGATATATTACCGACTACCTGACCAGGATGGTGATAATGACTGTGAAATGTTCAGGGAGATTAGAGAGGCTATAAAAATAAAAAAAACTCAGTAATAATGGGGGATTTCAACTATACCCATATTGACTGGGTACATGTCACATCAGGATGGGATGCAAAGATAAAGTTTCTTGACACCTTAAATGACTGCTTCTTGGAGCAGCTAGTCGTGGAACCCACAAGAGAGGTTCTTGATTTAGTCCTAAGGGGAGCACAGGACCACTTGGTAATAGTGATCATAATGTAATTAAATTTAACATCCCTGTGGCTGGAGCAGCCCATCACAGGAGCATTTCAGAAAGGGAAATGACACAAAAATGAGGAAGTTAAACAGAAATTAAAAGGTACAGCGCCAAAAGTGAAATCCCTACAAGCTGCATGGAAACTTTTTAAAGACACCATAATAGGGGCTCAACTTAAGTGTATATCCCAAATTGAAAAACACAGTAAGAGAACCAAAAAAGTGCCACTGTGGCTAAACAACAAAGTAAAAGAAGCAGTCAGAGGCAAAAAGACATCCTTTAAGAAGTGGAAGTTAAATCCTAGTGAGGAAAATTGAAAGGAGCATAAACTCTGGCAAATGAAGTATAAAAATATAATTAGAAAGGCCAAAAAAGAATTTGAAGTACAGCTAGCCAAAGACTCAAAAAGTAATAGCAAAAACATTTTTAAGTACATCAGAAGCAGGAACCCTGCTAAACAACCAGTGATGCCACTGGACGATTGAGATGCTAAAGAAGCACTCGAGGATGATTAGGTCATTGCGGAGAAATGAAATGAATTCTTTGCATCTGTTTTCATGGCTGAGGATGTGAGAGAGATTCCAAAACCTGAGACATTCTTTTTAGGTGATAAATCTGAGGAACTGTCCCAGACTGAGGTGTCATTAGAGGAAATTTTGGAACAAATTGATAAACTAAACAGAAATAAGTCACCAGGACCAGATGGTATTCACCCAAGAGTTCTGAAGGAACTCAAATGTGAAATTGCAGAACTACTAACTAGTTTGTTACCTATCATTTAAATCAGCTTCGGTACCAAATGACTGGAGGATAGATAATGTGACGCCAATTTTTAAAAAGGGCTCCAGAGGTGATCCCAGCAATTACAGGTAAGCCTGACTTCAGTACCGGGGAAACTGATTGAAACTATAGTAAAGAACAAAATTGTCAGAAACATAGATGAACATAATTTTTTGGGGAAAGTCAACATGGTTTCTGTAAAGGGAGATCATGTCTTACTAATCTATTAGAGTTCTTTGAGGGGGTCAACAAACATGTGGACAAGGGGGATCCAGTGGATATACTGTACTTAGATTTTCAGAAAGCCTTTGATGAGGTCCCTCACCAAAGGCTCTTAAGCAAAGTAAGCTGCCATGGTATAAGAGGAAAGGTCCTCTCATGGATTGGTAATTGGTTAAAAGACAGGAAACAAAGGGTAGGAATAAATAGTCAGTTTTCAGAATGGAGAGAGGTAAATAGTGGTGTCCCTCAGGGGTCTGTACTGAGACCAGTCCTATTCAACATATTCATAAATGATCTGGAAAAGGGGGTAAACAGTGAGATGGCAAAATTTGCAGATGACACAAAACTACTCAAGATAGTTAAGTCCCAGGCAGACTGTGAAGAGCTCAAAAAGGATCTCACAAAACTGGGTGACTGGGCAATAAAATGGCAGATGAAATTCAGTGTTGATAAATGCAAAGTAATGCACATTGGAAAACATCATCCCAACTATGCGTACAAAATGATGGGGTCTACATTAGCTGTTCCCACTCAAGAAAGAGATCTTGGAGTCATTGTAGATAGTTTGCTGAAAACATCCACTCAATGTGCAGCGGCAGTCAAAAAAGCAAACAGAATGTTGGGAATCATTAAGAAAGGGATAGGTAATAAACAGAAAATATCAGCAAAAATGATTAGGGGTAGGGAATAGCTTCCATATGAGGAGAGATTAATAAGACTGGGACTATTTCAGCTTGGAAAAGAGATGAATAAGGGGGGATCTGATAGAGGTCTATAAAATCATGATTGGTGTGGAGAAAGTAAATAAGGAAGTGCTATTTACTCCTTCTCATGACACACGAACTAGGGGTCACCCAATGAAATTAACAGGCTGCAGGTTTAAAACAAACAAAAGGAAGTAATTTTTCCACACAATGCACAGTCAACCTGTGGAACTCCTTGCCAGAGGATGTTATGAAGGCCAAGACTATAACAGGGTTCAAAAAAGAACTAGGTAAGTTCATGGAGGATAGGTCCATCAGTGGCTATTAGCCAGGATGGACAGGGATGGTGTCCCTAGCCTCTGTTTGCCAGAAGCTGAGAATGGGCAACAGGGGATGGATCACTTAATGATTACCTGTTCTGTTCATTCCCTCTGGGGCACCTAGCATTGGCCACTGTTGGAAGACAGGATATTGGGCTAGATGGACATTTGGTCTGACCCAGTATGGTCGTTCTTATATTCGTATGTGCCCTTTATCCTGGACAGATGGGGCTAACATGTGCTGCTGTGATTTCACTGCTAGTGTTGTTCAAGCAAGTTCAAAGTTAGGTCAGGTACACCTACACTGTAGATATACCCTTAATCTCTCTGTGCCTCAGTACCTACCTCATGGGGCATTGTGAGATATCATGGTAACTGGGTCCAGAGAAGCACCATGCATAGGCAGATAGATAGAACCCCTCCCTTGGGAACTAGTTGATGTCACTCCTGAATAGGTTGGAGAAGTTGCTGTAAAACTCCCAAGAGGTATTCTTGCTGCTCAGAGCTATGTTTGCTGGGCTGGTTAGCTGCCAGCCACATGCACGTTTGAATTCATAGAATCATAGAAGATTAGGGTTGGAAGAGACCTCAGGAGGTCATCTAGTCCAATCCCCTGCTCAAAGCAGCACCAACACCAACTAAATCATCCCACCAGGGCTTTGCCAAGTTGGGCCTTAAAAACCTCTAAGGATGGAGATTCCACCATCTTCCTAGGAAACCCATTTCAGTGCTTCATCACCCTCCTAGTGAAATAGTTTTTCCTAATATTCAACCTAGACTTCCCCCACTGCTCCTTGTTCTGTCATTTGCCACCACTGAGAACAGCCTAGCTCCATCCTCTTTGAAACCCTCCTTCAGGTAGTTGAAGGCTGATATCAAATCCCCCCTCACTCTTCTCTTCTGCACACTAAATAAACCTAGTTCCCTCAGCCTCTCCTCGTAAGTCCTGTGCCCCAGCCCCCTGATCATTTTCGTTGTCCTCCGCTGGACTCTCTCCAATTCGTCAACATCCTTTAGGTAGCGGGCAGGGGGCGGCAAAACTGGGCAGCACAGCATGGGGAAGAGGTGACCAGCTCTCTGTGGAGAAAGAAGTGGTTTGGGACTATTTAGAAAAGCTGGATAAGCACAAGTCCATGGGGTCATATGCACTGTGTCCGAGAGTGCTAAAGGAGTTGGCGGATGTGATTGCAGAGCCACTGGCCATTATCTTTGAAAACTCTTGGCAATCGGGGGAGGTCCCGGATGACTGGAAAAAGGCTAATGTAGTGCCCATCTTTAAAAAAGGGAAGAAGGAGGATCCAGAGAACTACAGGCCAGTCAGCCTCACCTCAGTCCCTGGAAAAATCATGGAGCAGGTCCTCAAGGAATCAATTTTGAAGCACTTCGAGGAGAGGAAAGTGATCAGGAATAGTCAGCATGGATTCACCAAGGGCAAGTCATGCCTGACTAATCTAATTGCCTTCTATAACAAGATAACTGGCTCTGTGGATGAGGGGAAAGCAGTGGACGTGTTATTCCTTGATTTTAGCAAAGCTTTTGACACAGTCTCCCACGGTATTCTTGCCAGCAAGTTAAAGAAGTATGGGCTGGATGAATGGACTATAAGGTGGTGTGACAAAGCTCTGTCCTTGCCTCATTGGGTCCCACGTTTCCTGGCGGATTTTGCTAGCCTCAGAGGCTCACTGTGACCCTCCACATGATCCTTGTCTCTCTAGAGACAAGGGTCACAGTCTACTGAGCCATTTTCATCATAAGCCAGCGAGGGAGGTGAGGAGAAGTTATTCTTCCTTGCACAGTCTCTGTTGTCTCCCAGTCTCAGTGATTAAACGGGGCAAAGGTGAGGGGGGAAGCCTGGGCCCACCCTCTACTCTGGGCTACAGCCCAGGGACCCTAATAGTATCAGCTATGGTAGCTGACCTTTTAGAAATATTACATGTACAATTCCCTGGGCTACTTCCCCCACAGCAGCCCTCACTTTCTTAAGCTCCACTTCACCCTTACCTCAGGGCCTCCTTCCTTGTGCCTGATATGGTGTGTACTACTCAGCCTCTCCAACAGCACAACTTCCTCCCACAGCTCCTGACATGCACCCCCACCTGACTAACTGGGAGGCTTTTAACTAGTTTCAGCCAGCCCCTGATTGGCTTCAGGTGTCCCAATCAACATAGCATTCTCCCTGCCTTCTGGAAAGGTCTTAATTGGCCCCAGGTGTCTTATTGAGCTGGAGAAGCTTCCATTTCACTTAACCTGGTACCAGGGATTTGTTTAGCCTGGAGCTAATATATCTATCTCCCACTACTCTTCCATAGCCATCTGGCCTTGCCCCATCACATATTCTCCCCTCCCCCCCGCTCAACACCATAGAGTTGGGCAACTTGGGACGCCAGGCAGTATGCTCGTGACAGACCATCAGCGTTGCCATGGTGGCATCCAGCCTGTGCCGTATGTGGAACTGGAATGGTTGGAGGGATAAGAACCACCTGGTGACCCTTGCATTCCTTTCCTTATTCCACTGCATCCACTGGAGGGGTGCATGGTCCATCACAAGAGTAAATCTAAGAGGTAATAACGCAGTGTCTCCATAGCCCATTTGACAGCAAGGCATTCTCTCTGGACTACTGCATATTTCTGTTCTCTTGGGAGAAGCTTTCTGCTTAGGTAGAGGATTGGGTGTTCCTCTTCTCCCACCATCTGCGACAGAATTACTTCCAAACCCACCTCAGAAGCGTCTGTAAAATAAATTCCCTGTTAAAGTCTGGGGCTATGAGTACGGGGTCATTCCAGAGGGCCGTCCGAAGGTCTGTGAATGCCCCCTCTGCTGCGTCGGTCCACTTTACCATGTCTGGACCTCGGGCCTTCACCAGGTCTGTTAGGGGATTTGCCCTAGTGGCGAAGTGGGGAATAAACCTTCGGTAATAGCCTACCACGCCTAGGAACACACGGACCTGCTTCTTTTGGGTTGGTCGGGGCCAGTTTTGAATTGCCTCTAGCTTATTCGTTTGGGGCTTCACTATGCCCCTTCCCACAATATATCCCAGGTACCTAGCCTCTGCTAGCCCTATGGCGCATTTAGCGGGATTAGCAGTGAGGTCAGCCTGTCTTAAGGTACGCAGTACTGCCTCAACTTTCTCCAAGTGGGTTCCCCAGTCTGGCGTATGGATGATGACATCATCTAGGTATGCAGCTCCATAACTAGTATGGGGGCGCAGCAGCTTAACCATGAGGTGCTGGAATGTGGCTGGGGCCCCATGTAGCCCAAAAGGGAGGACGGTGTACTGGAATAGCCCATCCGGGGTGGAGAATGCTGTCTTTTCTTTAGCTTCTTTGGTCAGAGGAATCTGCCAGTACCCTTTTGTCAGATCCAGTGTAATCAAGAATCGGGCACTACCCAGTCGGTCAACCAGTTCATCGACGTGTGGTATGGGGTATGCATCAAACTGGGATATTTCATTCAGTCAGCAAAAGTCATTACAGAATCTCATGGTACCGTCAGGTTTAGGCACTAGGACAATTGGACTGGACCACTGACTGTAAGATTCTTCAATAACCCCTAATTCTAACATTTTCTTTACTTTGGCCTTGATTTCCTCTCTTTTGGCTGCTGGGATTCGGTAGGGTCTCAATTTTACCTTGGCTCCAGGGATCGTGTGGATATGGTGATAGGTCTCAGTTGTCTGCCCTGGTTTTGTAGAGAACACATCTCTGTTGCGATTAATCATGTCGGCTGCCTCGATCTTTTGGATCGGCGTCAAGTCGGATGATATCCTCACTTGCTCGTGTAAGTTATCCTCCTGGGGAAGGGTCTCCTGCATGACTAAGCATGCCTCTCGATCGTGCCAAGGTTTTAGAAGATTGATGTGGTAAATTTGCTCCGATTTCCGGCAGCCTGGCTGCCGCACCTTATAGTTCACCTCTCCCATGGCTTCGATTATTTCATAGGGTCCCTGCCACTGGGCCAACAGTTTACTTTCTGCTGTGGGCACCAGTACCATCACCCGATCCCCTGGTTGGAACCGTTGAAGCTTCGCTTGGTGATTATAATGGGTTCTCCTGTGCGCTCTCCAAGTGTTCCCGTACAATGGGTGTAACTCGGGCTATCCAGGTTTCAGAGTAGCAGCCGTGTTAGTCTGTATTCGCAAAACGAAAAGCAGTACTTGTGGCACCTTAGAGACTAACAAATTTATTAGAGCATAAGCTTTCGTAAGTGAGCTGTAGCTCACGAAAGCTTATGCTCTAATAAATTTGTTAGTCTCTAAGGTGCCACAAGTACTGCTTTTCTTTTTTCGGGCTATCCAATCTCTCATCTGCAGTACATGCTCAACTATGTTTCTTCTGGGATTTGGCTCCTCTTCCCAGACTTCTCTGGCTATATCCAATATGCCCTGAGGGTGGCGCCCATATAGTAGTTCGAATGGAGAGAAATCCGTGGAGGCTTGCGGAACCTCCCGGATGGCGAACATGAGGTAAGGCAATAGGGCATCCCAATCTTTCCCATCCCGGCTCACCACTTTCCTGATCATGGCTTTGAGGGTCCTATTGAACCTTTCCACAAGGCCATCTGTTTGCGGGTGGTATACAGAGGTCCGTAGGGCTTGTGCATGGAGCAATGAACAGAGATCTTCCATCAACTTGGACATGAAAGGTGTCCCTTGATCAATCAATATCTCCTTGGGTAGCCCAACCCAGGCAAAGATCCGTACTAGCTCCTTAGCTATTGTCTTGGAAGCTGTGTTGTGCAGGGGAACAGCTTCTGGGTACCGGCTTGCATAGTCCAGTACAACAAGCACATGTTGGTGGCCCCGAGCTGTCTTCTCTAGGGGCCTTACCAGATCCATGGCTATCCGTTCAAAAGGAACCTCTATTATTGGAAGAGGTATCAAAGGAGCCCGCAAGTGCGGGCAAGGGCTATGTAACTGACACTCCGGACAAGAGGTGCAGTATCGCCGGGCATCTTCATGTACTCCTGGCCTTAAGAACCTCCGCAGGATCTGTGCCTGGGTTTTCTCTACCCCTAGATGTCCTCCAAACAGTCTCTGGGCGAGACTCAATATGGCTTTTTGATGTTTTCGTGGCACCAGAAGTTGTTGTATTGCTTGCTCCTGCATTTGCACCACACGATACAGATCTTTCTTCACTATAAAGTAAGGTCCAGGACCCCGGAACTTCCCATCCACGGGTATCCCATCGATCTTGGCCACCTCTTTCCTGGCGTTATCATATCTGGGGTCCTCCGCCTGGTCCCGCCCAAAAGTCTCTCTCCTGGGACTAACCTGCCCAAGCTCCCAGGGGCCGGCTTCTGCGTCTTCCAATGGCTCGTCGCCGTCATGGCTGGGGGCAGCTTCTGGCTCACCTTCTGTGGTGGAAGTTTCTCTGCTGGCTGCTCACATCCATCTACCTACTAGGGAGGTCTTCTGGTCCTGAGTCAGGATCCGGGTTCCCAAGGCCTTCACGGCCTTCCTCTCTTTTTTTGTCTTCTGGATCTTTTGGGCAGCTGACAACAGATCCTGAGAAATCTCAGCGAACATCGGGGGTTGACATTCCCCTGGTGACGAGTCACTGTCCTCAGGGTCCCCACCTCCCTCCAGCCTCTCCAGGGGGGAGTAACTTATCAAACCCTGGATAGTCCCTCCCAATGATTACAGGATATGGGAGTTTAGGAACTACGTCCACGGTCACCTCAATGGGGTTTCCCTGAACCTCTATCTCCACTGGGATGGTGGGGTAATGGCTCACGGCCCCATGCACGCACGTCACTGCTACGCGTTTGGCTTGCAGCAGCTGACTATTTTTTACCAGCTTACCTGATATGGGGGTGATAGCACTCCCAGCGTCCACAAGCGCTGTAGTCTCTGCTCCATTTATCCTCACTGGCCTGGTGTAATTATGCGGGGCTAATGCGACCCTCGCGAGGTGGATAAGGGAGCATGGGACCTCCCAATCCCCCAAGTTACATTGCATAGGCTCTTCGGTGCTGGGACACTGTGCTGCTATGTGTCCCCACTCCCCACATGCATAACATCTATAATTGTTTTTAATCACTCCTCTATCCCAGGGGTTAGGGGGTTTAGTCCTGGGGTTCCCCCCACTCAGGCCAATCCCTTCTTTCTGGGGTCCCTGCTGGTTTTCGGCCCCCCCCTTCTTCCACCTAGGACTCCCTGGGGGTTTGGCTGCCCAACCTTCCAGGGTTGGGGTCGGGTGCTTGCTTCGAAAGGGGACTTCCTTGGGTAGTCAGGTCAGTTCCCTGGCTGTCATCTGTCTTTCTACCAGTGTGATCATCTCGTCGTATGTGGACGGATCATTCTGGCCTATCCATTTGCAGAGATCTGGCGGCAGTCCCTGCATGCAATGGTCTATGACCAGGGTCTCCAAAATCTCCTCCGGCCTGCACACCTCGGCCTGTAACCACTTCTGTGTGAGGTGTATGAGGTCGAATAGCTGGGACCTCGGGGTTTATTCTCCTGGTATTTCCACTCATAGAACCTCTGGGGCCTTACCGCTGCCGTTACCCCTAATCGTGCTAGGATCTCTGCCGTCAGACAGGTATAGTCAGTGGCATACGTGGCAGGCAAGTCAAAGTAGGCCTTCTGGGCCTCTCCACACAAAAAAGGGGTGAGGATGCTGGCCCACTGCTCCTGGGGCCACGCCTCACACTGAGCAGTCCTTTCGAATGAGAGGAGATATGCTTCTACATCATCTCCTGAATTCATCTTTGGCAGACAACCAGTGGCCCTCAGGGTTCGCATCCCGTCGGACACCCGAGCCTGGGTGGTGAGGATCTTCAGCTGGTCCACCGCCTCTCTCAAGAGGGCATGATCTTGGGTCGCCTGGCTCATCAATAATTGATTGGTTTCCTGCTGTAGCCGCATAGACTCCTGTTGTGCCATTGCCTGAACCCGGGTGGCCTCCTGCTGGGCTGCCGCGGCTTGTACCAGAGCTCTGACCACCTCCTCCATTGTGGTACAAAGCAAACAAAAACCAAAACAAAAAAAAATACAAAACCCTAGTACACTTTTTTTTTAAACCTCTTTCTTCCGCCACGCTGTGAACGAAGTCCCACTCCTGACACCAGTTGTGACAAAGCTCTGTCCTTGCCTCCGTGGGTCCCGCGTTTCCTGGCAGATTTTGCTAGCCTCAGAGGCTCACTGTGACCCTCCACATAACATTCTCTCTCTAGAGACAAGGGTCACAGTCTACTGAGCCAGCCATTTTCATCATAAGCCAGTGAGGGAGGTGAGGAGAAGTTATCCTTCCTTGCACAGTCTCTGTTGTCTCTCAGTCTCAGTGATTAAACAGGGGGCAAAGATGGGGGGGTGGGAGCCCGGGCCCACCTTCTACCCCAGGCTCCAGCCCAGGGACCCTAATACTATCAGCTATAAAGAAAAGGAGTACTCGTGGCACCTTAGAGACTAACAAATTTATTAGAGCATAAGCTTTCGTGAGCTACAGCTCACTTCATCGGATGCATTCGGTGGAGTATCAGCTATGGTAGCTGACCTTTTAGAAACATGACATGTACAATTCCCTGGGCTACTTCCCCACAGCACCCCTTACTTCCTCAAGCTCCAGTTCACCCTTACCTCAGGGCCTCCTTTCTTGTGCCTGATATGATGTGTACTGCTCAGCCTCTCCAACAGTGCAACTTCTTCCCACAGTTCCTGACATGCACCCGCACCTGACTAACTAGGAGGCTTTTAATTAGTTTCAGCCAGCCCCTGATTGGCTTCAGGTGTCCCAATAAACATAGCATTATCCCTGCCTTCTGGAAAGTTCTTAATTGGCCCCAGGTGTCTTAATTGACCTGGAGCAGCTTCCATTTCACTTAACCTTGTACCAGGGATTTGTTTAGCCTGGAGCTAATATATCTATCGCCCACTACTTTTCTACAGCCATCTGGCCTTGCCCCGTCACAGTGGATAGAAAGCTGGCTAGATTGTCGGGGTCAACAGGTAGTGATCAATGGCTCCATGTCTAGCTGGCAGCCAGTATCAAGTGGAATGGCCCAAGGGTTGGTCCTGGGGCCGGTTTTGTTCAATATCTTCATTAATGATCTGAAGGATGGCTTGTATTGCACCCTCAGCAAGTTTTCAGATGACACTAAGGTGGGAGGAGCGGTAGATATGCTGGAGGGTAGAGATAGGATACAGAGGGACCTAGAGAAATTAGAGGATTGGGCCAAAAGAAATCTGATGAGGTTCAACAAGGACAAGTGCAGGGTCCTGCACTTAGGACGGAAGAATCCCATGCACTGCTACAGACTAGGGACCGAATGGCTAGGAAGCAGTTCTGCAGAAAAGGACCTAGGGGTTACAGCGGACGAGAAGCTGGATATGAGTCAACAGTGTGCCCTTGTTGCCAAGAAGGCCAATGGCATTTTGGGCTGTATAAGTAGGGGCATTGCCGGCAGATCGAGGGACGTGATCATTCCCCTCTATTCGACTTTGGTGAGCCCTCATCTGGAGTACTGTGTCCAGTTTTGGGCCCCACACTACAAGAAGGATGTGAAAAAATTGGAATATGTCCAGCGGAGGGCAACAAAAATGATTAGGGGACTGGAACACATGACTTGTGAGGAAAGGCTGAGGGAGCTGGGATTGTTTAGTCTGCGGAAGAGAAAAATGGGGGGGGATTTGGTGGCTGCTTTCAACTACCTGAAAGGGGATTCCAAATAGGATGGATCTAGACTGTTCTCAGTGGTAGCAGATGACAGAACAAGGAGTAATGGTTTCAAATTGCAGTGGGGGAGGTTTAGGTTGGATATTAGGAAAAACTTTTTCACTAGGAGGGTGGTAAAGCACTGGAATGGGTTACCTAGGGAGATGGTGGAATCTCCTTCCTTAGAAGTTTTTAAGGTCAGGCTTGACAAAGCCCTGGCTGGGATGATTTAGTTGGGGATTGGTCCTGCTTTGAGCAGGGGGTTGGACTAGATGACCTCCTGAGGTCCCTTCCCACCCTGATATTCTATGATTCTATGATGCAATACTCCAGATGTGTCCTCACCAGTGCGAAATAGAGAGGAATAATCAGTTCCCTCGATCTGCTGCCAGTGCTCCTAGTAATGCAGCCCAATATGCCATTAGCCTTCTTGGCAACAAGGGCACACTGCTGACTCATATCCAGATTCTCATCCATTGTAATTCAGTTCAGTATTGCCAACCCCAAGCTCTCAAAAATCATGTGCTTGGTTTTAAAATAATAAATGAGAGGTTTTTTCTCTTTGTCTTCTGCTTTCTGGCCTTTAGGTCACATTCACTTAAAATTTTCAAGCATAAGTCATACTTAGTTTTTTTTAAATAAAAGCTGAGATTTCTTTTGTAAAGATGTGGCTCCAGCAGCTGGGCGCTTATGAACACCACCAAGTACTGAAGACTTGTGATAAAATTCCAAGAGTTTGCAAGATGGCAAAGGGACTGCCTGTGTGACAATTCAGAATTTGCTGCCCACACAGGAGCAAGGCCTAAGTTGTGTTATGGACTCACTTTCCTGTGGGTATATCTACACTGCCATCAGGAGGTGTAACTATAGCATGTGTGGACACCCTCGAGCTGGCTTTGACCGAGTGGCAGCGCAACAGAGGCTAGATCAAAGCTGGCTCGGATGCGTCTACACATGCTGCAGACGTACCCTGTATGGGTATGTGCTGTCTTAGGACTCCACTGCAGAGCTGTCCCAGTATTTCAGGTGACCCAGGCTGCCTTCACCAACACTGAAGGGAAGAAGAGGAGTGCCTGGAAAATACCTGATTTTACAGTGATTTCTTTCTCTGTAAATCAGAGCTTACAATGCATGATCAATATAAAGATAATGGAACTACACCAAGTACAGCAGGCAGGATTGAGGCAAGCCCAGAGCACAGAATGGCGGACACAATAGGGAGAGTCTGTACAAGAACTAGATGCACAAGGCTGGTTTGCACAAGCATGGAGTACACAACGACAGGCCTGGGTAGCGCCGGTTTATACAGTCATGGATTGCACATCAAGGTGTCCCCTGGGCAGGGCTTATGCAATCACTGAAAACACAGAAACCAAATGACTTTATCCCTTTTCAAGTTATTCCTAGTGCAAATGATGGGCTTACAATGACATCTCTTGGTATAACAGCTCCATATGATGTTCTATGCCAGGTGGCAACCTAAAAGTAGATTCTCTCCAGTGCTACCTTCCACCATCACCACTCTATCATGCAACAATGCATAAGATAGCTAACCAGTAGGAGTTTCCTAGCACTCACAGGGTTCTGTAAAGCACAGAATCCCTGCCTGTGATTTGATTCACTGGGAGAGAGGGGTGATTTTTAGGTTTACAGGACTTTAAGACGGATCTCTAGATTTCCTACATTCTAGCCTGCCTGGTGTGCGATTTTATAGGCAAGCAGTGCACTGGAGAGGATAATGTTACATCAACACCTACAGACTTTAGGACTGAAACAGGCTTTTCCAGGCTGCACTGTAACCTTAGCAAAACCAACATACACATTGCCCCAGATATCTCCTTTGTTCTTTCATAGACATAATCATTTTGGGAAGGATAAACTGTTTAATTCGTCTGAATTGCATGGCTGTGTTAGATAACGTAGGTGGTTGGAACCTTCTCCAGATAATCTGAAACCTTCTTTCATATTACCCATTTAGAGAATGCTGACACATAGCTTGCATTGTGTGCTCCATGGACATGAAAGCTCGGCAAACGGCTTAGCAGAAAAAAACCTCACAATCAGCAAGGTGTTATGCTAAAGGGTATTTACAAATGAAAATAAAATAATTTAACATAATATAAAAGTGAACAGAAAAGCTCCCATCTTTGTCCCATCTAACTGGGAGTGACATGACATGGAAGACAATTTGTACTGGCCAACAATTACCATTAAATCCTGTTCTGCCGGCATGACTATTGAGAACCATGATATATTTAACATGATAGATTATTAATAGGATATGTCACTTTTTAATAAAACTATTTTAAAAACTAATAATACCTAGCTCTTGCATAGCACTTTTCATCTGTAGATTTCAAAGCACTTAAAGAAAGTCTGCATCATTGTCTCCATTTTACAAATGGGCAAACTGAGGCACAGAGCAGGGCAGTGACTTGCCCAAGGGCACCCAGCAGGAAGCTGGCAATTCTGGGGATAGAACTGGACTGAGTTTCAGTCCCATGCTCTAGCCACACTGCTTCCTACCTTGTTTGTAAATGGCCCTTTAAAGATTTCCCCCATTATGTTTAGAAGTTGTTTAAGTGACATGAATCCAAATTCATTTTACTTGCCAGGCCAGGTCAATATTTTTGCTTCAATTGCCCCAGCCTGGGTTTGACTAAATGAGAGAAAGAGAGAGAACCAAAGTCTATATCTTCTGGAATTCCAGAACAATTCTGTGTCAAACTCCGAAAGGTTAGATCAGCAAGACATGAAAGACTCTGCCATTTGTTATTTGTCGAGGGGGAGCCAGCACTGAAATAGACTCAGATACTGGCTAAGCAGCAGTGGTTTTGGCTCAACTGTCTCCACTTCCTTATAATATTTTCAGCTCCTGTTTACATAAAAACAATCAATAAGAATCTGCTGGGTTGCAAATATAAACATTAAGAAACGTTTACTTCTCCCTCCCCCCATTCACGGGGTGGGTGGGGAGAGGGGGGAAGCATTGTGCCAAGTTTCCAACCAAAAAGAATATTTAGTTCCTTTACTAAGATAAGATTTGTGTGTTTACTGAACCATGCACTGAAATTCAGACCAGACTGTGGAGAGGAAGGAAAGTGCAGCAGCAGCATTGCAGTGACATTTTAGGTTTCCTGCATCAGTTTTCTATTTGCTGGAATTAATTAGCAGAAGATTTGGTGTTAATGTGAATGCAATGAGCAGTCCCGTGGATATTTCATTGTGACTGAGTATCAATTAACTAGCGGTTAGAAAGCAGTGTTGAGAGAGACTTATTTTAGTCAAAATGTCATCTTGGGGAAGTATTTCGGTTTCATTCTTTTCTGGAAATGCAGAAAGATTGGGATAGAAGCAGGGACTCAGAATGTTGCTATTTAAAAGAAATGGAACACCTTTGGTTCCACATTTGCAAGGAAGATTCCTGACTATCTTTAAGCAGGGTTATGTATTATGGGTTTGGTTTTCAGCAGCTTTGAGTACCCACAACTCTGGCTGAAGTCCAGGACAGACAGGTGGTCAGCTCTTCTGAAAACGAGGCTTCATATGTACCTCCACTTCCAATGACAGCAGTCAGAAAAAAGTCAGTTAGGTCATTCAGTTCATTCCTCAAGAGCCTGTGCACAATTTGTCCTTAGAATATGTTTTCAAATGCTTTATCTGGTGCAGTTTCACCTGATTCAAGAAATTGAGCTACCACCATTTCCGTTAAGAAGCTTTTCCAAAGTCTAAGAAATCTCACTGCTCGCAAATGCTATCCTTCTATTCATGCTACATTATCCTTCACTCAGTTCCATCCTATTTCTCCTCATTAAACCCCCTTTAGATCACTCTACAATTCCTCAGTCCCAATGGTGTTTAAATCCTTTAGATGCTTGTAGAGTTACATTTTCCCTTTGGGCTGTCATTTGGTCAAATCATAGGTATTGTGGGAACAGAGATGACATGCAGGGAGGCATGTGGGGTCATGTGCCACCCCTCCCCCCCGATTTCTGCTTTCCATTTAGCAGAAGTTTTCAAACGGTGGGGTGTGCCCCACCATTTGAAAACCATCACCTCCTGCCAGAAACTGGCAGATCGGAAGCTGGTGGGAGCTGCCCAGCCTGCTTGGGCCCCTGGCTCTCCACGCTGTGGGAGCTGGGGCAGCGGCTGGCTGCCCAGCAGCCCTCCCTGCCCTGCTTCTCAGGCTGGGCCCCCTCTGTACAGCCGGGCACTCCCCAGGCAGGGCGGGTGGCACAGCTCCAGTTTGCGCCTTTGACATGCTTTTGCCTCTCACCTGAAGGAGCCCGGCACCAGCCAGTGATACCCCCACTCCAGTCAGCCCCTGCCCATGGACCCTGCCTGCCATGAGACACTCCTCGAGGCTCTCACTAGCTGCTGCCAAGGCAGTTCTAGCTCTACTCCTGTTCCTCCAAAGGCAAATTGTGCCCCCCCCTCCACTAGCAAGAGTTTCACATCATCTCTGTACAAATTTCCATTGACTTTAATGGAGTTACTTTGGATTTAAACTGGGGTAATCAATAGGAGAACCTGATCCATTTAGTTCTCTTCCTTCCTTGCGTTTCACATATCAGTTACCTGACCCAATGAAATTACAGACTAATGGTGATGCTGTGAGAAGTAATTCCTGCCCATCTCTTGGGAAGAGGTGCTTCTAAATCAGTCTTCATCCAAACGTCTCTACTGAACAAATGATTGTGACTCCACTAATAAATACAATGTAATGTCTTTGGTTAGAAATAAAGCAATGCATAATTGTGAGGATGCTATTTAAAGTAATCAGCAGCAATTACAAACTTATCAATTACTTCAAATTACTCCTATATGATGGTATTTGTTTCTGTAAACGACAACAAAGAGTGAGTGATGTGTCTGAATAGCACAATTCACATCAGAGATCTGGACATCGGCTATTTAATTGCATGCCAGATCTTTAGTATAATTCACAACAGGCCCAATCCTGACACGTGTTGAGCCACCTCAATTTCCACTGAGAGTGTTGCATCTCTCAGCATTGGGCCCTGGATGACAGGCAAGATCACTGCATTCAAGCACAGAAACAGGTCATCAGAGAGTGAGTAGGGGTTGCTCCGATTTTCTTGAAATCAGTGGCAAAGCACCTGCTGATTTCAACGGGGCCTAATTCTCTCACACACCAATTTAATGAACCAGCCCTCTTCAGCAGATCACCTAAGCATGTGCTTAACTTTAGTTGACTTATGAATGTGACTTATGTATGTGCTTAAAGCTAAGCACAGATGTAAGTGCTTTGCTAAATAAGATGGACCTAAGCACATGCTAAACTGCTTGGCTGTAAGCCCTTTTCTGTGAAGTGTTGAGTATCCTTAGATCCCCTGACATCAATGGTAGGTGAAGGACCCCCTGCATCTCACAGAACCAGGCTCAAGAGTACAGATGTAGCAGTGTTTCTAACAACTGAGCCACACTGCAATTGGACTGAAATTAGCATTCTGGAGATTGCAGGACAACTATTTTTTAAAAAACACCACTATGCAGGGGCTTAGTTTTGGTTTGGGATACTGCTATGCCATTTGGGGCTGGGTTACTGATTCTCCCCCTCTGTGGTGGTGCATCTTGGGAGCAGTGCAGCAAGAGAAGGGGGAGCTGAAATAAGAACCACAAGGTCTACATCTACACTGCAATCACGCTATGTGACTGTAGCGGGGGTAGACACACCCAAGCTAGCTAGCTCTGGTGCCAGAGCAGCGAAGCTGTGGCAGCACAGGCTTCAATGTAGCCTGTACAATCCCACCTGAAACCCTGGGTAATTATTCAGGCAGCTCCCCTGCATTGAAGCCTGTGCTGATACAGCGTTGCTGCTCCAGGAGCCGAGCCAATGAGTTTAAACCTAGCTCAGGGATTTCTACACGAGCTGCAATCACACATCGATTGCAGCAGCCATATTCCATGTCTCGAAGCCAGGGAATGTTACATCATCTTTTATCCTCTACGTTTATATCAGCCAGTTCTGCTAAAATCCCAGTAGGGGTCTCCACAGCCACACTGTCTGGCGCAGGCTACCCAGCTTGTGCAGTCACGACATCTGTCTCCTGTGCTCACTTTTCAGACTTGCAAAAAAGAAAAGGAGGACTCGCGGCACCTGAGAGACTAACAAATTTATTTGAGCATAAGCTTTCGTGAGCTACAGCTCACTTCATCGGATGCGTTCGGTGGAAAATACAGTGGGGAGATTGATATACACACACAGAGAACATGAAACAATGGGTTTTATCACACACACTGTAAGGAGAGTGATCACTTAAGATAAGCCATCACCAGCAGCAGGGAGGGGAAAGGAGGAAAACCTTTCATGGTGACAAGCAAGGTGGGCCATTTCCAGCAGTTAACAAGAACGTCTAAGGAACAGTAGGGGGGGTGGGGGGAGAAATAACATGGGGAAATAGTTTTACTTTGTATAATGACTCATCCATTCCCAGTCTCTATTCAAGCCTAAATTAATTGTATCCAGTTTGCAAATTAATTCCAATTCAGCAGTCTCTTGTTGGAGTCTGTTTCTGAAGTTTTTTTGTTGAAGGATAGCCACCCTCAGGTCTGTAATCATGTGACCGGAGAGATTGAAGTGTTCTCTGACTGATTTTTTAATGTTATAATTCTTAACGTCTGATTTGTGTCCATTTATTCTTTTACGTAGAGACTGTCCAGTTTGACCAATATACATGGCAGAGGGGCATTGCTGGCACATGATGGCATATATCACATTGGTAGATGCGCAGGTGAACGAGCTTCTGATAGTGTGGCTGATGTGATTAGGCCCTATGATGGTGTCCCCTGAATAGATATGTGGACACAGTTGGCAACGGGCTTTGTTGCAAGGATAGGTTCCTGGGTTGGTGGTTCTGTTGTGTGGTGTGTGGTTGCTGGTGAGTATTTGCTTCAGATTGGGGGGCTGTCTGTAACCAAGGACTGGCCTGTCTCCCAAGATCTGTGAGAGTGATGGGTCGTCCTTCAGGATAGGTTGTAGATCCTTGATGATGCGTTGGAGAGGTTTTAGTTGGGGGCTGAAGGTGATGGCTAGTGGCGTTCTGTTCTTTTCTTTGTTGGGCCTGTCCTGTAGTAGGTGACTTCTGGGTACTCTTCTGGCTCTGTCAATCTGTTTCTTCACTTCAGCAGGTGGGTACTGTAGTTGTAGGAATGCATGATAGAGATCTTGTAGGTGTTTGTCTCTGTCTGAGGGGTTGGAGCAAATGCGGTTATATCGTAGAGCTTGGCTGTAGACAATGGATCGTGTGGTGTGATCTGGATGAAAGCTGGAGGCATATAGGTAGGAATAGCGGTCAGTAGGTTTCCGATACAGGGTGGTGTTTATGTGATCATCGCTTATTAGCACCGTAGTGTCCAGGAAGTGGATCTCTTGTGTGGACTGGTCCAGGCTGAGGTTGATGGTGGGATGGAAATTGTTGAAATCCTGGTGGAATTCCTCAAGGGTAACCCTCAGCGGGATCAGAGGGTAACAGCTTGTAGAAAGTGGTGTTGGAGAGCTGCCTAGTAGCCTCTTGTTCATATTCCGACCTATTCATGATGAAGACAGCACCTCCTTTGTCAGCCTTTTTGATTATGATGTCAGTGTTGTTTCTGAGGCTATGGATGGCATTGTGTTCTGCACGGCTGCGGTTATGGGGCAAGTGATGCTGTTTTTCTACAATTTCAGCCCGTGCATGTCGGTGGAAGCACTCTGTGTAGAAGTCCAGTCTGTTATTTTGACCTTCAGGAGGAATCCACCCAGAATCCTTCTTATTGTAGTGTTGGTAGGAAGGTCCCTGTGGGTTAATACGTTCGTTAGAGGTGTGTTGGAAATATTCCTTGAGTCAGAGACATCGAAAATAGGATTCTAGGTCACCACAGAACTGTATCATGTTTGTGGGGGTGAAGGGGCAAAAGGAGAGGCCCCGAGATAGGACAGATTCTTCTGCTGGGCTAAGAGTATAGTTGGACAGATTAACAATATTGCTGGGTGGTTAAGGGAACCACTGTTGTGGCCCCTTGTGGCATGTAATAGTTTCGAGAGTTTAGTGTCTTTTTTCTTTTGTAGAGAAGCAAAGTGTGTGTTGTAGATGGCTTGTCTAGTTTTTGTAAAGTCCAGCCACGAGGAAGTTTGTGCTGAAGGTTGGTTCTTCATGAGAGTATCCAGTTTTGAGAGCTCATTCTTAATCTTTCCCTGTTTGCTGTAGAGGATGTTGATCAGGTGGTTCCGCAGTTTCTTTGAGAGTGTGTGGCACAAGCTGTTAGCATAGTCTGTGTGGTATGTAGATTGTAATGGATTTTTTACCTTCAGTCCTTTTGGTATGATGTCCATCTGTTTGCATTTGGAGAGGAAGATGATGTCTGTCTGTATCTGTACGAGTTTTTTCATGAAGTTGATAGCTTTCCACTCCATACGGCTAAATTCAGTGCCTTGCATAATAACAGGTTTCAGAGTAGCAGCCGTATTAGTCTGTATTTGCAAAAAATAAAAGGAGTACTTGTGGCACACCTTAGAGACTATCAAATTTATTTGAGCATAAGCTTTCGTGAGCTACAGCTAACTTCATCGGATGCATTCGGTGGAAAATACAGACTTGATTAGCAACATCTTCCGAGCAGAAAACTAATTTTGACAGGATTGTTTAACGTTTGTAATTGACAGAGAAGGCAGGAAAATAAAAAGACAAAACTATGAAGAAAAAAACAGGAGCATTAAATGCAATATACTCTTTAGGATCAGACTCTGAAATGAACTAAGCAGGTGCTACAACATAGCCCCAGTGTACATGCTGATATCCAGAGCTGATACCTTGTTCAGAATAAGTCGAGTTCTACTCAGAAGCAGGTATAACAGACAAATTTAGGGCCAAATTCAGTTCTTGCTGTGATTTATATACCCCCTGAAACCCCATGTACATTATTAACATTAAGTTTACTTATGACTAAAGGTCAGGTATACAGCACAATTCATTTACTTCCCACTTCAGCATGACAAAGTAAAACATCCTGCAACATAAAGGTTTGCGGTCTGTGGGTCTGATCCTACAAACCCTTATTCACAGAAACAATCCCATTGAATTCAAGGGACTCAGGTAAGTATGCTGGACTTGCCCTAAGCCACACTAGGTGAAACCAAGACATAGGAGGACAGTTCAGGAAAGCTGGTGGGTGGGTGGATAATCTGTAATTTCATTTGGAAGGCCCTGGCTTGGGTTAAGACAACTGCCACCCCAATCAATTCTATTCTCTGAACTGGGACAAGAGTTAACTTTTGTTCATTTACCGGCAGACCCAGAACACTGAAGGTGGCTTAGACTGTGCTGATGCTGTTCTGTACTTGAATTTCTGACCAAGCCTTGATCAGCCAGTCGTTAAGGTACAGGTACATCTGGACTACTAGGTCTGCAGAAAGCCACTACTACCACCAGGCACTCTGTGAAAACCCAGGGAGCTGCAGACAGGCCGAATGGGAGAACAGTGTATTGGTAGTGGCGTTGATTCACAATGTATCTGAGAAATCTTCTGTGGCCAAGGAAGATAGACATGTAAAAGTATGCATCCTTTACGTCGAGGGCAGCATACCAGTATCATGGACCCAAGGAGGGAATGATGGAGGCCAGGGAGACTATGCGGAACTTCAGTTTCTTGAGATATCTGTTGAGGCAATGCAGGTTCAGAATGGGCCAAAGGTCCCCTTTGGCCTTTGGGTTTAGGAAATATCAGGATAAAACCCCTTCCCTCTCAAGTCTCATAGGAAGGATTCTTCCAAAAAGGTCCAGTTTCTTGATGTCTTTTTGTTTGGGGTATCGCTTGACTGGCACTGCCTGTCCCTTTTGTTGGCTGCTGACATCACCAGTGACTCTGGAGGGGTGTGTGTGCAAGTATAAGTATTCAAACCCACTCACTGGCACATAATATTTCTTCTCTGATCTCTTTGAGGCGGGGTGCAGAGAAGAAAGAGTTTGCCACAGAGCATTGACCAGACCCATCACAGCCTCACTGATGGGTAAGGGCACTTTGGAGGGAACTGTTGCAGACTTAATATTAATAAGGCTGTGGAATGATTCCTTAAGATCCTCAATCTGTAGCCCCAGGTTAGCTGCTATCCGCTTCAGGAGGTCCTGATGGGCCTTGAAATTGTCCTGAGGAAGCAGGCTACTAGGTCCCATGACAGCCTCATCTGGAGAGAATGAGGAGGCAGCTTGCACTGGAGGAGGAGCTCCTTCCTCTTCCTCAACAACTTTCATCTCCTGAATGTTGGTACCGGGACTGTACCAGAGGTGGGGTCCGGTGCTGAGCAGGAAGGAGTGGTAGCCTGCCTCTCAGAAACCACCAAGTCAGAATGATGGGAGGGAGGACCTGGTACCAGGGAAAACCCCCAGGGGTTCCAGTAAGGCCACTGCATTGACCAGTGACCTGCTGGCCAGGTGCCAGTGAGGGAACCAGCACTGAATTTCAGTGGTGCATAGGATGAGAGATGATCTCTAGGTTGCACATACGGGTTCCCTTTAGACTCAGAAGAGGAGTTCTCCCTCAGAGACAATGGCAGAGAGGTACCTGTCTCTGCTTTCATGCCATGCTTGTAGACGGGGACTGGCAGCGAACCAGAGATGGTCAGGACATTGGAATCAGGGCTGGCTTGCCTCTAGAACAGGGGTGAGCAAACTACCACTCTGGGCTGGATCCAGCCTGCCAACTGTTTTAATCCAGCCCTCGAACTCCTACTGGGGAGCGGGGTCTGAGGCTTGCCCTGCTCTGGCGCTCCAGTTGGGGAGCAGAGTCGGAGCCCACTCCACGCAGCTCCCAGAAGCAGTGGCATTGCCCCACTCCGGCTCCTATGCATAGGGGCAGCCAGGGGACTCTGCTCTGCACGCTGCCCTCACCCCAAGTGCCACCCCCGCAGCTCCCATTGGCCATGAACCCATTGGACGGGCATCACGCAGAGCCACCTGGCCGCGCCTCTGTGTAGGAGCCAGAAAAGGGATATGCCGCTGCTTCTGGAAGCTGCTTGAGGTAAACGTTGCCCGGAGCCTGCACCCCTGAGCCTCCCTCAACCCCCTGACCCAGCCCTGATCCCCCTCCCACCCTCAAAACGACTCAATCCCAGCCCAGAGCACCCTCCTGCACCCGACACCACTCATTCCCAGTCCACAGCCCGCACCCCCAGCTGGAGCCCTCACCCCCTCAAGCCCCAAGCCCCTGCCCCAGCCCAGAGCACCCTCCTGCACCCCCAGCCCCATCCCAGAGCCCACACCACCAACTGGAGCCCTCACATCCTCCCCCCCCTCGTGCCCCAACCCCCTGTACAAGCCCTAATCCCCCTCCTGCTCTCCAAACCCCTCAGCTCCACCCCAGAGCCTAAATCCCCAGCCAGAGCCTGCACCCCCTTCCGCACCCTAACCCCAATTTTGTGAGCATTCATGGCCTACCATACAATTTCTATTTCCAGATGTGGCCCTCGGGCCAAAAAGTTTGCCCACCCTTGCTCCAGGAGGCCCAGTGCCAGGAAGGAGCTCAAAGCTCCTTGCTCCTTCCTGCTTCCAGTCATTGGAGCAGCAGGTGTCCCATCGGAGTTTGGGGGACCGGAAGAGACAGTAAATCCCTGCCATTTGAAAAGCCTCCAGGGTTGATGGGAAAGTCAGACCACTGGTGCCACAGTGGCTTCTGAAAAAAGAAAAGGAGTACTTGTGGCACCTTAGAGACTAACAAATTTATTAGAGCATAAGCTTTCGTGAGCTACAGCTCACTTCATCGGATGCATTTGGTGGAAAAAACAGAGGAGAGATTTATATACACACACACAGAGAACATGAAACAATGGGTTTATCATACACACTGTAAGGAGAGTGATCACTTAAGATAAGCCATCACCAGCAGCAGGGGTGGGGAAAAAGGAGGAAAACCTTTCATGGTGACAAGCAAGGTAGGCTAATTCCAGCAGTTAACAAGAATATCAGAGGAACAGTGGGGGGTGGGGGGTGGGAGGGAGAAATAACATGGTGAAATAGTTTTACTTTATGTAATGACTCATCCATTCCCAGTCTCTATTCAAGCCTAAATTAATTGTATCCAGTTTGCAAATTAATTCCAATTCAGCAGTCTCTCATTGGAGTCTGTTTTTGAAGCTTTTTTGTTGAAGTATAGCCACTCTTAGGTCTGTGATCGAGTGACCAGAGAGATTGAAGTGTTCTCCAACTGGTTTTTGAATGTTATAATTCTTGACGTCTGATTTGTGTCCATTCATTCTTTTACGTAGAGACTGTCCAGTTTGGCCAATGTACATGGCAGAGGGGCATTGCTGGCACATGATGGCATATATCACATTGGTAGATGCGCAGGTGAACGAGCCTCTGATAGTGTGGCTGATGTGATTAGGCCCTATGATGGTATCCCTTGAATAGATATGTGGACAGAGTTGGCAACGGGCTTTGTTGCAAGGATAGGTTCCTGGGTTATTGGTTCTGCTGTGTGGTGTGTGGTTGCTGGTGAGTATTTGCTTCAGATTGGGGGGCTGTCTGTAAGCAAGGACTGGTCTGTCTCCCAAGATCTGTGAGAGTGATGGGTCATCCTTCAGGATAGGTTGTAGATCCTTGATGATGCGTTGGAGAGGTTTTAGTTGGGGGCTGAAGGTGATGGCTAGTGGCGTTCTGTTGTTTTCTTTGTTGGGCCTGTCCTGTAGTAGGTGACTTCTGGGTACTCTTCTGGCTCTGTCAATCTGTTTCTTCACTTCAGCAGGTGGGTATTGTAGTTGTAGGAATGCATGATAGAGATCTTGTAGGTGTTTGTCTCTGTCTGAGGGGTTGGAGCAAATGCGGTTATATCGTAGCACTTGGCTGTAGACAATGGATCGAGTGGTATGATCTGGATGAAAGCTAGAGGCATGTAGGTAGGAATAGCGGTCAGTAGGTTTCCGATATAGGGTGGTGTTTATGTGACCATCGCTTATTAGCATCGTAGTGTCCAGGAAGTGGATCTCTTGTGTGGACTGGTCCAGGCTGAGGTTGATGGTGGGATGGAAATTGTTGAAATCATGGTGGAATTCCTCAAGAGCTTCTTTTCCATGGGTCCAGATGATGAAGATGTCATCAATGTAGAGTGTCGGTGAAGGGTCCTGCACCAGACTCAATGCTCTGGACGGAGTCAATAGTGCCATCATGAGATCGGGAGTTCAAGAGTGGCCTGGCACGAGTCTCACTGTGCTTCCTTCCCCCCACTTGTTCGGTTTTTGCACCAGCAAGCACTCTCTGTTAGTGCACTGCTTTTTCTGCTTGTGCCTCAGCAGCGGAGATGGTGAACAGTGCCAGGAAGAGCTTGGTGCTTTGGTGAGGGCTTCACACTGATGCCAAAGTGTTTGGTGCTGAATCAGAGCAGCTCAGCTCTGAGGCAGATTTGAGGGCAGCTTCCATCAGGATAGCCTTCAACCTGATGTCTCTGTCTTTTTTTAGTAAGGAATCTAAAGTCCCAACAGAGCTTGCACTTGTCCCTCACGTGAGTTTCCCCCAAGTACTTTAAACAGCTGGAGTGAGGGTCCCTCACAGGCATAGGTTTGCCACAGGAAACACAAGGTTTGAAGCCTGGGGACCAGGGCATGCCTGGACCCTGGGGCGAAGACATCCCTCGACGATAGGGACTAATTATATACACTAACACGAATTACAATAACGATATACACTAAACTATGATTAACTTTTAGTTTCTTAGTTTTAGTCCAAAAACAACTGGGAAGAAGCCTTGCTAAAGCAAGAAGCATCATTCCAGCAACCATCACAGGCAATAAGAAGGAACTGAAAGAGTGCATGGCTGGCTGTGCCCCCTATACTGGTGCATAAGTGCACAGCACCAGAGAGCAGTAGAGCTGGCTCGATGGATACCACTAAGGGAAAAATCTCTGGCAATGGTGCACACGGCATGCACACACATAACGTGGAGTGGACATGAGTCAGCACTCAGAGAAGAACCATGCTGACATAAAGTCAAAAATATCACTGGAGGGAACTTGAACTGACAGAGCACGTTAGCTCTTCCACCTGGGCTGTTGGCAATTCTCCTCTGTGAACACCAGATTGGCGAATGAAACCGCACAACAGTTGTGCCTTTGTTTTCTGCTTAATGTATTTTTGCTCTCAGCAGAGACAACAGCAGTTCTGCTGTAGGAGATGACTGTTAATAAGAGAGAGTAATCAGTTCTCTGCTAATATCTGCAATGTGGGGAATTCCTCGGGTACCTCACAGTTCTACATATTCATTGTGAAAGTACTCACTAGACTACAGACTAGTAGCTACCTATTGTCAAACTCACATCGTAGGCTCTTTGGGGCAGGGATTGCATCTTCTTAAGAGTACATATAGCCCTGAGCACAGTGGGGCCTTCAGGATCTACCCCAATGCACATAAGACATTTAATAACAATAATAAATAGCATGACAGGCAGAACCCAACTATAGTCAACAGAGATGCAGCATTTAAACCAAGGCTGAATTTGGTCTGCAGAAAGCATCATCCCCAGGGAATGCTTGTTGCCTGACAACCCTTCCTCTGACTAGCTCCCCACCTTGGTTGAGCAGACTCCTCTGAGGCAGGGGAAGGTATTTTCACTTCTCTGTGCTCTACACCTCAATCTGCAGGTGGGACTGAGGAGGAGCTGAGAGACCTTTAAGAACAACGCAAGACCTCATCACTGTTATTTCCTTTTCTGCAGCTGATGCCCACTTCTACAGGACTCTGCTGTCTGATGAAAGCAGAAGGACCAGTGATAGGAGCCTCAGGGACTATGTGCACAACACTGGTCACTACTACAGGCAGGGGTTAAAGTGACCCAGTACAGGCCAGTACTATATACCGGTAAGAACCACCCCAGCCCCGTACCGGTAAGTGTCCTCAGTTATTTTCACCCCGACTACAGCACTGCAGCAAGGAGACAATTGTCTGAGCCTTGCCTTTTAATGGGTACAAACTGTCACCCTATCCCATGGCTACACTAAATTGTCTCACTGGTTGGACTCCTCTTTGTGCCACTTCGCTTTAAAGAGCTGAAGTGTCTTCTCTCTTTGCCTCCAGCTGCCTACACCACCATGACAAAAATATGTAGATTAATGGCAATGTATCCCCTAAACCCTGAAGTTATCAGCTGGGATGTTTTAATAGGCTTTCCCAATTTTTATGAATCCTAATGACCGCTCCCTGTTTTCTCCCTTGGCAAGGACAATATACCTGCTTCAAACAGCAGCATGGAAATCAATGCTTCTGCGATACAGCTAGAGCAGTGGTGCCCAAACTTTTTCTGTCATGCCCCCCCACCCCCGCAGTAATGAAATCTGTCCACATTCTTCCCCCCCACCATTACGGCACAGTCGGCTCAGCAGAGGAGTTTGGTCTGAAGACGGAGCTGGGAGCAGAACTGGGGATGGGAGAGGAGCTGGGGCTAGAAGCAGAGAAGGAATGGGGATAAGCAGAGTGGAGCTGTGGCTGGGGGCAGAGCAGGGCTAGGTGGCGCTCCCTCCCACCACCCTCCATAGGGGCTGGCCCGGGCCCCACCATGCACCCCACAAACATTCCTCTGTGTTCCTATAGGGGGGCATACCCCACAGTTTAGAGACCATTGAGCTAGAGGGAAAACAATAAAGACAGCTCTTAAGATGAGGGTTTAGTATTTTCCAGGATGGATAAGTGCCATAGCTAAATACAAGATTATTTTTGATAGGGTCTTTCATACAATCTGGGCGCCAGATCCTTAGCTCTTGTATACTGCCATAGCTGCATTAACTTTGATGTTGCTATGCTGTTTTTAATCAGCTCAGCCTCTGGCCTCACCAGTGCCCAATAGAGGGGAATAATCACCTCCCTTGATCTGCTAGCAATGCTCCTACTACTACAGCCCAATATGCTGTTAGCCTTCTTAGCACCAAGGGCACACTGCTGACTCATATCCAGCTTCTTGTCCACCGTAATCCCTAGGTCCTTTTCCGCAGAATTGCTGCTTAGCCAGTCGGTCCCCAGCCTGTAGCAGTGCATGGGATTCTTCTGTCCTAAGTGCAGGACTCTTCACTTGTCTTTGCTGAACCTCATCAGATTCCTTTTAGCCCAATCCTCCAATTTGTCTAGGTCACTCTGGACCCTATCCCTACCCTCCAGTGTATCTATCTCTCCCCCCAGCTTAGTGTCATCTGCGAACTTGCTGAGGGTGCAATTCATCCCATCATCCAGATCATTAACAAAAATGTTGAACAAAACCGGCCCTAGCTTGATAACGGCTGCCAACTAGACTTCGAGCCGTTGATCACTACCCATTGAGCCCGACAATCTAGCCAGCTTTCTATCCACCTTAAAGTCCATTCATCCAATCCATACTTCTTTAACTTGCTGGCAAGAATACTGTGGGAGATCCTATCAAAAGCTTTGCTTAAGTCAAGATATATCACATCCACCACTTTCCCCATATCCACAGAACCAGTTATCTCATTATAGAAGGCAATCAGGTTGGTCAGGCATGACTTGCTCTTGGTGAATCCATGTTGACTGTTGCTGATCACCTTCCTCTCCTCCAAGTGCTTCAAAATGGATTCCTTGAGGACCTGCTCAATGATTTTTCCAGGGACTGAAGTGAGGCTGACCAATCTGTAGTTCCCCAGGTTCTCTTTCTTCCCTTTTTTAAAGATGGGCACTATATTTGCCTTTTTCCAATTGTCCGGGACCTTCCCAGATTGCCACGAATTTTCAAAGATAATGGCCAATGGCTCTGCAGTCACATCAGCCAACTCCCTCAGCAACCTTGGATACATTAGATCTGGACCCATGGGCCTGTGCAAGTCCAGCTTTTCTAAATATCCTTAACCTGTTCTTTCACCACTGAGGGCTGCTCACCTCCTCCCCATACTGTGCCGCCCAGTGCCGCAGTCTGGGAGTTGACCTTGTCTGTGAAGACCGAGGCAGAAAAAGGCATTGAGTACTTCAGTTTAGGCTTAGGATTTTCCACATCATCTCTCACTGTGTTGCTTCCCCCATTCAGTAAGTGTCCCACAATTTCCCTGACCTTCTTCTTGTAGAAACCCTTCTTGTTACCCTTCACATTCCTTGCAAACTGCAACTCCAATTATGCTTGGCATTCATGATTACACCCCTGCATGCTCAAGCAGTATCTTTATTCTCCTCCCTAGTCATCTGTCCAAATTTCCACTTCTTATAAGCTTCCTTTTTGAGTTTAAGCTCACTGAAGATTTCACTGTTTAGCCAAGCTGGTCGCCTGCGATATTTGCTATTCTTTCTGCACATCGGGATGGTTTGTTCCTGCACCCTCAATAAGGCTTCTTTAAAATACAGCCAGCTCTCCTGGATTTTCAGGTGCCAGGAGCAGCTAGCAGGGAGATAAATCACTGGAGGGGAGTGCTGGGGATGTCCCAGCCAGTGGCTTCTACCCAGCTGCTAGTCCCGGCTGGGCTGGGGAGGACAGGACTTTCTCTTCCCCTGCAAGGAGTGGCCAGGGCTAGGTCAGATTCACCCGCACAAACCTCTCTGGCTGCAGGAAGCTCCTCTGCACAGGGAGCTGCTCCCCCATCCGCCCAATCCCCGTGCATCTGGACCCACCTCGTATCCAGATCGTCACACCAAACCTCACCCCTTGCACCCAGTACCACCCCCACAAAGCCCCCTGCACCTGAACCCACACCCTAACAAGCCTCACCTTCTGCATCCAGAGCCCCCCTGCACCCTGACTGCTGACTGAGCCCTACCTCTGTGCCTCCACATGCCTGCACCCAGACCGTCCCCTACAACCGAATCCCCACCCTAACAAACCCCACTCCACCTGCACATGGACCACTCCGACAAGCCCTTCAACCAGATCCCCACCCCACTGAGCCAGCACCCAGACCTGCACCCCATGAAGCCAGTACCCACCCCCACTGATCCCTCAACACTCAGACCTCCCCAATGAGCCCCAACCACCTTCACCTGGACCCCCTGAAGAGCCCCCCCCAATGAGCCCATTCATCCAGATCCCCCGCACCCAAACCCCTCACCAAGCAGCCTGCACCCAGACTGCTCCACACAGAACCCTATCACCCCACACCTGGATCTCCTCACACTATGCCCTCTCCACACTGCTTACATCTAGTGTGCTTGGCATGGAGGGGCAGGGCCCCGGGGTGTTTCTGGGGCAGGTTTGGCCCTTGCACTGTGTCAGGGTTGGGTGCAGCCTCACCACCGAGTCCGTGTCCGGTGGGGTGGGCTGCAGGGTGATCTCCCACCTCTGTGCCTCTGCTCCTGTTGCCAGGCTGAAGCCTCCATATTTATTTATTGACAAACAAAACGTGCAGAATTTTAAAATATTGTGCGCAGAATTTTTAACTGTTTGGTGCAGAATGCCTTCAGGAGTAATGACAGGCTGCACAAATGCTAGTATGTGAGAAATGGCGTATGGTGGGAAAAATGAATTGTTAAATTGTGGCAATTAGGGGGATGGCATTTTACAATTTCCAAAAGTGCTTCTATAAGCTGAATGTATTGTATTGAGCTATCTCCACTCTGGTACTATTGGTATGTAGTATCAGTCACTTTGGGTGACTCACTCAAAGCAGCAGCCAACAAGCACTAACTCCTCCCTTACTGTCTGTCACCAAGGTTATCTAGCAATTATCTTGTACCTTGGGTTCCCCTGTGCTGCTGATTCCTTCATTGGTCAGGCCCATCAGTATCTCTGCCTTATGCTGCATGCCTGTTAGACTCAATTTGGGTATTATTTCTGCTCTGAGCTGGGCCCACCTCCTGCTTCCTCATTAATGTATGTGGATGACAGAGCTCCAGCACATAACAGGTAGATCCCTTCTGAATGGGAACCACATGGCTGAATTTCCTGGTGAATGTTCTCTCTGACTTTTCACCTGCCCTAAAAACATCTAATAGGATGCAAAAGATCCTGAGGTAATTTACAAACAAACAGAGATGCACACTATACAGGGAGCACTTCACCCACCAAAGGCCACCACCTCTGGCGTGAAAACCCACAATGTTAAAAGAAGGTTTCAGAGTAGCAGCCGTCTTAGTCTGTATTCGCAAAAAGAAAAGGAGTACCCGTGGCACCTTAGAGACTAACAAATTTATTAGAGCATAAGCTTTCGTGAGCTACAGCTCACTTCATCGGATGCATTTGGTGGAAAAAGCAGAGGAGAGATTTATATACACACACAGAGAACATGAAACAATGGGTTTATCATACACACTGTAAGGAGAGTGATCACTTAAGATAAGCCATCACCAGCAGCGGGGGGGGGGGGGGGGGGGGGGGGGGGGGGAAAGGAGGAAAACCTTTCATGGTGACAAGCAAGGTAGGCTAATTCCAGCAGTTAACAAGAATATCAGAGGAACAGTGGGGGGTGGGGGGTGGGAGGGAGAAATACCATGGGGAAATAGTTTTACTTTGTGTAATGACTCATCCATTCCCAGTCTCTATTCAAGCCTAAGTTAATTGTATCCAGTTTGCAAATTAATTCCAATTCAGCAGTCTCTCGTTGGAGTCTGTTTTTGAAGCTTTTTTGTTGAAGTATAGCCACTCTTAGGTCTGTGATCGAGTGACCAGAGAGATTGAAGTGCTCTCCAACTGGTTTTTGAATGTTATAATTCTTGACGTCTGATTTGTGTCCATTCATTCTTTTACGTAGAGACTGTCCAGTTTGGCCAATGTACATGGCAGAGGGGCATTGCTGGCACTTTCTCTCTCTATAGAGACTGGGAATGGATGAGTCATTACACAAAGTAAAACTATTTCTCCATGAAGAAAAGGAGTACTTGTGGCACCTTAGAGACTACGTGCCACAAGTACTCCTTTTCTTTTTGCGAATACAGACTAACACGGCTGCTACTCTGAAACCTGTATTTCTCCATGGTATTTCTCCCTCCCATCCCCCCCCCCCCACTGTTCCTCTGATATTCTTGTTAACTGCTGGAATTAGCCTACCTTGCTTGTCACCATGAAAGGTTTTCCTCCTTTCCCCCCCCCTGCTGCTGGTGATGGCTTATCTTAAGTGATCACTCTCCTTACAGTGTGTATGATAAACCCATTGTTTCATGTTCTCTGTGTGTGTGTATATAAATCTCTCCTCTGCTTTTTCCACCAAATGCATCCGATGAAGTGAGCTGTAGCTCACGAAAGCTTATGCTCTAATAAATTTGTTAGTCTCTAAGGTGCCACAAGTACTCCTTTTCTTAATGTTAAAAGAAGTAAGTCACAAGAGCAGCCATGTCGCTTTCTTGGGATGAGCCAGAGAGAACACTTGATGGCATAAGAGATTATTTTTCAGAGGTCTAGTGTATAAGATTCCTGAGCACATCTCAACATAACTAAACTTCAGAGCCTCAAAAGTATTTCAGGCACCCAATTCACATTGAAATCAATGGGAATTAGGTTACTAAAATACCTTTGAGGATTGGGTCTAAGTCACAATTATCCATAGGGATCTGCAGCCATACCACCTTGTGCTATGATGGTCCTGTCTGAGCTCACAGGCTACCTGGGCTGAGCTGAGGCAGTCCTTAGATGGCAGACCATTGACAGTAGGTGCTGTAGGGTGCACTCTGCCCACTCAGTACTGCTTATTTCTTTATAAAGTGTATTCACTTTTTATTAGACATAAATGTGATGGTTTAGATCACAGAAAACCCCTTGGAAACTGCCAGCTGATGCGCTGAGACTACCCCTGAGCCTGTCTCCCCTGGCGGTTTGAGCCAGACACACTAGTCTGCTGCAAACCCAGACCCAGTTCTGAACCACATCCCTTAAAAACTGCAAGCTTAACTGAAAACAGCTTAAGAAGTGTTCCTGTCTCCAACATCCAGATGGATAAAGTGATTTTATTAAACACAAAAGGTAGGATTTAAGTGATTCTAAGTAATAACAGACAGAACAAAGTGAATTACCAAGTAAGATAAAATAAAACACACAAGTCTAAACCTAATATAGTAAGAAGCTGAATACAGACAAAATCTCACCCTCAGAGATGTTCCAATAAGCCTCTTTTACAGACTAGCCTCCTTTTAGTCTGGGTCCAGCAATCACTCACACCCCCATGGTTACTGTCCTTTGTTCCAGTTTCTTTTAGGAATCCTTTGGAGGTGGAGAGGCTCTCTCTTGAGCAAGCTGAAGACAAAATGGAGGAGTCTCCCAGGGGTTTAAAAAGACTTTCTCTTATGGGTGGACATCCCTCCCTCCCCCTCTGTAAAATCCCAGCTACAAGATGGAGTTTTGGAGTCACATGGGCAAGTCACATGTCCTTGCATGACTCAGAACTTACAGGCAGCAGCCATTGTTCACATGCTATCTTGAACGTCCTCAGGTAGACTTCTTATGTGGATTGGAGTCTTCCAATATCCATTGTCTGTTACATGTTTCTTGACTGGGCACTTAACTTGCAAATTCCTTTCTAAAGAAGCTGATCAAATGCCTTACTGAGGCTACTTAAAATCAAACAAGTACACAGCCAATATTCATAATTTCAAGAACAAAAATGATACATGAATACAAATAGGATGAATATATTCAGTAGATCATAACTTTTGCAGAGATATGTTACATGGTATATGTAGCATAAACATATTCTAGTTATGTCATATTTACTTTCATAAGCATATTTCCGTAAAGCATTATGGGGTGCAACATCACAATAAATCAGAACCAAAATCGAAATTCCGTGGCTTGGCCCCATCTCCAAGCCTTTAATAGCACCCAGATACTACAGTGATAGGTGTGATATAGAAATCAGAATAGAGTAGACCAGAATAAGATGAAAAAATATCAATAATGAAGGGAACAGCATTCTTGGACAGAATGATGCCAGAGGATCTAAGTAGTTCTCCAGCACCAAATACTCAGCATGATCTGTAGTACCGGGGCACATGCTGCAGGAGATACCAAGACTAAGTGGGAGAGGGAAAGAAATCACTTGGAAAATAAGACAGATCAGGTTTGGAAGATTGTGACACCCTCAGTGTCATTGCTTCATACAACAGCAAAAGGTCAATGAACAAACAGAAGCAAATACCATGTCCTGCCACAGAGATTTCATCGACAGCATTAGGTTAATGCATAGACATAAACAAGAAGGAAAAGAGACAGCAATCAATGCCAATGCCTGAGTTCAGTCCTGATAGATACCACAGCACACTGCTCCCAACAGCTGAAATCAACATTGTTTCATAAATAGCCAATAGAGTTACCCCTGTCAGAACCATGCAGAGCACAGCGTCTGAGTTTCAGTCTTATATAAACAGAGAATGAGAGCCACAGCTGTCTCCTTAATACAGGGATAGTGGCATTTCCATGTGGGAAATTTCAGTCTGCAGTGGAACTGTACTGAAGTTTCAAATATAAAATAATCATTAAGAAATTCATTCAGAGAGCAAAGAAAAAAGTCTAATTCTCTCAGGCTCAGCTGGTTCTTCTGTCACTTGCAGTGTCTGCAGTAGTCACTGGCACAAGAGGGGAGAAAAGTCACCATACATCTAAGTGGCATCAGAATTGTCACATTCTAAATATCTAAAAATAGGAGAGGGAGAGAACAGCAGCACAGTCACTGCCACCAGCTAACTGCAGACCATGGCAGACGTAGGTACCTCGCAATGTTCTGTACTGGAGACTCCCATTACCACTGCTGGGATAGGATGATGTACAAGGGATGCCATCAATTGTCTGATTCTATCCTGTATGGGACTTGCAGCGCTTTTAATCCAAGCTGTGTGTTTTCTACAGCCCCCAAATCCTTTGTACTAATTACATTACACTCCCCATTCAATGGGTCTGCTTACTAATCAGCCATGTGAAAGCATGACATGAGCCACACTCATCTAGGTGGGAGAAATGGAGTTACCATCACTGCCAAGCTCTCAGCCCTGAAAAAACAAGTAACACATTCAAAGTCGCCCCCAAATTACATCCTCCCATGGAGTCATTTTGAAGATTTTGATCTCTTTTGCACAGTTGGCCTGAACCTGGTAGAATTACCCCAGGTTTGCACAAGCATAGCTGAGGTCGGAATCTGGCCCTCAGTACCTAGAGAATGAGTGGACTGAAAATTTCAGTTATATTGCTGGTTTCAGAGTAGCAGCCGTGTTAGTCTGTATTCGCAAAAAGAAAAGGAGTACTTGTGGCACCTTAGAGACTAACAAATTTATTAGAGCATAAGCTTTCGTGAGCTACAGCTCACGATGCATCCGATGAAGTGAGCTGTAGCTCACGAAAGCTTATGCTCTAATAAATTTGTTAGTCTCTAAGGCGCCACAAGTACTCCTTTTCTTTTTAGTTATATTGCTGGACACTCAACCAGAAGGGGAGCAGTGCTAAGTCTACATGGCACATGCATGCCATAAATCCCAGTTATTCAGAAAGCAGCAAAGCATTGGAGAGGAAGGAGGGGTGGAATATTGCAAACTGATCTGCGTTAAGAAGATGAACCCAAACAGAGAGGAAGGCTTGCAAAGACACTGAGAAACAGCAAATAACCCTCCCTCCTCCTCCTGCTTCTCCTCCCAATATCAAGCTCTCTGCATTTATGTCTTTAAGATAAGCTTGGCAGTGACACGGATTTACTTGCTCCTGGCTCTGGTTCCTTTTTGAACGCTCATATTTTATTTATTTTTAATCTTCTTTGGGGAGCCTTGTATCAAAGCTGCAATAGACTTGCTCTGCCCATATGTTCTGTTTGATGACATCTTCCCAAGTTCCCTAATATCTGTCCACAAGTACAGAGACACTCATAAGCCACTCACAAGTACAAAGACACTTGTTCTTGTCTTTTGACATTTATGATATTCAGACTGGCACATCAGAAGAAAAGGTTGATTGAAGCCCAGGGGCTTAGTTACATGAAGCTCCATCTTTATGAAATGAAAGACCATTTTCCTATCATACTTATTTGTCAAACTGTTCCTCCATTGACAGGAGAGACAAACACTACTAAAAAACGTATTCTGTTGTCAGATTTATTCCAGGATTCTTACCTGCATTCATTTGCCTGCATCCCACTCATTACTAGTATTATTTATACAGCATTGCAGGTGTCCACAGGATAGCTTACAATCCAAGTAAGACATAACAGAGTAAGTAATAACAAATAACAGCAGTGATGGGGGAAAGAGGTGAGAAGGATTTAATGCCCTTGTCATTTATCTCAGGCTCTCCCATATCAAAGTACTTTCCCCATGAAGTCCTTCTGTGGATTCCAATGTATATTACTGTTGCTTGTGTTAATATTTTTTTCTATTAATTGACTGTCAGTCCATTACTGTTGCATTTTTGCCTTGTCTTGTTTTTCATTGCATATATTTTTTTTCTTTTTTTTTCCTTAAGAAAATTAAAAAGGAACAAAGGATTCATGCCAGCATTGAGGTTGAAATTTGGATTGCAGGGCCTTGTAATGTGGCATGCCAGGTTATGGGGGGAGAGCAAGGAGGATTACTGGAAGGTGTTCACACCACAGGAAGCCTCATCAGGGAAGAGAAAAAGATCCTATTCTCTTAAAAGGAATTGGCTGGGAAAATCCTAGCCAGAGAGGGAAGGCTGATATAAATATATAGGATCAAACTAACACAGCAAACTTTGAACTGAAGTAAGAACAGGATCAGGCCCTTAGGTACTTTCCATTAAGAATGACCTCTAGCCAAGGGGTTCATGTTCTCTACAGATGTCAGTTCAGCAAAGGGAAGATGTTCTATGTATGGCATTCAGACAGTGGTAAGACCATGCACAGAGATGCAGAACCATTCTGCTGACTCACCTGGCAGCTAGATTTGGTGGTTCATTTTAGCTCTAAATCAGGTGGTTAAAAGGTTGTATCTCTCTCTCAGGCAAGAGAGAACTAGACACTGGGACAGAGGAGTCATGCAGGAATAAACCTTAGGAACAGTTGTGCTCCGGAGGAAGTTGAGGCTTGTTATTTAAGTTAACAAACAAGGGAAACCTTAGGAAGCAGGTTTCAGAGCAGCAGCCGTGTTATTCTGTATCCACAAAAAGAAAAGGGGGACTTGTGGCACCTTAGAGACTAACAAATTTATTTGAGCATAAGCTTTCGTGAGCTACAGCTCACTTCATCGGATGCATTCAGAGGAAAATACAGTGGGGAGATCTATATACACAGAGAACATGAAACAATGGGTGTTACCATACACACTGTAATGAGAGTGATCAGGTAAGGTGAGCTATTACCGGGGTGGGGGGTGGAGGGGGGGAAGGGAACCTTTTGTGGTGATAATCAAGATGGGCCATTTCCAGCAGTTGACAAGAACGTCTGAGGAAAAGTGGGGGGGAAGGTGGGGAGGATAAACATGGGGAAATAGTTTTACTTTGTGTAATGACCCATCCACTCCCAGTCTTTACTCAAGCCTAAGTTAATTGTATCCAGTTTGCAAATTAATTCCAATTCAGCAGTCTCTCATTGGAGTCTGTTTTTGAAGCTTTTTTGTTGAAGGATAGCCACTCTTAGGTCTGTAATCGAGTGATCAAAGTGATTGAAGTGTTCTCCGACTGGTTTTTGAATGTTATAATTCTTGATATCTGATTTGTGTCCATTTTCCCACGTTTATCCCCCCCCCCCCCCCCCCCGCCCCGCTGTTCCTCATATGTTCTTGTCAACTGCTGGAAATGGCCCACCTTGATTATCACTACAAAAGGTTCTCTCCCCCCCCCCCCGCCGGCTCTCCCGCTGGTAACAGCTCACCTTACCTGATCACTCTCGTTACAGTGTGTATAGTAACATCCATTGTTTCATGTTTTCTGTGTATATAAATCTCCCCACTGTATATTCCACTGCATGCATCTGATGAAGTGAGCTGTAGCTCATGAAAGCTTATGCTCAAATAAATTTGTTAGTCTCTAAGGTGCCAAAAGTCCTCCTTTTCTTCTTAGGAAGCAGGTAAGTTTGGAGATTATCCAGGGTATGTGCTCTGCACTACCTGCTTAGAGGGATATCGCCAGTAATTTAAAAAGAAAGTCATGTAAATCCTTTGAGTTTTGCTTCTTCAGTCCATAAAGGATTCCAAACAATGGGGATGGATGGGTTGTGGAGTTTGACATCTCCTTCTGAATACAATCAACCTTCTGTCCACAGTCTAAGAGAATTCATGAGAAACTTGACAAGAAATACGATGCAACATTTGGGTCTGGATCCAGCCCCATCCTAACATAAAGTTCTAAGTATGGTTCTAAGTATGGTTCTGGGGTTTTGTTTCTACCCAATATTTTATTAGGGGTCTTCTGCAAAACCTGGATTCAGATCTGACTGACCACAATGGTCAGGGATGTTTGGATCTGGGCTTTTGCTTCAGGTCCATTTATAACTACACAGGTACAGAACAACAAATGCCAGGCTCAATAACTCATAGAGGCAGCTGGCTGAGCAAAGCCAGAGAAGGCAACTGAGCTATGGAACCATGTGTGAGCTTGGTAATAGTGGAGGAATGATTTGGCACGTGCTGCTTATCTGTGGTTCTGTTCAGAGTGATAATAGAGAAGCAAGAGGGAAGGAGGAGAAAAATAAAAAGCAAAAAAGAAATTAAAAGAAGAAAAATCTGTTTACAGAATCCTGTCCATCTAAAGGAAATAAAAATAAAGACACAATCTTCTCTCCGAGCCAAAATGGGCACGTTAATCTCAACGAGACTCAAATACGCTGGTGGTGGGTAATGGGTGGATGGGTAGACAGATGGCTAAACTACACTGATTTCAACTCATGGAACCTGGTGTTTAACTACCACAATGTCAGGCCGAGTTAGCGCCACATGATTATTTAGAATGTACATACCAATAGTGTTTAATGCAGAATAGAAATATCTGAGACAATGCTCTGAGACTGGCCACTTAATGAGGAATTTGAGGTGTTAGCTCAGAGATGGACTTGGGGCCCCAGTTCTGCCATGGAGAGTCATGTAGTGTCTGCTGAGGGATGGATAAAGAGTACATTGCTGCTTAATTAACAAGCAGAGCAGAATAGAGAATGAGCCACTCTCCTAAATTCCATTGCATTAACAAGCAAGAAAAGGAAAAAGCCAGAGCCCATTGGAGCATAGGGAGATGCTACGCAAGGAGGTGTCGGAGAGAAGGCTTTGGTTTCTTTGACCATGGGATGGTGTTCCATGAAGGAGGAGTGCTGGGCAGAGACGGGCTCCATCTTACGAAGAGAGGGAAGAACATCTTTGCCAGCAGGCTGGCTAACCTAGTGAGGAGGGCTTTAAACTAGGTTCACCGGGGGAAGGAGACCAAAGCCCTGAGGTAAGTGGGAAAGCGGGATACCGGGAGGAAGCACAGGCAGGAATGTCTGTGAGGGGAGGGCTCCTGCCTCATACTGGGAATGAGGGGCGATCAACAGGTTATCTCAAGTGCTTATATACAAATGCACAAAGCCTTGGAAACAAGCAGGGAGAACTGGAGGTCCTGGTGATGTCAAGGAATTATGACGTGATTGGAATAACAGAGACTTGGTGGGATAACTCACATGACTGGAGTACAGTCATGGATGGTTATAAACTGTTCAGGAAGGACAGGCAGGGCAGAAAAGGTGGGGGAGTAGCACTGTATGTAAGGGAGCAGTATGACTGCTCAGAGCTCCGGTACGAAACTGTGGAAAAACCTGAGTGTCTCTGGATTAAGTTTAGAAGTGTGTGCAACAAGAGTGATGTCATGGTGGGAGTCTGCTATAGACCACCGGACCAGGGGGATGAGGTGGATGAGGCTTTCTTCCGGCAACTCACGGAAGCTACTAGATCGCATGCCCTGATTCTCATGGGTGACTTTAATTTTCCTGATATCTGCTGGGAGAGCAATACAGCGGTGCATAGACAATCCAGGAAGTTTTTGGAAAGCGTAGGGGACAATTTCCTGGTGCAAGTGCTAGGGGAGCCAACTAGGGGGAGCGCTTTTCTTGACCTGCTGCTCACAAACCGGGTAGAATTAGTGGGGGAAGCAAAAGTGGATGGGAATCTGGGAGGCAGTGACCATGAGTTGGTTGAGTTCAGGATCCTGACGCAGGGAAGAAAGGTAAGCAGCAGGATACGGACCCTGGACTTCAGGAAAGCAGACTTTGACTCCCTCAGGGAACAGATGGCCAGGATCCCCTGGGGGACTAACATGAAAGGGAAGGGAGTCCAGGAGAGCTGGCTGTATTTCAAGGAATCCCTGTTGAGGTTACAGGGACAAACCATCCCGATGAGTCGAAAGAATAGTAAATATGGCAGGCGACCAGCTTGGCTTAATGGTGAAATCCTAGCGGATCTTAAACATAAAAAGAAGCTTACAAGAAGTGGAAGCTTGGACATATGACCAGGGAAGAGTATAAAAATATTGCTCGGGCATGTAGGAAAGATATCAGGAGGGCCAAATCGCACCTGGAGCTGCAGCTAGCAAGAGATGTCAAGAGTAACAAGAAGGGTTTCTTCAGGTATGTTGGCAACAAGAAGAAAGCCAAGGAAAGTGTGGGCCCCTTACTGAATGAGGGAGGCAAGCTAGTGACAGAGGATGTGGAAAAAGCTAATGTACTCAATGCTTTTTTTGCCTCTGTTTTCACTAACAAGGTCAGCTCCCAGACTGCTGTGCTGGGCAACACAAAATGGGGAAGAGATGGCCAGCCCTCTGTAGAGATAGAGGTGGTTAGGGACTATTTAGAAAAGCTGGACGTGCACAAGTCCATGGGGCCGGACGAATTGCATCCGAGAGTGCTGAGGGAATTGGCGGCTGTGATTGCAGAGCCCTTGGCCATTATCTTTGAAAACTCGTGGCGAACGGGGGAAGTCCCGGATGACTGGAAAAAGGCTAATGTAGTGCCCATCTTTAAAAAAGGGAAGAAGGAGGATCCTGGGAACTACAGGCCGGTCAGCCTCACCTCAGTCCCTGGAAAAATCATGGAGCAGGTCCTCAAAGAATCAATCCTGAAGCACTTAGAGGAGAGGAAAGTGATCAGGAACAGTCAGCATGGATTCACCAAGGGAAGGTCATGCCTGACTAATCTAATCGCCTTTTATGATGAGATTACTGGTTCTGTGGATGAAGGGAAAGCAGTGGATGTATTGTTTCTTGACTTTAGCAAAGCTTTTGACACGGTCTCCCACAGCATTCTTGTCAGCAAGTTAAGGAAGTATGGGCTGGATGAATGCACTATAAGGTGGGTAGAAAGCTGGCTAGATTGTCGGGCTCAACGGGTAGTGATCAATGGCTCCATGTCTAGTTGGCAGCCGGTGTCAAGTGGAGTGCCCCAGGGGTCGGTCCTGGGGCCCGTTTTGTTCAATATCTTCATAAATGATCTGGAGGATGGTGTGGATTGCACTCTCAGCAAATTTGCGGATGATACTAAACTGGGAGGAGTGGTAGATACGCTGGAGGGGAGGGATAGGATACAGAAGGACCTAGACAAATTGGAGGATTGGGCCAAAAGAAATCTAATGAGGTTCAATAAGGATAAATGCAGGGTCCTGCACTTAGGATGGAAGAATCCAATGCACCGCTACAGACTAGGGACCGAATGGCTCGGCAGCAGTTCTGCGGAAAAGGACCTAGGGGTGACAGTGGACGAGAAGCTGGATATGAGTCAGCAGTGTGCCCTTGTTGCCAAGAAGGCCAATGGCATTTTGGGTTGTATAAGTAGGGGCATAGCGAGCAGATCGAGGGACGTGATCGTTCCCCTCTATTCGACACTGGTGAGGCCTCATCTGGAGTACTGTGTCCAGTTTTGGGCCCCACACTACAGGAAGGATGTGGATAAATTGGAAAGAGTACAACGAAGGGCAACGAAAATGATTAGGGGTCTAGAGCACATGACTTATGAGGAGAGGCTGAGGGAGCTGGGATTGTTTAGTCTGCAGAAGAGAAGAATGAGGGGGGATTTGATAGCTGCTTTCAACTACCTGAAAGGGGGTTTCAAAGAGGATGGCTCTAGACTGTTCTCAATGGTAGCAGATGACAGAACGAGGAGTAATGGTCTCAAGTTGCAATGGGGGAGGTTTAGATTGGATATTAGGAAAAACTTTTTCACTAAGAGGGTGGTGAAACACTGGAATGCGTTACCTAGGGAGGTGGTAGAATCTCCTTCCTTAGAGGTTTTTAAGGTCAGGCTTGACAAAGCCCTAGCTGGGATGATTTAACTGGGACTTGGTCCTGCTTTGAGCAGGGGGTTGGACTAGATGACCTTCTGGGGTCCCTTCCAACCCTGATATTCTATGATTCTATGATTCTATGATAGGGCCCCATCCTGTCACGTGCCCAGATCCCTCAACTGCCCTGGAGTCAATAGGAACTGAATGCACTCCGCACCCAGCAGGCTTGCATATCACAGGCTCACACTCAATGGAACAGATTTAAATGGACATGGGTCATTAAAACCTGGAAGCTGATTTGGGCCTCGTGTTTCCAAAAATGCAAAGATATTTAAAACATAACAGCTACCTAGGCATTCAGCCAGTGAATGGTCACAGATGAAATTAATTCCATGCCAGCTTCACAGTAATGTGCTTACCTCACTTACCTTATTCTAAAATGTATAACCACTGTTCAATAACCAACATTAGAGTCTCTCTTTAGCTTGTAATTAAACATTAATCTAATTTGCCTGGAGATGACTGGAGCCTCCAAGCATTGATATAACAGCCAATGACTTTTCCCCAGTCCACGTATTCCACCTGCCTCTCTAGCCTTTTCTCTCTCTTCTCTATCCTGGGATCCTGGCTAGCCTGATTCTGCAAGGGGCATGAACTTCAGTGGGAGCTGAGGGCACCCAGCACTTGGTGGCAGGCTCAAACCCTGAATGAGTTACTCCAATGTCTGAATTTACTCCCCAAACTCTCCAAGTATCAATATCTGATCTCCTCCACTTCCCAAAAGGTCCCTCCTTTGGGCCTGACCCCAGTTTCCTAAGTGAAATTGTTTACTGATGGCTTATGTTATTCAGAATGGCAGCACATCAATACTCAGCGGTTAAGTTTGTCAGGTTTCCTGGGGCATTCTGAAAAACCATTTGCTACTGTAATTAGAACAACTACCCAAACTCTACTGTTGTATTGTGCTGAGCTGGGGAGAGCTGTTGGGCATATATTTATAGACGGGCTCTGATGGTTACACTGAAAGAATGGCTCAACCCATTTTCCTTGGCTTGGGAACCCTCAGAACAAAGCTGAGCAGTTCTGATTCCCTAAGGACATGCAGGCAGACAACACTGACAGCTGAGCAGAGAACATTGATGGCTGAGCTACAGAATTCACTATTCCTTTACAGATTGTTTTTAACAACAGTTCAGTGCATGTGATAAGCACTTTAATAGGTTACAAAAAAAAGCCCTACTGGGGCAGAATCCCACACTGGGCAAGGAGGCCTGATAAAGCCCTCCATACCACTTTCCACCCCCACTGGGGCTGCACTGGGCTTGGCAGGGGAGGGGCAGTAGATTGGGCCTCTGTACTATTAATGTCATGAACAGGCTGGTGGCATGGGCGTAACTATGGGACATAGGGCTTTGTGAATCCATTGGCCCCTATACCTCCCACAGATTATATGAAAGGGCTTCAGTTGCAACTGAGTCCATCAATTAGACAAGCAGCTGCAAAGGTAGGGGGCTACTCTGCCAATTCCTATTGTGGCCTTGGTTTAGCAGGATGGATATTGCCTCTCGAGCACAACCTCCCCAACACCCCATCTGGTTTTCACGCAGCTAACCTTCCCCAATCAGACTGGCAGGTTGTCAGAGCAGAGACAGTGGGAACTATTTCCAAATGGAGGAAGTTTAAAGCAATCATCCAATTCCATGCAAAGTCTTGGATTTCATGAAGGAACAAAACACTAACACAAGAAAGAGGAAAGCTCCAAGGATAATAGATTAGGCAATGCCGCCTCTACCTTATCTGGTTCCCATCGCTGTCCATCAGGAAGAACCAGTGGTACTTGACGAAGAGCGGGCTGCAATTGGTCATTTTGATGTAACGTACAACCTCAGAGTCATTCAAGATGCAGCCAAAATCCAAATCCTTAGTCTGAAAGTGGAGGTTTGGGAAGTGCACTTCACCCCGAAGGGTGACCTGGTCCTCATGAGGGTGTTCCAGATACCGGATAGTCAGGACCGCCTCTGCAACCCGGGTGTTCAAATCCTTTCTGTAGGAAGGGTCGAACCTGATGGAGAGATGCTGCTCCTCTCCAGTCTCTAGTGTCCTGGGCTGCATTGAGACAGACAGGGGTTAATCACCGTTGGACTGAACTTTACTGGTCCAATGGTGTGAAATGCACAAACGCACAATGACAAACCATGAAAAAAATACGGACATCTCAGCCCATCCATCTCTGAGCCTCATTATAGCATATCTAAGTGTCTGGCAGATCACCCCACAATGAGTCATGTTTCAGACCTTCTCAGAGTCACACACATTCCTCTGCATTGCATCAATCCAGTAGAAAGTAGTTTTGCTGAATTTTGAACCCCTCAAAGTTTTGACTAACCAGTACATTGCTGGGTTCATGTTGTACTTAGGAGATACTGAAAAAAAAGCAAACAGTACAGAGAGAAAAAAGCCAATGGAAGAAATAAAGACAGCATACTGTGAACTGGCTGTGATTTGTGTGTCACTATTGCTCCTGTATAAAACTGTATAAAATAAGAACTGCTCCTCTATGTTTCATAAGCCCTGTACTGTTAATAGTTATAGAGCATCTCCTTTAACTGAAGATAGTGCTAGGGGATGGTGCTTTTTGAGCAGGAGGATCTTAGGGCTAGCCCTGTTGTCACTATTAAGTGGCTACTGTTTGCAACAAATTGGTAACCACGAAGTCCTAAATACTAGGGGTAGTCCCCTATCACTAATACAGAACACAGGATTCTCTATGTTCCTGATTTTGTAAGTGAATAACCATCTGGGTGGGGGAGGGAAACATGAGTCAAGAAAAAAGGTCAGGAACTCAAACTAGTTCTGTCAAACCCCAGAATTAGTCTGAAGTTTGCAAAACCTCAACTCCAATGGTTTTGCCCAACCCAAACCGAGGATAACATTTCTTGCCAGGAAATGATGTGGCAATTTCATGCAATACCATGGCAAGTGTGATGAGTCAGCAGGCCTGATTCTGATTTCACCTGCATTGGTTTTACTTCAGTGTAACTCCATTGACATCAATGGAGTTGCTCGTCTTTTACATAGGCGTGTCAGAACACAAGGCGGCTGACTGAGGCAGGAGCAGATGCAGGCTGGAGCAGGGGCTGGAGCAAGGGCAGACTTCCAGAACTACTAGGCAAGGGGAGTGATACTGAGCACACTGGAGCAACTGCCTCCTTTGAGGAGCCTATACATCAGCCTTGGGATCATAGGCGCCAACTTCCTCTCTACCCGGGGGGTGCTCAACCCCCCCCGACCCATGCCCCCACTCCACCCCTTCCCGCAAGTCCCCACCCTGCCTTCCGACCCTTGCTCTGCCCCCAGCCCTGCCTGAACTCCACCCCTTCCCCAAGGCCACACCCCACCCCACCGGTGCCTATGCTTGGGATCACCTGGATGGGCTCTCGCCTGTGGATTGACTGACCCCTAGTTAAATGGCGTAGGTCTATCACAAGACCTTGTGATGTGGCATTGGCCCCACACAGGCCTGTAAGGGGTTAATAGAGCCCAGTGGAAACTGTGCGAGAAGCAGCCAATAGAAGAGGGGCTGCGAGGATCTGCCAGTTAGAGCCTGGCAGGCCCATATAAGAAGAGCCGCAGAACAGAGCAGGGTCAGTTACTCCCTGTAGTTCAAGGAGGGAGGACTGGGTGCCTGGCAGGCAGAAAGAAGCTAGCACTCTGGAGAGAGCAGTGCTGGACAGGAACAGTGGACATGTTATTCCTTGACTTTAGCAAAGCTTTTGATACGGTCTCCCACAGTATTCTTGCCAGCAAGTTAAAGAAGTATAGGCTGGATGAATTGGCTATAAGGTGGATAGAAAGCTGGCTAGATTGTCGGGCTCAATGGGTAGTGATCAATGGCTCCATGTCTAGTTGGCAGCCAGTATCAAGCAGACTGCCCCAAGGGTCGTCCTGGGGCCGGTCTTGTTCAATATCTTCATTAACGATCTGGAGGATGGCATGGACTGCACCCTCAGCAGTTTGCAGATGACACTAAACTGGGAGGAGTGGTAGATACGCTGGAGGGTAGGGATAGGATAGAGAGAGACCTAGACAAATTAGAGGACTGGGCCAAAAGAAATCTGATGAGGTTCAACAAGGACAAGTGCAGAGTCCTGCACTTAGGACGGAAGAATCCCATGCACCACTACAGACTAGGGACCGAATGGCTAGGCAGCAGTTCTGCAGAAAAGTACCTAGGGGTTACAGTGGACGAGAAACTGGATATGAGTCAACAGTGTGCCCTTGTTGCCAGGAAGACCAATGGCATTTTGGGATGTATAAGTAGGGGCACTGCCAGCAGATCGAGGGACGTGATCGTTCCCCTCTATTCGACATTGGTGAGGCCTCATCTGGAGTACTGTGTCCAGTTTTGGGCCCCACACTATAAGAAGGATGTGAAAAAATTGGAAAACATCCAGTGGAGGACAACAAAAATAATTAGGGGACTGGAACACATGACTTATGAGGAGAGGCTGAGGGAACTAGGATTGTTTAGTCTGCGGAGAGAGGAATGGGGGGGATTTGATGGCTGCTTTCAACTACCTGAAAGGGGATTCCAAATAGGATGGATCTAGACTGTTCTCAGTGGTAGCAGATGACAGAACAAGGAGTAATGGTCTCAAGTTGCAGTCGGGGAGGTTTAGGTTGGATATTAGGAAAAACTTTTTCACTAGGAGGGTGGTGAAGCACTGAAATGCATTACCTAGGAAGGTGATGGAATCTCCTTCCTTTGAGGTTTTTAAGGTCAGGCTTGACAAAGCCCTGGCTGGGATGATTTCGTTGGTGTTGGATCATGCTTTGAGCAGGGGGTTGGACTAGATGACCTCCTGAGGTCCTTCCAACCCTGATATTCTATGATTCTATGAGTGAGAGGGAGCCCCTGTCTGGCTGCTAGGACTGGCATGCTGAGGCCCTGAGGGAAGGGCGAAGAAAGTTCTGGGGCTGTGGGGACGTGGCCCAGGATATGTACTGAGAAGTTGGAGAGGATGCAGCACGTGGCTGCCATCTACAAGGTCCCTGGGTCGGGACCTGGAGTAGTGGGTGGGCCTGGGTCCCTGCTCCCACTTGCCACTGGGGAAGTGGCTGGACAGTTGACTGCAGGGCCCATGGAATGGGGGAGAACAGATTGTTACACAGCTGGAGGGCTCTGTCATGAAGAGGACGCCCTGGTCCTTGGAGAGATGTGGGTCCAGGAGTAGATATGACAGCGGGCAAGGCACTATTGGAAGAGGGTACATCAACCTGCAGAGCTAATCTCCAAGATGGCCAGCAGGAAGCACCAGCATGGTTAATGGAGCCCCATCACAGACTTGCTGATAATTGCCTCTGATGACTCATCACACCCTCTGGATCAGGGATGACTCGTCAGTCTTAAGCAAGCTCAGGCACAGGCTCAGATGTAACTCCAGCTTAAGCAGAGGCTCAGGGTCATCACAAGGTATCACTGAGAGCAGAATTCGGCCCAGTGTGCACAGCATCTTAGTAGGAGAGTCTAAGTCAGACTCTCCCTGGATCATCTCAGAAGAGGGGAGACCTGTCAGAAAGTTGCTGGAGGGAATGTTGTGTGTTCCCGTGAGTGAAACTGACCCCCATGAGAACAGAAGATGAGTTGCAGTGGGGAACGGTCTCCCTACTATGGGTAGATACAAAAGAACGAAGGCCCCTGCTGCCTATCCCCAAAAGAGGGCATTACTCTGCTGCTCCTCAATCCTCCCGGCCTTCAGAACAGCTACCTTAGACCAAGTGTATTTCAGAAGTGTGGGCATCGGATGATCCAATAGTTTGCTTTGCTTTCAGATTTAACTCAGACCAACAAACTGATGATCATATAGAATTAATCCCAGTGCTACCCTTTGGAACTCTACCTGCTCTTTGCTCCTCAGACACAAACACACCAAGGAGCCTTGCATGAAACCTATGGTCTGCTTACCTGAACCTCTGTTGGCAGTGTTTGCTGGTCTGCATCACAGAGGAAGAAGGGTGCTTGTAGGGACAGGAGAACGCTGAGTGGCAGGGAGGAGATGTTCTTTAAGATCAGAGGTTCATACTGTGAAGTCAGGACATCACTGGGGTGCTGTGTAGATGCAAAGCCATGTGAGAAAGCAAGAGAAACCCCAGGACAAGCACATGCCCACTATGACAACTGGGCTGCAGGCAGGCGACTGGGACTGGGGGGGGAGATTTCAACCCTCCGCCACAGCACGGCAGCTCATTTCTACAGCCTTTGTGGCATGAGCAAAGTCCAAAGATGCAAATCTTTGTGCGGACACGGCCGCGGTGGCTCTGTTAGGGTGGTGATAAAGCATTTTCTGTATGAAGCAGGGTGTAGCTTTGTGTTTCTACAATGTCACAAGAAAAAATAAGGATAAGGAAATAAAGCATAAAATTTTAAGTGCGAGTAATTAGCCATTGGAACAATTTACCCAGGGTCATGGTTGATTTTCTATCACTGACAATTTTAAAATCAAGATTGGGTGTTTTTCTACAAGGTCTGCTTTAGGAATTATTTTGGGAACGTTCTTGGGCATGTGGTATACAAGAGGTCAGACTAGATGATCACAATGGTCCCTTTCTGGCCTTGGTATCTATTATTCTTTCTCCTCATTTCTTCCTGGGTTCCTTTCCCCAATTTTCAAAATGTTCAAATTTGAAACTTAATCAAAATTCAAAAACCATTATGACCAGCTGTATAACTGGTCAAAGATTCAATTTTGTCAATTTCTCCCCTTCCCTCTCCCCTCCTTTTCTTTTAATTTTAAAATTTTCTCACATACCCAAAATTGGCAAAGTTTGAAAAATTTCAATCAACTCTATCACTATTAGTACTCTGCACTTTCTAGCCCTTTTCTCCCTCAAATGCATTTACCTTACAAACTATAACATATTTATTTGAGCATAAGCTTTCGTGAGCTACAGCTCACTTCATCGGATGCATTCAGTGGAAAATACAGTGGGGAGATTTATATATATAGAGAACATGAAACAATGGGTGTTACCATACACACTGTAACGAGAGTGATCACTTAAGGTGAGCTATTACCAGCAAGGTGGGGGGACAACGCACCTTTTGTAGTGATAATCAAGGTGGGCCATTTCCAGCAGGTGACAAGAATGTCTGAGGAACAGTGGGGGCGGGGGAGGGGATAAACATGGGGAAATAGTTTTACTTTGTGTAATGACGCATCCTCTCCCAGTTTCTATTCAAGCCTAAGTTAATTGTATCCAGTTTGCAAATTAATTCCAAATCAGCAGTCTCTCATTGGAGTCTGTTTTTGAAGTTTTTTTGTTGAAGTATTGCCACTTTTAGGTCAGTAATCGAGTGACCAGAGAGACTGAAGTGTTCTCCAACTGGTTTTTGAATGTTATAATTCTTGACATCTGATTTGAAGTCACCTACTACAGGACAGGCCCAACAAAGAAAATAACAGAACGCCACTAGCCATCACCTTCAGCCCCCAACTAAAACCTCTCCAATGCATCATCAAGGATCTACAACCTATCCTGAAGGACGACCCATCACTCTCACAGATCTTGGGAGACAGGCCAGTCCTTGCTTACAGACAGCCCCCCAACCTGAAGCAAATACTCACCAGCAACCACACACCACACAACAGAACCACTAATCCAGGAACCTATCCTTGCAACAAAGCCCATTGCCAACTCTGTCCACATATCTATTCAGGGGACACCATCATAGGGCCTAATCACATCAGCCACAATATCAGAGGCTCGTTCACCTGCGCATCTACCAATGTGATATATGCCATCATGTGCCAGCAATGCCCCTCTGCCATGTACATTAATCAAACTGGACAGTCTCTACATAAAAGAATAAATGGATGCAAATCAGACGTCAAATTAGAGGCACAAAGAAGTAAAATGACTTGACCAAGATCACAAAGGAAAGTGCAGTGGCAGTGTGGGTAACAGAACACAGGTTTCCTGGCTCCAAGTCCTACACTTTAACTAATAGACGGTGAATCTTTCTCAACCTCATTGGCACAAAGGGCTTTCATTCACAGAGTAAATCCTGCCAACCTTACTGATCTGAGTCCCATTAAAGTCACTGGGGCTACTTGCATGAGAAAGAAGCAAGAAAGAAAATGGTCCTGCATATGCACTAGGCTAGGATCCTGCATAGCTCAGGTGCAAAGTGTTTTCCGTCCTTTCTGCTATAAAGACAAAAAAAGAGTGGGCAGATTCTCAATCTAGCCTATTCGTTCTTGTTTAAACCTTGCATTTCTCTGAGGTTTATGATCAGTTTCTATAAAGTAGATGGTGTTTGGGAAACTAAATGTATTTATCTCAAGCAGTGATAGTGTCATTACAGCCAATAAATCAGAGAGTGTGGAACCAAACCGAATGCAGAGAGGCAGCTGGGACAACTGGATGGCACCAAATTAAACCTGAATGTTGAGTTCTAACAGCTCATTCGTATGGGCTCCAACAGTGGTTCTCAAACTGTGGGTTGAGACCCCAAAGTGGATCGTGACCCCATTTTAATGGGGTTGACAGGGCTGGCTTAGACTTGCTGGGCCTGAGGGCTTGGGCTTTGGCCTCCTGGCCTGGGGCCATGGGGCTTTGGCTTTGCACTCCCCAGCCGCGGGATGGCGGGGCTTTGGTGGGCTCAGACTTCTGTCCCCCCTCCTGGGGTCCTGTAGTAATTTTTGTTGTCAGAAGGGGGTTGAGCTGCAATGAAGTCTGAGAACCATTGGACTACATAACAGAACTGCAGTTCTGCAACATTGCTGGCTGTGGGGAATAGAGAACAGGGATGAACAAGCAGGAGTGGGGTGGGAAAATTGCTTCCCATCATCAGATATCCTGCAGGATAGGGGAAGAAGATGCAGGAATCTGGTTGCAGAGATGAGTGGGACTGAACTGCTTATGTATGAGAGTTACATTTCCTAACACAGCAGTTGCTTAAGAATGTCTACGAATCCTTATGAATACAGAAGGGAAAGCAATTGGCAAGAATGGAGATGCATTAACACAACAGTTCATATATCAATAGTGTGGAGAGCAGATTTGGACCTGAAGGGAAAGTAGGAAACTACAGTTTCTCTTGTCAACCTAATTTCAAGTACAGTGGGGCAGAACCTCAACTGGTATAAACTGTCATTGCTCCAGTGAAGGACTAGGAGTCTATCCTAGTCCTGGAAAGACCTGGTATAACAGACTGCTATATCATGACAACATTAGGTATAGTACTGGTACTTTTGAGTTTGTCATGACTACCCCAGTACAGATGGACTAATGGTAACCAAGGCACCTAGCTATACTGGTGGAAGGGAACAAAAAATAATCTCCACAACATTTTTAAAAAGTCTTTGAATCTTTCCTTAATCAGATGCACCGAGAGCTCACATAATGGGGTGGGGCAATGGTTTTACTGGCATTCATGTGTGATGATCTGGAACCCCGCTCGTGGCCTTGGCATTGCCAGCCATGGCACCATCCCATATGGAAGTTGATCAGTTCTTTATTACACAACACACTAACATGCGACTTGCCCAGTGGCCTTGGGAAGGAGTTGGGAGATGTAATTTCCAGCTCAAGGAAACACCCCCGCCCTACCTGGAATTGAGCTAGTGTGGCAAAAATAGAATTGGGGCCGCCATGGCTGGCCGCCCCAAGTATGATCCCAGGCAAGATGACAAGTAGATACTCAGGGCAGCGAACCCCTCCCACTGCTTGCACCACTGCAGCTGCACATCTATTTTTAGCATGGTAGCTCAATCACAGCTAGTGCAGGTATAGCTACTCAAGCTCGGAATGACACTTTAGAGCTCCAGCATAGACATGCCCTGAGTGTCGCTTGGTGTAGAATGGAGATAATCATTCTTATCTACCCACAGCCACAGGGAGACAGTGAAGAATAATTAATTAATGATTGTAAAGGAGATTGACCATGTAAAACGCTATTAAAGGTGAAATCCTAACCCCACTGAAGTCACTTGAAAAACTCCCATTGATTTCAATGGGGCCAGGATTTCACACAGTCTTTGCACGTTTGTGTATATACACACACATGCGCGCACATACACCATATCCTTTCAAACAGCCATTTGGCTGACTATCTATTAAATGCCAGCAGTCAGCCTAATGGTTTACCTTCTCCACTCGGAAAGTGATCTCTCTGGAGGAGAGGTGCAGAATGGGTGCGATGAATTCACATGTGACGTCCACTTTCATTATCCGTTCCTTCCCAGACTGCTTCCCTATAATGGCATGGCAAATCAATCGTTCCTTCACTACCTGAACAGGAAACAGTCACAGCACACTGTCAGTGTGACACTAGCAGCAGTATTGAGATACGTATTGGCTGCTGGTACAAAGCCAATGGGTTCCAGGTGCACGTACAGCAGCCTGTTACCTATTCTTGGCACTCACTGGGCACCATGGCCTATAGTCATAAAGATATATACATCTGTCTGTAAAATGTCCTGTGTTTCTTTATACTGCATTCTGTTTTTTCAATACTAAAATGTCCATAATACCATGTGTTCTGCAACTCCTGATGAAGAAACTTGTGAATTAGGTGCTACCTATGACCATAATAACTAAAGCATCAAATGAATATTTTTATGATTTATCCCTTTGCCAAGCACAACACTTCTATTAAACCTGAGGGAATCATTTTTTAAAAAATAGGTGCTATATTAAGGAAAATAGATTGAAAAGGAATCCTGATGCCAGCAAACCTGCCCTCAAAACCATCACAGAAATTATAGGCAGAAGGACCCAATAATTCAGTCAGCTCTTTTCCTTGTCAATGCAAGATTCCTCCCTCCTCTGTGTTTGTCTGATCCATTTTTAAAAGTCCTCTGCATTGGGGCTTGCAACACATTCCTTGGGAGTCAACTGACCAACATAACAATTCTCACGTCAGGAGATTTTTCAGTCACCTTACACTTTCCCTTACATAAGAACGGCCATAGTGGGTCAGACCAAAGGTCCATCTAGCCCAGTATCCTGTCTGCTGACGGTGGTCAATGTCAGGTGCTCCAGAGGGAATGAACAGAACAGGGAATCATCACATGATCCATCCCCTGTCGCCCATTCCCAGCTTCTGGCAAACAGAGGCTAGGGACACCATCCCTGCCCATCCTGGGTAATAGCCATCGATGGACCTGTCCTCCGTGAACTTATCTAGTTCTTTTTTGAACCCTGTTATGGTCTTGGCCTTCACAACATCCTCTGGCAAAGAGTTCCACAGGTCAACTGTGCATTGTGTGAAGAAATACTTCCTTTTGTTTGTTTTAAACCTGCTGCCTATTAATTTCATTTGGTGAACCCTAGTTCTTGTGTTATGAGGAGGAGTAAATAACACTTCCTTATTTATTTTCTCCAAACCTGTCATGATTTTATAGCCCTCTATCATATCCCCACTTAGCCATCTCTTTTCCAAGCTGAAAAGTCCAGTCTTATTAATCTCTCCTCATACAGAAGCTGCTCCATACCCCTAATAATTTTTGTTGCCCTTTTCTGAACCTTTTCCAATTCCAATATATATATATCTTTTTTGAGGTGGGACGACCACATCTGCATGCAGTATTCAAGATGTGGACGTACCATGGATTTATATAAAGGCAAAATGATATTTTCTGTCTTATTATCTATCCCTTTCTTAATGATTCCCAACATTCTGTTTGCTTTTTTGAGTGGATGTTTTCGCAGAACTAGCCACCATGACTCCAAGATCTCTTTCATGAGTGGTAAAAGCTAATTTAGACCCCATCATTTTATGTTTTCCAATGTACATCACTTTGCATTTTTCAACACTTAATTTCATCTGTTATTTTGTTGCCCAGTCACCCAGTTTTGTGAGATCCTTTTGTAGCGCTTCACAGTCTGCCTGGGACTTAACTCTCTTGAGCAGTTTTGTATCATCTGCAAATCTTCTTCAATTTCATCCCATTACTCCTAAGCTATCCCCTATGATGCTATAACAACACGTCTCCTTCCCTGGAGTTTGGCACCCTCCCAGTACTTGTTAAAGTTGTCACATAACCAAGCTATGTACCCAGAACCCTTCTCAGTCTTGAGTCCATGCCTGCAGAGCTGCCAGGCAGTGAACACCTACATGCTGCTACCCAGCAGTAGCTATAACCAGCTCATGCTCCACTACTCATGCCTGCTGCAGGCACAGATCACGGAGAATTCTGCCTCAGGGGGTCTGAGAGGCAGCAGCCTCATGGCTCCTGATTGGCTCCCCACCCTCTGTAAACCCAAGGGATGGTCCAGGAAGTGTCTAGGCAAAAGTGTGGATATCCTGTAGCTGCCATGATCATTCTCGTTCTTGAATTCCTGTCTTTGACCTTGGCTTGATTTGGATCTCGCCTTCTGATCGGGACTCGGATCCTTGGTATTGACCCCAGCCTGGAATTTGACCATGAACTCCTCTGCTACTCTCAGTACCAGGTTTCATCTGGCTCTGACCCTTGGTCCTGACTGCCCTTGTCAGGATCCTGACAGTAAGTCAATCCCTCTAGCCTCCTGATTGTTTGATTCTCTTCTTTAGGCCCAATCCAATTTGTCAACATCTATCAGGTAATGAGGTGTCCATAACTGAATAGGATATCCCAGTAGCAATCCCAACAGAACCATACAGCAACCAGAATGTCTGCTACATGGAAAAAGCCATGCAGAAGTGTGAAAACTGGGTTTTCTTCTGCCACCAATTGGGACGACAGGGTCTCTCCCCGTGACATAGCACAAGATTTCCACCCCACTAAGCTCATAGACCATTGGGGATCTGCCAGAGGGAAGGGCAACCACACTGACATCCCTTTGTCTCTGTTATGCTATCTATTCCCCTGACATGCCATAGCCCAGGAGGGAACAGAAGATTTCCTCCAAGAGGGACAGCTAGCTAGTGAGTACTCCAGAAACACCTCTCCCCCAGGAGCATTCCAAAGCACTGACATCAGGGACAACACAAGCTCATAAACATTCCCTCTGCATTACTACAGCTATGGCCTGCAGTTCTGAAGCAGAAGGATCCAGAACAGCTTGACTGGCAACTCCTCTCTTCTACCTCCCTGCTGTTAAACCAGAACCCTGCAGAAGGACTTCCATTGGGCTAAGGAGAGGAGAGGAGGAAGCTTCACATCCACTTCTGAGTCCTCGCCAAACCTCACACCAATGGTGCAGGCTCCCTTTCACTCAAGAAAGGAAAGGGGAGTGTGGAGTGAGTGGAAAGGGCTGATTAGGTCCCTGTGCTGTAATGTGCATACATACAGCCCTGTTGGAGCCTGGGTTTGATGCCTTTCACGGCATGTTGCAGTGCTATACTTCATGTCCCATGCTGTCCCTGGGACAGAAGGGCTAGGGCATACTGGGATGGAAAATACTAATGAGAAATGAGCTGTCAAATATAATGATCAGTGGGAACAGCCTCTTAGAGTGGAAGATATCACTCTGTGTTCTTTAAAAACAATGCATTAGATCTAACGTTTCTCAACAGGACACAGCATGTTAAATGGACCTTTTTTTATTTCTTTATAAATATAAGTAATGACTATGTTCGAGGTTACTCCCTCCCATTACATAGCTATGTTTTGGATTATTCCCCCCTCCCATTATATTACCTTGCATTTTTCTGATTACTTTCTGCCCGTGATCCTAATCTCTCCAGACACTGCTATATTATTTCTTCAGCTTCCCTTCGGCCTCAGCACATGACTCCCTGTAACTTGTTGCTTGCCCCAGAAGTCAGCTGGTATTTTGGCATTTGAATGTTGGGTTTATGGTAGCTATAGTAACAAGAAAAGCCTTAGCGACTAATAGTGCTCAAGCAAGAAAAGCAACTGGTGCTACCATGGTAACTTGTGGCATTACAGCAATTCTTGAAAGAAATTGATCATTTTCTAAGATAAATGTCAAGGGACCAGCTAAGAAATACCAGCTGCAACAACCTAATTGAAACTCTGCAGCTCTTGCAATCCTTTACCTTAGGGGTGTCAGAGGAGCCTTCCAGCATCATATCCATGGTCTTGCCTGGGATCAGCTCCATCCTTAATGGATGAAGCTTAAACACTGGAGAGGGGGTCTCTGGTCTCTGGGGGGAATTCTTGCTCTTGGCATTACTAATTGCAGGGAAATGGTTACGCTGGCGAAATGGAGGGAAACCTTCTGTCATCCAGTAGAGCTGATGGGTTCGTCGTCCACGATTGGTTATCTTGAAGCGATAGCAGCAGGGATCCAGACTAGAACAGCAGAATGGAGGCAGATGGAAAAGGTTACTGATGGTGGGGTGTCTCTACCAAGAGAGAGCAAAAAGTCATTTATTTAACTGGGAAGCTACTAGAGCAATGTATAAAGCATTCCATTTGCCAATAGCGGGGGGACGAAGGGGTGATCACTAGCAGCCAGCACAGATTTATCAAGAACAAATCATGCCAAACCAGCTGGATTTCCTTCTTTGACAGGGTAACTGGTTTGGTGGATAGGAGGAATGTGGTAGACATAATATATCTGGACTTCAGTCCCACATGACATTCTGATAAGTTAGCTGGAGAAATGTGAGTTTGGTGGAACTCACATTAAGTGGATACATAATTGGTTAAAAAAACGCAAACAAATAGTAACTATTAATGGAATGATGTTGGGTTGGAGGGAGGTCTCAAGTGGGGTTCCACAGGGTTCTGTGCTGGGTCCAGTTGTTTAACATCTGTATTAATGACCAGCATGTAGGAATAGAGAGCATACTGATCAAATGTGCAGATGACACAAAGCTGGGGGAGTGGGGGAGGAAAGGGGGAGTTGCCAATACTAAAATTCAATAGGTAAAATTCAGAGGGATCTTGATAAGTTGGAGAACTGGGCTATAGACAACAAAATGAAATTCAACAAAGACAAACGTAAGGTTCTACATTTAGGGAAGAAAAACCAAATGCACAAATACAGAATGGGGGATAACTGGCTTGGCAGCAGCACTGCTGAGAAAGATCTGGGAGTTGTGGTGGATCACAACCTCAACATGAGTCAGCAATGTGATGCTGTGGCAAAAAAAGCAAATGCAATTTTGGTTGCATTAACAGAGGCATAGCATGTAAGTCATGGCAGGTGATAGTACCACTCTACTCAGCACTGGTTAGGCCTCAGCTGGAGTACTGTGTCCAGTTTGGGTCACCAATGTATAGAAAGGATGTGGAGAAACTGGAAAAGATCCAGAGGTGAGCGACAATGATGCTTAAAGGGATGGAATGCAAGTCATATGAGCAAAGGCTGAAGGAACAGGGTATGTTTAGTTTGGAAAAGAGGAGATTGAGGGAGGACATGATAGTGGTCTTCAAATATTTGAAAGGCAGCCATAAAAAGATGGAAAAACATTGTTCTCTCTTGCTCCAGAGGGCAGGACAAGAATGGATGGGTTCAAACAACAGCATAGAAGATTTAGATTAAATCTCAGGAAAAGCTTCCTATCTGTCAGAGCAGTAGGCCAATGGAACAGATGCTTAGGGAAGTTGTGGAAGCTTCTTCAATGGAGGTTTTCAAAAGGATGGTTTAGACCCAATAAATCCTGCATCTTGGCAGGGGGTTAAACTAGATGACCCTTGCAGTCCCTTCGAACCCTATGATTCTATGATTGCTGAAACGCAGCTATTCAACTGCACCCACAGCATTAAAGCTAACTCTTAACAGAATTCCATGTTGTGACATCCAAAGCGACTTGTGTGGCTTGAAGTGATGGCTAACACAATATGCTTTTTAAAGAGCCACTCTGTGTCAAATGGCCCTCAGTTTATAGAGAGCCTCCCGCAGCTGGCTACCTAACAAGCTGCAATAAAGAATGAAACAGAAAGGACCAAATCTCAGCATTTGCAGTAATCATGCTTCTCCTTACCTTTATCTCTTTAATATCCTCTGTGTATATGTGCAAAGCTAGTCCCGAGTCCCACTAAGTGAGCTGGTTTGTACTGGCCATGGCAGGAGAGGCAAGCAAGTACCCAGCCCCATTGTCTGTTACAATTTCCCTTCAGTGTAGCCACTGGGCACAGGTGATGGCTCGGGCTAGGCACATGAATACAATCCTGCCCAGTAGGAGCAGCTAGCTCAAGCCACTGTGGCCAGACTGCTATTTTTAGTGTGCTAGATCAATCAGATTGTAGACAGCTCCCAGCTGCAGTGTAGCTAAATAAATATCCATCTACATTTTACAAAATAAACCTTGGAGGACTGGAGGGGAGATATTGACCCTTTCCCAACATGACCCCAAAGGGACAGAATCCTGTCTGTGATTCCTCTCATTAAGATCTCTGCACTGCCAAGCCAATGGAGCTTGACAACCCCCCAAGCCTCCCTATGGGAACTGGCGGAGATAACTGGATTCATGCATGACCTCCAGGGATTTCAGACTAAAGGAAAGAAAGGGCACTGGGTGGCCTGCATCCTGCAACTCCATTAACTAGAGAAGCTAAAGCTTTTTTTTTTTTTTTTGCTGCTAAAGAGATCCTCTTTCATTGCAATTAGAAAACACAGTGTGCATTTGTATTTGACCATCTAGATAGACGGTTGCCCTTTTCTTCAACTGCTACAGATTAATGGCCTGCTCCAGATAGGAGCTGAGTGCCTTTACTCAGGAGGTGCTCACCACCTAGCAGGATAGGGCTCTACAGTTTGTTCCCATTGAAGAGATTCTGATAAGATGGTGGTAAGTGTGCTTCAAAAACTAGACAGTCAATAGTTTTCCCATTAACTACAGTGAGAACAGGGCCGGGCCCTGTCTGCTGTTAGACTGGAGTGACATCAGGGCTAAATAACCAGAGCTAACATGAAATGAATATTCAATGAGACATTGATTCCATTATGCACAGAAACATCAAGTGCAAGGTAGTAATTATTTCACTGTATACTGAAGCATGACTGGCAGAGGAATTATTCATGGCACAGTGACTGTCTTGTTTTGGACATAAAGAATATGCAGCCAGTGAAAAGTGAGTATAACATACCTGGCTAAATACAAAAACAGAGTTTACACGATATTCCAAGTTAATCTGTGAAAGAAAATGTTAAAAAGTGCATTTGAAGCATACAATGGCTGTGTGAAATATGCCATCTTATGCAATGACAGATCTGAACTTTAAATCAAGTTCTGTACAGATGCCTAACTTCTGGTTTGGTAAAAGCCAAATTCATCTACTATCTATGCCTCATTTCACTTTATTTAGTTGCATTTTTGCAGCTAGTTGCAATGGGGGCTTAACCCCAGGAAGATGGTGCAGGATAGGAGGGAAAAGATTGTCAGAAGAACATGAATTGAGTAATGCTGTCAACATCTTATCATGATGTATCCAATCTGGCCATCAGAACATGTCTGATCAACCACCAGGAATAGCCATGGAAACAGTGGTGAACAAACCCAAGCCTTTATGGAACTTATAGTTAAGGCTGCAAGTTTGTCCCAGAGGTCATGGAAGCCACAGTGTAGGAGGGTGGACACCCGCTCGGGCTCAGAGGGGTTTAAGATAGCCCTGGGAGAGGGTTGGGGCAGGGAAAGAGCTGGGCTGATTAGCAAAGCAGCCGCAGCTGGGGGCCATGCCCCAAACAGACCCAGCAGGCCTTATAAAAGCCAGGGAAGTCAGGAGCAGAAGAGCATTCTCTCTCTAGCTCTGAGAGGGAGGGACCTGGCTGCAGAGACCTGAATAGAGGACCTAGTTTGGAGCAGGGCTGGGGAAAGGCCAAGGGAGCTGAGGAGCTCTGGCCTAGGAAAGCCCCAGGCCCCAGCCCGGGGAGCAGCACAGAGCCCTCACCCACGCCCCAATCCCCTGCCCCAACCCAGTGAAAGTGAGTGAGAGTGTGGGAGAGCGAATGACGGGGGGGGGGCTTGACAGAGGGCCTCGGAGAAGAGGGGGGCAGGAGCGTGGCCTCAGGGACGTGGGGGCGGGGCAAGGGTGTTCAGTTTTGTGCAATTAGAAAGTAGGCAACCCTAGGCTGTGCACTGCTGCCCATGCCTCCCCAGCACCAGGGGGGTCCCAAGCTGCTCACCACCAGCCTCTCTGCCCCAAGCACCCCAGGGCCACCCCCGTCCAAGATTTATTCAGGGGTATATAGCGGAAGCTGTGAATTTTTGTTTACTGCCCATGACCTGTCCATGACTTTTACTAAAAATACCTGTGACTAAAACATAGCCTTACTTATAGTTAACCAAGGATCACAACACCCCCGACATCTACACTCAAATGGAACAAAAGCTCAAAACTAGCGTAGATGACTGAAAACTATTGTATCGCAAACCCTTAGAGCTAAATTCTTCTTCAGTTGAGACTCCTTTCCATTCACCAGGGTTAGTGGACTTTTGCTTTCCCCAACTATTTTCAGAACAGGCCCTTGCAGTCATTCTCCCTTTTCCAATCAAGAGATAAAGCTTTTCTTCCAGCTTCTGCCCTAACTGAGAGAGATCAGTGGGAAAAGATGAGGAGGCAAGAGGAGGGGAGAAATGAAGAAAGATGAGAACAGAGGCTGTCATGACTCGCAGGTAACTAACCTGGATCCGCAGGTTCCCTAGGGATCATCAGGCTCCAACCTCCAGTGATGACTTACTGGCATATCATAGAATCATAGGCTATCAGGGTTGGAAGGGACCTCAGGAGATCATCTAGTCCAATCCCCTGCTCAAAGCAGGACCAATCCCCAACTAAGCCATACCAGCCAGGGTTTTGTCAAGCCTGACCTTAAAAACCTCAAAGGAAGGAGATACCACCACCTCCCTAGGTAACACATTCCAGTGTTTCACCACCATCCTAGTGAAAAAGTTTTTCCTAATATCCAGCCTAAACCTCCCCCACTGCAACTTGAGACCATTACTCTTTGTTCTGTCATCTGCTACCACTGAGAACAGTCTAGATCCATCCTCTTTGGAACCCCTTTCAGGTAGTTGAAGGCTGCTATCAAATCCCCCCACATTCTTCTCTTCCGCAGACTAAACAATCCCAGTTCCCTCAGCCTCTCCTCATAAGTCATGTGTTCCAGTCCCCTCATCATTTTCGTTGCCCTCTGCTGGAAGCTTTCCAATTTTTCCACATCCTTCTTGTAGTATGGGGCCCAAAACTGGACACAGTACTCCAGATGAGGCCTCACCAATGTTGAATAGAGGGGAACGATCATGTCCCTCAATCTGCTGGCAATGCCCCTACTTATATAGCCCAAAATGTTGTTAGCCTTCTTGGCAACAAGGACACACTGTTCACTCATATCCAGCTTCTCGTCGACTGTAACCGCTAGGTCCTTTTCTGCAGAACTGCTGCCTAGCCATTCGGTCCCTAGTCTGTAGCGGTGCATGGGATTCTTCCGTATTAAGTGCAGGACTCTGCATTTGTCTTTGTTGAACCTCATCAGATTTCTTTTGGCCCAGTCCTCTAATTTGTCTAGGTCCCTCTGTATCCTATCCCTACCTTCCAATGTATCTACCGCTCCTCCCAGTTTAGTGTCATCTTCAAACTTGCTGAGGGTGCAATCCACGCCATCCTCCAGATCATTAACGAAGATATTGAACAAAACCGGCCCCAGGACCGACCCTTGGGGCACTCCACTTGATACCGGCTGCCAACTAGACATGGAGAACCGGGACTCCTTGAAACCCAGCTCACTTAGAACTCACCTCTGGGCCCCAACTGTTGGAAGGTTGGGGCTCCTGATTGGCCTACTTCCCCTGTTTATGCCAGAAGGAGGAACAGGAAGTCATAGAATCATAGGACTAGAAGGGACCCTGAAAGGTCATCTAGTCCAGTCCCCTGCACTTATGGCAGGACTAAATGTAACTGTTTAACTAGGTTCCACCCTGCTTTGGACTACACATCCAGCACTACCTGCTCCTGTCTCCGGATCCCAACCTGGTTTCCTGACTCAGCTTGATTCCTCGTATGTAACTCATAGTTCCTGACCTTCTGGTTCTGAACTCCAGCTGGCAATGGGGACCTGTGCCCACCCCACAAGATAACCTCTAGGCCTGACTGCCTACATCCCAGCCCTGACACTAGTAGACAGAACTCCAGCAGGGGACCCATGAAATAAAAAGAAAAGGAGTACTTGTGGCACCTTTTTGCGAATACAAACTAACACGGCTGCTACTCTGAAACCTGTCATGAAATAAAAGTGAGCTAGGGAAGGTTAAAGGACAAAGACAAATTTTGCTGCTCCCCCAAGGCACGGAGATGTGGAGCCTGCAGCAAGTAGAAAGAAAGCAGTACCCATTAATTTAGAAGAGGGGCTGCCTAAAGAGCAACATCAAGGTTCACTGCTGCTACAGGGGAGTATGGGAGTGATCCACACATCAGGTGAAAAAAGGAGCAAAATGTTTGAATACTCAGAAAATAAAAGTTTTTTTTATGTATTATTTGTCAATCTTCAGCCTTCTGGACCCTCTGCAATTTCCACTTAGTGACATTTTGTCAGCCACGTTCCATCTTGTTAGCATTCTAAAGTGGCACGTGACTTTGAAAAGGCTACAATATGTCTTCAAATGCAGTTATGTGGCTCCTATTTAAGTCAATGGGAACTGCCCTTGTAGCTACAGTCCTAAAGGACTATAATAAAAAACATCCTTGCTGGGGCTCTTTATTTGGTCTATGGAGATGAAGAAGCATCGGAAAAGGTGAGAGCCAGAGAGATGACCTACCTGAAATGGGGTCCCAAGTTGAGTGCTGGAGCAAAGGGTTTGTCCGTGACAATTGTGGTACCAATGCCAACAGCCTGGACTGGGATCACATAGGTATTGCTGTTTTGTATGAACAAGTTCACCTTGTCTTGGAATTTGACCGTGTCATCCAAGTTAGCAATCAGAGTCAGCGATACCTTAGCCTCCGGGGGAATTACACCTTCACTGGGCTCAATCCTCCACAATGAGTGACTGCAAGCCTGCAACAAGATCCAAAAGCTAAGATCAGAATAGAACCATTGGCCTCAATGTACCTGTGAGGCACTACAGGATATGATTAAAAGGAAGAGAAAGCAATGACGGGCATGACATTTCCACCAGCATCATCCTTAAGCTCCTGTTTCAAGAGAGACTAATTGTGTCTTCTACCCCAGATGTCGAGATGGCTCACTGAGGGATTCTGTTGAGGACAATCTCCAGCATCTTTTAATTGTACATTTGTGTTTTACAGCTCTGTATAATGCAGAAAGTGGGAAAGGCCATTAAACATGGTCTAGCACAGGGGTGGCCAACTTGAGCCTGAGAAGGAGCCAGAATTTACCAATATACATTGCCAAAGAGCCACAGTAATACGTCAGCAGCCCCCCGTCAGCTCTCCCCCCGGCACATTGGAAAGTTGGTGCCTGTAGCTCCAGCCCAAGAGTCGGTGCCTATACAAGGAACCACATATTAACTTCTGAAGAGCCACATGTGTCTCCGGAGCCACAGGTTGGCCACCCCGGTCTAGGAGATCCAGAAGGACTCACTCACAACCACCTGAAACAATACAGAAATATTTGAGAACATAGAATTTTTATGAAAAGCAGGGATTTGTTCACTGCTTAAAATGGACTGAAATGCTGTTTGTTTCAAGTGAGATCAGCTCTACTGAGTTTCTGTTCATCAGCCATGCAGCTCTAACATTATGACAGCCAACTAAATGGAGAAATACATCAGAAAACAAAAGAGCACATCAAAGTGCAGGAGCATTTAAAAGGATTCCAAATAATCTCCCCAAACAGTTTTAGGCTACTGCAGGGAGGGTGTCTGAGGAAGTGGGGAGAGCCAGATTTTACCTGAAAAGTGAAAATGATCCCATGGAACAAGTTCTTTTGGGGTTGTGCTGGTTTCTGACTGAGTGTAAGGGCCTCTCCCCAGTTCTGTGACAGGTTTGCTGCAGTGGAAGTCACTGCAGACTCAGGGCTTTAAAATTACATTAAATACATTACACTGGTAAAATTAATAAACTCAGTCAGATCCATTTAATTTGTAGCTCCCCACAGCCTCAGGGAGAGGAATCCTTAAAATAGAACCGCAAAGCAAGAGGAGACAGCATAGCAGAGGGCGGTCTGTTATGTCTAGCTCCAGTGCCATGCTTCACTGTCGAGATAAGGATGGATGCAGATCTAATTACCGGACCCACTTTGCTCCTGCACCTGCTGCACTCTCCCTTAGATACAGTCTACTCTTTTTTCTTTGGCTTTTGGATCTTGTGTTCCATAACTCTGCTGTTTGGACAGCTACCAGCGTGTTATCTGCCCCTTGTTTCAGATTCCAGGACCTTGTGTTTGAATGTAAAAAAAAAAAGCAAACATCATTCTGGGATGTATTAGCAGGAGTGTAGTAAGCAAGATACGACAAGTAATTCCTCCTCTCTGATTGAGCCTCAACTGGAGTAGTGTGTCCAGTTCTGGGTGCCACATTTCAGGAAAGATGTGGACAAACTGGAGAAAGTCCAGAGAAGAGCAACAAAAATGATTGAAGGTCTAAAAAACATGACCTCTGAGGGAAGATTGAAAAAACTGGGTTTGTTTAGTCTGGAGAAGAGAAGACTGAGAGGGGACATGAATCATAGAACTGGAAGGAACCTTGAGAGGTCATCTAGTCCAGTCCCCTGCACTCATGGCAGGACTAAGTATTATCTAGACCATCCCTGACTGGTGTCAGGGATTCACAGATATTAAGGTCACAAGGGACCATTATGATCATCTAGTCTGACCTCCTGCACAATGCAGGCCACAGAATCTTACCCACCCACTCTTGCGATAAACCTCTAGATAATACTGTCAGGGTGGTTAAGCACTGGAATAAATTGCCTAGGCAGGTTGTGGAATCCCTATCACTGGAGATTTTTAAGAGCAGGTTAGACAAACACCTTTCAGGGATGGTCTAGGTAATACTCAGTCCTGCCATGAGTGCAGAGGACTGGACTAGATGACCTCTTGAGGTCCCTTCTAGTCCTACAAATCTACGATTCCATGTGAACACCACCACTCTAGCATTCCCATTGAAATGCATGGGTGCTAAAGAAATCAGTGAATAAAGCGGTAACCATTGCTCACTCCCCCAGCCAAACCACAAATGCTGCATAAAGCCTTTTGAACTTTCTCCAAAGCATTACTGACCAAATGCATTCATTCTTTTAAGCTTTTGATCATTTAAAATGGATAACTTGAAGACAACGCACAATAGAGGCCAGGAGAAGCCTGCTTGTTCAATACACACATGGTGCCACCATCCCTCTCTACCTCTCCTGCACCCATTACACACCTGGTCACTAGCACTAGGGAAATCCAGTAGGGTGCAGCAAAACAGACTATTCTATTAGCATGTTCTATTTCAAGCCAGAAGACATTAGGTTTAGATTGACATTAATGTTCAATCTGTCTTCTGATTCATGCTGACACAAGGTAGCTGGCCTGAAAAAGAGACCTGACAGCTTTGTTGTAGAAGTGAATCTGCGAGTCAGGCAGCACATTGCACCACAAAAACTAACACTGAAGAATAGTAATGGAATGGTTAGATGAAGGCAGCTGTGTGCATTTCCCATTGTAACACAATGCAGACTTACAGTGCTCCAGCATCCCTATGGCTGACCGTTCAGGGAGGGGACATTAACCCTGGATAAAAAGGATTTGCATAACATACTAATTAGTTTGGTGCAGGTCCAAAGAAAGGGCCTACTGTTAGTGAACAGGACACTGTAATGATAGGAAAAAGATAATGAAGACATATGGGGCCAAACAACCTTCTGCCAACAACAGCGCGTGGCCCCAGAGTCAGAAAATCTGCTACAAGAAGGAGAGGTCACAACTTCCCCACCTCACACAGTGCCTGTAGAATTCCAGAGTAGGATCCCCCAAAATGGATATTAATAGCCAGGAAGAGGTCATGACCGGCACAACTGGAGCAATTAACAGCCTCAACCAATGAGGTTCCTATGGCACTCCAGCTGTTACTTAAAGTGCTCCCAAGCAAGGGTGACAGAAGCAAAGCCACTTGCCCTCTCTCAGGGAATGAGTCCATACTTGCACAGTCAGAAATAATTTACACCTCTCTGGACCACGACCGGACAACAATATTTGGAAATCATTGCCACAAGGGAAAGGACTGGCAATAAGAGAACTGGAGAGAGTAAGAACCAAAGGTGTGGACTGATGATTTATGATCAAGAGGGGAAAGATAACCTGGAAGTATTCAACCCAACTAGAAGTACTGAGTCATTATTAGATACTCAGCAAGTCAACTACCAAGAAATTTGTCTCTGGAAGAATGGAACAGTAAGCTACAGGGGATATACTTGATGAGTGTCCTTGCAGTATGAACCTAGCAGTTACCAAGAGAAACTCTTCAACCATCCTAAGAAGACAAGCAATTGTCACTGGTGACTCCATACTAAAAAGAATGGACAGAGAATTCAGCACGGAGCACAAGGACAACAGGTGTGTTGTCTCGCTGCAATGAAAATATGAGATATAACCAGCAATATTGGATAGGATTATGAGGTCATCTGGCAAGTCTCCACTGGTGATGATATACTTGGAACCAATGACTTCACATTGTGTGGAATTACACCAATTATAGAGGAGTTCAGGGACCTTGAAAGGGAGCTGAAGAAGAGAAAAGTCTAGGTAATATTCACAGAGCTCCTACTGGTCCCATGAGTGAGAGAAGGCAGAAGATACTGGATGAGACCACCACTGGCTGCACGATTGGGTTGTGAAGCTGAAGATTTGGGATTTGTGTCACACTGCGCCATATTCCAGTTGGAGAGAGTGCTGTACAAACAGGAAAGCCTGCATCTCACAGGTAGGTGGCTAAACTACTTGGTGGAAGACTAGCTAGAAGTCTTTGCTAAGAAGGAAAATGTGGTACAGGCTGAAATTCAGCATGTTATAAACAAATTGAGCTGATGTGACAAAGAATGGGAAGAGAAGCATTATTTCAGTTGCTGACATACCAATTCTAGGAGTCTGGGTAACAAGCAAGAAGAATTGGAAATTCTCATTGATGAGAAAAAACTTGATGTACTTAGCATTTATTGAAACCTGGTGGGATGATTCACATGACTGGAATATTAAAATCATTGATTATAACTCAGTTAGGAAGGATAGAGGGAGCAAAAGAGGTGGCACTTTACATTAAGGACATCATTATCTGTTTTAGAGTTATCAATAACTCAGAAGTGCAGGATCTTGAATGCATATGGGTCAATGTGCGTCTTTGATCACCATGGTCCTACAGATATCAACAACAGTATACTGCAGGTCTGGTGGAATTTTCAGAGAGCTTGATAGGAGGTCTTTCAAGCAGAACTAAAGATGTCTGTTAACGAACTGGCTGACTTGTATTTTTTATGTCCAGCCGACATAAATTACTCCTACTAAACTTTCTGTGAATTAGTTAATGCAGCTGCTAAGAAGTTAATTCCTGACAATATATACTTGGGTGATCACCAGAGACAACTAAGCTCTACCAGAAATTCATAAATTCTGGTAATGTCCAAGAGACCATTAATAAAAATAAGCAACTCAGTCAATTGCAGGCTCAAACCAGGTGTGATTGATGGAGAGAGACAGTCATAAAGATTCATTCTAGTTGAAAAGCCTGGAAGACTATCAAAAACTTTCTGGAGATTCCATCCTTGGCAAAAAGGAGTTTCCAATCACCACAAACACTATCGCATCCCAGCTAGTGCCTAACAGTTGTACACAGAACTTGGACAAGTCTTTCAGCCCTGTGGTCAGAATTGAGGTCACAGAGAGGTGGCAGGCTCCCAGTGTGGATTCAAACCTGATGGCTCCCTTTTCAGACAAAGAGCTATACCAGGCCATAAAGCTTATGGGAACAGGAAAGGCTCCATGCCAGGATAACCTTCATAGAATCATAGAATATCAGGGTTTGAAGGGACCTCAGGAGATCATCTAGTCCAACCTCCTGCTCAAAGCAGGACCTTCATCTGGAGTTCCTTCTTCATCGAGGCCCAAAAGTTGGCTGCTCTCTTTCTTTAATTGATGTTTCCAGGGCAACTGCATCTCAAAATTCTAGCGCATGGCAAAGGTCATTGCTATTCAGAATCCAGGAAAACTGCTGGAAGATCCTAAAAGCTATCAACCCATCTCTCTCCTTTATGTTACATAGAAGCTGATGGATAACTTGATTCTGATGTGCATCAACCAGGTTATCAAACCACTACTGCCTTCATTTGAGGACATTGTTCAGGCTGGCTTCATTTGAGGACATTGTACCCACGATAAAGTAATTCACCTAACACAAAACATCAAAGATTCCTTTGAGAAGGTGGGTGCCATTCTAGTGGACTTGTCAGCCACATGACACTGTCTGACATGTGATGCTGAACACTAAGTTGTTGCAGACTATTTCTGATAAGCTCGGTGTGGTTCATTATGGAAATGATGATGAATCAGAGCTTCATCTTGCAAGGTAGAGACAAAGTCAACCAACTTAGCCATCTGCATAACAGACTCCCACAAGGATCCATTCTAGTTACTCTCCTTTTCAACATATATATTTATGACCTATCAACAACTGAGGCAAATAAGTACATATATGTGGATGACATCTATCTCTCTGGTGTGGGTAACAATCTACACAATAACAAAGGGTCACTTAGCCAGGACATAATGTTCTGGCCACCTACCTTCCTCAGTGAAGATTTATACTAAGTGAGTCTAAGACGGTGGCCAAAACCTTCCATTTGAGCAATTGCCTACTGTGACAAAGTGGGAGGTTTTCTTGTACTTTCAATGGTTTATTTGCAGAGGGTGTGGGACTCAGTTCCCTTGTTTGTTACTGGTTTAATGAGATGGTGAGAGAGGGAGTTTGTTGTTACAGAGGGCCAGCAGTGGCATTTGGGACCTCGGACAACGTCCTGGAGAATGGATATCCTGGCAACTGGTGACCAGGAGGCCCACCTCAGAGTCAATGCCTGTTCTGGCCAGTGGAAGGACAAAGGACTGAGGAGAGAGGACCCCAGTAACCTGACCACCCAGTGGGGAAACAAAGGGTGGATGAGAGAAGAAGCTGAGAGGAGAGGAGACCCATGCAGCCTGTTTACCTGGGAGAGAAGACAAAGGACAGAGGTGGGACTTGGGGGAAGGTGATATGGATGCCCAGCTGGAAGGAGGGGGTTTCTGGACTGGGAAGAGAGAGCAGCCAGAGCCCACTTAGATGCAGGAGAGACCTAGATGTACTGTTGCTAGGCCCGAAGGCCCAGAGAGTTTCCTATCCTGTGTTCAGATATTCAATAAATCTTCCTGTTTTATGCTGGCTGAGAGTCACTCTGGTCTAGAGATCAGGGTTGAATCATTCTCTCTGGGAATGGAGGCCTCGGGAGTCCAGAGTGAGTGGACTCCCTGAGGGAGCTCATGGAGAGAGACAGGCATGCTGAGGGCTCAGAGAGGTATGGTTCCAGGAGGCGAAAGGGCCTACGGCTTGACCCCCAACAGAGAGTGGACCCCTGAGAAGGGCTGTCCCACTGAAGGGGGTTCCTCTCAGGGACCATACGGAGCCAGGAGAGAGCGTGAGTCCATGACACCTGCCCAATCAACCCCTCAGGCAAATGTTCTACAAACCTCCGTCCTGGCACTGGTATTTATTCCAGTGGAATATTGTGCAGCAGTTTGGGGCAGAAATCAGCATCTGCATCTCATTGATTTGAACTGAACACAGCCACCTATAGACTCACACACTTTAAGGTCAGAAGGGACCATCATGATCATCTAATTTGACCTCCCTGCACTTGTAGGTCACAGAACCTCACCCATCCATTCCTGTAACAGACCCATAACCTCTGGTTGAATTACTGAAGTCCTCAAATCATGGTTTAAAGATTTCAAGTTACAGAGAATCTGCCGTTTACACTAGTTTAAACCTGCAAATGACTCATGCCGCATGATGAAGAGGAAAGAGAACCCCCCCAGGGTCTCTGCCAAGCTGACCTGGTGGGGAAATTCCTTCCTGAACCCAACTATGATAATCAGTTAGACCCTGAGCATGTGGGCAAGACCCACCAGCTAGACATCTGGGAAAGAATTCTCTGTAGTAACTCAGAACCTCCCCATCTAGTGTCCCATCACCTGTCATTGGAGATATTTGCTGCTAGAAGTCACAGATCGACTACATGCCATTGTAGGAAGTTTCATCATACCATCCCCTCCATAAAATTATCAAGCTCAGTCTTGAAGACAGTTAGGTTTTTGGCCCCACTGCTCCTCTTGGAAGGCTGTTCCAGAACTTTGCTCTTCTGATGGTTAGAAACCTTCCCCTAATTTCAAGCAGTATTATTAGTAGTTGTCTTAGCCACAAATTAACATCTAATTTGTATGTGTTGGCTCACATAGCTCCCTCAAAACTTCAATGAGATGCTATCACCCTTAAAACTGCATGGAGGGCTATGACAGATGAAAACATCCTGCTGCATGCAAGGCTGACTATGGCTCCAACAGGTGCCAATAAGCAATGCATACTTCCCCAAAGAAGATCTGCCTGACTCCAGAAGAAAACACCTGCACCTGCAGTTCTTGTTGACTTGCCACGATTGTCTTCACAAACTCCTTTTAAAATGGCTGTTCATGCACTCCTGTCTAGCGCTGCCAGCCCAGTGCCAGTCGTGGATGAACAACAGCATAAAAGGGTTGATAGCTATGTTCTACTCGAGTGACAGCAACTCTGGGATAGAGAAGCAGGTCTGCTGACAAACTTCAGAAGCCCTGATTCACATCCTCTTGTTTGCAATCTGGGAAGCAGATCCTGGACTAGACTTAACAGGCTGCTGACTGGAACAGCCAGAGTGGATGACAATGCAGAAATTTGGCTTAGCCTGTTCTTCACAGTATGGCTATAGGGTAGTGATGCAGATGGTCAAACATGTGGTGGAGGAGTGCACAATTAGAAAACTGGAGGGTGGACTGCAACATCTGATTACCCTCAGTGATGGAGCAATCAGATGGCTGAACAACCGAGATCAACCTTTTTTCATTTGCAGACCGCTAAAATATTTCAAATGGAGGTGTGGGCCCCTTTGGAAATTTCAGACTTAATCTGCAGATCCTCAGGAGTCCATGGATCACAGGTTGAAAACCACTAATCTAGATAATGATTTGTGATGCGTACAAAAGAAGAATGTGCTAACTAATATAGCCCAGGACGGGGGAACTGGTAGGGATCTGTTACAGACCACTGAATCTAACCAGAAAACAGGATGAATTACTCCTTAAACACCTATCTATAACGTGTGGAAAGAAAAATGGTGTTGTTATGTGGACTTCCACTTGGGAGACATATGCAGGAGTATATGTCTCATACAGCCAGTAGTAACACATCATTGGAAGTTTTAAAAATTATGAATGATAACTTTTTAACAGAGAAAGAATTGCACCCATCATGAGGTATGACAGATTAAAAACTAGACGTTGCTGATTGCTTAGGGTCCAGTGATCATAACCTGCTTACATTCAATAAGGGCAAAGAGAACAGTCCCAAATGTATGCATCTATCTATCTAATTTCCCAAAGCTGAGGAAAGTTATGAGTGAAATTGATTGGTAGGAAAAATTTCAACAGAAAAATGTGAAAGAAAATTGAGTGTTCTTTAAGAAGAGTTTATTAGATGGCCAAAAGCCAAGATTTAACAATTGAGAAAGAGGACTACTTGACTAAAAGCCCATCCTGGTTCAGTGACCATGTGAAGGCAGCAATTATAAATAAAAAAACAATATGAACCCCATGGAAAAAGTGCAAACTGTATACAACTATTATACATTAGAAGTTATGAAGGGCAGAAAATTGATAAGGGACATGAGTTTGGAGCCATGACACTCAGTTCAGTTATAGCCAGCTAATTAGAAGGATTTGGCCACTTTGATCAGGGCCTTGCACCAGTGAAACAGAATTTTGGCCCTTCAAATCCAGCAGTGTTTAGTTATTCTTACCAGTCCATCTATCCAGAGTGACTACATTCTCTCAGGTGGGATTTTTAAACGAGGTGGCAATAGGCCCCAGTCCAACTCCAATACAGGTTTCTTACATGAAGCAACCTTTTCAGTCCCGTCCCCCCCACCAGTGAGGACTATGACAGTGAATGAAGAGTGTCAAGCTTAGAGTCTGAACAACATGAATCAAAGTAACTTCTAGACAATTACAAACACAATGCCCAGATTGCCAGGTACAGTCTGATCCTGAAGGACCATCACTCCTAGCAGCAGTTCTTAAGGAAGAGTCAAAAGAACAATGGAGAAGAGCACAACAGTGACAGCAGAGTCTAATGCAGAGCAAATGCTAGGCATAAGCAGACTAAGCAATTGCTTAGGGCCCCGAGCAGCTCAAGGAGCCCCCTTTTAGTTATTACTATGTGTTGTGGGTGGGTGGGGGGATATTCCTGCTTAGGGCCTCCAATGGGCTAGCACCATCACTGGTTAAATGGGTCATTAGCCTGGCAAGGAGATACAGTCCAGTGACCCTTTCAGTTGCACAATGGCCCCAACCTTCTGAGTGGCTGCTCCACAACTCTCATTTTCTTCTACCAGGGAAAGGAAACGCTGGGGAGAGAACAAAAACCTTCCGCAGAGAGCAGACCAACTGCAATTCAATATATCACCAGCCAACACAACAACGTAACCAATGAGGCCCTCATCTTGTACACAAAGCCCTAGGATTAAATCTAGAAAAAATGTGGCTGCACTTCTAAAAACGGAGAGACCTAGTGCAGAAAAGAGAAACAGCTCCTTTAACGGCAAAGATTAGAGAGATAGGAGCTTCCTCTTAGGAATGCCAGAAACACCATTGTAACAGGGTGGTAGCTTCTAGGACCCTGAATCAGAATTGGGTGGAGCTACCCTAAACTCCAGCACTAGAATCCTAAATAAAGATGCAGAGAAGTTACTGCTGACTCGTGCTGATAGGCAGATCGTGTTAGCTCCACCCAGGATGAGATAAGTCGGAGAGTCTCTCTGAGACAAAGGGAAATAGGCACTGAGACAGAGAAGATCCTGAAAGGAAATCCTAGGAACAGCCTGAGAGGAAGGATCATCTTGTGATTTCAGCACTCAACAGGGTTCTGGGTTCAATTCTTATCCTTGCTATAGGTTCCCTGCGTGACCACACTTATTATCTCTTTGCCTCAGTTCTCTATCTACAATCTTCCTTTCTTTCTTGTCTAGTTAAACTGCAAGCTCTTTGGGATAGGGACTCCCTCTTATAATATGTTTGTACAGCACCTATCACAATGGTGCCTCGATCTCCATTAGGATGTCTAGGCACTACTGCAATACAAATTAAGGGTGGCAGCTCTGGGGAGCAGTTAAGATTTATTTGCATTTTTATCAGAGTTACCAATAAAACCAAACCCAGGAAATATTTAAATTTGCAGCCAAAGGGCCTGCTTCATCACCCACTCAGATCAATGGAAAGACTCCTATTGCCTTCACTGTGTGTTGGATCAGGTCCAGAGATGTGGTATACAAATGGCACAGCAATCAACTGATCAAGTTGACTACCTTCAGGATTCACACCCTGGAAAGTTCTGTCTTCTGGCAAGTTTTAGAATGTCCTTTCCTTATTATAGAGACAGGCATTCCATCATGTACCCCAAATTAAACATGACTGTCCACAGCATTTTGGAATTTGGCAGGATAAAGAACAGCATGTCCCACTGGGCCAAGTACCATCCTCAGATGCACCCACACACTCCCAATGAACTGTCCCGGTGTTTTTAGCCTTTGCTTAAATGGTGCAAAATGTTCCCCTTTGTTTCAGCATTCTGGAGTCTATTGAGGATAGATCTGATCTTGGCATCAGGCAATTTGAGCATAAACATTGGTTGCAGGAACCTCATTAGCTTGCTCCATAGCAAGCAATTTGCACAGCAAAGTAGAATTTTCTGCTGAGATGAGGTTGTGTAGGTCTTTCTTAGTGATAGTCTCTCCTAACTGCTCACAAAGAAGTTAGCTCACAAAGGAAAGGTCCAACTAGATCAACTCGCTATTGTCATCATGCTCTAATTCCATCAGGATTCCTATGGCCTGAAGCTGACATGCATTCATCTCCATTTTACCTTTGCAGAGATAGTAATATTTAGCATTTCATAGATTCATAGAGTTTAAAGCAGAAGAGTCCATTAAAGTATCATATACTTACAGTATAGAGCACCTTCCACTGTCAAAGCACTCTACACATATTCACCAATTAACCCCCGTATTGTCCCCATGCATAAGTCCAGTATTCTGCTCATTTTATAGAAGGGAAACTAAGGAAGAGAGCTGAAGTGGCTTATCCATGGCCCTAGAGAGAGGATTAGATCTAAAATTCCTGGCTTCCAGTCCAGGACTTAGACCATTGGTTCTCAACCTTTGTAGACTATTGTACCCCTTTCGGAAGTCTGATTGGTCTTACGTACGCCCAAGTTACACCTCACTTAAAACTCCTTGCTTACAAAATCATACATAAAAATACAAGTGTCACAGTGCACTAGCCCTGAACAATTGCTGACGTTCTCATTTTGTCTGTAAGAAATTGTAGTTTGTACTGACTTTGCTTGTGTTTTTATGTAGCCTGTTGTAAAACTAAGCAAATATCTAGATGACTTGATGTACCCCTGGAAGACCTCTGCATAACCCCAGGGATACATGTTGAGAACCATTGACCTAGTACATTCCTCTCATGCTATATGCATCTAACATGCCACATACTCACACTATCGTTGTCCCAAAATCCGGACTTTTGGAGTCTGCAGCATTTAAGCCATTAGGTCACATTTTCAGATACTCTCTAATTTTGCAGGCACAATAAATCGATGCTGAAAACATTAGAGGTGCACAGTTGCACGCATATGTGCATAAATGACCAAACTGAGTGTGCAAATCAGTGCATGTGGCTAATCAGGTGCTTCAATAAACAATTATTTTTCTTCACATATCTTTGCAATTTTTTCTTTACAGAAGTGTTTTTGCTAATGACTTAATGGCCAGGAGAGAATCCCCTGAGACTGAGCTGTGCCTGACCTGAATCCACATGGGAGGTGGTGCTGTCCTTGTTTTTACTTGGATGTTTTCTTCTTTGAAATACACACAGAAACCCATGAATGGTATAGAGAAGGCAGACTGAGCCCTGCTATTTACCTTCCCTCCCAATGCATGAACAAGGGGACATGCTATGAAACTGAAAGGCAGCACATTTAAAACAGGTAAAAGGAAATAGTGTTTTACACAAGGCATAATTAATCTGTGGAACTCACTGCCACAAAGTATCAGTGAGGCCAAGAGCTTAATAGGATTTAAAAAAAGGATTTGCATTGATATGTATGAGAATTATTATTAATAGGAATAATATACTCAGCTCTTTTCATCAGTGGATCTCAAAGTGCTTTCCACAAGAAGTCAGTGGAACAGACTGGGAAACTGAGGCACAGAAAGGTGAAATGATTTGCCCAAGTTTACCCAGCAGGTCAGTGACAGAGCCAGGAACAGAACCCAGGTCTCCTGAGTCCCAGTCCAGTGCTCAATCCCCAACTACTTTAGGATGAACATTTATACTGAATATGAAGGCTCATGCTTCAGAACTTAAGGGAACTACTAACTGATGAGGGGTAGAAGAATCTTTCTGGTCGGCAGGTTATTCCATAATTTTCCTGCACTTTCCTCTGTATCATTTGGTACAGGCTACTGCTAGGGTGCTGGGTTAGAAGGACCCCCAGGCCTGACATGGGATGGCAACCCTGTGCTCCTACGAGCATTTCACCACATAATTTTTCCTGTAGAAAGTTGGGAGAGCCTGGAGTTGATCCCGCTGATGACTGCAGGGTCTGTATGTTTGCAGTCATAGTTTGTTACACGATCCCCTGCTGGGTTTCAATCAGTATATCTTCATTTACATCAATGGAGTTGTGCCAAAGGTGATGGTCTGGCCCTTGAAGTCTTTAGGGCAAGGACTAGGTCTTCACGTGTGTTTGCCCAACACTAGATCAATGGGGCTATAAGCTTGATGAGAAATGCTAGGGTGCTACAGCAATGGAAATGGTCAGTAATCACAGTGCAAACTATAGGTCTCATCCTACGTTTAACACTCTCATTTCTTACTTGCTGCAGTCAAGCATGCCAGTGTTTGCCTGCACCCTGCCAATAGAAAGCAGCATGCAAACAAACACTGACAGATTAATTGTTCAGCTGCTTGAGAAAAATCATAATTTACAGCACACTTAAAAACAACTCATTTGCCAAGTTTCAGAGTAGCAGCCATATTAGTCTGTATTTGCAAAAAGAAAAGGAGTGGCACCTTATAGACTAACAAATTTATTTGAGCATAAGCATTTGCCAAGGGCAGGCTGCTCAGACTTCATTGAGAGCAGTTGGACGATGCTAAGAACAATACAAATACACTCTTTAAAGTAAAGAGCCTTCCCTCCCCCATGCCCATCCAATTCTGTCAGCTGATAATGAAATCTTCAGTCAACCGGAACAAGTAATAGAGGCAGCATCCATTTATCTGTGGCGTTTTTAAGTTTCACTAAAAGTTGTTGCTTCTATCCATATGGCCATCTCTTTATTAAAGCCAATCATGGGAAAAGCTTGAAACAATAGGGTGTGACTTGGTAAACGGAACAAATTCTGCACTAATGAGGCGAGATGTACACAAGAGAAAAGGATGCATAACAAAGTTCTGTTTCCCTGTGTGCTCTGTGATATTGACTGGGAGTCTTTACAAGCTGCGCTACAATTCAGCAAACATCTATGCCAATGAAACCCATTAATTGCAGAGGAACTAGCTGCACTTTTGTATGAGCTAAACTCTGTCTCTTCCTCCAGCTGAATTTGAACCTACCTCCAGTGGCCGGTCTGCTTTGGGATTAAGTAAGGTGGTCTGTTCTCCTCCCACTCCCCCGGTGCCAAGTGTCTTCAGAGGTGGCTTTGTAGTTGGCTCCCAAGCCAACTAGGCACTATCTACTGGAACCCTCACTTCTTCCCCCTTCAGTCCAGCCAGATCTGCAAGGATGACTCAGCAGCCTGCTCCCCATCCCTCTGATGCAGCAGAAATAAGTGCCCCTGGTTCTCAAACTGTTTTAAAATGTAAAATAGGGTGTAAGTTAGAGGTGAGTCACAGAGTGTCTTGACAATTTAAAGAAGCTAGTCAGCAACCCATTGGAAGAGCTTCCTGCTGCAGCAAAGTGAGGGGAAAATCAACCACCAGCCTGCCCTTCCAATCCAGGAGACTCACCTGGAGGGAGGGAGGGAAGGAGGGGCATGTTTGCCCACCCCTTGAAACCTGGAAATAGGGTCCTAGACTACAGGGAGTGAGTGGTACCAGGAGGCCAGTCTCCTGGATTAGACCTGTGGGCATGGGCCATTGGACTGTTCCCACAAAAGAAGACATAACCATGGATCACAATGGTTTTCACCATGATGGTTTCTTCTACATTTTCTCTTCTCTCACCAAGAGCAAATTGGAACACAGGGTGTGTAGTACTGCACCACCCCATAATCACCATCAGAGACAGAGAGCTTCTTAATGAGGCTTTGATCCCTAAACCCTTTAGCACCCATCAACCCTTAACTAGGATGTCGGGCTACACAGGAAGACTAGGACTTTAAAAAGCCCACTCCTAAACAACCAGTGGAGCTAGCGAACAGGAGCAGCTAACACAGGAGTTTTGCGAGGGACTACTCCAGGTGAAGAAGGAGCAATTAAGTGACCCTGGGGGTGGGGTGGGTGGGTGGGTGACTGTAGTGCTGTCTGTAGTGTCTGGTTTTGTTTGTGGTGTGCTTGTTGTTTTATCGAAATATACTGTGTGGTCTGTTTGTTTGGGGACCGTGTACTGAGCCTAGCGGCGTGCTAGGCAAGGCTGATAGCTTCTTAACGAGGCTTTGCTATGCCCATTAGCACCCATCAACCCTTAACCAGGGGGAGGGCCTACTTAGGAAAACCCAGGGCTTTAAAAAGCCTGCTCCTAAGAGATCAGAGAAGCTAGTGAACAGGAGTGGCTAATAGGGGAGTTTTGCAAGGGAGTTTGGGGGAGGCTAGATACACTTAACATTCCTTAAACTTAGGACAGAAGAATCCCATCCACCTCTACAGGCTGGGGACCGACTGGCTAAGCAGCAGTTTTGCAGAAAAGGACCTGGGGATTACAGTGGACGAGAAGCTGGATATGAGTCAGCAGTGTGCCCTTGTTGCCAAGAAGGCTAACGGCATATTGGGCTGTATTAGTAGGAGCATTGCCAGCAAATCGAGGGAAGTGATTATTCCGCTCTGTTCGGCACTGGTGAGGCCAGATCTGGAGTACTGGGTCCAGTTGTGGTCCCCCACTACAGAAAGGATCTGGACAAATTGGAGAGAGTCCAGCGCAGGGCAACAGAAATGATTAGGGGGCTGGGACAAATGACTTATGAGGAGAGGCTGAGGGAACTGGGCTTATTTAGTCTGCAGAAGAAAAGAGTGAGGGGGGATTTGATAGCAGCCTTCAACTACTTGAAGGGGGGTTCCAAAGAGGATGGAATTAGACTGTTCTCAGTGGTGGCAGATGACAGGACAAGGAGCAATGGTCTCAAGTTGCAGTGTGGGAGGTCTAGGTTGGATATTAGGAAAATCTATTTCAGTAGAAGGGTGGTGAAGCACTGGAATGGGTTACCTAGGGAGGTGGTGGAATCTCCAACCTTAGAGATTTTTAAAGCTTGGATTGAGAAAGCCCTGGCTGAGATGATTTAGTTGGGGTTGGTCCTGTTTTGAGCAGGGGTTGAACTAGATGACCTCCTGAGGTCTCTTCCAACCCTAATCCTCTATGATTCTATGAAACTGAAAGCCAAAAACACTCACTGCTAAAAACAAAACATCAACAAAGGAACAAGCTGCAGGAGTAAAAAGAGAACAACAACAGCAACAGAGTGGGGGTGTCATAAATATAAAGGGAAGGGTAAATACCTTTCTATATACAGTGCTATAAAATCCCTCCTGGCCAGAGGCAAAGTCCTTTTACCTGTAAAGGGTTAAAAAGCTCAGATAACCTGGCTGGCATCTGACCAAAAATGACCAATGAGGGGACAAGATACTTTCAAATCTGGAGGGGCAGGGGAAAAGGCTTTTGTCTGTCTGTGTGATACCTTTGCCGGGAACAGATCAAGGATGCAAGCCCTCCAACTCCTGTAAAGTTAGTAAGTAATCTACCTAGAAAATGCGTTAGGTTTTCTTTGTTTTGGCTTGTGAAATTTGCTGTGCTGGAGGAAATGTGTATTCCTGTTTTTGTGTCTTTTTGTAACTTAAAGGTTTTGCCTAGAGGGATTCTCTATGTTTTGAATGTGACTGCCTGTAAGATTATCTTCCATTCTGATCTTACAGAGTTGTTCTCTTATCTTTTTTGTTCTTCTAATAAAGTTCTGTTTTTTAAGAATCTGATTGTGTTTTTGGGGTGTTAAAAATCCAAGACTGGTCTGTGCTCATCTTCTTTATTCTCAAGCCTCCCCAGGAAAGGGGGTGTAAGGGCTTGGGGGGTATATTTTGGGGAAATAGGAACTCCAAGTGCTCCTTCCCTGATTGGTTGTTAAATCACTTGGTGGTGGCAGCATTTAACTAATCCAAGGGCAAAAACTTTGTGCCTTGGGGAAGTTTTAACCTAAGCTGGTAGAAATAAGCTTAGGGGGTCTTTCATGCGGTTCCCACATCTGTACCCTAAAGTCAGAGTGGAGAAGGGGGCTATCCAGTTTATTGCACCCAGTGCAGCTTGTATGGGCACTTGGCGTATGTGTGCATTTGGTGCAAGGAGCTTCCAGCCCTCAGAGACTGTGTACGAGCTTTGGAGACCAGAGTGGCTTAACTGGAGGAGCTGGGGAAGACAGGTACACAGATGAGACTTTCTGGGACACAGTAGAATAGTCCCACCCCTGGTCTGACAGCCTCTGTACTGTTGAGAAGGATGAAAGTCTCAGGGAAGGAGAATATCCAACTGGAGCAGAGGGAAACGATCCCATAGTTGTGACATCCTTCCAGATCATAGAATCACAAAATCATAGAATATCAGAGTTGGAAGGACCTCAGGAGGTCATCTAGTCCAACCCCCTGCTCAAAGCAGGACCAACCTCAACTAAATCATCCCGGCCAGGGATTGGTCCTGCTCTGAGCAGGGGTTAGATGAGATGACCTCCTGAGGTCCCTTCCAACCCTAACTTTCTATGATTCTATGATCAACAGAATCACAGAAATTAGAGATGGCGAGAAATGTATTAGTTCATCTAGTCCAGCCCCCTACCCCTATGCAGAATTGTTCTTAAAAAGGCATCGAGAGCATCTCTTTCCTTGGAAGACTGTTGTTTTGGGGACAAATCCTGAAGTCCTTACTTGGGGCTTGTCTGCATGGAAAGTTACTGTGTGGCAAGCCGGGGTGGGGGGGCATCTCCATCACACTAGGTTGCCATGCAGTAACATCCCATGTTGACACTGCAACAGTATAGTGAAAGTCCTTCTATGCAACTTGGCTTAGTACTACTTGAAAATGCACCATAGCAGTGCCCATATGGGATGTTACTGCACAGAAAGCTGGTGTGTTGTCAGTTCACACCTTGGCTTGTTGCCAGTAACTCACCGTGCAGGCATGCCCTCAGTCAAAACTCTCCTTGAAATCAACAGGGACTTTGAAATCAAGGGGGATTTTACAAGAGTGGGTGCACCCTAATGATGTGTGCAGAGAGCAGATCCTACATCATGTACAGATGCAATATGTATAAATTCACAAGCCAACTTACAAAAAGTTTCACTCTTTTTGCTTTTAGACTGGTGTTTTTGGTACAAACAGGCTTTGCATCTTTACTGATCTGCTGATGGGAGTGACTCAGCATCCTATGCACACCAATCAAATCTACGTGTCCATGCTGGAGTAGAATAAGGGCTTCTATAGAAAGGGAATCCTGATGATAACTATTTACCTAGCTGTTTATTTTAGATGAGTTGCTACCAACATTTAGGGCACAATATTCAAAGGGATCTGAACCTGGCCTTTAAATTTGTGCCTGAAGATCCAAATTTCTACATATGCATGACAACGGTAGACACAAATTGTTAACTCCAACCACCCGCTCTGAATGCACAACTTTTGAGGCCATTTTAGCCTGAACTCTCTCTGTCCCTGGCTAAACTTAAAGCTAGAAACAGGACATCATGTAGGTTGTTTGGATGAATCCACGGGACCTCTGAGCAATTCCACTGGGGACATCAGTCCATGTAAGTTGCAACGTTAGTGACAATGTTAGCGGAGAGAAATGCTTGGCTGAGTGAATCACCGAGTCCTTGCTTCCCCATAGTGTCCCAGCAGTGTGAGATTCCAAGCACACCTTTCATCTTGATGGAAAGGGGTAGTACACTGCAGCAAACAGGTCACTGTTGTTGAAAGCAGTTCACCCTGTGACAGATCCGGTGAAATTTAGAGGCTCTAAATTTCTAAATTTAATTTAGAAATTAAGCAGGACTGTGTAGATTTGTACATTATAGATAGTTTTGGGTAGTTGTGTATTCTACACCCATATGATCTCCAATCATCAGACCTTTTCAGTGTGTTTTCATAAAGACCTCCTTCCCCATAAAGCAAAGAAGTTACTGGAAAGCTGGCTGACCGGACAGGAACAGCAACTTGCACACACTAATTAAGACCAAAGCAAGTAGGATGAAGATGGACATACCCATGGAGGTCTTTTCTCTTTACATTTTGAATGCTATCCCCACCTGCCTTTATCTTCTGCTGTTGTTTGCTGCTAAATCCAATCTTCTTCAATCAGCCGAGCTGCCCATCTGAGCCCAGTAAGGTGGATGACCCATCAGTGCTCCATAAACTTCAATCAATAACCATTTCTTAACAAGTGTGAGCTGCAATCAATAGGCCTGACTTCAAAGATCCAGGGTTTCATGATTTGCTACTAAAGGGGGGAGGGGGTATCACAAGGGTCTGCCCTGCAGAAATATCCAAGCAGTGAAACAAAATGGCAGCTATGGGCATCCTCTAAGCCAGTAAAGGAAGCACTGGATTTCTTCAGAAGTTCAGACAGTCATCCTGAAAAGAAAGGCCCCTACTATGGGTTGCTGCCTATTTTTCTCCAAATTTCAATATCTGTCTCTCACGCTTGTATCTACCATTTTCATCACAGCAAAACAGGTGAATAAATGATGGGTGATCTACCAGCGAACCTGATGGTGTGGTGCAAATCCTGCTCTAAGTTGCATGTGTAAAGTACATCTGAGAGCAGATTTCAGCCTACTGGGCAAAAGTGAGATCTTTCATCTTCCCTTTCCCTACAATATAGACAGTGCACCATCCACATGGTGAGCTATCCACCAGCCATAAGGGACATGTTCCAGTTGTTAAGTGCAAATCTTGCTGCCATCACTGTTATCAAAGCTGAGGATCACAAAGTGTTCTTATCACCAACTATAAGGGACACAGAGAGGGATTTCCACAACCCATTTAACTAGCAGGGAGCATGCCATGCTGGTTAAGCTCAAGGAAACTCCTCTGGCCAAACCCAGGCTGGCACAAGCAGGCACAAGACTCCCTAGCCTCCTCACCTTCGGCAGCCCAGGCAGCCACTCTTACAAACCTTCCCTTCAGTACCTGCTCAGGAGGTAGCTAAGCTAAAGTTACTCCCCTGTTCACTCAGAATCAGGCCATGCCCCTGCACCCCATCACAAGGTACATCTATACGGCAGTCACAGGTATGATTTGCACCTCGTGTACTCTAGCTAGCCTGTTAAAAACACAAGTGAGGACATGATGGCAGGGGCTTCTGGATGGGCTGCACAAGTCAGTATGTACCCAGGGCATATGTACAAGTCAGTATGTACCCAGGTGAACTTGTGCAGCCCACAGTGAAGCTCACCCTGCTATGTCCTCACTACTGTTTTTAGCATGCTAGCTAGAGTACAGCTAGTGCTCGTACATCTACACAAGCTGCAAATCACACCCAGGGCTGCAGTGGAGATGGACCAGTAGACACCTCTGGGTATTGTGGAAACTGAAATATGAGGAAGTGCAAGAAAAATATTTCTTCAGATGGTTAAGAATCATAAAGGACTCTCACCAAAAAAGTAATAAGGAAAAACTGTGCCTGACACAGGGAGACAGGAGAGATATGGCAGAGATGGCATCACTGTGAAGCAACCTGCCACCAACTGGGGAGAGACCAACGGACTGAGGGGTGCAAACTCGAAACACAGAGCCTGACCCCCTTCCTGGCTAAGGCATCCCCACCCCTGACAGACTCTGGAGGGGTCTGACTTACACTTTAGAACACCTGCATAGCCTGTCAGGTTGAAAAAGTCTCACTGAATTGAACTGTCTTTTCCCTATAACATTCCCCAAAGACCCAGAAATACTCTGCAATGCCACAAAATACGAAGATATTGCAGTGCATTCTCAGCATTTATGTAACTTAACAACACAGCTCCCTTTACAAACAAAGTAGCTTCTATGCAGCAATTGAGCTGCCAAAACTCCCAATGGGAGTAACACCACTAAAAATCCAGCTCACCTCTCCATTAGTAATTTGTGGATGATCCCTCGCATGCGGTTTCCCGTACAGCTAAAAGCTTTGTGAACAAATTTTGAAGCACAAGTCAGAAGTCAATGTGTGCGGCCCAGTTAAGGGGATCTATGCAGAAGTGCTTACCTTTCAGGAACAAAGAGATAAGATGTCTCTCATATAGGTACATAAACATGATTAGCACAGCTAAACTCCCGGCACTATATCAAGAGAAAGGTTATAAAGAAGATCAAGTGCCAAATTCTGCTTTTAGTTGCATCTATGAGATCCCAGTGACACTAATGGGGTGACTCAGGTGCACGTCAGAGCAGACTCAGCCAGCCACTTTGGGGAATTATGTCATGCCCATTTCATTCTCTCTTTGAGATAATTTTAGGAGAATGTTGCATATAAAGTCAAGTCACAGACTGTTAGACTATATATTCCAAGCTACATGTTCATTGTAAAATAGCCCCACCGTGCACTTACCATCTGTGCCCAAAATGGTGCAGGAATAACAGTCTGATTGGAGAGGTGGAGCGTACAGGAAGCATCCTTTAGAACCTGGATATTGCCAAAATCTATCTGAGCAGGATCCACGTAGACAACTGGGCCTTCACCAATGCTCACTAAATGGATCTTCTGCTCCAGGAAACGGGGAAACAAAAACAGGGAAAGTTGAAAGGGTCCAGCTAGCTCTCATTGTTCTCCTAGACTGTTTTCAATCCTTGGATACAAAATGGTAGGGAATGACTGGAGTAGACCTGGGATTTTGAGTGATCTTCATGTGAAGAAGGTCATCCATTCAGAATGGTTATCTGGTGATAGAGAAATCCACCTCCCTGTTTGTCTTGCTCCACCAAACCAACTGCATTTGTCCTGAAGCTCCCCACTTGTACCTATTCACCTCTCCCTCAGCTTCCCTTTCACCATTGCCACCCCAGCTTACCCCTTCTCAACATTTTCCCATCCTTCCCTCTAACTTTTTCTGCTGTCACATACTCACCACTGGTGTAAATGAGGAATACCTCCATCAGAGTTACTCTGGTGTGAGTGTGAATCAGACACTTAGGTTTTAAGCTCTTTGGAGCAGGGTTCATGTCTTGTCTCCAAAATGCCATGCACATTATGGAGCTGTATAAGTAAAGAATATTAATTATGTCACCTGAACTGTAATTGTCTCTCCTGAATATCTGTGATCCTGACAGTATTCTCTATCTTCACTATGGATCAGTTCCAGGAGTCGTGGAGGGGTAGGTGGCAGGCGTAGAATGGTGATCTGTTATCCAATCACTTTCCCAGAGCATTAAAAGCAGCTAATGGTTTAAATGTTTAAACCAGTCTTTTTGCTGTAGGAGACAGACTGCACAAGACCAAACGACCTTACTATCATGGACCAGGTCATAGGCAGTCAGACCTAGTGGTCAAAGCAGTGGTGATCAGGCCTAGTGGTCAGAGCAGGAGTCACGAACCAGGTGTCAGCAACAAAGCCAGAGGCAGGAGTTAAGCCAAGGGTCAGAGCCAGTAGCCAGGGGTGGGGCTCAGAAGCAGGAATCTGGAACAAAGCAGGAGGGCAGGGACAAGACAGGACAGGAATGCAAGAATCAGGATTAAGTCAGGGCTCAGGAGTCAGGCCTGAGAAGGCAGGGTCCAATGTAGCAGCCACCCAGGGATTTGCCTAGTTGCTCAGACAAAGTCCTGTGCCTCCTTCCAGCTTAAATAATGAGTCTGAGCCAATTGGAGAGGCCAGACATGACCTGCAATTGAGATCTTCACGGGCAGTGCCTATGGTGAGCTGAGGTCCAGCAGTCCATACTCCCTGCTGGTGGAGATGTCAGATGATGGCTGTGATCTGAGGCCTGCTAGAGAACCACAGACCTGGGTTCAAGACCTGTGATTCCTTCATGACTACTCGTAAACTGAAATCAAATAAGTAATAAACCCCCAGAGTGACAAGATGTTATGTGATTCATGAAAGGGCAAAGTATATTATTTAGACACAAAGTTCCAGTCTATCCTGTAGGGCACCCTGAATGACATCTGGCTCAAGAAATGGCATTGGCTGCTCCTAGAGTGACCCACATCTAGTCCCACTAGGGTGACCAGATCATAACAGTAAAATATCAGGACACGTTGGGATGCCATCAGCCCTACCCACAATCCGCCCCAGGTCTCAGCCCTCCCCGCACCGCGCCCTTCCTCATCCCCCAGCCCGCCACTGGCTTGCTGCGTCCCTCCTCAGTCCCCCACCCACCGCTTGCCTCTTCATCCCCCCTGTTCACCACTCGCCTTTTCACACCCCCGGCCCACCACTCGCCCCTATGATGCTGACTTCCCCTCTGCCCGGTGGGTGCTCACCTGCACCGCCCTTGCCCTGCCCCCATTCCACCCCCTTCCCCCACATCCCCGCCCCACCCTGCCTCTTCTCCGCCTCCTCCCCGCCCCTCCCGGAAAGTCCTAATTGCCAACAAACAGCTGTTAGGTGGCGGTAAGCACTGGGAGGGAGTGGGAGGAGTGGGGACGCAGCACACTGATGGGAGGAGAAGGAGGCGAGGAGGGGGAGCTTGGCTGCAATTTTCCCCAGTGGGTGCTCCAGCCGCAGAGCACCCTCAGAGTCGGCGCCTCCCTCCCGCTCACCTCCTTATCTGAATATTGGGACAAATGGCGTCCCAATCACACATTGATCGGGACGTGGGACAAAGGGTTAAATACCGGGACAGTCCCGATTTTATCAGGACATCTGGTCACCCTAAGTCCCACTCAGCTGGAAAAATGCCACCAAAGCCTAGTGTACTCTGCATGGGTTCCTACACCAGCCCCATCAGACTGCCTAAGAGTAATATCCAGCGGCTGCTGGTGGCTCACTCGCCTCCATTGCAGACCTGCAGTGGCTGTTTCCCCCAACATGTTGGAGAGAGCAGGAGCATGAGAAGGAAGTCATTGATAACTCAGTTCCCACACCTGGAGACATCATTTCCAGGACTTCCTGGAGAGCAGGATTTTGGGGCAGTGTGGAGGAAGAGGATGGGCCTGTCAGCCTGGCTTTCTCTTCTGGAAACGGCAGTATTGTTGGTGGAGCTAATGAAATCCCTTTCTAAAGACATCAGGATCTTTCAGACACTTCTTTTTCATACTAGGCCTCATTATGAATGGAACAATAGTTTGTGCAATTGTTAGGAAAACTTGTGTTTGCCTTTCAGGCTCTGAATACACTTGGGAAGCACAGCTCTGCTACTGTACTTGCACTTTAATGTTTGGAGAGGATACCTTGTTGATAGAGAAGACTGTAGAGAACAAAAAACACATAGGAAAGAGTTCCTGTAGAGTGTGCATTGATAAACACTTCTCCTGAGAGCATATCTAAGTTTTTAGTGTGTTCTTCCCCGCAGAGCAAACAAATGTAGCATGTGTCCTTCCAGGATGTTAACCTTTAGTGTTCTGTCATTCATTTTCTACAGAACACCCAGTAAGGAAGACAGGACACCTAGAATTCCTAGCTGTGTCAAATTGCACTGGACATGTACATTTGCTAGATGTCTATGGTATGTCATTCAGCAGGGAATTGGTTAATATTTTTAAAAATGCTTCACTTAAACCATTCACAAAAGTGCTTTTAGCAGCAACATTTAACAGGCCATTGCTCACAAGCAAAATGATATAAAGGGAAAAGGAGGACGAGGGGGAAGACATTGCTATCAGTAATTTTCCATGGGCTCAAAGATCTTGCTGGCTCTGTTGATGGGGACTCAGTGTCAGTTTCAATCATTTGGGAATGAATGGTCTGTCCTCTGGCAGTCAGCTATAGTACTGAATGACTACCTGTTTTGATAGCAGCCAGCTGCAAAATTGCTACCTGTGGCAGGCTGCAGGCTGATATGCCACAGGTAAACCCCAGGCTGTACTGTACCAGCTCCCTAATACACAGGATTACTTGCAGCAAATTGAAACTGACATCCAGTCACTTGCTAGTAAAACACAAGGCAACACAGCCATGAAGGGTCAGCCTAGAGAGAAGGATGTGTGAAAGACTGCACTCTGAGAAGGGCTATAGCAGACTCAAGCTGTTGGGCATTATTAAGCAAAACATAAGAACATAAGAAAGGCCATACTGGGTCAGACCAAAGGTCCATCTAGCCCAGTATCCTGTCTGCTGACAGTGGCCAATGCAGGTACCCCAGAGGGAATGAACAGAACAGGTAATTAAGTGATCCATTCCCTGTCGCTCATTCCCAGCTTCTGGCATAACATAAGATCATAGGACCATGCTCTTCTTTCTGTTTCACTGATCTAAAATTAGAGTGACCCCACTGAACTCAACAGAGTTACATCAGTGCAAGAGAGAGCAGAATAAGGCCGACACATCTGAAACCAACCATCAGTAGAGTGCTTAGCCAGCTGTTGGCCATACTGCTCACAATGTTCCACTAGTGGGGACAAGTCTGGGTGGCCAGAATGGGACCCACTAAAAGTGTGTTAAAGCTGCAGGGCAGAGCTTGGACAAAATTCAAACCTGAGGCAGCTTTAGCAACAAGACATGCATGTGTGTACTGTACTTAAGCACAGCGAGCTTTCTATTAGCACAGCTCAGATGTTTGCTGCAATTGAGTGAAAGCCAAATGCTATGCATTAAACTCCAACTTAATGGGCACACTTATGAGGTTACTGGAGTGCTATTAGTTTTCCCTTAGAAATTATTAAGATCCCATAATTCACAGAGCTCCCATTGGGGTAAGGTCTGACATATTAATTCACATCATTAAAGCGAGGCTATGGCTGAAAGTACACATCATTAATCCAAGGGTAAAATCTTTACAAGATCACCATAGTTTGAAAAACAAAACAATCACTAAACGGTCAGGAAATTCTAACTGTGAGAAGCTCCCACTCCCCCCACTTCTTTTTGTAATGTGTCTTAACTTTACAAACCACTTATTTGGCTAACTTCAGCCTTGATGGCAAAATTCACCTTCCTCCATTGACAAAGCCGCTAGCCATTGGTCTACATTCTAATGCAAAGGAAAGGGTTGGAGACCTAGGTTAAAATTTTCAGTGCAGTCCAGGGGAGATAGCTGCACACCTTCCATTCATTTTAAAGAAAGCCCACATCCTTTGGATTGCTTTGAAAATGTCAGCCTTACTTTTGGTTAATGGACGCTTAGGCTTTCAGCAGTCCTTTGACATCCTAGGTCATGCTCATCAGAGATGACAAGCCATTCTGTCATCGCTATTTCAAAAGTTAATGCCATTTTAAATTAAAATTTAATTAACTAAACTTGATTTAGCTCTCAGCTAGATTAATTCAATAAATACATTTTATCACTCACCTATCTATCTTTTTTTTTTTTTTGCTAGAAGGTGGTAAAAAACCCCAGGAAGCCTCTTGGAATTCTGACAAATAACTCTATTTTTTGGGTGTCATAATTCAGAAACCACTTGCCCATACTAGTTCACATTTGGTAGAAAAAGTCTATTTTCACTCCAGTTGCAACCTACCAATTTTACGGCTGATATGGCATTCCTTGTGGATTTTAATACAGAGGCTACAGTGGCCCATAATGGACTGAATTCAGAAAAGCACTTAACCACATGCATCAGTTGATTCCTGTCAGGACAGTACTTAAGGAGCTGCTTTTTGTAAGTGTGTAAGAGGATTTAAGCATGTGCTTAAGGGCTTTCCTGAACAGGGTTGCTTTCTCAAATTGAGGCCTTTATTATGCAGTGGTTATGGTTACTCTGTAAGTATACAACAGACTTAGAGACAAAGGAATTGCAGTAGTGGCTTAGACCAAGGGTTAATCTACAAAGATAGGCAGTTCCAGATATTTCCAGATATTTCCAGTACTCTCCATAATGACCAATGGAAACATCTGCCCATAAGAAAAGTTTCCTTCCTATCCCCAGGCAGTCAGTTCTTGGCTTATGTAATGAATCATGAGGGTTTATAGCTTTCCTTTTTTATTCTCTCTCATTATTCATATAACATCTAATCTTTTTGGAATCATACTTAGCTCCTGGTCTGTATGATTTCTGATGGCAATGAGTTCTATAGGTAGTCATGTTAGGTGAAGCACCTAGAGGGGAGTTATTTGCCTGACTCCCAGTGACTACCCTTAGGTGCTTCCGAAAATCCCTGCCATGCTATGCAAAAGATTTACATTTGTGGCCTTTCCATTGTGCTGACTGTCCCTTTCGATGTGAACTATAGCAAATGGTCTGAAATGCCCATTTACCTTCTCTGCACTAGTCATTACTTGTATGCTCCTATCATGCCCCTTCAGAAGACACAGTCCTGCAAGGTTCTAAGCTCCCTCCATTCGTCTTGACTTCATACAGTAGTGAAGGGCACTCAGCACTTTCTGGGATCAGGCCCATAGTCTTCTTGCCAACTGAAACAGGTTTGATCTTTCCTGACTCTCCTCGTTATTGGTATGAGCAGTGCAATTAACCTCAAAACATCTGACTTTTATCATCAGTGAGGTGATATCACAGTGATATTTACACTCTAATGACATAAGTTTACTACTGCAGCTTTTGAATTCACCAGAAAAATCCCTGGAATTGTAAAGAACTAGACTGTCTGAATACAAACGTGCTGTGTGCGAAGACCACCCTCAGTACGTCTCCACACTCCAGAGAGAACATTGATTCAGACACAAGGCATATTTCATCATCAGGTTCTCACCAGGGGGGATTCTTCACTCCCAAACATGGCTATGGAAGCCACAGTGTCCTGCTGTCCAGTCACCTGGGCTTCCAGTGCTAAGGGGATCTCCACAGTGCTATGAGGTTGAATAATGCCACAAGGCCTGGGGCTGGAGTACAACACAGAGGGCTTCTCCTCATACTCCTGTGAAGAGACACAACCAGAACATAGTCTTCACCATGACTTCTTTGGAAACTTTCTGTTCCTTGACATTTAAAAAAATTACAATTATTGCACAGTTAAAAGAATCATGTCAAAGGGGGAAATTGACCATGGAGCAGAGGACTAGCACAAAGCCTACGCTGACCCCTATTTTGAGGACTTATGTGGGACTGAAGTGATGCACAGACAAGCGCTGGCCTTCTGCGCAGGGGAGAATTTCACCCAGAGATAGACTATAAAATATGCAAAACAGCACAGCTGAAGGCGCACATTTCTAACAGGGAGGGTAATTAACCATTGGAACAGCTCACCACAGGATGTGGTAGGTTCTCCATCACTTGCAGTCCTTAAATCAAGACTGGGTCTTTTTCTAAGGGACCTGATATTGCTCAGTAGAAGTTATAGGCATGAGGCAGGAATTACTGGATGAAGTTTTCTGGTCTGTGTTACAATAGCCCCTTCTGGCCTTCAAATTTCTAAATCTTTCCAGGAACTAGTACAGACATTTACTTGCCCGAGGCATCACCTAAAGGCAGTCCAGCCAATCGAACAGATTGAATATCAGGAGCACCTGTTCCAAGCATCTCCAGGTTTCATTAGGAAAGAGTTACTCAAAACAATGAAAGAGAACACAGTGGCTATGTTGGATGGTCCCCCAGAAAATATGGAACAGTGTCCATGTCTGCCAGATGGAAATAGGAAAAATAGGAGGGGAAGGACATTATTTTCAATCACCTATGAGGATATTACAAGTAAAAATAAAATACAATGGACTACATTTAACGGCATGCAAATCGGGGAGTAAAATTAGCCAGAAACTGGTATAAACAAGTGTAAGTAGCAAAACTTGTACCAGTTTGGTATTCTGCAGGGTCCAAATTTAGCTCTGGGTAAACAGGTGCCATTTCCATTATATCAGGGCTAAATCTGGTCTCAGCGAATTGGAGAAGGAGCGGCCTAGCTGCTTTATCTTACACTCTCCTGTGAGGTAGCAAGGAAAGCAACTCTCCCCTTCAGCTCCTTCAGGGTTTGACTCATCCATGTAGGCAGAGGAGTTCCATTGCTCTCAGGAGAGATGTCTCCAAGAGGGATTCACTCTAGGACGAAGGCAGTTTTAGGTTCCATCTGGGGCTCACCAGTGGAGGCTCCCCGGAATATATGCTGAGTCAGTGTACCTTCCAGGCACTCTGGCCCCAACTCTTCCTTGGCTAGCTCCAGTCCTCATGGGGATATGGAGTTGTGAGGCCCCCATGCCCAAATGCCGGTGACCTCTCTGTTGCCAGAGACTGGAGCCTGGTTTTTACCAGTAAAGTGAAATGTGTCCCTGGCTTGCAAGTTCTGCTTGCTTTGAAAATCTTGTAGATTGGTGCAAGTCAACATTGACACCTGCTTTCTAACCAATGAATGCCTAATGTGTAACTACACCACTATTGAATCTGGCCCAGTGGCTCCCACAGCAGCTGCATTTATTGAGCCCAGCCTACTGCTGACTCATAAACAGAGTTCACAGAAGGCTTTGAATTGTTCCCCTTTCCTGTTGTAGAATGGGTTACACCATGAAATATCAGGGAATGCCAAACAGACCACCAGCTATGGACTCAGTCAGTGGCTTTCTTCCCTTTCCTCTTGTGAACTACAGCCTCTTAGAAATAAACCCTTGTTGTTTATAATGTATTGCATCTTTCAAAGAATCACTCCTGGTTTCAATGCTGTGGGACCCTCCCCTTTAAGAACTTGTAAGTTCTCACTTGCAAGAGAGTTCCAAAGAAGATAACTCAAACATTCTCACATCAAATGCTGGTGAGGCTAGAGACAACAATAATACAGCACGTGACACTATCTATTATGTGCTAGTCGGGAAATACCCCTTCCATTCTCAGAGAGCCCCATGGAAATGGAAGAGAAGCAGCAGAAAGGGAGGATGAGATGACAAACCTGAGGAAGAACCCCGTAGCACCCGGGAAGCTCAGCATCGTTCACAAGCACCACCACCTGCTGGTAAGGGAACTTCAGGAAACACCGTCCAAACTTCACCACAGGGTTGACCACACGCAGTGGAGGAACAACACATCTAGCCCCCCAAAAAACAGCATGACAGATACCAAGAGAATATAGTGTTTGTTTCTTCCCAGAATATGGTGAAATGGAGCATAATATATTTGTCATTGTCACATAGAGGATTTACACTCATACAGACATTAATCATATTAAAATTATTTTTATTCACTTTTTAATCAACAATCTCTGTTAAAGGACATGTGGAGAAACTGCGATGGGTCTCTACTCAACAGTGTTTCATTAACACCAGCAAGCATTCAAGCAGGGTACAATTTCTCAGACTGGAACCCTGCTAACATTCTGAGCTTTCTTAGCCTGGACAATATGTACTGGTTGGTTCGTATTTTTTGTGTTTTCTGCATGGAAGGAATGTGCAGCTAGAGATTTCTGCCAAATCTTGTTAATATGCATTAACTTGACACCCCGCCCTAAAACCCTACTTGGAAAGGGTGATTTTGGGTTTGTATCTGAGCCTCCAGGGAGCTTTCTGTCTCTTGTCATTATGCAACACCTGCCCATTAACCCAGAATACAAATCTTCCTCCCTTATCTGGATTGAGAAGCCATTTAGTTGATAGAAGGAAAATGTCTTAATTTACAAACTGGGGCAACTGCTGCCCTCTGCAGGATGTATCAGAGAGGAGTCGGGGGACCACGAGGCTGATGAAGGTCATGTCCATTAGTGTTTCTGCATGATGATCTCCTAATTATCCTACAAAATTGATTCCAAGTGGGATTTTCTGGACTCAGTGTTGGCCTAACTCTGTTCCCACTGAAGTCAATGGCAAAGTTCACATTGACTTCAAAGGGATATTGCCAGTACCAAGGTCTTTTAAAACTGTTCCCCCCCACACCGCTCGCATCTATATATACACAATTATACATACAGGGCCAAATGCATCCCTTTTGTAACTGCACTGAAGTCAACCGAGTTACAACAGTCCTATAGTATCTGACCAAGGAAAAATGACCCTGGCTCAAATTTCTGATGGCAAATAATTAAAACTAGAGGAAAGCAGATGAAGCTGAGCTCATTCTATAAAGCAAATAATACTCTTCCCTCGTTACTATCTTTTATTTCTCCCAGCTAAAATTCAGAATTTTGTCTTAAACTCTTCAGTATTAATCCACATGCTAATTGTCTGAAATTAGTCCCATCATTGCATTGCCATCCATGCCACAGATGTCTCCATGCCAAATAGATTTTCCACTGCAGGAAGTGAATACACCCCTTTTGTTACAACCTGAGTTAAGTACAATACTCAGGATGAAAAGGGATGGCTGTTGGGCTCTTCACACATGAAACCTGTTGCAAATACTGAAAGTCATGGACAATAATGTATACTCTTACTCTTCCTGTGTTGAAAAAGACTCAGGACCCTTCCCTTATCTTTAGTACAGGTGCTTTTCAGCATGTGTTGTTTACAATACTTTGCCACTCCCATATCAGATTTAGTTCTCGTGCCCAACTATGCACAATAATCATATTAAACAGTGGTTCTCATTTTGGAATGGAGGGATAAATACACCATATTGTGTATATGACAGCATAGTGTAGGTGACACAGGGACAAAGGGGAAATGGATGCAAATGGAGTGTCAATACCTTGCTGTGATTAGGAGTGCCAGCACTTCCTTTCCGATACCATCCACATCCACCACCAATGCCATTTCATATTTCTTCACAGTGTTGGAACATAAGGTAACCTAGCGCAGGAAAAGGGGAACAAATACTTTACTTTCTAAAGCAATCCCTCAGATAGGGTGCTCATTTAACAACCTCTAGTATCTCCTTTGTTGGGCTTTTGGAACTTGGAGATCATTTGCTGGAGAAAGACTCTGTTGAGTAAGGTTTGCATTAGTTGTATCAATGGTTCTCAGTTGAGGATCTTTGGACAATCATTGGTCCAGGAAGCCTTATCTGATAGACCATTAAGGAAGCATTGTGAGACCAAAACTGTAAGGGATTGGGAAGTCTAGGACCAGAGATGGGCTCCAAGATTATTTTTTTTAATATAAATTGATCCATAGAATGGAAAAATGGGGAAATGTGACTTTAACAAACCAAATGATATTTTCTTTTAATAGAATCACAGATTAGCATTGGAAGAGACCTCAGGAGGTCATCTAGTCAACTCCCTGCTCAAAGCAGGACCACCCCAACTAAATCATCTCAGCCAGGGCTTGGTCAAGCCAGGCCTTAAAAACCTCAAACAATGGAGATTCCACCACCTCCCTAGGTAACCCATTCCAGCACTTCACCACCCGCCTAGTGAAATTGTTTTTCCTAATATCCAACCTAGACCCACCCAACTGCAACTTGAGACCACTGCTCCTGGTTCTGTCATCTGCCATCACTGAGAAGAGCCTAGCTCTGTCCTCTTGGGAATCCCCCTTCAGGTAGCTGAGGCTGCTGTCAAATCTCCCCTCACTCTTTTCTTCTGCAGACTAAATAAGCTCAGTTCCCTCAGCCTCATAAGTCATGTGCCCCATAATCATTTTTGTTGCCCTCAGCTGGACTCTCTCCAATTTGTCCACATCCTTTATGTAGTGGGGGAGCCAAAAACTGGATGCAATACTCCAGATGTGGCCTCACCAGTGTCGAATAGAGGGGAATAATCACTTCCCTTGATCTGCTGGCAGTGCTCCTACTAATACAGCCCAATATGCCGTTAGCCTTCTTGGCAACAATGGCACACTATTGACTCACATCCAGCTTCTCTGGTTTCAGAGTAGCAGCCGTGTTAGTCTGTATTCGCAAAAAGAAAAGCAGTACTTGTGACACCTTAGAGACTAACAAATTTATTAGAGCATAAGCTTTCATGAGCTACAGCTCACTTCATCGGATGCATTTGGTGGAAAAAAAAAGAGTTTTTTTTCCACCAAATGCATCCGATGAAGTGAGCTGTAGCTCACGAAAGCTTATGCTCTAATAAATTTGTTAGTCTCTAAGGTGCCACAAGTTCTGCTTTTCATCCAGCTTCTCGTTCACTGTAATCCCCAAGTCCTTTTCTGCAGAACTGCCGCTTAGCCAGTCAGTCCCTAACCTGTAACAGTGCATGGGATTCTTCTGTCCTAAGTGCAGGCCTCTCCACTTGTCCTTGTTGAACCACATCAGATTTCTTTTAGCCCAATCCTCCAAATTGTCTAGGTCACTCTTGACCCTACCCCTCCAGCATATCTAACTCTTGTCCCAGTTTAGTATCATCCGTGAACTTGCTGAGGGTGCAATCCATCCCATCATCTAGATCATTAATGAAGATGTTGAACAAAACCAGCCCCAGGAGTGACCCCAGAGGCACTCCGCTTAATACCGGCTGGCAACTAGACATTGAGCCATTGATCACTACCCATTGAGCCCAACTATCTAGCCAGCTTTCTATCCACCTTACAGTCCATTCATCCAATCCATACTTCTTTAACTTGCTGGCAAGAATACTGTGGGAGACCGACCCTATCAAAAGCTTTGCTAAAGTCAAACTATATCACGTTCACCACTTTCCCCATATCCACAAAGCTAGTAATCTCATTGTAGAAGGGAATCAGGTTGCTCAGGCATGACTTGCCCTTGGGGAATCCATGTTGACTGTTCTGATCACCTTCCTCTCCTCCAAGTGCTTCAAAATGGATTCCTTGAGGACCTGCTCTATGACTTTTCCATGGACTGTGGTGAGGCTGACCGGTCTGTAGTTCCCCGGGTTCTCCTTCTTCCCTTTTTTAAAGATGGGCACTATATTTGCCTTTTTCCAATTGTCCGGGACTTCCCCCAATTGCCACTCGTTTTCAAAGATAATGGCCCATGGTTCTGCAATCACATCAGCCAACTTCCTCAGGACCCTTGGATGCATTGCATCCTGCCCCACAGACTTGTGCATGTCCAGCTTTTCTAAATAGTCCTTAACCTGTTCTTTTGACACTGAGGGCTGCTCACCACCTCCCAGTATTGTGCTGCCCAGTACAGCATTCTGGGAGCTGACCTTGTCTGTGAAGACCGAGTCAAAAAAAGCATTGAGTACTTCAGCTTTTTCCACATAATCTGTCACTAGGTTACCTCCCTCATTCAGTAAGGGGCTCACACTTTCCTTGACTTTCTTCTTGTTGCTAAAATACCTAAATGTGAATGGTAACAAACCCTTCTTGTTGCCACTCACATCCTTTGCTAGCTGCAAGTCCAATTGTGTTTTGGCCTTCCTGATTACACCCCTACATGCTCAAGCAATATTTTTATACTCCTCCCTAGTCATCTGTCCAAGTTTCCACTTCTTGTAATCTTCTTTTTTGTGTTAAAACTCACAGAAGATTTCTCTGTTAAGCCAAGCTGGTCGCCTGCCATATTTGCTGTTCTTTCTGCACATCGGGATGGTTTGTTCCTGCACCCTCAATAAGGCTTCTTTAAAATACAGCCAGCTCTCCTGGACTCCTTTCCCCCTCATATTAGCCTGCCAGGGGATCTTGCCCTTCAGTTCCCTGAGGGAGTCAAAGTCTGCTTTTCTGAAGTACAGGGTCCATATTCTGCTGCTCTCCTTTCTTCCTTTTGTCAGGATCCTGAACTCAACCATGTCATGGTCACTGCTGCCCAGGTTGCGACCCACTTCTACTTCCACTACCAATTCTTCCCTCTTTGTGAGCAGGAGGTCAAGAGGAGCATGGCCCCAGTTGGTTCCTCCAGCACTTGAACTTTTCCCCAACGAGGATCACTTTAAATAACAATGGGCATCCATGATGGCTCAAAAAGCTGCAGTTCTTTTCCTCAGCAAGCTCTACATCTTGGTACTGAGCACTCACAGGGGTCTGAAGGGATGGTCTTCCTAAGTTTGCTGTCATTAAGAATGAAAAGGAGCCAGAAGTCACCCTAGTCATCCTTATGTTTTAGCAAACACATCATCATCTAGAATCCTCCCATATTGTGTGCATATCAAGGATGACACTTATTGTTGCCTGTTTTCTCTGATTTATTTTAGCCACTACTCTGTAAAAAGAGTACGTCTCTTCTTCAATCTTTCTGGAGATGAGTTCACAGTTGAATGATAAGTTAAAATTCCTGGAGAAATCAGACACAGTGCAAAATAGAAAGTTCCACTGTGAAAACAGCTATATTTGTTACATTTCTTACTTTAGACAGCAGAATAACAAAGACAAAATGCCAAAGACAAAACCTGGCCTGTCCTATTACGGTGGGCTAGTGGAGGAAGAATGTCCACTCCCACACAGCAGCCATTCTAGCCTAAAGCTGTGGGAATAGCTAATGACATCTGCATATGTCACAATGGGCCATAGTCTGCTGGCTTAGGGATGTGACCAGTTCAATGGACTCCTGAGCAAAGGTGCTACAAGGGATGTTACCATATGGAATAAAAATAAAGTGTGCTGCAGTATACATCTCCCATCCCCTCCAGGAGCACAGTTCAGGACCTACGGCACAACTAAGCTTGCGGGGTGCCACCTGATGTACTGGGGTACCACTGAGCCTGCCTGTTCCACCAGCCTGGCCTCCCTCATCCTGTCCTGTTAAGCCAGGCCCTCAAGCCTCCTCTAGCACACACACAGGTAAAGACACACCCAGCTGCAGAAAGACATAGACACTGAAATCAGTACTGCGTGGGAAGGATTTCAGCTAAGGAATTGCCCAGTACTCAAGTGCACTCTCCCTCTGGAGAGTAAACCCAAAATTGTATTGTCTTGCGCTGCACAGAGAACTGTACAGCATAAGCTAATTTAAATTTGCCTTCTCCTTTAATGTGGAGAGAGATATGCACAGTTTTGGCCTCCTAGTTATGAATTACACAAACTGGGTTGAAAACAAAAACAAGTTTATTAACTACAAAGGATAGATTTTAAGTGATTATAAGGGATAGCAAACAGATCAAAGTAGATTACCTAAGTAAATAAACAAAACCGCAAACTGATCTTAACACACTAGATAGGTAGGATATAAATTAACAAATCCTCACCCTGCATGATAAACAGGCTGGCAGATTCTTAAGGTACAAGTTGCCTTGGCTTTTCCAAGTTTTCATACATAGACTAAAGATTCCCTCTAGCCTGGGACCATCGCTTCCCACAGTTCAGTCCTTGCCTCTCAGGTGTTTCCAGGTGTATTGTTGCAGGGATAGTGAGGTACCATCATGATATCATTGTCCCCCTTTTATATCTTCTTCCCACTTGCTGGAAAGCTCTTTTGCTGTGATCTGGGTCAAACAGTCCCCATTGTGTAGTGCTGTCTCTGAGAGATTTCTGTTGTACACAGTTCCTGGGGTAATCCTTGTGCTTCTGTGCATTTCCTCAGCAAGCCATTAGCATTGTTTGGTCTTTTTACTGTTGTACCGGAAAGGCTGCTTGTGGGTGTTTTCAGCCTCACAACATATTTCAGTAACACATACGTAGCTAAACTTCAGAACTTCACATATGACGATAGCACATACAATCCAATGAGATATTAATATTTAGCAGATTAAGGCTTTTAGAATGATACCTCACAAGACATACTTCGTACAAAACATATTCTAATTACATGACGGTGGTGAATATTGGGGTGTCAGGATGTCACACTTGCCTTTTCTCCTCTTCCCCTTTGTGTGGGTCTGATGATTAACACAACGATTTTGACCTAAATCTTCATCTGTAGGTCTGCTTACAACAGATGGCCCCTTAGAGTAAAGTTACATTGGGACAATCTCTGAACTGAAATACAAGACCAAATACTAGCTTAATGTTACCAGGTGTAATTCCATTGATTTCAATGTGTCCACTTACCAAGGCTGAATTTGCTCCATAAGTGAATACTTTGGATGCCCTGGGATATTTGCAAAACCAAGTTAAGAACCGAGAGGCCCCCACAGATTTATCTCCTCCAAACTTCTATGCTAAAGCATAAAGAGACAGAAGATTCTGCTCCATAACCCACACCACAATCCTTACACAAGAGCAGATCCCTATGCCAGAGTTCAGCTTTGCCTAAAACCTCCTCCTCATAAAAAGATCTTGACTTTCAAGCTAATTTTACAGATATGGTGGAAATCCATCCCATAAATCACCTTCAACTGTAGCTGAATATGAAAGTGGACGGTACCATATTTTGGCTACGAGTTGAAATGCAAACCAAACACTACACATTGTCACTAGAATGAGATCATGGCTTTGTTTTGTGTATTACATGACAAAAAGTTACAAAAGTGGAAAAAACAGTCATTTCCATGATGCTATTAGCTCCTTCAGCCTGGTAGCAAGGCTTAAAACACTCCCTTTAACCCAGGTCTCCTGAACACACGTAAATTTAATAAATTCATTGTGGCTTTAAAATCAAGGGGTCAAATTTTGCTCTCAGTTACACCAGTGTAAATCCAGAGGAAGACTACTGACTTGAATAGAATTATTCCAAATTTACAATAGGTAACTGAAAGCAAAATTTGGCCCAAGAGTGACTGGGATCATTAATGGATACCCTAACTTTCACTGTCCCCCCTGGAGATCATTGCATTTAATGAGACTTAGTGGGAGAGTGAATGTAAGAATGAAAAAGAGAGTGAACTATTTTTGCTTATATACTGTAAAACATTACTTTTTAACTACTACTTTCCATCCTATTTCTTCCTCCTCCCACTTTAAATCAAAGACCAACTGCTCTGAGAAGTTTTCTAAACCCACATCAGGAAACTCATTAATATGTGACTATTGTGGTTGAAATTCATAATCTGGACCTTGCAGTTTTGGAAACCAAACTGCACCTCCTTGAGTGACCCCAAAACTGTGGTTATGAAAAGCTCTTGGATTACTGCATTACAATAAACCCAATAAGAAAAGGAGTACTTGTGGCACCTTAAAGACTAACAAATTTATTAGAGCATAAGCTTTCGTGAGCTACAGCTCACTTCATCGGATGAAGTGAGCTGTAGCTCACGAAAGCTTATGCTCTAATAAATTTGATAGTCTCTAAGGTGCCACAAGTACTCCTTTTCTTTTTGCGAATACAGACTAACACGGCTGCTACTCCGAAACCTGTCAATAAACCCAATAGTAACAAAAGCCTTGTTTTAGCTTTGCAAACCTCAGACTCTCCTGTTCAACTGTAGTTTGACACATACTGTACCTGGATATCCAGGAGCCCATGAGAGCGGATGGTACCACTACTGGGTGTTATGATAAATTCTTTTGGCTTGACACTTCCCTGGGCTCCCTTTCTCCAGGATGTTCTTGTGATGTCCAAGGTCTGAACAAAACTGGTAACACTTGGATCCCCGGCGCCATCCCCAGGGATGCAAAGGTTGAATGTCATGGGGATCAAAGACGTGTTCCGGAGGCAACACGATAAGGACTGAGGAAACCCTATAAAAGAATGTAATTGAATGTGAGTTTATGCATTAATTATCCCTTGATTTCTAGTGTGAATATTTCAGAATGATAAAAGCTGTGCTTGGAATTTAGCTCTTTTCAGACTGAATCACAGTTAATTGAGATACCAAGCAAGTAATTAATCTTCACTTGGTTTCCCTGTAAATTGATCACACAGATTGAGTCCATGGGAATACTAATTTACGATTCTCGATCACCAAATGTGGGAAGATTTTCATTACAGTTTTAGTTGGGAGAAGTCCTCTCTAACTAGCACTGATTATTATTCATTTTTAAACCTAAGTCTAGAGACAGCGCGATGGGCATATTGGAATAAGACCCAGATTCTGCTACCCTTGCTCATGAACTGCATTTTACCCCGTGATTTTCAATACATAAATAAAATACAGCACATGGTACTACTCGTGAGAAAGGGTGGCAAAAGAATCAGAATGATGAATCCTTTGGGAACTACAGCACCATGGAATATCAGGGTTGGAAGGGACCTCAGGAGGTCATCTAGTCCAACCCCCTGCTCAAAGCAGGACCAATCCCCAATTTTTGCCCCAGATCCCTAAATGGCTCCCTCAAGGATTGAACTCACAACCCTGGGTTTAAGCAGGCCAATGCTCAAACCACTGAGCTATCCCTGCCCCCCAAGATCTTTCCACTGCAAGTTTGCTGTTATCTAAGTCATGGTCCTGTTCTCAGTGGATGAAATGGTGAAACTTCAGTCAACTTCACTAAGCGCAGGACTGGATCATTAGTGACAAATATGAGCAAAGCTGTTTCACTCCTGCTATCTACTAAAAATGCTACCACTACCAAGGCACATCAAAATCTGAAGACTGCTTTTTCTGCTGAGTGGGTTCTAACAAGTAAATGTTGGGAGTTTACCTATCCTGAATCACACTGTCAGGAACTAGTGCTGTTGTTGAGGAAATAATAACTATACTGATTGCATGAGTTACCATGTGCTTCGTCACGGTTCAAGTCTGAAGGAACTAAGGCTGGTTCTTCTAGTTTTTCCATTGTAAATCAGACACTCATAGGATTACTTCTTTATTATAAATAAAATGAGTTTTACAACTCTTGTACTCGCACCAGTTATAAATGCTAACTCAGCCTGATCTTCAAACCTTTGCTTGTCCCATTTTTTCCATTGAAGTTGTATTATTTAATTGGATTAAGATCAGTCTGGAAAAAGAGGAGGTGATGGAGAAACAATCAGTTGGCAGGGGAAACATTCTCTAGAACCGGGCCAAAATCTGATTGCTCCCTCAAACGTGGGTGTCGGCCCATCTATTGCCAAATAGTTTGAAATTTGGGAAGAATCTATTAAATTTACTTCTACTCATGGATTTCCAGATAGAAACTGGAAACACCAGAAACACTCTTTTCCACCTTCATTTGGCCAAGAAATTGTTCCCTTTCTCTCTGCTAGAGATCTCACTACAGTCACCATATGACTTCCTGCTGTAGTACTCGTTACTAGCACAACCTTGAAGTCCACTTGGAAGCTGGTTCAGAAAAAAACCTACTCATTTGCTAGGCAAGGCAAGGCAGGCTGGTGAATACGTATAACACCTATACGGTGCACTGGCTGTCAAATTCAGTTTCAGGTGAAATTCAGGGTAATGGTATCTACCAACAGCCCTCTAAATGGTTTAAGCTCCAGCTATCTCACATACTGGCTCTTCTTTGCACCCCAGTATGACAATTGTACTTGGCAAGAATGTTCTATCACTTCTGTAGTTTACAAGGCAGCAAAAAAGGGGGTTAACTCATGAGAGCAGACAGAACTGGTCTGCTTGCTCAGTCAACTAAACCTGTGGTAGAAATGGCACATCACCCACTCTCCAGCTACGAAGCATCAGATGCATTCAAGTATGGAAAGAAACCACTTGGAGATGCAGATGTCATTTACCCATGTCCTACAGTGATAAATTCCTGTCTCAGGCCAGCGCCGTAGAAATCTTCTGTGGAAGTTATTTAGCAAGGAGGTTGGAGATCAGTTTGGAGGATACATGTACACTATCTAGAATCCCAAAATTGGCTGAAGTAACCAGACAATGGCAATAGTTAATAGTATATTTTAAAAGGAGCAAGGATAAGAAAGTCTCTGTCTTACTGCTGAAAGACCCTCATTAATGAAATCAGATTAAAGGAAATGAAATTCACATTACCTAATTGTTTTTGCACCTATTCCTTTTTTTCCAGTATGAACTGTCTGGATTTATTTTATTTTTTTATTCCAAGGAAATAAGAGTAAAAGACAGTATGGTGATGCATGGAAAGGAAGAAAGTGCTCAGAAATGGTAATTAGTTTTCTTAAAGAATCCATGGACAGCGTGAAAGCACAGAGGCGCACTAGGCAAGAATGATAATGTGCCTTCAATCAATCCTCAATTGATTTCACATTTAAACTTTAGATCATCTCTGTGAAAAGACTTTTGTAAGGCTGAGATGGAGAGTCAGAATCTGCATTTGATCATAGAATATCAGGGGTGAAGGGACCTCAGGAGATCATCTAGTCCAACCCCCTGCTCAAAGCAGGACCAATCCCCAATATCTGCCCCAGATCCCTAAATGGCCCCTTCAAGGATTGAACTCACAACCCTGGGTTTACCAGGCTAATGCTCAAACCACTGAGCTATCCCCATTTAAATGGAGATGTTCTGAATGCAGGGACACAAGAGTATGTCAGCAATGCCATGCTTTCAATAGAGAAGAAACCAGAATCTAGGACATCAATGCCTACCACAGAGCTATTGAATGGGCATATTAGCTGGTAAGTGATAGCGAGTTGTCCACATAGGATGAATTAACTTCTCACACTAAAGGATAGTGGAATAAGTAATTTCTTTGCCTTGGATTTCAAATAATTTCCCAGGACAGGTACAGGTTAGTGATATGACTAACTCTCCTCTCTCTGAGATGTACAGAGAACAGTTAATTCCGCCTCCCATCCCTTTCTCCTTCTGAGACCAGACCATTTCTTGCCACGCTGCTGCCAAAGCCTACCTTAAAAAAAAGCCCACTGGTGGATACTGTATAATATTGACACTAGCTATACTGGTTGCTTCCTTCTATTTGACATCTCCAAATGAGAAATGGAATACAAAGAGCTAATATTACTACTTACTATAAAACTCTGACTTTAGACATTCTATGGCACATAATATAAAGTGATATAACCTGAGAACTCCTAGTTTTCTCTCGCCATTCAAAAACTTTAAGAGGAGTTAAACTCCTCCCCCTCGTTTCAGATGGTGCTGAACGTTTCCTATTATTCCTGACAAAGTCCAGTATATTCTAGTTTCTTTTCAAGAACTTTGTCTCATTAATGTGCATGCGTTTGTGACTAAGAACTGCCCAAATGCAGTGTGGGAAATTTGGGTCCTTCGAGATGCAATTATCGGGACTGTCTCCCTAATACCTTGATCCATCAGCAAAGAGCTCTCCGTGCTTGTTTTGCAATGTGGAATACTTCCATTATGTATGAATCTTACAAATCAGCTGACTCTACAAAACAAAGCTTGTTTCAGTACCCCAAAGCCTTACGCAAAGGATCTCATGCAGTGGATGCTCTTGCACGAAAGTGTTTCATTTTAATATTGCAGTAGATCTCACCTACAACTGGCAACTAAAAACAATATACTCACCAAAGGAGACATCGCCAAAATTTAGGGATGGTACGTTGAAATGAAACGTTGGTCCGATGACACAGCCCCTGGGAGGAAAAAGACACAGAAGGAGAAAGTGTCATCCTGGTTAGCAAGAAAGAGTCCTTAGCTTTTAGTTACAGCTACAGTTAGCAGTGCAACTAGGGGAATGTTGGTCTTAGACTCACCAGTATCAAATCAATACACCTCCCACCTGTGCTTAGCAAGGCATCAGTGTGGAAGCTAGGCAGCCTACGTGAAGTGATGAATAAATGCAAACTGAGGAAGGCTGACTCTATTTAGTCCTATTTATCAATCTGATTGGTCAAGTCAAAATCTTTCTGAGAGGGAGGCAAGTTGGGATCAAGTGAAATGATTTGGAAAGTCAAGTTTCCTTCCCTCCATTGGCAAGGACCTGGAGTGTAACAGTTTCACTTTTATATCCCCTTTTGTCAATGTACTGCAAATACCAGAGACCCTAAAACTCAATCCAATGATGCTACCTAGCCAGGGTTCCAGACCATAGCTTCACTGGCTTGATGTTTTTCAGAATGCCAGCAATGTTTCTGAGCTGAAATAGGTGTTCTTCTGATGGATAAGGTTTGTCTTTCACTTGATGAATATTGGCCCAAACAAACAATGAACTTGCAGGATTCTGAGGCATGGATCCAGGGGAGCTCAAGACAACTGTCAGTATCCCAATGCAATTGTGATAGCACTAAAGAACATGGTTGCTGTACTGGAATTATGGCTAATGGAGAAATATGCCAATTAGCCACATACACACTGGTTGACAATTAAAACAATAACCAATGCATATCTGAATTAAGCTGCCAGCAATCTGAACTGCTCTGATGCCAGCTCATTTTCCTACTTCTCCCCTCCCTCTCACTCATCCCCCAGCCCCACAGCCAGGACATTTGCAGACTCCACTGAAACTAGTGACTGGAGCTGAACAATGCTAAATAGGTATTTGCACCTGCCTGGTGCAAAGAACTGAGATCTCTGTCTTTCTGGGCTGCATAAAGGTATCACAGTCCTTGCACTGTGCATTCAAAGTTTGTTCTCAGGATTGTGACTGCAGCCATTCTGTGTTTGCTGCCATTGTAAGGGGGTGATAGGGTGGTTTCCAGTGTCCTGCTGGAAGGAATTTACATTCATTGTGTATGCAGTGCACACTATTCCCACTTTTTCTGACACCAGTGACCCTTCTGATACCAGCTTCACCCTTCTATTGAGCAGGAGCAGATATCCAGGAATTTGCAGGTTGGCTTCCCAGTAGAGGAGAAATCAGTGACTTGGGGACTGGGTACATTCTGATCGTAATTTGTTCAGTCCTGGACCACAAGCAGTCAATCCCCTCTTTCAGGAATCTCGGCCCAGAACCAATGCTCAGTTCACAGGAAGCAGTTCTGCCTTAACAATGGACTCTAATCAGAGACCATGGCAGACAGCAAACTCTCCTGCTGCTTGCACAGCTCCCTTTGCAAGGACCACTACCTCTATCTCTACACAGAATCTTGCATAACAAAAACTAAAACCATTGCATATTTCCCAATATTGAACATTTGCTCACGGGCTGAGAAAAAGAACTGGGAAGATGGTGTATAACAGCATTACCTGGTGACACATGTCATAGAATCATAGACTTTAAGGTCAGAAGGGACCATTATGATCGTCTGTCTGACCTCCTGCACAACACAGGCCACAGAATCTCACCCACCCACCCCTGTAACAAACCTCTAACCTATGCCTGAGCTATTGAAGTCCTCAAATCGTGGTTTAAAGACTTCAAGGTGCAGAGAATCCTCCAGTAAGTGACCCATGCCCCACGCTGCAGAGGAAGGTGAAAAACCCCAGGGCCTCTGCCAATCTGCCCTGGAGGAAAATTCCTTCCCGACCCCAAATGGCGATCAGCTAAACCCTGAACATGTGGGCAAGACTCACCAGCCAGGCACCCAGGAGAGAATTCTCTGTAGTAACTCAGATCCCACCCCATCTAACATCCCATCACCTGCTATTGGGCATATCTACCACTAATAGTTGAAGATCAATTAATTGCCAAAATTAGGCTAGCCCATCATATCATCCATTCCATAAACTTATTAAGCTTAGTCTTGAAGCCAGATATGTCTTTTACCCCCACTGCTTCCCTTGGAAGGCTGTTCCAGAACTTCACTCCTCTGATGGTTAGAAACCTTCATCTAATTTCAAGTCTAAACTTCCCGATGGCCAGTTTATATCCATTTGTTCTTGTGTCCACATTGGTACTGAGCTTAAATCATTCTTCTCCCTCCATGGTATTTATCCCTCTGATTTATTTATAGAGAGCAATCATATCTCCTCTCAGCCATCTTTTGGTTAGGCTAAACAAGCCAAGCTCTTTGAGTCTTCTTTCATAAGACAGTTTTCCATTCCTCGGATCATCCTAGTAGCCCTTCTCTGTACCTGTTCAAGTTTGAATTCAACCTTCTTAAACATGGGAGACCAGAACTGCACACAATATTCCAGATGAGGTCTCATCAGTGCCTTGTATAATGGTACTAACATCTCCTTATCTCTACTGGAAACACCTTGCCTGATGCATCCCAAGACTGCATTCGCTTTTTTTACGGCCATAAAACATTGGCAGCTCATAGTCATCCTGTGACCAACCAACTCCGAGGTCCTTCTCCTCCTCTGTTACTTCCAAGTGATGCATCCCCAGTTTATAACAAAAATTCTTGTTATTAATCCCTAAATGCATACCTTGCACTTTTCACTATTAAATTTCATCCTATTACTATTACTCCAGTTTATAAGGTCATCCAGATCTTCCTGTATAATATCCTGATACTTCTCTGTATTGGCAATACCTCCCAGCTTTGTGTCATCCGCAAACTTTATTAGCACATTCCCATTTTTGTGCCAAGGTCAGTAATAAAAAGATTAAATAAGATTGGTCCCAGAACCGATCCTTGAGGAACTCCATTAGTAACCTCCTTCCAGCCTGACAGTTCATCTTTCAGTGTGATCCATTGTAGTCTCCCCTTTAAGCAATTCCTTATCCACCTTTCAATTTTCATATTGATCCCCATCTTTTCCAATTTAACTAATAATTCCCCATGTGGAACATTATCAAATGCCTTACTGAAATCAAGGTAAATTAGATCCACTGCATTTCCTTTGTCTAAAAAATCTGTTACCTTCTCAAAGAAGGAGATCAGGTTGGTTTGACATGATCTACCTTTTGTAAAACCAAGCTGTATTTTGTCCCAATTACCATTGACCTCAATGTCCTTAACTACTTTCTCCTTCAAAATTTTTTCCAAGACCTTGCATACAACAGATGTCAAACTAGCAGGCCTGTAGTTACCCAGATTATGTTTTTTTCCTTTCTTAAAAATAGGAACTATGTTAGCAATTCTCCAGTCATATGGTACAACCCCTGAGTTTACAGATTCATTAAAAATTTTTGATAATGGGCTTGCAATTTCATGTGCCAGTTCCTTTAATATTCTTGGATGAAGATTATCTAGGCTCCCCGATTTAGTCCCATTAAGCTGTTCAAGTTTGGCTTCTATCTCGGATGTGGTAATATCTACCTCCATATCCTCCTTCCCATTTGTCATCCTACCATTATCCCTAAGCTTCTCATTAGCCTCATTAACAACACAGAGGAAAGCTACCTCTAAAATGCCTCTCATTGTGGATTCTACCAGGAAGTTACCAAAGACCAAGCTTGCCATGCAAAGGGAAAAGATAACTTTTCTTTGGGCTTAGCCATTTGCATCTCTGCTTGAATGAGTTAAACCCTGCTTGTCTACCCAGAAGCTCTGGGCACGGTGCCATCTCAGAGCTCTGGGCCAACAGCTGATAACAGGGCAGCTACCACATAACAAGAGAAAGAACAGCAGGTTTTGAAACAGTGATCTCTTAAAGAATCACAGAGCAAGAGCAGGTGATGCTTGGTGATGCAAAGTAATGCACATTGGAAAACATAATCCCCACTATACATATAAAATGATGGGGTCTAAATTAGCTGTTACCATTCAAAAAAGAGATCTTGGAGTCATTGTGGATAGTTCTCTGAAAACATCCACTCAATGTTCAGCAGCAGTAAAAAAAGCAAACAGAATGTTGGGAATCATTAGGAAAGGAATAGATAATAAGACAAAAAATATGATATTGCCTCTATATAAATCCATGGTACACCTACATCTTGAATACTGTGTGCAGATGTGATCGCTCCATATCAAAAAGGATATATTAGAATTGGAAAAAGAACAGAAAAGGACAACAAAAATGATAAGGGGTATGGAACAGCTTCCATATTAAGAGAGATTAGTAAGACTGCAACTTTTCAGGTGAAAAAGAGATGACTAAGGGGGGGATATGCTCGAGGTCTATAAAATCATGATTGGTGAGGAGAAAGTAAATAAGAAAGTGTTATTTACTCCTTCTCATAACAGAGCTAGGGGTCACCAAATGAAATTAATAGGCAGCAGGTTTAAAACAAACAAAAGAAGTATTTCTTCACACAATGCACAGGCGATCTGTGGAACTCTTTGCCAGAGGATGTTGTGAAGGCCAAGACTATAACAGGGTTCAAAAAAGAACAGGATAGGTTTATGGAGGATGGGTCCATCGATGGCTACTAGCCAGGATGGGCAGGGCTGGTGTCCCTAGCCTCTGTTCGCTAGAAGCTGGGAATGAGCAACAGGGGATGGATCACTTGAAGATTACCTATTCTGTTCATTCCCCCTGGGGCAACTGGCATTTGCCACAGTCAGAAGATAGGATATGGGCTAGATGGACCTTTGGTCTAACCCAGTGTGGTCGATCTTATGTTCTCACCAGAGGAGAGGAGAGGAGAAGAGAGGAGAGGGGCAAAGGACCCAGCCACTGACTGGGGAAGCCTGGTGCTCTCTGATTTCATTTGGCGGGTGCAAGGGCTCACCAATACTTTGGGAAAGAAGGCACCAACACGACATTGTATCAGAACTACTGCTTGCTTAGAAGGGTTATGAGCAGCTGTTATGGATGATGCTAACAGTTTAAAGGCATTTGGCCTCCACCAGAACTGGCTGCTGGAGCAGCACAGGGGGATGAGTACAAGGACACAGGTGCTTATGTAGCCAGTTACCAGAGGTATTTTCAAAAGCTGTATGCTCTATTGGCAGAGCAGATTTCTGCCCCTTATATGACTTAAATATTACAATGTAAAATTTCCATATGTAAATAGTGATTTTGCAGCTAAACTGGCATCTTTTAGATTGTGCCAGCTGATGTGGGTGTCAGCTGCTGCTAAGTTGTCTGCATCAATTCTGAATAGTGAGTCTGTAGTGACAAGGTAATCTGACCAAATTCAGAAGCCAGGCCAGTTTTAATCAGGAGGTCAGACTACTAAGCAGCACAGTCAATGAAAGATGTCCCGTCTTCCTTGGGAAGATAGCTCTGGTGGTGAAGGGCCACCTAGTAGGAGAGACATGGATGGAGGTGCTGGGTGGGATTTCTGAGAGTCTCCCTTGGTCCTTAATTAGCCAGGAACATCCATGCAGGGGCAGCTCCTTGAGCCACAGACAACCAGGAGATATGAGGCTCTCCAGAGATATGCACCATCTAGCTCTGGAGGGATGATGGTCCTTGTGGCGGATGAGGGAGAGGACATGGGGGTGAGGGATGAGTTGCCTGAGCCCTCATCCCAGCCTACGTGACTTCCATCACCACATACCTTATCCCGCAGGATACTCCAGCCAGGGCACCTCCATCCAAAAGAGAACTGGGAGTGTTTCTTCATATATGGAGTATAGCGGCAGCAGCCTGGCTGGGCACAAGAGCAACTGGCACTCACCAGGAAAATGGTGAGTGGGCTCAGCATGAGTGCAGAGCATCAGAGTGGAGTGACCAGATCATTGCCAAGTCAATCAGTTGCTCCCCAACTCTGTCTGTGCATACTCAACCCAGCATAGTACCAAGCTGTAAGAAGTTCTGTGAGTCTGCCTCATGCTCTGGTGTGCCTTTCTACCACCCCAATTTTAGGGGCCAACAGGAGCCAATTCAACACCCAATGTATGTGGGTGTAGTAGTAGGATTTTATGTTTGTATTTTGTATAATTTAAAATGAAGAATAAAGAATAATAATGTAGCATGTATTAAATGTATTGGTGTATAATTTGACCATATCCTGCCAGCCACCCTTTCTGAAAGCAGAAAGGAATGGCCTAATGGGCCATTGGTAAAGATGCATCAGACAGAATCTGTGTCTGAGCTTCTTTCAAGGCAGTAACAGACCTTTTAGGGTCACCACTTTGTTGTAGGTTTAGCATTTTAAAATAAATAAAAGAACACAGTGATTTTTTTCTCTTGTATTGCAATTTGATGTTCCTGTTCAAATGTTTTGTGTAAATCAATTCTGTTTTGTGTGTGAATGAGGAATGTGTGTGTTAGAAGATAAATATGAAGGCCATCACCAAACCAGATGTTTCAGGGAGAAACCAAGGCCAGAGGTAAGGACCCCAGAAGATTGTAACACACCCTTACAGAAATGTCAGAGGAAGGCAGATTGACGACTCTAAAGATAAGACAGGCACCTATCAATGGGGACAAGACAGCTGTCATCAAAACCAGCATGGGGTAACTCCCTGAGAGGCTTAATGAAAGAACAAAATAAAAGATGAGAAGGAAAAGAATTTAAGAAAACAAGCACTTGTCAAACAACAATTGATTACAACATGACAGTGCAAAACTCATTGGTCCCAATGAAGGAAAATCACTATATAAACAGGGGGCCTGGCCATGAAACTTTGGGTTCGTCCTGCCAAGACTACCCCGAAGCATTGTGTCGCGACCAACAGAACCCGGCTCCTCCCTACCTGTGATCAACCTAGCTGGCCATTAGATTGATCCGGACTTTGGACTGGTAACTATAACATGAACTGGCGGGACAGTGTATGTGTGTGTGATTGAATGCATATGTTTCAGAGTAGCAGCCGTGTTAGTCTGTATTCTCAAAAAGAAAAGGAGTACTTGTGGCACCTTAGAGACTAACAAATTTATTAGAGCATAAGCTTTCGTGAGCTACAGCTCACTTCATCGGATGCATTTGGTGGAAAAAACAGAGTAGAGATTTATATACACACACACAGAGAACATGAAACAATGGGTTTATCATACACACTGTAAGGAGAGTGATCACTTAAGATAAGCCATCACCAACAGCAGGGGGGGGAAGGAGGAAAACCTTTCATGGTGACAAGCAGGTAGGCTAATTCCAGCAGTTAACAAGAATATCAGAGGAACAGTGGGGGGTGGGGTGGGAGGGAGAAATACCATGGGGAAATAGTTTTACTTTGTGTAATGACTCATCCATTCCCAGTCTCTATTCAAGCCTAAGTTAATTGTATCCAGTTTGCAAATTAATTCCAATTCAGCAGTCTCTCGTTGGAGTCTGTTTTTGAAGCTTTTTTGTTGAAGTATAGCCACTCTTAGGTCTGTGATCGAGTGACCAGAGAGATTGAAGTGTTCTCCAACTGGTTTTTGAATGTTATAATTCTTGACGTCTGATTTGTGTCCATTCATTCTTTTACGTAGAGACTGTCCAGTTTGGCCAATGTACATGGCAGAGGGGCATTGCTGGCACATGATGGCATATATCACATTGGTAGATGCGCAGGTGAAGGAGCCTCTGATAGTGTGGCTGATGTGATTAGGCCCTATGATGGTATCCCCTGAATAGATATGTGGACAGAGTTTGCAACAAAGCCCGTTGCCAACTCTGTCCACATATCTATTCAGGGGATACCATCATAGGGCCTAATCACATCAGCCACACTATCAGAGGCTCCTTCACCTGCGCATCTACCAATGTGATATATGCCATCATGTGCCAGCAATGCCCCTCTGCCATGTACATTGGCCAAACTGGACAGTCTCTACGTAAAAGAATGAATGGACACAAATCAGACGTCAAGAATTATAACATTCAAAAACCAGTTGGAGAACACTTCAATCTCTCTGGTCACTCGATCACAGACCTAAGAGTGGCTATCCTTCAACAAAAAAGCTTCAAAAACAGACTCCAACGAGAGACTGCTGAATTGGAATTAATTTGCAAACTGGATACAATTAACTTAGGCTTGAATAGAGACTGGGAATGGATGAGTCATTACACAAAGTAAAACTATTTCCCCATGGTATTTCTCCCTCCCACCCCACCCCCCACTGTTCCTCTGATATTCTTGTTAACTGCTGGAATTAGCCTACCTGCTTGTCACCATGAAAGGTTTTCCTCCTTCCCCCCCCTGCTGTTGGTGATGGCTTATCTTAAGTGATCACTCTCCTTACAGTGTGTATGATAAACCCATTGTTTCATGTTCTCTGTGTGTGTGTATATAAATCTCTACTCTGTTTTTTCCACCAAATGCATCCGATGAAGTGAGCTGTAGCTCACGAAAGCTTATGCTCTAATAAATTTGTTAGTCTCTAAGGTGCCACAAGTACTCCTTTTCTTTTTGAATGCATATGCTAATTGTTGTATCTTCAATAAACGCAGAGCATTGTCTTTTCCCCTGAAAAAGATCCCATGTGCTTCTTATAACCATAACATTTTTGGTGGAGAATTGCGAAAGGGGAAAGATATGCACTGTGATTGTTGAAAATACTGCTAAATACTGCTAAAAGGTATACCATACGTACAAAGTGATAGATCATTCAGGTGTGCACACCCCCAGTCGTAGAAGTGCCGGGCAATAGGGGGAGGATTAGAGTCTTCATTCCGACCTGTCTGTCGGGAAAAACTATACCGATATAGATAGATAGATAAACTGTTTGTACAAATTGTCTAGGTATATACAACCCCAGTTGTAGAGGTGCCAAGCCAAAAGGGAGAGGATTAGAGTCCTCGCTCCGACCTCTCTGTCAGGAAAAAATTGCATAGGTGAATATACCCTCGGTCATAGCAGGATCGAGCCCAGAAAGTAGGAGGCTTAGTGTTCCCCCTCTTGCTCTGTCAGGCAGAGTTTTTAGTGGGTATAGACTTTTTGTGTGTTGTGTAAGTCCCAGCACAAGCGTTGGTCTACGGGAAAATTTAAAAATGTTTAGGAAAATGGACCAGGAGGTAAGGAGCCCACCCTCCTTGCTAAATGGTTAGTGGGACAAAGCCTGTGTCCATGAAAAGGGATGGTTCAGCAAGGAAAGCAGGATCAGGCCCAGACAAGCAGGCAGGCAACAAATAAAGATATTGGAAAACAAGTTGAGAGGCCTGAGGGGTATAGTGGCAGGAGTAAGGAAAGGAGTAAGTACAGGCATGGGGATTTCAGATCCCTGGGACAATACTTGGAATGGTGATATCTGGGCTGATGCAGGTGTCATTTTGGGAAATAAGCAAGTCATTTAAGAAAAAAGAGTGAAAAGTTAACTCTGTAGAGGCTGGAGGGAATTAAGCAGTTAAACATTGCAAAAATGTTAAAAAGGAAAAGTGTTATAGAAAGAGAATTCTTGGTTTCTTTGCAGTCATTCTGAAGGAAAAATGGACCCTTTTCCAAAGGAATGTCTGTAAATAAGCCAGGCAAAAAGACAATCTAATTTTAAATAATTTGACTATGAACAATTTAGTCAAATTTGCTAAAAGAACATAACGGGTGTCTATTGGAACTTAACTGTCCCCAAATGTATACAAGTATAATCTATGTACAGCTGTGTAAAAATTAAAGCAGTGTAAGAAATGTTAAAAAAAGAACGTGTGTGTAAATATATTGTGTAAATATGTGAGGTATTAAGGACCTAAAACAACACTCCTGGTTTGTAGGTTTAAGATGAATTGGTTTTGTTTTGTTTTTAAATAATACCACTAAAATCCATTTGAATCTTTTATTCAAAGTTGCAAAACTGAAAAACCCTTTTTGCCAGACACAGGTAACTAATGTTGTTTGGCTTTGGTATTTAGCATTTAACACTTAAGCTTTATAACATTCAATATCTTTTTAAAGACCAAAGTCATGACTGCAGCAGGGCAGTCAAAACTAGGAGAATGGGAAGAGATTCTGGATTTGTTTTTTGGTAACAAAATAGCAAATAAGAGCTATAGTAAAACAATATAAAGCTATAAAAAGACAGTGCCCCTCTGGAGCAACAGCAGGGGTAAGATGCACACAAAAAAAGAAGCAACATTAGGAACTCTGAGCCTTAAGATGGCTCTGAGTAATCAGACTGTCACTTTAATAAAGATACATGAAAACTCCAGGAGCACGGGAAAAAAACCCAGTTACACTTTATGTAAAAATTGATATGGCTAATACAATATTATAGAAGTTAAACTATAAAAGGAATGTGCATTTTTCCCTGGACATGTGCAGTGTATAAAATAGAAGGGGTAAAAGAAATACAAACAAAACATGCTACTTAATTAAAATCCTTTTAGGGTTCCTAAAAGGAGCCACTACAGGTTGTGTTTTCTTTTTCAGATTGCTGTGTATTTTGGAAGCAGGAGTTAAAAGTAAAAAGTAATCGAAACTCTAGAGGAAGTTAATTGTGTCCCTTTCAAGACAGAGTCTCTGAGCTCTGCTGATGGCTTTGAATCCAAAAGCAAGCCAGAAAGCGTCTATGTTTATGCAAATTACCTAACTGACAGAGGAAGGAGATAACTTCCCATAAATGGCAGCATAAAGGAGCTGCAAATACAGGACATACCTGGTCAGCAAACAAACTACCTGAAACCAAAAGTCTCAAATTATAACCCCCCAGAGGAAGGTGGAAAAACAAGTCAAACCTAAGAATAAGAGAGGAACAGGTTAACCCTAAGTAGAAAAAAAAATACTTTTTGTGTGTATACACAGTGCTAAAATCTGAAGTCAAATACAAAAAGGATCTGCTTATATGCATAAAACCCCTCCCTTTTAATTCACCAAAACCCAAAGTATAAAATTAAAAAGCCTATGCAAAGATTTCAAGAGGACATTAAATACACTGTCCCCAAAAACAAATTGTCTAAATAAAAGGCATGGTAGAACAAGATATTTTTAATAAATTTGATGTTAATATTAAACATTGAGATAAATTTAATGCTAATAAGTAGTCCTATAATAATGTATAGTGTGTATGATTTTTTGAAAAAAACCTTTAAGGTCATATGATAATGATGTTTCTCAGCTATTACCTGTGAATAAACTTAAAGCTTAGCACAGCAGAAAAAACATTAGAAACTTGGTCTGCTGTATAAAAAGGGAAACTGAGATACACCATACACCACCTCATGAATTTAATGACTGAGCAGTGGGATAATTTCCCCTAAACCGTTAAAAGCTAAAAAACATTAAACCTGGCCTGCCTATACAACAAAAACATAGGAAAGTATGGGGGTAATTCCTCTGTTTTGTCTGAAATCAGCAAGGATATTTGTAAAAGGAAGGGATATTTAAAGCAATAATCTGCCACCCCAAAAGGGATAGAAAAATATTCTTTTTGTCTTTCAGAACTTGAAAAAAAGCTGGTACCAGCTAAAAAGTAACTCAAAATACCATGAATCTACAGTCATGACAAAAATTGTGTTTTGTGTGTTATGTTTTGCCTTGTGTTGTTTGCCTTGTTGCTAGCATTGTTGTGTATTGTGTTACAAAAGAAAACCTATTGCCTTAGGCAAAAAAAAGTTAATAAGCATTTTAACTGTATTTACAAAAAACAACGTTGCAGAAGGGCGAAGGTCAAGGAATGCCGTCTGTTAATAGGGAAACATCCTCATGTAGCAGACACCATATTAGAAGGAATTGGTTTTGGAGCAGGAATTATAAATACTGTAGACCTAAAAATAATTGCAAATAAGTTAAGTTCCTTGTCACAACTGCAAGATAGTCTCATTCACAAGCAGGCAACTACTACTGTGGAGTTGGTACAAATAGGACTGGGAAACCTAAAAGCAACATAAAATATGTGGCGATGGCTAAACACCACCTCCTGGATGCTTTATAAACAACAATTAAAAAAAACAAGCACTCGTCAAACAATAATTAATTACAGCATGATGGTGCAAAAATCATTGGCCCCAATGAAGGAAAATCACTATATTAACAGGGTGCCTTGCCATGAAACTTTGAGTTCGTCCTGCCAAGACTTCCCCGGAGCATTGTGTCGCAACCAAGAGAACCCGGCTCTTACCTACCCGTAATCAACCTAGCTGGCCACTAGATTGATCCAGACTCTGGACTGGTAACTATAACATTGACTGGCGGGACAGTGTGTGCGTGTAATTGAATGCATATGCTAATTGTTGTATCTTCAATAAATGCATTGTATTGCCTTTTCCCCTGAAAAAGATCCCATGTGCTTCTTATGAGCATAACATGGACTGCTCTGAGCTACACTCTGCACTTATGAGGCCACTCTGGCAGCTGTAAGTAGCCAGAGTGAAGAGGCACCCTGGCCACACTCTTTATGGTGGGAAAAGGGAAATAGGTGGGAGGTATAGCACTGATGCACTGGCTCTGCTCCACCAGGGAGTCAGGAATTCCTGGCTAGCCAGGCAAGTGTCCCTTACCATTGCAATCAGAGCCATGCAAAGGGGATGGAGTGAGGCTGAGAGTCTGGCCCAAGAAATCCAGTTTTAGAGGAACTAGGTTTGAGATGGTGGGTGGATATCCAGGAGGAGATGTCAGAAATGCACCCTGAGTTATGGAACTGGTGGGACAGGAGATATCAGGGCTGGACAGGAGTCCCTGGCTCTGAAGCATGGTAGAATCCAGGGCAGCAGATGAGGGCACAGAGAGTATAGAGAAAGAAGAGGAAGGGGCTGAAAACAGAAACTTGAGGGACATCAACAGAAGACAAAGAGGGGAGGATGAGCAGCCATTAAATGAGATGCTGAAGGAATAATCATCAAAATAGGAGTGAACCAGGAGAGATCAAAGAGTCAAGAGAACCAAGAGAGGAAATAAAATGGAGGAGGGAGTGACTATTTAAGGAAGCAGATGAATTATAAAGGATTAATTTAACGGCGTGCCCCTTTGATTTAGCTAGAAGGTCATTTTTGACCCTGAAGGGGGTTGCTCCGGCAGCATGGAGGGGGCAGCAGCCACACTGAAAGGAACGGGAGTCTAGGAAGCAGGAGTAAACAGCATGCTCCAGAATTCTGGAGACAAAGGAATTTAGGATGGTAGGTGATTGAGTTAAAGTGCAATATGAGCAAACATACATCAAATCATAGAATCATAGAATATCAGGGTTGGAAGGGACCTCAGGAGGTCATCTAGTCCAACCCCCTGCTCAAAGCAGGACCGATCCCCAACTAAATCATCCCAGCCAGGGCTTTGTCAAGCCTGACCTTAAAAACCTCTAACAAAGGAGATTCCACCACCTCCCTAGGTAACGCATTCCAGTGCTTCACCAGCCTTCTAGTGAAAATTTTTTTCCCAATATCCAACCTAAACCTCCCCCACTGCAACTTGAGACCATTACTCCTTGTTCTGTCATCCGCTAGCACTGAGAACAGTCTAGATCCATCCTCTTTGGAATCCCCTTTCAGGTAGTTGAAAGCAGCTATCAAATCCCCCCTCATTCTTCTCTTCTGCAGACTAAATAATCCCAGTTCTCTCAGCCTCTCTTCATAAATCATGTGCTCCAGCCCCCTAATCATTTTTGTTGCCCTCCGCTGGACTCTTTCCAATTTTTCCACATCCTTCTTGTAGTGTGTACTAGACACAGTATTCCAGATGAGGCCTCACCAATGCCGAATAAAGGGGAATGATCATGTCCCTCAATCTGCTGGCAATGCTCCTACTTATACAGCCCAAAATGCCATTAGCCTTCTTAGGCTCACTGTTGACTCATATCCAGCTTCTTGTCCACTGTAAACCTTAGCTACATTTCTGCAGAACTGCTGCCTAGCCGTTCGGTCCCTAGTCTGTAGCAGTGCATGGGATTCTTCCTTCCTAAGTGCAGGACTCAGCATTTGTCCTTGTTGAACCTCTAATCCTCTAACTTGTCTAGGTCCCTCTGTATCCTATCCCTACCGTCCAGCGTATCTGCCACTCCTCCCAGTTTAGCGTCATTTGCAAACTTGCTGAGGGTGCAATCCAAGCCATCCTCTAGATCATTAATGAAGATATTGAACAAAACCGGCCCTAGGACCGACCCTTGGGGCACTCTGCTTGATACCGGCTGCCAACTAGACACAGAGCCATTGATCACTACAAAAATGAGCCCGACGATCTAGCCAGCTTTCTATCCACTTTATAGCCCATTCATCCAGCCCATACTTCTTTAACTTGCTGGCAAGAATACTGTGGAAGACCATATCAAAAGCTTTGCTAAAGTCAAGGAATAGCATGTCCACTGCTTTTCCCTCATCCACAGAACCAGTTATCTCATCATAGAAGGCAATTAGGTTAGTCAGGCATGACTTACCCTTGGTGAATTCATGCTGACTGTTCCTGATCATTTTCCTCTCCTCAAAGTGCTTCAAAATTGATTCCTTGAGGACCTGCTCCATGATTTTTCCAGGGACTGAGGTGAGGCTGACTGACCTGTAGTTCCCTGGATCCTCCTTCTTCCCTTTTTTAAAGATGGGCACTACACTAGCCATTTTCCAGTCATCTGGGACCTCGCCCTATTGCCACGAGTTTTCAAAGATAATGGCCAATGGCTCTGCAATCACATCCACCAACTCCTTTAGCACCGTCGGACGCAGCACATCAAGCCCCATGGACTTGTGCTCATCCAGCTTTTCTAAATAGTCCCGAACCGCTTCTTTCTCCACAGAGGGCTGGTCACCTCCTCCCCATGCTGTGCTGCCCAGTGCAGTAGTCTGGGAACTGACCTTGTTCATGAAGACAGAGGCCAAGAAAGCATTGAGTACATTAGCTTTTTCCACATCCTCTGTCACTAGGTTGCCCAACCCCCACTCATCCCCTTTCAGTAAGGGGCCCACACTTTCCCTGATCTTCTTATTGCTGAATGACCTAGTCCACTTACAAAAGATGGCTGCCCATTTTAACCACCCCTTTCAACACATATTGTAGTTACATAGCCATGTACTGAGGGGAAGCAGGTGCAACTATGGGTCGCTCAAGAGAGGAAGTATTTGATGCCAACTCTATCCTAGGTACACCCTTAAAATGCCATTTCTTGCTAGAAGGCAAAAACACTCCCGTCTCTTGCAAAGACATACCATAACCAGTTTGGGGGAGGAAAAATGTGACTGCAAAACATTCTCACCTGGTCCCCAAAAAGGGCAGCCTACTTCCAAGCACAAAACCAACCAAATTTTATTTATTAATTTCTAGATACTATAGTCAACTATTTTGGATTAAAATTCATTTCTTACTTAATTTCACCATCTCCCCTTAATGTCAATTCACCAACTCAACACTTTCTCTGTAAAATAACAACTTAATTAAATTCTCCTTGCATATGCTTCCTCAGTTTAAGCCTGCATCTCCCATTTCTGGCTTATCCAACAACCTGAACTAGATCATCCATCTTAATTTAATAAAAAAGAAAAGGAGTACTTGTGGCACCTTAGAGACTAACAAATTTATTTGAGCATAAGCTTTTGTGAGCTACAGCTCACTTCGTCAGATGCTGTAGCTCACAAAAGCTTATGCTCAAATAAATGTGTTAGTCTCTAAGGTGCCACAAGTACTCCTTTTCTTTTTTGTAATATAGACTAACACGGCTGCTACTCTAAAACCTTAATTTAATAAAATCTTTGCTAATGTAACTGCTTCAGTCACCTTTGGCTCATCTCTCAAGGCTACATAATCCCAGCTTTGTCATTCTCTCTCTATACATGACCTATTCCATCTCATTTATCACCTGTTGTGCTGTATGCTGAACTTGCTCCATGTTAACTACATCTCTTTTCAAATAACATGGTTCAGACAGGGCACTAAATGTGCTCTAATAAGTGTTTATAGGGTGAAAGCACAATAACCGTGGATGACATAATATGCCCCTCTGATAAAAGCCAACAACTCATCAGCCTTCTTTTCTGTTGTTGCACGCTGGACCAAGAATGTAAATGTTTATCAATAAACATAAAGGAGATCCTTTTCCTCTTCCATATTAGCTATTTAAAGTGTGCTTAACACTACTTGACTCTTAGATATAGAGGGTCTGATAATATGCTGCATCTCCCCAAACCCACAGCCTAGGGGAAAGGGGGAGCTCCCCCAGGGCTGCCAATAAGCTGCCCCCAGCCCAGTATCTCCAGAGTGCCCAGCATTACAGCTGCTGTGCCTCCTGCCTCAATACATCCCCTACACCAAGGTCTGCAGGGAGGGGCAGTATAGGACGGCTTGTGCTGATCCTATGTTGATCCTGAAGGGATTCACCCCCAGTTTCCTGTAGCTTATGTAAGGCCCCTATACACAACCAGAGTGGCCTACAGGGGCTGGAGAGGGTAAAAGAATCGGCCCTTAAATTTCATACTCCATCATTCAGCTCATTCATTCATTCAGACTGTGAAGAATATTCTTCTCTGAATCTGCACCTCTCCCCCTATATTAGTGCTATCTACAAAATTAATGATCTTATAAATCAATGTTTCTTTGGCTGAGGTTTATGGATTACCACAGCCCTTGCTGTGCTAGGAACAGGAAATACCATGATCATTTCCAATCCTAGAGCACAGTAGATGTTGCTGTGCTTTTGTATGAATCATTAACAACATATTAAAAGACTTCTGGTCCCAAGAACAGACCATGCTAGAGCCCACTCTGCCACACTGGCAGCTGCCAGAACCTCACTGTCTATAGTTATCTGTATCAGAGGGGTAACCGTGTTAGTCTGGATCTGTAAAAGCGTCAAAGAGTCCTGTGGCATTTTATAGACTAACAGACGTATTGGCTCATAAGCTTTCATGGGTGAATACCCACTTCGTTGGATGCATGCAGTGGAAATTTCCAAAGGCAGGTATAAATATGCAAGCAAGAATCAGGCTAGGGATAACGAGGTTAGTTCAGTCAGGGAGGATGAGGCCCTCCTCTAGCAGTTGAGGTGTGAACACCAAGTTATCTGATTTCCCTTGCTGCAGGTCCAGTCCTTCAAATGCTTCAACCTCCTATTTCAATGGGGGTCGAAGAACTCAGCACATTGAAGGATCAGACTATCTGTTACTTTCCCCAGTGAATTAAGCCCACCAAAGTTTATGTTGCTCCAGAATTGGAAACTTGTCCATCTGACATCCAAGCAGTCTTGAGATGATACAATGACTCCGTTTGATAAGTCTGAGCAATAGCCTGTGTTATTACCCTGAAAACTAAGGATTCACATTTCTCTATCTCCTAACCCCCCAGAACTACAGCTGAGGCACTGTGCACTTCCAATGGTACAGGCCTTACAACTATTAGAAATCTAAGAATTTATGAGCTACCCCAGTCCTCCCTGACCAGACTATTTCCTGTACAATCCTCCCTGAAGCAGTTCTCCAGAATGAGCAATTATACTAAAAGCACTAGTACCCTTGCAGCTCTCTGCATGAGGACAGGTATTGGTCTCAGAAGGGAGTTATCACATTGCAGAAGTCTGTGCAAACAGATTATTCTGACATCAAAAATACTGATTGGCCTGATCTTTAAGAAAGTCCCAGTTATTGCTGGTTTACTGAGGACCAGTAACTTCCTGGTTTAGTTATGAGCAGAAAATGAAGGAGACTGGGGTCCTTGCTTTACAGAAACTTTTCCCTCTCACAGAGCATTATATTTCACCATATGAATTCTGCACACAGTTAGGAGATAATGGAGTCTAAATGGTTAGAGCAGGGGATAAGGAATCATGGATTCTAGTCTTGGCTCTGACACTGGTTCCTGATGATGTGACCTTGGACAAATCTCTGTTCTTCTCAGTAGCTCCATCTGTAAAATGAGGTTTTATACTCTACCTCACAGGGGTGCTGTGAGGATCAAAACTGTCCTAAGATGAAAGATGCTACAAAAATGCCAATTATTAATGAATAAGCCCAACTTACCTAATAGTTAAGATCACAGGCTCGGGGGCTCCGTTCACACTGAATTTAAACTCCTCTGTGAACTCCCCCAGGATGGTGGAACTGAAGGAGATCTGGATGGCTTGAAGTCCACCTGGCAGAATGATGCCTTCTTTGGGGTCAAGGGTAAAACAGGCGCCCAGTGCAGTAGATGGAGGGATCAAGTTAAAGAGGGCATCAATGGCTCCTTTGTTACACAGGATTGCCTGCAGCAGTAAAAGGGAAGGAATGGAAACATACAAGGAACCTTTACTTCTCACAGATTGAATTGATTTGTTTTCTAATTAAACGATTAACATCTGAAACGGGGAGAAGGGATAAGACACTGCCTGTTGGAAGCCAAGGGAAATACAGTGAGCTAAATTCTGCACTCATTTAAAATTGCAATAATTCCAAATAAATCAAGAGAGTTGTTCTAAATTTACACCGGTGCAACTGAGAGCAGAATATCCTCCACTGTAACTGAATTTGCAGTACAAGATAGACACTGAACACAGATATCTGTGCTTTCAGAAAAGTCCCCAAGAGCAGCAAAGAACAGTCACATTGTTTCTGATGAAACAACATACAGTCATATTGCTCCTGATGGTGCCAATCCTGCAACATGCTGAATGCATCCCACTCCCCCTGTAGCCAATAAGCTGAAGGCGCTTGGCACCTTGCAGACTTGGGTGGACTGGGTTATCACATTGATAATGCCCACGGTTCTTGTTTAGAACTGGGAGCATAAACCAGATTGCGAATAGAAAAAATATGACCTTGTCATGATGAGATAGATAGATAGATTTTTCAGACATCCTTTCTTGGGAACTATTATTGTATTTATTAAATGGTTGTTTATCCTTCCTTTGAAAAGCACTTTGGGGTCCTCTAGTGAAAGCTTCTATAATACAGAAATGCAAAATATTATGAGTTCATTTTTATTAACCTACTTATCTTATTTTGCTGGACACCTTTATTTTTATGTGAAGAGAGCACCTGCTGTTTATTGTATAAAGCCAAGTAGTACTCAGAAATCCAATTATTGCTAATTTCAGAAGCATCCAAAAGTACTGGTTCAATACAGACCTTTTTTATTTTCCTTTATCTTGTTGGATCAGCTCTGTCTTAGCTAAACTACAAACTCCAGTGAACAAGGAGAGCAAATATCAGCATGACCTGTTCCAAACAATTTTAATCTCATAAATATTCACAAGCACAATCTAAGACTTTCACAATTGTTTGTGACAAATTGTAAGCTTGGGGCTGGATTCTGTAAATTGCTGGGCACCCACAAATCCCACTGTCTTGAATAAGAGATGTAGGCCTCAGCTTCTCTCCAGATCATACCCTTTATACTGGTCAAAAAGTCCCCACTACTGTCAACAAACACACTGTTTCACTGATACAGTTTGCCTTAGGCAAAATTATAAATTTCTTCAGTGCTGCAGGGTAACTTCCTGCCATTTCCACAGACACATTTCACCTGTTTTACAATATCTCGCTCCCTTTTGTCCTTGTAGAATCTAGCAAAGAAATTGAGGGAGAAGCATGAAAATGTGCCTTGTTTTTTTAAATTCTGGTACTGCTGCAAAGAATAGTTGCACACCCTCCTATTCCTCATTGAGGAAAGAATAAAAATAATCATACACACTCTCATGTATTTTACTCCTTAGTTACACCAGGTCCTAATATAAGCTACCCCTAAGTTGAAGTTTACTCTCTGTGTAGCTGCCAAGAACAGCACTGACTAAGGGCAATGTCTAGTTGTTTAAATTTGTCTCAAGTAAGGAAAATAATAAATTGATAGAGAGAGAAGCATTAAGGCATCAGCATTAAAAATGCACAGAGTACAAAATATTTATGTGAAGAAACACCTTAAGCATGTCCTTCCCCGCCACAGCGGGGCTTTCAAAAATGTCCAACATGATGCATTACCTCATTTAATACCTCTTTAGGTTGCTGTGTTTTTCATTTTTGCTAATATTTGATGCCATTGCTAATATTTGCTTCACTTGCAGAAACCCTTAACTCTTTCAAATTGATTTTTAAAGTCCTCATTGCAAAGAGAGCAAGGGGTGGGAAGAGATTGATGGGCAGTGAACAGCATTCAGAGTCATTTGCAAGTGGTAATTTGCAGTCAATAGAAGAGGTGGCATTTCCCTTAACCTCAGGAATCTGTAGGATGTACTGAATTGATGGTTGTTTGAATGTTCCAGCTATTAGCCATGTCTATTGTACAAAACCTATGTCAGCATAGCCCTCTAACATAGACACCATGTATGCTGACAGGAGGCGTTCTTTTGCTGTCATAGTACCACCATCTCCCTTAACAACATCAGCAATGCTGACAGAAGAACTCTTCTGTCAGCACAGTTGCATTTATACTGGGGGGTTTGCTGGCAGAACTACATCAGCTATAGGCATGGATTTTTACACCCTGATCAACAAAACTTTGTAGTGTAGACCTGGAAACCGTGTCTTCTTAACAGCCATAGCACAAAGGTGCATTGCATTTAAGGCCTGAACCAAAGCCTACTGAAGTCACTGGAATCTTTTTGCAGAGGTATGTCCTCATGCTATTTTAATGCATAAAGTGCTGCTCAAGCCACAAAACACATCAGACATAGGAACCCTGCACTAAGGATACTGCAAGGAGAAATGTGCACCTAGAAGTAGGCAGTGGTCACTTCATATGGGAACATACACACCATTCATACCATGTAGATGAAATCAAGGGTTTGCTCATTCTGAGCTTGCACTGAGGACACCCAGCCACTCTGAAATAAAAATGACCCAGTTACCAAAAGCTCTGGGGTTCATGAGTCTCCATACTCTGTACGATTAGCTCACCTTTGGCTGTACAGTAAGCAGCCAGTACTCTATAGTCCACATGCCATGGGCCTATCAGCACTGCCCTATCTGCTTACCTCATAACTGTGTGTTGACCCAACAAAGACCTTTCCAATATCTAGCTGGGCGAAGCTGAAGAAGAGCTTGGGGCCCATCCCTTCCCCTTTGATGTGCAGGGGGAGCCGGGTCTCACGGCCTGTGAAGAAGATCCCATTTTCAATACACAAAACATAGGAATTGCCAGACTGGGTCAATCCCATCTAAGCCCAGTGTGACCCTGGCTGACTAGGCCATGCTAGAGTGTATTTAGGTCAATTCACTTGTGTAGATCAAAGTAATGGTTAGATGTATAAGTGTGTATTCAGATGTTTAAACTTCATGAAAACTAGTGAAATGCTACTGGTATTGTTTTTCTTATCTGTTCCTGTCATAATGTAATAGCAAACATTTACATGGTAAACACCCTTGTAACTAAGAAAAGGAGGACTTGTGGCACCTTAGAGACTAACAAATTTATTTGAGCATAAGCTTTTTGCAAACTGGATACAATTAACTTAGGCTTGAATAAAGACTGGGAGTGGATGGGTCATTACACAAAGTAAAACTATTTCCCCATGTTTATTCCGCCCCCCGCCACCACCACTGTTCCTCACATGTTCTTGTCAACTGCTGGAAATGGCCCACCTTGATTATCACCACAAAAGGTTCCCCTCCCCGCTGCTGGTACTGGTAATAGCTCACCTTACCTGATCACTCTGGTTACAGTGTGTACGGTAACACCCATTGTTTCATGTTCTCTGTGTATATAAATCTCCCCACTGTATTTTCCACTGAATGCATCCGATGAAGTGAGCTGTAGATCATGAAAGCTTATGTTCAAATAAATTTGTTAGTCTCTAAGGTGCCACAAGTACTCCTTTTCTTTTTGCGGATACAGACTAACATAGCTGCTACTCTGAACCTTGTAACTAAATTACCCATCAAAGAAATCTTGTGAAAGGCTAATGAAGGACTTAAGAACTTTAACAGAAATGCTAATTTCACAGCAAGAGGTCATTATATATATAGTCAGAGGTCAAAGATCTAAGTGCTTTCCTCACTAACCATCATTAAAGGAAAAGGCCATGTTAATAGAAACACTCTCAGCTTGCTTTCTGTATGAAGAGACTATACATACGGATTCAAAGAAAAATCCTTTGTCTCTGGACTGTTTGGATTCTAACAGGACAGAATAACTGAACGAGAAGACAAAGATTCCCAGAATAATTCTAAGTAGCCCTGAAAGACTTTTGGGAAACTGGCAGTTTATTACATTACTTCCACCATTTGGAGTTACAAACTGTAATTTACCTATTGTTATATTTTACCTGCTTTAATCTCTCAATAACTGTAATTCTTTTTTCTTAGCTAATAAATCTTTAGTTAGTTTACTATAGAATTGTCTGCCAGCATTGTCAGAATCTTACTTGGACTCCATGCATGCTAGTGAATTGCCCTGTAGCCATTTGAATTTGATGGGAATAATATGTGGGCACAGACCCCATTACAGAATTGTGGGGGCCTGTGCACTATGGAAATTAGGTCCCCCATCTTCCCTAAACTAGACAATCAAGCACCCCGTCCCATACAGGCCCCAGAATGCCCCTCTCTCTTCAACCCACACAGAGCCCCCTGAAAGCCCCTCACACACCCCTGAATGCCCCTCTTGCTCCACATACAGCCACTGAATCCTCCTCCCACTCCCCACTGTCCCCGGATCCCCTTACCATCCTCCACAGCCCCCTGAATCCCCCTCCAACTCCTCACAACCCCCTGGATCCACCTCCTATTCCCCAGAATCCCCCTTCCATCCCCCACAGCCCTCTGAATCCCCCTCCCAACCCACATATACACCATGACCCCTCTACCAGCCCCACCTATCCTGACCGCCCTCACACACATCCCAGCAGTGCTGACATACATCCTGCTCACACAGTTCCCAATACTTTAATGGCACTGGCCACAGCCACCACCATCCCCTGCTCACCCCCAACATGCTGGCCCCCACCTCCATCCCCCCAACATTCCCCACTCCCACACAACTCCCTCCACCATCCCCCACTCACTCCCAACCCCTCACCCCCATAGCCCACCTACAGCTCACCCTTACCCTCACATCCACCATCTCTGAGAGTTTCCTAAGCACTCACCAGTGCCCCCTGCCCCCAGCTCAATGCTCTGCTCCCACCCCAGGCTAGGGCGAATCCTTCCAATCCTGGCCAGGCAGCTCCGTTCACTTCTGCAGCCTGCACTGCACTCACATGCCCTTGCACCACTCAGGTTTGGCACAGCCACCCCTCCCTCCGTCATGGCAGGGGCAGGTGGGGAGGGGGGTGGGCCAAATTTGAGTGAGTGGTGTTGCACTCTGGTGCAAGGGGACACAGCGCTGTTCAGTTTTGGGGTATTTTCCTGGTTGTTGGGGTTCCCCTGAGATGGAAGCCCTGTGCAAGTGCATAGAGGACACATTTATTAATCCAGGTTGGTGTGGGTGTAAGATTTATAGTGACCTTAAATGGTCACTTCCTTGCTTTTAAGTCCTTGGGTTTTATAAATGACACAATAGGCAAAGAGACTGTGGTCATTTAACAAATTTAACCTGGTTTTTAAATATAAATTTTTGTTTATGGAAAAACATATTTTGTGGTTTCTTTATAACTTTCATTTTAGCTATTCTTTACAGTTCAAATAAGTGGGATGGACATAGCACCAGACTATTAAATTAAAGGAGTGACTGGCACTGGACTCAGGAATCCAATGGAACTTTTCCATAATGAACTAAGAAGATCTAATTTAGGGCTCAGTCCTACAAGGGGTGCTAAAATAGGGCTTTACAATGGAAGCTGGTTGCAATCTTACCTATGAAAAGGCTACTTCCTTTCCTTAATACTTCCTGATTTACCTCACAGGGTACAGAACCCTGATATGTGCTGTGTTGAGCTAATGGAAAAGTGGAAGAAATCTCTGTACATACTCAGTCAAATCTGAAAGTGAATTTTAATTGGACTGTTCTCAGCTCTTCCATGTTTGTTTTCTGCAAACACTCAGAGCTTAAGTTTTACTAGCATGTATACCTAGAAAAGCTTATTCTGAGCTCAAATATTTGACAAAAGCAAATTTCAAATGGCCTCTCTCCTTAACTGTCAAATTTGCAAGCTATGCTGTATTGGCTAGTTATGCAATCACCTGATCCAGAGACAGAAACAACAGTGAGTAATGAGCCAAGGCCTCTGTGCAAGTAGACCTATGCAGAATCCCACTCATGTGGGTGCAGAGATTTGCCTGCATCATACTTCTGCAAGATCAGGGCCTAATAAAGTAAGAATTGCAAAGATTCATAATGGACTGCTTGCAAGCACTCTGTGCATTATTCACTGAGGAAAGTTGTGTACACATGAGAAATTTTTGAACTAGAATATGAAGCAAAATTCAATAAATAATTGATTAAAGATTATTATTTGCATTATAGTTACCCCTAGAGACCTCAGCCAAGATCGGAACCCCATTGTGACAGTCCCTGCCCTGATGATCTTATAGTCTACATAGTTAAGACAAAGGAAGGTTTGTTATTGCCATTTTGCAGATGGACTGCTGGGGCACAGAAAGATTAAGTGACTTGCCTGAGCTCACACAGAGGGAAGCTGTGGAAGAACAAAGATCTCCCAAGTTCCAATCCAGTGCCTTAACCACAAGACCATCCCTCCTCTTAATCACTGCAATTATTTGCTGAATTCTAGTTCTGCTATTGCTGTCAGCCTAACTGGGTGGATTTCCTTCGCCTGTAAATATCTTGCATCATGCAGCAGCTTTCCTTCTTTCTCCTTTCTCTCTGCAATCTGCCCATTTATTAAGGCTCTTCCTTTAGTGCTATATTTTGTTCCAGATGTCAGCAAGCAAAAAGCCTGTTCTCTTTGCAGCATACTGAGGGACTCCAGTAGAAAGCTGAGTAATACTCCACTGGTGGTAGACCTAGAAACCCAGGCTAAGGAGCAGAATGTTAAACATGGATTCCTTGGCAAGGGCTTTTCAAACAAATCTTTCCTTCAATAGGGCTGAGGAGTGAAGACCAACCCCTTGCAGCTGGCAGCTGGGAAGACAGTTTGTTAACAGAAGCCCTCTTTAATTACTGGAGGTGATGTTTGCCAAGTAAATCCTATGCAATTACTATGTAAATAAAAAGAACTTGCATGACATCTGTATCTTTTAGCTTAAAGCCTTACGGAAGTCAACAAATGACTGTGCACAGACCATAGATTATACTATCCAGCAGCTCAACGGGAGTTTGGCTGCCAACAGATCAAGGGCCTGATGTTCCCCTCCATCTCAGAAACCCACAGGCAGGGAAATACTCTACTAGGAAACCCATAATGTTCCACCTCCACAGCCTCCAGCTCAAGAGGAGTGCCTTACAGCAAGCTGAGCAGGACAGACATCAAGCCCCAGAGGAACTGCCCAGTTCCAGGAATGTTTCATGCTGGTTTTAGACAGCAGAGTTTAATGGCTATCTCCACAAGGGGTAACATGCAGGGACAAAAAGAAAAGGAGTACTTGTGGCACCTTAGAGACTAATAAATTTATTAGAGCTTAAGCTTTCGTGAGCTACAGCTTGAGCTGCAAATGCTTGGTAGCCTCCACTGCACTGGGCCTGGAAAGCATTGCACTCGGTCCCCAGGGGGCTGGATGCATCTAGACTCACTTTTCCTCCTCTCCACCCACATGTAGGGAAAGAATCAGTAGGATTACAGGACTTGATCCTGCTAGTACTGACACATGCCATCTATTCCATAAAGCTCTGCAAGACTGCTCAGGGAGAGGGGCTGCTGCTTGGCTGTGTGGCAACAGACTTTAGGACGGGGCCCTGCCATCCATGCAGTCCTGCCATATGAGCCATAGTCCAGGCAATGATTGGGAGCTACAGGCCAAGTTTGTAACTGTCTGAAAATTTGAGAGTGAAAGCTACTATATTATGTGGTCCATATAACACAATGACAGACCTTACTTCGACCTAGCTCAGTGTACTTAGTGACTTCCAGACATTGCATCCTGAAGCCTTGCCTCTGGAGTAGCTTAGCACCATCAGAAAAGTCTCACACCAGAGCTAGTGTTGGCAATCCCATGAAATGAAAACCAACCACACTAGTATGTTATGCTTATTGTGCCGTTGGGAATGCTGTACCTGAGATGTCACAGTAGATGGTCCTATGATAGACTTTGGCTTCTCGGGGCATAAAGATCACATTAATTTCAGCTGTAGAATTTGGCCAAACATCTCCCTCCTAAAAAAAAAAAAAGAATAGCGCAATTTCAACTACAGATACACAAGTTTTTTTTAAAAAAGGAAAAAATGAAGGCATGAAGCCATTTGGATTTACTAAAAAACATATTGTAAATATAACTGCCTTATTAATAGCACTTCATGGTATAGGTTTCTACCAACAAATAACAAGGATAGCATGCATATTATATCCCCATACGACTGCCTGATTAAGCATACTAGAGAAGTTTAAGAGACTGACCTAGTAAACCATAGAGAGACAAAGTGGGTGAGGTAATATATTTTATTGGACCAACTTCTATTGGTGAGAGATAAGCTTTCAAGCTTACACAAAGTTCATCTTCAGGTCTGGGAAACTTAATCAGAGTGTCACAGCTAAAAACAAGGTGGAACAGATTGTTTAGCATAAGTAGTTAATACATGTTTCAAGGAACCATTCAAGGTAAAGTGACCTGTTAACATGAAAGAAAGTGGGGGGGAGCAGTTGGTCAGGGTTATGGGTTGTTGTAATAGACGGTGTCTCTATTCAGTCCAGGATTTTTCGTGTCTAGCAAAGTTATGAATAAAAGAGCTCTGAGTAAGCTCGAAAGCTTGTCTCTCTCACCAAAAGAACTTTGTCCAATAAAAGATATTACCTCACCCACTTTGTCTCTAGGGTGACCAGACAGCAAATGTGAAAAATCGGGAAGGGGTGTGGGGGTAATAGGAACCTATATAAGAAAAAGACCCAAAAATTGGGAATGTCCCTATAAAATTGGGACATCTGGTCACCCTACTTGTCTCTAATATCCTGGGACTGACAGGGTACAACAATACTGCGTACTACTTGTAAACCATAAAGCATCTCGTTTCATTATAGAGCCATTGGGCCCAATTTTGATCTCACTCTGATTCAACAACTTCCACAGAGTTACCATGGATTTACACGAGTTTAACTAAAAGTCAAATCTGTCCCAATGACTCTAAACAAAACAAAACCCAGCCCAAGTTGTCTGAGGTTTTAATCTAGCAGAAGAAGAGGTAAACTGAAACACAAATGATAGTTTTCCCTGGCTTAGTTAATACAAGTCTGTAATAATTATTCAGTGCTCTTTGTTCTACTGTTCCTCCTGTTAAATATAACTAATTCTATCACTTCACATCCTGGCAGTCTATTCCCAGAGCAGGTGTATGGACACATGCAGTATGCAGCTAATTTTGTTTGCCACACAATCTACTGTATGAGGCTTAATGTACATCTTAACAGCTCTCTGACTTTGTACATTTCTCTTTGAAAGGACTATGTCAGGGCTGACTCAGTGGCTAAGCAGTAAGGTCTGATTCTCCATCCTGGTTGTCATGATCCTCAGAGCAGAGAACTGCAGAGCCCACCAATTCAGTTCCTCAAAAGCAAAGAGTGCTTGTCTACATGAACGCTTAGATCATGGCAAGCTGGAGTGTAAAACTCCCTCACACCAGCCTGTTGCACACTAAGTATCTGTGTGCATCCTGCTGACGTGCCCAAACAATTCCCTCATGTGCTTTGATCTACGCTGCTTCAAAATGGGGGTAGATCATTGTGCACTAGGGAACTGTTCCTGCACAGAAGCTCACACAGACACCCAGTGCACAACAAGCTAGTACAGAAAAGATTTACACACCAGCTTGCTGCAGAACAAATGTTTGCATAAATGAGCCCTAATACCAACTCATCAGCTGAATAAAAGCAAAATCACTGATGTACTTGGATGAGAAAATCACCTTAACCTCTGGCTAGAAGGATGGTGATTACGATGGAGGTATTAGAAAACATGGGGATGTAAAGCAGAGGAAAACAGCATGCCTGTAAGCTTGCAACTGGAACACCGATGATGCCACTGGAAAGAGGAAAGCAAATGACAACTGAAAACTGTTACCCTGAGGAATCCATGGTATTTTCTTCATTAGCATTTGTAGGGCCTCCCGTACAAGACAGCAAACTGGTGATGGTGTGTGAGGGTACTGTCAGTGTGGGTCTATGTGTGCCAGGGATTATGGACAGTTATGTCAGGGCCTAGGGCCTTCTCAGTGGGCTTGTCAGGGTTCAGCAGACTTTGGGCTTCACAAAGCCAGTTACGACACAGTTGGAGATGTCAAACAAGGTTTCCTCTAAATGGCTGGAAGGGTTAACTTGCAGCAAAACCCCCCCACTCACCAGGAATCAACACCATAACGTCAGCCCAGTGAGTCCAAAGCAAGCTAAATTCTGTGTCTGTTAATGTCTGTGCTGTTCAGCTCAGAAGCAAAAGTCCTCTCAGGCCAGGGTCCAGGCAGTGTGCTTTCCTCCCTGAACCCAGGACCTCTGCCATAGCCCAAACACTACTCCTTTGTGAGTCCCAGCTCTCAGCCTCACCTTTCAGCCATGGCAACTTGCTTCAGGGCAGGTATTCAACCCCCCCCCCCCCCCGCCCCTGCCCCTCATTCAGGGGAGTGAAGGTGGGGATATGTTCATCACAACACAGCAGGGTTTAAAAACATCAGAAAAGGAGCTGTGTCAAGGAAACTCAGTTCCTTAGACCTACACAGCAGTAAATGCAAAAATTCCAATGGAATGCTTCCCAGAGCTCATCCAAAACCTGATCAGTCCATCATCATAAATGGATATTGTCCAGCTATGATCACTCTTACATTGATTTCAATGGGTTATTTACACTTAGGTGAAATCCAAATCAGGCTTGGGACTTTTAGGGCTCGATCCTGCTTCCATTCAAAGCAATGGAAAATCTCCCTGTAACTATAATGGTGCAGGCTCAGGCTCTTGGACTGACTGCACAACAAAGTGCCTTTTACTGTTGATTTAGTGTGAATTGCGAGCCAGTCGAGCTCAATGGTCTGTTCAAACATCTTGGCCCTAAAACCCACTCTCCTCAAGCTGGCTTGCTCATTACTCAAAGGCTGACAGGTGTCATGGAAGCAAGTGCAATGAAACTCATAAGCAAAAACAGACGTATACAGAAGAGAGAGAGAATTTAAAAGTACAGGTGCCCTTGCTCACAACAGTGTGGTTTTCTAGTTGAGTGGGTTTGGCTGACTTTGGGATTTGATGAAATCCAAGGCTAGCACACCTGTGACACAGTTATGACTGACACTGCACTCTTACCCTGCTGTTTCCGAGCTCAGTAATGGGACTGATAGGGAGACAGATGCAACAGGACACATAGATCTAGGTTTGGGAGGCTGGGTCAAGAGCCAGGGACAGACACGTTAAATAGGCCAGAGTCAGCAGATGCTCTAAGGCCACACCAATTTAGTCTTGTCATTAGTGCCCCCCAAAACAAACTGCAGTTCTTCTACCACCGGTAACAGATTTGGATTTAAAGTGACTGGCTTGTGGATTGTGAACTGTTATTTATCGCCTAAATTAACAAAATCAAGGTAAGGAGAGGTAAGCTATGGCGCCATGTGAGATTCATACTCTGGGCACTTGAATCTTTAGCACAACCTGGATGCTAACACTGCTGGCTGTGAATAAAGACACACTGCATTTTGTTGAAAGGAGGAACTAGGAAAAAGGGCTACATTAAAAAACAGCTGCTTCCATCAGAGGTTTAAAAGAGCACTTCACAAAATCTAACAAATGTTGCTTCACAATCCTGCTGTGAGGAAAACATGGTTTTCTTCCTGTTTTCCGCTGTAGGGAAACTGAGACACAGAGCGGTTCTTGCCCAAGATCAAACAGCACATCAGTGTCAGAGCTGGGAATCTCTCTGTCTATCCTATGGTGCTTCTTTGGTCCCATTACCCTAGTATATGAGCACTCCACAATCTTTCCTGGATTTATCCTCACAACCCCCATTTGCTGGGGCTCTTGAGGCACAGAAAAACTAAGGACCAGATTTTTAAAGATACTTAGGGCTAGTCTACACTGGTAACGCTAAAGCGCTGTTGTGGCAGTGCTTTAATGTGGCTTGTGTAGTGACGGCAGAGCACTGGGAGAGAGCTCTCCCAGGGCTCTAAAAAACCCACCTCGACGAGGGGTGCGGCTCCCAGTGCTGGTGCACTGTCTACGCTGCCACTTTACAGTGCTGAAACTTGCAGTGCTCAGGGGGTGTTTTTTCACCCCTCTGAGCGAGAAAGTTGCAGCGCTGTAAAATGGTAGTGTAGACAAGCCCTTAGGCATTGACATCCCATTCAGGAAGTTAGACACCTAAATGTTGTTATGACCTGGGCTAAACCTTGTTATGGGTTGAGTTAAAACCCCATTGAGGTTGACAAGTGTGAATTCACCCTTCAATTAACATAATTGTAAGCATAAGCCACCCCCAAAGACAACAGAGCTGTATGAACTTGCCCAGGAGCTTTTGACTGAGCATTGTTTGGGTAGAGGGAAGAGAGATTACACAAAAACTGAGGACAAGAACACACACAGAGAGAGAGAGGCAAGAAAGCAAATGTGACTCTGGAGAAAGCAAGAGAGAACTTTTGGGTTCTCATGTTTGCTAAAGAGACTTGAGGGCTGTAAGCTAACAAACTGCTCCTTTTATTCAGTGGCTTCTGAGTTCAGAGACACATAACTTTGTACATTCCTTGTAAATAAACAACATTGCATCAAATAGCATACCAGACTCCATCAATTTATGCTCCCAGCTGGAATATTCCCAGGGCCCCAAACTTTGACTAGCAGTTGGATCAAAAAGGGAAAATACCTTTAAAATATGATTGTGACTTCCCCTCAGTGACTTCCCAAAGGGTCACACATGGAGTCAATGGAACCCAGGGGTCCTGGCCTGTAGCCCCATTAAACCAGATCCCCCCCTTGCTCTAGAAACAGATGGTAAACTGTTACTCCAGCATTTGACATTCCTTAGTGTACCCCAGAATTTGAGAATTGCAGTCAGCAATTTTGTGTGTTAAGCCACTGCCAGCAGAAAACCACACATCACATAGCTAGGAAAATCTTAGGCCTCAGAGGCAAGGCCAAATAACTGCATGTTTGCAGTTTTGTTATCAGAATGGGAGGTTGGGACAAGAAGTGAAAGTTCCATGAAAATAGAAGGATTGTTTGGACAATGACCTTGGTTTTAGCTGTCTCTAATATGTAAGTTTTATTGTTGTTATGACTAGAAATGCTTTGCTGATGAGGAGAATAATGAATTGTTATTGGCAGTAGCTAGGGAAATTGTTAGCCTATTAGAGGCTATTATGAATCATATGCTTTGTTTGGAGAAAAATTATAAAAAGTTTAGTTAGAAAGTGTGCTTTGAAGTAGTTTGAGGAAGCTTTCCTTTGGGCAAGGATTTGACACCTACGTTCCCCAGCAGTCAGATGGAAGGAGGGCCCCCCCGAAGCCTGGCCACTGATCCCTCAGAACCATTTCAGACTTTGCTTGTGCCAATCATTTATTAGATGGATGAGCTGTGCCCCCATTGATTTATTCCTCACACCACCTGGAGAAAAACAGTTAAGTTACCACTGCTTTGGGTTCTGAAAATCCTGGGTAACAACACCAACTCTCTGAATGGTGGGGAGATAGGGTGAGTTCCAGAGGCTGAATGGACAGAGAGCCTGCTGGGTTTTCTGAACATAGGCTGGACCTGACTAGGAGGAAAGGTGAAGGAAGATGGTGGGGCCACATGGCCCAATTTGCTGGGAATCTCCAGGTATTGCATTCATTTCCAGGTATCCCGGCCAACTGCAGTGATTTTTGTTTTGGCCTGCAGTGATGGAAAAGCAGACACAGGAGAGAAATATGTAGGAAAGGGAAGGGATGAACATGGGAGAAAGTGAACTTATCACCTGACACTCCCAAAGAAAATATTTGCTTAAGAGTGAAGGTTGAAAGCGTTGTGATGTTGCACTCCATATGTTTATGGAAATATGCTTATAAGTGTGAATATGATGTAACTAGAATATGCTTCATGAAAAAGGTCTCTTGTAAGGCATTACAATGATTATGATCTACTGAGTGTGGTCATCCCATTTGTTCGCAGGTACGAGTTCTAGGTCTGGCATTAGGGGAATAAGACATAAACTTGTATTGCTGATGTAAACATGTTAAGTGGGAGCCATTAAGGCTGCTTCAGAATCAATGACCTGTGAATGGGTTTGTTTAGCTGCCAGCCTGCCTGTGGACCTGTCCTGCAGCTCCTGAGTAATGAAGAAGGAGGTCTTACAGTGACGTGTGATCATATCACCTGAACTGGAAACCATCTTTAACCTGGTGCTTTTCCATTTAGAATGAGCGGTGGGAACCTAGATTGAGACAAAGGATTCATGCAGGGGCCAAAAATATATAAGGGGGTGGAACAGAACATAGGGGGCTGCCAGTCACGAGAAATACCCTAGTTACCACCTGAGCTGGAACTAACAAGAACTGTACCAGAGGAAAGGACTGGGCCCAGATAGGAAGAAGTCTTAGTATGTGAAATAAGCTTACTGGAACATCTCTAAGGGTGAGATTTACCTGTATTCAGTTTCTTAATGTATTAGGCTTACACTTGCGTGTTTTGTTTTATTTTGCTTGGTAACTTACTTTGTTCTGTCCATTATTACTTGGAACCACTTAAATCTTACTTTTTATATTTAATAAAATCACTTTTGTTTATTAATTAACCCAGAGTTAGTGACTAATACCTGGGGGAGCAAATAGCTGTGCATATCTCTTTATCAATGTTATAGAAGGCGGACAATTTATGAGTTTACCCTGTATAAGCTTTATACAGAGTAAAATGGATTTATTTGGGGTTTGGAGCCCATTGGGAACAGGGTGTCTGGGTGCTGGAGATAGGTGACCTGCTGAGCAGTTTTTGGTTAAAATCTGCAGCTTTAGGGGCGTGGACCAGACCTGGGTCTGCGTTTGCAGCTGGCTAGCATGTCTGGCTCAACAAGCCAAGGTTCAGGAGTCCCAAGATGGCAAGGAAAACGGGCTCAGAGGTAATTTCAGCACGTCAGGTGACAGTCCCAAGGGGGTCTCTGTGACCGAACCCATCACAAATGTATTGATGGGAGTCTGGCTAACACTCTCAAACAGTACAGTGCTTCCTTTACAGAAATGCCACACCTAGTAAAAACCCAAACTTTCAAATGCTTAGAGACAACCAGCTGGCTCCCCATTGCTACGTAATCCTTCGTCACTCACTATCACTCCACCAAAATGTAACATCAAGGCTGTTGCTCTCCAGTATGCTGGGTTTCCCTGCTCTGTTCGCATCCCCTTGACGATCCCTGACATCCTTGGTAGTTTGTAACACCTACAGCTTGTCCTGCCTTCCAAATGCCTTATGTATAAACTGGAATGGGTCCCAACCCCCAGCAATGCAAGACCCCACTCCTTTCCTTCCATATGCAACTGCCCTCTGCGGCCTTCCCAATGGCCAATTTGTAATCCAGATTATCAATGCCTGTCTTCTTAGCTTTATCTACAAGATTTCTATGTGACATTTTATCAAACACTTTACAGAAGTCCAGACAAATGATGATGACTGCTTTTCCTTTACCTATTTCATCAGCCTTTTACAAAAGTCAATCAGATTTAGCTGACAAGATTTAGCCTTCTATAAACCAATGCTGATGTCTGCCTGGCAATTCATTTCCATCTAAACCACCCTACCATGTTATCCCTAATGATTGATTTAACTATATTACTTGGAACAGAGATCAAATCAACTGCAGTAATCTGCAGTTACCAGCATCACACCTGCTGCTCTTTTTTAAAAACTAGCTTTACATCAGCCTCCCTAAATGCTCTTTGTTCTTTGCCTTTGCTCTATGACAATTTCAGTATCCATGAGCTTGAGTCTGAAAGTTCCACCCCTTCACTCCTGTAATACCCTTGGATGAATCCCATCTGCTTGTGGTCTGTGTCATGGTGCAGTGATGGGGTAGTTCCTCTGGATTTCTAATGCCATCTGCCCTAACTCTGTTCACCACAGGTTTCCTTCTACTGTGAACAGACTTGCAAAGCATAGGCTGCATGGATTGAATTGGAGTTGCACCAGGGATGGACTTGGCCCTATGCATTTAACTCCTCTTTTATTTCCATTTTATTTTTACAATCAGAGAAAATGGGAAGGTGCAGAGTAAGCAGGGAATTAAAAATGGCAGTACCTGTTTGTACAATATAGCAACTGCAAATCATTTAGCTACAGTATAATCAATGGACATGTGATTTAGTGAGTAGGATGTTACTTTTATGACTACACTTAATGGTGATGTGTAGAGTACAGGCATTACATGTGCAGCCACATGCTGCAGTGAAAGGCCCTGGCAGCAGGAGTGGGAGCTGCCAGAGCCTTTCCCTGCTGCCTCCCCATGCCAGAGCCTTTCCCTTCAGCAGGGGAATGCTCCAGCAGTAGGGAGGCACTGAGCCATTACACTACTAAAAATAGCAGTAGACATGAGAGACACTGCTTGGCATGTAGACACTGCTTGGGCATGTACACTGGGGGTTCAGGAATGCAGGGCACTCTACTCTTCTCTACTCATCTAAGCCATGCCTCACCGTCTACACTGCTATTTATACAGTGCATTGTCCCTGAAAAAGCACAAGAACAAATCCACACAGACACACTCCTAGAACCCCGACCAGGGGTATTCTATCTGCTACCCAAGATCCATAAACCTGGAAATCCTGGATGCCCCATCATCTCAGGCATTGGCACCCTGACGGCAGGATTGTCTGGCTATGTAGACTCCCTCCTCAGGCCCTACGCTACCAGCACTCCCAGCTATCTTCGAGATACCACTGACTTCCTGAGGAAACTACAGTCCATCAGTGATCTTCCTAAAAACACCATCCTAGCCACTATGGATGTAGAAGCCTCTACACCAACATTCCACACAAAGATGGACTACAAGCCGTCAGGAACAGTATCCCCGATAATGTCACGGCTAAGCTGGTGGCTGAACTTTGTGACTTTGTCCTCACCCATAACTATTTCACATTTGGGGACAATGTATACCTTCAAATCAGCGGCACTGCAATGGGTACCCGCATGGCCCCACAGTTTGCCAACATTTTTATGGCTGATTTAGAACAACACTTCCTCAGCTCTCATCCCCTAATGCCCCTACTCTACTTGCGCTACATTGATGACATCTTCATCATCTGGACCCATGGAAAAGAAGCCCTTGAGGGATTCCACCAGGATTTCAACAATTTCCATCCCACCATCAACCTCAGCCTGGACCAGTCCACACAAGAGATCCACTTCCTGGACATTATGGTGCTAATAAGTGATCGTCACATAAACACCATCCTATACCGGAAACCTACCGACCGCTATGCCCACCTACATGCCTCCAGCTTTCATCCAGACCACACTACATGATCCATTGTCTACAGCCAAGCTCTACGATACAACCGCATTTGCTCCAACCCCCCAAACAGAGACAAACACCTACAAGATCTCTATCAAGCATTCTTATAACTACAATACCCACCTGCTGAAGTGAAGAAACAGATTGTCAGAGCCAGAAGAGTACCCAGAAGTTACCTACTACAGGACAGGCCCAACAAAGAAAATAATAGAACGCCACTAGCCATCACCTTCAGCCCCCAACTAAAACCTCTCCAACGCATCATCAAGGATCTACAACCTATCCTGAAGGACGACCCATCACTCTCACAGATCTTGGGAGACAGGCCAGTCCTTGCTTACAGACAGCCCCCCAACCTGAATCAAATACTCACCAGCAACCACACACCACCCAACAGAACCACTAACCCAGGAACCTATCCTTGCAACAAAGCCCCTTGCCAACTCTGTCCACATATCTATTCAGGGGACATCATCATAGGGCCTAATCACATCAGCCACACTATCAGAGGCTCGTTCACCTGCGCATCTACCAATGTGATATATGCCATCATGTGCCAGCAATGCCCCTCTGCCATGAACATTGGCCAAACTGGACAGTCTCTACGTAAAAGAATAAATGGACACAAATCAGACGTCAAGAATTATAACATTCAAAAACCAGTCGGAGAACACTTCAATCTCTTTGGTCACTCGATTACAGACCTAAAAGTGGCAATTCTTCAACAAAAAAACTTCAAAAACAGACTCTAAGGAGAGACTGCTGAATTGGAATTAATTTGCAAACTGGATACAATTAACTTAGGCTTGAATAAAGACTGGGAGTGGATGTGTCATTACACAAAGTAAAACTACTTCCCCATGTTTATTCGCCCCTCCCCCCCCATTCCTCAGACATTCTTGTCAACTGCTGGAAATGGCCCACCTTGATTATCACTACAAAAGGTGTGTTGTCCCCCCACCTTGCTGGTAATAGCTCACCTTAAGTGATCACTCTGGTTACAGTGTGTATGGTAACACCCATTGTTTCATGTTCTCTGTGTATATAAAATCTCCTCACTGTATTTTCCACTGAATGCACGATGAAGTGAGCTGTAGTTCACGAAAGCTTATGCTCAAATAAATGTGTTAGTCTCTAAGGTGCCACAAGTCCTCCTTTTCTTTTTGCGAATACAGACTAACACGGCTGCTACTCTGAATCCTTTTCTTAGTGCATTGTCTGTACTCTACATGCTGCCCTCAATCATTGCCTGCACAGTGACCAAGGGTAAAATTTTCTAAAGCACCTAAGCACCATTTTCAAAAGTGACATAAGCACTTGGAAGCCGAAGTCTCACTGCCTCAGAGTGAAAGTTAGGAGCCTAAAGACCTTTGAGGATCTAGGGCTAGATTGCTTTTGAAAATGGGACTCAGGTGCTTTTGTATATTTCCCCTTAGTGGTTAGAGCCATCCTATTCCGCACTCTGCCACTGGTCTGCTGTGTGACCTTGGTAAAACTCAACTGCCCCATTCACACTGAGTGCTGTGTACGCCACTGATACAATGACTGCACAGCATCTGCTCTCAATTACAGCAGTATCAATCTGGAGTAGCTCTATGGCAGTGGTCACCAACCAGCCGATTGCGATGGACTGGTCAATCCTAGAAGATCTCCTAGCACCCTGGACCACCTTGTGAACCCCAACACTCTGCCCCAGCCTGGAATCCCCTCTCAGAGCCTGCATCCCATACCCCATCCTGCACCCCAACACTTTGCCCCAGCCTGGAACCCCCTCCAAACTCCCTCCCAGAGCTTTCACCCCTCATCCTCTCCTTCACCCCAGGCTCAGCCCAGAGACCCTCCCACACTGTGAACTCCTCATCCCAGCCCAGAGCCCGCACCCCCTCCCAAACCCTAACCCCCTCTGCCAGCCTGGTGAAAATGAGTGAGGGTGAGGGAGAGCGAGTGATGGGGGGGGGGTTAGACTCTGGGTTGTCCTTAAATTCAAAAAGTGATCTTGGGCATAAAGAGGTTGGAGACCACTGCTCTATGGTCATAAGTGGCATTATTCCAGACAAATAATGGATAACTGAGCATAGAATTTGACTACTTTACTCAGAAAGATTTAGTTTCATATATTTTATTAGAAAGGAGATGTTGGATTTATTCCAGGGCTTACTCAAAAGAGAATGCAGTTTCATTGCTCAGCAAAAAGAACATGTATTACTGGCATCAGACAGTGAAAACATTCAGAGAATTAGGGCTCCAATTAATTTAAGTGCCTGTTTTTCACATAGCTACATTAGATATAAATAAAAAGGCAAGGATTGTTTTTAAAAGTACATATCTTTAAAATCAAAAAGCCTATTCCAATGTGCCATGTTTGCGGAAGGGTTCATGAATGACACTGTAGAGCAAATTCAGACATGGTATGAGTCAAAGTTGTATGGACAGAACTGCATGGAGTTAACCCTCCATGCTTATGTCTGTTCTGAATTTGGCCCTGTATCCCTAGAAGACCTCTTAGTCTTAGAATCAATGTGTGACCTGTATTGGCCAATCTATGATTTATTAATTTTGAAACACCACATACGCGAGATGTGCCCAAATCAGCACCTCTCTGAACCACACAAATTGCAAATGTAAGTTAAGTAGGTGCATAGAATAAATAGTCACATTTCCATTAACACCTGCTATGGAAAGAAAGCTAAATAAATGTAGAGCTAAGTGTCCTAATAATAATACTTTGCTACTAAATATAAGCTTTTCTTTACAAAGAAGGTCATTATCATTATCCTCATTTTACAGATGGGGAAATTGAGGCAAAGAGCACTAAAGTAACTTACCTAACTCAGTAATGGAGCTGGGAATAGAACCCAATTCAATAGACTCCCTAATCACTGGACCACACCGCTTGCTAGAAACCAACTTGTAGATCTAAGGCAATAGTTTGGATGAAAGCACTTTCTTATCATCCACTGGAAGCCCCCAGTTCAGAAATGACCTTACAATTTGCCCTTCAAATCTAGCTGCAAAACCTGAAAAGCTGACATCCTCAGTTCATCCTCAATGTCTTTATTTGTTTATGGTGTGATCCATTCTGGGGGGTGTTCTCAGTCTGCTATCACTTACCACTGGCTCAATAGCGAAAATATTATCAGAGAAGAGCATGGAGTCTCCTTGCATCATCGCCCTGTGGTTCTGGAAGGTGGGGGAGAGAATGGAAAGGCGCTCTCGGAACATAGGGTCTGCATTGCATTCCTCCAGAAATGGATCAATCCCATCCTCTTCCTGTGTCTGCAGTTGGTAACAAAGCCTGAAACCAAAGGGAGAGAGACAAACGCAGCAGATAATTTGTTAAATTGGTTAAAAGGGAGACTACAGCGGGTCATACTGAAAGGTGAACTGTCAGACTGGAGGGAGGTTACCAATGGAGTTCCTCAGGGATGGGTTTTGGGACCAATCTTATTTAATCTTTTTATTACTGACCTTGGCACAAAAAGTGGGAGTGTGCTAATAAAGTTTGCGGATGATACAAAGCTGGGAGGTATTGCCAATTTAGAGAAGGACCAGGATATCATACAGGAGGATCTGGATGACCTTGTAAACTGGAAACATAGTAATAGGATGAAATTTAATAGTGAGAAGTATAAGGTCATGCATTTAGGGATTAATAACAAGAAATTTAGTTATAAGCTGGGGACGCATCAATTAGAAGTAATGGAGGAGGAGAAGGATCTTGGGGTATTGGTTGACCACAGGATGACTATGAGCCGCCAATGTGATATGGCCATGAAAAAAGCTAATGCGGTCTTGGGATGCATGAGGCGAGGTATTTCCAGTAAAGATCAGGAGGTGTTAGTACTGTTATACAAGGCACTGATGAGACCTCATCTGGAATACTGTGTGCAGTTCTGGTCTCCCATGTTTAAGAAGGATGAATTCAAACTGGAACAGGTACAGAGAAGGGCTACTAGGACGATGCGAGGAATGGAAACCTGTCTTATGAAACGAGACTCAAGGAGCTTGGCTTGTTTAGCCTAACCAAAAGAAGGTGGAGGGGAGATATGATTGCTCTCTATAAATATATCAGAGGGATAAATACCAGAGAGGGAGAGGAATTATTTAAACTCAGTACCAATCTGGACACAAGAACAAATGGATATAAACTGGCCATCGGGAAATTTAGACTTGAAATTAGACGAAGGTTTCTATCCGTCAGAGGAGTGAAGTTCTGGAACAGCCTTCCAAGGGAAGAAGTAAGGGCAAAAGATCTATCTGGCTTCAAGATTAAACTCGATAAGTTTTTGGAGGAGATGGTATGATGGGATAACATGATTTTGGCAATTAATTGAACTTTAACTATTCATGGTCAATAGGCCCAATGGCCTGTGATGGGACGTTAGATGGGATGGGATCTGAGTTACTACAGAGAATTATTTCCTGGGTATCTGGCTGGTGAATCTTGCCCACATGCTCAGGGTACAGCTGATCGCCATATTTGGGGTTGGGAAGGAATTTTCCTCCAAGGCAGATTTGGAAGAGGCCCTGGGGTTTTTTTGCCTTCCTCTGTAGCATGGGGCATGGGTCACTTGCTGGAGGATTCTCTGCACCTTGAAGTCTTTAAACCGTAATTTGAGGACTTCAATAGCTCAGACATAGGTGAGAGGTTTATTGCAGGAGTGGGTGGGGAGATTCTGTGGCTTGCATTGTGCAGGAGGCCAGACTAGATGATCATAATGGTCCCTTCTTACCTTAATATCTATGAATCTATTAATTTAATAAACAATGTATTGCTAAAAGCTGTCACTTGAATGCATGGGTGATGGAACTTGCAGTGTGGTGCATGAGGAAGCAACCCATGGCACTACAGAGAAGGTAACTGAATCAACTGGTTTCCACACTGGCATGATGGGGAATTTTTCTCCAAACTCAGTTGCCAGTAGCCTCCCCATTTGAAGCTGCTGAAGAACAGGATTTTTGAAAGTCAGGACCCCTGAATAACAGTGGGAAAGTCAATGGGACTTGTGTGTCTAAGTTCCTATTGCTCCACAGCTTCTAGCAGTTGATGGTACCATGTGGAGTCCACCTACCCCCTCAACCAGAATGTTGTGTACACACAGCTACAGGAAGTGCTGCATGTGGCAATCAGGTAGGATACTCTTAGCTCAGCACAGCGAAAAAGGCTATTTATCACTGGTGGGGCAAGAGCAGCAGTGAACATCACAAAGGATAATATTTGGATAAGGACTGGGTGAATTTTTAAAAGCAACTTAGAGGCACAAGTCCCATTGATTTTTCTACCCCTTTCAGCTCCTGGTTTTCCCAGGATAAACAGACAAAATGTGGTTTGCCCAATGAAATAATATTTTCCATGTCTATAGCACCTTCCGTACCAGGAGCTCCAAGCACTGTGTGAACAGTAAGGAATTAAGCCTGTGAGGTAGGTCTCTCCATTTTACAGATTGAAAAACCGAAGTAGAGAGCTTAAGTGACTTACCCGAGTTTGCATAATTAGTCTGTGGAGTTAGGAGCAACACCTAGGAATTCAGCTCCCCTGTTGTATACTTAGAATCATAGAAGATTAGGGTTGGAAGAGACCTCAGGAGGTCATCTAGTCCAATCCCCTACTCAAAGAAGGACCAACCCCAACTAAATCATCCCAGCCAGGGCTTGGTCAAGCCAGGCCTTAAAAACCTCTAAGGATGGAGATTCCACCACTTTCCTAGGTAACCCATTGCAGTGCTTCACCACCCGCCTAGTGAAATAGTGTTTTCTAATATCCAACCTAGACCTCCGGCACTGCAACTTGAGAATCTTGCTTCTTGTCCAGTCATCTGCCACCACTGAGAAGAGCCGAGCTCCCTCCTCTTTGGAACCCCCTTCAGGTAGTTGAAGGCTGCTATCAAATCCTCCCTCATTCTTCTCTTCTGCAGACTAACTAAGAACAGTTCCCTCAGCCTCTCCTCATAAGTCATGTGCCCCAGCCCCCTAATCATTTTTGTTGCCCTCAGCTGGACTCTCTCCAATTTGTCCACATCCTTTCTGTAGTGGGGGGCCCAAAACTGGATGCAATACTCCAGATGTGGCCTCACCAGTGCTGAATAGAGGGGAATAATCACTTCCCTCGATCTGCTGGCAATGCTCCTACTAATGCAGCCCAATGTGCCGTTAGCCTTCTTGGAAACAAGAGCACACTGTTGACTCATATTCAGCTTCTCGTCCACTGTAATCCCCATGTCCTTTTCTGCAGAACTGCCGCTTAGCCAGTCAGTCCCCAGCCTGTAACAGTGCATGGGATTCTTCCTTCCTAAGTGCAGGAATCTGCACTTGTCCTTGTTAAACCTCTTTAGATTTCTTTTAGCCCAATCCTCCAATTTGCTAGGTCACTCTGGACTCTATTGCTACCGACCAGCATATCTACCTCTACCCCCAGCTTAGTGTCATCCACGAACTTGCTGAGGGTGCAGTCCATTCCATCATTCAGATCATTAATGAATATGCTGAACAAAACTGGTCCCAGGACGGACTCCTGGGGCACTCTGCTTGATACCAGCTGCCAACTAGACATCGAGCTGTTGATCACTATCTGTTGAGCCCGACAATCTAGCCTGCTTTCTATCCACCTTAAAGTCCATTCATCCAATCCATACTTTTTTAACTTACTGGCAAGAATACTGTGGGAGACCGTATCAAAAGCTTTGCTAAAGTCAAGATATGTCCACCACTTTCCTCCATATCCACAGAGACAGTTATCTCATCATAGAAGGGAATCAGGTTGGTCAGGCATGACTTGCCCTTGGTGAATCCAAGTTGATTGTTCCTGATCACCTTCCCCTCTTCCAAGTACTACAAAATGGATTCCTTGAGGACTTGTTCTATGATTTTTCCAGGGACTGAGGTGAGGCTGTAGTTCCCTGGGTTCTCCTTTTTTAAATATGTGCACTATATTTGCCTTTTTCCAATTGTCCGGGACTTCCCCCGATCGCCACGAATTTTCAAAGATAATGACCAGTGGCTCTGCAGTCACATCAGCCAACTCCCTCAGCACCCTCAGATGCATTAGATCTGGCCCCAATGGACTTGTGCATGACCAGCTTTTCTAAATAGTTCTTAGCCTGTTCTTTCACCACTGAGGGCTGCTCACCTCCTCCCCATACTGTGCTGCCCAGTGCAGCAGTCTGGGAACTGATCTTGTCTGTGAAAACTGAGGCAAAAAAAGCATTGAGTACTTCAGCTTTTTCCACATCATCTCTCACTAGGTTGCCTCCCCAGTTCAGTAAGGGTCCCACACTTTCCCTGACCACCTTCTTGTTGCTAACATACCTGTAGAAACCCTTCTTGTTACCCTTCACATCCCTTGCTTGCTGTAACTCCAGTTGTGCTTTGGCCTTCCTGATTACACCCCTGCATGCACGAACCATATTTTTATTCTCCTCCCTAGTCATCTGTCCAAGTTTCCACTTCTTGTAAGCTTCCCTTTTGAGTTTAAGCTCACAGAAGATTTCTCTGTTAAGCCAAGCTGGTCGCCTGCCATATTTGCTATTCTATGTTATTGCTATACTTAAACTACTAGACCTGCCTTCCTGACATATGCGCTTGCTCACAAATGCATGGTTGTTTAACTATCCTTACCTAACTGTAGGAACACAAGAAAAAAAATTTAAAATATATTTTTGGCTAGAGCAGGGGAGGGTTTGAGAAAAAGAAGAGGTGGCTCCCTCCCCTTCACCATAGATGGTGACCCTGCTTCCACAGCTGGTCAGCAAACATTTGTTTCATGGAGTAAAACTCTCTGGGCTGGGCAGGGGAAAGCTTAACACTGCATCTCTCCATAGCAAGTCGCTTCCTGCATGGAATATTGCTGTGTTCAATCAAAGAAGTGCTGCCCCACTTTTCTAGCTAGAGGCAGCCACAGGATGACAATTCTGTGGGAGAGAGTGCAAGGCACCACATATAACAAAATGGGAAGGGAAATGAAAGCGGAATGACAGTGATTATTGCACTTCCAAAGTCAAATAAAATTAAAAAGACAGTTCGCTTGTGGTTAGTGCTAACTTCACACAGACAAAGTCTCAGGCGGACCCTGTCACCAATACCAGTGCTGAAAATATTCCTTGGACTAGCTCTGCATTTAGTTCAATAGGAAAATTCTCTCTATAGCTGTTCTAAAATGCTGCGTATCAGGATAGCTTCCTGCCACAAAATTCGGGGCCCCTGAACCCAACTTTTATCACCATGTGATAATTCCAAGACTCCTTCCCAGAACAGTCCCAGGACATAGGTAGCAATAGAGAGCTGGTTGAACGGATAAGTGGCCAGACCTTTGCTTTTCCTTGTGTTCCAGGATGCAAGGTTTCCTGGGTGTGGCCATGCACCAATCCCCTGCTTCCTCCATAATAGGGTTGCCAACTTTCTAACTGCACAAAACCAAACACCCAGCCCCGCCCTTTCCCTGAGGCCCTACCCCCTTCCCCACCTCTTCTCCGAGCCCTCCCCACCACTACATTCCCCCTCCTTTGGTGGCTCACTCTCCTTCACCCTCACTCACTTTCACTGGACTGGAGGAGGGAGTTGGGGTGTGGGAAGGAGTAAGGGCTCTAACTGGGGGTGCAGCTCTGGGGTAGGGTCGGGGATGAGGGATTTGGGGTGCAGGAGGGGGCTCCAGGCTGGGGCCGAGGTATTTGGAGTGTGGGAGGGAGCTGCAGGTTGAGGCAGAGGGTTGGGGTGTAGAAGGGAGTATGGGCTCTGGTCTGGGAGTGTGGGTTCTGAGGTGGGACTGGGGATGAGGAGTTTGGGGGACAGGATGGGGCTCCAAGCTGGGGTGTGGGGCTGAGGGATTTGGAGTTTGGCAGGGGGCTGTGGGTTGAGGCAGGGGGTTGGGATGTGGGAGGGGATACGGACTCTGGGGTGGGGCCTGGGATGAGGGGTTTGGGGTGCAAGAGAGGGATCCATGTCAGGGAGGACTCAGGGCTGGGGCAGGGGGTTGGGCAGGCTTACCTCGGGCAGTTCCTGGTTAGCGACGCAGCGGGGGTGCTAAGGCAGGTTCCCTGCCTGTCCTGGCACTGCGCTGCACCCTGGAAGCAGCCAGCAGGTCCGGCTTCTAGGCAGAGGGGCCAGGAGGCTCTGCGCGCTGCTCTTGCCCACAGGCACCACCCCCCTAGTTCCCATTGGCCGCGGTTCCTGGCCCATCGGAATGCAGAGCTGGTGCTCAGGGCAAGGGCAGCATATGGAGCCCCATAGCCCCCTCGCCTAGGAGCCATACCTGCTTGCCGTTTCGGGGTGCAACGCAGTGCCAGGACAGGTAGGGACTAGCCTGCCTTAGACCCGCAGCTCCGCCGACAAGACTTTTACCGGCCCAGTCAGTGGGGCTGACCAGAGCCACCAGGGTCCCTTTTCGACTAGGTGTTCTTGTCAAAAACCAGACACCTGGCAACCCTACTCCACAAACACCCCTTTCTCCATTCTGGGTACTCTACTGAACCTGCAGCTGGCACGGGAGAGAATTCGGACCAGGTCGAGTATATAAGATGCATGCTCAACCTTTGGCCTTGTAGACAGATGAGGTGAATGAAATGGCTTCACCGGGGCTGCTGATTGGCTTGAACTAGCCCTGGACCCAAATCTGTTTAACTCCTGATATTTGGGTTCCATACAGTTGGTTGATCTCAGTGTGTGCTCAGGGAGCTCAACACTGCAGTTCAATATTCCAAATAGCATGCATTTTGGCCTGAATTAAGTTGGCAGCTGGGCAGCAGTTCAGGGCACTTGGTGAGAGGTCTGTAGGGCAGGTTGCCCCCACCACCTGGTAAGGTATGGGTTAGGGTTCTCATCTTTGGGAGACCCCAAGTTGATCTTTGAAGATGGGGGAACAGGAGCGTGTGCAGGGGGAGCAAGCAGGGGCACTGGCCCCCCAATAATCCTCAGGGACACAGAACTCTGGCTCCAAGGCCACAGAGGCAGGGAAGATTGAGTTCCTGCCAGGACCGGGAGAGGGGTAGGGTGGAAGGAGGGAAGATCAAGTTTGGGCAGGGACCAAGTCGGGGGATAGCAAGCTTCTGTGCCCCCCCAAAGGGGTCAAATTTAAATTCCTGTGACTGCCCCTGTGAGAGAATCACAGCAAACAGGGGAATGTTGTACTGTAGTGATGTGCTAGGAGTCTGATGGCATAGCCGCTTGCCATGTACCTAGGGCCATCCCAGTGGGCTCACCACTAGTAGAAAGCAAACAATCCAGAATAGAATCTTGAACTGGAAGTTATCAGAAAATCAAATACAAAATCCTGGTTAGGTTTGGCTATAGGGAAACCTTGCCATTCCTAGAGGGGGCCTGCTGGGGATGGAGGAACATAAAGGGGTGCAGAAGAAATCAGGGAGGGAAATACAAACAGAAGGTTATTAGATTTTCCTTTGGAACACTGAGTTAGCACAGAAGTCATATACTATGTAATTAAACACAGAGGACAATGGAAACTAGTTATGCCCTTTAAGGCATGACTGACCTAATTATGTTGATCTTTATTTGCTCAGAAGTATTTAAAAACTTGGCTTCAGTCTAAGGCACTTCCCTGATCATCATTGGGCTAAAATGTAGCTTTTTGACACTTACTTCCATCCAAGTATGAAGAGCTACAGACAAGATCCCCAAATCACCTAGTCTTTTAAGTGCAATTCCCAAATTCACCTCTGAAACTGTTAAGTGCAACCATTAGTGTGGACATATGACAACAGCTGTCCCATAGTGAAGAAAGTCCCACTCCCCCTCTATTTTATCCCAGATGAGATCTTTGTCCCATGCTCACCTATGCAGGACTTTCCCCTCATGCTGGCCCCATGATCTCAGGATGTTTTTGCTGGCCATATGTCCTTGCCATTTTTCTTTGTCTCCTGCTGCACTGTTGTTCTGTGCTAGCAACTCTCACTGCTACTAGAATGAAATTCCATGCAAACACAGGGAGCAAGCCTACGAGCAGCGGAAGACTAGTTACTCTCCCAGCATACTTCTCATACATACTTACACTTTTCTGCCATGACCTCATACCTGCAAAGGGAAGTGAAATCTCAGGTGCTGAGTATGCGTGAAGGGAGGATATCCCTAACTCCAGAATTCTGAGAGAGAAACCCACACACACTCCACTCCCACCTCTCTTTTGGCCTTCTTTTAAAGTTTGTGATATGATTGAGGACCTAGATATCATACAAAACACCCACAAAGGACCAGGAAAGGCTGTCTGGCTGTTCTGTCAGGGAATGTGTGAGGGAACCCCAGCTGGAGCCCACAGAGACAAAACCCACACAACTCCCAGATATCCTTCTGTGGCCACCAGCCAGCCTTTGCTCCCCTCCCCTCCCATCAACAGAGGGGTGCACGTGGCCCTAAGCTATTTGATATGTGCAAACAAATGCTGTTGGCAAGTGCAAAACCTAGAGCTCCCAAAAGTGCCCAGTTCTGCGGATGCCAAAGTACAGGCTACGTCGAGACTTTGAAAAGTCCCTTTGTCCATTTGTTTGCTATGACATTTGAAGAATGAGTCTCTGATGCCCTCAGCAGGAGATGGTAACAGCACAAACATCCCCAGGTCACTGCTGCAGGCTGAACCACCTTTTTTCCCACATGTTAACCCTGGGTGTTCTACATCTAAACACTCTCACTGACAGGAGAAGAGTGTTCCAAAAAAGTTCCAAGCCCTAAAATTAGCCTTCCTATGGAGTGCGAGCAGTCTGAAAGGCAAGAGGGTCCCAGGGAATAAGAATGGCTATGGTTAGGAAAGAGGTTCATCACTGGTAGAGATGTTTTTTAGACATTGGCTTTGTCATTGCTAACATTTTATGGTAAAAATGTGCAGTCATTTCAATATGGGAATACCCATGGCGTTCATTGGGTGATAAACAGAAAGGCTATATGAGAGGTGGGGCCAGTAGGGAAAATGCTGAGAACCACTGCCCTAGAGACCAATGGAGCATTCTTAGCCTTGGGTGGTTAGAGTGAAATTTATTTGCCCTAATCCACTCAAGAACAGGAAAGACTGAACATGGGCTTTAGTCAAGGTTGAGTGTCATATTGAAAACAATCTATCTTTCAAATTAACCTTAGCTTCTGTCGCTCCTCCTCTTCTTGAGTAACAAAGACCTTCCACTTGAAGTGTGCTATGATGTCACTTCGGTTGTGTATAAGCACTGATCTTTGGTTTGCTAAAGTAACATATGTCTTCTCAATCATCAAGGACTTCTTGTCCAGTCTGACATTGACGTCTATGGCCGCTCCATACAAACTTATGTGGATATCCTCACCTAGAACAGAGCAAAGGATAGAAACTCAGTGGTCTTTGCTAAGTGAATTTTTTGCTTAGGGCAATATATCAATATGGAAGGATCTATAATGAAATAAATTGATATATTTAACCATATCCTCATGGCAGACATGGCCAAGAGCAATGTGGATTCATCTCTCACCACTGGATGTACTCATGTTCTCTTTCCAAGGAAGAGTACACAGTGATGGTACACTGGGACTGCAATGAGTGAGACTGCAGTTCTGGAGTTCTGTGGAGATGCCCACTCCTCAGGCTGCTAATAGTTTAGGGTGGGATTTTCAAAGGTGTGTTGGTGATTTAGGCGCACACATTCTATTGAAAGTCCATGGGATCTGTGCTCCTAAATCATTTGCGTGCTTTTGAAAAATCCCACCTTAGACACCATTTGCTCAGGGCCTCCTGTGTACTTCATGGATCAGAGCTGATCACCGCAATGCCCCCCTTCCTGATCACCTTACACTGACAGGACCTGGGACACATGGTGGTTCAGACTGACAGGTGGAGAGAGAATCCAAAATGAAGAGAGACACAGCAAGCCAGAGCCTCTTTTGGGCTCTCTGTTTTCTGAAGTGTTATGAGAAGGTTGACTTGAACACACTGAACTGAGGCTTTGTGGAGTGTGGCCATGGACAGGGGCTGGCACCCAGCATGCCTACTACAGTCCCGCTACAGCATTGCTGTTGCCCTGCTATTGTTGCTTACCCCAAGTGTGCAATTGCATGCTGAATGTGCTCACAGCTATTTTAATAAAACTAGTCAGGAATTTTTTACCTTCAACCAGTTCTAACCTCTTCCTCCCTATCTGCCAAGTGGAGATGGCTGCTGACTGCCCAGAACAATGGATAAATGAATGATAATGCCATGTTCTGAGTACCTGCCAGCACTTTTAAAGACATAGCTAGGGCTCCTGCCTATAACACAACTGACAGCAGCATTTTGAAAGTTGCCCATCTAACAGTTTGCAGCAAGGTGGCTGCAGGGACATGCATTAAATCAGACTGTGGCTCTGAGCCATTAGCACACACTGCTGTTTGCATACAGGTGATGGGCTCCTGTGGGAGGAAGCAACCACCAAAAAACCTCAGACTATACAAGCATGTAAGTCCAGGCCCACCTCTACTTTCTACCTAGAAATGACCTATCTAAATCTCCCTCTGTGCAGAGACAAGGTCCAAAGGCTGGCCTCCAAGCACAGCCTGAGCAGCCAGGCCACATGCTGGAGCATTCCTCTCAGTCAGACCACATAATCCCCACCACCTCCTGGCAGCAGTGTCTACTCCAGCTGGAAAGCAGGAATGGTGTCTGCTGCTCCTCGTGACCCAGAATACATTAGATGGGAGGGCAGCCAGTGAATGGTCCTGCCCACAAATGCTTGCTGTATAACAGCACACAGAGAGCCCTGACCATACTGCACTCCTGGTACGCAGTGAGTGTGTTTGTCCTGCATGGAGCTCCCCAAACCCTGGTCCAGGCACTGTGCAGCACAATGACACTGGATTCTCTGGTACAAGGGGGTCCCTCCATGGCCCCAGGGAATGGAGCCACATGGGAGTGTGCCCTGCTTCTAGTCACCCCAGGGTGTGTGTGGAAGGCACGTCTGGTCTCTCTCTGTCTTAAGTTTACCCCTCAGAACGGCTCTATGTCTGGAACTCTCAGGTGGCTTTAACCATCCACCCCAAACCCAACGTGCACTTTGAGTCCTAGCAACAAACAGGCTAAATGTTCTGGCTACTGATGATTTGTCCAGGGCATGGACCGTTAGTCAAACCAGATAAAGACTTACATGCAGTGCAAACCTCTCCTGAAATGTGGATTAAATGTAGGAGAAGTCTTGATTTCACAGGACAGGTGAAATATTGCTCTGGTGTTGCCCAGGCCTTGCGTGCGTGGATAATTGCCTCTCCATGGTCATGTAAACTTTATCTTCTCTGCTGATGATGCTCACAAGGCTTTAGTGCCAACTGCAATGGTGCTTTTGTGATACAGACATCTGAGTCTAACTGCTGGAGAGAGGATGATTTCTCCACTGAGGATCTGGCTTGCATAACAGACAATTTATCGCAGAAAATGAGTGGATTGCTTTTTAGAAGAGTCTAAGTGGCTGACATTTTTTAAAGTGAGCATGCCCAATTAGCACACACCAGGCCCCTGATGTATGTTCACAAGTTGGAGGATGGAGCACATCAAGGTACAGGCGACATGTGCACCAGGCTTTGTGTACAGAACCTGGACACATGTCAAAAGCTCATGGGGGACCAGATACTCCGCTGGTATAAATCATCAGTGACGCTCCACAGAAGTCAACAGACCCATGTCCAATTACACTAGCCGAGGCTCTGTGCCACGATTTTGTGGCTTCTCTTTTCAAAGTGTTGGCCTGTGTAAAAAGTGTTAGGGATTCCACTGAAAGCTCTGGGGCTTTTGCTGCAAGAAGAGGAGATGCATTTGAAAGCATACTAAATATATAGATCCACGAATAGCTTAATATACAATAGAGAGCCCAGATCCCAATGAGTCAGCAGTATATTGTGGATTTCACTGCGAGGCAGATGAATTGACACCAGGCATGGAGCTGTCAGGGTTAGCTGATGGCAGCTGCAGGCTTCATGTCTTGGGCAGCATATTAGATGTGACATTTCATTTAGGACTCTTTGTATCTTAACATATAAGGAAAATAAATCTCTTGACTGTAACAGTGGTTGAGAATTTCAGTTGGCAGGGTAGATTTCTGCAGTTTAGTAGTTTGGGATGTTTTGTAGCCATGAAACCACATGTTTATTGAAACTGGACATGTCAGCCCTATTCTTTTTTACAGAATACATCCTTATTACAGGGACTGTCAATCATCTTGCCCTTAGATACTGTTAAATAAATTATTTACATAGAGGCAGGACAAATAAAAGACAATCTCACTCAACAGCCAGTTAGGAAACCCTAAGCTGGAAATCTAAATCAAAAGGGACTTTTAATACATTAGCAAAGGACAGTAACTGGAGCGTGGGGCTTTCGAAAGATATTTTGACACAGCAGGCACCAAGGTATGTTTGCAGTTTACATTTATTTGCAAGCCTAAGGACACATGCAATTTGTCATTTCATGGTACCTTTTTTCCTTCTCAAATAAGAGATTGAGCCAGTTAGTTATCTTTCCTATGCCATAGGAAACAACTGAATGTGTAAAATAAACAAGGTGATACAGAATCCCAGAGAACTCTAGTAATACAGGAAATGCCATCCCGAACTACTAGATGTAAGAATTTGCAGAACATCTCTCTTCATACTGATCTTTCAACAGAGTCAGAGCACCTTGTTTATCTGAATGCCTATTTCAATGAATGGATGAGAAAACTATTCGACAAACTTCCAAAATTAATTTTGGATTTTTATTAAATTTGCAGCCAATATTTCATCATCAACTACTCCAGATGTTAGGGGAGGATAAACAGAGTGATTAGACAGACATATTGAATAATATGGTGCATGTTTTTCTCATCTTCATTGATATGTATTGCTCCTTTCTTCCTTAGCACCTTCTTTTTGCTGAGATTTGTAATGAGAATCTCTTAAGAAGCTAACATGAGCAGATGTCTGAAGTTTTGAATGCCTAGGAAATATGGAAATTCAGATTTAACTCTTTTTGTCCTGGCTTTCAAAGGTTCAATCGGGCTTTGCTGTCACCTCTTTAAGCAATAAATGCACCTGAAGATGTACAGGTATGAGAAAGTCCTCACAATTTATTACTGTAAATGCAAGTAAAAATTATAGCCTGTCACTCAGATGGACATTAATATGGCTCCATATCTGTCTTGTTTGGTACTTATATGGCCACAGTTACCACAGTATGTGAGCACAGTATGTGAATCTGATGAGGTTCAACAAGGACAAATGCAGAGTCCTGCATTTAGGAAGGAAGAATCCCATGCACCGCTACAGGCTGGGGACCGACTGGCTAAGCAGCAGTTTTGCAGAAAAGGACATGGGGATTACAGTGGACGAGAAGCTGGATATGAGTCAACAGTGTGCCCTTCTTGCCAAGAAGGCCAACGGCATATTGGGCTGTAGGAGCAATTGGGCATATTGGGCTGTAGGAGCACTGCCAGCGGGTCAAGGGAAGTGATTATTCCCCTCTGTTCGGCACTAGTGAAGCTACATATGGAGTATTGCGTCCAGTTTTGGGCTCCCACTACAGAAGGGATGTGGACAAATTGGAGAAAGTCCAGCGGAGGGCAACGAAAATGATCAGAGGGCTGGGGCACATGACTTATGAGGAGAGGCTGAGGGAACTGGGGTTATTTAGTCTGCAGAAGAGAAGAGTGATGGGAGATTTGATAGCAGCCTTCAACTACCTGAAGGGGGGTTCCAAAGAGGATGGAGCTCGGCTGTTCTCAATGGTGACAGATGACCGAACAAGGAGCAAGGGTCTCAAGTTGCAGTGGGGGAGGTCTAGGTTGGATATTAGGAAACACTATTTCAGTAGAAGGGTGGTGAAGCACTGGAATGAGTTACCTAGGGAGGAGGTGGAATCTCCATCCTTAGAGGTTTTTAAGGCTCGGCTTGACCAAGCCCTGGCTGGGATGATTTAGTTGGTGTTGGTCCTGCCATGAGCAGGGGATTGGACTAGATGACCTCCTGAGGTCTCTTCCAACCGTAATCTTCTATGATTCTACCTCACAAGTATTAATGAAAAGGAGTACTTGTGGCACCTTAGAGACTAACAAATTTATTTGAGCATAAGCTTTCATGAGCTACAGCTCACTTCATCGGATGCATTCGGTGGAAAATACAATGGGGAGATTTATATACACACACAGAGAACATGAAACAATGGGTTTTATCATACACACTGTAAGGAGAGTGATCACTTAAGATGAGCTATTACCAGCAGGAAGTGGGGGGGGAGGAAAACCTTTTGTGGTGATAATCAAGGTGGGCCATTTCCAGCATTTAACAAGAACGTCTGAGGAACACTAGGGGGTGGAGTGGGGGAGAAATAACATGGGGAAATAGTTTTACTTTATGTAATGACTCATCCATTCCCAGTCTCTATTCAAGCCTAAGTTAATTGTATCCAGTTTGCAAATTAATTCCAATTCAGCAGTCTCTCGTTGGCATCTGTTTTTGAAGTTTTTTTGTTGAAGGATAGCCACTCTCAGGTCTAAAGAAAAGGAGTACTTGTGGCACCTTAGAGACGAACAAATTTGTTAGTCTCTAAGGTGCCACAAGTACTCCTTTTCTTTTTGCGAATACAGACTAACACGGCTGGTACTCTGAAAACTCTCAGGTCTGTAATCATGTAACCGGAGAGACTGAAGTGTTCTCCGACTGGTGAACGCTTCCTCAGCTCTCGTCCCCTAATGCCCCTACTCTACTTGTGCTACATTGATGACATCTTCATCATCTGGACCCATGGAAAAGAAGCCCTTGAGGAATTCCACCAGGATTTCAATAATTTCCATCCCAGCATCAACCTCAGCCTGGACCAGTCCACACAAGAGATCCACTTCCTGGACACTACGGTGCTAATAAGCGATGGTCACATAAACACCACCCTATATCGGAAACCTACTGACTGCTATTCCTACCTACATGCCTCTAGCTTTCATCCAGATCACACCACATGATCCATTGTCGACAGCCAAGCTCTACGATATAACCGCATTTGCTCCAACCCCTCAGACAGAGACAAACACCTACAAGATCTCTATCAAGTGTTCTTACAACTACAATACCCACCTGCTGAAGTGAAGAAACAGATTGTCAGAGCCAGAAGAGTACCCAGAAGTTACCTACAGGACAGGCCCAACAAAGAAAATAACAGAACGCCACTAGCCATCACCTTCAGCCCCCAACTAAAACCTCTCCAATGCATCATCAAGGATCTACAACTTATCTTGAAGGACGACCCATCACTCTCACAGATCTTGGGAGACAGGCCAGTCCTTGCTTACAGACAGCCCCCAACCTGAAGCAAATACTCACCAGCAACTACACACCACACAACAGAACCACTAACCCAGGAACCTATCCTTGCAACAAAGCCCGTTGCCAACTCTGTCCACATGTCTATTCAGGGGACACCATCATAGGGCCTAATCACATCAGCCACACTATCAGAGGCTCGTTCACCTGCACATCTACCAATGTGATATATGCCATCATGTGCCAGCAATGCCCCTCTGCTATGTACATTGGTCAAACTGGATAGTCTCTACGTAATAAATGGACACAAATCAGACGTCAAGAATTATAACATTCAAAAACCAGTTGGAGAACACTTCAATCTCTCCGGACTCCAATTACTTCATCACTTGCATCCGATGAAGTGAGCTGTAGCTCACGAAAGCTTATGCTCAAATAAATTTGTTAGTCTCTAAGGTGCCACGAGTCCTCCTTTTCTGAATTCTAATTGTAGCCAGAAGTAAGTGATAAGGCATTTTTTCCTCAGAGGATAGAGTACTGGCTAGTTCTCATCCTTGCTCTGATGCTAGTCACTAGATGAGGTAAAAAAACTTCAGAAACAGACTCCAAGGAGAGACTGCTGAATTGGAATTAATTTGCAAACTGGATACAATTAACTTAGGCTTGAATAAAGACTGGGAGTGGATGTGTCATTACACAAAGTACAACTATTTCCCCATGTTTATTCCCCCCCCCACACACACACACACACACTGTTCCTCACATGTTCTTGTCAACTGCTGGAAATGGCCCACCTTGACTATCACTACAAAAGGTTTTTTCCCCCAGGGCTCTACTGCTGGTAATAGCTCACCTTACCTGATCACTCTTGTTACAGTGTGTATGGTAACACCCATTGTTTCATGTTCTCTGTGTATATACATTTCCCCCTTGATTTTCCACTGCATGCATCCGATGAAGTGAGCTGTAGCTCACGAAAGCTTATGCTCAAATAAATTTTTTCGTCTCTAAGGTGCCACAAGTCCTCCTTTTCTTTTTGCGGATACAGACTAACACGGCTGCTACTCTGAAGCTTTGTAATGATACCTTATAAGAGACCTTTCGCATGAGCATATTCCAGTTACATTAGAGTCACACTCATTAGCATATTTCCATAAAATCATATAGAGTGCAATGTCACAGTAACAATAACATAACAGATGGTAGCCCCTCTCTAAACCACACTAACAACTGGAAGACACAAAGAGAATATAAGTTAGTGAGGAATTAAAGAAAAACAATAAAGCAAGGAAAATGCATCATAATGTACTGAACTGCCATTTAGTCTTTATAGTTTGTATTTCATTAGAAAATGATCTGTTGTGCAGTTTTGTTAGAGAGACGTGCCTGCTTTGGTTTGCGAGTTATGGGTATATGACTCAGCGCAGTATAAATTAGCAAGGGTCTGCTGTGTTATGTTGTGAATGGAATCTCAGCTGCTCTGTAATACACTTGCAATAAGCAGCTTTTGAGACTGATTAATAGCTGAAATGAAATTGAAGCATTTAATCAATCTCTGCAGTCATCTACTTCTTTGTATGCTACAAAGCAACAGAGATGATCCTTAATTTTTCCCTTGTTCTTTATCTCTCTGTTGTTTTGCTTTAACGAATTTAGTGCTATTGAAAGTTGTCACAGTGATGGGGAGTGAAGTCCTGTATTTATCTACAGAACGTGCAGTGCAGGTTTCCCCCACATCACTCCTCGAATGTATTTCAACCAGTAAAGAAGGACCACCCCTTAGGGGAGTGAGATACTAGTTCTATCTATCTCTGTGGCCCATCCACTCTTATCTCCTCTGGGCCAGCAAGGGGACTAGCTGTTAGGGATGCTAGAACAATTTTATAATGGGGTGCTGAGAGCCATTGAACTAAACTGGAAACCTTACATATAATGGAAACCATTTCAAGCCAGGGGGTGCAGCAGCACCCCCAGCACCTCTAGTTCCAGCACCTATTCCAGCTGTGGTGGGGATCAGATTAGATGAAGGGGATTTCTGTGCATTGAGAATCAGATTGAAAACTTCAGTCTGTATCATGTAGATCCTGGACCTGATTCTGATCTCATTTATAAATCAGGTGTTACCCCTATTGAAATCAAAGGAGTTCTACCAATGTAGAAATGATGTGTGGTTAGGCCTCATGGCACTTTCACTATTTCTCAATATGTTCAGGTAGTTTTATCATTAGCATCTTTGATACATAAGGATACAACTCCCCTGCTTTTTTCTCACAGCCCAGATCTCCAACTCAGCTCGTTCTAATTTACATCATGAAGGATCTGGTCCATTGTTTTTTATTCTCTAGCTTCGTTAAGGAAGCAGTGAAAATGGTGCACACATACAAATGAGGCACTTCAGTTGCTTTCTATCTGGAACTTTAATGCCTTTCTTTTAAAGGACAGTGTGATCAAAAGAAGAAAGTATAGGACTGAACAATTCTCAGTCAGGGTACCAGAAAATGCCAAATATTAAATAAAGGCATTAATGCCCATAGCGCTAGAAAGGTTAGTCTGTACAGATCAAAGCTTTTTACCAATCCATACATACTTGGGACAAATAGAACCGTTTCTTAGGTTTCATGGTGTTAATCGCATTAATGAAGATCAAGCTTCTCAGGACCAAGAATTAGAACAAGGGGCAGAAGATGACCTCTCCTTCAGACAAAGGTAAATGCACCAATGATTCTTTATTGATACTAAGATTTATTTGGTCAGCCAGCACAAATCCTCATTCCTTCTGGAACAAGGATGACCAGAAAGGTATTAACTTGCCTCGTCACACAGATCAAAGTAACTTAGAATCACTGAATCATAGAATATGAAGGGACCTCAGGAGGTCATCTAGTCCAAGCCCCTGCTCAAAGCAGGACCTAATAATCCCCAACTAAATCATCCCAGCCAGGGCTTTGTCATGCCTGACCTTAAAAACCTCTAACAAAGGAGATTCCACCACCTCCCTAGGTAACCCATTCCAGTGCTTCATCACCCTCCTAGTGAAAAAGGTTTTCCTAATATCCAACCTAAACCTCCCCCACTGCAACTTGAGACCATTACTCCTTGTTCTGTAATCTGGTACCACTGAAAACTGTCTAGATCCATCCTCTTTGGAACCCCCTTTCAGGTACTTGAAAGCAGCTATCAAATCCCCCCTCATTCTTCTCTTCTGCAGACTAAATAATCCCAGTTCCCTCAGCCTCTCCTCATAAATCATGTGCTCCAGCCCCCTAATCATTTTTGTCACCCTCCGCTGGACTCTTTCCAATTTTTCCACATCCTTCTTGTTGTATGGGGCCCAAAACTGGACACAGAACTCCAGATGAGGCCTCACCAATGCCAAATAGAGGGAAATGATTACGTCCCATGATCTGTTGGCAATGCCCCTATGTATACAGCCCCAAATGCCGTTAGTCTTCTTGGCAACAAGGGCACACTGTTGACTCATATCCAGCTTCTCGTCCACCGAAACCCCTCTATATCCTATCCCTACTCTCCAGCGTATCTACCACTCCTCCCAGTTTAGCAAACTTGCTGAGGGTGCAATCCACTCCTTCCTCCAGATCATTAATGAAGATATAGAACAAAACCAGCCCCAGGACCAACTCTTGGGGCACTCCGCTTAATACTAGCTGCCAACTAGACATCGAGCCATTGATTACTACCCACTGAGCCTGACGATCTAGCCAGCTTTCTATCCACCTTATAGTCCATTCATCCAACCCATACTTTTCAAGAGATCCATTTCCATTAATCCCCTAGTCACCAACTATTTTGACCTTGACTTCTATTTGGATACAATCAAGCTGGTAAAGTTACATTTGGATGGGTGGGGGCAATAGTGAGTGACAAAGAATTATTTCATTATGTAGCACGACGGAACCCCCAGCATGGACCAAGACAACATTGTGCTTGGCGCAGACAAATATGTTCAGGCTGAATCCTTTGACTGTTCATTTCCAGGCACTCGAACGTTTCGAGGTCTGAAAAGGGGCAGTTTGTGTAAAGTTATTTTATTATTATTTTGGGGCACTGGCTGGACTCCACTGAAACAGGCTACCAGCCTTAACTCTTTTTTAACTCCAGGTTTTTGATTGGAAATATATGGAGTACTTACACAGCACAGCACTCACCTGTGTCATAATGAACAACCAGCTCCTTGGAGTGATCACCTATCTCCAGCGGCTGGAACTCTACTGTTAGCTGCATGGTCTCCCCTACACCCAGTGTCCCAATGCACGGCTCTACAGAGAAAGGGCTGCAACACAATGAAAATGACACATCAGGCCTAAATTGGGATACACCCTTTGATGGCTATCAGACATGCAAACTGATTATTAGGTCTGGTTCTCCTTTGTTACACCTGTGTATATTAGGAAGCGCTTAAATCAGGGTATGTAAGATCAGAATCGGCTCAGTGACCCAACTTTCTGCAGAGATCTCACACCTCAAATTACTACTCTGATGTAATCAGTCTATAATCAAATGAAATTCCCAGCCCCTTGTAAATTTCCATTTGTATGGGATGATTCTATGATGGTCTATAGAGTTCTAGAATCAGGCCCACTGAGTCCCATTCTAGCAGCCACTGAAATAAAATAAAATAAAAATAAGTCAGAAAGTGTAATTCACACACTTTCTGGGTGTGGTACTCTGTCCCATCTAGGGGCACCAAGACCACTTAGAGAAAGAGGGAGGAAGAGATTGAGTCTGCTCTACAGCCTTAGCTAATAGCTAGTTGGCTTTTAGCTCATGCAGTAGAGAGTCATGCATTTAGCTTCAGAGGTCCCATCCCATCCGCTAATGACGGTGATCTGTCAGCGTAACAACTGGGGGCTCATCCAGGATTTCAAATGGGAAGTCTCTGAAGCTCGGGATATGCTTCCTCAGATAGGGGAAGTATGTAACCCATACACCTTCTGGGTGTGGTGTTCTGTCCCATGTAGTGGCAATGAGACAAATTAGAGCAATGGTTCTCAAACATTTCTCCTGGTGACCCCTTTCACATAGCAAGCCTCTGAGTGAGACCCCCCTTATAAATGGAAACACTTTTTTATATATTTAACACCATTATAAATGCTGGAGGCAAAGCAGGGTTTGGGGTGGAGGCTGACAGCTTGAGACCCCCCCATGAAATAAACTTGCGACCCCCTGAGGGGTCCTGACCCCAGTTTGAGACCCCCCTGAGGGTCCCGACCCCCACTTTGAGAACTCTGGACTTAGAGAGAGAGAGAGAGAAAGAGATTGAATCTGCTCAATAGCCTTAGCTAATAGCCAGTTGGCTTTTAGCTCATGCAGAAGAGGCTCATGCACTAAGCTCCACAGGTCCCAGCTTCGATCCCGTCCACTGACGACTGGGGTCTGTTGGTGTTATACAAACACAACTTTTTTTGAAGAACACAATAATCCTCAATAATTGCTTAATAATAAGCAATTAACTCACATTAGAGATTAGATTCTGTTTTAAAATCTGTTTTTATGCGAGGTTTTTCCAGCTCATCTTTTAGACTAACTATTTTCAAAAAATGAAATAATTATTAATTATTTGCTGAGTACTACCAAGGTACTTGCATTGCACAAAGCATAAATATCGGAGATAGTCCCTCTCCCAGAAAGTCTACGATCTATAAGGCTGACACAAAGAAGAAAGATTGCAGTAAGGCGTTTGATACGGTGCCACATGGGGAATTATTAGTTAAATTGGAAAAGATGGGGATCAATATGAAAGTTGAAAGGTGGATATGGAATTGGTTAAAGGGGAGACTACAGCAGTTTATACTGAAAAGTGAACTGTCAGACTGGAGGGAGGCTACCAGTGGAGTTCCTCAGGGATTGGTGTGGGGACCAATCTTATTTAATCTTTTTATTACTGACCTTGGCACAAAAAGTGGGAGTCTGCTAATAAAGTTTGCGGATGATACAAAGCTGGGAGGTATTGCCAATTTAGAGAAGGACCAGGATATCATACAGGAGGATCTGGATGACCTTGTAAACTGGAATAATAGTAATAGGATGAAATTTAATAGTGAGAAGTCATGCATTTAGGGATTAATAACAAGAATTTTAGTTATAAGCTGGGGACGCATCAATTAGAAGTAATGAGGAGGAGAAGGATCTTGGAGTATTGGTTGACCACAGGATGACTATGAGCCGCCAATGTGATATGGCCATGAAAAAAGCTAATGCGGTCTTGGGATGCATGAGGCGAGGTATTTCCAGTAAAGATAAGGAGGTGTTAGTACTGTTATACAAGGCACTGATGAGACTTCATCTGGAATACTATGTGCAGTTCTGGTCTCCCATGTTTAAGAAGGATGAATTCAAACTGTAACAGTTACAGAGAAGGGCTACTAGGATAATGCGAGGAATGGACAACCTGTCTTATGAAACGAGACTCAAGGAGCTTGGCTTGTTTAGCCTAACCAAAAGAAGGTGGAGGGGAGATATGATTGCTCTCTATAAATATATCAGAGGGATAAATACCGGAGAGGGAGAGGATTTATTTAAACTCAATACCAATGTGGACAAAAAGAACAAATGGATATAAACTGGCCATCAGGAAATTTAGACTTGAAATTAGACGAAGGTTTCTAACCGTCAGAGGAGTGAAGTTCTGGAACAGCCTTCCAAGGGAAGCAGTTGGGGCAAAAGACCTATCTGGCTTCAAGATTAAACTCGATAAGTTTTTGGAGGAGATGGTATGATGGGATAACATGATTTTGGCAATTAATTGATCTTTAACTATTCATGGTAAATAGGCCCAATGGCCTGTGATGGGATGTTAGATGGGGTGGGATCTGAGTTATTACAGAGAATTATTTCCTGGGTATCTGGCTGGTGAATCTTGCCCACATGCTCAGGGTTCAGCTGACCGCCATATTTGGGGTTGGGAAGGAATTTTCCTCCAAGGCAGATTGGAAGAGGCCCTGGGGTTTTTTTGCCTTCCTCTGTAGCATTGGGCATGGGTCACTTGCTGGAGAATTCTCTGCACTTTGAAGTCTTTAAATCATGATTTGAGGACTTCAGTAGCTCAGACATAGGTGAGAGGTTTATTGCAGGAGTGGGTGGGTGCAAGAGGTCAGACTAGATGATCATAATGGTCCCTTCTCACCTTAATGTCTATGAGTCTATGAGACTGCTAGGAGACCAGAGATGGGAATGATTAATGGGGTTTTTAATCTATAGTTTTCATTGTTTCAATTTTAAAAATATCCTGTTTATATTTAAGAAGCATCATAACCTATTGGTATTTCAGTTACAGTTTATTCTAAGAAGTAAAGGTCTTGAATCAATGCAGATTAAAACGGTAGCTAGAGTGGTATCTCGGCATGTAAATAAGTCAAACGAGAAGAGAATACCTCAATTACAACCTCAGCAATTGAGTCTCTAGGTAACTGAAGTGTCATTAACAGGAAGATTTCATTGTAAGTGAATTTAATGGGAGATTCTTCATTTAAGCACAAGTGATGCAACTTGTAATTCTGGATGGCAGGAATCAAGAATGCTTGCTAAGTGAGTTTGTAAAGAACATTGGCTATGCTTACTAGAAGTGCTTGGACTGCTAAAGCTCTATCCAATGTGTTAGAAATCATTATAAGAATCTGCTGTGCATTAATATTGACATAAAAACATGCTGATTTGAGACAGAACATAACAAGGGACTCCTGGTTCATCAAAAGGGAAGTCTCAACATCTTAATGTCTTGGAATCATTTTCTGGATAAGTCAGGTGAAATGCATTTCTGGGCAAGGACTGCCTGATTTGTGGGGGGAGGGGCTTATGGCATCCACTGAAAGGACCAAGGTCTATTTGTTTTTAATATTTTGCTGGTAGTTAAATTATCATCCTGAAAAGCACAGTCTGGAGTGTTTCAGAGTAGCAGCCGTGTTAGTCTGTATTCGCAAAAAGAAAAGGAGTACCGGTGGCACCTTAGAGACTAACAAATTTATTAGAGCATAAGCTTTCGTGAGCTACAGCTCACTTCATCGGATGCATTTGGTGGAAAAAAGTCTGGAGTGTCTCACTGTGGTTTTGAAATGTAATTCATATATAAAAACAAGGTGAACAATTGGAGCATGGCACATATGGAGCATTATTGATAGGAACCCATGGACAGCTGATGAAATTGCTGGAGTTTTTGCTCATTAAGGATAAGTAGCTCCAATTAAGGGCCATTAGTCAGTGAGAGCTTTGCCACTGATTTCAATGGGAGAAGCATTGGAGCTTGCAGGTATGTCTACATTGCAGTTGAGAATGAGCCTCAAGCCCACCCAGACAGACAGACTCTCACTAGCAGGGCTTGAGCTAGTGCACTTAAAAATAGCAGCATGGATGTTACAGATCAGGTAACAGCTCGCACTCTCAAGACCCCCTGGGCCTCTGCTCAAGACAGCCCAAGTCTGCACCGGAGCCACAACATTCATATCGCTATTTATAGGGCACTAACTTAAGTCTCGCTAGCTTAACTCTGGCTACCCGGGCTGGGAGGCTGGTTCTCAGCTGCAGTGCAGATATATCCCAGGAGGTTGAGTGAGGAATCTTGGACTGTTTGCTATCGAGAAAGCAGCACTGGCCGTTATAAGCCCCAATGTTCATGTACTTGGATTGCCAAATGCAGTAGCTCATCTGCATTCCAGTTGCCATGGTTGGATCCCATGAACCCCTATGACTGGTGAAAGCTGTCTCGGGTTCCCCAATAACTGCTCTTTAATGTGATTGAGGGAGTTGAATTCCGATGATTAGGCATCAGCTAAAACAGGGTTCTTAAATGGGGATCTGCGAGCCCTTTCAGAGGGGCCAAGGAGCCCCACTGCTGAAATCCGGTGCCCCAAGTCCCAGCGTTGAAGCTGGGAGCGTTGTGGGGCTGAAGCCGGGAAACCTCCCCCAAAGCCAGGAGCCCCAGCGCCTTCCTCCCCAAAGCTGAGAGCTGCACTGTGACCCCCGCCCCCATCCATACACAGCCCCTAGATACCCCCTCCCTGCACCCTAAGCTACTCCCTTACCAGAACACAGCCCCAGCTACCCGCTCCCTGCACCCCAAGTGGTTTTCAAACTTTTTGAACTGAGTCCCCACTTTGAGTTATATTTTTTGGTTCCAGGCCTGTCATAACCATATAGCTAAGGGTAGCCTAGAATTCCTCCTTACCTGTAAGGAATTAAGAAGCTTAAATAACCTGGTTGGCAGCTGACCAAAAGGACCAATGGGGAAAGAAGTTACTTTCAAATCTGGGGGGCCGAAGGCTTTGTTTGGTATGTTCTTTTGGGAAGCAGAAAAGCATCAGGTCAGAAAACTCCTTCTCCTATAAACTATCCTAAAAGTCTCTCATATTACAAAAATTGTAAGTAAAAGCCAGGCAAGGCATGTTAGATTATCTTTTATTCTGCTTGTGAATTTTTCCTTTGCTGGGGGGAAGTTTATTCCTGTTTGGTTTTTTGTAACTTTGAACTAAGCCTAGAGGAAGTTCTGCTGTGTTTTTGAATCTTTTGTTACCCTGTAAAGTTATTTTCCATCCTGATTTTACAGAGGTGATTTTTACTCTTTTTTTTTTTAAATAAAATCTTTCTTTTAAGACCCTGACTGATTTTTCTATTGTCCTAAGACCCAGAGGTTTGGGTCTGTGATCACTTTGTAACCAATTGGTTCGGATACTATTCTCAAGCCTCCCCAGGAAGGGGGGTGTTAGGGCTTTGGGGGGGGGGGTATTTTGGGGGAATAGGAACTCCAAGTGGTCCTTTCCCTGATTCTTTGTTAAATCACTTGGTGGTGGCAGCGTACCCTCCAAGGGCAAAAAATCTGTGCCTTGGGGAAGTTTTAACCTAAGCTGGTAGAAATAAGCTTAGGGGGTCTTTCAGGCAGGTCCCCACATCTCTAGCCTAGAGTTCAGAGTGGAAAGGGAACCCTGACAGGGCCCCCACAGCCCAGACAGGCTTGGTGGCCTCCTGAGTGAGTCAGGGGGTGGAGCTGGTGCTCCCTCCTTGGACCCTGCTGGGTGAAGCTGGCTCAAGCCTCACCAGCTCTTGCCCCACAACCCAATAAAAGCAAAACCATGCCTATGCCCAAGGGTCCCCCCTGGACTGGAGCCCCAATTTCTCCCCCCCCCCCCGGGCCCTGGTGTTTTTATAGCATGTTGAGGGGGGCCTCAACAAGAAAAAGGTTGAGAACTCCTGAGCTAAAACGTTCAGTGTATTAAAGGCGAACAAGTCATTCCACTGACAGCTGAGCTGAACCACTCAGAAAGTATCAAATGTCACAAATTAATTGTTCCTGTACTGCTGAGGGTTTTTTTCTCAAGAGTACGCAGATTGCTTCTGCTGCCAGAAGTGTTCAGGTCAGCGTACCTAACATCAGGTACCTGCTATGGAAAGGTTTCAGAGTAGCCGTCGTGCTAATCTGTTTCCACAAAAAGAAAAGGAGTACTTGTGACACCTTAGAGACTAACAAATTTATTTGAGCATAAGCTTTTGTGAGCTACAGCTCACTTCATTGGATGCGTGAAGGTGCCACAAGTTCTCCTTTTCTTACTGCTATGGAAAGGGATTCAGTTATGAGTATTCCCAATGCCTGCTACTGTATGGGGAGATTTTGGTGGACCAGCAAGATGCCTGGCCACAACTGATAATTGTAATATTGATTATCATGCATATGGCCAAAAGTAGCTACATCAGTAGCTCTTAGCAGGCCTCTGCAACGGCCTTAGTATAACTAAGGAATCAGTGAGGAGGAGTAGGTGGGGAGCCTGACCCTCTGTCCTTCCTGATAAGATCTCTTTTGAAATTGTTGAGGTATGTGTTTTAGAAAAACCGAAAGCTTATCTATATCTGCCCTCTGGGATGTGTTTGTCAGGGCCCTCAAGACATGCAGACTCTGCAAAAACATATCTGTCTAATGGTTTGAGGAAACCTCTTGCTTAAACTTTGAAATTGTTTGCTTAATTTTTTTTTTATTGACATGTTATTGTTACTCTAACCCAAATAAATAAGGAGAAAAAGTATGGGGTAGTTGGACTCTTCTGGGAAACTTCGTGGACACATCTTAGGGTCCCCAACAGCAGCTGAAAGATGGGCCAGTCAGATGGCTGTTGTCGTACCACTCGAAGACCACTCCAGACTTCAGTAATTATTAATTTTTGGAGTGTTTTACTAACCTGTTGCAGACATGTATAAGTGCTAGAGACTAAATAAAGTGCAGCTTTAAGTACTTTAAGCACTCTTGTAGTGGACTGTTTGTGCCAGCCATCTATTGGTCAGACAGCTGTGTCCCCATTGATTTATTTCCTGCCACAGCCTTGCCAAGAGTAATAGTCTTCTTCTTTCATATGGTTTAGGTAGATAGCAACAGCTACAAATGTAAATCTAGATTTGATAGCCAGCACATTGCCACAGCAGTGAACTGGTGAATGTCCTCAGGCCCCTGGCAAAAGAACGAAGAGGACAGTCAGATATGATGTCCTTCATTGTTTGTGTCTGGTGATCAGAGTCACATACAGGTGTTTGCCTCATTTTCCATTTAAAAAGGGTTTGTCCACATCTCCGATGAGATGTCCTGATGCGATTCAATCTGAACCAGCCTGTCCAACATAAATCAAAACCTCAGTGATTCCTTGGCAGGGTCAACAATGAGCTGTTTGTTTTGAGCAGTTGAAACAGTCCATGTGGCTCTCCATTGAGCATCAGCGTTGAAGTTGACTGTAAGGGTCTTGATGCAGTTCCATAGAGGTTGCGGGATTTTAATCTTGTCTTTGGCGGCTTCTGCAAGTCATCGTGCAATGGAATCCTCATGTTTGCATTGACATGTTTGAGAAAGCGAGATGTCTGGAAAGCTCTTTTAATCTGTGGAGGATGGATGTGCAATAGGATTGGGTGTGCAATAGGGAGCCAGTCAACTGGAGTCAATTTGAGTGTCCCTGACGCTATGCACATGGCGTTACTGAATTCAGTATCAAGGAGTTTAGCGAGACTGCTGAGAGACCACTCTGACACATAGTATTCAGCCACAGAATATACCAAGGCAATTGTTGCGGATCATAAGGTCCTTGTACTGGAGCCCCATGATGTTGCAGTCAGTTCCTGATAAGCACAACATGAGATCTGACCTTATCATGGGTGTTCTCGATGTGTTGTTGAAAGGTCAAACTCCAGTCCAGTGTAACGCCAAGATACTTTGGGTTAGCTTTGTGGCTGACACTCTCACCGCTGAACTGCACATTGAGTTTGATATTAATTATTTTATTGTTGAGATGGAAAGTGATTACCATGTTTTTTTTTCAGGTTAGGCTTAAATTTTCAGCATTGGAAATAATCAGCCATTATGCTAAGATCTTGGATTAGGGTGAAGCTGATGGGATGGAAGCCTGTATGCTGAACAGTTGGGCAAAATCATTTGCATACACAAATTTCCTCAACTCCATCGCTGGTATATCCACTGTGTATAGATTTAAAAAGTATCAGGGCCAGGATAAAGCCCTGAGGGATGCCTAAGTTAAGAGTTCTTGGTCTACTGATCTGGCCATTATGGTGTACCTTAAAGCTGCGGTCCCCAGTCATCGCTCCCAGGAGACAGATCGTTCGCCAGCAGTGAATGACACGGGAGATCTTGAGGAGGAGGCCCTGTCTCCAGACAGTGTTGTGTGCAGAGGACAAATTGTTAACCGTATTAGTGCCAATGTAAGATCCAGGCCTGAGTTTTGCCTGAGATAATATTTTGAGTTCTGCTTGTCTGTTTGGTGTTGGATATATATACATTTTTACTAATATGTATGAACAAAAGGATTTTACTAAAACCAAAGAGATGCTGTAAATGTTGCTTTTGCCTAAACCAGATGGGTTTGTTAGTATAATGGAAATAGATAAAAGCAGTTAAAGTGTTTTCAGGCATGATGGGAATATAATATATGAGTGCTCACTTGAAGACTGCCTCAACTCCTTATCTCAAGCCAAGGTCAAGCAACCAGTAAAACACTAAAAGACCAGAAAAGGAGGACTTGTGGCACCTTAGAGACTAACAAATTTATTTGAGCATAAGCTTTCGGGATGAAGTGAGCTGTAGCTCATGAAAGCTTATGCTCAAATAAATTTGTTAGTCTCTAAGGTGCCACAAGTACTGCTTTTCTTTTTGCGAATACAAACTAACATGGCTGCTACTCTGAAACCGAAAAGACCAGAGAAATGCTTGCCCCTGACCGAAGTACAACCTCATTCCTTACCCCTCCCATGGGGTACAAAAGGGGTAGGAAGGAAGACCCTAGCCAGACGAGCCCCAAAACGGAACATGACCATAAGTTGTAAGAGGTGGGACTATGGGTGTGCATTTCAGTTATAATTATGCCTGCTGAAGAGGAAGGAGTGGGAACACTGGGAAAGAGGGCTCTGCAGAATTGAATTATAGTATACATATGCCTGCTGGAAATTAACCCCAATAAAAATCACATTGCTTGCACTTTGGACTTCTGGTCCGCTTTCCATATGCGTGACAAGAATCAGGGGAGAGGATGAAGGGAAAGCCCTCTAACACAAATCAACAAGCGTGATCCCTGTCTTCAACTAATGTTGGAGGATAACTGAGTGATGTTGGTTATGTGGGAAGTGACTTAAAATGGTTCTTGTTGTGGCCAGTGGAATACCTGTGCTGTTACAGGTCACAAAACACAGGTCAGGGCTGTGATCCATTGTACAACTTGCAGTCCGAAAAGATCTGGATTGCTTCGGATCATAGAGCAGGTGGAGAACTTCAAGGGAGACCCATTCTGTGAGCTGTTCCCCAGTTGTGTCATTTGAGCAGTATCCCCAGACTTTGGGATGGCTGTTAAAGTTACCTATGTAGATGGCAGGATGAGGAAGGGAAGTGTAGTGGTCTATCACTCTCAAGTGGGGATGGAGGCCACTATGCCTTGCTGTATTAGGCAATAATCCTCAGGCTGGGGCCTTGCTGCTGTGGCTGAGCTGTATGCAGTCTATAGTTCTGTAGCCACCTAGCAGAGGTAAGCCAGCAGGAACAGTCTTGTGCTCGGCCCCCCGCCCAGGCGGAATAAAGCAGTGAGCAGTCTTTAGCCCGTAGCCTCTTGGCTGGGAGGGAAAGCAATTAAGAGTTCAGGCTCTGGACCTTTGGGACAGGGCAGAGAAGGAAGCAGGCTTTAGTCTGAGCTTGTAGGCTAAGGCAGCTAGCATAGGCGCCGACACCATGGGTGCTCCAGAGCTGGAGCACCCACAGGGAAAAATTAGTGTGTGTGAGAGAGAAAGACACATGCTGCCCTTTAGGTAGATCAGCACTCACCGGTCTGAGACACAGCAGCAAACGCCAGCAAACTCTGTCCCATGTCCCACTCCTGAGCCCTGTCATGTTCCCCGCCTCCACTCTGCAGAAATGGGGTACAGGGGTGGGGGGAGGGGGACACCCTGACATCAGTGCCTCCCCTCCCCCCAACTCTGCACAGGAAGCAGGAGGTTCCCGGGAGCAGCTAGCCAGGGACTCCAAAGCAGAGGGCAGGAGCAGCGCGGCAGTGCAGGGAGGGGCACCTGAAGTGCGCAGCACTTGCTGGCTGTGTGGCCACCCAGCAGTCTATCAGTTGGCACCTGGAGCTGGTCCTTGCTGCTGTGTGACTGGGGCCAGGGGTCGGCACCCAGGGTTGGCACTTGGGGTCCATGCCTGCTGCTGCACAGCCGGGGTTAGGAGTAAGTGCCCTGGGCTAGCACTCATGGAGCCTGCTGCTGCGCAACTGGGACTGGAGGTCAGTGTCCAGGGCCAGCACCTGCCAGAACTTGGGGTTGGTGTTTGCTGCTGTGTGCCCGGGGCTGGGCATCTGCACCGGAGCTGGCATCGAGGGCTGGGGATTGGCGCCTATGGCCAGCACCTGCTGGTACCTCGGGTCAACATCCAGGAGCAGTGCCCAGGGTCAGCAGCCAGGGCTGGGGGTTGGAGCGCACAGCCGGGGGTTGACTGCCACCAGGGTGTGGAGCTGGCTCTTGGGGTCTGCGCCTGCTGCCGCATAGCCAGGACTAGGGGTTGGCATACAGAGCCAGCACCCAACGGAGCCCAAGGCCAGCGCTGGGGATCTGCACCCAGGATCAGGGCTTGGGGCCAGCACCTGGGGTCAGTGACTATAGTAGGGGGTTGGAGCGCATGGATGGGGTAAGCGAATGGATGGGGATCAGTGCCTGAACCAGCGGCTGCCAGCAGGATTGGGGGTTGGCGCCACCCAGCCAGAGCCAGAGATTGGAGCCCACTGCTATGCAGCCAGGGATTGGAGTCTGAAGCCCTAGTCTGCAGCCAGGCTCCCTAGGTCACCACCGCCCAACCACTCCAGCCCCACTAAGTCTTCCCATCCCCCGAGGTAGAGAACTCACGTTGTTCCTTCAGCATTGTGCCCCACCTGTTTCTGGAGAGGTGCAGAGTGGCGCATCCAGGAGCAAGAGGGAGGGAAAGAGAGAGGGAGGGGAATGGGCCGATGCTTTGCTATCACCGCCCGGGAAGCTGTCGTGGCCGCAGAGAAACCCTCCGGTGGCCACTTTTGAGAAACGGTGTGCTAGGCACTGTACACATACTTAGTAAAAAGCCACCCCTCATCTGAAGAGTTACAATCAAAATAGAGAAGATAGATATACAGAGAAGTGAAGCTACTTGCCTAAGGTCACACAGAAGATCAGTAACTGAGCCAGGAGTAGAACTTAGGTTACCTGAGTCCCAGTCTAATACTCTATCCACTAGGCCACATTGCCTTCTTTTTTTTCCTCTGAAGCCTGAATGCATTATCTTTGACAGGCATCCCAGGTCTCCAGGTCTGGGGAATGGGAGACCCGTTGTTAAACCTAAACTTTTCTTGACCTAAATCAATTCATCATGTTGGTTTCTGTAGTTCATAAATAATAAAACAGACGGTAGGCTACACACCCCAGCTGGGAATGGATTTCAATGGCCAAATGGTCAGCTGAGATGAAGATGTCAGATTAAACTTTAGCTTTTAATTCATTAATTGTGCATTGATCTTAAAAACTATACTGGTTCTGAATAATCTATCCTTTTAAACTGATCACCAGTGACCCTGGATATTGAAAAATCTTCAAGTATCTTATTTTTTCTCCTTTACATGACTTTCCTACTTTTGATGTATTATTTGTCTTTTATATACTTAGCTATTTGATTTGTTTTTCAAATTCTGGTTTTGATCTACTCTACTCTACTGTCTCCATTTTACCTGCCTAAGTTTAGAAGGCTCTCTACAGTCAATAATAATCACAGTCAGAGCTTCAGCATGTACCAATCAGCCTCACTCCATTGATTTCAACAGAGCTAGACACCAAGGATCTGGCCCCTATTTCCACACTGGAAAGGGACCAATACTGAATTTCTAAGTTATAACATAAAAGGATATTTTGACATTTATATTTAGCTTGATTCCTCCAGTCATCAGTTTCCCTTCTTTAAAGAGCTTGCCAAATGTATCTATCTGATCAAGATGCCAAACCCAAATACCACTGCTATAAATTTAGGATTGTAACAAACAAGAGGAAGTGGCGTTGGCAACATTCAATTAATTTATTTAAGTTTTAAACTAAACCCTCAATATCTGTCCAGTTGCGAGATGTATGGACCACACACAGGTGCAACAATATTCTTATCAACCCATATTATACCTTTCATCTATAACCTTTTATTTGCCTTTTTCTCTATTCCCTCCTAAAATGTCTTTGCTTCCTCATTATCAGTGTCCAAACCTGTTCTTCACAATACAATAGTTTAGGTTAGACTGAAAACTGGCTTTCCCATTCTTTTGATTTCATTAAAAAATCACCTGCTGACCTGAGAAATCACTAGCAGAGTTGCATTAACCTACTAGTGACTGAATGTCCTCCAGGCCTCCATTAGGACGTAAAAGGGGCTAATCCCAAACCCTAATTTAATCTGAGCACATATATTAATTTTAATAATGGTACTGTTACCAAGACAAGAAATAAGATTGTTCCAGTTAGACAGGTCTCTTTGATGGGATAAGCAGAGCTGCCAACACTCCATCATACCACAGAAGAATCCTGCAAAGAATCTTCAGCTTCTCCCTTTCCACATCTCCATCTCTTCTATGCCTCCAGCCTCCATTTTTGGGAGCTCTTCTTCAGCATCAAAGAGACTGAACTATATCCCAGAAGGATCCTTGATTACTGTGATGGCGCTAACTGTCCTCTGCATCATTTCCTGACAGAGACAAGAAGCTCTGCAGAGAGACAGCTAGGAGGAAGCTTCTGAAGAGAGAAGATGAGCTGATCATCTTTATCAGTTCTTCAGAATCACTGTTTGTTACTGCAGCTGATCAACCTTCCACTTTCTCTGTTTCCTGGTTGCCTGTGGTCTTGGTCTGATTCGGTAGACATCTTCTCCCTTAGCTTGACCATTGATGGGACAATCTCAACCTTCACGTAACTCAAGTGACATCAGTGGAGTTGCATGATGGAAGAATTTGACTCAATGTATCTTTCTGTTTGGAAAGGGGATCAATCGCCTTGAATTTCTTCTTTTCTGGCATGGTTCTCTCCTAGAATGAGCCTGATGATTTGCAGTTCTCAACCTGACGTGCACTGGCCTCAGACGTAGGGGAAAAGATGCTCTGAGACCCACAGAACTATACTTTGCCACTTTCTCCAGCTAAGCTCCCACACAATGTTGGCACTACATTGTCAACAAAGAGGAGAGGAGCCAGGGCAGCTCCATGCTCTCCTGCTCTCCAGAACATCAGGGAGAAGGAGGAGGAAGTGTTGGAAGTACACTGAGTGATGAGAGAGGATTTCTGACACTGCAGCTGTGACAAACATAGGGACTTAGGACTGGAAGGGACCTCCTGGGTCATCGAGTCCGGTCCCCTGCAACAGCAGGCAACCCCATCAGATCATCCCCTTCATAAACTTATCAAACTCCATTTTCAAACTAGGTTAGTTGTTTGCCCCCACTACTCCTGTTGGGAAGCTATTCCAGAACCTCACTACTCTGATGGTTAGAAACCTAATTTCCAGTCTAAATTTATTCATGGCCATGAGGCACAGGTGGGTGGGTATGGTGAGGGTATGGGCAAAGGCTCAGAGAGGGGCCTGCCTGTGCTAGGTGGGGGTAGGGAGCTGGGGTCATGGGCATACTCATCATAATGATGAATCAGAATACAGTAAAGCATCAATAACTCTTTCTGCATGAGAGTTTGCTAAAACTTTTAGGAGCTTTGTGGTAAAGCTCCTAAATACAAGTGCTCATCTTTTAAATTCAACATCCCTTCCCTACAAGGTGGCGTAGCACAATGTTTTTAGTGTCAACAACAAAGAAGGTTGATTAAAACTAGTAGCTGTGCACTGAGATTTGCTCCCAGGCACCATTTTCATTTCAAAGTTCCTGGTCCTTGATATTTATCTTGCTGAATATCACAGAAGAGAAACTCATTATTCTACTTTTATCAATCACAAAAAGAGAGGGGGAAGAGACCAGGACACCTTCCTATGTTTATTCATTTATATGCCCTAACTCCAGTTCCATTCCACCACACCATGAACTCCTCAATTTTTAAAATATATTTATATGTAAAAATACACACACATGGATACTAGAGTTGGGTGATTTTGGGGGAAGTGATTAGTAAATTTGCTGAAAAATGCTATTTTGGGGCACTGAAACTGCACAAATTCAGGTCAAATTTGGCAAATAGTTTCAGTAAAAAAAACCCTGAAAACAAAAACTTCCAAAATGGTGTTTCCCAATCACCATTCAAAATATTTCCTTTCCACCCAAACATATTTTTTCCAGAGTTTTGTTTCAGCAAGAAAAAATGAAAAAATTCTGTTTCGATTAAAAGTTAACTGAACTTTTCGCCCCCAATTTGGCCATCAAAACAAAAAAAAATTATTATTCACTGAACTCTAATGGACACACATTAAGAGCACTTCAAGACACACCCAAGAAATGTACATTATGGCCCCAATTCAACAGTCCATTCTTATTCAGCAAAGACTAAGCACATGCTTAACTTTAGGCATGTGCTTAGTCACTTTATTGAACAGAGATCGACTTAAGCATGTGCTCACATACTTAGCAGAATTCAGGTGTGTACTTGTAACTCTAATGCTACCGTCCCCTAATCTCCACGCTGCTGGTCTCACTATTGCATACCATCTTATATTTTCATTGTCTGCTCTCCAGGACAGGGAACACATCTCTCATTTATTTGTGAAGCTCCTGGCACAAGTCTGAATGCTCAAAGATAACAGTCAATCACCATCCTCAAGTTACAACTGATGATATGCAGAAGAGCCAGTGTCAAATTGAACTTTATCCCCATCACCTGTACTGTTAGTAACACCATCACAGTCTCTACTGCACCCAGTATCAACCCCCATACTGCTAACAGAAAAAGAGTCTCTCTCTGGTGAAAGTATGCGTAGACATATTTATTTGTACATAATTGCCAGCTAATGGTTTATTATCCTGTGCAGTGGTGTATTGGCCTGACTCTCCAACTGGATTGTCAGCTCTGCTTGGAGGTCAATCTCTCTTAGTGTTTTCACTGCAGAGCTCTTTTTGACATTTCACTGAGTATTTTTTGGCACTTAAAAAACCAAAACCCTGCTGCAGCTGCAATGCTGAAAGAGCAGATAAGTATTTAAAAGGAATCTGAACAGCAGAGTGGCTTCTCTTTTTAATTAGCACAAAATAGTGTTGGTAGTCAAAGATGTAAATTTTCTGCTTGAAAATCCAGTCTGGTTTTGGAAAATTTGTAATAAAATGCAAAAGATGACAGATTCCCCACAACTATTTGACTACAAGAGAAATCTTATCAGCTATTCATCTTTACACAGTCAATGTGTACTTTCATAGCAGTCAGCTGGATTTTTCTTGGAGTTCAAGATTATTAAAAAAAGTTTTCCAATGCATTCAATTCCATGTTGCAAATCGGGATTGAACTGGTTGATTGCTGACCTAGGAACTGACTGACATACATAGTTAGTGAAGTTTAACATGCATATAATCTATGGTAAAAAAGAAAAGGAGTACTTGTGGCACCTTAGAGACTAACAAATTTATTTGAGCATAAGCTTTTGTGAGCTACAGCTCTCTTCATTGGATGCATTTGGTGGAAAATACAGTGGGGAGATTTATATACACGCACAGAGAACATGAAACAATTGGTTTTATCATACACACTGTAAGGAGAGTGATCACTTAAAATGAGCTATTACCAGTAGGAAGGAGGGGGGGGAAGGAGGAAAACCTTTTGTCGTGATAATCAAGGTGGACCATTTCCAGCAGTTAACAAGAACATCTGAGGAACAGTAGGGGGTGGGGTAGGGGGAGAAATAACATGGGGAAATAGTTTTACTTTATGTAATGACCCATCCACTCCCAGTCTGTATTCAAGCCTAAGTTAATTGTATTCAGTTTTCAAATTAATTCCAATTCAGCAGTCTCTCCTTGGAGTCTGTTTCTGAAGTTTTTTTGTTGAAGGATAGCCACCCTCAGGTCTGTAATCGTATGACCGGAGAGATTGAAGTGTTCTCCTCATCATGAATAGGTCAGAATATGAACAAGAGGCTACTGGGCAGCTCTCCAACACCACTTTCTACAAGCCATTACCCTCTGATCCCATTGACAGTTACCAAAAGAAACTACAGCATTTGCTCAAGAAACTCCCTGAAAAAGCACAAGAACAAATCCGCACAGACACACCCCTAGAACCCCGACCTGGGGTATTCTATCTGCTACCCAAGATCCATAAACCTGGAAATCCTGGACGCCCCATCATCTCAGGCATTGGCACCCTGACAGCAGGATTGTCTGGCTATGTAGACTCCCTCCTCAGGCCCTTCGTTACCAGCACTCCCAGCTATCTTCGAGACACCACTGACTTCCTGAGGAAACTACAGTCCATTGGTGATCTTCCTAAAAACACCATCCTAGCCACTATGGATGTAGAAGCCCTCTACACCAACATTCCACACAAAGATGGACTACAAGCCATCAGGAACAGTATCCCCGATACTGTCACGGCTAAGCTGGTGGCTGAACTTTGTGACTTTGTCCTCACCCATAACTATTTCACATTTGGTGACAATGTATACCTTCAAATCAGCGGCACTGCGATGGGTACCCGCATGGCCCCACAGTATGCCAACATTTTTATGGCTGACTTAGAACAACGCTTCCTCAGCTCTCGTCCCCTAATGCCCCTACTCTACTTGCACTACATTGATGACATCTTCATCATCTGGACCCATGGAAAAGAAGCCCTTGAGGAATTCCACCAGGATTTCAACAATTTCCATCCCACCATCAACCTCAGCCTGGACCAGTCCTCACAAGAGATCCACTTCCTGGACACTACAGTGCTAATAAGCGATGGTCACATAAACACCACCCTATATCGGAAACCTACTGACCGCTATTCCTACCTACATGCCTCTAGCTTTCATCCAGATCATACCACTGGATCCATTGTCTACAGCCAAGCTCTACGCTATAACCGCATTTGCTCCAACCCCTCAGACAGAGACAAACACCTACAAGATCTCTATCATGCATTCCTACAACTACAATACCCACCTGTTGAAGTGAAGAAACAGATTGACAGAGCCAGAAGAGTACCCAGAAGTCACCTACTACAGGACAGGCCCAACAAAGAAAATAACAGAATACCACTAGCCATCACCTTCAGCCCCCAACTAAAACCTCTCCAACGCATCATCAAGGATCTACAACCTATCCTGAAGGACGACCCATCACTCTCACAGATCTTGGGAGACAGGCCAGTCCTTGCTTACAGACAGCCCCCCAATCTGAAGCAAATACTCACCAGCAACCACACACCACACAACATAACCACTAACCCAGGAACCTATCCTTGCAACAAAGCCCGTTGCCAACTCTGTCCACATATCTATTCAGGGGATACCATCATAGGGCCTAATCACATCAGCCACACTATCAGAGGCTCGTTCACCTGCGCATCTACCAATGTGATATATGCCATCATGTGCCAGCAATGCCCCTCTGCTATGTACATTGGCCAAACTGGACAGTCTCTACGTAAAAGAATGAATGGACACAAATCAGACGTCAAGAATTATAACATTCAAAAACCAGTTGGAAAACACTTCAATCTCTCTGGTCACTCGATTACAGACCTAAGGGTGGCTATCCTTCATCAAAAAAGCTTCAAAAACAGACTGCAACGAGAGACTGCTGAATTGGAATTAATTTGCAAACTGGATACAATTAACTTAGGCTTGAATAGAGACTAGGAATGGATGAGTCATTACACAAAGTAAAACTATTTCCCCATGGTATTTCTCCCCCCCACCCACCCAACCCCCCACTGTTCCTTAGATATTCTTGTTAACTGCTGGAATTAGCTTACCTTGCTTGTCACCATGAAAGGTTTTCCTCCTTTCCCCCCCTGCTGCTGGTGATGGCTTATCTTAAGTGATCACTCTCCTTACAGTGTGTATGATAAACCCATTGTTTCATGTTCTCTGTGTGTGTGTATATAAATCTCCCCACTGTATTTTCCACCAACTGCATCCAATGAAGTGAGCTGTAGCTCACAAAAGCTTATGCTCAAATAAATTTGTTAGTCTCTAAGGTGCCACAAGTATCCTTTTTCTTTTTTGCGAATACAGACTAACACGGCTGCTACTCTGAAACCTATAATCTATGGTGTATCTATGCGGGGGAGCTGTTAAGCACCTTTAAAGAAGTTTTAGTACTCAGCTGGTATTTCTTTACCATACAATAGCTATTGCAGCTAAATCTGGAGGATGGTGTCTGATTGATAGGAAATGGACTCTGATTGACAAGCTTCTCTGTAGAAAGAAAGAGCCTGAGACAGGCCTGGTATAAGTGGTATGGTGTAAGGCCCAAGGCCTGAACTAAAGACAGGCCCTGCTGAGATAAAGCAAAGTTACCAAGACTCAAGCTATAAGCAAAACCCTTTTACAAAGCAGATGCCTGCTTGCAGGTTCACTATCCGATACATGAACTTGGCAAGGCATTGCGAAAACTCAAGCACTTAGTACCAGAACATCCCAATACAAGGTAATGGTGTACACACACTCCCTGAAGATGATGCAAGGGCACACTGACACCTCTTAAAAATAAGGTCAGGATGACAGTGTGATGGATAGAGATGTTTTGATCCAACGACCAGGTACAAGGTAAAGGGTGGTAACTAACCACATCAGAGGGGCAATACATAACTTGTTTGTATTGGTGTATAAAATAGGGGTCATAGGGGGGTGTCTTTGTCTGGCCATGGTGGGAATGAAAAATCCCGCAGTTCACTGAACTGGTCCATTGTAATGAGTATACATGTGTTAGTGTACCTATAACCATTGAGCCTGGGCACTAGAACCGGGCTTCATTGACCATAAACCTGGCCAAGGGCTTTCGCTTCTGAACCAAGTCTGTGGTCTTCCTGGGCAGTTTGATCAGAGTCTGCTGTACTGGCTACCTGGCCAGAGTCAGTACAGCACACAGAGAGAACACACCCACATTCAACAACTGACAACATCTCCTACCCATAGACTCCATAGTGGGAGAAGGACTTAGCTACCATTCTTCTATTTGTATCTTTAACTACAGGGCTGCAACAAGATTTTTTCCTTTAAATCTGACAGGCTTGGTGCATGCTATTTCCATGAAGCACACACAACAGCATGCCCTAAAACTCTGCAACTCACCATGGACAAGGGTTGGAGTCTGAGACAGACTCTTTTTCCATCACACAGCAAGTAACAATAAACAGCTGGTGTGCTCTAAGTTGCAATGTGCACATTATCTGATTGCTCGGTTCCTCTTTGCTACCCTACATTAACACAGCCTTCAGCAAGTGAGGTGAAGCACATGAAGACCAACCAAAGCCCCCTTTACCTCTGAAGGCTGATTCTGTAGCGGGCCTCTCTATTGCCAATGTTGCGAACCAGCAGAGTTTTCTGAGTGCTGTACTTGACGGGGCAGGTGGAGAAGTTCAGCTGGTCAGGGAAGTCCAGTATTGCCCGAGCCCCTATAGCTCGGATAGGCACAATAAACTTTTCTCTTTCCGTGATGCAGGTTACCTGGTGGATGTAATCCTACGGGGAAATAACATATACCACATCAGTCTGGTAAACTCAAGCATCATTCCCACAAAAGAGCGAGCAACAGAAGGAATCCAACTGGCTTCATGGACAACAGAATCCACACTTACAAAAAGGGAACATTAAAGCATTTCAGGTGCTGTGGCCTTCACTCTTTGTATCATGGTTTAACAATTTTTCTACAATGTATTCTTCCCAAACTGGAGACAAGAATTGCTCCCAGTATTTCAGGTGTGAGCAAAATAGCACTATTCCCTACTACTATGATTTATGATCAATCCTCTTCAGAGAGACATTCAAAAACAGTACCAATTTTTCTGCAATGGTAACGTAGTGAAAGTACACACATTGAAAGCAAGCAACTGCAAGCATGTTCTTCACCTAATCCTTATTGCCTTTTTGATACAGTTAGTATGGTGAGACAAGTTAATTTCACTCCGATCCTTCTCCTTGACATTCACAAGGATACCAGATCCTTCTTTGAGCTCAAAACCCCCTAACCATCCTATCCTTTTTCTTCCTCATCCCCTGCCTCAGCTGGAATCTCCCGCTCTGAGTCCCCCAAACTGGACACGATAACTCTTGTTCTTCCCAACATCCTGTGTTTCTTTATCTTTCCCCAGCTCCACAGGGGCCCTCCCTCCCTTTGCCAACAGTCCCACTGTAGGGTATCTTTCATCAGGGCTGGCGGTCTGTGCCAAGACTCAGTGGCTGCTGTAACCTATGTGTTTTGGGGATACACTGCGTATCTAAGATCCTAGACCTGACAGATGGGTCTTGTGATGGGGTGTGCATACCCCGCACTGGAAAGGGAAGGGTTAATCCCACACTATGAGAGGCAGAAATCCCACCCCTTAGGCCATACTGGGCATGCTCCAACTGCTGCCTCAGTATAAAAGGGAGCAGCCCAGCTCATTCTGGGCTGACTGCCAGAGGGGAAGGACCTTTGGCTGAAGCACCAGCTGAAGAGCCACCACAGCCCCTGCCTGCAAGAGCCAGAGACCCTACGAGCCGGATTGGAAGCCTGGAGCCTAAGGAGCATCAGAGGACCATCCACGTTGAGGAGCTCGGAGACCCTGATGCCCTACGGACAGCAGCTTCTGGAACTATGGTAGGAAGTGACCCAGGGAGGATGAGCGAGTGGTATCTCCTACCGGAGTGAGGTCAATGTGTTTTGGTAGGATTCCCTGCTCACCCAGTGACGGAGCATCCCGTCACTGGTAGGGCTCTGGGTCGGGGCCCAGTGGAGTCGGGCGGGACCGGGCCCTCCTACCCAGGCCGTCACCCGCCCTGGGGGAAGCCCCCACCTTTCCCCACCATATTGACTCTGCCCTGTGTCCAAGGGCTGCCATATTCACTCTGGCCATTAGGCTGTAATCCCGGCTTCTGGGCCGTACCGCAGTCACCCCAAGGGCCGCCAGGGAGAGTAACCACGGTTATATCACCACCCTGTCCTGCCCCAAAGGGAGACGGTGTGTGCATACACTGCAACAGGTCTGCTGAGACTCAGACATCCAGAGATGCCAGCAACGTTAAAGTTCCGTATTGAGGGTTTGAGACCCAGAAGATAATTGGGTTTTGAAGAGAAACAGATAATGGCAGAAAGTCCAGGTTAGTGTTGGGAATATCAGGTGATTATCTTTGAAGGAAAGAAGGAGTAGGGGAATTGGAATACTAAAGAGCAGCAGTGCTAAGGAAGGTTATCAGTTTGTTGGAGGAAAAGAATTCAGGTTTCACGTGAGTCCCAATTTCTCTAATCCATGCATCCATCCACAATCCCAGCACTATGGAAGCCTCTGATTAATACCATTAAAAACAAAATGGTCTGACATTATGCATTTAAAATGTTTACATTACATTATGTAATATAGTATGACAGAATATTCTAATGACTTCCAAATCCAGTGGTGTGACTTATTTGTCAGTTTGCAAATGAGTCAACCAATGCACTTTATTTTACTGCACCCAAATATTCAGGAAGAGTCAACGGCAAAGCAATTGTGATAAAAATATCTGATACTCCTATTTCGATACACTGTGAAAGGGAATAATTCCATGCACTGGATTATAGGGACCACAAGTGAGACCTCAGAGTTTGCCAGAAATTACCACAGCCTGTTCTGTTCAATACAGCAGCTGACTAGCAAAACCAGTATAAAGAAGTAGTTGTACTGAGATGGTAAGCCCAGTGACAAGGGTATCCCAGTCATTCCAATTGGGTTGGATCAGGTTCTTAGCAAGGTTGGCAGCTATCACTTTCTTTGTATACACAGATGCATGTTCCAGATAATGTGGCCATGTGTATATTTTATCATCCTGTAAAGATCAAAACAGTCAGTCTCCAATGAAACGCCAAACATGGTGAGCATAATAATTCTGGTGTTGAGTTGGTGCGGGGGGGATGATTTGAGGTTTTATTAGTTCAAAAGTGGGATGAACTGGACAAGCCAATGAAGAGAACAGTGAGACCCAACCGTGCTGCGAATCAGAGAGGCTCAGTCTTCTCCCAGACTGCTCTGCCAACACATGCCAATCACAGCAAACTGAACTGTGGAACTCTAAGGCCTTGGCTTTTTCAAGACAGAGCTGGACAATCCCACGCAGCTGAGTAGTGGTTTGGAGACCTGGATAAATGCAGCTAGGACCAGAATCAAACCAGCAAAATCATCCTACTATAGACCTAACAGATTTTAGCTTAGTCTCCAGAGGTAAAGACTTTGTGTACTGAGGTACAATCTTGGTCCCACTAAAACCAATGGCACAACCGGAAACTGGCCCTACCTCCAACCATCTTTTGTTCTTAACCTGAAGAAGTTTGTGATAGGGGAATGAAAAGAAATGGTTACTCACCTTCTCGTAACTGTTGTTCTTAGAGATGTGGTGTTCATGTCCATTCCAATCAGGTGTGTGCACATGCACGAACACGATGGCAAGAAGATTTTTCCCTTAGCAGCATCTGTCGGGTCTGCCTGGGCACCCCCTGGAGTCACACCCTTATGATGCTTAATATACAGTCCTGCTGACCCACCACCCCTTCAGTTCCTTCTTGCCAGCTACTCCAACAGAAGGGTAGGAGGATGGGTATAGGAATGGACCTGAATAACACATCTTGAAGAACAGTTACGAGAAGGTGAGTAACTGGTTTTTCGTCTTCGAGTCCTTGTTCATGTTGATTCCAATCAGTTGACTCCCAAGCAAAATTAGGAGCTGTGGTCAGAGCTGTCCACTGACTGGAGTACTGCTCTACCAAAGGCTGCATCATCTCTGGCCTGTCTAGTAATTGCATAGTGTGCGGCGAAAGTGTGTATCGATAACCACATCACCAGCCTGCAGATTTCCTGGGTGGGGACCTGGGCCAGGAAAGCTGTTGATGAAGTTTGTGCTCTTGTAGAGTGCGCAGTTATCGGGGGCACTGGTATCCCTGCTAGATTGTAGCACTCAGTAATGCAGGCCACAATCCATGATGAAATGCACTGTGTCGAAACAGGCTGGCCCTTCATTCTGTCCGCTACTGCGACAAAGAGCTGTACTGTCTTCCTTAACAGTTTCATCCTTTCTATGTAAAAAGCCTGCACTCTGCGGACATCAAGAGTGTGGAGTCTCTGCTCACTACCACTCGCATGAGGCTTGGGGTAGAACACCAGGAAGAAAAATGTCCTGGTTGATGTGGAACTGCGATACCAACTTCGGGAGGAAGGCCAGATGGGGTCTGAGCTGAACCTTATCCTTAAAAAACACGGTGTAAGGTAGCTCTGACGTTAGAGCCCTAAGCTCAAACACCATCCGGGCTGAAGTTATCGCCACCAGGAATGCGACCTTGTAGGAGAGGTAGAGCAGGGAGCATGTTGCTAGAGGCTCAAAGGGATGCTCCAGGAGCCTAGAGAGGACCAAGTTAAGGTCCCAAGCAGGAACCAGTTGGCAGACATGGGGGTACATCCTGTTGAGGCCCTTCAGGATGCGACTGACAAAAGACAAGGAGAGACCTTCCTGCTTCAGGTGGAAAAGATAATCCAAAAACTGGGGCACTGCGGCTAGCATCGGGGGAAAGTCACGCTGAGCTGACCAGATTGAAAATCTCTTCCACTTGGCCAGGTATGTGGCCCTAGCGGAGGGTTTCCTACTACCCAAGAGAACCTGTTTGACTTTTTCTGAACAGAAGAGCTCAGATGGGTTTAGCCATGAAGCCTCCAGGCTGTGAGATGCAGTGACTGCAGATTCGGGTGCTGGAGCCGCCTGTGATCCTGCGTGAGAAGGTCCTGGAAATGCAATTGGGTTTTTGGTAAAGGGTAATTGGGTTTCCCAATGACATGCCTAGGAAAGACGTGTACCAATGCTGGCGGGGCAAGGCTAGTGCTATGGGAATGACCTGAGCCCCATCTCTGCGCATCTTGAGCAGGACCTTGTGGACGAGCAGTACGGGTGGGAAGGTGTATAGAAGCAGTCCCCCACAATGGAGGAGAAATGCGTCCGCTGTGGAGCCCAGACTGTGATTCTGGAAGGAGAAGAACTGCTGACACTTCCTGTTGCATCGCGTGGCAAAGAGGTTGATCTGGGGACAGCCCCACTTCTGGAAGACCGAAGATGCGACGTCCGGGCGAAGGAACCACTCGTGGCTGTGAAAAGACCTGCTGAGGTGGTCCGCCAGCTTGTTTCGGACCCCTGGAAGGTACGATGCCTGTAGATCGACTGAGTACTTTATACAAAAGTCCCATAACCTGAGGGCTTCCTGGCACAGGGGAGAGGAGCATGCACCCCCCCGTTTGTTGACATAGAACATCACAGTCATATTGTCCATCATAACCCATACACATCGACCTGTTAGATACGGGAAGAATGACTGACACGCTAGACATACTGCCCTCAGCTCCCTGACATTGATATGAAGATGGAGTTCTGTCTGTGACCAGAGGCCCTGAGTCCTGTGGTCCCCCAGATGAGCCCCCCATCCCAAATCTGACGTGTCCATTACTAGTGTCAGGGATGGTTGTGGAGCAGTGAAGGGGACTCCTGAGCACACCTGCTGAGCGTCCGTCCACCACAGGAGCAAGTCAAGGATGGGGGAAGGCAGGGTCACGATCCTGTCCAAGCTGTCCCTGGCAGGTCTGTAATCTGACACAAGCCACAACTGAAGTGGCCAAAGCCTGAGTCTGGTGTGTCAGACCACATACGTACAGGCCACCATGCAGTCAAGCAGTTTGAGACAATTTCTCACGGTGGTGTTGGGGAACTGCCTGAGTACCTGGATCATGGCATCAAGGACCTGGAATCTCACTTGCAGGAGGAATGCTCTGGCTTGGATTGAGTCCAGAACCGCTCCTATGAACTCTATCCTCTGGACCAGGGACAGAGTTAATTTTGCCTCGTTCAGTAGGAGGTCCAGATTCTTGAAGGTGGCTCTGATGAATGCCACCTGAGCCTGCACCTGAGCTCTGGATCAGCCTTTGATTAGCCAGTCATCGAGGTATGGGAACACCTGTAACTGATGTTTCCGCAGAAAGGCAGCAACGACTGCCATGCACTTGATGAAGACTCGAGGTGCCGCTGACTGGCCGAAAGGGAGGACCGTAAATTGGTAATGGGAACTGTTGACCACAAACCTGAGGTACTTTCTGAGGTTTTGCGCTATTGCTATGTGAAAATACGTGTCCTTCAAGTCGAGGGCGGCATACCAATCTGCTGGATTCAATGAAGGGATAATGGAGGTCAAGGAGACCATGCAGAACCTGAGTTTCCTCACAAACTTGTTAAGGTCATGCAGGTCCAGGATAGGCCTTAGGCCACCTTTGGCTTTCGGTATTAGGAAATAGCAGGAATAGAAACCCTTGTCCCTGTGCTCCAGGACAAGGACTCTAGTGCTAGGAGCAATAGCACCTCCTGAATGAGAAGCTTCTCATGAGAAGGGTCCCTGAAGAGGGACAGGGAAGGCGGGAGAAAGGGTGGGAGGGCACAGAATTGGATGGAGTATCCCCTCTCTACCGTACGAAGCACCCAATGGTCCAAAGTTATATGGGACCAAGCACGGTAGAAAGGAGATAGTCAGAAGGAAAAGGTAAGGCGGGGTGAATCCAGTCTCTGGTCTGGTGCGCTGTCCTTGACTGCACCTTCAAAATGCTGGTTTAGGGTCAAAGGGCAGTTTGGGCTGGCCTTGGTTAGCGGAGAGATGTTGTCTTCTTCTACCGCTCCGGTTCCTCCTCCTAGAGTTGCCCTGGGGGTACTGCTGTTGGAACCTTGGACGAGGTTGTGGGCGGAAGTGTCTGCGCTGTGTGGCAGGGGTCTGAAGGCCCAAGGATCTGAGGGTGGCTTAGGAATCTTTTAGTCTATGGAGCTGTTTGTCCGTCTTCTCTGAAAATAGAGTCTCACCCTCAAACGGGAGATCCTGAATCGTATGTTGGACTTTGTAGGGTAACCCTGAGACTTGCAACCAGGCTCCTCATCACATAGCCACCCCTGTCGCCATGACTCTTGTGGCAGTGTCTGCAGCATCTAAGGCTGCCTGCAGTGAAGCATGAAAGCCTAATTTCCCTTCTTCCACCAAGGTGGTGAACTCTGACTGAGAGTCCAAAGGGATGAGCTCTGTGAACTTAGCCATGGAAGCACAGGTATTATAAGAGTACCTGCTCACAATGGCCCGCTGATTAGCAATATGGAGATGTAGACTGCCGGTGGAGTAGATTTTCTACCCACGAGTTCCAGTTGTTTAGCGTCCCTATTCTTTGGGGAAGGATCTTGGAAACCTTGTCTCTCCTGCTGGTTAGCCGCATCAACGACCAACAAGTCCAGAGGCAGATGGGAGTACAGATGCTCAAAGCCTGGAGGGGACGAAATACCGGCACTCATTGAGTTTGGCAGTGGGTGGCAGAGATGCTGGCATCTGCCTTAGAGTTTTGGTGGTGTCCACCACCGTGTTTATGAGGGGCAATGCTACCATGAGGGCCCTGAAGGTGCTAGGATGTCCAACATGGGATCAGTGTCCTCGGCCACCTAACGAAGAGAGGGAAGAGCATCTTCGCAAGCAGGCTCGCTAACCTAGTGAGGAGGGCTTTAAACTAGGTTCACCGGAGGAAGGAGACCAAAGCCCTGAGGTAAGTGGGATACCGGGAGGAACCACGGGCAGGAGAGCATGAGAGGGGAGGGCTCCTGCCTCATACTGAAAAAGAGGGAAGATCAGCGAGCTATCTCAAGTGCCTATACGCAAATGCAAGAAGCCTGGAAAACAAGCAGGGAGAACTGGAAGTCCTGGCACAGTCAAGGAATTATGATGTGATTGGAACAACAGAGACTTGGTGGGATAACTCAAATGACTGGAGTACTGTCATGTATGGATATAGACTGTTCAGGAAGGACAGGAAGAACAGAAAAGGTGGGGGAGTTGCATTGTATGTAAGAGAGCAGTATGACTGCTCAGAGTTCCAGTATGAAACTGCAGAAAAACCTGAGTGTCTCTGGATTAAGTTTAGAAGTGCGAGCAACAAGGGTGATGTCGTGGTGGGAGTCTGCTATAGACCACCAGATCAGGGGGATGAGGTGGACAAGGCTTTCTTCTAGCAACTAAAGGAAGTTACTAGATTGCAGGCCCTGGTTCTCATGGGAGACTTCAATCACCCTGGTATCTGCTGGGAGAACAATACAGCGGAACACAGACAATCCAGGAAGTTTTTGGAAAGTGTAGGGGACCATTTCCTGGTGCAAGTGCTGGAGGAACCAACTAGGGGCAGAGCTCTTCTTGACCTGCTGCTCACAAACCAGGAAGAATTAGTAGGGGAAGCAAAAGTGGATGGGAACCTGGGAGGCAGTGGCCATGAGATGGTCGAGTTCAGGATCCTGACACAGGGAAGAAAGGAGAGCAGCAGAATACAGATCCTGGACTTCAGAAAAGCAGACTTTGACTCCCTCAGGGAACTGATGGGCAGGATCCCCTGGGAGAATAACATGAGGGCGAAAGGAGTCCAGAAGAGCTGGCTGTATTTTAAAGAATCCTTATTGAGGTTACAGGGACAAACCATCCCTATGTGTAGAAAATAGTAAATATGGCAGGCGACCAGCTTGGCTTAACAGTGAAATCCTTGCTGATTTTAAACACAAAAAAAGAAGCTTACAAGAAGTGGAAGTTTGGACAAATGACCAGGGAAGAGTATAAAGATGTTGCTCGGGCATGCAGGAGTGAAATCAGGAAGGCCAAATCACACCTGGAATTGCTGCTAGCAAGAGATGTTAAGAGTAACAAGAAGGGTTTCTTCAGGTATGTTGGCAACAAGAAGAAAGTCAAGGAAAGTGTGGGCCCCTTACTGACTGACGGAGGCAACCTAGTGACAGAGGATGTGGAAAAAGCTAAATTTACTCAATGCTTTTTTTGCCTCCGTCTTCACGAACAAGGTCAGCTCCCAGACTACTGCACTGGGCAGCACAGCATGGGGAGGAGGTGACCAGCCCTCTGTGGAGAAAGAAGTGGTTCAGGACTATTTAGAAAAGCTGGATGAGCACAAGTCCATGGGGCCGGATGCGCTGCATTCGAGAGTGCTGAAGGAGTTGGCGGATGTGATTGCAGAGCCGTTGGCCATTATCTTTGAAAACTCATGGCGATCGGGGGAAGTCCGGGACGACTGGAAAAAGGCTAATGTAGTGCCCATCTTTAAAAAAGGGAAGAAGGAGGATCCTGGGAACTACAGGCCAGTCAGCCTCACCTCAGTCCCTGGAAAAACCATGGAGCAGGTCCTCAAGGAATCAATTCTGAAGCACTTAGAGGAGAGGAAAATGATCAGGAACAGTCAGCATGGATTCATCAAGAGCAAGTCATGCCTGACTAATCTAATTGCCTTCTATGATGAGATAACTGGCTCTGTGGATGAGGGGAAAGCAGTGGACATGTTATTCCTTTAGCAAAGCTTTTGACACAGTCTCCCACAGTATTCTTGCCAGCAAGTTAAAGAAGTATGGATTGGATGAATGGACTATAAGGTGGATAGAAAGCTGGCTAGATTGTCGGGCTCAAATGGTAGTGATCAGTGGCTCCATGTCTAGTTGGCAGCCGGTATCAAGTGGAGTCCTAAGGGTTGGTCCTCGGGCCGGTTTTCTTCAATATCTTCATTAATGGTCTGGAGGATGGCATGGATTGCACCCGCAGCAAGTTTGCAGATGACACTAAACTGGGAGGAGAGGTAGATACGCTGGAGGGTAGGGATAGGATACAGAGGGCCCTAGATAAATTAGAGGATTGGGCCAAAAGAAATCTGTTGAGGTTCAACAAGGACAAATGCAGAGTCCTGCACTTAGGATGGAAGAATCCCATGCACCGCTACAGACTAGGGACCAAATGGCTAGGCAGCAGTTCTGCAGAAAAGGACCTAGGGGTTACAGTGGATGAGAAGCTGCATATAAGTCAACAGTGTGCCCTTGTTGCCAAGAAGGCCAATGGCATTTTGGGATATATAAGTAGGGGCATTGCCAACAGATCGAGGGACGTGATCGTTCCCCTGTATTCGACATTGGTGAGGCCTCATCTGGAGTACTGTGTCCAGTTTTGGGCCCCACACTACAAGAAGGATGTGGAAAAATTGGAAAATGTCCAGCGGAGGGCAACAAAAATGATTAGGGGACTGGAACACATGACTTATGAGGAGAGGCTGAGGGAACTGAGATTGTTTAGTCTGCGGAAGAGAAGAATGAGGGGGTATTTGACAGCTGCTTTCAACTACGTGAAAGGGTGTTCCAAAGAGGATGGATCTATACCATTTTCAGTGGTAGCACATGATAGAACGAGGAGTAATGGTCTCAAGTTGCAATGGGGAAGGTTTAGGCTGGATATTAGGAAAAACTTTTTCACTAGGAGGGTGGTGAAGCACTGGAATGCGCTACCTAGGGAGGTGGTGGAATCTCCTTCCTTTGAAGTTTTTAAGGTCAGACTTGACAAAGCCCTGGCTGGGATAATTTAGTTGGGGATTGGTCCTGCTTTGAGCAGGGGGATGGACTAGATGCCCTCCTGAGGTCCCTTCCAACCCTGATATTCTATGACCACCTCCTCGGCATTGATGCCCAAGCCTTGGGCAGCCCTGCAGAGCAACTGCTGTAAAACTCTGTTGTCCTCTAATGCAGGGGGTCTGGACGTCCCTGCCAATGCTTTGTCCAGCAACGAGGAGGAGGAATCGTGTACCAGTGGTGGAAGCTCCCTGCCATCTGCCCTAGGCAGGTCATGTGATTCCCAGGGCAGAGTTGGAAGAGGTGGTGCCGATAATGGTGCCGGGACCATAGGCATTGTAGCCAATATTGGCGTCGGCATCAGTTTCACAGAAGGGAGCTGCATCGGTACGCTCACAGGAGCTGCCGGGGTTCGGGGGGCCCGATGCCAACATCAGCATCTGGGTCATAGCTGCCTGCATCGAGGTAGACGTTGACAATGGTGCAGGCGTGGGAGACGGGTGTCTTGAAGTTGTGAAGGTCAGTGCCAAAGTCGGAGCCGAGCACGATGCCGGTGTTGACGACGGTGCCGAAGGAAAAGGCATTGGGACCATAGGCGCCAGGTGCAAATGTGCAGCAGAAGGCGGTATGTAAGTGGTGGAGGCGACTGAAGACGTCGCTGAGCATAGGCCCTGGGTTCCTCCCTGTCCCTCATGATGATAAGCCCAGGGAGTCCAGAAGGGCCACTGAGGTGGGTTCTGCCACTGCAGAGGCCATGCCTGATGCTCCCTTCTGTCTCTGCCCGACCTCGCTCTATGGCTTCTGCTCCTACTTCAGTGATAGGAGTCGGGCTCTGACTCCAAGGTCTCAGACACTGAAGACCATGGAGGAGCCAATCCTTGGAGTCTCAACCGGCGAGAGCTCAGGGAGTAGGAAGGCTCTCTGTCAGAGCGTGTAGGTGCCAATGGACAAGGTGAAGGGGAGTGCCTCGACATCACAGCTGGCTTTCCCTTAGAATGCACCAGAGGACGGTGGTCTGTCGGCGCTGAGGGTTCCTCCCTGGCAGGCAAGAATGGTGCCATCAGGGGGAGGAGATCTCTGGCAGCCTGGTACACTTCCCGCGTGGTCATGAGCTGAAGTGGCTGTGTAGGCGCCTGAGATCGAGGTGGGGCCAGACTCGATTGCCTCACCTGGACAGGAGTCGACACAGCCCCGGAAGGAGATGCCATGGCGATCAGGGAGTGACCCACCTGGGGTCACACTTCTCCAGGCTTAGCCGGAAAACCATCGTCCGGCTTTTTCTTCTTTTGAGGCACCGGTGAATGGGAGCAGTGCCTACTATCAGAAGGGCCCCGTGAGGAGCCATGGCGGTGTCAAGCATCCCTGGAGGAGTCCTTCCTCAGTGTCAAAGTCGCCAACGCCACCGGGGCACTCCCATGTCGAGGACGATGCCGTCAGAGTCCAGTCTCTCAAGCCCGGGTTGAAGTGGGGGCGCAAGGTTGCCTCCATGAGGATCACCTTCAACGGTGGTTCCCATTCTTTAAGTGTTCTCGGATGGAACTCGCAGCAGATCTTGCAACGATCTTTCTGATGAGTCTCCTCCGGGCACCAAAGACACGACGAGTGCGGATCACTCTTAAGGCATGCGCTTGGCACAAGCCACGCAGTTCTTAAAACTCAAGGACCGCGGCATGCCACGGCGCCAGGGCCGGAGTGGGCGGGGGGAACCCCCAACTACTATACTATACTAAACTTTAAACTGGTACTACTAACAACTAACTATCCACAGAATAACGAAGAAAACTTGCTGAACAAGAGCTAAGGGAAGTTCCAGACGCCGTCACTGGCGGTAAGAAGGAACTGAAGGGGTGGCGGGTTGGCAGGGCTCTATATTAGGCGTCATAAGGGCGTGACGCCAGGGGGTGCCCAGGCCGACCCAATGGATGCTGCTAAGGGAAAAATTTTCCAGCCATCATGCGTGTGCGTGCGCACACACACCTGATTGAAATAGACATGAACAAGCACTCGAAGAAGAACCAAAGTTGCTCTAAGAAACAATAGTCTAAATTGATAGACAAGCCTGCATCTTATTAATAATTCCACTATCACCTAGCATTTCTATAGCACTTTTCATCAGGAGATCTCAAAGGACTTTTAAAAGGAGATCAGTATCATTATGCCAACTTTACAGATGGGGAAACTGAGGAACAGACAAAGGAAATGACTTGCCCAAGATTACCCAGCAGGATAATGGCAGAGCTAAGACAAAAAGAAAAGGAGTACTTGTGGCACCTTAGAGACTAACACATTTATTAGAGCATAAGCTTTCGTGAGCTACAGCTCACTTCATCGGATGCATTTGGTGGAAAAAACCACCAAAGTTTTGGTCTCTAAGGTGCCATAAGTACTCCTTTTCTTTTTGCGAATACAGACTAACACGGCTGCTACTCTGAAACCTGTCAGAGCTAAGACAATAACCCATATCTCAAATCGAGGTTAGTGCAGTGCTTTATCCACTAGGCCACACCACCTACTTATTTATCATAGTGGTGCTTTTTCATGGGTACTTAAAAATCAGTGAAAACTGTCTCCTTGCTACTACTTCGGTTAAACGATTAAATGGCCTCAGGGTTTTAACTTAGACAAATTTCTAATGCAGCAACAATCTTTCCTAACACTATATTACCCCAGCACATGGAATTTACTACTTGTTACTATCACCTGAATGACACATTTCTTCTTAACTGTGCTGCTTTTTCCAGGTACTGTCTACTGGAAGATAAACTCAGGCACACAGACACATGAACAAGTTTAGAAATATTTTATTACCAGAGCTGCAGCAGCTAAGTTTGTGCATTTTCATGGCTCTCATGCCACATGGACTACCAGCCCAGATGGGATTCTCAGGTTATAACAAAAGACACCGTTACATTCAGCATCAGAAAATAGTTTTTTAAAAACAAATTTCAACTATTCAAGCTGAAAATTTCAGGGGGATTTACTCTCTCAATACATAGAAAGACAAATCAACATAACATTAGCTGCAATGCAGTTCTTCATTCACCTGCACCAATCCTCCCTGAATGAATAATTTTGCACTTAATCTGCAGTTTAACCTTCTAAGAAGAAGAAAAGCTAAGGGTAGCCAGCATGAATTCACTGCACCTGTTAGCTGGGTACTTGGCATTCCTGACTATTTATATCCTCAGAAAGCTGTATTAGCAAATGACAGAAAAATGTACCTCGCATTATCATTTTGGACATGCTGATATAACATGGGCATTGTAAACCCAACTGGAAAGTGAATGCCTTAGTAAGCTTAGGAGCGTTGCAATTTACATATTTAGTCTCTCTCCCTCCATGTGTAAGGTGGGGCAGAGGAGGATGCAGAGAGTTCAGATCAACAGGAGGATAAAGAACAAAAAATTCCTATAGTTCAGGGCATTTGAGAGGAAAGGGGCACTAAGAAAAAGTCATTGTCAAAGTCAGTGCAGAGCAAAGGACTGAACAATGGACAACGTTGTAAATAAGAATCTAAGGGCCAAATTCTGCTTGCCCTACTCAAGTGCGTGAACCCACTGAAGCCAATGGAGGTCATCATGGTTCAGATTCTGCCACCTTTATTCCAGTGGGTTGTATTGGGACTATTGACACTGACCTAAATGGGACCCTTTGCAAAGTAAAAGACTGTTCAGTGTAAATAAGGGTATCAGAAGCAAGCCTCATGTGATTGAGGTGAGCAGGCATTGGTCTCATAAAAATGTGGTTAAGGTTGTTAGGCAGCATTTTGGTTTTGAAGGTCAAGCTGAAGAATGGGCACTGGATTGGAAATGATACCAATCTCACCTAGGTTTCAGAGTAGCAGCCGTGTTAGTCTGTATTCGCAAAAAGAAAAGGAGTACTTGTGGCACCTTAGACTAACAAATTTATTAGAGCATAAGCTTTCGTTAGCTACAGCTCACTTCATCGGATGCATTAGGATGAAGTGAGCTGTAGCTCACGAAAGCTTATTTTCTAATAAATTTGTTATTCTCTAAGGTGCCACAAGTACTCCTTTTCTTTTTGCAATCTCACCTAGGTAACTCCATTGACTCTATGGACTTGTCTACAAGGAGAAAAAGCCTGGAGCAGCTAGCATGCATTAGCTACTACAGTAGAAGTTCAGAGACATGGACACCTCGGGAATGAAGGTTGTCCATAACTCTGAAATGGTCAGTAACTCTGAACAAGACGATACAGACTTCAGCCCCGGGGGGTCAGAGATCCGGGTGGAGGGGGGGAGTTTCTGCCCTAGAGGTTGCCAGGATTCCCGGCACGGGAGCTCAGGGCTTCTACCCCCTGGGAACACCAGGGCTCAAGGCTCTAGACCTGGAGAAAGCAATGGCGTTTGGGGCATCAGCCCCATGACTCCATTCCTGGCTTATGCCCTGTGGGAGGTGTCAGAAATCAGGGCTTCAGTGTCACGGCTCTGCTTTGAGTTTCAGCCAGGGGTGTGTGTGCCATGGCTCTGGGCTTTAGTTGTGGGGGGAAGGGGTGAGAGCTGGGGCTGAAACTAGTGCTCCCTGTGATGGGTTGGACCCCCCTTCTGGGATGCAACCTGATATACTGGGATTTCACTGAGCCTCCCCTGCTCTATCAGCCTGGGTTTCCTCTCCCTGCTTTGGTGAATTAGGCTCTTTGGCCTCTTGCAGCACACACACACAGGTAGGGCCACACCCTGCTGCAGACACAGACTGAAGTCAGCTCTGTGTGCGAGGACTCTCCCAGCACTCAGTCCACACCCGTTTTTGAGAGATAAACCAAAATAATATGGTCTTGTGTTGTACAGAAAAATCTGCACAGCACAAGCTCATAAAAATCTGCCCTCTTCCTCAATGTGAAGAGAGATGTGCACACTTCTTTCCCCCCCCCCCATTAGAAATCGTACAAACTGGGTTATATTAGAAATAAGTGTATTAACTACAAATGGTGAATTTTAAGTGAATATAAGAGATAACAGAACAAAGCAGATTCCTGAGCAAATAAAACAAAGTATGCAAGCTAAGCTCAATATACTTAAGAAACTGGTTACAAAATGTAATTTCTTACCCTAAATGTTATTTTAGGCAGGTTGCAAAGTTTGTGGTTCAGAGTTCCAGTTATATTTCTTTTCAGACTGGACCCCTGCCTTTCCTTTATGGGGCTTTAGCAGTCTTTCTTCTTGGGCAGACCAGTCATGGAGAGGAGGGGTCCCGTTTGCCTTCCTCCCCACCCTTAAATAGGATTTACATAAGGCAAGAATCCTTTGTTTCCCAAACTTGACTCCCCTTCCCTTCCAGTGGAAAGTTACAAGAAGTCCCAGGTAGTGTTTAGTATGGTGACAAGACCACCTGACCTAATAGTGTCACAGTTATGTTCCTGGACACCTCCCAGGAGGAAGAGAGATTAGTATCTTCATGGTCTTGTTGTTCCTTCCTGATGGCCCATCAAATCTGATGGCCTGTCCTCTGGTGGCTGTCTTCCCAATACACACCCAGCTGTAGTTGTTACATAGTCCATATTCCTAACTTTAGATACAGAAATGATACATGCATACAAATTGGATAATCACATTTAGTAAATCATAACCTTTCTAATCCATAGAATAACAGGGTTGGAAGGGACTCAGGAGGTCATCTAGTCCAACCCCCTGCTCAAAGCAGGACCAATCCCCAACTAAATCATCCAAATGTTTTTTTCTTTTTTTAATGATACCTTACAAGACCCATCTTGCATAAAGTATATCTCATCTATGTCAAATCCATATTATAAGCATATTTCAATAAAGAATATGGAGTGCAACATCACACTCCCCTCAAAGCTAAAGCCCCAAGCCCCAGCACCCCCTGATGGACTGAAGCCGGGAACGGAGCCACAGGGTTGAAACCCTGAGCCCAGGGTTAGAAGCCCCAAGCTCCCACTCTGCCCAGAGCTCTGCCCCCCTCCTTCTCCCTCCATCTGCGGCTGCAGTCCCAACCCCCTCTTGATTGAAGCCCTTGAGCCTCCTATTTGCCTTTTTTGCATGTGTGCTGCTGCCTGATTGAGGACTTCCAGTTTCACAGGGTGTCCAGTTGACCAGGAAGTCTGTAACTCTGGTATTCATATCTTTGAAGTTCTACTGTATGCACTAACCGCCCACACAGACAGTCATATTCCTGGGTGTGCTTTAGCACACAAAGTGTATTGAGATAAAACACACAAAGGCATTCCTAGTGCGGAGTAAGAGTGTCCATTCAGGGGGCTAGTGCAGAGTAGCCAATACACTTTAAATTCACACTCTAGCTTACTTATTCTAACTTCCCTGTATAGACAACTTCCCCATTACTCCTGATTTAAATCCTCACTCAGCAAAGCACTTAAGCACGTGACTGCCTTTGAGCATGTGAGTAATCCCATCACCATTCAGCAAAGCACTTAAGCAGTTGCTTAACTTAAGTCGTGTTTAAATGTTCTGTTGAATCAGGGCCTTGCACTGATATGAGAGCAGAAGCAGGCCAACTGTATTCAAACCCATTCACAACATAGGCACAGGCTCTGTGGGTGCTCCGTGGCTGGAGCACCCACAGGGAAAAATTGGTGGGTGCTCTGCACCCACTGGCAGCTCCCAGCCTCCGGCACCAGGAGAAGTGGGTGCCTATGATTCACACTGGGTCAGATTCTCCTCTCACCCCCATGTAAATCACAAGTAAATGCATTGCCAGCACTGCCATTTGCTGGTGCTAAATGAGCGTCAGTGAGGGCAGTGTCAGGCCCACTATGTTCAGATGTTGATTTTGAAGGCCAAAGCAACAGAGTTCAGAGTTAAGGGACCCATGTCAACTACAGGGCCCATCCTCAGCTGGTGTGAACCATCACAGTTACATTTAGGTCAATGGAGCCATGACAATTAACATGAGCTGAGGGTCTACCACCATAACACTATCCCTTGGGAGTATGCCTTATATAGCCTTACTTAGTGGAGAGAGCACTGGACTGGGACTACAGAGACCTGGACTCTATTCCTGGCTCTGTGACTGGGCTGCCGGGTGATCCTGGGCAAGTTGCTTCAACTCTCTATTCCTCAATTACCCCATCTGAAAATGGGGATAATGATGCTGACCTCCTTTGTAAAGAGATCTGCTGATGACCAGCGCTATTGAAGAGCTAGGTATTCTTGCAGCCCTGGAAGATGGGAAGTGCTACTCAGCAAACACTTATTTTAAAAAAATATGGTTAACCATTATAATTATTTGCATATCACCAAGTGCCAACAATGTGCCAGGCACTGCACTATGTGGAGCAGCACACCTACTGGGGCTGTTCCATAGAGGGGTTTGATGGGTTGCCATAAAGTGATGTCAGAGAAACCTAAATGTTAACAGCACTGAAAGAAAATAGGCAATGCGGGAGTTTTTCTAACCAACATGTCAGGTGAAGTAATGGCATTATTTATTGTCACAGATTAATAGATTAAAAAGATAGAAGGGGTCATTGTTATCTTGTTACCATTTCCCAAAATAATTCCTAGAGCATACCACAGAGCTTGCTACAGAGAGAAAATCTAACTTCTTGTACAAAAATAATGGAGGTCTTTTAGGATAAATAAAATGAATACAGTTACACTTTTATTTATATACACTTTTGGAAGGGATATTTAAATCTTGTGCTTCAAGGCTTAAACCAATCTTTATAATAGACCAGGATGGGACCAATGGGGGGCAGGATTACCCCACATTTTACACCTCCCCCCTGAAGCATCTGCTGCCAGCCACTGTCAGGGACAGGATACTGGGTTAGATGGACTTGGCCTTGATCCAGTTTGGCAATTCCTGTATTCCTATCTTAAGTTTCCATTTGTGGATGGTTTATAAAGGCTAATACATGATAGAGATGTGATAGACACAGTCCAATAAACACACTACCGATGTCAGCAGTACACTATTTGTTATAGATGGTTCATGAGCAGTATTTCTTTACTCACTGTAACAAGCACATTGCTAAAATGTGTTATAGGCAGGGCTGGGTGGGAAATAGTTTTCCTGTCCCAAAAGAATTTTAGAAATTTTGAAAAATAAAATTCCTGTTCCTAATTGGGACGAACTCAAAGTCTCACGGTGGGCCTCAAACACTCAGGATCAGCTTCTTCTGAGCAGATGACATACGTAACCCACTGCCACTGTTTAATTTGTAATGAAAGAGGTATTGGGGCACAAGCATTTAGGTGCTGTGGTGCAAGCAATTTTTTTTACATTCATATCTGCTGCAGCAAGCCTAGAGGTGCCAAGGCTCAACCCTGACACAAATAAAGCACTGCTCACTGGTAACTGTGTGTTACAGAGCCCATTTTGTGCTGATCTACAGAGGATATGAGTTGTTACAGTCCCTGGGTACAGAGAATTGGCTGTTTAGCTCAAGCAGTAGTAGTTTGTCCTTTTAGCTCTGCAGGTTCCCTGGTTCAATCCCCAATGTGCCAGCCATCACAGCAGCTCCTGTGAGCCTCCCAGTCATGGCTCAAGTCCCACTTGTGCTCAATGCTGTACAAACACCGAAAAAAAAGACTCTTCATCCTAATATCCATCCAGGTGATAGTCCTTGCTATAGAATGAGTTATAGAACATTGATTTTTATTTATTTATTGCCTGTTTTAAAAAATGAACCAAGTATGTGAGGGGAAAGGCAAAATTATGTTCTTACGTGTTTGTCCTATTTACTAGCCCATTGTTTCTCAGACTTTTAAAAGGTAAGACCCCCCCCCAAGAAAATGAAACCAATCATGGCTCCACTGCAATCCCACCATCTTAGCAAACACAGCTAAGATCTTGTCTACCCATAGAAATTGCACTGGTTTAACCAAAATCAGCTTAAAATTCAATTTAATTAAACTGCTGCATATTCCAGTCTGGTCATTGTTTAAAACTGATTTATATTGGTTAAGGCAGATTTAAATCAAATTAAGTCTCCCTACACAGATTTTACATTGGATTTAACACCACATCTTTAGTTAAAGTGGTACAATTTTGTGTTTAGACTGCGCCGCATGGCTAATTCTTCAGAGAGAGAGAGACGCACATACTTTAGGAAATGGTGAAGTAGATCTTTGTCCTACAAGCCTCTCCTTTCTTACATGCTTTGATAAGCAGTGAAAAGTGTTGACATTCAAAGTATAATCACTGCCTTCTGAGTTGCAGCCAGTGAAATGAATGCAACAGTTTACACCTCAGAGGAGAAGGTTACTTACTGTAAATGGAGGTTCTTCGAGATGTCTGGTCCCTAATCTGGATTCCAAAGGTGGGTGTGCATGTGTGCCATGCACCAAAGCTGGAACTGTTCATAGTAGTGTCCATTGACCCATACCTGTGTCATGTGTTGCCATTGAGGAGACAATGGCATAGTGAGCGGAAAAGGCATGGACAGAGGACCAGGTAGCTGCCTGACATATCTCTTGCCACAGAACAACCACAAGGAAAGCTGACATGGTGTCATAAGCCTGTGTGGAGTGGGCTGTGACTCCCAGCAGAAGGGAAGCATGAGAGAGTGCATAGCAGGTCGCAATGCAATGAGAAATCCAGTTGGAGAGGTGTTGGGAAGAAAGGGCACAACTGCAGCAATGCTCTGCGATGGCAACGAAGAGTCAGGGGGATCTTGGAAGTCAAGGATGCTGTGGAGATAAAAGGCTAATGCTCTGCAAACATCGAGGGAGTGCAAGTGTGCTCCATTGGGGAGGCATGCATCTTAGGGTAGAAGACTGGAAGGTGTATACTCTGGTTGAGGTGGAAGGAGGAAGCCACCTTGGGCAGGAACCTGGGATGAAGGCGTAAGGAGACCATGTCTTTGTTGAAGATGGTAAATGATGGATCTGCCATCATGGCTGCCAGTTTGCTGACACGCCATGCAGAAGTAATGGCCACCAAGAATATCACCTTCATGGAAAGATGGGAAAGGGAGCAGATGTTGAGGGGTTCGAAGGGTGGCTTGGTGAGTGCAGAGAGGACCAGATTCAGATCCCAAGAAGGGGTAGGCCTCTATATTGAGGGGGAAAGGCGTTGAGAAGGCCATAGAGGAAGTGGGAGGTCGTCGGATGGGTGGAGACAGAGAAGCCTCCACAGGAGGAAGAAAGGCTCTGAGTGCTGCCAGGTGGATGCAGATGGAAGAGTGGACAAGAGATTGGCGAAGATGAAGGAGGTAGTCCCGAAGGACAGGAATGGAGATGGAGCCAGAGAGATGTGATGGCAGTGCGCCCATGCAGTGAAGTGGTGCCACTTTGCTTGACAACAGGTTTGAGTGGATTGGCATCTGCTACAAGTGAGGATGTCTCAGAAGGGGGTGGAGCAAGCCTGGTGTACACATGAGCCCCAACCAAATACCATGCTGTGAGGTGGAGAGGGCTCAGGTTGGAGTGTCGCAGCTGGACATGCACCTGTGTTAGGAGATCCGGGAGGGTCAGAAGAGGAATCAGGGGGTGAGCGCAGAGGCAGAGAAGATCAGTGCCCCAATACTGGTCAGGCCAGGAGGAACCTACAAGGATAACTGTCACTCAGTCCTTCCATACTTTGCACAGGACCTGGGGAAGGAGGGGTGTCATAAATATAAAGGGAAGGGTAACCACCCTTTCTGTATACAGTGCTATAAAATCCCTCCTGGCCAGAGGCAAAGTCCTTTTACTTGTAAAGGGTTAAGAAGCTCAGATAACCTGGCTGGCACCTGACCCAAAATGACCAATGAGGGGACAAGATACTTTCAAATCTGGAGTGGGGGAAAAAGGCTTTTGTCTGTCTGTGTGTTACCTTTGCCGGGAACAGATCAAGAATGCAAGCCCTCTAACTCCTGTAAAGTTAGTAGTAAGTAATCTAGCTAGAAAATGCATTAGGTTTTCTTTGTTTTGGCTTGTGAAATTCACTGTGCTAGAGGAAATGTGTATTCCTGTTTTTGTGTCTTTTTATAACTTAAAGTTTTGCCTAGAGGGATTCTCTATGTTTTGAATGTGACTGCCTGTAAGATTATCTTCCATTCTTATCTTACAGAGTTGTTCTCTTATCTTTTTTTGTTCTTCTAATAAAGTTCTGTTTTTTAAGAATCTGATTGGGTTTTTGGGTGTTAAAAATCCAAGGCTGGTTTGTGCTTATCTTGTTTATTCTCAAGTCTCCCCAGGAAAGGAGGTGTAAGGGGCTTGGGCGGGGGGGAGTATTTTGGGGAAATAGGAACTCCAACTGGCTCTTTCCCTGCTTGTTTGTTAAATCACTTGGTGGTGGCAGCATTTAACTAAACCAAGGGCAAAGACTTTGTGCCTTGGGGAAGTTTTAACCTAAGCTGGTAGAAATAAGCTTAGGGGGTCTTTCGTGCAGGTCCCCACGACTGTACCCTAGAGTTCAGAATGGGGAAGGAACCCTGATAAGGGGAATGGGCGGGAAGGTGTAGTGGAGATCTGAGATCCAGGGGAGGAGAAGGGCATTACCTTATGAGCCTGGGCCAAGAGCTCCCTGGAGCAGAAGAGGGAAAAGCTTGTAGTTCTCCAATGTTGCGAAGAGATCCCAGCATGGTTTGCCCCACAGATGACAGATGGACCGGAGAGTGGGCTCATGGAGTTCCCATTCGTGGTTGGCGTGGAAGGACTGGCAGATCCTGTCCGCCAATAAGTTGCTGGTGCCCAGAAGGTGCACAGCATGAAGGGTGACACTGTGCTGGAGCGACCAGTTCCAAAGAAGGATGGCCTTCACACAGAGGGAAGGAGACCTGACTCTTTCCTGTTTGTTGATATATACACCCACCATCATTTTGTCAGATAGAAGTTGAATATGACGGGAACGGAAGCAGGGCAGGAGGGCCTGACAAGCCAGGTGGACCACCTATAGTTCCAGAATGATGATGTGCATCTGCATGATGCTTGCTGAAAAAGTCCTTGGGCTGGGCAGCTGTCGAGGTCGGTGCCCCAGCCCATGAGTGAGGCATCTGTGGTGAAAGTAGTGCTGAGCATGGGGGACATGAACGTAATGCCTGCTAGAACCACAGACGGGTTACACCACCAGGCGAGGGAAGTCAAAACAGTGGGAGGGATGACAACCGGGTTGTTCAGGGGGTCCGACCGCAGGTAATAGACAGAGCTGCAGAGCTGAAGACAATGCATATGGAGGCAAGTAAATGGCATGACCATGGTACAGGCCACCATAAGGCCCAGGAGGGAGAGGCACTGATGGACACATGTTCATGGGCAGTGGCGGAGCATCATGATAAGAGCAGCAAAGTGGTCTGTGAGAAGAAAGGTGCGACAGAGTCCAGACATGTCCCTATGAAGTTGAGCGTGCGGGTAGAGGCAAGGATAGACTTTTCCTCAATTATGCAGATCCCCAAGCTGCCAATGAGGGCTCGGAGGGTCTGGATAGTAGCAAGGAGAAGGGCGCAAGATGGTGCCACAAGGAGCCAGTCGTCCAGGTAGGGGAAGAGGGAATGGCAGAGGTGGCACATATAGGCCACCACGACCATGAAGACCTTAGTGAGGATGTGGAGGGGAATTGCAATTCCAAAGGGGAAAACAGGGAATTGATAATGGGAACTCCCCACCTGGAAGGGAAGGAATTTGTGATGAACAGGGTGGATGTCTATGTGGAAGTATGCATCTTTCATATCGAGAGCTGCAAACCAAGCTCCATGGAGGAGGGAAGGGATAATCAGGGAGGGAGTGACCATCCTGAAGCAAAACTTGCAAATAAACTTGTTCACAGAGCGTAATGCCTGCTAGATCCAGAATGGGATGAAGACCACTGTCATAAACATACTGCTAAGGGTAGCATAAAATCCCTCCTGTACCTGTAAGGGGTTAAGAAGCTCAAATAACCTGGTTGGCACCTGACCAAAAGGACCAATGGGGAAAGACAATACTTTCAAATCTGGGGGTGGGGAGCGGAGGTTTTGTTTGTTCTCTTTGTTTTTGTTACCTCTCAGGACAAAGAGAGAGACCAAGCAGGTAACCCAGCTCCTACTGAAATGATACACCTAAAATTACAGAAATTGTAAGTAATAGCAAGGAAATACATTAGATTATCTTTTGTTTTAGCTTGTGCATTTTCCCTATGCTAAGAGGGAGGTTTATTCCTGTTTTTGTAACTTTGAAGCTGAGCCTACAGGGGAATCCTCTGTGTTTTAAATCTTTTTATTACCCTGTAAAGTTGTTTACCTTCCATCCTGATTTTACAGAGGTGCTTCTTTTACTTTTTTCTTTATAATTAAGTTCTTCTTTTAAGAACCTGATTGGTTTTTAGTGTCCTAAAAACCCAAGGGTCTGGTCTGTGCTCACTTTGTTAACCTATTGGTTGATATATTATTCTCAAGCCTCCTCAGGAAAGGGGGTGAAGGGACTTGGGGGGATATTTTGGGGAAATAATGACAGGTTTCAGAGTAGCAGCGGTGTTAGTCTGTATTCGCAAAAAGAAAAGGAGGACTTGTGGTACCTTAGACTAACAAATTTATTTGAGCATAAGCTTTCGTGAGCTACAGCTCACTTCATCGGATGTAGCTCACGAAAGCTTATGCTCAAATAAATTTGTTAGTCTCTAAGGTGCCACAAGTCCTCCTTTTCTTTTTGGGGAAATAGGGACTCCAAGTGGTCTTTTTCCTGAATCTTTGTCTAAATCACTTGGTGGTGTCAGCAATACCATCCAAGGACAAGGAAAGGTTTTGTGCCTTGGGGAAGTTTTTAACCTAAGCTGGTAGAAATCAGCTTAGGGGGTCTTTCATGCGGGTCCTCACATCTGTACCCCAGAGTTCAGAGTGGGGAGGGAACCCTGACAACCACCTGCTGTCTTCAGGACAAGGAAATAGGGGGAATAAAAACCACAGCCATGCTAGCACTATGGCACGGATTCTATGATGCCCTTTTGGAGGAGGGTGGTCACTTCCTCATGGAGGATATGGTTCTGGAAAGGGTCCAAAGGGCAGCCACTGGGCGCATGACAAGGAGGGAAGAAGAGGAATTTGATAAGGTAGCCCTGATGGATGATGTCCAGCACCCAACAATCAGAAGTGATCCTGCCCCACTTGTGGACAAAGAGGGCAAGACGACCCCCGAAGATGATCCATGATGTGGCCGGAGGGATGGAGGAGGGTTCACGGGTCTCGAGAAAAGTGTCAAAGAGATTGCTTAGACGGATGGTGGTGGAAGGTGGAAGCAGCAGAGGAAAAATGTCCAGGTCGCTGTGAGTATGGATAGCAGCAAGGCAAATCAGCTGGCTGTTGAGGGCTAGTAAGCAGGATGAGGGCAAGGGTGGAAGGACTAGCATTGCTGTTGGCAGGTGAGGGCCGGAGTATAAATGCCCAGCAACCAGAGGGTGGTGTAGGAGTCCTTGAGGGAGAGGAGGGACTCGTCCATCTTATCACTAAATAGCTTATGATTGTCAAAGGGAAGGTCCTCAAGAGTTGTCTGGACCTCCTTAGGGAAACCGCTAGACTGGAGCCAAGAATCGCAATAGAGCACCACTCCGGATGCCAGGGAGCATGACGCAGTGGTGGCAGGGTATCAACAGCAGCTTGGAGAGCTACCTTGGCCACCAGCTTGCCCTCATCCAACAGATGCTGAAAGTCCTGCTGCTTTTCTGGAGGGAAGAAGTTCTGAAAAACCACCAGCTTGGAATAGGACAGGAACTCATACTTTGCAAGAACAGCCTGGTACCTGGCAATGCAGAATTGTAGACCCATGGACGAAGATACCTTGTGGCCGAGCAAGTTCAGCTTTTTGGCAGTGTGGTCAGGAGGGGTGGATTTAAAGTGTTGCTGACTTGGCACATTCGGTGGCCACGTGGGCTACCAGGGAGTTGGGTGGCAGGTGGGTAAAGAGAAAGTCCGTACCCTTAAAGAGCACAAAGTAGCAGCATTTCACCCATCTCAGTATAGGGCCGCAGGAGGCTGATGTGTGCTAAACAGCCTGAGCTGGCTGCAAGATGGCATTGTGGATGGGCAAGGAAATACGGGAAGGTCCTGGAGAATGTCCAGGAATTGGTCCTGGAAGTCCTGAATGTCCTCCATTGAGAGATTAAGCTCAGCAGCCAAGCAAGCTCTGGTATTGGACATGGTCATCAGGTGGCAAGAGGGAGGGTGAAATGAGGGCATCGTCCGGGGATGAAGAGGTACCCGCGGGTACCACAGGAGCCAGCGTTGCAGCTGGTGCCCACAGGGCTGATGGAGCAGAAGCACCCAGAGACTCGTCATGGAAAGTGGCAGTATGGGTGGAAAATGGGTGGTGATGCGGGTGGTGCATCCCACAATCATGGTAGGGGTCCAAAGCAGGTGACCAGGGACAGGCATACGGATCACCAGGCATCAGAGGTGCCTGCAGGTAGCAGAACCACGGGTCAGTATGTCGGTGGGTAGGACAGATGGAGAGAGTCTGGGTTGTAGGACCAGGCAGGAGAGAAGGCTGTGTCTAGATTGGAGACCACTCAGATTCAGAAGAATGGTCCAGCAAGGGAGGGGCCATCAGTGCAAGATGAGGTCCGAGAGGGAGCTCAAGTAGAAGGGGCTCATCCATCACTGGAGCCAGCAGAGAAGGATGGAGCACGAGGGGCTCATCCACTAGAGAGTGTAGTCTTGGAACAGGCGGAGGTCCAGGGTGTGTGGAAGACCCAGCAAAAGGCAGCACGAGCTCAGCCGATGGCGTCAGGGTGATAATTGCCCTGGAATGTGCGGGACTGGGCATTACAGGCCAGAAGGTGCTGGCAGCATCAATGGTGCCGAGGGCAAAGGAGGAGGCCCGGGTGCTGGAGCAGAAGATGGGGACGGTGGTGTACGACAGTATTTGGAGTGATGCCCATACAAGCCTTCTTCTGAGCAGGAGTATCCACCGCTGCGCACAACTTCTCACCCAACCTAACACAGCTTGGGGAGGTAACACTTCATTTAGAGACGGTCCCCATCAGGGAGCTGCCCTTATGTCTGTGCTTCTTGGGCATGAGGTGGGGCTTCGATGGGTGTGACAGTGCTGCCAGTGAGGGGCTCAGTGAAGTGCTCACCTTGGATGACGGGTCCCATTCCAATGGGTCCGTCGGAGCTGGGTTTGGTTGCACATGTGGGTGCATCACCTCCCCCATCAGACATTTGCAGAAGCAAAGTTCATGAGCTGCTCAAGTCTGGGATGGAAACAAGCGGCAGATGGAGCAGCAAGAGACAATGAGACACCAAGAGAGTAAAGGCAACAAGTGTGCTTGTTGCTCACTGAAAAGGAGTGAGGGCACAAGGCACAGTTCTTGAAGCTGACTTGTTGGGGCATAGTCCCCGGGTCGGGGAGAAAAAAAAACCCTGAAGGGGAAAAGCCCAAGGAAAACAAACTAACTACTAAAAAGTAACAGACAACTACCTAACTAGAAACTATATACAGCAAAGATGAAGAGCAGTTCTCTTAGCGAGCTAAGATCACTGAGGAACAGGGGTTCTGACTCTGGCCATGCAGCAGTAAGAGGAAACTGGAGCTGCATCGACCTGCACAGCCTCTTAAAGCCTTGGACATCTCACACAGTGGAGCACAACACACGTGCAGATCAATAGACACTACCATGAACAGTTCCAGCTCCGGCGCATAACACACATGCGCACCTGTGTTTGAAATCCACATAGGGACCATCACTCAAAGAATTATTGTTTCAGGATCTCTGCAATCTAAGGTTTCATTTCTGCACCAGTTTGATGATTTGCACATTTTCATTTCATAATGGCATGTCCGATAACTACCCAATGGGCCAAGTGGCTCTCATATGTCAGTTTAACTATATAATTGAGTACAAATACTGCATGAATTATTTCCTGATCATATCTGCAAAGAACATCAACAGGTCCACTACAATGTAATTAAAAGTCAGGCAAGAATGTAGAGGAGCACAGCTCCATGGTGGAACCATGGGGCCACGGAGGCAGAACTGTGATGTACTAGAAAATAGAGCAGAGACTCTGGAGATCTCACAAATACCCCATGCCAGTTTTGCTGTGTGTGGGACATCCCCCTCCCACAAATGAGCAATTCATAGAGAAACCTGCAATTAGGGACTATGTTTTTCTTGTCCTTGATAAGGGGATAATTTGATCCCAACTCAATTTTACAGAAAGACATTCCCTGAAGTGAACATAAGCACTTCCCTCAAGAACCCTGCCCCTGAAGATATACTAGGAATGCCTTCAATATGCTACAAAACATCTCTAACAGGCTGGACTGAATTTTAAAAGGACTTAATTCTGCTAATACAATAACTCATTGTCCTGTCATAGTTCATATTAATCAACAAGCATTACTTCAGTCATCACTGGCAGCAGTAATGAATTTTGCAAACTCTCCCATCTAAACTGGTATTGCCTGAAAAATGTGGCATTGTTATGGTGCAAAGAGTAGAAGATGGAAGACTGAATAAACTGTGCTGTAAAATAGTTTTATATGCCTCTTGCTTTCCCTTTAATTTTCTTTTATCATAATCTATTAATAATCTGGAAGGACACACATAAAACGTGAAGATTCCTGTCCATTGTTTCTTTGCCCATCAACTCGGCAAAGGTTTCCAATTAGACAGATCCTGTCAGACAAAATACAAGAGCACCCTAGAACACATTACAGAACAAGAACACCCACATTAAACAAACAGAGCCATAAAACAAAACAGTGTAAATTAGAAGCAGTTAGAGTAACGAACTGGAATTGTTGCCAAGTGGAAAGATTTGCATTTCATATTTATAAAGTACATGCCAATAAACAAAGATACATATCAGCTATTTATTTATTTACTGACTGTCCAATTGTGTGGCAGACCCAAAGGCTAAGAGATAATATGAAAATGCTCCATTCTCAGGATGAAGCCTCATACCACATAGCATTCCAGCCACTGACAGCATCCAAATTCTTTTTCTTTAGAACACACAGGGTCTGATCCTGCTCTGTGCAATACCTCTGTATATCAGAAGTGACTCATCTGAAGTCAGAGTTATCCAGTGTATGCAAGATCAGACTCGGGCTAAGAGAATTACAGGTAACCAATAATAACAGGGAAGAGCTCAAACAGAGAAAAGTTAGTGCTTTTTAAAGTACCACATTTAACCAAGAGTCACAGATGATATGCCCAATTTATGGAAACTGAACTTTTATTAGCGTAAAGTGGGATGATTCAGTGCTTGTCCCTGTAATCCCTCTTCAGGCATATCACTTATATCTGTGTGTGAGTGCGCGCGCACGCGCACGCGTGCTGAAACAAGTGATATGCCTGAAGAGGGATTACAGGGACAAGCACTGAATATATACTGGTTTCAGAGTAGCAGCCATGTTAGTCTGTATTTGCAAAAAGAAAAGGAGTACTTGTGGCACCTTAGAGACTAATAAATTTATCTGAGCATAAGCTTTCGTGAGCTACAGCTCACTTCATCGGATGCATCCGATGAAGTGAGCTGTAGCTCACGAAAGCTTATGCTCAAATAAATTTGTTAGTCTCTAAGGTGCCACAAGTACTCCTTTTCTTTTTGATATATACTATATGTGTGTGTGTGTGTATATACACACACACACTCACACCCCCCTACATTTTGTCCTAGTGGCATAACTTACATATTAATTTACTGGAGTATTTCAGCAACAAGAAGGCTCCCCTATTTAAAAAAAGATTCTAGTGGCATGATCCTGCTCCCATAAGATCAACCATAGGAGCAGAAGTTGGCCATACATTAGCATGTACAAAGTACAGAGCCTAGTGTGCGTGCATCAGTGTTACTCTGCATGCACACAACTGCAAGCACAATGCAGACGGCTTTCAAAGTATAGCTCTAAGGAACCATTTTTTATATTCGTAACATTAAGACTTGGTGAATTGGGCTGAATCCTGTAGGAATTTAAGGTTCTGGGTTTGATTTATAAAGACCTAAATAACATGGGTCCTTTCTACTTGAGAGACCACCTTCGGAGACTAAATCACTTGGGCGCTCTTGAAAATTTCCTCCCATACCAACAGTTTTATTGCAAACATTAATGACTTTCAATAACTTCTCAGTCCTGTCACAGGAAAATCAATTACTTCACATGCTCATGTTGCTGGGGAACAGGACACAGATCATGGGATTTTCATTTATTACACCATTCCATTTCCAAACATTACACAAAAGGGAATCAAACCAAAACCCAACAACAAATGAAAGAAAAGAAATCAACTGTGTCCAAAGAGAGGACCAAACTCCTCAGCTCTCTTAGTGCACCAACACTGGCTTACTGCACCAACAAAGCTATTCCTAACCTTTCCTCTTCAAGACAGGTTACATGAAGGACCGTACTAGCACTAGGATGCTATAAAAAATTTGCTCTGCACCTCTTGAAGCATCAACCTGCCATGCATATGACCCTTCCCAGCTGCTACATCTTCTTCTGCCCCAACAAGTCTCATGATCACCGTAGTGAATGTTGACATCTTAGCACTCACTACTAGCACAGCAATGTTATTTTTATACTCTCAGCAAAGGAATGGTCTAGTAGCCTAGATACTGTGGTGAGATGCCAGTAGGTAGACAAAGACGCTGTTAGGTATCATTATGGTACAGGGCTAAAGGAAGCAGGCAAACCCATATCAAAAGACGTTTCTTTACATTTGGCACTATAACCTCCTATGATGTGAGAAACACTGGGTTTGGGACAACATGTGTATGACAGAGATAACACGGCAGTGGGACAATGTATATGCCCATTTATTTCTGCACAGAATCTTTCATATAGGAAGTACTACTAAGACCTTTGCAGCACACTGAGCGCCTTCTTAATGAAGAAAATCTAGAGCTCAGTTTGTCTGTGCCAAGCTGGCTCTCTGCCACAAGTGTAGCACTTCCTCTCCCTGATTGACAACTGGAATGTAGGCAGGCAAATGTCTGCAGGCGCAGCATATCTGTAAGGGCTAAAAACAGTTTTTAAAAATCATCTCCTTTTCCCCAGGCCAAAATGAGGAGGGGAAGAGATGAAGAATAGGTTTCCCTAATCTATCGCATTCCTATAGGTATAACTGAACATCTGTGTATGTGTCTTCCCACTCATACATACAGATCCCATATAAAAAAAAGGAGAAATAAACAGCAGCAATGTAATCCCAAGTGTGGCCTATCAAATACCCGTACCCTCCCAGAATTCCACACTGTCCCTAACCAGTTAGTCTAAAACAGTGGTTCTCAAACTGTGGCTAGTGGACTGCAATCAAATCATACACAGATTGGTTAAAAAAGACTTCAGGCCTAAAGAACTATCGAACTTGAGTGTCTCCATTTTTCAGTGTCCAACCTGAGACACCTTAAAGTGGCCAGAATTTCAGAAAGTGCTGAACATCCCTCCACTGGAAATCAGGCCTCTTTCAAGGGGCCCCCAAAATCATTGATCACTTTTGAAAGTTTAGGCGTTGGTCTTTATAATTGGCTCAGTAACTCAAAATATGACAGTCATGCAGAAAGCCTTATGTTTGATTGTATGGTGCATAATCTAAGCAGCTCTCTGATAGGAGTTACAGTCCAGCGTGCTCAGACTTTTGTACTGGTGATCCCTTTCATGCAACAAGCCACTGAGTGTGACCCCCCTTATAAATTAAAAACACTTTAAAAATATTTAACACCATTATAAATGCTGGAGGCAAAGCGGGGTTGGGGAGAGGCTGACAGCTCATGACCCCCGCACAGAATAACCTCACACCCCCTGTGGGGTTACAACCCGCAATTTGAGAACCCCTGAGTTACACCTTAAATCCCTTGGGTGTTGAAGGATGAAAAGAGCCCCGAAAATAGGTTGACAGATTACAGAACAACAGGCAAAAGGAACATCCAGTCTGTTAAAGGATACCCTTCACAAAGGAGTAGTGGGTGCTCTACTGCTATTGCAGTAGGCTGGGTCCAGAGTAACTCCACTGAAATCAGAAAGGTTACTTTGGATTTACACCTGTTTTACTGGCCAAAATCTAGCCTTTTGTGTGCATATTCAATGTTTAAAAGGCACCGATCCCGTTAAGGGTGGCGATGTTACCTTGTTCTCCTCTGGAGTGAAGAGGATGTGGAAGGTAGACGCCATGCCCGGTGCTACTTTGTGACCCACATCATTAGGACTGATAACTCTGAAGTAAGGAGAACTCTCCAGGACGACTTTCACCAACCGAGGAATCTGTAGGAGACATGTAAAATATAAGATTATGCAATCCACATGGAAGGGCAAAGAGAAAGAAATCATCCTAGTCATCAAATGGGGATATTGATCCCTAGTGCTCCCTAAAGGTTAAGTGCAATTAGTTTATTATAGGGGAAATGGAGAGACATTAAACTTTTTGACATGTTGAGTTTGAGTTGGCAGTGGGCCATTTATTCTATTCTATGTAGGCTCTTGCACTGCGCTCATCACCATAGTACCGAAGCACCTTCCAGTACCTATTGAGCATCTGGGGATAGGTGTGCACGAGCCTGCCCACATCTAAAGGCCCCTCCCCCAATGTAAGGAGAGGTGCTACCAGACCCAGATCTCAAACAATTCTGGGGGGGGTGCAGTGGGGCAGCAGTCCCACTCCATGAAAAAAAGGGCTGGAACAGGCCAGAGAGGCTACACAGACCAGCAGCCAATCAGCAACGGCCTGTGGAGACCCAATGAGGGCAAAGGAAGAGGTGGCCAATCAGGGCCGGGCTGGGTCCTATATAAAGGCTGCCTAGCAAAGAAGAAGGCAGTCTCTCCCTGACTAGCAAGGGAGGTGGACTGGCTCCTGAGGTAAAGAGATAGCACCTTGGACAGAGAAGTGCTGGGCAGGCTTGGGGGAGCAGAAGAGAGCTCCGGCTCAGTTACCTGCCAGGCTGCGGCCCCTGCTAAAAAAGGGTTGAGAAGGTGAAAGGGGCCAAAGGGGAAGTGGCCCGGGGAAGATAGGCGGACAAGAGGGGAGCGAAAGAGGGCAGAGAGAGGCTGTCACTAGAGGGTCCCTGGGTCGGGACCCAGAGTAGTAGGTGGGCCTGGGTCTCCCCTTTTCCCCCCTTATACTGCACCTGGCCACAGAGGAGTGGGGCCGAGACAGACTGCAACCTGCTCCTGAGGTGAGGGGCTAGACTGTGGGGTTATGGTTGGCCACTGAGGCAGGTGCAAACCAAAGGACTGCTGTTAACCCCCTGCCTCCCAGAAGGGGGTGAGATTGGAGTAGTGGGCACTGCTAGAGGGCAGTGTCCTGAAGAGAACGCTGCCAAGTGGGGAGCAATGAAGTTCCCAAACCAGCAGAGCAGTCAACGGGTGAGACACCACTCGCAGAGGGCGCTCTGCAGCTGACAAGAGCTAATTCCTGGAGCAACCAGTGGTAGTCGTCAGCGGTGGCGAGTCCTGACCCCATCACAGGGGGCAATAAATGATAAAAAGGGTGGGAGTGAGGGTCACAGGGTCAAAAGCAGGGAGCCAGATGCCTTCCAGTAGTGCATTAAGCAACATGATTAACCTTGTGACATGATGTTTGTTCTCTCATCCTCTCCCCTGGGGCGGAGGGAGAGGGGAGTGTGTGCAGTGGAGTCTTACTTTGGTAGGGGCTTTTCTGTTCCAAAGAAAAATGCCACAGTCAGCTGGCCAAGCAAAACGAAGTAGACGATCAAGGAATTCTCAGCATACACATAAGTAACAGGAGCTGTGAGAACAAAGGAGTTCATCTAGGGATGAGGAGCAGAGGAAGAAGGAAGGGAGCAAGACAGCCTTGAGAAGGCACTGACTGACATCAGAAGAGATGAAGGAAGAACCACCCAAGAGTTGACAAAGGAACAGCTGAAGAGAATCAGAGAAGAGTCACAAAATCCCAAAGAGCAGGAAGCCAGAAGCAGAGAGTTACTGACTGTCCAAAGAAAGGTTGTGGTTACTTGGTTTCCCCTGGGGCATGCCCATCTGTTGATTCTGTTCTTTAGGGGGAATGCTACCTTTGTGTATTTCCAGCCTCAGGCTATGTTACTGTTATTGACTTGTATTCCAGTTTCATTATTAAAAACTAGCATGACTTCTTTCAGAAGATTCTGCTGGTTGGTCAGTTCATAATCAGACAACAGTTAAAGCTCAGTGGAGCCAAATTCCCAAGTACCTTGTTAGCACACAGGAAATCTTGCATGGCATTTTGCAATGAGAGCTGCCCTTCATGATGTCACAATAAAATTGCCCCCCCACAGAGTCCCTGGGGTATGCACCAGCATTGTATATTGCTGATGCTTTTATACACATTGGGAAGGATTGAAGGTGTGAGTGTGGAATGAAAGATTCCTTTGCAGGTAGCGAGAGGCCGAAGACGGAGGAAGGGAGAAAGGAACGGGTTAACTCGACGATTCAGCTAGGCTCGAAGATAAGGAATGAAACTGCCGCTCAAGGCCAACGCACACAAACAAGTTCCCTGCTGCTAAACAGCCAAAAGCCTGTTGGAAAGGATACCTGAACCAGACAGACCTGAAGGGGGTTGCAAACGATAAAGATTGCGAAGGCCAGTGAGTTAAAAACAACTGTCTCACAACCCTGCAGCCCAGTGTGTTTTGGGGAACCTAAAGGAGCCACAGAAGGCGGGTTCGGACTGGTACAGAGACCGTGGGGGACAAAGGGCCCTGGACGAAAATGCCCCTGGAAGAACCCAGGGCTTAAAACCCTCCCGAGAGCTGAAGCAAGTCAGAGATCAACAGTGGACCCTAGACGGCCTGAGCACAGGACAGAACTCTCGTCTCCCCCTCCCCCTCTTCTTCTTACGTTACACCCAGGCTTGCCAGCCTCGGGTTGTGCGTGTGTGAGTATGAAAGTGGGTTAGGGCTCGGGCACTAACACTTTCTTCCTTCCTCTGAGTGACGTGGGGAGCACCCAGCACTCACTGCTATTATTTTATTAATAAAGCTTTAAAACTTAGTCACTTGGTGTGCTCCTTCATCACCTCCCCTAATGATCCTGCGGCCTCAGCCTGATCACCTGATGCCTCAGGCAGATTGATAACATAAATCTATCACAATGAAGCAAATAGAAAACAAACAGGGGTTTACTGGTACTGGCGCAGCAAGCCTAAAGCATGCAATCTGAGAGAAACTCAAATGAAATTTTTTTTTTTAACTGAGAAGCTCAGAGAGCTTCACAAATATGCCACAAAATCCAATTCATGCTTAGGAGCATAGGGATTTCCACATGTGATCAGACCAGTAACCAGTCACGGATGGTTACCATTACTGTAAATGCAGATGATCCTGAATCCTTCAATTATACCTTGTGGAAGTGAGTTCCAAAGGCTAACTTTAAATTGTGTACAAAAGGCCTGTGTAATCTATTCTCTAATAAAATCAATGTACATAAGCATTTTCTGCAGAACAAACAAACAATGAAAACCTCTCTAAGCACTGCTTAGAAAGAGCCAGAGAAAAAGAAATACAATTTTACTATGTATAAATAGCAGCAATAAAGATGGACTAAATCATTCCACCTCTGTATTTAAAAGATTAGAGAAGCCACATTCGGAATACTCTATGCCTTTAACTTGATTTTCACAAAGCAGAGCACAGAGTTATAATCACAAGTGCATTGTCTGCAGCTGTCAATTCAGAGATCTGAAAACTAGAGATAAAACATTCTAAACTAACTGCTGAAGTGCCTTGTTACTTTTATACAAATGAAAACTATTTACAAAAACCGTCAAATTAAAATGTAAAGGGATCTTTTGGGGATTTATTAACATCCCTGTGGTATTAAAATTCAGCAGAGATGAGTGTGGAATCTTCAAGACTGTTAATGCTACAGTATGTGTCAGGGTTCCTATTACACCAGTGCTGTCCAGTGACTGAGGTCTCACTAGCTTCCAAAACACATTTGTTTTGGAACAGCAACAATTCCACACTGTCTCATTCACACAGTCACTCCCTTCCTCCCATAACGTACACCTCCCCAGTTGCAACTGTACATGTTTATTCATTTTGCTGGGAGCTGCAGAAATATTTATGCAGAAGTTCTTTTCCACTTAAAAAAGAGTTAGCTCTTTGTCTGCTGGCTGGTATTTGGCAAAGATGAACATCATTTGCTGCCACATCTACATCACTCTGAAGCAGTGCTGTTGAAATGGTATGCCTGTCCTCCAAAGGACAACTGTAAGGGAATGCAGCAGAGAAGTGGTCGATGAGGGGAAGTGAGGCAGGGTTTGTTGGAGAAGTGTATACAGGCAGGGTCAACCCAAGTAAAAATTGGGATTATACTGTAGACCATACACAATCTCACAAGGAAGCTCCTGCCCTTTTTGTTTTGGGAATACATATGTCACGGCTCAGCCATATTTCCAATATTCCTCCAAATGAATGTAGCCCTAAGCGCCTCACAGCGTCTTTCTCCTCTCCTGGGACACTCTCTAACACTAGTTCCCTTTAGCCTCCCTTGTCAACACAGCATTTCCCACAGCATCTAGTATTCTTGTAATCAAATTGCCGCTGGAGAACCTAGGACTCCTCCCAGGACCTCCTACTGCCTCCATAACAGCAGAACTTCTCATTAGCCATTACTCTCAGGCAGGCTTCATTTCATCCTCTGATTTATCATCTTTTACCATTAGAATCGGAGAAGAATTTGTTTCTTTCCACTCTCTCCTATACACTTTTCCATCCTCCTTGCACCTGAAGTTTTATATCTAATATGCCTTTTCCTTACAGGACCGGATCTCTGATTACTTTTCACACTTTCTTCTTGTTGTTCAGATGTCAAACAAAACCCTGGGGTATACAATAGTCTCTTCTGGAACACTTTCTAATTCAGCTCCCTTTCTCGCTCCTTCTCATTATCTTTTCCCATGGGATTCTTTCCGGCACACACCTCCTTCAAGCAAGCTTATTCTCTGCTGAAATTTCAAGTCCTCGTTTTCTCCATTTTCGGTCCTGATTATAAATCAATGGTTCAAAATTGCTGAGATCTTTCAACTGCTTCCCCCCTCCCACTCCTCTCAGGGAAATCTCAAAATGATCACAAAGTTATTTCAAGCAAAGGCGGCAGACACTGTGGAAAGAGCTAAGGTGCTGATGATCGTGAGTGCTCTAAAGGTAAAGCAGAGCCACTCCCTTCAGAAAAGGCATGGCACTGAAAGGGCTTCTGAAATTTGTTCATAAGCATGCAATTAAAAGGCATTCTACTGCTGCCAGTAAGTCAGTCTGTTCCGATTTCTGATTTAAATGAACATTTCTGGATACTAACACCATTGAGTTCATTTTACTCCAGTATATGTAAGAGGGAAATCAGTCCCTGTACTTGCTCTTAGTGATTTATAAGACATGTCAGTTCAGTGCAGAGGCTACATATGTTACTAACTCACTTCTCAAAAGAGACTAACATTAAAACCTGTGGGTCAGTTCCGGGCCCACAGAGAGTCTGGGGAGCAGAGTGCATAGCAACCACATGCAATGGGGAGGCTTAGCCAGACATGCTCGTGGCTGCAAAGCCCAGCCCTATTTCTATTGGTAATCGGGTGGAGGGGATGTCAGGTATGCAGTGCCATGCTGTTGGTTGGCCCAGAGGGAAGCAGACACGTTCCTCCCCAGGTGAGTGACAGACAGGGGGCATGAACAGGTTACATGGCTCAAGATGGCTCACAGCTCTGAAACAGGATTGTCAGGGGGGAAGAGGAGAAGAGGCCACTGGGAGGAAGATCTCCCTGAAGGTAATCACAGGGTCTGGAGAAGTTTCCTTCAGCAACTCCCACCAACCCAGCTTCTCCTGTAACACAATACCTGGAACTCTCCTTTCCCCATGCAGGAGCAGCAGCAGCCATAGGGTGGCACAGACCTCTGCCACATCAGAGACTGACAGACAGAGTCAGGACTGAGACAGTGCTGTTATAGGCAGGGGAAGAGAGCTCCTCTGCCTGATTCCCCACCCCCAGCAGCTCCACATCATCCAGTAGGGTCTGCTGACTTCAGAGTCATTCAGTGAGGTGCACAGGTGGTGCAGTGATTTGACCCCATACAAATCGGGAACACTTCAAAGGGGAGGGAGAGCCTATCTGAGCTGAGGCTGACTCATCCATCCCCAGGTGAGTAATGATGCAGAGATAGAGGCTGGTAAATGGATTACATCAGTGTGAGGAGATCATATTAATTACAGAGAGGGAATAAGTGTGAAGGAAATCACCCTGTTTTGAGACACAATCCAAGTGAACAATTCTGATTTTAACAAGCAAGGATGAGGACACCAGGGCTGGGCCCCACTGTGGCCATGCTTGAGTAAAATAGAAGACATGTCAACATGGAGTATTTGCAGACCAGGGGAAGATGAGCTGAAACACCCTAGGAGTCCTCACACAGCAGCATGGTGACCTGCTGACCCCAGGGAGTCTGGTGGGACCCGCAAAAGAATGTAGGCATCTTTAGCGGGGTCGTACTGGAAAACCTGGGAGGTTCTAAAGTTCCCTCCCCCAGCCTAGAGGGAGGGACCACTGGACCCAGGGACCAAGTAAATGCGGGGGACAACTAATGAAAAACAGGGGTCGGAGTGAAGGCCATAAGTTCAAAACGAGGATACCGGATGGGGACACCAAGCAGAGAACCCTGGACAGCGCCCACTGCTCCTCAAAGCTGTCAAGGGAGCCAGCGGACGCTGCCCAGTGGAACTCTGCCCGGATGCGTGAAATTAGGGAGGAGCGGAAACAGGCCCCACAGTCACAGAGCACCCTCTTGTCCAACATCCTCCTCCTGGTATTATAGATGGAAACTTTGGCCAGGGCCAGGAGGAGGTTGATGAGGAGGTCTCGTGACTTCGTGGGGCCACGGATAAGGTGTGCAAAGAGTAACAAGTCCAGGGAGAAGTGCAGCAAAAACCTCAATGAGAGGTTCTGGAGGAGCCGGAATAGGGGCTGCAACCTGGCGCATTCAAGATAGGCGTGCGCCAGGTTCTCCCTCACGCCGCAAAAGGGGCAGGCCTCAGGTATAGGGGTGAACCATGCCAGGTGCACGCCCGTGCTCATGGTTCCATGAAGGAGCCGCCAACCTATGTCCCCGAAGAGCTGTGGGTCTAAGGTGGAATAAAGGCTGGACTACCGGGGCTCCTGACCCTCTTGAGGTGAAATGGTCCCATCGGGGCGGGATGCGAGGGTGAGGAAGTGCAGTGTGTGGAGAACGAGTGTGTACAGATGGTTTCTGGCGCGGTTCAAAACCGGACCGGCTGCAAGGTGTACAGCCAGCTCAGAGTGTGGGAATGGGGAGGCCGGTGGGGGGGCTCATGGAACAGGGGCTGAAGAAAAATGTCCGGAGGGCCAGTGGAGAGGGGTGGGTGGAGAGCACCCTCTTGCAGGGCTCGCCGCAGGAAAACGAGAGAATCGGGTGACAAGGCAGCCTCCACCTCCTGGAGTATGTGCCTAGGGGTCGGAAGGGTGGAAAGCCCATGTGTCGACCGAGCACACAGGGCACCACCCAGTCCCCCCGTCGTAGTCCAGGAGGTCTCAGACTCTAGTGGTTTCTGCCAGGACCAACCTCCAATGCACCGAGGGAGACTCCGCCACCTGCACATGGAGATCAAGGTTGTGTAGCAGGGGCTCTGCGAGGAGATCCGCCCCCTCGGTGGCCACAAAGGACCTGGTCTCCGAAAAAGCTTCCAGGTCCAGAGGAGGTCCTGGTAGAAGACCGGCAGCTCAGAAAGCGTAGGAGACCTCTCGGATGGAGAAAAAAGAACTGCCGGTCGTATCGGAGCTCTCGGAGGTGGCGGAGGAAGGCGTGCACTAACGTGCTCCACGCCAGACTACCTGCACCGTAAAGGAGCCTCTGCAGGGCCTGGAAGCGGACCAGGCCCTGTCCTCCCTCCTCCAAGGGGAGACTCAGGACCCCTGTAGAGACCCCGTGCAGCCCCGGCCAGAAGAACTCTAGAGCCATCCTCCGGAGCCTGGCCAGGATCCTCAAGGCTGGGCTCAGGGTGTTGAGTCGGGTGACAGAGCATGGACAGGACCAGTTGGTTCAGCACCAGTGCCCTCCCTCGCAGGGAGACACCAGAACAGTCCTATCCATCTCCACAGTCGCTCACTCACCCTGGCCTCCAAATCCTGCCAGTTCTCCAGCGGAGAGGGATGCGTGGCAGATAGATAAATGCCGAGATAGAGCAGCGGACCCGCGCTCCACTGGATGGCCTGAAACGCGGGTGGGAAGGAGCTTGCCTGCCACCCGTCCCCGACCACCAGGCCAGAGCTCTTGACCCAGTTGACCCGGGTGAAGGAGGCCGCTGAGTAAACGGCCTGGCAGGCCTCCACCCACACCAGGTTGTCCAGGTCCTGGACCACAAGGAGCACGTCATCAGCATATGCCGACAGGACCAGCCGCAGCTCCGGCTCCCGAAGCACCAACCCCATCAACCTCTGGCAGAGAAGATGGAGGAAGGGCTCGATCACCAGAGCGTACAGCTGGCCCGAGAGGGGGCACCCCACCATACTCCCTGCCCGAAGCTGACCGGCTCGGTCAGGGTCCAGTTGAGCCTGACCAGACACTCCGCATCAGTGTACAGCACCTGGAAAAAGACCACGAATGGGGACCGAAGCCGAATGCCCACAGGGTGCCCAGGAGATACCCGTGGTCCACCCTGTTGAACACCTTCTCCTGGTCCAGGGACAGGAGGGCGAAAGACAGAGCATCCCTACACCCCAGTCCAAGAGGTCTGGACCAAATACAAGTTATCAAATATGTCACAAATGGAGACTACAAATAAAAAGGCAGGGCAGACAACCAAACTAAAAAGCAAAGTTTGGGGCGGGGCAGGTAGCAAACGCGGAAGGGCCAGGGCAGGGGAGTCAAAACTAACAAAAGGGGAACTCCTAGGGGAAAAAAACAAGTAGCAGGCGGGGCGGGCTGTGGGGGGGGGCAAACTAGCACAGGGGTCTGGGGAGCACAGCAGGGAGGGGACCCCACCAGCCAAATGTAGCTGGGGGGGAGGGAAAGTCCAAGATAAGGAGACACGTGCGCCCACGTGTGCTTGTGTAGCTCAGTCTATTGCCACTCACTGCTGCAAACAGTCCCAGGTGATGAAGGGGGGGAAACAATCAGCCACGTTGAGGGGCAAAGAGCAGGTCCGGTTGGTATGTGGGGTGGCAGAGGGGGCGGCGGTAGGTGGGGGTGGTGGTAGGTTGGGAGCAGATGGGCGAGGGGGAGGGCTCCATGCCTCTTCCCCTTGCTCCCCCCCCAGTAGCAATAAAGTCACCCCCACACTCCAGGAGCAGAGATGTCAAAAAAGTCACTCTGTGAATGAACCCCCTCCACAATGTCCCTCTGCTGGAGTCCTCTTCTTCCTCCTCCTCGCTGGCAACAGCGGTTCCCACAGCAGCAGCAGCAAGCAGCCAGCCAGCCAGCCAGCCAGGAGGGCCCCATAGATGGTAGCGATGGTGGGGTCCTGGCTTCTCCCTCCGGAGGCGGGGGCTGGAGGGGGCAGGCCAGCAATGCCCCCCCTCACTCCACAGCAGTGGCAGCAGCAGCCCAAGAAGGGAGAGAACTCCAGCCAGCAGGGCAGCCTGAGCAGACTGACCCTCCTTCCTGTCGCAGGGTGGTCACTGAGGCGAGGTGGGGATAGTGGGTGGGGATTCCCTGGGGAGGGGAGACCCAGATCTGTGAGGGTACTGGCAGGGGGAAGCACCCTGGATAAAAGGGGCACCGGGATCCAGGAGGGACATGGGGGCCAGTAGCAAGCAGGACACCAGCCTGCAGGGGGCGCTTCGATGGCTGGAACACTAATTCCCTGGATGACCAGCAGGAGGTGCTGCAGGGGTGAGTCCCACACCGCTACAGCATCTAAAGAACAAGGCTAAAAAAGGTCTTGACGAGAGGCAAGATGCTTTTGGTTCATGCCAATCCATCACTTAGTAGGCAGGCACGGAACATGTGGTGGGTGTAGTCAGAGTACGGCTGATCAGTCAGGCATGCTACACACTAGCTGTGAGTAGCAGAGAAGTCCTTTTGGGAACGCTGCAAAGAGGAAATTACTGGCAGGAATTAAGCCTTCTGGCCACATGGGCTCGTGCTGTTGTTCCTTGGCCATGGCAGGACAGAGAAGGCCACAGCATGTGCAAGGTTGAAGCCCAGAACACTCTGGCACCACCTTAGAAGCATAGCTCTCCAAAGGAAGGACATCGCCAAAAATGGTTCCTAATCGGGTTAACTCCTTTGGAACAGACTCCTCCATGAGCAGGGACACAAAAAGGAGGGAGCCAAGAACCCCTCCCAAGACTTCCATCTTCCCTGGGTTCAGACAAGGCCCATCTGCATGGTTCAAGCAGAGACTAAGCAGAGTCCATGGAACGAGAGGTGTATGGGTGAGCGTTAGCAGCAAGCAGGAAACTGTTCTTTCAGTTCATCACATGGCAAGCCTAAGATGTCTTGCACTTCCTCTCAAGGCCCATGTCAACAAAGGACCAAAAGGGAGGACAAAATGAGCCTTGAAAAGGAAGAGGTGAGCTTTAAGAAGACATTAAAATGGGCACTTGGCACATCAAAGGACAAGGCCCTTCATCAAGGAAGCAGGGAGCTGCTTACCACCACTCTATAAATGGCATTTTCTCACTGTCTGGGGCAGCTACAGCAAGGACAGGCCAAAACCAAACCCTAAAAATGGGTTCCCTTTGGATTTCAGGAGGAAAGGTGGTTCTGAGTCAATCCCCACACCAAACCTGCACCTTTGGCTTGGGTTCTAGCTCAAAATAGCAGAAAGACACTCCTCTCCCAGTCCCAGGGCCTGTTCCAATCCTGGTGTCAGAGGAACAGCCCCCAGTGGAGACAATGAGCTTGCATGTCCTTCCACCAGATTGACATTTGGACCCCAGTTCAGAACAATTCATCAGATTTTGGCACCATCAAATGCAAACCTTGCCCTAACTCAGCCATGGCCTCTTATTCCAGAGTAAACCTAATTTGGATCCTAATCGAAATATTACCCCCCTTAGGCGACACATTCACAAAGCAGGTCACACAAATGAGAAAGATTAGACCTAGTCAGTCTGAAAGTTTGATTTTCAGGCTCACACCTTCACATGAAGCCTTTCAATGTCAATTGGCATTTATGCCTGCCAGTGCAGTAGTTAAACATCTAAGTTCCCAAGATACAGGTGCAAAATCCATTTGCATGAACAAATCAGAATTTTAGGGTGCAGAAAAATGTGTGTGCTACACACTGAAGCATCAGGCACTTAGGGGCCTGAAGCATCAGGCACAATTCTGCTGGTAGGTTACAGTCACTTTGTAACTATAGCCATCAGAAGAAACTTATTATAGGCTGTGCTCCAACACTGAGCTGATAACACCGTGATCAGTGCAGTACACAACCTATAGAAATTAGACAACAGCATAGACTGGTAAAGGTCCAAGTGATGGCTCTTACCTTGTCATTGTTCCTCACAATCAGCGGGACGTCATAGATCTCACAAGGGGCATAGTTCTGAAATACCACCTCTGATGGGAAGGGCTGAAACAAGCTCTGCTCCAGGTCAACTGAAGAGAACTAAAGATGTAAAGAGACACTCATTAAGTGGACACAGAAATGCTGGGAGGAATGGGGTCATGAATGCAAATTCTGCATTGCTCTTTAACAGGATGCAATCTAGACCATCTCTATCAGCAATTATATAAGGTTTGCAGTGAACACTCCCCAAAAGAGCCATGGAGCAACTGAGATCAATGAATTTACATCAGGACCCCAGTGGAGATACTGTAGGGATGATAGAGACTAACAAATTTATTAGAGCATAAGCTTTCGTGAGCTACAGATCACTTCATCGGATGCATTTGGTGGAAAAAACAGAGGAGAGATTTATATACACACACAGAGAACATGAAACAATGGATTTATCATACACACTGTAAGGAGAGTGATCACTTAAGATAAGCCATCACCAGCAGCAGGGAGGGGAAAGGAGGAAAACCTTTCATGGTGACAAGCAAGGTAGGCTAATTCCAGCAGTTAACAAGAATATCAGAGGAACAGATCTGTCTCCCAAGATCTCTGAGAGTGATGAGTCGTCCTTCAGGATAGGTTGTAGATCCCTGATGATGCGTTGGAGAGGTTTTAGTTGGGGGCTGAAGGTGACGGCTAGTGGCGTTCTGTTATTTTCTTTGTTGGGCCTGTCCTGTAGTAGGTGACTTCTGGGTACTCTTCTGGCTCTGTCAATCTGTTTCTTCACTTCAGCAGGTGGGTATTGTAGTTGTAGGAATGCATGATAGAGATCTTGTAGGTGTTTGTCTCTGTCTGAGGGGTTGGAGCAAATGCGGTTATATCGTAGCGCTTGGCTGTAGACAATGGTTCGTGTGGTATGATCTGGATAAAAGCTAGAGGCATGTAGGTAGGAATAGCGGTCAGTAGGTTTCCGATATAGGGTGGTGTTTATGTGACCATCGCTTATTAGCACTGTAGTGTCCAGGAAGTGGATCTCTTGTGTGGACTGGTCCAGGCAGAGGTTGATGGTGGGATGGAAATTGTTGAAATCATGGTGGAATTCCTCAAGAGCTTCTTTTCCATGGGTCCAGATGATGAAGATGTCATCAATGTAGCGCAAGTAGAGTAGGGGCATTAGGGGACGAGAGCTGAGGAAGCGTTGTTCTAAGTCAGCCATAAAAATGTTGGCATACTGTGGGGCCATGCGGGTACCCATCGCAGTGCCGCTGATTTGAAGGTATACATTGTCCCCAAATGTGAAATAGTTATGGGTGAGGACAAAGTCACAAAGTTCAGCCACCAGGTTAGCCGTGACAGTATCGGGGATACTGTTCCTGACGGCTTGTAGCCCATCTTTGTGTGGAATGTTGGTGTAGAGGCTTCTACATCCATAGTGGCTAGGATGGTGTTTTTAGGAAGATCACCAATGGACTGTAGTTTCCTCAGGAAGTCAGTGGTGTCTCGAAGATAGCTGGGAGTGCTGGTAACGAAGGGCCTGAGGAGGGAGTCTACATAGCCAGACAATCCTGCTGTCAGGGTGCCAATGCCTGAGATGATGGGGCGTCCAGGATTTCCAGGTTTATGGATCTTGGGTAGCAGATAGAATACCCCAGGTCGGGGCTCCAGGGGTGTGTCTGTGCGGATTTGTTCTTGTGCTTTTTCAGGGAGTTTCTTGAGCAAATGCTGTAGTTTCTTTTGGTAACTCTCAGTGGGATCAGAGGGTAATGGCTTGTAGAAAGTGGTGTTGGAGAGCTGCCTAGTAGCCTCTTGTTCATACTCCGACCTATTCATGATGACGACAGCACCTCCTTTGTCAGCCTTTTTGATTACGATGTCAGAGTTGTTTCTGAGGCTGTGGATGGCACTGTGTTCTGCATGGCTGAGGTTATGGGGTAAGCAATGCTGCTTTTCCACAATTTCAGCTCATGCACGTCGGCGGAAGCACTCTATGTAGAAATCCAGGCTGCTGTTTCGACCTTCAGGAGGAGTCCACCCAGAATCCTTCTTTTTGTAGTGTTGGCAGGAAGGTCTCTGTGGGTTAATATGTTGTTCAGAGGTGTGTTGGAAATATTCCTTGAGTCTGAGACGTCGAAAATAGGATTCTAGATTTTTAGATTTTATAATCTTTTCTAGGTTTCAGAGTAGCAGCCGTGTTAGTCTGTATTCGCAAAAAGAAAAGGAGTACTTGTGGCACCTTAGAGACTATCAAATTTATTAGAGCATAAGCTTTTGTGAGCTACAGCTCACTTCATCGGATGCATAATCTTTTCTAGTGAGTTTTAAACCAGAGCAAGGAGTACTCAACTTTGTCCTTTCACACCTGTGTTATTTCACACTGTTCCTTGAGCATGCCCAGGAATGTGCACTGACACACAGAGCAGGGGGCTGTGGGGCAAAGCAGCACATATTCAGTGGAGATTCTTAGGTTAGCCCTAAATATTTTAATTTGACTGTGCTTGCCCTTGCACCGACAGGCAGGTACCATCTCCACAGTCTAATAAAAAGGCATCCTGCGCCAAGACCCTCAAGGGACATCTGAGTCTAGACCAGTGATTTTAAACCTTTTTTCATTTGTGGACTCCTAAAAAATTTCAAATGGAGGTTGTCATAAATATAAAGGGAAGAGTAACCATTTTTTTGTATACAGTGCTATAAAATTCCTTCTGGATTACCCTGTAAGGTATTTAGCACCTAATTTTACAAAGGTAATTCTTTTACCTTTTCTTTAATTAGGTTCTTAAAAGAAGAATTTTAATTAATTTTAATTAATTTTCCATTGTTCTTAAGATCCAAGGGTTTGGGTCTGTGTTCACCTGTACAAATTGGTAAAGATTCTTACCAAGCCCTCCCCAGGAAAGGGGGTGTAGGGCTTGGGGGAATATTTTGGGGGAAAGATGTCTCCAACTGGGCTCTTTCCCTGTTCTTTGTTTAACACACTTGGTGGAGGCAGCATACAGTTCAAGGACAAGGCAAAGTTTGTACCCTGGGAAAGTTTTTAACCTAAGCTGGTAAGAATAATCTTAGGGAGTCTTTCATGCAGGTCCCCACATCTGTACCCTAAAGTTCAGAGTGGGGAAGAAACCTTGACATTGTCCTTTCAGTGGTCATTTTGGGTCAGGTGCCAGCTAGGTTACCTTAGCTTCTTAAGCCTTTACAGATGAAAGGGTTTTGCCTCTGGCCAGAAGGGATTTTATAGCACTGTATACAAAAAGATGATTACCCTTCCCTTTATATTTATAACAGAAGTGTACACCCCTGTGGAAATCTTTGACATGGTTTGCAGACCCACAGACTACAGGTTGAAAACCACTGGTCCAGACTGAGAAGGCCTGCATGATGAAATCCTGGCCCCACTGAAGTCGATGGGAGTTTTGCCATTGACTGTAGTGGGGCCAGGTTTTCATCCACAGGTGGGGGAGGATTGTCAGTGTGTGCTGTCAACTATTTCTGGCCCCTGGAGTTTGGATATGTTCCAAGTTTCCTATGCTATTTAGGAACCAATTGTTACAGGTTTCGGCTGGGGATTTTCTGCTCTGTAGAGCACTTCAGTAATGTGTCCTCTTGGAATAGGTATTAAATATTGAGCAAGAAACCAAATTTAAATGTTTATCCTGCTGAGCATGCCTCCAAGCTGTCAGAGGAGCATTCCCCTATGCAACCTCCATGGTATCATGACCCTGAAGTTCACCTCCCTGTCTCACCCAGCAGCTTGGTACTAAACAACCTAGCAGAGAGACCATGAAACCTGACGCTATATCAGGGAGGCCTCCCCTAGACCCTGATTGGTGAAACAATGACACCTCGGATTGGTCAGAGCTTCCTATTTAAACCCAAAGGGAGGCACAGGAAGTTATCTGCACAACTGGGCTCTACCTGGCTGCTGCCAGGAATGCTCGCCCAGCCCTATGTACTGCCTGATTCCCAGTGTCCTCATCTTGGCCTGACGCCTGGTGACACAAATAGTGCCTGGCCCCATCCAAATTAGTTCATCAGGTTCCCTGTAACCTGAATACAATCCTTCATGTCAAGGGCTGCAAACTAGGCCCCGGGGAGGGAGAGGAAGGGGATAACAGAAGCCAGCATCAGCATACATAATTCACATTTTCGGATAAAGCTATTTAGTATGCACAGGTCTAGAATGGGGCAGCACCTCCACCCTTCTTGGGGATGAGGAAGTAAGGGGAGTAGAAGCCTTCGGTCTCAATGGCAGCCTTTGCGAGAAGAGCTTCGGCCTCTTGTTAGAGAAGGTATTAATTGGTAGGGTCCCCTGGAGGTATCTGGGTGGTGAGGGAAACAAAAGAAATTCTATGGAGTGTCCATAATGGATTATCTCCAGGACCTCACAGTCCATGGTGATCTTGTCCCAATTGTGGGCGAATAGGGCAAGATGGCCCCCAAAGATGATGTGTGGGGCCACAGGTGGCTAGGGGAAGAGTTCGCAGCTCTCAACCGACCTATTAGAAGTATGCCTTGGGTTGCCAGTGGGTAAGAGTCAAGGAAATGGCTGTGGTTGAGGTCATGGATCACTGATGCTGGGACTGGTGGTGCTGGCGTCGGGGTTCCTGGTGCCACTGCTAGTACAGCAGATAGGGTGCATATGGTCGGGGGCAGAATTTTTGGAGCTGCTGTTCGCACCGCAGGGCTGGAATATAGATCCCCAGGGAGCACAGCATAGTCCGCGAGTCCTTTACAAGTGATGGTGCTCATCAGTCTTAGCATAGAACAACTTGTCCTCATCAAAGGGGAGGTCCCTATGGTCGTTTGTACCTCTTGAGGAAAACCAGAGGACTGTACCCAGGACTTGTGGTGCATGAGGCAAGCCAGCACAAGGATGTGTCAGCTGCACTTACCACTGCTTGGAGGCTAACTTCATCTACAAAGGTGCCCTTCATCCACCAGCGCCTGCAATTGCTGCTGCTGGTCGTGGGGTAGCTTGTCCTTGAACTCTCCAAGCATAGGTGTTAAAGACGTATTTCACCAGCAGAGCCTGATAGTTGGCAATGTGAAACTATAACACCACAGAGGAGTAGTGAAGGCAGTTGGGAGCAAAAGTCAGAGCTGTGTCTGGATATCGGAGAAAACGGTGGCTCTGCTTCAGAAAAGTTCTCGGAATCCAAAGATGCCTTTGGCAGCGGGGGAGCCAGCAGTGTGGATAGACCATGATGTAGCATGGGCATCATCCTCTCCAACTGGAGCAGGACCACCTTGTCTCCACAGTGGGAACCGGGCAGGTGAGTGATGGGCTGGAGAGCAGTGGTAAAGGTGGATAGGGCATGGTCCGAAGCATGGGAAGTGCTGGGAAGTGCACTCACCACTGGTGATGGACACTGCACCGATGGTTCCAATGGTCCTAGGTCCAAATGGGCATGTGACCCCATGGTCCCCTCCATGAGGTGCTTTCTAAAGTGAAGCTGTAGCACCTCCAAGGTCCACAGTGGGAAAGCCTTACAGATAGCGCAGCGAGCAGCAATATGGGCTTCCCCGAGGTAGTACAGACAATGCTGGTCCTTGTGCTGGAGAACTAGCAAGGGCAGATAAACAGTTATTGAACCCCAGATTACAGGACAGAGACTCCGGGGTTGGGGGTCCAGACCTGGGAAAACTATCACACCTACACTACAAAAACCAACAAAGAGGAACTATAAACAGGAAGACTAAAAGCTCTCTTAGAGTAAACAGGATCAGGGGTTCTGACTCCAACCATGCAGCAGTAAGAGGGAACTGGAGAGGCCTTGACCCACATGGCCTATGGAAACACATGACACACATGCCAGTCAGCAGTCACTGCTATGAAAACCTTCCAGCTCTGGCGCATGGCACACATGTGCACCCACAATTGAAATACATATAGAAACTATCACTCAAAGAAGAAATGAAAATCCAGACAAACTCCATTCATTTAAACTGAGATCCTCTACATTCATACTGGTGGAAGTGAGATCAGAATCTGACTGCAAAAGACAGAGCCTGAATCCCCTCTGACTTACATCAGTGTAAACTAGGAGTAGTTCCATTGAAATCAGTGGTTTGAGAGGACAGTCAGGCCACTGTGTGCAGGATTTAAACAAGTTGAATCCTATGTACTGCGTCTCTGTAAACATCACATAAAATAGAAAGAAAAAGGGAGCTGGAAGGAAGGGCAGAGAAGTGCTACCTTTTGATGGGAGGTTTCACTCATGTCTAAAAGCTCAATAATCTGAGGTGGCCACATCTCATGAGTACTAGCCAGCTTCTGCTCTGTAGTAAGAGACATCTCCTTCAGGAAGACAGATGGAGTCAGCTGCAATTCAAAACAACAGGAGCCAGAGCTATATAAATGGTTTTTCTTGTTACAGTGCTGCTGATAAATAATTTGTGTTCTCAGCCATTAGGGTAGTCCTGAACTCCACTAAGTTCCCTGCTGAAATATTTAAAACTGGTAAATTAATTATACCGAGCAGAAAATACATGCAGTACCCGAGATATTCCATCCTATTTGCTTCTCTGTCAGCCATGATTTGAAATGACATCTGGCTGAGGAATTTGATTCCTTGAGCGGGGGGTTCCTTTAACTTTGCTGGCTGAAGCAATTGATTTAAAAGAAAAAAAGTTAGTAAAATCCCATGGCTACACTTTTACACAATGCTCACGCAAAGACCCATGTAGGGACAACTTCTCTGAGGGAATTGTCAAGGCAAAGCATAAAAGAAATGGAGCGACAAGATTCAAGGAAAGAGGAATGGCCAAAGTTTAGATCATCTAATTTTAATCAGTGGTTGTCTGATCTTGCTTTGTCCTTACAGCCTTTTTGATGGAGCTCTAAAGAGCTGTTTCCATGGTCTGATCTAGCATTGGGCTGAATCCTGCTTACCTTCTCAAACAGTAAACACCATTCACTAAACATGTGGGTAAAAGGGGTGGGGTTTGACCCCTGACCCTACAAGCCCTTTATAATGTGATTAGTCCTCACTTCACGTGACATGAGGTCCGTGGCTCAGTGGATTCCTGCACTGGAACGGAGGTTGGCACAGGGTTTATGAGGGGACAAAGCTGGCATGATATCATTTCTGTGTTCCCCTATTCTGGATGAGTTCACCCAGGCACAGGTTACAGCAGCCTGAAGACTACCCAAACTTATGCCCAGCTGCCAAAGGCACTTAGGGGCTACTGCATTAGCCAGGAATAGCTGGAGTTCAGTGGCACTCAGGCCAGGCTTCCTTCTCTCCCAGATCATCCTTGACATTCCCCGAGGGCTAGTGCAGGGGTAGGTGTAGGGCCATTATGGTGTCTCAATGCCATCTGGAGTAGCCCCTATGCCAAGCAAATTCCCCAAGGCTGCTGGATCTTACAGTAGGGTGGGATGAATTGAGCCCATCAGGAATAGTCTCATAAGATATGGCTTGCATAGCAAGTTCCTACTACACCAACCACCAGCATCACTCCACTAGTTAAGGACCTGCTTCCAGTTTAAACTCTGAGGAGACAGCTGTTTTGCTGGGGTTCTCCTTTACTGCAAGGTCTGTGGTAAGGGATGATGAGTATCCTCCCACTCCTTTCCTCTTGCCCACCCCTTCCTCATCCATTGATCCTGGATCCCATAGAAGGGGTTTCCTGAAGTCAGAAGACAAAACAAAATGTGGGATTACCTCTTTGTGGGAAAGGGGGGCGGGGAAACTGGCACTGTGGGGTCCCTCCCCACCCCTGATGTTGATCAGATGTTCTAGCCATGTGTTAAGTACTTACAGTAACAGCTTTTTCTTCTTCTCTGACAAGTTTAGGATTACGAGGGGCCACAACTTTGCTCTGGAATCCTTCAGGCATCTTGGAGGGCCCCAAGGATTGATGAACTTTGCTGGATGGCATCCTCACATAATTTCTTAGCTTGTCTGGAATAAGCAATAGTACAATTTTTAAAAGCCAAAAAAACCTTGGAATTAAAAATCCTCAGCAACAACAGGTACTGGGCCCATTTTTACTGCCCTGCATCTTAGGTACCTACTGCATGGGACAGAGTGTAGAACTCCACTGACTCAGGCACCGACTGGGCATTTTACACTCACTTTGCTCAACAGCAAATGACGATGCAAGGCTGCAGAAACTGAAACCTGACATTTCCATGGGTCTCCCAGGGTGAGTTCCAATTTCCAGGGTTTTAATTTTTAAAACTCTACGGCTAGATTCTCCTCTCACACTGGAACAAGTTAGAATAACGCCCCTGAAGTCAATGGAGTTACACCAGCATAAAACATGTAAGGCACACGGCCTCCCAAATCTCACTCCCTTCTTTACCATAAATGCTGTCTGCCCAGTCACTAATGTGGGTTAGGGTTTGTGCATCTTTAGGGGAATCAGAATGAGGAGCTTGTGGGAGTGGAGTATTTCTATAATCACTGGTGTATTTTCTTTGAGAGTTTTGATCGAGTAAGGACTGCAGTGCTAGGGTCGGTCTGAGTGTAATCCCAAGCCATGAGCACCAATTAAGACACTAAAGGGTGGCAGCACTGTGACTCCACTGTGAGCCTCATAATTGGCAGCCAGTGGATCTAGAGAGCCATGGATTCATTGACCAAACCCTCATCCTGCCCCAGGAAACCCCTTCAATACCATCTCAGATACAGCCTCTGTGGAGCAGAGCATGCGGGAGACACAAACACACTGACGCTACTGCCAACTCTTGCCCCACACAGGCCCAGCCATTTTGCTCACAGGGACAGGGGATTTGGGCAGTAGCAATCTAGGGCAGATGGGGTACGATGGCAGCAGTTCTTCTGGATGGATATTTTTCTCCTGAATAATGACCCACTTACAAAGCATGGATGGAGAGCAGTGAAACCAGAGGAAACACGCTCAGAGCCAAACTGCCCAATGGTATCAGTGAGATCCTCAAGAGGAGGGGAGAATCAGGAAAAGCTATTTGAATTCACCTAAATAATACATTTGAAAAAAATACAGTGGGAGCTGGCATGCACCTAGCTTCCCCCCTCCCCCCCCCCATCAGTGAATGGGTCTGCTCTGCCACATCTGGAGGAAAACCTCACATCATTTCCTTGACACGTTAATGCTATTTAAAACACTCATGTCCCTCTCACCTGGCTTCTGAGGAGGTAGGGCCTAGAACAAATACTCTATTTTTTACCATTTCAGGGAGTTGTTTATGTTTTTAATTGAAAGGAGGGTGAAGGGAGAGAAGATCTGAGCTGGGTGTGGAAGCACAGTCCCCTTTGACTCCTTTCAAACAAGAGTTCATTTGTTACAGAACCTTGGAACCAGTCCAATCATTTTACATTATTCTGTCCCAAACATCCAGCTGATTGAAGTAGATCCCTGATACCTTAACAATGTACAATGCTCTCCACCAGATCCAAGGAACTTCACTCAGCCTCTTGAGTCTTGGGCAGACCATTAGGTCTCGGATCTTATTACCCCAGTAACATTAAGAGCACCAACCACCGGGTAAGGCTCCATACAAGCAGAGCAAACATAGTACCTACCACAACGAGATCACAATCTAAGAAGACAGGCAGCATGCAAAAGGTGGAGGGCAGGGAGACAACCAAAGAGTTTTGTAATGACAAAACCAAACACTCACTGGCCCTCTCCAGTGAGTCATTAGGCCAGTTTCTCTTCCCTTACTCACCAGTAAATGACCAGTTACGTTAGTCTCACAAATCAGGAGATTTAGTGTCAGCATCTTCTCAGATCTCCTAGAGACAAATTCTGCAGTGGCATAAATGAGGAGGTAAGTTACACACTGAGAGTCAGTGGTATATTTTATACCAATTTGTCATTCAGCTGGTGTGTAAAACAAGAGTCACTTACATGCCATGAGGCTGAAAGGGGAGTGCAGCAGGAAAAGCAACCAACAGAAGTAAACAAAGATAAAGCAGTCCCTCCCATTCTTCCTTTGAGCCCAGGTCTCCGTTGTCTTGCTCCTTATGGACCCAGTTAGCTGCTATCAAGTCAGAATTTCCCGTCCACACTGGTGGGAGTGTTTTATATCCACTTGGCACAGGTGTTAACTGACAAGGTGCAAGGCAAAGGCAAGGCAACCACAATGGCAGCTTAATGAGCTAGATGGTAGCAGCTCTGCACCAGTCCCTCCCAGCCCTCAGCAGAAGGGATGTGCCCTAGAGAAAGGGGCTGTGGCTGAAGTGCTTCCTTAGCTATGGGCAGCCAGGTGTAATTTAGAGCAGCCCTTGACTCGTGTCAGCCAGCTCCAAGGTCAGGAGAGAGGTGCAAGGCATAAAGCTGGCTTCCCCACGCTGCAAGTGCTGTGCTGAGCACAGGTCAGCCAGATCTGATCTTCCTGCCCCTTCTGCCTGAAATCTCCTTGCTGATCTCAAACTGCTCCTCATGCCTGACAGTGACAGAGTGATGCGACACTCTCTCCCCTCACTGGACACTAGAATTAAACCCAGCATGGGAAGCCAGGAATCTTTTGAATTCCAGGCAGCGGAACACAAGGAGCAAAGCATCAGGCAGCAGTGTAGGCTGATGAGCTTGCTCTTATCACGGATCAAGCCCCCCAGCTCTGGAGGATGCGCTCATCCTCTTGATTAAGACAGTCTACAAAGAGCACTCGCCCACGGGTGTCTTAATGAGGATCAAAACCACATCAGAACTCTCTGCCACCAGCAAATGGCCAGCCTGCAGCTAGCTTCCCCAGAAGCAGAGCAGAGAGCTCAGGGCTCTGACAGGATGGTAGAGCTACCATAGTGATGGGAATGGGAGGGCTTTCGTGCTACCACAGTGTTTCCAATCAATTATATATTGGGCCATTGACCCCTCTGCCCCCTTGGGAGGAGCTATACCTACTGCCTTGGAAGCTGCTCTAGCCACCAAGTGCTCTGCAAAGCAGCTCTGCCCCCCTTCCTCCTCTCTGGAGATTCTCAATGCCCAGCCCAGCTACCTGCATTCGGTGTTAGGGAAAGGGTTTGCCTCTACTTGGTTTTCCACTGAGCGTTAGACACATAGGGTGAAATCCTAGCTTTACATTGAAAACTCACATTGGACTTCAATTGATTTCAACTGCAGGGTTAGACTTGGCTTTCAGTTTTGCCAGTATAGACCCAGTCTAAAGCAGCCCACTAGTCCTCTTTCTTTCCTGTTAGTGGTTGCTCCTGGAGTTACTATAGATTCACACTGGTATATTCAGAATCAGGCTGGCCCATACTGAAGTGCAGAGCTCCAGATACAGGGTATACACAGACACAAATACATTTAATCTTGCCTTGGCACAAGGGGTGGACTAGATGGCTTCTTAAGTTCCCCTCCAGCCCTACACTTCTATGATTCTAAGTGGTTGTGCACTGCACACAGGAGCACTAGGCCAAATTCATCCCTGGTGTAACACCACTAATTAAATGGAGTTACACCAGGGTTGAATCTGAGCCCGTTTCCAGTCACTGCAGCTTTAAATTCCACCACTTTGAATCCCACTCTAGGAAGCCTTCTATTCCCCTTCTCTCCATGTGTTTCTGCATTCTGAGCTCACCGAAGCGTGGAACACAGTCCCACATGACATTCTGATCAGTAAGCTGGAGAAATACAGGTTTGGCAGACCTACCATTAAGTGGATACTGAGACAGGGTCAGACCAGATGGCTACAAGAGGGTGGTCCTATTGGGATCTGGGACGTGCTAAAGGATCCACCCCCAGCCTAAGAGGGGGATCCACAGGACCCAAACACCAAATAAATATGGTGGACAACAAATGAAATAACAGGGACAGGAGTGTGGTCAAAGGGTCAAACGAAGGGAACCGGATGGGGACACTGAGCAGAGAACCCTGGACAGCACCCACTGCTCCTTAAAGGTGTCAAGGGACTCAGTGGACACCGCCCAGAGGAACTCTGCCCGGATACGTGAACGGACTGAGGATCGGAAATAGGCCCCACAGTTACAGGAGACTCCATCGGCCAAGCTCCTCACTCTGGTTTTATAGATGGCCATTTTAGCCAGGGCCAGGAGGAGGTTGACCAGGAGGTCCCGTGACTTTGTGGGGCCACGGATAGGGAGTGCATAGACAAGGAGGTGAGGGGAAAAGTGCAAGCAAAAACATAACAAAATATTTGTGAGAAGCCGGAATAGGGGCTGCAGCCTGGCACACTCCAAGTATATGTGTGCCAGGGTTTCCCTCACGCCGCAAAAGGGGCAGGTGTTTGTGATAGGGGTAAGCTCCGCCAAGAACACGCCTGTGCTCACAGTTCCATGAAGGAGCCACCAACTGATATCCCCGACGGGCCTCGGGACCAAGGTGCAGTATAGGTTGGCCCACCAGAGCTTCTCACCCTCCAGGGGTGGCAGGAGGTCCTGCCATTTTGTATCGGGGCAGGACGTGAGGGTGAGGATGTGAAGGGTGTGGAGCACAAGCATGTATAGATGTTTCCTTGGCGCGGTCTGGAAGCAGATCGGCTGCAGCTCGTGAAGGGGCGGGGTGGTCAGTTTGGTCCATGGGGCAGGGGCCCGATGAAAAAGCCTGGGGTGGGCGGGGCACGCCCTCGTGCAGGACCCGGTCAAGGTAAACCCGAGCAGCGGGTGGCAAAGCGGCCCACACCTCCTGAAGTACGCGCCAGAGAGTACAAGGTCTGGAGAGCCTCAAGTGCTGAGCGAGCATCAGGAGATCCAGCCAGTCTCCCCAGTCATAGTTCAGGAGGTCTCCGACTCTGGTGACTTCTGCCAGGACCAACCTCTGGTGCACCGAGGGGTACTCCGCCACCTGCACTCAGAGCTGGGGGTGGCATAGCAGGGGCTCCTCGAGAAGATCTGCCCCCATGGTGGCCACCACGGACCTGGTCGTTGCAAGCAGTTTCCAGGTCCGGAGGAGGTCCTGGTAGAAGACTAGCAGCCCAGAGAGGTCTCGCCAAAGACCTCTCGGATTGAGATAAAGGAGCTGCGGGTCGTACTGGAGCCCTCAGAAGCGGCGCAGGAAGACGTGTGCAGTATGCTCCACGCCGGACTACCTGCACCATAAAGAAGCCTCTTCAGGGCCTAGAGATGGAAGACATGGATCTGAGTGTGTAGATACTTCAGGCCCTGCCCTCCCTCCTCCAGGGGTAAATGGAGAACCCCTGCAGAGACCCAGTGCAGTCCTGACCAGAAGAACTCCAGAATCGATGTCCGGAGGTTGGCCAGAAAACCCGGGGCCGGGACCAGGGTGTTGAGCTGGTACCAGACCAGGGACAGGACTAGTTGATTAAGCATCAGCACTCTCCCTCGAAGGGAAGGGCACCAGAGTAGTCCTGTCCATTTCCGGAGCCGCTCTATCACCCTGCCCTCTAAATCGTGCCACATATCCGGCAGAGAGGGATACGAGGCAGAAAGATAAATGCGGAGATAGAGCAGCGGACTCGTGCTCCACCAGATGGCCTGAAGCGTGGATGGGGGGGAGCTTGCCTGTCAGCCGTCCCCGACCACCAGGCCAGAGCTCTTGACCCAGCTGATCTGGGTGAAGGAGGCTGACAAATAGATGGCCTGGCAAGCCTCCAGCTGCGCCAAGTCTCCCAGATCCTGGACCACATGGAGCATGTCATCGGCATTCGCCAACAGGACCAGCCTCAGCTCCGGCTCCCGCAGCAACAACCCTGTCAACCTCCTACAGAGGAAACAGAGGAAGGGCTCGACCACCAGAGCATATAGCTGGCCCGAGAGGGGCACCCCTGCCGTACTCCTCACCTGAAGCTGACCGGTTTGGTCAGGGTCCAGTTGAGCCTGACCAGACACTCTGTGGGTTTTCTCCAGGTGTTGTACGCCTCCACAAACTGGGGTCCAAAGCCAAATGTTCGCAGAGTGCTTGGGAGATACCCATGATCCACCCTATCGAACACCTTCTCCTGATCCAAGGACAGGAGGGCGAACGACAGACCATCCCTACACCCGAGTTCCAAAAGGTCCGGGACCAGGTACAGGTTGTATCACAGAATCATAGAATCTCAGGGTTGGAAGGGACCTCAGGAGGTCATCTAGTCCAATCCCCTGCTCAAAGCAGGGCCAATCCACAATTTTTGCCCCAGATCCCTAAATGGCCCCCTGAAGGATTGAACTCACAACCCTGAGTTTAGCAGGCCAACGCTCAAACCACTGAGCTATCCCTTCCCGAAGGGGCAAGGGTGGTGCGACCCGGGATGGTGTAGGTCTGGTCTGGGTGGATCACGTCCACCAGCACGGATCCTAGCCGCAGCGAGATGGCTTTTGCCACGACTTTGTAGTCCATGCTGAGGAGCAAGATGGGATGTCAATTTCGTAAATCATGGAGGTCCCCCTTCTTTGGCAATAAGGCAAGCATGGCTCGTCTTCACGAAAGACTGAGGACCCCGCTCTGCAAAGACTCGGCCCAGACGGTGACTAGGTCTGGGCCAAGGACATCCCAGAACACGCGGTAGAACTCCACGGTCAGCCCGTCCATGCCCAGAGATTTATTGGTGGGCATGTGACGGAGGGCTTCCGAGAACTTGTCCACAGTGAGAGGCAGCTCTAGCCGGTCTCGGTCGCCTGCGCTGACCATAGGGAACTCCTCCCAGAGCACTCTGCAAGCGTTAGGATCAGTCAAATCCAGGGAGAAAAGGTTTGTGTAGAAGGCCCTGGCCCTCCTGCACATCTCCACCGGATCCGTGAGGGGGGTGCCGTCCTCTGCTAGAAGGCACATGACGTGCTTCTTGGCCCCCCTCCTTTTCTCCAGGGCGTAGAAGAAGCAGGAGCCGCGATCCATCTCCCGAAGGAGACGAATGCGGGATCAAACAAAGGCACCCCGGGCCCAATGATTTTCAAGGGCCCAGAGCTTCTCCCGGCACGCTCCACAGAGGGGCGGATCCTCAGGGCTGGTAGCCTGACACCTTTCCAGCTCTAAGACCTCCCGTTCAAACTGCTCTATCACCGCATCTGGCGCCCTGGGTGTAGTCGTGGCAGAAGAGCTGGGCACGCACCTTCCCCAGGTCCCACCACCTCCGCGCTGAGGGAAAGGCACGCTGCTGCCCTCACCAGGCCAGCCAGAACTCCTGGAAGGACACCACGAAGCCCACATCCTCCAACAAGCTGTTGTTGAAATGTCAATAGGTCGGCCCCGGCCTCTACACACAGAGAGAGGCTGTCACGGTGGCTAGATCATGATCAGAAAGAGGGGCTGGCCGGATGTTAGAGGAGTGGGCCCGTGAAAGGTGGAAACGTGATAGATGCGGTCCAACCGGGAATGGCGCGACTGATGGGTTTCCATCTGGACAAAGGTGAAAGTTGAGATGTCATCCAGGTGGTGGTCACGCCAGACGTCCACGAGGGAGTGATCTTCGACTATTTCCCGGAGGACCTCATGGCGGCCAGGCACTGTTCGGTCCCTGAGCGGTCCCGCTCCTCAAGTCCCTGCCCAGGACCAGGCAATGGTGAGAATCCAAGGTACCGAGGAAGGCAGACGCCTGCTGATAGAATCGCAGCCGCTCCGGGCCCGATGTCGGGGCATAGAAGTTAACGAGGTTGACCACGAGCCCCTCCATACGGACCTGGAGGTGCAGCAGGTGGCCCGGCACAGCCTCGGCAACCTCCAGCACCTTGGGCTGTAGGTCGGGGGAGAACAGGGTCACCACTCCAGCCGTACGAACTGTGAGATGGCTAAAATAAACCCTGTCCCCCCAGTCCAGCTGCCAGCTCTCTTCGGCGGCTGGATCTGTATGGGTCTCCTGCAGGAAAAACACAGAGTACCCCCACTCCTGAAGGAAGGAGAGCACCTGGGACCTGCGGAGACCCATCCTACAGCCCCGGGGTGTTCAACGTTGCAATGATGATAGGTGCCATGAGGAGGGCTGGGGGGATCCTTGCAGGTAGGGACGCTCGCGGCCCCCATTGGACCGCGCAGCAAACCGTAACCTACCCCGTAGGTGAGCAATGAGTCACGGAAGCTGCGGACTTGCTGGTAGGCTGTGGCAGCCTGCTTCCCGGTCCTTTTATCTTCCTGCATAAGGGCTCTTACGGCACGGAGGATTTGATGAAAGTCCCCCCATTGCTGGAGGGCAAGCTGGACTTTGTTGCGGTAGCCGCAGATATCTTCAAGAAACTCCCGCAACTCCTCTCGCAGCACATTGGGGGGTGGGGTTACTGGCTTCTGGTCATCCCCTGGTGGGGCCGCTGGCACAGGCCTGTGGCCCACCGAGACGGGCAGGCAAGGTGCGGACCCCCAACATGGCACCCGATGTGCCAGTGCCACGTGGCCAGCCTCGAACCCTGGCTTAGGAGGGGGCGGCGGAGGGAAGATAGCAGCCCCTAGTGGGTCGGGGCAGGGAAACATAAAGGCCGCTCCCTGGGGGTTATCTGCTGGAAAGGGGAAGGAGACAGCCCCAAGGGAGGCAATAACATTACAGGAGGTGGAGGGGATAGGGATAGGGTCGGCATCAGGGGCAGGGCCAGGGGCAGGGCCAAGGGTGAGTTCTGGGCTCCAGAAGCCAAGCAACTGGGCGGTGGCACTTCCCAGTCAGGCTCAAGGGTTCGGAGGGTGGGGAGGGGGCTTTCAGCGATGCCGGGCGCAGGCTCTATGGTGGGTTTGGAAGCCACATCATCAGGAGGTGGACTATCTTCTGTAGGGCCCCCACCCGGGAAGGAGGTCGATTGCTCCACACCAACGAGGGGTGCCCCTGGTGGCTGTTCATGGCACTGTCCGTCACCTCAACAGGCTCGTTGGCTGTCAGCGGGGTGGCCTTCTGTGGCCAGGTTGATGGAGGAGTCCAGGGGCTCCTCGGAGGCGGGAGCAGAAGCAATGGTAAGCGGGAGAGAGCATGGGCAAAGGGGGGCCGGAGTGAGGTTGCCCAGATCGAGGCCTGCTGGCAGAGGGTCCTCCTCCCCCTGGGTGAATGGCGTCAGACCCAGGACCTTGATCTCCTCACATATGGAGGGGAGATCGCCTTCACCACCCCGGGGTTCTCCCCGCCAGCACCCGAAGCAATGGTTGCCTCAGGGCTCACAGGGGCTTCAGATGGTACCAGAGCAGGAGGGGCTCCCTCGGGGGCCTCGGAGGGGAGGGACTCCCGTGGAGGGGAGATACTACCTTCCGCTGCTGCCATGTCTTCCCCAGCCGGCACCGGTGGATGGAACACACCCGTGAGCAAAGCAGAAGGCTCGGCATTGGTGCCCCCCTTTCTGGTTTTCCGGGGGGCCTCCGCATCTGATGGAAGGTGCGGAGCTTGAGCCTTCCACTTACCCCGCTTCCCCTGTACTAGGACCCAGCCCTCCAAGGCATCATCTGGGATCTGGCTAGCAGGGGTCAGGTCATGGGGCAGGGGTGATGGCTCAGGAACTTGGGGGGTAATGGTGGGGCAGCACAAGGGAGGGAAGATTTGCCCGGGGGAGGGCCCTCTCCCATGCTCGGCAGTGTCCTTGCCGCACCCTCCTCACCAGATTGCAAGCAGCCGAAGCGGGGCTCTCCCGCTTGTCTGGGCGTACTGGGGGAGGTACCCCTTGGGCCTGAGCGGGAGCAGTGGTGGTCTGGGAAGGAGTAGGGGTAGCTTCGGGTGCTGGGCAGCCAGGGGCCCCGGCGATGACGGGACCGGCGCCCTGCCAGGGCTCGGGGTTCCCAGATGTCCCTCCTTGCCGGGCCAAGGGGCAGTCCCTCCGGACGTGCCCCATCACCCAGCAGAGGTAGCACCGGGCCTCCCCTGGAGAGTAGTGCACCCGATAACATTCCTGGTAGGGGACCAGGAATGACCCCTCGAGTGCCACTCCATCATGTGCCGCCGGCAGCAGTTGAAGCTGCACCTGCTGGTGGAACGAGAGGACGTGACGGAGAGCGGGGTCTTTGCAGCCCAATGGGAGAGGGCTGATGACAGAGATGGGTTTCCCCAGGGTGGAGAGAGCCAGTAATAGGGCAGCATTGAGAAGGAAGGGAGGGACAGAGGTCAGGACCAGGTGGACACCCAGGTCCACTAGCGACTCTAGGGGGACGAACACTGCCCCCCACCATAAGCCCTTCTCCACCACCTCCTGGATGGCAGCCTCCAATGCTAAAAAGAAGACAACCTTGCCATAAATTTTGGAGGCTGCCACAATGCCCGTGGGCCCCCTCACCAATGCCCACACATAGGTCTCCACGTGGGGCGAGGCAGGCACCAGGAGACAACGGATGCTGTGCTTCCTGGTAAAAGTCGGGAAGGGGCCCCAGACGCTATAGATGGTAGCAGAGGCGGTGGGCGGGAGAGATGATGTAGTGGCAGGCAGGGGGGGCTACCGCCTCCTGGGCATACGCCCTGGGGGCCGGGGGAGGGGCACCCATAGAGCTGGTGGAGGGAACAGTGGGGAAGGACGCCGCGGCCGGTGGCAGGGCTGTGGCAGTGGGGGCAGTCCCGCCATAGAGGGCTTGGTCTTTTTTGCGGGGCCCTTACCCTTCTTTTTACCTTGGCCCTTCGCGCCAGCTGGGGGGGGGCTTCCCCAGAGTTGGAGGGGGCGAGGGACATGGCAGCAGCGGAGGTCACCCCAGTGTTCACTGCTTCCGGTGCCCCAACGGGGGGCAGTAGCAGGTGCTTTGGCTACGGCAGCGGAGGTAGAGGCTCAGGGGGAGGGGCGGCAGGGTCTTCCGGAGGGACCCCACCCGTCTTGTCCCCCACCATTATGAGTAGTGAGGGAAGGGAAGACACCAGAAAAAGGAGGGGAAAGGGGAAGCAGGTTGACCACTCCTCCCCGCTAGGCTGTAGGCAGGGGAGGAGGGCGCCAAAGGGGGTGGGCTGGACGGGGGGGGAAAAATCAGGGACTAGGGGTCAGTCACCAACACAGGGTGGGATTCCGGCTCCTCTAGCTGCACTTGGGAGGGGGGAATATAACAGCATTGGGGGGTGCAGTGCAGGGGATTCAAACTAAAGTGGGGAGGGGCACAAGCGCATGGGAGGGGGCATGGGCACATGGAGCAAGGGACTAAGCAGGCCGGAGGTAGGACAGGGAAACCAAGGGGCTAGCTTCAAATGCTGGGGTGGAGCAAACAAACAAAAACTGCAGAGGGAAAAGTGGGGGGGCAGGCAAGCAAACTGAATCTAGTAAGGGGGTTTGGGGCAAAGGGGAGGGGCAGAATGCTGCAAGGGGCAAATGGGGCAGGTAGCAAGGGGCAAAGCTGTGGGGGGTCAGTCCAAGGAGGGGAACGTGCGCCCACGTGCGCTTGCACAAAGTCAGTGTGGGCTGACTGCTGCTTCTGGCCCAAATGGTGGAAATGGGTGTGGCAAGCCAAGCAAACAGCTGAGTCCAGACGCAGGAGCTGAGGCAGATGGTAAACAGCCAGTGGGGGTGGCAGTGGCGGGGGTGGGGACAGATGGATCAGGGGGCAGGCTCCACGCCCCCCTCATCTCCCCACAAACATAGTCAAGACCCCCACCACAAGAGCACAGTTTGAAAGTTACTTGGTCTGAAAGGCCCCCTCCACTGTGATCTTCAAAGTCTCTAGGGGCTCCCCCACTGGTAGATGGTCCTCTTCTCCTCTCCTCAGGGCTTCAGCAGCTCCAGGCAGCAGACTCCGCAACAGCAACAGCTCCAGGAACTCCAGGTGGAGGTCCGGGCAGGCAGAAAGGACCCCTCTCAGGTGGTGGTGGTGGTGGTGGTGGTGGTGGTGGTGGTATCTGCAGAAGTAACGGCTGGGGCTGGGGTCCCTCAGCCCTCCCCTCAAAAAGGGCTGTAGTTGGAGGAGTAGCAGCACCCGAGGGTGGGGAAGTCCAGCAGCCAGCCAGCAACCAGGTAGCAGAGAAGGGGGCAGGGTGATGTCTGGCCCAGCCAGGGGAGCGGCTGGGCAGCAGCAACAGTAGCCATATTGGGATCCAGGAAGTGGGCGGGTGAAGCCCGTCCACTGCTAAAGGATCCCCCCTCAGCCTAAGGGGGGCTCCACAGGACCTGGAAAGCCAAATAATATCCCCGGCGGGTCTAGGGACCAGTGTGGAATAGAGGCCGGTCCACCGGGGCTCCTCACCCTCTAAGGGTGGCAGGAGGTCCCGCCACTTTGTATCTGGGAGGGACGCAAGGGTGAGGACGTGAAGGGTGTGGAGCACGAGCGTGTATAGATGTTTCTTTGGAGCGGTCTGAAAACGGAGCGGCTGCAGCTCGTGTAGCCGACTCACGGTGAAGGGGCAGGGGCCCGATGAAAAGGTCCGGAGGGCCTGGCATGGAGGGTGGGCAGGGCATGCCCTCCCTTAGGACCTGGTCGAGGAAAACCCGAGCAGCGGGCGGCAAAGCGGCCCTCACCTCCTGAAGTACGCACAGGGGAATACAAGGTCTGGAGAGCCCCATGCACTGAGCGAGCGCCAGGGGATCCAGCCAGTCTCCCCGGTTGTAGTCCAGGAGGTCTCCAACCCTGGTGACTTCTGCCAGGACCAACGTCCGGCGCACCGTGGGGGACTCAACCCCCAGCTCTGTGTGCAGGTGGCGGTGTAGCACGGGCTCTGCGAGGAGATCTTCCCCCACGGAGGCCGCCAAGGACCTGGTCACTGCGAACAGTTTCCAGGTCCGGAGGAGGTCCTGGTAGAAGACCGGCAGCCCGGAGAGGTCTCGCCGAAGACCTCTCAGATGGAGATAAAGGAGCTGTCGGTCGTATCGGAGTCCCCAGAGGCGGTGAAGGAAGGCGTGCGCCAATACGCTCCACGTCGGACTACCTGCACCATAAAGGAGCCTCTGCAGGGCCTGGAGGCGGAAGACATGGACCTGAGAGCGAAAACACTTCAGGCCCTGCCCTCCCTCCTCCAGGGTAGATGGAGAACCCCTGCAGAGACCCACTGCAGTCCTGACCAGAAGAACTCCAGAATCAACGTCCAGAGGCTGGCCAGGAAATCCGGGGCCGGGACCAGGGTGTTGAGCCAGTACCAGAGCATGGACAGGACTAGTTGATTAAGCACCAGTGCCCTCCCTCGAAGGGAGAGGCATCAGAGTAGTCCTGTTTATCTCTGGAGCTGCTCTACCACCCTGCCCTCTAAACCGTGCCAGTTCTCCGGCGGAGAGGGATGCGTGGCAGAAAGGTAAATGCTGAGATAGAGCAGTGGACCCGTGCTCCACCGGATGGCCTGAAGCGCGGGTGGGAGGGAGCTCGCCTGCCGCCAGTCCCCTACTACCAAGCAGGAGCTCTTGACCCAGTTGATCCGGGCAGAGGAGGCTGCCAAGTAAACGGCCTGGCAAGCCTCCAACCGCACCAAGTCGCCGGGGTCCTGGACCACAAGCACCACATCGTCGGTGTAGGCGGACAGGACCAGCCGCAGCTCCGGCTCCCGCAGCACCAACCCCGTCAACCTCCTATGGAGGAGACAGAGGAAGGGCTCGATCACCAGAGCGTACAGCTGGCCTGACAGGGGAAACCCCTGCCGTACTCCTTGCCCGAAGCTGACCGGTTCGGTCAGGGTCCAGTTGAGCCTGACCAGACACTTTGCAGAGGCGTACAGCACCTGGAGAAAACTCACAAACTGGGGTCTGAAGCCAAACGCTTGCAGAGTGCTCAGGAGATACCCGTGATCCACCCTGTCGAATGCCTTCTCCTGGTCCAGGGACAGGAGGGCGAACAATAGACTGTCCCTACACCCAAATTCCAGAAGGTCCCAGTCCAGATACAGGTTGTCGAAGATGGTGCGGCCCAGGATGGTGTAGGTCTGGTCTGGGTGGACCACGTCCGCCAGCACGGACCCTAGCCACAGTGAGATGGCTTTTGCTACGACCTTGTAGTCCGTGCTGAGGAGTGAGACGGGAAACCAATTCCGTAAATCACGGAGGTCCCCCTTCTTTGGCAATAAGGCGAGCACAGCTTGCCTTCATGAAAGAGGGAGGACCCCGCTCTGCAAAGACTCGGCCCAGATGGTGACTAGGTCTGGGCCAAGGATGTCCCAGAATACGCGGTAGAACTCCACGGTCAGCCCATATATACCCGGAGATTTATTAGTGGGCATGCGGTGGAGGGCTTCCGAGAACTCGGCCAGAGTGAGAGGCAGCTCAGGCCGGTCTCAGTCGCCCGCGCTGACTGTCGGGAGTCCATCCCAGAGCACTCTGCAAGCGTTAGGATCGGTCGGATCCAGGGAGAAAAGGCATGTGTAGAAGGCCCTGGCCCTCCCGCACATCTCTGCCGGATCCGTGAGGGGAGTGCCATCCTCCGCAAGGAGGCAGGTGAAATGCTTCTTAGCCCCCCTCCTTTTCTCCAGGGCATAGAAGAAGCGGGAGCCGCAATCCATCTCCCAAAGGAGGCGGATGCGGGATCGTAAAAAGGCACCCCAGGCCTGGTGGTCCTCGAGGGCCCGGAGCTCCTCCCGGCACGCCCAACAGAGGGATGGATCCTTGGGGCTGGCGGCCAGATGCCTCTCCAGCTCTAAGACCTCCCATTCCAACTGCCCTATCGCTGCATCCCTCCGTCGGCTGGTGTAGTCACGGCAGAAGAGCCGGGCGAAGTCCCACCACCACTGCGCCAAGGGAAAGACACGCCGCTGCCCTTGCCAGGCCAGCCAGAACTCCCAGAAGGATGCCACAAAGCCCACATCCTCCAACAAGCTGTTGTTAAAGTGCCAATAGGCCGGCCCCGGCCTCTCCGCGCAGAGAGAGACCGTCACGGTGGCTAAGTGGTGATTTGAGAACGGGGCCGGCTGAATGCTGGAGGAGTGGGCCCGTGAAAGGTGGAAACAGGATAAGTAGATGCGGTTCAACCGGGAGTGGCGCGACCGATGGACCTCCACCTGGACAAAGGTGAACGTTGAGACATCATCCGGGTGGTCGTCGCGCCAGACGTCCACCAGGGAGTGATGGTAGACTATCCCCTGGAGGACATCCGCGGCAGCCGGGCACTGCTCGGTCCCCGAGCGGTCCCGCTCCTCAAGGGTCGTATTAAAGTCCCCGCCCAGGACCAGGCACTCGTGAGGATCCAAGGTGCCGAGGAAGGCGGACGCCTGCTGAAAGAAACAGAGCCACTCTGGGCCCGATGTTGGGGTATAGACGTTGACAAGATTAACCACAAGTCCCTCCATATGGACCTGGAGGTGCAGCAGGCGGCCCGGCACAGCCTCGGCGATCCCCAGCACCTTGGGCCGTAGGTCGGGGGAGGACAGGGTCGCCACTCCAGCCGTACGAGCTGTGAGATGGCTTAAGTAGACCCTGTCCCCCGAGTCCAGCCGCCAGCTGTCTTCGGCGGCCAGAACCGTATGGGTCTCCTGCAGGAAAACCACAGAGTACCCCCACTCCCGAAGGAAGGAGAGCAACTGGGACCTGCGGAGACCCATCCTACAGCCATGGGTGTTCAACGTTGCGATGGTAAGAGGTGTGATAAGGAGGGCTGGGGCGGATCCTCACCGCCAGGGATGCTCACGACTTCCGACGGGCCGCGCAACAGTCCGTGACCTACCCCGTAGGTGAATAAGGAGTCACGGAAGATGCGGACCCACAGGTAGGCCGCAGCGCCCTGCTTCCCGGTCCTTTTGCCCTCCCCCATGAGGGCCCTCGCAGCCCGCAAGATAAGATGGAAATCCCCCCATTGCTGGAGAGCGAGCTACACCTTGTTACGGGAGGCACAAACGTCCTCAAGGAACTCCCGCAGCTCCTCTCACAGCGTATGGGGGGCTGGGGTCACTAGCCCCCGGCTTTGCTCCGGAGGGACCGCTGACACAGCCCCGTGGCCCACCGAGACGGGCAGGCAAGGGGCAGACCTCTGACGTGGCACCCAATGGGCTGGCACCACACGGCCCCCCTCAAACCCTGGCTCAACTGGGGGCGGTAGAGGGAAGATAGCAGCCCCTGGTGAGTCGGGACTGGGAAATACAGAGGCCGCTCCTTGGGGACTATCCTCTGGGGGCGAGGAGGTGGTGACCCCGGGACAGCAATGATATCAGGGGAGGTGGAGGGGACAGGGACGGGGTTGACAACAAGGGCAGGGCAGGGATCCAGAATAGGAGCAGGACAGGGGTTGGAAGCAGAGGCTGGGAAAGGGGCAAAGACAGGATCCTGGCCTCCAGGAGCCACGCAGCTGGAGATTGGCCCCCCTTGGTGGAGCTCAAGGAACTGGGGGGTGGGAAGGGGGCCCTCCATGATGCCGGGCTCTGGCACCACGGCCGGCGGAGTAGCCACAGCATCTCCAGTGGGGTCCCCGCCGGGGAAGGAGGTCGGTTGCCCCACGCCCACAAGGGACAGCCCGTGGGGCCCGGGTCCCAGCCGCACGGCACTGGCCATCACCTCAATAGGCTCGGCGGCCGACAGCAGGGTGCGACCCGCGGCTGGGCAGATGGAGGAGCCCAGGCAACCCTCGGGGGCGGGAGCAGAAACAGCAGTTAGGGAGGAGGAGCATGGAGAGGGGGGGCCGGGGTGAGGTCGCTCAGATTGAGGCCCGCTGGCAGAGGGTCGTCCTCCCCCTGGGTGACCGGGGTCAAACCCAGGGCCTCAATCTCCTCGTAGATGGAGGGGAGCTCCCCTTCCACCACCCCGGAGATCTCCCCGCCAATGCCCGAAGTAACGCTCGCCGCGGGGCTCACAGGGGCTCCGGATGGGAACGGGGCAGGAGGGGCTCCATCGGGAGCCTTGAAGGCAAGGGGCTCCAATGGAGGGACGGTACTGCCCTCCCATGCTGCCACGCCCTCCCCAGCCAGCACTGGGGGATGGAACGTGCCCATGGGCAAAGCAGAGGGCTTGGCCTCGGTGCCCCCTTTTTTGGTCTTCCAGGGGGCTTCCGCATCGATTGAAGGGAGCGGAGTTCGAGCCTTCCACTTGCCCCGCTTCCCCAGGACTAGGGCCCAGCCCTCCATGGCATCATCAGGAGGCCGGCTAACAGGGGTCTAGTTGGGAGGCGGGGCGATGGCTCAGGGACTGTGGGAGGCAGCGGTGGAACGGCATGAGGGAGGGAAGAATCCCCCTGGGGTGGGCCCTCTCCCACGCTCGGTGGTATCCCTGCCGCACCCTCCTCTAGATGCCCTGCCGAACTGCAGGCAGCAGAGGCGGGGCTCTCCCGCTCGTCTGGGCGTGCTGGGGGGAGCAGTGGACTGAGTGGGAGGGGGGCGGCGGCTCCGGGTGCCGGGCAACCTGGGGCGCTGGCGATGACGGGGCCAGCGCCCCACCGGGGCTCAGGGGTCCCGGATGCCCCTCCTTGCCGGGCCAAGGGGCAGTCCCTCCGGACGTGCCCCATCGCCCGGCAGAGGTAGCCCCGGGCCTCCCCCGTGGAATAGTGCACCCGGTAATGGGCCCCCTGGTAGGGGACCAAAAAGGACCCCTCAAGCGCCTCTCCGTCACGTGCCACCGGCAGCAGTTGAAGCTGCACTTGCCGGCGGAACGAGAGGACGTGACGGAGGGCGGGGTCCTTGCAGTCCAGTGAGAGAGGGCTCAGAACGGAAAGGGGCTTCCCCAGGGTCGAGAGGGCGGGTAATAGGGTGGCATTGGGAAGGAAGGGAGGGACAGACGTCAGGACAAGGTGGACGCCCAGGTCTTCCAGCGGATCCAGGGAGACAAATACGCCCCCCACTGCCAGGCCCTTCTCCATCGCCTCCTGGGCAGCAGCCTCCGATGCTAAAAAGAAGACAGCCTTCCCGTACATTTTGGAGGCCGCCACAATGGTCGTGGGCCCCACCACCCTCGCCAACGCCCACACATAGGTCTCCACATGGGGCGAGGCGGGCACCAGGAGGCAACGGACGCCGTGCTTCCTGGTCATGGTGGGAAAGGGGCCCCGGTCGCTATAGATGGTAGTGAAGGCGGTGGGCCGGAGAGATGATGTAGAGGCAGGCGGGAAGGCCGCCGCCACCTGGGCGTACGCCCTGGGGGCCGAGGGAGGTACACCCGCAGAGCTGGTGGAGGGAACAGCGGGTAGGGACGCCGCGGCTGGTAGTGGGGCCGCGGCAGTGGGGGCAGTCCCTGCCATGGAGGGCCTGGTCTTTTTGGCGGGGCCCTTCCCCTTCTTCTTCCCCTGGCCCTTCCCACCGGCTGGGGGGCTCCCCTGGAATCCGAGGGAGCAAGAGGCATGGTAGCAGTGGAGGTCGCCCCGGTGCCCGCTGCTGCTGGCACCCCAGCAGGGGCAGGTGGTTTGGCAGCGGTGGATGAGGTAGAGGCTTGGGGTGGTGATGGAGGGGCAGGTGGGGGAAAGGTGTCTGGGGCTGCTGGAGGGGCCCCACTCGTCGTGGCCCCCGCCATAAGAAGCAGGGAGGGAGGGAAAAACACCAGAGAGAGGAGGGGAGAGGGGAGGCAGGTCGACCACTCCTCCCCGCTAGGCTGCAGGCAGGGGAGGAGGGCGCCAAGAAAGGGGTGGGGCTGGACAGGGGGGTATCAAGGGCTCGTAGGGACAGTCACCGACTCAGGATAGAAATCCGGCTCTTCTAGCTGCACGAGGGGAGGGAGGTCACAAGAATGTTGGGGGGGTGTAGCGAATAGGGGCAAACTCAAACAGGGGAAGAGCACAAGCACATGGGCGGGGGCATGGGTGCACTGGGTAAGGGGTCAATCAGGGCAGGGGTACCACGTGGGGAGGGGGGAGAACCAGGCTGGAGGCAGGACAGGGAACCGAGGAGCTAGCTTCAGAGGCCGGGGCGGGGCAAACAAACAAACAAAAGCTGCAGAGGGAGAAGGGTGGGGCAGGCAAAACAAAACTGAAGCCAGCAAGGTGCTGGGGTAAAGGGGGGGGGGCAAAAAGGCTGCAAGGGGCAAAATGTGGCAGGTAACAAGGGACAAAGCTGGGGCTCACTAAAGGGGTCCAGTCCGGGGGGATGGGGGCGGGCACGTGCACCCACTTGCGCTTTCAGTTTGGGCTGGCTGCTGCTTCAGGCCCAAAAGGTGGGGAAAGGGCGCGGCCGGCCCAGCAAGCAGCTTCATCCCAGAGGCAGGAGCTGAGGCAGATGGTACACAGCCAGTGGGGGTGGTGAGGGGGCAGGGGTGGTGGTACTGGTGGGGGTTGAGGGGAACACACAGATGGATCAGGGGCAGCTCCACGCCACAGCCCCTGTGTCCCTGGGAACACACTCAAGACCCCACCACAAGAGCATAGTTGGAAAGTTACTCAGTCTTAAGGCCCCCTCCACGGTGGTCTGCAAAGTCTCTAGGTGCTCCCCCACTGGCAGATGGTCCCCTTCTTCTCCTCCTCGGGGCATCAGCAGCTCCAGGCAGCAGACTCCGCAATAGCAGCAGCTCCAGGAACTCCAGGTGGTGGTCCAGGCAGGCAGAAAGGACCCCTCTCAGGTGGTGGTGTTCACAGTAGCAAGGGCTGGGGTCCCTCACTCCCCCCTTCTGGGAAGTGGGCCAGCAGGCCCTCCCAAGGGGCTGCAGTTGGAGCAGTAGCAGCACCCAAGGGTGGGGGGTCCAGCAGCTGGCCAGCAACCAGGTAGCAGAGAACGGGGGGAGAGGTGATGTCTGGCCCAGCCAGAGGAGGAGCTAGAGCAGCAGGGAAAGCCCAGGGCCTAGCAGCAGCAGCCGCCCTCTTCCTCCTTCCTTTCTCCAGGCCAGAGGGCTACAGGAGAGTGGTTGAAGGTAGATACATTAGTTCCAGGTTAAGCAGGTCCTTTTTCCCTGGGTAAGATAACAGGGACTATTCCAGAACACTCAGGAAATTTCTTGAACTAATTAAGGCAGGCAGGTTAATTAGGACAACTGTAGCCACTTGGGAAGCTGCTAGAATTAATTAAGGCTAATCAGGACACCTGGTTTAAAAAAGGCTGTCAATCCAGTTAGTGAGGTGTGTGTGTAAGGAACTGGGAGTGAGAGGACATGCTGTTAACAGACATCAGGAGGAAGGTCCTGTGGTGAGGACAAAGAAGGTGTTGGGAGGAGGCCAAGGGGAAATAGCCCAGGGAGTTGTAGCTTTTGCACAGCTGTTCCAGAAGGAACTCTAGACAGCTGCAGTCCACAGGGCCCTGGGTGGTAGAGAGTGGTCCTGGGTTCCCCCCAAACCCTGCAACTCCTGACCCAACACAGGAGCTTCCACCAGAGGGGAAGGTCTCTGAGCTGGTCCCCTACCCACATGGTGGATCAGCAGAAACTGCGGGGATTGTTCTTACTCTTTTTTCCCCATGCTGGCCAGTGATGAGGTTATCTGAGTGAACGGCAGATTTGAGCCATGAAAATGGCCAAACTGAGGGCTACCGTGAATCTCTGAGGTAAGCAAAATCCACCAATAAGCGCAGGACCCACCAAGGTAGAGGAGGAACTTTGTCACAATACAGAATTGGTTAAACAATGGCAAACAGTGAGTTTAATTAATGGAATGATGTCAGATTGGAGGGAGGTCTCAAGTGGGGTTCCACAGGTGTCTGTTCTGGGTTTGGTGTTGTTTAACATCTTTATTAATTACCTGAATGTAGGAATAGAGAGCATACTGATCAAATATGCAGATCACACAAAGCTGGGGTGGGGGAGATGGCTGCCAATACTTTGGAGGATAAAGCTAAAATTAGAAGGGATCTTGATAAATTGGAGAACTGGGCTATAGACAACAAAATGAAATTCAACAAAGACAAATATAAGGTGCTCCATGGAGGAAAGAAAAGCCAAATGCACAAATACAGAATGGGAGATAACTGTCTAAAATCTGGGAATTGTAGTGAATCACAACCTCAAAATGAGTCAGCAATGGGATGCTGTGGCAAAAAGAGCAAATGTAATTTTGGTTGCATTAACAGAGACATAGCATGCAAGTGATGGGAGATGATACTTGGTGAGGGTTAGGCCTCATCTGGAGTACTGTGTCCAGTTTTGACAGGTATAGAAAGGATGTGGAAAAACTGGAAAGAATCCAGAGGTGAGCGACAAAGATGCTCAAAGGGCTGGAATGAAAGTCCTATGAGCAAAGACTGAAGGAACTGCATGTGTTAGTTTGGAAAAGAAGGGACATGATAGCAGTCTTCAAATACTTGAAAGGCTGCCATAAGAAAGATGGAGAAAAATTATTCTCTCTTGCCACAAAGAGCAGGACAAAAGGCGATGAGTTCAATCTACAGCACAGTGGTTTTAGATTAAATCTCAGGAAAAACTTCCTATCTGTAAGAACAGTAGGGCAATGGAACAGACTGCCTAGGGAGGTTTTGGGAGCTCCTTCACTGGAGGTTTTCAAAGGAGGCTGGATAGCCATCTGTCTTGGATAGTTTAGACACAACAAATCCTGCATCTTGGCAGGGAATTAGACTTGATGACTCTTGGTCCCTTCCAACCCTACGATTCTAAGTCAGGGCTGGCCTTACCATGAAGTGAACTGAGGCGGCCGCCTCAGATGCCAGACTGGATGGTGGGGGGGCACCACAAGGACCCAGAGTGCAGAAAATGGCATCTGCTGCTGGTGCATCTGTATTCTCTCTGCTCGAGATGCACAGAGAGGGGGGAGAGCTGTGCTGGAAGGAGGAAGGCACAAGAGACAGAACAGGCAGGCAGGAGAAAAGGGGAGAGGGAATACCAGAAAGCAGCAGAAGCTGCAGGGAGAGAGAGGAGGAGGAGCTTCTTATGTACCTCTCTATTCCCCCCAGGAGTCTGGACTGATTAACACCAGCTTCTCAGGGAGCTTCCTGTTTCCTGATGCTTTCCTGAACCCACTTGAGGAGAACAGGCAGTCAACTGAAGTAGTAGGAGGCAGTTAGGCCTTTACGACACTGATCTCTTCCCTCACTCAGGCCCTGCTACCAGCCTGCTTATATGTCCCCTTCAATTGAGTGTTGAGAGCTACTATAGCTGGCACAGAACAGCAGCCATGAGTGAAAGAAGAAAACATCCCTCTGGGGCAGCATTCAGAAAAAGAAAGAAAGGAAGTTTTTCTATCTAAGCAGGAAGGAGCTCTCCCAAGATACTGTGACAAAGCCCTGTCCTTCCCTCCGTGGGTCCCACGTTTCCTGCCGGATTTTGCTAGGCTCAGAGGCTCACAGTGACCCTGCACGTAACCCTTCTCTCTCTAGAGACAAGGGTCACAGTCTACTGAGCCATTTGCACCATAAGCCAGCGAGGAAGGTGAGGAAAAGTTATCCTTCCTTGCACAGTCTCTGTTGTCTCCCAGTCTCAGTGATTAAACAGGGGGCACAGGTGGGGGGGGAGCCTGGGCCCACCCTCTACTCCGGGCTCCAGCCCAGGGACCCTAATAGTAGCTGCTATGGTAGCTGACCTTTTAGAAACATGACATGTACAATTCCCTGGGCTACTTCACCCACAACAGCCCTCACTTCCTCAGGCTCCACTTCACCCTTCCCTCAGGGTCTCCTTCCTTGTGCCTGATATGGTGTGTCCCACTCAGCCTCTCCAACAGCACAACTTCCTCTCACAGCTCCTGACATGCCCACCCACCTGACTGACTGGGAAGCTTTTAATTAGTTTCAGCCAGCCCCTGATTGGCTTCAGGTGTCCCAATCAACTTAGCCTTCTCCCTGCCTTCTGGAAAGTTCTTAATTGGCCCCAAGTGTCTTAATTGACCTGGAGCAGCTGCCATTTCACTTATCCTGGTCCCAGGGATTTGTTTAGCCTGGAGCGAATCTCTCTCTCTCCCTCCCAATGCTCTTCCATAGCCTTCTAGCTTGGAGGGAGGTGGGAAGCTGCTACTCCTGCTGCTGGGCCCTAAGCTATCCCTGCTGCTCCAGCTGCTCCCCTGGCTGGGCCAGACACCCCCCCATTCTCTACTACTTGGCTGCTGGACCCCCCACTCTCGGGTGCTGCTACTGCTCCAACTGCAGCCCCCAGGGGGGGAGCTGCTAGCCCACTCCCCAGAGAGGAGGAGTGAGGGACCCCAGCCACTGCTGTTGTGGACACCACCACCACCACCTGAGAGGGGTCCTTTCTGCCTGCCTGGACCACCTCCTGGAGCTGCTGCTGCTGCTGTGGAGTCTGCTACCTGGAGCTGCTGAAGCCCGAGGAGGAGAAGAGGACCATCTACCAGTGGGGCAGCACCTAGAGACTTTGCAGACCACCGTGGAGGGGGCCTAAGACTGAGTAATTTTCAAACTGTGCTCTTGTGGTGGGGGTCTTGACTGTGTTTCCAGGGACACAGGGGGTGTGGGGTGGAGCTGCCCCCCGATCCATCTGTGTGTTCCCCCCAACCCCCACCACTACTACCACCACCGCTGCCCCCTCCATCACCCCCACTGGCTGTATACCATCTGCCTCAGCTCCTGCCTCTGGACTCAGCTGCTTGCTTGGCTTGTCACGCCCGATTTCCACCCTTTGGGCCAGAAGCAGCAGCCAGCTTAAAAAAGACTTGTGGAAGTGCACGTGGTCACTTGTACCCCCCCCCCCCCGGACTGCCTACCCCCCAGCTTTGCCCTTTACTACCTGCCCCATTTGCCACTTGTAGCTTTGCCCCCTCTTTTGCCCCAGCCCCCCTTACTAGTTTCAGTTTGTTTGCCTGCCCCGCCCATTTCCTTCTGCAGCCTTTGTCTGTTTGCCCTGCCCCAGCCTCTGAAGCTAGCCCCCTGGTTTTCCTGTTCTACCTCCAGACCTCTTAGCCCCTTGCTCCGTGTGCCCATGCCCCCTCCCATGCGCGTGTGCAACTTCCCATTTTAGTTTCAACCCTCTTCACTGCACCCCGAATGTTGTTGTACCCCCCCCACCCTAGTGCACCAAGAGGAGCCGGAATTCCACCTTGTGTCGGTGACTGACCCTAACCCTTGATTGCCCCCCGTCCAGCCCACCCCTTTTGGCGCCCTCCTCCCCTGCCTGCAGCCTAGAGGGGAGGAGTGGTCGACCTGCTTCCCCCTCCCCTCCTCCTTCTGGTGTCTCTCCTTCCCTCCCTGCTCATGATGGAGGGGGATGAGACCGGTGGGGCTCCTCCAGCAGCCTCACCTACCTCTCCCCCACCTGCCCCTCTGTCACCCCCCCAAGCCTCTACCTCCACCCCCGAACCATCTGCCATCGCCCCCGGTGGGGCACCAGCAGCGACGGGCACCGGGGTGACCTCCACTGCTGCCACGTCTCTTACCCCCTCAGATTCGGGGGGAGTCCCCCCAGCCGGCGGGAAGGGCCAGGGGAAGAAGAAGGGGAAGGGCCCCGCCAAAAAGACCAGGCCCTCCATAGCAGGGGCTGCCCCCAATGCCCCGGCCCCATCTCCGGCTGGGGTGCCCCTCCCCGTTGTTCCCTCCACCAGCTCTGCAGGTGTCCCTCCCCCGGCCCCCAGAGCATACGCCCAGGTGGCGACAGCCCCCCCACCTGCCGCTACATCATTTCTCCAGCCCACTGCCTCCGCTACCATCTATAGCGGCCGGGGCCCCTTTCCCACCATGACCAGGAAGCACGGCGTTCGTTGCCTCCTGGTGCCAGCCTCACCCCATGTGGAGTCCTATGTGCGGGCGTTGGGGAGGGTGGTGGGGCCCACGGCCATTGTGGAGGACTCCAAAATGTATGGCAAGGTCGTCTTCTTCTTAACATCGGAGGCCGCCGCCCAGGAGGGGGTGAAGGGCCTGGCGGTGGGGGGCGTTTTTGTCCCCTTAGAGCTGCTAGAGGACCTGGGCGTCCACCTGGTCCTGACCTCCGTCCCTCCCTTCCTTCCCAATGCCGCCCTGTTACCCGCCCTCTCTACCCTGGGGAAGCCCATCTCTGTCATCAGCCCTCTCCCGTTGGGCTGCAAAGACCCCGCCCTCCGTCACGTCCTCTCGTTCCGCCGGCAAGTGCAGCTTCAACTGCCGCCAGCGGCACGTGACGGAGAGGCGCTGGAGGGGTCATTCCTAGTCCCCCACCAGGGGGCCCGTTACCGGGTGCATTATTCCAGGGGGGAGGCCCGGTGCTACCTCTGCCGCGCGATGGGGCACGTCCGGAGGGACTGCCCCCTGGCCCGGCAAGGAAGGGCATCCGGGACCCCCGAGCCCTGGCAGGGCACCGGCCCCATCATCACCGGCACCCCTGGCTGCCTGGAACCTGAAACCACCCCTCCTCCTTCCCAGTCCACCATTGCTCCTACTCGGGCCCAAGGATCACCTCCCCAACTATGCCCAGACGAGCGGGAGAGACCCGCCCCCGCTACTTGCAATCTGGCGGGGCCGGTGGAGGAGGGTGCGGCAGGGACACTGCCGGGCATGGGAGAGGGCCCGCCCCAAGGGGAATCTTCCCTCCCTTGTGCTGCCCCACTGTTACCCCCTCGAGTCCCTGAGCCATCGCTTCTGCCCCCTGACACAACCCCTGCTAGCCAGACCCCAGATGATGCCATGGAGGGCTGGGCCCTAGTCCAGGGGAAGCGGGGCAAGCGGAAGGCTCAAGCTCCGCTCCTCCCATCTGATGCGGAGGCCCCCCGTAAGACCAGGAAGGAGGGCACCGATGCCGAGCCTTCCGCTTTACCCACGGGTGTGTTCCATCCACCGGTGCCGGTTGGGGAAGACGTGGCAGCACTGGAAGGTGGTATCTCCCCTCCATGGGAGTCCCACTCCTCCAAGGCCCCCGAGGCTCCATCTGAAACCTCAGTGTGCCCCGAGGCAACAGTCGCATCAGGTGGCAGCACGGAGAATCCCGGGGTGGCGGAAACTGATCTCCCATCAATATATGAGGAGATCGAGGCCCTGGGTCTGACCCCGGTCACCCAGGGGGAGGACGACCCTATGCCAGCGGGCCTCGATATAGGCCACTTCACTCCAGCCCCCCTTTCCCCATGCTCCCTCCCACTAACCGTTGCTTCCGCTCCCACCTCTGAGGGGCCCCTGGACTCCTCCATCAACCCGGCTGCAGATGGCACCCCACTGAGGGCCGCTGAACCTGTTGAGGCGACGGCCAGTGCCACGCGGCTGGGACCTGAGCTACCAGAGGCACCGGTCATTGGTGAGGAGCATTTGACCTCCTTCCCGGGAGAGGGCCCTACAAGAGAGAGTCCACCCCCTGATGCCGTGGCTGCCAAATCCAACATAGAGCCTGCGCCCGGTATCACTGAGAGCCCTCTAACCGCCCATATTCTCACCTCTAACCTTGTCCCTGCCCCGTCCCTATCCCGTCCACATCCCGAGATGTTATTGCCGCCCCTGGGGCTGTCTCCTTCCCCTTGCCAACAGATGACCCCCAGGGAGCGGCCTTTGTGTTTCCCCGTTCCGACCTACCAAGGGCTACTATCTTCCCTCCGCCGCCCCCTATCACCCCAGCATTTAAGCCAACTTATCAGGAGCCCCGTCGGGGGTCCGCACCCTGTCTGCCCGTCTCGGTGGGCCATGGGGCTGTACCAAGGGCCCCGTCGGGGAGTAATCAGGAACCGTAACCCCAGCCCCCCATGCGCTGCGAGAGGAGTTGCGGGAGTTTCTAGAAGATGTCCGTGGCTCCCGCAACAAAGTCAGCTTACCCTCCAGAGATGGGGGGACTTTAATCAAATCCTCCAGGCCGCAAGGGCCCTCATGGGGGAGGGTAAAAGGACCGGGAGGCAGGGCGCCGCGGCCTACCAGCGGGTCTGCCTCTTCCGTGACTCCTTACTCACCTACGGGGTGGGTCACGGACTGCTGCGCAGCCCGCTGGAAGCCACGAGCATCCCTGCCGGCAAGGATCCCCCCCAGCCCTCCTCATGGCACCCTTTACCATCGCAACATTGAACACCCGTGGCTGTAGGATGGGTCTCCGCAGGTCCCAGGTGCTCTCCTTCCTTCAGGAGGGGAGGTACTCTGTGGTTTTCCTGCAGGAGACCCATACGGATCCGACCACCGAAGACACCTGGCGGCTGGATTGGGGGGACAGGGTCTACTTTAGCCACCTCACAGTTCGTACGGCTGGAGTGGCGACCCTGTTCTCCCCTGACCTATGGTCAGAGGCGCTGAGGGTCGCCAAGGCTGTGCCGGGTCGCCTGCTGCACCTCCGGGTCTGCATGGAGGGGCTCGTAGTCAACCTCATCAACATCTATGCCCCAGCAGCGAGCCTGGAGCGGCTGCAATTCTATCAGCAGGTGTCTGCTTTCCTCGGCACCTTGGATCCTCAGGAGTGCCTGGTCCTGGGAGGGGACTTTAACATCACCCTTGAGGAGCGGGACCGCTCGGGGACCGAGCAGAGCCCAGCCGCCGTCGCCATCCTCCAGGAGATAGTCGAACACCACTCCCTGGTGGATGTCTGGCGCGACCACCACCCGGATGACACTTCCACGTTCACCTTTGTCCGGGTGGAGGCCCATCGGTCGCGCCACTCCCGGTTGGACTGCATTTATTTATCACGCTTTCATCTTTCATGAGCCCACTCCTCCAGCATCCGGCCGGCCTCATTTTCTGACCATCACATAGCCACCGTGACAGCCTCCCTCTGCGCGGAGAGGCCGGGGCCGGCCTATTGGCATTTTAACAACAGCTTGCTGGAGGATGTGGGCTTCGTGGCGTCCTTCCGGGAGTTCTGGCTGGCCTGGCGAGGGCAGCGGCGTGCCTTTCCCTCGGCGCGGCGGTGGTGGGACTTAGGGAAGGTGCACGCCCGGCTCTTCTGCCGTGACTACACCCGGGGCGCCAGCCGACGGAGGGATGTGGCAATAGAGCAGTTGGAACGGGAGGTCTTAGAGCTTGAGAGGTGTCTGGCCGCCAGCCCCGAGGATCCACCCCTCTACAGAGCGTGCCAGGAGAAGCGGGAGGAGCTCCGGACCCTCGAGGACCATCGGGCCCGGGGTGCCTTTGTTGGATCCCGCATCCGTCTCCTTCAGGAGATGGATCGTGGCTCCCGCTTCTTCTACGCCATGGAGAAAGAGAGGGGGGCTAAGAAACATATCATCTGCCTACTGGCAGAAGATGGCACCCCCCTCACGGATCCGGTGGAGATGTGCGGAAGGGCGAGAGCCTTCTACGCAAGCCTATTCTCCCCGGATCCAACCGATCCTAACGCTTGCAGAGAGCTCTGGGAGGAGCTCCTGACGGTCAGCGCGGGCGACCAAGACCGGCTAGAGCTGCCTCTCACTCTGGCCGAGTTCTCGGAAGCCCTCCGTCGCATGCCCACCAATAAATCTCCGGGCATGGACGGGCTGACCGTGGAGTTCTACCACGTGTTCTGGGACATCCTCGGCCCAGACCTAGTCACTGTCTGGGCCGAGTCTTTGCAGAGCGGGGTCCTCCCTCTTTCATGCAGGCGAGCCGTGCTGGCCTTATTGCCAAAGAAGGGGGACCTCCACGATTTACGAAATTGGCGTCCCGTCTCGCTCCTCAGCACGGACTACAAAGTTGTGGCAAAAGCCATCTCGCTGCAGCTAGGGTCCGTGCTGGCGGACGTGGTCCACCCAGACCAGCCAGACCTACACCGTCCCGGGCTGCAGCATCTTCGACAACCTATATCTGGTCCGGGACCTATTGGAACTTGGGTGTAGGGATGGTCTGTCGTTCGCCCTCCTGTCCTTAGATCAGGAGAAGGCTTTCGACAGGGTGGATCACAGGTATCTCCTGAGCACTCTGCAAGCGTTTGGCTTTGGACCCAGGTTTGTGAGTTTTCTCCGGGTGCTGTACGCCTCCGCAGAGTGTTTGGTCAGGCTCAACTGGACCCTGACCGAATCGATCAGCTTTGGGCGAGGAGTACGGCAGGGGTGCCCCCTCTCGGGCCAGCTGTACGCTCTGGCGATCGAGCCCTTCCTCTGTCTCCTCCAAAGGAGGTTGACAGGGTTGGTGCTGCGGGAGCCGGAGCTGCGGCTGGTCCTGTTGGTGTACGCTGATGACGTGCTCCTCGTGGTCCAGGACCCGGGCGACTTGGCGCGGGTGGAGGCTTGCCAGGCCATCTACTCGACAGCCTCCTCCGCGCGGGTCAACTAGGTCAAGAGCTCTGGCTTGGTGGTAGGGGACTGGCGGCAGGCGAGCTCCCTCCCACCCGCGCTTCAGGCCATCCGGTGGAGCACGGGTCCGCTGCTGTATCTGGGCGTTTACCTTTCTGCCACGCATCCCTCTCCACCGGAGAACTGGCAGAATTTAGAGGGCGGAGTGATAGAGCGGCTCTGGAAATGGACAGGACTACTCCGGTGCCTCTCCCTTCGAGGGAGAGCACTGGTGCTTAATCAACTAGTCCTGTCCATGCTCTGGTACCGGCTCAACACCCTGGTCCCGGCTCCGGGTTTCCTGGCCAACCTCCGGACATCGATTCTGAAGTTCTTTTGGTCAGGACTGCACTGGGTCCCTGCAGGGGTTCTCCATCTACCTCTGGAGCAGGGAGGGCAGGGCCTAAAATGTCTGCTTACTCAGGTCCATGTCTTCCGCCTCCAAACCCTGCAGAAGCTCCTTTACGGTGCAGGTAGTCCGGCATGGAGCATACTGGCGCACGCCTTCCTGTGCCGCTTCCGAGGGCTCCAATACGACCGGCAGCTCCTTTATCTCCATCCGAGAGGTCTTCCGCGAGACCTCTCTGGGCTGCCAATCTTCTACCAGGACCTCCTTTGGACTTGGAAACTCTTTTCAACGACCAGGTCCGTGGCGGCCACCGAGGGGGCAGATCTCCTCGCAGAGCCCCTGCTACACAACCCCCAGCTCCATGTGGCGGAGTCCCACTCGGTGCGCCAGAGGTTGGTCCTGGCAGAGGTCACAAGAGTCGGAGACCTCCTGGACTATGATCGGGGAGACTGGCTGGATCCCCTGACCTTCGCTCAGCACATGGGGCTTTCCAGACCTTGTGCTCCCTGGCGCATACTTCAGGAGGTGAAGGCCGCTTTGCCGCCCACTGCTCGGGTTCATCTCGACCGCGTCCTGCACGAGGGCACGCCCCGCCCACCCGCTACCCCAGGCCCGCCGGGCCTTTTAATTGGACCCCTGCCCCGTGGACCCAACCGACCCCTTCACCCCTTCACTAGAAGCCGGCTGCACGAGATGCAGCCGGTCTGCTTTCAAACCGTGCCGAGAAAACATCTCTGCACGCTCATGCTCCACACCCTTCACACCCACACCCTCGTGTCCCGCCCCGATACAAAATGGCGGGACCTCTTGTCACCTTTGGAGGGTGAGGAGCCCCGGTGGGCCAGTCTATATTCCACCTTAGTCCCAAGGCCCACCGGGGATGTCAGTTGGCGGCTCCTTCATGGAGCCGTGAGCATGGGCGTGTACTTGGCGCGGTTCACTTCAATCCCAGACACCTGCCCCTCTTGCGGCGTGAGGGATACCCTGGCACATGTATACCTGGAGTGTGCCAGGCTGCAGCCCCTAGTCTGGCTCCTCACCAATATTTTATTACGTTTTTGGTTACACTTCTCCCCTCACCTTCTCATTTATGCACTCCCTATCCGTGGCCCCACAAAGTCACGGGATCTCCTGGTCAACCTCCTCCTGGCCCTAGCTAAAATGGCCATCTACAAAACCAGAGTGAGGAGGTTGGCCGATGGAGTCTCCTGTGACTGCGGGGCCTATTTCCGATCTTCGGTCCGTTCACGTATCCGGGCAGAGTTCCTCTGGGCAGCGTCCTCTGACTCCCTTGACGCCTTTGAGGAGCAGTGGGCGCTGTCCGGGGTTCTCTGCTCGGTGTCCCCGTCCGGTTCCCTTCGTTTGACCCTTTGACCGCACTCCTGTCCCTGTTATTTTATTAGTTGTCCCCCGGAATTTTTTGGGTATCTAGGTCCTGTGGATCCCCCTTTTAGGCTGGGGGGGATCCTTTAGCGGTGGACGGGCTTCGCCCGCCCACTTCCCTGATCCCAATAAGACAACTTTTCTATAGCCATCTGGCCTTGCCCTGTCACAATACATAGACACAAATGTTCACAGTGAACCTTCCAGCCCCAGTGAGGATGTGAGTGGTGAGGAGATGCCTCATCTTCCAGTTAGTCAGAGTGAAGTGACCTGGCAGCTGCTGCAGCATCCATATCTCCATCTCAAGTGGATGTAACCATGCACATTCCTGAAGGAAAGTGTAGATCAGAGAAGAGTGTGGTGGAGGCACAAGAAACAGCTGCTGCTGAGTTTAGTTCCTTAAGTCTAGATGATCCAGGACTGTGGATCCACTTGAGCAGTAGCCTGAGGGACTTCCTTGTACTGCATGAGCCACAACAAGTGAGAAACTTCATGTTCCCCAAAGACAATGAAAATAGAAGTTTCCATCCAACACATTACTGGCGTGAAATCCCCAATGGTGACAAAGTGAAGAGGCCATGGCTTATGTACTCAAAAACCCAGAATGCTGCATACTGGTTTTGTTGCAAACTCTGCCAGTCTAATGTTCCAGCCATATTGGATTCTACAGGAACAAAGGACTGGAAAAATCTGGCTAGAAATCTAGCATGCCATAAGAAGGCAGCAAATCACCAGGGAGCATTCCACAGGTGGAAAGAGCTTGAGATGAGACTAAGGTTAAAGACCACCATAGATGATCAGCATCAAGAGAAGATTGCATCAGAGTCTCTTTACTGCCAAATGTTCTGAGAAGGCTCATTGCCATTGTGACAATGCTTGCAACCCAAAACTTAGCACTGCATGGCACTTCAGATCAGCTGTATGTGACAAACAATGGAAATTTCCTTAAAATTGTGGAGCTGATGGCTGAGTTTGATGCTGTACGCCAGGAGTATCTAAGAAGAGTTACCACCCACGTAGTGGTACACACACCACGACCTTGGAAAAACAATTCAAAATGAGATCATAGAGTTACTGGCAAGAAAAGTCAAACAGAAGATTTTGGCAGATCTGAAGTCAGCACGATATTACTCTGTTATTCTGGACTGCACACTTGACGTGAGCCATATGAAACAAATGACTTTAATGGAGAGTTTTGTAACAACAGAACCTAGTGAAAATGTCCCTGCAATGGTGACTGTCATAGAGCATTTTCTAGAATGTATTGACACTGATGATACTACAGGAGCTGGTATGACAAATGTGCTTCTTAAAAAGCTGGAAGATACGGGAATTGTGATAGCTGATATGAGAGGTCAGGGCTACGATAATGGTGCCAACATGAGAGGAAAGAACAGAGGAGTGCAGACACGGATCCGAGAGTTAAACCCTCGAGCGTTTTTTTTTTTTTTTTGTCCCATGCAGTTCTCATTCATTGAACTTGGTGGTCAGTGATGCAGCATCAGCTTTTAGTGAGGCTGCTGAATTTTTTAATGTAATTCAAAGCATCTATGTATTTTTCTCTGCATCAACTCATCAATGGCAAATTTTGAAGCAAAATCTGGGAACATCCTTTCTGACACTGAAACCACTGAGTGCCACCCGATGGGAAAGTCAAGTGGAGGCGATAAAGCCTATCAAACATCAAACTGGGAAGATAGATGATGCCATAGTTGCCATTATGGAGGATAATGCTATGACCAGAACTGTTCATGGGAGAACAGTGGCAGAGGGAAATGGAATCTCCAGAAACATACATAACTTCACATTTCTGTGTGGCTTAGTGTTGTGGCATGACATACTGTTTGAAATAAATGTTGTAAGCAAGAGACTCCAAGGTGTTGACCTTGATATATCTGGAGCAATGGAACAACTGGTTAAAGCAAAGTCATACCTACAGTCTTACTGGTCAGATGAGGAATTTCAAAACGTTCTGAAGAGTGCACAGAAGTTGGCAGAGGAACGCCACACTGAAGCTATTTTCCCACCCATTCAAGAATACAAGAGTCACCGAAGAAGACATTTTGATTATGGGATTATCCCATGCCTCATAAGAGACCCCAAACAATAATTCAAAGTTGAATTCTTTAACCAGGTGCTAGATTGTGCAATACAGTCAGCTGAAGAACATTTCATGCAGCTCAAGGAACACAGCAGTATATTTGGGATGTTGTATGATATTCCAAAATTCCTCACTATAACTGAAGAAGACCTACAGCAGCAATGCAGGGCACTAGAGCCAGTGCTGACACATGATGACATGCGTGATACTGATGCAAGTGATTTAAGTGATGAACTGAAAGCCCTTTCATGATACATTTCAGCAGGATCAACTTCAAAGGCTGTTCTGGAATATATATGCACAAATAAAATGACCACCCTCTTTCCAAATGCTTTTGTTGCTCTGCGCATACTTCTAACACTTCCTGTAACAGTTGCCAGTGGAGAACACAACTTCTCCAAGCTGAAGTTAATAAAAACACATCTACGCTCCACAATGACACAGGAGAGGCTGGTTGGCCTTGCAACCATCTCAATAGAGCATGAGCTGGCCCAGACTGTGGACCTTCAGGAAGCAGTTCAAATCTTTGCAACCAAGAAGGCACGGAAAGCACCACTTTGATTATTTAAACAGATAAAAATACCAGTGTTTATTATGCAGACAAGAAAAGTTACATATGCTGTTCAGGCATTAGAAAGTGAAGTGTTACTTAAAATTTTTGAACAAGGCATTTTAAGTTGTTAGTTCTCCTTTATTGGGGTAGGTAGCAGACCATGAGAGGAGTAGAACAGGAAGAAGGCAGAACGGCGACCTTTCAAAGTTTTGGCCCAAGCGAGGGGGCATGGGAGCGTAATTTGAGCTCCCCGCCTCAGATGTCAAAATGTTGTGGGCTGGCCCTGGTCTAAGTGCACTACCCCATACTGCACTCACTGCTTCCAGTGGGGGAAATCCAGCTCTGAATTGCCTAGCTAATGTGCATGTAAAACCTCAGCCACATCATTGCATTAACATGGGGATTCCCATTCAATATCAGTAAGTTTCCCAGGGGCATGTCTGTTCAGCCAAGTTAACATTAACACATACATTATTTGGGGGGAAGGGTAAAATGTAATTTGGGGTCTGTCTACACTGCAAAGAAAAACCTGTGGCACCCAGTCTAAGAGCCCAGCTCAATTGACTCAGGCTCACAGGGCTCAGGCTGCAGGGCTAAAAATGGAAGCGTAGATGCTCAGGCTGGAGCTGGAGCCTAAGCCTGGGCTCTGAGACCCTCCCCTCTTGTGGGTTTCAGAGCCTGGACTCCAGCAGGAGCCCAAGTCAGTTGACCCAGGCTCTGTCTTAGGTTGACAGGTGTCCAGTTTTCAACCAGAATGCCCAGTTGAAAAGGGACCCTGGTGGCTCCGGTCAGCACAGCCACTAAAAGTCCAGTTGGCCACAGTGGGGCAGGCAGGCTCTGTGACCTATGGGAGCTATGGGGCTGTTGCCTGTGGGTGGGGCAGCACATGGAGCCCCCTGGGCGCCCCTCTGCCTAGGAGCTGGAGGGACATGCTACCACTTCCCGGGAGACACACAGACTTCCTCTGCACCCTGAACCCCCTCCCATGCCCCAACCCCCTGCTCCAGCTCAGAACCCCCTCCCACACCCCACACCCTGCACCCCCTCCCACACCCCAGTCCCCTGCCACAGCCCTGAGCTCCCTCCTGCACGCCAAACCCCTCAGCCCCAACCTCCTGCACCCCAAATCTCTCATCCCTGGCCCTATCCCAGAGCCCAAATGCACAGCCAGAGCCCTCAATCCCTCCCAAATTCCAAACTCCTCAGCTCCACCCCCAGCCCAGAGCTCCCTCCTGAACCCCAAAGCTCTCATCCCCAATCCCACTACAGAGCCCGCACCCCCGCTGGATCTCTCCCCCCTGCACTTCAACCCCCTGCTCCAGCCCTGAGCCCCTCCTGCACCCCAAATGTCTCATCCCTGGCCCCAGCCCAGTGAAACTGAGTGAGTGAGCAAGGGTAGGGGAAAGCAAGCAAGGGAGGGAGGGGGGACAGGACCTCAGAGAAGGGGCAGGACAAGGGCGGGGCCTCAAGGCAGGGGTGAGACAAAGGTGTTTGGTTTTCTGCAATTAGAAGGTTGGCAACCTAGCTCTGAAGTCACACAGGGGTCAATTGGCGTGAGCTGCAAATATATTATACAGAAGACATGCTAGAAAAGAGAACTGCAAAGAGGACAATACAATTTTAAACAGCCTCAGGGGCTGGATCCTATAAGGTGTTGAGGACCATCAACTTCCCTTGACCACAGCTGGACTTAAAGGCACTCAGCATCTAGTAGGATCTGTCCCATATACAGTTGGCTTTAAAAAGAAAAGCATCATTCCAACTGCAACCTATGAAATAACAATTACCCCTCTCCGCCAAAGAATACAGCAATGCAAACTGGTCTACACTGACAAGGTACATCAGCATAGCTACGTTTCTCAGAGACGTAGGTAAGCCAACCTAACCCCTGGTGTAGACAGTGCTAAGTCAACGGAAGAATTCTTCTGTCAGTTTAGCTACCACCTCTTGGGGAAGTGGATCACTTACACCAACGGGAGATCCTATCCCCACACTGTAGTAACTGTCTACACAGAAGTGCTACAGCAGCGCAGCAGCAGCTAGGTCTCTGTAGCATGTTAAGTGTACACAAAGCCTTAATGAGGAAGAGCTCTGTCCCCCATGGGAATGTAGCAGAATAAGCCACGTTACAACACCATAAATGTATAACGTTGTGTCTGTCGGAGGAAATCTGAGATGTTTAGAAAAGGTAAAAGAACGTGTTGTGTAAGGGTCATAGTCACTAAAGATTATTTTAACTGAAGAGATTAAATAAATACAGTCACATCATTCTTGATGGCAAAGTACCACTCACAGGAATCCTCAAAGGAAAATCCACAAGGAGATGCTATATCCCAGTCCTGGGAACAATGACATGCGCCTCTCCAGATCTACTTCAAGGGTTGTCATTCGAGTTCATGCTAGTCAAGAACTAGACCCCTTTCCACTTAGCCCATCTAAACGTTACTGATCTGTATCAATTGTCATTAAATACACAGAAGCAGAATATCAAATTAAAAGATTTTCAGCTCTATTATCCAAAAACACTGATTTACAGCAGAGTCCAGCAGTCAGGGACTAGGACTGCCAGTCACGAGGTCTGAATTAGGAACATAGGCCTGGGTCATTGTTCCGGGCCCCTGCTATCGCAGGCAATCCTGTCATATAATCCCATTCATTAGCTCCTAGTCTCAGCTCTGCCACTGACTTGCAACAGTAAATTGGGCAAGTAATCTACCCTTCCTATGACTCAGTTCCCCATCTGCAGAATAACAATAATGATGGGCTAGCTACTTATGTGACCAAGGGATGAAACGTGTTGAGTGGGATGGTCATGTAGTAGGTGCTCAGATCAGCAGTGTGGCCAGATATCTGACCATCAAGCAAAATAACACTGAAGTTGAAAGAAATTTGTCTACTTAAAAGTTGTAGCGTTAGATGCACCTAAGAGTAAGACTTAGGAATGTGGTTTTAGGAGCTAGTGTGATTGTCTGGTTATTCTGCTCCTTCATGCCATATGTTAGCAAATTGCATAAGCACTTATGGAGGGGATACTTTTACCTTTCTCTCCAGCACCCCCCTACTCACCTTTTTAAACTGGGGCTGGGGGGAATAAACATTACATAACAGTCTAAAGCAGTGAGACTCAGACTGAGACTCGGGAGTCGCAAGTGTCTCTTTAATGTGTCTCCTGCGGCTCTTTGCAGCATGATATTAAAACACTGTGTGATCCGATTATGAACCGATCAGAATGCTTTTACTATGTTATTAACCAACTGAAGAATACTTGGTCAGCCTTTTTGCTATGACAATGATGTATATATTAATAAACAGTAAATGAAACAATGAATTCACACAGCTGTGGCTCTTTTGGGTAACGTTGGTGGCTAATTTGGCTCCTGAAGCACTGAGGTCTGAGTATCACTGGTCTAAAGCAAGGACTGTAAACAGGCTGAATAAAGTCCCTAGGCCCCAATCCTGCGAGATGCCGATTGCAGTCAGTTCCGAGCTTTTCACAGGATCAGGTTCTCACTTTGCATGTCTGAACTCTGCCCCCCCAACCACCACCACCAGTCACTGTTTGTTGACTTTAAGGTGAGTGCTGCTTTGAGAAGGCTCCCAGGATCAGGCCCTTTAGATGTAAGACCACTTGCTAATAAAGGTTCAAACTATGACTCTGCACAGAGAAGTAAGGTGGTGCAAGGCACCCTCTGACACCCCATACAGGAGATAGCAGCATGTGGAGGGACATAGCCTGTGCAGAACTGGTACATTCGTCCTCTACGCAAGTTGGTGGGGTAGGGAGGGGAATGAGAGAGGAAATATGGTTCCAACTCCCAGTCCGGGAAGTAATGGCCAGTGTACCTGCCGCAGTGCTCCATGGGATCTAGCATAGGTTACTTCCCCCTTGAAGAAAGGGAAAACCCAGACTCTGAAAATCACAGTCTTCCTTCTGGTCTGCTCCACAGCCAGCACAACAAAGAACAAAGCCACCATTTAGTCCTAGTTAAGAATACACGGTCAAACCCAGTGAAGTACTAAGCATGTTTTGATTTCAGTGGGACCTGCAAATACAGTGCACAGGCAGCACCTTGCTGGGCTGAATGCATATTTTAATCAATAATAAAAAACAAGCCTAATCTATTATTCAATTCAGCTCCTGCAGTGTCAAGCACAGTATAAGAACTCTGATAGACAAAAAGGCCAATCTGACAGTCAAAAAATGGATGATATTTTTAGGGCACCCACACACATTGACTGTAAAAGGATACTTGGGTGCAGCAGCTCAAGGACCATAACACTGTGTCTTACAGGCTCATAATCATTCTAGAAGGAGACCTAATGGCTTAAGCTCAAAATGCAAACATAAAAGAATCACCCCTGACATCTCTATGGTGAGAGCTTTTATAATGGTATTTCAAGAATAACTGGATTATTTGTTCCAATCTTTAACTGTAACTTGCTCCACTTTTTTCTGTAATTCCCAAGTTTATATTTCTTTTACTTTGCCAACCCCCAGCTCCACACTCTTCTCCTGCCCTAGAATGGGGACACTCAACATCTCTCATGGCCACTGGGCTCCTCCCTTGTGTGGCCTGTTTTATGTCATCCCCTTCTGCTGGGGATGAAGAAGGCATTTCACACTGGTCACCAGGTAGGGCTGGTCTACAGCCTGCTCTTAAAGGCCCCATCTACTCCAACAGCTACAACTGAGTCCCAAGATCCAGATACAACAGTTCAAAGCTACAGTCCAAGTCCATAACTGTTTAAAACCCTGGAGTGTCCAAGACATACCCATAATACTGACACACAGTTCAGTGCTGTCTGTGCTACAACTGTTCAGCATGTGGTAACTGAATTCCTTGGCTCAGTTATAGCTGGAGAGCAGATGGAGCCTTATTCTCCTTTCACTTTGTCACTCAATACCTTGGGAAGCGCAACTCAAGCTCCTCCTGCCACTTCATAAATTCTGGATTTACTTTTCGGGAGGCACTGCTGCCTGAGTGAACTCGGATTTCTGAACTACTGCTGGATGGCCCAGGGGACTAGGATCCTGTCACCTGTATGGCTGGCTCTACTCCATTTCTGGTCGGCTGTGACTAAAAGCCGTTACCTTCCAATGACCATCGGTGGCCTGATGGAACACAGCAGGTAGAATTTTGAAAGAGGCACTGACAGCACCAACTGCTGCTGGGCAGCTTCCCTTCCCTCTGCAGGAAACTCCTCCTTGTGTGTAACTGACAGGCACCCAGTGTGCTGCTCCATCCCCTCCTTGTGTGTAACTGACAGGCACCCAGTGTGCTGCTCCATCCCCTCCTTGTGTGTAACTGACACGCACCCAGTGTGCTGCTCCATCCCCTCCTTGTGTGTAACTGACAGGCACCCAGTGTGCTGCTCCATCCCCTCCTTGTGTGTAACTGACACGCACCCAGTGTGCTGCTCCATCCCCTCCTTGTGTGTAACTGACAGGCACCCAGTGTGCTGCTCCATCCCCTCCTTGTGTGTAACTGACACGCACCCAGTGTGCTGCTCCATCCCCTCCTTGTGTGTAACTGATAGGCACCCAGTGTGCTGCTCCATCCCCTCCTTGTGTGTAACTGACAGGCACCCAGTGTGCTGCTCCATCCCCTCCTTGTGTGTAACTGACAGGCACCCAGTGTGCTGCTCCATCCCCTCCTTGTGTGTAACTGACAGGCACCCAGTGTGCTGCTCCATCCCCTCCTTGTGTGTAACTGACACGCACCCAGTGTGCTGCTCCATCCCCTCCTTGTGTGTAACTGATAGGCACCCAGTGTGCTGCTCCATCCCCTCCTTGTGTGTAACTGACAGGCACCCAGTGTGCTGCTCCATCCCCTCCTTGTGTGTAACTGGCACGCACCCAGTGTGCTGCTCTATCGCCTCCTTGTGTGTAACTGGCACGCACCCAGTGTGCTGCTCCATCCCCTCCTTGTGTGTAACTGACACGCACCCAGTGTGCTGCTCCATCCCCATCTAGTGGTGGCTGGGTTACATATAGAGGTCGATGAGCCTGCTACAGTCTTAGCTAACAGTTGTGTCTTTTAGTTCAGCCAATAGAGGCTGATGCTTTAAGACCCACAGGTCAGTTTCAGTCCCCGCTGCTGCTGACTCAGCCAGGATGCAGCATTATGTGTGCATACCCACTCCAACACAGGGCTCCAAAAATACCCATAACAGCAGATTAACTTTGAAAAAGACATCTTCATCTTCCCTTGTTGCTTGTCCATTGACGACCTTCAGGACTGTTTTTGGTCACCTCCTTTTCTCTCTCGTTATCTCCCCTGATATCTACTACAACCTCTATGAATGACCCTGAGATGTACTTTTCTGGACCAGGCTCTCCCCAGCTGCTCTGTATCTCCCCCACCCCCAGCTCTCTGTCAAATCGCCCACACCATCCCCCGACATCCTCAATCTGTGTCTTTCTGAAAATTTTTCCTTTTGCTCCACTGATGATGGCTCCACAATCCTTCCTGCACCCCAGGCTCCTAATTCTCCTCTCACTCTCCATCTCTCACCTATCCAGTTTCTTGCTATATTGTGGCATTTCTTCCTCTTTTATCTGACTGAATTATCCTCTAGAAGTGATCGTCCTTTAGTCAATTCCAGGACAAGGTAAAATGGAAGGATGGGATACAAAAGCTTTCTACTGCTTGTGCTGTATATGCTGTGTGAATAAACAGAAGTCTTTTGTTTTCAAAACCTCAATATGGCATCTTTCAATGAGGCAGGATGACCAGTGACCATAAAGTAGAAATGGAAATTAAGAGGCTTAACGTCCAAGCCCAGGAAGAAATGACTAGCTCTGATTCCGATTCTTGGTCATTTCGGGGGAGAGAGCTGAGATCTTCTACTCCAATTTCCAAAATATGAGGGAGTAGGAAAACAATATTCCCCGAAATGACCAAGAATCATAAAAGACCCTGCATCAAAAAGTGATGATGAAAAGCTATGCCTAATGTACAAGACAGGTAAGAGACACCAGAGAAGACATTGCATTATGTAGCAACCTGCCATGGGAACAGACTCTGCTGACAAACAGATTCAGGAGATCACACAGTGTAAAGTGCCATCCTGAGCAGACCATACCTCCCTCTGACAGACAAGCAGTCTGTCTCTTCCTTACAATTTGGCAACACTTGTATAGTTTGCCATGCCACTGATAAGAGGAAGCATTGTCTGGTGGTTAGGGCACTAGTCTAGAACTTAGAAAACCTGGGTTCACAGATCTCATGGGTGACCTTGGCACTTATTGCTCAGTGCCTCATATCGCTATTGCACATATGGGGATAACAGCACCACCTTGCCTCATAGAATCATAGACGAGCTTTGGAAGAGATCTCAGGAGGTCATCTAGTCCAACCCCCTGCTCAAAGCAGGACCAACCCCAACTAAATCATCCCAGCCAAGACTTTGTCAAGCTGGGCCTTAAAAACCTCTAAGGATGGTGTGATAAATGGAGGGGGGGGGGAAGGGTAGCTTCCTTTTATGGATAACCAACCAGCCAGTTAGCTATAAAAACCCTCTTGGTAGCTGTTCTCTACTTGCTTTACCTGTAAAGGGTTTAAAAAGCCCATAGGTAAAAAGAAGAGAGTGGACACCTGACCAAAAGAGCCAATGGGAGGGCTAGAATTTTTTTAAAATTGGGAAAAAACTTTCCCTTTGTCTGTCTGTAGTTGTTCTCCAGAGAGAGGAGAGACAGAGCAGGAACAGGGCTAAACGATGCTGTAGGAAACTTTAAACCAGGTATGAAAAATCATCAAATCATACCTAGAAATTGCTTATCTGAAATTGCTTATCTTTGAGAAGGAAGAGACGGTTAGAATCATAGAATCATAGAATATCAGGGTTGGAAGGAACCTCAGGAGGTCATCTAGTCCAACCCCCTGCTCAAAGCAGGGCCAACACCAATTAAATCATCGCAGCCAGGGCTTTGTCAAGTCTGACCTAAAAAACTTCTAAGGAAGGAGATTCCACCACCTCCCTAGGTAACACATTCCAGTGTTTCACCACCCTCCTAGTGAAAAAGTTTTTCCTAATATACAACCTAAACCTCCCCCACTGCAACTTGAGACCATTACTCCTTGTTCTATCATCTGCTACCACTGAGAACAGTCTAGATCCAGCCTCTTTGGAACCCCCTTTCAGGTAGTTGAAAGCAGCTATCAAATCCCCCTCATTCTTCTCTTCTGCAGACTAAACAATCCCAGTTCCCTCAGCCTCTCCTCATAAGTCATGTGTTCCAGTCCCCTAATCATTTTTCAGAGTAGCAGCCGTGTTAGTCTGTATTCGCAAAAAGAAAAGGAGTACTTGTGGCACCTTAGAGACTAACAAATTTATTAGAGCATAAGCTTTCATGAGCTACAGCTCACTTCATCGGATGCATCCGATGCAGTGAGCTGTAGCTCACGAAAGCTTATACTCTAATAAATTTGTTAGTCTATAAGGTGCCACAAGTACTCCTTTTCTTTTTGCTAATCATTTTTGTTGCCCTCCGCTGGACATTTTCCAATTTTTCCACATCCTTCTTGTAGTGTGGGGCCCAAAACTGGACACAGTACTCCAGATGAGGCCTCACCAATGTCGAATAGAGGGGAACGATCACGTCCCTCGATATGCTGGCAATGCCCCTAACTACACATCCCAAAATGCCATTGGCCTTCTTGGCAACAACGGCACACTGTTGACTCATATCCAGCTTCTCGTCCACTGTAACCCTTAAATCCTTTTCTGCAGAACTGCTGCCTAGCCATTCGGTCCCTAGCCTATAGCGGTGCATGGAATTCTTTCGTCCTAAGTGCAGGACTCTGCACTTGTCCTTGTTGAATCTCATCAAATTTCTTTTGGCCCAGTTCTCTAATTTGTCTAGGTCCCTCTGTATCCTATTCCTACCCTCCAGCGTATCTACCTCTCCTCCCACTTTAGTGTCATCTGCAAACTTGCTGAGGGTGCAATCCACGCCATCCTCCAGATCATTTATGAAGATATTGAAGAAAACCGGCCCAAGGACTGACCCTTGGGGAACTCCACTTGATACCAGCTGCCAACTAGACATGGAGTCATTGATCACTACCCGTTGAGCCCGACAATCTAGCCAACTATCTATACACCTTATAGTCCATTCTTTCAGCCCATACTTCTTTAACTTGCTGGCAAGAATACTGTGGGAGACCATGTCAAAAGATTTGCTAAAGTCAAGGAATAACACGTCCACTGCTTTCCCCTCATCCACAGAGCCAGTTATCTCGTCATAGAAGGTAATTAGATTAGTCAGGTATGACTTGCCCTTGGTGAATCCATGCTGACTGGTCCTGATCACTTTCCTCTCCTCTAAGTGCTTCAGAATTGATTCCTTGAGGACCTGCTCCATGATTTTTCCAGGGACTGAGGTGAGGCTGACTGGCCTGTAGTTCCCAGGATCCTCCTTCTTCTCTTTTTTAAAAATGGGCACTACATTAGCTTTTTTCCAGTCGTCCAGGACCTCCCCCAATCACCATGCGTTTTCAAAGATAATGGCCAATGGCTCTGCAATCACATCCGCCAACTCTTTAAGTACTCTCGGATGCAGCACATCCGGCCACATGGACTTGTGCTCGTCCAGCTTTTCTAAATAGTCCTGAACCACTTTTTTCTCCACAGAGGGCGGTCACCTCCTCCCCATGCTGTGCTGCCTGGTGCAGTAGTCTGGGAGCTGACCTTGTTTGTGAAGACAGAGGCAAAAAAAGCATTGAGTACGTTAGCTTTTTCCACATCCTCTGTCACTAAGTTGCCTCCCTCATTCAGTAAGGGGCCCACACTTTCCTTGACTTTCTTCTTGTTGCTAACATACCTGAAGAAACCCTTCTTTTTACTCTTAACATCTCTTGCCAGCTGCAACTCCAGGTGTGATTTGGCCTTCCTGATTTCACTCCTGCATGCCCGAGCAATATTTTTATACTCCTCCCTGGTCATTTGTCCAATCTTCCACTTCTTGTAAGCTGCTTTTTTGTGTTTAAGATCAGCAAGGATTTCACTGTTAAGCCAAGCTGGTCGCCTGCTATATTTACTATTCTTTCTACGCATCGGGATGGTTTGTCCCTGTAACCTCAATAAGGATTCTTTAAAATACAGCCAGCTCTTCTGGACTCCTTTCCCCCTCATGTTATTCTCCCAGGGGATCCTGCCCATCAGTTCCCTGAGGGAGTCAAAGTCTGCTTTTCTGAAGTCCAGGATCTGTATTCTGCTGCTCTCCTTTCTTCCCTGTGTCAGGATCCTGAACTCGACCATCTCATGGCCACTGCCTCCCAGGTTCCCATCCACTTTTGCTTCCCCGACTAATTCTTCCTGGTTTGTGAGCAGCAGGTCAAGAAGAGCTCTGCCCCTAGTTGGTTCCTCCAGCACTTGCACCAGGAAATGGTCCCCTACACTTTCCAAAAACTTCCTGGATTGTCTGTGCACCACTGTATTGCTCTCACAGCAGATATCAGGGTGATTGAAGTCTCCCATGAGAACCAGGGCCTGCGATCTAGTAACTTTCGTGAGTTGCCGGAAGAAAGCCTCGTCCACCTCATCCCCCTGGTCCGGTGGTCTATAGCAGACTCCCACCATGACATCACCCTTATTGCTCACACTTCTAAACTTAATCCAGAGACTCTCAGGTTTTTCTGCAGTTTCATACTTGAGCTCTGAGCAGTCATATTGCTCCCTTACATACAATGCAACTCCCCCACCTTTTCTGCCCTGCCTCTTCTTCCTGAACAGTTTATATCCATCCATGATAGTACTCCAGTCATTTGAGTTATCCCACCAAGTCTCTGTTATTCCAATCACATCATAATTCCTTGACTGCCAGGACCTCTAGGTCTCCCTGCTTGTTTCCCAGGCTTCTTGCATTTGTGTATAGGCACTTGAGATAACTCGCTGATCGTCCCTCTTTCTCAGTCTGAGGCAGGAGCCCTCCCCTCTCATGCGCTCCTGCTCCTGCTTCCTCCCGGTATCCCACTTCCCCACTTACCTCAGAGCTTTGGTCTCCTTCCCCTGGTGAACCTAGTTTAAAGCCCTCCTCACTAGGTTAGCCAGCCTGCTTGCGAAGATGCTCTTCCCTCTCTTCGTTAGGTGGAGCCCATCTCTGCCTAGCAATCTTCCTTCTTGGCGCACCATCCCATGGTCAAAGAATCCAAAGCCTTCTCTCTGACATCACCTGCATAGCCATTTGTTGACTTCCACGATTCGACGGTCTCTACCCAGGCCTTTTCCTTCCACGGGGTTGGTGGAGTGAACCAGGGTTGATTGGGAGATCCTAGAGCAGCCTTGTTCATTCTGCCTCTATCCCACCTCAGTCCCTTCTCCGCATGCTGTCCCCCACTCCTTCTGCTGGCAGGGCACTGGGGCAGTCAGACACAGCTGCTCTACACTGGCTGGGAACTAGCAAGGGGAGCAGCAAGAGCAGAACACAAGAAGCAGCAGCTTGGCTACCTACAATTCCATTGCCAGCGCAGGCTCTAACCTCTGGTGGCCAAGAAGAGAAACTACTGGGAATCCTGCTAGATGCCCAAAATTCCAGCAGAGCTGTGTGGAGATATGACTGGGCTGCCAAAGGTGAATGGGCACTCTGAGTCAGCAGACCATTCTTAACGTAGCTCATCTGGAGCTACTGCCTGCTGCAGCGGAGCTCCCATTCTGTTGGATCTGCTTCTGTAGAGGGATAATTGAAACAACAGCGTAGGTCCGTTTCCCTATGGAAAATATGCACAGAAATATGCACGCAGCAAAGGGAAACTCAAAGGTGGTTGCTCTTTGTGTAAAGACAACTGAGAGGCCATAATCCCAAAGCAAGCTCCAGCAAGGGAGAACAGCAGAATGGGAAAGGGGAGGAAATCTGCCCCAGGGACAAGAGCACCATATGTTTCCAAGCTACTGTTCCCCTTCCCTCACTCAGCTGTGTCTCAAAGGCATGGCAAGAGAGAGAAGCCCATTACCCATCTAAGAGGAGTTCCTCACTGCTTAGCACTCCTCTGATTAGTGCTTGGTTAGACTTTACCTCTCTGTTCCAACAGAGCGGGGAGAGCAACTGGTCAGTGACTGTATGAGAAGAGTAGTCCAGCGGAGTCAGGAAGAAGACAGGCAGAAGGCAGAAAAGTTCTCACGCTTTCTCCACCCCTTGCACTTCTTTCTGCAGACGCTGGGTAGATTTTGACAGCTCTATATGTGTGATACAGGCTCAAAACAAGATGGACAAAGAAAATAATGATGCAAGTTAAGCATCCATTCATTAGCCTAAATTCAATGATTCAGCATTTCTGCTCTTATTAACTTAATAGAACTGGATCCCAGCAGCTCCATGTAGGACTAAGGAGGGTGTAATTCTCCTCTGTTCTTAACAGCATATACACACTCAAAATCTAAATATACTCCATTCATGGGCCTGACTTTGTTGTTGCTCTTTAGCTGATCCCAATAATACATACTGCAGCCTACATTCCTCCCCAAGTTTTGCTGTTCCTTAAGCTTCTTTATCCTAATACCCTCTATCCCAGAAAGGGAGGGACTCTAACCCTTTTTACAGCCTGGCTGAAGCTAATCCGAGCCACCTGTTAACATGGGTCAGCAAACGCTATGCTGCATGTACAGACAGGGCTCCTAAATTTAGGCTGACTTTACAAAGGAGCCTTCAGGGTTCTTGAAACTGCCAGTCTGGTACAGAGGGAAAAGGTAGATTTTAAATGAAGGAATAGTAGTCATGACTGGACTACAGGTATTGAAGGCTATGTGCTGTTTAGGAAAGACAGAAATAAAGGTAAAGGTGGTTGAGTAGCATTGTATATCAATGATGAGGTAGAATGTAAAGAAATAAGAAGCAATGCAATGGATAAGACAGAGTCCGTCTGGGCAAAAATTACATTGGGGAAGATAACTAGTAGAGACTCTCCTATGATAGTGCTTGGGGTGTCCTATAGACCTCCGGGATCTAATTTGGATATGGATAGAGCCCTTTTTAATGTTTTTAATAAAGTAAATACTAATGGAAACTGTGTGATCATGGGAGACTTTCACTTCCCAGATATAGACTGGAGGACCAGTGCTAGTAATAATAATAGGGCTCAGATTTTCCTAGATGCGATAGCTGATGGATTCCTTCATCAAGTAGTTGCTGAACTGACTAGAGGGGATGCCATTTTAGATTTGGTTTTGGTGAGTAGCGAGGACCTCATAGAAGAAATGGTTGTAGGGGATAATCTTGGCTCAAGTGATCATGAGCTAATTCAGTTCAAACTGAACGGAAGGATTAACAAAAATAAATCTGCAACTAGAGTTTTTGATTTCAAAAGGGCTGACTTTCAAAAATTAAGGAAATTAGTTAGGGAAGTGGATTGGACTGAAGAATTTATGGATCTAAAGGTAGAGGAGGCCTGGGATTACTTTAAATCAAAGCTGCAGAAGCTATTGGAAGCCTGTATCCCAAGAAAGGGGAAAAAATTCATAGGCAGGAGTTGTAGACCAAGCTGGATGAGCAAGCATCTTAGACAGGTGATTAAGAAGAAGGAGAAAGCATACAGGGAGTGGAAGATGGGAGGGATCAGCAAGGAAAGCTACCTTATTGAGGTCAGAACATGTAGGGATAAAGTGAGACAGGCTAAAAGTCGAGTCGAGTTGGACCTTGCAAAGGGAATTAAAACCAACAGTAAAAGGTTCTATAGCCATATAAATAAGAAGAAAACTAAGAAAGAAGAAGTGGGGCCGCTAAACACTGAGGATGGAGTGGAGGTTAAAGATAATCTAGGCATGGTCCAATATCTAAACAAATACTTTGCCTCAGTCTTTAATAAGGCTAAAGAGGATCTTAGGGATAATGGTAGCATGACAAATGGGAATGAGAATATGGAGGTAAATATTACCATATCTGAGGTAGAAGCAAAACTCAAACAGCTTAATGGGACTAAATCGGGGGGCCCAGATAATCTTCATCCAAGAATATTAAAGGAATTGGCACATGAAATTGCAAGCCCATTAACAAGAATTTTTAATGAATCTGTAAACTCAGGAGTTGTACCGAATGATTGGAGAATTGCTAACATAGTTCCTATTTTTAAGAAAGGGAAAAAAAGTGATCCGGGTAACTACAGGCCAGTTAGTTTGACATCTGTAGTATGCAAGGTCCTGGAAAAAATTTTGAAGGAGAAATTAGTTAAGGACATTGAAGTCAATGGGAAATGGGACAAAATACAACATGGTTTTACAAAAGGTAGATCGTGCCAAACCAAACTGATCTCCTTTTTTGAAAAAGTAACAGATTTTTTAGATAAAGGAAACACAGTGGATCTAATTTACCTAGATTTCAGTAAGGCATTTGATACCGTACCCCATGGGGAATTATTAGTTAAATTGGAGAAGATGGGGATCAATATGAACATCAAAAGGTGGATAAGGAATTGGTTAAAGGGGAGACTGCAATGGGTCCTACTGAAAGGCGAACTGTCAGGTTGGAGGGAGGTTACCAGTGGAGTTCCTCAGGGATCGGTTTTGGGACCAATCTTATTTAATCTTTTTATTACTGACCTTGGCACAAAAAGTGGGAGTGTGCTAATAAAGTTTGCAGATGATACAAAGCTGGGAGGTATTGACAATTCAGAGAAGGATCGGGATATTATACAGGAGGATCTGGATGACCTTGTAAACTGGAGTAATAGTAATAGGATGAAATTTAATAGTGAGAAGTGTAAGGTTATGCATTTAGGGATTAATAACAAGAATTTTAGTTATAAGCAGGGGACACATCAATTGGAACTAACAGAGGAGGAGAAGGACCTTGGAGTATTGGTTGACCACAGGATGACTATGAGCTGCCAATGTGATATGGCTGTGAAAAAAGCTAATGCGCTTTTGGGATGCATCAGGAGAGGCATTTCCAGTAGGGATAAGGAGGTTTTAGTACCATTATACAAGGCACTGGTGAGACCTCACCTACAATACTGTGTGCAGTTCTGGTCTCCCATGTTTAAAAAGGATGAATTCAAATTGGAGCAGGTACAGAGAAGGGCTACTAGGATGATCCGAGGAATGGAAAACTTGTTTTATGAAAGGAGACTTAAGGAGCTTGGCTTGTTTAGCCTAACTAAAAGAAGGTTGAGGGGAGATATGATTGCTCTCTCTAAATATATCAGAGGGATAAATACAGGAGAGGGAGAGGAATTATTTCAGCTCAGCACCAATGTGGACACAAGAACAAATGGGTATAAACTGGCCACCAGGAAGTTTAGACTTGAAATTAGACGAAGGTTTCTAACCATCAGAGGACTGAAGTTTTGGAATAGCCTTCCAAGGGAAGCAGTGGGGGCAAAAGATTTATCTGGCTTTAAGATTCTACTCGATAAGTTTATGGAGGAGATGGTATGATGGGATAATGTGATTTTGGTAATTAATTGATCTTTAAATATTCAGGGTAAATAGGACTAATCTCCTGAGATGGGATATTAGATGGATGGGATCTGAGTCACCCAGGAAAGAATTTTCTGTAGTATGTGGCTGGTGAATCTTGCCCATATGCTCAGGGTTTAGCTGATTGCCATATTTGGGGTCGGGAAGGAATTTTCCTCCAGGGCAGATTGGAGAGGCCCTGGAGGTTTTTCACCTTCCTCTGTAGCATGGGGCACGGGTCACCTGAGGGAGGATTCTCTGCTCCTTGAAGTCTTTAAACCACGATTTGAGGACTTCAATAGCTCAGACATAGGTGAGGTTTTTCGTAGGAGTGGGTGGGTGAGAATCTGTGGCCTGCATTGTGCAGGAGGTCGGACTAGATGATCAGAATGGTTCCTTCTGACCTTAGTATCTATAAATCTATGACAGTTGAGAGGTATGGCCAGGATAGCCAGCCAGGAAGGAGACACCCTGCCCTGGTTAGTAAAGGAATAGTTGAGTAGTTACAGCACTGGCCTGGGACTCCGGAGACATGGATTAAATTCCCAGTTCTGTCACAGGCTTCCTGATTTTAAGCAAGTTACTTTGTCTCTCGGGTCTGGATCCTCAAAGGTATTTAGATATTTACTTCTGAGGATTGGGGATCTGAATTCAATGGGAATTAGGCACCTAAATACCTTTGTGGCTGCTACTGTACCACACCCCATGGTCATTCAGAATTTTCCTGTACCAATGAAGACAGAACTCAGTCCTCTGGTTCTAAAAGAAGAAGAGGCACCAAAGTGATGCAGCAGGGAGTGGGGCGGATTTGACCTGGGGATGTTGCAGGGGAGTTTCATTGGGGATGGGAGACTTCCCTTGAGGGAAGATACTTGAGCCTGTAACCAGGGGGGGGCTGGGGCAAGGTGACACCTTCTGCCCGGGAAACTGGACAAAGGCTGGAGGAGGAGCTGGGGGGAGGCTGGGTGAGATGGCTGGAGGGGTTTCCAGTTTTGGGAGTTGGCTAGGGAAGAGGAGGGAGCCCCAAGGCTGGGGTCTAATCCCCCTGCCCCCCAGAAGGGCCTGACTAAGGGATCCTGTTTATGCCTGCAAGCTCTGGTTTGAACTGTGTTCCTGTCGTCTCTAATAAACCTTCTGTTCTACTGGCTGGCTGAGAGTCATGGTGGATTGCAGGAAGTGGGAGTGCAGGGCCCTGACTCCCCCTCACGCCATGACAACTGGTGTAGAGGTGGGATCTACTGCACCCTGTGGACAGCGCTTCCTGTAGTAAGTGACTGGGGACCAGTAAACAAAGGGGAATAGACGGGGACAGGAGTGCTGAAGATTCAGAGAGAAGCGGTTTCGGGGGGCGGAGGAACTATGCTTAACCCCTGGGAGCATGTGACCAGCGAGAAGGACTGTTGCAATAATGGGGACCCCCTGGGGACTGCAGCGAGCACTCTCAGTGGTGGAGGAGTCTGCGGCTTGACCCTGGGAGAGAGGTGGTGACCTGGAGAAGGGCTGGAACACTAGGGGTTCCTCCTGGAAACTGTGGGGAGCTGCGAGCACACAGGCCCATGAGTGGCCAGGAGGAGAATGTATAATAAGCGCCTTAAGAGTGACCTGGTCAAGCTGTGCAGGCAGAGGGGGCTGAGCATTGGGAGACTCACCAAAGAACAGCTAATTGCCCAGCTGGAGGAGGAGGATCACTCGGAGGAACAGATCCCTGTCTCCGAGGGAAGAAGCCTGGCAGATGCATGGCAGGCCCCGGTACCTGACCCGGCTGGGAGGGGTCAGACTGCTACTGAGGGCATCCCGAGATCCCTCCTACCTATGCCTAGGGGAGGGGCTGGGAGGAGCCCAGCAAATACCAAGGGCACCTTGACCCCTGCAGCCAGCAGGAAATCCTCCTGGCAGACCTTCCCCTCCCTGGAGCTGAGACAGCTGGAATGGGAGAGGGAGATAAAACTGAGAGAGCTGGAAGATTGAGAGAAGGAGTGAGAGGATCGTGGAAAAGACCAAGAGGACCATGAAAGACAGCGTCAGCATGAGCTGGAGGAGTGGGAAAAGCAGTGGCAGTATAAGATGGAGTTAACCAGGCTGAGAAGCAGTGAGGCCCCAGATGCGGTGAGTGATGGGGGATCCAGGACAGCACTGGCCCAGTGTAAGGAAGGGAAGGACATAGATGAATTCCTGATTGCCTTTGAGATGGCCTGTCAGCTGCACCAGGTTGCCCCTGTAGACAGGTTCCGGTTTCTTACCCCCTTACTGGATCCCAAAGCCATGGCGATGTACAGCCGAATGGAAGGGGCGGAGAAAAGGGGACTATGAACTATACAAAAAGGCCCTGCTATACAAGTTTGGGCTGACTCCCGAGATGAACTGGGAAAGGTTCCGGAGTCAGTATAAAACCCCAGAGGTCACATATCTGCAACTGGCCACCCTCATGGAGGGATATGCCCTCAAGTGGGCAGATGAGGCCCAGACAAAAGAGGATCTGGTTAAACTGATGGTACTGGAGCAACTGTATGAGCGGTGCCCATCTGATCTGAGGTTATGGTTGGAGGACAAAAAGCCAGAGAACCCGCGACATGCAGGGTGGCTGGCCAATGAGTTTGTGAACAGCCCGGTCAAGGGGTGGCAGGGAGGAGTCCCAAAGGAACAGGCCCGCCCTGATGCAGAGAGAGAGTCACCATGGGATCTCTCAAAGGGGGAATATGGAGAACCCCCTACCAAGGGGAACATCCGGCATCAGGACCAACCAACTGGCTCAGGGGGACCAACGGGACAAGAGCTGCTATCACTGTGGCCAGAGAGGCCACATACGAACCCAGTGCCCCAAGCTCAAGGACAGACTGAGCAGACCGAACCCACAAAGGGTTAACTGGGTAGGGACCCAGTCGGAGGAGGAGCAGGCTTCCCAGGCCAGGGGAGTTGACAGCTTTCCAACTGCTCAGGAGGGAGGAGTGCCCCAGACCAGCTCCTCTGGAGGGCTGGATGCTCCAGACTCAAGGTTCTCAGTTTACAGAGTGGGCGTGGGGCTGTCCCTATGGAGCGAGTTCCTTGTTCCCTGGAAGGTGGATGGGAGGAAGGTCAATGGATACTGGGACACAGGCGCTGAGGTGACACTCATAGACTTTAAGGTCAGAAGGGACCATTATGATCATCTAGTCTGACCTCCTGCACAACGCAGGCCACAGAATCTCACCCACCCACTCCTGCAATAAACCTCTCACCTACATCTGAGCTATTGAAGTCTTCAAATCATGGTTTAAAGACTTCAAGGTGCAGAGAATCCTCCAGCAAGTGACCCGTGCCCCACACTGCAAGGGAAGGTGAAAAACCTCCAGGGCCTCTTCCAATCTGCCCTGAAGGAAAATTCCTTCCCAACCCCAAATATGGCAATCAGCTGAACCCTGAGCACATGGGCAAGATTCACCAGCCAGATACCCAGGAAATAATTCTCTGTAGTAACTCAGATCCCACCCCATCTAACATCCCATCACAGGCCATTGGGCCTATTTACCATGAATAGTTAAAGATCAATTAATTGCCAAAATCATGTTATCCCATCATACCATCTCCTCCAAAAACTTATCGAGTTTAATCTTGAAGCCAGATAGGTCTTTTGCCCCCACTGCTTACCTTGGAAGGCTGTTCCAGAACTTCACTCCTCTGACGGTTAGAAACCTTTGTCTAATTTCAAGTCTAAACTTCCTGATGGCCAGTTTATATCCATCTGTTATTGCGTCCATATTGGTACTGAGCTTAAATAATTCCTGTCCCTCCCTGGTATTTATCCCTCTGATATATTTATAGAGAGCAATCATATCTCCCCTCAGCCTTCTTTTGGTTAGGCTAAACAAGCTACGCTCCTTGAGTGTCCTTTCATAAGACAGGTTTTCTATTCCTCCGATCATCCTAGTAGCCCTTCTCTGTACCTGTTCCAATTTGAATTCATCCTTCTTAAACATGGGAGACCAGAACTGCACACAATATTCCAGATGAGGTCTCACCAGTGCCTTGTATAACGGTACAAACACCTCCTTATCTCTACTGGAAATACCTTGCCTGATGCATCCCAAGACCGCATTAGTTTTTTTCACAGCCATATCACATTGGCGGCTCATAGTCATCCTGTGGTCAACCAATACTCCAAGGTCCTTCTCCTCCTCTGTTAGTTCCAATTGATGTGTCCCCTGCTTATAACTAAAATTCTTGTTATTAATCCCTAAATGCATAACCTTACACTTCTCACTATTAAATTTCATCCTATTACTATTACTCCAGTTTACAAGGTCATCCAGATCTTCCTGTATGATATCCCAGTCCTTCTCTGAATTGTCAATACCTCCCAGCTTTGTATCATCTGCAAACTTTATTAGCACACTCCCACTTTTTGTGCCAAGATCAGTAATAAAAAGATTAAATAAGATTGGTCCCAAAACCGATCCCTGAGGAACTCCACTGGTAACCTCCCTCCAGCCTGACAGTTCACCTTTCAATATGACCCGCTATAATCTCCCCTTTAACCAGTTCCTTATCCGCCTTTCAATTTTCATATTGATCCCCATCTTTTCCAATTTAACTAATAATTCCCCATGGGGCACTGTATCAAATGCCTTACTAAAATCGAGGTAAATTAGATCCACTGTGTTTCCTTTGTCTAAAAAATCTGTTATCTTCTCAAAGAAGCAGATCAGGTTGGTTTGGCACGATCTACCTTTTGTAAAACCATGTTGTATTTTGTCCCAATTACTATTGACCTCAATGTCCTTTACTACTTTCTCCGTCAAAATTTTTTCCAAGACCTTGCATACTACAGATGTCAAACTAACTGGCCTGTAGTTACCCGGATCACTTTTTTTTCCTTTCTTAAAAATAGGAACTATGTTAGCAATTCTCCAGTCATATGGTACAACCCCTGAGTTTACAGATTCATTAAAAATGCTTGCTAATGGTCTTGCAATTTCATGTGCCAGTTCCTTTAATATTCTCGGATGAAGATTATCTGGGCCCCCCAATTTGGCTTCTATCTTGGATGGGTAATATCTACCTTGGATGGGTAATATCTACCTCCATATCCTCATTCCCATTTGTTATGCTACCATTATCCCTAAGCTCCTCATTGGCCTCATTAAAAACTGAGGCAAAGTATTTGTTTAGATATTGGGCCATGCCTAGATTATCCTTAACCTCCACTCCATCCTCAGTGTTTAGCGATCCCACCTCTTCTTTCCTTTTTTTTTTTTATTTATATGGCTATAGAACCTTTTACTATTGGTTTTAATTCCCTTTGCAAGGTTCAACTCTACATGACTTTTAGCCTTTCTCACTTTATCTCTACATGCTGGCCTGGCCCGAGGTGGTGGCCCCAGATCTGGTGGTGCCCAAAACCTACCTGACCCTGATGGGTGTGGGTGGGACCCCATTCAAGGTACCCATGGCGAGGGTACATCTGAAATGGGGGGCCAAGGAGGGCCCCAAGGACGTGGGGGTACACCACCATTTGCCCAGTGAGATGTTGATGGGGGGTAACCTGGAGGACTGGCCAAGCAACCCACAAGGCACCCTGGTTGTGACCCATAGCCAGAACTGATGAGGGGCACTACGCCCTGACCACGGGAAAGGTACCTTACCAGAGGCACAGGACCCCACCCCGGTGGGGAGGGAGTGCCCAGGGACACGGCTCAGAGAGGCTGAGGCCTCAGACCAAGCCGGCGAGGGGGAGCAGGTCCCATCCCTTCCCCAGCTGCTGAGTTCGAGGCCAAGTTGCAGAAAGATCCCTCCTTGCGGAAGCTAAGGGACCTGGCCGACCTCAGTGAGGTACAGACCATGGAGAGAGGTTGACGGGAGAGTTTCCTATGGGAAAGGGGATTCCTGTACCGAGAATGGGCTCCCCCCAGGGGAAGTGGAGTTGTGGGGGTTCTGGAGGAAGCTGGTGGTCCCCCATAAGTATCGCCACAAGCTACTGTACCTGGCCCATGACATCCCCCTCTCAGGGCACCAGGGAATCCAGCGCACCAGGAAGAGGTTGCTACAGAACTTTTACTGGCCTGGGGTCTTTACAACTGTCCAATAGTATTCCCAATCCTGTGACCCCTTCAGAGGGTGGGGAAGGCCGGGACAAGGGGAAAGCGGCTTTGACACCTTTGCCCATCATAGAGGAGCCTTTCCAGAAGGTGGCTATGGACATAGTGGGGCCTCTCAGCAAGATGACCCAGTAGCGGAAGAAATACATTCTGGTGGTGATAGATTTCGCCACCTGCTATCCCAAAGCAGTGCCCTTATCGTCCATCAAAGCAGACACCATGGCAGATGCACTGCTGGCCATTTTCAGCAGAGTGGGGTTCCCCAGGGAAGTCTTGAAACCCTGCCACTTCAGCTAAAGGAGTATCAGCCTCTGACAACAGATAAGCAATTCTGAATCCAGCCAGTAAAGATCAGGGCCCAAGTTCTAATTAATTTACATCACATTGAAATTAATGGGTGTAAATCAGCATGGACTTTGGTCCATAGTATAGAATATCCAGCTCTTTCTCTGAGTACAGAACAGGTCATGGGTGTGATCTTGCCCATAAACACACAATGAATTCTCATTCTTTCCTCCTCTTTACCCTGGAATAAACCATCCCTCTGGAGTAATTGGTTAATTTGCTGTTCCCATTTTATTTTGCTGGAGAGTGCATTAGCAGATTTGTTAAAAATTTTAACCAAGATGTTATCAAACAATTTCATTCAGCTAGACAACCTTATGTTCAGATTTAAACAGCAGTATCATAGTTCCTGCCTAGAAATCACCTGCTTAGTTGTAATAATCATACAAGAGGCATTGTAAAAGCAGCTACAAATATTAACAAAGGAGCCACAGAAATTCCATGACTCTTCTCTTTTCCCCCCCTCACTAACAGTTATATGGCTGACTGCCAGTGGCAGATTTGACTTAGGCAAAGTATTTGTTTAGTTAGTGGGGCCCCATGCTCAGCTTCATTTTTGGGGCCTCTTTTTGGGACCCAGCCAAGAAAAAGAATATTCTCTCTTATCTCCCCCACCCCCATTTTTTATTCTTTTTTTCTTCATCCTCCTCCTATATTTAATAGGAAGTAAATGAAAATAAAGTGAGGTACCTTGATTGTTCTTGTAGTCTAACTTATTTTTCCACAGGCCACTTAAAAATCGTGGAGGGTCTCGGCGGATCACTTAATGATCTTTCCAAATATTGTTTGTACCGTTAGCTTACGATTGTAAAGCGCTTTGGATAAGAGTGCTTTATTAAAAAAATGTAAAAAAAAACATTGAGGTGCGGGGTCTGGCCAGGACTTAGGGTGCAGGAGGAGGCTCAGGGCTGGGGGAGCGGGGTCTGGGAGGAAGTTAGGGTGCAGGAGGGGGCTCAGGGCTGGGACAGGGGGTTGAAGTATGGAGCGCTTACCTGGGGCAGCTCCTATTTGGTGTGAGGGGTGCACATGGGGATGTAGAGGGGTGTGTGTGCAGGACTCAGGGTGGGCAGGGGATGTGGGGGGGTTGCAGGAGTCAGGGAGGGCAGGGGGCTGGCGGTGTGTGAGAAGGGTGCAGGAGTCAGGGCTGGGAGTGTGTGAGGGGGTGCAGGAGTCAGGGAGGGCAGGGGGTTGGGGGGGTGTGAAGGTGGTGCAGGAGTCAGGGCAGGTGGCTGGGGCTGGGGGCTGGAGTCGTGGGGGTGTTCCCAGCCCCCTGCCCTGAGCGGCTCACGGCAGGGAGATGGGGGGAGTATGTGTAGGGGGGAGTGCGGGGTCCCCACTTTGCTCTGCCCCGCTCCGATTCCAACCCCTTTCCCAAGGCCCCGTCCCCGCCTCTTCTCCACCTCCTCCCCCAAGTGTGCTGCGGCCCGGCCCCTCCCTCTCCCTCCCAGAGTGCCCGGGGCAACCTGAGCGCCAGCAAACAGCTGTTTGGCAGCAGGGGGGAGTGCTGGGAGGGAGGGGGAGGGGGAGGGGCAGGGGCAGGAATATGGCACGCTTGAGGGAGGAGGCGGGGAAGGAGGAAGCTTGGCTGCTGGTGTGGGCGGAGCCTGCAGCAGGAGCCCCAGGACCCGGCAAGATCAAGCTTCTGCCCCCGGAGATGCCCTGCCCTGGGAGCCCCTGTCGTTGGGGGGTCCCATGCCAGGGCACCCTGTGTTTCTCTATAAATCCGCCTCTGCTGACTGCTGTTTAAATCAAACCCTGCAATCTGGGATGCATGACCCGCCACCTCTACATTCCAGTCCCTCCAATATTTTACAATTTATTACTGTCAAGCTGTAATTTACTAAAGAAATAAACTCTGTCATAGCTGAGATTACTAATTAGGGCTCTCAGATTACATCATCCTGTTATTCCTTTTTATTAAACCTCCGTTCTCATCTGACAGTGATATGGATCAGAAAGCATCAGAAATACAATGCCAATAGCATTTCCCTCTCAAGTTCCATTACAATGCTGAAATTTCATGACTTCCTGGAATACCTATAATTAATATCTAAACCCATTTCTAAATATTTTAATATTCCTTTCCCTTTCACAGATCTCTGCTCTTCAGGCTTTCTAACATGCATCAAGTTCTCTTTTATTTAAAGCCATTTATTTCTGGCATGATTAAAACCAGCTGAAACTTGGAATATGTTTGTTAGGTTTTGAATGTTTCAAACCTCTCATTACTCTAACTTCTTTGGGAAGGAGAGGAAACTAAACAAATAAGAAGGTGCTTTAGGATTGGATGCAAATGTCAGTAGATTGGGCCATGGAAGCAGCAAAACTCTGTAGGGTGAACTCTAGCAGAGCCTAATCCAAAGCCCATTGAGGTCTATGGAAAGACTCCTAAACCAAGATCCTAATATGCATTTAGACACCTAACTCCCACTGATTTCAACAGGAGTTAGAGATCTAAATACCTCTGAGTATCTGGGCCCCACTGACTTCAATGAGTATTAGATCTGGTCCAAAGTTTCCTACAGTGGGAGGGGATTAAGAAAGGAAATAGAGCTTGTAGTGTATTAGATCTACTGAGGCAAGAGCCATCAGAATGGGCTGCTCCTCCATGGGACATCACTGCTCCCTGGCACCATGGACTTTGAAGCCGTTGTGCTGCTACTGCCTTGGATCCCTTGCCCAGAGAGAACCCAGTGGGACATACTTATCCAAGCTGTATTAAGTTCTGAATGGATTTCCACCTGGAAATCTAGCAGATTTCCATTGGAAGGTAACTGCTCCTTTGCTCCACCACCATACAGCATGGAGAGGCATTCACAGGGTGTTAAGAGGTGGAGAACTGAGCCACAGAGGTGGATCTACATCCATTCTACATAGGCAAAAAGAGATTTGCCTACAGAAGCAGAGGACTCTGATGTATTTTTATTAGGGTGAGAATACATAGGTACAGTGCCTTGCATCAGCTGCTTTGAACCAGTATATGGAGCTCTAATGGAATATTTGTACCAGTGTCACTGGGATGGGGTCACATTCCCCTAATAAGGTACTCACAAAAGCAACAGATTCACTTCATCATCATGAATATATAGAAAAAGAAGTGGTTGAGAAATGGAAATACCACATTGGATCAGAGCACTGAGCCACCCAGTTCAAAGTCGTACTTGTGGCACCTTAGAGACTAACAAATTTATTAGAGCATAAGCTTTCGTGAGCTACAGCTCACTTCATCGGATGCATTAAGGTGCCACAAGTACTCCTTTTCTTTTTGAGAATACAGACTAACACGGCTGCTACTCTGAAACCAGTTCAAAGTCCTGTTTCTCATGGTGGCCCGTACCAATTGCTTTGTGACAGAAACCTGTAGTGGACAGTTACTGAATAACCTGTCCATAAGAGAAATTTTTTCCTGACCCCTAGCAATTGGTTTATGCCCTGAAGCATGAAAGTTTACAATTCTTAAAATATTTTAGCCTCTCTAATTAACTGAGGCTATTCTCCTTATCCATATAAAAATCTGATCTTTTTATAATCCTATGGGTTAGAGATTGGGAAATGAGGCACAGAAAAGATAATGCTAAAATGTTCCAAAGTGACCTCTGCTTTTGGACACGCAACTTGAGCCACTTAAGGCCTGGAACCACTCAGCACCCAGCACTCCTCCTAAAGGCAACAGGGGCTCTAGGTGCACAGACTTTCGGAAAACAGGCCCAGGGCCTCTGAACCTGAACACCCAACACCGCAGGCCACTCTGGAATATTTTAGCCTAAGCACCTCACCCAAAGTCACCCAGCACATAAGTGGCAGAGCTGGGAGCAGAACCCCTTCTCCTCACAACTAGCCCCATGCCCTAAAATAAGGTGAGAGCATGCCCCCTAGGGGAGGAAGCGCTGTGATGTTTCCCTTGTAGGGTTTCCTCCATATTCTTCTTCCAGGGCGTGGGGTTTGCCTCCAGCCTGATTCTACAGAGGCAGCTGAAGGTAAAAAATCCATTACAATCTACATACCACACAGACTATGCTGACAGCTTGTGCCACACACTCTCAAAGAAACTGCGGAACCACCTGATCAACATCCTCTACAGCAAACAGGGAAAGATTAAGAGTGAGCTCTCAAAACTGGATACTCTCATGAAGAACCAACCTTCCACACAAACTTCCTCGTGGATGGACTTTACAAAAACTAGACAAGCCATTTACAACACACACTTTGCTTCTCTACAAAAGAAAAAGGACAATAAACTATCTAAACTACTACATGCCACAAGGGGCCACAACAGTGGTTCCCATAACCCACCCAGCAATATTGTTAATCTATCCAACTATACTCTTAGCCCAGCAGAAGAATCTGGCCTATCTCGGGGCCTCTCCTTTTGCCCCTCCACCCCCACGAACATGATACAGTTCTGTGGTGACCTAGAATCCTATTTTTGACATCTCCGACTCAAGGAATATTTCCAACATACCTCTGATCAACATATTAACCCACAGAGACCTTCCTACCAAAACTACAAAAAGAAGGATTCTGGGTGGACTCCTCCTGAAGGTCGAAACAGCAGCCTAGACTTCTACATCAAGTGCTTCCGCCGACGTGCACGGGCTGAAATTGTGGAAAAGCAGCATCACTTGCCCCATAACCTCAGCCGTGCAGAACACAATGCCATCCATAGCCTCAGAAACAACACTGACATCATAATCAAAAAGGCTAACAAAGGAGGTGCTGTCGTCATCATGAATAGGTCAGAATATGAACAAGAGGCTACTAGGCAGCTCTCCAACACCACTTTCTACAAGCCATTACCCTCTGATCCCACTGACAGTTACCAAAAGAAACTACAACATTTGCTCAAGAAACTCCCTGAAAAAGCACAAGAACAAATCCACACAGACACACCCTTGGAACCCCGACCTGGGGTATTCTATCTGCTACTCAAGATCCATAAATCTGGAAATCCTGGATGCCCCATCATCTTAGGCATTGGCACCCTGACAGCAGGATTGTCTGGCTATGTAGACTCCCTCCTCAGGCCCTACGCTACCAGCACTCCCACCTATCTTCGAGACACCACTGACTTCCTGAGGAAACTACAATCCATTGGTGATCTTCCTAAAAACACCATCCTAGCCACTATGGATGTAGAAGCCTCTACACCAACATTCCACACAAAGATGGACTACAAGCCGTCAGGAACAGTATCCTCGATAATGTCATGGCTAACCTGGTGGCTGAACTTTGTGACTTTGTCCTCACCCATAACTATTTCACATTTGGGGACAATGTATACTTTCAAATCAGCGGCACTGCAATGGGTACCCGCATGGCCCCACAGTATGCCAACATTTTTATGGCTGACTTAGCACAACGCTTCCTCAGCTCTCGTCCCCTAATGCCCCTACTCTACTTGCGCTACATTGATGACATCTTCATCATCTGGACCCATGGAAAAGAACCCTTGAGGAATTCCACCAGGATTTCAACAATTTCCATCCCACCATCAACCTCAGCCTGGACCAGTCCACACAAGAGATCCACTTCCTGGACACTACGGTGCTAATACACGATGGTCACATAAACACCACCCTATATCGGAAACCTACTGACCGCTATTCCTACCTACATGCCTCTAGCTTTCATCCAGATCACACCACACGATCCATTGTCTACAGCCAAGCTCTATGATATAACCGCATTTGCTCCAACCCCTCAGACAGAGGCAAACACCTACAAGATCTCTATCATGCATTCCTACAACTACAATACCCACCTGCTGAAGTGAAGAAACAGATTGACAGAGCCAGAAGTGTACCCAGAAGTCACCTACTACAGGATAGGCCCAACAAAGAAAATAACAGAACGCCACTAGCCATCACCTTCAGCCCCCAACTAAGACCTCTCCAACGAATCATCAAGGATCTACAACCTATCCTGAAGGACGACCCATCACTCTCACAGATCTTGGGAGACAGGCCAGTCCTTGCTTACAGACAGCCCCCCAATCTGAAGCAAATACTCACCAGCAACCACACACCACACAACAGAACCACTAACCCAGGAACCTATCCTTGCAACAAAGCCCGTTGCCAACTCTGTCCACATGTCTATTCAGGGGACACCATCATAGGGCCTAATCACATCAGCCACACTATCAGAGGCTCGTTCACCTGCGCATCTACTAATGTGATATATGCCATCATGTGCCAGCAATGCCCCTCTGCTATGTACATTGGTCAAACTGGACAGTCTCTACGTAAAAGAATGAATGGACACAAATCAGATGTCAAGAATTATAACATTCAAAAACCAGTCGGAGAACACTTCAATCTCTCCGGTCACTCGATTACAGACCTGAGGGTGGCTATCCTTCAACAAAAAAACTTCAAAAACAGACTCCAATGAGAGACTGCTGAATTGGAATTAATTTGCAAACTGGATACAATTAATTTAGGCTTGAATAGAGACTGAGAATGGATAAGTCATTACACAAAGTAAAACTATTTCCCCATGTTATTTCTCCCCCCTACCCCACCCCACCCCCCACTGTTCCTCAGATGTTCTTGTTAACTGCTGGAAATAGCCTACCTTGCTTGTCACCATGAAAGGTTTTCCTCCTTTCCCCTCCCTGCTGCTGGTGATGGCTCATTTTAAGTGATCACTCTCCTTACAGTGTGTATGATAAACCCATTGTTTCATGTTCTCTATGTGTGTATATAAATCTCCCCACTGTATTTTCCACCAAATGCATCCGATGAAGTGAGCTGTAGCTCACGAAAGCTTATGCTCAAATAAATTTGTTAGTCTCTAAGGTGCCACAAGTACTCCTTTTCTTTTTGCGAATACAGTCTAACATGGCTGCTACTCTGAAACCTGTCTGAAACCCTAGCACACAATCCCCTGGAGATTAACAGGAACCTTGTGGATCTATTGCATGGTGGCCCTGTGCACCTAACCCAACTTCGAGGGCCCTTGCAGCTTACCCGAGCTCTATGGGCTCCCTCCTCCTGCAGCAACCCTTTAAAGTGGGTTCCCTGGAGGGGAAAGGACACCCCAGGAGTGTTAATACAGCAGGACATCCTATCAACATGAGTGCAGAATACCTAGGGGTGGAGGGGAGGGAACAATACATGTGAGCCCCAATGCACCTTCCTCACCCCCTTCCTACTCTAGGATCTCTGAGACTGAACTGAGCTATCCGGGGGAGAGGCCACTGCTTTCCCTCGCAGCTTTCCATGGTGAGGGTCCTAGTCACACACATCTATTACGATCAGGCACCCCTGGGTCTTCAAACTTGTTACCAACAACCCCTCCCTTGGCCGGCCAGCATGCCGAAACATTAACCGCCGCCACGTCTGTGCCCGTGCACAAGTTGGGGTAGGGGATATATCCATCCAGATCCAGACCCTGCCTGGAGCTGTGGGCTGAGAACCTCCCTGGCAACCCCTGCAGAGCAGGGCCCGGCTCCCCAGAGCTCTGCCCACTCCCCCAGTCTCTGTGCTGAGTCCCCCAGGCTTCCCCTGCAGAGCTGGGCACGGCTCCCTGGAGCTCTGCCCCCCGTCTCTGCACTGAGCCCTCCCTCATATCCCATGGAGAGTGGGGCTCAGCTCCCCGGAGCTCTGCCTCCCATCTCTGCGCTGAGCCCTCCCTGGTATCCCCTGCAGAGTGGGGCCCGGCTCCCTGTCTCCGCGCTGAGCCCTCCCACGGGGGACGTTGTTGGACACTTACATGCTCAGTCCCTCTTGCTGCAGCCTGTTTAACAGCCCCACCAGCACCACAGCCTCACCCTCTCTGGCCGCCAGCCCTGGCTGTTACGCTCGTTCCCGTAGCAACCAGGGCCTGCCAGGCCTCCAGCAGGGAGCTGTAACCGCAGGCCCTGGGCTCCATGGCAACTGTAGGGACGCCTGCAAGGGCCATGGCCCAAGGGAGGAGGTGGAGGCTGGTGCTTGGGGCCCTGCAGGAGAGGACAGCTTCTTAAGGGGCCCTCTACCCATTGTATTTGATTGTCATGAATGGAGGTTATAGGGAGGGGAGGGGAGGGCTGGATTAACCTTTTGTGGGCCCCAGATCCAAACATATTTGTGGGCCCCTATGTAGTCACTGGGGGCTCCGAGTGTGGGCCTGGTGTGGCCGGGCCATTGGTGCCCTAGTACACCCTGTACTGAATCTCAGAGACATTTTTCATTTTGATCACACACCTCTACATGACTATCTGCATTGCCATACCCAGGCCCCTCAGCCCCCAGTTTTTCTCACTGAGCTGTACACCCATGTGCATTTACCAGTGTCCACAGTGAGCAGAACTTTCATAGTGATCAGGGAAACTCCCCACAGATTTATTTCTTTCCTCATTCAGACCTTCTATAGCCATGTCTCCAGTACCACCCTATGTCACCAGTCACCATATGTGGTCCTAGTCTCAGCTCAAAGTTCCAAAGCCACAGATACCTGATCAATTCTGACAAATCCCTTCCCCAGCGCCCATCCTGCCATTTGAGCAAGCCACTTGCAAACACCATTTCCCCAAAGTGAGGACTTAGCTCTTGGGAATCTGAAGACACCAGCCTTTCTCCCACTGCTCCCATCTACGTGCTAGTCTACTACCTGATCACCACTACCTCTCCCTATACTTGTTTCCTTTTTACTTTGGACATGCTCCCCAACCAGCTAGGGCTATTTTCCCGCTGCAAGCCTGACCTGCTTCCTCCTTTCCCGCTCCCCTTGACATTCCTTTCCTACTGGTGACCTCCGTTCCTTGAGGTTAACTCCAGTTTCTTTATCTGCTGTAGCTTAATGGCCCCCAGTAGTCACAAAGCCACCTGCAGCTTCTCTGGCTATAGCCATGGGGCCAATTGCCAGAGGCCAGCCTTAGATAGCTGCAGCTACTAGTCAAGGAAGGGGTGGCTATTCCAAGGCTGTGCATTCTTGAACCTTGCAACGGCGGCACCAGGGACTCTAAATCCTCAGCTCTGGCCCTAGGCAGCTGCAGACTCTGCAGTTATGCACTTCCCTCCTCTAGGCCATGGCTTTATGTACCTGAGATGCCCATCACCTGCAGCAGAGGCCACCAATTCCCACCCACCCCTCAGCTAGCATGTAGTCGTGCAGAAAGTGCAGCCTGAATGATTTTGGAGATTGGCGTGCCTGGAGGTTCTCATTCCTGAGCAGCAGCTCTGCAACAAGCTCACATGGCCCCCCTCCGCTGTGGGACCAGGACCCTGTGAAGACAATGGAGTTACCCTATGTATAACCAGTTCTGTCCAAGGCCTCTTGAAGTGAGTGGGAGTCTTTTTGTTGTCTTTAATGGGTTGTGTATAGAAGCAAAGGACCCCATTCTAGACTCTAGGAGCAAAGTGCATTCTATGATGCACTCGTTTACTATTGTAACAGAAAGGCCTCACATTACCGAGTGAATAAGCAACACCTCCTACAGCACCTAACTTTTTCTGAGAGGCTTCCCATCCAATTACTAAATGTAAACCTGCTTTCCTTACAAGGGCTGAAAATATCAGGTAGTATGGTTACAAAAGCAAGGCCCCTCTGAATTCAGTGAGAATTTTGGATGTGCACAGAACACAGACAGGACTGGTTCCCACATGGTTATAGAACTGCAGTAAAGTGGAACAATTTTCAGTTTGTGTGATTGGAGAATATCTGGATCCATATTATAAGACTGCCCTACAAAAATGAGGAAAAGCTGAGGTGTCTTTATTATTCTTTTGTTCCACTCTTCATTTCTATGGGGAATTTGCCAATGCAATATTACTGTCTTCCTTTTAAACAAAATTTAAAAAAAAATGGTAATGGCTGTTGAAAATAGCAATTCCAGTCTTAGTGAGCACTGGGAAGACCCCAGCATTTGTTGCTCAATTTTATCCTACTTTTTCTACAGCAAATTACAGTGGATCAGCATATTTGATTTGGAGAAATGAAGTAACAGTTGCCCAAATTGAGCTTGAGCCCTCCTGAATTTTGAGGGTGTTCAAATCTGGAAAACAGGTGCTAGATTCCCTTTCTGAATATTAGATAAATCTGGAAAGGAAAAGTCAATTTCTACTTTCATGACTCAGAAGTGGAAATCCTCCTGTACTGTATCTGAAGTTGCCCAGGTCCTCCTCCCCGCCCTTACTTTTCATTTTAACTTCTGGTGGGATCCACATACCTCCCTTCTTAGGCTTCAGATAGAGAGTTGCACTGTCCATTTAGGTTTCAGAGTAGCAGTCGTGTTAGTCTGTATTCGCAAAAAGAAAAGCAGTACTTGTGGCACCTTAGAGACTAACAAATTTATTAGAGCATAAGCTTTCGTGAGCTACAGCTCACTTCATCGGATGCATTTGGTGGAAAAAACAGAGGAGAGATTTATATACACACACAGAGAACATGAAACAATGGGTTTATCATATGCACTGTAAGGAGAGTGATCAGTTAAGATAAGCCATCACCAGCAGCGGGGGGGGGGGGGGAAAGGAGGAAAACCTTTCATGGTGACAAGCAAGGTAGGCTAATTCCAGCAGTTAACAAGAATATCAGAGGAACAGTGGGGGGTGGGGTGGGGGGGGGAGAAATACCATGGGGAAATAGTTTTACTTTGTGTAATGACTCATCCATTCCCAGTCTCTATTCAAGCCTAAGTTAATTGTATCCAGTTTGCAAATTAATTCCAATTCAGCAGTCTCTCGGAGTCTGTTTTTGAAGCTTTTTTGTTGAAGGATAGCCACTCTTAGGTCTGTAATCGAGTGACCAGAGAGATTGAAGTGTTCTCCAACTGGTTTTTGAATGTTATAATTCTTGACGTCTGATTTGTGTCCATTCATTCTTTTACGTAGAGACTGTCCAGTTTGGCCAATGTACATGGCAGAGGGGCATTGCTGGCACATGATGGCATATATCACATTGGTAGATGCACAGGTGAACGAGCCTCTGATAGTGTGGCTGATGTGATTAGGCCCTATGATGGTATCCCCTGAATAAATATGTGGACAGGGTTGGCAACGGGCTTTGTTGCAAGGATAGGTTCCTGGGTTAGTGGTTCTGTTGTGTGGTGTGTGGTTGCTGGTGAGTATTTGCTTCAGATTGGGGGGCTGTCTGTAAGCAAGGACTGGCCTGTCTCCCAAGATCTGTCAGAGTGATGGGTCGTCCTTCAGGATAGGTTATAGATCCTTGATGATGCGTTGGAGAGGTTTTAGTTGGGGGCTGAAGGTGATGGCTAGTGGCGTTCTGTTATTTTCTTTGTTGGGCCTGTCCTGTAGTAGGTGACTTCTGGGTACTCTTCTGGCTCTGTCAATCTGTTTCTTCACTTCAGCAGGTTGGTATTGTAGTTGTAGGAATGCATGATAGAGATCTTGTAGGTGTTTGTCTCTGTCTGACGGGTTGGAGCAAATGCGGTTATATCGTAGAGCTTGGCTGTAGACAATGGATCGAGTGGTATGATCTGGATGAAAGCTAGAGGCATGTAGGTAGGAATAGCGGTCAGTAGGTTTCTGATATAGGGTGGTGTTTATGTGACCATCGCTTATTAGCACCGTAGTGTCCAGGAAGTGGATCTCTTGTGTGGACTGGTCCAGGCTGAGGTTGATGGTGGGATGGAAATTGTTGAAATCCTGGTGGAATTCCTCAAGGGCTTCTTTTCCATGGGTCCAGATGATGAAGATGTCATCAATGTAGCGCAAGTAGAGTAGGGGCATTAGGGGACGAGAGCTGAGGAAGCGTTGTTCTAAGTCAGCCATAAAAATGTTGGCATACTGTGGGGCCATGCCGGTACCCATCGCAGTGCCGCTGATTTGAAGGTATACATTGTCCCCAAATGTGAAATAGTTATGGGTGAGGACAAAGTCACAAAGTTCAGCCACCAGGTTAGCCGTGACAGTATCAGGGATACTGTTCCTGACGGCTTGTAGTCCATCTTTGTGTGGAATGTTGGTGTAGAGGCTTCTACATCCATAGTGGCTAGGATGGTGTTTTTAGGAAGATCACCAATGGACTGTAGTTTCCTCAGGAAGTCAGTGGTGTCTCGAAGATAGCTGGGAGTGCTGGTAACGAAGGGCCTGAGGAGGGAGTCTACATAGCCAGACAATCCTGCTGTCAGGGTGCCAATGCCTGAGATGATGGGGCGTCCAGGATTTCCAGGTTTATGAATCTTGGGTAGCAGATAGAATACCCCAGGTCGGGGATCTAGGGGTGTGTCTGTGCGGATTTGTTCTTGTGCTTTTTCAGGGAGTTTCTTGAGCAAATGCTCAAGAAACTAAATGCTGTCCATTTAGTCCACCCTGTTCCTTCTTTGGGGGCTGCCAGGCAAGGTCACACCAACATCGTTAATCCAGTCTGGGGAAGTCTTCTGAGGGTGATATCTGGGCCAAAGCCTTCTACTCCTTGGGCATACATGTTCCCCATTCACAGTGCCACCCCCTTCTAGCAGCCAGCTCTCCATTCACAACTAGCTGAGGTACATGGGGTCTCACAGCTTTCCCACTCCCTCCCCCTCCCTTTCCTGTTGATAGTGGCCAAGGGAATGCTGGGAAATGTAGTTCCTTCCCTGTTCCAGGGCCAGAGTAGCAGCCATGTTAGTCTGTATTCACAAAAAGAAAAGGAGTACTTTTGGCACCTTAGAGACTAAAAAATTTATTTGAGCATAAGCTTTCGCATCCAATGAAGTGAGCTGTAGCTCACGAAAGCTTATGCTCAAATAAATTTGTTAATCTCTAAGGTGCCACAAGTACTCCTTTTCTTTTTGTTCCAGCGCCGGCACTATAGGCAGGGAACTGGCCAAGAAACTACAATTCCCAGGGCCCCGGGGGGTTCTCAGCTCCCATGCTGGATCCCCGCTGCTCCGAGGATCCATTTCTGCAGTGCTGCCAGAGGGGAGGAAGTGAATGTTATGAGCCCCCTTCTGAGCTTGGGCCCGGCGCTAGGGCGCCATTGGCGCCGTGGTAAATCCAATACTGGGAGGGAGACTGTGCACAGGGGGCTGGACTAAGTGACCTCCTGGGGTCCCTGCCAGCTCTGTGCTTCTTTGGATGACAGCAGAGCCTGAGGCCCCGCTGTGCACACACCAAGTAAGAGACAGCCCCTGGCCCTAAGAGCAGATACTGCTCTACATGGAGATCCAGTGACTTGCCCCAGCTGAGAAAGGGAGTCTGTGCCAGATCCGGGGCTTACACCCAGAGCTGCTGAATCCCAGCCCAGCGCCTGAGCTATGAGAATTTTATTTCCCTTCACATATCAGATGGTGATGGATGCTCTCAGTGCTTTAGCATGGTCCCACTGGTGATACATGGCAGCTGGAGAAGACTGACTATAAGACCCCAAGCCAAGACACACACACACAGGCCAGAATCACCTTCTCCCATCTTGTCCTGTGGGTCTCAGAGATTGCAACACCACATCCAGGCGTAACATTGACAAAATAAACAAAATCATGGGGCTACCCAACAGGACTGAAGGAATTCTGCAAGTCCAGGATCCAACCTTGTGTAAGATTCAGGAGCCAATAGCTATCATGCCCAAAACATATGATATTCCCTTATTGGAATTTGTTAGGTATTAGACAAATAATAGCCTTTTACTATTTACTGAAGTTCTCGTTGCTATCCATCAGGCTGGCTTTTATAGGTGTTGCATGAAGAGTGGTTTGTGGTTTTTTAGACAAACTGATGGATTTTGAAAGTAAAATGCTGCCAGGATCCAGTCTAACCGTTTAAAGGAAATCCAAGAGGAGACATGAAGCTCACAGTGTTCCTTCCACATAGGAAAGAATATACTGAGCATTTTCTACTCAGGAGACATGAAACAAATGCCTATCTGTGAATAACTCACCTTTCATTCCTTGTGGAGGCTGCTATTTTCCTCCATGAATCCTCCCACTAGCAATCACAGTTTTAATGTCCTGAGCACAACATCTCCAAATTTCTGACCAGGCCTTTGGAACAACCCACGAGACTACTCTCCAGCTAATCAATCATTAGTATGTGCTGTAACAGGACTTTGGGAGCTCAATTAGTGCCAGGCAGATATGCATTCAGTGCAGACAGGATCACTAAAGCTCAAAGGGCTAACCTATAATTTTGAGGAAGGGTGCTTCAGAAACAAAATCTCCAACACAAGCTAAAACAGAATCTCTATTCACTGTTAGCAGTACCAGGCCTCTGCCACAGTGTTTAGCAGTTCCAATTCCATCCATTAAAGCAGGGATGGGCAAACTACGGCCTGGAACTTTTATTGCATACTGCTGTTTTGCTGGATTCACTCAGTATTTGCACATAAAGCCCTTGGACTTGCATAGGGGTTTTGTATATTCTGCCAGCAGTGTTTAATTTCTGGAAAAAATCATTTCAGAGTAGATTATTTTTGCAGCTGACAAACATTTGAGGGAAGGAGTATATTGTGCCTCCAAAAGGAGACCTAGTATATTGGTGGGACACACTTGTTCAGGTGCCTGGCTGTCAGCATTGCTCCCCTTATGTCCTGAAGGGCCACATCCAGCCCTTCAGTTGATTTAATCTGGCCCTCGAGTTCCTGCTGAGGAGTGGGGTCCAGGGCTTGCCCCGCTCCACACAGCTCCCAGAAGCAGCAGCACGTCCCCCACTCTGGCTTCTACGTGTAGGGGCAGCCAGGGGACTTGGCACGCTGCCCCTGCTGCAAGTACTGCCCCCGCAGCTCCCATTGGCTGGGAAACACGGCCAATGGGAACTGCAGGGGCAGCACCTGCAGATGGGGCAGCACGCAGAACCACCTGGCATAAGAAGCCAGAGTGGGGACATGCCACTGCTTGCAGGAGCAGCTTGAGGTAAGTGCCACCTGCAGCCTGCACCCCTGACTCCCTCCCTCTGCCCCAACCCCCAGCCCCAGCCCTAGCCCTGATCCCCCCTCCTGCCCTCTGAACCCCTCGGTCCAACCCTCCTGCACCCCTGCCCAAGTCCAGAGCCCCCTCTCACACACTGAACTCCTCATTTCTGGCCCCACCCCAGAGCCCGCACCCCCAGCTGGAGCCCTCACCTCCTTCTGCACCCCAACCCCCAATTTTGAGACCATTCATGGCCCGCCATACAATTTCCATATCCAGATGTGGCCCTCGGGCCAAAAAGTTTGCTCACCCCTGCATTAAAGGGTTGCTGCACAGATGTAAACTGACCAGTGTGATACTATGTTAAGTTTTGAAATTCATCATAAAAATTAAATCCTTCTGAACATCCCTCCCCCACCCCAACCCTGTACAGCCCACAGGGCCCAATCCCTAAAAACATGAGTCTAGATTGTTCGAGCTAAAGGGCTAAACCATTTGCTTAGAGCAGTACTCCCAGAACTGTGAGCCATTGCTGTCTGTGTGGCTCATCACATATGCATGAGGGAGCCATGAGTGCTTGGGAAAAAATTTTAATCCATCTGCCTGCTTTTGTTTTCTCAATTAAGAGACTATTAAACTAGGCTTAAAAAATCTCCTGCATTTTATTTATAGAGTGTGCATCTTACACTCCTACTACAGCTGCTAGGGCTGAGAGCCTCTCTGTGCCCTGGGTCTCCAGCAAAGAGCTTCCCTGCTGGGGGAAGCATTCAGCAGGAAACCTCTCTGCAGCAAACCCCCTGCTGGAGCAAAGGGCAAAGAGAGGCTCCCACCTATGCCAGCTGCAGCACCAGCAGATCGAGGAAGGGGAATGAAAGGGAGACAGGTGCATCTTTGTAATGGAATGGTTTTTACCAAGTGCTAAGCCTACAATGTAGCATATGCTCAAGTGAAGAAGATTGTAATCAAGTTGGATGGAAAAAGAAGAAAAGCAGACAATACGATGATGGGTACATTTTGTGGCTCATATCCAGAACTAGTGGATAGAAGAAGTTAAGAAGAGTCAATATTTTGCACAGCAGCTTGATTAATCCACAATGATAGCATCAGAACCCAAGGGGAGCATGGTCATGCTTAGTGGTTGGAGCAGCGCCTGTTAAGTTTACTTGTCAGAGTGGTGGCAGTTGGCAGAGGTCAAGAGGAGAGTTGGAACAAGGCAAGAGTAGGGCTGGGAGCTCAGCTGGAGCAAGAGCAGGACTAGGGACAAGGCTGGACTAGGAAAAGAGCAGGGCTGGAGCAGGTTAGGGGTGGCGGAGCCTGGAACCACTATCAAGCAGAGGAGAGTTCCAAGCCATGACATGACATTGAGCAGACTGAACTGGTATGGCTCCTGTGAGGTTTATATGCCTGTCCTGAGTGTCACCAGACCAGCTGCTGGCTTGTGGATTGGCTGGAACCTAACACAGGAATGACTCATCCCTGCATGTGACTCAGTCAGGCTCCAGTTCATGACTCATCCCCTCACACAGCCCACATGGTTCAGTTTCTGTGTCAGGAGATTTGTCCAAGCAGGTAGAGTAATTGAAGAACTTTTATTTAAACAGTCCCATTCTTCTCACTAAAATCTTAGGCTGTGTCTGAGCATGCCAAAAAATCTACATTTTCAAATTATAGTTTTAAGAACCCAGAGTAGATTATATTATGTAAACAAACCATTTATAGCTGAACAAATGTGCAAAACCATCCAAACTCTAGTGTCTCTCTTGAATATGGTGGCCTGAATTTTTGAATCTAATGTCTTGAATTGGTTAAAAAACCACAGTATTTGGCTGTGAAGAGCCATGGCGCTAAAAAATTTGGAAGCAACGAGGTTAGAGGCAATAGCAGACTCACAAAGCTTCAGACTTGTTTTTGCCACTAGAGGGAGACAAACAGCCATACCATTTTAGCATGGGTTACACCTCTAAGCCTACCCTGATGCTTTTATTAGTTCAGATTGGGAAGCAAAGCCAATCTCCAGTCTAGAGCCTTATTCCACTCAGGGAAAGGTCATAGAAATCAGAGGAGAAGTGAAGTATCCTATGTCAAGAAAGCTGCATAGGACCCCTTAAAATTAAATAGAAGATAGGGTGGTTATTTGCTCTTTCCCTACAGAGGACTTTTATTGCATACTGCTGTTTTGCTGGATTCACTCAGTATTTGCACATAAAGCCCTTGGACTTGCATAGGGGTTTTGTATATTCTGCCAGCAGTGTTTAATTTCTGGAAAAAATCATTTCAGAGTAGATTATTTTTGCAGCTGACAAGCATTTGAGGGAAGGAGTATATTGTGCCTCCAAAAGAAGACCTAGTATATTGGTGGGACACAGTTGTGCAGGTGCCTGGCTGTCAGCATTGCTCCCCCTCTGTCCTGGCAGTTGGTATTGAATGAGTAGAGAGTTCCTGATGCACCAGCTGTACCCAGTACATTCTGTACCTATTTTATTCTTGTTCTGCAGTTCTCACTAGACAGGGAATGGCAAATTTGTAAGCTCTGCGTAATCTATTTCAAGGCAGATGTAGGCCTGAAATTAAAAAAAAAAAAAAAAGTCCAGATCTGAACACTATGCAGTTTGGCAATGTGAACCTTATTAGTATTTATCACAGTATCTCCTAGAGTCCCCATTGCCGAGAGAATGGCAGCCTTTAATCCCTTCCAGAAATTTTCATTATAATCATCAACTGTAGGCATAGCAGCAAACCTCTCTTGAAAATACTGCTGAAGTTTCCCCCAAGTCACTATATCTTGAAGGTACTTGATGCTGAATTCCTTTCATACTGATTTTGCCTGCTTATGGTGTCTTCAGGCAATCTGGAAATTCATGATAGATCTAACAAGGCAATGGTCTGTCCAACAGTCATCAATTCCATGCATGGCCCTCGGTGATGCAGACATTCTTCTGATCTCGAGCTCTGACAATAACATAGTCAAGAAGGTGTTAATGCCTGGAGTGAGGGTTTCTCCAGGTGTTCTTATACATTCTCTCAGCATGTGCTAAGTCCATTGGCTATATTACTCGCCATTACCAAGATTGGTTTGATGAGACTGATGCTGAGATTCAGGGATTGCTCGACCAGAAAAGAAAAGCTCATTGCATATGGCAAAATGACATATTACACCAGCAGAAGAAAGAGTCATACAAGCAACTCAAGGCTGAAGCCCAAAGGAAAATCTGCGACATGAAAAATGGTAGCAAGAAAAGGCCAAGGAGATTGAGCTTTACACTGATAAACATGACCTGAGGAGGTTTTTTCAGGCAATAAGGGCCATTTACAGTCCATGCTCCCATGATCCCACACCACTCTGAGCCCAAGACATGTCAACGTATTTTAAGGACAGTGAAGCCATCAAAGTCAGATGGAAGTGCATTTTGAGTTATTCTTGAACCGCGAGTCAGCTGTCTATATTGCCACAATGGCAATATACAAAAACCTGTAGGAGAACACTTCAACCTCCCTGGACACATAATAGCAGATTTAAAACCTGCAGCAAAAAACCTTCAGGACCAGACTTCAAAGAGAAACTGCTGAGCTTCAGTTCATTTGCAAATTTGACACCATCAGCTCGGGATTAAACAAAGACTGTGACTGGCTAGCCAACTACAAAAGCAGTTTCTCCTCCCTTGGTGTTCACACCTCAACTGCTAGAAGAGGGCCTCATCCTCCCTGATTGAACTAACCTTGTTATCCCTAGCCTGATTCTTGCTTGCATATTTATACCTGCCTCTGGAAATTCTACTACATGCATCTGATGAAGTGGATATTCACCCATGAAGTTTATGCTCCAATACATCTGTTAGTCTATAAGGTGCCACAGGACTCTTACAAACTTAGATGTTTCTCACCACAGGCTGGCTGGCTGCTCTTCAGCCAGGCTCTTCCCTTTGATCAGCACTTCAGTTGCTTGGTGGTGGTGTCTGTAGATGGAGGTGGAAGAGAGAGAGCATAGGAAACGTCTCTCCCTTTTATCCTGTTCTTTCTTCCCTCTTGGCCTTGCCCCCGCCCCTTCAGAGTCAGTCCCAAACTGACCAATAGTTTGGGGGATAGGGAAGGGGGATGACTCACTCAAGAGTCCAACAGATCCTTTGTTGCTGCTTAGGCCAGTGTCCTTTCTTCCTGTGAGACTGGGCTGGGTTTGTCCTATACATTCCCTGATGAGATGTGAACTGCCCCTCTGCTCCTAGAGAGTTTTGCCTGGGCTTGTTTTAAGCCATGAGGACACATTTTCAGCCTCATAACTATATACATGAATTTACAACCTATAACATTACTATAACAACAATGCTCAGTGCATCATGAGCCTTCCAAAGATACCTGACATGACAAACTTTGCATTGGATACCACATAATCATATTATAAGGATGAACAAGGGGGTGCTGGGTGTTCCCCTGAGGTACAGAGTGTCACACTGGTATAATGAGAAGATTCCGGAAGACTTGAGAAATGTCAACATTGCTACAATCTTTAAGAAAGGAGATGAGTTGGAGTGTGGAAATTATTGAGGCATTGCTTTGCCATCTACAGCAGGGAAAATGTTTGCCTGTATCCTCTTAAACCGATTACTTCCCCTTGCTGAGGAAATATTGCTGAAATCTCAGTGCAGTTTTAGATCATCCCGCAGGACAACCAACATGAACTTTATTGCCTGACAAATCCAGGAAAAGTCTTGGGAGCAAAATCAAGATCTGTACATGGCCTTCCTTGATTTGACAAAGGCTTTCGACTCCATCAATTGGGAAGTCCCGTGGAAAGTGCTGGCCAGATTTGGCAGCCCTCTAACATTTATTAAGATCCTAAGGCTTCTTCATGATCAGATGACTGCCACTGTTCTTTGTACTGGAAACAGACACTTTCATCATCAAAACTGGGGTTAAGCAAGGATTTGGTATTGCAACCAACCCTGTTCTCCATCTATTTAGCAGTCATTTTGGTCCTTGTTAAAGACCACCTCCTCAATGCAGTTGACATTCAATACAGAATGGATGGGCGGCTTTTTTTATCTTTGTCGTCTCCACTCAAAGTCTAAAGTCCTCAGGGTGTCCATTACTGATCTTCAGTATGCTGATGTCTGTGTCATCCTCATGCACATTGAGACTGACCTTCAGTCCACACTGGATTTTTTTGCACAAGCTTACCAACGCCTAGGACTCGCACTCAATATTGAGAAGACTAAAGTGCTTCATCAGCCTGCTTCAGGCCTTGCACATGACCGATCTCAAATCGCCATCAAGGGACAGACTTTGGAGACAGTTGAGCACTTCTGCTATCTTGGTAGCCATCTTTCACAAAAATCGACAGTGAGATCCAGCACAGGGTTTTCCTTTGGGAAATTGCTCCAACAGACCATGATCTACTGCAGGACACCAAGATCCAGGTCTTTAAAACAATTGTTATTTCTACACTCCTCATTGATGTGAAATCTGGGTGACCTATCGACAGCACTTCAAGATTCTGTAGAGGTAACACCAACAATGCCTCCCAAAGATCCTTCACATCAAGTGGGAAGATCACTACGCTAACACCAGCATCCTCACTGAAACCAATGTCACCAGCTTTGAAGCAATGATCCTCATGCGCCAACTCCGCTGGGTTGGACATTGTGTGTAAATGCCAGATTCTCACCTCCCAAAACAAGTCCTCTACTCTCAGCTCAGAAATCCCATGGTGGTCAGAGGAAACGCTACAAAGACACACTGAAAGCGTATCTCAAGAAAAATGATGTGAACATCACAAGCTAAGAGGAGCAAGTTACCAACCAAACTCAATGGTGCCACGTCCTCCATCAGGCAGTGGCCCACTTCAAGGAGAAGTGCCTTGCCCTCAAAGCCGAAAAGAGAGAGAGAAGGAAGGAAAAAAGAAAGACCAGAAAGTGTCTGTACCTACTGTGGGCAGATCTATGGTGCCAGGATTGGACTCCTGAGTCATCTTAGGCCTCACTGTAAATCAGTTGTAGAGATCATCCTTGAATCGAGGGATCACCAATGAGTATGAGTCTGAGAGGCCCCACTGTGCTCAGTGGCGTACAAATACAGAGTAAAAAGAAAAGGAGTACTTGTGGCACCTTAGAGACTAACAAATTTATTAGTGCATAAGCTTTCGTGAGCTACAAAGCTTATGCACTAATAAATTTGTTAGTCTCTAAGGTGCCACAAGTACTCCTTTTCTTTTTGCGAATACAGACTAACACAGCTGCTACTCTGAAACTTGTCTAAATACAGAGTAAGAATGCCTTCCATAAAGAACCCACTATCCAAATAGACATGGCTGCAAAGGGTGGGAAGGGAAAGAGGGGCAGAGAAAAGGGAGGTCCCTGGGCCGAGGTCATGCCACAGATCACATGGAGAGCTGAGCCTAGAACTCAGGTTTCCACATTTCTCCTCTGAGCTCTCAAGCCTCAGTACTTGGAACCTAAATCTCAAGCACACTCATCTCATGGAGAGGCATGGAGCTACAGGTCTGAATTTCACAGCTGGGGCCCATCTGTAATGTAATGACTGTTGGCTCCGTCTATAGAAGTACAGAGAGAAGCAAGGGGGAGAAATTAGGACACATCCATGGCCAGGGACACCAAACCGTGCTGATATGCTGGCCAAGCTCTCCCTTCCAATTTTGGTGGAAAGCAGAGATAGCAGCCACTACTACAGGTTTATTACTCTACAGCTGGAGTAAGCAGTCTCCCAAACCCCAGGGAGATCCCAACCCTCATCACTCTGCATCACACACACAAACAAAGACGTGTATAAGTTGTTGGCAATGGGCAGCAATATCAGTGCTTCCCAGTTTAATCTTCCCAATGCTGGAGAGAAAGCGAAGTATATCTTAGCCTGCCCACTCAGCAACACCTCTGTGGAGAAGATGGGCTTTACCCCATGCTCAGAAAATTAGCAACCTTGATCAGTGATGGCTTCCTGGGGGCATGAGATCTACATGCAGAGACTCCTCCCCAGGAATAGGTAGCCCGCAGCCCTCAGGACCATCCATTGCAAGAGAACCACCTGGTTAATCTCTAAAAGGTGTTTGCCCTGTGTCAAACTAGTCCTGTAATTGAGCCTGCTTGTCAAGATCCCAGCGATAGCAGGGAGTGTTACAAGTCAGGACTGGAGCAGTGGGGGATTTGCACTAGCCCAAGGCAGGCTCTGTGAAAAATGGGATATCAGTAACTCCTTCTCAGAGCAGACTGACCAGAACATGTCAGAATGGCAAACAGCTGTGACAAAGTTGGGGATTTTTGTAGTGTTTTACAATGAATAGTGTGTGCACTCCTCAGTTTCCCTGTGTGCTGCATGTTTAACAAAGTGGTGGGAAAGGGTTTGTTGTTGCAGGGGACCAGGTGTGACCTCACCTAACTGCCGGGACCCCTGGACAACGACGTGGAAATGGGGTATCCTAGCAACTGATGACCAAGAGCCTCAGCCCAGCTTGGAAGGCAGCCAGTTCTGGCCCGTAGGAGGACAAAGGGTTGAGGAGAGAGGACCCCGGTGACCTGATCAACCAGTTCCAGCCAGAGGGGAAACAAAGGACAGAGGAGAGAGGGCCCCAGTGACCTGTTTACCTGGGATGGGAGACAAAGGAGGGGGGAGGAGCTGTTGGGGGAGATGATATAGGATGATCAGCTGGAAGCAGAGGGCTGCTGGACTGGGGAGAGAGAGCAGCCAGAGCCCACCTGGATGCAGGATAGACTTAGATGTACTGTGCGGAAGGAGGCCAGGCCTCAAGGCCCAGAGAGTTTCCTGTGCTGGGTTCAGATGCTCAATAAACCCTCCTGTTTGACGCTGGCTGAGAGTCACTCCAGTCTAGAGATCATTCCCTCTGGGTGTGGAGGCCCCTGGGGTCCAGAGTGAGTGGACTCCCTGAGGGGGCCCATGGCGAGAGACAGGTGTGCTGAAGGCTCAGAGAGGTGCGGTTCCAGGAGGCGGAGGGGCCTACGGCTTAACCCCCGAGAGAGGGTTGGACCCCCAAGAAGGGCTGTCACACTGAAGGGCATTCCTCCCAGGGACCATACAGAGCCGAGAGACAGCACAAGTCCTGTGAGTCCATGACAACAGCTCAGCACATATTCTGGTTTGGACCTGATTCACTGTTCATTTCGGGGGGCAAGAAATATACATGGGAGGGTGGAGCACACATGTGAGTCTTCCATACAACAGAGGGCATGTCCACACTGCAGGCAGAGGTGCTGTAGCCATTGGCATGGGCATGCCTGTGCTACCTTGCTCAGGGAAGAGATCACAGCACAGGCCCCACATACAGGCCCATGCCAGCCCCTGGGTACATATTCACAATACTAGCCCACACCAGAGTCCATGCCACCACAGTTTCACTGCTATTTCAGCCACATCAGCTAGAGTAAAGCTGGCACAGGCATGCCTCCCCAAGAAGTAAGCACACCTCTGATTGCAATGTAGACATAACCGTATGTGCCATCATCACTCCAGGGCTTGCAGCCAACCCCTGCTGGGTCCCTGGTCAGGGGCACAAAACGAAAGGGGTTTGTTTGGCTGTCACTAGGCAAGGCACCACCTTCAGCACTGTTGCTCCAGAACAGCAGGCAAGTCACTGGCGGCAAATGAAAGCAATAGCCTCACCCATCAGGCCTACTGTGCCTACAGTAGGGAGCCCTCCCCAACTAGTTCCTGGCCCCGCCAGGATTCTCACACAGTGTGGGAGCTAAGGCTTGGCTTCCCTCCCAGCTGGGCCCCAACTGCTCTAGGCACTCCTCTTTAAGACCCTCCTTCCAAGCCTGATACCTAGTGCAGGTGAAATGAGGCAGGGCTGACTGAGCCCACAGCAGCTTATTAACCCTTGGCTGGCCAGTACAGGGTTTGTATACTGCATTACACAGTGATACAGATACTGGGCTCTCCTCACTGCTGGCCCAGGTGCCAGCATTACAGCTGCCATCATCTTACTGGGGTGTCCATCCCTGGGAGGCATACTGTGCTTGGCGACTAGCACAGGCTGGTGGAGATGGGCCAGATTGATACACATGATTTGGGGAGGCCAGTTTGGACTGAATGCAACAGCTAAACCAGGAGGAGCTGGAGCCAGAATTAGCTAGATTTGAACATATGCCATAGTCACCCAAGGACGCTTACACTGATACAAGGCAGTAAGCTTCCTGCACCTGATCATGCTGGTGACTTCAATGGGGATTAGGATTGAGTCCCCAGTATCAATTAATTAAAGTGCCTCCATGCACACCCCCAACCACACCCCCTGTTGACATTCAGAGCGACCCACAGCCAGATTCACACGCTCTTCACACTAGGGGTTCTTCATCTCCATTGTAGTGGGTTTGGCTGGGATATGTTACACCACGGGAGATCACATCAGTCCCCTTGGTGCCACTAGGGCAAAGTTTGGTGGTGACACAAAGGTATGTCTTTGATGCATTGCAGTTACACAGCAGGCTCACACTGTGCAAGTGCATGCAAAGCTAATCGCTGGCTTCCTCCTTTGTCATGATACACAACCTTCTGCAGTGATGAGTCCAATGTACAGGAAATGAGCCTGGCATGAAATAATTGCAAACATCACCAAAACCTGCTGAAGTGAAAAACAAACATAGTTGGACCAATTAGCCATTAGATGTCCCACTGAATAACAAAGCACAAAAGTAATGGTCCTTTTCCTCCAATATTGCCATCATTTTTGTTTTATTTATTAAAAAAAATCTTAGCCCCTTTGTAAAAGGGTTTTTCCTGTCAGATGCTCTCCTGTGTGCAATGCAATACAGGAGATTACACTGATTTTTGCCTGGCACTTTATGCACAACAATGTGGTTGGGCTGTCTCCCTACATTCCATGCTGGGAGTCAATTTGATTTCTTCACTGTGTGTTTACTTTACATTGCATTTGGTTCTTGCTCTTGTTCATAGTAATACAATTATATGGGCCATTTTTTAGTCAGCACTGTTAGAAAATATTGCTCCTTAGAAGGCTTTGACATGGCCTGCATAGACATGTGACTGAACAGGGGTCTGTTATCCTGTTTTCGCTATACTGCCCAAATGGAGTGGAGGTCCCTGTGCCCTGCTACCATTTTGTGTTTCCGTTCAGACAGAAAGTTACACCCCAGTGAGGGTTTTCACTCCTCTGTTTCTCCATGAATCTGGGCACTATCGCCCTAGGTTTCACTTTCACTTATAATACAGAGAAACCCCACCAAAAATTCAAATAAACTTTGATGATTAAAAGAAATGGAAAAGGTACAAACCTCAAGAGGCAAAAAGTAGTTCAAGAGCCACTCTTACCTGTCACCCACTGAGTAAAGCAGCAAGAGCAGCACCTGCCTGAAGCCTCTGCCACATGTGGCTGCAGAACAAGATGGGAAAGGGACCCAGATGGGCACATTTGTTGTGCTTGGCTTCGGTCCCATTCAGCAAGGTGCTCAAGCAAGTGCCTTACTTTAAGCATAGGGGCAGTGCCATGGAGATCAATGGCTAGTACCTTGCTGAACTGGGGCCAAATGCATGTCACCACAACTCCTTATAGTGACTGGCCCCAAAGACAACAGGCCCAATCTAAAGATGGTATGTCAAAGAAAAGACCCTCATTGACAGAAGTGGGTGCCAGATCAGGCTGTATTACTGCCTGCTACTTATTGACAACTCCAGTTAGCTCAGGTAACATTGCTTGTGTTTTCCAGGCCACTCCAAAGCCCATGGAAGTCAATGGAAAGACTCCAATGGGCCCCGGGTGCTGAACTTATCTGGTTCATTCCCTCATTGACAGCCCAGGTTGTTTCCGTGAATGTAGCCCCAATTAGAGTTCTGTGCAGCACTGTTGACCAGCTCTGTGGTTCTGGAGCATGGAAATTTTAGGAAAGAAAGATGAAAAGGGATGGAAAGGAGAACAGCAATAATAACTGGGGAAAAAACAAAACATGAGCACACATGTTTCAAACTGAGCCTGCATGAGAGCCTTGCATGATTAAACAGTGATTACAGCGGATGCAGAGCACTTGGGGTGCTTTATAATTGTTGCTGTGAAAAGCCTGTTTTATTTATCACTTGTAAAGCACTCAAGGAGAAATGGCTTGTTTTTCTACCATTGCACTGCAGCCGGGTGCGGTACTCCATGGCAAACATACACAGCAGGTTATATGGATAATCCATATACTTCCTTTCTCCTTCTAAATCAGTTTCCAAGCTGTCACCAGGTGAGTGCTATCACTTAAAAACTGTGGTCGGTGGGAGGGCATAAGTAACAGTTTCTAACTCATCTGATAACTACATACCCCAATTTGTTTAAAATTATATATGTGACACACTTTACCTTGGGGGAGCGCCCTGTAACCCCTATATTCCTTATTTATATATAATTCTGATCTTGCATATAAAGCATGCCATGTAAGGTATCGGGGGAAAGAATAGTGACTTTCAGGAGATCATAACCTATCTAAATATGTGTATCATTAGTGCATATGAAGTTACGAGATTGTGTTGTATGGCTGTCAGTAAAACATTCTGTAAATTGGGGAATTGGCCAGACATTAGCTCCCCAGAGACAACAGCAAGGAAAGTAACCAATGCCCGGGTGGGTGTCAAACAACCATCAACAGCCATTGTCCAGCAAGGGAGCTACAATTCAATGACTCACTTGCACAAGGCCACACCAGAGGAATTGCTCAACCTTGCCTGGGGACTTAGCAATGCCCCCCAGATATGCCAGGACTTGTGTACTCCATGGACTCAGGGTATAAAACAGAACACAGGGGCCCCATGCTTGGCCTTTCTCCTTCCCCCAACTACACTGCAAGCAACAAGGACACTCAGAAGACCGAAGTCTCTAACAGAGAGGACTGGCCCAAGTTTCAAAGGTGAAACCTGTGTATTATGAACTGCAATATCCAGTGGGGTGAGAAGAACTGCTTAATCTAGATGTCGCCCAGTCTAATAGGGTTGAGAGTTTAGACTGTGTGCTTATATTTTCTTTTCTTTTGGTAACCACTCTGACTTTTTGCCTATCACTTATAATCATTTAAAATCCATCTTTTGTAGTTAATAAATTTATTTAACTGTTTATCTTCACCAGTGAGTTTGCCTGAAGTATTTGGTAAATCTGCTCAGGTTTGCAAAGGCTGGTGTATATCCACTTTCCATTGATGAAGTGGTGAACCAATTAATAAATTTGCAATGATCAAGAAAGGGTCTTGAGCAGTGCAAGATGGTATATTCCTAAGGTACAGTGCTGGGAGCTGGGGGGATTTGGCTGGTGCCTTTCTCTGTGTGATTCATGAGTGGCTCTGGGAGCATTCATGTAATCCATCTGGGTGTGGGGCACCACATGCGGTTGTGCTGAGTGATAACAGCACCTGGAGGACTTTGCTGGTTGTCACTAGCAAAGCATTGTGAGAGACAGCCCAGGCTGGAGAGTTAAGGGGGCACAGCCGTCTTATGGTCCCAGGCAGCACCCTGGGGATCCCATCACAATATAAACTTCTTCCAGCATTGTACTTTGCAGCAATTTTGAAACTCTGATTTCTGACCGTAGCATTCTCAAGAGACCAGCTTCAGGAATTGCTTGTATGTAACTATTCCACCAAAAGCATGAGAGAAGAAGATGGATTTCTTTTCTCAGCATCGCCAAACTCTGTCTCCATGGCTCTCTCTTCCTACTTGCCTCTTCACCTTAGCCACATGCAGTGTCCACATGCAGTAATTTCCCAGGGATTGAAATGGGGGAGGGGGGGGTGTTCGAATTTACAGGGTGGGGTGTCAGGGCCGATGAGGGGTGAGACTGTGAGCATAAAGGTGGGCTGTATGGCACCATAGTAAAAACTGAAAATTTTTTCATGACCATTTTATTAGATTTAACTCATGTTTTAAAATCATCACACAAATTAAAGTTGGCTACTCAAGCCTTCTATGAAACACTACGTCTACATCCTTCTTGGTTTCTTGTTATAATTTTGCACAACTCTATTAATGAACTTCTTGAATGCAATGCGTTCATCTTTGGTCTCTTCTCGTGTGCCCGGGACTTCCATTCCTTCAATTGATATGCTCATTAGATCAGTCACATGATCAGGCAGAAGGCGACTTCTTTCAGAACACAAAATTCTATTCAAAGATGAAAAAAAATGCTCAACTGTAGCTCTTGTGACTGGGAGCAGCAAGAGATGAATTCCTACTTCTTTCAGCCCAGGAAACATAGCACAAAGATCAGGTCGAGCCACTAGTGATGATAAAAACGAAGTTGAAGTCGTATCTTCATTCATTGTATGATATTCCACTCTGCGTTCAAATTCTCTATTTTGTCCTGAGCACATGGCAGCCCCATTGCTGGTAGTGCCTCACTGTCAGTGTTTTACAGGACAGGCATCTGTAAAAGCTACGTAGAGGTTGAGTACAATCTAGAAGTCACTGGTTTAGATTTTTAAGAATCAAGTCTGTGTACTTTTTAAGTTGTCTTAACAAACACTTCTTGTCCTCTTCACTTAAGGATTCGATATAAATGCCTTCATTAATCAACTTCTGGACAGAAGTCTTTGCTTCTTCCAGTACTTTTTCAATGGATAGCTCTCTGATTGATCCAAATATAGCTTCTACTGCTGGACAAAGATCTATTACTGTTGTAGCAGATGCCTGGATGGCATTGTTTAATGACCCAAGTGGTTTCAACAGTAGACTTACAAAAGAGAGAATGGCAATAGTCTTCTCTGAATGTAGCAGCAAAAGTAATCCACTAGCCTCACTACTGAGATCCATCCCATCTTGGTACATACTTTCCAAAGCCAGTAAAAATGGCTGGAGTAATTTTAAGACAACAGCCAAGGATCGCTCATGAGAAAGCCAGCAGGTTTTCCCAGGTTGGACTAATTTGAACTTCCGTCCCAGTGTATCTTCTATATTTTCCAAGATATTCAGTCTTTTTGGACTCTTGCTGAAAAAAGAATATAATGAAGACAGTAAATTTATAGCTTTTTAAATGTCTTTTGAAGAGTCTGCAGCTCGTACTAGCGCTAGTTGGAGTAGATGGCCTCTGCAGTGTGTATAGGAGAGATTAGGGTTACACTTTTCTCTGAGCAAAGCTTGTACTCCACCATGTCTTCCAGAATCATAGAATCATAGAATATTAGGGTTGGGAGGGACCTCAGGAGGTCATCTAGTCCAACCCCCTGCTCAAAGCAGGACCAATCCCAACTAAATCATCCCAGCCAGAGCTTTGTCAAGCCTGACCTTAAAAACTTCTAAGGAAGGAGATTCCACCACCTCCCTAGGTAACCCATTCCAGCGCTTCACCACCCTCCTAGTGAAAAAGTTTTTCCTAATATCCAACCTAAACCAGCTTTTCTAAATAGTCCCGAACCACTTCTTTCTCCACAGAGGGCTGATCACCTCCTCCCCATGCTCTGCTGCCCAGTGCAGTAGTCTGGGAGCTGATCTTGTTCGTGAAGACAGAGGCAAAAAAAAAGCATTGAGTACATTAGTTTTTTCCACATCCTCTGTCACTAGGTTGCCTCCCTCATTCAGTAAGGGGTCTGCACTTTCCTTGACAGAGAAGTTTGCAGCTCCATCAAATGCACAAGCATCCATATGTTTGGGGTCCAATTGACAAGCATTTAACTCTTCTAAGATGTGCGTTGTCCCGGGTGCAACTGATATGTCTTCTATAACTTGAACATCTAGAAAGGCATCTACTGGCCTACAACTGACATCAAGATAACGTACACAATGACTTAATACTTGATGCCCATTTGCATTGGTGCATTCGTCAGCCACGTATGCAAATTTTTTGAATGTGGTGAGAGAGTCCTTTATTTTTTCAACTGTTGAGTCTTTCACTGTTGCACCGCATGCTTCTAGCCAGTCAGTTGAGTTTCCTGCAGAAAGATAGTGAGCATTTGCTGATCTTGTTCAAAACCAGTGTTGAACTTCAGGATGAACAAGTGACAATGCACTTAACATTGGCCTCCAGTTTGTAGTGTGTGGTATCTCTTGCTTAAATAGAAAGTATGATGCTACGGCCATGTTTGTTTGCATGAACTGTGTTGTGTCTCCAGCATTCTTAACAGCCTCATTAAGTACTTCTAAAATTGGCTTTCAAAGTCTCGTTTAAGGCTTTCTGCATGTTGATGCAGTCCAGAGGCCGGGTGTTTTGCTGTCTTTTCACATAGTTTGTCAGCATTGGCTTTGCTGATCGGTCTGACAAACCAAGCTCCTCCACTTTTACCAATTATAGCATTGGGAAGCTTTCCTTCTTTGTAAGCTTTTTTGCAAGAGGTGCACCAGTAGCCATCTTTTGTAACTTCAATAAATGGGAACACTTTGACCGACAAACATCGGGAACTGCCTTTAGGTTTTGAAGACACTTTCTTCAGTAGGAAGCTGTATTTGTGCTTCGGGCTGGTTGGATGTAGATACACCACTTGAACCTTCAGATGACATGTTGATATATTCTTGGTTCTTGATGTGTTCTTCACCTTGGTTAGTTTTTGAGGCCTTTGAGTGGAAAAACTGTTGTATTGTTTTTTGTCTTTTCATTTTCACTTTGACCTGCAACATATAAAAGAGATATGAATAAAGTAAATGTTTTGTGAGGATAATGCAAATTTAACATAAAGATAATGCAAAATACACCAAAACACATAACAGGTTTAAATTTCTTTAAAAATATATTTTTTAAAAAAATGTATTTAATTTAAATTGACTTTTGAAAAATAAGCCATCATCGGATAAGAGGGAAGTCCTCTCATGGATCAGTAACTGGTTAAAAGATGGGAAACAAAGGGTAGGAATAAATTATCAGTTTTCAGAATGGAGAGAGATAAATAGTGGTGTTCCGGAGGGGTCGGTATTGGGGTCATTACTGTTCAACATATTCATAGATGATCTGGAAAAAGGGGTAAACAGTGAGGTGGCAAAATTTGCAGATGATACAAAACTATTTAAGATAGTTAAGTCCAAAGCAGACTGCAAAGAGTTACAAATGGATCTCACAAAACTGGGTGACTGGGAAACAAAATGGCAGATGAAATTCAATGTTGATAAATGAAAAATAATGCACATTGGAAAACATAATCTCAACTATACATATAAAATGATGGGGTCTAAATTAGCTGTTAACACTCAAGAAAGAGATGTTGGAGTCATTGTGGATGGTTCTCTAAAAATATCCAATCAATGTTCAGAAGCAGTCAACAAAGCAAACAGAATGTTGGGAATCATTAAGAAAGGGATAGATAATAAGACAGAAAATATCATATTGCCTCTATATAAATCCATGGTACGTGCACACCTTGAATACTGTGTGCACATCTGGACACCCCATCCCAAAAAAAGGTATATTGGAATTGGAAAAGGTACACAGATGGGCAACTAAAATGATTAGGGGTATGAAACAGGAGGAGAGATTAAAATGACTGGAAATTTTCAGCTTAGAAAAGAGGCAACTAAGTGGGATATGATAGAGGTCTATAAAATCTTGACTGGTGTGAAGAAAGTGAATAAGGAAATGTTATTTAATCCTTCACATAACACAAGAACTAGCAGTCACCCAATGAAATTAATAGGCAGCAGGTTTTAAAAAAACAAAAGGAAGTACTTCTGCACACAACATAAAGTCAACCCATGAAAGTCTTTGCTGTGAAGACCAAAACTATAACAGGATTAAAAAAAGAACTAGATAAATTCCTGGAGAATAGGTCCATCAGTGGCTATTACCCAGGATGGGGAGGGATGCAACACCATGCTCTGAGTGTCCCTAGCTTGTTCACCAGAAGTTGGGAATGGGTAACAGGGGAAGGATCACTTGATGATTACCTGTTCTGTTCATTCCCTCTGAAGCACCTGGCCTTGACCACTGTTGGAAGACAGGATACTGGGCTATATGGACCATTGGTCTGACCCAGTCTGGCCATTCTTATGTAAAAATTAATTATAATAATAAAAATGTTTAGTACAGAAACTCCCCAACATAATGACCTCTCAAGATAGAAACGATGTGAGATAACAACCTTGGCAAATAATGCATTTTAAAAATCTTGGCCTACTAGGAAACATATGTATATAAGTTTCCATTCCCAGTCACAAATCTAGCATTCTGGAGCAAAGTCACTAAAATATAGTTCAACAAACAAATGTTTATTTAATGTCCTCTTCACTTTTCCCTCCACCACACCCCACTCACTGCTGTTGTCCTTGGTCAGTGGAGACTCAGAGTTCAGAGGTGCTTTCATGTGAGTTCACCTCCCAGGTAGAGGGCAAGAAGGCACCTTGCTTGTTCCTCCAGCTGCTCACTGTTCGCTCTGGCCACTGTTGTTCGTTGTGCCACCGTTCACTCCATCACTGTGTTGCCAATGGCCCTGCGCTGTCACCTGCTGCCACCTGCCACTGTGACCTCTGCGAGTTGGTCTCTTGAGGTTCCACCCAGCTCTCAGTGATTTCAGCTGAGCTTTCAGTGGGGAAACCTTGCTGCTAGTGCAGACTGGGCCGTCTCTTCCACAGAAACACTGTCCCACAGCAGGTCTAAGCACTTAGATCTGATTATCAGTGATTTCAGCTGTAGTGGTCACTTAACAGAACAAAAGACTATCTATGGAGTCTAATCAGCTCTGTCTTTAAACAGTGGAGAGGGGTAGGTCAAATGGTACTTGTGACTCAGGCAGACCATCAAGCAAAACACCTGTCTCCACCCTCTCTCCTGATGCCCTCAATCAGCACAGGCTAAATACAGTTCTACTGCCCTTTACTCATACAATAAGAATAACAACATTTCATTACACCTTCCACATTCAAGTGATTTGTAATCCAACCCCAGGCAAAATCTATCACTTGGGCAACACAGCTCTATTTGCTGGATACCTAGGTAGATTAGGTGTGAATGTAAATACAACCTGGTCCTGAAGCCTTTCCCCCCAGCCCCCAGCTCATCACTAGCTGTCAGGGAGAGCTCATTTAGACTTTGCTTACAAATCATAATTTGAAATTATTAGGTTGGCCAACATCACTGAAATTAATGCACTTACATGGTCATAAAAAACAACAGCTGTATAAGGAAGCTAGTCTATGTTCATACTTTTCAAATCTATTATACTTTTTCAGATAAACATATTTTGTCATACACGGTATATGCTTTTAAAGTGTGTATTAATGTTTCAATTTCAATTCAAATTTCCAAACAGTCACTAAATTGGCATGTAACTAGTTCACAAAACTGCGGGGGTGGGCGGTGTTGAGGAAATTCAGGGGGGGTATAGGGAAATCACTGGCACAGGACGGCACTATGCCACGTAGATCTGTTCTAAAGGGACAGCTGATTCTTTCAATATCAAGGGCTCAATCCTGAAAGCTCTCCACACAGGGAACTTCTACCGACATCATCTTCTTCATGAAAAAACTCGTACACATACAGACAGACATCATCTTCCTTTCCAAATGCAAACAGATGAACATCATACCGAAAGGACTGAAGGTAAAAAATCCATTACAATCTACATACCACACGGATTATGCTGACAGCTTGTGCCACATACTCTGAAAGAAACTGCAGAACCACCTTATCAACATCCTCTACAGCAAATAGGGAAAGATTAAGAATGAGCTCTCAAAACTGGATACTCTCATAAAAAAACAACCTTCCACACAACCTTCCTTGTGACTGGACTTTACAAAAACTAGACAAGCCATTTACAACACACACTTTGCTTCTCTACAAAAGAAAAAGGACAATAAACTATCTAAACTACTACATGCCACAAGGGGCCACAACAGTGGTTCCCATAACCCACCCAGCAATATTGTTAATCTATCCAACTATACTCTTAGCCCAGCAGAAGAATCTGTCCTATCTCGGGGCCTCTCCTTCTGCCCCTCCACCCCCACGAACATGATAAAGTTCGGTGGTGACCTAGAATCCTATTTTCGACGTCTCAAATTCAAGGAATATTTCCAACACACCTCTGAACAACATACTAACCCACAGAGAGCTTCTTACCAAGACTACAAAAAGAAGGATTCTGGGTGGACTCCTCCTGAAGGTTGAAACAACAATTGGACTTCTACCCAGAGTGTTTCCACTTATGTGCATAGGCTGAAATTGTGGAAAAGCAGCATCACTTGCCCCATAACCTCAGCCGTGCAGAACACAATGCTATTCACAGCCTCAGAAACAACTCTGACATCATAATCAAAAAGGCTGACAAAGGAGGTGCTGTCGTCATCATGAATAGTTCAGAATATGAACAAGGGGCTGCTAGGCTGCTCTCCAACTCCACTTTCTACAAGCCATTACCCTCTGATCCCACTGAGGGTTACCAAAAGAAACTACAGCATTAGCTCAAGAAACTCCCTGAAAAAGCACAAGAACAAATCCACACAGACACACCCTTGGAACCCCAACCTGGGGTATTCTATCCGCTACCCAAGATCCATAAACCTGGAAATCCTGGACGCCCCATCATCTCAGGCATTGGCACCCTGACAGCAGGATTGTCTGGCTATGTAGACTTCCTCCTCATGCCCTACGCTACCAGCACTCCCAGCTATCTTCAAGACACCACTGACTTCCTGAGGAAACTACAATCCATCGATGATCTTCCTGAAAACACCATCCTAGCCACTATGGATGTAGAAGCCTCTACACCAACATTCCACACAAAGATGGACTACAAGCCGTCAGGAACAGTATCCCCGATAATGTCACAGCAAACCTGGTGGCTGAACTTTGTGACTTTGTCCTCACCCATAACTATTTCACATTTGGGGACAATGTATACCTTCAAATCAGTGGCACTGCAATGGGTACCCGCATGGCCCCATAGTATGCCAACATTTTTATGGCTGACTTAGAACAACTCTTCCTCAGCTCTCATCCCCTAATGCCCCTACTCTACTTGCGCTACATTGATGACATCTTCATCATCTGGACCCATGGAAAAGAACCCTTGAGGAATTCCAACATGATTTCAACAATTTCCATCCCACCATCAACCTCAGCCTGGACCAGTCCACACAAAAGATCCACTTTCTGGACACTACGGTGCTAATAAGCGATAAACACCATAACCACCATAAACACCACCCTATACCGGAAACCTACTGACTGCTATGCCTACATACATGCCTGCAGCTTTCATCCAGACCATACCACACAATCCATTGTCTACAGCCAAGCTCTATGATACACCTGCATTTGCTCCAACCCCTCAGACAGAGACAAACACCTACAAGATCTCTATCAAACGTTCTTACAACTACAATACCCACCTGAAATGAAGAAACAGATTGACAGAGCCAGAAGAGTACCCAGAAGTCACCTACTACAGGACAGGCCCAACAAAGAAAATAACCGAACACCACTAGCTATCACCTTCAGCCCCCAACTAAAACCTCTCCAACGCATCATCAAGGATCAACAACCTATCCTGAAGGACGACCCATCACTCTCACAGATCTTGGGAGACAGGCTAGTCCTTGCTTACAGACAGCCCCCCAACCTGAAGCAAATACTCATCAGCAACCACACACCACACAACAGAACCACTAACCCAGGAATCTATCCTTGCAACAAAGCCTGTTTCAACTGTGTCCACATATCTATTTAGGAGACACCATCATAGGGCCTAATCACATCAGCCACATTATCAGAGGCTCGTTCACCTGCGCATCTACCAATGTGATATATGCCATCATGTGCCAGCAATGCCCCTCTGCCATTTACATTGGCAGCAATGCCCCTCTGCCATGTACATTGACCAACTGGACAGACACCAAGGAGAGACTGCTGAATTGGAATTAATTTGCAAACTGGATACAATTAACTTAGGCTTGAATAAAGACTGGGAGTGGATGGGTCATTACACAAAATAAAACTATTTCCCCATGTTTATTCCCCTTCCCCTCCCCCCCACCCCCCACTGTTCCTCAGACATTCTTGTCAACTGCTGGAAATGGCCCATGTTGATTATCACTACAAAAGGATCCCCCCCCCCCCGCTCTCCTGCTAATAATCACTCTGGTTACAGTGTGTATGGTAACACCCATTGTTTCATGTTCTCTATGTATATAAATCTCCCCACTGTATTTTCCATTGAATTCAATGAAGTGAGCTGTAGCTCACAAAAGTTTATGCTCAAATAAATTTGTTAGTCTCTAAGGTGCCACAAGTCCTCCTTTTCTTTTTGCGGATACAGACCAACACGGCTGCTACTCTGAAATCTACCAACATTGTGAGTCACACAGTTAGAGCAGTGGCTCTCAATCTTTCCAGATTACTGTACCCCTTTCAGGAGTCTGATTTGTCTTGTGTACCCCCAAGTTTCACCTCGCTTAAAAACTACTTGCTTACAAATTGTTTACTTTCTTATTTTTACCATATAATTATAAAATCAGCTGGAATATAAATATTGTACTTACATTTCAGTAGAACACTATAAAAAAATCATTATCTGTATGAAATTTTCATTTGTGCTGACTTCGCTAGTGCTTTTTATATAGCCTGTTGTAAAACAAGGCAAATATTTAGATGAGTTGATGTATCCCCCGGAAGACCTCTGCATTCCCCCAGGGTGCACACACCCCTGGCTGAGAATGACTGAGGTAGAGGGCTTGTATGATCAGGCCCCACTTTGCATCATCAAATTGAGCTCCAGCTAGCAAAGACAATAACAGAGATGTCTGTTTGCTATAGAAACACCTATAAATAAACAGTCAGCACAGTAGGATCTGTGCATTTAGCAAAAATTAACAGATCATGCCTCACTTGCTACATAAATATTATTCCTTACGGAGGAAACCTGAAGTCAAGAGGTTAAATCAATTGCCCAAAGTCACATAGTTAAGGTATAGAACCCAGATCTCTTGATACCCAGGCCTCTGCTCTAACCTAAAGACCTGCCTCATACTGAATTAAGATTTCTAAAACCTGTACTGAAAATCCAGTTCCAACGTATGTTACAGTGACACTGATCATTAGGGTTGCACAAACATTTCCATTCAAAGGGGCCAGTTTCAGCTGCTTGTAACTTTTTCAGTCTTACCTTTCTGGCTGAAATTTGCCAGGCTTGTTTACAATCTCTGAATAAGGCTTTTTGGATCATTTGAGCCAAAACGGTTCAGCCATCCCAAGCAAAGAGAGTGGATAAAATCCACGCTGTACATGCAGCAAAATGTGTCTCGTTCCTTTTGAACAATTCTAGCTCCTCAGTTGTAGATGGTAGCAACTCAAACATTGGCAGGGAGATAGTCCTTAGCTTCTAGATGTGCCTTTTAGTGGTCTGGCATGTTGCTCCATCTTGGCTAACAAACTAGAGATTGAATCAAGCATCTCCAGAGCTAATCTCACAAGCTGCTCAGGTTGAGCTAAAACTTCCAAGCTGGAACTACAGCAGACTCAAATCTTCTGTGGGTTGAGCACAGAGGGAAATCTGTAACAGACACTGAATGGTGGGTTCCACTGGATTTCACAATGCAATCTCTTTATAGTCTGCTAGTGTTTTACTGGTACTGCAATGCAAGTGTGGCTCAAAAAAAATTTAGGCAGTGCTCTCTTTCTCTCTGGTTAGTGAAGATGTGCAAGGAAAGAGGCTGCCCTCTAAGAAATCTTGCCTCCTTCCAAATGATATAGAAAAGTGTATATGAAATGAAACAATAGCTTCTGCTTCATGTAGTGTACAGTCCAGAGTATAGATCTGCTGTACAGTAGCTTTTCAAATGTGGGGAAATTTCTTGCTTTATTGATACTAAACTGCATGCAAAAAAGCTGCATTAAAAAAATATGAAGGTTGCAAAGTGAAGCACTCCAACCACAGGAAATGACAGAGATAAGGATGCCTGTGTACCCTTAACTTTGCCCCTTTTGTGTGTGCATTGTGATAACAGCCTTTTATAACTCAGCACATGTTATTTTTTTCCTGACTTTTCAGTGCTTCAGGTTGCAGCCTTAGGCCCAGCTCCCCAAGGGTATTTAGTTACCCATTTATCCAGGGGAATTAGGTCCCTAAATAACTTTGAGGATTTGAGCCTTAGTGTTCTTTTAGGGCCTGATCCAATGTCCAGTAAAGTTAATGGAAAGACTCCCACTGATTTCAGTGGACTTTGGATCATGCCATTAGTATAGTTTTTTGTATGAAACTGACAAATGATATAACTATACATCTAGAGAGACGTGTTAAGGAGCTTGAGCTGGCATTTTCTCATGCAATAATTTCTCATATCTCAGTCCTGATGGTCCAGTGCAAATAAATGAGCAGTGTCTCCAGTATGGAGCCCTTGACCTTTCCCTCAAATCCCACTACTGCAGACCTAAATTCCTTCTCAGCTGCGCGGCCACCCAGCAGTCTACCAAGTGCTGCACACTTCAGGTGCCCCTCCCCCCACTGCCGCTGCTCCTGCCCTGTGCCTTGGAGCCCCTGGCCAGCTGCTCCCAGGAGCCTCCTGCTTGCTATGCAGAGTGGGGAGGAGGGGAGGTGTTGATGTCAGGGTATCCCCCTCCCTCTACATCCTCTGTCCCTGTACCCCATCTCCACAGAGCAGGGGGTTGACATGACAGGGCTCAGGAGTGGGATTGAAGAAGCTTGCTGGACGCTGCAGCTGTGTCTGAACAAGCAGGCTTCAGACTGATGAGTGCGATCTACTTAAAAGGGCAGTTTATTTAAAGGGGCAACGTGTGTGTGTGTGTGTCTCTCTCTCACACACACACACACACACACCACACTGTGTGTCTCTGTCACACACACATACACAGTCTTTCACACTCACCTGCCAACACATACTTGTATTATTGTTGTTGTTACTTCTTGATACTTGCTGCAATGCACATATATTCTCTATAATCTTATTCTTTCAAAGTGCTGTTATTTTAGTTTTTAACTCATCTATGCATTTCGTAACTTTTATTTCTCTCTTACACTTAAATTTAATTCTTTGAGTAGTGAGTTCTAAAATGCTTAGCCTGTCCTGGCTGGAGTAATTATCCCTATGGTAATTTTTAAAAAATATATATTATATGTAGGATTTTTTGTTTCTGTTGGTGGCACACATCTGCACATTACCTCGATATGGTGCACATAACAAAATTCATTCCGCACATGGATGGAAAAAATTAGAGAGAACATTGCTGCAGACCCCTGCACACATGTGGCCTCCCCACTGAAATGAATAGGGAGTCAAAGTGGAGCAGGAACCCAAGCGAGCAGATCCAATTGCAGAATCAGGGCCTAAGCTTTTGCTCAGGCAAAACCCCAAGTCAATAGCAATTTACCCAAGAAAAGGGCTTCAGGTCTGGCCCATATGGATTAAATAGTAACATCTATGGGCCAGATCCTGCATGTTGTTGGTGGCAGTGATTTTCAGATCTTAAAGGATGAGCCTGTACTGCCTGAGCTGATAGGGATAATTACTCCAGCCAGGACAGGCTAAGCATTTTAGAGCTCACTACTCAAAGAATTAAATTTAAACATAAGAGAGAAATAAAAATTATGAAATGCATAGATGAGTCAAAAAAGTAAAATAACAGCGCTTGGAAAGAATAAGAGTGTAGAGAATATATGTGCATTGCAGGAAGTATCAAGAAGTAACAACAACAATACAAGTGTGTTGGCAGGTGAGTGTGAAGGCCATGCTCTGTTGGCCCAGGCGGTAGCAGGTTCATCAACCTTTATGTAACCCAGCCACCACTAGGGGGAGACAGAGTGCCACGCTGCATAGGTGTGGGTTAACTTTCCTGCCCACAAAACTTGTAGGATCAAGCCCTAGTTTTTTAAAATAAATCCCTAGTTTTCCTTCAGATCGGATTCCAAAATACCTCCCCCCCACTACACGAAGCAAGAATAATCATGAACTCAAGACACTAGTGATGTAACCAGCTCCTCCAGACATGTGCTACAGCCTCTCCTTGGGAGAAATGTCCACGCATTCATTGCAGTAATTCGGTAACCGAACGACTGGCTGGGTAGTCAAGGTGAGGCCTCAGCAGCCAGGAAAAGTCTCTGAAACACAAAGGGGCTGGAGTGGGCGTAAAATGAAAGAACAATAAATCATCAGGTCTGGAGCTTCCGTACATCAGAAAGGCATGAAATAATGAAGCCATCTGAGATCATTAAAATAGCTACGGTGCTGGGACACTGGGTGGCTGCTGCCATAGCAATGTTAAAAACAGGCACTGAGGAATGCCGAGGCTTATCTTAGTCCCTGGCAAATAATGAAGAATTATCATTAAAGGCAGAGCTCCCCTCTGTGTGGCTAAATTAGGAGATCTATTTAATGAAATTGCCTGGCTTCTGGGTGTCAGTGTTGCTCCATTTCTGGGGCAACTAGCAGCTGCTTCTGTTGTGGCACGCACCTTTGGTTTCCCTTTGTGAAGGCTGTTCTGTGAGCAGATCAAGAGGGTGCAGGTTTGATTTGAGAATCCTCTCTGCCAAGGATGAAAGCAAGGACCTGTGTGCCCATTTGTGATTTCCTCCCACACTGGAAATCTTTCCAGTGCACTCAGGCACTTGATCTCATTAGAAGAAAAAGAGAGAACAGATGGAAACATAAAGGAGTTGTCAGCTGTTAACCAGTGACCCCTTCTGACTCTGTCCCTCTCCCCACTAGAGCGAGAGCACGGCAATGATGATGAGCCCCGAGATGGAGGAATAGGAGGATTTCAGGTTGGCAATAAGCAGCCAGAGCAGGTGAAGTCGTGCTAAATAAAAGAGCCCATGTTATAAATACACTTACCAGTAATCACAAATGAATGGGGAGCGAGATGGAGAGCAATTGGGATGGGGGCACCATGGGCATTTCCCCTCCCTTCCCCAGGTTTGTTATCAAAGAGAGCAAGGAGTGTGTATTGCTTTACTGTGATTCAGCTGAAAAAGCACTGGTCTCTTGAGCCCCTCTGGCCTCCCTCAGCCACTGGGCACCAGCAAACTATTAACACAAACCTACAAACAAACCCCAAACATACCGGGAGCCATTTTCATCAGGGCCTAAGGGAGTTTGGCACTCAAACCCCATTCAGTTTCAATGGGATTTGCATTACAGGTGCCTAATTCCTTTAGGAAAGAAATCCCAGCTCTGGTTACTTGACCTGCAGATAAAACAGGTCCCACCTCCTTTTTGAGCTGTGATCCCATGTCCCTTTGAGCTCTTGCTGACAGCTCCCACCAGGGCCCCAGTCCTGCAAGGACACACTCATGTCTGCCACTTTCCTTGCCTCATTCACTTCCATGGGACACCTCAGGTGAGTAAAACTATCAATGGGCAGAACTGCCTGCAGGGCCAGGGCCTGGAATCCGACCTTGCTCTGATTAATTCAGGCTCAGCAACCAGCTCAGCTCTTCCCAAATGGCTGGGTTTCATTAGAGGACTGGACTGTGTTGGAACACACGGGGCAGGGGCAAGTTAGCTGTCTCAGCACAGACAGGGCAAATTGTGGTCAGCAGCATCTCAGTGAAGCCTAGTCCCAGCAGGGTTTAGGAGATGGGGATATGTCTACAGTGCAGGAGGGTGCAAGCTTCCCAGCCCAGAAAGACAGACAGACAGGCTCGCACCAGCGCTTCTTTAGCTAGCACACTAAGAACAGAATTGTGGAGCACCCAAGCTCACATGGCAAGGGTTGGGTGGGCTTGTAGTGGGAAGCTAGCCCCTGGCCACCCGAGCTGCAATAGCAACACTGCTATTTTCAGTACACTAGCTTGAGCAGAGCTAGTCAGTGATGAAGAATGAACTCCTGCTCACCATTCCTTCAGGAGTTCCCCTTGCAGGGACCCTCAGCCACCAGCCCTAGCCAGGATCTTTTACCCCCTAACTCTCAGAACATCCCTGGGAAGAGTAGTCACTTTCTCAGGCAACCTGAACCTGTCCTACTCTGTCCAGCTCAGTGGAGTTCCCTACAAAAACTGGGGCAGGAGCTGTCTAGGGCCCCCAGTAACCCCACTCCACCCCATCACATGAAGACAGCAAAAGCTACTGGATTGAGCATGGGGCTATAAACTGGGAAAACCTGAGCTCTAATCACTGCTTTGCCACTGACCTCCAATGCTGCTTTAGGCAAGTCACTTCGCCTCGTTGTATCTTGTTTTCTCTGCCTGTAAAATGGAGATAATAATACTTACTTAGGACCCTGACGTGACATTCTATACCTTGGTGGAGCATACTGTAATCCCCATATACCTCATTTTCATATAATCCTGCTCTTATGTATAAAGCTTGCCTTGTAAGGTATCAGGGGAAAGGTTATGATCTGCTGAAAGTCATTTCTCTATCCATATATGCATATCATTAATGCATATGAAGTTATGAGAATTGTAGTATGGTGACAGGTTTCATAGTGGTAGCCGTGTTAGTCTGTATCATCAAAAAAATCGAGGAGTCCTTGTGGCACCTTAGAGACTAACAAATTTATTTGGGCATAAGCTTTTGTGAGCTACAGTTCACTTCACTGGATGCGTGCAGTGGAAAATACAGTAGGAAGATATATACACAGAGAACATGAAACAATGGGTGTTGTCATACCAACTGTAATGAGATCTATCAATTAAGGTGGGTTATAATCAGCAGGAGAAAAAAACCTTTTTGTAGTGATAATCAGGATGGCCCATTTCCAACAGTTGACAAGAAGGTGTGAGTAACAGTGCGGGGCGGGGGGGTATTAGCATGGGGAAATAGTTTTTACTTTGTGTAGTGACCCATCCACTCCCAGTCTTTATTCAAGTGAGCTGTAGCTCACGAAAGCTTATGCTCAAATAAATTTGTTAGTCTCTAAGGTGCCACAAGTACTCCTTTTCTTTTTGCAAATACAGACTAACACGGCTGCTACTCTGAAACCTAATTTAATGGTGTCCAGTTTGCAAATTAATTCCAATTCTGCAGTTTCTCGTTGGAGTCTGTTTTTGAATTTTTTTTATTGGAGAATTGCAACTTTTAGGACTGAAATTGAGTGATCAGGGAGGTTCTCTGACTGATTTTTGACTGTTATAATTCTTGATGTCAGATTTGTGTCCATTTATTCTTTTCATAGAGATTGTCCGGTTTGGTCAATGTACATGGCAGAGGGGCATTGTTGGCACATGATGCCATATATCACATTGGTAGATGTGCAGGTAAAGGAGCCTCTTATGGTGTGGCTCATGTGATTAGGTCCTATGATGGTGTCCCTTGAATGGATATGTGGACAGAGTTGGCAAGGGGCTTTGTTGCAAGGATAGGTTCCTGGTTAGTGTTTTTGTTGTGTGGTTGCTGGTGAGTATTTGCTTCAGGTTGGAGGCCTTTCTGTAAGCGACGACTGGCCTGTCTCCCAAGATCTGTGAGAGTGATGGGTCGTCCTTCAGGATAGGTTGTTGATCCTTGATGATGCGTTGGAGAGGTTTTAGTTGGGGGCTGTAGGTGATGGCTAGTGGCGTTCTGTTACTTTCTTTCTTGGGCCTGTCCTGTAGTAGGTGACTTCTGGGTATTCTTCTGGCTCTGTCAATCTGTTTCTTCACTTCAGCCAGTGGGTACTGTAGTTGTAAGAACACTTGATAGAGATCTTGTATGTGTTTGTCTCTGTCTGAGGGATTGGAGCAAATGTGGTTATATCGTAGAGCTTGGCTGTAGACAATGGATCGTGTGGTGTGGTCTGGATGGAAGCTGGAGGCATGTAGGTAGGCATAGCAGTCAGTAGGTTTCTGGTATAGGGTGGTGTGTATGTGGCCATCGCCTATTAGCACTGTAGTGTCCAGGAAGTGGATCTCTTGTGTGGACTGGTCCAGGCTGAGGTTGATGGTGGGATGGAAATTGTTGGAATTCCTCAAGGGCTTCTTCCTCAGACATCAAGAATTATAACATTCAAAAACCAGTCCAACGAGAAACTGCAGAATTGGAATTAATTTGCAAACTGGACACCATTATATTAGGCTTGAATAAAGACTGAGAGTGGATAGGTCATTACACAACGTAAAAACTATTTCCCCGTGCTAATTTTTTTCCCTCTACTGTTACTCACACTTTCTTGTCAACTGCTTGAAATGGGCCATCCTGATTATAACTACAAAAGGTTTTTTTTCTCCTGCTGATAATAGCTCACCTTAATTGATTGGTCTCGTTGGCATGGCAACACCCATTTTTTCATGTTCTCTCTGTATATACATCTTCCTACTGTATTTTCCACTGCATGCATCCGATGAAGTGGGTTTTAGCCCATGAAAGCTTATGCCCAAATAAATGTGTTAGTCTCCAAAGTGCCACAAACACTCCTCATTCTTTTTGTGTAGTATGGGTGTCACTGAAACATACTGCAAGTTGGGGAATCAGCCAGATATTAGCTCCCCAGAGGCAACAGCAAAGAAAGTAACCAACACCCGGGCAGGGTGTCAAATAACCATCAACAGCCATTGTCCAGCAAGGGAGCTACAATGCAATGACTCACCTACATGAGTCCATACCAGGGGAATTGCTCAACCTTGCTTGGAGAGACTCAGCAATGCCCTCCAGACATGCCTGGACCTTTGCTGCCCAAGCACATGGACTGAGGGTATAAAACAGACAGAGTGGACACATACTGGACCCTTCTCCTGACCCCACCTATGCTGCAAGCAACCAGGACACTGAGACTCCAACAAGGAGATTGGCCCAGGTTTAAGGAACAAGCCTGTAGATATGCTGGAGGGTAGGGATAGGATACAGAGGGCCCTAGACAAATTAGAGGATTGGGCCAAAAGAAATCTGATGAGGTTCAACAAGGAGAAGGGCAAAGTCCTGCACTTAGGAAGGAAGAATCCCATGCACTGCTACAGACTAGTGTGGCTAGGCAGCAGTTCTGCAGAAAAGGACCTAGGGGGTTACAATGGGTGAGAAGCTGGATAGGAGTCAACAGTGTGCCCTTGTTGCCAAGAAAGCTAATAGCATTCTGGGCTGTATAAGTAGGGGCATTGCCAGCAGATCGAGAGACATGATCATTCCCCTCTATTCAGCATTGGTGAGGCCTCATCTGGAGTACTGTGTCCAGTTTTGGGCCCCACACAGCAAGAAGGATGTGGAAAAATTGAAGAGACTACAGTGGAGGACAACAAAAATAATTAGGGGGCTGGAGCACATGATTTATGAGGAGTGGCTGAGGGAACTGGGATTATTTAGTCTGCGGAAGAGAGGAATGAGGGGGGATTTGATAGCTGGTTTCAACTATCTGAAAGGGGGTTCCAAAGAGGATGGATCTAGACTGTTCTCAGTGGTAGCAGATGACAGAACAAGGAGTAATGGTCTCAAGTTGCAGTGGGAGAGGTTTAAGTTAGATATTAAGAAAAACATTTTCACTAGGAGGATGGTGAGGCACTGGAATGGGTTCCCTAGGGAGCTGGTGGAATCTCCTTCCTTAGAGGATTTTAAGGTCAAGCTTGACAAAGCCCTGGCTGGGATGATTTAGTTGGGGATTGGTCCTGCTTTGAGCAAGGGGTTGGACCAGATGACCTCCTGAGGTCCCCTCCAACCCTGATATTCTATCATTCTATGATATTAAGGACTGCAATATCCAGTGGATGAAAAAAACTGTTTAATCTAGTTGCTGCCCAGGCTAATAGGGTTGAGAGTTTAGACTATGTGCTTATATTTTATTTTATTTTGGTAACCACTCTGACTTGTTATGCCTTGACTTATAATCACTTAAAATCTTTGTACTTAATAAATCTGTTTGTTTATTCTACCTGAAGCAGTGCGTTTGGTTTGAAGCAAGTCAGAGGCTCCCCTTGGGATAACAGGCCTGGTACATATCTTTTTTTGTTAAATTGATGGACTTATATAAGCTTGCAGCATTCAGTAGGACACTGCAAGCCAGAGGTTCCTAGGGTTGTGTCTGGGACCAGAGATATTGGTTAGTCTCATTGTGTTGCAAATAGCTGGGAACAGCTTACATGCCAGAGGCTGTGCATGAACAGCCCAGGAGTGGGGGTTCTCACAGCAGAGCAGGATAAGGCTGGCTCCCATAGTCAAGGATTGGAGTGACCTAGCAGATCACTGGTCCAGACAACACCAGAGGGGAACATCATAGTCAGGGATGTTTTAAGGATTACTAAACAGCTGATGAGTAGCAGCCGTGTTAGTCTGTATTCGCAAAAAGAAAAGGAGTACTTGTGGCACCTCAGAGACTAACAAATTTATTTGAGCATAAGCTTTCGTGAGCCACAGCTACGGCTCTGATGATGTGAGCTGTAGCTCATGAAAGCTTATGCTCAAATAAATTTGTTAGTCTCTAAGGTGCCACAAGTACTCCTTTTCTTTAAACAGCTGACATTTGTGTTGTGCCTTGAATACAATAGCATCATCTATCTTAGGTACTTAGCTGGCTCTTATCATTATAGCATCTGAACACCTGCCAATCTGTAATGGATGTATCCTCACAGCATGGAGGTTCTCGATTGAATTGGCATCACAGCGTCTGCCATGGGTCATTTTCAACTAATATGGAATCAGAATCATCTCAGCACGACACCCAAATTCTGGATTTATTTGAGCAGTATGCTCTCCGCACTGTTGTACGGCTGCAAAACATGAACACTATGCTGCTCAGACTGGGCAAAGCTGGACGCTTTCCACACAAAATGCCAACGTCCTATATTGGACATAAAGTGGAATGACTTCATTTGAAATGCAGATGTTTAGAGTCGCTCCAGTCTACAGCCTACTGGGGCCATTGTCCGCAGACAGTGTCTTACACTTTTTGGACATGTCATGAGAATGCCACACAACGCTCTGGCGAATGCCATTCTCTGGTTGGCTTGTAACATCTGGGATAAAATTCCACCAACTGAGGGGTGGAGGCAGCCCAGCGGAAAACCCTCTATTACATGGGTTCATCAAGTCTGTTCCGATATCGGACTCTCAGGCTGTCAAGTCCTTGTGACCACACAGGAATGGACCAAATGGCAAAGGATGGCTATAGCCACCCATTCGGCTAAGCATTGAAGAAGACTCTCACAGTACTCTGCAGAAGTTGGGAAGCATGATCTCTGGTTTACAGGCAGAACACTGAGGCCCAGAGAAACTCTGTGATTTGCCCAATGTCACACAAGGAGTCTGTGGCAGGGCAGGAAAAGGGGACTGGACCCAGGAAAAGTTCATCCTGAGTCCAAAACTAACACCCTACCCCTGAAAAAGAAAAGGAGTACCCGTGGCACCTTAGAGACTAACAAATTTATTAGAGCATAAGCTTTCGTGAGCTACAGCTCACTTCATCGGATGCATTTGGTGGAAAAAACAGAGGAGAGATTTATATACACACACACACACAGAGAGAACATGAAACAATGGGTTTATCATACACACTGTAAGGAGAGTGATCACTTAAGATAAGCCATCACCAGCAGCAGGGGGGGGAAAAGGAGGAAAACCTTTCATGGTGACAAGCAAGGTAGGCTAATTCCAGCAGTTAACAAGAATATCAGAGGAACAGTGGGGGGTGGGGTGGGAGGGAGAAATACCATGGGGAAATAGTTTTATTTTGTGTAATGACTCATCCATTCCCAGTCTCTATTCAAGCCTAAGTTAATTGTATCCAGTTTGCAAATTAATTCCAATTCAGCAGTCTCTCGTTGGAGTCTGTTTTTGAAGCTTTTTTGTTGAAGTATAGCCACTCTAACATCTGTGATCCAGTGACCAGACAGATTGAAGTGTTCTCCAACTGGTTTTTGAATGTTATAATTCTTGACGTCTGATTTATGTCCATTCATTCTTTTACGTAGAGACTGTCCAGTTTGGCCAATGTACATGGCAGAAGGGCATTGCTGGCACATAGATTCATAGATTCATAGATACTAAGGTCAGAAGGGACCACTCTGATCATCTAGTCCGACCTCCTGCACAGCGCAGGCCACAGAATGTCTCCCACCACTCCTATGAAAAACCTCACCCATGTCTGAGCTATTGAAGTCTTCAAATCATGGTTCAAAACTTCAAGGAGCAGAGAAGCCTCCCTCCAGTCAACCATGCCCCATGCTACAGAGGAAGGCAAAAAAACCTCCAGGGCCTCTCCAATCTGCCCTGGAGGAAAACTCCCTCCCGACCCCAAACATGGCAATCAGCCAAACCCTGAGCACATGGGCAAGATTCACCAGCCAGATACCCAGGAAAGAATTTTCTATAGTAAATCAGATCCCATCCATCTAATATCCCATCTCAGGGGATTTGGCCTATTTACCCTGAATATTTAAAGATCAATTACTTACCAAAATCCCATTATCCCATCATACCATCTCCTCCATAAACTTATCGAGTAGAATCTTAAAACCAGATAGATCTTTTGCCCCCACTGCTTCCCTTGGAAGGTTATTCCAAAACTTCACTCCTCTGATGGTTAAAAACCTTCGTCTGATTTCAAGTCTAAACTTCCTGGTGGCCAGTTTATACCCATTTGTTCTTGTGTCCACATTGGTGCTGAGCTGAAATAATTCCTCTCCCTCTCCTATATTTATCCCTCTGATATATTTATAGAGAGCAATCATATCTCCCCTCAACCTTCTTTTAGTTAGGCTAAACAAGCCAAGCTCCTTAAGTCTCCTTTCATAAGACAAGTTTTCCATTCCTCGGATCATCCTAGTAGCCCTTCTCTGTACCTGCTCCAGTTTGAATTCATCCTTTTTAAACATGGGAGACCAGTACTGCACACAGTATTCTAGGTGAGGTCTCACCAGTGCCTTGTATAACGGTACTAAAACCTCCTTATCCCTACTGGAAATGCCTCTCCTGATGCATCCCAAAACCGCATTAGCTTTTTTCACAGCCATATCACACTGGCAGCTCATAGTCATCCTATGATCAACCAATACTCCAAGGTCCTTCTCCTCTTCTGTTACTTCTAATTGATGCATCCCCAACTTATAACTAAAATTCTTGTTATTAATCCCTAAATGCATAACCTTACACTTCTCACTATTAAATTTCATCCTATTACTATTACTCCAGTTTACAAGGTCATCCAGATCCTCCTGTATAATATCCCGATCCTTCTCCGAATTGGCAATACCTCCCAGCTTTGTATCATCTGCAAACTTTATTAGCACACTCCCACTTTTTGTGCCAAGGTCAGTAACAAAAAGATTAAATAAGATTGGTCCCAAAACCGATCCCTGAGGAACTCCACTGGTAACCTCCCTCCAACCTGACAGTTCGCCTTTCAGTAGGACCCGTTGCAGTCTCCCCTTTAACCAATTCCTTATCCACCTTCTGATGTTCATATTGATCCCCATCTTCTCCAATTTAACTAATAATTCCCCATGTGGCACGGTATCAAATGCCTTACTGAAATCTAGGTAAATTAGATCCACTGCATTTCCTTTATCTAAAAAATCTGTTACTTTTTCAAAAAAGGAGATTAGATATCACATTGGTAGATGTGCAGGTGAACGAGCCTCTGATAGTGTGACTGATGTGATTAGGCCCTATGATGGTATCCCCTGAATAGCTATGTGGACAGAGTTGGCAACGGGCTTTGTTGCAAGGATAGGTTCCTGGGTTAGTGGCTCTGTTGTGTGGTGTGTGGTTGCTGGTGAGTATTTGCTTCAGGTTGGGGGGCTGTCTGTAAGCAAGGACTGGTCTGTCTCCCAAGATCTGTGAGAGTGATGGCTCATCCTTCAGGATAGGTTGTAGATCCTTGGTGATGCGTTGGAGAGGTTTTAGTTGGGGGCTGAAGGTGATGGCTAGTGGCGTTGATCTTCCTAAAAACACCATCCTAGCCACTATGGATGTAGAAGCCTCTACACCAACATTCCACACAAAGATGGACTACGAGCCGTCAGGAACAGTATCCCCGATACTGTCACGGCTAACCTGGTGGCTGAACTTTGTGACTTTGTCCTGACCCATAACTATTTCACATTTGGTGACAATGTATACCTTCAAATCAGCGGCACTGCGATGGGTACCCGCATGGCCCCACAGTATGCCAACATTTTTATGGCTGACTTAGAACAACGCTTCCTCAGCTCTCGTCCCCTAATGCCCCTACTCTACTTGCGCTACATTGATGACATCTTCATCATCTGGACCCATGGAAAAGAAGCTCTTGAGGAATTCCACCATGATTTCAACAATTTCCATCCCACCATCAACCTCAGCCTGAACCAGTCCACACAAGAGATCCACTTCCTGGACACTACGGTGCTAATAAGCGATGGTCACATAACCACCACCCTATATCGGAAACCTACTGACCGCTATTCCTACCTACATGCCTCTAGCTTTCATCCAGATCATACCACTCGATCCATTGTCTACAGCCAAGCGCTACGATATAATCGCATTTGCTCCAACCCCTCAGACAGAGACAAACACCTACAAGATCTCTATCATGCATTCCTACAACTACAATACCCACCTGTTGAAGTGAAGAAACAGATTGACAGAGCCAGAAGAGTACCCAGAAGTCACCTACTACAGGACAGGCCCAACAAAGAAAACAACAGAACGCCACTAGCCATCACCTTCAGCCCCCAACTAAAACCTCTCCAACGCATCATCAAGGATCTACAACCTATCCTGAAGGACGACCCATCACTCTCACAGATCTTGGGAGACAGGCCAGTCCTTGCTTACAGACAGCCCCCCAATCTGAAGCAAATACTCACCAGCAACCACACACCACACAACAGAACCACTAACCCAGGAACCTATCCTTGCAACAAAGCCCGTTGCCAACTCTGTCCATATATCTATTCAGGGGATACCATCATAGGGCCTAATCACATCAGCCACACTATCAGAGGCTCGTTCACCTGCGCATCTACCAATGTGATATATGCCATCATGTGCCAGCAATGCCCCTCTGCCATGTACATTGGCCAAACTGGACAGTCTCTACGTAAAAGAATGAATGGACATAAATCAGACGTCAAGAATTATAACATTCAAAAACCAGTTGGAGAACACTTCAATCTCTCTGGTCACTCGATCACAGATCTTAGAGTGGCTATACTTCAACAAAAAAGCTTCAAAAACAGACTCCAACGAGAGACTGCTGAATTGGAATTAATTTGCAAACTGGATACAATTAACTTAGGCTTGAATAGAGACTGGGAATGGATGAGTCATTACACAAAGTAAAACTATTTCCCCATGGTATTTCTCCCTCCCACCCCACCCCCCACTGTTCTTCTGATATTCTTGTTAACTGCTGGAATTAGCCTACCTTGCTTGTCACCATGAAAGGTTTTCCTCCTTTCCCCCCCCTGCTGCTGGTGATGGCTTATCTTAAGTGATCACTCTCCTTACAGTGTGTATGATAAACCCATTGTTTCATGTTCTCTGTGTGTGTGTATATAAATCTCTCCTCTGTTTTTTCCACCAAATGCATCCGATGAAGTGAGCTGTAGCTCACGAAAGCTTATGCTCTAATAAATTTGTTAGTCTCTAAGGTGCCACCGGTACTCCTTTTCTTTTTGCGAATACAGACTAACACGGCTGCTACTCTGAAACTCTGATTCCTGTTCACCAAGAATGTTGAGCTGATTCCTGTTCACCAAAAGCAAAGGCAGCAGCTGCCCTTTGTAGGCTGTTCCAGGTGCTGCTCAGCAGGGCACAACTCCCCCCTCTGTCAGTTCATAGGTTTTTCCCCTGGAAGGATGCAGCAGATTAGATTTTGTAGCTTGAATTCCAGTCTGTCATGGCAGTCCTAGGCTCAGCCTCTCTCCTCTGCTACTGAGGGTGTTTTTCTGCATCACTGGATGTAGCTTGGGGCTTTCTGAGTGGACCACAGAGCATTTAGACCAATCCCTATGCCTTCCTTACCTCCAGGGCTGCCCTTCTTTACACCCCAATCCCTGACTTTACAGCTCACTGCAGCTGTGCTCTCCATGCCCTCTCTGGCAGCTTGAATACAGCGTGCAAACCCTGGCTGGAATACACATCAGCTAGGGAATGGTTGACTGGGGAGGGCAGAGTTAAGAGCTGAGTGCTCCTTTCTGAGAAACAGCTGTTCCCAGGGCACCAGATTAATTAGTGAATGTTTAGAGTGCTTTGAACAAGGACGGTGCTATAGAAATGCTTCATATTAAATATGGTTATTTTTGACCTAGGACAGGGGTCTCCGAACTTTATGAGACGAGGGCCATATTAGATTTTTGAAGAGGCTTTGCGGGCCAAAGATATTAAATATATGCAAATATATGCAAAATCATTTAAAAAACAATACTACTCTATTCTGTTTCAGTGTTGCATTTAATTCTATATCAGGTATAAAAGTTAATTGATGCAGGTATTGTGAAATCACACAAAATAGTTATCAATACATTAAAAATCATTTCACATTATTTTTTTTATTTTATTTCTGAAAACTCACACATTTGTATCATGCAAATACACATATTCAAAAATAAAAGAAATATTGTTTTAGAATTAGTGAGAAGTATGGTACTGATGTTTTTCTGACAAAATTGCATTTAGCTGTGCTTCAAAGTTAGTGTTCCCTATCATCAAAATTAATTGTAAATGTTCATCAGCCTGCCTGCTTTTTGCTGATGGGTATCTATGCCTGCCTGTTTGCTTCTCCTGCTTGGCTGCAGCAACGACTCTCCCCTAAGTTGGCTCTCCTTTTGGCGGGATACTGGCTCCCGGGGGCACTCACCCCTCCGCACAGCTCAGCTGAGCTACCCCCACCCACATGAGCTGCTGCCGGCAGCCCCTCCCCCTGCCTGCTCGGCGTGTCAATTCAGCTGTTTGCCGCTTCTCCCCTTTTGGTTTGGAAGGCCGGACAAATGGAAGCCCTGGGCTGGATTCAGCCTGTGGGCCGTAGTTTGGAGACCCTTGACTTAGGTCAAAGATAGTTTATTCATCTTCAACAACAGCTGCAACAAGAGAGATCAAGTCTTATGCTTGATTCTCCCTTTTACTTACCCATACACACACCCTTATAGATAACGAATACTATTCTTCCTCCTTGCCTTAGCTGTCAAGCCAAGCCAACAGGAGAATGGCAATGATTTAGCAGGAAGCCTTGTCTACCGGATACAGCATGGAACTGAGGTTCAGGACCTGTGGGTTCCATCCCTGGCTCCATCACCAGCTTGCTGTGAGGTTTTGGGAAAGTCATTTGGTCTCTCTGTGCCTCACTTCCTTCTTCTCTAAAATGAAGATAATAATAGTGACTTGCCTTAGAGGGATATTATCAAGATGTGCTTCGAGGTCCTTGAATTTAAGTTGCTGTAGAAGCACAAAACGCTTTTGACCAAGGTTCATCACTGATCAATATACTGTTAGAACTTCTCACCTGAAAGCTGTGTGAGACCACAGGACATCTGCTGTGCTGTCCCCGTCCAAAACAGAACTCTGTGGACTACTTATCCTTTCCCCTTTTTTAGGCACCCCCATTCAACAAAGCACTAAGCACACATTTAATGTTAAACAGATGCCTATGTCCCATTGAAGTCAGGTTTAAAAGGTAAGCACTTGGTTAAGTGCTTGCTGAATCAGTGCCTTAGAGAAGTTCAGTGTATCACTTGTCCATCCCAAACAGTCCTTTCATTTCCATCTGGGCCACTCCCATTTTAAGACTTTCCTGTGGGATGTCTCTCCACTAGAATTTTATTTACATTGATGGGATATGCAAATATGGCCAAATTCAGGCCTGGTGCAAGTGAACAACTTCATGGACTTCAGTGGAGTTGCACCTGCTTATAACCAATGTGAAATTTGCCAATGCTGCACATACATAGTCCAGCTTGCCCATCCACCCTCTTCCATTGAATACTGAATGAGAGCACAAGAATAATATTGAGTAATAGAGAAATTACTTATTTCAGGGTTGTATGCTCCTTATTTTCATTGGAATATTTGAGTCTCCCAAGTATTGTGGTTCTTATTTCATTTGCCTCTGGTATCCTTGTGCAGATGTTACTAATTCCTCATCTGTATGACATTTGTCTGGAATATCCCTCCATGTGTGAAGGCTGCTAGCATTTAGAGTTCAGAGAGCTCTGCTTCTCACTTCTCCAGTTGCCATTTATCGTGAAAAAATCATAAGGAACACATTGAAACCTCAGCTACAGAACAGGGGAGCGAAAGCCAGATCTGGGGCACAATTGAAATCTGCCCCAGCACACTGGAAGGCCTGGAACCAGTGGGATCAGACTAGCCTGTAGCCCAGTGACACATCTCACTCTTGAAGTGAGCACTGTAATAAGGGCCGAAGAAGGAGGACATTGTGATAAAAACGTGCAGTGGCTTCTTTGAATGGTGCCTGCTCCACTTCCTGACCGATGGCACTAGACAAATAGCACATTTCCTCGTCTGCTGCATCCTCTGCCTGGGACCAGATGGCAGCTCCCTTCCAGATGCATTTATTTTAGTGGAAAGGTAACTGCTGCCACTGTGATGCTGACAGATGAAAATGAACTGTAGGCTCCACAGAGGGGGGTGATGGCTCAGGGTTGCCTCTGCCTGTTGCCTAGACTGCCACTGCATTGCTGTGGGTGGGGTCCCCAATGGCCCACAGCATACTACATTTCCCTACTTCTGCCTCCTCGGTACAGGCAGGGGGCTGAGGTGGGCCCCTGCACCAATATATACACACAACTGTGTGTGTTGCAGGCCCATAAAGGATTGTGACACCACTGCCTGTACAGTACACGGATTGGGGCAGAGACCCATCTGACCCACTGCTGGCTGGCTGGCTGGCTAGCAGGCACCGGTCCAAGCTCAGATACCGGCCCATGGCAGCCCAGCTCTATCGTCTGATAATAATTGTGCCTCTTGTTGCACTGACCTCCATGTAATGCTTCAGCAGGTGAAGCACTGGAAAGCGTTACCTAGGGAGGTGGTGGAATCTCCTTCCTTAGAGGTGTTTAAGGTCAGGCTTGACAAAGCCCTGGCTGGGATGATTTAGTTGGGATTGGTCCTGCTTTGAGCAGGGGGTGGGACTAGATGACCTCCTGAGGTCCCTTCCAACCCTGATATTCTGTGATTCTATGAGATAAAGAGCAAGCTGACACCTCAGCCAGGTGTAAACAAGGCTGATGGACCATTACCTGCTAACTGGCCATTCTTTGGCAGGAAAGGGGGCAGGGGTAAAAAAAATCTACAGCTTAGCAAAGAAACAACATAGTTTCCTTCCACACAGACTGCCTGGCACCTTGCTCCCAGCTGGAAATGTTTTTCAAGAAGGGGGACTGAAACTATAAAAAGAAGGGACAAACACCCTAAGACACCCCCTTTCTTTCTCCCTGCCCATTTCATTCTCTGCACAGGAGAAGATAAAAGGAAACAGCCAATGGACTCTGGGAGGAGGGGTCCTGACCTAAAAGCTTGGAGCACATGGGGAGAAAGTTTGCTTTGCAACTAAGGGCATGGCTACATGACATTCTTAAATGGACTTAGAGTAGGTTGATTTATAGGCTGTGATGTCCACACTACCCTCCTGTTGGTGGTGTGCATCCTCACCTGGAGCGCTTCTACCAACTGAAGATGGGCTGTGTGGGAGTCTGAGAGCCTAAGCGCTCAGCTGCCTGCTGGGAGCCCAGCTGCCCCCCGGCTTCACTCCAGTGGAGCTGTAAAATTGACAAGATAGCCAACAGCCAATGTAAGTAATGCAGTGTCTATGTTGACATTGTGTCGCCCTAACTACACCAACATAAGCCATATGCTTCCTTTAGAGGTGGAGTTATGTCACTGTAGCAGGGCACTTACATTGGCGGAAGCAAGGCTGACATAATTAGGTCGGCAGTTGCCTTATGTCTCTTGAGGGCTATAATACTTCAGTCTAGGGCTCTGTCTACACTAGCACTTTTGTCGGCAAAATTTTTGTCTCTCAGGGGTGTGAAGAAACATACTGTGGACAGTGCTATGTTGGCGGGAGAGCCGACCAAATTTTTAGTGTAGACAAAGCCCTAGACTGAAGTATTACAGCCCTCAAGAGACTAAACTGTTATGTGCCATAACCAGAGAATATGAGGGAGGAAAGTTTCACCAGTGCCTGAGGCTCCTTCAATGGCAGGGAACCGGTTAAGTTATATGTCCCCAGATGATCTTAGCTAATTACCCTCACACTGCATAAGAAGGCGACCCCCCCCCACACACACACAAAAGGGTACTGCTATTATGACCTGAGGGAAAATTTCATGTGAGCAAGAAAGCAAGAACCAGCCAGCCAAGCTCTTGTGAGAGAATGCTTGATGCCACCACAGAGCCCTGGCCCACCCCATCCCACTCCAGCTGTGGCCATTCCTGATTCTTCAGAGGAAAACAAACAAACAACCCGGAAAACATTTTTGGGGGAAAAGTGGAGACTATCTTTCTGACCCCTGCAGGGGACTGCCAGGAAGCCCTGAAGCATGAGATTTTTAGGAACATAAGAAAGGAACTGGAAGGGATCCCCAGTGCTGCTGAGTCCTCCCCCCCACCACCATAGGCAATCCTATCATGTAATCCCACTCCCTGTTCTATCAGATGGACACAAGCATACAACTGATCAAACAAATACATTGGGAAAGCCAGTCAGTGATGTAAATCCGGGGTTCTCAACCTGGGGGTGGCAAACAAATGGTAGGAGGTCACAATCACCCTGCCCTTCCCATACTGTTAATGGAGAGGGTTGAGCATCCCAGTTAGATGGGAGTGGGGCTCCCCAGGATGCTCTAGTATGGAAAAGGGGATCCCTGTGCAGAAAGCATTGCGAAAAACAGACTGAGGTGGTATCTGTTGTGAAGATAAAGCCTCTCCACTGCAAGCAGCATTAAGTCTTTGCTGAGTGGCAGGGATGGTCGTGTGTGTGGATTACATAGAGTGTGAGGATTAGCACATTTTTCTTTCTAATATATAGACCTCTATATCAACCCCATGTATAGATCCATGTCATCATAGGTATGTTAGCCCAAACAACTTCAGTGACTAGAACTTGTGCCCCCTAGTGGTGAGAGAGAGAGCGCGCTAAAGAGCAGGAGAGGGAAGTAGCCTAGGGGAAGGAAGCACTAGTTCAAGTGGTTTACCACTATCCCTAGTGCCCCTGGGCTGGGACCTGGAGTAGAGGGCAGGCCCGGGTCCCTCCCTCTCCACTACCCTTCTGTGGGTTACTAGTGGGACAGTAAATACCCTAGTTCAGGGGCAGGAAACTGCACCCTGAACCCCCTGCCCACCCCAGAAGAGGAAGCACGGAACCCATCATAATGGTACCAGCAATTTGCCACACATGGTGTCCGACGTGAGATCTCCGCGCTGGCGACTTAAACCAGGGTTAACCAAAACCATCCCATCCCCAAGATGGATGACGTGGTCAAGGCTCTAATACAAGCCACTGCGGCCCAACAGGAGGCTACCTGGGTCCAAGCAACTGCCCAACAGAAGACTAATCGGCTGTTGATGAATCAGGCTGCTCAGGACCGAGCTCTGCTACAGGAGCTGGCAAACCAGATGAAGGCCCTTATGGAGGGGAACCACAATTGTGACGGAACCCAGACTATACGGGCCAGCCATGGCCTACAGAAAATGACACAGGAGGATGATGTAGAGGCGAACCTCCTGGCATTTGAGAGAACAGCCCTGCAGGAGGCCTGGCCCCGAGATCAGTGGTCTGGAATCCTCACCCTGTTTCTGTGTGGAGAGGCCCAGAAGGTCTACTACGATATGGCTGCAGAGGCTGGAGGATTACCCCCAGCTGAAGGCAGAGGTCCTGGCCAGATCCGGAGTAACCACAGCGTTGCGAGCCCAGAGGTTTCATGAATGGCAGTATACAGAGGACAAGACACCCCGATTGCAATTGCTTGACCTGATCCACCTGACCCGGAAATGGCTGCGCCCTGAGGCACTCAGCTCTAAGAAAATGATGGAGCTCCTTGTACTGAACCGGTATATGAGGGGGCTACCACCAGGCCTCTGGGCTTAGGTTAGCCAGAATGACCCCTCTACCTACGATGAGTTGGTCTCCCTCGTGGAAAGACAGCTGGCAGCCCATGAACTGTTCCAGACCCCAGGGGGTGAGACACAGCAAACCAGGAAGACAGCCCCAAATCCAAGGCCCCAGATTGTCGAGAACTACAGAAGAACCATAACTGGGAGGAAAGACACTGAGGAATGGCCCAAGGCCAAGAAGGGACCTGGGGGTTTGGGAAGAGAGGGCTGGGGGCGGCTGACCAAATAGCCCCCATCAGAGGGCGGCAACCGGGATAAGGGGTCGGTGTTACGAGTGTGGGGAATTGGGGCATATAGCAGCCTAATGCCCCAGCATGGAAGAGCCTATGCAGTGCAATCTGGGGGATCCTGGGGAACAATGTGGCCTAATCGGCCTGGTAAGGGTCGCAATAACCTCACATGGGAATACAAGGTCTGTAAAGATGAATGGTATTGCGACCACAGCATTAGTAGATTCCAGGAGTGCTGTCACACTGGGGAAGTCTCAGGGAAGTTGGTGGGGCAAGAACAACTAACTTGGGCCAAAACCACAGGGGTAACGTGCATTCATGGCACCATAAATTTCTACCCAACAATCCCAGTACGGATTGAAATCCAGGGAAACATTACCAGAGTAACTGCAAGAGTGGTCTCTAGGCTCCCCTACCAGGTCTTAATTGGTAGGGACTTCCCCGGCTTTGAGAACTTACTTCCCCGAGTAGAGCCAGGGGAGGGTAGCAACCCCCGGGCAGAGACGGAGGCACCTACAGATAGCCTCACCCCAATGTTTGCCGAATTAGCCCCAGAGCTATTTTCATCCCCCGGGAAACCCCGAAAGTCTAGGCAGGAAAAGAGGGCAGATAAAAGGCTAGGGACTAGGATTCTAGCAGAGAACCAGAAAGCCTCCCTTGTTGGTAAGTGAACCCGTTCAGGAGGCCAGGAGACAATTCAGGCCAGCGAGGACTCATAGGCGGTTCCTAGTCCAAGTAGGGGCAACCCAAGGGGCGGAGAAGAAATAGGTCCCATGGAGTTAGGTCAAATCAGTACCGCATGTGAGAATTTCAGGCAGGACCAAGCCAATGACCCGCTATATGAGAATGTGAGGGAGGAGATAGTGGAAGTAAATGGCGTGCCCGTGGAAGGAAAAACCAAAGACTCAAGGCCATATTATGTGATCAAACATGATCTGTTGTACCGAATAGTGCAAATTCGAGGGGAAGAAGTAGAGCAGCTTAGTCCCACGGAAACACACAAGGGCAGTGCTAGAGTTAGCTCACAGTCATTTATTTGGGGGACATCTAGGAGTATACAAGACACTTGATAGAGTCTTAAGAAGATTTTATTGGCCAGGAATATGCACGGAGGTCCAACACTATTGTACCTCCTGCCCGGAATGCCAGTTGCATAGCCCCCGACCTCACTTGCGGGTCCCCTTAGTACCTTTGCCTATTATTGAAGTCCCTTTTGAAAGGATAGTCATGGACCTAGTGGGCCCGCTGGAAAGATCAGCACGGGGCCACCGAAATGTATTCGTCATCCTTGAGTACGCCACACAGTATCCAGAAGCCATTTCTTTAAGAAACCCCACATCCAAGGCAATAGCAAAAGAACTACTTCAGGTTTCTGCCAGAGTGGGCATCTCTAAGGAGACTCTGACTGACCAAGGAACTCCTTTCATATCGAAATTAATGAAGGACTTATGTACCCTGCTCCGCATCCATGCCATATGGACCTCAGTCTACCATCCACAAACAGATGGACTGATAGAGCAGTTTAACTGCACCCTTAAAGGTATGATCCAGAAGGTGGTAGCACAGGACAGAAAAGACTGGGATATCCTTCTACCATACCTAATGTATGCAATATGGGAAGTCCCCCAGCCATCCACCGGTTTCTCTCCCTTTGAGCTACTATACGGATGCCACCCACGTGGAATATTAGATATCACCAAGGAGGACTGGGAAGAACAACCCAACCCAGGAAAGAATGTCATTGAGCACGTGACCCAGATGAGAGAGCGAATAGCTCGAGTAACCGCTATAGTAAGAACATTTGGAAAAAGCACAAGAGAGCCAGCAGACATATTATAATCGCTGGGAGAAAGTACGGAAATTTCAGCCGGGAGAAAGGGTGATGGTGCTAGTGCCGACAGGGGAAAGCAAACTCCTGGCCAGCTGGCATGGGCCATATGAGATAGTGGAAACCACTGGGAAAGTGGACTATAAGGTCAGACAGCCAAAGACCAGAGCAGATCTACCACGTAAACTTACTGAAGCCCTGGCGTGACAGAGAGACATGCCTGGTCATTCGGAGAGCTCCACCTCAGATGAACGACCCACAGGAGCAGGTGAGGATATCCCCCGAGTTAGCCCCAGAACAACAAACAGAGGTCATTGATATGATCCAACGGAACCAAGATGTGTTCTGTACACAGCCAGGTCGTACGACACTCGTCCAACATCATATAGTCACCAGGCCCGGAATAAGGGTGACAATAAGACCGTACTGGATACCGGAAGCTAAAAGAGAGGAAATTAGGACAGACATGAAGATGATGTTGGAACTTGGGGTTACTGAAGAATCCTACAGCCAGTGGTCCAGCCCTATCATCCTAGTACCCAAGCCTGATGGCACCCTGAGATTTTGCAACAACTTCCAGAAGTTGAATGAAGTATCCCAATTCGATGCCTATCAGATACCATGTATCGATGAGCTAGTTGATCAGTTAGGCAAGGCCCAATACCTAACCACTCTGGACCTGACCAAAGGATATTGGCAAATTCCCCTGGCCGAGAACACCAAGGAGAAGACAGCTTTCTCTACACCTGATGGCCTGTTCCAATACACTGTCCTCCCTTTTGGACTCCATGGGAGCCCCTGCAACATTCCAACGACTTATGGATAAATTGCTGCGACCCCATGCCAGGTATGCCGCCACCTATTTAGGCAATATAGTCATCCATAGCCCTGACTGGGAAACGCACCTAGGGAAAGTAGAAGCAGTACTAGACACCCTGCGGAAGGTCGGCCTCACTGCCAACCCTCTCAAGTGCCTTATAGGACTAGCTGAGGCGAGATACCTCGGGTATGTAGTAGGGAGATGCTTCGTAACACTCCAATGGAACAAAGTGGAGGCAATACAAGATTGGCCTCAGCCAGTCCATAAAAAGCAGGTCAGAGCATTTCTTGGGTTAGTAGGGTACCCTCATTTCGCCACAAGAGCAGGGCCACTGACGGACCCGATAAAGGCTTCGGGCTCCAAGATAGTAAAATGGTCTGATGCAGCAGAAGGAGTATTCACAGATTTAAGGACAGCCCTTTGCTGCCATCCAGTACGTATAGCCCCAGGCTTCAAGAAAGAATTTGTCCTACAAACAGATGCCTCGGAAGTAGGGCTAGGAGCCGTCCTTTCGCAGATGGTAAGGGAGGAAGAACACCCGATCCTGTACCTCAGCCGGAAGCTCCTCCCCAGGGAACAAAAGTACTCTGTTGTTGAAAAGGAACGTCTGGCGATAAAATGGGCCATGAAAACTCTCCACTACTACCTACTGGGACAGCGATTTACCCCGATGACAGACCATGCCCCCCTCCAGTGGATGCACAGAAACAAGGAGAAGAATGCAAGAGTGACTAGATGGTTCCTATCTCTGCAACCCTTTCATTTCCGAGTACAGCATAGGGCTGGAAGCCAACACCGCAACGCAGATGGCTTGTCACGAAAGCATTGCTTCTTGTCCCAAGTAGCCCAACCCCATAGTGTTGAGCAGCGGGGGAGGATATGTGATACAGCATGGCCAGAAGGCAGCAGGAGAGTGATATAGGAGAGATATGTAAGTCCCAGGATGAGGAGAAGCCTTATTCCCTGTAGAGGGAAGAAAGATTTCTATAGATTAATTAAAAGCACCTGAAGCCAATTAGAGCACCTGAAGCTAGTCACCTGATAAAAACCTCTGCTTCAATCAGCCAGGGGAAGGAGTTGGAGCAGAGAAGAGTTTGGAGAAGTGCTGTGGCTGGCTAGAAGACCAAGACCCTAGGTAAAGAGACACCCGGCTTGTGCAGAGAGAGGGCAGGAAGCCCCACAAGCTGAAGAGGGAAGTAGCCCAGGGGAAGGAAGCACTAGTTCAAGTGGTTTACCGCTATCCCTAGGGCCCCTGGGCTGGGACCTGGCGTAGAGGGCGGGCCCGGGTTCCTCCCTCTCCACTACCCTTCTCTGGGTTACTAATGGGACAGTAAATACCCTAGTTCAGGGGCAGGAAACTGTGCCCTGAAACATGCCCCTGCCCCCCAAGAAGAGGAAGTGTGGGACCCATCATAATTGTACCGGCAATTTGCCACAGGGGGTACCCATCACAGAATCGACATGAGCAAGCCCTTGAAGAAGAAACCCAGCTGTGGAACAGGTTTCAGAGTAGCAGCTGTGTTAGTCTGTATCAGCAAAAAACAGGAGTACTTGTAGCTGTAGCCCACAAAAGCTTATGCTCAAATAAATTTGTTAGTCTCTAAGGTGCCACAAAAGGTTCCTCCTTTTCTTTTCACTGTGGAACAGTTTGTCAGAGCTCTGAGTTCTAAATACTGTCAGTCCTGGGCTCAGTGTCAGACACCTCGTAGAGGAAGCTTCCCCCCAGGAACTGCAGTCCCAAACACGCTCATGTTCAGCTGCCCCAGACTCCAGAGGAAGCCAGATTTGTGTTTGCTTTTCCATACTGGTGTGGCCCTTCAACACCAAGGTGACAGGCACCTTAGCAGGGAGATAATTGGTTAGCACAGTAGCCCTCCCTTGTAGCCTGGAATATAGCAGGTAGTACAGACACCTTTTATAGGGTCTGTGCCTAACGATTCCATGAAAGGCGTCGTCAAATTGTGCCCTTGAATCTATTCAGATGTTACTGTGCCCAGGGATGGTTTAACATTAGACTCCATTGACAGAGAGTATACACAAGCTTTATAAGCAGCCGCAGAGCACAGTGCATCAGAGAAACTCTTCAAAACGCCTCGGGGGGGGAGGGGGGAGTCTGTAATTGCCATGTTGTTCTACCCATAATGATAGGGGGAGCGAATCAGGGCAGCTGCAAGGATTAAATGAGACACTTGTCTAAACAAATCCAGGATGTTCTTTTCCCTGAATTTTTCTGTGCCATGGTGACAAGAGATGCAATTAGGATTACATACAATATGTTTCAGATAAGATCCAATAAAGTTAATGTGAAGAATAATTAGTCTAAACAATATTTGATACATTGCTTTGCATTAGAGGTGTGTCTGAGGTCCCAGCTGAGTTCAGTGCTCCATGGTGTAGAGATACACAGAGTCAGGCCCTAGCAGAAGAGCTGGCAGGAGGCCAGCGGGAGAGAAGGAAAATGCCACTGCTCCCATTTTACAGGCAGAGGGAGATTAAGGGCCCAATCCAACACCCACTGTTGTCAGTTGGAATACTCCAAATTCACTTCAATAGGCACTGGGTTGGGCCCCAAGTTACTTACCCAAGATCATGCAGGAAATTATGGCAGAGACAGAAGCTGAACCCAGAGCTCTTGAGTCCTAACCACAAGACCATCCTGACTATATGGGCTAGGCCTGTATTGCAGGGCAATCAGGTGTGTGCATGCAGCCCATACAGGCATACCCAAGCTAGTTTCGATTGATACTACGTCAAGTAACAATAGCAGCACAGCTGCAACAGCACAGACCAGCCCCTCGAGTGTGTACTCGGGCTCCAGGGTGGGGTTGTACTCCAGTAACAATGGCAGGATAGCCATGGTTTCAGGGACAGCAGCCTGAGCTGGTCTTGCATGTACAACCACACCCAGAGCACTGATCTAGCTAGCGCAGGGATGTCCACGCCTCCTGACAGTGTTGCTTTTAAGCAAATATTCTAGAATTTAAACATAATTCTATATCACTCTCCGTTTAGGGTTCGTTAGTCTTTGTCCTCTTGGGCAAATCTTTCCGTGAGTGCGGGAGGAGTGGGGAGAAAGGAAACCATTATCTAAAGAAAACATTCACTCAGCCCTCACTAACATCGGGAAGGCAGATTCTCTGCACTGCGAATTTGGCCCCAGGTCTCCAGTCTTCCAATCTCTCGGTTAATAGATGCTCAGTCTGACTGCTGATTTATAGTCCCAGAATAAAAAAGGATTCACCAGTAAGGATGATAAGACTACGGCTTCCGCTCCCTTCTGTTGGCTTCCAGAGCAGAGCAAACATCCAGGAAAAATAAGAGCTCAGATCCATTAGTGACAATGTCTCATTTTTTCCTCACAGCTGCCCCTATTCTATCCCCCACTATCATTATGGTCAGGCTCCATGGCAATTACAGATTCCCCCCCCCCGCGGGTGTATTCTCTAGTGGGTTTTGAAGCATTGCTCTGAATTACAGCTCCCCCTAAATAGAATCTTCTTTAGGATCTAAGTCCAAAAGCCATGCAGGAAGTTGGCAACTAAAGCTCATGAGATCAGGGCAGTCTGCCGCACCAGGGCACCTGAGATGCAGATATTTTTGCCCCATGCCCAGCCTTCTAACAATTCCATCTGTCACATCAAAGCCCTGCATTGTTTAGTGGCAGCAGTAGATAATTTGTTTCTTTTTGTGACTTTATGGCACTCATGTTGTCTCAATGATGCCTATACACCATTCTGTTAGCAAGGTTATCTACTCCTTTATATATAGAAACACAGACTTGCATGATGCTTTACCAGCAAATGAGACACGGATACTATATGGATAGAGATGTACTATTGAAAGGGCTGAACCTGAAAGGTACTGAGCACCCTTCTCTCTCTCATGCAGCTTGGTGGGACTGGAGAGCACTAGCACTTCACATAGTCAGGTCCCTAGTTAGATTTCACGGTGTAACAAAAATAGCCCAAGACCACAGCCATGACCATACAGAAGTGGGCTGGTTAGAATCAAAGGCAAGAGCTGTAAATTCTTTGGGGCAGGGAGCAGCTTTTTCTTCTATCTGTACAGCACCTAGCACATGGGGTCCTGGTCCATGGTCGCCCCTCAGTACCTCCACAATACAACCAACCACCCACCAATAGGAGCAGAGAACTGTACCCGGGGAAGTGTTAATGGTGAGTAGATCCTGTGTGTCTCACGTGGCATGGGATGGGGATCGTTAAAAGGTGGCTTTCCCTCCTGCTCACAACCGCAGTCACACTGGCTTAACGGCTTTCACAGTTTAGGCTGGGTCAGGGAGGGCTCCCTCACAACGGCTAAAGAGGAGAAGGAAGAGGCCACTAGAGCAGTCAACAGAGAGGAACTAGATCTTACCCTTATTTGCTTTTGTCGCCTTGTCCTGGTTTTGCTTTTGTTATTTAGGCATTTCAGCAAAGCTGAATCCTTTGGATCCTTATAAGATTACTTAGTAGGTTTAAAATACCTAACTAAAATCAAACTTAACTTGGGTTTGTGGATGGGGGAAATGGCCCAGGCTTCCCCAAAAGGTTATATTACTAATAATCATTTGTATTATGGCAGTGCCCAGAGACCCTGGTCAGGGATAGGACCGTCTTGCACTAGATGAACAAACATGTAATGAAGAGATGGCCCCTGCCACAGACTGTTTACAATCTAGTTTATGAACAAGATCCTGCAGGAAGGTACCATCGTTATCTCCCACATGGCTTTCTACCTAGAGCTGGAGTCCTGGGGGTGCAAGAAGTTGGAGGTTGAATGTATCTGCCCTTAAAAAGAAGGCAGGTACATCAGAGGAACACCCTCATGGGAATGATCAAAAGGAGGTTGGATCCAGTGAGTGAGTCCTGAACAATGCTTTTTTCCAGTTAGCTTCCATGAGACCTGAGCAGCAGTGCAGAATTATTCAGCTGCTTTCCATGTGCTTTATTATCAGTGATCCCTCTTGTCTATGACCTATGAGATAAAGGAGCCAAAGAGCCTACCATAATTTTTTAATCTGTTTAGGAAGATGTGCATTACATACAACGTAACCAACAGTCTTCTCCCTAGCCAGCTTCAGTGAAACACTTGTAAGGGGACTTTTGTCCCCTTACTAAAACTCAGTGCGGGGGTTTGGTTGCTAGCTCACAGCACCAAAAGTAAGGGAAATGGTCGATGTGAAATCAGGACCCTGAGATTGACAGACCCCAGCAGCAATGGGGAGAGGCCAACGCTACAGGTCAGCCCGATTGACAAGGTGGGCAGGCTAATCAGGAGGCCAGGGCGTCCCATCTCCATGTGAGCCGTAAGTGCATGGGTCACTCAGAGTGGGACAGAGCTAAGGAGAGAGCAGGGGTCCAAGCTGAGCTGGGGTGCAGAGCCGCGCTGGCCAGAGAAGCAGCCCAGGAAGCAGACGTGCTGGGAGCAGAGCTGCAGCAACCAGAGCCAGAGGAGTCAGAGAAGAAGCCCAGGGAACTGGAGGCACAGCAGCCCGGAGCTGGGTGCGGTGCGCAGCTTGGGAGAGCGAGGGGGACTCCTGGCAGCAGGTCCAGCGCAGAGAGACGTCCCAGTCAAGGGGCCTTGCAGGCCAGACTTGGAGGGAGATCACAACTTGGATGGAGGTGCTGATGCTGGGAAGAAGGGTCCTGCCACCTAGAACCTGAAGGCGTGTGGCCACTGCCAGAGCAAGTGTCCGACCCGCAGCATCTCTGCGGCACAGCCAGGGCCTGAAAAGGAAGCCTGGGACGTGTGATGAACAGACTGTGAACTGCCCTGACATCCCAGAGACACTGGTTGTGGTGTCCCCGTGCCAAAGAGCAGGGTGATGGGTTTTCCTTTAACTTTTCCCAGTTTTTCCTTATTTTTTTAATTGATTGCTGTTTTATAAATGATATTTGCTTTGAACTGTATGTAATGATCAGTGGGTCAGGGAAGCGTCCAGTGCAGAGAGAGCACCCTGGAGTGGAGACACCATAGCCCTGCCTTAAGTGACCACGACAGCGGGTAAGCGGGGGAATAGTCCCGCTACTGTGGGGAACTTTTCTGTCTTACACACTACCCTGGTGAAATGGGCTAGCGAAAGGATCCGAGTCCTCGTTCCCATTCCCTGTACCCAGAGGCCTGCCTGACCTCAAGGGCTCCCCTTTCATTCTCCTGTGTGACAGAGTTCTTGTAACCCCAACAGAGCTGGGCCCAGGATTCCTAGGGGGTCGACCCCCCAACTTTGGTGAAACACCTGGGACTGCCAAACCCTGCTCTGCATACTATGTTAACCCTCACAACAGCACAATCCAATTGTAAATATACTCGGGGACTTTCCACATTAAAGATGCAGCACCCAGCAACCAAAGGATACACAACTAATTCTGTGGAAATGGAAATTTCACTTCCCTTATAAACAGCACTGCTCCTGCAATACATCTTCCTAGTGCACCTTTCAGGATATACAGATGCTGCACCTGGCCATATTGATCTCAGTAATAATTACATAGCTGGAAGGATCGTTTTGGTTTTAAACACACAGCTCCTGGCAGGAACTAACAATACCTGTGCTACCACTGTTTACACTTGGAACCTACTATTCTTCTCTGCCCCACTACCTGATTCACTGAGTGAACCTATTGGCCTGTTTTCCACTTTCCATTTTCCCCTTCATCTAGCACTGCCAATCCCAAGTGTTCAAAAATCATGTGTAAAGCCCCCAAAATGATGAGATTAGCTAAAAAATATTTGGGGTTCTTATTTATTGTCTAGGTTTTTGAGCCTTCAGGGGTTCATGTTTTAAAGCTTTACAACACAATCATAAGGGCTAGAAACTCATATTTTAAATAAGTTAGCCGAGATTCTCATGTCATGAGGTCTCCAGGAGCTGGGGCTCTTAAGAAAAACACATCAAATACCAAGAGCCTCACAAAAAAAAGTCAAGTTGAAAACACTGTCGCCCCTTTGTGCGGTGTAAATTCTTCAAAAACTAACAGAGGACACAACTTGTGTGCAGTCAGCACAGTTAAAACTTTGTGGTCCACACTCTTACCCCCTTTTCCACTCTGCTAAACCAGACTCCTGCCTGTTCCCTGCCCTCTACCCTACATTAGGAAGAGATTCCAGGCATGCCATGCCTTCTCAATGTGGGCCTTCACATTTCTTATGGAAATCTCCCTCTTCCATTATGCATTGCTGGTGAGCAATCTACATGCAACACCCCATTAGTATTACTGTATCTGTCATTGCTACCTTTGGGCAAAAGTCTGGGTCCTTGATTTGCATTTAGCATATATTTGACTTGTACAGCACTGTGCACATTTATAGTGATGCTGTGGAGGGGACAGCAGCAACCCCACAATTAAGCTTACATTGAGAAAACTGAGGATGAGGCCCTTAAAGCATTTTCATAATGACAAGCAAGTCCCTGAGTCAGATCTTCAGCTTGTATAAAACTAGCTCCATGACATCAATGCTAATTTACACCAGCTAAGTGGAAGTAAAGGCTTTGGCCCAACACTAAAAGATTTTATGCCTTTAACTTCACATATACCAGCGAGATTAAAGTTAACACCACCACTTCTATGTAATTCTGCTGCGTGTATCCCTTCATAGCACAGCAAACAAGCACAGATCCTATCTCTGAAGCAAGTCTCTGCAGCAGAGCCCAGCCTAGAGAACTAATATTTCCATCCAGCCCCACTCACCAGCTGCCTCTTCTTTTCCTCCCCATCCATTTGTTTCCTGACATATTGTTGGTACATCTGCTCTATTAATTAAAGCTGATTTTCACAAGACAAACTGAATCCTGAATGCAGCTCTTTGGTGAAAAAAAAGTGTCGTTATAAAATTGCACACATCCTCTAGATTCCAATGTCCCATTTGCCCAATTTCCTTCTTAAAAACACTGTGCTCTATTCAGGCCCTTAGGACATCTTCCATGGATATGAGAGAGAGACTCCAGCACAATCTGACCTTCCTGAAGTTTGTACAGCCCCAGACATTAGTGATTTGTAAGAGCTTGGGTTTTTCCCATGATCTTTGAGGGAAGTGAGTGGGGAAAGGCAATGCGACTGATTTTTCTCGAAGCTAGATTGACCCTGTAGTGCTCAGCGAGGCATAAAACACATTTTGACTGGTAGAGCAAAGCAGCAGGACATGGAAATCCTTGAGGGGCAATATATATACACTAACACACAATTGGGACAGGAGGGATTTTTTCCATTCACCAGAGTAACTTTATCCAAATCCAGCTGTTGAACAATAGCCATCAGGCAGACATCACATCTTGATGGCAGGCAGCAGGTCAGACATTCAAGTGCAAACTTCTGTCTCTCTCTCTCAGGATTTCCTAGTAGAATTAAGTAAAAGCATATCCTCCTAGGCCAGAGGAGTCATTTCAAAATTGTTCTGTTACAAAAATCAGTACATATGGGACCTATAAAAGGTTCCACAAAACTGCGTGTAAGAGAGGGCTTAGTGAATGCGCTGCAGCCATGCTCTGCAAAATCCAGTTGCCCATGGAGACTCGTACAGTAACTGTATGTAGTAATGAATGAACCAGGGCATGTAAATAGTCTATTCCAAACCTTTGCCCTAAATTAAAACCCAGTCTTTGTGGAGCCCCTCCCCCCACCCCAACTATCTTTCATGGGATTCTGGCTGGGCCAAAAACCAAAATGCTGTACCAAAAAATATATATATTTCCTATAGCATTTACTAGCAAAAATACTACTAAAGGGCTTTATAACCCTCCTGCCCCTAGTGAAGTCAAGAATGGTGATCCTTATTTTACAGGCAGGGAAACCAGGAGACATAGAAGTTATGGCTAGAATTTTCAAAAGGGGCTTTGAATATTTAGGTACCTAGATTTCATTGAGGCTCAAAAGGGAGTTGGACATCTAGCTCCTTTGAAAATATCTGCATAAGTGACTTGCCAAAGGGCAACGAACACCTCAGGGTCAGAGTCAGGGTTAGAACTTGTGCATTCCTGGTTCCTAGCCCTTTACTCAGTCTATTACATCATGCTGCCCTTTCTGTACCAGAAGCCTAGAAAAGAAGACCTGAGTTGAGATGTCTTGCCTAAGGGCCAATCCTGCATCTCCTTGATCATGTGATTAGTCTGACTGAAGCCAATGGGAATACTCATTGTAGGAGGCACTGTGACTGACTGCAAAACAGAATCCTAGGTCTCCCGACTTGAAAAAACAGCTGAAGCAATGAGGGCTATTCTAACAGGAACCAAATCTCCCAATCTTTGGCTTTCCACTTATCAGTATCTGCAAATCCCATCATAGCCCCTTTCGTCATCCTGCCTTGTTATAGAGCCTTCATTTTGGAAAAGGACATTAATGGATTTTAAAAACAAACAAACAAACAAACAAACAAAAAAAGCAAGCTTCTGTACCTTGGTGGGGGGGTACAAGTTTGTTCTAAAGACAGATGGTGTCTAAAGAAATCGATGCTAATGACACTCCAGAGTTGTACAAATCCCTTGGAAATCTACATTTCAGCACCAGCCAAAGCCCTAAGCCAATGCAGTGATTTTTTAAAATATAATAAACTTCATCACACTTTATTAATCACTTCTTACTGCTTCATTATCTCCACTCATGCTCCTGGCTGGCACTCCTGTTGCTGTTTCCTTTGGAAAGCTGCTTGGTTACCCCATGATTGCAAGAGAATGTTGCAATGATTAAAGTCAGAGTCATCTAAACAAAACTAATGGCCCTGACCAGGAGCAGAGTTAAGTCAATCCCTATTGAGAAAAGCACTCACACATGTGCATAACTAACTGGCTTGGTCAGGGCCTCACACCCAGTAGCCACAAACCACCCAGAAGGTGACTGAATGGACCTTTCGGTACTATTCTGTCTCTGCACCAGCACAGCTCACTGGCTCCAAGGTTGGACGCAGGGGTGGATTTCACTTCCCTAAACCCTTTGCACTCCACCAATATAGAGGGGAGCAACTGGCCTGTACATAGGAAGAACAAATTTCACTTTTAGGACCCAATCCTGTTCTCATTAATGCCAATGGAAGTTTTGCCACTGACTTCAATAGGACCAAGATCAGGCCCTTAACTGCTCAGTGTTTCCCATTTGGATAATGGGGAGGATACTTACTTCACAGAGGGCCTGTTGGGTTTAATTCATTAACATTTGGAACACACATAGAGATCCTTGGATGAAGGAGTCGTGGAATGGAGAACTGTAAGCCTAAATCTGCAAACCTTTACTCAGGTGAGCAGTTCCATTGATCTCCATGGGACTATGCATGTGAATGAGTAAAAATGTGAAGGGTCAGGTCCTACAGTGCGTATTACTAATAGCATAATGGCTTTACACAGACCTAGCCGGCAGTATTACAATGCATCACCGGCACTTTTAAATAATGAATAACGCAATACAAATCTGAAGTGGCTACCAGGCAGTTAACTTTGCGTTTTTATCATAGTTACTTGGTAATTCATAGGCTAAGCCTTTATAATGTCCATTGCTCAGTGCTTGGTATGACAGATACTGCAGATATCTTTGGGGACTATATTGTATTAAGTCTATGAAGGGTTTATGTATAATTGTGTTCTACGCTATGAGGCAGGGTTGCCATACCTCCTCCAGGAACTCAAAACAAAACCACCAACCAAAAACAATAGGTGATGATTCAGGTGAATCCCTGAGACTGAACAACTCTAGAGAGGCACCACTGGCTGGAGTGGTTTGCACAGACTGGTTCAAGTTGGGTTTTCCAGAGCCGAAGAAAGAGGTTTTGATATAAAAAAAGATGAGCTTGAAATGACACACAGCTTTCTTTCTGAACCAGCAAATGGACAGGCCCTTCTGTCCTGGGGGGCCGCCAGCCCTTGCAGAAGGGTTGGGAAGATTCAAGCTTACTAGGGTCAAATAAGACTGATGGGTGACTCCTGATATGTTCAGTGTGTTGTTTATCTGCTTCCCCCTCCCCCCCCCATAATGTTTTTACCTTAAGAATAAAGGTGCTTGCTAGAAAGAGCTGTATGGTAACTTATAACTGCTGGTAATACACTGTTCATAGCCTGTAGAACGAAAGCAATGCACAGATGCTGGGCTTTAGGCAGACTGGCTTGCTGATGGGATCATAGTGTAAAGGAGGGAGCTGTGCAGCTTTAAAACCTCGGGGCAAAAGGGAGTGAGACCTAGAGCTATATCCAAGAAAGGTTTCAGAGTAGCAGTCATGTTAGTCTGTATTTGCAAAAAGAAAATGAGTACTTGTGGCACCTTAGAGACTAAGAAATTTATTTGAGCATAAGGTTCCACACATACTCCTTTTTATCCAAGAAAGGTGACAGCTAGAAAGTTGAAGCAGGTGCTTGAGAGAGCCCGCAGGAGGAATACAGCTGCAGCTACCCTGTTCTTGATAGTAGAATTTACACATTACATATGAAGTATATACATTAATTGGGCATAACAGTAGAAAGCTGGCTCCTTAGGTATTCTCTCTCTAAGCAGAATTAAATTCTTAAGCCATAATGAACAAATCCTTACTATATTTAATTTTTCCCCACAATATTAGAAATACACTATCTTAAATATCCATCCAAAATTTACAAAATGGAGTATTACAAAATTATGGGTAAGTACTTTTGATGTACTGACAACACAGAGTGATGTAGGCTGTGGACGTTGGATCCAATAGTAGTAAGCTTTTTAAGCTATGTCTACATTTGCACTTTTGTGAGTATAAAGTATGTCACTCAAGGGTGTGAGAAAACACCCCCGAGCAACATAAGATACACCGACAGAAGTGCCAGTATGGGACAGAGCTGTCAGTGAGAGATGCTCTCCTGCCAAAAACACAGCTACTACCGCTCATTAGGCATAGTTTAATTATATTGACTGGAGAGCTCAGTAGCGCAGCTGCATAGGTACAGCTGTGCTGCTGTAAGCGCTCTCGTGTAGACATGGTCTTAGAAATATCTGAGGCAGATCAATAGGCATAAACTGACCATAGTGTGGCAAAGCCTCAGGCCAAGCCCAGTCCAACTTGCTGGGAGTAGTGGGGACATGATGCATAGGAATCCTTCCCTACAGGGTATGTAGAGAAGCAACAGAACTGCTCCATGGGTTGCTATTGCAGCCATGCGGGTGAAATAGTTGCTGCAGCTCCCTGCAGCGATGGAGATAGATGCAGGCAATGGCTCCACTAGCCAGTCCATGTCATTGATGCATCATTAGGGCCCTATCAAATTCACAGCCGTGAAAAACACATCACTGACTGTGAAATCTGGTCGTGTGCTTTTACCCTACACCAGTGTTTCACAAACTTGTTCCGCTGCTTGTGCAGGGAAAACCCCTGGCCTTGTTTCCCTGCCATGTCCACAGGTTCGGCCAATTGCACAGGGGAGACAGTGTTTCTCAAATTGGGGGTCCTATCACAAGGTTATTTGGGGCGGGGGGGGTCACAGTATTGCCACCCTTATTTCTGTGCTGCCTTCAGAGCTGGGCAACTGGAGAGCAGTGGCTGGTGACCGGGCAGGCAACTGTGAAGGCAGTGCCCCACCAGCACAGAAGGATGGCAATACCATACCATAAAAACAAAGGAGTCCAGTGGCACCTTAAAGTCTGACAGATTTATTGTATTTATACAATACCTTGCCCCCCTTACTTCTGCGCTGCTACCTTCAGAGCTGGGTGGACAGAGTGACGGCTGTTCACTGGGCGCAGCTCTGAAAGCAGCAGCGCAAAAAGACAGACTGGCAATACCATGCCAGGCCATCCTTACTTCTGTGCTGCTGGTGGTGGTGGTTCTGCCTCCAGAGCTTGGATCCCAGCCAGCAGCCACCGCTCTCCAGCTGCCCAGCTCTGAAAGCAGCCCTGCTGCCAGCAGCAGCAGCGCAGAAGCAAGGGTTGCATAACCTTGAGGACACCTGCCCCAAACTCCTTTTTGGGTCAGGACCCCTACAATTATAACTCTGAAATTTCAGATTTAAATAGCTGAAGTCATATTATAAAAAAAAAAGAAAAGGAGCACGTGTGGCACCTTAGAGACTAACAAATTTATTTGAGCATAAGCTTTTGTGAGCTACAGCTCACTTCATCAGATGCATTCAGTGGAAAATACAGTAGGGAGATACAGAACATGAAACAATGGGTTTTATCATACAATGCATCTGATGAAGTGAGCTGTAGCTCACGAAAGCTTATGCTCTAATAAATTTGTTAGTCTCTAAGGTGCCACAAGTACTCCTTTTCTTTTTGCGAATACAGACTAACATGGCTGCTACTCTGAAAAACTGTAAGGAGAGTAATCACTTAAGATGAGCTATTACCAGCAGGATGGGAGGGGGGGCAAGAGGAGGAGGAAAACCTTTTGTGGTGATAATCAAGGTAGGCCATTTCCAGCAGTTAACAAGAACGTCTGAGGAACAGTGGGGGGTGCGGTAGGGGGAGAAAATAGTTTTACTTTGTGTAATGACCCATCCATTCCCAGTCTCTATTCAAGCCTAAGTTAATTGTATCCAGTTTGCAAATTAATTCCAATTCAGCAGTCTCTCGTTGGAGTCTGTTTTTGAAGCTTTTTTGTTGAAGGTTAGCCACTCTTAGGTCTGTAATCGAGTGACCAGAGAGATTGAAGTGTTCTCCAACTGGTTTTTGGATGTTATAATTCTTGACGTCTGATTTGTGTCCATTCATTCTTTTACGTAGAGACTGTCCAGTTTGGCCAATGTACATGGCAGAGGGGCATTGCTGGCACATGATGGCATATATCACATTGGTAGATGCGCAGGTGAACGAGCCTCTGATAGTGTGGCTGATGTGATTAGGCCCTATGATGGTGTCCCCTGAATAGACATGTGGACAGAGTTGGCAAGGGGCTTTGTTGCAAGGATAGGTTCCTGGGTTAGTGGTTCTGGTGTGTGGTTGCTGGTGAGTATTTGCTTCAGATTGGGGGACTGTCTGTAAGCAAGGACTGGCCTGTCTCCCAAGATTTGTGAGAGTGATGGGTCGTCCTTCAGGATAGGTTGTAGATCCTTGATGATGCGTTGGAGAGGTTTTAGTTGGGGGCTGAAGGTGATGGCTAGTGGCGTTCTGTTATTTTCTTTATTGGGCCTATCCTGTAGTAGGCGACTTCTGGGTACTCTTCTGGCTCTGTCAATCTGTTTCTTCACTTCAGCAGGTCGGTATTGTAGTTGTAGGAATGCATGATAGAGATCTTGTAGGTGTTTGTCTCTGTCCGAGGGGTTGGAGCAAATGCGGTTATATCGTAGAGCTTGGCTGTAGACAATGGATCATGTGGTGTGATCTGGATGAAAGCTAGAGGCATGTAGGTAGGAATAGTGGTCAGTAGGTTTCCGGTATAGGGTGGTGTTTATGCGACCATCACTTATTAGCACTGTAGTGACAAGGAAGTGGATCTCTTGTGTAGACTGGTCCAGGCTGAGGTTGATGGTGGGATGGAAATTGTTGAAATCCTGGTGGAATTCCTCAAGGGCTTCTTTTCCATGGGTCCAGATGATGAAGAGGTCATCAATGTAGCGCAAGTAGAGTAGGTGCATTAGGAGACGAGAGCTGAGGAAGCGTTGTTCTAAGTCAGCCATAAAAATGTTGGCATACCGTGGGGCCATGCGGGTACCCATCGCAGTGCTGCTGGATTTGAAGGTATACATTGTCCCCAAATGTGAAATGGTTATGGGTGAGGACAGAGTCACAAAGTTCAGCCACCAGGTTAGCCGTGACAGTATCGGGGATACTGTTCGTGATGGCTTGTAGTCCATCTTTGTGTGGAATATTGGTGTAGAGGCTGCTACATCCATCATGGCTAGGATGGTGTTTTCAGGAAGATCACCAATGGACTGTAGTTTCCTCAGGAAGTCAGTGGTGTCTCGAAGATAGCTGGGAGTGCTGGTAGCGTAGGGCATGAGGAGGGAGTCTACATACCCAGACAATCCTGCTGTCAGGGTGCCAATGCCCGAGATGGGGTGTCCAGGATTTCCAGGTTTATGGATCTTGGGTAGCAGATAGAATACCCCAGGTCGGGGTTCTAGGGGTGAGTCTGTGCGGATTTGTTCTTGTGCTTTTTCAGGGAGTTTCTTGAGCAAATGCTGTAGTTTCTTTTGGTAACTGTCAGTGGGATCAGAGGGTAATGGCTTGTAGAAAGTGGCATTGGAGAGCTGCCTTGTAGCCTCTTGTTCATATTCTGACCTATTCATGACGACGACAGCACCTCCTTTGTCAGCCTTTTTGATGATGTCAGAGTTGTTTCTGGTTTCAGAGTAGCAGCCGTGTTAGTCTGTATTCGCAAAAAGAAAAGGGGTACTTGTGGCACCTTAGAGACCAACAAATTTGAGCATAAGCTTTCGTGAGCTACAGCTCACTTCATCGGATGCATTCGGTGGAAGATACAGTGGGGATACACACACACACACACACACACACACACACACACACAGAACATGAAACAATAGGTTTTATCACACACACACACACACACACACAGTAAGGAGAGAGAGTGAGAGAGAACTTAAAATGAGCTATTACCAGCAGGAAGGGGGGGGGGAGAAAAGGCAGTAAAACCTTTTGTGGTGATAATCAAGGTGGACCATTTCCAGCAGTTAACAAGAAGGTCTGAGGAACAGTGGGGGGGGGGGGGGGGGAGAAAAGAGCGGGGAATAACATGGGGAAAATAGTTTTACTTTGTGTAATGACCCAGCCACTCCTAGTCTCTGTTCAAGCCTAAATTAATTGTATCCAGTTTGCAAGTTAATTCCAATTCAGCAGTCTTTCGTTGGCGTCTGTTTTTCAAGTTTTTTGTTGAAGGATAGCCACTCTCAGGTCTGTAATCGTTGCATCCGATGAAGTGAGCTGTAGCTCACGAAAGCTTATGCTCAAATAAAATTTGTTAGTCTCTAAGGTGCCACAAGTACTCCTTTTCTTTTTTGCGAATACAGACCAACACAGCTGCTACTCTGAAAACTGAAACCATGTAATTTACTAATTTTTAAAATCCTACAACCGTGAAATTGACCAAAATGGACTGTGAATTTGGGAGGGCCCTATGCATCATGCACAGCAGTACACCCTGTATGTTCCCCAAATCCTTCCTCAGCTCTACAACTGAACCAGTTCCACTGGAATGGATTCCTCCATAGGTTTGCAGGCAGGATTTACCCCCCGAAAATGGGGCCATGCAGACAGGATTGCCTCCAGTAAAAAAAAAAGCAGGTACAAGACTAGTTTTCCTTCCACATACAGAGCTCTAAGTCTCACTCCTGATCCGCAATATTTCTGCTCCTCCAGACTGGCACTTAGCAGATTACCATCTCTGTGAAAGAGCTCTGCAACTTGGGCAAATGTCCATTGGGTACTCTGCCAAGACCAAACTCATTTTAGTTATAACCCATGACAGATTTTCATTACATCTCAACTTAATAGTTGAGAACGTTCTGCTTGTCAGCTCATGGGACTGTCAACCCATGCATGAAGCAGAAAGAATGTCAAATCTTCAGTACTCTCCAGACTTTAATTCAACTTCACCACCTTAGTGCACCCCCCACTAGCTAGTCTGAGATTAACTCATTGCCAGTACCGGTGTATGAAAACAGGGAACGTTACAGCTAGGAAGCTAGGTGCTACCTGAATGAGACTTTTCATTTATTGAGTAAAGCATTCACCCATTTTTATTTCTTAGCAAGGCAGATTATATAAAAAAATCAACTTATTCATAGCTGAAGCCAGAGGTTTAGATCAATTTCTTCACTTGGTTTAGACCAATTAGTTAATGAGTCAATCTTCATTTAATAACGTGGTCTGAAGATGTATTTTCATAAATGCACTGGAGTCTCCAATGCAGGAAGAGTATTTTTCCAATACATAAAAATGGCCACTAATTGATGCTCACTAATTACATGTTTCAGAGTAGCAGCCGTGTTAGTCATTGGATGCATCCAGTGAAGTGAGCTGTAGCTCATGAAAGCTTATGCTCAAATAAATTTGTTAGTCTCCAAGGTGCCACAAGTACTCCTTTTCTTTTACGTGAATACAGACTGACATGGCTTGCTACTCTGAAACCTGTCTTTTTAATGTATTCTTCCAAGCCAATTCCCCCATTTTTAAGTCCTTTGGCTTCCAAATTCCTTGCAATCTCCTGAAGCACATTTTGAAGCTAATACACAGTTTGTCTACATATTCCTTCAATCAAGGGAGACATTTTCCCCCATGTATTTTACTATGCACTGCTTTTTGCTGAAAGATTTCCCCCAATAATTGTCTGCCTATGCAAAGAGAATTAAAGCATCAAAACAGTTGAAATTTCTCCTGTCATTTCACATACAGCTGGAGACAAGAACTGCCTCACCCCCGCCCCCGCATCTGGACCTTCCTCCTTCACTTACCGAGCAGTAAATAGTCATACAATTTAACATTCTCCATGTTTTGAAAGCAGTCCCAGGAAAGATTTGCTATCCAAGCAGACAAAGGAAATCAGCTGGAACACATTAGTATAGTAGAACTGACCTTGAGAAATAAAAGGCATGCAGCTACCTCTGCACAATACCAGTCATTGGTATCCAACACTTAAGACAACCAGAAATGTTAGGCTAGGGTTTAATAAAAATACTTTGCATACAAAAGTATATCATAATAGGCTTCTCACAGCTGAAAGGTTTTTTGTGACCAAGAGAGACTGGAGATCCCCAGGACAAAATGCTTGCTTTTAAAGGAAATTACTGTATATGGGAGTGTGCAAGCAATATTAAGCGAGGCATAAGAAACTGGGTTCTAGTCAGGCATCCAACACACAGTTCTGCCCATGTCTGTATCTGAAGGTTACTTGTTTCTTAATGGTGAGCTACAAAGGCAAAACGAAAAAGTGAAAGTTAAAGACCAGAAGTGTACTGAATGGCCCCCACTAACCAGGATGCTCAGATACCACTGTGATGAACATAGTCCACATGCCTGGACACAGATGAGATTGGCAGGCTGGGGATAGGGTTGCCCACCCTCCAAGCTTGTCCTGGACTCTAAAGATTAATCTTTAATTAAAGATTATGTCATGATGAAATCTCCAGGAATTTGTCCAACCAAAGTTGGCAACCCTAGCTGGGGAAAGGAAAACTAGTGACTCAAGTAACTGAAAGTAACTGAAAATAAATAAGCATTAAAACATTTTTATTAAATATTTTTATGACTCCCTAGTCTGCTACTCAGTTTATTTTTTCAGGTTTCAGAGTAGCAGCCGTGTTAGTCTGTATTCGCAAAAAGAAAAGGAGTACTTGTGGCACCTTAGAGACCAACAAATTTATTAGAGCATAAGCTTTCGTGAGCTACAGCTCACTTCATCGGTAATGCATCCGATGAAGTGAGCTGTAGCTCACGAAAGCTTATGCTCTAATAAATTTGTTGGTCTCTAAGGTGCCACAAGTACTCCTTTTCTTTTTATTTTTTCAGTTTCATATATAGATAGGAGTTTAAACAGAAACGAATGATCAGAGAAAAATAAAATTTTATTTTCAAACACAAAAAAGTTTCACCCCCCCTTTAAAATAATTAAAACAAAAAACACAAAAAAAACACCACATTTTACATGCATACATTTACAGAGGTCAGAGAAATACAGTAGCCAACTTCAGCCAGCATTCCTTAATCTTTATATCCATAAATACTCCACCCCCAAACAAAACAAAACATCCACTTAGTTATAAAGCAAACCCTTCCAATCTGATGTAGGATTGCAAATCTCAGCAGCATTAACACATGCACAAAATGGTCTCTCAAGACAGTAAATCCCACAGAGCCTACCTCTCAAGGAATCTTTATCAAGCAAGGTTAGGCAAGTCTACTAGATGGTGACCCAGTGAGCAAGTTTAATCAGCCTGTACAGATGGACAGAAAGACTGCTTAGCTAGACAGTAATTGTAACAGCAAATTATGCTTTGTTACAAGCCAGTTGTCTCTAACCATTCAGAATTTCCACACAAAGTTGATATACTTTTAAAGCTCAGAATAAACTTCAGAATTGCCAACATTTGTGCAACTGGAAGAGAATTACACAGCAATCCAAATTATTGTATAATAAATCGTTACTGATAAGCAATCATGGGCTGAATTCACTTCTGACAAATAGATGCAACTCTGTTTGGGCCTATGTTTATTTCATCCTGTCCAATTAATACTTTTTGCCAGCTGAGCTGAAGTTTAAAAGGAAAAAAGCAAACCAAGTTTTCAGCCAGAAAACCATGAAAATGGCTTCCCTTATCTCAGTCTTGTACTATTGTCATGAAACTTTAGTAATCCAGGCACACACACACACACACACACACACACACACACACACACACACACCCTTTTCACCCAACCTTTACACCAGTGATTGAAGATATTAGCAGGAAAACAAAAACTAATGATATTTCATATGCCCATTGTAAAAAAAACAAAAACACATTCCTTTCCATGCACAAGCAGAAAATTTGCAAAGCTGTCATGTCCAGAAAACAAGTGACCCCCCCACAATTTGTCAGCCTACACGAATAGCCATGCTGACATATTTTAGTGGCATCCAGATACAAATAGCAAGAGAACATTATGCTAAGTTTATTTTTCCAAAATAATGTGCTGAAAATCATTCCCAAGTTCAAGAACTAAAATCTCAAAAGAAATGTTACAGAATAAGAAAGAAAGACTTCCTGCCCCATAGGCTAGAGTGTTATGATCACACTGTGCATCCCAATGAATCAATATTTAAGAATATTCCACACCCTAGCTCAAGATCTCATCTTAACAACCAGAATACTTTTCTGTTCCTACTGCATAAGCTATTCAGATAGCTTATACCAAAGTCCTTCCTTTAAGTCCCAAATTGCTTTTCTAATATCCAGTAATTCTACCAAAAGCTACTTATTCTACTAGTAATTTGACTGATCTAACTTAAAATTAAGTTAGATAGACAGCAATTAGTATAATTTTAGCAGAGGACAAGATTTCATACCGTAAATCTCATTATGCCTTATAGAAATCAAGTTAGAAAACCAGCAGGCTTTTTATATACTTCATTTGAATATGCATGTACACACACACACACGCACACACACTTAAATACAATAATTTATAATACAAAAAAAATGCCAAGTCTCCAAACTTTAATGCACTCAACTCAAGAGTCCTTTCATTGGATAGTTATTTGATTCAAATTTCACTTACTCTTATTCTAAATCAGTGTAACTTTTTGAAATCAATAGTCAAATGGCTCTTAGGCAGGTGCCAAATCAAGTACAAAATCTTTACAAATTAAACCAGAGACAGTCAGCCCTGTCCTGTCATCTAACAAGCACTAGGGCCTAGATATGAACTTGTAATTGAAAATCTGAAACAGTAAGGCTGCCAAATAAACCAAATCCATCTCACATTCTCATAACTCATCTGTATTTATCTTCTCTGTACATTATATAGCTTGATCAATGACTTGCTCCCTCCCCTCCCTTTCACTGCGTGTAATTTGTAGCTTCTAAAACATTAAGACCAACATCCAGTTCCTCTTCAAATGGTAGGAGGCAGAAAAAATAAACTTGCCAGTTGTTTTAAAGAGAGCTAAGACAGATATTTAATCAGGCCTCATTCTATGTCAAACACAAGACTTGGCAAACGAATTTGACTGCATCAGAGACTCAATTCATCTCTCTCCAAAAAAGAGAATACATTCTTCCCTCTCTTTCTTATGACTTCCACAAAAGGCACAATGGAAACACGTAAACGTTACTTGTTTTTTTGAGGAGTCTTTGGTCTTAAGACTCAATCAACCCACAACGTTCACAATAAAAGGACAAAGCAACAGTCCTAACTTTGAGTCTCCTAACTTTGATTAGACTTCAGTGATTTTATTTTAAAAACATGTAGACTGGGACTCTCACAGAGACTCCTCCACCACGGAGAATCCCCCATTAAAGAAAGATCCAAGGGGCAGCTGTGACCACAGGATTTCTGTGCCCAGGAGAGGGTGGAGAACACACAGGCTCCATGAGTAGGGTGGAGTCACAAAGCCTTTGTGCCAACATCGTTGGAATCTTCCATATTTGAAAGTGAGCTTTATGGATCACTCTGCCAGAAGAATGTGGACCAGAACCCAGCACTCAGACTCCATGGGTGAAATCCTGGCCCCACTGAAGTCAATGAAAAATTCCCCATCGACTTCAATGGGGCCAGGATTTCACCCCATAAAACGATCTAAGACATCCTCCCCCTATGTCTCTCCTCTGGGAGGTGGCAATCAGATTTTCATGAGAAGCACTTTGGAAGTACGTTGGCTGCTAAACTCTCTTGAAAATCTGGCCCCAAGTCAAGTTATGCCTCCTGTTTTTAATTTCTGGATACTGGAAAGATGGCTTTCAGAAAGTATGGAAGAAGAGAGGCACCTCAAGGGACCGTGTCAATGTGTAGTCACTTCCAGAGAGTTAAAGGTACTTTCATGAAGTATATCTGCCTCAGTCTTCCCGTCAATTTTTGTGGCTTTATAACCACATTTCATTAAAGAAAAAAAAAAAAGTCCATCTTCCACCATTGCTATGTGAAAGGCCCATACAAATGGGGAATACTGACTGATGGTAGAGGGAAAACAGTGAAACTGACAGAGTGCTGTCAAAGATACAAAGCAGACAACTGAAAAAAAAAGAGAAAAAAAGTTTTTGTATTTGTCCTACAGGTATAGTCATCTCTGGGATTTATTTGCAGCAACAGTAGGTTTAAAAAAAAAAAAAAAAAAAATCAGACAGAAGTCAGATTTCTAAGGTTACAGATGTCCCGTTAAGCCCAGAAAGAACTATATGGGAGACCTTTTGACTTTTTACTACTCCAAAATATAGATTGTGACAATGTAAACATACATCTACAATACTTCCAGATACGTAGGTATGTGCTTCTGCTTCAGAAGAAGTAATTTCCCATATGGGTTGGCTAGAGCAGGATACAAACAGATTAAGGTAACCCTCTATAATCCCACAAATTACAAAGGGGATAGGGAGAGGGAACACTGCTTTTTGATGGATGGTGATACTTCTGTTTCCCTGTATTTAGGAGAATGAGCAAAATAGAAGGATCATTTGTGAATACTGAATTTATGGTACTATACCTGAGGTTTTTAATCATGCTGCCCTCTCAGATCCATCCTCCCTCCCTTTTCTTTCTCACATTACAGGTCTGTTCCTTCCATTCCCCTTCATTTTCCTTTGTTCCTCAATGTTGCCTCCTTTTTGGCCCCTCGGGTCCTCTTAAAAAAGTTTCTTAAGCTTTCAGAATCACTTACTGGAGAAGCTTTTGCTGCCTTAGTCTCTTGAATCCCCAAGAATCTGCTGAACTGTTTTGCTTGCCTGTGATTGACAGGAGGCAAGGCTCTCTTCATCTCCACAGAGCAACTACAGGAAGTTAATTTAAATTAAGTTAAAATAAACAGTGACCAATTTGAGAAGTTTGGGGGAAGCAGGAGCCAAACAGATCCACTTCTGAGCAATTTCAGAAAGCAAAGTCTGTATAGAATGTTATAAAAGGAGTTAGACTTAACCAATTCACAAACCTTTCAAATACAGTAAACAAAAAGCAAAACAAAATGTTAGATTACACTACACCCCTACCAAAGTGACAAGAAATACTACTAAGTGTGCAGCACCACCAGACAAAAGTTTTTCCAACAGTGCTTTTAATCCCTACTGGTAATCAAATATACTTCAAGCTCCTTCCTTATGTAATTAAAAATATTTCCACAGGTGACTGGTAATTAATCAGGAGGCTGTCTTTTCTTTTACTAACCCCTTTCTCTCATGCACTCATTTATGTAATTTTTATATCAACATTAAATCCACAAGTTTCCCCTTTAAATACCATTTCTCTCTCTGAATAGGTCTTCTATGTAAATTAGAATCTTGGAAACGAAGTTTTAAAGAAAATGAATTAGATATCAAAATGAGATCTTAAAGGAGCAATATGAAAAAGTAAAATCTGATTTTCCTTAAAGGAACAGTAGTGTCAATTACTCATTTTCTCTTTCATTTTACTCCTAAAAGGATCAACTCACGTAACACACTTTTTTCCCTCCTTCCAACAAGTTTCATTCACTTTTCTCAGTTCCATGCTTCCAACTTTCATACAGTGAGATATACTATTTGCTGCTTCTAAACTGCGCTTGATAACATTTCTCATTAAAATCAGTAGTTGTGGGTCACCTGCTGACAGCTACCATAGTAGAACCAATAGGCACTTTCACCCAAGGTTCTCAAAATCTTTATGAATGAATCCTCAACACTTTGGAGACTCAAACAGTATTAAGCTGATGGGAAAATGAAGGCATAGGAGGTGAAGTGACTTGAAGGCCACACAGCAAGTCTATTTCATAGATGGGAATAGAACCCAGAAGTCTTGAGTCCTTCCTATACACTGCTGAGAAAGCAAGGATTTGTAACTTGGGATTCTGCGATCACAAAATTCCTGATAAGAAAACCAGTCTCCCTTGTGCTTTACATCTGACCTGGGCCCTACATGGTGGTATGTTATAAATGGCATCACTTAGCATTCTGGCAGCTGCCAGCACGTGCCCAACTTGAAATACCTTTTTAAGGAGTGCTAAATTTTCAGAAAAATGGTGAAGACCTGAACTCTGAAAAGTCAATCTTCTTTAATGCCTAAAGTTGGGCAACAAAAGTTGAGACATCCAAATCACTAGTCAGTAACTTTTGAAAAACTGAGGCCTTTGCCAGCATGGCTTCAGATCTGCTAAGGCAACAGCTTATAAAATTAAATTTGAGATCAGTACAAGATTTGCTTCAGAAAACAGTAGTATATTCAGCAACTCTAGAGATATTGTTAAAGGATTTCAATTCTTTCTGCGGGCAACAGCATAGCCAGCCTCTTTTTAATCAAAAGGGAAGATTAGCTAGCATGGAAATGCTATCAGCTACCAAGTTTGAATACCACATTTGGGTCCCCAAAGCTCTCGAATTAACAGCGTGAAAGGGGTACAATTAGCAGCCTCTACTGGCTGATCAGCAGTGGCATCAATTAAGCTCCAGTCAGATCTCATCACAGAAATATAGTCATTGTGAGGTTATGCCTACGTGGAGCGAAGACAAGATTGTACAAAGGCACTACCTAGAAGAACTCCCCTTTCTCCAGAATTTCAGTCCTTCATTTTGCCTCAATTTCCCCATCATGTAGAATAACCCCATGCTTACAGGATTGTATGGCAACACCTAATGCCATAAGGCAGTACTGTAGAATGGCGATCCAAAATTGGATCCCAACATTAAAATAATCCCCACTGTTTTAAAATGAAGTGATATTCACGCTAGCAAAATTAAAAAAAAAAAAAAAAAAAAAACTTTAAACAGCTAGTGAAGTGAATCTTTTGAAACATCTACCAATTCGATTCTAGAACCACTAAAATTAAAGATTACGTGACATTTGCCGCTGCTCAACTTGTACAATCAAATGGAGCTGCCTCTTTGCAATGGCAGTATTCAAATCCCATAAAAACTCAAGCAGCATGCCTTTCAAAAGCATTTCCATAGGGACAAACTGCAAAACCTGCTGGGGAGAGTCCGAGTTGAGCAAAGAGCTCATTAGTTTATTCAGATCCTGCAAGTACTCAACAACTGGATTTGGAATACCCCGATAGCCAATACACAACAGAACAGCAGTGGTCCCTAAAGGTTCAGAGGCTATGGGGCAAGCAAATGTGATGTAGCTGAAACAGCCATGGAGTACAAAAATCAGGCCAGCTGTGAAGCGTGTAAAACAAGAAAGAATAGGCAGAATCAAAGCATCTCCCAGCTGAAGTTGATTAACCGCATGCAGAATGCAGTCTAAAAGATGCTGCTGATATTTTGGCTCTCCATCATGAAGCAAAGAACAGCTGAAAGTCAAGAGTGTGGCTGACTCCAGGAGCCTAACTTCCATGTTGGACTGGGTTTTGATGTCACAAAGAGATGGAAAGCCCACAATGAGACACTTGATTTGGTCACTGTGTCCTTCATTTGGTACTTTCTGATGGTACTTGGTAAGGCTAGACAACTCAGATAGTATCAGTGCCTCAGTAAGAACACTGCAAGAATGACATGGGTGCTCTGTTTGTCTGGAAAAGGAAATAGTTTTTAGTCTGCCTACTAATGATTCTTTGATGGCTTCATTGAGATTCTTCAAGACATCACCATCACAGAATGGAGAGCATTTTACTCTTGGCAGCCTCTTTCCCTCCAAGATGTACCATAAATTACATTCAAGGTTACGGGATGACCCTTCCAAAATGCAGCTTTTCCCAGCATTACTTAAAGTGTGCTCTTCAGCCCAATGATTAAGATAGCCTTTGGCCACCTTATCTTCCCATGTCAGGGATTCCAGCATTTTTCTTTCATTGTATGTACTAAAATATCTGTTCCTCTGTCCAAACCATTTTGCGTTCATGCTGCAGCCTACATGAGATTTTTTCACTAGCCAGTTATTTCTTGTAATGCGTTTCAGGTGGAATCTTTGCATGAAAAATTCCACTGCACAGTCCCTTAAGTTGTTCAGCTTTTCTTGTTCTGTTTCCCCAATGCACTCAAAGAGTCGGATGTTCTCAGATATAGTCTCTATTTGGTACTTGTGAAAGAACGCACAGCACTCTTCATGTATTTTAAGAAAAGATTCTGGAATCACATGTTGTGGAAAGAGTGCTTTGTTAACAATTTCTGTTCCAAAGTTCTGCATCATCTTGGACAGCACAGGATGGATGGCCTCTCTGCCCATGTAATGAAGACAAACTACATAGACTTCAGAGTTCCCGGCTTTACTAGTGGCAGGTTTAAAGACATGGACCTCCTCGAAAGAACAATTTAGCAGAAAAAGCAGATTGGCAGAACAATGTTCAAACAAAGTGAACATCTTCAAAACAAAGGAGCCACCATTACCGAGGGTCATTAAAGCAGTGACTGCTTCACAGTAATGTAGCGGTGAGACAAGCGCTTCTTGTTCACCTGGGTTTCCTTGGCAATCAAAACTCCCATCAGCAGTTACCAAGTGAACAGTGGTCATATTACTTATGAAGTGCTGAAGTCCAGTTAGATGTTTCAAGGTCATCACATCCCCGGTATTATCTGGGCCAAAATACCACCATGGCAAGGTATTTGCAATAAGTCGGTCATCCATAATCATCACAAGGGTGTCATTTGCTTCATGATATGGGTTTAGGGTATTGGCTACCCAGTTCCAATTGCAGGGAATGTGATGGGATTTTAAGTAATGATTGAGACTGGCTATAAAAGCACCAGGTGCTTCACAGAGATGGACAGAATAGAGTTCTCCATTCTGAACAGCTTCTTTCGGGAGAAGGGGGAAACTGCACAAAATCTCATGGAATTTGCACCAAGCCTGGGTACACAGCTCAGCATTCACAGATTTCTTCACATGAGGAATGATTATCCCTGCTTTGTTGGTGAAGGAAGTGTGCTGATGCCATGCATCCAATTTCTTATCACTCAGTTGGTTTTTTACTTCATTCATGGAGTCCTTCAGAGCAAGGAGTCTATTGAATTCTTTGTGATTGCAGGTAAACACATCACTGGAATCTGGCAGCTGCCATTCCCTATTTGATGGTTTTGTATACGAGAACTTCTTCTCAAAGAGCTCCTCAATTTCAGCAAGAATCACAGGGCTGAATTTTTCAAGATGTGTGGTCTGCTCACCATAAGACTTTGTACATTTGTTCATTCTTGGACTAACCCACAATCTGGAGAGGGGAAACAAAGAAAAGATAAGGGGGTTACATGAACCGAACCATGACACCTTCCCATAAGTTAAAAAAAAAAAAACTAAACAGATAATACATTTGTAAAGTTTAAGAAAAAAGTTAGCTATTTCAACTTGTTTGGTTTTAGAGTTTGTGTTCCAGAATGAGAAGGGAAAAATACTTTACTGAGACATTTTAAGAATGAAATAAGAAGTTAATGAAGTAGTGCTGCTTTGGAATAAGACCTCCATTTTGACCCAATACATTTAGACAGAAAATAGATTATGCCTTAAATTCCCCCAATTGCTAATTAACTAGTGTAAAAGTTATCCAACTAATATAGAAAGGTAACATTTTGGAGAGATATGGGAGAATTGGTGTGGGGAATGGTGGAAAAAAAGCAGAGGCAAGGCCAGAACAACAGCAGGAAGGAACCAAGCTGCTACCGCATGCACCACAGAACTTTAAGAGACAGTTCTGACTCTGCAGGGCAACAGTTGGGTTCTCAATTCAGAGCCAACATTTTAACTCAAGCAGCATTATTTAAGCAAAATGACCAGCAGTTTGGGAGCCAAGAGATCCGCTCTAGTTCTGCATATCATTTCACCCACCAAAAAAAAATGCAGCAGTTTAACTCCACAGAACAGTTTAGGAAAAGCCGTGAAAAATACTATATTGCAATTGAAAGGAATACAGAGAGGCAAATTGTAACTATCCAAAGCCAGAATTTTGGCCAACCCATCTGGTGGCTCCCATCCCAAAAAAGATGTATTCAAATTGGAAGTAGTACAGATAAGAGCAACGAAAATTATAAAAGGGGTACAGAACAGCTTCCATACGAGGAGAGATTAAAAAGACAGGTACTGTTCATCTTATAAAAGAGACAACTAAGAGGGGATAAGATAGGGGTCTACAAAAACAAGACCAGTGGGGAGAAAGTGAATAGGGAAGTGTTATTTACCCCTTCGCACAACAAAAGAATTAGGGGTCAACCAATGAAATTAATAGGGAGCCGCTTTAAAACAAAAACAGAAATACTTCTTCCTGGGAAAGACGTAGCATGATTTTGCAGTTAAGGCACTGGGTTTACTGGAAATCAAGCAAAAAAGGTTCAGTGTGGACTTGTTTTACAGTCCACCACAGACCTCCTGTGATGGTAGCAGAAGGAGTAATTTCCAGCTCAGGAAGACATATTGGCATTAGCTTTGATCAAGTTAGCACACTAAAAGTCACAGCATAACCACAGCTGCACAGGCACCAGGACAGCTAGTCACTCACGTACCATCCTGTCTAAAACCCTAGGGATGTACTCCAGCTCCAGTGCAGACATAACTGAAGAGGGGATGTCTACACTAGAGCTGAGAGAGCACCTCACAGTCCAGGTAGAAAGACTGGGGCTAGCAAGTATGCTAAAAATAGCAGTGTGGACATGGATGGGCTTGAAAGCAGCTGACTTCCTGGGTCCACAGTTGGGTTGCTTCTGAAGCCACAACATCCACACTGCTATTTTTCCTGTGCTAGCTCAAGCTCCACTAGCACAAGTGTTTCAGTCTCGGAGTTTTGCTCCCAGGTGCAACGTAGACATACCCTTGTGCCTTGGTTTCACCATCTGTAAAATGGGGATAACACTTGCCTACCTCATGGGAGTGCTCAGAGACTTGGATACTACAGCAATAGGGGTCAAACAAATCAGGACAGCATGAAAAACAACACAGCTAGCTTCTCCCAGTGACCCCATGATCAAACAAATCACTACTAGTGGGGTAGATTTGTCAGTCTGATATGGACAATATTTAAGCACATGAATAACCCCTGTGTTTTAAAACACAGAACAAACAGCGTCACTACAAAAGTGGAATCAGCCAGCCTGCCTTCAGCAACGAAAAAGGTACGTAAAGGAAAGAAAATAAGCCGAAATGGATTGACAGCATCTCCTTCTCTCCCCCCCCCCCCTTTTTCTTTTTGCGAAAGGGGCTAACACGGCTGCTACTCTTTCACAAAAAGAAAAAGGGGGACTTGTGGCACCTTAGAGACTGACACATTTATTTGAGCAGAAGCTTTCGTGAGCTACCTGAGCTCACTTCATCGGATGCATTCAGTGGAAAACGCATAAAATAAATCATCTCCCCCCTGTATTTTCCACCGAATGCATCCGATGAAGCGAGCTGTAGCTCACGAAAGCTTATGCTCTAATAAATGTGTCAGTCTCTAAGGTGCCCCAAGTCCCCCTTTTCTTTTCTTTAATGTAGTTGAGCAGGTGGGGGGGGGTGCTACGGCGCAGAGGGTTTCAGGAAACGATCCGGAAGACTCAACTCTGGGAGAGGCCACAGCGCGTCGGGCCCCCGGCACCTGTCGGCAGAGCTGGGGTTAGGGTTCCCCTGCGCCCCACTCCGCGGCCCACGCCGAGGCGCCCGCGCCCCACCCTGCCCGGAGCCCAAAGGGGCGACTCCGGCCGGCGCTGCCGGGGCTCCGCTCGCTCGGCGCAGGGGCAGAGACCCGAGGAGCCGCGCTGGGCCCAGGGGGGCCCGCCCGAGCGCTGCCGGGCGCCGCTCGCCAGGACAGGGCGCTGCCGCCCGCGCCCGACGCGGCCCTCAGAGAGCGCGAGGCCCCGCGCCCGCCCGCCCGCGCGCGCTCCTTACCCGGGCCGGCGGCTGCGGCCTTCGGAGCGACGCGAGCCCCGCGCCAGGCCGCGAGGCGGGGCCGCCGGGAAGCGGGGCTGGGCTCGCCACGCAGGGGCGGGGCCTGGAGACTCCGGGGACGTTCGCCTCGGCCGCGGCGTGACTCGCCCCCCGCCCCCCCGTTCCATGGCGCGGCCCCGCAGCCCAGGGCCACTCCCGGCTCCCCTCAGCCGCCCGCTTCCCTCACAGGCCCCACACCCCGGGCCTGTACTCCCAGGGCACCCTCGCCTCAGCCCCACACGCCAGCGCCACCCCTCCCCTGCCTCGGACCCTCACGCCTGAGCCCCCTACCAGCCCGCTGCCACAGCCCCCAACTCTAGGGCAGGGCCCCCCTCCTCCCATGGCAGTGCTGTCTGCCTGCCCAGCCCAGCCTTTTAGCTTCTCACCCCACATGTCCCATGCTGGGGCCGCACCCCGCACATGCCTCGGAGCAACTCACCAAGGCTGCATCCCTTTACCACTTCCCCCCCCCCATCTGCCTTGCACCAGGCTCTTCCAGGTGTGTCGCATCCCATCGCCATCCCCATTCCAGTCTCCTGCCACCACCACACACAATGTGTGCTCTTTCCTGCCCCTGCAAAAAAAGTCACCTGCTACAGCCGCCCACTCACCCCCCACCTGGGTACATCTATGTGGCTCAATGCATTGGAGGCCAGACCCCCACACCGCACCATCCCTCCCCATTTAGGTGGAACTGTCCCTCATTTTTCAGCCGAACTTTCATTATTTGTCTCCTTAGAAAGCTCTTCTAGTCCAAAAAGAAAAGGAGGACTTGTGGCACCTTAGAGACTAACAAATTTATTAGAGCATAAGCTTTCGTGAGCTACAGCTCACTTCATCGGAGTCCAGTGCATTTCCTTGGCATTACTTAGCATGGTCCTAGTTCCTCCTCAAATGTCCTACTGGAAGTTGGGTGTCAGCAGGTCTGTCACACACACGTGCATGTGGTAAACACATACTTGCTGTTTATGCAATTAGCTTTGGTGCTAATAGCACCTCTCACCTTTTCACTAATTATTCAGATCAAGTCAGAAGTGGTAAAAACAGGCAAATTTTTCATTAATTACTCAGTGTTCCATGGGAGATGAATTTGGTCGACTCAGTCCAGTTCCCGTTGGAAAGGAGAGCATATCAGAAAATCCCCCACAACAGTTGGCATCATTAAAGTAACTGGGGACATAGAATGAGCAGGCCACAAAGCAGAAGCGATTCCTCCAGATGAGGGCCTAGGCACATTGATGGGGTGCTAAAGGGAAAGTTTGCACTGATTGCTCTGAGTTTGGCACCTAATTCTAGGCTGCAAGGAAGTGCCTATCTCTGCTAGCAGTTCATGAACTGGGGAAAGATAGAAGAGGAGTACTTGTGGCACCTTAGAGACTAACAAGTTTATTTGAGCATAAGCTTTCATGGGCTAAAGCCCACTTCATCAGATAGGCACTCCTCTTCCTAAATCACACACAGAATCATAGAAGATTAGGGTTGTAAGAGATCTCAGGAGGCCATCCAACCCCCTGCTCAGAGCAGGAGCAACCCCAACTAAATCATCCCAGCCAGGGCCTGATCCAGTAGGTGAGTTTAGAGGATGCCTAACTCCATACAAAAGAACTGGGGGGAGATGGGGGAGAAGAAAGCAGAACAGGAGGAGGTGGTGACTTAGGGCTTGTCTACACTGCCAAGTTGTCGATAAAACTTTTGTCTTTCACAGGTGCTTAAAAAAGTCCCCCCTGCGAAAGACAAAAGTTTTGCTGCAGCAAGTGGCAGTGTAAATGCAGCTTTGTTGGTAGGAGCGCTCTCCTGCTGACAAAGCAAACACTGCTCACGGGGGGGGGGCGCGCTGGAAGTATTTTGTCGGCAAAAGTGTTGACAAAGTACCAACAAAGGGGGGTTTTGGGGGTGGAGGCTGATAGTTCACAACCCCCCATGAAAAAAACCTCGTGACCCCCTGAGGGGTCACAACCCCTAGTTTCAGAACCCCTGTTATAAAGGCAGTCTTCCCCTCCTCTGCGCTCTGGCTGTTTTGTATGGAGCTAAAAGAAAAGGAGTACTTGTGGCACCTTAGAGACTAACAAATTTATTAGAGCATAAGCTTTCGTGAGCTACAGCTCACTTCATCGGATGCTTATGCTCTAATAAATTTGTTAGTCTCTAAGGTGCCACAAGTACTCCTTTTCTTTTTGCGAATACAGACTAACACAGCTGCTACTCTGAAAAATGTATGGAGCTAGGTAGCCTCTGAGCAAGTCTACTGGAATGGGTCCCTCACATGATTTAGGCCAAGGAGTGCTTATCTTTCCCTTGGTCCATGGCTTGCTCTGGAACTTAGTTGAGAAGATAGGTGCCTAAGCACCTAGAGTGAGGTTGCAGCTCATATCCGCAGAGGGAGGAACACAGGTGCCTAGGGAATTTTTACTGCAAAAAAGCTTGAGTGCTGAGGGTGTTTAGGTGCCTATGAGGTCGCCAGCAACCGAATGGGAGTTTTGGGGGTTGCAGTGGCACCTAAAAACGGGACGTAAACACTTCAGTGCTTGTGGATCCCATCCATAATAGTTAAGGCCCAGAATCTCAAAGGGGTTTAGGCTCCTAACTTCCATTGATTTCAACAGAAATTAGGAGCCTAAGTACCTTTGAGAATCTGGGCTTGCGTGTTTTGGAGAGCAAAGAGCAGAGCTGTGGAACAGACAGTCTGTGGCATCATATTCCTGGAAACCTGCAGGGACTTCCCAGCTGAACAACCACTTGCTCTGCTTTATCAAATCCACAAGTGGGGATGGTTGGAGTAGATAGCTAGACAGCAGAACAACTGCCCTGGTGGGCAGAGAGAAAACTAGAGTGTCTGAGCTTCTGCCAAGCCCCCTAGAGCCACAGGGATTTCTCTGGAGAGGTCAGCATTAAACTATAGGTTAGGCAAACAAGGTCTTTGCCAGCTCTATGGGGACCCAACAGCCACCTGCACTGTATAATTTGGCAGAAACTCCTTGGTTTTAAAGTACTGGATTTTTCTACCTGACTTTAGCCCTCCCCTGGGTTTCACTATGGGAGGGCATTATCGGTACCTAAGACAGAATCAATGTGAACCAAATGCTGTAGCAGAGCACCAAAAACCCCAGATCAGATGCAGCCAGAGAAGAGTTTTGCTAGGAGCGAAACAGTGAGCAAGCCTGACATTTCCATATTGATTAAGGATAGCTGATTTAATCATTTGAAAACAAATCTTCCCTCATGTTCCAAAAATAAAGGTCAGCAGAGTGGGTTCTGGGAGCTTGTATTCTTACTGTAATCGTTTGCCTTGCACATTATAACTGTGAACAAAAAGGCCCTCTTTTGGAGCCATTCACCTACAGCCAAATGGAACGGTTTCATTTACATGGAATTAGATAAAATATGGGATAAGAAACTGTGCTGTCTGGAAAGAACATCAACATGCTCTTACTCCCTAAATCCCTGGACAGAAGAAGGTAGAAACAGTTCATTTCCAAGCCACAATAGACACATTTTTCCCAGATTTATCCCTGTGATAGAGTTAGTAACGAAAAGATACTCACAAGCTTTCCTTCTAGAAAGGATCATTATCCAATAAAAGTCAGCTTTAATGTGGAGATAAGATATAGATAGATAGATATAGATATTAAAGCATGTTCTCCTTTGATTGGTTTGTTTCAAAATCATCACCCAATCAAGCAATTACATATACAACTAATGTAAATGGAAGAAGCCTGAGCAAATTAAAATAATAGGAGGCATGTAGCTGAGGGTATAATTGGCTCTTTGGTTGCTTTAGCATTTTTGTCGTAGAATAGTATGAATTAGATTGTACTTGTTCTGTACAATAATATCAGTGTCAAAATAAAACCTTATCTCATTCTTAACACGAGGATTAATGTAAATCAGAATATAATGAACATATTTCTATCTGAAGGAAGAGTTTCTCTCTTTTCTTGTATTAGATTTGCCATAGAGACCTGGGGGAAAGGTTTCCCTTAGTTTTGGCTTGCAGATTGGCATTAGCTGCAGTAAAGATGGGTTTTTAATTATTTCTCCTTTTTTTTTTTTTTTTAAGGTGAGCCAAGATTCCTAATGATCAGATTCTTTGGCCAAAGGATGGACTGCTTAGTACAAATCAATATGCAATATTTTATGAAACTTGGAGTGGTTTGTTACAAGCCACTTGGATCATCAGTGTTTGGATAGCATCTAGAAATTGACTGTTATCTAGTGGTTAAAGCAGGGGAATGATTATTAAGACTCCTGCATTCTACACTTCACTCTACACTTCATTCTACAGCATTTGCTCAAAGGCTACTAGGCAGCTCTCTAACACCACTTTCCACAAGCCATTACCCTCTGATCCCACTGAGAGTTACCAAAAGAAACTACAGCATTTGCTCAAGAAACTCCCTGAAAAAGCACAAGAACAAATCCGCACAGACACACCCCTGGAACCCCGACCTGGGGTATTCTATCTGCTACCCAAGATCCATAAACCTGGAAATCCTGGACGCCCCATCATCTCAGGCATTGGCACCCTGACAGCAGGATTGTCTGGCTATGTAGACTCCCTCCTCAGGCCCTACATTACCAGCACTCCCAGCTATCTTCGAGACACCACTGACTTCCTGAGGAAACTACAGTCCATTGGTGATCTTCCTAAAAACACCATCCTAGCCACTATGGATGTAGAAGCCTCTACACCAACATTCCACACAAAGATGGGCTACAAGCCGTCAGGAACAGTATCCCCGATAATGTCACGGCTAACCTGGTGGCTGAACTTTGTGACTTTGTCCTCACCCATAACTATTTCACATTTGGGGACAATGTATACCTTCAAATCAGCGGCACTGCGATGGGTACCCGCATGGCCCCACAGTATGCCAACATTTTTATGGCTGACTTAGAACAACGCTTCCTCAGCTCTCGTCCCCTAATGCCCCTACTCTACTTGCGCTACATTGATGACATCTTCATCATCTGGACCCATGGAAAAGAAGCCCTTGAGGAATTCCACCATGATTTCAACAATTTCCATCCCACCATCAACCTCAGCCTGGACCAGTCTACACAAGAGATCCACTTCCTGGACACTACGGTGCTAATAAGCGATGGTCACATAAACACCACCCTATATCGGAAACCTACTGACCGCTATTCCTACCTACATGCCTCTAGCTTTCATCCAGATCAGACCACTCGATCCATTGTCTACAGCCAAGCTCTACGATATAACCGCATTTGCTCCAACCCGTCAGACAGAGACAAACACCTACAAGATCTCTATCATGCATTCCTACAACTACAATACCCACCTGCTGAAGTGAAGAAACAGATTGACAGAGCCAGAAGAGTACCCAGAAGTCACCTACTACAGGACAGGCCCAACAAAGAAAATAACAGAACGCCACTAGCCATCACCTTCAGCCCCCAACTAAAACCGCTCCAATGCATCATCAAGGATCTACAACCTATCCTGAAGGACGACCCATCACTCTCACAGATCTTGGGAGACAGACCAGTCCTTGCTTACAGACAGCCCCCCAATCTGAAGCAAATACTCACCAGCAACCACACACCACACAACAGAACCATTAACCCAGGAACCTATCCTTGCAACAAAGCCCGTTGCCAACTCTGTCCACATATCTATTCAGGGGATACCATCATAGGGCCTAATCACATCAGCCACACTATCAGAGGCTCGTTCACCTGCGCATCTACCAATGTGATATATGCCATCATGTGCCAGCAATGCCCCTCTGCCATGTACATTGGCCAAACTGGACAGTCTTTACGTAAAAGAATGAATGGACACAAATCAGACGTCAAGAATTATAACATTCAAAAACCAGTTGGAGAACACTTCAATCTCTCTGGTCACTCGATCACAGACCTAAGAGTGGCTATCCTTCAACAAAAAAGCTTCAAAAACAGACTCCAACGAGAGACTGCTGAATTGGAATTAATTTGCAAACTGGATACAATTAACTTAGGCTTGAATAGAGACTGGGAATGGATGAGTCATTACACAAAGTAAAACTATTTCCCCATGGTATTTCTCCCTCCCACCCCACCCCCCACTGTTCCTCTGATATTCTTGTTAACTGCTGGAATTAGCATACCTTGCTTGTCACCATGAAAGGTTTTCCTCCTTCCCCCCCCCCCCCCCCCCCGCTGCAGGTGATGGCTTATCTTAAGTGATCACTCTCCTTACAGTGTGTATGATAAACCCATTGTTTCATGTTCTCTGTGTGTGTATATAAATCTCCCCTCTGTTTTTTCCACCAAATGCATCCGATGAAGTGAGCTGTAGCTCACGAAAGCTTATGCTCTAATAAATTTGTTAGTCTCTAAGGTGCCACAAGTACTCCTTTTCTTTTTACACTTCACTCTGCCACTCATTTGCTGTCATATAGCTTCTCTGTGCTTCAGGGCTTGGCTACACTTGCGAGTTACAGCTCAATAAAGGAGCCCCGGATGCCCTAGCTCACTACCCATCCACACTGGCAAGGCACATAGAGTGCTCTGTCTCCGTGGCTACAGCGCTGCTGGTACTCCACCTTGGCGAGTGGAATAATGTTTGCTGCGCCAATGATGGAGCACCACGGTGCCAGTGTGGATGCCCTGGTCTGTTATTGTGCTGTGATCGGCCTCCAGAAGTGTCCCACAATACCTGTGCTAGCCACTCTGGTCATCACTTTGAACTCTACTGCCTTGCCCTCAAGTGACCAACCCTCAGACCCGCTCTTTAAATTCTCTGGGAATTTTGAAAAATCCCTTCCTGCTTGCTCAGCCAGGCATGGAGTGCTCTCAGCGCATCTTTCCAGGTGACCATGCCTCCACACGCCAGGTGATCCCCAGCATGGAGCAATAGTGAGGTGCTGGACCTCATCAGTGTTTGTGGGGAGGAAGCTGTCCAGTCCCAGCTGCACTCCAACCATAGGAATTACGATACCTTCAGGCAGATATCAAGGGACATGATGGAAAGGGGCCATGACCGGGACGCACTGCAGTGCAGGGTTAAATTGAAGGAGCTGCGGAATGCCTACCGCAAAGCCCGTGAGGCAAAAAGCCGCTCCGGTGCTGCCCCCGCGACGCGCCGTGTTTACAAAGAGCTGGATGCGATACTTGGGGGCGACCCCACCTCCATGCCCAGTACCACCATGGACACCTCAGAGGCCAGTGCAACAAGGCAGGAGGAGGAGGAGAAGGAGCAGCAGCAAGGCAGGAGTGAGGGTGCTCCGGCAGAGGAAGACACCCTGGAATCCCTAGATGCAGGCAGTCAGGAGCTGTTCTCAAGCCAGGAAGAAGGTAGCCAGTTGTGGTGGCAGTGCTTGGGGAAGGACAAACACCAGAGGAGGTTCCCAGTAAGTGGCTTTTGTTTTGGGAAGGAAGTTATTCAGTGCGGGCTCTTGGAGCGAGGAGGGTTAGGGCTGCATGCATGCCTCAATGCAGAATAGGGCGTTGACATGCTCTCTCACATCGTGGTAATCGGCCTCAGAGATCTCTTCAAAGGTCTCAGCCAGCACTTGCGCAATGCGCTTGAGCGGGTTTCTCGGGAAACTGTGGTCCTGTCCCAGTCAGGCTAACTTGTCCACGCCACTGTGCCATGTGGGGCGGGGGGACCATTACTGCACACAGGCAAACTGCCAGGGCAGAAGCCGCATTGCAGTAGAAGACCCTCCCTTGCTTCCCTGGTCACCCTCAGCAGCGAAATATCTTCCAGGAGGAATGCCTGTGGAAAATGTGGGGACAAGTTCAGTATAGGGGCCCCCTGCCACTGTTGGCTCTCCCCAAGGCACAGAACCCCAGAGGACAGTACAGCCGTGAAACAATCAGTCACGCTTGACTCTGTGCTTACTCACCATTTTGGGACTCCGGTGGGTTGTGTGCACTTGCTTTGAGACAGGCAAATTATGCTATTGTGTAGACTGTGCTTCCCATTAAGTACGGGGGAATCATTGCTCTGTCTGATGTGAACAATGCTGCCTGTGTTAAGTGTTGCATTTTGCCTTTACAGCTGTAACCTTGAGATCTCAGCCATCTGTGTTATCAACGGTTGAGAGGCTGCAAAGAATCAGGAAGAGGCCACATAGAAGTAAAGAGGACATGTTGCATGAAATCATGCAGCATTCAAGTAATGAAATTCAAAAACTGCAGGAGTGGCGGGAGAGTGAAAGGAGGGTCCGCCAGCAGAATGTGGATCGCTGGCACCAAAGCACAGAGCGGCTGATAAGCATCATAGAGTGCCAAGCGGACTCAATCCAGGCACTTGTAGCCATGCAGGCGGAGCACTACCCCTGCAGCCCCTTTCCCAAAACTCTTTCCCTTGTGCCACCATGTCACCTCCAAACCACTTTCCCCAACATCCGGGTTCTAACCCACTGCCTCCAACACCTGTAGCTTCACCACCCAGCTCTGAAAACTACAACCTTTATCCACTTCACTCAACTCCTATCACCATGCAGTATATCTATCCTGAAGTGCAGCACACATTGCACAGCACTCCAGACAGGACATACGCAAATCTGTGATTGTACCGTTCCCCTCCCCCCACCCCCTTGCTCTTTGTGTTTCCCAAGCAGTTGTGTTGTGTTTCTTTTCAATAAATTGATTTTTTGGCTTTGAAAACATTCTTTATTTTTGCATAACGTAAAAGAAAGAAACCTTAGCCCAGGAAAGCAACAGGCACTGCAAGTCAGCGTATCATACGTAGCAAACACAGATTCCTACCGCACTTCACTCCTGTGCAGGGCAGCACACCAGACATTACTGTTGGCTTTCAGTTACAAATTGCTCCCTCAAGGCATCCCTAATCCTTGCAGCCCCACGCTGGGCCCCTCTAATAGCCCTGCTCTCTGGCTGTTCAAATTCAGCCTCCAGGTATTCTCTGAGTTCCATGCCTGAGTGAATCTTTCACAAATGTTATGGAGGGTACAGCACGTGGATATAACCGCTGGGATGCTGTTATTGGCCAGGTCCAGCTTCCCAAACAGAGAGCACCAGTGTCCCTTTAAATGGCCAAAAGCACACTCCACAGTCATTCTGCACCGGCACAGCTTGTTGTTGAACCGCTCCTTGCTGCTGTCAAGGCTCCCTGTGTAGGTTTCATGAGCCACGGCATCAAAGGGTAAGCAGGGTCTCCAAGGATCACAGTGGGCATTTCGACTTCCCCTACGGTGATCTTCTGGTCTGGGAAAAAAGTCCCAGCTTGCAGCTTCCTGAGCAGGTCAGTGTTCCGAAAGATGCGTGCGTCATGCACATTTCCGGGCCAGCCTGCGTTAATGTCAATGAAACTCCCATGGTGATCCACAAGCGCCTGGAGAACCATTGAGAAATAGCCCTTCTGATTAACGTACTCGGAGGCTAGGTGGGCTGGTGCCAGAATTGGAATATGCGTCCCATCTATGGCCCCTCCGCAGTTAGGGAAACCCATTTGTGCAAAGCCATCCACAATGTCATGCATGTTACCCAGAGTCATGGTTCTTCTGAGCAGGATGCAATTAATGGCCCTGCAAACTTGCATCAACACGATTCCAACGGTCAACTTCCCCACTCCAAACTGGTTAGCTAGCCGATCGGTAGCTGTCTGGAGTTGCCGGCTTCCAGATTGCAATAGCTGCCCACTTCTCCACCATCAGGGCAGCTCGCAATCTTGTGTCCTTGCGCCGCAGGGTGGGGGTGAGCTCCTCACACAGTCCCATGAAAGTGGCTTTTCTCATCCAAAAGTTCTGCAGCCACTGCTCGTTATCCCAGACTTGCATGACGATGTGATCCCACCACTCAGTGCTTGTTTCCTGCATGTAAAAGGCTTTCTTCTCCCAGGATTCTGACATCAATGGTATTTGCCCGTGGCCCTTGAGTTAGGCACCTAAGTTGAGTTAGGCACCTAAATCCCAGTGGTTTTAATCTGCTTAGTTCCTCTGGGGAACCGCCCCAGGGCCAAGATCCTCAAAAAGCGGCATTCCATGGTGGTGAGCATGTCCATGAATGCCACAAGGAAACTTGTATCATTTGTGTTACTCGAGTCAATATCATCTGTTAGGATATAGATATTCAGGCCTGTCTGTAAAGGCCTATACTCTAAGAATTTAGGTGCATTTTTATCTCTGAGCCAGTTATAAAGGTATAAAAGAAAGAATCAAAATCACTGTCTGCCGGTGTAAGGGCCTTTTCTTACTGTGACAGTCTGAGGCACTGTGCTTAGACTAAGGCCTCTGGCTAAGCAGCAGAGGCAGCCATAAGCTGGGAAGCAACCGGTCACCTCCTCACATTCCAAACTGGTCACTTTGAAATGAGGTGCTATTGGGCCATTAGGAATACAATCCTGTCCTGATAATGCCTATCGCCTCCAGAGAAAGGGAAGTGCCTAGAAAATGTAAAAGGAAACTTAGTTTGACAGCATCCTGTCTGGCAAGAACTCACTTATCAATAGCTGGGATGTGGAATCCTCATTTCTGTGTTTGTTCTATCACTGTAGTCCCCATATCCCTATTGTTTGTCTATATAATCTCTGTCTGGTTCTGTGATTGTTCCTGTCTGCTGTATAATTAGCTTTGCTGGATGTATACTAATTAAGGTGGTGGGATATAATTGGTTAAATAATCATGTTACGATTGGTTAGTTAAATTTCAGTAAAATGATTGGTTAAGGTATAGCTAAGCAGAACTCAAGTTTTACTGTACAGTCTGCAGTCAATCAGGAAGTGGGGTGGGGGGAATGGGAACAGGGAATGGGGGTGGGGAAATTGGAATCATGTTTTGCTAAGGTGGGGGAATGGGAACAGGGACACAGGTAAGGCTCTGTGGTGTCAGAGCTAGGAAGGGGGACACTAAGGAAGGAAACTGGAATCACGCTTGCTGGAAGTTTACCCCAATAAACATTGAATTGTTTGCACCTTTTGACTTCGGGTATTGTTGCTCTCTGTTCACGCGAGGAGGACTAGGGAAGTAAGAGGGTGAAGGAATAAGCCCCCCAAAATCATCGTCAGAGTCCGCACTGTCACTTTGGATCTTAAGGAATAACTCGACTGCCAAACGTGACACGCTGGCGAAACTCGTCAGCATACTCCTCAGCAGTTCGGGCTCCATTCCTGCAGACCAAAAGGGAAGACAGAGCGCGCAGTACAAAAAACATTGAAAGATGGCGCCAAATGTGGACAGAAGCAAAGGTTTTAAAACATTAATGACTGTAAAGCACTCTGAGATCCACAGATAAAAGGCACAATAGTGGGACACAGCATTATTATAGCTGAGAAAAATATTTCCCTTTTTCTGAACCCATGTTTAAACTGTTTGTTTAATTCAGATTATGAGCTTTAGTTTCTGCCGAATAGAAGGCCTAATTTCTTAAAATTACTTCAAATTTTAAAAATTCCACTGGACATTTATGTATCAGTCTAGACCCTACCTACCTGGCTATGAAAAATTTAGAGATGGGCAACTTGGTGCAAGCTCACTGAAGTAGGTACATCCCTCTATGTTCCTGAGTACAAAAACAGCAACTCTTCTATCCTCCTCTCCTGTCAAATGGCATGTGATGTATATAGTCATGGTTTTCAAAGTCCTGAACAGATCCAATGCTCTCTTAAAGGGACAGTATCAACTCTTTAAATAAACGCTGAAAGCCTTCCTAAATTAAGATGAATGATGTAATATTTCTTATATTTAAATAAGTAAAAACGTACAAATGCAATCTAACCACCTGGATGCTTATTTAAAAAAATGTCATTAGATTTGCAGGAATATTTACTGAAATGCTGTGCCCTCTGTGCTGAATCTGGGAAGAAAGTTAATAATTTCTACAGAGTAAGTAGTGGTTTTCAAAAAAACAATGAGGAGTCCGGTGGCACCTTAAAGACTAACAGATTTATTTTGGCACAAGCTTTCGTGGGTAAAAGAACACTTCTTCAGATGCATGGAGTTTTCAGCCTCACTCATAAGTATCAGCAGCATAAATATATATTCTTGTGGGTCAACACTTACCAGGTTTTTAGTATATTTAGTATATCATATTTAGTTCTGCAAGTCTGTTTTACCATCTGTAAAATGGGAATGTTGACAAACCAAAGATGACACTAGCAAATGTACAGGATTTACAATGTTCACAGACATATAGAGGACAAATCCTGTTCACCTCATTTATTCAAGAATTCCACTGACTTCAGTAGGACAATGTAAGTAAGGTAAGCAGAATTCAGCTCCGTGTAGGAAGGCAAGTAACTGCCTTTCTTTTATAGATGGGAAAACAGGCACAGAGAGGTTAGGGCCAGATTTTCAAAGGTATTTAGGCACTTTTAAGATTTAGATACCTGTTAGGATTTACAGTTGAGTTAGGCACCTAAATCCCAATGGTTTTAATCTGCTTAGTTCCTCTGGGGAACCGCCCCAGGGCCAAGATCCTCAAAGGGTATGTCTACACTATGAAATTAGCTTGAATTTATAGAAGTTGGTTTTTTAGAAATCATTTTTATATCGTCAATTGTGTGTGTCCCCACACAAAATGCTCTAAGTGCAATAAGTGCATTAACTCGCCGGAGTGCTTCCACAGTACCGAGGCTAGCGTCGACTTCTGGAGTGTTGCACTGTGGGTGGCTATCCCACAGTTCCTGCAGTTTCCGCTGCCCATTGAAATTCTGGGTTGAGATCCCAATGCCTGATGGGGCAAAAAACATTGTCACGAGTTGTCATAAATATAAAGGGAAGGGTAAACACCTTTAAAATCCCTCCTGGCCACATGTGTATCCTAGAGTTCAGAATGGGGAAGGAACCTTGACACGGTGGTAGAGGTGGGATTCTAGGGTACAGATGTGAGGACCTGCATGAAAACCTCCTAAGCTTATTTTTACCAGCTTAGGTTAAAACTTCCCGAAGGTACAAACTATTTTACCTTTTGCCCTTGTACTTTATTGCTGCCACCACCAAACAAGCAATTTGTTATTGCTGTCTAACAAATATATAACAGGGAAAGAGCCCGTTTGGAAATGTCTTTCCCCCCAAAATCCTCCCAAACCCAACACCCCCTTTCCTGGGGAAGGTTTGATAAAAATCCTCACCAATTTGCAGAGGTGAACACAGACCCAAACCCTTGGATCTTAAGAACAATGAAAAAGCAATCAGATTCTTAAAAGAAGAATTTTAATAGAAGAAAAAGTAAAAGAATCACCACTGTAAAATCAGGAAGGTAAATATCTTACAGGATAATTAGATTCAAAACATAGAGAATCCCTGTAGGCAAAACCTTAAGTTACAAAAAGACACAAAAACAGGAATCTACATTCCATTCAGCACAGCTTATTTTCTCAGCCATTTAAAGAAAACAGAATCTAACGCATCTCTAGCTAGATTACTTACTAAGTTCTAAGACTCCATTCCTGTTCTGTCCCCGGCAAAAGCATCACACAGACGGAGAGAGAGAGGCTTTGTTTCTCCCTCCCCCCAGCTTTTGAAAGCATCTTGTCTCCTCATTGGTCATTTTGGTCAGGTGCCAGCGAGGTTATCCTAACTTCTTAACCCTTTACAGGTGAAACGGTTTTTCGTCTGGCCAGGAGGGATTTTAAAGGTGTTTACCCTTCCCTTTATTTTTATGACAGTTCCCCAACACCACCAGCCTTTCAGCCACTCAAGCAATCTCTTCTGGGCTTATGACAGCCCTATCTTTGCATTTCAGCTTAACTAGAGTTGCACCCCAGTTCCCCTATGGTATACAATCCCTGACATTAGTGGTCCATAAAGTCAAGATCCTCTGCCCCCCCAAAGAAGCAGTGTAACCCCATCTTACCAACTGTATTTTAAACCAGTGTTCCTGTATCACATCCAGCACTTGTAATGAAATGCAAGGTTTCTTTAAGAAAGCATAGAGATTACACTAGAAACAAGACAGAGTGATTAAAACAGATGGTTACAATATAAAACAAAATCATAAAACACAAATTAGGACCTATATTTATTAATAGTTACCCTTCCTTTCTGACAAAGAAGGTTCCACTCCGCATTTTCACAAAGTTGAGTCTGTTGCGGCACTGGCTGGCTTCCCAGGACCCAGAATCCAAACTTTAATGAAAAACATCCGCACACAACAAAATGTCTCCTCAGTGAATGGATACAGAATGCCTCTCCCCATCCTGTGTTACACTGAAACAGTCTTTTTGTTTTTCTTCATAGACAGGGGTATCCCCAGACTGTTATAGTGGGTTTTTTTTGTTTTGTTTTGTTTTGTTTTTTACCTCCAAGTGGTTTTGATTTGTTTTTGATGGGTTACCATTGACTGTTCTGGAATGGGGCAATGATAGACAGTTTAGCCTTGAATTACATCACCGGCTAACCAGGGAGGGGTGGCAACTCCCTCCTGCATGAAAAGCCAAAACTGAGTAATATTACTGCCTGATAACTCCTTTTAATCTTAAAATTATAAAGGCATAGACATTAATATAGTTACACTATTGCTTAAATATTACTTGTATACACATCACACCATGATTATGAAGATTGATAAGTTGCAAACTTTCAACAGAGACCTTACACATTACCCTTTATGGAGAAATACCCTGTGAGCAACATATTTGATGTAGTGAGTTTGTCAGGTCTGTGACAAGAGTTATTTGCAAAGAACAGAGGACTCTTTGACAAAGTGCCTATGTGTCACAGTATCTTTCTTAGATTGTAAGCTCTTTGGGGAAGAGACCATCTCTTTGTTCTGTGTTTATACAGTCCCTAGCACAAAGGGGCCCTGATCCATGACTGAGGCACCCCAATGAAGTGTTGTTGGACTTTTTTGAAAGAGCGAGTTTATACATTGCAGACCAGTGTAGCAGTGTGGTAGTGCTGCACTGTGAAAGCGCCCTACTGGGGAGCACTGATCCTGCTGGGACAGGCTAAATCAGTCCTGACGATTCAGTGTTGCAGGTGGAGTTTGTTAAATTGCTTCCTGAGGACAAGGGAGGTGGGAATGGTATTGTAAAGAGAGGGGAATCAACCAAACAGTCCTCAAAGAGGAATTCTGGGAGTAAAAAGTCCTAGTGAGAAAGCTAGGGCAGGAATGTGTGTTTTGGATTGTTACTCATTTATTGTGATTAATACCATGTGACAGGAAGGGAACAAACTTTGACCCTATTTGACATTTGTAGACTATTTTGAAATGTGGTGGGAAAGCCCCTGAATTGTAGTCATTCTTGCTCTGGAGGTAGATATGCAGCTCCAGCTGAAGTCAAAGGAAATGCAACACATGTATCTGCTGCAGGAATACAAACTGTATATTTGTTCTTGGTAGAAGACTGAAGGATAGTTATCTACCAAAGAACACTCAGTGAGCATCAGTAACTTTATTGTGTCATGTCACACAACTACTTGAGAATTTTTATTTTTCTGGGACGGGACTGTAAGACAATGTTTTTTCCTTGTCCTCCTATTTGTTGGTTATATATTTAAAATGTTATTTTTATTTATCATGAAAATAAGTGCACAAACAGACATAACACAAAATCTCCATCTGCTCTCTGTGACCTTCAACCCATCAGAGACCAGGACCTCTTTGCCGCTCAGTTCCCCCCCACCCATCTCCACTGACTGAGCTGCTGAATCCCTCCATTAAAAGTTCTCCTCCACCCTCTAGGTTTTTTTGTTTGTTTTCATCTCTCTCACCACAAATTCATCTTGCTTGTTCTGGATAGGAAGAGCAGGATACCTTTTAAGTATCATTGCTTTAAGGTGCAAAAAAGCACAGTGGCTGGAACCTATCCTATGCAGTACAGCCCATAGCCACCACCTCCCTGGATTGGGCCATTACATTTGAACTCTTCCCACTTCAGTTTCCCATGAAGATATAAAAGATACGAACTTCAAATTGAGAATGATACATACTAATACAGGGAAAATCAGGGGCTGGAGAACTCTCCAGAGTGCCCAATGAGTGTGTTTGCATGTGTGTCACACTGAAAAACAAAGAGCGCCAGCTGGGCAGTTTCAAAATGGGGTGGATTGCTTTGTTAGAGGCATTGTGATATGCTCCCCACTCTTCATCCTCTGCTCTCCATTGGGATTGTGATGGCAGAATAAAGACCACCATCATCTCCTCTCCTCTCTATTTCCTCTTAATTAATTCACACACTACAACTGTATTTGCCAGGTAGAAGCATCACCTAGTCAGAGACTGGGAGTCAGGAGATCTCAGTACTATTCCAATCTCTAATGAGACTCTCTGTGTGTGTCCTTGGGAAAATCACTTCATCTTTCTGTGCCCATATATCCCCGCCTGTGAAATGAAGTAAGGATGGTCAGTGGGTAGACAGCTAGCTTATGACTTGGGAGATCCAGGTCCAATTCTCTGCTCTGCCATAGATTTCATGTGTAACCTTGGTCAAATCACTTTGTAGTTCAATGCCCTTTCTGCAAACTGGGGGTATTAGTACTTCCCTACCTCAAGGGGGATTTGTGCACTTGAAAAGGGTGTGAGGAATTCTGATACCAGGGTAACATGGGGCACACACATTTCATTAGGCAGACAGACTTACCTCAAATTTTTCATTAATGGTTTAATGAAGTGTTTGTGAAGTGCTTTGAGATCCTAGGATGGAAGGTGCTATAGAAATGCAAATTATAAAATCCCTCCATGTGATTACATCTTACAGTTATTGAAATTGTATCTAGTCACAGAAACATGGGATTTTAATGGCACTCCACTCATTCAGATCAGAATTGTAGCTATAGTTTGCTGCACACAGAGACATATAAACTAACAGACAACTGAAATGGTTACAGGATGCAAGATGCTCAGTAATCTTTTTAAAGGCTTATTCTGTCTTTCAAATTTTTTAAGGTAGATATGCTTTGGACTACTTGTGCAGAAGCAGAAGTTTAATTTGTTTTTTCTCTTCCTCTCCATGGTATTTTTTTTTTAGTAGAAAAATTTTATTGACATCCTTAACAGAGTAACAAAAGTTTATGATCTTGGTCTCTCCTTGCCTTTGTATAAGGCTAAGAGGGAAACATTGGGTATTTTGACAACCTTGAAGCGAACTTCAGGAATATCACCAACAGGGTGACCTTTCCAACCAAAGCCAGAAACCAGAACTTTATCGTTTTCCTCAATGAAATTCAAGCAACCATCATTAGGAACTCAAAGGCTATTATTTTCTTGCTGTTCTTGATCAGCTGGATTCTGACACATACCCTGATGGCTGAATTGACTGAATATTCTCTATCTTTTAATTAATTTTGTCTACTGGGATGAGCTTTTGGCTGATGTTTGTCAAGCCAAAGTGCCATTACAGGTTAAAACTAAGGGAATGTCTACATGACAAAATTAGGTCAATTTCACAGAAGTCAATTTTTAGAAATCGATTTTATATAGTTGATTACATATGTCCACACTAAGCGCATTAAGTCGGTGGAGTGTGTCCTCACTACTGTGGCTAGCATTGACTTACAGAGCGGTGCACTGTGGGTAGCTATTCCACAGTTCCCGCAGTCTCCGCCGCCCATTGGAATTCTGGGTTAAGCTCCCAATGCCTGATGAGGCAAAAACATGGTCACGGATGATTTGGGTACATGTCGTCAGTCGCCCTTCCCTCCATGAAAGCAACGGCAGACAATCATTTCACACCTTTTTTCCGTGCAGACGCCATACCACGGCAAACATGGAGCCCGCTCAGCTCAGCTCACCATCACTGCTGTTGTGCCCTGGGTGCTGCTGTCAGCAGACGGTGCAGTACAACTGCTAACCATCATCATCCACCACTTCTGCTGCAACTCTGCTCTCCTGCAGATGCCATACCATGGCAAGCATGGAGCCCGCTCAGCTCACTGCTGCTGTTGTGAGCATTGTAAACACCTTGCACATTATCCTGGAGTATATGCAGAACTGGGCTAAGAGACGCCAGCACAAGGACGATTTTGATGAGGACATGGACACAGATGTTCCTTAAAGCAAGGGCTGTGGCAATTGGGACATCATGGCGGCAGTGGGGCTGGTTAATACAATGGAACACTGATTCTGGGCCTGGCAAACAAGCACAGACTGGTGGGACCGCATAGTGTTGCGGGTATGGGATGATTCACAGTGGCTGCGAAACTTTCACATGCATAAGGCCACTTTCCTGGAACTCTGTGAGTTGCTTTCCCCAGCCCTGAAGTGCAGGAATACCAAGATGAGAACTGCCCTGACAGTTGAGAAGTGAGTGGAGATAGCCCTGTGGAAGCTTGCTATGCCTGACTTCTACCGGTCAGTCGGGAATTAATTTGGAGGGGTCAAATCTGCTGTGGGGGCTGCTGTAATCCAAATAGCCAGGGCAATCACTGACGTTCTGCTATCAAGGGTAGTGACTCTGGGAAATGCGTAGGTCATAGTGGATGGTTTTGCTGCAATGGGATTCCCGAACTGTGGTGAGGCGATAGACGGAACGCATATCCCTATCCTGGGACCAGACCACCTTGCCAACCAATATGTAAACTGCAAGGGGTATTTCTCAATGGTGCTGAAAGCACTGGTGGATCATAAGGGACGTTGCACCAATATCAATGTGAGATAGCCGGGAAAGGTGCATGACGCTCGCATCTTTAGGAACTCCGGGCTGTTCGAGCAGCTGCAAGAAGGGACTTACTTCCCAGACCAGAAAATTACTGTTGGGGATGTTGAAATGCCAATAGTTATCCTTAGGGACCCAGTCTACCCCTTGCTCTTATGGATCATGAAGCCATACACAGGCAGCCTGGACAGTAGTAAGGAGTAATTCAACTATAGGCTGAGCAAGTGCAGAATGGTGATAAAATGTGCCTTTGCACGTTTAAAAGCCCACTGGCAGGGTTTGCTGACTAGGTTAGAGCTCAGCGCAACCAACATTCCCATTGTTATTGCTGCTTGCTGTGTGCTCCATAATATCTGTGAGAGTAAGGGGGAGACATTTATGGCAGGGTGGGAGGTTGAGGCAAATCGCCTGGCATCTGATTTTGAGCAGCCAGACACCAGGGCAATTAGAAGAGCACAGGAAGGTGCACTGCACATCACAGAGGCTTTGAAAACCAGTTTCATGACTGACCAGGCTTCGATGTGACAGCTGTGTTTATTTCTGCTTGATGCAAACCCACCCCCTTTGTTGATTTTAATTCCCTGTAAGCCAACCACCCTCCCCCCTTCGAAATAAAGTAACTATTGTTTTGAAACCATACATTCTTTCTTTAGTAATTAAAAAAAGAGGGAGATAACTGACAAGGTAGTCCGGGTGGGGGAGGAGGGAAGGACAAGGCCACATTGCTTATTGTAGCCATACCACAAATCAAACTGTTTGAATGACAGCCTTCTGTTGCTTGGGCCATCCTCTGAAATGGAGTAGCTGGGTGCCCGGAGCCTCCCGCCCACGCTGTGCCCTATCAGTGCAGGAGGTCTGGATGAGCTTGGAAAACATGTCTTCGTGAGTGTGGGGTTTTTTTCCCACCCCCCCTTCTAATTTGCAATAACCTCAGGGATGGAGATGATAGGAGGAGCATAGAAACATTTGCACCTGGGGGGAGATAAAAAGGGAGAGTAAAATTTTAAGATGATACATTTCTGAGAACAAAAGGGAGACTCTTTCACAGTGAATCATGCAATTCACAGCAGACAGCACATGTGCTTTAGGTATAAGGTCACATTTTGTCTTTTATATTGAGCACCTGCCGGTATGGTGGCACATCACAAACGGCTGGGCAGCAGAATTCAGTTTCCAGGCAGCCATGGTAAGCCTTTTGGTACGGGGTTGGCTTCTTACGCCTTCATAACGTGTGGGAATGGTTTCAAATTGCAGCACCATCCTGTCCCATAGCAAGCAATGGGTTGGGGTTCACATTTAAAAGGAGGGCTGCGGTTTTGGGGCAGATGTGCAGCATACCCCTCCCTCCACCGCGTGGCTATTCTCCAGGATGATCCCTTTTAGCCATGCAGAAACAGCCCAGTATGAACAGGGTCCTTTTACTGTTCCCTTACAAAAATTCCCCTATTTCAACCAGGTGATCATGAATGATATCACTCTCCTGAGGCTGACACAGAAAGATATAGACCTAATGTTGCTTGAATGCAACCAAAACCCAGGACCATTCGCTGCCATGCTTTGTGCTGTAATGATTCCAGAATACTTTCAGAGTACCTCCGGGAGAGCTTCATGGAGATGTGCCTGGAAGATTCCTGCTCCATCCCCAGACATGGGAACAGACTTTTCCAGTAGCTGTACTGGCTGCGAATGCATCCCATATCTTCAGGGCAAATCAAACATTAAACACTATTGCTTTTAAACCCTGTACTGTAGTTACAAATGTGCACTCACCAGAGGTGCCTTCAGGGTCAGGGATCCCCCCTTCAGCGGGTATTGGCTCCAGGGTGATGAAAAGGTCCTGGCTGCTGGGGAGAACGGATTCACCGCTTGCCTGCTGCGCATTCTTCTCCTCCTCCTTTTCCTCATCCACAAAATCCTCCTCCCTGTTGCGCGAGACTCCCCCCTTGCAGGTGTCCACAGACAGTGGTGGGGTAGTGGTAGGGTCCCCCCCAGAATGCCATGCAGCTGATCATAGAAGAGGCATGTATGGGGCTCTGACCCAGAGCAACCATTTGCCTCCTTTGTCTTTTGGTAGGCTTGCCCGAGCTCTTTGACTTTCACATGGCACTGCTGCATGTCCCTGTTGTAGCCTCTGTCCACCATGCCCTGTGAGATTTTGGCAAATATATTTGCATTTCTTCTTTTTGATCAGACTTCTGTCTGCACAGATGCTTCTCCCCATACAGCAGTCGGATCCAGTGTCTCCTGTTCACTCCATGCCGGAGCTCATTTGCGATTCTGGGGGGACTGCATGGTCAGCTGTGCTGAGTTCCTCATGCTGACCAAACAGGAAATGAAATTAAAAAGTTCCCGGGGCTTTTCCTGTGTTCCTGGCTAGTTCATTGGAATTCAAAGTGCTGTCCAGAGCGGTCACAATGGAGCACTCTGGGATAGCTCCTGGAGGCCAATACCATCGATTTGCAGCCGCACTATCCCAAATTCATTCATTTTAAAATCAACCTAACACTGCTAAATTTGACCTAATCCCATAGTGTAGACCAGGCCTAAGTCATTTTTGTTGCTGCTAAATCACAGACCACTGGAGATAGATAAAAAAGGTCCTTTCCTGATAATGTTGTTTTTCATGTAAATCCAGACTGAAGGAGGAGATTGTCTTAGACAAGAACAAATTGGAAGGAGCTCACAGACTGATCTTGTTTGCTTTGGGGGAAAAAAAAATCAGATTAATGCTAAACAAAGGGGCAGATCTGGAGGGCTCGGGAGTTCCCCAAAGAGCTATAAGGAAAATCAGCATTTAGGACCTAGTCTTGCTCACTGGGGTTGCCTGCCTCCATTTAGTTCAATAGAAACAAATTTGGTGTTAAAAAGAAATCCAAAGTACTGGGAAGAGAAGTAGGGGCTCTCCAGAGGGCCAAAAGGATTGAGCTGCTATGGAGGGCTCTGTGCTACTGGCCTAATGTGTTTTGTAAAGAAGAATGACAAAGAGAGGAGAAGAATGTGCCTGGGGAGAAGGCAGGCAGAAGGAGAGTGCACAGAGGAGAGGGATAAAGCAGAATGGCAAGGAGTGAAGAGAGGTGAAAAGAAGGGAAGATATCAGAAAAAAGGGTGGGGAAAATGAAAAGAGGAAGTGAGGAGGGGATATAAAGGAAACAAAACAAGAGGAAATAGGAAGCTAAATCATTGGTGTGGGGCTGCCCTAAGACAGGGAGCAACCTAGGAATTCTTGGTTCCCAGGCTCACAGAGCTCAGAGACATTGTGGAGGAGACATTTTAGGCTCTGTGAAGGTAAACAACCCAGTCAGCAGCATCAGAGGGCATTCCCCTGTCCTCCCAGGTGGAGGAAGGACTGCACGGGGCCAGATGTCTATAAAAGAGAGGAGCCCATGGAGGTGGTGACGCCAAAATGAAAGGCGGGGTGAGGGGAGTGTGTGTGTAGGGTGAGGACAGTGTGTCTGTGTGGAGGGGGGGAGATGGGGTGGGAAGGATCTGTTTAGATCCACTTTCTGTGTGTGGTGTGGTGGGGGGGCGGCGGGAGGGGGAGAGAAAGTGAAAACTCATGCTTTCCGTATCATGCTGTGACTATTTCTGTATCAGTTGTTCCCATCAAACAGATTCTATTGACCCCATTGGCTCCTGAAGGCCAAGATCCTGCAAGCTGTTTTGTGCAGATGGACCTGCATGAAATCAAGGCGGGGATGACTATGGAGTATTTTGAGCTCTGTTTTGCATGCTTGTCACCATTCACATTTTATCCTATTTGAGTCTGAAATTTACTATGAGAACTTCTTGGGGCAACCCAGAAAGTGTTCAGGGTGTTCTCTCAGGTCAGAGAGCAAACACATGTAGAAATAAAAAATGGGTATGCAATTTCTGGGGTCCCCAACTTTCTAGCATGTGCCCTTTAAGACATTATAGTCTGCTGAGCAGAATTGGTTTGAAAGACCTGCCTCCGCATTTCCTTTGAGCATGGCTGAAGTTTGGTAAGTTAGTTAAGCTAGTTGAAGTATTACAAGGTACACCTCACCTCCCCCTTGTCACCACTTGAATGGGAAAGAATATTGAAGTGTGGCAGGGATGTGTTTGATTACTCTTTGTATTTACATGGTATGAGAGCTTTTCGTAATATTTTGGATGACTATTGTGCGTGCCTCAGTTTCCCCTATTTATTCTTTGCAGGGACCCAGAGATCCAGGTGTGGCTGATGCCTAGCTTTCTGGGGCCTGGTCCCAGACAATTGCCCAAACATCTGGTACCTATCAACTAACAACCAGGGGAGCCCACCCCTTCTGCAGAAAGCCAGCCAGTTATGACCAGCTGGAGAATAAAGCACTAAGGAAGATGGCCAGGTGACCATCTTTGTCTGGAAGCAAGAACAAAGTTTAGTAGAAAGAGAGTCTAAAGCATGGGACCTGGTACAAGGACTAAGGCATGAACTAAAGTGAGCAAAAATCAGGGCCTGCTGATATAAAGCAGAGTTAGCAAGAGTCAGGCTATGAGCAAAAGTCCTTCCCTGTTACAAAGCAGATGCCTGCTTGCAGGTTCACTGTCCGATACATGAACTTGGCAAGAACAGGGCTGATGTTGCGAAAACACAAGCACTTCTAGGTACTAAGTATTCATGTAAACACATTCTAGAAAGATCGTGCCAGAACACCTCGATACAAATGTATGGTGTACACACACGCCCCAAAGATGATATAGGGACACACTGACCCCTCCTAGACGTAGGGTCAGGATGACAGAGAGATGGATGGAGATGTTTTGATCAAACCAACAGGTACAGGGTATAAGATGGTCACAAAAAATGTCAGAAGGGTACTAAGTAATTTGTTTGTATAAAAGAGGGGTCTCAGGAGAAGTGTCTTTATCTGGCCAAGGGGAGAGCAGAAAGTCCTGCCACTCACCGAGCTAGTCCACTGTCATGAGTATACATGTATCAGTGTACCTGTAGCATGTACAGGGCACTAGGACCATGCTTTGCTGACAGAAAAGGAGTACTTGTGGCACCTTAGAGACTAACAAATTTATTAGAGCATAAGCTTTCGTGAGCTACAGCTCACTTCATCGGATGCATTTGGTGGAAAAAACAGAGGAGAGATTTATATACACACACAGAGAGAACATGAAACAATGTGTTTATCATACACACTGTAAGGAGAGTGATCACTTAAGATAAGCCATCACCAACAGCAGGGGGGGGAAGGAGGAAAACCTTTAATGGTGACAAGCAGGTAGGCTAATTCCAGCAGTTAACAAGAATATCAGAGGAACAGTGGGGGGTGGGGTGGGAGGGAGAAATACCATGGGGAAATAAGAAAAGGAGTACTTGTGGCACCTTAGAGACTAACAAATTTATTAGAGCATAAGCTTTCGTGAGCTACAGCTCACTTCATCGGATGCATGTAAACACATCAGCCACACTATCAGAGGCTCGTTCACCTGCGCATCTACCAATGTGATATATGCCATCATGTGCCAGCAATGCCCCTCTGCCATGTACATTGGCCAAACTGGACAGTCTCTACGTAAAAGAATGAATGGACACAAATCAGACGTCAAGAATTATAACATTCAAAAACCAGTTGGAGAACACTTCAATCTCTCTGGTCACTCGATTACAGACCTAAGAGTGGCTATACTTCAACAAAAAAGCTTCAAAAACAGACTCCAACGAGAGACTGCTGAATTGGAATTAATTTGCAAACTGGATACAATTAACTTAGGCTTGAATAGAGACTGGGAATGGATGAGTCATTACACAAAGTAAAACTATTTCCCCATGGTATTTCTCCCTCCCACCCCCACCCCCCACTGTTCCTCTGATATTCTTGTTAACTGCTGGAATTAGCCTACCTGCTTGTCACCATGAAAGGTTTTCCTCCTTCCCCCCCCTGCTGTTGGTGATGGCTTATCTTAAGTGATCACTCTCCTTACAGTGTGTATGATAAACACATTGTTTCATGTTCTCTCTGTGTGTGTATATAAATCTCTCCTCTGTTTTTTCCACCAAATGCATCCGATGAAGTGAGCTGTAGCTCACGAAAGCTTATGCTCTAATAAATTTGTTAGTCTCTAAGGTGCCACAAGTACTCCTTTTCTTTTTGCGAATACAGACTAACACGGCTGCTACTCTGAAAGCTTTGCTGACAGTAAGCCTGGTTGAGTGCCTTTGCCAATGAACAGAGTCTGTGTCTTCTTGGGCACTACAATCAAAGGCTCCTGTACAGGCTATCTGGCTACAGCCAATGCAGCATGTAGCCAACAACTGACAACACAAAGGACTGACGAGGAGTCTGGGGGTGGAGGGTAGTTACATGTGAGCTGCTGGAAGCATGACACACTCTTCGGGACTGGGACTCAAGGTGGGTCAAAGAGATCTCTGAGCTCTGAACTGACCCAGATGGACTAGGCTGTAACTTTCTGTTCTCTGTGATAATCAAGAACTTTCTATGCTGTGTTCCAGACATCTAATAGACCCGTCTGCTGGCTGAGAGTCACTTCTGAGTCAGGAAGTTGGGGGTACATTGCTCCCTTTGGGCATGCAAGTTTTCCCCCGGTGTCCAATTCAGGTCAAGCTCACAGAGTGAAGCAGGGGTGCTGAAGGCTCCAAAATTCAGTCCCAGAAGGCGGAGAAGCCAAGGGGCTCAACCCAGTGAGAAAGTGTGACCTGAAGGGGCTGACACACTAAAGCGGTCTTCCCGGGGACTGTTCCAGAGCTGTTCAAGAGCAGTGGACCTGTGGATCCATGACACATGGCACCTCCCAAACTCTGCAGCCTCCCAGTAAACACATGCCACACTTACTTTGGGCTTTGTCACAGAGCATTTTAAACAGGAAGACAAATGCTTCTGATGGTTGGTGCCTGAGTTTATGTAAATATGTGAAAATCTATGCAAATTTGCAGGCTGTTATTATTTTGTCAGGCAGGCAGGCCTACGTTTGTGTGTGTATGAGCCTGCCTTAGCCCCACTGTGCCGCCGCCCGAGGTAAGCACCGCCCAACAGGAGCCCACACCCCAACCCCTTGCCCCAGCCCTGAGCCCCCTCCTGTAGCCCAAACCCCTTCCTGCACCCCAATCCCTTGCCCCATCCCAGAGCCCCCTCCTGCACCCTAACTCCCTCCCAAAGCTTGCACCCATCATTGTATCCCCTCCTGCACCACAGCTCCCCAGATTCAGCCCAGAGCCCCCACCAACTCTCCAAACCCCTCAGCCCCAACCTGGAGCACCCTCCTGAACCCCAAACCCTTCATCCCCAGCCCCATCCCAGAGCCCACAGCTGGAGCTCTCACCCCACCTCCCATTCCCCAACCCACCCCCACCCTGATCCCCCTCCTGCCCTCCAAACTCCTCAGTCCCAGCCCAGAACACCCTCCTACACCCCAAACCCCTCATCCCAAACCCCACCCCAGTGTCTGTACACCCCAGACAGAGTTCCCACACCCCCTCTGCACCTCCAAACACCTCAGTCCTAGCCCAGAGCCCTCTCTTGCACCCTGAACCCCTCATTTCTGGCCCCACCCCATACTCTGAACACCTCAGCTCCACCCCCCAGCCCAGAGCCCACTCCTGCACCCCAAACCCCACATCCCTGGCTCCACCCCAGAGCTCGCCCTCCCAGCTGGAGCCCTCACCCCCTCCCACACTCCAACCACTGAAAATAAGAGAGTGAGTGAGGGTGAGGAGAGAGAGCAACAGAGGGAGGGGGGAATGGAGTGAATGGGGGGAGCCTCAAAGAAGGAGTAGGCAGGGGCAGGGCGTCAGAGGAGAGATGGGGCAGGGGCGGGATGGGGCAAGGGTGTTCAGTTTTATGCTAGTAGAAAGTTGGTAACCCTAGGAAGATTGCATCAGTTTCCAGTAACAGACAACCCTTATTTTTCCTCTTTTTCTTCCCACCAGGGACTCAATAAATGTCAGGCACAGGTTCCATAGAAGTAAACATCTTATTATTAAAGAGGGATCTGGCCATCTGCCGTGTGTCAGATGCCTGGATTGTGAAATATGGCAATGTGCAGCTGACCTTGGGAAATGTTATACACACACAGTTTGGGCCAGAAGATAGGGGATCTTGGAAAGTCAAAAATCCTTGGATTATAATATAGAGAATGAGAGATACACTGCAAAAGCAAAAAAGACATTTGCTGGTACAATCCTTTCTGAAATCAAACAGTTTATCTGGATTGGATTGCATTTTAGACAGATTGCTTTCAGCTGGGCTAGAAGCATGTGTGTTTTCAAACTACAAAAGAAGCTGTCATCATTGACAATCCTGTGTTTTGCATCAGATATGTTTCTCCAGTTGGTGACAGTGATCACAATAAAGGGGATTGCGTTTTCAGATGATTCCATGGGTTAAAATAAAGTGATGCTATTATTAGGTGGGTACTGTTGGTGATCAGTAGTATATAGGGCACTGTGTTGCTTGTTTTAACTCATGCTGTCACAACACTTGCACAGATGCTGAGTCCCCCAGTTCCAAACAAAGTGTGGAATTCAGTGACCCTTAGGCCAAAGTTTTCAGGATTGGTCACTAATTTTCAAGGTGCTGCTTGACACTTCCTGACTTTCAAAGTACTCAGCAACTGCAGTCTCCTCACAAAGCTGTGAATTCTCAGGCCTTCTGAGAGCCAGGCACAAAGTGTCACAAGCTGGGTACCCCCCAATAAGAAATTCTCACTGGTTCGTGGGCATTACTCCAGTCAGCAGCAAGGACAGTTCCAACAAAGTGAGAGAGAGGTTGAAAGATGAAGAGGACAACATTCAAACTTGCTGTGACTCCCTTGAAGTCACAGAGGAGTTTGACTCCCAGATATTACATACTGAATAAAAGCTACTGCTCCTGCTTATAAGGAAAGCCTTTCCCCCTGAAACTACACACTATTCTCCTTAGTTGAGGTTCCTGCAAATACTGGGGAAGTAATATCCATAGCTATCTTATAGATAGATATAGATATAGTGACAAAGTTCTTCCTCTGCCTTGGTAGGTCCTACGCCTATTGGCGGATTTTCTCACCTCAGAGGTTCACGGCAGCCCTCAGTTTGGCCACTTTTGCGGCTCAAATCTGCCATTCGCTCACTTAGCCTCATCACTGGCCAGCATGGGGAAAAGGAGGAAGAAGAACAATCCCTGCAGTCTCTGCTGATCCACCTAGTGGACAGAGGAACAAGCCAGAGACCTTCCCCTCTGGTGAAACCCACAGTCCAGCTCAACTCCTCTAGTATCAAGCAGGGAGTTCAGGGGATGAGGGGCACCTGGGACCACCCTCTACTCCAGGTTCCAGCCCAGGGCCCTGTGGATTGCAGCCGTCTACAGTAGTTCCTGTAAAAGCTACCTGGCAGCTACATCTCCCTGGGCTACTTCCCCATGGCCTCCTCCCAACACCTTCTTTATTCTCACCACAGGACCTTCCCCCTGATGTCTGATGATGCTTGTACTTCTCAGTCTTCCAGTAGTACACCACCTCACTCTCTGCTTCTCGCATGTCTTGCTCCCAGCTCCTCGCACACACCCCTCGCTAACTGGAGTGAGAGCCTTTGTAAACCCAGGTGCCCTGATTAACCTGCCTTAATTGATTCTAGCAGCTTCTTGATTGGCTGCATGTGTTCTAATCAGCCTGTCTGCCTTCATTGTCTCTAGAAGGTTCCTGATTGTTCTGGAGCCTTCCTTGTTCCCTTACTCAGAGAAAAGGGACCTGCTTAACCTGGGACTAAGAGTTCTTTTCTTGATCATTCTCCTGTAACCCTCTGGCCTAGAGGAAGAGGGCTCCTGGCACTGCTGCTAGGCTCTGGGCTCTCCCTGCGGCAACAGCTGCTCCTCAGGCTGGGTCAGGCACCACCCCTCCCTTGGTTCTCTGCTATGTGGTTGCTGGCCGGCTGCTGGACCCCCCACCCTTGGGTGCTGCTACTACTCCAACTGCAGCCCCTTGGGGGGGCTGCTGGCCCACTCCCCAGAAGGGGGGAGTGAGGGACCCCAGCTGTTGCTGCTGTGAATACCACCACCTGAGAGGGGTCCTTCTGCCTGCCCTGACCACCACCTGGAGTTCCCGGAGCTGCGGCTGTGGAGTCTGCTGCCTGGAGCTGCTGACGCCTCAAGGAGGAGAAGCAGGGGACCATCCCCCAGTGGGGGAGCACCTAGAGACTTTGCAGACCACCATGGAGGGGGCCTTAAGACTGAGTAACTTTCCAACTGTGCTCTTGTGGTGGGGTCTTGAGTGTGTTCCCAGGGACACAGGGGGTGTGGTGTGGAGCTGCCCCTGATCCATCTGTGTGTCCCCCCCAACCCCCACCAGTACCACCACCACAGCCCCCTCCACTGGCTGTGCACCATCTGCCTCAGCTCCTGCCTCTGGGACTCAGCTGCTTGCTGGGCCGGCCGCGCCCTTTCCCCACCTTTTGGGCCTGAAGCAGCAGCCAGCCCAAACTGACTCTCTGCAAGCGCACATGGGTGCATGCGCCCCCCCATCCCCCTGGATTGGACCCCCTTAGTGAGCCCCAGCTTTGTCCCTTGTTACCTGCCCCATTTTGCCCCTTGCAGCCTTTTTGCCCCCCCCCTTTACCCCAGCACCTCGCTGGCTTCAGTTTTGTTTTGCCTGCCCCCCCCTTCTCCCTCTGCAGCTTTTGTTTGTTTGTTTGCCCCGCCCCGGCCTCTGGAGCGAGCTCCTCGGTTCCCTGTCCTGCCTCCAGCCTGGTTCTCCCCCCTCCCCACGTGGTACCCCTGCCCTGATTGACCCCTTACCCAGTGCACCCATGCCCCCACCCATGTGCGTGTGCTCTTCCCCTGTTTGAGTTTGCCCCCACTTCACTGCACACCCCTAACGTTCTTGTGACCTCCCTCCCCTAGTGCAGCTAGAGGAGCCGGATTTCTACCCTGAGTCGGTGACTGTCCCCTATGAGCCCTTGATACCCCCTTGTCCAGCCCCCCCCTGTTTTGGCACTCTCCTCCCCTGCTTGCAGCCTAGCGGGGAGGAGCAGTTGACCTGCCCCCCCCTCTGGTGTTTTCCTCTCCCTCCCTGCTTCTTATGGCGGGGGACACGACGAGTGGGGCCCCTCCAGCAGCCCCAGACACCCTTCCCCCGCCTGCCCTTCCGTCACCACCCCAAGCCTCTACCTCACCCGCTGCTGCCAAACCACCTGCCCTCGCCGGGGCGCCAGGAGCGGCGGGCACCGGGGCGACCTCCACTGCTACCATGCCTCTCGCTCCCTTGGATTCCGGGGGAGCCCCCCCAGCCCGCGGGAAGGGCCAGGGGAAGAAGAAGGGGAAGGGCCCCACCAAAAAGACCAGGCCCTCCATGGCAGGGACTGCCCCCACTGCCACGGCCCCGCCACAGGCCACGACGTCCCTACCCGCTGTTCCCTCCGCCAGTTCTATGGGTGTCCCTCCCTCGGCCCCCAGGGCGTAACCCTGCCGCTACATCATCTCTCCCGCCTCCGCTACCATCTAGGGCGGCCGGGGCCCCTTTCCCACCGTGACCAGGAAGCACGGCGTCCGTTGCCTCCTGGTGCCCACCTCACCCCACATGGAGACCTACGTGCGGGCGTTGGCGAGGGTGGTGGGGCCCACGGCCATTGCGGCAGCCTCCAAAATGTACGGGAAGGTCGTCTTCTTCTTAGCATCGGAGGCCGGCGCCCAGGAGGCGGTGGAGAAGGGCCTGGCGGTGGGGGGCGTGTTCATCTCCCTGGAGCCGCTGGACAACCTGGGCGTCCGCCTCATCCTGACCTCCATCCCTCCCTTTCTTCCCAATGCCGCCCTATTACCCGCCCTCTCGACCCTGGGGAAGCCCCTTTCCGTTCTGAGCCCTCTCTCGCTGGGCTGCAAGGACCCCGCCCTCCATCACGTCCTCTCGTTCCACCGGCAAGTGCAGCTTCAACTGCTGCCGGTGGCGCGCGACGGAGAGGCGCTTGAGGGGTCCTTTTTGGTCCCCTACCAGGGGGCCCATTACCGGGTGCACTACTCCACGGGGGAGGCCCGGTGCTACCTCTGCCGGGCAATGGGGCACGTCTGGAGGGACTGCTCCTTGGCCTGGCAAGGAGGGGCATCTGGGACCCCCGAGCCCCGGTGGGGCGCCGGCCCTCTCATTGCCGGCGCCCCGGTGCCCGAAACCACCCCTCCTCCTTCCCAGTCCACCATTGCTCCCGCTCGGGCGCAAGGGGCACCTCCCCAACTATGCCCAAATGAGCGGGAGAGCCCCGCCCCGCTACTTGCAATCTGGCGGGGCCTGTGGAGGAGGGTGCGGCAGGGACACCACCGGGCATGGGAGTTGGCCTGCCCCAAGGGGCATCTTCCCTCCCTTGTGCAGCCCCACCGTTACCCCCTCGAGTCCCTGAGCCATCGCCTCTGCCCCCTGACACGACCCCTGTTAACCAGCCCCCTGATAATGCCATGGAGGGCTGGGCCCTTGTCCAGGGGAAGCGGGGCAAGTGGAAGACTCGAGCTCCGCTCCCTTCCCCTGATGCAGAAGCCCCCTGGAAGACCAGCAAAGGGGGCACCGATGCAGACCCCTCTGCCTTGCCCACGGGCGCGATCCATCCCCCAGTGCCGGCTGGGGAGGGTGTGGCAGCACGGGAGGGCAGTACCGTCCCTCCATTGGAGCCCCGTCCCTTCAAGGCCCCCGATGGAGCCCCTCCTGCCGCGTTCCCATCCGGAGCCCCTGCGAGCCCCGAGGCGAGCGTTACTTCTGGCTGTGGCGGGGAGACCTCTGGGGTGGTGGAAGGGGAGCTCCCCTCCATCTACGAGGAGATCGAGGCCCTGGGTCTGACCCTGGTCACCCTGGGGGAGGACGACCCTCCGCCAGCGGGCCTCAATCTGAGCGACCTCACCCCGGCCCCCTCCTCCATGCTCCTCCTCCCTAACTGCTGCTTCTGCTCCCGCCCCCGAGGGTTGCCTGGGCTCCTCCATCTGCCCAGCCGCGGGTCGCACCCTGCTGTCGGCCGCCAAGCCCATTGAGGTGATGGCCAGTGCCGTGCGGCTGGGACCCGGGCCCCACGGGCTGTCCCTTGTGGGCGTGAGGCAACCGACCTCCTTCCGGGGCGGGGACCCCACTGGAGATGCTGTGGCTACTCCGCCAGCCATGGTGCCAGAGCCCGGCATCATGGAGGGCCCCCTTCCCACCCCCCAGTCCCTTGAGCTCCACCAAGGGGGGCCAATCTCCAGCTGCGTGGCTCCTGGAGCCCAGGATCCTGCCCTTGCCCTTTCCCTGCCTCTGCTTCCAACCCCTGTCCTGCTCCTACTCTGGATCCCTGCCCTGCACTTGTTGTCGACCCCGTCCCTGTCCCCTCCACCTCCTGTGATATTATTGCCACCTCTGGGGCCACCACCTCCTCGTCCCTAGAGGATAGTCCCCAGGGAGCGGCTTCTGTATTTCCCAGTCCCGACTCACCAGGGGCTGCTATCTTCTCTCCGCCGCCCCCAGTTGAGCTGGGTTTGAGGGGGGCCGTGTGGTGCCAGCCCATCGGGCGCCACGTCGGGGGTCCACCCCTTGCCTGCCCGTCTCGGGTGGGCCACGGAGCTGTGTCGGCGGTCCCTCCGGAGCAAAGCCGGGGGCTAGTGACCCCGGCCCCCCATACGCTGCGAGAGGAGCTGCGGGAGTTCCTCAAGGACGTTCGTGGCTCCCGTAACAAGGTGCAGCTCGCTCTCCAGCAATGGGGGGATTTCCATCTTATGTTCCGGGCCGCGAGGGCCCTCATGGGGGAGGGCAAAAGGACCGGGAAGCAGGGCGCCATGGCCTACCGGCGGGTCCGCATCTTCCGTGACTCCTTACTCACCTACGGGGTTTGTCATGGACTGTTGCGCGGCCCGTCGGGAGCCGCGAGCATCCCTGCCGGCGAGGATCCCCCCCAGCCCTCCTCATGGCACCTTTTACCATCGCAACGTTGAACACCCGCAGCTGTAGGATGGGTCTCCACAGGTCCCAGGTGCTCCCCTTCTTTCGGGAGGGGGGGTACTCTGTGGTTTTCCTGCAGGAGACCCATATGGAGCTGACCGCTGAAGACAGCTGGCGGCTGGACTGGGGGGACAGGGTCTACTTTAGCCATCTCGCAGCTCGTACAGCTGGAGTGGCGACCCTGTTCTCCCCCAACCTACGGCTCGAGGTGCTGGGGGTCGCCGAGGCTGTGCCGGGCCGCTTGCTGCACCTCCGGGTCCATATGGAGGGGCTCGTGGTTAATCTTGTCAACGTCTGTGCCCTGACATTGGGCCTGGAGCGGCTGCGTTTCTTTCAGCAGGCGTCCGCCTTCCTCGGCATCTTGGATACTCGTGGGTGCCTGGTCCTGGGCAGGGACTTTAATACTACCCTCAAGGAGTAGGACCGCTCGGGGACCAAGCAGTGCCCAGCCACCGTGGATGTCCTCCAGGGGATAGTCGACCATCACTCCCTGGTGGATGTCTGTCGTGACCACCGCCCGGACAACGTCTTGACGTTCACCTTTGTCCGGGTGGAGGTCCATCGGTCGCACCACTCCCGGTTAGACCGCATCTACTTATCCCGTTTCCACCTTTCACGGGCCCACTCCTCCAGCATTCGGCTGGCTCTGTTCTCTGATCACCACCTAGCCACTGTGATGGTCTCTCTGCGCAGAGAGGCCAGGGCTGGCCTATTGGCATTTCAAGAACAGCTTGTTGGAGGATGCGGGCTTCGTGGCATCCTTCCAGGAGTTCTGGCTGGCCTGGCGAGGGCAGCGGCGTGCCTTTCCCTCGGCGCAGCGGTGGTGGGACCTAGGGAAGGTGCGCGCCCGGCTCTTCTGCCGTGACTACACCCGGGGCGCCAGCTGACAGAGGGATGCGGCGATAGGGCAGTTGGAACGGGAGGTCTTAGAGCTGGAGAGGCGTCTGGCCGCCAGCCCTGAGGATCCATCCCTCTGCGGGGCATGCCGGGAGAAGCGGGAGGAGCTCTGGGCCCTCGAGGGCCACCGGGCCCGGGGCGCCTTTGTTCGATCCCGCATCCATCTCTTTCAGGAGATGGATCGTGGCTCCTGCTTCTTCTATGCCCTGGAGAAAAGGAGGGGGGCCAAGAAACATGTCACCTGTCTTCTGGCCGAAGATGGCACCCCCCTCACGGATCCAGTGGAGATGTGTGGGAGGGCGAGAGTCTTCTACACAAGTCTTTTTTCTCCCCGGATCCGACCGATCCTAACGCTTGCAGAGTGCTCTGGGAGGAGCTCCCTATGGTCAGCGCGGGCGACTGAGACCGGCTAGAGCTGCTTCTCGCTCTGGCCAAGTTCTCAGAAGCCCTCCGTCGCATGCCCACCAATAAATCTCCGGGCATGGACAGGCTGACCGTGGAGTTCTACTGCGTGTTCTGGGACGTCCTGGGCCCAGACCTAGTCACCGTCTGGGCCGAGTCTTTGCAGAGCGGGGTCCACCCTCTCTCGTGCAGGCGAGCTGTGCTGGCCTTATTGCCAAAGAAGGGGTACCTCCGTGATTTACGAAATTGGTGTTCCATCTCGCTCCTAAGCACGGACTACAAAGTCGTGGCAAAAGCATTCTCGCTGCAGCTAGGGTCTGTGCTGGCGGATGTGGTCCATCCAGACCAGACATACACCATCCCGGGCTGCAGCATCTTTGACAACCTGTATCTGGACCGGGACCTTTTAGAACTCGGGTGTAGCGATGGTCTGTCGTTTGCCCTCCTGTCCTTGGATCAGGAGAAGGCATTCGACAGGGTGGATCACGGGTATCTTCTCAGCACTCTGCGAGCGTTTGGCTTCGGACCCCAGTTTGCGGAGGTGTACAGCACCTGGAGAAAACCCACAGAGTGTCTGGTCAGGCTCAACTGGATCCTGACCGAACCGGTCAGCTTCGGGCTAGGAGTACGGCAGGGGTGCCCCCTCTCACCCCAGCTGTATGCTCTGGCGATCGAGCCCTTCCTCTGTCTCCTCCACAGGAGGTTGACGGGATTGGTGCTACAGGAGCCAGAGCTGCGGCTGGTCCTGACGGCTTACGCTGATGACGTGCTCTTCGTGATCCAGGACCCGGGCGTCTTGGCATGGGTGGAGGCTTTCCTGGCCATCTATTCGGCAGCCTCCTCCGCCCGGGTCAACTGGGTCAAGAGCTCTGGACTGGTGGTTGGGGACAGCTGGCAGGCGAGCTCCCTCCCACCCGCGCTTCAGGCCATCTGGTGGAGCACGGGTCCACTGCTCTATCTCAGCATTTACCTTTCTGCCACGCATCCCTCACTGCCGGAGAACTGGCAGAATTTAGAGGGCGGGGTGATAGAGCGGCTCTGGAAATGGACAGGACTACTCTGGTACCTCTCCCTTCGAGGGAGAGTGCTGGTGCTTAATCAACTAGTCCTATTCATGCTCTGGTACCGGCTCAACACCCTGGTCCTGGCCCCAGGTTTCCTGGCCAACCTCCAGACATCAATTCTGGAGTTCTTTTGGTCAGGACTGCACTGGGTCCCTGCAGGGGTTCTCTATCTACTCCTGAAGGTGGGAGGGCAGGGCCTGAAGTGTCTGCACACTCAGGTCCATGTCTTCCACCTCCAGGCCCTAAAGAGCCTTCCACCTCCTTTGTGGTACAGGTAGACCAGAGTGGAGCATACTGGTGCCCGCCTTCCTGCGCCGCTTCCGAGGGCTCCGATACGACCGGCAGCTCCTTTATCTCCATCCGAGAGGTCTTCCGCGAGACCTCTCCGAGCTGCCGGTCTTCTACCAGGACCTCCTCCAGACCTGGAAACTGTTTTCAATGACCAGGTCCGTGGCGGCCACCGAGGGGGCAGATCTCCTTGCGAAGCCCCTGCTACACAACCCCCAGCTCTAAGTGCAGGTGGCGGAGTCCCGCTCGGTGCGCCAGAGGTTGGTCCTGGCAGAAGTCACAAGAGTCGGAGACCTCCTGGACTATGATTGGGGAGAGTGGCTGGATCCTCTGACACTCGCTAAGCGCATGGGGCTTTCCAGACCTCGTACTCCCCGGTGCGTACTTCAGGAGGTGAGGGCCACTTTGCCGCCTGCTGCTCGGGTTTACCTTGACCAGGTCTTGCATGAGGGCGTGTGCCATCCACCCTCCACTCCAGGCCCGCCGGACCTTTTCATCGGGCCCCTGCCCTGTGGACGCAACCGACCCTTCCCCCCCATCCCTTCACCGTGAGCCAGCTGCATGAGCTGCAGCCGATCTGCTTCCAGACCATGCCAAGGAAACATCTATACATGCTCGTGCTCCACACCCTTCACGCCCTCACCCTCGTGTCCCGCCCCGATACAAAATGGCAGGACCTCCTGCCACCTTTGGAAGGTGAGGAACCCCAGTAGGCCAGTCTATATTCCACCTTGGTCCCGAGGCCTGCCGGAGATATCAGTTGGCGGCTCCTTCACAGAGCCACGAGCAAGGGCGTGTACTTGGCGTGGTTTACCCCTATCCCAGACACCTGCCCCTTTTGCGGCATGAGGGAAACCCTAGCACATATATATTTGGAGCGTGCCAGGCTGCAGCCCCTATTCTGTCTCCTCACCAATATTTTATTACGTTTTTGGTTGTACTTTTCCCCTCATCTTCTTATTTATACACTCCCTATCGGCGGCCCCACAAAGTCATGGGATCTCCTGGTCAACCTCCTCCTGGCCCTAGCTAAAATGGCCATCTATAAAACCAGAGTGAGGAGGTTGGTCGATGGAGTCTCCTGTGACTGTGAGGCCTATTTCCGATCCTCTGTCCATTCATGTATCCGGGCAGAGTTCCTTTGGGCAGCGTCCTCTGACTCTCTTGACGCCTTTGAGGAGCAGTGGGCGCTGTCCAGGGTTCTCTGCTCGGTACCCTTCTGGTTCCCTTTGTTCGACCCTTTGGTCACACTCCTGTCCCTGTTTATTTCATTAGTTATCTTCCATATTTATTTGGTGTCCAGGTCCTATGGATCCCCCTCTTAAGTTTGGGGGGCGATCCTTTAGCAGTGGGCAGGCTTCGTCCACGGACTTCCCGGATCCCAATAGGATTACTCTCCTTTAGCCATCTGGCCCGACCCTGTCACAATATATATACACAAAACTCTGGCTAGGATAAAGTGCAAAGTCTAGTGATTAGGGCACAGGACAGGGAATTTGGCAATATAGATTCTGTTCTCAGGTTTGTCTTGTGTGCCCTTTTGCAGGGTACATAGGTTTAAAGCTAATGCGGTCTTGGGATGCATCAGGCAAGGTATTTCTAGTAGAGATAAGGTGTTCGTACCATTATACAAGGCACTGGTGAGACCTCACCTTAAATAGCGTGTGCAGTTCTGGTCTCCATGTTTAAGAAGGATGAATTCAAACTGGAGGAGGTACAGAGAAGGGCTACGAGGATGATCCGAGGAATGGAAAACCTGTCTTATGAAAGGACACTCAAGGAACTTAGCTTGTTTAGCCTAACTAAAAGAAGGTGGAGGGGAGATATGATTGCTCTCTATAAATATATCAGAGGGATAAGTACCGGAGAGGGAGAGGAATTATTTAAGCTCAGTACCAATGTGGACACAAGAACAAATGGATATAAACTGGTCATCAGGAAGTTTAGACTTGAAATTAGACAAAGGTTTCTAACCATCAGAGTAGTGAAGTTCTGGAATAGCCTTCCAAGAGAAGCAGTGGGGGCAAAAGACCTATCTGGCTTCAAAATTAAACTCGATAAGTTTATGAAGGAGATGGTATGATGGGATAACATGATTTTTGGCAATTAATTGAACTTTAACTATTCATGGTCAATAGGCCCAATGGCCTGTGATGGGATGCTAGATGGGTGGGATCTGAGTTACCCAGGAAAGAATTCTCTGTAGTATCTGGCTGATGAATCTTGCTCATATGCTCAGGGTTCAGCTGATCACCATATTTGGGGTCGGGAAGGAATTTTCCTCCAGGGCAGATTGGAAGAGGCCCTGGAGGTTTTTCGCCTTGCTCTGTAGCATAGGGCACGGGTCACTTGCTGGAGGATTCTCTGCACCTTGAAGTCTTTAAACCATGATTTGAGGACTTCAATAGCTCAGACATAGGTGAGAGGTTTATCCCAGGAGTGGGTGGGTGAGATTCTGTGGCCTGCATTGTGCAGATCAGACTAGATGATCATAATGGTCCCTTCTGACCTTAATATCTATGAATCTTTTTGCCTCAGTTTCCCTACTCACATGTAAAATATGGAATATGCTTAAGTAGCAGAGGAATTGTGAGGATTCATTCATTAACATATGGAAAACACTTTGAGGTTTTTGGCTGGGAGCTCTGTCACTATTGCCTGTTTAAAGAGTCCATGGCATACCTAGGAAAATTCAAAGATAGGATTATCAAAACTCCATCTATCTTACTGGATATGTACTCTCTTTTTCATTTCATTATTGTTCCTTGGCAAAGTATTTCTAGATAAATATGAATTTCCTGTTGTAAATGCCTTAAGCCTTTGCTCAGATCATATGCTGGTGTAATAATCCAGTATTTGTGACATCACAACTCACTACCATGGACATAGTTGTGATGGACTGGGCCATCATGAGTGAATCAAGCAACAGGAGTTGAGCAATTATATAGGAAAAAGCATCTATTGTATAGACAAATACAGCTTGTCAATAAGAGAGGAAAAAACCTAAACAATGTAGTGATTTAAGTTAACATCCTACCACAGGATATGGCATGATACATCAGCATTCAAAACCCTGTTTACCAATGGTTTAGAATTTGCTGGAGTATGGAGCAGCTCTTTATGGGAGCCTCCTTGTATTGTCCTTTAAAGCTGCAAAAAGCAGAATCCAAATCTGAATGAAGTTTGTTCCCTACACGGCTATGTTTTTAAAAAAAATCTTGCTAAGAGACAAAGCAGTACACTTTAGCATTGTATCCATCCGACTTGTGTGCCTTGTTCTGGCCCTCTGCATAGGAATGAATTTCAGCCTACATTAGCCACACACTCTACTGCGCAGCCATCCAGCTGATAGCTATTAAATGTATTTCAGCCATTTGGAACAATAGGAATAGTCATTAAGGAATATTAACAGTGCAATCTCCTATTTTTGAAGAGTCTCTGATCAACCGCAACACTGACTTCCAGAAATCTCTTAATTTTGCTAATTGAAAGCATGACGATACTTTCAAACAACTGACTTGACAGCTATGGACACGGAAGGACTCTCTCCACAAGACAGATACAACACAGGCAGCAGCAGAACAAGCTTCCCTCCTATGGTTCTCTGCCAATGTGCCTCATCTCTGGTTAGAACTAGCAAGGTATTTAAGTATGTGAGTAGTACAGCTGAAGACACTGGAACTACTCACGTGTTTAAAGTTAATAGTGTGCTTAAGTACCTTGTTGAAGTGGGGTCTAAGAGAGGCTGTTTTTTGTTATGAATCAGTAGTTCACCAATCCACTCCTAAGCCTGTCTTCCAGTAAGAGAGATCAGTTGTATGCTAGAGAACTACCCAATAGTCCCCAGATGTGCCCAATCAATGAGCAATATGAGTGAGCTAGATCTGAACCCCAGAACCAGAGATGAAAGTCCTGGATTGTGTTAAGCCAAATTCTTGAGCCATCCAGTCCCACTATAATATTACCTATGTTAATAGGAATAGCAAAAATCCCACTGTGAGCTAATGAAGAAAGGTTTATTTCAAAGCTGTGGTATAATCATAAGTGTGGATTTCCGGCTACGATATCACAGCCCTGAAATGATGTTTTAGTGTTTAAAAAAAAGCTAAAACAATCTTTAGAGAGTTGAAAAAATGCCACAGTGCTGTAGTATGGAAATGGATTAATAGCTTTGTGGGCCAGAATCGGCAAGTGATCTAATCAGAATCCTGTATAACACAGGCCAGAGTAGGGAATCTGCAATGGAGGGAATTATTCTTCTCGGCTTCCCTAATTGAGTAATTATACAAATGACAGAGTTATTATTTGATGGCAGTAGCACCCAAGATATGCTAAGTGCTAGACAAACACATCTGAAGAACTGACATATCATCATCTTAATCCAGCTCCTATGGCTACTCCCATAGGTCATAATGATCTTGAAACCAAATTGTAAATGTAAGTAGTACATGTTTTTCAGCCTAGGCAAGGAGTATGAAATTAGTTACCATCTGATGCCTTTTGAATGACCTATGTGTTTACATATTTGGTGGTCTGTTGGTACATTTCCTACCAGACAGATGTTGTCAGGGTTCCTTCCCCACTCTGAACTCTAGGGTACAGATGTGGGGACCTGCATGAAAGACCCCCTAAGCTTATTTCTACCAGCTTAGGTTAAAACTTCCCCAAGGCACAAAGTCTTTGCCCTTCGTTTAGTTAAACGCTGCCACCACCAAGTGATTTAACAAGCAGGGAAAGGGCCATTTGGAGTTCCTATTTCCCCAAAATACCCCCCCCCCAAGTCCCTTACACCTCCTTTCCTGGGGAGGCTTGAGAATAAATAAGATGAGCACAAACCAGCTTTGGATTTTTAAGACTCAAAAAACCCAATCAGATTCTTAAAAAACAGAACTTTATTAGAAGAACAAAAAAAGATAAGAGAACAACTCTGTAAGATCAGAATGGAAGATAATCTTACAGGCAGTCACATCAAAACATAGAGAATCCCTCTAGGCAAAACCTTAAGTTACAAAAAGACACCATCCTTAAGACCCTTCACAGCACTCCTCCCTGGGGATGGCCATAGGAACCAGCAAGTTGTAAAGGGAGCTCTGTCCATGACCTAAGGTGCAGTGAATAACAACTACGTGATACAAGATTTTAAACAGTTACAGCATATAATTGAAGAGGAGGTGCATAAACCAGCAAGGATTCCTGCTGGGACCTGGAGGGCGGGGGCTCGAAATATACAGAGGCCACTGTGAAGCATTGCTGCTGTAGGAGCAACATGCCAGCCTTTACTATTACAATAGTCCCACTAGCAGATAGATGGTTGGGGGATTAACGAGGGCAGGAGTGAATGTGTCGATTATGCAGGCTGTGATAAGTGAGGCTCTGGATTGAAGGAGTCCACCCTGGAGGTCTGCCTTCCATTCTGAAATGTGAACCCTACTGAACCCTTATGTTATGGAGGAATCAGCAACAACACCTGGGCAGAACTGCCTGTCTGCGCTCTTCCCTCCCCTGCAGGACTGGAGTGAGATTTCCTTGCATGTCAGACGGGTACACAACAGAGATCTGCTCAGCCTGCCTAGAAAGAATGCACAGGAGCTGGGCTACCTGGACTTCATCCAAGGGGTGTGTACTGCATAATGTCAGGTTCCTCTTATGAGACCATTGCAGAGCATCACATGCTCACGACCCTGGGAGTAGATGCAGTAGATGAGATGAACACGCTGAGTTTGTGGGGTAATTCAGACAAAGTTATGAGTATGGAGGGACCATATGTGAGCAGCATTCCCAGCCTGCTCCTAACACTGGATATTCATTCACACACTGGGCATTCCCCAGACTTACCCTATCACTGGGGTTTGTCTTTATTGTTAACTTCAGTAATAAACTCAGCCCAAGCCTGTCTGTTCCTAGGACTCCCCCTCGAGGATCCATCTCTGAGAGGGAACAAAGATCTAGACATTTCTGATGTGGTGCTAATACAATCCACGTAGTGCAGCTGCCAGGATTAGTCAGCAGTACGGCTCTGTACCTCGACGCAGGGCTCCAGGGTCCTGTCAGAGGGACAAGCAGCCCAGCCCCAAAGTTCTTTTTTTAAAACAAAATCTAGTGGGCCAGATTAATCTCTGACTAGCGCCACTAAGTCCACTGGAGCAACAGGAGCTTCCCTCTGAATATCTCAGTGCTTAACAAGTAACAATTACTGAACCCTCACAAAGCCTTTGCAAGGATGGGTGCTAATGACCCATACAGAGTCTGACAGCCAAACACCTGGTTGAGGTGAAGCATTTTCTGTCAAGGACCAAGAGGCACTTTTGTGATCTCCCATAGGAAGTGAGGTCATTCTTCCATGAAGCCATACCTCCCGGTGACATTCCTTAGCCAAGGAAGACAAGGGCTGAATGAAACACCACATCAGTACTTCTCCTAGCATGGCCACAAGCAGAATGATATGAAACAAACTGAACATGTGTCACATATGGGGCAATGTGGCATTGTAATCACAGTGCTACTTGGCCAGCCCCATTCCCCACACAGGTAGGAAAGCTGCAAGGGTGTCAAAAGAAGAAGATGAACCAACCTTAGAATACAAAACACTGGGGTGCCCTGTGCCGTTAGAGTCTAGCAGGATTTTGTTCTTGGGGTGACTCCCAACTCATGCTCTGCTTGACCCTATGTTTCACTCAGCTTCCTCCCTCTCCTGCTGCAGTGAGTAGCACTGTTCCAGAGGTCACTATGGTCAGGCACGATGACCTCTATGATTTCTCTGACAACCAGGAGAAAGCCAACCCCGACAAGATGCTGCATACCAATATGATCTCTGCTAAACTGGGCACATTCTTTGTTGGGACGATGGGGGAAAGCACAGATGCTCCAAAACCTCCAGTCTCAAAGCCACCATCTCTGCCATTGTCAGGTGGCAGGTACAGAGCCATTCACATCTCCTGCACTCCAAAGTTTAATGTGCATCAAGGTATGTTGGGGGAGAGTAGTTGGTGGGGTCCCCTTCCTACCATTTTGCTTTTAGACATCTCGCTTGATGTCTTGTCCTGTGCTTTAGATCAGTGGTTCCCAAACTGGGGTTTGTTAACCCTGGATTTCCCCAAGAGCTAAGCAGATCAAAGCAAGCATATCTATCACAGTGAGGAGATTTAAACTTCAAGACTCCTTATAAGAAATAAAAAGAAAAGGAGTACCTGTGGCACCTTAGAGACTAACAAATTTATTAGAGCATAAGCTTTCGTGAGCTACAGCTCACTTCATCGGATGCATCCGATGAAGTGAGCTGTAGCTCACGAAAGCTTATGCTCTAATAAATTTGTTAGTCTCTAAGGTGCCACAAGTACTCCTTTTCTTTTTGCGAATAAAGACTAACACGGCTGCTACTCTGAAACTTATAAGAAATAGAAAGGGAGGTGGATTTTTTTTGCTGTTTTAAAATTAAATAGGCAGCTAGTATTGTTTTTAAATTTATTATGAAGAAAAAGTTTAAGCTTTGTTGTAACGTGCACTGTTTGCCTGGACAGTTCAAGACCTGAATGCTTCTATAGGAGGAACTCTTTGGGTTGGCTTTTTAAATACCTTCATGCTGTTTCACATCTGATACTCCTTTATGAAACATAGGAGTCTTGTCTTATAACAGGCTTATTCCAAAGTGATACAAGCTATGAAAGTGAGATCTTGGAAGAGTGTTGCCATTTTCATAATGTAATAAAAATACTGTAATGATACATAATAATTAATAGTAAGTAGTGTGTAATAAGCATGTCATAAAAACAAATTTTATATTTCCAAGTCACTGCTTTTATAATTTATATTCAAGTAAAGGAGAAAATCCCTGGAAATATTCATTTCTATGAGGGGGTTCGCAAGACTTGACATTTTAGTGAAAGGGGTTCACAAGTTGTTAAAGTTTGGGAACCACTGCTTTAGATGATCAGTACTACAAACATTGCTTTGAAGTTTGTTAGAATAATCTTCTCCTTGGCAAGAGCCGGCTCTCTCTGCGCCCTACTCAGCGAATGCATGTCCAGCTTTACAGCTTCCACTGACAGAAGGCAGATCTAGATGAAACTGGTGGGGACCAAACTGTGAATGCCAGCCAGGTGCCTCTCTGTAACACAGACTATAGCACATAATTGAGTTTCCACTCCTTGTTTACACTGCTCTGTACTCAGCAAACATGCACAGACACACACAGAGTTCTTTATTTATGTGTGCACCTGCCTCCCCATTAACAAGCATATCATTAAGGCACACTCCTGCAATGACTCTCCATCAACCAACTGCCCTCTTAGCCCTCTACACTATGCTAAAGATTGAAGGCTTGACTCAGCCCCAGAGTGCATGGATCACAGCTAGCTTATCTTAGTGCCCCAGCTATTGCAATGATTGATGCCCTATAAGGGCCTCAGCCAAAGCCAGTGGAAGTCAATGGACAGACTCCCATGGGCTTGGGATCAATCCCTAAATACATCAAATAGATTAGACTGAAAATGAGATCTGTCCGGAATAAACACTAGTGCTTATCATACACATTAAAACTAATCTTCAGCAATATTGAAAATGCTTTTCCATGCATTCAAAATGGGATTTCTATTTCCTCTCTTAGTCTGCATCATCTGGCTGTCCAAGATGGGAGCTCTTTATTAGATTGCTTATTTCCATACGTGATTTGCTCTTTGAGATTAGATGTGGTGCTTGGGACTTCTTTTATAATACTTTAGCACTTCTGACAGACAGATCTTGACTCTGTTTACAAAATTGGATCATGCTGGATATGAGTCAATATTGTGCCCTTGTTGCCAAGAAGGCGAACGGCATATTGGGCTGCATTAGTAGGAGCATTGCCAGCAGATCAAGGGAAGTGATTATTCCCCTCTATTCGACACTGGTGAGGCCACATCTGGAGTATTGCGTCCAGTTTGGGGGCCCCCACTACAGAAGGGATGTGGACAAATTGGAGAGAATCCAGAGGAGGACAATGAAAATGATTAGGGGGCTGGGGCACGTGACTTATGAGGAGAGACTGAGGGAACTGGGATTATTTAGTCTGCAAAGGAGAAGAGTGAGGGGGGGATTTGATAGCAGCCTTCAACTACCTGAAGGGGAGTACTAAAGAGGATGGAGCTCGGCTGTTCTCAGTGGTGGCAGATGACAGAACAAGGAGCAATGGTCTCAAGTTGCAGTGGAGGAGGTTTAGGTTGGATATTAGAAAACACTATTTCACTAGGAGGGTGGTGAAGCACTGGAATGGGTAACCTAGGGAGGTGGTGGAATCTCCATCCTTAGACGTTTTTAAGGTCCGGTTTGACAAAGCCTTGGCTGGGATGATTTAGTTGGGGTTGGTCCTGCTTTGAACAGGGAGTTGGACTAGATGACCTCCTGAGGTCTCTTCCAACCCTAATCTTCTATGATTCTATGATCATCCCCATTAGATTAGATTTCAAAATGACCTTGACAAATTACAGAATTAGTCTGAAACCAGCAAGATGAAATTCAATACTCCAAAATTCAATGAAGTGCAAAGTACTTCAGTTGTGGAAGGAAAAAAAAATCTAATGCACAACTACAAAATGAGGAATAATTGGCTAGGCTGTAGTACTGCTGGAAAGGATGTGGGGGGTTATAGTGGATCAAATAGAATATAAGTTGTCAAGGTTCCTTCCCCACTCTGAACTCTGGGTTACAGATGTGGGGACCAGCATGAAAGACCCCCTAAGCTTATTTCTATCAGCTTAGGTTAAAAACTTCCCCAAGGCACAACATTTTTGCCCTTGGGTTAGGGTATGCTGCCACCACCAAACACTATAACAAAGAACCAGAGAAAAGGACCACTTGGAGTTCCTCTTCCCCCAGCTATCCCCCCAAGCCCTTACACCCCCTTTCCTGGGGAGGCTTGAGAATAAACAAGTTGAGCACAGACCAGCTTGGGTTTCTTAGGACTCTACAAACCCAATCAGATTCTTAAAAAAACCAGAACTTTATTAGAACAAAAGAAAGATAAAAGAAACACTCTGTAAGGTTAGAATGGAAGATAATCTCACAGGCAGTCAGATTCAAAACATAGAGAATCCCTCTAGGCAAAAGCTTAAATTACAAAAAGACACAAAAACAGGAATACACATTCCCTCCAGCACAGCGAATTTACAAGCCAAAACAAAGAAAACCTAATGCATTTTCTAGCTAGATTACTCACTAACTTTACAGGAGTTGGAAGGCTTGCATCCTTGATCTGTTCCCGGCAAAGGTATCACACAGACAGACAAAAGCCTTTCCCCCCCACCTCCAGATTTGAAGGCATCTTGTCCTCTCATTGGTCATTTTGGGTCAGTGCCAGCGAGGTCACCTTAGCTTCTTAACCTTTTATAGGTGAAAGGATTTTGCCTCTGGCTAGAAGGGATTTTATAGCACTATATACAGAAAGGTGGTTACCCTTCCCTTTATATTTATGACACTCCCCCCAAATCACACATAAGGTGAAACACTGGCTGTGATTTCTTCCTGGAGCTCTAGGAGAAAACAGAGTTAATAAAACACATGCACCTCTAAATATACTACTAAATGTATAAAGACTAACAATATTTTCCACATCTCAAGGACAATTTTAACGAGTTGATTCTGGGAAACTTTCACGGGAGAGTGCATCAGTCACTTTGTTAGAAGCTCCTGAAATGTGTTGTATGTTGAAATCAAAATCTTGGAGTGCTAAACTCCACCGAAGAAGTTTTTTGTTATTTCCCTTGGTGGTATGAAGCCAGTGTAGCACAGCATGGTCGGTTTGCAGGTGGAAACGCCATCCCCAAACATATGGGTGTAGCTTTTCCAGAGCGTAGACTATGGCGTAACATTCCTTTTCACTGATTGACCAGTGGCTTTCCCTCTCAGATAGCTTCTTGCTGAGAAACATTTGGTCCTTCCTGCAGTAAGACTGCTCCCACACCATGCTTGGATGCATCTGTGGTTTCTAGGAATGGTTTGTCAAAGTCAGGGGCCCTTAGCACAGGGTCAGACATGAGTATTGCTTTAAGCTGGTTAAAGGCCTTCTGACACTCTTCAGTCCACTGAACTGCATTTGGCTGTTTCTTTTTGGTTAGATCTGTCAGGCCTTGTCTACACTACAAAATTAGGTTGAATTTATAGAAGTCGGTTTTGTAGAAAGCATTTTTACACAGTCGATTGTGTGTCCCCCCACACAAATGCTCTAAGTGCACATAGTTGGCGGACTGCGTCCACAGTACAGAGGCAACCATCGACTTCCAGAGCGTTGCACTGTGGGTAGCTATCCCACAGTTCCCACAGTCTCCACCGCCCATTTGAATTCTGGGTAGAAATCCCAATGCCTGATGGGGCAAAAACATTGTCATGGGTGGTTCTGGGTACATATTGTCAGGCCCCCCCTTCTCTCCCTCCCTCCGTGAAAGCAATGGCAGACAATCATTTTGCGCCTTTTTTTCTGGGTTATCCATGCAGATGCCATACCACAGCAAGCATGGAGCCCGCTCAGCTAACCGTCACCGTATGTCTCCTGGGTGCTTGCAACATGGAACTGCATTACTACACAGCAGCAGCTTATTGCCTTTTGGCAGTAGACCGTGCAGTATGACTGTAGCCATCGTCAACATGCTCCAGGGTGCTCTTTTAACCAACCTCGATGAGGTCAGGGGCACCTGGGCAAACATGAGAGTGACTCAGCCAGGTCATTACCCTTTTAAGTTTCGTCTCATGGTGATTCAGTCCTACCAGCAGTTCTACTGCACCGTCTTTTAATGAGCAGCCAGGAGATGACGATGGCCAGCAGTCATACTGCACCGTCTTCTGCCGAGCACCCAGGACATGACGATGGCCAGCAGTCGTACTGCACAGTCTGCTGTCAGCAAGATGTATAAAGATAGATGAAGTTGATCAAAACAAGAAATAGACCAGGTTTGTTTTGTATTCATTTTCTCCTCCCTTCCTCCCTGAAATCAACGGCCTGCTAAACCAGTTTTGAGTTCTATCCTTGAGGTTTTGAGTTCTATTCTTGAGGGGGCCATTCTGTTTCTCACAAAGCCGCCCCCTTTGTTGATTTTTGCCTGTAAGCCATGTTGCCGGTCGCCCCTCCCTCCATCAGAGCAATGGCAGACAATCGTTTTGTGCCCTTTTCCCTGGATTGCCTGAGCAGGAGCAGACACCCCATAGCACAGCAAGCATGGAGCCCGTACAGCTCACCGCAACAGTTATGACCATTGTAAACACCTTGCGCATTATCGTGCAGTTTATGCAGAACCAGCACCTGAGAAACCAGGCGAGGAGGCAACGGAAGCGCGGTGATGAGGACATGAACAGACTTTTCTCTAAAACTGTGTTCCCCTGCAATTTGGAGATCATGGTATTAATGGGGCAGGCTCATGCCATGGAACGCTGATTCTGGGCCTGGGAAACAAGCACAGAGTGGTGGGACCGCATAGTGTTGCGGGTCTGGGATGATTCCCAGTGGCTCCGAAACTTTTGCATGCGTAAGGGCACTTTCATGGAACTTTGTGACTTGCTTTCCCCTGCCCTGAAGTGCAAGAATACCAAGATGAGAGCAGCCCTCACAGTTCACAAGCGAGTGGCAATAGCCCTGTGGAAGCTTGCAACGCCAGACAGCTACTGATCAGTCGGTAATCAATTTGGAGGGGGAAAATCTACTGTGGGGGTTGCTGTGATACAAGTAGCCAACGCAATCATTTAGCTGCTGCTATCAAAGGTAGCGACTCTGGGAAATGTGCAGGTCATACTAGATGGCTTTGCTGCAATGGGATTCCCTAACTGTGGTGGGGCTATAGATGGAACGCATATCTTGGGACCGGACCACCAGGGCAGCCAGTACATAAACCACAAAGGGTACTTTTCAATGGTGCTGCAAGCAGTGGTGGATCACAAGGGACGTTTCACCAACATCAACGTGGGATGGCCAGGAAAGGTTCATGAGGCTCACGTCTTCAGGAACTCTGGTCTGTTTAAAAGGCTGCAAGAAAGGATTTACTTCCCAGACCAGAAAATAACTGTTGGGGATGTTGAAATGCCTATAGTTATCCTTGGGGGCCCAGCCTACCCCTTAATGCCCTGGCTCATGAAGCCGTACACAGGTACTCTGGACAGTAGTAAGGAGCTGTTCAACTATAGGCTGAGCAAGTGCAGAATGGTGGTAGAGTGTTCATTTGGATGTTTAAAGGATCACTGGCGCAGTTTACTGACTCGCTCAGACCTCAGCGAAACCAATATTCCCATTGTTATTGCTGCTTGCTGTGTGCTCCACAATCTCTGTGAGAGTAAGGGGGAGACGTTTATGGCGGGGTGGGAGGTTGATGCAAATCACCTGGCCGCTGAATACGCTCAGCCAGACACCAGGGCAATTAGAAGAGCATAGCAGGAAGCGCTGCGCATCAGAGAAGCTTTGAAAACCAGTTTCATGACTGGCCAGGGTACTGTGTGATACTTCTATTTGTTTCTCCTTGATGAAAACCCACCCCCTTGGTTTCCTCTAAATTCTCTGTAAGCCACCCGCCCTCCCGCCTTCGATCACAGCTTGCTTGCAAAGGAAATAAAGTCACTATTGTTTAAAAAAAATGTATTCTTTATTAATTGATTATAAAAATAGGGAGATAACTCACAAGGTAGCCCGGGTGGGGTGTGGGAGGAGGATAGGAGGGAAGGAAAAGGCCACTTCAAAACTTGCTGAATGCCAGCCATCTGTTGCCTGGGCTGTCCACTGTGGTGGAGTCTTTGGGTGCCCAGAGCCTCCTACCCCCCTCCCCCCGCGTTCTTGGGCATCTGGGTGAGGAGGCTATGGAACTTGGGGAGGATGAAGGGTGATTAAGCAGGGCCTGCAGTAGCAGTCTGTGATCCTGCTGCCGTTCATTAACCTCCACCAGACCCCGGAGCGTGTCTGTTTGATCCCGCAGTAGCCCCAGCATTGCCTCCTGCCTCCTCTGATCTTCCTGCCACCACCTCTCCTCACATTCATCAGCCACTGTCCTGTACTCTGCTATTGTGTCCCTCCAAACATTCTGCTGAGCTCTGTCAGTGCCGGACGACTGCATGAGCTCAGAGAACATTTCATTGCGTGTGCATTTTTTTCGCTGCCTTATCTGAGGTAGCCTTTGGGACGGAGGAGGTAGGCTTGAAACATTTGCAGCTGCTGGAGGAAAAAAAGGGAGTGAAGTATTTTAAAAGATACATTTTACAGAACCATGGCTATGCTCTTTCACAGTGAACAACAATATTCACATTACATAGCACATGTGATTTTGGTACAAGGTCGCATTTTGCATCTTGTATTGACTGCCTGCGGCTTTGGTGTGAGAGATCACACACGCAGTGCTGGGCAACAGAATTCGGCTTGCAGGCGGCCATGTTAAGCCATAGTCTTTCGTCTTCTGCAACCTTCGTAACAGCAGCGCCCTCCTTTCCCATACCAAGCAAAGCCCGTTGAGTTGGCCATTTAGTGCTGCAGTTTTCCTGTTAACGTGCAGCAGCAGAACCTAAACTAACCCCCCTCTCCCCAATCCAGTTCTCTGGGACGATCGCTTTACCCCTCCCCTCCCCACCGCCTGGCTGGTATCAGGGAAGATCCCTGCTAGCCAAATGCAAACAGCTCAGCACCAATGCACTACCCCCACCCTACCATGTGGCTAACTGCGGGGAGGATTTCTTTTCAGCCACAGGCAAACAGCCCAGTAGGAACGGCCACCTCTGAATGTCCCCTTAATTAAATTCCCCTATTTCAATCAGGTTACCATGAACGATATCACTCTCATGAGGATAACAAAGAGAAATAAAAAATGGATATTGCTTGAATGCCAGCAAACACCGGGACCATACGCTGCCAGGCTTTGTCATGCAATGATACCAGATTACTTGCTACTAGCATTGCATGGTAAAGTGTCCTACCATGGAGGACGGAATAAGGCTGGTCTCCCCAGAAATCTTCTGCAAAGGCTTTTAGAGTACCTCCAGGAGAACTTCATGGAGATGTCCCTGGAGGATTTCCGCTCCATCCCCAGACATGTTAACAGATTTTTTCAGTAGCTATACTGGCCACAAATGCATCCCAAGTCCTCAGGGCTACTTAATCATTAAAAAACGCTTGCTTTTATAACATGTATTGTATTTAAAAAGGTACACTCACCACAGGTCCCTTCTCCGGCTTCGTTGGGATGGGAGGGTATTTCAGTCAGGGTGATAAAAAGATCCTGGCTGTCGGGGAGAATGGTGTGCTGTGTTCTCTCCCCAAGCACATCCTCCTCCTCATCTTCCTCATCCGCAAAATCCCCAGGCATGGCGGAGAGTACCCCATCATCGGAGTCCAGGGACGGGGTGGGGTAGTGGTGGTGGCCCCCCCTAGACTTGCATGCAGCTCAAAGTAGAAGCAGCATGTCTGGGGCTCTGTCCCGGAGCGTCTGTTTGATTCTTTGGTTTTCTGGTACGCTAGTCAGAGCTCCTCAAGTTTCACGCAGCACTGTTTTGCGTCCCTGCTATAGCCTCTGTCCCTCATGACCTCTGAGATTTTTTGAAATGTTTTGGCACGTAGTCTTTTGGAACGTAGTTCTGATAGCACGGATTCCTCTCCCCATACAGCCATCAGATCCAATACCTCCCGTTCAGTCCATGCTGGAGCTCTTTTTCAGTTCTGGGACTGTATGGCTACCTGTGCAGATGAGCTCGCCTGGCCAAACAGGAAATGAGATTCAAAAATTCCTGGGACTTTTCCTGTACACCTGGCCCGTGCAACTGAGTTCAGAGTGCTGTCCAGAGCAGTCACAATGGTGCACTGTGGGATAGCTCCCAGAGGCCAATGCCTTTGAATTGTGTCCACACTAACCCTAATTCGAAACAGTGATGTCGATTTCAGCGCTAATTCCCTCGTTGGGGAGGAGTACAGAAATCGGTTTTAAGAGCCCTTTATGTCGAAAAAATGGCTTTGCTGTGTGGACGGGTGTAAGGTTAATTCAGATTTAACGCTGCTAAATCCAACATAAACTCGTAGTGTAGACCAGGCCTCAGTGGGGCGGCAATTTGGCTGTATTGTGGTACAAATCGCCTGTAATATCCGGCCAAGCCTAAGAAGGATTGAGCCTGTTTCTTTGATTTTGGGACAGGCCACTTTTGGATAGCATCCACTTTGGCCTGTAGGGGGTTGATAGTTCCTTGACCCACCTGATGTCCAAGGTAAGTCACTCTGTTTAGGCCTATTTGACACTTCTTAGCCTTAACAGTTAGTCCTGCCTCCCTTATGTGCTCGAAGACTTTTCGTAGATGTTCCAGGTGTTCTGCCCAGGAATTCGAAAATATGGTCACATCGTCAAGGTAGGTGACTGCATATTCTCCCAATCCTGCGAGGAGACCATCTACAAGTCTTTGGAAGGTGGCGGGTGCATTCCGCAGCCCGAAAGGGAGCACATTAAATTCGTACAGCCCGACATGTGTGATGAAGGCTGACCTTTCCTTGGTGGGTACATCTCACAGTAGAGCAGGGTAAGGCTGGCTCTCATGAACTTTAAAACTAGGTCCCTCAATGACATTGGATTGCACAGGGGTAGCTGATTGAGTCTCAGTAACCAGTTCTGCAAATGACATCCAAAGAGAAGACAATACCCACTCCATTTCCCACAACTGTGTCAGTTCTGCAGAGCTACCAGGAGCAAAAAGCAGTTAAAAAGAATTGGTCACTAAAGTCAGTAGGTGTGACTGACTAGAAAAAAGTTCTGCTGAGAAAGAAGGTGTAATTTTTACTTACTCACTATTCAGAGTAGAACAGCATGTTAACAGTTGTCAGTTTCAGGGCACAAGATACCAGACAAGTGCTCTATGTCCAAGCAATAGTACTCAATATTTATTAAATAAATATTATGTAAATACAAGTATCTGACTGAGAGTAGAGATCATACATTCAGTTAAATGTAGCTAGTGTGCAGCCATAGCACCTAAGGCTGAGACCTTGTCAGATTTCGTAAATTAATCAGGGTCAGGCTAGATCAGTACTCAGAGGGGAAACATCCAAGCAGCCCATCATTGTGTTGGCGACTGAAAAGATAGTGTTTCCTATTTGTCAACTGGAGTCAGTGAGAGGATGATGCTAAGGGACATTGGAGGTGTGGTCTTGCAGATAAGATGTAAGAAGAGGTCTTAAGCCTGTATGTTCTTTGCAGATCACCTGTGAACTTTTACAAAAGTTAGTAAAAAGAAAAGGAGTACTTGTGGCACCTTAGAGGCTAACAAATTTATTTGAGCATAAGCTTTCATGAGCTACAGCTCGCTTCATCGGATGCAGCTCACGAAAGCTTAGGCTCAAATAAATTTGTTAGTCTCTAAGGTGCCACAAGTACTCCTTTTCTTTTTACTAACTTTTGTCCTTTTCTTTTTGCGGATACAGACTAACATGGCTGCTACTCTGAAACCTGACAAAAGTTAGTGTGTACATCCTGGCCAATTTCCAGTTTGGGTAAGTACATTCTGCTTAGCTAAATACCCTCTGTATTAGTATGTAGTTGGATATACTGTTCTTCGCTTCCAGTCCTAAAATAGTGTGTGTATTGCTGCATTTGGTTACACAGCTGCTAAGTCCCACCCCAAAAGGGATAATAGATTTTAACATTTCCAAGCACTTTGGGAACAGAATCACCAGAGACTGCTAGCAATGTTGAATTATGACTTGAAGCAGGTCACACTGTGGGTGGATTTTTGTGACCTGCACACGCCAATGTTAGACCCACAATAGGAGTCTCTCTACAGGATGGGGCGCAGCCAGATACTGGACACAGTGTTAGTATATAATATTTTAAATGCTCTTTATTAAACAAACCTTACTTACTCCACAGTCACACCCCAAACATACTATACCAGAGTCCAAAGGTCAGATTGGTCCCGATGGCCAGTCGAGATTCCTTCCAATCGTAAGATGCGGGGAGCCAGCGAAAGCCACATTTATATCCACATGGGACTCTGGATCAATAAACTACTCCCATTGGCAGAAATCATAGGCAACTATTTATAGTCCATTCCATCACATCATCGGTTCTTTGCCTTTGTTTACTAGGCCTTCTACCCATACAATTCCAAAAAGACAATCCTAAGTGGGCCACCATGATCATAGCTGTGCCACTTCCTCTAATTCTTATGCCATTTTATATCAGTCCAGCTGTTGTTGTTTCCTTTTCTGATGATTTTCTGTATTTTTCTTGGAACATAAGATTGTCTTTGCACAAATAGTTCTAATAGTCCTTGACTTAAGTTCTTGCTTTGGTTGTTAACTTGCAATGCACATACTCGTGTCAAGCACGTGTCATTCATACCAGGCCTCAGTGACCTATAATGTATTACACGGATATATGAATCATGACACCAGGACCATAAGCACATGCGCAAGTGTGGACCAAGTGAGGATTTGAAAAGAAAATGAAAGACAAATGCCCAAGATTCTGTTGGGCAAAGACAGCTTTAAAGAAGTCCAAGCTGGGACTCTTGGAGCCTTGCTGGTGGATGCAGTGTTGATAACTTAAGATTTTATTATGAGTCTTGCAGTATTTGGTGGTTTTTAAAGCCTCAGCTGCTGAAATCAACAGATTGCATTCAAATAAAAGTAAGTTTCCAGCCCTTATGCTTTCTGAGGAAAGCTTAAAAACATGAAGTGAGCTCACCCTAAAGCCAGAAAACTGAAGACAAAAAGAACCCAACATTTGTTATTTTTTTTTAAATAATCTCATGGTTTTTAAGCCAATCTCCTGATTCGGAGGCCTGACTTGTCATTTTTCAATGCTTGGGCTTGGCAATATGGCAACAGAATGGATGCCGCCTAGTGGCTACTCAATCAGCACCGCTCCTGAGCAGTTGGACCTTGCCCCATCCCAGTGAGCAGTCCTGCCACTTTAAGGCCAGCTTTAGACCCATGGGAGCCGTGTTCCACCAGACTTACCACTGCTGGGGCTCCATCATCCCTGGAGCAAGCCTGTCCTGTCAGGTGTGCCTGCCATTTAACTTTACGGGTCCATCATTACAAATTTCAAAGTAGCAGCCATGTTAGTCTGTATTCACAAAAAGAAAAGGAGTACTTGTGGCACCTTAGAGACTAACAAATTTATTTGAGCATAAGCTTTCGTGAGCTTACGAAAACTTATGCTCAAATAAATTTGTAAGTCTCTAAGGTGCCACAAGTACTCCTTTTCTTTTTGCATCATTACAAAGAAAACTTTCATGGAAGCTGGATCTTCCTCCCCTAGGTGGTCAACTGCTGCTGCTTTTATCCCACTGACATTATGGATAATCCTATCCCTATGCCATCATGACTGTCTTGAATGGAAGTGATTATGACAGAGGACCCCGATAACAACATGGGCCAGATCACACCATGAGAAATCTCTGTTGTTATCAGGAAAAGGATAAAAACAAAAACAAACAAACTGATGATGAGATTGGTCCCCCATATGCAAGGTTTCATCAGATACCCTCTTTTACACAAGAATAGCTATTCAGGCTTTTTTAAAAACATAAAAATAAGTGGAAAAGCTTTTTTTAAAATGCAATTTCAATCTCCCATCTCAGTAACAGGACACACGTGCTGCCTTCAGAATTATCAAAGTCCTTCTCCAATTTCTCTATACCAGAAATCTGCATTTGAATTTTATTTTTAAAGCTCTCTAATTCTTCACTGGAAGGATTTAATACAGATGAAGAATTTAAATCCTTCATTACAAGGATAAATACATGAAACTACAAAGAGGTGACACAACAGAGCTCAGACCAAAGAGAAGTAAGTAAAAGTGGTAAGCTGAACTAAGTTAATTTAATTTAGCTACATAAAAGATACACTTTGGGACATATAGCTTGATCTCACATGCTTAAGTACTTTGCTGAACTGGGGCCTTCTGCAGACTGACTTTGCAGGCAGAGGAATATAGTTATTTAAAAAATAAATCTCAAACATTTCTAGAGGAGTGTTACTTTAAGGTAGTAGCACACATAGATACACCAGGACATAGCATGGTTTCATTGTTTGATTTTTAAGGCCAGACAGGCTCATCAGATCATCTAGTCTGACCTCCAGGACTGACTCGCTGATGGCTTAGCTACTGTGTGGAGATCTTTTACACAGGCACCAATACCCTCCTTTCCTGCCAGGGGCTGTATTCCCCATTCTATAAAATTGGGGGAGACCCTCCCCTCAAAGCCTACACAAAATAAAACACAAAACCAAATTTAAAAAAAAAACAGAAATCAAAACCAAAAAAGGCTTACTTCCAGAATGGCCTTCAGCATGACCCACTCCTCCAACATCTCTCTCCAGCTCCTGGAAAGTGCTTTATACATGCCCTTTAAGTCCCAGCATGCTTTGCCCCAGGCTAGAACTACAGTCATGACTGCCCAGGGGACTACATTTCCCAGTACTCTCTGCTTTCAAGGCTAGCTCTCAGGGAGGAACTGGCTGCCAACTCTGCTGAGCCAGCCTTGTTCCTCAATGCTGAGGGCCCTAAAAACAGCATCAGCAGCACATGGTTTTTTATAAACCCCAAATTGCCTTCATAAGGCCAGCTCCACTATTCCCACAGATACTGATCTTGGGATGAGGAGGAATTCAGACATGCTGGTTGCCTTCCTGAACCTTACAGAACAAGTGCACCATTACAACGAAGCGACTTAGTAGCACGTTATTACAAGTGAATAATGTGCTCATCCCAAATGCATGATGCTATATGCTTTACACCACACCGTTCTCCCTCAAATATGGAGACAGCTATATTTGTACCTGCACACAAATGCAAGCACATGCAGTTCTGGAATAGGTTCAGATCTAGCTGGTTCTCCTCTCCCTGTCATGTTGCATTATACATTGGGCAATGCGGTTCCTCACTATCCACTGGATACCTGGCAGTGCCCAGCAACTCTGCATCTGTTTCCATGGAAACCAGCCTGAGCCCTCAGAAGTGAGCTGTAGCATTCTAGGCCTTGTAACCAGAAGGCGAGCATCTTCGCTGCTACAAACATCAGGCCTGAACTTTTTAACATGTCAAAATCAGCTTAAAAAGAGCCAGAAGAAGAAACAAATGGTGGAGGATGGGAAGGAGGAACCAGGCTCAATTTCTGCTGAGTGAAAAGACCAACCCCGAACGAAGTCCTGCCAATTAGTAAACCCAGATGAATTCAGGAGCAATGGCCTGCAGCTCTCTCTCTCTCCTGTTTTACCAAACTGCAGCTCAGTTGAGAGGTCTCCCTCCTGGTGTTTTGCTGTCAGGGAGGGAGAATAAAGGCCCAGAATTAAAACAGACAGTGGAGCTGTCTTTGGAATCAACCATGTTGACTGTGGCTAATTAGTGGATGTGGGACCCTGTGAGGTGACTGCGCAGAGATGAGCACCTGCACTAATTACACCATCCTGCAGTAGGTTTAAGACCCTGGTAGTTTTGACCATCTGTGCTTAAATTCACTCTCTCACTCTCTGAGCGATTACTCAGGTATAACTGAAAACAAACTCTGGCCCAGGTTTGCTATTTTGTAGTTCAATTTTTTATTAAAAATATTGCATTGTGCAAGTAAATTCCTTGAGCCAAATCCTTCAGATCCTTATTCAGTTTGCACACAGGCAAAACTCTCCCTGCCCTCAGAAGGCATCTTGCCCAAATAAGCAGGGAGTAGACACTGAGGGAGGATCTCAGGATTTGGTCCTAAGTTTGCTACCCATCCTTGGTGTTTTAGAGCAACTCCATGTTTACTCACTGGGCCCCTGGTGTGTCTGAGTTGAGAGCTGATGGCAGACATGATGACTGCTCAGCTGTTGTGTTGGAGTGAGACTGGGAGACCTAGGAGCCCTGGCAATGGCAGTACACCCTGGATCCCAAGCACCAGAGAAGGGACTGAGGTGACTGGTTCCCAGAAGCAGGGTACTAATGGCCTGATCAGAGACTAAATTCATGCAAGTAGAACTTCATTGAAACCAAAGGAACTGCACCCACTTACAGGAGTGGGAAGTTTAGCCCCAGATCTTTGGGCCATTTCGTTTGGCCTCAGGCAGTGGCTGACATTGGATGTTCTGGAGAATGGTGACCCTTCCCTTCCTTGCCACTCCTGTATAAAAGGGCAACATGATACCATGACCAGTGAGACCCTCCCACCCCACAGCAATTTCTGACTTAGCTAGTTGGGCTGTCAGTAAATCTTGCTCATTGTTACCAGCAAGAGCTCAGAGCACTCAGAGTCTCAGCTCCCAGAGAAGTAGAGTAATCCCTCATTTTCAAATGGGGAAATTGAGGTCCAAAAATGCCCAAAGTCACACAGTCAGTGGTACAAGCGATGTTAAAATCCAGGTCTCCTGCCTTGTAGCTTTGGGCTATAGCCTCAACCCCATTCTCCCCCTCTTACCTAATCCTTTCATGGAAACTCTCTGTCTCAGTTATTTCCCTGAGGTAATGAATACAACAGGCTCAATTAAAAGCTGTTTCCTCTGACTGGCAGCAGGGAGGAGGCCAAGAAGGAGGGCAGGAGCCACGGTAGTTCCTATCCATGCAGGTTTCAGAGTATCAGCCGTGTTAGTCTGTATTCGCAAAAAGAAAAGGAGTACTTGTGGCACCTTAGAGACTAACAAATTTATTTGAGCATAAGCTTTCGTGAGCTACAGCCCATGAAGCCCTGAGCTTCATCACATCCAATGAAGTGAGCTGTAGCTCACGAAAGCTTATGCTCAAATAAATTTGTTAGTCTCTAAGGTGCCACAAGTACTCCTATCCATGCAGTAAGGCTGGTACCTGGCCTGAGAGGAGGACCTGGTTCACTAAGACACTGTCCTTACCCAGCCCTTCAAAGCACAGAGCCAGAAAGGCGATGGCCATGGAAGGTGATTTGAGACGAGAGAGCCACCACTAGAGGGGGACAGAACGTCACACTGAGCGGGCCACATAAACATTCTTACTGTTATTTACTTGTCTGGCCGCAGCGCCTAGCTGCCCTAGTCCCAGGCCAGGAACCCATTGTGCTAGGCTTTGTACAGACACAGAACACAAAGTGGGTCCTTGAGCCAACAAGCTTCCCGTGTAAACAGAGAGGCCAAAGATCCCAAAGGCTGATTTTAGAAAAGATGACAAGTGGTTGGCCTAATTTTTTCCACCCAGTTCCACCTCCCCCTGCACCCCTCAAGCGCTAACCTCCCCGTCCTCATCATCCCAGCCGCAGGGTTCACTACAGCAGAGTAACAGCAATAAGACAGGTTTCAGAGTAGCAGCCGTGTTAGTCTGTATTCGCAAAAAGAAAAGGAGTACTTGTGGCACCTTAATTTGTTAGTCTCTAAGGTGCCACAAGCAATAAGACAGAATGTGCTGACTCAACCAGCCAACCTGGGTCTATATCCTCTCTCCCTCTTGGTTTCAGTTCCCCTTCAGGAGGTCTCTGTTCCCATGAATGACCCACTTGTCTTGTGCTAGAGATAAGATCTGGAAACTCTCTACCAACTAATGTGCAGCAATAACCTCTTTTTAAAGCAGTTCAGAGAGTATAGAGCTGCTCTCCTTGCAGTGAGCCACGAAAACCAGGGCAAAGGGTCTGGCACCCAGCAGCTGAAATGGCCCCAGGGCTGATGGTGATTGGCATCAAGTGGCTTCATAAATCAGCCACATGATGGGGTTGGTACTTAGAGGATCAATGTTCACTCTCACTGCCCTGACCTCTCTTTGGCCAATACTGTGCTGCATGCATGTGAGCTGGGGAGGCTGCTATTGAGGACAGCTCAGAGAAAGTGATGAGTTTCCACTCCTGGATTACGGAAGCATTCTCTCCCGGAGGATGAAGACACACAGGGAAAAGAAGCAGGCTCAGGTTCCCAGATAAGGGCAGATGGCAGGAATGAGAAAAGAGAAACCCCAGAGAGGGGAAAATGAAGCCTTCCCCACACACTTAAACGGGCACAGCGGAGATCCTCCATGCAGCAGGACTCCACAGGGGCAGGCCCAAGTCAGTGCTAAGTAGATACCCTCCAAAGATAAAGGGTCTGATTCTCATTACTCTAAGACCCCTTTATACCATTGTGCACCCACTTTAAGGCCCTTTTGCACAGCAGAGCAGGGGAGAGAGTCCTTACCATAAATGAGACTCAGGCGTGGCTACTATGACAGGTTTTTTTATTTCATGGTGTCACAGAGTCACAGGTCTGATACTCTGGAACTGCTCTGTGTGAAGCCAGCCAGGACTCTGGTGTAGCATGACTCCCCTCAGGGCATGTTGTCCAGGGCAAAAAGTCCCCTTGCTATGGCCTTCCTGGATCTGACAGTGACCTCAGAGCATTCAGCACCCCCGTTCTCATTGTGCATATCCGCAGCGGGCCCTGCACCCCAACTTTGCAGTCAGCCATGAACATAGCATAAAACGGTTTGCTAGTACAGAAATCAGGAACTTTCAGCAAAGTCCATCTGGAGGGACCCAGGGCCTAGTGCCCCTGAACACCCCCCATCCAAATCCCAGACCGGAGACTGACTGGACCCAACCACCTGGCCTCCAACAAGTCCATTGCTTCTCCTCCGGTCTTTGTCTGGCTTCCCTGGCAAAGTGTCACCTGGTCACATCTCCCTCCTGGTTCTCAGGTTACGACGGGCACCATCTATTCCTAATGTGCAGGCAGCTGGGCAGTCTCCCCTGCCCCTGAGGGCCTCAGCAAAAGTCACACACCCATATTCCCAGCACCTAGGCTTTGGTGCAATACACAGGGAATCTAAGCACACACAGTATTCATGGTTTCAGAGTAGCAGCCGTGTTAGTCTGTATTCGCAAAAAGAAAAGGAGTACTTGTGGCACCTTAGAGACTAACAAATTTATTAGAGCATAAGCTTTCGTGAGCTACAGCTCACTTCATCGGATGCATCTAATTAGAGCTTATGCTCTAATAAATTTGTTAGTCTCTAAGGTGCCACAAGTACTCCTTTTCTTTTTACAGTATTCATGGAAAACAGTAAAACCCACATACAACATAACAAGGGGGAAACCCCTCTTTGTCACATATGGTTATTTGAGAAGGTGGAAGTCACAGACCAGAGCCAGGCAGTAGTGCACACTGATAGGCATTGTGCTAAAGCACTCCAGTCCTCAACTGCAGCCAATCTGATGGGAATCAGAATCCAACACTTGTGTCTTCTCTAAACTAAGGACTCTTCCATTGTGTAACACTGCACCCAGGGGCGGGAAAGGTGTCCAAGAGCTGCAGGGATCACACCTGGGATCTCTGAATCTTAAAAGATGAGCTACTACTGCCTGATCTAAGAGACCCAGCTCTACTTGCTAAGGCTGTAGTAAGCTCATCAACCTCTCTATGTGGCCCAGCTATCCCTGAGATGAGTGCGGTATAAGAACCTGTACAGAATACAATAGAATAGACAGCGCACCATGCTGGAGGGGCTGGGGGGTGGGTTATAATTGTACCTCACAGTGATGAGAGTCAACAGAAACAACATATCACTTCTGTGCTGCTTTCTGTGGCAAGGATGGGCGCTCCATGGGAAACAGAGCATTATGGGACATGTGCTGCAGCACCGAACACAGCCTAACAGAAAGAAGTTAGTTAGCCCCCCTGTCTACTTCTACTCCTATTGTACACACATCCCTCCCCACCTTATGGACACACCTTACCAAATGGTATTAGGAAAGCCTGTGTCACCCGCCTTGGCAATATTCCACAGCAAGTCCCATTTGTTATGAGAATTGATGAAGGACTGTAGCAGCAGTACCTGGGGGAACCAGAGCTCACACATTATACATTGCTGGGAATGTACATTTGTAGCTGTGCCGAATGTATTTTTTATTAATAGCATGTGTGCCTCAGTTTACCTGCTTAAGATTATTTCATCTGACGACATGGAATCAAGTCAAAGGATGCTGATAGGGAGACCCAAGCAGGAAATGAAACAATGACTAAGAGAGATAACTAAAAGGAAAATACCAACGGGACTTAAAGGAACAATGAAGGCATTATTAATTGGGAAATGCCCATCTTCCTGGCTGCAGTCAAGCTTGCAGATTTATTCTTCATTGGTCTGAGCCCAGGATCAAAAAGCCCGGCTAGAGTGGAAGGACAGGGTGAGTGGGCAGTAGCTGCTCAGGCGAGACACAGCAAGAGGCAGAGAACTCTGCAAAGATTGTCTCTCTCTCCTAGCCCAGGACTAGAGGTATCTGGGTTAAGCGGAGCTTGCCAAAACCTGCAAAGAATAACTTCTGTTGTGTTAACTCACTTCTCTGAATGCTACGTACCTGTGGGTGTAGAAATAATACCTGGTTTTCAAGGAGATGTTTTGAGTTACTTTAATCAGCCACTGATCACAGGCTCCCAGAGGCAAGTTCCTGCAAGCGACAAATACAGCTGAGCCTGCCAGTTTATCTCAGGTAGTAAACTGGGGACCTGAAGCCCAGAGACTCTGGTGGGACTCTGGGGCTCCACCCAGAAAGGGGAGAAGCAGGGCTGGCCTTAGGGAAAATGGAGCCCTGGGCGAACGGGGGGGAGGGAAGGGATGGGGCAGCTCCCAGTACAGTGACCCCTCCCCCCACGACTGGGGAGCAATGGGGGCAGGAAGTGGGGCTGAGGGGCAGAGCTTCCTGCAGCTGGGGGGGAAGTTCCAGGGGGTGGATCTGACCCAGCTGTGGACCTGTGCAGGGGAAGAGGAACTGCTGTCTCTCCCCATCCTGGCCGAGACTAAAAGCAGGAGCCTGGCACATGGTAGGAGCTTCTCCCTAACTCCAGACACAGAGCTTGGGGATTAAAGGGGTCTTGGGCTGGTGTATGATGGGGGGGGAGGAGTGACCATGATGCCTTCCTGACCATGGTGCCCCCTGACCAGTTGCTCATGTCACCCACATGTAAGGTTGGCCCTGGGCAAAGGTAGTGAAACCTGTCATCTGTGGGGTGCAATTGGAGAGATTGTAAAAGGGTCCAAAGCACAGCCTGCTCTTTAATCATGACAGTAGGGAAAGCAGTTGTCTGTGAACTTTAAATTGATATAAAACTAGCATAACAGGGTGAAAAGATCCCATCTTGAGTAAGGGCATGTGTAACTCACTGGCCAGTGCAGTATGTGTCCTCTTCTGTACAGAAAACCACCAGCCATCTAGGCTGGTTGCAGGGTAGCAGTCTACTGTCTCCTACTTGCTGAGCATGTGCTGTGTGGTGCTGTTTGGCCAAACAGAACCACAGAGCAAATGCTCAGGAAAGGCATGCTGCTCTGTGCTAGGGCTCATGAAATATAGAATCGTAGAAGATTAGGTGAAATAGTGTTTCCTAATATCCAACCTGGACTGTCCTGATTTTCTGTATTAGTCTGTATTTGCAAAAAGAAAAGGAGGACTTGTGGCACCTTAGAGACTAACAAATTTATTTGAGCATAAGCTTTCGTGAGCTACAGCTCACTTCACTGAATGCATCCGATGAAGTGAGCTGTAGCTCACGAAAGCTTATGCTCAAATAAATTTGTTAGTCTCTAAGGTGCCACAAGTCCTCCTTTTCTTTTTGTCCTGATTTTGTTTTTCCCTAAACTGAATTAATTTCTCACTATATCTTTGCCTTTTATTCTCCTCCCCAACCTAAACTTTAAATACAAATATTGTAACAGAGGGGCTAGTCTGAGTGCGTACATCACTGTCTTCTAAGGACAGAAGTAGCACTGCTCAGCTGTGGCTTACAGACCCTATAGCGCCAATAGAAGTTCTCCTTTGGTTCAACCAATCACTGTTTGTGCTTTTTGGAGGAAGGAAAAGGAGTTCTAGCCCCATCCTTGCCAAAATCCAAAAAGCCATTGCATGTAGCATGAAGACATCTTACGATAGTAAATTCTCTACAGATAACTTAGCATCTGTTTGCCAGTGATTAGTTTTCTTTTCTGTGACTGTATGAACTTTTCTATATTCCTTTAATTTTTTATTTACCCCTTACTTTGGACAAACTTCCTCTTTGGATCTGGGTTACTGTATCCATGGCAACATTTCTTCCCCAAGGCACGTTTTTCAGAGCAAGTGACAAACCTCAGGTTTCACCTGTTTGTTTGAGTCTGGAAATCTTCCTATAATTCTGAAGCTGACAGGAAGTGAAAAAAAATCCACCAATAATCTGACTTGGATGTTAACTGGATCTGGGTGAGGGGAAAAAAGATCTCACACATAATTTGCTGCTGACCCAACTTCTGTATATAGTCTTTGCATTGTTTTCCTTGCATAAAAATGTCTTCCGAAGAAGATCTCAAAGATTTAGTCCTAAATCCTCAAAAGTATTTAGGCAATTAACTCCCATTGGCTCTGGCCTTCCTCTCATTCATACCAATTTAGCTGCACTGATTTCACAGAATCTATTTCTCATTTACACTGGTGGGAGAGGAGAATAAGACTCTAGGACTTTATTAGGATTTAATCCTAATTGAAGAAAAGTAAACATTGATGAATGCAAAGACACCCATGGGAAATTTCAGAAGGGAGAGCAAGGAGAGGACATTTTCAAGATAGCAGAGAGTCGTATATTTTTGGAGCTGCTTGAATAAAGACTCCACTGTACTCTTAGACTGCTTGCTTACATCATCCGAACTACAACTCCATAGGCCCTGCAAGCTGTTCTATGCAAACAGACCTGTGAGTCTGTGCGGAGTCTTCAACAAGGCTTGTTTTGAGTGCAGGAGTCTAGCTCCCTGCTTCTGCAAACAATTACATGAATGGTTAAATTTACTCACGTGAGTAGCCCCATTGACTTCAGTGAAACTATTCACATGCTTACAGTCAAATGCATGCCTAAGTGTTTGCAGGATCAGGCCCTTAGTTTGGAGAGGGAAATAATGAGGCAGTACAGAGGTATTTAAAAGGATGAGTGATACAAAAGCCAGTTGAGTGTTTGTCCCCTAAAGAAAAATAACCTAATATAACAGTGAGAATGGCTGTTAATCCTGCTCCTGGGCAGAAACTATTTATCTCTGTGGTCAGGAAAAAATTCCTGTCATGGGCTAATACTGCACAAATAGCTGCAGTAGGAGGGTTTTAGACAGTCCCCTGGAGCCTCAGTGGTGCCTGTCCTCAGACACAGGACAATGGACTGGAAGAACCCTGGGTCAGTTCTGACAGGGCCACTCCTATGTTCTTAGCCTTTGTGCCAATGCTGTCCAGTCCAGGAATTTCCGTTACTGAGCTTCTGGGAAGTTGCTGAAACTGGTTGAGTTGCCAAGCAGCAGACCTGAAAGCAGAGATTCCCACCCACCTCTGTGCTTTATACTCACTGCAGCATAGTTAACAGAGTTAAATTCCATTACTGTAGGGCAGAGATTGGCTGAAATACCTGCCAGTCAAGGGAAAGACCTCCTACCTACTTAGATGGGAGCAATTTATCTTAAAGACACTTGGGTGCAGAGTTGCCAAGGGAAGGATCACCTGATCAGGGTGTGCTGAAATCCGGGTTTTCCATTGGAATCAGTATTCCAGTCATCTGGTGGTTCTCGCAAGGCAGATGCCGTCAGGGGGGCAGGAGAACTGTAAGAGCTGCTGAAGGAAATGGTGAGGACTTCACAGCAGAGTAGCAGCAACATCAGCCTGAGCTGCCATGTGAAAGGGTTAGCAACCAGCCCAGCCAAACGGCTCTGCTCAGACTCACCCCCGATCTGGGCGATGGCTGTGTGCCCTGCGCGTGCACACACCTGTCTCCCCTCTGGTTACCGTGCCTTGCTGTTACGTTGCTCAGGGGTGCCGGGAAAATGATTATAGTGCAGGTGCTGAGAGCCATGGAACCGAACTGGAACCCCTCTATACGATGGAACCCACATCAAGCCTGGGGGTGGGGGGTGGCAGCATGCCGAGCACCCCTACTTCCAGCACCGATGCTGTTGCTCAGAGCTCTCTTGATGGAATGCCTCCCCAGTTACTGAAAAATTGGCCGGTGGCCTCTCTCACCTGTGCCATTCTATGGCTAGCTGAGACACGTGTTAATTTAGCCTTTCAGAAAGGGAACAGGTGCACCCCCATGGGAGGAGAGTAGAGAGGCCACTCTCTGGGTTTATTTACATCTCATTGTCAATGAAAGAATCAGGTGAAAGGTGGGTGTCATGCTGCTCGGGGTGCTGAGAGCCATTGAGCCTGGATATAACGGAAACCACCCCTAGGATGCTGCTGTGCGGCAGATGCTAGCCCCTCCTCCCCCCACGAGTCACAGGGTCTTGCACCCATCCCCGGGGTTTTCCCATGAGGGGCGGGAAGGTGAGTCCCATGGCACTGTGCACCAGTCTCAAAGGCCCCCTCTGCCCCTCTCCTGACAAGGACATTTCTGTGCTTTTGCCCCCCAGGATATTTCCTTCCACCTCCCACAAAAGTGAAATGTGGGGGTCACATTGTGATGGGCTGGATCACAGAAACCCCCTGGGGGTTGCCAACTGATATGCCAAGACTACTTCTGCTCCTGCTTTCCTGCCCTGTTAGCTAGGGACTTCAGTGTCCTGCTTGGTTTGAGCCAGACCCACTAGCCTGCTGCAAACCCAGACCCAGGTTTGAACCATGTCCCCTAACAGCTGTAGGCTTAATTGAAAGCAACTTAGGAAGTGTTCTTGTCCTTGACACTCAGATGCCCAACTCCCAGTGGGGACCAAACCCTAAATAAATCCATTTTACCTTGTATAAAGCTTATACAAGGTAAACTCATGAATTGTTCACCCTCTATAACACTGATAGAGATGCACAGCTGTTTGCCCCCCCCCCCCAGGTATTAATACATACTCTGGGCAATTAATATGTAAAAAGTGATTTTATTAAATACAGAAAGAAGGATTTATGTGGTTCCAAGTAGTAACAGACAGAACAAAGTGAATTACAAGCAAAATAAAATAAAACACACAACTCTGACTAGTACAGTAATAAAACTGAATACAGATAAAATCTCACCCTCAGAGATGTTCAGTAAACTTCTATCACAGACTGGACGCCTTCCTAGTCTGGGCACAATCCTTTCCCTTGGTACAGCCCTTGTTCCAGCTCAGGTGGTAGCTAGGGGATTTCTCATGACTGTAGCCCCCTTTGTTCTATTCCAACCCCTTATATATCTTTTGCATAAGGCGGGAATCCTTTGTCCCTCTGGATTCCCACCCTCCTTCTCAATGGAAAAACACCAGGTTAAAGATGGATTCCAGCTCAGGTGACATGATCACATGTCACTGTAAGACCCCAAGCCTTCATTCCTCCCAGCCTGACTCACAGGAAGGCCTGTCTGCAAACAGAGCCATCCACAGTCAGTTGTCCTGGTTGATGGGAGCTGTTAGGATGTATATATTCAGGCCTGTCTGCAAAGGCCTATACTTTAAGAATTTAGGTATATGTTTATCATTTAGCTAGTTATAGAGGTATAAAAGAAAGAAAGAATCAAAATCACTGCTGCCTGTATAAGGCTTTTTCTCACTGTGACAGTCTGAGGCCTTGTGCTTAGGCTAAGGCCTCTGGCTAAGCAGCAGAGGCAGCCATACGCTGGGAAGCGACCGGTCACCTCCTCACATTCCAAACTGGTCACTTTGAAATAAGGTGCTATTGGGCCGTTAGGATACAATCCTGTCCTGATAATGCCTATCGCCTCCAGAGAAAGGGAAGAGCCTAGAAAATGTAAAAGGAAACTTAGTTTGAGAGCATCCTGTCTGGCAAGAACTCACTTATCAATAGCTGGGATGTGAAATCCTCATTTCTTTGTTGTTCTATCACTGTAGTCCACATTTCCCTATTGTTTGTCTGTATAATCTCTGTCTGGTTCTGTGATTGTTTCTGTCTGCTGTATAATTAATTTTATTGGGTGTAAACCAATTAAGGTGGTGGAATATAACTGGTTAAATAATCATGTTACAATATGTTAGGATTGATTGGTTAGGGTATAGCTAAGCAGAACTCAAGTTTTACTATATAGTCTGCAGTCAATCAGGAAGGAAGGGCGGGAATGGGAATCTTGTTTTGCTAAGGGGCGGAATGGGAACAGGGACACAGTCAAGGTTCTGTGGTGTCGGAGCTGGGAAGGGGGACGCTAAGGAAGGAAACTGGAATCATGCTTGCTGAAAGTTCACCCCAATAAACATTGAATTGTTTGCACCTTTGGACTTCTCGCAAGAACAGAGAGCAACAATACCCGAAGGACCAGGGAAGTGAGCGGGTGAAGGAATAAGCCCCTAACAGGAGCCATCAAGATTCCAAACCACCATTAATGGCCCAAACTTTGCAGAGTTATATTTCATATTTCATACAGATATAAGAGTGATACATTTATACAAATAGGATGGCCACACTCAGTAGATTATAAGCTTTGTAATGATACCTTACAAGAGACCTTTTGCATGAAGCATATTTTAGTTGCATAATATTCACACTCATCAGCATACTTTCATAAAATCATATAGAGGGCATCGTCACACACATTACTATTCCCTAGTCCCTCCAGAGCCTTGGGAATGAGTATCTGAAAGCCAATCATCTCCCTACGCCAGGTCAGCATCACCTCCACGGCTTGTGTTTGGGAGCTCTCCTTGGTGAATTGCTCCATCTGGCTATGAGCTTGCCTTGAGCCCCCTGAGACATATCCTGGGCTGCACCTATCAAGAGGCACGGCTCAGAAGGGGTCTTTAGCCGTCTTTTGTGCCATTGGGCTTCTGAGCTGGTGCAGGGCCTAAGTCCCCCTTCCCTTTTCTCTCTGCTTTTTCCCACCCTTAGAACCACCTTGTGACCTGCTTGGCCTCCTCATTTCCTTCCCACGCTCCCCCTGAGAAGGGCTCCCATACACTGAACCCAAACAATCCAAATAAAGAAACCAAGCTCCCCCCTTCCTCCCCTGAAAAGCCACGGCTCTGCCAAGCCTGTGCCCAGCGCCATCGCTTCCCTCTCACCACAGCCATCCAGCCCCTGGGTCAGGCCCCGTCTCCCACTTGGCGCAGAACTTGCCTCCATGCACAGTCCCACTGAAGTGCCAGAACTGGTGCCTTGGATTGAGATCCCCTGAGCCTGAGAATAGCTCCACGCCAGCCAGACCCTGGCCTATGGCTGCAGAGAGATCAGCGCAGCTTAGGGGTAGGAGGTGCACCACCCTCAGCCACCATTGAACTGGCTCCTTAGCATAGATCAGAGTAGCCAGAAAGTGCTGTAACTCTGCTGGCTGCCAATGGCCTCCTAGGGCTGTCCCAGGGACCACCCAGGCAGTCCCGAAATGCATCCCCTGCACCAAGGGCTTGGAGGGGTGTATTAGAGCTACCACCTGAGCATTCTCTCTGCTGGCGGGTTAAGTGGGGTTCAGGCAGTGGTGTATAGCAGCCACAAACTAGATCAACTTTGGCTGGTGTTGGGTTACAAATCACTTTAATACTGAATGCAGGGGGGGTGACATGCTGCTATCAATGTTGTCTTTACTGTATGAATAAAGGGGAGCAGAACTGTGCTTAACCTATCCCAAATGAAGGGGTCACGCTCAGCTGAAAGGAACTTGCTAAGTCAGGGGCTCAAATGCTAGACCCCTGTGAAAACACAGACAGGTGCCTCAGCCAGGAGTCATGGACTCTCTCTAAGGGTCCCTGGTTTAGTTGTTTAAAGATAGAGTTAAATAGGCTCTATTAGGAGCCTGTTATATTAAGTACTCAATGAGAGCTGAACTCATTTGTGGTGGGGCAGTGTTTTTGCCCAGCCTGCTGAGAGCTAAAAATCAGGCAAGTGGCAGTGTATGAGCACTCTCCTGTCAACAACATGAACTCCACTTGTAGGGGGTGAAAGTATTTACACTGCCCAACTTTTAGCAGCACGGTATGTAGACAAAGTCTTAGATACTGACCTGCAGAGGTCACAGCAGAGGGGCAGGTGGCAGCACGAGGTGACTGATGGGCAGCCAGCAAAAGTGGTGAGCAGGGCAGCCAAGTGGCAAGGAGCAGCGGCTGGCAGGGTGGCCAGATGGCGAGGCCTTCTTCTAGGTGTCTTTTTCCTGAGGTGGGAACTGAATTCACCCATATGCACCTCTGAATCCAGGGTCCTCACTGACCTAGGACAGCCACTGTGAGTGGGGTGCGGTGAGGGAGCAGAGGGGGGCACAGTAAAGGAACTTTTGGTTGTAGAACTCAAGAACATGAGGCAGAAGGCTCTGCCCCACGCATTCTGGGGTGGGCATCCTGCTCACAGTTTCATGATTATGAAATCCTGCTTGTGGCATTTTCCCTAATTAATGTCGGGGGACTTCCTTCCTTTCATTAAAAGTTTCTTTTCTACACTAAGACTCTGCTTGAGAGTGGGGAAGTATTGCCTCTCAGAGGTGCCCAGGGGTGGTGTGTAATTTTCCCAGGTTACTGGGTAGGGGCACAAGCCGGTTCTATGTTGTATTGTTGAAAAGGAACCCCTAGCTATTGAACCTGGCCCTGGTTGCTGCTGGTTCCACCTGGCAGAAGGGTTACACTCTGATTACCCCAGAACTCTCTAGGGCCAAATTCAGCATCAGTGCAGTCCTGCCCTCTTACACCAGAACTGGATTCGGTCCTTTCACCCAGAGTGCCCCCTACCCAAACTGCTTCTTTCTCACTTCCACTAGGTGCCTCCCTGCCAAATGCACAACTAGTGTATAGAACCTGCTACCACAAGGTGCTGTTGGTGCCAAGGGTTTTGTAATTTCACAGACAGGATCAGGCATTTATAGGGACAATAACCACATCAGTCTCTATATTAGATGAGATCACTGACCTGCTGGTTGACCTTGGGCAAGTCACTTCACTGCTCTGTGCCTCAGTTTCCCCACCTGTCAAATTAGGATAATGATGCTTCTCTCCTTCCTTGCTTTGATATCCATGGCTGAAAAGTTCAGTAGAGGAGCTAGGTAGTATTATTATTTAGAACTCAGTTAATGTCGCTCATGATGAGCCAGCAGATATTTCTCTAGCAGGCCATGACAGTAACCTGGCCACCGGGAAGTTGATCATGCTTCCACCTCCCAACCCTTCCGGTCCTACTGGGTTGGAAAGCAAGAGACCAGAGAGTCCGGGCCTCTCATCAGCGGACAGTGATATTTCCCAAGGCATGCTCAGTCTGATTTGTTACAGCAAGATGCTTCTGTGAGGGTGGACCAGGAAAGAAGCTACATCCCTCGCTCTGGCCTGGCCTGGCCTGCTCGGTGTGGATCATGTCTGTCCCAGAGCTACTGGGCACCACCTGTCTCTGATCCGGTAGGGGAGCCATTGGAATATCATTTGTTACACAGTACAGCAGCTGGGGCAGTCTGAGTCTCTTTTAATTGTCGATGGCCAATGCTTGTGTAAGGTGCTGGATTGACAGCCCCAGAGACCCGCATCCCCTCCCTAATGAACAGGCACATCAGGGGAAGAGGCAGTAGCAACCCCTGCAATGATCCCACCAGGAGCTCGTCCCACGCTCTAGAAGGACTGCTTTGTAAGAAAGGCCACTAATAAGGCCTCTTGCAGTCACCAGCCTGTGGCTCCACAAAGATACGTCTCCACCACTTCAGCCAAAACAGATTCTTTGTTGGGTGCAGCAGGGCTAGAGCTTTTATCCTCTCTGAGCTGTCTACCACAGAATATCACAGCCACATACACACACACACTGGGGAAGGACTGGCTGGGAGAGCTGGTGGGTGGAGCTGGCCGGAGACCTCCCAGCCCAATTCACAGTAGTTATCGATCAGCCCTCAGGATAACTATTTCTCCTTACTACACAGCTGCACCAAGACGGAACAGCACTGAATTCTCTTACCCAGGTCCTGTCCCTGGGCTTGGGTGCCACAATACAGAGGAGTCTTGAAAGTCTTTGAGCTCAGCCCAGTTTGCTCTGGACTCCATTACAATGGGTCCCACTGGCTGTCTCATCCCAGAGCACAACAAGCCCGCCAGTTCACTCTGGAGCACACAGAGCCGCTTTCAATAAGGAGGGTACCATGCGAGGGCTGGTGACCTCCGAGCAGGCTGCGATATAGATCGGTGGCAGGAATTCCAGAAAGCTAGGTCTTTTTAACTAGATCAGTTGGCTGCTGCTATGCAGAAACCCCCAGACGTTAGAGAAATCCTAGAAACTCAGATCCTCCCTCAGCTCATCACCCCCTTATGCTCCACACCTCCCGCTCCTACCCATTCCTCTCTTGCATCCTTTTTCTGGCCCTAGCTTAGGTTCTCGGAGACTGTGCGCCCTCTAGTGGCTGCCAGGGCCCTGTGCATGCTCCGGAGGGTTTATATAAAGGCCGAGCAGAGAGAGGCTAGAGATATTGGTGGTGAAATCACTGGAGCTGAAGAGAGGAGACAGAGAGCAGCACGGAGGGTTGCCCTGGCAGCTAACCATGGCGGTGAAGCAGCAAGCCCCTTACCTGCACTTGGCTGAGCTCACAGCATCCCAGTTCCTGGACATCTGGAAACATTATGATTCTGATGGTCAGTAAGAACCTCACCCCCAAAACTTCTTTTAAATCTCAGATTCTTTTAGGATGATTTTTAAAAAAAAAAAAAAAAACAACCCTTAAATATTTGATAAAAACCCATCCCTGCATGCTATTGCTAGAGCTAGATCTGTGTGCATTTGGGCTTTGGAAATGTATATTTTTCTATTAGGACAGCTGTAAAAAAAAAACTTCCTCACTGCACATTTTAAGGGGCTTGTTGTTGTTATCCATTGAAAAACTTTCCTCACAATTAATACTGCCCCAGCTAGGAGACCCTGGCACGAGGTATCGCACATAGGAGTCTCCCAGCCCATCTGCTCTGTTTGGTGTGACATTGCTACCAGCATCCTAAGCTACACAGGACAAATTCCTATTGTAATGTGCTGGGACTAGCTTTGCTTGTGACAAGCCTGTGCCCTTGTGGGAACTTTACGGCTGCCTTTTAAAATATGGAGCTGGCTAGTATTTTGCTTTGTTACCCCAATAGTTCTTGCTCACTGGATTCCCCAAATCTTAACTCCAATCCCTTATGGTACTGTTCTGTGTTCTAGGTCAGGCAGCCCATAAATCCTCCTTCTGCTGGTTTTGTTTGATGTTCAGCAAGGTCCAGATCTGATGGGGAATAAAAGTGACACTTAGACTGAAATTAAAGCCTGGGGTAACCCAGCATAATTTATCTAAAGTTGGTGGCATTGTACCTGTTTGCACCTGGGTTCAATTTGACCCCAGTCTTAAATCTCTATGTGAAGAGTCCAAATCTTTGGTCAGTTATATGTAACTTTTGTCCTCTGTGAGGTAGCAGGGGGGATGGAATGCGGATGGCTACGTTGGTAGCAAGCTATGCTGATCGGATGCCTGAGCAGGTAGGGGTATGCTAGGATGGGGTGAGCTGTCTGCAGGCATGATAGCCAGCACCATCTCCTAGGTGAAGGTTGGGGGTGTCTGTTGTGTCCTTTCAGTCAACTGTTAGCTTCAAAACCAGACGGCAAGTGAAGTTTTCGCAGCTTTGACCCACCTGAGCCCAGAGATGCCAGTGTAACCTGAAAATGAATATTGGCTTTTAATCTGTCCTAATGTGAGGACGGCTTTGGTGGAGCAGAAGGAACCCCCCCTGTGCATGTCTGATCCCCTTACTTCCTCTCCCGCTCCCTCTTGAAGCGGGGAGTGAGCTCGGCTGTGCAGAAGGGTCTCTATACAGCTGTTATTTCAAAGTGCCCAGCTTCTCTGTTACGGACACCTGCTATCAAGGGATAGTTAGCCAGGTAAGCCAGCCCTGAATCATAGCCACTTGCAGACCCTTGTAATCTGTCCATTTACCTGGTCCTGAAACCTTGATATCCCACCCATCCTGCACAAAAGGAATGTCCTTTGTGGGAATTCCATTATTTAATGGAATTCCCCATATAGGGCAGGTGGAATTTTATGTCTCCAGGACTCCAGGGGAGAAGGCAGCGCTGATGTACAGGCTGCCTGAATGTTTACAATAAATAAACTTATTAGTTTCAAGCCCCCACCTCTGGGCTAAAGGTGCTGAAAGGCTTTCCTGGGACATGGAGCTGTAGCTTCCATCAGGACACAGCAGCTGTGAAAGGGGAGAAAGACTTGGATTCCTGCAGAAATAAGCCGGACCACTAGCAAAAGGCAGGGAGTTCCATGCACAGCATCACTGTGATGGGTGTGCAGGTCATCAAGATGCAATGACCTGGTGCTCAGCTACTTAAACTCTCCTCGGAAAGCTCCTTGTAGAGCTTTCATCTCTAGAAGTATTTGCTAATTGGAAGAGAGTGGTGGGGAGCCTTGTATTTGTGGACGGGTTAAAACATCAGTCCTGATACATCTGGGACATACATAGTCTGAGTAAACAGGGTGTTGACGCATCAACTGTGCAATTTGAGTAAATCGGTACATATGGATTGGGCAGGGAGAGCAGAGGACTTCCCAGGAGACCAGGGGGCACTTATTGGGCATGGCTGCCAATTATTATTGTCATGCTAGCTTAGCATTAGCTATGTCCTTGCCACTGCATCACTCTTTGACAGTAATTAGAGCAGAAGGCGAGAAGCAGACATTCACCGAAAGCAAAGCCCCAAATCGAAACATCCTTGAATCTGTGCATAATAGGGTACAAAATGTGAGCGAGGCCAAACAGCAAAAATTAAGATGTTTGTACACCAATTCGAGGAGCCTAGGTAACAAAATGGAGGAACTAGAGCTACTGGTGCAGGAAGTGAAACCAGATATTATAGGGATAACAGAAACATGGTGGAATAGTAGTCATGACTGGACTACAGGTATTGAAGGGTATGTGCTGTTTAGGAAAGACAGAAACAAAGGTAAAGGTGGTGGAGTAGCATTGTATATCAATGATGAGGTAGAATGTAAAGAAATAAGAAGCGATGCAATGGATAAGACAGAGTCCGTCTGGACAAAAATTACATTGGGGAAGAAAACTAGTAAAGCCTCTCCTACGATAGTGCTTGGGGTGTGCTATAGACCTCCGGGATCTAATTTGTATATGGATAGAGCCCTTTTTAATGTCTTTAATAAAGTAAATACTAATGGAAACTGCGTGATCATGGGAGACTTTAACTTCCCAGATATAGACTGGAGGACCAGTGCTAGTAATAATAATAGGGCTCAGATTTTCCTAGATGCGATAGCTGATGGATTCCTTCATCAAGTAGTTGCTGAACCGACTAGAGGGGATGCCATTTTAGATTTAATTTTGGTGAGTAGTGAGGACCTCATAGAAGAAATGGTTGTAGGGGACAATCTTGGCTCAAATGATCATGAGCTAATTCCGTTCAAACTAAATGGAAGGATGAACAAAAATCTGCAGCTAGAGTTTTTGATTTCAAAAGGGCTGACTTTCAAAAATTAAGGAAATTAGTTAGGGAAGTGGATTGGACTGAAGAACTTATGGATCTAAAGGTAGAGGAGGCCTGGGATTACTTTAAATCAAAGCTGCAGAAGCTATTGGAAGCCTGTATCCCAAGAAAGAGGAAAAAATTCATGATGAGCAAGCATCTCAGAGAGGTGATTAAGAAGAAGCAGAAAGCATACAGGGAGTGGAAGATGGGAGGGATCAACAAGGAAAGCTTCCTAATTGAGGTCAGAACATGTAGGGATAAAGTGAGACAGGCTAAAAGTCGAGTCGAGTTGGACCTTGCAAAGGGAATTAAAACCAACAGTAAAAAGGTTCTATAGCCATATAAATAAGAAGAAAACCAAGAAAGAAGAAGTGGGGCCGCTTAACACTGAGGATGGAGTGGAGGTTAAAGATAATCTAGGCATGGCCCAATATCTAAACAAATACTTTGCCTCAGTCTTTAATAAGGCTAAAGAGGATCTTAGGGATAATGGTAGCATGACAAATGGGAATGAGGATATGGAGGTAGATATTACCATATCTGAGGTAGAAGCGAAACTCAAACAGCTTAATGGGACTAAATCGGGGGGCCCAGATAATCTTCATCCAAGAATATTAAAGGAATTGGCACCTGAAATTGCAAGCCCATAAGCAAGAATTTTTAATGAATCTGTAAACTCAGGAGTAGTACCGAATGATTGGAGAATTGCTAATATAGTTCCTATTTTTAAGAAAGGAAAAAAAAGTGATCCGAGTAACTACAGGCCAGTTAGTTTGACATCTGTAGTATGCAAGTTCCTGGAAAAAATTTTGAAGGAGAAATTAGTTAAGGACATTGAAGTCAATGGTAAATGGGACAAAATACAACATGGTTTTACAAAAGGTAGATCGTGCCAAACCAACCTAATCTCCTTTTTTGAAAAAGTAACAGATTTTTTAGATAAAGGAAACGCAGTGGATCTAATTTACCTAGATTTCAGTAAGGCATTTGATACCGTGCCACATGGGGAATTATTAGTTAAATTGGAGAAGATGGGGATCAATATGAACATCAAAAGATGGATAAAGAATTGGTTAAAGGGGAGACTGCAACGGGTCCTATTGAAAGGTGAACTGTCAGGCTGGAGGGAGGTTACCAGTAGAGTTCCTCAGGGATCGGTTTTGGGACCAATCTTATTTAATCTTTTTGTTACTGACCTTGGCACAAAAAGTGGGAGTGTGCTAATAAAGTTTGCAGATGATACAAAGCTGGGAGGTATTGACAATTCAGAGAAGGATCACGATATTATACAGGAGGATCTGGATGACCTTGTAAACTGGAGTAAAAGTAATAGGATGAAATTTAATAGTGAGAAGTGTAAGGTTATGCATTTAGGGATTAATAACAAGAATTTTAGTTATAAGTTGGGGACGCATCAATTAGAAGTAACAGAAGAGGAGAAGGACCTTGGAGTATTGGTTGATCATAGGATGACTATGAGCTGCCAATGTGATATGACTGTGAAAAAAGCTAATACGGTTTTGGGATGCATCAGGAGAGATTTCCAGTAGGGATAAGGAGGTTTTAGTACCATTATACAAGGCATTGGTGAGACCTCACCTAGAATACTGTGTGCAGTTCTGGTCTCCCATGTTTAAAAAGGATGAATTCAAACTGGAGCAGGTACAGAGAAGGGCTACTAGGATGATCCGAGGAATGGAAAACTTGTCTTATGAAAGGAGACTTAAAGAGCTTGGCTTGTTTAGCCTAACTAAAAGAAGGTTGAGGGGAGATATGATTGCTCTCTCTCTAAATATATCAGAGGGATAAATACAGGAGAGGGAGAGGAATTATTTCAGCTCAGCACCAATGTGGACACAAGAACAAATGGGTATAAACTGGCCACCAGGAAGTTTAGACTTGAAATCAGACGAAGGTTTTTAACCATCAGAGGAGTGAAGTTTTGGAATAGCCTTCCAAGGGAAGCAGTGGGGGCAAAAGATCTATCTGGTTTTAAGATTCTACTTGATAAGTTTATGGAGGAGTTGGTATGATGGAATAATGTGATTTTAGTAAGTAACTGATCTTTAAATATTCAGGGTAAATAGGCCTAATCCCCTGAGATGGGATATTAGATGGATGGGATCTGAGTTACCCAGGAAAGAATTTTCTGTAATATCTGGCTGGTGAATCTTGCCCATATGCTCAGGGTTTAGCTGATTGCCATATTTGGGGTCGAGAAGGAATTTTCCTTCAGGGCAGATTGGAAGAGGCCCTGGAGGTTTTTCGCCTTCCTCTGTAGCATGGGGCATGGTTGACTTGAGGGAGGCTTCTCTGCTCCTTGAAGCCTTTAAACCATGATTTAAGGACTTCAATAGCTCAGACATAGGTGAGGTTTTTCATAGGAGTGGGTGGGTGAGCCTGCGCTGTGCAGGAGGTCGGACTAGATGATCAGAATGGTCCCTTCTGACCTTAGTATCTATGAATCTATGGAGGGACTCCAGATGATCCCAAATTAGCCCATCTCTAGCAGAAAACTCTGCAGTATGGTAAAGCTGGGGTGAAAAGTTGAATCTAGGGGGGAAGTGCAAGAGGGGCACTGGAGAATGATCGTGGAGTGGTCTTTGCTTGCAAGCCCAGGGAACCTGCAGGCACAACAAAGCCCGTTGCCAACTCTGTCCACATATCTATTCAGGGGATACCATCATAGGGCCTAATCACATCAGCCACACTATCAGAGGCTCGTTCACCTGCGCATCTACCAATGTGATATATGCCATCATGTGCCAGCAATGCCCCTCTGCCATGTACATTGGCCAAACTGGACAGTCTCTACGTAAAAGAATGAATGGACACAAATCAGACGTCAAGAATTATAACATTCAAAAACCAGTTGGAGAACACTTCAATCTCTCTGGTCACTCGATCACAGACCTAAGAGTGGCTATCCTTCAACAAAAAAGCTTCAAAAACAGACTCCAACGAGAGACTGCTGAATTGGAATTAATTTGCAAACTGGATACAATTAACTTAGGCTTGAATAGAGACTGGGAATGGATGAGTCATTACACAAAGTAAAACTATTTCCCCATGCATAATCACAGGTTTCAGAGTAGCAGCCGTGTTAGTCTGTATTCGCAAAAAGAAAAGGAGTACTTGTGGCACCTTAGAGACTAACAAATTTATTAGAGCATAAGCTTTCGTGAGCTACAGCTCACTTCATCGGATGCATCCGATGAAGTGAGCTGTAGCTCACGAAAGCTTATGCTCTAATAAATTTGTTAGTCTCTAAGGTGCCACAAGTACTCCTTTTCTATTCCCCATGGTATTTCTCCCTCCCACCCCCACCCCCACTGTTCCTCTGATATTCTTGTTAACTGCTGGAATTAGCCTACCTTGCTTGTCACCATGAAAGGTTTTCCTCCTTTCCCCCCCCCTGCTGCTGGTGATGGCTCTCCTTACAGTGTGTATGATAAACCCATTGTTTCATGTTCTCTGTGTGTGTGTATATAAATCTCTCCTCTGTTTTTTCCACCAAATGCATCCGATGAAGTGAGCTGTAGCTCACGAAAGCTTATGCTCTAATAAATTTGTTAGTCTCTAAGGTGCCACAAGTACTCCTTTTCTTTTTGCAGGCACTTGGGCATTTATAATGGGGTCATAAACTGGGGACGGGAAAATACAAGAAGATTTAAAATCCTGTAGCAAGAACCAAGGTGAACAGCAAGCCTCAGGAACAAGGGAGAGGAGTCAGTGGCAGCAGTGAGGTAGGAATTAAGTAAGATCCAAGGCTAGAACAAAGATTCTATGGGAGTGTCCCATCTACCTTTATTTCCATCTCTTTCAGTCTGTGGCTCAAGGTTTGTTCATCCAAATCATCATTTTTTGTTTTCAGCCTTGTCCTTGGGGCCCTTCTCTTCCTCCTCCCTTTCAAGACGTGTGAAGGAAACCTCTCCTGATTATCATCTCTCCCTTCAGGGCATTGCAGAGACCAATTAAACAAAGCCACCTGCTTAAGAAACACTTGCCTCTCACTCCACAATCCAACGAGCCTCTGTAAGCAAACAGCAAAAGTGATCTTGGGAAGCATTTGCAGAAGGGAGTGGCTTGGATTCATTTGCTTTCAAAATCTGCCCACATTAGTTTCTATTTCAGTTTGATATTATTAGATAGGTAAAGCACTTGTGATTATTTTAAATCAGACAATCGGGAAAAATATGCTTTGTGTTGAGTGCAAAGCAATTCAAAGAATCATTGCTGGTTGAGCTAAAATAACTGCAGAGCTCTTTGCACTGGCAGAGACACTTTACAGCTAGGGGAGAGCTAGCTGGGTTCTCGTTAACATCTAACAGTACAAACTCTATTCTGTTCCTTGACAAAACTGTGAGCTGAGTTCTGGCTGCAGAAACTTTATTACCAGCAATGATGGAAGAGGCAGAGAGAACCCAGCTGGAGGTTTCCATGCTGCCGGGTATGAGAAAAATCATGGCAAATTCTGCTCCTAGTTACATTGGTGTAAATTTGGAGTAATGTCACTGAAATTAGTGGTTTGATTTGGATTTACACCACTGTCACCAAGAACAGGATTTGCCCTCCGCTGCCTTCTTTTGATTTATAAACTGAGCGGATGTGATCAGCATTTGCTGAGAGATTCAATGTGGAATGTCACAGTGCAATTTCTGCTCAATCACTTTTCCAACCAGCATCCTGAATGCTGCAAAAGGCTGGGTTTTAACAACTCCAGTTCCCACTGCAGCAGCATCCCCTCACCCACATTCTTCTTCAACATCAGAAGCAAGGAGTACAGTTGGGACTGTGCCTTAATTTACATTAGTAAGAATCTTTCCCACTAAGTCTCACAGACCCAAAGGCCAGAAGGGACTGTTGTGCTAGTCTAGCCTGTCCTCCTGCAACATGTAGGCCAGAGTTTTTACCCAGTGATTTTAGGGAGGCCCTATATGGCAAGGTCTGGGGAGTTCTACTGAGGGATTTGGGGAAATGCATTGTCTCTGTCACTCAGCTGCACAGTAGGCCCCAAGGGAAGCACGCTCAGTGCACCAATGGAGTGCAGAACTGCTCTATTGGGTCATTTCTCTTCTGAACAGTGGCTGCACATGCAAATGAAAATATTAACCCATCTGCTGGACCCTTGGAGGGGACTAGACTTGCAGGGGAGAATGGCAGAGCTTATTTGACAGGTCAGCACAAAGGACAGGGGTCTGGTGGGTCAATGCACCTTGTTTACTTTTGCAGCCAGTTAAAATGATTTCTCAGCCCCAGCGGAGTTGGAGATTTTCAGGTTAGAGGCAGCCAAGGGATTGAGTCAAATGGCCAGGGAAATTCTCAATTAAAACATGAGGTGCCATTAGCGACAAGCGAAATCCAGCTTGCTTTTCTTTGAATTGTCTCTCTCTTTGTCATTTCATCCTCTGTCCCTCATTCACTCCTTAAATCTTACAAATGTGTCAATTTCTATCTGGCTTTTCTCTCTCACAGGGTTTCTTCCTCTGCCTTTTGCCTCTTTTACTCAGTCCCCTTCTCTCTCTCTCTCTCTCTTTCTGATTTCCCAGGTCTCAACATCAGCTACAAACTCCTCTGCTCCTCAGGCTCCATTTCTCCTTTGGAAGATACAAAGTTATCTGACTTCAGTTAGTTACTCACGCATGGGCTGAGACAAATCCCAGTGAAGTCAATAGGATTCTTTCCAGTGAGTTCACTGGGTTTCAGAGCAGGCCCGCTCTGCCCTGGCGCCAAACTAGGCTCCCATTCGCCTTCCACAGTGTTGAAAGATTGCTCTGCAGACGAGCTGTCTGTACATAGCCAGTTAATAGGATAACATGCCAGTAAGCGGCGCTGCTCCTAGGCTGAGCACTGCAAACGGTTCCTGCTTGGCATTGTCTTGCGCAGTATGTTTGAGCTGTGCAATGGAATGCTAAACAGTGTCGTATTGCTCAGACACTAGGTGGCGCCATGTGTAACACACCTTGCTTAGGCTCACAACTGTGATTCCTGGCAAGGTGTTAAAGGGTCTTATGGGCGACGCATCTCCCGTGCCGCTCTCTGAGAAGGAGGCTTGGTAGCCTGCCCATATCTGGTACAAGAGACCAATCTGTTAGGAGCAACCCTGTAGCCTCCCGCGTACAAAGCTAGTGCCCTGGGTTCTCACCCGTTTGAAATGCTGGCCTAGTCAGGCAGCACACTGGCATGGAAAGGCCAGGGCACCTCTGGGCAACTAGCAGATTCCTTGCTCCTGGGAGACCTTCCTATGTCCTCTTACCTTGCAAAGCAGCTTGTGTGTGTTTGTACCTAAATTAAGGTTTCAGAGTAGCAGCCGTGTTAGTCTGTATTCGCGAAAAGAAAAGGAGTACTTGTGGCACCTTAGAGACTAACAAATTTATTAGGGCATAAGCTTTCGTGAGCTACAGCTCACTTCATCAGATGCATTTGGCATCCGATGAAGTGAGCTGTAGCTCACGAAAGCTTATGCTCTAATAAATTTGTTAGTCTCTAAGGTGCCACAAGTACTCCTTTTCTTTTTACCTAAATTAAGTTTCCCTCAAACAGGAACCCCCCAGCCTTGCCTGGGGCTGCCAGTGTTGAGAGAGGGAGGCGTTTTTCCCCCATTGCAGGGCAGGAGTCTCATCGAGCACTCAAGTGCTCGGAGGCACATTGCCAGGCAGCTCACCAAGGAGGTGTGGCCTGCCGGCTATCAGGTGTGGCCAGTCTCCCCTGCTGCTTGTCCCATATGTTGCGGTGTGTGCTAGATGGGGGCCAGAGACCGTGACAACCCATGCCCTGTGTGCGTGCCCTAGCTCTCCTGCTGAAACCCTACCCTGGCTGGCAGACTCCAAGGGCAAAGGACACATCATGTTGCACCCCTGCTTCCTCTCATAGCGATAGCCAGCAGAGGCGTTGGCAGCACTGGCTAAAATGTGCTCATTTCCTGGTCCTTGGTGAGCAAAGCGTTAAGCTGAGCTCAGCGTGGGCAGGTGCTCAAGGACGAGTCTGAGCCGTACCAGGGATATGGTCTTTGGGCAGGCTAGGCTCCATTCTCAGGGCTCACCGGGCTGGGTTGAACCCCACATTGGGGAATTTTAGGTTAGAAGTACTAAGCCTTGAGATAAGACCTAGCTAATAGTGAGTTTTTTCCCTGCTGGCTTTCTCCATCAGTTATATCCTCCCCACCCTCTGCTCTTCTTTCCCAGTTCGGAGGGTTACTAAGAGTCATGGTGCCTGGGTCTCTTCATAGACTTGAAGGCCAAAATGGACCCTAACTCGCAGCGTAACTGGTCGGAGAACCTTGCCCAGCGAGTCCTGCATCATGCCCAATAACTTGAAAGCTCTGGTATCCTGAATGAGGAGGCACTGTCCAGTTTGGTTTTACTGCCCCCCGTCTTGTAAGATAGTCAAGCCAACAATTATTTGTTGACAGACAAAAATTCTGTTTAAAATGTAAATGCCTCAGAGCATCTAGCAGTAAAAGCTGGACCTGCCGTCTCCGTGTTGGAAGACTGGGGCTAATGCTACATGAATTCTATGCTGAACTGGTGGGAGCTATTTTTCCTTCTGGGAGTGGAGCCCTGTGGTGTGTAAAGGAAAACTCATGTGTCCATTGGAATGTTGCTGGACACCGCTGTCCTGTGGTCAGTGTTCGGTTAAATCCTGTCTGCCGGACTGATTCAAAATCGACAGGAGCTTGAAAGAAAAGGGAGAGAGAGAGAGAGAGAGATAAGTGGGGCCTAGCCTGGTGTGTTCGACTTCAGCAATGCCCCTTCCCTTTGGATACATGACCTGCTCCTGGTGTTGATGAGTTGAATTCACAGGAAAGAGAAAACACAAACAAGATTCAAATCTGGGGGAATTCTTAGCCCAGAGCACTCCCCACTGGAGCTCTGGCACCGCCAAGATTGGTGATGCTTGTGCTTTGCAGGGTGTTTGATTATTTTAGCATGGGTTAAGCTGCAGTCCCACTCAAGCAGTGTCTTCCTGGTGGCCAGAGGAGCACAGGAAGAGTGAAAAGTCATCAGTAGTTGCAACTTGCTCTAATCTGCAGATGAGCTTGTTTAGTTTAAGTTGGTTTTAGTCTAGGAAACCAAGCTGGCTTGGGCTCCTAGAGGGAGACATTGGTCACTGTGCCAAAGACCGAGGTACTATTTAAATCCCACCTAAGCACGGTTTAAGTGATGCCTACCTGTGGTGCTAGCTTCTTGTTCAGGGATGAATTGAACCCTGGAAGAGCAGTTGCGGGAGGCTGGTAATCGAGTCTGGTTAGGGATCATGTCTGAGCTAAGCATTCCCTAGGTCTTTGGCAGACAACATGAAGAATTTGATGATTTTTAAAGTGCTCATTCGTTTTCATTACTCTCCCAGTGCCAGTTGCAAATCTGGCAATATTGAATTTCACTCTCCCTTTCAAACCAATATTTGCAGATAATAGCTTGACACCATTTGCCCAGCCCTACTTGGGTCCTTCCTGCTGTATTTGGGACCCTACGATACACATTTCTGCAGTACAGGAAAATAGAAATTCACCCCTACTTAGCGGGTAGTGAACGAGATTCATGGAAGCCATGCAGTTGGGATTAACCCAGCCAGTTGTAGGATCGCTATAGGCGGCTGCCCTGTCTCCTGTAGCCCTGGAAGGACTGAGGCCATACCCCAAAGTCTGGCTCAGATTGTCTTCTCCTTCCTGGACAAACACAGCTCACAAAGTAATGCAGAGGAGAGTTTTCCCCCAGTCTTCCTATAGGCCATATGTTGGGGGTTTGCTGGCTCCACAGGCTTCCCCAGGAGCCATTCTGCAAGAGCCTCCTGTACCCTGGCAGCTCTCTCCCAGCTGGGCTGTATGCTGGCTTTTATAATCACCCATCAGTCTCAGCTGGGAGGTTGCTGCTCAGTCACAGGTAAGGCTGGGCCCAACTCCCCTTAAAGGGGCAACCGCCCTGTGACATACACCTTTGGGCAGCATGGTTCAGTGGATAAAGCACTGAACTAACAGATGGAGCCATGGGTTGTAACCACTGAGACCCCTGCCAGATGTACCAATCACCCACAGCTCCGGCTGCTGTCAATGGGAGGCATGGGCAGGGGCGGCAGGGTTTGTAGAAATTTTGGTGGTGTCCAGAACCCTCCCCCCACACACCTGCCTAAGGCTCTAGGAGGGAGTTGGGGGGGGTCTGGGGTTCAAGCGTTTGGGGTGCACAAGAGGGTGGGGATGCAGGCTCTGAGAGGGAGTTTGGGTGCTGAAGGGGTGAGAGGTCAGGCTCTGGGAGGGAGTTTGTGTGGGGGAGGGGGTCTGGAGTGCAGGCTCTGGGAATGAGTTTGGGTGCAGGCTCTGGGCAGGAGGCGGGGATGCAGGAGTGTGTGTGCAGGCTCTGGGAGGGAGTTTGGGGACAAAAGTAGGTGCAGGGGAGGGGTGGGCGTGCAAGAGGGAGTTGGGAGATGGGGTGCAGGATGGGAGTCCAGGAGGGGGTGAGGGGTGCAGGCTCTGGGAGAGAGTTTGGGGGCAAGAGGAGGTGGGGGTGCAGGAGGAAATTTGGGGGCCAAAGGGTGTGTTTGCAGAGGGGGTGTAGGTGCTGGCTCTGGAAGTGGATGGGGAGGTTCGATGCTTACCTGGGGCATCTGCTCAGGCAGCAGCTCCTAGGCGGGGCAGGCCGGGGGGTCTCCTCACGCTGCTGTCTTCCCATTGGCCACAGGGGCGTTTGGGGCAGGGGCAGCGCACAGCGGCACAACCCCCTCACACGGGCTGCAAGGACCTGCCAGCAGCCACGTGGAGCGAGCCTGCGGGAAGCTGCTCAGCCCCGCTGCGCTGCAGGTGGCGGCAGGAGCCCCCGGGCTGTTTTAAATCGCCCGGGGGCGGTGGGGGGGCTGGGGGAAGCGCAGGGCGGAATGGGGGGGGGGAAAACTTTGCTGGAGCTGGGCCCCTGGGACAGGAATATCCTGGTGCCCGGGCACCACGGGCCCATAGAATTCGCCGCCCACAGGCATGGGCGCTCAGCACATTAGAAAAGCAGGCACTAAGTGTCTGAAGTTGTGTATCCAAGATCGGTAGCTACTCTTGAAAAGTTTAGCCTTAAACTTCTCTGCCTCAGTTATCCCAAATGTAAAACGGGTATAATACTTAACCACCCTTGTAAAGTGCTTTGATTAAAAGGGCTATAAAAGCTACCACGTTCAGAGATCATGGTGATGGGCAGACTACAAGAGCATAGATAAATTGTATATGTGTGAAAACCAGGACCCAACCGGTCAGTGGGGAATCACAGTGCCCATTTCTGGGGGTGCGGGGGGGGGGTCGAAGGGAGTGCCCACCAACACCATCAGGGTGTGACGGGTCTACCTAGCCCTGCATGGGGCTGTTTGGTCTCAAACTGCCCAGAGCTGCATGGCTTTGTGGAGAACCCACACACCCCAGAGGCATCCCTGGGCCCTTGCCTAGCTAGGTGGCTCTATGGCACAGATGTTGTGTGTGGGATTGTGCACTCTGGGCCCAATTAATTCATGTACAGGCCATGTCTACACTAGAGCCTTCACATTTTCCACCCCTGCTGTCAAGGCTGATGCCCCACTCTGACACTTCGAGTGCAGACGGTGGGGGCCCGCAAGGATTCTAAAAATTAATACTGGCCACTCCAGGCATGTATTAAACTCCCAAGGTTACAGCTTCTCTCTGACCTTGGATGGGTAGCTGCCGCCACCATCCAAATGCAAAAAAAACCTTTGAATCCAGGAAGGAGAACTTGGGAATTCCTCCCTGTGGGGAACCCTCAAGCCCTTTCACCCCCCACTCCAGAGAAGAGCTGAGAAAGAAAACAAAGGAAATTAGCTGGTGACAACAGCTAATCAAACAGCATAGGCACAAACCTCTTAGGACACAACAATCCAAATCCTGTTCTTAAAAAAGATAAATTTTGTTAAAAAAAAAAAATACATCTTGAAATCTAGCAAAAGCCTAAATTCCAAAGAGCAATTCCAAAAATTAAGCACCCAAAATAGCTTTCTTGTGGGTTCAGCTTAAAGGTTCAAGCAAAACAAAAGCATCTAGGGTTAGCACAGAGAAGATCCACAAGCCAAAATAAACCTGATCACATCTATCTAAACATTCCTAATTTACTTACATATTTAGGGGGGGGGGGTTCAAATAAGTAATTCTAGGTATGATATGATGATTTCTCATACCTGGCTTAAAGGTTTACACAGCATTCCTGGTGCCCTCTGTTCCCCTCTTTCCCAGAGGGACACAACAGACACAAAGCAAAAGCTCCTTTCCCAATTTTAAAAAATTCTGGCCTTCCTATTGGTTCTTTTGGTCAGGTGCCCACTCCCTTTTCTTTATCTAGGGGACTTTTTAACCTTTTACAGGTAAAGCAAGCAGAAAATAGCTACCAAGAGGGATTTTACAGCTAACTGGCTGGCTGGGTGTCCATAAAAGGGAGTCCCCACACACACACACACACTCGCTTCATTTATCACACCTGCTAACACTAATCCACCAGTGAGTCTGTTGCAATAGAAGGCAGCTAGTGTAGATGGCCTGCACCATGCCATCTCTACTTGCTCTGGGCAGGATTAGCCAGCACCATGGTTAACATACCAGCAGCTTGTCTGTATTAAGGCTCCCATCGTCGCTACCATGCTGGGCTTCCCCAGTGACTGCAATGGTGGGCCACTGGAAAGGTAAATGTCCCTAGTGCAGACAGCTGTAGCCAGACCCAACAGAAAAGCAGCTGCTAAATCCCTTACCTTTGCAAAGAGGCTGTTTAACAAGGACTGTTCAGCCCATTACTATCGCATCAAAGAGCCCAGCCAGAGCTGGAAACAGCCACGTTCGCTTCTTGCCAACAAAGGGAAAAATTGTATAAAAATCATCAAAAAGATGTGAGCCAGGCTTGGCTGGGACTCCCTGCGGCTCAGACACAAAAGGGGAAAACTAGCCATTGACAAAGCCATTTTCCTTTTCACCCCTCGGCTCCCAAACAGCTATTGCTCAAAAACTGTTGAAACAAGGGAACGGATCAACTTAGAAACTGCCATCACCCAAAAGACCAATGGCCCATAGGGTTCTGTCCACAGCACCAGAAGCTTTAGAGAAAAAAGCTTCAGGTATTTCAGGGACTCACATGGCCCTGTTGCTCTAGTATCTGAGTATCTCACAGTGTATTTATCCTCACAGCACCCCTGTCCCACAGGGAAGTACTATTCACCATATTTTATGGATGGGAAGCTGAGGCACAGGAGACTAAGAGACTTTCCCAAGGTCACACAAGAAGTCTATGGCAGACCAAGGCATTGGACCAGGCTCTGTGGAGTCCCAGGCTAGCACCCTAATCACTGGACCATCCTATATTTCCCATAAAGCTATTGTAATGAACTGGTTTGTATGTACATAACTGCCTTCTACTGGCAGCAATCAGAACTGCTCAATTGTGTGCCATCAACCCTATATTGCTTATGCTTAGAGGAGATTTTCCTTTAGCTCTAATGGCAGGTGCCTGTGCTTTCTGTAACAGGAAGATCTGAGTTCTATCCTGCTGTAATCATGAAGTTCCAAGAGGGTGTTTTTTGTCCCTGGCTGCTGCTCAGCTGTAGAGATTTTTTTCATGAAGGGAATTTCCTAGCTGGGAAATGTATTTTTCCCCCAACTTCCACCCCATCCCTCTTTGGTGTGCACAATCACTTACTAAATATATTGCAACACATTCATTTAGCTCAGCCTGCAGCCGCAGACCTTTGCCTGGTGAGGACATCCACCAATAAATCACTGACCATTGTATTCCCGAGTGCAGCAGGATTGATTACGGTGGCTGTGTCTATCCTTGTGAATGACACTGCAGCTCTTAAGTCTATTCATTCATTCACTTTTATTTTGTGTTCACTGGCTTGAAGACTGTCTCAGCTGATATGGAAAAGAACGGCAACTCTGAAGCACCAGGCTTCTTGGGACCCAGCTGAGAGTCAGTCACTGTGGATAAATCTGCTCCCCTCTGGCTATGTCCGTTCAGACCTCAGAACATTGTGGGACAGTGTCAATAACCATCTGCCTCTCCTCTGTCTGGGCTCCAAAGCAGAGGCCAGGATGCAGTGGGACAGCACCAGAGTCCTTCACTGCATCAGCTCACTGCTGAAGCACAAATATCTCATTCACGTTGGTCTCATTTCCATGGCTGGGCTTAGCGTGCGGGTATTGGAGGCCTGTGATCTACAGAAGGTCTGGCAAGATGAAATGGTGGTCCCTACTGATCTTAAGCTCTAGGACTCATTGAGGCTGCTGGGAGGTTGGGTCTAGAGCACGCTGGAAATGGAGGATCTTGTCTGTTCATGAGCCACTGAGGTAGTGGTGGGGTTCTTGGCTGGGGAGGGGTTGTCATAATCAGCCTCCCCTTCTTTATGGCTTGATGGGAGGGGTGGGTCTGAAACTTCTTCTGTGGTGGCAAGACATCACAGTAGGGAAAAGGCTCAGACGTTCTGCTGGTGGAGTCAACTCCAGGCTGCTGCTGGTGGCTTTGGGGAATGTTAGTGTGTGAGATTGATTGGACCGGCCTGGTGTGGGCAACTTCCCCCAACAACTCTGCAAAGGCACCTCAGGCCTGACTGGCGCCAACCCCTGCATTTCCAATGCTTGGCCTCCCCTAAGCAAAGATTAAAAACCCATTTGTATGATAGCACTGAACTCATTGCACCCATGATTTGGGCTAGGCTTTGTCCCCTCCTGGCCATGGGCGGTGAAAGGATAGTGCGTTCTCATTGTTTTCCCCTTTTGTGTCTGAGCCGCAGGGAGTCTCAAAGCCCTGGCTGGGATGATTTAGTTGGGGTTGGTCCTGATTTGAGCAGGGGGTTGGACTAGATGACCTCCTGAGGTCCCTTCCAACCCTGATAGTCTATGATTTGAACCCTGTTGGATGGACACCATCAAACTCATCTGATGTAAGAACAGGGTGTACTCAAAGTGATGGCTCTGAAATAAATAGCCACAGCAATCTCCACCAAGCTCTCCAGCCTCTCTTCTCACTTGGCACAGATACCAGGGTGAGGTTCTTCTCACTCCAGTTAAATAAACAGCAAAGCTCTCTGCCTGGCTGATGCCAGCATGAGGTCCACTCGTCAGCCACTCTTTCACCTCTGACAGTCACTGTGGATAGCTGAATCCTGCAGGAATGTGTACTAGCTGTGTACAGAACTCACAGTGCAACATGTAGTTACTGACCGAAGTGGCTAAAAACCAAATCAACTCCCCAGGCTTTCAGTGCACGGCATGCAACTTTTGGCTCTGTGGTGACACAGCGGAGGGGATGCACAGGAGATGGAGGATGGCCCAGGGGTTACAGAAGTAGCCAGAGAGCAGGGTTCAATTGTGTCTTCTGCCACAGACTCCTTGTGTGATCTTAGGAAATTCATCTAGTGTCTCTGTGGCTCAGTTTCTCCTCTGTAAAATGCAGATAATAGCACAGCCCTACCTCACATGAGGGACTGTGAGAATAAATACATTAATGATCGGGAGGGGCTCAGATGCTGTAAGGGGCGACAAATACGTACTCTAGCAAGGAGACCAAAATTCTGGACTGAGCCACTTAGTTGAGCAGCAGCCATGGTTTAAAAAAAAAAGTCAGTGAAGAGCAGAATCTGAACTGCCATTCTGCCCATGGCATGACTGTAAATAACCATACGGGTGAAACTTCTAAAGCGATCTGACACTGGGCTGTGGGTCATTTACAGTGCAATAGTGGGAGGGTAAGATTTACCTGCTTTGCTGAGAGCTTTGACGTGGCCATGACAAAAGATAATCCAGCAACTTGGAGCTTTTCTTGTTTTTCTTTTCAATTTGCTGAACCAATTGCTGCTCTTTAACTGAATTGAGAGGTGCTTGGGGCTCCTCTGCATTTTTTATTGATAAAGAGGCGGACGAATGGTGTCCTGGTTAAGGCATTGGCCTGGGGCTCAGGTTATCTTCCTAGTGGTGCCAAAAATTTCCTGTGTGATCTTTGGGAGGTCACGACATTGCTCTGTGCCTCAGTTTCCCATCTGTAAAATGGGAATGTTGAGGGCAGGGGGCGTTATGAGGCTCAATCCAGAAACAAAGGTGCTGTGGTCCATAGAAGTACCTAGACAGATTTTACATAAAGATGACAAATCCACCAGCTTTTTGTAACCAGGGGAATGGTCCCAATATTGTGGGGAACTTTTCTGTCTTACACACTATCCCGGTGAAATGGGCTAGTGAAAGGATCTGAGTCCTTGCTCCCACTTCCTTTACCCAGAGACCTGCCTGACATTGAGTGCTCCCTTCCACTCTCCTGTGTGGCAGAGTCCTCATAACCCCAACAAGGCTGGGTCCAGGATTCATGGGGGGTTCGACACCCAACCTTGTCGTGATCACTTAGGCAGGGCTCGGGTGTCACCACTCCAGGGTGCTCTTTCCACTCTGGACATTTCCCTGACCCACTGACCATTCATAGAATATGAGGGTTGGAAGGGACCTCAGGAGGTCATCTAGTCCAACCCCCTGCTCAAAGCAGGACCAATCCCCAACTAAATCATCCCAGCCAGGGCTTTGTCAAGCCTGATCTTGAAAACCTCTAAGGAAAGAAATTCCACCACCTCCCTAGGTAACCCATTCCAGTGCTTCACCACCCTTCTAGTGAAAAAGTTTTTCATAACATCCAACCTAAACCTCCCCCACTGCAACTTGAGACCATTACGCCTTATTCTGTTATCTGCTACCACTGAGAACAGTCTAGCTCCATCCTCTTTGGAACCCCCTTTCAGTTAGTTGAAGGCTGCTATCAAATCCCCCCTCAGTCTTCTCTTCTGCAGACTAAATAACCCCAGTTCCCTCAGCCTCTCCTCATAAGTCATGTGCTCCAGCCCCCTAATCATTTCTGTTGCCCTTTGCTGGACTCTTTCCAATTTTTCCACATCCTTCTTGTAGTGTGGGGCCCAAAACTAGACACAGTACTCCAGATGAGGCCTCACCAATGCTGAATAGAGGGGAATGATCACGTCCCTCAATCTGCTGGCAATGCTCCTACTTATACATCCCAAAATGCCATTGGCCTTCTTGGCAACAAAGGTACACTGTTGACTCATATCCAGCTTCTCGTCCACTGTAACCCCTAGGTCCTTTTCTGCAGAACTGCTGCCGAGACATTCGATCCCTAGTCTGTAGCGGTGCATGGGATTCTTCTGTCCTAAGTGCAGGACTCTGTACTTGTCCTTGTTGAACCTCATCAGATTTCTTTTGGCCCAATCCTCTAATTTGTCTAGGGCCCTCTATATCCTATCCCTACCCTCCAGCGTATCTACCTCTCCTCCCGGTTTAGTGTCATCTGCAAACTTGCTGAGGGTGCAATCCATGCCATCCTCCAGATCATTTATGAAGATATTGAACAAAACCATTACATTACATAAAGTTTAAGCAAATAGAATTTATTAAACAGCAACTAATTAAAAAATAAGGAGAAAATGGCAAAGGTGAAAGGAAAACCCATCACCCAGCTCTGCGGCCCGGGGACATCACAACTAGCATCTCTGGGATGTCAGGGCAGTTCAGTCTGTTCCTCACATGTCCCAAGCCCCTTCTCAGGCCCTGGCTGTGCTGTAGGGATGCCGCAGGTCAGACACTCGCTCTGGTGGTGGCCACACACCCTCAGGCTTTAGGTGGCAGGGCCCTGCTTCTCAGCATCACCCCCGCCCCGTCAGGGTTCTGATCCCCCAAGTCTGGCCTGTTCTGGGCCCGCTGCCCAGCGTCCTCCTCGCTCTCCCCAGCTGCTCATCGCACCCGGCTCCGGACAGCTCCAGGCCCAGGCCCAGCCCCAGCTCCACCACTCTGCCTCAGTGCTGCTGCTGCTCTGCCTCCAGCTCCTTCTCTGGCCCCTCTGGCCAGCACAGCTCTGCTCCCCGGCTCAGCTCAGGCCCCTGCTCTCTCCTTAGCTCAGCCCCACTCTATCTGACCCAGGCAATAGCTCACATGGAGGATGGGACCCCCCGGCCTCCTGACTCCCTCATTAGCCTGCCCGCCCTGCCAAATCAGGCTGACCTGGAGCATTGGCCTCTCCCTATCGCCCTGGGGACCGTCAGTCTCCGGGTCCTGATTTCTCATTGACCCTTCCCCTTTCTTTTGGTACTGTGAGCTAGCGACCAAACCCCCCCACTGAGTTTTAGCAAGGGGACAACAGCCCCCTTACATTCTGTTGTCTACCTGCTAAACCCTTCCAATTCCCTTAGGTGGAATGGAAACCTTATAATTATTCGCCATCCTGATGTTCTATGGCCATACTGCTTACACCAGTGAATGATCCTGCCAATGAGAGGCAGAATTCCAATTGCCATAGACACTGGGCGGAGGAGACCATCTGTTTGCCACAGAGCCGTAGCACTTAAGACAGGCCGTTGTCAGATGGGCCTGAATTTGTAAGGTCTTCAAAAACTTTGGCAGCAAAGGAGCATTTAAGAGTGGCCTTGGCCATTCCGTTTCTTCTATCTATAATGCTCTGGAGAACATTGATGGAGTTATACCAAGGATATACTTGGACCATTTTATTCACCCTTAGTAATGAAATGTTCTTGCTGTTAACTTTGTCACTTTATAAGGCAGACCTTTCGTGGGGGCTAATCTCCTGGCACCATGTCCTGTGTACCTGGCTCCTTGGGTCATGCTGCAATTTGGGAGATGAGCAGGTGGGTGGACTACTTATCTGTCTTCCATTAGTTCTGGAGAATCCATGAAGCCCAATAGAGATTTGGCTGTTGATACTGATTTTACTGGAAGAAGTCGGATTAATATGATGATAGATGGGACTATAGAACCCTGCGCTAGGCAGGCAGACAGTGCTAATGGGGGTTGTAACTGTTACTCCTTTGGACATGCAGAAGAGAATACACTGTCTGTGGGCATCAGTACAGTTCTGCTAGCCATCAGCCTTACCTGAGCAGACCTGGCAAGAGAGAGATTGAGGGGTGTGTATTAACTCATTTACGTTCTAACTCCTAGTATTCCTCTTGACACTGGAAGCAACTCTCTTCCTGAAGGCAGAAATGACCGTCTCGGGGCTGAGCATACAGTATTGAAAGAAATGGCCAATGTAGGCTCTCTGGATAAAGTAGTGATTGTCTACAGCCATATCACTTTAGCCTCTGATCTCCTTATATTTCATAAGGTAGGTAGGGTCAGGCTGGGTGGCTACTTAGCTCATAGGTTACTGATGCTTTTGGATGGGCTGGTGTCTGAGAATAGAGGGTAGAGAAGCTGAAGCTGTAAGTTGACCTTTCCCTTCCTAGGAAGATAAGAATCCAGAGTCCATGGAAGCAGGAGCTCAATGCGTGGACCATTAACTTGCAGTATAAATGGTGGCAAGGACAAATAGGATCTGTGTCCAATTCATTCTCTCTCAGCAGCTTTCAAGACAACTCTTTGAGGAGATGGCCTCATAGTAGCTCCACCAGTCTCATTGTCAATCCTCCCTAAGGCTCTTGGTTAGGAGACTTCACCTGATAAACAACAGCTGTTCTGCAAATCCCTTAGCCTGGATAATGTACTGGACTGCAGCTCTGATTCCCCAAGAACATCCAGTAAAGAGAGCCCAAGAGAGCCAGGGGAAATGAAGGTTTCAGAGTAGCAGCCGTGTTAGTCTGTATCCGCAAAAAGAACAAGAGTACTTGTGGCACCTTAGAGACTAACAAATTTATCAGAATAATGGCAATGCATGGACCTTCAAAGATAAAAAGGGAGATTTGTGAAGCATGCCTTCAACAATCTTGTAACCAAATACCCTGCCTGAGTAGACATGTGACTAATTATTAGACGGACAGTAATTTCCCTCCTCCGAGAGACACTGCTTCTGAGCACACCAGCAGAAATACTAGATAGGGCTCACAGAATCCCTGGTACTGCTTAGAACAAGTAACGAGCACTCCTGATATCTTTGTATCTCCCTCATCTCTCTCTATTGGCATGAGCTGCCCCAGTGCACGTACCAGCTTCATGGGGCAAGATGTACCACCAGTACTGCCCTGGTGGAGGGCTGGGGCCCTTTTGAGAATGCCACCGTGACCCACAGCAGCAAAGCGATGCTGCAGATCTTCTTTGGAGAGCAATCAGTTAAGCTTGTAATATGGACCCTCAGCATGGAGGTGTGGTTGGACGCTGTCAGTGAGTTGGGTGGAGATAGAGGCTGTGGACACCAAAACCAAAACCAAAAAGGCGTCTCACAGTTCCAGAAAGGTGAAGTGCCCTGAACAAATCCCAGTTGGGCACTGGAAGCAGCCCCTGCTCATGGCCACAGGCTGGTGGGCAGGCTGGATTTCTCATGGGGTAGGTGCCAGCTCAGTTGCGTGATGAGCAGGTGGGTGGACTACTTATCTGTCTTCCATTAGTTCTGGAGAATCACCAGCTAGCATTGCCTCCATCTTATCAGGATTGTACCTCCATGTGGATTGCAGCTCACCCTTTGGCAGGCTCACTGGGAAAGCAGAGTCCACACACGGTATCCACTGAATGAGGGACAGAGACCCAAATGCTCACGCTATTTGTCCTAGTAACAGTACAGACCCACTATCAGTTAAGGGTGGGTGACTATGGAAACCCCACATACAGGAAGCAGCGGACTGGGTGAGAGGCAGGAACGGAAGCACTCTAAGCTGGTATTTTAGCATGCATGAAAGATGACCTTTCCAGTAATACACGGCACAACCTTCAAGCCCTAATAGTCTTAGAGTATGCCTGCACTGCAACTAGACACCAAGGCTGGCCCATGCCAGCTGGCTCAGGCTCGCGGGGCTCGGGCTCAGGGGCTGTTTAATTGCCATGTTAATGCCCTTGCAGAGTCCTAGAGCCCGGGCTGCAGTCCCAGCCTGAACGTCTACATCACAATTAAACAGCCCCTTAGCTCTGAGCCTGATCCGCGGGTGTCTAATTGCAGTATAGCCATACCCAAAGAGGAGTTAGTCATTCCCAAACAATTCAGTGAGAAGGTAGAGAGGGCCAGGGGAGACAAGCAGGTGTCTCCTTAGTTCATGCCTTTGGGTGTTTCGTTCTCCAGGGCTTCTCTGTGGTGCAGCCGACAGAAAATCTCGTCACAGCTTCCTCTTCTGTATTCTAGGCAGGGGGTGGGTAAAGGAGCTCAGATCTGTCCGTGTTTCTTCCCTTCCAGTCTCAGCATAGCGCTGTGCAATGCAGACCAGGCCTTGTACGTGTGTGTCATTCCGGGCACGGCTGCAGGACAAGCCTCATTACTCACCGTGCTGGGAAAGCGCAGACACGATCCGATTGCTTGTTGTTTCTAGGGGCCTGGTGCATGCACACGCCCAGCTGCTGGGTGGGGGTGGGGCGCGGAGGAGATGTCAGCGGCACCTCTATTTGTGTAGCCGACTTGGATAGGAAGGTGGCGGGAGATATCGATCACTGCTGCCCGCTCCCCGGATTCCTGGCTGAGCACTGCACCCCACGGCCGCTTTATTCAATCTTTGATGAAGCCTCACCCTGCTTGCTCTGCTCCACATGAGAACACCCGAGCACAGGAGCCTTTCAGATGGCAATTAGAAAATGATGGCAGAGAGATGAACTGGAGGTAGAGAGAGACAGGAAGGGAGACCGAATGGAAACTAATTGGGGATGAATTCATTAAGAGAGAGAGAAGGCACTGTTACCATAGGAACCCCAGCTTTAAGCGTACAGCAGCATAGAAGGCCATTAAATGTTTTGCAAGCCTGACGGCAGCTCCTTCCAGGGCCAAAGCAGCCAGCATACTTTGTTCACTGACCCTTCCAACCTGGCTGCCCAGCGACTGGGGAAAGGCTGCTGCAAATCCGCGTGAGGCTCGACTGGCAATGGCTTGCCTGCGCCCTTCCTGGGAGGACTATTTCTGGCAGGGCAGCAAAGAGAGGTGGTCCTTTCCAGGAAACCACTCATGCAGCCCTGTGTATTGAGGGCTCAGAGCCAAGTTGCCAAAAGGAGCTCAGCAAGGGACTGGAATTTTCAAAGTACTTTTCAATGCTAGCAAAAGGCTCTGGGCTCTTTGATCTCCAGTGAAGGGAGGGCCACCCACTTTGGAGTGGGGAAGAGCCAGAAAAACCCTGAGGTCAACTAATGGGACAAATGAACAGTGCAGAGATGGGTCAAAGGTACAACAGAAGAGCATCAGTGCGAGGCACCAAGCGGAGACCCCCAGACAGCACCCACTGTTCTGAGAAGAAGGGAGCTAGTGGAACACTGCTTGGATGTATGTGTGGGTGCAGGGCACCAGCCTTTTTGATCAGTGTGTGGTGGGGCTCTGCCCATGAAAACAAAGAGGTCAACAGAACACAGGAGCCAGCAAAAAACAAAAGAGGAAGGGGGGTGCAGGTCTTGGGAGGAAAACAAGGGCTCTACAAGGAGACAGCAAGCAGAGAATCCTGGGCAACATCTATTGCTCCAAGAGGACACTGAGGGAGTTAGTGGTGCCGTCCAGTGGAACTCTGCATGGATGAAAGGTGCCAGCATGACAGTCATGGAGACTGATGTCTTCTACGAGCCCCACGAGCTAGTTACCACAGGGGCTGTGGCAGTGCAAGCCTCCCCCATGCACATCAGCAATGATCCCTGCGACTGAGACACACCCAGGTCCGATTCCTTGCTCTGCTATTGGTCCCTGTGTGACCCTGAAGAAGGGCCTTAGTCTGTCTCTGTGCCTCACTTCCCCATCTGTCAGACAAGGGTAATAGCACTTCCCTACCTCCCAGGACAACTCTGGTTAACATTGTGAGGTGCTCAGATAATAGGAGCCATAGCAGGACCCACCAGTGGACATCTGTTAATGACCAACCCTCAAGGGAAGTTTCTAATTAACTCCTCCATGAGATGTTGGTTTAGGCCCTGAAGCAATGCAGACTTCTAGCCCTTCCCTATTCTGAAGTCGGCGCATGTATATTTCTAGTTAATCTAAATGTGGATGTTCTCACTAGCTATATAAATGTTTGAGCCTTTTCTGAATCCCGGTAAGTTCTTGGCCTCAGTGATATTTGTAGCAATGAGTTCCACAGGCTAATTATGCATTGTGTAAAAACAGTCTCTTTTTTTGGTCAAAAGTAAGTAAACAAAGAGTTCTAGTGATAGATACTGAATGTCTGTGTTTAAAGAAAATTGGTACTGCCTAAACACCAAATTGTGCTGTTTACAGAACATACGGGCTGTTTTTCTATAACTAAGGAAATTCAGCAGTTATCATGAGGATCTATTTATCTCCTTGGGAATTTTAACAAGTGAGTCTCTGTTACTGCAGCATGTCACAAAGCACTGGGGCACCAGCCCATTGGGCCATCTATAAACTTCTTCCAAAAGCAGTCAATGCTAGAGAACTCAGAGGAAGGTAAGAACTCCTAATGATGCATAGAACACCTGTGCAGTCTATGGGAGACTGAGGGATAAGTACGTAATTCCTCCTGACCATAGCAGCAATCAGTGTATGCCCAGCCCCTGAAGCATGAGACTGATTCATCTTTTGCGTGCATTAGCTGCAGATGTTCTTTATAAAATCATCTTGGTAAGTTCTAGCCACAGCGACTGACACAATGGCCTTCTGCAGTCATGAACTCCACCCTAAGGGGAAAAGCATTTCCAGCTGCTGACTCCCACCATTCTCATTATGAAGAAAGAAGGAACTGGTCACTTTTCACTGTGCTGTTTGTAACTGAATTCCTCAGTCACATCCTATCTCACTCCTTGACCCTAGTCTTTGCACTTGGTAAGTCCCACAAAGTCCTTTGTGCCAATCAACCAGTGCCAGGTGTTCAGCAAAGAGCTGCCATGTAGGGAAGGAGAGAGCAACCAGGCAATGGAAGCCTTTTAGGGCATGGACAGTAATTTATGATAGATTTTCACAGGCCCTAGCACAGTGGGGCCCAACTTGGCTGTGGCTGTTGGGTGCTACCTCATTATAAACCCAAATGCTGGACATCCTAGGGCAGGGATGGGCAAATGGTGGCATAGGGGCTGCATCCAGCCTGCCAGGTCATTTTATTTGGCCCACCACAGTCCAGGTTGGGGCAGGTGATCTGGCATCGCTAGGGCCAGCAAGGGGGCAGGGTGAGGCATGAGCCCTGCCCAAAGAGGGACACATATGTCATGTGACACTGTGGCAAGATCCAACGGGCCAGCGCAGGAAGCTGTGCCCAGTCCTGTGGGACAGGAGCTGCTGCTGCTGCAGGATTTTCACAGGGCATCTTGGTCACCAAATCCACTCGCCAGGGGCAAGACCCGACCCGACCCCCCGCCCGCCCACCCACCCACATCACATCACCTGGAGACAAGACCCAACTATCCCAACCTGCCAAAGGGTTTTAGTGGATTTTTGTGGCCCTCTGCTACCTGCCCTAGGGAATGGGAATGGACTGGATGAGTCACTACAGTTGCCTCCTTCCACCGCTCACTCTGTGAGCCTAGGCTATAATTCTGAGGGGGATCCTGAGCACACCCTGGAGGTCTCACCTGCAACCCTGTGGCTGGACAGCATGCACTGGGTGGGTAGGTGAGCTGACTTGTCTCGGGGAGGAGCTGCAGCTCGGTCATACCCAGCAAGAGAATATCTTGCAGGGAGCGTGGTGTTCTTTACATTAAAACAATGAGAGCTTGTAGTTAACAGCACCCATGCCTGCAGACTGCAGCTGGCCGCTATCTGATCTCCCTCTCCCCTGGTCAAAGGCATCTTTTGTCTCTGCAGTCACACCCTACATTCTGCCACAAAGACAGCTGTGAAGGAGGAAGAGCTAGTGAAGAGGCAGGTCTAGGTGCAGAGGGACACCAGCAGGAGGCGCTGCAGACAACAAACTCCGAGAATGAAGGCTCCAACCCCGGCGGAATGGCTACAAGGCTCCTTTTAGCCCTGCTGCACACTAGCCAAAGTCCATTGACCCAGACTCAGAGACTTGCTGCTGCAGGGTTTTTGGTACCCCTAGTCTCTCTCTCGTCTCCAGCAGACAGCAGCTCCCAGAATGTGGATTCTCTCTGGCTGTCCACAGGCTTCTGTTTGCTCTCCACCCCAGAGGTCCTGATTTAGGCATGTGACCTGACTGCTCATTTTCTGCACTTGGGGCATGAATTAAATATCACAGGTGGGCACTGCAGCTGTTTCCCCTTAAAGGGCCAGTCACCCTGTTACAGCGGCCATGTAAATACCATTGATAGATACCATTGATAGATAGTTCCTGGTATCCTCCCAGTCCGTTCACAGGCAGAATTCCCATCACCTTCAGGGTGATTTTTAACTTGAGTAAGGGCTTATCCCATCATGGGAGGGCAGATGCTTTAATGGAGACTCGCAGCAATACTGTCCCAAGAGGCTCTGCCGGCGTAACCCAGTCATGGAGAGGAACGCACACAGAAAGAGCTCTCATAAGAGCTTCATTTCTGGTACCCTAGCAATGGCTGTACCTGGATAGCAGCAGTGGCTCTCTGAGATTCCCCCCACATCAGCTTCCTCTCTCTGCTGCAGTTTCTCCCAGTGACCAGCATGCCAGGGCTTTGTCAGGCATTTTCAAGTTCAATGTTCTGTAGTTAAGCCTCAGCGCCATGAAACTGGGAGCAATTCCTCATACAAGAAGCAGAGAAGAAACAGGTCCCAAGAACTACCTTCCCAGTGAACAGGAACTGGTGCAAGAGAGAAGAACAGCTAGTGAGGATATGTGCATTTCCATTAGACCATTTCATCTGGCAGCAATAGATCATGATTTAGTTGGAGATTGGTCCTGCTTTGAGCAGGGGGTGGGACTAGATGACCTCCTGAGGTCCCTTCCAACCCTGATAGTCTACGATTCTATGTATCTGACCTGCTTGGAACACTACAGCAAACTGCCCCTGATCCCCACAGCAGCCACATTCATTGCAGTTACAGCACCAAGCACACAGTCAGCCCGTAACCATAAATATACAAGAAATATAAAAGGAAAATGCAGCCCTGGAGAGCTTACAGTCTAATGCAGGGGTGAGGAGTATGTGTGGAGGGGTCACTGCCTAGCCAGTGCACACCCTCATGGCAAGCCCTGTCCACAGCCCTCTCAGCCTGCACTGGTCTGTCCCATCTCACAGCTCAGCCCTCCAGCCAGGTGGGCCTCCCAGCCTTGCTGGCCCAATCTGTGGCTCTGTTAAGACAGGCCCACATTATGCCCCTGCCCATATTAGAGAAATCTCCACTGGTGTAACTAATCTGGGCGGTTTACTTTTGTAAGTTACCAGGTTAAGCCTGGTTCAGACAGGGCTGGGGTTGGTTAATTTCAGCTCAGCCTCACTTTCTTGCCAGCCTGGATTTGAACCGACAGGTTAGTGAAAGGGAGAGCCAGGGCATTCGCCTGACCTGTGCTCGGTGCTGCAGGGAACCAAGAAAGTAGATTTTTAAACAAAAATCTGCTAGCTGGACCCCTTCCCAGTCCTCCCCAGCTGGCCAGCTAACCCCAGGCCAGCCAGGGGAAGGAGTAAAGGGGAGCCAAAATCAAGCTAACTCCACGTTCAATCCTCTAGTAAGGGCTTCAGCCGTGGAGGCACAGTGCCCCCTGCCCCATTGGGGCACATGGCCCTGTCTCATCCCACCCCACCTTCCATCCATGCAGCTCTCCTCACTGGCTAACCTGCCTCCCCCACCCTGACCACTTCATTAGCCATCTTTCCCTGCATCACAGGCTGTGCTACCTACTACAGAGCAGCAAGAAAGAACACACGTGGCTAAAAACAAGCCCTGGCTAATGTCCTGCTCTCACCAAAGTGTACCTGGCTTTAGCAAACTATTTAATTAGCCTCCACAAGCTTCTTTTCCTCGCTTGCAGATTATAGTGATCTCAACCCAAGAAGCCCTGGAATGTGATTCCTTCCAAGGACGTGCTCAACTGAGACATAATGACATTGGCTTGGTGTGCAACAGAATGTAGTAAGAAGAGCACGGAATGGATTTTATTAACATTACTGAGCTGCTTGTCAATGATTTTGTGACTATACTCGCCTGGGTGCATATACAGATAGATATAGATTAGATATATGTTGAATTCTCTGGACATTTTGTTTAGTGACATTTTTTACTCCTTTTAAGTGCTTAAACAGCAACATCTAGCCATTTTTCAAGGTTTTTACAGTGACTTCCTGTTATGTGGCATTGGCAACCCTGTCTGGTTTCTTGGCATGATCCCTGACCTGCTTGGTGACCTTGGGCAAAACCCTTCTCCTCTCCAGCCTCAGTTCCCCCCCGACACGTATCTGTTTAGGCTGTGGGCCAGAGACTGTCTCTCACTGTATGTGCTTACAGCACCTAGCACGACTGATAGATTCTAAGGACAGAAGGGACTATTGTGACCTCCCTGCAGAACATTTAGCCCTTCCCTGAACTAACACTTGTTTGAACTGGAGCAGATCTTTTAGAAAAACATCTGGTCTTGATTTTAAAAATTGCCACCGATGGAGAAGCCACCGTAATCCTAATAAATAATAAATGCCTATTTCCTGTATAGCATTTTGCATTGAACAGCTCAAGGCATGTCACAATCTTTAATGTATTTATCTTCGCAACACCTGTGTCAGGCAGGGAAGCATTATTATCACCATTGCATGGAGAGGCTAAGGGCCTTCCCCAAAGTCATGCAGGACACCATGGCTCTCAGTACATTGCTCCAATGATTAGTTACTTCACTGCTAAATCATACACCTTTGTTACAGTCTGAATTTGTCTAGCTTCAACTTCCAGACATTGTCTCTCTTGGAGAGGAATAAAGACCGAGGTTTTACCTGGGTTGGGATTAAAAATGAGTGAATCCAGAGGATCGGACATAGTTGCCATCCAAAAAGTTAATACCAGCACAGGGTTATTGGAATCTTGGCCCAGTTTTAAGAATCTTTTGGCAAACCTGAGTCAAGTTTCAAGTTTGAAACCATAATAAAGCTTCCTGTAACTCTAGGCTTCAACCCTGGCATCCTACCTTATCTCCCTCCCAATCCTTCCATTCCCAACAAAGAATGATTGTAATGTAGAGCATCAGATACATGCTGTTCGATATCACAGGTGGGAGATTGTATTTAATTTTGTTGTGACTTTTTCATGAGAGAGATTCCTGAGCCATTTCTGGAAGTTGGATAAATATGAATTAAGGCAGTTTTTTACATCCATAGATGTTCTCTCCATCAATTGGCAAAGAATTCCAAACGGTGTTTAGGGCTGTTTACCCAGGCAGATGTCTGGGGCCATTCCAGCCTGTGGGCTGGTAACACCCGAGTCAATATTCAGCATCCAGATGAGATGGCAAGGGACAAGGACCTATCATCAGGGCAGGGATGTTGGTCTCAGTGTTCTGGACAAATTCCAGTTTGGGGAATTACATCCTGCCTCCCTAAACTGATCCATGTCTTTATGGCCTCTAGGGTGGACGCTCTACATGGCCACCTTAACGCCATGTGGAAGCTGACACAGAATGCAGCAGTCAGCTTGCTAAGTGGAGTACTTGCCATTATGAAGTCATAGAGTTCCAGGCCAGAAGGGAGCACCAGATCATCCAGTCTGACCCCCTGTATAGCACAGGCCACCTGTACACTGACACAGCAAAAGAAATAAGACCAAGGTATTACAGCCCCCAGGAAACCAGACTATGATGTGCCACAGGCAGGGAACAGAAGGCCCCTATGAGGGCAGAGAACTGATTAAGTGAGATATGCCCCGATAATCCTGGCAAGTGACCTGCACCCACACACTGCAGAGGAAGGTTAAAACCCCCATGGTTACTGCCAATCTGACCCAGGGGAAAACTCTTTCCTGACACTACATATGGTGATCAGTTAGACTCTGAGCATGTGAGCAAGAACCAACCATCCATGATCAGCAATGGCTGTTTGTGGGTTTCTGAGTGGAGTGCAAGGTGTTGTTGTTGACCTACAAAGTCTAGGATCTCAAAGGCAGGGTGATCTAATGGATGGAGCACTGGACTGGGACTCGGGAGACCTCAGTTCTATCCAGCTCTGCCACTGGCCTGCTGAGTGACCTTAGGCAAGTCATTTCCCGTCTCTGTGCCTCAGTTTCCCCATCTCCTGTGAGGATAATGATTCTAACATCCTTTGTAGAGTGCTTTGGGAGCTACAGCTGGAACGTGCTAGATAAGAGCTAGGGATTATTATTAAGTGAGAGAGGCTCTAGAACTTTGCCATGCTGCTGCAGCAGTTGTGAATGTTGGTTGAAAAGAGGGCACTTCTGACAGTGCATTTTCCATGAGCACCTATTGACTTAGGAATTCCCTCCCTCCCTCCCCTTAGAAATTCCCTGTCTGAAATAGTCCCAGCCTGACCTTTGGGGCATGCTACAAACTCTATCTTTCTGAATGATGTTTGGGCGATGTTGCGGTATGGCCTCTTCTTGGGAGTCAGGGTTGTGGAGATTTTGGTTATGTTTCCTTCTGCCTGGCCAGTTTCCATGTAGAGGGGCTTGTTGCTGTTTTAATATCATGGGTTTGTATTTAATGGACTGTAAAATGGCTACAGACTGTCACATTCCACACCTGAAGTGGCTGCATTTTAGTGGTGATCAAAATAATTCCTCTGGTTTTTCAGTCTTTCAAGGCGCTAGGAAAGAGCAATATTAATGTAAGATGTCATTATGCACAATCAGAAGGCATATGAAAGAGCTTTTAAGACAAGTTGCTGCATATTCAGTGGCTGATTTTCTTTTAGTATTTGTGCATTGACTGACGTCTGATCTCAAAAATATAAGCAATGATCTGATCAAGTTGAGGGAGACTCACTTACCACATTTCCTCTTTTTAACAAAAAAAAACAAAGCCATTTTTGGAGCCTGACTTCTAAGAAGGATCTGAATTGGACCCATCTTTCTTTTTTCCCTCTCTCCTGCAATTTCAAAAAGGTTGTAGTTAATGCTCTTAGACTATGTCTACACTATAGCCAGATCCTCGCTCCGGCGATTGACGTACCGGAAGTTAATTTAGTGGGTCTAGTGAAGACCCACCGAATCGACCGCAGATCACTGTCTGGTCAACCCAAGTACTCCACCCCAAACGAGAGGAGCAAGTGGTAGACAGCGCAGTAAGTCGACCTAAGCTATGTCCACTCCAGCTATGTTATTCACGTAGTTGGAGTAGCGTAACTTAGTGTAGACAAAGCCTCAGATTGGTAAGAAGAGAGAAGTAGGTTGGTTGGCTGACAGCTTGTGCAGCAAGTCACAGCCCAGACCGAGCACTTGGGGCTGAGCTGTACACCCCTGAAATGGGGGTTTATAATGGAAATGCTGCCACACTATTAACTACAGAGCCAGGGTTAGAACAAAGCTCTTTAAAAAAGGGAAGAAGGAGGATCCTGGGAACTACAGGCCAGTCAGCCTCACCTCAGTCCCTGGAAAAATCATGGAGCAGGTCCTCAAAGAATCAATCCTGAAGCACTTAGAGGAGAGGAAAGTGATCAGGAACAGTCAGCATGGATTCACCAAGGGAAGGTCATGCCTGACTAATCTAATCGCCTTTTATGATGAGATTACTGGTTCTGTGGATGAAGGGAAAGCAGTGGATGTATTGTTTCTTGACTTTAGCAAAGCTTTTGACACGGTCTCCCACAGCATTCTTGTCAGCAAGTTAAGGAAGTATGGGCTGGATGAATGCACTATAAGGTGGGTAGAAAGCTGGCTAGATTGTCGGGCTCAACGGGTAGTGATCAATGGCTCCATGTCTAGTTGGCAGCCGGTGTCAAGTGGAGTGCCCCAGGGGTCGGTCCTGGGGCCCGTTTTGTTCAATATCTTCATAAATGATCTGGAGGATGGTGTGGATTGCACTCTCAGCAAATTTGCAGATGATACTAAACTGGGAGGAGTGGTAGATACGCTGGAGGGGAGGGATAGGATACAGAAGGACCTAGACAAATTGGAGGATTGGGCCAAAAGAAATCTAATGAGGTTCAATAAGGATAAGTGCAGGGTCCTGCACTTAGGATGGAAGAATCCAATGCACCGCTACAGACTAGGGACCGAATGGCTCGGCAGCAGTTCTGCGGAAAAGGACCTAGGGGTGACAGTGGACGAGAAGCTGGATATGAGTCAGCAGTGTGCCCTTGTTGCCAAGAAGGCCAATGGCATTTTGGGATGTATAAGTAGGGGCATAGCGAGCAGATCGAGGGACGTGATCGTTCCCCTCTATTCGACACTGGTGAGGCCTCATCTGGAGTACTGTGTCCAGTTTTGGGCCCCACACTACAGGAAGGATGTGGATAAATTGGAAAGAGTACAACGAAGGGCAACGAAAATGATTAGGGGTCTAGAGCACATGACTTATGAGGAGAGGCTGAGGGAGCTGGGATTGTTTAGTCTGCAGAAGAGAAGAATGAGGGGGGATTTGATAGCTGCTTTCAACTACCTGAAAGGGGGTTTCAAAGAGGATGGCTCTAGACTGTTCTCAATGGTAGCAGATGACAGAACGAGGAGTAATGGTCTCAAGTTGCAATGGGGGAGGTTTAGATTGGATATTAGGAAAAACTTTTTCACTAAGAGGGTGGTGAAACACTGGAATGCGTTACCTAGGGAGGTGGTAGAATCTCCTTCCTTAGAGGTTTTTAAGGTCAGGCTTGACAAAGCCCTGGCTGGGATGATTTAACTGGGACTTGGTCCTGCTTTGAGCAGGGGGTTGGACTAGATGACCTTCTGGGCTCCCTTCCAACCCTGATATTCTATGATTCTATGAAAGCTACATAGGACCCAGCTCGACACAATATAAGAGAGTCCTGGGCCTTTGTTCCAGGCTGACTTTTGTTTTGTGCTCTTGGAGACCAGGAGAGAAAGGGGATTCTTTCAAACATGGTGAGGAGGTTCCAAATCTACTGGATTCCGTTATACATTGACACTAATCATGTCACACATCAGCCTAGCATGTGCCTCTCTAAACTAGCCAGCCACCTATTATGCTCAATACGAGGAGATGGATGGTTCAGCCTTTAGAGCAGTAGCATAGTACATAGGAGACGTAGTGCTGTGCCACAGATTTCCCATGTGACCTTGTGCAAGTCACTTAGCTTCATTTGTAAAATGAGATAATAGCACTTCCCTGTGTCCCAGGGTGTTATGTGGATAAATATGGTAATAGACTGTGAGGTGCTCAGACACTACGGTATTGGGGGCCATATAAGTACCATAGAACAATAGACTAGCCCACTGCTGCATGTTACAACAGCCCACAGGCCTGCTTAGGGCTATAGATCTGAACTTCTGGAAAGGCTTTGAGTCACCTTGCTGCTGTAGCTGGCCCAGACAGGCTAACTTGGGAGGCTGACAGGCTAGGTCTTGCTATGCAGGATGGCACCTAGTAAATCTCTGTATGAGATCTTGTCAAGTTGTTAAAAGAAAAGGAGTACTTGTGGCACCTTAGAGACTAACAAATTTATTAGAGCATAAGCTTTCGTGAGCTACAGCTCACTTCATCGGATGCATCCGATGAAGTGAGCTGTAGCTCACGAAAGCTTATGCTCTAATAAATTTGTTAGTCTCTAAGGTGCCACAAGTACTCCTTTTCTTTTTGCGAATACAGACTAACACGGCTGCTACTCTGAAACCTGTCAAGTTGTTGACATGGTGTGGCAGGGTCTCTGAGGTGCATCCTAGACTGTGAACTCACTGAGTCCTCCTGCACCCACTGGCAGGGACATACCCAACTGAGCTGCATGAATGGTCTCGCAGCCACTCATGACCGCACAATGGGGAGGCTCCAGCCAATTCCCCCCCGCCAGCTCCCCAGTCTTGCACCCCAGAGCTGTACTAGTTTGCACTGGTCAGGAGCCTGGCCAGTGTAAGTTCATTACCTAGTTCGCAACTTCATCAAAGGAAAGTGGGCCGGTGTCAGCCTTTGTAACATGAGCAGATTTCCCAACATTAAGAGTAAATTTAGTAACGACAGAGAGAGATTTGACGTGATTGTAAGTGGTAGGCATAAAGATCAGAAATAGTTAAGAAAATAAAGAAGAAAATAAAAAGGTAACATGCATTCTAAATCCTAAACATTTCGTCTAAGCAAGAGTTGAATGAAACAGCTTTTCTCATCCTGACAGAGGGTACAAGCAGGTTACAGTTCCTTAATACACAGGCTGGGAACCCCCAGTTCAAAGTCTTGCTCCTCCAGACCCTCTTCCAGGTGTTGAGTTGGGTGGGGGCGGGGAAGAGGCTCTCTTTTTATACCTTCTTCCAGCTGCCGAAAAGGTCCTCGCTGTGACATGGGGGTCAGGCAGTCTCCATTGCTCAAGCAGTCTCCATTGTGTACTTGCCTTCTCTGAGAAGCCTCCGGAATAGTGGATTGTGTGTTGATGAGCCATTAAGGACCATCTGGCTATTGATGGCTACTCCTTTGTTGTAACTGAAAGGCTGGCTGTGGGTGTTCCCAATGGTTCTCATACCATGTTTCAGTATCACATATAGCAATACCTCAGAGCTTGGCACACAGTGATAGCATACATAATCCAACAGGATATTATTGTTCAACAAATCAAGACTTACAAAATGAGACCTCAACAAGGCATTCTTTGTACAAACACATCATATTCGTATCACAGTGGTAAATTGAAACCTGGGACTAGAGGAACCTTGCTGTCCCTTCTAACCCTGGGGTTAGATGCAAAGCTGTGACACCCCACATGCTGTGTGCTGGGCAGGGGGACGGGGTGTGGCAGGGATTTAGCTGTCACTGGGGGTGTGATGGGCAGGAGGGGATGGGATGAAACAGGGTGAGGGTTAAACAAAATGTGTTGGAACAAAGTGTTGCCTGGACATGCACCAGATGTGATGCTTTCAGTTAGCAGAGGCTGTGTCTCTTGGTCTGCTTTCGGCCCAACCCATCCGAGTTCTGCCTGTCTTCCAATAATGAGGCAAGAGCCTGGCTACAACAGCCTCACACTTCAAACCTGGATCTAAAATGCTGTCCCGGGGGCCCATATCCAGTTCTCTCCTGATACTGTAAGCAAGCCCCGGCCCTTTGACCCAAGTTCTGGGCCTATTTTGGAAGGCTTGAGCACCAGTAACACCAGTCTGCCCTCGCAGGAGTGAATAATGCCAGAGGGAAATGCAGAGAAGAGACACTGCCTGAATCTGTGCTGCTCTCTCCTGAGCCTGCTCCCTGCCCCTCCTGAGTTACTGACTCCCAAGCTGAGTTTAAGGCAGAGTAGCTGAAGAGCTTCCTTCCTGCCTGTGCTCAGGGGTCAGGGAAGTGTGGCAAGGGAACTCCATAGACACACAGAGCTCCTCCTGTTCGATGGACTGGGGATAGATAATAAGGCAATCTGGGACCACAGGCACACTATGGTACCAGGCCCTCCATGTCTGTATCCCCAGACCCCTGTGCCCTGGCCCAGCCCTGGCTGGGAGTAGAGGTGGCAGCGGGGCCTCCACTCCCGGAGAAGCAAGAGAAGCGGTATGGGAGCCCCGTTGTCTCCACCAAGAGCAGCGGGGTAGGCTGTGGGGGCATTCAGGACATACTTCAGCAGCCACGTGAAACCAGTTAGATATGTGGGCTAGGCCAGCTGCATTCTATTCCTCCTGTTACATCCACCCCTCTGCCAGGTTGGGTTTGGTGGGTTACCCTGGAACAAAAGGTCTTGGAGTTAGCCCCCTTTTGAGAAACAAGGGGCAGTTTCCCCATTCCAAGCAATTGTCATAGATTCTCTGCAGACTCAGGCAGACATCACTGCGTTGGTTACACTTGGGCCATGTTTTCAAGCTTTTTTTTCCAACCACAAAGGCTAGAAATACATTTTGGGTTTTTTCTGAATGTTTAAATTCATGTGTAATCACATGATTCTAGGAGCGGGCCTCTCCACACAGGCCTTAATCCGGCACTGCCTTACCCCCATCATTGGCTCAACTACTATTAACCATATGTTTGTTTTCCTTGCAGGAAATGGCTACATTGAAGGCAAGGAACTGGAAAACTTCTTCCAGGAGCTGGAAAGTGCTAGGAAGGGTGCTGGAGTGGTAAGAAAAATACATTTCCTTTCCTCTTCCTGCTGTTCTTCCTCCTCTTCTTTGTTCCCTCCTTTCCTGTTCTTTTCCTGACCTGAGTCTCCTGCACAGCTCAGTGTTGCCTCATTCCCTATGAGGGTTTCAACGAAGAGCCATTCTCAGGGAGCTGGAATCTGTGCCCATCACCTGCAAGTTTTAGAGGCCATGCTCACTAGTGACAAGCAAATTTCAAAAGGACTCAGGGGCTTGGGTCTGACTTGAGATTGGCGTGGTGTCCCAATCCTGGCTCCAAACAGCTCTGGACGTTGGAAAAGTCTGGTTCTGAACTCTGTGTCTCAGGCCTACTTCTAGGGTACCTAAAATCCCAGTGTGGGTGCCAAGCTAAACCTCTTGATGATGTTTGGTCCTGACTCTTCAAAATCAGCAGGATTTGGCTAGTAATCAATATGAGCCTTACCAATTTATACTTGGGCAAGTAGTTCCATGTACTGAGAAGTTAGGATATTTCCCCCATATGTTCACATTATTACACAGTTGGGTTTAAAAAACTATGGCCTCTCTGTAAACACTGGAAACATCTGCTGCAAATATGCATTTGTAGGCTTGAATATTTGTGTTGCCAACTCTTGTGACTTTATTGTGTCTTGCAATATTTGATGTTTTACTTAAAGCCCCAGCTACTGGAGTCGGGTGATTACATGAGAATCTGTTGCAGCCTCAGTGCCCCAGCTACAGGAAGGGTGTGTTTGTGAAAGGTTCAGTAGGTGGTGTACTCCCCTTTGCATCACTTTTGACCCCACTGGCCCAGCATAGAGCTAAAGGTGCAGTGCTGCAAGGAGCAGGGTGGTTGCTCACTCTTCTGCGTCACCACTGATGTTAAGGCCCCAGCAGCTCGCAGTGCCATATTGCAGTTGACATTGGAAATTCAGATCATGGCTACTTGTGGTTAGTAAAGAACAGTTTTAAAATGGTCAATACGAATACATTTCTAGCCCTCAGGCTTTACGAAGCGCAGCTTGAGAACGTGACACGAGGACAACCTGAAGGTTCCAATATCAGCAGACAAATAAAAATCATCCCAAATGGGTTATTTTTTCCAAAAAACTTGTGATTTCTAAGCCAGTCTCCTGATTTTGGAGGGGGCTGACTTGTGATTTTTAAACATCTGGGGTGGGTTCAGGTGCCTGTCCTCGCTGGCTAAGGACCAGGCTGAAATCCATTCAAGCCTCAGTCAGCTGAGAGAGCCACTGCTGAACAACTCAGGGTATTTGCTATTTTCAGACCCTAGCTACCATCTCTGCAGTGTGAGCCCAGTCCCTGCTAGTCCAGATTGGACCCTGAAGCCACTTGTCCTGCATGACAGCACAGAGCCCTGCCACTGAGCCAGCTCTTATCTCCTTCCTTATGAAACTTTTATTCTAGCCCTAACATCCAGGGGTGGGTTTTGGGAGGGGGTATGTGGAAGGGGTGATCCACACAGAGCCTCATTTATTCCTCTCATTTTCTGCTCCCCTCCTCCCCAGTGCCACCCTCATATTCTGGGTCATGGTGCCATCTCTCTGGCCAAGGCAAGCCAGAGATGAGCTTTCCCTACAACTCAGCACCCTTTCTCACACCAGTGTGAAACTGAACTAGGCTCGCCCGCTGCCATGTGATCATCAGGCTGGCACAGGTGGCACTGAGCCTAGCAGTCTGCCGGCAGATGTCTGTGCAATATTCATTGGAGCATATGCAAGGCTGCAGATGGAACTGACAGCATAAATTATGGAATCACTGGAAACACGATCTCCACTTCTTCCAAACAGCCTTGGAGAGCAGCGCTTCACTGCCTCGGAGGGGCTGTGGCATAACCAGACTGCTGCTTTGATAGTTCTTTCCTTCTGGGGCTGTGCTCCCTTTACAAGGGGTTGGATGTGAGCACTGAGAGGTGAGCAAACTAGCTCCATTTTGTGCTGCTGTCCCCTCCACACAGTTTGAGGTCCCCATCAGCCAAGGTTTGCTCACTCAGGCCAAGCCATTTGACACATATTGTGTGTATGTGCCTGTTCCTTAGCAGATCCACTGCCCATCATCCCTTGCTGACCAAACACTGCTCAACCCCGATCATTACACTGCCCCCTGCTGGCCAGTCAAAACCCCTTGCCTAACCAAGGCCTCCTTGGGTTTAGGCCAGGTGGCCGTTTCTGCTGCTTTGGCTGTGCAAAGGCCAGAAGGTAAAAAGGCATGGCAAACCCATGCTGCTTTAAAGAGGGACCCACCTATCAGATTATTCACATATGGAAGAACTGGCCCCAAACGAAAGTCAATACAATTTTAATAGCACCTGGCATTTGAGGATCTCTAGCCACTATGTGTATGGAAATTAATTAAGCCGTACATCAAGAGAGAAATATGATTAGCCCCATTTTTAACAATAGGGAAATTGAGGCACAAGGAAGGTGAAGAGACTTGCATAAGGCCACAGAGCAAGTCAGTGGCTGAATCATGAACAGTATTCACAAAAAGAAAAGGAGTACTTGTGGCACCTTAGAGACTAACAAATTTCCAGTCCTTTTGGTATGATGTCCATCTGTTTGCATTTGGAGAGGAAGATGATGTCTGTCTGTATCTGTACGAGTTTTTTCATGAAGTTCATAGATTTCCACTCTATACAGCTAAATTCAGTGCCTTGCATAATGACAGGTTTCAGAGTAGCAGCCGTGATAGTCTGTATTCTCAAAAAGAAAAGGAGTACTTGTAGCACCTTAGAGACTAACAAATTTATCTTCTGATAAATTTGTTAGTCTCTAAGGTGCCACAAGTACTCCTTTTCTTTTTGAGAATACAGACTAACACGGCTGCTACTCTGGAACAGTATTCAGGAGCACTAGCACCTAGTTCCCGCTCCTCTAACCACTGGACTGCACTTCCTCTGCTGAGCAGTTGTTTAGCATCTAATTTGGTCTCTTCTAATGGCTGAGACACTCTAGCAACAAAGCCTCATAACTCGTGATCTTTTCTCTTGTTTTCAGTGAGTAAATGACAAGCCAACTAAGGAAGAGGGTTCTGAAAAGAGGGTGACCATTAAACTCCAATCTGCTGCTTGGGGAAAGCCTGGATTATTGTTTTCCAGCTCCTATGATTTGCAATCTGAGTAGAGCTGGATGTGGGTAGTTTGATTGTCTTTCTCCCCTGGTACACACAATATTCTGCTTGCCCATGTCATAAGTGTCTCCGGTATCTGGCCCTCCAGGCTTGGTCTCAGCCCCAAGGTGATGTTTGTTTAGGAAAGTTTCTGCAAAATCTACTTTGCCATTTTTGAGTCATTAACAACATTGCCAACCCCCCCCCCCCGTCCCGCAAAAATCACAGGCCAGCACGCCCGCCCCTTCCCCCCATCACAAAAATAATAGATCTGGGGTCTTTATATTTGTCATTGAAGCCTTTAGGGGGTCACATTTTCCAGCTTTTCTCCACAGACCCAAGGGCTCAAATCCTACTTTTTTTTTTAAATGCAAGCTGCAATTCTCCTATTGTCACATGACTCCAGGAGCTGGGGCTTGAAGAGAAAACACCAAATAGTGTGAGCCTCACAATAAATCACAAGAGCTGGCAACACTGAATTAACGTTGGAGTCAACAGGAGCTTTAGACAGAGTTGCCTTAGCAAAAGTTATATTAATAGAACCTGACCCTGCAACCTCTCCCCACCCAGAGGATCCCCAATGCCATTAAAAGGACTACTCTGGGTAGTGAGTGTTACGCTTACTAGTAAGGGTTTGCAGCCTTTACAGAGTAATCTGTAAAGCTGGCTGTCAGAACCATACAGCTAAGGGTAGCCTAGAATTCCTCCTTACCTGTAAGGAGTTAAGAAGCTCAAATAACCTGGTTGGCACCTGACTAAAAGGACCAATGGGAAAAGAAGATACTTTCAAATCTGGGGGGAAGGCTTTTGTTTTTTGTGTGTTCTCTTGGGAAGCAGAGAAGCATCAGGTCAGAAAACTCCTTCTCCTATAAACTATCCTAAAAGTCTCTCATATTACAAAAATTGTAAGTAAAAGCCAGGCAAGGCATTTTAGATTATCTTTTGTTTTGCTTGTGAATTTTTCCTTTGCTGGAGGGAGGTTTATTCCTGTTTTTTGTAACTTTGAAACTAAGCCAAGAGGAAGTTCTGCTGTGTTTTTGAATCTTTTGTTACCCTGTAAAGTTATTTTCTATCCTGATTTTAACCTTTTTTTTAAATAAAATCCTTCTTTTAAGAACCTGACTGATTTCTCTATTGTCCTAAGACCCAGGGGTTTGGGTCTGTGATCACTTTGTAACCAATTGGTTAGGATATTATTCTCAAGCCTCCCCAGGAAAGGGGGTGAAGGGGTTTGGGAGGATATTTTGGGGGAATAGGAACTCCAAGTGGTCCTTTCCCTGATTCTTTGTTAAATCACTTGGTGGTGGCAGCATACTGTCCAAGGGCAAAGAATTTGTGCCTTGGGAAAGTTTTAACCTAAACTGGTAGAAATAAGCTTAGGGGGTCTTTCATTCGGGTCCCCACATCTGTACCCTAGAGTTCAGAGTGGGGAGGGGACCCTGACACTGGCATTAGCTGGCCAGGGATACATGGGCAGCTCCCTTTCCTGATCTGATGTGAGGCTGGGTTGTTAATCACCTCAAACTCATTTAGATTAGTGTTCCCTGCCAGCTGCCAGTCTGCTCTCTTGGATTAGATGGGAGTACTCTTGGGGTTAAAGCACTGGCCTCAGTGCAGCAAATCTGATTCAGATCCTAGCTCTGCCCTTGCCTCCCTGAGTATCCCTCAATCTCACTGTGCCTCAGCTTCTTAGCTGGGAATGAGACTAATTTTCTTGTCTAGTTACATTGTAAACTCTTCCAGGCAGGGTCTGTCTCTTTGTGCGTGTGTAAAGCGCCTAGCGCAATGGGGCTCATAGGCACAATTGTAATCATCATTTAACCCAAATGCGTTGAGGTAGGATATTCCGTTGGCTCTCCTGCCTTGAACTAAGAGGGAAAGGGACTCCTGGCTGATGTACTCGCTTGTTTGACATCCAAGCAGCGTCCTTCCCATTTGCTGTTCTCTCTCATCATTTCATGGCTCAAAGCCAACGCACTGACCAGACACAGTGCGGGAAGGGCCAGGGGGCACAGAGGCCCTGCTGGAGTGCAAGAGGGACAAACCTTCTCGCTTTGTTCACAGGACTCTAAGAATGGCAACTTTGCAGAGAAGATGAAGGAGTTCATGCAGAAGTATGACAAGAATGCAGATGGCAGAATTGAAATGGCAGAGGTGAGTGGTGCTAGCACCAGCATCGCACCCACAAGCTGCTCTCATCAATACTACTATGTTCAAGGGGAAATCCTGGCCCCACTGAAGTCAGTGAGAGACTTATCATCGGCTTCATTGGGACCAGGATGTCCCACCTATGCTGAGGGATTAGATCCTAGCATGGACACATGGATCCTCTTGCACTCCAGAGGTGGGGAGTGTGAATCCTGCCGCATGTTGCAATAGGCTGCCTTGTCAAAGCAGCCTCAGGGAGTCAGGTGTCCAGATCCCATTGGATTTCCATGAGATCTGAGCACCTTATTCCCTTAGGCACCTTTGAAAATGCAGCTCCCCGCCCCACCCCAGCTCACCTCCACCTCCTCCCATGAGCACGCCTTCCCTGCTTCTCCTCCCAGCCCTTGCCGCCATGAAACAGCTGTTTCATGGCGTAACTGGCTGTGGGAGGGAGGGGGGAGTAGCAGGAACGTGGCACGCTCAGGGGAGGAGGCACGGAAGAGGCGGAGATTTGGGGAAGGAGTCCAATAGGGGGCAGGGAGGGGACGGAGTTGGGGTGGGGACTTTGAGGAAGGGGTTGGAATGGAGGGAGGGCAGCTGTGGAGTTAGGGCAGGGCTGGGGAGCATGAGCACCCATTGGCACCAGGAGAAGTTGGCACCTATGCAACAGGGACAAGTGCAGAATCCTCTACTTAGGACAGAAGAATCCCATGCACCACCACAGACTAGGGACCGCGTGGCTAGGCAACAGTTCTGCGGAAAAGGACCTAGAGATTATGGTGGACAAGAAGCTGGATATGAGTCAGCAGTGTGCCCTTGTTGTCAAGAAGGCCAACGGCATTTTGGGCTGTATAAGTAGGGGCATTGCCAACAGATCGAGGGACGTGATCATTCCCCTCTATTCGGCACTGTTGCGCCCTCATCTGGAGTACTGTGTCCAGTTTTGGGCCCCACACTACAAGAAGGATGTGGAAAAATTGGGAAGAGTCCAGCAGAGGGCAACAAAAATGATGAGGGGGCTGGAACACATGACTTATGAGGAGAGGCTGAGGGAACTGGGGTTATTTAGTCTGCAGAAGAGAAGACTGAGGGGGGATTTGGTAGCAGCCTTCAACTAACTGAAAGGGGGTTCCAAAGAGGATGGAGCTCGGCTGTTCTCAGTGGTAGCGGATGACAGAACGAGGAGTAATGGTCTCAAGTTGCAGTGGGGGAGGTTTAGGTTGGATATTACGAAAAACTATTTCACTAGGAGTGTGGGGAAGCACTGGAATGGGTTACCTAGGGAGGTGGTGGAATCTCCTTCCTTAGAGGTTTTTAAGATCAGTCTTGACAAAGCCCTGGCTGGAATGATTTCGTTGGGGATTGGTTCTGCTTTGAGCAGGGGGTTGGACTAGATGACCTCCTGAGGTCCCTTCCAACCCTAATATTCTATGATTCTATGAATCCAATAGCCATGGGAGAAACATCTTCTGAACCCCTGGCAACTAATGTGGCTGCCTTGTGTCCTGATGCATGAGCGGATGCTCATTATGGATTGTTATCCCAGCTAGTGTAATAGCTGCTGATGTTCTCACTATTCATATACATGTTTAATTCCTCCTTGTATCCCACAAACATATTGTGGCAGTGAGTTCCACTGGCTCTACTATGCATTGCATAAAACAGAATTGCCCTGTAGAAGTTGTTGAACAGCTGTAGAAGTTGTTGATTTACATTTCATTGTCTGCCCCTTTGCTCCCAAGTTATGGGATTGGGGACCCTCCTCTCTCCCAGTAATTATTTTATATTCCCCCTCATTCATCTCCTCTCTAAAGAAAAGCATCTTAATCTTTTTAATTTATCTTCATAAAGTCTCTACAGGCTTCTAATCATTTCTGCTGCCTTTTCCTGGACCATTTCTATTTCTGCTCTATCAGAGTGACAAGAACTGAACCCAGGAGGCCTGGTTCTCACTGCTGCAGAAAATTATTAAATCCAAGAGCTTAGTGGGATGTAGGAAAGGATTAGACATAGATAGGAACAATAAAAATGACATAGCTAGAATAAGATTTGAGAAGGGCTATAAACTCTTACATCAACTGTCAGGTCAAAGATTAAACTGATTTTTCAGGGCCAGTGGTATAAAATCATACCTGGGATGAGGTATGAAAGTTATATCTATTTTGCATGATCGTTGAAATATGAGAGAGAACTGTGTGGCATATTTTTTAATGAGGCAGTAGTCCCAGACTACAATCTGCAGAGCACTTCATGGTGACAAGTGGGGAGTTGGCTGGTCACGTGGATTTGGCTTCTCCGTGTTTCCAGCTGCTGCGCTACATTAAAATAAGACAGAAATACATTCAGCACTAATATTGCCTGCCCAGGTAAGTGTGATCTGCACTCTGGGTAGTAAGGAATCTCAATCTGTTGCCCTCTAGTGGCTGATCTACATAATAGCAGGCTCTTACACTGATCATCATAATCCCCATTTGACAGATGGGGAAACTGAGGCACAGCACAAGAAAGTGATTTGTGCAACATCACCTACCAGGCCAGTGACAGAACTGGGAATATAACCAAGGTCTCCTGATTCCCAGTTCAGTGCTCTGTCTGCTAGGCCACACTGCGTCCCATAAAAGGTGTACAAGTCTGCTAATGTTTACTTCTCTAGCTCAAGTGGTGGTAGCTCATCGCAAGTGGGGGAATGGTCCCACTATTGTGAGGAACTTTCCTGGCTTCTGCACAATCCCAGTGGAATCAGATAGTGAAAAGACCTGAGTTCTCACTCCCACTTCCTTTACCCAGAAACCTGCCTGACCTTGAGGACAGTTCTTCCACGCTTCCATGTGGCAGAGTGCTTGTTACCCCCAATAAAGGTGGGCCCAGGATTCCTGGGAGGTTTAACCCTTGTGTTGTCATGGTCACTTAGGCCAAGGGCTAGGGGTATTCTCTCTGCACCAGCCACAGCCCTAGCCCACTGATCATTACTCATACCTTAAACCAAATACAATTTACTAAACAGCAACTAAGAAAAATAAGGGAAAATGGAAAAGGTTAAAGGCACAAGGACCCCCACGCACACACCCTGTCCATGGGCCTGGGGACACCACACACAGCCGACTCTGAGCCTGGCAATGTGTCCCCTCTCTGGACCCTCTGCCCATAGCCCCCTTGCTCTCCCCAGCTGCTCACCACTCTCTTCTCCGGTGTTGCTCGTAGCATGATGGATGCCTGCTATCCCACCTCAGTCCTGGCTCCTGTCGGCACCCCTGGTCTGCACTGCACCAGCTCCAGCTCCAGCCCAGCTTTGACTCCATGCTGCTGCTGCTCTGCCTCCAGCTCAGCTCAGGCTGCTGCTCTCCTTAGCTCTGCCCTACTGTGACCCAGGCAGCTCCACCTCACAGGGAGGACAGGACCCCAGGCTCCTGACTCCCTCATTGGCTCACCTGACCTTTCAACTGGGCTGATTTGGAATGTCGGCCTCTCCCCATTGGCCCTGGGGACTGAAAGTCTCATGATCCTGATTTCTCTTTGGCCCTTCCCCTTTCTTTCAATAGTGGGAGGGAGCCGACCAAAAACCCACTAAGTTTCAGCCCCGCACTTACATTCTGCTTTCAGCTCAGTAGGTCCTAGATTCGAATCCCTTGAGTGCCCCAAGTACGTGGCTACACAAGCAGCTACTGTGGTTGCCCCAGGGCAGCTGTTCAGTTGCCAGCAGGGGAGTTAGGTGCACACAGTGATGAATGGGAGAGAAGATGGTGGTAGAAAGACGCTGTTATGGTGTGGTCCACACCAGGGCTGGCCTTACCATGAGGTAAACTGAGGCAGCCCCTCAGGTGCCAGACTGTGGGTGGGGGAGACGCAACAAGGACTCAGAGTGTAGAAAATGGCATCTGTTGCTGGTGCATCTGGATTCTCTCTGCTCGAGATGCACAGAGGGGGGAGAGCTGTGCTGGAGGGAGGAGGGCACAAGAGACAGAACAGGCAGGCAGGAGAAAAGGGGAGAGGGAATAACAGAAAGCAGCAGAAGCTGCAGGGAGAGAGAGGAGGAGGAGCCTCTTATGTACCTCTCCAGCACCCCCAGGACCCTGGATTGATTAACCCCAGCTTCTCAGGGAGTTTCCTGTTTCCTGATGCTTCCCTGAACCCACTTGAGGAGAACAGGCAGTCAACTGAAGTAGTAGAGCCAGTTAGGCCCTAAAACGCTGATATCTTCCCTCACTCAGGCCCTGCTACCAGCCTGCTTATTTGTCCCCTTCAACTGAGTGTTGAGAGCCACTACAGCTGGCACAGAACAGCAGCCATGAGTGAAAGAAGAAAACGCCCTTCTGGGCAGTATTCAGAAAAAGAAAGAAAGCAAAGGAAGCTTTTCTATCTAAGCAGGAAGGAGCTCTCCCGAAATACATTGAACACAAATGTTCACGGTGAACCTTCCAGCCCCAGTGAGGATGCGAGTGGTGAGGAGATGCCTGATCTTCCAGTTAGTCAGAGTGCAGGTGACCTGGCAGCTGCTGCAGCATCCATATCTCCATCTCAAGTGGATGTAACCATGCACATTCCTGAAGAAAAGTGTAGATCAGAGAAGAGTGTGGTGGAGGCACAAGAAACAGCTGCTGCTGAGTTTAGTTCCTTGAGTCTAGATGATCCAGGACTGTGGACCCACTTGAGCAGTAGCCTGAGGGACTTCCTTGTACTGCGTGGGCCACAGCAAGTGAAAAACTTCATGTTCCCCAAAGACAATGAAAATAGAAGTTTCCATCCAAAACGTTACTGGCGTGAAATCCCCAATGGTGCCAAAGTGGAGAGGCCATGGCTTATGTACTCAAAAACCCAGAATGCTGCATACTGGTTTTGTTGCAAAGTCTTCCAGCCTAATGTTCCAGCCACACTGGGTTCTACAGGAACAAAGGATTGGAAAAATCTGGCTAGAAATCTGGCATGCCATAAGAAGGCAACAAATCACCAGAGAGCATTCCATAGGTGGAAAGAGCTTGAGATGAGACTAAGGTTAAAGGCCACCATAGATGATCAGCATCAAGAGAAGATTGCATCAGAGTCTCTTTACTGGCAAAATGTTCTGAAAAGACTCATTGCCATTGTGACAATGCTTGCAACCCAAAACCTAGCACTGCGTGGCATTTCAGATCAGCTGTATGTGCCAAACAATGGAAACTTCCTTAAAATTGTGGAGCTGATGGCTGAGTTTGATGCTGTACGCCAGGAGCATCTAAGAAGAGTTACCACCCAAGAAATGTACACACACCACTACCTTGGAAAAACAATTCAAAATGAGATCATAGAGTTACTGGCAACAAAAGTCAAACAGAAGATTATGGCAGATCTGAAGTCAGCACGATATTACTCTGTTATTCTGGACTGCACACCTGACATCAACCATATGGAACAAATGACTTTAATGGTGCGTTTTGTAACAACAACAAAACCTAGTGAAAATGTCCCTGCAATGGTGACTGTTAGAGAGCATTTTCTAGAATGTATTGACACTGATGCTACAGGAGCTGGTATGACAAATGCGCTTCTTAAAAAGCTGGAAGATATGGGAATTGCGATAGCTGACATGAGAGGTCAGGGCTACAATAATGGTGCCAACATGAGAGGAAAGAACGGAGGACTGCAGACACGGATCCGAGAGTTAAACCCTCGAGCGTTTTTTTTTTTGTCCCATGCAGTTCTCATTCATTGAACTTGGTGGTCAGTGATGCAGCATCAGTTTCTAGTGAGGCTGCTGAATTGTTTAATGTAATTCAAAGCATCTATGTATTTTTCTTTGCATCAACTTATCAATGGCAAATTTTGAAGCAACATCTGGGAACATCCTTTCTGACACTGAAACCACTGAGTGCCACATGATGGGAAAGTCGAGTGGAGGCGATAAAACCTATCAAACACCAAATTGGAAAGATAGATAATGCCATAGTTGCCATTATGGAGGATAATGCTATGACAGGCACTGTTCGTGGGAAAACAGTGGCAGAGGGAAATGGAATCACCAGAAACATACATAACTTCACATTTCTGTGTGGCTTAGTGTTGTGGCATGACATACTGTTTGAAATAAATGTTGTAAGTAAGAGACTCCAAGTGTTGACCTTGATATATCTGGAACAATGGAACAACTGGATAAAGCAAAGTCATACCTACAGTCTTACCAGTCAGATGAGGGATTTCAAAACGTTCTGAAGAATGCACAGAAGTTGGCAGAGGAACTTCACACTGAAACTATTTTTCCACCCATTCAAGAATACAAGAGTCACTGAAGAAGACATTTTGATTATGCGGCACGGGATAATCCCATAAGAGACCTGTGACACAGCTCCTCCTCTGCCTTGGTGGGTCCTGCGCTTATTGGCGGATTTTCTTGTCCAGAGGTTCACGGCAGCCCTCAGTTTGGCCACTTTTGTGGCTCAAATCTGCCATTCACTCAGTTAGCCTCATCACTGGCCAGCATGGGGAAAAGGAGAAAGAAGAACAATCCCTGCAGTCTCTGCTGATCCACCTAGTGGATCAGGGAACAGGGCAGAGACCTTCCCCTCTGGTGGAACCCACAGTCCAGTTAAACTCCTCCGGTATCAAGTAGGGAGTTGGAGGGATGGGGGAACCCAGGCCCGCTCTCTACTCCGGGTTCCAGCTCAGAGCCCTGTGGAATGCAGCTGTCTAGAGAGCCTCCTGGAACAGCTGCACGGCAGCTACAACTCCCTGGGCTACTTCCCCATGGCCTCCTCCCAACGCCTTCTTTATTCTCACCACAGGACCTTCCTCCTGATGTCTGATGATGCTTGTACTTCTCAGTCTTCCAGTAGTACACCACCTCACTCTCAGCTTCTTGCACCTCTTATTCCCAGCTCCTCGCACACACCCCTCGCTAACTGGAGTGAGAGCCTTTTTAAACCCAGGTGCCCTGATTAACCTGCCTTAGTTGATTCTAGCAGCTTCTTGATTGGCTGCATGTGTTCTAATCAGCCTGTCTGCCTTAATTGTTTCCAGAAAGTTCCTGATTGTTCTGGAATTTTCCCTGTTCCCTTACCCAAGGAAAAGGGACCTCGTAATCGGGGACCAATAGCTCTCCCTTTGATCACTCTCCTGCAGTCACGGGATCTCCTGGTCAACCTCCTCCTGGCCCTAGCTAAAATGGCCATCTATAAAACCAGGGGGGGGGAGGTTGGCCGATGGAGTCTCTTGTGACTGTGGGGCCTATTTCCAATCCTCAGTCCGTTCACGTATCTGGGCAGAGTTCCTCTGGGCGGCGTCCTCTGACTCCCTTGACGCCTTTAAGGAGCAGTGGGCGCTGTCTGGGGTTCTCTGCTCGGTGTCCCCGTCCGGTTCCCTTCGTTTGACCCTTTGACCACACTCCTGTCACTGTTATTTCATTAGTTGTCCCCTGGATTTATTTGGTGTCCAGGTCCTGTGGATCCCCTTCTTAGGCTGGGGGGGGGATCCTTTAGCAGTGGACAGGCTTCGCCCGCCCACTTCCCGGATCCCAATCGGATTATGCTCCTGTAGCATAGCATGCCGGTCTTCTCCCTCTGGCTTGGAGGGAGAAGGAGGGAGAGGGCTGCTGCTGCTAGGCCCTGGGTCCTCTCTACTGCTGTTGCTGCTCCAGCTGCTCCCCTGGCTGGGCCAGACACCACCCCCCTTCTCTGCTACCTGGTTGCTGGCTGGCTGCTGGACCCCCCACCCTTGGGTGCTGCTACTGCTCCAACTGCAGCCCCTGGGGGGGGGGCGGAGTGAGGGACCCCAGCCCCAGCCATTGCTGTTGTGGACACCACCACCACCTTAGAGGGGTCCTTTCTACTTGCCCGGACCACCACCTGGAGTTCCTGGAGCTGCTGCTGTGGAGCTTGCTGCCTGGAGCTGCTGAAGCCCGAGGAGGAGAAGAAGGGGACCATCTACCAGTGGGGGAGCACCTAGAGACTTTGCAGACCACCGTGGCGGGGGTCTTTGGAACTGAGAAACTTTCAAACTGTGCTCTTGTGGTGGGGGTCTTGACTGTGTTTGAAGGGACACAGGGTGTGTGGCATGGAGCTGCCCCCCGATCCACCTGTGTCCCCCCCAACCCCCACCACTACTACCATCACCGCTGCCCCCTCCACCACCCCACTGGCTGTTTACCATCTGCCTCAGCTCCTGCCTCTGGACTCAGCTGCTTGCTTGGCTTCCATGCCCTATTTCCACCATTTGGGCCAGAAGCAGCAGCCAGCCCAAATTAACTTTGTGCAAGCGCACGTGGGGCTGCTACCTTCCCTCCGTCGCCCCCCATTGCTCCAGGTTTCGAGGCGAGCCACATAGCGCCAGCTCATCGGGTGCTCTGTCGGGGGTCCACACCCTGCCTGCCCGTCTTGGTGGGCCATGGGGCTGTACCAAATGTCCCACCAGGGGATGACCAGGAGACAGTAACCCCACCCCCCCCATGCGCTGCGAGAGGAGTTGCGGGAGTTTTTAGAAGACGTCCGTGGCTCCCGCAACAAGGTACACCTTGCTCTCCAGCGATGGGGTGACTTTCATCAAATCCTCTGGGCCGCAAGGGCCCTCATGGGGGAGGTAAAAGGACCGGGAAGCACGACAACGTAGCCTACCAACGGCTCCATGGCTTCCGTGACTTGTTGCTCACCTACGGGGTAGGTTACGGTTTGTGGCGTGGCCCAATGGGGGCTGCGAGCATCCCTGCCAGCAAGGATCCCCCACAGACCTCCTCATGGCACCACTCACCTTCGCAACATTGAACACCCGTGGCTGTAGGATGGGTCTCCGCAGGCCTCAGGTGCTCTCCTTCCTTCGGAAGGGGGGGTACTCTGTGGTTTTCCTGCAGGAGACCCATACGGATCCGGCCGCCGAAGACAGCTGGCGGCTGGACTGGGGGGACAGGGTCTACTTTAGCCATCTCACAGTTCGTACTACGGCCCGAGGTGCTGGGGGTCGCCGAGGCTGTGCCGGGCCGCCTTCTGCACCTCCGGGCCCGTATGGAGGGACTCGTGATCAACCTCGTTAATGTCTATGCCCCGACATCGGTCGCCCCGCTCCCGGTTGGACCACATCTACTTATCATGCTTCACAAACCCACTCCTCCAGCATCCAGCCGGCCCCATTTTCTGACCATCATTTAGCCACCATGACAGCCTCCCTCTGCGTGGAGAGGCCGGGGCCGGCCTATTGGCATTTCAACAACAGCTTGTTGGAGGATGTGGGCTTCGTGGCGTCCTTCCGGGAGTTCTGGCTGGCCTGCTGAGGGCAGCGGTGGTGGGACCTAGGGAATGTGCACGCCCGGCTCTTCTGCTGTGACTACACTTGGGGCGCTAGCTGACGGAGGGATGCGGAGATAGAGCAGTTGGAACGGGAGGTCTTAGAGCTGGAGAGGCATCTGGCCGCCATCCCCGAGGATCCACCCCTCTGCGGAGCGTGCCGAGAGAAGCGGGAGGAGCTCCGGGCCCTTGAGGACCATCGGGCCCAGGGCGCCTTTGTTCGATCCCACATCTGTCTTCTTCGGGAGATGGATCGTGGCTCCCGCTTCTTCTAAGCCTTGGAGAAAAGGAGGGGGGCCAAGAAATACATCACCTGCCTTCTGGCAGAAGATGGAACCCCCCCTCACAGATCCGATGGAGATGTGCGGGAGGGCGAGAGCCTTCTATGCAAGCCTTTTCTCCCTGGATCCGACCGATCCTAACGCCTGCAGAGTGCTCTGGGAGGAGCTCTCTACAGTCAGCGTGGGCGACCGAGACCGGCTAGAGCTTCCTCTCACTATGGACGAGTTCTCGGAAGCCCTCCGTCACATGCCCACCAATAAATCTCCGCGCATGGACAGGCTGACCGTGGAGTTCTACCGCGTGTTCTGGGACGTTCTCGGCCCAGACCTAGTCACCGTGTGGGCTGAGTCTTTGCGGAGCGGGGTCCTTCCTCTTTCCTGCAGGTGAGCCGTGCTCGCCTTATTGCCGAAGAAGGGGGACTTCGACGATTTACGAAATTGGCATCCCGTCTCGCTCCTTAGCATGGACTACAAAGTCGTGGCAAAAGCAATCTTGCTGCGGCTAGGGTCCGTGCTGGCGGATGTGGTCCACCCAGATCGGGACCTTTTGGAACTCGGGTATAGGGATGGTCTGTTGTTCATCCTCCTGTCCTTGGATCAGGAGAAGGCGTTCGACAGGGTGGACCAAGGGTATCTCCTCAGCACTCTGCGAGAGTTTGGCTTCGGACCCCAGTTTGTGGGTTTTCTCTGGGCGCTGTACACCTTTGCAGAGTGTTTGGTCAGGCTCAACTGGACCCTGACTGAACCGGTCAGCTTCGGGCGAGGAGCACAGCAGGGGTGCCCCCTCTCGGGCCACCTGTACGCTCTAGTGATTGAGCCCTTCCTCTGTCTCCTCCGAAGGAGGTTGACAGGGTTGGTGCTGCGGGAGCCGGAGCTGCGGCTGGTCCTGTCGGCGTACGCTGATGACGTGCTCCTCATGGTCCAGAACCCGGGCGACTTGGCGCGGGTGGAGGCTTGCCAGGCCATCTATTCGGCAGCTTCCTCCGCGCGGGTCAACTGGGTCAAGAGCTCTGGCTTGGTGGTAGGGGACTGGTGGCAGGCGAGCTCCCTCCCACCCGCACTTCAGGCCATCCGGTGGAGCACGGGTCCGCTGCTCTATCTCAGCATTTACCTTTCTGCCACGCATCCCTCTCCGCCGGAGAACTGGCACAATTTAGAGGGCGGGGTGATAGAGCGGCTCCAGAAATGGACAGGACTACTCCGATGCCTCTCCCTTCGAGAGAGAGCACTAGTGCTTAATCAACTAGTCCTGTCCATGCTCTGGTACTGGCTCAACAGCCTGGTCCTGGCCCCAGGTTTCCTGGCCAACCTCCGGACATCGATTCTGGAGTTCTTTTGGTCAGGACTTCACTAGGTCCCTGTAGGGGTTTTCCATCTACCCCTGGAGGAGGGAGGGCAGGGCCTGAAGTGTCTGTACTCTCAGGTCCATGTCTTCCGCCTCCAGGCCCTGAAGAGGCTTCTTTATGGTACAGGTAGTCCGGCGTGGAGCATACTGGCGCACGCCTTCCTGCACCACTTCCGAGGGCTCTAATATGACCGGCAGCTCCTTTATCTCCATCCGAGAAGTCTCTCCGGGCTGCCGGTCTTCTACCAGGACCTCCTCCAGACCTGGAAACTGCTTTCAACGACCAGGTCCAGGGTGGCTACCATGGGGGCAGATCTCCTCACGGAGCCCCTGCTACACAACCCCCAGCTCCACATGCAAGTGGTGGAGTCCCCCTCGGTGCGCCAGAGGTTGGTCCTGGCAGAAGTCACCAGACTCGGAGACCTTTGGAGGGTGAGGAGCCCCAGTGGGCCAGCCTATATTCCACCTTGGTCCCGAGGCCTGCTGGGGATGTCAGTTGGCGGCTCCTTCATGGAGCCATGAGCACGGCATGTTCTTGGCGTGCTTCACCTCTATCCCAGACACCTGCCCCTTTTGTGGCGTGAGGGAAAACCTGGAAACACATATATCTGGAGTGTGCCAGGCTGCAGCCCCTATTCCGGCTCTTCACGAATATTTTATTACGTTTTTGGTTGCACTTTTCCTCTCATCTTCTTGTTTATGCTCTCCCTATCCGCAGCCCCACAAAGTCACGGGATCTCCTGGTCAACCTCCTCCTGGCCCTAGCTAAAATGGCCATCTATAAAACCAGGGTGAGGAGGTTGGCCGATGGAGTCTCCTGTGACTGTGGGGCCTATTTCCGATCCTCGGTCCGTTCACATATCTGGGCAGAGTTCGTCTGAGCAACGTCCACTGACTCTCTTGACGCCTTTGAGGAGCAGTGGGCGCTGTCTGGGGTTCTCTGCTCGGTGTCCCCGTCCGGTTCCCTTCGTTTGACCCTTTGACCACACTCCTGTTGCTGTTATTTCATTAGTTGTCCCCCGGATTTATTTGGTGTCCAGGTCCTGTGGATCCCCCTCTTAGGCTGGGGGGGGGGGATCCTTTAGCAGTGGACAGGCTTCACCTGCCCACTTCCTGGATCCCAATAGGATTATTCTCCTGTAGCCATCTGGCCCGACCCTGTCACAGACCCCAAACAACAATTCAAAGTTGAGTTCTTTAACCAGGTGCTAGATTGTGCAATAGTCAGTTGAAGAACATTTCATGCACATCAAGGAACACAGCAGTATATTTGGGATGTTGTCTGATATTCCAAAACTCCTCACTATACCTGAAGAAGACCTACAGCAGCAATGCAGGGCACTAGAGCCAGTGTTGACACATGATGACGTGCGATATTGATGCGAATGATTTAGGTGATGAACTGAAAATCCTTTCAAGATACATTTCAGCAGGATCAACTCCAAAGGCTGTTCTGGAATATATGTGCACAAATAAGATGACCACCCTCTTTCCAAATGCTTTTGTTGCTCTGTGCATACTTCTAACACTTCTTTTAGCAGTTGCCAGTGGAGAACACAGCTTCTCCAAGCTGAAGTTAATAAAAACACATCTACGCTCCACAATGACACAGGTCGGCCTTGCAACCATCTCAATAGAGCATGAGCTGGCCCAGACTATGGACCTTCAGGAAGCAGTTCAAATCTTTGCAACCAAGAAGGCAGGGAAAGCACCACTTTGATTATTCAAACAGATAAAAATGCCAGACAAGAAAAGTTACATTTGCTGTTCAGGCATTTGAAAGTGAAGTGTTACTTAAAATTTTTGAACAAGGCATTTAAAGTTGTTAGTTCTCCTTTATTGGGGTAGGTAGCAGAGCAGTACCATGAGAGGGGTAGAACAGGAAGAAGGCTGATTTGAGACCTTTCAAAGTTTTGGCCCAAGCGAGGGGGCATCATTTGAGCTCCCCTCCTCAGGTGCCAAAATGTTGTGGGCCGGCCCTGGTCCACACACTGTGACGATGTTGGCAAATCCCTGTGCTGTGGGAGGCTAGGCACCAAGGAAGGGATGTCCCTTTAAAATAAGGGCGGCATGTCCAGCTGGCTCCTTCACCAGAGGTGGATTAACTTTTCTGTACTCTGCCCTCCCTTCCTGTGAGTGATGAGGCACTAGCTCCCAGAGGGTGTATTTCGGTCTCTACCTTCTGTTCTCTGCCTCTCCTCACATTCCCTTCCCCCCCTTTGCCATCAGTGATTCTGACTCGCCTGTCCTCATCCTTTTCCCCACACCCTTGTATTTGTGTACACTCTCATTTTTGCCTCCCACCCGCTTCCTCCCTGTGACCATCAAGGAGGCACTATTGTGTCAGGACAGATCCTGCTAGCCTGACTCACACTGACTAGTCCCATTAACTATTCATGGACCAAAATGCTACTCAGCATGAGTCAGGCCCCAGGCCTGGGCCCTGCGTTTGAGCCGGCACATGCAGAGGGACCAGTAATATGTAATTGGCCTGACTCTGTCATATCCCAACATGCTTCGCACTGTGTGTCCTGCTGACCATACCAACGAATTACCAGTATTCATGTAACTGCATCTCATGTACAGTTGCTCATGGGCACAGCAGAAGCCGAGCTGGGCTTAGGATGGCAGCAATTTAGCTGAAGCCAGTCACATCCATAATGGGTGGGATTTGCATGAATCCACTGTTGGTTTGCAGAACCAGATTTCATTTCTCTTTAAGAGGGGAGGACTCTGACTGGGGAGCAGGGATACTGTATATACCATGGGCAGTGGGGGCTATAAGATCTTTTGCTCCCCAGTCTACATTCTTGTAGTTTTACAGTATCTGAGAACTCGTCAGGCCAAACTCCTCCCTATTGAAGTCAGTGGAGTGACACTGGATCTAAATTTGTCCCTACCTGCAGAGGGAATGAAATTGCTCTGGTGAGTTGCTGTCATGACAAAGCCAGCTATATAGCCAGGATGTTCTCAGTGGCTAGGACATGGTTCCTTTCAGCTGTTACCACTAAATGAAAACATCAAAGAAGCCAGTCACTCTGTCTTCTGCAGGTCTGCTGCTCGCTCTCTCGATTTACCAGGAAGCTCCACTTTATTATTTTCCTAATAAAAAGGAGGCTCCTGCCAACCTGAGCTTCCAAAGAAATCTTCTGTACAGCTGCTCGCTTGCACAGGCCTTATTAAAAATTGTCCAGCCCTTTGATGAAGACAATGACACTATCTTGGGAGAAATGACTCAAAGTTAAGAAGACAGCTGTGAAAAGGGCACCGAAAGGCAGACAGACAAGGAGAACTGAACTGATTGGAAAAACAGAGGGACCTCACAAAGTTTAGGTCTCAGTTTTATCTATGGTCCTTTCAAATTATTAATCTTCTTTGGAACAATTCTCTTTGGTCCTAATTGTCTTGATCTTCAAATGTAAGGTTTTGTTTAAAAGTTCCCAACCCCATTGCAAATATTTTGAGAGGGTTTCTTTTAAAAATGTCACCAAAAATAGTTTTTTATCTGGATGTAAACAGTTCTCTCCTGTGCTTGAAACCCGAACAGTTTCTGTCTAAAACTGACTAGGAGTGCACATGTGAACTTGTCTAGCTTCTTTTCCCAGTTCAAATGGAAAAAAGGCTCAAATTGTAAACAGTGTCAATGATGAAAATGGATTTTTTAGGATTCTTTTGCATTCAGTAATCCTAGGTGGTGTCAATAGTACATGTAAGGACTTTTTTTGCCCCACTTTTAAATCCTCCTTTTAGTGAGCACCAAAAATTAAAGTGTAAAACAGTCACTTCTACAAAAGCTTTAAGTAGAACAAAGTGTTTAGTAAAAAGAATGAGGAGTACTTGTGGCACCTTAGTGACTAACAAATTTATTAGCCGTAGAAAGTGTTTAGTGTGACTAGCCTCTCCCAGTTAGTTCTGTGACAGCACTTTACTGCCTAACATGATTCCGAGAGCTGGGCTCAGCATCATCAAGGATGCAGGTGCAACAAACAAGGAAGTAAAAAAGAGCCACAATACTTTCAAACTCCCTTATTAATGCATGGAGAAAGTGTGTTGCATTACAGTGTAACAAACCTCATTCTTAGCTGTCAGCAGAATTTAAGGCCAGGACCTTAACACAAAAGCACAGACCTCAATCACTGGAACTAATAGTTTAACTCTGTTAGCTGGTAGCGGCAGTAGGCTCTTATTCCCTAGTGGACTAGCCATTAGAGAGTAATGTAACAGTAATGCTCTGCTAATGTGTTTCATCAGGAAGAGGCTCTAGGGAATTATTGCAAACAATGGAGATGGGACTTGTTATGTTCTTTCCATGCGCAAAGAGCGACCATATTATTTCAGTCTCAGTGACTAATTTTAGGTTATGCAAAACAATTAAGAGCAAAAGTAAATCCGCAATATGAGAGAGAGAGCACAATGTATGTGTCTCCTCCGCAACATGCTGCATTGACTCTCCCTCACAAAACGGCAGTGGCCTGTGAAAGCAGCAAGAATTACAGAGATGCACTAAGAAGGAAACACAATCCTATTCTGTCACCGTCTACACGCACCAGTGGGACAGGCCAAGGATTCTCTGTGTGTTGTGTGACTAACCTTCTACTCTACTCACTGATGGCTTTGCTGTCTCTCCCCTGCCCCCAGCTGGCTCAGATCCTGCCCACAGAGGAGAACTTCCTGTTGTGTTTCAGACAGCATGTTAGATCCAGCTCCGAATTCATGGAGGTGAGTAGAGAGCCGATTTTTATTATTATTATTCTAACAGAACCAGCTCCTGAAGCCATCCTTAGGCTAAATTTCCACTGACATCAAAGGCTGAATAGGGAATTCGGCCTGTAATTTCTTTAATTCTGATGAGTTAGATAGAATGTTTCTCCTGCATGTTAGGAGGCTGGGGGCGGGGGGGAATGAGGCAGTCAGGCAGGGCAGGGGGAATATATCTGAACTATTACCAGGGGAATGCATTGACTAACAAAAAGAAAAGGAGTACTTGTGGCACCTTAGAGACTAACAAATTTATTTGAGCATAAGCTTTTGTGAGCTACAGCTCCCTTCATCGGATGCATGCAGTGGAAAATACAGTGGGGAGATTTATATACATAGAGAACATGAAACAATGTGTATTACCATACACACTGTAACGAGAGTGATCAGGTAAGGTGAGCTATTACCAGCAGGAGAGCGGGGGGGGTGGGTGGGAGCGGGGACCTTTTGTAGTGATAATCAAGGTTGGCCATTTCCAGCAGTTGACAAGAACATATGAGGAACAATGGGGGCGGGCGATAAACATGGGGCCATAGTTTTACTTTGTGTAATGACCCATCCACTCTCAGTCTTTATTCAAGCCTAAGTTAATTGTATCCAGTTTGCAAATTAATTCCAATTCAGTAGTCTCTCCTTGGAGTCTGTTTTTGAAGTATTTTTGGTTGAAGAATTGCCACTTTCAGGTCTGTAATCGAGTGACCAGAGAGATTGAAGTGTTCTCCAACTGGTTTTTGAATGTGATAATTCTTGACGTCTGATTTGTTTCCATTTATTCTTTTACGTAGAGACTCTCCAGTTTGGCCAATGTACATGGCAGAGGGGCACTGCTGGCACATGATGGCATATATCACATTGGCAGATGTGCAGGTGAACAAGCCACTGATTGTGTGGCTGATGTGATTAGGCCCTATGATGGTTTCCCCTGAATAGATATGTGGACACAGTTGACAATGGGCTTTGTTGCAAGGATAGGTTCCTGGGTTAGTAGTTCTGTTGTGTGGTGTGTGGTTGCTGGTGAGTATTTGCTTCAGGCTGGGGGCCTGTCTGTAAGCAAAGACTGGCCTGTCTCCCAAGATCTGTGAGAGTGATGGGTCATCCTTCAGGATAGGTTGTAGATCCTTGATGATGCGTTGGAGAGGTTTTAGTTGGGGGCTGAGGGGATGGCTAGTGGTGTTCTGTTATTTTCTTTGTTGGGCCTGTCCTGTAGTACGTAACTTCTGGGTACTCTTCTGGCTTTGTCAATCTGTTTCTTCACTTCAGCAGGTGGGTATTGTAGTTGTAAGAATGCTTGATAGAGATCTTGTAGGTGTTTGTCTCTGTTTGGGGGGTTGGAGCAAATGCGGTTGTATCGTAGAGCTTGGCTGTAGACAATGGATCATGTAGTGTGGTCTGGATGAAAGCTGGAGGCATGTAGGTGGGCATAGCGGTCGGTAGGTTTCCGGTATAGGATGGTGTTTATGTGACCATCACTTATTAGCACCATAATGTCCAGGAAGTGGATCTCTTGTGTGGACTGGTCCAGGCTGAGGTTGATGGTGGGATGGAAATTGTTGAAATCCTGGTGGAATTCCTCAAGGGCTTCTTTTCCATGGGTCCAGATGATGAAGATGTCATCAATGTAGCACAAGTAGAGTAGGGGCATTAGGGGATGAGAGCTGAGGAAGCATTGTTCTAAGTCAGCCATAAAAATGTTGGCATACTGTGTAACAAGCTATTCCTAATGAATACAGCCTGGCGAAATCCTTGGCCACACTCTCTAGGTGAGTGGTTTCTCTGTTCAGCAGCCATGCTGGCTTCCTCTGAATGTTTTTACCTGGCAGAGAGACAGCTACATGTCAGCTGTAATTCTATCCTCCCACTGAAGGCAAGCTATAGCTATGGATACAACAGGCCAAACCTTGATGCCATTCAAGTCCAGGGACGTTTTGCCATAGACTTCAGTGGGAGCAGCATTTAGCTCTACACATCCACACAGTAGTTTTGTCCTTTTTGTTGCTTGTATTAAGCAGTTCAGGATTGGGGCCATATTGAGCGAGGTGCTGTACAAACAGGCAGAAAGGGCCTGCCACAAAGAGCCTGCAGCATAATTCTGGTGTCATATTGCACTTTGTTACGGGGACAGGTACTCTGCAAGTACCTGGGCTAGTCAGATAGTTTATGATAAGCGCAAAGTGGATTGTGGGAACATCCCGGCTCCCTCATCCCAGAGTGACAGGTTGGCTCAGCTCACACTGTAAAACCTGAGATGGAGTTTTTGGGGAGGAGCTCTCTTTTTTGATCACTCCCAAGTCCTAGCCAGGAATCTGGACTTGACAGCCAGGTGCTGCTCATTAGTGGGATGTGTTTCCTTGTGGAAGGGGAGGAGGACTTCCCTTGTGTTGTGCTGTTGAAATTCACTTTGCCAGAGAATGTTCTAAATTGCCAGGTGCTTTAAATTGGTTCTTTAGCCTCTTTCAAGAATTTGAAGAGGAAGGGAAGAGCAGGGAGATATCTGGGCTGCGGGACGTGATTAATATCTATAGGCATATCTGTCGATGGGTGCTGTGCTATTGGAGGTGCTGTCTGTGGATCAAATATGCAAGTGAGGTGCAGAAGCCTTGTCATCATCAAGGATCTTATGGCACTTCTCAGAAGAGTAAGGAAGTTAGCCCCTGTGTCTTGCCCAAATTGCAGGTTAGATATTTATATTCTGCGTCCATACATTTCACTCCCAGTATTATTTGGATGGTCTTTTTCTTCATTTTCTGTCCTAAACTATGTAGTGTTACTTTGTGCCCTCAAACAGCGATTGTTTTCCACACAGAAGTGGCAGCATTTTGGAGGAGGGTAAAATGACCTTTATCTCCTTTATCTACTTCAGAGGGACATTTTTGAGTGTAAGTAGTTAATATTTGAAAAGTTCTTTAAGAGGAGAGGATAAAAAACCCTCTCGAATTATAAAGTGATATGGCATCTCTGTCTGACAGATTCCAAAGTTCTTCATAAATATTATATGTACATGAAAAGTTTCACCAGCTAGTGAGATGTAGCAGCTGTTTAGCAATGCACCGCAACACTATGCAAGAGTTTAAAACAATTATGGAAAAATGAGTACAACATGCAAATGTGATGCCATTCGATGAAACGGGAGCCTACCTATTGCCATTTAATAGACAAGTGGATTTATTGCTTAATAAGCACATTCAATTAAATATTAAATTCAGCCCACTCCACCAATAGTGAGTATAATAATGAGCATGAACTCTTGACATTGTTTTCACCTGAGTACACCCAGCTCTGGTAAACCAATTCCCCTCATGACAAAAACCAGTCTCTTCAGAAAACTCCAGAGACCAATGAGGAGCTATGCTCTCCCCAGGCCAGATGGTGATGGAAATCTACAGTAGGCAGTAGAAAAGCACTTAGGGAGACCTCTTCTGACACACCATGTGGGGGATACAAGGTAGTGTCTTCACAGGAAGCAGAAAAATACTTTGATCAACCAACTCCTCAGAGAGAGACTGTAAACAGACTCCTGATCTATAGGGCCTGACTTCAACTGGGGACTCAGGTGTCATGGTAAAGGATGCTGTATTAGACCTGAGATAGACAGAAACTTACAATAAATACGAACCAAGTATGGGGGAAAAATGCACATTTCTACTGCCCTTCCCTCCCTCTTTGTCATCTCTGTTGTTAATGGGTAACAATCCGTCTCCTCCACGGCTACAGAACAGGTTCACACTCAGTGAGCCAAACTCCTTAACAGGTTGGGTTTTGTTTGAGTTTGGTGCAGGTAGTCGTGGGGTAGTTCTTATTGTATTTCAGATGGATGTGCTGATGTTGAGACAACACACAAATCACTAGGAGAATGGACCTCAGGTTGTAGGTCTGTTGTCATGCTAGCTTTAGTTATTCCTATTCCAAATGCCACGAGAGGGGCTACCTAAAAAGGAAAAGCTGACGGGTAGTCCCAGTACATTCACTGCTGTCTACATATGTACCTTGGGCCAGATCCAGCCCAGATGTTAAGTGGATGCACTTCCCAATAAAATCAGTGGATTCCCAACAAGTGTGTCATGAAGCTGCTATGGCCAGAAGGGTCTATTATGACCATTTAGTCTGACCTGTATAACACAGGCCATAGAACTCATGAAGTAATTTCTGCATCGAGCCCATAACTTCTGTTTGACCTATAGTAGATCTTTTAGAAAGACATCCCATCTAGATTTAAAGACTTCAAGTGATGGAGAATCCATCATGCCCTAGGTAAGTTGTTCCAATGGTGAATTACCCTTAATGTTAAATTTCCCCTATTTCTTGCCTGAATTGGTCTAGCTTCAGCTTCTAGCCATTAGATCGCATTTATACCTTTGTCTTCTAGATCAAAGAGCTATCAATGTCTCACTATATCCAAAATCTATTACTTTTTTTAGTGGGGGATCACTTGTACTAATGTGTGGCATTTCCATTGCAGGCCTGGCGGAAATATGACACAGACCGCAGTGGGTATATAGAAGCCAATGAACTCAAGGTAGGGAATGACTGAAGAATGTCTTGGAGATATGACTTTAAAGGGCTGTGCTGTTGGTGGGAGCTATTCTAGGGTGGCGTTCTATACCATACCATAGCTCTCTTGAGAGTCGTTCACTGAGAAAAGCAGTATGTGTGCATGTTCGCAGCTCTTGTATATCTTATGATTACTCAGTCTATAAGAAGCTAGGCTTGATAGCTTACACTGTCCCTTTGCAGCTCCTCATCACTTCAGCCTGCATTGTACTTCACAGTATAGCGCCTACTCCTGCTGCCATTGAAGTCAAATGGGAAAACTGTTATTGACACTGGCAGAAGCAGAGCTGGGCTCTCAGGCAGATGGGAGACTCTTACTGAAGCTGCCTTACATTAGAATAGCTTGGGGAGATGAGCTGATAAAGATCAGAGGTCTGCAACTGTTCAGAAACAACTAGAAATAAAGCTCACCAAACACACCCAGGGTCAAATCCTGCCCAGTGACTTCTCTGCAACGCCACTGAATGCCAATGGGGTTGCACAAATGCAAGCAGTAGAATCTGCACTACGGACCCACTCCATGATGGCATTGCATTGTCTTAAGTGACCACTGTAAAGCAACCCCAAAGTTTCCATGGCAGTTTGGTGTAGTCTTTAAAGAGCCACTGCTGCTAAGTAGGCAACTGATTTCTGCTTTGCCCAGTGGGTGGTGGCCGATGGCAGGTTTCACTGTGTATTGGCTATATTACCCCACATTATAAGACTGTTTGCAGACTGCCTTTGTTAACATATTGATCTTAAAATTCCACTTACTGTGATCGACTGGCTTCTGCAGCACCAGTGGCCTCATTTCAAGAAAGCTTCATTCCCTTCTTAACTATGGGCTGTTCCTGTGAAGTGCTTAGCAGCTTCAGTTGCCATCAGCATCCAGGAGTGCTGAGGGCTCTCTGCTCCGTACAAAACTGAGCCTACTAACTCCAGCTGTTCCGCTGAAATGGCAGGTCGCTCTCACTGTATCTTAGGATATTAGAGGTGTACAATGCTGGAAGCTGCCCCTTACTCCTAAGTTTGCCTTATTCAATGGGTTGCTGAAGTGCTCCTTATCCCAAAAACCTTGTGAGAGACTGGGCACATAATTTGGGCTAGTCCTCTTGGCTGGGTGCCATTACCTTTCAGAGGGTGAAGAGCCAGAACCAGATAATGCCAGCAGGACATTTTGAGTCAGCTCCTCGGCTGGCGTAAACCAGCATGGCTGCACAGGAGTCCATTAGAGCTGTGTTGCAATTTACACGACCTTTGGGTTGGGGTATTTCTCAAGGCACATAGAATGAAGCGGGGATCAGGCAATTCCCATTGTGGAAGGGAATTTAGAGCTCTTTGAAGGAAGTTCCTTTGGGGGTGATTCAGAGTGAGAAATGCCTAATCTCCTGAGTGATGCTGTGAGAAAGAAATGCTCACTGTGGATTACACCAACAAACCTAAAGACAAATTCCACCCCGTGGAAGTGGGTCCAGCCCCATTGATGTCCATGTATACTGGGGCTAAATCTGGCCCCAAGAGGCACGAGGAGACACTACTTCCTATGGAGTATGTAAGGACTAGGCACTCTACTGTAGGCACTCATTGCCAGGTTTACTCCTAGAGGAATTTGTGCCAAGCACTGTGCTGCTTTGAGACTGGCAAAGTGATGGGGGTGCCAAGGTACTAGCCAGTGACCACTGCATCCCCTGGAAGTTCCCACACTAACGTTTTCAGACATGATCTTGCGTTGTGGCTATAGCCCTTGACTGGACAGGTCTGACACGTCTCTTTGCAACCCATCAGTGCCATTCCTAGACTGCCCAGCAGTGGACATGCCTTTTTTCCCAGTGAAGAAAAACAAAGGGTGTGTTTTTACTACAGCAACGCGGGTGGAGTTCTGCCTTGGTAAGCCAGGGCTTGCAACTGTGACAAATCTTACATGGTCCTCTCCACTCGCAGGGATTCCTGTCAGACCTGTTAAAGAAAGCGAACAAGCCCTACAGTGAGCCAAAGCTGCAAGAATATACACAGACCATAGTAAGTGACCCCAATCCCGGGGGAAGGGGTCCTGCTGCTGCCTCCCCTATGGCGGCTGACACAGCTCCCTCCATTCAGAGCCCATTCTGCTTCCTGAGGAAGCAGGTGCAGCAGAGGTGCAGCCAGCTCAAAGAAGTTGTGAGGATGAGGAGTCAGTCTGCGGGAGCCCAGCTGCCGGAAGAGGGACACCAGCAGAAGGGTGAAAAGCTTAGTGGTGAGATTAGGGAACACAGCTCCTCTTCCCACTGCTAAAGTCAGAGATGCTCCCCCATCCTCCCCCTGGTTTGGGCAAACAGCTTCCCCCCCCCCCCCCCCACACACACACCTCCTCCTCTTCAGCTGGTGCAGTGAGAGCTTCCCCAGCCTGTGTCCACTCCTTTACCCAACGTGGGGAATGTGTCCCTCACACTCTCCTCCCTCCACACCAGTGACGGAGCCCTGTGCTGCAGTGCAACTCCTGGCCTTACTAGGTACTATCTATTACAGGTGTTGTGGTAACACCAAGCAGCCTGCTCAGGCCCCCATTGGGCTTTGCGCTGGACACACATGTCACGAAAAGCCAATTCCTGCCCCAAAGAATTTATGGCGACCGTAGCAGAGAAGGCCGGCTCCTGTAGCAATGGGATGAATGATATCTTCTGCTTGGGCTGGGGCAATTCTATTTCTGTCTCAGGACTCAGAGACTCCCCAAGGTCACTAGCCCTTGTCACCGCTACCATCTTCCAGCCAAAAGAGTGGATGTGATTCCCAGGGCATGTCAGAAGTGCTGCTCTATCTAACAGCAATGGTAGGCCCTCAGAGGACGGGTGCAGTCGTTCTGCAGCACTCCCTGCCCTGACTCCCCCAGGCAGAAGGAAATCTGGATCAGAAACTCTGCTGTAGAAAGAAAAGGAGAACTTGTGGCAGTCTCTAAGGTGCCACAAGTTCTCCTTTTCTTTTTGCGAATACAGACTAACACGGCTGCTACTCTGAAATCTGCTGTAGAAGCGTGAGCAGCACACCCTTGGGCTGGGTCCTTCACTCATAGGAAAGGGCAGGCTGGGGCCAGTGCAAAGGGTTCCGGTGCTAGCCTGTGTCTAACTGCAGAATGGTTGGCAGCAGGGCAGGCTTCCCCCACTGCCCCCATGGGTCCACTCTTAGCACGAAAGGGGAATTCAGTATCTAGGCCCCCAGCAATTCCTTGGCCTCTCTGCTGAGATTGCCAACAGAATCTGGCTAGTGGCATGTGATGTGGAAAGTGGGGTGAGACTGTCCTAACAAAGCGTGCACTAGGCTGGAAGTGTGGAGACTGGGGTCCTAGTCCCAGCTCTGGCACTTACCTGCTAGGTGACCTTGGGCAAGTCCCTTCCCCTCGTGCCCCAGTTTCACTGTCTGTATAATGGGGATAATGATAGTGGCCTCCTGTTTAAATTGCTTTGAGATCTACTGATTAAAAGTGCTATGTGAGAGCTTGGTATTGTTAAACCTCTCACAGGTTTTACTAAGTGTAAAATGCAGACACACACATAACAGGCCCAATCTATCCCTGGGGATTGCCCATTGAAGTTACAATAGGGAACAGTTTGGCTCAACCTTTTCTCCCTACAGTTCACTTAGCTATAAAATCAAGCTTATCCGGCTGATGAGAGCTTTCTCCCTAACACATCCTGAACCAGGCCTGCCCTCCTCCTAGGGTTGCCAACTTTCTAACTACTGAAATCTGGGCACCCAGCCTCACCCTCTGCCCTTTCCCCCCCAGACCCCACCCCAGGCCTGCCTCTTTCCCAGGCCCTGCCTCCTGCTCACTCCCCCCCCCGCACCCCATTGCTCACTCCCCCTTGTCCTGGGACTCACCTACCACCTGCAGAGCTGGCCTGGGAGGAGCTGATGCGGTGCCTGCCTGCCCGCCCAACTGGGGCATGGAGGGGCTGAGGGAGGTCAGTCCCTGGAGCAAGAGGCCAGGATGGGAAAATCAGGGCAGAGCAGGGCGGGGCGGGTGGGGGCTGACAGGATTCCCACACACACCCCAATCTGTCTGCTGGAGATGGCCAAGAGCCAGCCAGCCACTTCTCTCTGCGAGCAGAGAGCAGCTCCTCCAGGCTCCAGCAGCTGTGCTTCCTGCCCTGTATTGGCAGAGTCCTGTTACAGCAGGATTCCCTTTTTGACTGAACTTTCTGGTCAAAAACCGGACATCTGGCAACCCTACCTCCTCCATGACTGAATTAAACAGGCCCCATTTCCCAACCCCCAGTAGAAAGCTGGCATTGTGGCAGCTGACCCCCTGCTTTGCCAAAGGCTTAGCTGCAATCCCAATTGGGGCTGTTGGTGGAGGGAAGAACCGGTCACTAACAGACTGCTGGTTTGTGTCCCATCAGCTGCGGATGTTCGATATGAATGGGGACGGGAAGCTGGGCCTGTCGGAGATGTCCCGGTAAGGGTCCTCTTGCACTGCTTGCTACTTGGGCTTCTTAGTCTTGCCCCTGCAAGAGCCAAAGAAAACTATAGACCCTCCCCCCAGTCAAACCCATCTTTCCCCCTGCTGAATTACAGCTCCATCTGCATACAGCCAGGCATCCTCTGAACTTGTTCTACAAGCCACTCCAGTCCTGCCTCAAAGCCATTCCAAACAAAGGGCTTCAGACCTTACTGCTATTAAAGTCCAGGAGCCTGACTTCCTTCTCATTTGCACCAATGGAGCTCCATGGAGTTACTTCTCATTCACACTAGTGCCAGAGAGGAATCAGCACCAGGAATGGAAGAGACTACTATGGCTTGTCCAGCTGCAGAAAAAGCATTCCATGAGGCCTAATGACCTCTGAAAAACAAACAACATTAATTTCCAGGCCTGGGCAGTGGGGAGCAATCACCAATAGCTCCAGCCTGGCACACTGTAGGACAAAAACTGCTTCCTGCCCAATTCTGTCAATACACCTCAATCCCAACCTGTAGCACCCGTTGCTATTCCACTTCTGGCCCGACTCGCCTAATCATGCCAAATCAGGTTGACATCCACTGGAGTCTGGGCTGTGACCATCCTATCATTCTCAACAGCTTTTAAACCTCGGTCTCCCTGAGTTGAAGACCATGCCCTTCCTGAGAGGGCTGAGTGGCAAATAGAGAGGCCTCCATTTTAGAAGCCGGTTGGTGCAGGCTGTAGGCCCATCTTTACAGGGCTCCACTAACTAGCTTGAGTACAGTACATCCACAGAAGAGCAGGCAAGGCCGATCTCTCCAGGGCAGCATCTGTGCAGAGCTCTGAGGATGATACACCCCCTGGCCACATGTGCCGGGTGAGTGTCTCCTCTCAGCTTCCTATTTACCCTTTCACAATCTCTCTGCAGACTCTTACCTGTGCAGGAGAACTTCCTACTTAAATTTCAGGTAAAACAAATTGTTCTTCCTTTTCCCATGTGATTGTATTTCCTCGCATCCTTCCCTGTGTGCGTGGCTCATTTCTTTATTCTTTCTGTCATTGTCCAGGGAATGAAACTAGCCACCGAGGAATTCAATGCTATCTTTGCATTTTATGACAAGGTAAGAGGCTTGTGTGGATGGGGTGGGGAAGAAGGGGAAGCACAAGGGGATTTGAAATCCTATGAGCTTGGTCCAGGAATAACTCTTCCTAGCACTTTATTTCCCCTATTCTCTCTAGCCTGCTGCAACTGAGAAAGGCATTTTGGCATTCTCTCCCATTCACCATCATAAAACCAGCACAGAATAAAAGATCCTCTAGCCAGAGTCTCTGCTGGTGTAAATCTGCAGGGCTCCCTTAAGTTGCAGCATAATTATGCCAACTGAGGCTAGCTGGGGCTCTAGCCCTCAGCACATAGACAACTGCTCTGCTCACGGAGGGGCTGTGGAGGAGACTCTTGTTCCAATGTGAGTAGGGTAGTTCTGCCTGTAGAAGACAGAAGAGCACATTTTAAAGAGTCTATGAATCCTGGGATCTGCTGCCCATCTGAACACAGGGGATTTGTGGATTTAGAGACAGAATAATAATGGAGAATGAAATCCTGCTTTTTTGGACCACTGCTGCTGCTGGCCGTTGTAGTGAGTAGAGCTGGCACCAGCCTGTATATTCTCCTGTCACTTATACCAGTGTAACACCGTTGATTTCAACAGAGTCATGCCCAGGGGCTCTGGACCAGGCCATATACTCAAAGCCTTTCTGGTGCTAGCAATGGGCTTTGACTCAGGGTCTTACCACAATGAGAGTGGCAATGTTTGCAATGGCTGCATCATCACATTATGAACACAATCAAAAGTGAAACCAATTCCCCACTGCCGCCCTCTGGACTAAGGAGAGTGCTGCTCCCAGCTGTGTCAGGTTTCCTGTAGCTTACAGGCCCCCAAACCTGTGAGTGATCCAGGGGAATGACAGGTCTGAGCTGTTCCCCAGTAATTGACAACAAGGCCACCACGGCCCTAGGGAGCAGAGGCAGGGAGATGATTGCAGGGCCCTGCAGGTTGGATGAAGTGTGTCCTAATGTGTGTGCATTCTCCTGCTCACCAGGATGGGAGCGGCTTCATTGATGAGAACGAGCTGGATGCCCTTTTGAAAGACCTCTATGAGAAGAACAAGAAGGTGAGCTGACAAGGAACAAATGGAGACAAACTAAGGGCTGCTCCTGTTAAAGTCAGTGGGCAAATCCACTAGAGCAGCTTTGATCCCTAGGTCTTTAATAGCAGCTGTTGTGTCCTCCATGACTAGTCTTTGTCTTATGTGCGGATGAAGTGCAGGGCAGTGCCTTAGACACGGATCAGTGCATCACAGCGTCATCCTTTATGCCAGCAGCAAGCATGGGGAAATCCTCTTGGGGCCAGCTGCAGACCCATGTGGTGCACAGAAGGTACACTGGAATATCTGGCCCAAAGGTTGCCATGCTGGAGACCTAGCTGGACCTATCATTTAGGGTTCAATCCTGCAGGGTGCAGAAGGTAGGCCAGAGTGCTAGTGCTGGGCATCTGGGGTTTGCATAGTACCTGATCAGCACTGATCAGGTGGGTATGGGGAGGGATAGCTCAGTGGTTTGAGCATTGGCCTGCTAAACCCAGGGTTGTGAGTTCAATCCTTGAGGGAGCCATTTAGGGATCTGGGCAAAAATTGGGGACTGGTCCTGCTTTGAGCAGGGGGTTGGACTAGATGACCTCCAGAGGTCCTTCCAATCCTGATATTCTGTGATAAGCCTGCACAGTGCTCAGCAATGTCTGCCTTGAGGAATGTAGGAGCAGTGGAGGTCAGGCGCTTGAATCACTGTTGCCCTGCACTTGCTTGGTCCTGTGCAAGGTGCTGCTAAATCAGAGTGGCACAAGGAAGTTGCTACTTCCAGTAAGCAGGTTGATTATTAAGCAGCTCAGACTGGTTTTAGATCCACAGATTCCAGGTTCAATCCCTGCAAATGACCCAGCCAAGGAGCCATTGCACTGAGCAGTGGTGAATATGGCCCATTGCCAAGTCAGGACATGGGTGCTTACTTGCAAGCCACTCACTGCACAAAGTTTGCCTCTGTGCAGAGGCCTGTGCTCCACTGAAGTCCCACATCTGCTGTCTTCTGAAGAGTTCGGTTCTTCTGACTCTCTGTGCAGGGGTGAGGGTCATTCTAGCCAACCAGTTATTGCCAGAGTACAACCAGCTGCTCCACCTGTTTTGCAGAGTCCAAGAAGTACTTAAGGAAAAAGAGTACAAAGTGAACTACAGCAAGTTTGTAGGACAAATGCAGAGACTGGGCCTGATTTACCCATTTTACTCTGCTTTACGCTGGGGAAACTGCCCTGCTCTCAGTGGTGTTGCAGCAGCCTACCACAGTGGAGTTAGAGTCTGTGGGCCTGGCCCCCACTCAGTAATAAAGCAGCTCACCTCTTGCTTTCAGACACTGCTGCTGTCCCTTTCCCCTTGCTGGCTGAGTCACATTAGCCTTCCACCCAAGGGTCTCCTATGAGGGGTTCTGCTCCCTCCTTCTCAAGGTCTCCCCACTTTCAAGCTTCCTTCCACCTTCAAGATCCAACTCTCCTCTTTTTTCCCCCTGCACTAGGGGGAACTGCCATAAGTAACCTTTATACTGCCTCTCTTCCCAGCATGCTTTGCTACCAGTCTACAATGCCCATGCTCTCTGCGACTTACAATCCCCCAAATCCTTCTGCTCTGGAAGTAGGGTAGCCAGGTGCCCAGTTTTCAACCAGAAAGGCCAGTTGAAAAAGGGGACCAGTGTCCAGTCAGATCTACTGGCTGGTACCCAAAGTCTGGTTGCTGTGGATGAGGGAGGTGCCAGGTCTTCACCCACTCCAGCCCCCCCATACTCAGCCGTGGCTGCCTCCTACCTATGTCGGGCAGCTGCAGTGCCCAGCTCCGGCTCCACGGGCGAGTCCCCCCTGATTCAGGTAAGAGGGGTGGGAGAGGAAAAGCAATGAGTGACTGGGGGGTGGGCGGCAGGGAAGGTTCTGGCACTCCTGGTGGAGTGTCCAATTTTTAAATATTACCAAGTTGGCAACCTTATCTGGGAGGTCCTTGAATTCCACTTCAAAGGCCAGCTCATCCCATGACACACCATTGAAATCTAGTCCTGTGTGTGCAGCCATTCTATATCATGTTCCTTTCTGTTCCCGTCTGCCAGGAAATGAACATCCAGCAGCTCACCAACTACAGAAAGAGCATCATGAACCTCTCCGATGGGGGGAAGCTATACCGCACGGAACTGGAAATTGTACTCTGCAACGAGCCCCCCATGTAAAGAGGTGCCAGCCCCACTCCTCCAAAACCTCCCCCACCCTGCCACCTTCTACAAAGATGACTAGAGAGGGCAAGTGTGAGCGGACGAGGAGGGAGAGCAACTGGATGGGTCTCTGACCAATAAACTCCAAACCCCCCAAGCTAGACTTGCTGATCTGCTTGTGACCCGGGTCACAGAAGCTTTGCCAACAGTAGTGAGAGGGGCAGTGATGCATGACCTCATCCACCAGTGGCTCTGTGATTTAGGCTAAGTGTTCAGTAGGGTGATAGTTCAGTTCTCTTCCTGGGTACAGCCGGTGTCTCTTGCATTGGCGTAGTTTGTTTCCTGTACATACCTGAATCTGGAGTGAATAATTTTTCTTTGTTTGTTTTTTGTTCTTTTCGAGTTCTGTCTTATTGTTTACCAAAGAACAGTTTACAAATAAACTTAGTACTGCTATCGGGGCTGATAGGCTGCGCTTGGATCTCTTTTCTCTGGGACGATGAAGGCCACATCTGCAAGCAAATAAGCACTAGGTTTTTCAAAAGAGCTCAGCTCCCAACTTGGAAAAATCCGACTGGTGCTTAAGTGCTCAGCATGCTGGGTGCTGCACTCAGTTGAAAATCTCTCCTCAAGAGTCACAGGAATAGAAGGAGCTGGGTTCTGAATAGAACTGTTTGGAAAGTGGTGGAGATTGGGGAGGGGTGCCACATAACATTGAGAGGTTTTGGGAGGGGGAAAGAGGTGGGGTGTTTGCAAAAAAACCCCAAAACTGATGTTGTGGTGCATAGTGGGAGTTGTAGTTCAGAAGCCTTGTGATCCCATTCTCATTTATAGGCGGGGCTCCCTGGTCAGACTACCTCTCCCATGATGCATCACCATCTCCTTTCTTGGTGAAGATAGGTGGTACATCATGGCAGCTGATAGATTTGGTGCATCATGGGAAATGTAGTCTGACCAGAGAGGCCAGCCCACAGAAGAGAACAGAAGCATGAGACTCTGAAACTACAACTCCCATGAGGCACCATGGCAGCAATTCTGAATTGAAATATTTCAGTATCTGGGTATTCAGTTTTTTCAATGGCGTGGGTGGGGAGGGTAAGAATTAATTTCCCTGTGGAAAGCAGATACTTTTTGTTTAAAAAAAAAATCATTTAGTCAAAAACCTAATCTTCCCTCAAAACCGTCTCAGTGCAAAAAAAATGTCACTGGCCGTAGTGCTGAGCCCTTGAAATTCCAGACCTGAGCTCTTCTGAAAATCTGACTCCATAGGGGGATATTTTGTTATTTTTTGCCATCTGATTTTCAGATTCGTGATCAGGTTTGAAAGCTGGTCAGTGTTTCTGTGGTCCTGCAGCAACCATAGGGCTGGCTTATCCCACTGCCAGTGTCTTAAAACTCGGGTTCTAGTTTGAAAAGAAGCTATGCAAGAATGATTTCTTAATCAGATTTTCTCCTTGTCATCACTTATACTTGTCTGAGGGGGGCATAATACCAAGAGGCAAATTATCTGCTGATATAACTCCACTGAGGTCAGTGGTAATATGCCTACAGAGAATTTAGCCCAACAACCATTATTTGGTAGCATCACACTCACTTAGCACAGGTATACGAGAGAACACAAGGAGCAAGGCAAGGGAGAACTGGAGCCTGAGTGGTTTTCTCTCCAGCACATCTGCTTGAGTTAGTGGATAAAAATAAGCTCTCATCTTGTTCCTGCTGCTAGCCCTGGCATGTCAACACACTGCAGAGAGTGAGCTGCATGGTCTATTCTCCCATGTGCACCATCAATAGAACTGTTCTAAGTTCTAATCACTGACACCTGTGCAAACCAAGGGATGGCAGGGTGATTGTATAAATGTAACTGAGGACCTGATCTGAAGATAACAGGGTTGCAGACATATTAGGAGGTTTAATTTGCCCTTAGGAACATTTTTACTGGTGATGATGCATGAGAAAGAAAGATCCCACCTTGATTCTCTTTGCTTAGTGAGCTGACAGCAAGGCTATGTCTACACTAGCACTTACTGCAGTATAACTTATGTCATTCAGGGGTGTGAAAAAGGAACATAAGCTACACCAACCTAAGCGCTGGGGTAGAAGCACTATGCTAGCAGGAGAGCTTCTCCTGCTGACATAGCTACCACCACTCACAGGGCTGAAGTAGTGAAGCGGACGAGAGAGGTCCCTCCTATCAGCTTAGAGCGATTACGTTATCTTACAACAGTGAAGCTGCATCACTGCAGCTCCGCCACTGTAAACTCTCTAGTGTAGCCATAGCCGAGAAACAACATCCTTCAATTTGTAATCCAAGTATACTTGCCACGATGTCATTGAGAAGCTACAGGAAGGTCTACACTTGAAACTCTGCTGGAATTGTAATGTCTCATCGTAATGCGAGGTGTTTTAATAATAATCAATAAAAGCCAGAGCGTAGATGCAGTTATACCAGGGGGAAAAGGCCTTAGCTGGGGTAGCTGGTGTCATTCAGAGAGCAGATATAAGCTGTACTTGCAAAGAAACTTTTGCTAGTATTAGCTGCATCTATGCTAGGAGGGTTTGCTCGTGTAGTTATATCAGCAACCCTTCCTAGTGTAAGAAGGCCTAAGTATGGAACCCCACAATGCCAGATTACAAAATTGCTTTCAGAGCAGAGCAGAGATGCACTTGAATGCCAATAAGAGGAAATATTTTATACACAACGTAGTAATTTATGGAACTTGTTATTGTAGGACACTGAAATAAATAAATTAGTGCAATTCTAAGAGTGATATTACCATAGATGAAATGCAAAAAAAAAAAAAAAAAAACCAACAAAAAATAACACAAACTAAGTTAATGCCCTACTAAAGTTCCCATTTAAAATGACAAAATCAAGAGCTACAAAATAAGTTAATTGCAAGTTACCTTACAAAGGCTTCCACGAGTGAGCAGTGTCAGAGGCACAGTCCCAGTCTAGACAGACCCGTGACCTCTGGTCTCTTCCAGCATGGCAGGTCATATGTTTGAACAGCTTCTATTGCATTTCGCCAGGGATGTACCAGGTACAAGGGACCAGAATGATGCACCAGCTCCGGCCCACTATATTTCAACAAAATTCATTTTATATGTTATTCCAGCAACGTTCTGAAATTTGGGGAAAAACCAGGAAAGAGGACAAAAATCTTTGCCATTATTCCTATTTTTTTGGACTAGCTTGATCAAATATTGAGTGGAAGGGAAATTTTCTTAAAAAAATGTGTATTCCTCTCCACTTTGTTTTCCAGTCAATGCCAAAAAAAGTTATTAATTAAATATGACCTTGTCATGGGACACACTCACCACTAGGGCACCTTCTCCTGGCTGTTCTGGGGATTAGCACCTTCCAGCTTCTGCTGTTTATTTGTGCACCCTGCTGCCTCTTTCTCTCTGCAACTCAGCACACCCTCTCTTCTTGGCTTGGCCCTCTAGCCAGATTACTATAGTCCTCCCCTCTCAGAGTAACAAAGTCCTATTGGACAATAGTCCCAGGCACTCTTCTGTTCTACTCCTTGGTCAGTGCCACTTCTCCCAGATGCTGGTGATGGAACCTAGGCTCATTCTCTACTCTGGGTTCCAGTCCAGTCCAGAGACCCTATGTCTAGCAACTGTGAGCTGCCTTCTCCCAGACCCAGTTGCGCTTTCCCTGGACCCTTCCTCCATCTTTTTTTTTTTTTCTTTTTTTCTCTTATCCCCTTTCTGCTGGGAACTTCCTGGCTTTATGTCAGAGCCCCCCCCCCCATTCCTTCTCAGCTGGGCTCCATCATCAATCAGCCTCTCAAGCCCTGGCTCTCCCTCAGGTGCAGCCCTTCAGGTTAATTAGTTTAATTTAACCTGTTCTGCCTTGTGTGGGGTAAACCCCCCATCACAGGCCTCAAATACAAAATCTTTAAAAAGGATAAACATCAATAACCAGCATAAACCAGCATGTGCCAGGGGATAAGACGATCACTCCATTCCAGGGGTAGGTAAAAACTCCCCTCCCCTCCCCTCCCCCCCCGAGGTATATTACAGCCAATGCTCTGTGAGCTCTTAGGCAAGGTGCACCATGAACCTAAACTCTGCAGCTAGTTTCCTGCATTCTGGGATGGCAGATTGGGATGGTGTCATTTACTCTAAAAATTGGATGTTTATGGTGAAACAGCTGGTGCTCTGTGCTATTCAAATACTGCCCTAATCCACCCCAGAGGTGGCTGCATTTCAGTGATTGGGGGAAATGATTCTATCTTTTAAATGAATTCTCTGTGGGTGTAGGTGCATCGCTCCACTGATCTCAGTGGAGTTTTACCCATTTACACCAGGAGAGAATGTGGCCACAAATACATTGGGACCCTCCTGGATCAAAGATGCTATTGAAATGAGATCATCATTAGACTTGAATCCCACCTGCTGACATGACTGGGCATTGTACAGGCAACAAACCACTTTATCCCACAGCTTTTTACCTTGCCTCCGTGCTAGAGATTTTGCACATGGCCAGGGGCTTTGTGAAATATCCTTCTTGACAACTCTCCTCCCACTCCCATCGGCTCCTCCTACATCCCCATGAGTGTCTAGGATGGATCATAGTATCCATCTCTTAACACCCAATGCTGACAAAATTGCCCTGTGTCCTGCATAATGGTGCCAACTGGAGTGACTCACTGGAGTGGATCAACATTACTTGTTAAGTACCCACAGCGTGTTCGGCACTTCAGAAGGCAAAGGGGAGGGTAGCCCTGGCTACAGAGAACTTACAGTCTAGGGGCTAGAAGTACATGGAAATTGTCCTCCTGCATTAGACACTGCACAGCTGGGACTGCAGAGGCAGCAGCTTATCTTTACTGTTCCATCTCTCCCCATATTGGGTATGTCTACACTGCAAAACAAATACCTGCAGCAGCAAGTCCCAGGGCCCAGGTCTACAGATTCAGGTTTGCAGGGCTCATGCTACAGTGCTGGAGTCCAGACTCTGAAAACTACCCCCTCCCCAGCTTCGAAGCCTGAGCTCCAGCCTGAGCAGGAACCACTACATGGCTATTTTTAGGGCCATAAAGCAATCCCAAGTCGGTAGACCCAAGTTTATACTCGCTGACGTGGAGTTTTTTTGCTCTGTAGATGAACCCACAGCGACTACATCCAAAGCAAACTGGCACTGTTTCTATACTAGTCCCCAGTAACATCCTGGGAATAACTCCTTAGACTTTTGTCCAGGATTTTGGGATAATGAAAGGAGAGCTCTTCCCTGAAGGACTGAGTCCAGGTTTTACACCGAATCAGTTTTGTGTGGCCGCAGTGCTGCAGATGCTTAGGCTCATGCTTCAGTGTTTGCAGGACCAGGGCCTTAGTCAGTACCATGTGACTTCCCCTGCAGAGCCAAGTGATCAATAAAACTCAGAATCATGGGTTTCACTGGCTGATTTAACTGACTCTTCAGTAACGAGAGACATAGCATCCCCTAAGAGCACTTGCCCACAATCTGGAAAGCACCACAAAGAGAGATGGGGCAATTTAGGCCCACCCTTTCCAGACAGATAGGTGCAGGGGCATGTGCAGGAATTTAAATGTTACTGTGTTTGGAGGGGCACCAGCTGTGCCCCTGCCACCCTGTGCCCCCCTTAGTGCATGCCCTGGCTAGGTGAGTCCTTTGAACCTGAGGATTGGTAACTGGAATTTCTTCCATGTACATTTAGTCATCAGAAAAAGTTGCCCGCAGTAGGCTGAGAGAGAACATCTGTCACCCTCCTAACCCTGCGGAGGGTGCAAGCTCCAACAGCTGGAAATTGACACTAGACAAATTCAGACTGAAAATAAAGGTGTACATGTTAACAGTGAGGGTACTTAAGCACTGGAACAATTTACCAGGGGTGGATTCTCCATCACAGGCAATGTTTAAATCAAGATTGGGTGTTTTCTGAAAGATCTGCTCTGATTCAAACCAGAATCAATACAGGGAAGGTCTCTAGCCTGTGTTATACAGGAGGTCACAGTGGTCCCTTCTGGACTTGGAATCTTTGAATGGCCTGAGATGTAAAGATGAGCAGCAGCAGGTGACACAGCTGCAATGGGAGCAGAGAGAGCAGCTTTCTGGCACTGTAAGAGGCTGGTATGTTTCCCTATGTCTGGGGTCTTGACAAACCTAATGGCAAAACATGCCCATTCCATGCCAAGGACTGGGAGCAATGTGGTCCCTGTTGTGTATACATGGCCACCTGCAGTGGTAGAAACTACCGACACTTCCTGAATTCCACTCATGTAAACAGTATGTAGAAGAGCGTGACTCACCAGCCAGCCCGCCGCCCCCTCATGGCCATATATGGCATAGCAAGCTTCTCCTCTGGCACCAGCCTCTCTCCAGACTTGCAGCGGTCTGCTTCTTTTCATGGCTTGGTCCTCCACCCAGATCACATTCAGCCCTGTCCCTTTGGGATAGCAGACAGATTCCCCCCACCCCCCAAACACACACATATTAATCCAATGACTTTATGCCAGGGCTTCAGCCAAGCGCTGGGCCCAGTAGTCCTTATACTCCTTGTCTCAGGGGACTCCATCACACCAGCTGCCCAGTGCCTGGGAAGGAAACCTAGGCCCTCCCTCTGTTCTAGATTGCAGGCCAGGGACCCTATATAAGCAGCTAATCTCTGCTTCCTCAGACTCCTCACTGCCTCTCTGGCCCACCTCCTCCCTCAGCCTGTCTCTAGGTCCTTTTTCCCAGGCCCTCCTTGGCTCACTCCTGCACTGGCTTTTTTCCCCTTTCTAGGGGAAATTCTGGCTCATTCTGAGCAATGGAGAACAGCTCCTGTCTGCCTCTCCCAAGTCTGTGTGTCCATGTCGCTTTCCTCTGGAAACCCAACCTCCAGGCTACCTCCCTGCCTTTCTGTCAAGGCTCCCTCCGCCCCTGTAACTTCTGCATGTCTCTCCTGTCCTTTGCCAGAATGCTTGTCTCAGGAGCAGCTCCCAAAGGCTATGCTCCCCCAAGCCTGTCCTCTGTGGCCCTGAGGGGCTTCCTTTATTAGTCACCCACCTCCTCACCTAGGACTGCCAACTTTCTACTCGCACAAAACCGAACACCCTTGCCCCATCCTCCCGAGTCCTGCCCTGCCCCTTCTCTGAGGCCCTGTCCCTCAGCTCACTCCCTCTGTTGCTTGCTCTCCCCACCCTCTCTCATTCGCTTATTTTCACCAGGCTGAGGCAATGAGTTGGGATGCAGGAGCGGGTGAGGGCTCCATCTGGTCAAAAAAACAGACACCTGGCAACCCTATCCTCAGCTGGGATTCATCCTTCATTTAGACACCCAGCTCCCCCCAGCTGGACCTAATCCAGAATTGGTTCTGACACATCCGGGAGGTGCAACCAAGAGTGCTAATTGCTAACACTTTCTCTGCCAGTATGGGGGATTAAACCCCATCACACAACAGGGTCAAAGATGCTAACCTGATCCTGTAACTGTCCAGCATTAAACACTTTTAAAGAAGGTTTGGGCTTTGGTTTACAGAGACTTACCTTGTTTAGTTACCATGGCAAACATCATTAAAATCTTTAACCTTTTCTTAATACTACAGAAGAGAAGGGAAAACAGTTAAAGCATTTGCAGTGGCAAGTATTAAATCAAATGAAAGTCTTAACAATATCCCTTGTTCCCTTTCCTTTTAGCTGTAGAGAGTCTCTAAAGGGGGGGGAAAACAACAAAAAATAAAAACACCACACTTTTTTTGAGCCATAGATTACCATGGACTCTTCTGGCCTTGCAATCATCTAGTCTGACATCATGTTTAACACAGGCCACACGACTTACCCTAAATCATTATTAGAGCAGAGCTTTTAGAAAAACAGCCAATATTGATGTAAAAATTTCCAGTGATAGACAATCCACCACAATCCCCGGTAAATTGTTCCAATGGTTAATTACCCTCAGTTAGAAATTTACACCTTATTCCCAATCTGAATTTGTATTGCTTCAATTTTCAGCCACTGGATCATGTTAGACCTTTTGTCTGCAGAGCCCATTATCAAACATGTATTCCCTGTGTAGATACTTATGATCTGTGATCAAGTCACCCTCAACCTTCTCTTTGTTAAACTAAATAGATAGAGCTCCTTCAGTCTATCACAATAAGGCAGGTTTTCTTTTTTGTGATTTTTTAAAATTAATTTTCATAAAGAAACAAACAGAAATGCCAAACAATAGGAACGCCTTACTTCTTGTACATGTCACCAAATGCTGCTCATTTCACAGCCTAGCCAATGAAATTCTGTAATTATGCAACTTTACAAACTTGTCAAAGCTGCAAGACCAGACAATACAAAAATCAGACCAGAGTTCAGACACATCCTGTTAGGGAGGGGGACAATTAAAGAAAAAGACAAAATAAAGTAGGCAAAAAGGGAAGAGGTGACTGGGGGATAGAAGAGTCCAGTTTTGGGCCCCACGCTACAAGAAGCATGTGGAAAAATTGGAAAGAGTCCCGCAGAGGGCAACAAAAATGGTTAGGGGGCTGGGTCACATGATTTATGAGGAGAGGCTGAGGAAACTGGGATTGTTTAATCTGCGGAAGAAAAGAATGAGGGGGGATTTAATAGCTGCTTTCAACTACCTGAAAGGGGGTTCCAAAGAGGATGGATCTAGACTGTTCTCAGTGGTAGCAGATGACAGAATGAGGAGTAATGGTCTCAAGTTGCAGTGTGGGAGGTTTAGGTTGGATATTAGAAAAACCTTTTTCACTAGGAGGGTGGTGAAGCACTGGAATGGGTTACTTAGGGAGGTGATGGAATCTCCTTCCTTTGAGGTTTTTAAGGTCAGGCTTGACAAAGCCCTGGCTGGGATGATTTAGTTGGGGATTGGTCCTGCTTTGAGCGGGGGTTGGACTAGATGACCTCCTGAGGTTCCTTCCAACCCTGATATTCTATGATTCTATGATTCTATGTGGAATGGAAATCTGACATTATTTGCGCTGTCTCCACATATTTTATCCAATTCTATCAACAAACTGGGTCCAAATTTCTTTGAATTCATATAATTGCCCTCTACATGGATAATTGTTGCTAATTCAGACAGATCCCCAAACTATTGATCTGTAACCCTTCTGGCAAGTGGAGCCAGCAGCAACAAGGGCCAGGTTCAGTATCTAGAGGTTCCTTTACAACAATACAACACAAAACTGGCTCGAGCCCCCACCCAGCAACCTGGGACAATTACACACCACCCCCTGGGTGTCTCTAAGAGGCTATACTTCCCCTCTTGTAAGAGCAGAGTCTGAGTGTAGCAAAAAATTTTAATAAGAGGAGGGAAGTAACTCAGGATTAACTTGGGAAAATACCGCAATTAGGGTTCATAAAAATAAACCATGAGCAAAAGATCCACCCCCAAGTAAGTTGGGCAGTGTCCTTTTCCCCTCAAGTTCTTACGTCCAGCCACCCAAAAGTCCCTTTAATGTGCCCATTCTTTCTCTGTACCCCATTCACAGTTGCTGTCCTTGGCCAGTGCAGCCCCAGAGTTCAGAGGCTCGTTCAGAGGCTCATCCAGAGAGTTCACCTCCCACCCTAGGTGGAAGGGGTTTAGGAGGCACCTTGCACTCTCTACTGCTTGGTCACTCATTCATCACCCCAACGGCCTATTGCCACACCTCTCTGCGGGCTCTGCTCTGGCCCTCTCCACCAGCCTCCCTACTGGCCACTTGCCAAGATGTCTTCAGGCCCCCCCCCCCACCTTAACACAGCTCTCAGTGATTTCAGCTGTTAGTGGGGGAGCCTCACTGCTGGTGCACACTGGGCAGTCTATTGCAGTAGAGGTGCTATCCCAAAGTAGGTCTAATACTTAGACCTAGGTATCAGTGATTTCAGCTCTGCAGCATGTAACAAGACACTCAATTGAATCTAAATTAGCTCTTTTATTATACAATGGAGAGAGAAAGGGTCAAATGGTGTCTAGGGCACTTAAACATGGTCCACACCACCATGTACTTTATCTACCAAGGGCTGTAACTTTCCTCCTCCACTGTGTTCCCCAAGTAGGTCACCTCCCTTTGCCTAAAGTGACAGTTGGCTGGATTCATAGTGAGACCCGCTTCCTTGAGGGCTTGCAGCATGTTGGTGAGGTGATCTTCCCAGCTGGCACTGTAGATCACAATATTGTTGATATAGGCCGCAGCATACTGATCACATGACTGCAGTATCTGGTTCATCAGCCACTGGAATCTGGCAGGTGCTCTATGAAGCCTGAACGGCATTGTTACGAATTGGAACAGGCCAAACGGCGTAGGGAAGGCAGTCTTTGCCTGCAAGTTTGGCCTCAGGGATATTTGCAAATACCCTTTGGTCAAATCTAGGGTGGAAAGGAACTTGGCCCTGCCCAACCATTCCAGGAGCTCTTCTACCTGGGACATCGGGTAGGTGTTGAATCAGGAAATAGCATTGACTTTCCAGAAGTCAATGCAAATTGGATGACCCCATTGGATTTAGGAACAGACTATTAAGCTCTGCACTCACTCCCTGATTCCTCCACAACCCCCAGGATCATCTCTAGCTCTTTCTGGATGGCTCCCCACATCTTCTTAGGGAGGGGCCAGTGGTTGTTGAATACTTTCTGACCTGGTGATGTGGTGGCTCATTACTTTCGTCCAGGGCCAACATGACATTTCAGAAGGCCTGCACTAGCCACTGTAGCTGTTCCTGCTGCTCGGAGTTGAGCTCTTGGCCAATTGTCATGGACTTCATTGTGACCAGTTCCTCCAGGGTGCCACCTGGAACTGGGGTACCACTGAGCCCTCTGACCCACCAGCCTGGGCTCCCTCTCCCACTGTGCTGCCGTGACAAGCTGCAAAGCTCTCCAGCCTGCACTTTCACCAGCATCCACACAGGTAGAGACACACCCAGTTGCAATCACATGCAGGCTTTCTAACCAACAGTCTCAGACCCCAGAGTAGAATTGACCTGGCCTGGTCAAATGTGGCCAGTATGTGGGTTTAACACCCAGTCCACCTCTCCCTCAATGTGAAGAGGACAATGCACACTTGTGGTAACCATGCAGAGATTTTCCCCAAGAACTCCAGTCAAAGCTCATTGGTTTAGATTAAAATAAAACAAGTTTATTGACTCCAAAAGATAGATTTAAGTGATAGAATCATAAAATCATAGAATATCAGGGTTGGAAGGGACCTCAGGAGGTCATCTAGTCCACCCCCTGCTCAAAGCAGGGCCAATCCCCAATTTTTGCCCCAGATCCCTAAATGGCCCTTCAAGGATAGCAAACAGATCAAAGCAGATTACCTAGCAAATAAACAAAAAATGCCAACTAAACTTAATATATTAGCTAGATTGGATATGAATAGCAGATTCTCACTCTGAGAAATGATACAAACAGGCTGCAGATCCTTAAGGGGCAAGCCACACTTGCTTTGCAGCTTGGAATCCCCAGGTGTTTCACACACTGGCTAGAAATCCCTTTAGCCTGGTCCAGCACTTCCCTTCACTCTTTGTTCCTCAGGTGTTTTCGGGAGACCTCTTGTGTGGGGAGTGAAGAACCACAAATGATGTCACTCCCTGCCTTATAAAGCATTTGTATATGGTGGGAACCCTGTTCCGAAGCTTGGTTCCCAGACCAATCTGTGGAAAAATACTGACATCCCAATATGAAGTCCAGCATCATGTAACCTGATCACATGTCCTTGTAGAGTCAGAGCAGCCATCACTCACAGGCTGTCTCTAATATTCACAGGAAGGCTCACCAGGTGGGAGATAAGCTTTTCCCAAGGCCTGTTGTTTTTTCCTTCTGGCCCATTGCCCTGAATAGGTCCTTCCCCACCCACTATTGAGGCTGAAAGCATCTTGTCAAGTGGGCGTTATCCAGATGTAACTACATTTTAAGTACAGATACATAGTCAATATTCATAACTTCAGATACAAAAATTATACAGGCATACAAATAGGATAATCATATTCAGTAAATCATAACTTTTCCTATGACACCTAACATGACTTACCTAGTGCAAAATATATCATAATTATGCCATAAACCTATCATAATAATATCACTGTGAAGATTATGGGGTGCAGTGTCACACTCATATCCACAGGTCCCTTGACTAGAGGCTCCAATTCTGGTTTCAGAGGGCAAAGGGCAATCAGGAAGCCTTCATTGGCCTTGCAGGCTTTCAGGAGATTCACAAGGTACATTCGTACCACCTTTCATTGCCTGGGCAACCAGATTTCATAATCCATGGACCCTGCCTGCCATGCCACACCAAAGGGACCCTACCACTTAGCTCCATGGAGGGTAACAAGAGCAAGACCTGGTCTCCATGCTCAAAGTTACATATCTTGGCCCCTCTGTTGTACTGCCGCTCTTGCATATATTGCGCCTGAAGTAGGTTCTCGTGGGCGAAGGTCCCAGGCATTCAGAGCCGTTTGCAAAGTTGTAACATGTAAATGGGCTGACCCCATGACCTGGGTTTCTTGTTCCTCCCAGTTCTCCCTTAGAAGGTCAAGGATGCCCCTGAGCTGCCTCCCATTGGGGAACTTGAAGGGAGAGAAGCTGGTGGATACTTGGGGGACTTCCCGTACTGCTAACAGGACTGGTAACAGTGTGCCCTAGTGCCATGGGTCATCCCCCATGAATTTGTGTAGTATTGCCATCAGGGTCCCGTTGAACTCTCAACCAGCCCATCTATCTGGGCATGGTACTTTGAGGTTCTGAGGGCACGAATATTCAATAGGCAACAATGGCACACTGTTGACTCATATCCAGCTTCTCGTCCACTGTAACCCCAGGTCCTTTTCTGCAGAACTGCTACCTAGCTGCTCAGTCCCTAGCCTGTAGCGATGCATGGGATTCTTCTGTCCTAAGTGCAGGACTCTGCACTTGCCCTTGTTGTACCTCATCAGATTTCTTTTGGCCCAATCCTCCAATTTGTCTAGGTCACTCTGGATCCTATCCCTACCCTCCCACTCCTCCCAGCTTAGTGTCATCTGCAAACTTGCTGAGAGTGCAATCCATCCAATCATCATGTTGAAGATGTCTTTCTGTTATATTGCACCTTTCTATTTCTCTGAGTCCACTCTCTGTAGAGGCAGAATGGCATAGTTGATGCTGCTTGTAACAGCGGAGACACACACTGGGCTCTGTCAAGGACATTTTACTTGTGTTCATTCTAGTCTCCCTTAATCTAAAATAAAAACCATTCTGAATGAAATGATATGGTTTTTCTTTGCGTATGGAAAGCTTAGAGCCCCACAAAACAGTTTGCATTGAAATGTGGCCATGAACGTAATTCTCTTAATAGCTTTTCTACAATCCTTTTTTTTTTCAAAACGCCCCAACCCTCCATTCTGGGTCTAACATTCATTGATACTGACCCTTTAAAGCACTGGAGAAATATGTATGACACTGCTTTAAGGGAAAGAGTTTCCTATTTTCCTTCCTAATTATAAGTAATAACGTCTAATTATTTTTTTTAGAGCAGCTATCCTTTTTCATCTCACCAAGGCCTTTTGAATACAGGACACAGAATAGGTTGATATAAGCTCCCCAGATAGCTGGCAGTATGGCTGCTGTTGCAAATTCTTTTGCTCATAGGAGTTCTCTGATGTCAGATATGAAACAAGCGATTAGGACTGAATCTGACAGAGAATATCTGGTGAGTTTCTCTTACTAGTAGGATGTTAGCAATCTATGCTGAGACTAATTGAATTATTAGTAACTGTGGAAACAAATGCACCAACAATGTGTCAAAAGCCCCAAAAGTAGAGTATGGGGCAGATCCATCCCTGATGTAACTCTTTTGGCTTTAGTAGAGTTATACGAGAGTAGAATTTTGCCCCAAATATCTCTGTGATAAAGCCACTGAAGGCTGGAATTACAGCTATAGCTGGGAACTTTCTGTTCATAGCAGGATCAGCCATAAGGGCATGAGTGGAATAGACTGATCAATCACTAGCCTTTTGAAATAGAATGATTTTTGAAAGGATTCTTCCAAAAAATTGCAGCCCCTAGGGCAAGTCATTTGCTTTCTCATTCCCAGTCAAACTCTTTTGAGAGATTATCAAACAAATCTTCAAAGTCAGACGTTGTTTGATATCCACTGAGTTTCTGTAAGTTGTGACTGATCGCAGTGCAGATGACTGTTGTGTTGTTTGAAAGAAATGGAATGTCTGCAGCAGCAGGGAGAGATGTAAAGAGTTTCTCAAACTGTTCACAGTTCCTGGTACATTTTACTTTCTGCATTTCTGGAACACTTCCTAAGGAGCGAAGTACAGTGAGTTTAAACCATTGAATTAGATCTCTGAATTCATGGAGGAGATACTGTATTATGATGGAGCATATAGACTACACATGGGCAGAAAAGGGTTAATGAATAGCAGAAAGCACAATCAAGCCTGCCTGCCCAATAGACATTATTGGTGCCTGACCTTTACAAAGGGCCTAAATAGGGGAGAGATTGCTCAGTTGTGGTGTGCTTCCCATCTGGGGAGAGAAATCTGTGTGGGTAGGACCATGCCTGGTCACAGAGTGCCCCTGCCGGGAAGGCAGGCCTGAAACTGGCCTGTCTGGGTTTACCAGGGACTTGCTGATGGTTGTAATGCTGGGCAATGGCAGAGGGCACCTCACTTGAGGGGAAGGGTAGGATCTGAGGCCTAGATCATCAAAATGATTTAGATTCCTAATTTCCACTAAAGTCAATGGAAGTTAGGAACCTAAATATCTTTGAGGACCTAGGCCTGAGCCCAGAGAACGGGTGTCTGAATAACTTCAGGAGCTGAGAACGCCTTGGTTTTGTGTTTGATGTGAAACTGTTACTTTGGATTCTGTTACCCTGGGTGGGATGGGGTTGAAGGTTTCCGGTGATCTAACCAGAGGGCTGATCCAGAAGCAACCAGGATGGGCTGAAACCCCTTTTGAGGAAAATGAGTGAGCAGTTGCAGAGCCATCTGCTGCCATGAGGCGGTGCACAGGTGACAGCACCCAAAAGGAACATCCTTAGAGGAGCTCTGGTGATGACTGAGAAGAGATTTTTTTTGCATTGCCTGTTGGCTGCCGAAGCAGGCCTCTCCTGTGTGTACCTCCATCTGGTAAGTACCTTCTCTGAGACTGATCTCCACTGGTGACAAATGAAAACGCTAACATACTGGGGGCATGCAATGGGGATGTGGAAGGGAGAGGAAGTAACAGTCTGAAAACCCTTGGGTGGAGCTGTGTTAACAACAGAGACTGTAGCTACCTATTCTGTGTTCGCCATAGGATTCATGTGGACAGCATGAATCATTAGATAGATATGATTAAAAAAAAATACAACCTTCAATGGAAACTAGAAAATCCACATCAACTCCACCAGTCTGACACCAGAACCATAATTTATTGCTTCCTTTAATTGGGGACTGTGGTTCCCACACGCTCAGAAACACTCTGGCATTTGAAAAGGACTCAAATCCACAGGCTGTGTTCAGCCTGGACCCCACACATACTTGCACCCTTGAAATGCTGCAGGCTGAGTGGGAGCAGAACTTTTCTACCCGGACTCTGGCCATGCCCAGATTCACAAGGGGGCTATTCATCACTCTTTCTGAAACCATGTAGGGAGGCTCTGTGGTAAGACCTATGGCTCAGGAACATTGTCCATAAATTCATGGCAAGTATACAGATCACTCCTGGTCCTGGCAGGGCCAGTCTACAGTGGTACCGGGCCTCACCTGACAGGGCCGGCTCTAGGTTTTTTTTGCACCCCAAAGAAAAAATGTGCGGCCCCAAGCTCAGGTGGGGCCGGGGCTCGCAGGCAGTGCTGGAAGCGGAGGAAGTGATGTCACCTCTTCCAACGCCTTCAGGTCAGCGGCTCATAAGTAAGAAAAAATTCTCTGCTGGGTCACAAGGTTTGGCTGACCCCCCGATTCCTTTTAGAACGTCCACATGGGCGAGCCCTGGGGCGGCTGGAGACAGCTTAAACCTTACGCTTAGTCTGCTGCTTATGCTGCCTTTCATTCATTTATACACACACACACACACTCCCCATATCCTGATACATCTTATTTAAAAATAACCTTAATTCTTTATGTCCGGACTTAATAAAACGTTTCCCTTATTTGAGGTGGCCAAACCCACTCAGCACCGATGAGTGCAGAGTGCGGCAAGACTACTTCTCAATACCACATAGAACTAACCTTATTGAGGGCGGCAACAGTTCCTCAGTACCGCTTTGCATCAGATCTTGTTGCTTAATCAATAAGTTCGCATGGCGTAAGCCCCAAACTGACAGGCGGCCCCACGGGCAGGCCTCCTCTGATACCCCAATAGAGATTTCAAATGTCTCTTACATCTATTGTGGCCCCATGGGGGTTCGAAGGGGAACGCAGTAGTTGTCACTGTCTCAGCTGTGCGTTGCCATACGAGTCACGGCACCAAATTGTGGAAGAAAAATGCAGTCTTTACTTTTGTTGCATACAATAAAGACTAACAGCCGCATCTTGTTTATACGTATTCCTTTCTGATATCTTACTTTTCTCAAAAAGAAAAGGAGGACTTGTGGCACCTTAGAGAAAATACAGTGGGGAGATTTATATACACACACAGAGAAATGAAACAATGAGTTTTATCATACACACTGTAAGGAGAGTGATCATTTAAGATGAGCTATTACCAGCAGGAAGGGGGGTGAGGAGGAAGAAAACCTTTAGTAGTGATAATCAAGGTTGGCCATTTCCAGCAGTTGACAAGAACATGTGAGGAACAATGGGTCGGGCGATAAACATGGGGAAATAGTTTTACTTTGTGTAATGACCCATCCACTCCCAATCTCTATTCAAGCCTAAGTTAATTGAATCCAGTTTGCAAATTAATTCCAATTCAGCAGTCTCTCGATGGAGTCTGTTTTTGAACTTTTTACAGACAGCCCCCCAACCTGAAACAAATACTCACCAGCAACCACACACCACAGAACAGAACCACGAACCCAGGAACCTATCCTTGCAACAAAGCCCATTGCCAACTCTGTCCACATATCTATTCAGGGGACCCCATCATAGGGCCTAATCACATCAGCCACACTATCAGAGGCTCGTTCACCTGCGCATCTACCAATGTGATATATGCCATCATGTGTCAGCAGTGCCCCTCTGCCATGTACATTGGTCAAACTGGACAGTCTCTACGTAAAAGAATAAATGGACACAAATCGGACGTCAGAAATTATAACATTCAAAAACCAGTAGGAGAGCACTTCGATCTCTCTGGTCACTCTATTACAGACCTAAGAGTGGCTATTCTTCAACAAAAAACCTTCAGAAACAGACTCCAATGGGAGACGGCTGAATTGGAATTAATTTGCAAACTGGATACAATTAATTTAGGCTTGAATAGAGACTGGGAGTGGATGGGTCATTACACAAAGTAAAATATTTCCCCATGTTATTCCCCCCCCAACTGTTCTTCAGACATTCTTGTCAACTGCTGGAAATGGCCCACCTTGATTATCACCACAAAAGGTTTTCTTCATTTCCACCCCCACCACCCCCTCGCTGGTAATAGCTCATCTTAAGTGATCACTCTCTTTACAGTGTGTATGATAAAACCCATTGTTTCATGTTCTCTGTGTGTGTATATAAATCTCCCCACTGTATTTTCCGCTGAATGCACGATGAAATGAGCTGTAGCTCACGAAAGCGCATGCTCAAATAAATTTGTTAGGCTCTAAGGTGCCACAAGTACTCCTTTTCTTTTTGTGAATACAGACTAACACGGCTGCTACTCTGAAACCTTACTTTTCTCAGCAGCTTCTACTACAGTTTACGTTCCATTTTTATTTAACACAAGGTGAAAACAGCATCTCTTACAGTTTTTCCACTTGCTTCCCACTTGCCCAGGCCCTGCCTTAAAGTCTCGCGTTATTAGAGTTAGAGTTAGCCTGACTCTTGCTCTATTCCTAAGAACACTTAGATGTCTGCGTCCAAATCCCCTTTATTCCTTTTTTTTACTTGCACAGCAACTATGGCATCATCTAGCTTCCCAATTTGGTGTTTGATAGGCTTTATCACCTCCACTCGACTTTCCCATCGTATGGCACTCAGTGGTTTCAGTGTCAGAGAGGATGTTCCCAGATGTTGCTTCAAAATTTGCCATTGATAAGTTGATGCAGAGAAAAATACACAGATGCTTTGAATTACATTAAACAATTCAGCAGCCTCACTAGAAACTGATGCTGCATCACTGACCACCAAGTTCAATGAATGAGAACTGCATGGGACAAAAAAAAAACGCTCGAGGGTTTAACTCTCGGATCCGTGTCTGCACTCCTCTGTTCTTTCCTCTCATGGCACCATTATCGTAGCCCTGACTTCTCATGTCAGCTATCGCAATTCCCATATCTTCCAGCTTTTTAAGAAGCACATTTGTCATACCAGCTTGTGTAGTATCATCAATGTCAATAAATTCTAGAAAATGCTCTCCAACAATCACCATTGCAGGGACATTTTCACTAGGTTCTGTTGTTGTTACAAAATGCACCATTAAGGTCATTTGTTCCTTATGGCTGATGTCAGTTGTGCAGTCCAGAATAACAGAGTAACATCGTGCTGACTTCAGATCTGCCACAATCTTCTGTTTGACTTTTGTTGCCAGTAACTGTATGGTCTCATTTTGAATTGTTTTTCCATGATAGTGGTGTGTGCACATTTCTTGGGTGGTAACTCTTCTTAGATGCTCCTGGAATACAGCATCAAACTCAGCCATCAGCTCCACAATTTTAAGGAAGTTTCCATTGTTTGGCACATACAGCTGATCTGCAGTGCCACGCAATGCTAGGTTTTGGGCTGCAAGCATTGTCACTGTGGCAATGAGCCTTTTCAGAATATTTTGCCAGTAAAGAGACTCTGATGCAATCTTCTCTTGATGCTGATCATCTATGGTGGCCTTTAACCTTTAGCACTTACCTCTGGGTTACCAGATAAATTCCACAGGTAAGAAGTGTTCTTAACATGTAAACTTAGAGAACACTCTTGTGAGACTGAGACAGCAGGCTGCTTGACCTGAAAAAAAACCATTAAGGCTATACTAAAAGAGTATTGAAATGGTAAACAGGGCCATTGCTTATAGATAATTAGCAAGGCCATGTTAAATATACCGGAGTCCTTGAAATGCAGGTCTATATTGTTAGGCAATCAAGGAGTTGATACTAATTGTATTTATCTGTGTTTACCTGTATCGTGGTAGAGGTTTAACAATGTGATCTAACTAGCTTGTAGATGCTATACTTCTGCTCCTGTCTACAATGTTTCACTACTATATTCTATTGATTCGGAGATCAAAAGGGGATATTAACATTTAGATGGAACTTGTGGTATAATATTATTGACTTTATTTCTCTTTTTAAAATTTTTAAAAGACAATCTGTGAACCATTTGAACCATTTGAATAGTTAATTGCCTTATGCTAACAAATATAATAGCTACCAGTGTATGCCTAGGAAACAGATTACTTCAAAGCAACAGTGTACTTTGCCTATTCTTCAGCCAAAAAGAGCCTGCTCTGATCATTCACTGACAAGAGACGGACAGCTTTCAGCTATAAAGAAAGTTGAGGGCCTGATTCTTGCTATTCCAAATCTGCTTCAAGTTTGTCAGGAAAAGTCTAAATCCATAAAACTGAGGTCTCCAGATCTACTCTGGATTATCCCTGCAATTTTCAGGGTGAATTTGAACAAACTCTTCACTTGGACTGTCTGTTGGATTATAACTCTCTCTAAATTAATTATAGAAGGATTTTACAGATCAGCAACCTCACCATTTCCTCTAAGAAATTGACCTAAGTAGTCTGTTCATAGCTGTATGTATAATGTTTTTGACCATAGCTACTCTCGTTCTTTTCTTTATTAATAAATCTTAAATAATTAAGTTAATAAGTAGTTAATAAGGATTGGCTGTAACCGTGTATTTGGGTAAGATTTGAAATATTCGTTGACCTGGTGGGCAATGGGTCTGATCTCTTGAGATTGGTAGAACTTTATGTATAGTGAATAAGGTTTTCAATAACCCTCAGTGTATCAGACTTGGCTGTCGGAGTGGGAGCCAAATGGTGGATTGCTGAAAGGGACTGTGTTTTGGCTTCTTGGTACCAGTAAGATATTACAGGAGCTCTTTGGTTACTGGTGTGTTGAATCTAATTATTAGAATTAACTACCAGTTTTGGGGATTGTCTGCCTATTCGTTGCAGCTTGCCCTGGATGAGCGTTCTCAGTACAGCCCCCCCAGTGAGTACCCTCTCTGCTCTCTAGAGCCACTGCAGGTAAGAAAGGCTGCAAAGCTGAGAGTTCCCCCAGAGCTCAAGCCCAATCCAGGACGAGGCCGTTTCTGATCTTTAGGATGACTCAGTACTTATGTCTTCTTGGGAAAAGGCAGGAACACTCATCTGCCACACTGTATAGCTATGGCCATGGTGTGGCACCACCATATTCAGGGTCACTTTTATCCAGTTCAAAGGAAAAACTGCGCCCCTCACTTATCCTCGTCTAATTCATTAGAAACACCTAGAGCCAACATTGAGTTGGGCTTTGAGGGTAACAGTTCCAAACAGCTGGAGCAAGCTACTTGTTCCATTGCAAGAGGCCGCAACTTATGTCCTGCTAAGTGTTTGCACAGGATGGGAGAGATTCTTAAACCGGGGTTGCCAGCCTCAAAGAGGTCTATGACGACTTTCTCAAGTGTCCACCAAATTCCTGGGGTTTCTCTTTAAAATCTGTGTATTTATCCATATTTGTAATCCATTACATTGCAGGAGGCATCTGACTTGCCTGGCAAACCAGAGCTGTGTCTCTGTACATGGTTCAAATGCAACCCCACAGCCATGCATCTGTTCTCCCAGCTTTCTGTCAGTAGGATGTCCTTCCCAAGTGTGTTGCCTTGTTCTGCTGGGGTTGTTTCCTGTGCACGGTTACTGAACGCTATGGCGCATACTGAGGCACTATGAGAGAGTTGTCTGGATTCTCCCAGGATGCATTGACACAAACAGTTATTTGCAGATGCACAAGCACAGCTCAGTCATGGTTGTGAGGCAGACAAGCTGCCGAGTAGATGCAATTCCCCCATGATTGTTATAACCAGGTCATGTAGTGTCATAGACATGTGGGTAGACTTGCCGTGTGGACAGAGGCTAGAAGTTTATAGGTTTTCAATCTCCTGCTGATAATCCACCCTCCCTTCCCTATCTACACTGGAAACTAGTCCTGTTGGGACCACAGTGCAACAGCTTAAATAGTTCCATTTTGTGGAGTCGACAGGACATACCCTATGGTCAAACCATGCTACAGTTGTTGACAGGACCAGTTTCCTAAACAATGTTTCAAACATGGATCATTGTGTTCCAAAATGATAAGTGTTGTAACGGGTGTACTGGTTGATGGTTGTATTGGAGTGGAGATGGACCCTAGGAATCCATAGTCCATTGAGATATAGCATGCTCAGAGGCGATGTACCATATTTATGGGATGGTGTGAATGTGCCATTGTCATACTGTTTTGCTTGATGTCTCAGGTAAGACAGGCAGGAGCAAAGAGGTTGTCTCATAACTAAGGATAAAATTTTGTCAGGGATATTTTTATCAGGTCATGGGCAAAAAAGAAAAATTCACGGAAGCCATGACCTGTCCATGACTTTTACTAAAAAAAGTATCCCTGATAAAATGGGGATCTGTGGGTTCCCACACCACCTGAAGCTGGCAGCTGCGCAGCGGCTAGGAGCCACCTGCAGCTGCTGGGGGCTGTGGGGCTCCCTGCTGCCCCGGGCCTCCGGGAGCTCGGGGGTTCCCCCGCCCACCCGCAGCAGCCCGGATATGCAGGGTTCCCCTGCCTCCTGGAGCAGCCAGGCGCTTGGGGGTTCCCTAATCACCAGCAGCTCCAGGGGTCCCCGCCGTCCATGGCAGACCCTGCAGCTCCTGACCACTGCAGCCTGAAGTCACAGAGGTGGCTGGAAGTCACGGATTCTGTGACTTCCACAACCTCCCTCATGAAAGCATAGCCTTACTCATAACCTCTCAATGTTGCTTTTCTCATCACCCCTCATGAATCTGGATAGTGCATTATGTAGGGGAAGCTTTTCACATTTTCCACTCACAGGGACTTCTTTGCTGTTCATGAGTCCACGGACACCCCAGACCTGCTCTGAGTCTCCAGAATGAGTATTTCTACTTCCCCATCTGTGAGTTCTGGTTGCTGTGGTTGAAATACTGGTAGAAACGTAGCCCCACTGAGTGGCTCAAGAGTAAAACACCAGAATCTAGCAGGTCTGCTGCATGGAAACTTCTGATTCCATCATCCTCATAAATCAATTCCATAGCTTCTTTCATGTGATGGTCTGTTACACGCTGTACCTCAAAGTAGCACCCTGGTACCCCCATATTCACTACTATGATATGATGTAGCAAGGAGCTATGGCCTCCCTCTGAGATTGACAGGGAGGGACCACAACCTGATGCCTGCTGCGCGCAGCCAGGAAGGCCAAGTCCTGCGCTCGGAAAGCAGAGGGGTCAGACAGGAAGAGGAAGTATAAAAGCCTGGCCCTGCACTCAGTTGGGCTGGAGTCATCAAGGGAGTCTAATGCATCCCATTTGCTGCTGGAGCCTGACGAGGACCCCAGCCAACCGAGGGCTAGGTTATTTGCTACCCCTACGCAACCCTGACTGAGGGCCAGAGCTCACTGACTTCTCCACTGCTGTGCCTAGCCTGAGGGCCAGAACACTAGGGGCTGCTAATTCCCTTTTTTAGATCACCCTCACAGGTGCATGCCAGTGAGGAGGCGTGGCCTCCCTCAAAGATTGACAAATAGGAATGGCCATACACGCTTAGATACAATTATGCTATGTTTTGTATAAAGTATGCCTTGTGAGGTATCATTTAAAAAGTCTTGATCTGTGGAACATTACTATCCTGTTGAATTGTGGGTACTCTTAGTGTTTGTGAAGTTATGAAATATTGCTGTAGGTTTCGCAAAAAGAAAAGGAGTACTTGTGGCACCTTAGAGATGAACAAATTTATTTGAGCATAAGCTTTTATGAGCTACAGCTCACTTCATCGGATGCATTTCGATGAAGTGAGCTGTAGCTCATGAAAGCTTATGCTCAAATAAATTTGTTAGTCTCTAAGGTGCCACAAGTACTCCTTTTCTTTTTGCGAATACAGACTAACATGGCTGCTACTCTGAAACCTGCCGTAGGTTTGTTACTGAAATGTGTTAAGTGGGAAATGCCCACAACTAGCCCTTCGCTGGCAACAAACAAGACAGATTCACAGTCAGACGTGTTGATGGCCCATCAAGAAGAATTCACTCCCCCAGAGACTCCTCAGAGTGGGCACGTATACAATGAGACTACCTAACCCCCACGTCACAGCAAGGATCTTTCCAACTCCTGGAGAAAAAAGTATAAATGAGGGTCAATGACCTCACCACCTGTCCTCTCTCCTCCCACATCTCAGCACCTGAAAGATCATCTGAAGGACAAAGACTTTGAACTGGGGAGATTGGTCCCAGGCTGAGAAGTGAATTCAGACTGTATATTAAGAACTGTAAACTGCCTGGAACATCCAGTGGGGTGAGAAAAGCTGTTTGACTCAAATCTTGCTTAGTGTATTAAAATTAGAATTTATACTGTGATTCTATTTTTATTTCTTATGTAACCAGCTTTGACCTCTGTGCCCAACACTTCTAAACATTTAAAATCTTTCCCTCATTAATAAACTTATTTTAATGCTTTTCCTTACCAGTGAGTTTGTCTGAAGTACAGAGGGAATCTGCTCTAGTGACAAAGGATGGTGCATGTCCACTTTCCTTTGACGAAATGGTGAACTAATTAATGAGCTTGCACTGTTAAAGAGAAAGTCTAGAGCATGTAAGACGGCACATTTCTGGGGTGCAAGGCTGAGGCCTGCGGGTATTTGCTGGTGTCTTTCTACGTATAATTTATAAATGGCTTATAGAGCATTCATGCAACTTTGCTGGGTGCGTCCCTGCTTATTGCTGGTTGAGTGATCACAGCACTTGGAGGGGTTTTGCTGTTTGTCACTAGCACAGCACAGGGAGGAGAATTAAGGGAGCACAGCAGTCCCACAGTTCCAGATTGTATCATGGGGATCTCATCACAAGGCCTCAAAGCATTTTATGAAGGTAGGTCTGATTATCTCTATTTTACAAATGGGGTCAGAGAAGCTACTAGTGATTTGCTCAAGCCACAATGCACATTTGGGCTTAGAACCCAAGAGCCTTGACTCCAGTGTTGGCTGAACCAGATCACTCTGCTTGGCAGGTAAAGCAAGAATGGCAGAGCTGTAATAATAACAGAACCTTGCACTAAATCTCCTGTGCTAAAGGTCAGATGGTTCCATGAAGGCCCAGGCTGTGTTAGGTGTGGTGTGGAAATGCTGTCCCATGGGAACCCCGCAGGTAAGGGCAGTGTATTGCACAATGCCTCCAGGACCTCCTGGGCACACAGGGTAACATTCCACTGCTACCACCCTTTAGGAGGATGCAGCATACACCCCTCACCATGACCAGTCAGTGTGCGAGAGGGTGTAGAAGCCTGTTCCCTCCTGCACTATGTACAGTGGCTTGCAACCCTGGGGATGCTAGCAGAGAACAGTCCCTGAACTCAGGAAAGCGAATGTAGTGCTGATCGGACAGCCTCGCAGAGTGAAGCTCTTCAGTTAAGCCCAGAACAGGTGGAACACAGACTGGATCCTCCTGTGGATGGTTATCAGTCTGCTATATTGGACCAACCACTGAATCCCATCTATTTCCAAGCCAGCTAGGGCTGAACGGCATCCAGGGCCAGATTTCCAATTAGGCACAGTACGCTCGTGCCTAGGAGCGCCAGCGTTCTAGAGGCCCCTAAAAGTTGAAAGTGGTTTAAAAAGTGAATAAGCACAGCTCCCCTGCAGGCGCCCGGGCTCCTGGCGCGGGTTGGTGGCCACCCAGCGCATGGGACTGGGCATGGCGGCTGCTGAAAGTCCTGGGAGCGTCCCAGCCCCTTCCCAGTGTCAGCCACCCTGCTGCCTCCACCCCATGCTGGGGAAGGGGTGTGGCTGATGCCCCATTCACTTGCATGGGCACAGCCAGAGCGCAGCTGCCACACCAAGCTGTGGGAGGGATGGAAGACACCTGGGGCCACTCGCCATGGGGAGAAGTACAGTCCACTCCTTGTGCCTTGCCTGGGTGGCTCAGGCTGGGGGCGCCATGCGTGGTGGAAGGCCTCAGGCCTTCCTGGCGAGTCAGTGTTTATATTTTGTTTCATTTAATTTATTACAGAAACTACGAATATCAGCGGTAGGCAGGGCACTGAAGTTGATGGCAGCATCTAGACCTTTTCTCTAGTTCTGGCTTCTTAGGCTGACTCCAGAGATACAAACTGGCTGGCTGCCCTCCTTGGGATTGGGGGGGGGTGTCACAATCCAGCTGCTCTAGGGCTTGAAACCTGTGCTGAACCTCCCTACCCCTGACGTCCACCATTGGGGGCACTCTGGTTTATAGCTCAACTCTTCTGGAACCTGGGACAGTTCAGTAAGGAATATGGGCTTTGCAGAGGAACTTCTAAAACATGCATACAGCTTACTCATAGGCAGAGAGATACAAATCTAGGCAAAACAACTGAATGCAATCCCCTCCTCACTGTCCTCCCCACTCCCTGGGCTGGATTCATGTGCACAACTCTTATTGTTTCAGAAGGGATGGAATAGCAGATCAGAGTCATTAGTGAGCCAAAAAGAAAAGGAGTACTTGTGGCACCTTAGAGACTAACATTTATTTGAGCATAAGCTTTCATGAACTACAGATCACTTCATCGGATGCATTCAGTGGAAAATACAGTGGGGAGATTTATATACACACACAGAGAACATGAAACAAGAGTGATCACTTAAGATGAGCTATTACCAGCAGGAAGGGTAGGAGCAGGGAGGAAGAAAACCTTTTGTGGTGATAATCAAGGTAGGCCATTTCCAGCCATTGACAAGAACGTCTGAGGAACAGTGGCGGGGGGGGGGGGGAATAACACGGGGAAATAGTTTTACTTTGTGTAATGACCCATCCACTCCCAGTCTCTATTCAAGCCTAAGTTAATTGTATACAGTTTGCAAATTAATTCCAATTCAGCAGACTCTCCTTGGAGTCTGTTTTTGAAGCTTTTTCGTGGAAGGATAGCCACTCTCAGGTCTATAATCGAGTGACCAGAGAGATTGAAGTGTTCCCCGACTGGTTTTTGAATGTTATAATTCTTGATGTCTGATTTGTGTTCATTTATTCTTTTACGTAGAGACTGTCCAGTTTGACCAATGTACATAGCAGAGGGGCATTGCTGGCACATGATGGCATATATCACATTGGTAGATGCGCAGGTGAACGAGCCTCTGATAGTGTGGCTGATGTGATTAGGCCCTACGATGGTGTCCCCTGAACAGATATGTGGACACAGTTGGCAATAGGCTTTGTTGCAAGGATAGGTTCCTGGGTTAGTGGTTCTGTTGTGTGGTTGCTGGTGAGTATTTGCTTCAGATTGTGGGGCTGTCTGTAAGCAAGGACTGGCCTGACTTCCAAGATCTGTGAGAGTGATGGGTCGTCCTTCCAGATAGATTGTCGATCCTTGATGATGCGTTGGAGAGGTTTTAGTTGGGGGCTGAAGGTGATGGCTAGTGGTGTTCTGTTATTTTCTTTGTTGGGCCTGTCCTGTAGTAGGTGACTTCTGGGTACTCTTCTGGCTCTGATGATCTGTTTCTTCACTTCAGCAGGTGGGTATTGAGAATGCATCCAATGAAGTGAGCTGTAGCTCATGAAAGCTTATGCCCAAATAAATTTGTTAGTCTCTAAGGTGCCACAAGTCCTCCTTTACTTTTTGCGAATACAGACTAATACGGCTGCTACTCTGAAACCTGTCATTAGTGAGCCAGTAGTCCTTGACTGACACCTGGGTCACTCTTCCTGTGTTAGTTCTCCATAAGGTGAAGCCCCTCCTTTTCTGATCTTGAAATGTATCACAACCTGCCTTGGTGCAGACCTGGTCAAACAGGCTCCCAACATAGGACACAAACTATGACCACCTTAGAACCAGGTGTTCTACTCCACAATGCAGGTTACAATCAGTTTCCTAGAAATGTAGGGCTGGAAGAGACCTCAAGATGTCAACCAGTCTAGCCTTCTGAACTGAGGCAGGACTAAGTAAACCTAGACCCTCCCTGAGAAGATATTTGTCCAACCTGTTCTTAAAAACCTCTAATGATGGGGTTCCATAACCTCCTTTGGAAGCCTATTGAAGAACTTTACCCTTAGAGTTAGAAATTTTTTCCTAATATCTAACCTAAATCTCCCTTGCTGTAGGTTAAGTCAATCACTTCTTTTCCTACCTTTTGACATGGAGAACCATTGATCAGCAGCCTCTTCATAACAAGCCTTACCATATTTGAAGGCTTTTATCAGGTCCCCGCCCCTCCCTGTTTTCTTTTCTCAAGACTAAACACTCCAGTTTTTTTAACCCTTCCACATAGGTCAGGTTTTCCAAACTTTTAATCATTTTTGTTGCTCTCCTCTGGACTTCATCTGATTTGTCCACATCTTTCCTAAAGTGTGGTACCCAGAACTGGTGTAACCATGCGCAGGCTCACAGGCGGCACCTCCTGCTGGTCGTCTTGGGGAATTAGCGTTCCAGCCTCTGGAGCACCCTCTTCAGGCCAGTGTCTCACCTTGCTGCTGGCTCCCATGTCCCTCCCAGGACCCTGGTGCCCCTTTCACTGGGTGCTGCCCCCTGGCAGTACCCTGCAGTTCTGGGTCTCCTCCTTCCAGGGGAACCCTCCCACCCACTATCCCTACCTCACCTCAGTCATAGGCTCCTGCCAGTCACCAGCTAGCTCCCAAACCCTAGGGCAGACTGCAATATGAGCCACTCATCACAGGCGAGGGGGTTTGGACCTGCTGCCTCTGCCTACCCAAGGCTGCCCCTGCAACCCCTTTACCTAATAGGCCTTCCCAGGCCTGCAGCCTGGAGCTTTCCTAGGCCAGAGCTCCCAAGCTCCCTTGGCCTTTCCCCAGCCCTGCTCCAAACTAGGGCCTCTATTCAGGTCTCTGCAGCCAGGTCCCTCCCTCTCAGAGCTAGAAAGAAAGTGCTCTTCTGCTCCTGGCTTTTATAAGGCCTGCTGGGTCTGTTTGGGGAGTGGCCCCCAGTTGCAGCTGCTCTGCTAATCAGCCCAGCTCTTCCCCTGCCCCAGCCCTCTCCCAGGGCTATCTTAAACCTCTCTGGGCCTGAGCAGGTGTCCACCCCGCTACAGCTGGACACAGTACTCCACCTATGGCCACATCAATGCTGAGAAGACTGGGACAATTACTTCCCATGTCTTATGTACAAGAGTCCCATTTATACACCCCAGAATGATATTAGCCTTTTTTGCAACTGCAGTACATTGTTGTCATACTCAATTTGTATTCCACTATAACCCCCACATCTTTTTCAGCAGTAGTACTACCTGGCTAGTTATTCCCCATTTTTTAGTTGTGCATTTGACTTTCCATCCTTAATGTAGTACTTTTCACTTGTCTTTAGTAAATTTCATCTTGTTGATTGCAGACCAATTCTCTAATTTGTCAAGGTCATTTTGAATTCTAATCCTTTATTCCAAAGTGCTTGCAACCCCTCCCATCTTGTCGTCATTCACAAATTTTGTAAGTACACTCTCCACTCCAATAGCCATGTCATTTATGAAAAAAATGATTGGTAGCGGACCCAGGACTGACCCCTGCAGGAGCCCCCTAGATATACGCTCCAGTTTCACAGCCAACAATTGATAACTGCTGTTTGAGTATGGTCTTTCAATCAGTTGTGCACCCACCTTATAGTAATTTAATTTAGACCACATTCAGAATGTCATCTGGGACTGTGTCAAAACCTTATTAAAATCAAGATATATTACATCTACTGCTTCTTCCCTATCCACTAGTTCCTGTCAATGAAAGAAATTAGGTTGGTTTGGCATAATTTGTTCTTGATTAATCCATGCTGGCTATTCCTTATAGTTCTATTATCCTTTAGGTGCTTTCAAATTGATCTTTCCTGGTATTGAAATTAAACTGATTGGTCTCTAATTCCCCTGCAGACAACAGACGTCACATTCCAGGACATAACAGGACAACACTCCAAGAGAAGAAGCATGTTTGGATTTAAACATCACCCTGCAGAGTTTTACAACCCACATGTGCGTTTTGCTAGCACAGGAGAAGCAGGCAATGAAAGTAATGAGAAGCTCACTGTAAACAAAACCAGACTGGCTAGTCTCATTTTGTTGTTCAAAGCTAGGGTGACCAGACATCCAGTTTTTAAAGGGACAGTCCTGTATTTAATCCCTCCTGTGGGTGTCCCAATTTTTTCTTAACAGGAAAATTGTTCCATATGTTTTGTTTCCCCTCCCCAGTACTGGCGGGTTCTACTGCTGGCTGGATTCCTGCTCACCAGCTGCCCGCCAACCACTGGCGGGTGGGGGGTCCAGTGGCTGACAATTGGAGTGGGTGTGCAAGCCTGGTGGCAGGGCAAAAATGAAGCACATGGGGCTGGCCACTCCCTGTGCTGGTCCGTCTGCGCAACCCCATGTGCATACCTGCTCTTGGTCAGCAGAGTCCCTCCCCCATCCCGTTTCCAGCCAGCGCTGGCTGCACACGGTGAGCTGTGGTGGCTGGGGAGTGCAGGCAGACGCCAAGCAGCGGCTGGGCACATGGCGTCTCTGCTGCCCACTCATTGGCCCTTTGTGTTCTCTCCCTCTTGCTGTCCCCTCCCTGCTCTACCCTTTTGCCCCCTCCCCCCAGCCCGCTGCTCCTCCATATGCCCCCCCGTGGGGCAAGTCCCGGTCCCAGCGCTGTGGGGAGAACTAGCTCCTGGGCAGAGCGCTCAGCTCAACAGCAGCCTGGCTGGCAGGCTCCTTCCCTCCCCCACTGCCTCTGGCTGGGCCCCCGCCCTGGGAAATCCCAAGTCCCTCCAGCGCAGGGTGCTGGCCAGGAGAAGCCAAGCCCTGCATGTGCCAAAGCCCCGCACAGCGCTGGCATGGGGAAGCCTCTCTGCCCCTCAGCTAAGCTCTGGAGTTGTGAGTGGGGGGAGCAATTTCTGGCCTGTTCATGCCCTGAACCTGCAGGCTCCAAGGCAGCCCTCCAGGTAGCAGTTTAGCACCCTCTTCACCTACCCTTCCACTCCTGCCCTGGGTCCTGCCCCCACAAGGAGCACGGGGCTGCTCTGTCCCCTAGGTATCCTCCCCTGCTGAGATACCTCTCTGGCCAGGTTCGCTGAAGCCCCTGCAGTCAGGTTCCCTGGGCCCTGGTGCACAATGCTCTTTAGGGCTTAACCCTTTCCTGCCTGCGCTGTAGCCAGATGAGGCTGGTTTATGTCCGTGGCCAGCAGCAGCCTGGAGGTGTTAGCTGCCTTTTGACACTGTGCAGGCAGAAAGGGACAAGCTGCTTCCGGCCACACTCAAGGCCGGCCCACAACATTTTGGCATCTGAGGCAGGGAGCTCAAATGATGCCCCCATGCCTCCTCGCTCAGGCCAAAACTTTGAAAGGTCTCAATTCTGCCTTCTTCCTGTTCTACTCCTCTCATGGTACTGCTCTGCTATCTACCCCAATAAAGGAGAACTAACAACTTAAAATGCCTTGCTCAGTAATTTTAAGTAACACTCCACTTTCAAACACCTGAACAGCGAATGTAACTTTTCTTGTCTGCATAATAAATACTGGCATGTTTATCTGTTTGAATAATCAAAGTGGGGCTTTCTATGCCTTCTTGGTTGCAAAGATTTGAACTGCTTCCTGAAGGTCCACAGTCTGGGCCAGCTCATGCTCTGTTGAGATGGTTGCAAGGCCAACCAGCCTCTCCTGTGTCATTGTGGAGCATAGATGTGTTTTTATTAACTTCATCTTGGAGAAGCTGCATTCTCCACTGGCAACTGTTACAGGAAGTGTTAGAAGTATGCACAGAGCAACAAAAGCATTTGAAAAGAGGGTGGTCATCTTATTTGTGCACATATCTTCTAGAACAACCTTTAAAAGTATCCTGAAAGGGCTTTCAGTTCATCACCTAAATCACTCACATCAACATCGTGCTTGTCATCATGTGTCAACACTGTCTCTAGTGCCCTGCATTGCTGCTGTAGGTCTTCTTCAGATATAGTGAGGAATTTTGGAATATCATACAACATCCCAAATATACTGCTGTGTTCCTTGAGCTGCATGAAATGTTCTTCAGCTGACTGTATTGCACAATCTAGCACCTGGTTAAAGAATTCAACTTTGAATTATTGTTTGGGGTCTCTTATGAGGCACGGGATAATCCCATAATCAAAATGTCTTCTTCGGTGACTCTTGTATTCTTGAATGGGTGGGAAAATAGCTTCAGTGTGGCGTTCCTCTGCCAACTTCTGTGCACTCTTCAGAACGTTTTGAAATTCCTCATCTGACCAGTAAGACTGTAGGTATGACTTTGCTTTATCCAGTTGTTCCATTGCTCCAGATATATCAAGGTCAACACCTTGGAGTCTCTTGCTTACAACATTTATTTCAAACAGTATGTCATGCCACAACACTAAGCCACACACAAATTTGAAGTTATGTATGTTTCTGATGATTCCATTTCTCTCTGCCACTGTTTTCCCATGAACAGTTCCTGTCATAGCATTATCCTCCATCATGGCAATGTGGAAGAAAAAAGCAGTCTTTACTTTTAGGTTGTTTGCAACAGATCAGAGACAATTTTATTTTCAAGCAATTGCAAGGGGGAGATTTTGCACGGACAGGGATTCCCTTTTTTTAGGCAGGTCTCCGCAAGATAAACAATTAGGGAAAGCATTTATACCTTTTGCTGCATACAATAATGATTAACAGCTGCATCTTGTTTTTACGTATTCCTTTCTGGTATCTTACTTTTCATAGCAGCTTCTGCTACAGTTTACATTTCATTTTTATTTAACACAAGGTCAAAACAGCATCTCTTACAGTTTTTTTCACTCGCCTCGGCCCTGCCTTAAAGTCTCGTGATATTAGAGTTAGAATTAGCTTGACTCTTACTCTATTCTTAAAAACACTAAGATGTCTGCATGCTTTGTCATGGCTGGGCACCCTGACCGCGAACCCATATGGTCTAGGCAGGGATTTCCCTACACCTCCACTATGGGGGTGTTAACCCCCCCCAATTTCCCCAACCCCGTTTTGTGAAGTAGTTACCTGCAGTGTTGCCAATTTAGTGATTGTTTGGAAATTTGAATTGAAATTGAAACATTAATACACACTTTAAAAGCATATACAGTGTATGATAAAATACGTGTATCTGAAAACGTATAATAGATTTTAAAAGTATGAACATAGGGCTTGGCTACACTTGCGAGTTAGAGCGCATTAAAGCAACCCCGGGCACCCTAGCTCACTCCCCGTCCACACTGGCAAGGCACGTAGAGCGCTCTGACTCCACGGCTAGAGCACTACTGGTGCTCCACCTTGGCAAGAAGATTAATGCTTGCTGCGTCTTGGCTGAAACGCCCAGGCGTCAGTGTGAACGAGGTGTTGTATTACTGCGCTCTGATCAGCCTCTGGAAACGTCCCATAATCTCTTTAAGTCTCTCTTGTCATTGTTTTTGAATCGCTGCAGGAATGCGGATATGCTCTTTGAAAGCTCCATTTCTGACAGCCGGCTGCTTATCTGCTCCAAGAGAAAGCAACCATTAGTGTGTGTGAGAGAGGGAGGCCGTGGGGAGAGGGGTCTGCTGCTGTCTGAAATTACAAGACAGCATGCTGACATGCTCTCAGCCCCCCCAAAAGCCCACTCTCTCTCTCCCCCCCACAAACACACAACACACTCCCTGTCACACTCCCTTCCCCATTTGAAGAGCACGTTGCAGTAACTTACATGCTGGGATAGCTGTCCATAATGCACCACTCCCAATACCGCTGCAAGTGCCACAAATGTGGTCACGCCAGTGCACTTGAAGCTGTCAGTGTGGACAGACTGCAGCACTTTTCCTACTGTGCTCTGCGAAGGCTGGTTTAACGCAAACCGCTCTATATCTTCAAGTGTAGCCCCATAGACTAGCTTCCTTATAGCTTTCTTATCTGCAAGAAATTCAACTGACTGGCTTATACAGCTGTTGTTTTTTATGACCATGTCAGTGCATTAATTTCAGTGATGTTGGCCAACCTAATAATTTCAAATTATGATTTGTCAGCAAAGTCTAAATGAGCTCTCCATGACAGCAGGTGATGAGCTAGGGACTGGGGGAAAAGGCTTCAGGACCAGGTTGTATTTACATTCACACCTAATCTACCTAGGTATCCAGCAAATAGAGCTGCGTTGCCCAAGTGATAGATTTCGGCTGGGGTTGGATTACAAATCACTTGAATGCAGTGGAAGGTGAGGGTAATGAAATGTTGTTCTTATTGTATGAGTAAAGGGCAGTAGAATTGTACTTAGCCTCTGCTGATTGAGGGCACCAGGAGAGAGGGTGGGGACAGGTGTTTTGCTTGATGGTCTGAGTCACAAGTACCATTTGACCTACCCCTCTCCACTGTTTAAAGACAGAGCTGATTAGGCTCCATAGATAGTCTTTTGTTCTGTTAAGTGACCACTACAGCTGAAATCACTGATAATCTAAGCACTTAGACCTGCTGTGGGACAGTGTTTCTGTGGAAGAGACGGCCCAGTCTGCACTAGCAGCAAGGTTTCCCCATTGAAAGCTCAGCTGAAGTCACTGAGAGCTGGGTGGAACCTCAAGAGACCAACTTGCAGAGGTCACAGTGGTGGGTGGCAGCAGAAGGTGACAGCACAGGGCCATTGGCAACAGAGCGATGGAGTGAACGGTGGCACAATGAACAACAGTGGCCAGAGCGAACAGTGAACCCCTGGAGGAACGAGCAAGGTGCCTTCTTGCCCCTCCACCTGGAAGGTGAACTCATGTGAAAGCAGCTCTGAACTCTGAGTCTCCTCTGACCAAGGACAACACGGGTGAGTGTTAATGAGGCTGTTAAGAATGCTGGAGACACAACACAGTACATGCAAACACACATGGCTGTGGCATAATACTTTCTATTTAAGCAAGAGAAACCACACACTACAAACTGGAGGCCAATGTTAAGTGCATTATCACTTGTTCATCCTGAAGTTGAACGCTGGTTCCGAACAAGACCAGCAAATGCTCACTATCTTTCTGCAAGAAATTCAACTGACTGGCTAGACACATGTGGTGCAACAGTGAAAGACTCAACAGTTGAAAAAGTGAAGAACTCTCTCACCACAAAAAAAATTTGCATACATGGCTGATGAATGCACCGATGCAAATGGGAATCAAGTATTAAGTCATTTTGTACGTTATCTTGATGTCAGTGGTAGGCCAGTAGATACATTTCTAGATGTTCAAGTTATAGAAGACACATCGGCTGCATCTGTGACAACCCACATCTTTCAGAGTAGCAGCCGTGTTAGTCTGTATTCGCAAAAAGAAAAGGAGTACTTGTGGCACCTTAGAGACTAACAAATTTATTAGAGCATAAGCTTTCGTGAGCTACAGCTCACTTCATCGGATGCATTTGGTGGAAAAACCCACATCTTGGAAGAGTTAAATGCTTGTCAGTTGGACCCCAAACAGATGGCTGCTTGTGCATTTGATGGAGCTGCAAACTTCTCTAGAACAGTGCTACTCAAAGTGGTGGTCCGCGGACCGGTGCCCGTCCGCGAGCAATTGGCTGCCGGTCTGCGCACACATTGGGGAAAAAAAATTACCGGTCCCCCACGTCAGATAGCTTGAGAAGCACTGCTCTGGAAGACATGGTGGAGTACAAGCTTTACAAAGAGAAAAGTGTAACCCTACTCTCTCCTATACACACTGCAGAGGCCATCTACTCCAACTAGCGCTAGTACGAGCTGCAGACTCTTCAAAAGACATTAAAAACCTATAAATTATAATGTCTTCATTATATTCTTTTTTGACTAATGAAGGCATTTATATTGAATCCTTAAGTGAAGAGGACAAGAAGTATTTGTTAAGACAACTGAAAAAGAACACAGACTTGATTCTTAAAAATCTACAACAGCGACTTCTAGATTCTACTCAACCTCTATGTAGCTTTTACAGATCCCTGTCTTATAAAACACAGACAGTTGAGTGGAGTGAGGCACTGCCAGCAATGGGGCTGCCACGTGTTCAGGACAGAATAGAGAATTTGAACACACAGTGGAATATGATACGACGAATGAATGAAGATTTGACTTCAACTTCTTTTTTATCATCACTGGTGGCTCGACCCAGTTTTTGTGTTATGTTTCCTGGGATGAAAGAAGTAGGAATTCATCTCTTGCTACTCCCAGTCACAACAGCTACAGTTGAGCGTTCTTTTGCCTCATTGAATAGAATTTTGTGTTCTGAAAGAAGTCGCCTTCTGCCTGATCATCTGACTGATCTAATGAGCATATCAATTGAAGGAATGGAAGTACCAGGCACACGAGAAGAGACCAAAGATGAACGCATTGCATTCAAGAAGTTCATTAACAGAGTTGTGCAAAATTATAACAAGAAACCAAGAAGGATGTAGATGTAGTGCTTCATAGAAGGCTTGAGTAGCCAACTTTAATTTGTGTGATGATTTTAAAATCTAATAAAGTGTTCATGAAACATTTTTCAGCTTTTATTATGGTGCCATACAGCTCATCTTCACCCTCACGGTCTCACCCCCCTCATCGGTTCTGACCCCCCCATTTCAATTCCTGGGGAAAACACTGATTATCATGCATGTAAAAACTCCAATTTTCTAAATACCTTCATGTCCTAGGACCATAATGCAAGTACATGTAAAACGCAGGTATCCTTTGGTGGTGCAGGGGAATTCTTAGACTGTTTTTGCAATCACACATGGGAGTATCCTGTTCACTCAGCGCCTCATATGGGATCCCTGTCCCTTTGGCAGCTCATAAATTAGAGAAGATATTCACTCACTCACATCCCAGGAAAGGGTCTACTGGGTTACAGGTTTCACCGACTAGCAGCTTAAGTCTGGACCTGGTCAGCAGCTCATAAGTACGGAAAAATTCTCCGCTGGGTCACAAGGTTCGGCTGACTCCCACTTCCTTTTAGAACGTCCATATGGGGTAGCCTTCGGGTGGCTGGAGTCAGCTTAAGTCTTAGGCCTGGTCAGCGGTTTATACTGCCTTTCATTCATTTATAGACACACACACATTCATTCCCCATATCCTGATACATTTTATTTAAAAATAACCTTAATTCTTTATGTCCAGACTTAATACAACATTTCCCTTATTTGAGGTAGCCAAAACCACTCAGCACCGATGCATTAACCTTATTGAGTGCGGCAAGACTACTTCTCAATACCGCATATAACTAACCTTATTGAGGGTGGCAAAACTAAATCCTTAGTACCACTTCAAACTAACCTTATTGAGGGCGGCAACAGTTCCTCAGTACCGCTTTGCATCTGATCTCGTTGCTTAATCAGTAAGTTCGCATGGCGTAAGCCCCAAAGTGGCAGGCGGCCCCACGGGCAGGCCTCCTCTGATACCCCAATAGAGATTTCAAATATCTCTTACCTCTGTTGTGGCCCCATGGGGTTCGAAGGGGAACGGTCCGCAGTAGTTGTCGCTGTCTCAGCTATGCATTGCCATACGAGTCACGGCACCAAATTGTGGAAGAAAAATGCAGTCTTTACTTTTGTTGCATATAATAAAGATTAACAGCCGCATCTTGTTTATATGTATTCCTTTCTGATATCTTACTTTTCTCAGCAGCTTCTGCTACAGTTTACGTTCCATTTTTATTTAACACAAGGTCAAAACAGCATCTCTTACAGCTTTTCCACTTGCTTCCCACTTGCCCAGGCCCTGCCTTAAAGTCTCGCGTTATTAGAGTTAGAGTTAGCCTGACTCTTGCTCTATTCCTAAGAACACTTAGATGTCTGCGTCCAAATCCCCTTTATTCCTTTTTTTTACTTGCACAGCAACTATGGCATCATCTAGCTTCCCAATTTGGTGTTTGATAGGCTTTATCACCGCCACTCGACTTTCCCATTGTATGGCACTCAGTGATTTCAGTGTCAGAGAGGATGTTCCCAGATGTTGCTTCAAAATTTGCCATTGATAAGTTGATGCAGAGAAAAATACATAGATGCTTTGAATTACATTAAACAATTCAGCAGCCTCACTAGAAGCTGATGCTGCATCGCTGACCACCAAGTTCAGTGAATGAGAACTGCATGGGACAAAAAAAGCTTGAGGGTTTAACTCTCGGATCCGTGTCTGCACTCCGCTGTTCTTTCCTCTCATGTTGGCACCATTATCGTAGCCCTGACCTCTCATGTCAGCTATCGCAATTCCCGTATCTTCCAGCTTTTTAAGAAGCACATTTGTCATATCAGCTTGTGTAGTATCATCAATGTCAATAAATTCTAGAAAATGCTCTCTGACAGGCACCATTGCAGGGACATTTTCACTAGGTTCTTTTGTTGTTACAAAACGCACCATTAAAGTCATTTGTTCCATATGGCTGATGTCAGGTGTGCAGTCCAGAATAACAGAGTAATATTGTGCTGACTTCAGATCTGCCACAATCTTCTGTTTGACTTTTGTTGCGAGTAACTGTGTGATCTCATTTTGAATTGTTTTTCCAAGGTAGTGGTGTGTCTACATTTCTTGGGTGGTAACTCTTCTTAGATGCTCCTGGAATACAGCATCAAACTCAGCCATCAGCTCCACAATTTTAAGGACGTTTCCATTGTTTGGCACATACAGCTGATCTGAAGTGCCATGCAGTGCTAGGTTTTGGGTTGCAAGCATTGTCACAATGGCAACGAGTCTTTTCAGAACATTTTGCCAGTAAAGAGACTCTGACGCAATCTTCTCTTGATGCTGATCATCCATGGTGGCCTTTAACCTTAGTCTCATCTCAAGCTCTTTCCACCTGTGGAATGCTCTCTGGTGATTTGCTGTCTTCTTATGGCATGCCAGATTTCTAGCCAGATTTTTCCAATCCTTTGTTCCTGTAGAACCCAGTGTGGCTGGAACATTAGACTGGAAGAGTTTGCAACAAAACCAGTATGCAGCATTCTGGGTTTTTGAGTACATAAGCCATGGCCTCTCCACTTTGTCACCATTGGGGATTTCACATCAGTAATGTTTTGGATGGAAACTTCTATTTTCATTGTCTTTAGGGAACATGAAGTTTTTCACTTGCTGTGGCCCATGCAGTACAAGGAAGTCCCTCAGGCTACTGCTCAAGTGGGTCCACAGTCCTGGATCATCTAGACTCAAGGAACTAAACTCAGCAGCAGCTGTTTCTTGTGCCTCCACCACACTCTTCTCTGATCTACACTTTTCTTCAGGAATGTGCATGGTTACATCCACTTGAGATGGAGATATGGATGCTGCAGCAGCTGCCAGGTCACCTGCACTCTGACTAACTGGAAGATCAGGCATCTCCTCACCACTCACATCCTCACTGGGCTTGGAAGGTTCACCGTGAACATTTGTGTTCAATGTATTTCGGGAGAGCTCCTTCCTGCTTAGATAGAAAAGCTTCCTTTGCTTTCTTTCTTTTTCTGAATACTGCCCCAGAGGGGTGTTTTCTTCTTTCACTCATGGCTGCTGTTCTGTGCCAGCTGTAGTGGCTCTCAACACTCAGTTGAAGGGGACAAATAAGCAGGCTGGTAGCAAGGCCTGAGTGAGGGAAGATATCAGTGTCTTAGGGTCTAACTGGCTCCTACTACTTCAGTTGACTGCCTGTTCTCCTCAAGTGGGTTCAGGGAAGCATCAGGAAACAGGAAGCTCCCTGAGAAGCTGGGGTTAATCAGTCCAGGGTCCTGGGGTGCTAGAGAGGTACATAAGAGGCTCCTCCTCCTCTCTCTCCCTGCAGCTTCTGCTGCTTTCTGTTATTCCCTCTCCCCTTTTCTCCTGCCTGCCTGTTCTGTCTCTTGTGACCTCCTCCCTCCAGCACAGCACTCCCCCATCTCTGTGCATCTAGCGCAGAGAGAATATAGATGCACCAGCAGCAGATGCCATTTTCTACACTCCGGGTCTTAGTGGTGCCCCCCCACACACACACACATACTCTGGCACCTGAGGTGGGTACCTGGAGTAGTGGTGAAGGTAAGAGATGAGCTCTGCAAAGATATGGGACAGCTCATCCTTCCCTCTCCCTTTCTCCCCCCGCGGCTGGAAGCAGCTCCCTTCCCTTTCCTCCTGCACAATGTGAAAGGATGCTGCTGGCCACATTCTGCTGTGAACCCTGGCAGAAATCTGGGGCATGGGGGCATGTGACCCTACATGACACCGCCCCCCCCCCCATGCATTGTTTCAGGAAGACGTGTCGCCAGGTACCAGGACAGGCGGGTCCATCCTGGGGGCCCAGCCAGGCATGGAGGGCAAAGAACACTGGACAAGGAGCATTGGGTAGGACAGTCACCTCCCTGTGTGAGAGGTGTATGGGGGTGGAGGTAGGGGTATGTGTGTTTTCCAGTGTGAACCATAAACTTTAAAGATAAGACCGTAAATAAAAATAATCCAACTATGCAGTATTTCTTTTTAACAGCGGCTCAGTCAACTTGATGTTAATTTGAATGTGTGTACTGCATAGTTCTGATTGATTGCCATTGAACTCGCTTGAATATTTTTCTAGGTATCCTGTATTTAGCACAGGGAAATATAGTCACCCTGTTCAAAGCAACTGAAGTGAAAAATGTCCATTAATGATACAAAACAAAATGAAATTCATCAGGAGACACAGATATATTCCACGACTGTCACACTAACAACAGCTGCATGCACCAAGGACCAAATCCACACCCTCCTCTGTGTGTGTGGTGGCTCCCAGGCAGTGGAACGGATGAAGATCTGCTGTACAAGCAATGGAGGCTAGCTGCTGGGGTGACACACAGTGACTGTGTATCTGTTCCAGTGAGCTGTCTGTGCAAAAGCATGCAGGAGATGTAGGGAGATGGAATGTGAGTGGGACTGAGTGCAGTCTGAGATATTGCTGCTCCATTGATCCTCTTATTCCCCGCTACATAAAGGCCACTTGAGCCACTGCAATCTACAGCAAAGGTTCATGTTTATATGAAAGGTCTTGTGCATAAATGTAGTTCCATAATTTACATGAATTACTTGCATGAGTAAAGATTTCTCACAAGTAAAGACTTACAGGACTAGGCCCAAAGACAAGTCATATTACTCTGCCTAAATGATTACAACCTAAATTAAACAAGACAAATACACAAGAGATGATACAGAGTAAAGCTTCATGCACTGCAGAAAACAGACATCAGATTTCAATGCACAAAGGAACAACAATCCAGGAGAGAAGGTATGTGGATCCAAACATCACCCTGCTGAGTTTTACAACCCAGGCATGCATTTTGCGAGCATGGGAGAAGCAGGCAGTGAGGTCATTAGAAGCTCGCTGTACACAAAATGAAACTGGCTAGTCTCTTTTGTTGTTCAAGGCCAATGAAGTGCAAAAAGTGAACAGTTTGCACAAATAGTGGACAGTAAAGTGGATCAGTGCAAATGCTATTGGTTTTAATAATCTATAGTGGTTTTGTTAGGAAATTATGTGTTGCTACTGAATGCTTAGGCAGCCTGGCCTTGGAAACATCACTCATTTGCTTGTTTTCACGTTACTCACCTGTTGTAATAATATCTAGTCTTGTGTAGCACTTTTCATCAGTAGACATCAAAGTGCTTTACAAAGGGAGGTAAACATTATTATTCTCTTTTTATACATGGGGATACACACAGTGAGAGCTCAGATCCTTGACAGTATTCAGACCCCATTTCCACTGAAACCTTTCTGTGGGCTGAAGCCAGTGGCAGAGCTGGGTGGGTCTCAGTCCAGTGCACTATGGCTAGATCATGTGATACCGACCCACCTCCGGCCAGGCTAGGGTTTTGTGCTTCTAGCACAACTATAAGTCTTAAACCTCCAGTTTTATTAAACCTTGTATTTCTGATTTTAGATCAAATGGTTTAGTCTTATGGACTTTGGTTTGATGCAATGACAATGCATGGTTAGTATGAACATGGAAGGTGTTATTATTATTACGTTCTTTACAACAGCAATAACATAATCCTAAACTACACAACAACAATAAAAGCATTGACGTTCCCAATGTAATAATATTATGGGTTGTTTTATGCATCTGATGAAGTGAGCTGTAGCTCACGAAAGCTTATGCTCTAATAAATTTGTTAGTCTCTAAGGTGGCACAAGTACTCCTTTTCTTTTTATAGCCTTAGTTATATAACACAATGCATTATCATTAGTACATAACGTAGACACTTTATAGGCTGTATAAAAGGCATATTTTTTAATTTGATATATATTTTGAAATATATGAATTTGACCTTGTAATTCAGAGATTTTCCGGACGACTGGTAGGAGTGAAAGCAAATTTTGGAACCGGTTAGGTACTAAGGCAGTTTAATTAAAGGTTATCTGAAATCTAAGGGCTAATTGTAGGATTCTATCCACAGGCCAATAAATAATATGATTGCCTGCCACAGTGGTGAGATTAAAATGTATGTCTTGCAAAGTGGTGTCCTTAACATACACATAACTGTTATTAGCTTGGAAGAGCAGGTGTTTTATCAGGGTAGTTCCTAGTTCCATACCCTTCCAACAAACATTGTTATGAACAGTGACAACTTCCCCTGGCTTTATTTTTTGTACACACTAAAGCTGTGGGGGGTTTTAAAGGCCAGAGTGTTCATTGACTTCCTATTTCTATTCAAATATTGGGTGTTATTTCAGAAGCACTGACTATAAATTGGTTAGGCATACCCAGTAGTTAAATTTTCTAAATGTTTTGGTGAATTATTCAATCCCACATGCATCCTCCCCACAGACCCAGAAGGATTCAGTATGTGAGAACCCACATCACTTTAATCAGTCTGTATGCTTGGAAGGAGCACTGTGAACGTCCACCCAGAAAATTTCCAAGTACGTTTCCCTGGCCACAAATCAGATGATACTTCTGAGGTATTTGTAAGGGCAGTGGGCCGAGCCCGATGCTCAAGATCACTCTGAATGGCCATAAGCTGGTTATTCAGGAAATCCTGAATTTCTGAACATGCCAGATCCCACTGCAATGCCTTCCCGGCATTAGTAATATTTAGTACCATCGTCATCAGAAGTCTCTGGGTTATTGAACTAAGAGTGGAGATAACATGTAATTTACCAATTTCAGCCTGTACCTGGGTTAACTGTGCTCCAATAATAAGACCTGTGGCTTTTTACAACTGTCCTAATTTCTCTTCATGTTGTTGGCCTTTATAAATATTTTAAATTGCAGCTATGCTATTGGCACCATTCCATAGGTGTCCAGACAAGTCCCTCTTCTTTCTAGAGGAAACCCAGGCCCTTTGCTGGGCTAACCTAATGGCAGCCCCTTTTGAGCAATTAGGATATGTAGAGATGACCTGAAAACTGAATAACGGCAGCATGCAGTTTATAGTCTCTAGTGTAGTATTAATCACAGTCCATCGATATTCTAACACACCTCTCTTTGGTGAAGTACCATACCACATTTGTTGGCTAAACACTTTTATATATTTCTGAGAGGCATTAGCATTAATAGCATAGAAAAAGGTATATTGCAATATGGTGCAGGTTAAATTATTAGTTACTGGGATTATTTTAATGCAGGTAAAATTTCCAGTGGCAGAACAGACTCTTTGGGTATACGTTTGATTATTCACTACTTGGGAGACCAAATAACAATAAGGACTTTTTTTTATCTAACATACTGCAGACTCCAGGAACGGCCATTATATTTACCTTGCTATAGAACCCATGAATCTTTAATTTTTGATTTTGGGGGCTTATTTGTAGTGATATCATATATTTCTATTTTCACTGACCCTTTTGTTTTTTACTTAATTGTTTGCTTGTATGAACTATTCGGAACCTTAAAAAATAAATTTTTTGAACAAAATGTGAGCAAATTACTAAGATGTGAAGGCCTTGGCCATTGGGTTTTATTAGAATATACAGTGTTGTCTGTATTTGGGTAAGTTACAGGGGTGGTGGCAAAGGTGGAGGGGATGGTGGGGGTAATGTTCATGGCAGTAAGGCATATTTTTCATCAGGAAGCCAGCTAGGGAGGGCAGTACATTTTGATGGTACTTGTCCGTAAGCACGAAGCCCAGACCCTGGAAGAAATTTAAACCACCACTTAACTTCACATTTCCAAGAACGGTCCCCGCAGTTCCCTCCCTGCTAATATACAATACTCTTTTTTTCTTCACCAGGGCCAATTTTTAATGTCCTTTGTCATCAGGAATTCCCGGACCTTGGTGGTTTCAGCAGAGCAAGTGTTCCTTCTTCTCTCTTGGAATAGTCGTGGTTTAGCATTATGCAGGGGAGAGGTTACTAGCACATCACCCTGTAATGATTCCGGTTTTTTTAGCAAAATCCAAATGCCTGGTAGTTCTGTCAGTGGACAAAGGAGAAGTTACTAGCACTTTACCTTGTCCTTTTTTCTGCTGTCCAGAAGGAACAGCAGCACCAGAAGGAGAGAGAGACCGATCATCAGTCGGAGAGTTATCTCGAGTTGGAGGGGCCTTTTTGCAGTGAGAAGCATGGGTCTAGGGAGTCAGTCCTTGGCACTTCACAGTGGTATTAGTAGTTAACAGAATTTGGTAAGGGCCTTTCCAGTGCGGGGTCAGGGCGGTCTTTTGCTGATGGACCTTTATGTAGACCCAGTCTTCTGGTTTCAGTGAGTGGCAGAGTTACTTAGGATCCTTGGTAGTGCTTTTTTTACCTGTGTCTAAAGAGACCTAACACATTTTATTAGTGCTTGACAACAATTAAGCATTGTGTTATCCATTAAATGAATGTCCATCTGGGCGAGAGTTAGTGGAGGTGCTGCTGAAAGCCGCATTAGGCATGAGGACTGAGTGCAGTCTTTCGATTGGGAGTCTCTCTTATATTTATTAATGCTAATGGGAGGGCATCTGGCCACTTTAAGTTTGTTTCAGCACAGATCTTGGGCAGTTTCTTTTTCAAAATCCCATTCTGAAGTTTTACTGTCCTGGCAGACTGCGGGTGGTGGGGGTAGTGGAGGCTGTGTTGGATCTGAAAAGCTATACATAACTCTTTTACAATTTGTCCAGTAAAATGAGTTCTACGATTACTATTGATATGCACAGGTATGCCAAATCATGGTACAAAATCCTTAAGCAAAAGTTTCACAACAGTTTTGGCATCTGCTCTTTTGCAAGGGAAGGCCTTAACCCAGCTTGAAAAAACATCAAACTAAAACTAACACATATTTATAATTACAACATTTAGGCATTTGAATAAAATCAATTTGAATATTTACAAAAGGTCTCCAGGGAGGGGACCAGCTTTACCAACAATAGCTTTACCAACATTGTGCTGCTGGCAAATCATACATTGTTGACAGTAGTGGTGTGCTATAGAAGAAAAATCCGATGTACGCCAGTCCCTTTTAACTGCAGCAACCATCCCTCATTTGCTTACTTGCGCTGCTCCGTGGTACACGGGAGCAAAATAGGGCAAGAGCACCTGAGGCGCAACCAGGCGGCCATTCGGGGAGTGCCAAAGGTGATAAGGGTGTAAAATGCACCCAGCAGCATTCAGGAACATTTTTCAGCCTCTGACGCCGCCTCCTGGATCTTGGCAAGATCTTCAAAGGAAGCTAGCGGAGGCTGCTCAATCAAGGTACAAGGTACGCAGCCTGAGGGGTAGAAAGGGCCGCAGTTTTGGCTGTAGACTCAGCCAATGCATTTTCACGTGTAACTTTATCATGAGGGGTCTGGTGAGCTGTACATTTAACAATAGCAACAACTTTGGGCAATAAAAGGACATCCAAAAGAGCAGATACATATAGACTATTCTTAGGAGAACCAGTGGATGCAAGAAAACCCCTGTACTTTCAAAGTAAACCATAATTATATACCACTTCAAAGGCATAGCAAGAATTTGTATAAATAGTAACTGTTTGATCCTGAGCTAAAATACAGGCTCGGGTCAAGGCAATAAGCGTAGCAACCTGGGCTGAAAACACAGAAGGAAGGAAGGCACTTTCAATAACAGAATATAAGGAACATACAGCATAACCAGCTACAAATTTACCTTAGAATCTTGCAAGCACAAGCCATCTACAAAATAAATGAGATCAGGATTCTGCAAAGGCATATCCAGAAGATTTTTTTTTTTTTTTGGACTGGTAAGGATAGGCGTCACAAATAGAGAGGCAGGATTTAGAATGGGGCAGTGACCTAAGGTAATATGAGATGAAGTCAGCAACACAAGTTCATATATAGTGAGGCGGGAAGTAGACAGATGTTGTGTCTTAGATTTCAACAGAAGAACTGCCACAGCATGAGGTACAGAGACAGTTAATGGCGATCCTAAGACTATGGATTTAAATAATTGCACAGAAAGGGCAGCTGCAGCTACAACTCGGAGACAGAGAGAAAATCCAGCTGCCACAGCATCTAGGGTAGTACTATAATAAGCAAGAGGATGGCGTTTATTTCTGTGTTTTTGCATTAGTACAGCCAAGGCAAACCAATTACGCTTGTGACAGAAAAGAATGAATGGTTAGCATAATCAGGAAGCCCAAGGGCCAAGGCACTGGAAAGGGCTTGTTTAATGGCCACAAAGGCTTGTTCAGCCTCTGGGGACCATGGACGTGGCTTGGGGGTGCCTGACTTAATCAGTTCCTGCAATGGCTTAATTACTGTCACATAACCCAAAATCCACTGTCTGTAGTACCCAGTACTACCAAGGAAGGTTCGCATCAGAGAAATAGTAATAGGCCTAGGCATGTTTAAAATAGCTGTAATGTGATCATCTGCTAAGTGGCGAGTGGCAGGTGAAATATCATGACCAAGGTAATGAACTTTGGGTTGGCACAACTGGAGTTTTTTCTGAGATTCCTTATGACCCCTGGCAGCAAGAGCTGTCAGAAGAACTAAAGTATCAGTTTTACAAGATTCAAAGGAAGGGGAGGCCAACAAAAGATTATTTACATATTGTATGAGTACAGATTTTCCTGGAAAGACCACATCGTCCAAATCCTTCTTTAAGGTGTGGGAAAACAGGGACGGAGATTCGGTATACCCTTGAGGTAAGCGAGTCCAGGTGTATTGGCGTCCTTTATAGGTAAAGCAAACAAATATTGGCTATCAGGATGAATGGAAATGGAAAAGAAAGCTGAGCAAAGGTCCACAACAGTAAAGTGAGTGGCTGTGGGGGGGAATACAAGAAAGAATAGTAGCTGAATTAGGAATCACTGGAAAAGATGGCAAGACAACAGCATTAACCGTGCGTAGATCTTGAACAAACCGATGGGTGTTTTTCCCTGGTTTCTTTACGGGGGACATAGGTGTATTACAAGAACTAGTAGTAGGAACAATAATACCCTGCTGTAACAAGGAATCCATTACTGGAGCTATTCCCTCCTCTGTTTCAGGGCGCAGTGGGTATTGTGATACCCTTGGAAGTGATTTAGAAGGTTGAACAAAAATCTTAACTGGTTAGGCTGTTTGGATCTGCCCCACTTGCTTGCCGAGACCAAAGACAAGAGGGCACTTGTGACAACAAGTGAACAAGATCAGGCCTGAGAGCTGCACATGGTCAGGCTGACTCTGTTGTGTGAAAAGAAAAGGAGGACTTGTGACACCTTAGAGACTAACAAATTTATTTGAGCATAAGCTTTCATGAGCTACAGCTCACTTCATCGGATGCCCCTACTCTACTTGCGCTACACTGATGACATCTTCATCATCTGGACCCATGGAAAAGAAGCCCTTGAGGAATTCCACAATGATTTCAACAATTCCCATCCCACCATCAACCTCAGCCTGGACCAGTCCACACAAGAGATCCACTTCCTGGACACTACGGTGCTAATAAGCGATGGTCACATAAACACCACCCTATACCGGAAACCTACTGACCGCTATGCCTACCTATATGCCTCCAGCTTTCATCCAGATCATACCACAATCCATTGTCTACAGCCAAGCTCTATGATACAACCGCATTTACTCCAACCCCTCAGAGAGAGACAAACACCTACAAGATCTCTATCATTCATTTTTACAACTACAACACCCACCTGCTGAAGTGAAGAAACAGATTGACAGAGCCAGAAGAGTACCCAGAAGTCACCTACTACAGGACAGGCCCAACAAAGAAAATAACAGCATGCCACTAGCCATCACCTTCAGCCCCCAACTAAAACCTCTCCAACCCATCATCAAGGATCTACAACCTATCCTGAAGGACGACCCATCACTCTCACAGATCTTGGGAGACAGGCCAGTCCTTGCATACAGACAGCCCCTCAACCTGAAGCAAATACTCACCAGCAACCACACACCACACAACAGAGACACTAACCCAGGAACCTAACCTTGCAACAAAGCCCGTTGCCAACTGTGTCCACATATCTATTCAGGGGACACCATCATAGGGCCTAATCACATCAGCCACACTATCAAAGGCTCGTTCACCTGCGCATCTACCAATGTGATATATGCCATCATGTGCCAGCAATGCCCCTCTGCCATGTACACTGGCCAAACTGGACAGTCTCTACGTAAAAGAATAAATGGACACAAATCAGACATCAAAAATTATAACATTCAAAAACCAGTTGGAGAACACTGCAATCTCTTTGGTCACTCGATTACAGACCTAAAAGTGGCAATTCTTCAACAAAAAAACTTCAGAAACAGACTCCAAGGAGAGACTGCTGAATTGGAATTAATTTGCAAACTGGATACAATTAACTTAGGCTGGAATAAAGACTGGGAGTGGATGGGTCATTACACAAAGTAAAACTATTTCCCCATGTTTATTCTTTCCCTCCCTCCCTCCCACCCCCGCTGTTCCTCAGACATTGTCAACTGCTGGAAATGGCCCACCTTGATTATCACTACAAAATGTTCCCCCCCTCCCCTGGCTCTCCTGCTGGTAATAGCTCACCTTACCTGATCACTCTCGTTACAGTAAAAAAGAAAAGGAGTACTTGTGGCACCTTGGAGACTAACAAGGTGCCACAAAAAGAAAAGGAGTACTTTTGGCACCTTAGAGACTAACAAATTTATTAGAGCATAAGCTTTCGTGAGCTACAGCCCACTTCATCGGATGCATTTTGTGGAAAATACAGAGGGGAGATTGATATACACACACAGAGAACATGAAACAATGGGTTTATCATACACACTGTAAGGAGAGTGATCACTTAAGATAAGACATCAGCAGCAGCAGGGGGGGAAAGGAGGAAAACCTTTCATGGTGACAAGCAAGGTAGGCTATTTCCAGCAGTTAACAAGAATATCTGAGGAACAGTGGGGGGTGGGGTGGGGGGGAGAAATAACATGGGGAAATAGTTTTACTTTGTGTAATGACTCATCCATTCCCAGTCTCTATTCAAGCCTAAGTTAATTGTATCCAGTTTGCAAATTAATTCCAATTCAGCAGTCTCTCCTTGGAGTCTGTTTTTGAAGCTTTTTCGTTGAAGGATAGCCACTCTCATGGCAGAGGGGCATTGCTGGCACATGATGGCATATATCACGTTGGTAGATGCGCAGGTGAACGAGCCTCTGATAGTGTGGCTGATGTGATTAGGCCCTATGATGGTGTCCCCTGAATAGATATGTGGACAGAGTTGGCAAGGGGCTTTGTTGCAAGGATAGGTTCCTGGGTTAGTGGTTCTGGTGTGTGGTGTGTGGTTGCTGGTGAGTATTTGCTTCAGGTTGGGGGGCTGTCTGTAAGCAAGGACTGGCCTGTCTCCCAAGATCTGTGAGAGTGATGGGTCATCCTTCAGGATAGGTTGTAGATCCTTGATGATGCGTTGGAAAAAGGACACTATGCTATCTAAACTACTACATGCCACAAGGGGCCACAACAGTGGTTCCCGTAACCCACCCAGCAATATTGTTAATCTATCCAACTATACTCTTAGCCCAGCAGAAGAATCTGTCCTATCTCGGGGCCTCTCCTTTTGCCCCTCCACCCCCACGAACATGATACAGATCTGTGGTGACCTAGAATCCTATTTTCGACGTCTCCGACTCAAGGAATATTTCCAACACACCTCTGACCAACATATTAACCAACAGAGACCTTCCTACCAACACTACAAAAAGAAGGATTCTGGGTGGACTCCTCCTGAAGGTTGAAACAGCAGCCTGGACTTCTACATAGAGTGCTTCCGCCGAAGTGCACGAGCTGTAATTGTGGAAAAGCAGCATCGCTTGCCCCATAACCTCAGCCATGCAGAACACAATGCCATCCACAGCCTCAGAAACAACTCTCCATAATCAAAAAGGCTGACAAAGGAGGTACTGTCGTCATCATGAATAGGTCGGAGTATGAACAAGAGGCTACTAGGCAGCTCTCCAACACCATTTTCTACAAGCCATTACCCTCTGATCCCACTGAGAATTACCAAAAGAAACTACAGCATTTGCTCAAGAAACTCCCTGAAAAAGCACAAGAACAAATCCGCACAGACACACCCCTAGAACCCCGGCCTGGGGTATTCTATCTGCTACCCAAGATCCATAAACCTGGAAATCCTGGACGCCCCATCATCTCAGGCATTGGCACCCTGACAGCAGGATTGTCTGGCTATGTAGACTCCCTCCTCAGGCCCTACGTTACCAGCACTCCCAGCTATCTTTGAGACACCACTGACTTCCTGAGGAAACTACAGTCCATTGGTGATCTTCCTAAAAACACCATCCTAGCCACTATGGATGTAGAAGCCCTCTACACCAACACTCCACACACAGATGGGCTACAAGCCGTCAGGAACAGTATCCCTGATACTGTCACGGCTAACCTGGTGGCTGAACTTTGTGACTTTGTCCTCACCCATAACTATTTCACATTTGGGGACAATGTATACCTTCAAATCAGCGGCACTGCGATGGGTACCCGCATGGCCCCACAGTATGCCAACATTTTTATGGCTGACTTAGAACAACGCTTCCTCAGCTCTCGTCTCCTAATGCCCCTACTCTACTTGCGCTACATTGATGACATCTTCATCATCTGGACCCATGGAAAAGAAGCCCTTGAGGAATTCCACCAGGATTTCAACAATTTCCATCCCACCATCAACCTCAGCCTGGACCAGACCACACAAGAGATCCACTTCCTGGACACTACGGTGCTAATAAGCGATGGTCACATAAACACCACCCTATATCGGAAACCTACTGACCGCTATTCCTACCTACATGACTCTAGCTTTCATCCAGATCATACCACACGATCCATTGTCTACAGCCAAGCTCTACGATACAACCGCATTTGCTCCAACCCCTCAGACAGAGACAAACACCTACAAGATCTCTATCATGCATTCCTACAACTACAATACCCACCTGCTGAAGTGAAGAAACAGATTGACAGAGCCAGAAGAGTACCCAGAAGTCACCTACTACAGGACAGGCCCAACAAAGAAAATAACAGCACGCCACTAGCCATCACCTTCAGCCCCCAACTAAAACCTTTCCAGCGCATCATCAAGGATCTACAACCTATCCTGAAGGACGACCCATCACTCTCACAGATCTTGGGAGACAGGCCAGTCCTTGCTTACAGACAGCCCCCCAATCTGAAGCAAATACTCACCAGCAACCACACACCAGAACCACTAACCCAGGAACCTATCCTTGCAACAAAGCCCGTTGCCAACTGTGTCCACATATCTATTCAGGGGACACCATCATAGGGCCTAATCACATCAGCCACACTATCAAAGGCTCGTTCACCTGCGCATCTACCAATGTGATATATGCCATCATGTGCCAGCAATGCCCCTCTGCCATGTACATTGGCCAAACTGGACAGTCTCTACGTGAAAGAATGAATGGATGCAAATCAGACGTCAAGAATTATAACATTCAAAAACCAGTTGGAGAACACTTCAATCTCTCTGGTCACTTGATTACAGACCTAAGAGTGGCTATCCTTCAACAAAAAAGCTTCAAAAACAGACTCCAAGGAGAGACTGCTGAATTGGAATTAATTTGCAAACTGGATACAATTAATTTAGGCTTGAATAGAGACTGGGAATGGATGAGTCATTACACAAAGTAAAACCATTTCCCCATGTTATTTCTCCCCCCCCCCGCTCCCCCCACTGTTCCTCAGATATTCTTGTTAACTGCTGGAAATAGCCTACCTTGCTTGTCACCATGAAAGGTTTTCCTCCTTTCCCCCCCTGCTGCTGGTGATGGCTTATCTTAAGTGATCACTCTCCTTACAGTGTGTATGATAAACCCATTGTTTCATGTTCTCTGTGTGTCTATATCAATCTCCCCTCTGTTTTTTCCACCAAATGCATCCGATGAAGTGAGCTGTAGCTCACGAAAGCTTATGCTCTAATAAATTTGTTAGTCTCTAAGGTGCCACAAGTACTCCTTTTCTTTTTGCGAATACAGACTAACATGGCTACTACTCTGAAAGGTGCCACAAGTACTCCTTTTCTTTTTTGCGAATACAGACTAACACAGCTGCTACTCTGAAATCTCGTTACAGTATGTATGGTAACACCCATTGTTTCATGTTCTCTGTATATATAAATCTCCCCACTGTATTTTCCGCTGAATGCATCCGATGAAGTGAGCTGTAGCTCACGAAAGCTTATGCTCAAGTAAAGTTATTAGTCTCTAAGGTGCCACAAGTCCTCCTTTTCTTTTTGCGGATACAGACTAACACAGCTGCTACTCTGAAACCTGTTGTGTGCAGTGTAGCTAGTACCAGATTGGTATTCTCATTAGGACCTTGTAGGAATATGCCATCTGGTGTGCAATAGATAGTACAGCCTAATTTACACAACAGATCCCGTTCCAACAAATTAAAAGGAGAGAATGGGCTGAGTAAAAAGGCATGTTGATCAGAAAGGGGTCCCAGGGAAACAGAACGGGGTTTTGCGTCAGGATGTGGAACAGGTTGGTTTGAAATACCAATGGCATTAATATGACAAGGGAACAGAGGGAAATTCTAAAGATCTTAAGGCCGACTTGCTAGCTTCAGTGTCCACAAGACAAGTAACAGATTGTCCTGCAATTTCACAATTTACATATGGGCCTTTTTGATTAATAGGAATGAAAGGATTCATGATGCAGTTACGTTCCCTTAGGCTATTCTAATAAGAGTTGTTCTGTGGGGAAAAAGGAGGCGCTTCAGTGTTTGGGAATTTTGAGGTGGTTGGATTGGATATTCATTTCTCCAGTGTCTCTCCTGGCCACAAAAGTGGCCTGCAGTGTTCCCTGTTGGGGCAGGATATGACGGACCTCTCCCTCTCCCCTGACCTTGTCCTCGTTTGCCCCTTATTACCCCACAGCCTCTATATTGATAAGTTTGCAACTGCAAGGCCAAGAGTTTTGTTTCAGAACTTTCTTTTTTCTGCTCTATGCAAGCTGTACAATGGTTGGCAACTGTCACCAATTCAGAAAGAGGTTTAGTTTGTCAGCCAATGCAGATAACCCTTAACTGCTGCTGAGCCTTTGGTAAGAGTTCTTGAACAAAGGCAGCCCCCACTGCCTCTCTGGCTTGGTGTCAGGCTGGGCAATTCCCAAATGTTGTTCAAATACCTTAGTTAGTCTATTTAGATAATCGGTGGGGGATTTGCCTTTGTTCTGTTTACAGTTATTGATCTTTCTCCAATCCATTTTCCTCCGGAATGGCGTTCAAGAGGCAATTTTTAGCCTCAGTTAGGGCATCTCCAAATCTGGGGTCAGCACCGGGCCACTGGGCCCGAGCAATTAGTCATTGTTGAACCCTGGCTGGCAGAACTACTCGCAAGAGTTGCTTAACATCTGCCCATGGTAGACTGTAACACTGAATGACTGTCCAGAGCTCCCTTCTAAACTTTTCTTGCTCCTCTCTAACACTAGGAAATTCCTTCACTACATTTTTAAGGTCCCCTGGTGTTCAAGGGGCATGAACTGTAACCAGATTATTTTCATCACAAGGCAATTGTTTTAAAGGAGCCTGAAACACTAATGTCTGGCTTCTAGTGTGGTAGGAAACTGGGCTAGACAAATCAGGGTTGGGCGAGCTGCTCGAGGGGTTGGAATTGATCCCTGGCGGCTGCTAGGGCGGCAAAGAGGAAGACACGCAGCGAGAACAGCTGGCGGAGTCGCTGCGCGCGGCGCTGAGCTTTGGGCCGCCGCGTGGAGACCATCGCAGGGCGCAAGGTGCGGAGGGGAGGGAGCAGGCTGCTGCCGTGGAGCACCGCGGAAAAATCCACAATGTCCTCTGCGGCTTCCTCTCACTTTTAATCTTGACTCATTGGGGAGCTAAAGGAGCTGAGGGACTTGCTCGGGGAGGAGGCATCCGCTGCTTTGCATTTAGTTTGCAGATCCTGTACTTGAGTTTTTAATTTTTCCTGGGGGTCCCTCAGGCACCGCACTCGAGACTCCCGGAGTCTCTTTGTAGCTTCCTTCCACCAATAAACAACTTGTTCCCACTGTGTGTCGGGGAAGTGGGGGGATTTAAGGGGTCCTTTGGGGTCTCTGATTTTATCTTGATTGCAGGTACCTTCTAGGGGAAATTGTCTAGCTGGGTTATAACCCGCGGGTGTCTGCGCAGTGCTGCCAACACACGCGGGATTCTTTTACCCCGGGGGGGCGGCGGCCCTGGAGAGCGGTACACCGGCTGCAGCGGGGGCGCCCCCCCCCCCGACTGCCCGCAGCGGCCGGGCCCCAGCCTGCGCACCGTCCGCCTGGCCCGCGGGGGCGCTCAAGTGCGCGGGGGCTCGCCGGGCGCCTCTTCGCGGGCCGAGCGAGGCCTCTCCTCGGCGCGGCGTGGAGTGGGGTCGCCGGGCAGGCGCGGGCAGCCAGCGTCAGCTCCCGCCGCAGCCATGGCCCTGCTGCAGCCAGCCCGGCTCCTGCTCGCTGCCGCGGCCCAGCGCCACCTCTGCCTGGCCCCCGGCGCGGCCAGAGCCAGGTAACGGGGGGGCCCTGCCGGGGACTCGCCCTCGGGAGCGGCCGACGGCCACGCGCCCCGTCACTTGCAGCTCGTGCCTGTGACACCCCCGACGCGGGCAGGGCCGCGCGCCTGGTCTGGGAGCGCGATCGAGGCGCGCGGGGGGGGGTGCAGCCCGGCGGGTCACAGTGAGGTGTTCCCCTCCCCCATGATTTCTTCGCGTTACGAGGGAGCGTGTCCCTCGGCGGTGCCCGTATCGGTCCGAGCTGGCCATGCAGGCGACCGCGGAGTCGGGAAAGGCACCTCGGATTGGCCGAGGTGGCGAGGGCGTGGTGCTAGTCCACCGCAGTGATTGGCTCCCGCCGGCTGCCGGTGCTCGCGCCTGTGCCCTTGGGGGCCAGGTTTAGAGGGCGGAGGAGCCCCGTCCCCCCACTTCCGGGCTCAGGGCCCGGGCGGCCCCGCCACCCCGCGCTCCTGGGGGCGGGGGACCCTGGCCCAGCGGCCCCGGCACGGCCCCAGGTGCACCATCCCCGTGTGCAGTGAGTGCAGGGCTGGGAGCCCGGCACGTGGCTCGACCTGTGTCCCCCCCCCCCCCCCCGGCCCCCGTAGGGTGGGTGCTACCGCCGGCAGGATGGGGGCCCTGGGTGCTGGCTCCCAGTGCTGCAGCCTCTGCCTCTTGTTGTTGTGCTCCTGGCCCTGCCACTGAGTTCAGGGCTTTGATAGTCTCCTCTCTGGCCTGCAGTCCCCTTTCGTGTGGTCACCAGCGCTCATAACTGGGCGGTTCTTAAAGCGTGTTGTAACCTGGCCCTGCCTGGTGTTGCAGTCGCATCTGCCTGATAAATATTAAAATAGCCACTCAAATGGGAGGGGAGATCATGAAACCTATCGTGCAATAAGTGTTGTCAGCTGTACAGAGTACATGTACTGGGTAAAAGGGATTATTTTTGTGTCTCATCTCAGTTACAGTGACGCTTAGGTGTTACCTGTAACAAGAATAGAGAGAAGTTCAGACAGAAGTAGGGTAACCATATTTCCCTGTGCTGAATACAGGATACCTAGTAAAATTACTCGTATTCAAGCAAGTTCAGTGGTAATCAATCAGAACTAGGCAGTACGCACATTCAAATTAACATGAAGTTGACTGAGCCCGTTAAAAAGAAATACTGTGTAATTGGATTCTTTTTATTTACCCTCTTTTAAGGCTTTAGGGTTCACCGGGGGGAGACACCCCTACCCTCTCACACACATCGGGAGAAGTGAAACACACACTCCCGTACACCTCTCTCACATAGAGGGGGTGACCTCTCTCTGTGCACCATGCCTGGGTCCTGGGGACAGACCCGCCTCTCCTGGTACCTGGTCTTCCCGAGGCAATGTGTGTATGTGGGGGGGGTCACATAGTGTCACATGCCCCCCTCCCCAGATTTCTGCCAAGATTCACACCAGAATGTGGTCAGCAGCAGCCTTTCATCACTGTGCAGGTGGGAAAGGGTGGGAGCTGCTTCCAGCCATGGGTGACGGAAAGAGGGAAACCTGGTCTGTGTCTTTACAGAGCTCATCACCAGTACTGATTGTGGGGGAAACAAAATTTTACCCTTTTTAAGAAAAAAGTCGAGACACCTTCAGGAAGGCTTAAATACAGGACTGTCCCTTTAAAAATGAGATGTCTCATCACCCTAGACAGAAGTGATTTTAAAAAAAGTTGAATCGCATTAAGTATACATGTAAATGGTAAGGAAACTGAGGCAGACAGGGTAAATGAATCACTCAAAAGACAGTGAATCAGGCTAAAAATTGGGAGGTCCCTGGTCTGTGATTTCACTACACACCTCCTCCTCTTAGGAAATGGACAGGTGGTAAGGATATGAGGTGTAACCAGAACTCTTTCAAGAGTCTGAAATTCTTCAGATTGTCACTTAAAAGTGTAAGCTGATCTAATGGCATTTTGTGCTGCCAACTGGAGGTCACTGAACTGTGCATGTGATCATCCTGGAGCACCAGAAGCTTGGACTCAAAGCAGTTAAGAGGCAGCACACTCAGACCTTGGGAGGGGAATGACTGCTCTCAAGGAATCTTCATTTTTTGGTCACTGCTTGGTGTTCTGTGGCTCTTGTCAGTGTGGCAAAGCAAGGCTTCCGCACTGGGCTCTTAGGGGACACAAAAGAAATATTAGTGTTGTACTGCATACTAATTTTTGTATAGTGTCATCTATATACCACACCATGATGGGGCTTCAGGAAGAGTGTCAAAAACAACATTTTCTGGTACCCCGAAGAGAGAAATTGGCCTTTTATGCTGCTCTTGTGTGCAGGTATTGCATGCAGTGGAGCAGGCCTCTAATTAACTAGACTAAACTAAGCTGAAGGGACATGGGGAGGGTTATTATACTGAGGGTTATTATACTGAGCTCTGCTTTTTAATGTTCTCTTTTTTTTTTTTTTTAATCTATGTAGCTAGCGATTAAAAAGTCTTTTCTGTTGGAATGAGCTGGATATGCCAGATGCCATTTGAAAAATTAAGATCCGCAGATATCAGATATGTCCCTTTCTCCCTGTTAACTAGTTACAAGCTGCCATGACCAGAAGGCTATCAAGGTTTTGTACTGCAAACGTTGTTTATTTTATGTACCTCTCCTTATCAAAGCTATTAGTTATGTCAGGTAGGGATTAGCAGTATTTGGTTTTCCTCCTTCCATTACTTTAAAATGGCATTTGATTGTGTTACAGTTGCTATTAGCGAAGAATAGCATCTCTAAAACTGGCATATGGATTGAGAGGTACAAAACAAATGGCCCTGAAGTATAAAATTGGCTTAACATGCAGAATAACTGCATCAGACATTTTAATTTATTTATTACATCTTGTCATATGACTGGACTTTAGCTAGTTATTAAAATATCCCTGACTGGGGAAGTGCTTGCTGCAGCTGATTGAAGGAATGAATTCTTCAGGTTCAGTGGCTGAAAGGCTTGTTCTAGCCACTGTGGGCCATTGGCAGCTGAACGAGTGTACGTTCTAATCGCAGTTGGTTGCTGAAGTAGGGTGACCTTTGTTCCTCCTACCCTGTTTGGGGTTCTTATTGACAGGGATTATGCAATTGAGTGTAGTCTAGATATTTGTGTTGCTTGATGTAGCTGTATATTTACAGGACTCTCTTCATAGAGGAGGAATGGCCCCCTTAAAGAGAGACTTCTGTGAGTTTCTGAATATTTAATTACACAAATATAAATGTACTTTCTGAACCCAGGCTTTGCTGACTCTGTCAGCAAACTCCACTCCTGAGGCTGCTGTGGCTCAGAAAAGATTCTTATGTTAGAGACAGTCTGGTAACTGAAGACAACTCTTTTTTTCACTTTACAGTTTGTATCCCTGGTGGTATTCACAATTTCTTAAGAACTTGTAACATCTGACATCTGCTTTCATCTTAAAGGATCCCAAGGCACTTAAGGATTAATAGAAATGCAGCCAGTGCTGGAATGGAGGTTGAGGTGTTGAGCCATTTAAAATTTCTACCTTAATGCATGACTAATGTTGTCTTGTCTTAATTTTCTGAAACTTGGTATGGTGCAGTGCATAGATGACATATTAAAATATTAGATGTATACAAACGTATAGGAGCTTGCTGATATCTTGAGTCTTGGACCCCTCTTGAGGATCATGAGTTCAAAAACTCTCTGTAGGTGGGTTTGTTTGTAAATGTGTGGCTATCCAGAGTTGGTTAGATAAGAGCACATGATGTGCACGGAAACTGACAAGGAAAATTACATATTTCACTTCTGTTTTCAGCCACTCCTAGAAAGCAAAGAGGACATTTCTCCTTGATAAAAGCAAAATCTGAACTCTGAAAGGTTTCAGAGTATCAGCCGTGTTAGTCTGTATTTGCAAAAAGAAAAGGAGTACTTGTGGCACCTTCATCCGATGAAGTGAGCTGTAGCTCACAAAAGCTTATGCTCAAATGAATTTGTTAGTCTCTAAGGTGCCACAAGTACTCCTTTTCTTTGAACTCTGAAAGGAAACGCAGTTAGTTGGGTTTTTTGTTCTGTTTTGTTTTTGGGGATTCTTTTCTTTTTTTTGCATTTAAATAACCCATTTATCTTTTAAATAGCTGAATCATATCCTTCCTTCCAAATTCAATAAACAGTAGAAGAAACTTTCTTCAGCCTTGGCTGAGAATGAACATGAAAATCATCAGCCCTAAAGGTAATCTGGAGCCAGTGAAAACCGTCTTGGCATGAAAGTATTTAAATCACAGGAGTGTTGAGGGTTAGGTACTTAGTGCCTGATCCTGCAGACTCTTAGCTACATAAGAAGTCCCATTTAGTTCACTGATCTGCTTAAGTGTTTCCAAGTTTGGGACCTTAATATGTAAAGCACTTTAAGCTGCTTGAATAAAAGACACTGTAAAAATACAAAGGACTTTCACCATCTCAAATGTAATTTCAAGGGTCCTGCAAAAGTAGCCTATGCTTTTTCAGCTCAATCTAAGTACCTAAAAAATTGGCAGGGGGGTGTGTGTGTTGCTGGAGGTTCACTAGTGTACAGATAATTTTTATGGCTCTTGTAAAGTGGAAACACCACAAACCATGTTCAGGGCAGTTACCAGTTATTTACAGAGACAGTCACTTCTGAAGCTGGATATGAGTCAGCAGTGTGCCCTTGTTGCCAAGAAGGCCAATGGCATTTTGGGATGTATAAGTAGGGGCATAGCGAGCAGATCGAGGGACGTGATCGTTCCCCTCTATTCGACACTGGTGAGGCCTCATCTGGAGTACTGTGTCCAGTTTTGGGCCCCACACTACAAGAAGGATGTGGATAAATTGGAAAGAGTACAGCGAAGGGCAACAAAAATGATTAGGGGTCTAGAGCACATGACTTATGAGGAGAGGCTGAGGGAGCTGGGATTGTTTAGTCTGCAGAAGAGAAGAATGAGGGGGGATTTGATAGCTGCTTTCAACTACCTGAAAGGGGGTTTCAAAGAGGATGGCTCTAGACTGTTCTCAATGGTAGCAGATGACAGAACGAGGAGTAATGGTCTCAAGTTGCAATGGGGGAGGTTTAGATTGGATATTAGGAAAAACTTTTTCACTAAGAGGGTGGTGAAACACTGGAATGCGTTACCTAGGGAGGTGGTAGAATCTCCTTCCTTAGAGGTTTTTAAGGACAGGCTTGACAAAGCCCTGGCTAGGATGATTTAACTGGGACTTGGTCCTGCTTTGAGCAGGGGGTTGGACTAGATGACCTTCTGGGGTCCCTTCCAACCCTGATATTCTATGAAGGAACACAAAACAATATTCTGCATAACATAAAGTAGCTTTAAAAGCTCTGGCTGCTCAAACGCACCTTTAAAGCAGATGAACTGAGGATGAATATCCAAAACACATGACTGATTCTTCCTCCTCCCTCAGCTGACACTGCACTTAAAATATAAACGGCTTCTATAATCAACTGTCCATAAATTCCAAAACAAATATTGTCAATTTTAAAACCTATTAAGGACCCTAAGGCTTGTGCTGACATGCATCCTTACATCCTTTCAAGATACTCCTCCCAGTAGCAATAGAGAAGTGGACTTTATTAGAGGATTGCTATGGAGATGAGGGCAACATAAAAATAGACTGTCTAGACCACTATTTATATTCTAGTAGTGGCCAGAGGGCCCAACTGAGATTGGGTTCCATTGTGTTATACACGCACAGTAACAGTCCCTGTCTCGAAGACCTTACAATCTAAATAGCCAAGACAAATGGTGGGATAGGAAATGGAGGCACAGAGGAGAAGTGACTGGCCTGGTGTATCATAGGTCAGTGGCAGAGCAAGAAAAGAACCCAGACTTCCTGAGTCCCCGTGCAGCACCCTATCCATGACCTCACTGCCTCTCAGTGGTAATCTCCTATCACTTCTCACATTCTGTGAGAAACGTCCCAAACCACCTGATCCTAGGTTAGGGGGTGAAGATACATATTTATGATAAGCCCTCAGTATAAAGATTGTCGGTCTATTGTTCTCTGGCTCAGAGCTGCATGAGGTACTCTCCTTAATAGTCATGCTGTTCATGATGGGGATCTCATTAAAACTGTACATGCTCATTAAATTGAGGGTGCAGGTTAAAATTTCAAGGCCTCATTCTCTGTGTCACCTCTACTGCCAGCAGACATTGAGTGCAGCTGTGTGTTAGCTGTGGCCCAACAGAAATAACAAGGGTTTTTGTTTTTTGTTTTTTTACAGTCTGTCTGGTGTGTCCTTGACATTAAGAGTGCTCTATCTCTTCTTCTAGTAGGGCAGATAAAAGCAGGTTGTTAGAAAAAATAATCCTGGGGGCTCTCTGAGGCACTAGTTCTGCACTCTTTGGGGAGCAAAGCTCCCACTGAAAGAAAACAGCTTTGGTGTAGAGGGCAGAGTTGGACCACCAAACCCTGAAATCATAATTCACTGGAGAAAAGGGATTGTGCCAGCAAACTGACTTATTCTCCCTGATCAGGTGCAAGATAAGTGAGTACCTGTCAGTGCCTTTTTTGTCATTCAGGACCATGAAGGGTGGTATAACACATTTGAATTCAAGTGCTGTAGAAAGCTGCAATTCTCCACAATGGAATGTGAATTTTTGCACACCACGCCCAGTCAGAGCAGTTCTGTGGGCTAAATGTAATGGTACTGAGTTGAGAGGTCTTTCTAAATTCACATGGTCTGTGCTTATTATGAGGGTCTGCACTCTTTTTATTCAAACACTTGCATTACAGTAATGTCCAGCAGCTGTGATCAGGATTTTGACTCTGTTGTGCTAGGTGTGGCGGTTACAGGGCTAGTTGCATCCCTGTCCCTTCTCGGGGTCTGAGTGTACCCGCACAAGGATCAGGCCTTCTCCAGTTTGCCCCCTCTCAGACCAGGACCTAGAAACGTGACTAATTCAGCGGGTCTAATTTGGGTGGTTGGACCGTGCTAGGGTTTCCCTTTGGGAGCCTGTGACATGTTTGCAGTGATACAGGAACAGTGTCTTCAAAATAAAGCATGTCGGGGGTAGCCATGTTGGTCTATATCCACAAAAACAACAAGGAGTCTGGTGGCACCTTTAAAGACTAACAGATTTATTTGGGCATAAGCTTTCATGGGTAAAACGCCACTTCTTCAGATGCAAAATAAATTTTGTAAAATAAAGCATGACACTTTCTCGAAAGGTACACAGTGCTTAGAGAGATTCATTTAAAATAACAGGCCTGCACACATACTCCCTTACCTAATCTTAATGTTTTTATTGATAGCTCAGGCGGGTTAGGCTTAGTCCCCATCTCTGAGTTGGGGGACACAGCCTATGCTGCTTATAGCCTGGTCCCTCTGTCTTTGACACTGTCAACCTTTTCAGGTTTCAGAGTAGCAGCCGTGTTAGTCTGTATTCGCAAAAAGAAAAGGAGTACTTGTGGCACCTTAGAGACTAACAAATTTATTAGAGTATAAGCTTTCGTGCAAATGCATCCGATGAAGTGAGCTGTAGCTCATGAAAGCTTATGCTCTAATAAATTTGTTAGTCTCTAAGGTGCCACAAGTACTCCTTTTCTTTTTTCTTTCAACCTTTTCAGTGACACATCCTCGCCAGCCTATCTCAACTCCTCCCCTCCCCCCCCCCCAAATTCTCCCCCATTAATTCTAGGGTTCTTTTAGGGATTAAGTCTCCTCTTGATCCCAGGCTTCCAGGGGATAGAGCCAGCTAGGTGAATTCTCTCACCAGCTGAGGGCTATCTTAACTCCTTTGAAGCTGTGTAGGTGAAGCTGTGACTTCTCTGTCATTGTCTTACTTTACACAATAGTCATAAAACATACTGGGGATTTTCCCAGTTTGTTAGAAGTAGGAGTGGTCCCTGGCCTGAAGAGCCTACCATCATAGAACAGTACTAAAGATGCATCTAGGACAGCGTAAAAATGCAACTGTGGTTTTTGTCCTTTTACAGCTTTTTTAGTGCCTTATATTAATTTTAGTGCTGAAAACCCTCAGCTTCCGTTGACCCCGGTGGAGTTCCGGCTGCCCAGCACATCTGAAAATCATCACACCCCCTTAGCTGCTACCCATTAATGATTTACAGAGAGCCTGGATTGAGCTGGAGCTGTTTGCTTAGCTGAAGCAAGTCTGAATGTTTTTCCAGTTATCTAGTGATTTGAGCATGTAATGGAGCATAAATTTTGTTTCCAGGATTACTCTAGTTAACAGTGCTCTTAACTGCCTCTGCCACCAGAAAAGTTCTTAGTCTGGAGGGGGGATGAGTACAGTCTTTAGTTGTGCATGTAGCTTAATGGAGAGACACAGCTTCTTGAAATTAGAGTCCAGACTGAAATTGTCACTTCTTGAGGTATCCAGGTCACACAATAATCCTGCACCAGCTAGCTGGCTTGGAAATGCACTTGTGAAGTGCAATGCTGCATTCATACAGAACCATTTCAGTTACAACAGAGAGGCTGGCTTTTCCCACAGATGACGCTTGACATCAGTGCAGCAGCGCTTATGCCATATCTGTCAGGCAAGAGGTAAAATTTAGCTAACAACTAAGACAAAAATCTCAGATCAAGCAGGAATGCTTTAGAGGCCCAAGGACAGTGGTTTCTGTCAATATGTAAAAATTTGGATATTCAAATGTCCACCCAGTAACTCAGCTTATGGGTAAGAAAGGACAATGCTGACCACCCCCAGGGCCCCTGGATATCTGTAAGTACTCATCCCTACCCCACCCCAGCCCGCCTCTCCCAGCTCAAGATAGTCATAGATAATTGATGTAATCAGGATGGTTTCTATATGTATGTACTGTTCCTATTATTATTTTTGTTAAGAGTTCTCTCTTTCTTTGTAACAATGTCTCTAAGTACAAATAAGTGCAAATTAATAAGAAAATATATACAATTGGTCACTGTAACACCATACTTTCGAAGCTGTTTACCAGTCTTCCCGGTGCCACAAATAAATCCTCCTTCAGTATTTGCCTATGCAGTCTGATTCTTGGGGGGGGGAAAAATCTTCTTGCTTAACATATGGGCACAGCGAGCAGGGTCTGATCAGGAATCCTCGGAGAGTTTCTCACAACCAGAGATAGAGGTGAGGACCCTTTTACTTACCACCTCTAGCATGCACCTTGGTTTGGGACTCCCGGAGACACCCCTTTGCACCCCTTCTTAATATGAACCAAATATAGGATGCACAGACAAGGACTGAACGGGACTGTGTTTGTGGCCAAGGTTTTTGGGGTGCAGGGATCGTTGGAGGTGAAGGCTGCATCGCCAGGTACTGAGCACCAGGGCATGTGCTGCAATAGGCTGAGCACAAGGGTGTTCAGTCGGTCTCCCCTGAAGTGCTGCTTAAGTGGGTTTCAGGAAGCTGGAATACGATGTCGTATGACAGGTTTCAGAGTAGCAGCCGTGTTAGTCTGTATTCACAAAAAGAAAAGGAGTACTTGTGGCACCTTAGAGACTAACAAATTTATTAGAGCATAAGCTTTCGTGAGCTACAGCTCACTTCATCATGCATCCGATGAAGTGAGCTGTAGCTCACGAAAGCTTATGCTCTAATAAATGTTAGTCTCTAAGGTGCCACAAGTACTCCTTTTCTTTTTGCGAATGTCGTATGAGTTGCCCCTGAATGCATCAACAATACCGTCTATGGGAGGGAGACTCATTGACTCGCCCCAGGGAACATCAATGATGCCCACAACAGGAGGGAGACTCATTAATTTTATTTTAAAAAACCATAAGGTTCAAAAGACAATGGCAAAAAATGAATGGAGTGAGGGTATAAGTACAATGATACCAGTGCCAAAGAGATCCTGTTACAGTTGAGCTCATAGGCCAGGATATAACAAACAGCAATAGTCCACGGACCATTTCCTTCTGTTCATAACCCTAATCCTCCCACTTCTATTCCTTGTTGCAGCTCCTGGTGGTCTCATGTGGAGATGGGACCCCCTGATCCTATTTTGGGGGTGACTGAAGCCTTTAAACGAGACGCCAATGCTAAGAAGATGAACCTGGGTGTTGGGGCATACCGGGATGATAACGGGAAGCCATATGTCCTGAACAGTGTTCGCAAAGTAAGCCTAGCACCAGCTGCTATAGGGGGTAAAATCCAAGCATCGCGTGATATGAAGTACTGTAGCCAGGAGTCTATGGGGTGAAGAAGGTCTCAGAGATTGATCCATAGGAAAGACTTTGCTTCTAAACAAACATTTGGCAGATGGGGTTAGTGTGAGTTCCTGTTGTCAGCACTAGGGTGGTCTAGAAAATGACTCTTTTGGATCAAGTTGACGGACATCTGAAGGAAGAACTAAAATACTTCTCTAGGACCAAATCCTGCTCCCGTTGAAGTAAATAACAAATTTTGCCTATGACTTCCATGATGTCAGACTGGGCTCTGTGCTCGCCCTTGGGGATCATGCTGCCTGGATCTCTTAAACTTTTAAGATGGTGTTTTGGGGGTTTTTTGGTTTTTGGTTGTGTTGTTTTCTTAAAAAAAAAAAAAAAAAAAGACTGATGCAAAGAGCCCTTCCCTAAACCATGCTGTGTCAGTGAGAGAGAGCTGATGCTAATCTAAGGGGCAGTCTCAGAAATTCCACTGAGTCTTACTGGCTTCTCTCTAATCCAGTCTGAAATTCTGGACAGGGAAATTGGACACAGATCTGTATTGTCAAACTCCTTGAAATCAGCCTCTCTGAGGGAAACTTTCTCCAGGCATCTGAGCCTTGGCAATGACTGTCCCCCTGTTCTGGGTCTACTGGTATGTTCCCCTCCCAAATGCTCCTCTCCATTCCTACTGTTTTAATTGACTCTGGACACAATACAGGTGTCTTTGTTGGCTGCAGTAGGTGGGATGAATGTGCTAAGGAGAATGTGGTTGAAATCCATTGTTGCTGCAACTATCTGACCTATGTAGCATGTGAACAGGGGGAGAGATAGCTCAGTGGTTTGAGCATTGGCTTGCTAAACCCTTGGTTATGAGTTCAATCCTTGAGGGGGCCATTTAGAGATCTGGGGCAAAAATTGGAGATTGGTCCTGCTTTGAGCAGGGGGGTTGGACTAGATGACCTCCTGAGGTCCCTTCCAACCCTGATCATCTTGTCTGACCTCCTGCACATTTCAGGCCACAAAATCTCACCCACCCACTCCTGTAATAGGCTCCTAATCTCTGGCTGAGTTACTGAAGTCCTCAAATCATGGATTAAAGGCTTCAAGTTACAGAGAGTCCACCATTTACACTAGTTTAAACCTGCAAGTGACTCGTGCCACATTGCAGAGGAAGGTGAAAACCCCCAGGGTCTCTGCCAGTCCTCCCTGAGGGAAAATTCCTTCCTGACCCCAAATATGGCCATCAGACCATTAGGCAGACACCTGGGAAAGAATTCTCTGTAGTAACTCAGAGCTCTCCCCATCTAGTTTCCCGTCACTGGCCATTGGAGATACTGACTGCAAGCAGTCACAGACTGGCTACATGCCATTGTAGGCAGTCTCATCGTGCCATCCCCTCCATAAACTTATGAAGCTCAGTCTTGAAGACAGTTAGGTTTTTGGCCCCACTGCTCCTCTTAGAAGGCTGTTCCAGAACTTCATTCCTCTGATGGTTAGAAACCTTGACCTATTTTCAGCCTAAACTTGATGGCCAGTTTATATTCTTGGATGGTACCTTACCATTGTAATGAGTGCTAAGCGAAGGAAACTTATTAATATATACTACCTCTGGCAGAGCCTTGGGGAGCCTGTAGCACGTTCGCAGAAACTGAACATGTATGTTCCTTTCTTAGGCAGAGGCCCAGATAGCTGCTAAGAAGATGGACAAGGAGTACTTACCCATTGCAGGGCTGGCGGAGTTCAATAAGGCATCAGCTGAGCTGGCACTGGGTGACACCAATGAGGTTATCAAGAATGGCCGGGTAAAGAGCTAAGTGGAAGACTGGACTAAAATACTGTACAAGTAGGGCTGTTCTAACAGGCCACCCTGTAAGCTTTGTACTTGTCAACAAAGAATTCCATAACCACGAACCGACATTTCTCTTGCAGAGTGTTTAAAGAGCAACGGATAATACTTCTAGCTCTTGCAGTGCATTGCCTCAGCACATCTCAGAGTGCTTTACAACAGAGGTCAATATTAGAGGAGGGAACTGAGACAACAAAGCCTACATGACTTGCCTATGGTCATCCAGCCGGGAATAGAACCATGTGTTCTGGTCTAGCCGTGGCATTGGCCTAACTCTGCTGCCATTGAAGGCAACTCTGAGCACTTCTGAAAAACTCATTTAAGAGGGGAAGTGTCCTTGTCCAAGGGCACAAAGAAACCAGTGTTAGAACTGGAGGTGGAGCTCAGCAATTCCTGGCTTCCAGTCCTGTGATGAGACAGTATTTCAACTAATGTAGAGCCATGTCTTGCTGTTTATCTACCTTTTAATCTAAGGTTGTATTGTAAGTTACCATTTGAAATTGAGTAAAAGATCCATGAGACATTGTTTTTAACTTCTCAGGCCTGCAGAATTAACTTGCTGTCTTGTACGGGATTTAGGTATTGATGAGTTTAGAATAGATATATTTTGTGTGGTAGTTTGGCATCTTACGCATTTGCATCCCTTTCCCTTATAGTATGTCACCGTACAGACGATTTCTGGGACTGGGTCTCTAAGAGTTGGAGCCAGTTTCTTGGTGAGTCCCTGAGAAATGGTGATGGGAGGAGAGGGGACATCTGTGGCTGAAGCTCATGCATTGATTTAAACCCCTTACTTCTGTGAGACTGACTTTCCTATGTACAGCAATGGAATACACCAGTTAAACTTGCTCTCTCTGTCTGCTCTAGCAACGATTCTTCAAGTACAGCCGTGACGTGTATCTGCCCAAACCATCCTGGGGCAATCACACCCCCATTTTTAGGGATGCTGGCATGCAGCTGCATGCCTATCGCTACTATGATCCCAAGACCTGCGGCTTTGACTTCGCTGGAGCCTTGGATGACATTTCTGTGAGTTGGCTGTTGAGATGGGAGCAAAGGGGGAAGGTAGGGTTGGCAGTTTCATGACCCAACTTACTTAGCTTCTAGGTTGAGCCTGAATCTCAGGCCACTGAGCAGCTCCCTCATCCTGTAGTTGCAATTTCTAGTAGTCATTTGAACCTCTAAAGCAACAGTTCTCAACCTTTCCAGACTGCTGTACCCCTTTCAAGAGTCTGATTTGTCTTGTGTACCCCAAGTTTCACTTCAGTTAAAAACTTCTTGCTTACACAATCAGACATAAAAATACAAAAGTGTCACAGTACACTGTTGCTGTGCAAAATTGCTGACTTTCATTTTTGCCATATAAATATAAAATAAATCAATTGGAATATAAATACTGTGCTTACATTTCAGTGTATTGTATACAGAGCAGAAATGTCTGTATGAAATTTTAGTTTGTACTGACTTAATTAGTGCTTTTTCTGTAGCCTGCTGTAACACCAGATAAATATCTAGATGAGTTGATGTACCCCCGATTGAGAACCATTTCTCTAAAGACTCTACAAAACTCATCACACTCTTGAGCACAAGCTGATTTACTACTGCTCGCCTTTTACTCTGTTTCTGATATTGCTGTGACTTCTAACTCATTGCTTGCCTGTGGCTTAGTTATCTTAGTTAAACATCTCTTGTCTCATGTCACTCTCTGTAACATCTTCTTTAGAAAATTCCTGAGCAGAGTGTCATTCTCTTCCACGCGTGCGCTCACAACCCCACTGGTGTGGACCCCCGACCAGAGCAATGGAAGGAGCTAGCTGCTGTGGTGAAGGTGAGTTATGGGGTGGCCTGGTGTGTATGTCATATCTGTGTTGATACTACTTTTGAAATTTGCTATGTTCCTAGACTTTCTTAGACCAAAGTCTTGCTGTGTAGTCTTTGGTCTCTATTGAGCAATGGCCCATTTGTCCCTTGTCAACTTGTATGGCAACCTTACCTGTCTAAGGTAGAGGGGAGCCCAAGTGTATTGGACGGTGCAGAAGCAGAATTCACATCACATACTCACAGGTCAAACACTCAGCATTCTATGGAAATACACTGGAGGGTAGGGATAGGGTCCAGAGTGACCTAGACAAATTGAAGGACTGGGCCAAAAGAAATCTGATGAGGTTCAACAGGGACAAGTGCAGAGTCCTGCACTTGGGAACAAAGAATCTCATGCAGTGCTACAGACTGGGGACCAATTGGTTAAGCAGCAGTTCCGCGGAAAAGGACTGCGGATTACAGTGGACAAGAAGCTGGATATGAGTCAGCAGTGTGCCCTCATTGCCAAGAAGGTCAACAGCACATTGGACTGTATTAGTAGGAGCATTGCCAGCAGATCTAGGGAAGTGATTATTCTCCTCTATTTAGCACTGGTGAGGCCACACATGGAGTATTGTCCAGTTTTGTTCGCCCCACTACAGACGGGCTCTAGCGGAGGGCAATGAAAATGATTAGGGAGCTGGGGCGCATGACTTACGAGGAGAGGCTGAGGGAACTGGGCTTATTTAGTCTGCAGAAGAGAAGAGTGAGGGAGGATTTGATAGCAGCCTTCAACTACCTGAAGGGAGCGGTTCCAAAGAGGATGGAGCACAGCTGTTCTCAGTGGTGGCAGATGACAGAACAAGGAGCAAGGGTCTCAAATTGCAGTGTGGGAGGTCTAGTTTTATATTGGGAAACACCGTTACACTAGGAGGATAGTGAAGCACTGGAATGGGTTACCTAGGGAGGTGGTGGAATCTCCATCCTTAGAAACAAAAAGGAGTCCGGTGGCATCTTAAAGACTAACAGATTTATTTGGGCATAAGTTTTTGTGGGTAAAAAACCACTTCTTCAGATGCATGGAGTGAAAATTACAGATGCAGGCATTATATACTGACACATGAAGAGAAGGGAGTTACCTCACAAGTGGAGAACCAGTGTTGATAGGGCCAACTTGATCAGGGTGGATGTAGTCCACTCCCAATAATTGATGAGGGGGTGTTAATTCCAAGAGGGGCAAAACTGCTTTTGTAATGAGCCAGCCACTCCCAGTCCCTATTCAAGCCCAAATTAATGGAATGGTGTTAAATTTGCAAATGAATTTTAGTTCTGCAGTTTCTCTTTGAAGTCTGTTTCTGAAGTCTGAAGTTTTTTTGTTCAAGTATAGCTACTTTTAAATCTGTAATAGAATGTCCAGGAACAGACTTCACTAAACCAAGGAGAGAGGAGTTTGAATACACACAGCAGAGTTGATGAATAGTGTGTCACTTTGAACAGTCCTTCTTTATTGAGCAACTTAAAGGGCAATCTCTTTAGCTGTTGAAGTAGGCTTTCCTATTCCTGAAAGGAATCTTATCCAACACATTGGCTAATAGAACGAAGGCTGAAACTTAAGTCTTGCCTTGGGATTCAAATTGGGAGGCTAAACTTTTCTGGCCGACAACAGGAGATCTGTAGATCTGAGACTTCAGAGACCTCTCTGCCCCCTCCCCAAAAATACCTTTTATATTAAGGCCTATGGCAGGGGTGGCCAGCCTGAGCCTGAGAAGGAGCCAGTATTTACCAATGTACATTGCCAAAGAGCCACAGTAATATGTCAGCAGCCCCCCATCACCTCCCCCACCCCTGCTCCCAGCGCCTCCCCCTCTCTCCTCACACCTCCCAATCAGCTGTTTCATGGCAGGGAGGAGCAAGGGCATAGCAGGCTCAGGGGAGGGGGCAGGAAGGAGTGGGGTGGAGTGGACCTGTGGCCAACCCAGGGGTTGAGCAGTGAGCACCCCCTGGCACATTGGAAAGTTGGCACCTGTGGCTCCAGCCCCGGAGTCAGTGCCTATACAAGGAGCCGTAGATTAACTTCTGAAGAACCGCATGTGGCTCTGGAGCCACAGGTTGGCCACCCCTGCCAGGAAGGGGTCAGAAGACTGAAAAACTGAACCCAGCTAAATGTTAGTGCCATCTTGGCCATTGGACAGAGAAAGTGTTGGGGGACAGGAGGATGCCAACTAACCTGACTAGCTGTCACATGCTCTGGGGTTAACATGATGAATCTTCTCTTCAGACACACAGTTCTCAAAGTATTTAGCTCAAAGATTAGTGTATACACACCTGGAATGCAAATGAAATGCACTGGTATGTGCTCCATAATCTGTGACTATGCGTGCCACTTTGTGCTGCCTATTAGTAGCCAGGAGCCCTGGTGGTTGTGCAGTAACACATGGGGGAGGCCCTGCATAAATATCTAGTAATGCTGCTGACTTAATTCCTATAGCTCATAGGTGACCCTGGACATTCAGCCATTAGAAGGGTGAGTGATTGAATCTTTGTTTTCCCTTGCAGGAAAAAAATCTCTTTGCATTCTTTGACATGGCGTACCAGGGCTTTGCCAGCGGGGATATAAACCGGGACTCTTGGGCTGTGCGTCATTTTATTGAGCAAGGCATTAATGTTGTTCTATCTCAGTCCTACGCCAAGAACATGGGCCTTTATGGTAAGCAGTGGGAAAGGAAGATGGCTCAGAGGTTAATGATGAGATATGGAGCCTTTCACTTCCAGATTGCAGATGTGAAAGCCACCTGCACCATGAGTGACCACAAATCCCTACCTTCTGGTGGATGCCCACCAGATCCATGACCTTTTGCCTACTAGAGGCACTCCCCTTTGGCACAGAGGGGAGATCTGGTCAGAGCTGGGGTACTGGGGAAGCTCATGCTACTCTACCCAGGGCAAGTCTAATCCAAATGCTGGAGGCCTACAATATTGTTTGTTGTGGTTGCATGGGTATGATCTGACTTGGACTATGTTTCAGGGGAGCGCGTGGGTGCCTTCTCAGTGATCTGCAAGGATGTGGATGAGGCCAAGAGGGTGGAATCCCAGCTAAAGATCCTGATCCGCCCCATGTATTCAAACCCACCCATCAATGGAGCTCGTATTGCCTCCACCATCCTGACGAGTCCCGACCTGCGGAAGGAATGGTAAGGCAACTCTCCTTCAGAAGCCTGTTTGCTTCTAGTCTGCTCATGATGGGAAAGGTGCTGCATAGGAATTATTCAGGACAAAGTACTGAACAAGTCAGACTAAACAACCTTCTCCATTGTAGATAGGGAGCACAAAGGAATGAAACCTCAGTGGAGAGTACTTTAGGGTGACCCATCCCGTCAGCCACAATGGGGCATCATCAGCCAAAGAAGGGGGAAATTCAAGAGGCTTACCCTTGAGGGAAGCTTCTAAACAAGGCACAGTCTCCCACCATGCCTGCTCAGTGACTGTCGTCAAAATGAAATGTAGCTCCGACTGAACACTGCCCCTCAGAACTCCTAGTCAAATATGCTGGTCAAGGTGCTTCCCTGCTTGGGTCTCCTCTGTTGCAGTAACAATGCCAGGGAGCTCTGGCACCAAGCTGCTAGTGAGCAAAGAGACAGAAAAACCACTTACACCTCTTTACCTAGAGCTGCAGGGAAGATGCCAGTGTATAGTCCAGCTCTTCCAGGAGGGGAGTTCTTTTAAATACAGCATACTCTCCTTCCTCTGACTATGCTGACTTCCTGCTGCTCCAAACATAGAACCTAGCCGCGCTGTTTGAACAGGTGGACTGATCAGTAAGGTCTGTAGAACTGGACTTTGTCCTGGGTGGTATCAGAAATATTTCTGTTCATGATGAGCCCCTTGATATTTAAAGTCCATGGCTCAAGTGTGCTTAACAATCAGCCTTCTGCAATGGGAAACCCTGTGAGTATGGTGATCTCACCCTGGTCCCCTCTGAACTGGAGTCCATATCACACCCACTGTGCATAATCTGGGTTAATAAAGAGCCCCCCTCTTCTGATCACAGGAGAGAGAGGCAGCTCCTAAAGCAGTGTGGATTCAACTTCACACGCTGAACTAAAACACTAGGCTTGCTCTGCCTCTTTAACTGAAGCCACCCAAGTGATCTTTTGCCTGTAGCACTCAGTTGAATGTGTGCGTGACCAGTTTAAAGCAGCAGTGCATAACTTCACTTCAGCATCTCAGGTTGGTGCCCAGTGTGAATTATGAATAGGGAAGCTTTAGAGGTGTTTCCTTGGGTAGTCAACTGCATGCTAGTCTCTGTTGTTGTCCTGCCTCACCTTTGTCTGAATCTGATGTCCAGGCATCTCCTTCCTGTTGCTCCTCCTGCAGGCTGGAAGAGGTGAAGGGGATGGCTGACCGAATCATTGACATGCGCAACCAACTGGTGGCCAACCTCAAGAAAGAAGGCTCCTCCCACAACTGGCAACACATCACTGACCAGATCGGCATGTTCTGTTACACAGGGCTGAAACCTGAACAGGTAAGTGCGATTCTCAAGAATCTGCTTGAAAAACAATTCCCCTGGACTTGAGGGAACAGGATATCCACGGCAGGCTGGGCTTATGGAACACATGCTGTTCATGGAAAGGTGGGGGGAGCTGATGACAAAATAATTTCCCACTTTAGCATTGGCTTTTTCTTTCTAAATATGTCTCTGGTTAGTGTTAAATTTAACTGATAAGATGTACCTGACTTCCATGTAGCCTCCTTGGGGGCATTCCGGTGGGACCTAAGCAGGTTGCCCTAAGGCAGTTTGCAGGAGAAATTCCAGTCCTGTTGGATTGCTCTGTGTGTGTGTGTGAGAGAGACTCCTGCTGGCTCCATGCTGGTCTGCTCAGTGCATTGCCTTGAATGAGCAGCTTGTCCTTTCATTGAAAAAGAAGTTGGTCCCTTTTGGGTTGCTAGTGGCTGCACTAGGGAAAACCATAGAATTATCATAGGATCATAGAATATCAGGGTTGGAAGGGACCTCAGGAGGTCATCTAGTCCAACCCACTGTTCAAAGCAGAACCAATCCCCAACTAAGTCATCCCAGCCAGGACTTTGTCAAGCCTGACCTTAAAGACTTCTAAGGAAGGCAATTCCACCATCTCCCTAGGTAACCCATTCCAGTGTTTCATCACCCACCTAGTGAAAAAGTTTTTCCTAATATCCAACCTAAACCTCCCCCACTGCAACTTGAGACCAATACTCTGTTCTGTCATCTGCTACCACTGAGAACAGTCTAGATCCATCCTCTTTGGAACCCCCTTTCAGGTAGTTGAAAGCAGCTATCAAATCCCCCCTCATTCTTCTCTTCTGCAGACTAAACAATCTCAGTTCCCTCAGCCTCTCCTCATAAGTCATGTGTTCCAGTCCCCTAATCATTTTTGTTGCCCTCCGCTGGACATTTTCCAATTTTTCCACATCCTTCTTGTAGTGTGGGGCCCAAAACTGGACACAGTACTCCAGATGAGGCCTCACCAATGTCGGTTAGAGGGGAACGATCACGTCCCTTGATCTGCTGGCAGTGCCCCTACTTATACATCCCAAATTGCCATTGGCCTTCTTGGCAACAAGGGCACACTGTTGACTCCTAACCAGCTTCTCGTCCACTGTAACCCCTAGGTCCTTTGCTGCAGAACTGCAGCCTAGCCATTCGGTCCCTAGTCTGTAGCAATGCATGGGATTCTTCCATCCTAAGTGCAGGACTCTGCACTTAGCCTTGTTGAACCTCATCAGATTTCTTTTGGCCCAATCCTCTAATTTGTCTAGGGCCCTCTGTGTCCTATCCCTACCCTTCAACGTACCTACCTCTCCTCCCGCTTCAGTGTCATCTGCAAACTTGCTGAGGGTGCAATCTACACCATCCTCCAGATCATTAATGAAGATATTGAACAAAACCAGCCCGAGGACCGACCCTTGGGGTACTCGATACCGGCTGCCAGCTAGACATGGAGCCATTGATCACTACGCGTTGAGCCCGACAATCTAGCCAGCTTTCTATCCACCTTATAGTCCATTCATCCAGCCCATACTTCAACTTGCTGACAAGAATACTGTGGGAGAACTTGACTTTAGCAAAGCTTTTGACATGGAACAACACATCCACTGCTTTCCCCTCGTCCACAGAGCCAGTTATCTAGTCATAGATGGCAATTAGATTATTCAGGCATGACTTGCCCTTGGTGAATCCATGCTGACTGTTCCTGATCACTTCCCCTCCTCGAAGTGCTTCAGAATTGATTCCTTGAGGAACTGCTCCATGATTTTTCCAGGGACTGAGGTGAGGCTGACTGGCCTGTAGTTCCCCAGATCCTCCTCCTTCCCTTTTTTAAAGATGGGCACTACATTAGCCTTTTTCCAGTCATCCGGGACCGCCCCCGATCGCCATGAGTTTTCAAAGATAAAGGCCAATGGCTCTGTAATCACATCCGCCAACTCCTTTAGCACTCTCAGATGCAGTGCATCCAGCCCCATGGACTTGTGCTCATCCAGTTTTTCTAAATAGTCCTGAACCACTTTTCTTCACAGAGGGCTGGTCACCTCCTCCCCATGCTGTGCTGCCCAGTGCAGTAGTCTGGGAGCTGACCTTGTTCGTGAAGACAGAGGCAAAAAAAGCATTGAGTAGGTTAGCTTTTTTCCACGTCCTCTGTCACTAGGTTGCCTCCCTCATTCAGTAAGGGGCCCACACTTCCCTTGACTTTCTTCTTGTTGCTAACATACCTGAAGAAACCCTTCTTGTTGCTCTTAACATCTCCTGCTAGCTGCAACTCCAACTGTGATTTGGCCTTCCTGACTTCACTCCTGCATGCCCGAGCAATGTTTTTATACTCCTCCCTGGTCATTTGTCCAAACTTCCACTTCCTGTAAGCTTCTTTTTTGTGTTTTAAGATTAGCAAGGATTTCACTGTGAAGCCAAGCTGGTCGCCTGCCATATTTACTATTCTTTCTACACATCGGGATGGTTTGTCCCTGTAACCTCAATAAGGATTCTTTAAAATACAGCCAACTCTCCTGGACTCCTTTCCCCCTCATGTTATTCTCCCAGGGGATCCTGCCCATCAGTTCTCTGAGGTTGTCAGTCTGCTTTTCTGAATGGTAGAATTGAAAGTGACCTTGAGGGGTCATCTAGTCCATTGCACTCAAGGAAGGACTGAATTTTATCTAGGCATTCGTCTAACCTGTTCTTAAAAATCTCCAATGATGGAGATTCCACAACCTCCCTACGCAATTTATTCCAGTGCTTAACCACCCTGACAGGAAGTTTTTCCTCATGTCCAACATAAATCACCCTTGATTCAGTTCTAGCCCATGTCACTCATGGCTGTATTTCCAAATGGGAAGTCACAAATGTAAAGCCAGTTAAGACTCTGATGGAGCTGAGGAACTTAATTCCTTACAAAAAAGCAGACATAGAGAATCTTTTTTTTTTTTCCACCAAATGCATCCAATGAAGTGAGCTGTAGCTCACGAAAGCTTATGCTCAAATAAATTTGTTAGTCTCTAAGGTGCCACAAGTACTCCTTTTCTTTTTATAGAGAATCTTGTGTGCAGTCAACATCAGTCTTAGCCTCCTTGCTATCTAGGATACCCCCTTCGGCAACTATCGTCTATCCCTTCAGACTAGCCTACTGTCATAAAGGTACCATGATGAGCCACCTGTTCCAGTAACACGAGATTTCACATGAGATGCAGAGGTCTGAGGCAAAATCATAGAATCCTAGAAATGTCTGGCTGGAAGGGACCTCGAAGTCATCAAGTCCAACCCCCTGTGCTGTGGCAGGGCCTAGGAAACCTAGGCCATCCCTAAGCTCAGTAAGCTCCCTCTTGCCATGTTCAGAGCAGGGCTGTGTTGTCTATTGTGACTATCTAAAAACCAACTACAGCAGGGGGTCACAAGGTTATTGCATGGGAGATTGCAAGCTGTCAGCCTCCACCCCAAACCCCACTTTGTATCCAGCATTTATAATGGTATGAAATATATTAAAGTGTTTTTTGTTTTTTTTTTGTTTTTTTAAGGGGGTGGGTTTGCACTCAGAGGCTTGCTATGTGAAAGGGGTCATCAGTACAAAAGTTTGAGAACCACTGAACTACAGTGATTAAAAATGAAAGAGAAACCAAATCACTGCTGGAATACAAACATGTGGATGTAAAGGTGCCCACAGAGTAGGTGAGCACATCTGTTTGTGCATGCCCATGGTCCAGAATGTTAGATTATTAATAACTTAAATAGTTTACAAACATGGTTTTCAATTGAGCTGCCTGCCAGATCCTGAATTCAGGGTTCAGCTTCCTGTTAGAAATTTGGAAAATGCTCTCAATCCCAGTGATATGGGGCAAAGGGGTGAGAGAGAGAGAGAGAGAGAGTATCTTGGACTTAGGTCTATAGTGCAGACCAGACCTATGTTGGTATAACTACATCACTCAGGGTGTGTGAAAAATTCACGCTGCTGAGTGCCATAGTTACACCTAGAGCCCTGCACTCTGGATATCTGCAGGCCATGTTTGCAGATCAGATGCAGGTACAAATTTTGTATCTGCTCCAGGCTCTAGTTATACTAGCCTAACCTCTTGTGCAGACAGCACTTTGTCAGTGGGAGAGCTTCTCCCTCTGACCTAGCTACTGCCTCTCAAGGAGGTGGATTAACTACTCTGATGGGAGAGCTCTCTCCCATCAGCATAGTGTGTCATCTTTAAAGCACTACAGCAGCACAGCTGCACCATTGCAGGATTTTAAGTGTAAACCTGCCCTTAGAAACTGGCAGATCAGTCAGGAGACACTAACTTTTCAGGCACTGTTAACCTATTAATATCTCTCAAATTCCTTGCTGTCCCTTGGTCTTCAATCTTCATTTTTAAGAATCTTTGCCATTTTCTTTGGCATACGGAATCCTTGGGTGGGCTAAAACATAGCCTACTGACATGAGAGGCCCTCATGAAAAGGGGACTATCCTTCCTTCCTGTTTTTCCCCAAAGTCTCTATTCACCAGTCAAAATGTTTTAGTGCTTGCATGACACCTGTCAGGGTTCCTTCCCCCACTCTGAACTCTGGGGTACAGATGTGGGGACCCTCATGAAAGACCCCCTAAGCTTATTTTTACCAGCTTAGGTTAAAAACTTTCCAAGGCACAAATTCCGCCTTGTCCTTTTACAGTATGCTGCCACCACCAAGTGATTTAGACAAAGAACCAGGGAAAGGACCACTTAGAGTCCTATTTCCCCAAAATATTCCCCCAAGCCCTACACCCCCTTTCCTGGGGAAGGCCTGAGAATAATATCCTCACCAATTGGTACAGGTGAACACAGACCCAAATCCTTGGATCTTAAGAACAATGAAAAATCAATCAGGTTCTTAAAAGAAGAATTTTATTTAAAGAAAAGGTAAAAGAATCACATTTGTAAAATCAGGATGGTAAATACTTTTCAGGGTAATCAGATTCAAAACACAGAGGATTCCCCTCTAGGCAAAACTTTAAAGTTACAAAAAACCAGGATAAACCTCTCTCTAGCAAAGGGAAAATTCACAAGTTGAAAATAAAAGGTAATCTAACATGCCTTGCCTTATTTACTTACTCTTTTTTCTAATATCAGAGACTTGTACAAGATAGTTTATAGGAGAATTTTGACCTGATGCTTCTCTGCTTTCCCCAGAGAACACACCAACAAAGCCTTCTGCACCGCTCCCCTCCCCACCCCCCCAAGATTTGAAAGTATCTTCTTTCCCCACTGGTCCTTTTGGTCAGGTGCCAACTAGGTTATCTGAGCTTCTTAACCCCTTACAGGTAAGGAGGAATTCTAGGCTACCCTCAGCTGTATGATTATGACAACACCCTTCAGTGGTAGTGATTAAAAGCTAAACTAGCTCTCTCAGCTGTAAAAATGGAACAATCGTGTTGCTCTTTAAAATATGGCATTAAAGTGCTGCTGAAATCATGTGACTGCCTTAGCCTCAGCCAAATGCTCAGCCGAAATCCAGGACCGCTATGATGGCATTCTCGGAAATGCTTCCAATTCCACACACAGGGCCAGGTGAGCAGTCAGAGCTTCAAAGTCTCAATGCATGGATGAAATGATGGTGTAGAGAGGAGGTGTTTAGATTTATTAAGAACTGGGGAAACTTTAGGCTCCCCCAATCCCAATACAGGAAGGATGGGCTCCACCTAGACCAGAGTGGAGCCAGCCTGCTGGCACTTCACATTAAAAAGGTTGCAAAACAGTTTTTAAACTAAGAGATGGGGGTGGGGAGCCGATTGCTGCAGAGGCGCACATGGATCGGGCAGAGACTTCTCTTAGAGGAGAGTCTAGTGATAGAGATTCTCTAGGTTTTAGTCAGGAGGAGAGGATGGAAGAGGATAAAGTATGGGCCAGATCAGACAAGAACATTCACATAAAGAATCTGACACATCAGAAAAGGGCAGACAAATAAACAGTGACGAGTTTTTAAAGTGCTTGTACACAAATGCTAGGAGTCTAAATAATAAGATGGGTGAACTAGAGTGCCTCGTGTTAAAGGAGGATATTGATATAATAGGCATCACAGAAACCTGGTGGAATGAGGACAATCAATGGGACACAATCATTCCGGGATACAAAATATATCTGAAGGACGGAGCAGGTCATGCGGGGGTGGGAGTGGCACTAGATGTGAAAGAAAATGTAGAATCAAATGAAATGAAAATCTTAAATAAATCCACATGCTCCACAGAATCTCTATGGATAGTAATTCCATGCTCTAATAAGAATATAACAGTAGGGATCTATTATCGACCATCTGACCGGACAGTGATAGTGACGATGAAATGCTAAGGGAGATTAGAGAGGCTATCAAAATAAAGAACTCTAATAATAGTGGGGGATTTCAATTATCCCTGTAGTAACTGTGTACATATCACCTCAGGACAAAATGTAGACACGCTATTTCTCGATACTTTAAATGACTGATTCTTGGAGCAGCTGGTACAGGAACCCACAAGGGGAGAGGCAACTCTCTATCTAGTCCTGAGTGGAGCGCAGGATCTGTTTCAAGAGGTAACTATAACAGGACTGCTTGGAAATAGTGACTATAATATAATAACATTTAACCTTCCTGTGGTGGGAAGAACAGCTCAACACTGTAGCATTTAATTTCAGAAAGGGGAACTATGCAAAAATGAGGTGGTTAGTTAAACAGAAATTAAAAGGTACAGTGACTAGAGTGAAATCCCTGCAAGCTGCATAGACACTTTTCAAAGACACTATAATAGAGGCTCAACTTAAATGTATATCCCAAATTAAAAAACATAGTAAAAGAGCCACTATCGCTTAACAATCATGTAAAAGAAGCAATGAGAGAGAAAAAGGCATCTTTTAAAAAGTGGAAGTCAAATCCTAGTGAAGTAAATAGAAAGGAGCATAAACACTGCCAATTTAAACGTAATCAGAAAAGCCAAAAAGGAGTTTGAAGACCAGCTAGCCAAAAACTCAAAAGGTAATAACAAAATGTTTTTTAAGTACATCAGAAGCAGGAAGCCTGCTAAACAACCAGTGGGGCCCCTGGACGATCGAGATACAAAAGGAGCACTTGAAGACGATAAAGTCATTGCAGAAAAACTAAATGAATTCTTTGCTTCAGTCTTCACGGCTGAGGATGTTAGGGAGATTCCCAAACCTGAGCTGTCTTTTGTAGGTGACAAATCTGAGGAATTGTCACAGATAGAAGTGTCACTAGAGGAGGTTTTGGAATTAATTGAGAAACTTAACAGGAACAAGTCAGCGGGGCCAGATGGCATTCACCCAAGAGTTCTGAAAGAACTCAAATATGGAATTGGGAACTATTAACTATGGTTTGTAACCTGTCCTTTAAATCAGCTTCTGTATCCAATGACTGGAAGATAGCTAATGTAACGCCAATATTTAAGAAGGGCTCTAGAGGAGATCCTGGCAGTTACAGAGCAGTAAGTCTAACGTCCATACCGGGCAAATTAGCTGAAACAATAGTAAAGAACAAAATTGTCAGACATGTGGAAGAACATAAATTGTTGCACAAAAGTCTTCATGGTTTCTGTAAAGGAAGATCATGTCTTACTAATCTATTCGAGTTCTCTGAGGGGGTCAGCAAACATGTGGACAAAGTGTACTTAGATTTCCAGAAAGCCTTTGACAAGGTCCCTCACCAAAGGCTCTTACGTAAATTAAGGTGTCATGGGATAAGAGGGAAGATCCTTTCATGGATTGAGAACTGGTTAAAAGACAGGGAACAAAGGGTAGGAATAAATGGTAAATTTTCAGAATGGAGAGGGGTAACGAGTGGTGTTCCCCAAAGGACAGTCCTAAGACCAATCCTATTCAACTTATTCCTAAATGACCTGGAGAAAGGGGTAAACAGCGAGGTGGCAAAATTTGCAGATGATACTAAACTGCTCAAGATAGTCAAGACCAAAGCAGACTGTGAAGAACTTCAAAAAGATCTCATCAGACTAAGTGATTGGGCAACAAAATGGCAAACGAAATTTAATGTAGATAAATGTAAAGTAATGCACATTTGGAAAAAATAACCCCAACTACACATAAAATATGATGGGGACTAATTAGCAATAACTAATCAGGAGAAAGAACTTGGAGTCATCATGGATGGTTTTCTGAAGATCTTCACGCAGTGTGCAGCGTCACAAAAAAGCAAACAGGATGTTAGGAATCATTTAAAAAAGGGATAGAGAATAAGATGGAGAATATCTTATTGCCCTTATATAAATCCATGGTATGCCCACATCTTGAATACTGCGTAAAGATGTGGTCCCCTCATCTCAAAAAAGATATACTGGCATTAGAAAAGGGAAACTAAAATGATTAGGGGGTTGGAACGGGTCCCCAATGAGGAGAGATAAGAGGCTAGGACTTTTCAGCTTGGAAAAGAGGAAACTAAGGGGGGATATGATAGAGGTCTATAAAATCATGAGTGCTGTGGAGAAAGTGAATAAGGAAAAGTTATTTACTTGTTCCCATAATATAAGAACTAGAAGCCGCCAAATGAAATTAATGGGTGGCACGTTTAAAACAAATAAAAGGAAGGTCGTCTTTACATAGCGCACAGTCAACCTGTGGAACTCCTTGCCTGAGGAGGTTGTGAAGGCCAGGATTATAACAGGGTTTAAAAGAGAACTGGATAAATTCATGGAGGCTAAGTCCATTAATGGCTATTAGCCAGGATGGGTAAGGAATGGTGTCCCTAGCCTCTGTTTGTCGGAGGCTGGAGATGGATGGCAGGAGAGAGATCACTGATCATTATCTGTTAGGTTCACTCCCTCTGGGGCACCTGGCATTGGCTACTGTCAGTAGACAGGATACTGGGCTGGATGGACCTTTGGTCTGACCCAGTACGGTCATTCTTATGTGCCACAGTGCTAGTGAGTGGGTTTCAGGGCTGGCCAAAGAGCAGGCCGAGTGCAGCTCAGAGATCTGTGATGTGACCTGGGGAAGATAGCTTCTCTCATATAAATTACAATTTCCAGCATACATTGCTGAGTCTCTACCTATCTACTGCTAGAATCAGGATGGAGCATGGTATGCTGGGATTCAGTCTCCATGGGCTACACCTTCATTTTTGGCAAACTGGTTGTGACTTGAGGCCCTGGCAAGCTGCCAAAGCAGCCCTTCAGTCAGGTGAAGTTTGGACACCCCAGAACTAAGAACTTTTTTGTTTTTTTGTTTTTTTTCCCCCCCCTCAGGTGGAGCGACTAACCAAGGAGTTCTCCATATACATGACAAAAGATGGCCGGATCTCCATGGCAGGGGTCACATCTGGCAACGTGGGTTACCTAGCTCGTGCAGTACACCAGGTCAGCAAGTAAATATGGTGGAGCAGACGGCCTTCCCTTCAACGGTCTTTGGACTTTCTAATGCAAGAAGAAGGAGAAATGCATTTGGGTCCTTGGGGCAAGCGGAATATTTACTTTCAACCACAGCACTTTGTCATTTAATGTATCTCGTGTACAAGGCCGCAGCTAGCAGCATCAACGCTTCGTAGCCAAAGCCACCTGACCTTTCTGATGGGGATGTCACTGGTTCCTGCTCCTCTCTTAAGCAGTATCTTCTCGTGTTATGCACCCTCTCCCCTACACAGGCACCCTTCAGGCTTTAAATGTCTTGGCAGAACTACTGCATGTAGAATGATGGAACTTGGACCAAGAGCACTGGGCGCCGAGTGGCGTCTCTGTGCCCATCCATTACTTGGGAGGGGAGAAGGCTTCATAACATAGTTCAGTTACTGTTTTTAAATGAGCTAGAACAGGATCAAGATCCCGTCCTCCCACTCTCAAAGGAGATCAAGTAAAGCATCACTGCATTCATGTAATCAGGGGAAACCTGTCCTTATACATTGTGGTGGGGATAGAGCAAAAGCTTGAGCTGTGTGAGCCAGTGCAGCCCAAGTGTCCCTTTGTACAGCATGTCTGCTTGTTTTGCTCCCGTCATTCAAGGAAGGTCACTGAAGCTGCAAACTCTGTACGTAATTGAAGGTTTTTAGAGTCTGCTCCTCATGGGCAGCGGGTGGAGCCCCTATTCAGGGAGCCTAGTCCCTAGCTCTGCCACTTCTGCCGCCACCCCCTTCTCCCCCAATGGCTGGAGCCCTGAGCCCCCACACCCAGCCTGCTTGGAGGAGCCCCAGGTTAGTGTGTATAGTGCAGTTTCTGCATAATAAGCACAAATTTCCACCATGAAACCCACAACCGGCGGCGTCCGCCAGCAGCAGCTGCACTACGGGAGGTTAAGCCTCCCCTTGCTTATTATACCCATCACCCATGCTGCTCCTCCAGATTGGTAGGTGTAGGGGGAGTGAATATGGTATACAAGTCTTGCTTGGAAAAACAGCTTTTGATCAAGTGTCCTAGAAAACAGCTTGAGATCCCAAATAATTAACCCTCAGCCTGGGTGGACTTGCATCAGCATCAATTTTTAAAATTGCTTCCTCCTTACCTGTCAGAGTGCTACAGATGACTGCCTGTACCACCTTTACAGCAATAGAAGCATGAAAGGAGAGAGCGCTTTTCAGAGAGTGCGTGCATGAGGGATACTTACTACACAGTCACAATCTGAATGCCACTTCTGGGGTTGATTTTGTCTCTAACAATTGCAGAAAGAACACAAAGGGTCTGAATTTGCTTCTGAACGAGTAAAACTGAAAAGCTTTAGGGAACTCCTGATATCAAAGCCTGAATAATTCCTGGCCTTTCTTTCTAATCAGGAATCTCATCTCTGTTCAGAAAAAGTAGTGGTGCTGTTAGGGCATGTAAGATAGATCAGTGCCTCTTTGGGGTTGTCGTTTCTCACTTTAATCTTGTTTGGAAACATGGCTTGCTTCATTCTCTCCCTCGCATGCCTCCCCAATGCCATTCACACAGAAGTACAGTGATTCTTCCCACGCTAAGATTCTACTCTGAAAACTGGCCCTTTCTTTTGCCTGACCTGATAGTGGTGTATACTCTCCTATTCCAGCTACTAGAGTGACAACCAGTCTTAGCTGTTCCTCCACAGGGGGCTGGCTTCAATTCCTTGTGCATCAACAGACCTAAGTGGCCTGGATTTGAGACTTAGTTATATCTGTGTAACCTCCTGAAGGCACAGGGGTTGTGCCCAGATGTCAGGAGGGTATACTTAAACAGAACTGTCAGCACTCATGGTCGTATGCAGGAAGGAAAGATCCCATTCTGAAGGACTGCTCATTTAAAAAAAAAAAAAAAAGAAAACCTCTCTCCTTGTAAACTAAGAGTTGTCTCTTAGCAATGATCAATAAACATGGAACCCCATGATGTCTCTTCTTTCACAGTCACTCTTCAAAGTGGAAGTGGACTTTGATATTTAATCTGGAATAGACTCTCCTGCACACCACTGAACCCATATTGATCAATTCTGGCTTTCCAGTGTTTGTCAGCTGAAGCCAACTCTTAAGGCTGAGCCCCTCCCCATTTTGTCTCTTCTTCCACAGTGTATGTCATCTTATAACCAATGAGCTGGGTTTCCATAGTTCTCCCCCCACACACCCCAGTTTTAGAGGTTGAGACTGTATTTTCAGCCTTGCATTCATATCTCTTGGGCTTTGTTTAAAGCCCATGGCTTCCCATTGATTAGAGAAAGAGTTACATGGCTAAAACTCCAGTTCACTTATTTAAAAAGTAATTGGAACAGTTTGAATGGAAATTTGGTTTTAAGAGTTCAGCAGGCCTTAAAGCAAACACAACAATGAAGCGTTTCCATCGTGTCTGGCTGCATGACATTCTCCATTGCTCAAGGTAGAGGCCTGAACGTGAGCATACATGAGGACACCTGCAAGGTACTGCTGCCACCTCTGATCCCCATATGTGTTCTTTTTTTCCTACTCCTAGATTAAGTGGTTCTATCTCTTATAACTGTCCATGGGGATCTTTCCTGTTTTAGTCCCTAGAGGGCTTCTTGCTGATGGATAGGCAGCTGTCACTTCTGTAGTTCCTTCCTACCACTGTTCCATCCGGAACAACTGAGAATACCCTGGTCTACCCTAAGCTGCAACCTGTGTACCTAGAAGTAAAGGAGGATTCTAGCCAGTCTCAAGTAAAGAGAAGTCAATTGCACTTCAATGGCAGTAGTGATATAGATGTCCTCCTGCGTGGGAGTTACTGAAGCCACCTGCCAAAGCCTTCGCTTCTCTCTGATTCTCAGTGTGCATCGGGTTAGGGAATTACTTTTTTTGTGCTGTGGTTCTAAGCTTGTGTGTGCATCCAGCTCTGATCTTCACCTTTCTAGGCAAGCCGTCTGCCATTGGCTAGTCATTTAGGCCTTTATGCAGCCTGTTCTCTGTGTTACAATAAAACTACAGCTGGAGTATATCCATGTTTCTCTGAATAAGTCTGTAACACCTTCATTGACTTTTTTTTTCTGTTGGCAAATTACAAACGGTCCATCTAGGCTCACAAGTCAATCTGTTCTTAGGAAGATTGTTCTAAAGTTAACATAAACAAAACTTCCTACAGCGCTTTATCCAAATATTAAACCAGATATTTTGGATTTTAAAAAAAAATTGTTCAGCACTAGCATGGCTGAGCTTTTGAAAGCCTCCAGTTGGTGTGTCTCCACCTTGTACTACCTTCGGCCTGACTCTTCAAAGTTGCAGGGTGGGGTTCCTGTGCCCCACCCCATACCTGTGGGTGCGATTGGTTGTGGGAGCGGGCTACCATAACTGCTGCACCAGCACGGTACGGGAAGTCCACTGTGCCTTGGAGGGAATTCATGACAAATGGCTTTCAAGGCTTCTCTAGGAGCAGCATAATACACTGCCCTGGACTCGGGCCTTGTGGCAAAGCCATGAATGAGCCCTGTTTTCAGGGGAGATTGCCTCCAGACCAGGCAAGAGCCAATTAACCAGAAACCCAAATATCCTGAAACAATGGCCAAATAGAGGAGTAACAATGGATCTTATAATGGTGAAAGCTTCAGTTAGTCTGATTCAGCAACACCACCAGCCAAGTTCTCACCATAATGCTCCGCTCGCTACGTTGACACCGTGTGGGATTCTGAGTGTTGTCAGGTGTGTGTTCTCTCTATATGCTGTTCCAGCCCTGTGCGGGTAGTTGATTCAGCCAACCTCAATAGCACTACTCAGAAAGACCATGGACTTGGTTTGGTGACAAAGACACTCGGCCAGGTTTGTTGCCCTCAAGGCACAGTACTAGCGCCTTGGTTCTGTGGTTACAGGCACACTAATACGAGTGCCAGTCGTCAGCAGGAATTTCTGCTGTCCCTTTGGCCGCACAAAGGGCTAAGGCAAGGTACACCAACATTTATAGACTGAGACAAACGACTTGCGTTCCACCTTACATGTTTCGTGACATCAGCTTGTTATGTCCCCTGGTATCATGCTCCAGGTTTCTCAGGCAAAACACCCTCTTACCTGGTGTTAGGTAAGAATGGCCCTGGGCTAATCTTTTGGAGTGTGTTCTCACATGTACCCAGTTTCTGTTGCTTTTAGGAGTGCTTTTTAGAAACATGAGCAATACTTTTGCCATGGTCATATATTGCAGAGGTTCTCAAAATTGGGGGGTGTGAGAAGCTGCTCTTCCTACAGAGCTGGGAGGCAGTATAGGTACTTGTGTGGCAGGAGCTGGGTGAGGGGTTTTAAAGGACTACAGCCACAAAGAAGGGAGCACAATTAAATAAGTTTGAGAACTTCTGATCTATTGGATAGTGAATTTGTAAACATCTATTTTAATACATGGCTTAACTTTATTCACAACTTCTGGTTCAGGGCTTACTCCTGGCTCTCTTTCCCCCCCCCCCCCCCCCAACGATGTAGCTGCCTCTGGGGTGAGGCACGGTGCTGTTTATCCCTCTCCCAGCATTGAGATGCAGCTGTCCCCGGTGTATTTATACAGGCATCTCTCACCCAATGCTGAGATCCGGCTGCTTCTGAGGTGAGATAGTGGGGGCTGTTTATAGATGCCATGATTGGCAAAGAGATGCAGCCAGCTCTAGGTTGGAGCATGGGGTAGGGTTGCCAGGTGTCCAGTTTTCAACCAGAACGCCTGCTCGAAAAGGAACCCTGGCAGCTCGAGTCAGCATGCTGACCGGGCCATTAAAAGTCCAGTTGGCAGAGCTGGTAGGCTCCATATCTGACTCTGCATGGCTCCCAAGCTGCGACATGTTCTTTGACTGCTAGGCAGAGGTGCTCCCAATGGGAGCTGTGGGGGCAATGCCTGCAGGCGGAGGCAGCGCACAGAACCGCCTGGCCATGCCTCTGCCTAGGAGCCGAGGGACATGTTGCAGCTTCTAGGGAGCCCTCCGAGGTAAGCACTGCCTAGAGTCTGCACCCTTCACCCCCTCCCGCACCCCAACCCCTTGCCCCAGCCCTGAACCCCCTCCCACATGCAAACTCCTTCCCAGAGCCCACACCTCCTCTCGCACTTCAACTCCCTATCTCATCCCTGAGTCCCCTCCTGCATCCAGATTTTCTCCCAGATCCCATACACCCCCACACCCTAACCCCCTGCCTCAGCCTGGAGCCCTGTCCTGCACCCTGAATCCCTTAGTTCTGGTGCCACCCCAGAGCCTGCACCTCCAGCCAGAGCCCTCATCCCCCTCCTGCACCCTAACCTCCTGCCCCAGCCCAGTGAAAATGAGCAAGGGAGTGAGGGTGGGGGAGAGTGAGTAACAGAGGGAGGAGGGGGTGGAGAGGGCAGGGCCTTGGACAAGGGGCAGGGGTGGAGTCTAGGGGAGGGAACAGGCACGAGGGTTCAGTTTTGTGTGATTAGAAAGTTGGTAAGCCTAGCATGGGGGCTTTTTATATGCTGATGGGGTCGGGCCCACGCTGTTCCTAGAAGTAACAGGAAATCCAGGATTCTGGGAACACAGGGGTGGCATCTTTGTCTCCCATCTCACTCCTGTCTCCAGGCGGTTCCCCGAGTCTCCTACCCCATCTTCCCATCCATCCCAACGCCCCACTACAAGCACCACAGAGCCTGTGGTGGGGCAGGGGGAATCCCCAGCCGGGCCACAAGTTCAGTAACCGCCGCCTGGGAAATGAAAATTGAGGGAATGGGGAGAGAAGTGCATTGTGGGAGATGTAGCACAATGCTGCCTCTATCTCCTGTCACAGGCTCCAGCTTGCCATGCCAGAGCAGGGAACACCATGTCCAGATCCCCACCCCAAATCCCTGCCAGGCACCCCCATTCTCAATGCCCACATCCCTGCCATCCTCCCCCAGTCTCCACCAGCTCCCCCATATCCTTTCCGTTGTAGAACTGGGCAACTTCCAGTCAGTGTTCCTGCCAGGCCAGTTTTAGGAAGAGCCCCATGGGAATTTTCCAGCCAGTGTTCCCCGATGGACACTATTAGAGTGTGTACAGGGACAATGTAACTTCCAGTCACAGTTGCTGGATACTATTAAACTTCCGGTCACCATTCCTGGTCAGACACTATTACTATTAGAGCTCCTCATTGGGGTGATTTACCTTCCGGGCACTGTTCTCGGACAGACACTAGGAGAGCAAGTACCCAATTACCTTAACTTCTGGACCAGGCAGCCGCTATTAAACTGAGTACCAAGTTAGGGTGTCCATATTTCCCTATAGTGAATACGGGACACCTGGTAAAATTACTCATATTCAAGCGAGTTCAACGGCAATCAGTCAGAACTATGCAGTACACACTTTCAAATTAACATCAAAATGACTGAGCCCCTGTTAAAAAGAAATACTGTGCAATTGGATTATTTTTATTTACTTTCTTATCTTTAAGGCTTTAGGGTTCACACAGGGACACACACACACCTCTACCCCCCACACACACACGGGGAGAGGTGACACACACTCCTGTACACCTCTCTCACAAAGAGGAGGTGACCAACTTATCTGACCCTCCCTGCCTGGAGCTCTCCGCCCTCCATTCCTGGCTGGGCCCCTGGGACAGACCCACCTCTCCTGGTACCTTGTGCTGTGTCTTCCCAAGGCAACACATGGGGGGTCACGCAGGGTCACATGCTCCCCCACCCCAGATTTCTGCCAGGGTTCACCCCAGAATGTGACCAGCAGCAACCTTTCAGCACTGTGCAGGAGGGAAGGGACAGGAGCTCCAGCCATAGGAGTGGGGGCAAGGGATAGGGATGACCTGGCCTCTGACTTTACAGAGCTCGTCTCTGGAAGCAGCTTGTCCTTTCCTTCCTGCACAGTGTCGAAAGGCAGCTAACGCCTCTAGGCTGCTGCTGGCCACAGACATAAACCAGCCGCTTCTGGCTACGGCATGGCCAGGAAGGGATTAAGCCCTAAGGAGCATTGTGCACCAGGGCCCAGGGAACCTGACTGCAGGGGCTTCAGTGAACCCAGCCAGAGAGGTGGCTCAGCAGCAGAGGGTTGGGGGGGCAGGACCTAGGGTGGGGGGGACAGGAGGCGGGTGAAGAGGGTGCTAAGCCCCTGCCCGGAGGGTTGCTGTGGAGCCTCCAGGTTCGGGGCCTCAACAGGCTGGAAATTGCTTCACTCAACCACCACTCCAGAGCTTAGCTGAGGGGCGGAGAGGCTTCCCCGTGTCAGCGCTGTGTGGGGCTTTCGGCTCCTCCTGGCCAGCACCCTGTGCCGGAGGGACTTGGGCTTTCCCAGCACGCAGGCCCAGCCAGAGGCAGGAGGAGGGAAGGAGCCTGCCGGCCAGGCTGCTGGTGAGCTGAGCACTCCGCCCAGGGGCTGGTTCTCCCCACAGCGCTGGGACTGGGACTTGCCCCATGGGGGGGGCTTATGGAGGAGCAACGGGCTGGGGGGGCTGAAGGGGCAAAGCAGGGAGAGGACAGCGAGAGGGGAGCATGTAAAAGGCTGATGGGTGGGCAGCAGAGGTGACACGTAATCGACTGCCACCTGTCCACACTCAGTGCGCAGCCAGGGGGGACGGGGGCAGAGCTGGCCGAGAGGTGGCATGAAGCGGGAGCTGCACTGATGAACCAGCGGCGGGAGTGGCCAGCCCTGCACTCTGCATCTCGCCCCGCCACCAGCCTTGCACATCCATCCCCCTCATCGGACACTGGACCCCCCCCCACTCACTATTGGTGGGTGGGCGGCTGGCGAGCAGGGACCTGGCCAGAAGCAGAACCCACCAGTACTGATGAGGGGGAGACAGAAAATATGGGACAATTTGCCCCTTTTTAAAGAAAAAGTCAGGACACCTGCAGGAGGGCTTAAATACAGGACTGTCCCTTTAAAAACAGGACATCTGGTCAGCCTATTTATGAATCTAATCTTGTAGCAGAAGCAGAAAATGGTCACCATTCCCCTAAAATGACCAGCTAATGGGGGAACTTTTCAGTAAGGTCTCCCTGCTGGTTTACACATGTATGTAGACAGCATCCATGTGGGTGTCTGTCATTGAGGTTTCTCTGTTAGATGTTAAATGTTTGGCTACTTGTTATCTGGCTGTGCCAGCTAAAAGGATTTAGTATTTGAGGAAGGATGTATCCTCCTGGTTAGCAAACAAAGAAAGCACCACATTTTGTGTCCAGATTATATTTAGTCATAAATCAACATTGTGATCATGTGCAGTGGGTCGCATAGGCTGGGGGAGGCTGTGTCTCCCCAAAAAGTCAGGAGTGGCCCAACCCCCTGCTTACCACTGCTTCCTGCAGCTCCAGCCCCTACTGCTCTGGATGGGGATGGGGAGGCTGGGTTTGCTCACTGTCTGCCTTCCCTTCCCAGCGCTCCGGAGCTGGGGACGCTGGGACCACATGCCGCCCACCCTCCCGGCGCTCTGTGGCTGCGGAGCTAGCCGGGGGTGGGACTGGGCCAGTGGCTGTGGTTCTGGGGGTGTGTGGAAGGGGCCAGGCTGGGGGCTAGCCTCCCACAGCTGGCAGTTCACACGCCACCCCTGATTGTGACGGTTCCCAATCAAGGAAAGTTAACCTTTGTTTAGGAAAATGACTAAAGTACAAATGCCAAACACAATTCAAATAGAGGATCCAAAGCAAGGTTTTCTGCGCAGTCATTATTTAATTTAAATCAGTCCACCCTGATCTGAGCAATTAAGAATTGTTAACTTAACTCAAGGTAGATTAGGTCTAAACCTTTGGTTTTGTATGAATGGAAATTAATTCAATTTACTAATCCTAATCTGGTTTCATGAACATTATTTGGGTGCAAGGAGAACCCAGTCCCATGACAACAGATTACTTTGGATGTAAAAGTTCCCCTGCAGCATCTGTAACACCTCTTCCCCCCTCCCAACCCTCCAAATATGCACTTGCTTGCCTTGGATCTTGAGCTGTGGCTAGAGAGGGACTAATATAAAATCCTTTGGAACTGAAGCCCAGTGTTGAAATCTCGCTTTCAAGAGGGCAAAGACTAATCCAGCAATAATCCCCTGCACCACATCGGTGTGGCAGAGTTATGTCTCCTTTGGAAGTGGGTAGCTTCAGCTGGAGAAAAGTGGATGTTCTTCCCCCTCACCATGAGTGCAAAAGCCCCGATGCAACTGTAGTAATGGGATCAAACGAAGCGGAAGCACCTTGGGCTGAATGGCAAAAATGGGTGGTGATGTCCTTCCTACAGTTGAACCCTTGCCAGGGGAAGGGCTGAAAGCATCAGTTAGAACTGACCAGACATAGCATCTAAGACTACACCAGTGGTCCCCAAACTGTGTCATGCGTCCCCTAGGGGGGTGCGGAGTAACATTCAGAGGGGCATGGCAGGGCCTAGGCCAGCCCCTATGGGGGATGGGCAGAGAGCACCACCCAACCCCACTCTGCCCCCAGCACTGCTCAAGCCCCACCTCCAGCCACAGCCCCGGACTTGGCCCTTTGCTCCAGCCCAGTCACGGCTCTGGCCCCAGCCTCGGACCCCTTACTCTGTCCGTGCCCCAACCCCAGGAGCCATGGCCCTACTCCGGGCCCCTCTTCCCAACCATGGGGGGCGGTGTGGACAGTGGTATGGGGGGGCACAGTGTGAAAAGTTTGGGGACCACTGGAATACACAGTAGGCACCCCCCTGCCTTGTGCACAGGGCCAGGGAAAAGGAGCTGATAAGTCTGTTCCATCTTTTGCTTTCACAATTCTCTGCCACTTTAATTTTCAGGGACAGAAACAAATATTTCCATTAGCCAAACAAGCCTCAAATACTCATCTCCCTGCACAGTCTGAGTTTATTTTTAAGGGAAAGCCAGAGTTGAATCAAGTAGGTTGTAATGTCTTTAATACAAACTGTGACCCAAAAGATTTCACAGGATTAAGTTATTCAATTCAATGGACCATGGTGTAAATCACACTTGTGTCTGAAAAGGATTATCTATTTGTAGCAGGTACCACATATGACTCTGAGAATGGGAAGATGAGGGAGGGAAGAATTGTTGGCAGTGTATTTTGTGCATTTCATAGCAGGCTGTGCATAGTCAGTTTCACTGTTTTCCTCTCCATCAGTGATCTGCCCCTGCGGCTTGGGTTGGTCTCTAAGGGTATGTCTACACTATGAAATTAGGTCAAATTTTTAGAAGTCGGTTTTGTAGAAAGCGTTTTTATACAGTCGAGTGTGTGTGTCCCCACACAAATGCTCTAAGTGCATGTAGTCGGCGGACTGTGTCCACAGTACCGAGGCAACAGTTGACTTCCGGAGCTTTGCACTGTGGGTAGCTATCCCACAGTTCCCGCAGTCTCCACCACCCATTTGAATTCTGAGTAGAAATCCCAATGTCTGATGAGGCTAAAACATTGTTGCGGGTGGTTCTGGGAACATATCGTCAGGCCCCCCTTCTCTCCTTCCCTCCCTCCGTAAAAGCAAGGGCAGACAATCGTTTTGCGCCTTTTTTCTTTAGTTACCTGTGCAGACGCCATACCACGGCAAGCATGGAGCCTGCTCAGCTAACTGTCACCGTATGTCTCCTGGGTGCTGACGGACATGGTACTGCATTGCTACATAGCAGCAGTTTATTGCCTTTTAGCAGCAGACAGTGCAGTATGACTGATAGCCATCATTAACATAGTCCTGGGTGCTCTTTTAACCGGGCGCCTGGGCAAACATGGGAGTGACTCAGCCAGGTCATTTTCCTTGTTTCGTCTCATGGCGATTGAGTCCTACCGGCAGTGCACTGTCTTTTAATCTGCAGCTAACAGAAGATGATGGCCAGTAGTCATACTGCACTGTCTTCTGCCGAGCACCCAGGAGGTGATGATAGTTAGCGATCATACTGCACAGGTTGCTGCCAGCATGATGTATAAAGATAGATGAAGTGGCTTAAAACAAGAAATAGATCAGATTTGTTTTCTATTCATTTTCTCCTCCCTCCCTCTGTGAAATCAATGGCCTGCTAAACCCAGTTTTGAGTTCTATCCTTGAGGTTTTGAGTTCTATCCTTGAGGCGGCCATTCAGTTTCTCGCAAAGCCACCCCCTTTGTTGATTTTAATTCCCTGTAAGCCAACTCTGTAAGCCATGTCGTCAGTCGCCCCTCCCTCCGTCAGGGCAACAGTAGACAATCGTTCCGCGCCTTTTTTCTGTGCAGACGCCATACCACGGCAAGCATGGAGCCCGCTCAGATCACTTTGGCAATTAGGAGCACATTAAACATCACACGCATTATCCAGCAGTATATGCAGCACCAGAACCTGGCAAAGCGAAACTGGGCAAGTAGGTGACGTCAGCGCGGTGACAAGAGTGATAAGGACATGGACAGAGACTTCTTTCAAAGCACGGGCCCTGCCAATGTGGGCATCATGGTGCTAATGGGGCAGGTTCTTGCGGTGGAACGTCGATTCTGGGCTCGGGAAACAAGCACAGACTGGTGGGACTGTATAGTATTGCAGGTCTGCGTCGATTCCCAATGGCTGCGAAACTTTCGCATGCTTAAGGGCACTTTCATGGAACTTTGTGACTTGCTTTCCCCTGCCCTGAGGCGCAAGAATACCAAGATGAGAGCAGCCCTCACAGTTGAGAAGCGAGTGGCAATAGCCCTGTGGAAGCTTGCAACACCAGACAGCTACCGGTCAGTTGGGAATCAATTTGGAGTGGGCAAATCTACTGTGGGGGCTGCTGTGATGCAAGTAGCCAACGCAATCAAAGATCTGCTGACATCAAGGGTAGTGACCCTGGGAAATGTTCTGGTCATAGTGGATGGCTTTGCTGCAATGGGATTCCCTAACTGTGGTGGGGCCATAGACGGAACCCATATCCCTATCTTGGCACCGGAGCACCAAGCCAGCGAGTACATAAACCGCAAGGGGTTCTTTTCAATAGTGCTGCAAGCACTGGTGGATCACAAGGGACGTTTCACCAACATCAACATGGGATGGCCAGGAAAGGTACATAACGCTCGGCATCTTCAGGAACTCTGGTCTGTTTCAAAAGCTGCAGGAAGGGATTTATTTCCCAGACCAGAAAATAACCTTTGGGGATGTTGAAATGCCTATAGTTATCCTTGGGGACCCAGCCTACCCCTTAATGCCATGGCTCGTGAAGTCATACATAGGCAGCCTGGAGAGTAGTCAGGAGCTGTTCAACTATAGGCTGAGCAAGTGCAGAATGGTGGTAGAATGTGCATTTGGACGTTTAAAAGCACGCTGGCGCAGTTTATTGACTCGGTTAGACCTCAGCAAAACCAATATTCCCACTGTTATTACTGCTTGCTGTGCACTACACAATATCTGTGAGAGTAAGGGGGAGGCATTTTGCCTCCCCCATCACGTGGCTAACAGCGGGGAACATTTCTGTTCAACCATAGGCAAACAGCCCAGCAGGAACGGGCACCTCTGAATGTCCCCTTAAGAAAAGCACCCTATTTCAACCAGGTGACCATGAATGATATCACTTTCCCGAGGATAATACAGAGAGATAAAGAACAGATGTTGTTTGAATGCCAGCAAACATACACTGCAATGCTTTCTTCTACAATGATTCCCGAGTACGTGCTACTGGCCTGGAATGGTAAAGTGTCCTACCATGGTGGATGGAATAAGGCTGCCCTCCCCAGAAACCTTTTGCAAAGGCTTTGGGAGTATATCCAGGAGAGCCACGAATGCCAGGGCAAATTAATCATTAAACATGCTGGCTTTTAAACCTTGTATAGTATTTTAAAAGGTACACTCACCAGAGATCCCTTCTCCGCCTGGTTGGTCCGGGAGGCAGCCTTGGGTGGGTTCGGGGGGTACTGGCTCCAGGTCCAGGGTGAGAAACAGTTCTTGGTTGTCAGGAAAACCAGTTTCTCCACTTGTTTGCTATGAGCTATCTACAACCTCCTCATCATCGTCTTCCTCGTCCCCAAAACCTGCTTCCGTGTTGCCTCAATCTCCATTGAAGGAGTCAAACAACACGGCTATCGTAGTGGTGGCTGAACCCCCTAAAATGGCATGCAGCTCATCATAGAAGCGGCATGTTTGGGGCTCTGACCCGGAGCGGCCGTTCGCCTCTCTGGTTTTCTGGTAGGCTTGCCTCAGCTCCTTAAGTTTCACGCGGCACTGCTTCAGGTCTCTGTTATGACCTCTGTCCTTCATGCCCTGGGAGATTTTCACAAATGTTTTGGCATTTCGAAAACTGGAACGTAGTTCTGATAGCACGGATTCCTCTCCCCATACAGTGATCAGATTCCGTACCTCCCGTTCAGTCCATGCTGGAGCTCTTTTGCAATTCTGGGACTCCATCATGGTCACCTCTGCTGATGAGCTCTGCATGGTCACCTCTGCTGATGAGCTCTGCATGGTCACCTGCAGCTTGCTACACTAGCCAAACAGGAAATTGAAATTCAAAAGTTCGCGGGCCTTTTCCTGTCTACCTGAGTAGAGGGTACCTGCATCTGAGTTGAGAGTACTGTCCAGAGTGTTCACAATGGAGCACTCTGGGATAGCTCCCGGAGGCCAATACCATCTAATTGCATCCACAGTACCCCAAATTTGACCCAGCAAAACCGATGTCAGCGCTAATCCCCTTGTCGGGGGTGGAATAAGGAAATCGATTTTAAGAGCCCTTTAAGTTGAAAAAAAGGGCTTCATCATGTAGATGGGTGCAGGGTTACATCGATTTAACACTGCTAAATTCGACCTCAACGCCTAGTGTAGACCAGGGCTAACAGTGTTGGAGAGAGGAAAAAGACTTACAAAATCAATATGTAAATGAGCAGAAAACAAACTGGCCCTTGGGACTGGTGTGTGCCCTGCAGTTACTCTAACTCTCGGACTAGATTTCAAGTTGATGGTATCCCTTTGAAGGGACCAGGAAAGTGGCAGAGGGAGAGAAATGAGGAGGTGATGGTGTGGGAGAAGATGTCTCAGCTGCGGCTGGTAATGAGCAAAGAGTTGATGGGCAGAGCTGTAGGAAGGCTGTTCCAGTGTGCACAACATTCTCGGTTGCTGATGCACTCTAGGACACCCACCTTTACCCAGTTCCTAAGGTTCAAGGCATAACCCTCTTAATTTAGGTGTAACCTTTTGGTGGGCTAGAGTTCACTTCATTTCCCATCTCCAATGCCTTAAAAAAAAACTTGCACAGGGTCAACTTCCCCAGATTCAACTCCCAAAAGGAACTAAAGAAATTAATTTAATTAATTAACGTCATAAGAACCTAAGAATGGCCATACTGGGTCAAACCAAAGGTCCATCCAGCCCAGTATCCTGTCTGCCGACAGTGCCAATGCCAGGTGCCCCAGAGGGAATGAACCTAACAGGTAATGATCAGTGATCTCTCTCCTGCCATCCATCTCCACCCTCTGACAAACAGAGGCTGGGGACACCATTCCTTACCCATCCTAGCTAATAGCCATTAACAGACTTAGCCTCTATGAATTTATCCAGTTCTCTTTTAAACCCTGTTATAGTCCTAGCCTTCACAACCTGCTCAGGCAAGGAGTTCCACAGGTGCACTGTGTGAAGAAGAACTTCCTTTTATTTGTTTTAAACATGCTGACCATTAATTTCATTTGGTGGCCTCTAGTTCTTATATTATGGGAACAAGTAAATAACTTTTCCTTATTCACTTTTTCCACAGCACTTATGATTTTATACACCTCTATCATATCCCCTGAGACAAAGCTCTGTCCTTGCCTCTGTGGGTCCCGCATTTCCTGGCAGATTTCGCTAGCCTCAGAGGCTCACTGTGACCCTGCACATAACCCTTCTCTCTCTAGAGACAAGGGTCACAGTCTACTGAGCCATTTTCATCATAAGCCAGCGAGGGAGGTGAGGAGAAGTTATCTTTCCTTGCATAGTCTCTGTTGTCTCCCAGTCTCAGTGATTACTCAGGGGGCAAAGGTGGGGGGGGGGAGCCCAGGCCCACCCTCTACTCCGGGCTCCAGCCCAGGGACCCTAATAGTATCAGCTATGGTAGCTGACTTTTTAAAAACATGACATGTACAATTCCCTGGGCTACTTCCCCCACAGCAGCCCTCACTTTCTCAAGCTCCACTTCACCCTTACCTCAGGGACTCCTTCCTTGTGCCTGATATGGTGTGTACTACTCAGCCTCTCCAACAGCGCAACTTCCTCCCACAGCTCCTGACATGCACACCCACCTGATTAACTGGGAGGCTTTTAACTAGTTTCAGCCAACCCCTGATTGACTTCAGGTGTCCCAATCAACCTAGCCTTCTCCTTGCCTTCTGGAAAGTTCTTAATTGGCCCCAGGTGTCTTAATTGACCCGGAGCAGCTGCCATTTCACTTATCCTGGTACCAGGGATTGGTGTAGCCTGGAGCGAATCTCTCTCTCTCCCTCCCAATGCTCTTCCATAGCCTTCTAGCTTGGAGGGAGGTGGGAAGCTGCTACTCCTGCTGCTGGGCCCTAAGCTCTCCCTGTTGCTCCAGCTGCTCCCCTGGCTGGGCCAGACACCACCCCCCCATTCTCTGCTACCTGGTTGCTGGACCCCCCACTCTCGGGTGCTTCTACTGCTGCAACTGCAGCCCCGGGGGGGAGGGGCTGTTAGCCCACTCCCCAGAGAGGAGGAGTGAGGGACCCCAGCCACTGCTGTTGTGGACACCACCACCACCACCACCACCTGAGAGGGGTCCTTTCTGCCTGCCTGGACTACCACCTGGAGTTCCTGGAGCTGCTGCTGCTGCAGAGGCCGCTGCCTGGAGCTGCTGGAGCCCGAGGAGGAGAAGAAGAGGACCATCTACCAGTGGGGGAGCACTTAGAGACTTTGCAGACCACCGTGGAGGGGGCTTAAGACTGAGTAATTTTCAAACTGTGCTCTTGTGGTGGGGGTCTTGACTGTGTTTCCAGGGACACAGGGGGTGTGGCGTGGAGCTGCCCCCCAATCCATCTATGTGTCCCCCCAACCCCCACCACTACTACCACCACCGCTACCCCCTCCACCACCCCCACTGGTGGTATACCATCTGCCTCAGCTCCTGCCTCTGGACTCAGCTGCTTGCTTGGCTTGCCACGCCCTATTTCCACCCTTTGGGCCAGAAGCAGCAGCCAGCTTAAAAAAAAAACTTGTGCAAGTGCACGTGGGCAGCGGGGTCCTCTCTCTTTCGTGCAGGCGAGCCATGCTGGCCTTATTGCCGAAGAAGGGGGACCTCCGCGATTTACGAAATTGGCGTCCCGTCTCGCTCCTCAGCACGGACTACAAAGTCATGGCAAAAGCCATCTCCCTGTGGCTAGGGTCCGTGCTGGCGGACGTGGTCCACCCAGACCAGACCAACGCCGTCCCGGGCCGCAGCATCTTCGACAACCTATATCTGGTCCGGGACCTATTAGAACCTGGGTGTAGGGATGGTCTGTCATTTGCCCTCCTGTCCTTAGATCAGGAGAAGGCGTTCGACAGGGTGGATCATGGGTATCTCCTGAGCACTCTGCAGGCATTGGCTTTGGACCCAGGTTTGTGAATTTTCTCCGGGTGCTGTACACTTCCGCAGAGTGTCTGGTCAGGCTCAACTGGACCCTGACCGAACCGGTCAGCTTCGGGCAAGGAGTACGGCAGGGGTGCCCCCTCTCAGGCCAGCTGTACGCTCTGGCAATCGAGCCCTTCCTCTGTCTCCTCCGAAGGAGGTTGACAGGTTTGGTGCTGCGGGAGCCGGAGCTGCAGCTGGTCCTGTCAGCGTACGCCGATGACGTGCTCCTCGTGGTCCAAGACCCGGGCGACTTGGCGCGGGTGGAGGCTTGCCAGGCCATCTATTCGGCAGCCTCCTCTGCGCGGGTCAACTGGGTCAAGAGCTCTGGCTTGGTGGTAGGGGACTGGCGGCAGGCGAGCTCCCTCCCACCCGTGCTTCAGGCCATCCGATGGAGCACGGGTCTGCTGGGCGTTTACCTTTCTGTCATGCATCCCTCTCCGCCGGAGAACTGGCAGAATTTAGAGGGCGGGGTGATAGAGCGGCTCCGGAAATGGACAGGACTACTCCAGTGCCTCTCCCTTCGAGGGAGAGCGCTAGTGTTTAATCAACTAGTCCTGTCCATGCTCTGGTACCGGAATTTTTTGGGCATCTAGGTCCTGTGGATCCCCCTTTTAGGCTGGGGGGGGATCCTTTAGCGGTGGACGGGCTTCGCCCGCCCACTTCCCGGATCCTAATAGGACTGCTCTTCCATAGCCTTCTAGCTATGTGCACATGGGCACATGTGCCCCCCCCCGGACTGCCTACACCCCAGCTTTGCCCTTTATTACCTGCCCCATTTGCCACTTGTAGCTTTGCCCTCCCTTTTGCCCCAGCCCCCCTTACTAGCTTCAGTTTGTTTGCCTGCCCTGCCCATTTCCTTCTGCAGCCTTTGTTTGTTTGCCCCGCCCCAGCCTCTGAAGCTAGCCCCTTGGTTTCCTTGTTCTACCTCCAGACCACTTAGCCCCTCGCTCCGTGTGCCCATGCCCCCTCCCAGGCGCTTGTGCAATTCCCCATTTTAGTTGCAACCCTCTTCACTGCACCCCCAATGTTTTTGTATCCCCCCCTCCCCTAGTACACTAAGAGGAGCCGGAATTCCACCTTGTGTCGAATTCCACCCCCCCGCCTGCCGCTACGTCATCTCTCCTGCCCACCGCCTCCACTACCATCTATAGCGGCCGGGGCCCCTTTCCCACCATGACTAGGAAGCACAGCATCCGTTGCCTTCTGGTGCCCACCTCGCCCCACGTGGAGATCTATGTGCGGGCGTTGGCGAGGGTGGTGGGGCCCACGGCCATTGTGGCGGCCTCCAAAATGTATGGCAAGGTCGTCTTCTTCTTAACATCGGAGGCCGCCGCCCAGGAGGCGGTGGAGTGCACCAAGAGGAGCCGGAATTCCACCTTGTGTCGGCGACTGAACCCTAACCCCTGATTGCCCCCCGTCCAGCCCACCCCTTTTGGTGCCCTCCTCCCCTGCCTGCAGCCTAGCGGGGAGGAGTGGTCAACCTGCTTCCCCTCTCCCCTCCTTCTGGTGTCCCCCCTTTCCTCCTTGCTCATGATGGCGGGGAATGAGACGGGTGGGACCCCTCCAGCAGCCCGAGCTCCCCCTCCCCCGCCTACCCCTCCGTCACCCCCCCCAAGCTTCTAGCTCTGATGCCGAACCATCTGCCATCGCCCCCGCTGGGGCACCAGCAGCGACGGGCACTGGGGTGACCTCCACTGCTGCCACGTCTCTCACCCCCTCAGATTCGGGGGGAGTCCCCGCAGCCGGCGGGAAGGGCCAGGGGAAGAAGAAGGGGAAGGGCCCCACTAAAAAGACCAGGCCCTCCATGGCAGGGGCTGCCCCCAATGCCCCGGCCCCATCTCCAGCTGGGGTGCCCCTCCCCGCTGTTCCCTCCACCAGCTCTGCGGGTGTCCCTCCCCCGGCCCCCAGAGCATATGCCCAGGTGGCGGCAGCCCCCCCGCCTGCCGCTACGTCATTTCTCCTGCCCACCGCCTCCACTACCATTGATAGCGGCCGGGGCCCCTTTCCCACCGTGACCAGGAAGCACGGCGTCCGTTGCCTCCTGGTGCCCGCCTCACCCCATGTGGAGACCTATGTGCGGGCATTGGCGAGGGTGGTGGGGCCCACAGCCATTGTGGTGGCCTCCAAAATGTATGGCAAGGTCGTCTTCTTCTTAACATCGGAGGCTACTGCCCAGGAGGCGTTGGAGAAGGGCCTGGCAGTTGGGGGCATGTTCGTCCCTTTAGAGCCGCTAGAGGACCTGGGCATCCGCCTGGTCCTGACCTCCGTCCCTCCCTTTCTCCCCAATGCCGCCCTGTTACCCGCCCTTTCTACCTTGGGGAAGCCCATCTCTGTCATCAGCCCTCTCCCGTTGGGCTGCAAAGACCCCGCCCTCCGTCACGTCCTCTCGTTCCGCCGGCAAGTGCAGCTTCAACTGCCGCCAGCGGCACGTGACGGAGAGGCGCTGGAGGGGTTCTTCCTAGTCCCCTACCAGGGGACCCATTACAGGGTGCATTATTCCACGGGGGAGGCCCGGTGCTACCTCTGCCGGGCGATGGGGCACGCCCGGAGGGACTGCCCCTTGGCCCAGCAAGGAGGGGCATCCGGGATCCCCGAGCCCCGGCAGGGCACCGGCCCCATCATCGCCGGCACCCCTGGCTGCCCGGCGCCCGAAACCACCCCTCCTCCTTCCCAGTCCACCATTGCTCCCGCTCGGGCCCAAGGGGCACCTCCCCAACTCTGCCCGGGAGAGCCCCGCCCCCGCTGTTCGCAATCTGGCGGGGCCTGTGGAGGAGGGTGCGGCAAGGACACCGCCAAGCATGGGAGAGGGCCCGCCCCAAGGGGAATCTTCCCTCCCTTGTGCTGCCCCACCGTTACCCCCTCGAGTCCCTGAGCCATCGCTTCTGCCCCCTGACACAACCCGTACTAGCCAGCCCCTGGATGATGCCATGGAGGGCTGGGCCCTAGTCCAGGGGAAGCGGGGCAAGCGGAAGGCTCGAGCTCCGCTCCTCCCATCTGACGCGGAGGCCCCCGGAAGACCAGGAAGGGGGGCACCGATGCCGAGCCTTCCGCTCTACCCACGGGTGTGCTCCATCCACCAGAGCCGGCTGGGGAAGACGTGGCAGCACTGGAAGGCGGTATCTCCCCTCCACGGGAGTCCTTCCCCTCCAAGACTCCGGAGGCACCATCTGAAACCCCAGTGTGCCCCGAAGCAATCGTCGCGTCTGGTGCCGGCGGGGAGAATCCCGGGGTAGCGGAAAACAATTTCCCGTCTATATATGAGGAGATCGAGGCCCTGGGTCTGACCCCGGTCACCCAGGGGGAGGACGATCCTATGCCAGTGGGCCTCGATCTGGGCAACTTCACTCCAGCCCCCCTTTCCCCATGTTCCCTCCCCCTAACCGTTGCTTCTGCTCCCACCTCCGAGGAGCCCCTGGACTCCTCCATCAACCCGGCTGCAGAGGGCACCCCGCTGAGAGCCGCCGAGCCAGTTGAGGCGACGGCCAGTGCCACGCGGCTGGAACCTGAGCCACCAGGGGCATCCCTCGCTGGTGAGGAGCATTCGACCTCCTTCCCGGGAGAGGGCCCTACAGAAGAGAGTCCACCTCCTGATGCCGTGGCTGCCAAATCCACCAGAGAGCTTGTGCCCGGCATCACTGAGAGCCCTCTCCCCACCCAAAATCTCACCTCTAACCTTGCCCCTGCCCTTCTCCCGCCCACCTCCCGAGATATTATTGCCACCCCTGGGACTGTCTCCTTCCCCTTTCCAACAGATGACTCCCAGGGAGCGGCCTTTGTGTTTGCCCGTCCCGACCCACCAGGGGCTGCTATCCTCCCTCCGCCGCCCCCTATCGCCCCAGCATTCAGGTCAACCCATCAAGAGCCCCGTTGGGGGTCCGCACCCTGTCTGCCCGTCTCGCTGGGCCACGGGGCTGTACCAAGAGTCCCGTCGGGGAGCAACCAGACCATAACCCCAGCCCCCCATGCGCTGCGAGAGGAGTTGCGGGAGTTCCTAGAAGACGTCCGTGGCTCCCGCAACAAAATCCAGCTTGCCCTCCAGTGATGGGGGGACTTTAATCAAATCCTCCGGGCCGCAAGGGCCCTCATGGGGGAGGGGAAAAGGACCGGGAGGCAGGGCGCTGCGGCCTACCAGCGGGTCCGCCTCTTCCGTGACTCCTTACTCACCTACGGGGTAGGTTATGGACTGCTGCGCGGCCCGCCGGGAGCCACGAGATTCCCTGCTGGCGAGGATCCCCCCCAGCCCTCCTCATGGCACCCTTTACCATCGCAACATTGAACACCCGCGGCTGTAGGATGGGTCTCCGCAGGTCCCAGGTGCTCTCCTTCCTTCGAGAGGGGAGGTACTCTGTGGTATTCCTGCAGGAGACCCATACGGATCCGACCGCCGAAGACAGCTGGCGGCTGGACTGGGGGGACAGGGTCTACTTTAGCCACCTCACAGTTCGTACGGCTGGAGTGGCAACCCTGTTCTCCCCCGACCTACGGCCCGAGGTGCTGGGGGTCGCCGAGGCTGTGCTGGGTCGCCTGCTGCACCTCCGGGTCCGCATGGAGGGGCTGGTAGTCAACCTCGTCAACATCTATGCCCCAGCAGCGAGCCCGGAGCGGCTGCAATTCTATCAGCAGGCGTCCGCCTTCCTCGGCACCTTGGATCCTCAGGAGTGCCTGGTCCTGGGAGGGGACTTTAACATCACCCTTGAGGAGCGGGACTGCTCGGGGACCGAGCAGAGCCCGGTCGCCGTCGCCGTCCTCCAGGAGATAGTCGAACACCAATCCCTGGTGGACGTCTGGCGTGACCACCACCCGGATGACACTTCCACGTTCACCTTTGTCCGGGTGGAGGCCCATCGGTCGCGCCACTCCCGGTTGGACCGCATTTATTTATCACGCTTTCATCTTTCACGAGCCCACTCCTCCAGCATCTGGCCGGCCCCAATTTCTGACCATCATATAGCCACCGTGACAGCCTCCCTCTGCGCGGAGAGGCCGGGGCCGGCCTATTGGCATTTTAACAACAGCTTGCTGGAGGATGCGGGCTTCGTGGCGTCCTTCTGGGAGTTCTGGCTGGCCTGGCGAGGGCAGCAGCGTGCCTTTCCCTCGGCACGGCGGTGGTGGGACGTAGGGAAGGTGCGCGCCCGGCTCTTCTGCCGTGACTACACCCGGGGCACCAGCCAACGGAGGGATGCAGCGATAGAGCAGTTGGAAAGGGAGGTCTTAGAGCTGGAGAGGCGTCTGGCCGCCAGCCCCGAGGATCCACCCCTCTGCGGAGCGTACCGAGAGAAGCGGGAGGAGCTCCGGACCCTTGAGGACCATCGGGCCCGGGGTGCCTTTGTTCGATCCCGCATCCGTCTCCTTCGGGAGATGGATTGCGGCTCCCGCTTCTTCTACGCCCTGGAGAAAAAGAGGGGGGCTAAGAAACATATCATCTGCCTACTGGCAGAAGATGGCACCCCCCTCACGGATTCGGTGGAGATGTGCGGGAGAGCAAGAGCCTTCTACGCAAGCCTTTTCTCCCCGGATCCGACCGATCCTAACGCTTGCAGAGTGCTGTGGGAGGAGCTCCCGACGGTCAGCGTGGGCGACCGAGACCGGCTAGAGCTGCCTCTCACTCTGGCCAAGTTCTCGGAAGCCCTCCATCGCATGCCCACCAATAAATCTCCGGGCATAGACGGGCTGACTGTGGAGTTCTACCGCGTGTTCTGGGACGTCCTGGGCCCAGACCTAGTCACCGTCTGGGCCGAGTCTTTGCAGAGCGGGGTCTGTCCCTGTCTCTGTTATTTTATTAGTTGTCCCCCGGAATGTTTTGGGTATCTAGGTCCTGTGGATCCCCCTTTTAGGCTGGGGGGGATCCTTTAGCGGTGGATGGGCTTCGCCCGCCCACTTCCCAGATCCCAATAAGACTACTTTTCTATAGCCATCTGGCCTTGCCCCATCACACCCCCTTTAGGCTCCTCTTTTCCAAGTTGAAAAGTCCTATAGCCTCTTTAATCTCTCCTCATATGGGACCCGTTCCAACCCCCTAATCATTTTAGTTGCCCTTTTCGGAACCTTTTCTAATGCCAGTATATCTTTTTTGAGATGAGGGGACCACATCTGTACGCAATATTCAAGATGTGGGCGTACCATGGATTTATATTAGGGCAATAAGATATTCTCTGTCTTATTCTCTATCCCTTTTTTAATGATTCCTAACATCCATTTGCTTTTTTGACTGCTGATGCAAACTGCATGGATGTCTTCAGAAAACTATCCACAATGACTCCAAGATCTTTCTCCTGATTTGTTGTAGCTAAATTAGCCCCCATGATATTGTATGTGTAGTTGGGGTTATTTTTTCCAAATGTGCATTACTTTACATTTATCCACATTAAATTTCATTTGCCATTTTGTTGCCCAATCACTTAGTTTGGTAAGATCTTTTTGAAGTTCTTCACAGTCTGCTTTGGTCTTAACTATCTTGAGCAAACTTTGCCACCTAACTGTTTACCCCTTTCTCCAGGTCATTTAGGAATAAGTTGAATAGGATTGGTCCTAGGACTGACCCTTGGGGAACACCACTAGTTACCCCACTCCAGTCTGAAAATTTACCATTTATTCCTACCCTTTGTTCCCTGTCTTTTAACCAGTTCTCAATCCGTGAAAGGATCTTCCCTCTTATCCGATGACAACTTAATTTACTTAAGAGCCTTTGGTGAGGGACCTTGTCAAAGGCTTTCTGGAAATTTAAGTACACTATGTCCACTGGATCCCCCTTGTCCACATGTTTGTTGACCCCTTCAAAGAACTTGAATAGATTAGTAAGACATGATCTCCCTTTACAGAAACCATGTTGACTTTTGCGCAACAATTTATGTTCTTCAATGTGTCTGACAATTTTATTCTTTACTATTGTTTCAACTAATTTGCCCGGTACTGCAATTACCAGGATCACCTCTAGAGCCCTTCTTAAATATTGGCGTTATATTAGGTATCTTCGAGTCATTGGGTACAGAAGCTGATTTAAAGGACCATAGTTAAGAATTCCGCAATTTCACAACTCTTGGGTGAATGCCATCTGTTCCTTGTTCCAGTTAAGTTTCTCAATTAATTCCAAAACCTCCTCTAGTGAGTGACACCAATCTGTGGCAATTCCTCAGATTTGTCACCTACAAAAGATGGCTCAGGTTTGGGAATCTTCTTAGCATCATAAAATCTTAAAATAAAGAAATAATAATCTCATTTTTACAACATGACATGGCTATGTTATAACTCAAAGACATTACCTTCACAGTTATTCATAAAAATAAATAAAGAAAAATTAAAATCTGAACAGTTTAGTCCCCACAGAAATACAGTGAGAAGAGCCTGAAAATTCCCAAAAGCTTAGATTTTGTTCACCTAAGTCTCAGAGTCTTTGATTACCAAATCTAGACAGTTTGTTGAGTCTAAAACAACATCTTCCCTCCACTTGCTTGTAGGAATCTTCAGTTGGAATCCAGGCAGACTCGTCCCCTGCAGAAATCACTGCTAGCTAGTCAGCTGACTGATTAAATCTAGACACGTAACTGAGTGGTTGGTTAAGGAAAACCCTGTTACAAGAAATACAAAGCTGAGAATAACAAAATAGAAATGACTTTCCCCACTATCACATTTAAAGAAAAGTTGGTGACTCGGACTAGTTGAGACAAGTTAACTGGAATAGTTTGACTAAAATCAAAACATTCCACGTGGACAATTAAAATAGAAGTGATTTTTCCCTCCCAATTTCCCTGGCTATAATTAGCCTTGCCCAGGCTTCGCTGTTAGAGGGTTCACAACACCACTAACCTGCTGCACCAGCCTGCTTCCTGCTCAGCTTCTCCCAACTCACCGAGGGCATGTGGCCTTCTGCAAAGCCACTGTCCTGATTGCTCGCCTGCAGAGAGTCTGACCCCACAAGCAGGACTCTATGGGAGCAGACCCAAAACTACCACCCCTAATTCCAGAAGCTTCTGGATGTGGCGAGCTTAATCTGCCTAGCAACAATGTCCCAGACACAGCTCAATCCTACCTCCCCCCAGTGGGTCTCTTAAAGAGATATCTCCCTATTAGGCACATGGGTTACCTAGGTACCCCCACCCTTTTCCAGTTCATAGGGTTCCAGGCAAAAGGCACCTAACTTTACCCCTCTGTGGACTCCAGGCTCTACACCTCTGTGGTCTGTGGGAAAACACCCTTTCCCTGTGGACTCAGGGCTTAAACTCTTGTGGGTTTACGGGGTCTTTTACCAGTGAAAGAGCGTTACACAGTAATATCCTACATAACCTCTATTTATTAACCATCACCAAAACCAGACTGCACACGCTATACATACAATGCTCATCACTCCCAATAAGACAGATGAACTTTTCTTGATGTCCAGTCAGGATCAGGTCCACCTGGGGGACTCCACTTTCCGCATAGTGTCATTGGCAGAGTGTTGAGGTCTGGCAGCTCTGTTCTTGGGGCTGTCCTGGAGTTGTATTATCTCTGTCTGGTTCTTTGATTGTTTCTGTCTGTTACATAATTAATTTTGCTAGCTGTAAATTAATTAAGGTGATGGGGTATGATTGGTTAGAGAATTTTGATAGGATTGATTAGTAAAATTTTAGTAAAAGAATTGGTTAAAGCAGGGGTGGGCAAACTTTTTGACCTGAGGGCCACATCTGGGTGGGGAAATTGCTTGCAGGGCCAGGGCAGAGGGTTGAGGTGTGGGGGCGGAGTGCAGGGTGTGGGAGGGGATGGGGCAGATGGCCTTCCCTTCAATGGTCTTTGGACTTTCTGATGCAAGAGGAAGGGGAAGTGCATTTGGGTGCTTGGGGCAAGTGGAATATTTACTTTCAACCACAGCACTTGACTCTGTCATTTAATGTATCTCGTGTACAAGGCTGCAGTTAGCAGCATCAAACACATCATAGCTAAAGCCACCTGCCCTCTCCAACAGGTATGTCACTAGTTCCTGCTCCTCTCTTCAGAAGTATCTTCCCTCCCCTACACAGGCACCCTTTAGGCTTTAAACGTCTTGGCAGAACTACTGCATGTAGAATGATGGAACTTGGACCAAGAGCACTGGGCGCCGAGTGGCATCTCTGTGCCCATCCCTTACTTGGGAGGGGAGAAGGCTTCATAACATAGTTCAGTTACTGTTTTTAAATGAGCTAGAACAGGATCAAGATCCCATCCTCCCACTCTGAAAGGAGATCAAGTAAAGCATCTGCATTCATGTAAACAGGGAGCAATATGGCTACAGACAAAGGCCTTATTCTTACACCAGGCAACCAGAGTTGCAGAGGAAAAGGTCTCAGGCTCTGAGGAGTTTTGACTCTCTTCTGAGCTCTGTCTCATCTGTGTGTCTAGGTGGCTGTTTGCCTGCATGTCTGGCTGGGACTAAATGCAATGCCTCTTGTGTAGTAATTGTGCACTTCTTTCTAAAATGAACATCCCAACTGGGACAGTGAACCTTCGCCTGAGTTCACCATCCCAATATGAGCCAGGGGAAACTGCCTCAGATCATTGCCTGCCGAACAGGGGAGAGCCATGGAGACACATGCTCATTCTATGCCTAAGGAGCCTGCATGTTTGTGGCAGCTTTTGGGAGCTGCTGGGGTTTGTATTTGGGCTGCTGCTGGGTGCTGTTCTCAGCATTGCAATGGGGGTGGGTGGCTGTTGGACATGGGTTTGCTGTCTCCATGGTAGCAGCGAGATGCTCCCCAAGCTCACAGGAGAGGGTGCTGGAGAGACAGAGCAGGCAGAAGCCCCAGAGGGCTGGACAAGAAGGGCCTTGCCTGCTGGTGTGGCAGGCATGGCTGTGACTGGAGGGGGGCAGTGGTCCTGCGGGGGGAGGAGAATGTGGGGATGGGGGCTGCAGAGGGTTCCCCTGCTCCAGGGGAAATGTGGCTGTGGGGTGGGGGCAGCAGGGGAAGAGGAGGCAATGGAGGGAATGAAGGAGGCAGGCCCTTTTCCTCCAGCCCATTCTGGTTTGGAGAAGAGAAAGGAGGATCTCACCCTCGGACTGAGAAGAACCAAACAGGAAATGGGAAAATGCTCCTGAAAAGCCTCCTGAGCCAAGTGCAAGGGCCGGGGGAAGGAGGGAAAAGGATGAAGGATCCAGTGGGTTGATGGGAAGGAATGTAAAAAGGAGCTGGTAACTGAAAACTGGATATCGTGTTGTGGGGGCTCTTGCCCCCTGTGCTCTGTCACACCTGGATCCGGGAGCTGAGTGGGGCAGGGGCTGGGATTACTCTTCTACAGCAGGAAGTAACAAATTGGAGCCAAAACTGACGGACTTGAGTGTTCTAATTCTGGCCCCAAAATCCCCAGGGGGGCTGAGATGAAGAGCTCCGACTGCAGAAGTGCTGAGAAGCAGCAGCACCCGTTGGGCTTTCAGCCCTTCTGTGGCAGGGGCCTCAACTGATGATGTCTCAGGGCCTGTCCTCAAGTCTGCAAACTCTGGGTTCAGTCCTAAGGTGCGAGGACAGGATGTCTAATCCAGGCTTCTCAGCCTGTGCATCGGGACCCACACCTGGGTCCCCAGAATATGTGCACAGGTGGCGTGGCAGCAACCCCATATATACGCTGGTACATGCACTCTCACAACACTCTCATGCAGCCTGGAGCCCTCCGCCCCAGGCTGCATGTGAACTGTGCTGCCGGGCGGATGCAGCTCTGGGGTGGAAGTGCTCTGAGCAGGGATGTCTCAGGTCTGTCATGGCTTCCTCTGTGCTGAATGGAAGGTATATTCCTATTTTTGTATTTTTTTTGTAACTTTAGATTTTGCCTAAAGGGATTCTCTATGTTTTGAATCTGATTACCCTGTAAGATATTTACCATCCTGATTTTACATAGGTGATTCTTTTACCTTTTCTTTAATTAAAATTCTTTTTATAAGAACCTGATTAATTTTTCATTGTTGTTAAGATCCAAGGGTTTGGGTCTGTGTTCACCTGTACAAATTGGTGAGGATTTTTATCAAGCCTTCCCCAGGAAAGGAGGTGTAGGGTTTGGGGGGATATTTTGGGGGAAGACGTCTCCAAGTGGGCTCTTTCCCTGTTCTTTGTTTAACACGCTTGGTGGTGGCAGTATAGGGTTCAAGGACAAGGCAAAGTTTGTACCTTGGGGAAATTTTTAACCTAAGCTGGTAAAAATAAGCTTAGGGGATCTTTCATGCAGGTCCCCACATCTGTACCCTAGAGTTCAGAGTGGGGAAGGAACCTTGACATGCACGAACACACAAACACACTTACTTTCCCTATTTGCTTCATTGTCAGACCAGCTTGGACAGGCTGGGTGAGAAAGGCGGGGAGTCAGTCCTGGAGTTAGGGGTTGGGTCACAGGAGCAATATTTACAATCACGTGCAAAACTGAGCCTGAACAAACTCCCACTGAAGTCCATGGGAGTCTCTCTGTTGACTTTAATGGGAGTTGGCTCAGTCCCCTAGACACCGGGACAGATCCGGAGAACAGAGAGATTCCCACAGCCACCCCATATTCAGTCACACACAAAAACCCCTACGCTGAAAGAACATTATGGTTGCAAAGTCATGCACTCCAAACTTAGGCCATGTTGGCATGTTGAGGACCGTCCCAGTTAGAAAATGGTGAGTGATGTGTTCCTTACTTACTAGATGGGTAAGTTTTTACATGTGATTTGTGTCATGCTCTACTTGGATGGCAATTCAGATGAATGTAAAATGTGCAAAACCAGTATTTTTTGGTATTCGCTAAAATAAAACTATTTTAAATGTGCTGCATACATAAGAAAAATCATTTATCAAAATGTTTTACATTTAAAACTGATTTATTAAAACAAAGGAAGTATCTGTAGTTAGTGATCTGAACTGATGGTTTCTGGTACCATGTTCCACAAGATTATAGGATAAGCAGATCTCATCCTCTCAAACCTGGAAAAGGAAAACAAGCTTTTCTGTTTTTCCAGCTCCCAAGTTGCTTCTTCAGTTAGAAAGAAATTGTCATTGAACTTTAAGGAGTTAAATAAACTGATATGAAGTAGATATTCTTTGCACCAGCTGAAGAGGCTACTGCTGTCAAAAGCTGGGTTACCATTTCATAAGAACATAAGAACGGCCATTCTGGGTGGCCAATGCCAGAACAGAACAAGTAACCATCAAGCGATCCACTTCAGCAAACTCTGGTTCCAGGTGCCTAGACAGAGACTTCCCCAGTTCAGCAGTTTGACTTGCTTTAAATCTTGGAAGGAAAGCAGGACTGGTGAATATTACTTTTTCTATTTAATTTAAATGATTTTAATAGATTCTAATAAATTTAGGCCTTCAATTTCAATTTTAATTTACAATAGGTTTATTTTTAAAAATTGAACCTGTATTTAATTTAAATTCGGGCTGTCAAGCTATTAAAAAAATTTATCACAATGAATCATGTGATTACAAAAATTAATCGCAAATAATTGTGCGATTAATTGCAGTGTTAAACAATAATAGAATACCATTTATTAAAATATTTTTGGATGTTTTCTACATTTTCAAATATATTGATTTCAATTACAACACAGAATACAAAGTGCACAGTGCTCACTTTATATTTATGATTACAAATATTTGCAGTCTAAAAAACAAAAGAAATAGTATTTTTCAATTCACCTAATACAAGTACCGTAGTGCAATCTCTTTATCATGAAAGTTGAACTTACAAATGTAGAATTATGTACAAAAATAACTGCATTCAAAAATAAAATAATGTAAAATTTTAGAGCCCACAAGTGCTCTCAGTCCTACTTCTTGTTCAGCCAATTGCTCAGACAAACAAGTTTCTTTACTTTTGCAGGCGATAACACTGCCCGCTTCTTGTTTACAATGTCACCTGAAAGTGAGACCAGGCATTCACATGGCACTGTTGTAGCTGGTGTCACAAGATATTTAAGATTCAAATGTCCCTTCATTCTTCAACCACCGTTCCAGAGTACCTATGTCCATGCTGATGATGGGTTCTGCTCGATAACGATCTAAAGCAGAGCGGACCGACGCACATTCATTTTCATCCTCTGAGTCGGATGCCACCAGCAGAAGGTTGATTTTCTTTTTTGGTGGTTTCGGTTCTGTAGTTCCCACATTGGAGTATTGCTCTTTTAAGACTTCTGAAAGCATGCTCCAAATCTCGTCCCTTCCAGATTTTGAAGGCACTTCTGATTCTTAAACCTTGGGTTGAGAGCGGTAACTATATTTTAAAATCTCACATTGGTACCTTCTTTGCGTTTTGTCAAATATGTAGTGAACTTGTTCTTAAAATAAACAACATGCTGGGTCATCATCCGAGACTCCCATAACATGAAATATATAGCAGAATGTGGGTAAAACAGAGCAGGAGACATATGATTTTCCCCAAGGAGTTCAGTCACAAATTTAATTGATGCATTATTTATTTTAACAAGTGTCATCAGCATGGAAACATGTCCTCTGGAATGGTGGTTCGAGCATGAAGGGACATATGAATCCTTAGTGCATCTGGCACGTAAATATCACAGTCTCCTTTCAGAACAGGAACCTGGCCTTTCACAAAGCCTGAGCTTGTAATCTGGAAAAGTACGTTCTCCTGGCCGACACCGTGAGAGCAAAGGGATACGAGGTGCAAATGGACGCCCTGATCATTGGCGTGTGTGCTGTGGACCTGCAGGATCGGTCGACACTACACACGGCTCATGCGGTGCCTCATGATGTCAGACACCATCCACATCTTAGGTCTGCCTTAGGTTTTGGGTTTTTTTTTCCAGTTGCCAAATCTACCAAGGCATCGGCAGTGGTATTTGCCATTATCTCCAACACTCCCTGAAGTCTCATGACTCCTTCCCCAATGCACCAGGTGGCACCTCCACAGGCGAAGACAACTCCCGCACAAGCACCCGTCCAATCATTTAAGGCACACCAAGTAAGGGGGCGGGAGTCCTTAACATCTTCCTCAGCCCCTCTTACATTTCTGATTTTCCCTTTAGGAAGACGTGCACGATATACCTTGGTTCTAACCAAGCCAAGTAGCAGGATCCACTCCATGAAGGAGGGAGGGCTAGGTATGCCTTGTTACCACACTCCCAGTATACTCCAAAAAGGATAGGAGTGACTTTGGACCAGGTATTATTAATAATTTTGTACCATCTGGTCCAAGATAGGAGAAGGGAGAATTTAGCCGTGGAGGCGTTAGCAGAACATAAACACATAGTATGAGTTGGCAGGTTATACTCAAACGTGCAATTTATAACGTAATGCTCAATCAATTTGCGATCTTTATACAGAAAATGTTCTTCCCCATGCAGACTGCACTTGTTACCCGCAAATCTATACCATGCGGAGGTGCAAGAGGTTGCCCCATACAAGAGAGAGATATTGGGACCTCTCTTACTCCCAAAATGAGTGCCATTAAAATAGGATTTGCACTCACTATTACCTATAGCTATTTTCCCTTCTTTTAAGAGGCACCATTGACAAACTCGTTTCCAAACTATTAGATACCCGCTTTCAGAGATGCCGGTATCAGCCCAGGTAATATTTAAATTACCTGAAGAATCCTTCCAGGACGGGGTCCAGGTCATATTCATTGCACTAAGGGGAATAAGAACCATGGAAAGACCTTTTTGGCTATCTGCTGGTATTAATGAGCACACCCAGCAAGAAGTGGGCTGGCATACGAGCTTTCATTTCATGGGCAAGATGTATAAATGTGTTAGAACTGTGTGATTCTATAGTCTCAACTCCCCGTACCACCAAAAAAGGAAGATAACAAATAACAAACAGATTAAAAACACAAAAACCCAGCCTAAAGAACAGGGCCATCTCTCTGTGACTGGACACCACCAACTCAAGGTTTTTTTAGCTGCAGTCGGAGCTTCAGGCCGCCCAAAGGGGTGGCAGTCCATTTGTCTTGAGCACCGATGTCGTCTGCTTCTGATTCACCGGTTCACGGTGGGGTGAACATGCGTAGCTCCCTTGAAGTTCGATGCCGTCTGCTTCTGGGGAATCTTTTTCCATGTCAGGTTCCCTAGCGGTTCAATGCAGGTTAGCTCTCTCAGTAGACAAGGGAGAGGTTACTAGCTCTTCACCTTGTCCTTTCCCCTGCTGTCCAAAAGGAGGAAAGAAAAAAACCCAGAAGGAGGGACAGGCTGATCAGTAGTTGAAGTGAAGTCATCTCAAGGTGGAGGGGTCTTTTTTCAGTAAGAAGCATGGGTCCAGGCAGTCAGTCCTTAGCACTTCACAGTGGTGTTGGTAATTAGCAGGACTTAATAAGGGCCTTTCCAGCGTGGGGCCAGAGTAGTCTTTAGTTGATGGACCTTTATGTAGACCCAGTCACCTGGTTTTAACAAATGGCAGGTTTGCTCAGGATCCTTGGAGCAGGACTTCTTTCACCTGTATATACAGAGACCTAACACATTTCATTAATGTCTGGCAGTGTTTTGCAGATCTCACAGCTGCTTGGGCACATTCAAGCCCCCCTCTTTCTTGGCTGTCAGCCAAATCCTAGCTGTGAGCAGTGTCCTTGGGCAGGCCAGCGTCTTATCTTTGGACCGAGCCTGCCAGCTACAGCGCTGAATTAGCTCGTCCTCCGTTTTTTTTCTTCTCCCCCTTCTTGGCTTCTATTAACCTGCAAAGGAAATTTTCACTCTCCACTCACACACCTTTGTTCAAAAATGAACATGTGTACATTGCCCATTATACAGCACTTTTGTTGTATTCAATGTATGCCACATACACCCTTCTAGTAAAATGACTTTATTACGGAGCTTTGGAGCAACAAGCCAGGACAAGCACACCCACTTTTGAGGAGTCCACTTGGTACAACCTCTGGTGTCCAATAGCTCTCCTCCCTCCCCAGCCCTCTGGCTAGAAATTTGAGGTAGCCAGAAGGATCCCATGTATAATATGGGGAGTGGGTTAACCTTTCATGTCCTTGCTTCCAAAGACTATTGGTGTGCGAATTTTAACAACAATTTTTTTCAATTAAAAGATCTGGCCAATGGAATTTATTTTTCTTACTTAAGCAAATGTATTAAACTTTAGTATATCACATTTTCCTGATATTATCCAAATACTTTGTATTCCAAGTTGAATAAAAGAAGTATCTGCATTTTGATTTAACCCTTCTATTTAGTTTTAAACTAAACTGTCCTATGAAAAATTAAATACAGCAATTCTGGCCACAAGACAGAACATAGAACACAGAACATAATTCCTATTGTGCCAGTAAATTCATGATATGTTGAATTGCTTTTCAGCTGGCATCAGTTTTCTCTGATTTTCTGAAAGACAAAAAGAACATAGATCTACACCTTCTGGGCAGTCAGTCATTGCTTAAAATATTTCCTTTTTATACAAATACCCTTGTTAATTGCAGGCAAACAGAGGAATTACCTTGTATTTGTTTCATAGGCAGCCCAGGTTTCAGTGACTTCTACCTTATCAGTTAGGTAATTTACATTAAAATAAATGCTTTCCGGCTTGCTTTTGGGTCCACAGCTTAAAGATTTTTACTTTAAAAAGGGCACAATAAACTTTACCAGACTTTTGATTGCCTTTCACTTTTAACTCCTGCTATCAAACACACAGCGACCTGAAAAGGAAGACACCACCTATTGTAGCCCCTTGGAGCCTAATAAGATATTAATTAAGTAGCACGGTATAATTGCATTCCTTTGGAAAAGGGCCCATTTTTCTCAAAACGGCTGCAAAGAAACCAAGAATTCTTTTTCTTTCTAAAAAAAGAAAAGCAGTACTTGTGGCACCTAAGAGACTAACAAATTTATTAGAGCATAAGCTTTCGTGAGCTACAGCTCACTTCATCGAATGCATCCGATGAAGTGAGCTGTAGCTCACGAAAGCTTATGCTCTAATAAATTTGTTAGTCTCTAAGGTGCCACAAGTACTGCTTTTCTTTTTGCGAATACAGACTAACACGGCTGCTACTCTGAAACCTGCCATTTTTCTTTCTAGTATTTCACAAAGTTCAACTGCTTAATTCCCTCCAGCAACTACAGAGTTAACTTCTCACTTTCCTTTCTTAAATCACTTGCTTATCTCCCAAAACGACACCCAATCAACTCAGATTTTACCATTCCAAGTATTATTCTGGGATTTACGTTTCCCATTCCTGTAATTATTTACTCCTCTTTTTTCACTATGCCCTCCAAATTTCCAACCTGTTTTCCAATCTCTCTATCTGTTGCCTGCCCGCTTCGGCCCGATCCTGTTTTTCTCTCTGAACTGTCCCTTCCATGAGCACCAGCTTTGTCCCACTACCAATTTAACAAGGAGGGTGGGCTTCTTAACTAGCCCCCAACCCTCCTGGTCTCTTCTCTTAAATATTCTCACTCACAAGGTCTACTCGAGTCCTCCCCTGTGAGGCTTGTCATCTGGACAGAATGCATGGCCAATTGGCAATTTAACTATTTAATTTCCTCTTATGGCAGACACACTGTTGTTACGGCATATGCTGAGCACAAATGATTAAATTTTGACAAGTCTCTGAAGGACCGGTACTTGCTTAGCCAGTGCTTCCTTTTCTGCCTGGAAGTCCTGTCTTAAGGCTTATAGTTATACCACACAAACAAATAATCCATTTGTCCCGGTCTAAGATCGACCAAAATATCTTTTAAGGAATCCATCCTGTCTGTGGAAAAAGTTCCACAGGCTAGCCATTCTTTAGTCGGGGACAAATGAGTGGAGAAAGCTGGCCATTGAACCTGACATAAGTTTTTCATTTTTGATTTAGTTAACCCAATAGTTCCAGAGATTCCCTTCCAATCTCTGAGAATCAGAGACAATGGGGCGTCCCCCAGACATTACTGCCAAATTGTCCAATCCTAGGTGGAAAGGGGACTCAAACCCACAATCCCCAACTCTTATTATCAAGTGATTGCTTACCTCTCCAGGGACTCAAACCCCGAAGACCTGGATCTGGATCCTACTCAAAGGGTAGGTGGACATTGCTGGATTTCTATGGGCTCCTGCTGGTTCACAGAACATGCCTTATTGCCGATGCAGGGATCAGATCACTAGCAAGGCTCCTCGAAACCGGAGGATGCATGCTGCATTGCTTTAGAGTCTGATCCCGTGCCGGAGAGTCAGATGGGTCCCTTCGTGGTCGCCAAATTGTCGAGGACAAATGGACTACTGTTAGGTGAGAAAAGTTAAACATGAAGCAGTTATGCCAACCGAACCAAAGTCAGGCCAAGAAAGGCTGCTGGGAAAGTCTCTGAAAGTAGAATGAAGGAATACTTGTTTAAGTTGCAGGGAGTGAGAAAAAAAGGGGAGGCCTGCATTTCTGCATTTTTCTACCAGATGTTTTGGGAACGGTTTGTTGAGATATGGGGGCACTGTTTTCCACTCCCTGTTTTTGTGTTCTGTCTGTTCTTAACTCCTTGTCTCCTGGTTGACACCCATACCGATAAGAAAGTTAGTGAAGCATTACGATTTGCTAAAAGTTATCTATAATAAGGGGGTAGAAGTGCATGCATAATAGAGAAAGAGGATTTTTAACTAACATGGGGGGGGTGGGCTGCTTTATGAATAAATCTGTGACGTGACGGGACTGTCTATAAAAACCTATTAGTTTTACTTAGAGGCTGCTGGTTCTCTTTGGAGACGGGCTGCTCTCTATTGTTGTGTGCACTCTTCAATAAAGAGCTTTGTGTTCGGACCTTGCTGGTGTTGCCTGTCTCTCTCCGGTCAGACAACGAACCGTGCTGGCTGGGGTTCGAGTCCTCGACACATACCTAGAAGGAATCATTTGGATAGGGAATGTTTAGATAAATGCGATCAGGTTTATTTCGGCTCATGGATATCCTGATACCAGTCGCTCTGTGTTCTTGGGAAACCAGGGCACACTATTCAGCCTGTCTGACTCATGAAGGACACGCCCACCCCAGCCTCTGCTTGAACCAAAACCGATCAGAGAAAACACTTGCAGAGAACAGTGAAGGGCGGTGGGAGACACCTAGACCCCTCCTGACAAGGGTGATAGGATTAAGGCAACTCCCCATGTTTCATCTGCATCAAAGATGGGACAGGGTGACATCTCCATTAGCATACAGAATGGAGAACAGAGATTCCAAGGCAAGAACCGCACTGATCTCTGGGACCAGAAAAGCAGGGAAGCACTGCATCCTGGGGGATCTCTGCTCCATATGTTAATGAACCTACACCAGCACACACCCAACTCAGCAGTTATCAGACCAATTCTAGTAATGAATCCTTGATTGATATCCAAAATACTAAAGCTGCCTAATTGCAATGTGAGCTCCCTGGAAGGAACACCACCCATAGCCAAGAGTGATCAGCTCCTATTGTCTAGCCTAAAGAAAACCCTTGAGTCATCAGTTTACCCATAAACAAATCTCATGTTCTCCCTTGAACCATTGTTGTTTCCCTACAAAAAAAACCCTACTCATACTCCAGTATGTGTTCTGATGCATGGATCCAAACTCTGCCTCAGTTCCACTGGGATTTCATCTTCTCCTGACTGACCATGCTGGGGGCTCTGCCTGTCTCCAGCACTCAGGACCTTGAGCTACCACCATCATCTGGGAACCAGTTCAAGCTTCATGGAGTGGTGAGATCTCTCTCTCTCTCTCTGTTTTCTTTTCTACCTCAGGTATAACTTTCTAACCCTAACTTGTCTGATCAGGTATTGTTTTCTATATATGACTTTTGTAACCTTTAATAATGTAACTGTTATGTTTGTTTAGGCTCTCCTTGTGTAGTTATCACTATTATTCAATGAATGAATTTTATGGTTAAGCTGGTTGCTTCCCTCTCTCTTTCTCAGAACTTTACTCTTTTGCGTTTTTAGCTTCTCCATTTACTCTGCAGCAATGCTTCTCTTACCTAAGCTCAAGATCCCTGTAGCACCCAAAAATATTGTGGGGTTTGCTCATCAAATGGGTTACTACCAGCACAATTATAACATGAAAGCGGGGATAGGGTCTTGCTGAACCTGTGACATATGAGGGTGGCAGCTTGGAAGTGCTCCTTGACCCAGTCTGCTGAGTCTAGGGGCATATAAGGGTGGCAGTTTGAAAGTGCTGATTGACCAGGTCCACTCAGACTTGTTCTGTTAATGTGTGTGTGTGTGTGTGTGTGTTCATCTGGTTCTGGGGCTGGAGGAACCCAGCCCTGGGGAACCTAGGTCCTGCAGGATAGTTCCATTGGGAAGGGACTTGCAGAAGGGAGAAATAGAGCTCCATATGAAAACACAAGTGATACAAGCAGTACATTAATAGAATTACAGACCCCACCGAGTAACCCTAATAAATGAGCGTATCCCAAAGTAACGGACAAATCTGGTAACACTCCTCTGTGCTAACCCAAGATGCTTTTGTTTGCTTGTAACCTTTAAGCTGAACCCCAAGAAAGTTATTTTGGGTGCTTAATTTTTTGAATTGCTCTTTTAAAATCTAGCAAAAGCCTAAATTCCAGATGGAGTTTCTTTCTTTTTGTTTTTAATAAAATTTACATTTTTTAAGAACAGGATTTGGATTGTTGTGTCCTAAGAGATTTGTGCCTATGCTGTTTGATTAGCTGGTGACAACAGCTAATTTCCTTTGTTTTCTTCTCAGCTCTTCCCCCGAGTGGGTGGGGGGAGTGAAAGGGCTTGAGGGTACCCCCACAGTGTGGAATTCCCAAGTGCTCCTTCTTGGGTCAAAGGGGATTTTTTGCATTTGGGTGGTGGCAGCGTTTACCAAGCCAAGGTCAGAGAGAAGCTGTAACCTTGGGAGTTTAATACACACCTGGAGTGGCCAGTATTAATTTTTAGAATCCTTGCGGGCCCCCACTTTCTGCACTCGAAGTGCCAGAGTGGGGCATCAGCCTTGACAGCCTTTGACGTACCTCGCTTCGAGGGGTCCCTTCTGTGTTATAGACTCACGCAGAACACTAGCCTGTGGGCTCTGCTAGGGAGCAACTGGTGGCGTTCTCCGTAGGGTAGTGCCGTACTGCCCAACTGCTCCCGCTGACTTAGGGCGAGTAGAGGCATAGCAAGTCTATGCCCTTGAATGAGGCGGGTGCTCAGGAAACCTCCCCTAAATCCCTCCCGCTCACCCTTTCAATATTTCCCCTAGTGGCTGTAGCCAAGATGTCTTTAAATGGCCAAAGGGCCGGTCTGGCCCATCTCAGGCCCAAAGGCCTGGTTCGTCACAGGCCTGGCCCAGGCCCCCAAAGGGACAGGCCGGCCCAACCAGCTAGGCCAGGCCCAGGCCCACAAACCGCCTGCCCAGCCTAGGCCCCCAGAGTGCTGGCCCACCCGGACGGGCCTGGCGCAGGCCCACATAGAGCCCAGCCTGGGCCCACAAAAGGTCAGTCCAGCAGGCCTAGGCCCACAGAAGGGCCGGCTCCCGATGCCCTTGGTGCCTAGTATGAGCCCATTTATTACTGCTTTCACAGGTGCAAAATTCAGACAACCTGAGAAGGCCTCAGTAAGATTACTGCAAACCCACGCCTGCTCTGCACAGCTAACAGAGAGAGACGTGCGTTTCTCAACCCCCCCCCCCCGCCCCCCAGGACTGGCTCTAGGCACCAGCATAGCAAGCACGTGCTTGGGGCAGCACGATTCCAGGGGCAGCATTCTGGCCACCCTTGGGCGGTTGCGCTCTCGGAGCTTGGGGCGGCAAATTTTTTTCTAGCAAAAAACCTAGAGCTGGCCCTGCCCCATAAGCAGCTAGGGTAAACAAAGAGCAAATGTGAAAAATCAGGACGGGGGTGGGGGGTAATAGGCACCCATAGAAGACAAAAACCTCAAATATTGGGACTGTCCCTATAAGATTGGGACATCTGGTCACCCTACAAGCAGCCTGAACTCTACACTCAGTGTAAATATTGCATTGGGTGTGAACAAAACGTAGCCTTCAGCTGCTGATATTGGAGAGGGGGAAGTTGTTTTTTCTGGCCAAACTGGCCCAAAGTCCTCACAGAGCGCTGGCTGCCTGAAGAACCTGTGTGTGCAAAACTCAGCTACTTGTGTGCATGAGCGAACAGGAGCAGCTCAGTTCAAGAAGCCCTTGCCCCCCTTCCCCCATAGCTCACAAAGGGAGGACTCTGGGCCAGTTTCCAAGACAAATTGATTTTGCTCCTCTTTGGGTTGAGACCAGCAGGGAATATTCCAGCGAGCTGGAACAATGGGCTGAACCTCGGTTTTAGTGGCCCCGAATGTGAGAGAAGGCCAAAATCCAGAGCATAGTGGCCCCAGCCTGTTATGTTTTGTCCCTCGTGTTGGTTTTGTTGCCCGCCTCAAATCTCAGAAAGAGGCTGGAGCTCTCTACAGGACAGGGACAAATGAGACTGGGTTTGCTGCGTCCCTGAATTCTGTCCCCCTCGTTAACACCCTTCCCCATCCCTGGGAATGGTGCAGTTAGAAGTTGGGCTCAGAGGGAAGGAGGGGAACAGCGACATATGGCACTTGAGCTAGCAGCTTCTTGGCATAAGAGAGGGAGCTGCTGCTGAGGGCAGGCAGCATGCGGGACTTCAGCTCTGGAACCCAACCCTTGGCTGGAAACACCCCCAATATATTGGCTACGTGGGCACAGAGCAAGGCCCCTGTGCTGGGCACACTGGGACTGGGGTGCAGCTCCTGGGCATGAAGGAAAGCCACAGGCACTGGCTCCATACAAACTGAACAACCCAGTGGGCATGACCCCTCCAGCCAGCCTCGGCTCTTCCACGGAGCAGTACATGGGAGATGGCAATCGCATGCTGACCTTTCCTGTGATCTGTGAACATTCAGCAGTTAACAGAGCAGCGTCCCTCCTGAAAACCTGGGAAGGGAAAGGGAGACTCCCCAACTCTGCAGAAAAGGGCTTTTTGAGTGAGAAACCAGCTGGAGGAGGGGAATTTGTGCTCGTCCTGCTTGTAGCCATCTGGGCCAGGGAGCCACCCAGCCACCTCAGGAGCAGAATAACAGAGGAGAGGCATAGAAAAGCCCCAGGACTGATAAGGCATAGGGAAAACCTGTCTGCCTGGGGTACCCTCCTACAGCAGGACAGCTCCACCTGCCTCAGTTTCCCTTTCTGTTCACTCCTGACAGGAATGTAGGCTCCGCTCAGCATTGCAATGCCCAACTGATTCAGGGGCTGCCTACATCTCATTGTCAGTAGCAATTTAGGCACTTAGGAGCAAAACCTTGGCAGTAAAACCATTCTCGACAAACCCATGGTAACCATATAAAGGTACAATAATTTTCCCATTCTCCTTTTCAAGGCCAGTGCCTCCCAGTCTCCCGCTGCAGTGTTCACAGCTGTGCTGCGTTCTCAGTTCCTTGGGTCCCATCCAGGTCCACCTCTTTAAGCTTCCCTGCTGGACAGTGGCCAGTCTCCTGACTTCACCCTGGCCCCCACTGCAAGTCTCCCACAAGAGAGCTCCCCCCGATTTTACTCCCCCGCCCTGCCGAGGACACACCTGTCTCCTTGCCCCCAGCCTTGGCTTTCCTTGACCAACCTGGATCCTCCCTTTTGCCCAGGGGCCACTGCCTGGCACCTCCACTCAGCAGGGTCCCAGCTTGGGTCAGTTTCCCTCAGCAGTTTGTGTCAACTCGTCTAAACCCAGCTCTCTCCACCAAGCCTCCCAAGCAGGTCTCTGCAGCTGTCTCTTGCCTCTTCTGCTCTCAGGCAGGTTTCAACTGCCCACCTCTTCCCTCCAGGGCCCCCTGGCTCTCTTTGGAGCCCAGATGGGGGGTGGGGAGGAAGAGATCAGATAACCAATCACAGACGCATTGGCCTCCTCCATGAACCTTACACTCACCTCCTCTGGGCACTGCATGGCTGTCCTCCCCTCCACCTTGCTCCCTTCAACACCCCACTCGAAGGCCTTGTGCCGCCCCTGCATTCTGCTGCCCACGTGAGGCAGGGGAGGGCAGGGAGCTGGGGGAAGAGGTCAGATTGGGCTTCGACATACCCGGGTGAAATCCAGACCATCAAGGGGCTGTGTCACCCCTGCTCTGCAACCTCATTGCCTCAAATGCTTTGCTTTGATAGCCTCCAACCTGGGCTGCTCGCAGCCAGCCAGTCACCAGCACACAGGTCACTCCAAGATGTATCCGTGTAACTGCAGCCTGCCAGTCACACCCTGGCTCTCATCAGCCACAGTTAGTCTGCAGCAGAGGTGGTGCTAGTCCAGTGGGGGCCCTAAGCAGGAATATTCCCCCTCCCCAAACATATACTAAAAATGTGAATGGGGGCCCCTTGAGCTGCTTGGTGACCTAAGCAATTGCTTAGTTGGCCTAGCGCTAGGTCTGCCTGCAGGGTGACCCCAACACACCCCCAGTCCTGAACTCTCCTCAGAAATGTATGTCCTGTACTGCCTGGCCCTCTCATGGGCAGTTCCAATGCATTAGTCCTTTAAGGCAATGGCTTTCAAACTTTTTAGGCTCTGTACCCATTTCCAAATAATGTAGACTACTGCCTACCCCCATCTGAGCTAGGGTCATAACATACCTATGGTAAGATTGCCAAGTGTTACTAAATAAAATTCATTCTCCAGCATTACAAGATTTTTCTTGTGTTGCCCCTGACAAGTGCTCACATATCCTAGGGGTACATGTATCCCAGTTTGAAAACCACTGCTTTAAGGGAATAATATAAAACAGTGTGTCACCTTAAATGGAGTCACCCAGACATGTCAGTTTACACACACTGGATTAGATAAAACAATAAAACCAGTTTATTAACTACAAAGAGAGAGATTTGAAGGGAGTACAAGCGATGAGGCATAAGTCAGAAATGGTTACAAGAAAAATAAGGATAAAACACTTTCTAGTGCCTATCTTAACAAATTTCAGAGTAGCAGCCATGTTAGTCTGTATTCGCAAAAAGAAAAGCAGTACTTGTGGCACCTTAGAGACTAACAAATTTATTAGAGCATAAGCTTTCGTGAGCTACAGCTCACTTCATCGGATGCACCAAATGCATCCGATGAAGTGAGCTGTAGCTCACGAAAGCTTATGCTCTAATAAATTTGTTAGTCTCTAAGGTGCCACAAGTACTGCTTTTCTTTTTATCTTAACAAAGAATATTAGATTCAAAGCAGAGCTTCTTATCTCACGCTTCCAGCAGCATTACTGACCCAACACAGCAGGTCAGGACCCCTCCCGCAGAGTCCAACAGCTGTTTCCTTTGTCTTCTCAGATTCAGAGAATGAGGAGGGCAGGGGGAAAAAGGGGGTGTCTCAGGGTATTTGCCCATCCTTTTTATAGCTTCAGTCCCCCTCTTGAAAGACATTTCCAGCTGAGAATCAGGAGACAAAGTACCTACCTGTGTGGAAGGATGTTCCCTTCTGGGTTTTTTCACTGGTGTATGATTACATGCAGGTTTCCTTTTGTTTCCTCCCTTCCCCCTTTCTGTTTGATGACTCCTGTGATGTCTGATTAAAATATAACCATGCAAATCATTATTGCTACCACTGTTATATAATTGCAACGAATCTTATACAAAATATAACTCATGGCCAGAAAGGGTTAAACAGCTTGCAAGCTAATTAACCCAAAGCCGACCTTTAAAGATATGTTAGAAATGTTAATTAGGGCCATTGCATGCTAAATAGGCTAGAACTTTGAAATGCAAATCTATGTTTTTAGAAGTTAGAAGTAATATTAATTATGTGTATCTTAAAATGCTACCCGTGTAAATGGACAGGTTCCTGTCTGTCACTATAACTATTAATTCAGAAATCAAAAGGGAATATTAACATTTAGATGAATCTTGGATGAAGTAATGTCATTGTCTATATGTCTCTTTGAAGTTTGTGATAGACTGCCTAATGGATAAATTGCCCTATGTTAATTTGTGTAACTAATTACTGCTGGTGTTTTGAAAGCAAAAGGTTACATCAAAAGCCTATTGTTTACCCAAAACTGTATGGTCAAGTGGATGCTAGAAAACTGTATAAAAGACCGTTGGGTCCTGATTCTGTCATCTCAGATCTGCTCGATGCTTCAGTGCAGGGGAAGCTTAAGCAACAAGATTGGGATCCCAGTGCTTAATGGTCCGCCCTGAATATGATATTGGACATTGGACTATAACCTATTGTGACTGGGGTCCTAGTGGGGAGCCAGCTGTGGTCACTCAATTAGGGTGGTTTCATAGTAGCAGCCATGTTAGTCTGTATTCGCAAAAAGAAAAGGAGTACTTGTGGCACCTTAGAGACTAACAAATTTATTAGAGCATAAGCTTTCGTGAGCTACAGCTCACTTCATCGGATGAATTAGGGTGAACTGCAAAGAATGGGGCAGACAATCCCCAAAAAGCTGGTGGATATTCTAATATTTAGATTTATCAAGATAGCATAAAACAGCTTCTTTATTACCTTACTGGTTACTCAGAAGTACAAACACATTTCCCTTAAAGTGATCCAGCCTCAGGCCTCTATCCAGGTACCTAAGTCAAATATTATGATTTCTGAAAATCTTATTTCATCATATAAAAGAACAGGTTCTACCAATCCCAAGGGATCGGACACATTACCTCCTGGGTTATTGAATATTCCGGATCTTACCCAAATACATGCTACGGCCAATTCTTATTAACTAAACAAAAACGTATTTAAAAACAAAAGAGAAAAGTATGGTTAAAAGATCAATGTATATACAGACATGAGTTCAATTCATTTAGGCGCAGATTCATAGCAGAGATGGTGAGCTTTGTAGTTGCAAAGAATTCCTTTAGAATTTAGTTCATAGGCGTGACGCATGGCTAGAAAGGGTTAAACATCCTGCAAAATAAATAACTCTCAAAAGACATGTGTGGAGTGTGCTGAACAGCCTGGGTGTTGTCCACAGTCTTCATGGGGCAATCAAATGTAGGGTTCCTGCACTGCAGGTACATTATAACAGATCATTACTGTGTCAAACTACAGTCCACAACCCCTGAAAGCCATTTCTAGGTGCCACTCGGCTCAGCCAAGTCAGGGGGGTGGAGAATGAGTTTCAGGGCGGTGGAGAATGAGTTTCACCATGTTGAATATTAACTTGCTCAAATTCTTATCACTTAAGTGAGAGATTGCAAACCCTGCCCAGTTGAAAGGTCACCCTCCAAAATTGAACGACTCCATCCCATCCCCATAGCTTTCTATCAGCCTGCCCCCCTTGTCATCTCCTTTTCTGCACTTCACAGCTCCTCCCTTCTGGGGAGCTACTCCAATCCATGGTGACTCCCATACCCCTGCAGGGAGCCTCTGCTCGGCTTCTATTGATTTACTCTGCACAGGCCAGGCCTGGACTGTAGCCAAGAGTCCTTGGTGTAGAATCAAGGAGTTGGTAACCCCAGATGCAGGGGAAGTGGGTGCAGCTAGCCCAGCTCTCACTGAGCAGAGGCAGTGCCGGCAGGGGCAGAGGCAGGCAAGGGACCATGGCTGGCTTTAATGTCCGCAGCGTTCTGGTGACTGGGGCCAATCGGGGAATCGGCCTGGGGCTTGCCAAGCAGTTTCTGGGGAAATCAAACCCACCCGAGTGGGTCTTTGCGACCTGCCGGGATCCGGAGGGCGCACAAGCACAGGTGAGAATGGGGTGAGGCGAGATGGAATTAGCTGTACCTGGGGTGGGGGAATCTAAGTGAGGGCTTCTAGCCTCTCAGCGCTTGGACCCAAAGGCAACAGGCCCAAGCAGGAGGGAATTCCAGACACTGCTCCAGGCTGACACTCCCTGGCACATAAGGCAGCTACGCTGGCTGGGGATGAGCTCTGCATGGGACACATGCAAAGCTAGCAGAATGCATTGAGGGAGAGAGCAGGGAGCACAGGTGGGTGACACCTGCACTGCTTTGTGCCTGTGTCCTAAAGGGGACAGGGAAATGTGTCCCTGACTTGACTTCACTGGGCTAGATGATGGCGTTTTAAAGACCCAGGATGCAGATCCCTGTTGCAGACCCCAAAAGCCAGAGCTGGATCCTGCGCATGGGAGCTTTGCAGAGTCAAAGCAATGAGATATTTACTTGGTCCTGGGTAGCAGCAGGGAGCTGGACTGTGCCCGGCTTGACCGTCGCTGGGGGCTCTGTCAATAATCATTGATTTTATTCTTTTTCAGGAATTAAAGACCTTGGCATCCAGGCATCCAAACCTGATGATTGTTGCACTAGGTGGGTGCCCTGCCCTGGTCCCAGAGAGATGAGGTTCCCTTGCTCTGGGTCCCATTCTTTCCCATTCCCTGTCTCCGTGTTCCTGTTCCGTGCCTTGTTGGGAGCCACTGTTAGTCCTGCCTAGGTGTTAGTGAAGGGGAGAGTGCCTAGTGCCCACCCATCTCAGCAGAGCGACTCCCAGGTCTCCCATGTCCCACTCAGGCTCTGCGGGCTTGGTCAGGAGGGGGCCCAGGAAGTTCCTGGTATCTGCAGATTGCCCTGCGTGCCAGGTCGGCAGGGAAGGGATGATTTTGATTCAGAGTCAGGGGCTGCCTGTGCCATGTATGAGCCTGGCTAGTTTGGGTCTGAACAGGCCTCTCTCTATTGGGGACAGATTTGCTTTCATAGACTCATAGAATCATAGAAGATCAGGGTTGGAAAAAACTTCAGTAGGTCATCTAGTCGCACCCCCTGCTCAAAGCAGGACCAACCCCAACTAAATCATCCCAGCCAGGACTTTGTCAAGCCGGGCCTTAAAAACCTCTCAGGATGGAGAGTCCACCACCTCCCTAGCTAACCCATTCCAGTTTTTCCTAATATCCAACCTAGACTTCCCCCACTGCAACTTGAGACCATTGCTCCTTGTTCTGTCATCTGCCCCCACTGAGACCAGCCAAGCGCCATCCTCTTTGGAACCCATCTTTAGGTAGTTGAAGCTTTGGAGTCAGGGAATCAATTTCATGAACAGGAGCTGCCCTTTGGGCAGCTCTGCTAGTCTCAGGGATGCCTCTCACGGGATGGGATAGTGGGAACCAATCCCAGCCTAGGGATCCTGCCAGGGGCAGATTAACAAACTAGGCCAATGGCCAGGGCCCAAATTCATGGGGGGCACCCCAGGCCCAGTCAATAGCCATACAGTGCGCTCACCATGGCGGGGATGGCCATGCCTTGGATCTGCTGGGACCAGCTGCTCATTCTGCTGATGCTTGGAGTGCTGCTCACATGACCGAGGATGTGGGGAGCGGGGCCAAATCTGAGTGAGTGGCGTAGTGACTTCGCACATAGGGTCACACCCGCACTTGGGGTGAACTCCGATTGGCTTGTCTGATGTTTTCAGTGACCTATCGAAATGGCTATCGAGCTCTTTTGTTGAACCAGCATTTTCTGTAACCCAAAAATGCTGCTGATGGTTCGGATAAAAAAATATGCTGCAATCACTTTTTAAAAGGAAAAATCGCGTGTTTCAAACACTGCCAAACAACCATGCCCTCTGGGCATTCTCCCTCAAAGCTGTTTTCCTGGGATGATGAAGGCTGGACGAGGGCGAGCCTGCCAGAGCTCCCTCAGCAGATTTCAAATCCTGCTCACCAGTGGGATGATCCTGTTGTTCCCCCCGGCTCATTAACACTCACACTGCCACACTGCTTTACACTTGCCCAGCTGATCCCTGGTCTCCCCAATTTCAAGCTCTGCTTCCATGCAATCCACCCTGCCCTTGACATGGCTCTACCCAGTTCTAGCTAGCTGTGGTTACCATCTCCCGAGATGTTAGCATGGCTCTGTGGAGCAGCCTGGGCTTCGTGTCCAGCTACAGGGGTTAGCTACAGGGCGGAGGAACCAGGCCCCTGAACCCCCTGTGCTGTCTCTATAGAAGTTACGGACCCAGCCAGCATCAAGGCGGCAGCAGCCAGAGTTGAGGAGCATCTGAAAGGCTCGGGGCTGAATCTGCTGATAAACAACGCTGGGATAATGAGGCTGAACACACTAGAGTCTGAGACGCCGGAGGACATGTCCCTGGTGTATGCAACCAACGTGACAGGGCCTCTCCTGGTGAGCCAGGTAAGGGCCCCGACAGTGGGCACGTTGCCAGCTACACTGCGGTTTGATTTTGCTTAGGCCAGAACTCTTCCCTTCCTCCCAGGGCTCTGGTTCCTGGATCAATGAGCCAAGCTGGCGTGTATGTGTTTGGGGGCTGGGACACGGTGTTCATCACAGTGTACATGTCAGGTGCATTATGGGACTGTAACCATCCGAGAAATGGACTTAGAGCCCCTAGCCCTGCTCCCGTGGGGTCTGAGCCAAGAGTCCAGCCCCCGCAGTAGAGGCCATCTCCCTAGTGACATCCGATGAAGTGAGCTGTAGCTCACAAAAGCTTATGCTCAAATAAATTTGTTAGTCTCTAAGGTGCCACAAGTACTCCTTTTCTTTTTGCATCTCCCTAGAGAAAAAGATGCTGATGCTTCTCCACTGTATCCTTCCACTATGACAAATACTCCCAATAGAATAGCTAGCAAGCATAGTAAGACCAGGGTTCCTTCCAGTGCTGCATGTGGCTCTTGCTTGTTAGTTTCTGTCTAAGCTTTTCTGGAACCTTCATCCCCCAGCTGCTGCCCTTTCAGCTGCACCACAGGGCCCACAGCCCTTTTCAAGGCACTTTGTGTCAGGAACTGGATGTGGCAAATTGAACCATTTAGAAACTGAGTCTAAAGTGGCTTTAAGGCTCCAGGCACCAGCTCTCAGGGCAGGGGAAGGGGGCACTTCAAATCTCTTTCCCTTTCTCCCCCAGTCCCACCTCCTCCTTCCCCCCATGCCTCAGCAGCCTCTTGTCACCTGCCTTCACCATGCAGCTGCTGTTGACCCTCCCATTTGAGCCCAGGACACCCCGCTGGACAGCATGTGAGCAGTGATAGGTGTAAACGATTTTTGGGAAGGAGGTCACAAGTGGTCACCCTTTGGAGTTAGTGCATAGGTGTGACCCAGCCCATCAGAATGGGTCAATCAGCGTTCCCAGCCAGAGTAGGAAAGACATTCCAAACAAGAGCAATTCATCAGAGGTTAAGGCTGCCCATACAACCTTAACTGTGCCCCGCTCAACACGTGCCTTACAGGATGCTCTTCAGTGATATGGTCACTTATTGTTGCTCCAGCAGATAAATATAACTACAACTTTTCCTGCACCCTTAGTTCCCCATCGCATCGTTCCCATGTCTTTTATCTGTACCCTCATGCGATTGTTGGACTAGCCTGCTCTATCTCTATACACTAGGTCTGGGTTTTTCATAGGTGGTTAAGGGAGTTGGGCACACAAATCCCATTGACAATGAATGAGAATTGGGCACCTAAATCCTAACCTTACACTGTGGTAAGTTGTCCCTGAAGTGTGTATTTGCATCTCTTTGTTAACATCTAGATACGAGGTACTTTCTTTTCCATGAGCAGTCCAGCCTTCTGTAGGGACAGGTATTGGACAAGGCAGCTAATGATGAGGCTGTCTTAGCTCTGATCATAGGTGGTCTATTTTATACTGGATATGCCCACAAGTTTCGCTATTACTCTTATACTAAGTAGGATTTGAAGAAGCAAATTGTATTGGCCTAACTAGGTTCTTAATACCTCCGAGCTAAAACTCCGATTGACTCAGATGGAAGCAGAGTTAGGCCAAAGCTGCTGGTATTTGACCATCCTACCCGATTTCTGCAGTATGATGTGTAAGTACAGCTCAGTGTATTATAGGGGGAAATACTTCCATGTCAGCGAGTGGAGGCCTCTGTCTAGCATCTAGAGCAGGGGTTCTCAAACTTTTGTATTGGTGACCCCTTTCACATAGCAAGTCTTCGAGTGCGACGCCCCCTTATAAATTAAAAACACTTTTTAATATATTTAACACCATTATAAATGCTAGAAGCAAAGCAGGGTTTGGGGTGGAGGCTGACAACTCGCGACCCCCCCATGTAATAACCTTGTAACCCCCTTAGGGGTCCTGACCCCCAGTTTGAGAACCCCAGGTCTAGAGGGTGTGTACAATCCCGCAAGATCATAGAATCATAGAATCATAGAATATCAGGGTTGGAAGGGACCCCAGAAGGTCATCTAGTCCAACCCCCTGCTCAAAGCAGGACCAAGTCCCAGTTAAATCATCCCAGCTAGGGCTTTGTCAAGCCTGACCTTAAAAACCTCTAAGGAAGGAGATTCTACCACCTCCCTAGGTAACGCATTCCAGTGTTTCACCACCCTCTTAGTGAAAAAGTTTTTCCTAATATCCAATCTAAACCTCCCCCATTGCAACTTGAGACCATTACTCCTCGTTCTGTCATCTGCTACCATTGAGAACAGTCTAGAGCCATCCTCTTTGAAACCCCCTTTCAGGTAGTTGAAAGCAGCTATCAAATCCCCCCTCATTCTTCTCTTCTGCAGACTAAACAATCCCAGCTCCCTCAGCCTCTCCTCATAAGTCATGTGCTCTAGACCCCTAATCATTTTCGTTGCCCTTCGTTGTACTCTTTCCAATTTATCCACATCCTTCCTGTAGTGTGGGGCCCAAAACTGGACACAGTACTCCAGATGAGGCCTCACCAGTGTCGAATAGAGGGGAACGATCACGTCCCTCGATCTGCTCGCTATGCCCCTACTTATACAACCCAAAATGCCATTGGCCTTCTTGGCAACAAGGGCACACTGCTGACTCATATCCAGCTTCTCGTCCACTGTCACCCCTAGGTCCTTTTCCGCAGAACTGCTGCCGAGCCATTCGGTCCCTAGTCTGTAGCGGTGCATTGGATTCTTCCATCCTAAGTGCAGGACCCTGCATTTATCCTTATTGAACCTCATTAGATTTCTTTTGGCCCAATCCTCCAATTTGTCTAGGTCCTTCTGTATCCTATCCCTCCCCTCCAGCGTATCTACCACTCCTCCCAGTTTAGTATCATCCGCAAATTTGCTGAGAGTGCAATCCACACCATCCTCCAGATCATTTATGAAGATATTGAACAAAACGGGCCCCAGGACCGACCCCTGGGGCACTCCACTTGACACCGGCTGCCAACTAGACATGGAGCCATTGATCACTACCCGTTGATACTCTGTGCAGGGCTCTAAGGTAGGGAAACAGTGTATGATCGGCTGTGTCTACACTAGAAACAAAACAGTGGTGCCGAAAGGGTTCTTCCATCGCTGTAATAAATCCATTGCTTCGCAGGCGGTAACTGGGGCAATGGAAGAATTCTTCTGTTGACCTCATGCTGTCTCCACTGGGGCTTAGGTTGTCTCTCAGGGGTGCAGCCCTTTTCACCCACTTTCTATTGTAAACACTGGCCTGGGACCTGGCTCCCCGTTCACTGCCAGCAAGGGCAGAATGGGATTACCCAACTCAGAGAAACCAGCCTTTAAAACAGGGCTGAGGAGACTATGAAAAGTTGGAGGGGCAGGGAGAGAGCATGGCCCAGGAGCAGCAGGCTGAGGGGGACAGCCCACCAGAGTGTCACAGGCGGTGCTGCGCTGAAGCTGGGCAACAGCTGGACCCACTTCAATTCAAGTCCGAGTCTGCTGGTGAAGAGAGGAGTTTGGGTCCTTTCTCCTAAGCTGACCCTGTGGGTGCTCTTTTCTCCCCTCCTGCCAGGCGTTCCTGCCCTTGCTGAAGAAGGCTGCCCAGGCAAGCCCCCAGCCAGGGCTGAGCTGTAGCAAGGCGGCCATTGTCAACATGTCCAGTGAGGGCGGCTCCATCACGAATCCCTTTGCCTGGCAGTTGGGGCAAGCTATCTCTTATCGGTGCAGCAAGGTAGGGGGTACACTCAGCAGGGCACGAATTCACGCTGGTTCCCTGTGTTCCGCTACAGCAAAGGGGAAAGAAAAGTCTTTCTTGCCCTCCTGATTTGACCCCCAGATTTTACCTGTCAGGCCAGTCTCACTCCGCTCCCTCTTATGGGAAGCATGGCCTCCGGGTCAGAGTCTATCAGGGCAGACTATCAGGGTTGGAAGGGACCTCAGGAGGTCATCTAGTCCAACCCCTGCTCAAAGCAGGACCAATCCCCAATTTTTGCCCCAGATCCCTAAATGGCCCCCTCAAGGATTGAACTCACAACCCTGGGTTTATCAGGCCAATGCTCAAACCACTGAGCTATCCCTCCCCCTCTCGCATGATGCTTGGTCTCCTGATCCCACAGTACAAACCTTGGAACAGGACTCTGGGTCCTGCACGTGGGCCCGGTGCAGTAAGAGGTGGCGACTCAGTAACATGCTGATCATCCCCAAGAAGAGACTCTTACACTGCAGCTTGCATTAGCTGCCCCCCTTGCTCACCTTTTCCTGGGGGTGGATCCCTGATCTCCCCACACGCTGCTGTCTCTGCTCATGGTGTCTCGCCCACAGGCTGCTCTGAACATGCTCACCAAGTGCCAGTCCTTGGGGTATGGCAGAGACGGGATCCTGAGCATTGCTGTCCATCCTGGCTGGGTGCAGACTGATATGGGGAGCTCAGCCTCCCACCAGGTAGGTGCCTCTCTGGGAGAGGCCAGTTGTAGCCTCATGTCATGGGCAGATGTTCATCGTAGGGGGAATGGTTACGCTGGAGGCTGTTCCCTTATCACTCCCCCCATATTGATGACACCTCTCAGGGGCTCCCATCCCAGCGAAGCGGTTGTCACGACCCATGTCAGGGTTCCTTCCACACTCTGAACTCTAGGGTATAGATATGGGGACCCACATGAAAGATCCCCTAAGCTTATTCTTACCAGCTAGGTTAAAAATTTCCCCAAGGTACAAACTTTGCCTTGTCCTTGAACAGTATGCTGCCACCACCAAGCGTTTTAAACAAAGAACAGGGAAAGAGCCCACTTGGAGACCTCTTCCCACAAAATATCCCCCCAAGCCCTACATCCCCTTTCCTGGGGAGGCTTGAGAATAATATCCTAACCAATTTGTTTCAAAATCATCAAAGACTCAAACCCCTGGATCTTGGAACAATGGAAAAATCAGGTTCTTAAAAGAAGGATTTTATAAAAAAAAAAAGAAAGGTAAAAATCATCTCTGTAAAATCAGGATGGAAAATACTTTACAGGATATTCAGATTCAAAACACAGGGGATCCCCCTCTGGGCAAACCTTAAAGTTACAGAAAACAGAAATAAACCTCCCTCTTAACATAGGGAAAATTCACATAAAACAAAAGATAAACTAATCCGCCTTGCCTGGCTCACCTCTACTGGTTACAATATTCACAGGTTTCAGAGTAGCAGCCGTGTTAGTCTGTATTCGCAAAAAGAAAAGGAGTACTTGTGGCACCTTAGAGACTAACAAATTTATTAGAGCATAAGCTTTCGTGAGCTACAGCTCACTTCATCGGATGCATTTGGTGGAAAAAACAGAGGAGAGATTTATATACACACACACAGAGAACATGAAACAATGGGTTTATCATACACACTGTAAGGAGAGTGATCACTTAAGATAAGCCATCACCAGCAGCAGGGGGGGGGTCACCATGAAAGGTTTTCCTCCTTTCCCCCCCCCCCCGCTGCTGGTGATGGCTTGTCTTAAGTGATCACTCTCCTTACAGTGTGTATGATAAACCCATTGTTTCATGTTCTCTGTGTGTGTATATAAATCTCTCCTCTGTTTTTTCCACCAAATGCATCCGATGAAGTGAGCTGTAGCTCACGAAAGCTTATGCTCTAATAAATTTGTTAGTCTCTAAGGTGCCACAAGTCCTCCTTTTCTGGTTACAATATTGGAGACTTGGATTAGGATGGGTGGAGAAGATGGATTTCTGTCTGGCCTCTTTCAGTCCCAAGAGAGAACAACCACATAAACAAAGAGTACAAACAAAAGCCTACCCCCCCACCCCCCAAGATTTGAAAGTATCTTGTCCCCTTATTGGTCCTTTGGGTCAGGTGCCAGCCAGGTTAGCTGAGCTTCTTAACCCTTCACAGGTAACAGGAGGTTGCCTCTGGCCAGGCGGGATTTTCTAGCACTGTGTAGAGAAAGGTGGTTATCCTTCCCTTTATAGTTATGACAACCCAGCTCCCTGGAGTTTCAGTGCTGTGCATAGGCGTCGACTCTGTGGGTGCTCCAGGGCTGGAGCACCCACGGGGAAAAATTGGTGGGTGCAGAGCACCCACCGGCAGCTCCCTCCCCCGCCCCCCCTTCCTGCTCACCTCTGCCTCCACCTCCTCCCCTGAGCGCACCACCGTGTCTGGCTTCTCCCCCCTCCCTCCCAGCACATGCACCATGAAACAGCTGTTTCGCACAGCAAGCCTGGGAGGGAGGGGAAGGAAGAGGAACACGGCACACTTGGGGAAGAGGCGGGGCCAAAGCAGGGATTTGGGAGGGATCCAATAGGGGCAGGGAGGAGACGGATTCGGGGCGGAGCCAAGGATGGGGCACGAGCACCCACTGGTGCCACTTGTGATGCTGTGTCCTGGGCGTTGCTTCCCAGGGTGCTGGTGCCATGGTTCCTTCAGCGCTCAGCATTGCACAGCAAACCCTGCAGAGCTGCTGCCTTGGGGAGCTGGAGGGGGCAGGAGCTGGTCATCTGTCTCCACTGGGGCTTAGGTTGTCTCTCAGGGGTGCAGCCCTTTTCAGCCACTTTCTATTGTAAACCCTGGCCTGGGACCTGGCTCCCCGTTCACTGCCAGTGATGGCAGAATGGGATTACTGAGATCCTGTCCCAGATCCTGGCCCTGCCCCTGGGCCCCTGGTGTCCTGGGCCAGCCCCAGGGCAGGCTTCTCCCCCTCACTCTTCTTTGCCCCCTGCAGGTCCCACTGACGGTGGATATGAGTGTCCGAGGAATCCTGAATGTGCTCCCGACGCTCTCCAAGAAGGACAACGGGGCCTTTGTGGACTGGGAAGGGAAAGTTCTTCCCTGGTGAGACGCTCCCCAGCCAGCGACAGGAGCCCTGGGCCAGGTCATTCCAGTGACCGCACCGTCAGCCGTGTGTGTGTCCTTAATAAACCCACTGTTCTAATGCAACAGCCCTGCTGGGCCCTGCCCGGCCTGGCCTGGCAGCCAGAGGCTGGTTTTGTAGCAATTAGTCAGCCTGAAAGCTGGGCAAGTGCTAACCCACCTATGCCCAGCAGAGCAGAAAAGCTGGAATCCCAACGCTGGGGCTGTGCCGGTTCCAGGACCATGGCGAGTGAGATCAGGGCAGCTCAGCACCCAGAGGGCAGCAGGAGCCAGGTAGTCAGGAGGCTGGTTTCAAATTTCCTGCTGAAAGAGTCCAAGAGACAAAGCAGGCTGCAGGGAGCCTGCGAATGGCGGGGGGAGGGCCAGGGATGCCTCTACAGCAGAGGTGGGCAAACTACGGCCCGGGCCCATGCGACCCTCTTGCCCGGCCCCTGAGCTCCTGGTCCGGGAGGCTAGCCCCCGGCCCCTCCGCTGCTGTTCCCCCTACCCCCAGCCTCAGCTCACTGCGCCGCTGGCGCAATGCTCTGGGCGGCCGGGCAGCACAGCTGCAGAGCTGCAGCCTGACCCGGTGCTCTTGGCAGCACGGCTGTAGCGCCGCCAGCCACCAGTGCTCCAGGCAGCACAGTAAGGGGGCAGGGAGCAGGGGGGGTTGGATAGAGGGCAGGGGAGTTCAGGGTGGTGGTCAGGGGACAGGGGTGTTGTCAGGGTTCCTTCCCCACACTAAATTCTAGGGTACAGATGTGGGGACCCGCATGAAAGACCCCCTAAGTTTATTTCTACCAGCTTAGGGTAAAAATTCCCCAAGGCACAATGTATTTGCCCTTGGAGGGTACGCTGCCACTACCAAGTGATTTAACAAAGAATCAGGGAAAGGACCACTTGGAGTTCCTATTCCCCCAAAATATTCCCCTAAGCCTTACGCCCCCTTTCCTGGGGAGGCTTGAGAATAATATCCTAACCAATTGTTTACAAAGTGATCACAGACCCAAACCCCTGGGTCTTAGGATCATAGAGAAATCAGTCAGGCTCTTAAAAGAAACAGAACTTTATTAGAAAGAAAAAAGGTAAAAGAAGCACCTCTGTGAAATTAGAGTGGAAGATAATCTCACAGGCAGTCAGATTCAAAACAGAGAATCCCTTTAGGCAAAACCTTAAATTACAAAAAAAGACACAAAAACAGGAATACACATTCCCTCCAGCACAGCGAATTTCACAAGCCAAAAACAAAAGAAAATCTAATGCATTTTTTAGCTCTGCTTACTAACTCTATAGGAGTTGGATTGCTTGCTTTCTTGATCTGTCCCTGGGCAGAGGTATCACACAGACAGACAAAACCTTTCCCCCCAGATTTGAAAGTATCTTGTCCCCATTTTGGTCAGGTGCCAGCCAGGTTACTTGAGCTTCTTAACCCTTTACAGATAAGAGGATTTTATAGTACTGTATCAGAGCTTCTTAACCTCTTCCCTTTATATTTGTGACCAGGTGTGGATAGGGGGCGGGGCGGTCAGAGGGCGGAGAACAGGAGGTTTGAATGGGGGGCAGGGGTCCCGGGGGGGCAGTCAGGAAGGAGGGGGGGGTTGGATGGGGCGGTGGCAGGGGGCAGTCAGGGGCAGGAGTTCCAGAGGCAGTCAGGGGACAGGGAAAAGGAGTGATTGGATGGGGCAGGGATCGTGGGGGGTAGTCAGGAATGAAAGGAGGGGCTGGATGGGGGGCAGTCAAGGGTGGGGTTCCGGGGGCAGTCAGGGAACAGGGGGGATTGGATGGGATAGGAGTCTTGGGTGGGCTATCGGGGGCGAGAAGCGCGGGGGTCAGATAGGAGGCAGGGGGCCAGGCCATGCCTGGCTGTTTGGGGAGGCACAGCCTCCCCTAACCGGCCCTCCATACAATTTTGGAAACCCGATGTGGCCCTCAGACCAAAAAGTTTGCCTGCTCCTGCTCTAGAGAGCAAGCTGAGATATCAGCTGCTGCAGGGGAAGCGGGGCAGCTCATAGCGTATGGAGACCAGAGTCCAGGCTCAGTACTACAGCAGAGCCAGGGGGCTGGAGTGAGTGCGGGAGCTACGGGCAAGGCTGCTCTGGCTCTCTGAAGACCTTCCCATAAAGGAGGGTTGGCGATGCTGGGAAGAACCATTCTCTGTCCTGTAACTTCTCTGCCCAGCGCCTCACCCCTGACACCAGGCAGAGTGTCCATGCCAGGGAGCTCCTCGACCCCCCCCCCCACCAGGGTGTAGCCCCTCTGGCTTCTGGGCTGGGAACTAGACACTGGCACTGGCTCTCCAAAGAACACGTCAAACTCTCCCCCGCCCTCTCTCAGCCACACATACAAAGGACACAGGGCCGGGCTGGGCCAGGCCAGCTTCCTGCACCAGATGCAGCTTCATCCCCATGATTAGTGAGATGGGGGTGAAGCGCCAATAGCCGTTAGCCAATCTCCCAAAGACAAGGTGCGGCATGTGTCAGGGGTCTGACTTGGAACAATCGAAAGCTGCCACAGCCTTTGGTCACAGGGAACGGCACAGCCCTTGACAGCAGCCACACTGGAGCCATGCATGTAGCCATGCATTTCCCCATGTATGCACGCGGGAGGAAGCTCCATGCCAGGGCTGACAGGAGAGAGCTGCCGGCCAAGAGGGCTCATGCAGGCTGGGCTATCTGCACAGGAGGTTCAAAGGAGCGGCTATGCGGGGCCTCTTTTACCCTGACTCCTGGGCCAGCTGAGGGAGTGGGGAAGTCAGTGAACGGGTCCCTGGCTCCCAGCAGCTGATTGGGAGGGACAATGTTCTGCTGCTCAGTTTGGGCTGGTAGGAAGCTGGGACTCTCCCCTCCTGCTGGGCGCTCTGGCAGGTGGTGTCAGAACAAGGGGCTCAGAGTCTCCAGCCGGGGCGGGGGTTGGCTCCACTTTGCCCGTGCAATTGAGTTCAGCTCTCAGGTGCGGTGGGGACCTGTACCTGTCAGTGGGTTCGGTTAGCTTCCCAGGCCAGGAGCCTGGAGCCCCCTCCTCTGAGGCAGAGGGAGTTGGAGCTGCCTGGCTGAATACAGAGGATCTCTCCAGCACCTTGGGCCAAGTGATTACTGAACCCCACACCAGGAACTGAGTTTTCTAATCGGCCTCCAGCACCTTTATCACTAGCGGCCTGGCACACACTGGGGACTTTCAGGTTTTTAATTGCATTTGTTGTGTTCTTCCAAGGATAAAAATGTAGATTTGTAGACTCTCCCCTTTGCTTCCTGTTTGCAAGGAACAACCCAGCCGTGTGCGGCTGCCCTCCCCTCTTAGGGGAACAGCTCCAGCCTCAGCCCCAGGGATGGTTAGCCAAACTGCTTGTGGTCAGGGCTTCCCCGCAGCCAGGCACTTGGTGCCATCTCTGCCACCTGTGCAGAGAGCAGGCCGAGCTGGGGTCCATCACGCCCACCTCTGGGAGGTGGAAAAGCAGTCTGACACACACACACACACACGCTTTGCACGGCTGTGAATGAGGACTCGGGGCCAGGGAGTTAGCAGGAGTCAAAGAGGGAGCGGACCTTTATATGGCCAACAAGGAAAGCCCAAGTTACAATAGTTAGTGTCCCGCCAATCCACCTACAAGCTCTCCGGGTGCCCCCTCCCATCCCCTCTATTTCAGGGACTCCCTGCAACTCCCCCAATCTCCCCCCTGCCAAGGGCTCTGTGTACTTCCTCCTATTCTCCCCCATACCAGAGACCCCTGTTCTCCCCCACCCCCATGCCAAGGGCTAGGCATGCACCCCTATATCCACTCTCCCATGCCCTCCATCCCCCTCTTGGCAGAGCCTCTGTATGACCCTCCATTTCGCTATACCAAGATCCTCCAGTCTCCGCCCCCCACCTCAGATTCTGTGTACGTCTGTCTCTGCTGCCCCCATTCTCCCTACCATGCCAGGGGCTCGATTCCGCCAATACACCAAGACTCCCCAGTCATGCCAGGAGGGCTTAGGGTTGCCAACTTCCTAATTCCACAAAACCAAACACTCTAGCCCTGCCCCATCCCCGGACCCTGCCCCCCACTCACTACATTCCCCCTCCCTTGGTGGCTCACTCTCCTCTCACCCTCACTCACTTTCACTGGGCTGGGGCAGGGGTTGGGGTGCAGGAGAAGGTGAGGGCTCTAACTGGGGGTGCAGGCTTTGGGGTGGGGCCAGAAATGAGGGGTTCAGGGTGCTGGAGGGGGCTCTGGTCTGGGACAGGGAGTTGGGGTACATGAGGGAGTGAGGGCTCTGGCTGGGGTTGTGGGCTCAGGGGTGGGGCTTGGGATGAGGGGTTTGGAATGCAGGAGGGGGCTTCAGGCTGGGGGGTGGGGCCAAGAGATTCAGAGTATGTGTGTGGGGGCTGCAGGTTGAGGAAAGGGGTTGGGGTGCAGGGGTGAGGGCTCAGGGGGGCAGGGATGAGGGGTTCAGGGTGTGAGAGGGGGCTCTGAGTTGGTTCAGGGGGTTGGAGTGCAGGGGGAGTGAGGGCTCTGTGCTGGGGGGTGCGGGCTCTGGGATGAGGCTGGGGATGAGGGGTTTGGGATACAGGAGAGGGCTCTAGGTTTGAGGGGGCTTGGGACTGCAGTAGGGGATTGGGGCTCACGGTTGGGGTTGGGGTGCAAGCTTACCTTGGGTGGCTCCCAGTCGGCCGTGCTGCAGGACTAAGGCAGGCTGTCTGTCTGTCCTGGCACCGCGCTGCGCCCTGGAAGCGGCTAGCAGCACGTCCAGGTCCTAGGTGAGGGGGCCAGGAGACTCTGCGAGCTGGTCTCACTTGCAGGTGCCGCCCCCCCTCCCCAGCTCCCATTGGTCAGGAACCGGCCAATGGTAGTGCAGAGCCAGTGCTCAGGGCAGGGGCAGCGCACGGAGCCCCATGGACCCCCTGCCTAGGAGCCAAACCTGCTGGCCGCTTCCAGGGTGCAGCACAATGCCAGGACAGGTAGGGACAAGCCTGCCTTAGCCCCGCAGCACTGTCGACTGGACTTTTAACAGCCTGGTCGATGGGCTGACTGCAGCCACCATGGTCCCTTTTCAATTGGGTGTTCCAGTCAAAAACCAGACACCTGGCAACCCTAGGAGGACTGTGTGTCTCTTCCCACCCCAGGTACCTCCTCCCATTGAAGGATGGGATGGATGGCTGGTGATGGCTCTATCCTCCACCTGGAGCAGGCTTTGCAGGTGCAGGATGTGAGGCAGGAGGCAGGGATGAATGAACCTTTCATCTCTCTTTTCTCCCAGCAGGAAGAGCACTGACTTCTCTTCCCTCATGCAGGGTGCCAGGGTTACTGTCCGCTGGGCAGGGGAGCAGGGGCTGTCCTTATGCTGCAGGGTATAATGGTGCCATCAAGGGAGGCCAGCAGCTCCCTGTGTCCCCAACTCGATGTGCCATCTGGCCCCAGGATGACAGGCTCTGCCCATGGATGTCTAGAACATTCCCTGATGTTTGCAGCAGATCGATACAGGCGTTCAAACGTGCTCCCATGACGGGCAGACAGCAGGACGGAGAAATGCTGGTGGGCCAAGTGTACAGCCGGCAAGAGCTTGGACCGGAGCCAGCAGCAGGAGTCCCGGCAGCTTTCTGCAGCCCCAGCAAGGGCTCCTGAGGGCCACAGGCTAAGCACTGGGATGGGTAGGGCCCAGTGTTCAGGCCCATCAGTTTTCTCTTGTGGGGTGAGAAGAAGGAGCTGCTGCTGCTGGTCTCTCCTGGAGGGTGTCTTCCCTATAGATCTGCAGCTCTCCTTGCACAGAAGAGTCTGTGTGTGTGAGATGCACCAGCCCATACCTCTTAGTCCCTCCAGCCAGACAAATAACGTCTCATAGAATCATAGAATATCAGGGTTGGAAGGGATCTCAGGAGGTCATCTAGTCCAACCCCCTAGTCTCGGGGTGGGGGGTTAGGTTCTGCCTACACTTGTGGTCTCCTTAGCACTTCCCCCTCCCCCAACTTGAGGGCATGGCCACTTGAGGGACCAGGAACATGTCCCTGCCTAGTGCGGAAACAACTTCCATCCCTTTGTGAACTCAGGCGCTTTCTGTCCTGCCTGCATGTCGTGGGCTCTCAGCTCCACACCTCAGTTCACTTCCCACACAAAGAGCCTTGTGGTGCCCCGGTGGGTCCCGGAGATGGGGAGCGAAGCCCACCCTTCTCTGCTCAGGTGTTATGCATGTTGGTGTGACAGATATGCCAAGCCTTAGTGAATTAAGATCAAGTATCTTAGGAGGCCGTTGTGCTAAAAATGCAAATGCTTCTGTATTATCATGGGCTGGGACGTATCTTTTGAGGAGACAGGACGAATGCAAACACTGGGAAATGGTTGTACTTCAAGGCCTCCTTTAAAACAATGGGCCAGACAGACAGAACTTTGGGGGGAGTTCCTAGGGAACACGTTGGGAGAAGAGAGATCTTCAACCACAGCCCTTGTGGGAGTTGGGATGATCTCTGGTGAGCACACATGTGGGTTCTTGTGTTGTTTTCTCTGTAATGCTTCACCTGAAGGATAAATGTGCTCGCTTAGAAAGAGCTGTGGGTAGCTTAACTGGGGCATTTACCTAGCTGGGGGATAGCAGAGTGTAGGCAGGGAGCTGTGCAGCTGGGAAACACCCCGCTCAGAGGGGAGAGAGATGTGTCCCCACCCAAGTGCGGTGACGGCGAGGTGCCTGGAGTCTAATGTGGGTGCCCCCTCTGGGGGAGTACAGGTGCCCTGCACTGTGATAACATGGTGCCTTTTCAAACCATGGTGCATGTTGAGCCTGCCCCATAGGCATCCCCATGGTCTGTCCAGAGCGATTTATTGCAGGTGGCTTGTGGGACAACTTACTTAGTGACAGGACACTCTCTTCCCATGGCAGACCGACCTGGTGCCCTGTAGAAATGCTGTCTGTTATGTCAGCTCCAGTGCTCCCCACTGCCAGCCCCTGGCTGCCCCCTGCCCCATCGCTGTTGCTCTCTGAACCCTTGAGAGACATCTGGCCTTGGGGAGCTCAGGCTCCCTCGTGCTCAGCTCTTCAGGCATTTAGACGCCTGGGGCCAAATCCCAAACCAGCGGAAGTGTTTCTAAAGCTGCAGAGTGCCCCCCGGGGACGCCACACCTCCGGCACCCAGTAACTATCTCACCGCAGCAGAGGGGCTGTACAGGGGAATGGTAGGAAGGTGGAACTAAGCACATGGACCAAACCCATGGGACGCAGCCAGGGGCTCCCCACGCAGCACCAGGCAGCGGGAAGGCCTGTTGGTAGAGGGGCACTCAAACCAAGATTCCTCCCCACCTCCAGCTCTGTAAAGAGCCGCATCCACCTGTAACATAGCAACGCCCCACGCAGCCATGGGGGCACCGAGGCAACCACAGGGACATGACTAGATGGGCTAGAGAGGCCACTGCTGTGGGCAGAATGTATGGGCTTCGTCCCTCTGAAAACAGCACGAGGCACAAGACCGAGATGCTGAACAAGGGGGCAGGTGGGAAAGGGGAGGAGCACCGAGTGTGCTCTTCAGCAGTTACATCCGACTGACTGGGGGCAGCTCTGGGCTCCGAAGAGGGACAAACCAATAACCACCCACCGAAGCCAGCCTGCTGCACATGGAGAGCCAGGTGGGAGGATGGCAGCTGTGCTAGGGCCTGAGAAAACCATGAGCCCCCCAAGGGAAAAGGGAAGGAGAGAGAGTCTCGGTGGGGTACCAGGCTGATAGAGCTGCAGAAAGAGCAGAAGAGAGCGCCAGGGAGTGGGACCGTAGAGGGCCAGGGTGTGACTTGGAGCTGCTAAGGCCCAGAGAGTGGGGGAGGGAGGGGGACTGGGAAGGCAGGAGGGAGCTGGGAGGGGATTTTGTTTTAGCTGGCACCAGGTCACCTTCCTCAGCAAGTCACTGGGCACAGTTGTGTCTAGAGGCTGTGATTGGCCAGCTGTACAAACGAGCAGAAATAAAACGGAGAAGGCAGGTGAGCAGGGCCACTGGAAATGGTGGGTGTGGGGAGATGATTACACAGGGGAGAGTGCCCATGCAGAGCGAGATGGGATGTGAAGAGAGGCGTGGCAGGGACAGCAAAGCTCATGGGCTCGGCCCAGGCTGGCTGGTTGGAAAAAGGCTGCTGGGAGATGTGACCAGAGCACTGCTGAACCTGAGGGGCAGGGTGACAAGCTCCTGGGCCGGTGACTTGCAGCTGCATCGGGTATTTAGGGGAGCTGCAAGGTCCAGTCACATGGGACACAGGCTGGAAAGAAAAAGTTGCAGATCAAAGATACTTCCTGCTCCTAGCGGTCACAGCAATCGATGGGAGCATCATTAACTGACAAGCAGCAGAAAGTGAGGAGAAGAAGTGGGGGAGGAAAGGGTTTCTGCCTTGGCCTGGCTCAACTGATGGAAATGGGACAAGTGTAATCTCGCCCTGCTCAGATCCAGAAAGAATCTGCTGCAAAGATCCTTTTCCTATCCCGGCACTCTGAGCCCATCACCCCTCTCTTTTCATCCCTCCATGGCTCCCCCTCAGTCATGGCCTGTCCCCACCCGCCGTATCGTCTCTCCTTTGCCATTGAGCAGTCGTCGCTCCCCTCTGCTCAGCCCGTGCTGCCAGCCTCCCGGCCACTTCATGAATTTTCACCTTCATGCTGTCCCTCGTGCTTGGGAAGAGCTCCCTGAAAACATCCGCACCAGTCCCTCCTTCCAATCCCCCCTTGAAACTTTCCCGTGTTGCGATGCCGCCAGGCACTGGACAAGGGCCAGGCTGCTGGTGAGCTGAGAGCCTGGCCTGTCATGCTGGCCAGTAGCGAGTCATTGTTTCTAGTACGCCCGCCATTGGTCTGTCTGTGCCCTCCACCCACTGTCTCTTCGCTCACAGAGAGACTGGAAGCTCTTTGGGGCGTCTCTCTGTTTGGTGACTGTACAGCACCCAGCAGAGCTGGGTCCTGGGCCAGGACTGGGGCTCGGAGGCGCTACACGGATACAAACAGTTCATGAGGGTAATTAATCCAAGAGGAAATGGGTAGCAAGCAGGTGTGGGGAGAATTGTGGCTACAGCGGGGGCAGGGAAGAAGGAGAAATGTCATAAGGACGCGTAGCACGTCATGGGGCGGGAGCAGAGAGCATTGCCAAGAGGCTGAGCGTGACCAAAGCAGAGCAGGGGGTGCGGGGGGGTTACCCACGGCTAGGGAAGACAGACCATTAGCTCGGAAGGTGGCACAGGGATGCTATTCAGGGGACCAGGTCTGCTGGAGCTTGCTGGCCAGGAGCCCCCTCACCAGGGCAGGCTCTTCCCTTCCAGGTCCAGGAACACCGCAGTGGTTGCCTGTGAAAGGCCGGCCAGCATGCTCAGGATGCCCTGCAAGCTGCACTCCACGGTCAGAGGGGCCTGTGGGTGACAAAGGTCAATACCTGAGACATGAGGTTGGTGGGGCCTGGAGAGACACATGGGGCCCAAGCCGCAGTGCACCTCTGGGGGCTTCCCCCATCCTGGGGCTGCTCTGCACCGGGGGCTGTTACAGCCACACTCCCCTTCCCTCAGCCATGTGTCCTGGGCCTAGGGTGGAGGGGGTAGGAGCAGCTATGGTGGCTTTATCCCAAGGAGACCGCCCTGGGGCTGGGGTTATCGGCACACGGCCACCCCATCAGAGGAGAGGATCTGGCCCCATGTATCCCTCTTGTGCACGCCCCATGCCGTGCATCTCAGCTTGCCCTTTCATAACAGCATCTCAGCTTGCCCTTTCATTGCCACCCCCACCCAGAGTTGCAGGTGCTCCAGCTGCTCCTCCCCAACAGGGTTTTTAGGTTGCTGCCACACCCCTGTGCTGCCCCATCATTCTAGAGCAGGCCCAGGAGCCAGGAGGGCCTAGGCCCAGCTGGGCCCAGGACCGTGTCAGACAGACAGGGCCGGACTCTTGTCTGGGGTAAGGGCACTGGACGTGGAGAGGCACCAGGGAGGAGTTTGATTCGACACTCCAGAGCCGAACCATCATGGTCTCTGGAGCCCAGAGGCTGCCCCCTGTTCACATGGGTAGGAGCTCGCTGGATTTCACTGGGGCAGCTCCCGGAGCACAGCACTGCGCCCTGTGAGTACGGGGAGCAGGACCTGTCACTGGCAAGAACTCCGGGGGAAAATGTGAGCGGGAGCCCCGTGTGCTCCTGGAATGGCCTGTGGGATGAAGGCTGGGGCGAGATTCTGGGGCTCGCCTGGAGGCAGGGCCGGATTTAGGGGCAGGGCGATGCAGGCGACTGCCTGGAGTGCTGGGCTTGAGGGGGGCACCAGGCTCAGGGTGCTGCTTTTGTTGTTAGCAAATGTATTGTCTTATCTGACTGGCATAATGCATGACTGTACTCCTTTTCTTCATGCCTGCAAATCATGCATCAAAGTCGTGAAATGGGATCCCAATGCAATACAAAACTAGGTATTCAAATGTTTTACAAATAGGGGGAGGAGGAGAGCAGAGGATGCTCCTCGCCTGGGGTGCCATTGGGTCACAGGTGTGAATGCGACCCTACCACTGTCCAACATAAACCACAGGGCCATCCCTAGTCATTTTGGTGCCCTACGCAGCCCCCATGTGGGGGGGCTGTGTGGGGCCCTAGGTCTCCAGGGGGACGGGCTGGGGGGAAACCATCCCCTGACCCCAGCCCGCTCTGCACTGCTCCCCGGGCTCCCAGCCTTGGAGGGCAGGGGTGAACTGCCCCCCCAGCACTCGCCTGTGGCGTGGCTGGGAGCTGGCTGAGTGGAGCAGGCTGGGGCCGGGTTGCGGCACTTACCGCTCCCGGTGAGTGCAGGGCAGGCCCTATCTCTGCTGCAGTCCCCAGGGGAGTGTGGGCAGGGCTAAGGCAGAGCAGGGGCGGGGGCGTTGGATGGAGTGGGCGGAGGGCTGGGGTGGAACAGGGGCGGGAAGAGGAGGAGCAGGGGCGGGGGCCATGGGTAAGAGCCGGAGCAGGGGCTGGAGCAGCACGCAGCTGTGCAGGGCACCAGGAAATGTGGTGTCCCAAATTTCCTGTTGCCCTACACAGCTGAGTACTTTGCGTATGGGTAGGGATGGCACTGCTAAGCCGAGTTCAGGGCGGGGGCAAGGCACACAGAGAGCCTGGCCCGCTTAATTTTATGACAAACATGCTAGAAGCTTTGTGCCAAAGTCTGGAAATGGATTGACTGGAGTACACACGAGAAAAAGAATTAAACACAACCCAAAGCATTCTGAACGGAAAATGGAGTGGTTACAGAAACCAGACCAAATTGAGACTGGCTGCGGCTCTCCCTGCCGGCAGCAGTGAGCTGCAGGGGAGGGGGTCTCCTCTTCCCCCCAGCAGCACACCCACCTGGCACCCTCACTGCACGTGCTCCTCGGGGCCAGGCCCCTCTCAGGTCCAGGAAGCCCCCTTGCCTCCCCTGTGGTGAGTGCCTGGGGGTGCCATCACACATGGCCTCTGCCCCTGCTGCCACTCACTGTATCCTCACGGGGGATGAGGCTGCCCCATGTCCAGCATGGGGCAGGAGTGGGGGCTGCGGGGGCCACGGATAACATGGTCGGACACTCACCAAGCCCCAGCAGCTGCTTAGGTGAGGTCCAGACTCCGTCTCCCAGAAGCCCCTCGGCGTCGCCTCCTGGTGGGTGCTGGGGGAGGGGGCGGCTGCTAATCGTGTATGCTCTTCCTCCCCTCCTTAGATGCAGCAGCCACCTCAGCCTGCTGCTGGCACCGCTCTTGTGTTGTAGGCAGCAGCGGCTGCTGGCCGCGGTAAGGGAGCACAGCACGGAGTGGCAGGGCAGCCGCCTTGAAGCAGGGATGCTCTAGGGCCAGGGGAAGGCGCATGGGGGTGCAGGCAGGGCCAGGGGAGAGACCCGACTCTGAACATTGGTGGAGCCGGGCCCCTGAACATTCCTGGAGCCTGGGCACCACGGGCCCATACAACTCACCACCCCTGGCAACAGAACACATCAGAACACATTCAGTTACATAGCACTGTCCAGCCACAAAGCTCAGTCCCCAGCCAAGATGCTTCCCCTCTGGGTACCATCCACTTCGTCGTTACTGTAGGGTAGTCCCTGGGGAAAACCGAACACATGAAAGGCACATAGAATTGAAAGGAAGTAGCAGTTTGAAGGTCTTGTGCCTAATGACCTTCAGCTAAGTAACCAGTACCACCTGAAAGTTTCCTCCCAGCAAAGCACAAGTGGCACAGTTGGTTTCTGACTTTTCAAAAAAAGATATAAAGAGAAGTTTCAGAGTAGCAGCCGTGTTAGTCTGTATTTAAAGAGAAGAAAGTGTTGCAAAAAGGACCCTGAATTTCCCTAGGTTGTTGCAAAAGCAAAGTACAACAGACACTTTATTTTTTTGGCAATATGCAAATATTTCATTATTTTAAAGCATTGTCTTCAGCAACCCCAGTTACATACATCACCTGCTTTCGAAATCCTCCCTGTATTTTTCCTCAATGGAATTCCTCCATTCAGATGGGCTGTGAGGGCAGCTCAGCTTTCCCAAGAGGTTGGCAGCCTCACCAGTTGCAGCCTCCTATTAAAGGTGCACCATTGGTATAGCCATGTAGGCCCCAGGATATTAGAGAGACAAGGTGGGGGAGCGTTTGCATGATTGCTGACCCACATGCATCACGAGAACTGCACCGTCTGGAAATTTCCTGCTTCTGGTGACTTTCCTACCGCTCAGCTTGCATCAGGAGCATCTTTCCTTGTGACGTTTACCCCTTCATCCCGGTGCTAAAGCACATGCAGAAAGCTGCCAGCAGAGCTCATAACAAAACTTTGCATTTACATAGAATTTTCATTCCCTAGATCTCCAAGTGCTTTACCAAGAGGGGGAATCACTACAAAAAATGGTTAAAAGACTTTAAGGTTGCAAACTCAAGCACTCAAAAGCAAGGAAATGCCAGAATTAAGGTTATCTGTGCAACCTTAATTTGGTCCCCTTGTGACTAATCATTATGATATCATCTTTATTATGATTGCTGGACTTGCCCAATTGTTCTGTAGGGTTGGGATGGAGCATGCTCAGTTGAGGGGGATAGTGTCTGTCTTAAGATTCCTTCCTCTCGCTGCTTACGCACTTAAAATCTCCATGGTGACCTTTAAACCGCATTGTCTTCAAAATCACTTCTAATAAAGAGAAAAACATAATTGGGGGCATATTTTTTAGACCTGAGCTCTCTTTAATATTAATCTACTCGTAGTATAATATAAGGCCTAAGAGAAATGAAGGCAGTTACGGACTGATCCTGCAAACACTTATGCACTGGGGTAACTTTAGATCTAGGAGAAATGCTTTGACTCAGTGGGTCTCCTCATGGGTATAGTCCCAGGATCAGGCCCTTACATGCTAAAAAATCTTCTCTTAACATGAAATATCTCATGTGTACAAATATTTGCAGGATCAGGGCCATAGTAAATAGAGAAGAAATTTGATTGTTTGCTTTTCTCTCTGTCCAAAACCAGGAACGTCTAATTCCTTATTTAGGTTTTACAAAATGTGTAAAGCTAATCAACTTTCCCTTGTTTCAAACTATGAACACTACTCCCTGTGCTTTCAGTATAGGGATAAAATTCTATACCCATCAATCAAGAACTGGCAACAGAGTGATTTTTCCCCCCCAGGAAAATGTTTTCCCAAATGAAACCCCCTTCCTACTGTAGGTTTATGTTTTGTAATCAGTCCATGCAGTATCCATTACATGTGTCAATGAAGCCAGGTCTGCACCAATGGGACATGAGTGTTTTCACTCACTGTGCCTGAAAATATAATTTCCCTGTTCAGAAAATCCCACCTGCTTTTGTATTTTCATTCTTGATAGTAATACTGAGTCTGCACTAGTTACAGCTATTAAATTACTTCCTACCCGTGTGGAGAGCAGATTAACTGGTTCTTTAGCCATTTAGGAAAGAGAACCCCAATTAATCCTTTAATTTGCATGGCAGTTCGCTATTTATTGTTGAGGCTGAAGGAGAAGCAGATAAAGACACACATGACAGGGTTGTTAGTACAGTATTGTTCTGGTCAACAGTGACTGGCAGATACATGTGTCTCTGGGTAGAAATGACACTAAAGTTTGGGGGAAGGGAGCAGGGAGCCCAGGGATCTGGATACCTCAAATGCAATTCATTTCTTCAGCCAGAAGAAATGTAACAAGCCCTCATTACCTACCTTTTAGAAAGCAAGACACTTGGACTGCTTCACTCTAGGATAAATAGGAGTTGATTTGCCTGTCAGAGAAAATGTGCCTCCCTCTAACAATGTGTTCACTCCTGTGCTGCTCTGGCCTGACTGGAAGATACCGGAAAGTCCAGATGAAATCACCAAGGACAGTGCAGCTGCAACCACAAGGGGAAATACACAAAGGGCGAGTAGGAGGGAACTCGGGGGCCTAATTCCTGAGCACACGCCGACAGAGCAGGGCCTGTGGCAGCTGGGGGAGCATGGCGGGGCTCAACCTCTGCAGCATTCTGCTGACTGGCTCCAATCGGGGAATTGGGCTGGAGCTGGTGAAGCAGCTGCTGGGGAAATCAAACCCACCACAGTGGGTTTTGCCACCTGCCGTGACCCAGAGGGAACACGAGGACAGGTCAGGAATTATCATAACACAGGGGTCGGCAACCTTTCAGAAGTGGGGTGCCGAGTCTTCATTTATTCACTCTACTTTAAGGTTTCGCGCGCCAGTGATGCATGTTAACGTTTTTTCAAAGGTCTCTTTCTATAAGTCTATAATATATAACCAAACTATTGTTGTATGTCAAGTAAATAAGGTTTTTAAAATGTTTAAGAAGCTTCATTTAAAATTAAATTAAAATGCAGAGCCCCCCAGTCCTGTGGCCAGGCCCAGGCAGTGTGAATGCCACTGAAAATCCGCATGTGTGCCATAGGTTGCCTACCCCTGCCATAACATCTGGCTTTGTTATTGGCACTGCTCCAACACTCTCTGCTTGCTGCTACATAACCAGAGCCAGTTTCATCGGAGCACTGCTGTTGGGCTTGTATTTGTGTTCATAAGGAAAGCTGGAGAGGCTGCTTAGCTGGCCTGCATCCCTGGAATGAACTGCTGCTTTCTGATAGTAAAGGTCCTTGCAGCCATGTCTGGGTCAGCACAGAGCAATGCACCAATCTCTGCCAGCCTGTGCTGAACTACAGATCAGCTGGGGTCACTGAGAGGGGCCTGAGCAAAAATCCTGCATCTAACCACTCAGGAAACTCACCCCGCAGGCAAGAGATTTGCCATTGGCCTCTAGCTACATAAGGCACTGAGCCAGTCTGGCCTTTGCAGCTGTGCAAAGTGAGGGTCAAAGGCAACCAGTCTGCTTAGGGAGCCTTTGCACAGCTGTGAATGAGCACACCCACCCGTGCAAGGCCGTAGAGAAGCTGGCCCAGTGAGCTTTGGGTAGCAGCTGTGGCTAATTGTGTTGAAAATCAAGTGCTCCCAAGTTAGGAAGTGCCGGAATGATGGGTGCCCCGTGCAGCCTTAACTTGGCCCCCTTGCACAGGCATTACAGTACTGTATTTAATTACATTAGTGCAGACTCCCTCTTTGCACAGGACCCCTCCATGTTCAGGAGGCACCTGCTCTAGGGTTGGAGCAGGGTGAAGTAGCAGGCTAGGCCTCCCCCTCGAGTAAGGGGGAGGAACCACCCATCACAGGCTACAATTGATTTCTGGGGACAACAAAGGAAAAAAAGAGGAGCGTGGTGAGGTCAGAGGTAAAGCATCAGGGATGAGAGTTGGACACTAAGCCTAGAACGCTGGATGGCACCCACCGCTCCTCAAAGGTGTCCAAGGAGTTAGTGGACACGGCCCAGCGGAACTCTGCCCGGAGACAGGAGCGCAAGGGACTAGAAATGGTCCCCACAGTCAAAAAGCCCCCCCCATCCGGCTTCATCCCTGGAGCGCTGGATGGCCATCTTGCCCAGTGCCTCAGGAAGCTGACAAGGCAGTCCTGAGACTTCGTGGGCCACGAATGGGGGGTGCATAGATCAGGAGCTGGGGGGAGCCACAGCCTGAGTGAGAGGCTCTGGAGGAGCCGGAAGGGGGCTGCAATCTGACGCACCTTCGTACATGTGCACCAGGGCATGGGCAGCGGGTATAATAGGCAAGGCTGAGCCTTCCCTGGCGCACCTGCCGCCGGACAGCTGGGCTGTGGTGGCCCTGCCCCTTCCGCTCCCCACTCCGCCTCTTCCCCAAGGACCCCAACCAACGCCTGCTGCTATTGGCTGGAGAGTTTCTCCTCTCCTCCACTGCATCCCCCATCTCCAGAGGTGCTCACTGCGTCCCGCCTCACCCCGCCTCCTGTGGGGGCAAGCAAGCAAGGAGGGATGCAGCAGGGAGAGGTCTGTGGGGAGTGGGAGGAGGCGGCTGGCTCCTGAAAGTGAGAACAGGCATTTATGGCACTGTTGTAGCTGGCATCACAAGACATTTAAGTTCCAGATGAGCTAAAGATTCATATGTCCCTTCATGCTTGAACCACCATCCCAGAGGAAATGTTTTCATGCTGATGATGCTCATTAAAATAAATAATGCATTAATTAAATTTGTGACTGAACTCCTTGGGGAGAATCATATGTCTTCCTCTCTGTTTTACCCACATTCTGCTATCTATTTCATGTTATGGGAGTCTCAGATGATGACCCAGCATGTTGTTCGTTTTAAGAACAAGTTCACTGCATAGTTGACAAAACGTAAAGAAGGTACCAGTGTGATATTTTAAAAGATAGCTACAGCACTCGACCCAAGGTTTAAGAATCAGAAGTGCCTTCAAAATCTGGAAGGGACGAGATTTGGAGCATGCTTTCAGAAGTCTTAAAAGAGCAATACTCCAATGTGGAAATTACAGAACCGAAACCACCAAAAAAGAAAATCAACCTTCTGCTGGTGGCATCCGACTCAAAAGAGGATGAAAATGAATGTGCATCGGTCCGCTCTGCTTTAGATCGTTATCGAGCAGAACCCGTCATCAGCATGGACATAGGTACTCTGGAACGGTGGTTGAAGCCTAAAGGGACATATGAATCTTAAATATCTTGCGACACCAGCTACAACAGTGCCATGTGAACACCTGTTCTCACTTTCAGGTGTAAACCAGAAATGGGCAGCATTATCTCCCATTAATGTAAACAAATTTGTTTGCCTTAGTGATTGACTGAAGAAGAAGTAGGACTGAGAGGACTTGTAGACTCTAAAGTTTTACATTGTTTTATTTTTGAATGAGTTATTTTTGTACATAATTCGACATCTATAAGTTCAACTTTCATGGTAAAGAGATTGCACTACAGTACTTGTATTAGGTGAACTGAAAAATACTATTTCTTTTGTTTTTTACAGTGCAAATATTTGTAATCAGAAATAAATATAAAGTGCACTTTGTATTCTGTGTTGTAATTGAAATCAATATATTTGAAAATGTAGAAAACATCCAAAGATTTTTAAATAAATGGTATTCTATTATTGTTTAACAGTGCGATTAATCGCAAAAATATTTGCGTTTCATTTTTTTAATCACATGATTAATTGCGATCAATTTTTTTAATCGCTTGACAACCCGAATTTAAATTAAAAACAGGTTCAATTTTTAAAAATAAACCTGTTGTAAATTTAAGGCCTAAATTTATTATAATCTATTAAAATCATTTAAATTAAATAGAAAAAATAATATTCACCAGCCCTGCTTTGCTTCCAAGATTTAAAGCAAGTCAAACTGCTGAATTGGGAAAGTCACTGTCTAGGAACCAGGAACCAGAGTTTGCTGAAGTGGATCACTTGATGATTCCCTGTTCTGTTCATTCCTTCTGGGGCACCTGGCATTGGCCACTGTCAGAAGACAGAATACTGAGCTAGATGGACTTTCGGCCATACTGGGTCAGACCATTCTTATGTTCTTATGAAATGGTAACCCAGCTTTTGACAGCAGTAGCCTCTTCAGCTGGTGCAAAGAATATCTTCTTCATATCAGTTATTTAATTCCTGTGATAAACTCAGGACAGACAGCTGCAAGGGAGTGGGAGTGGGTAGAAAACAGTCCTAGAAGGTTAAAAGGCCCTCCTTCCTAACCAACTGGGGAGGGGTGACTACAAGTCAATCAGGTTCAGCTGTGAAGAGGGTTATCAGGGATCAATTAGGATCAGCTGAGAGGGAGTTACCTGAGGTCAATTAGGATCAGATGATGCCAATAAGGCCTGCCTGAGACATTTTTAAACCCTCCCCTGTTGGCAGAAGGAGAGAGAGAGAAGGAGTCAAGCTGCCAGCAGGCAAGGAGCAGCAAGACAGCGAGCCTCAGAGGCTGCATTCCCTCCATTAAGGGAGAAAACAAGCCCAAGAGATTTCAGAGTAGTAGCCGTGTTAGTCTGTATTCGCAAAAAAGAAAAGGATACTTGTGGCACCTTAGAGACTAACAAATGTACCGAATGCATCTGATGAAGTGAGCTGTAGCTCACGAAAGCTTATGCTCAAATAAATTTGTTAGTCTCTAAGGTGCCACAAGTACTCCTTTTCTTTTAAGCCCAAGAGACTGGCTGAGAGAAGGACGGACTTCCCCTGTGCAGCTAAGAGGGACTGTTTTCCCCAAGCCCGTCTCACCAAGGGTAAAAACAGCTGAGGCTGGTTAGATTGAGGTGGTGTCTTGCCAAACGTGGTGTCAGGAGTGGGATGTGTGAGCGAGACTTTGTGGCGAACAATCTCAGGCCAGGGTAAATCACCCCCAACAACAACAAAAAAGAAATAGAGGATGTAGTGAAGGCGTTGGTGAAGGCCACCGTGGCCCAACAAGAGACTACCAGGGTTCAGATGGCTACCCAGCAGGAGTCAGTATGAATACAGCAGGAGACGAATCAATTACTGATGAGCCAGGCGGCCCAGGATCGAGCCATCCTGCGTGAGGTTGTGAACCAGCTAAAGGCTCTGACCATCCTGACACACGGCCCCCATGGGACCCGGCCCCTGCGGGCAAGCAGCTACTTACAGAAGATGACGATGGACAACGACGTAGAGGCATATCTCCTCACGTTCGAGAGAACGGCCCCACAAGAGGCCTGGCTCCAAGACCAGTGTGCCAGTATCCTTGCTCCTTTTCTGTGTGGGGAGGCACAGAAGGCATATTTTGACATGACAACAGAAGCAGCTACCACCCCAGCTGAAGGTGGAAATCTTGGCGAGGTCCTGGTGTGACGACAGCTATAAGGGCCCAGCAGTTCCACAAGTGGAAATACTGGGACAGCAAAGCACCGAGGTCCCAGCTGGTTGACCTGATCCACCTAGCCCGGAAGTGGCTGCACCCTGAGACCCATGGTCTGGAGAAAATTATGCAAATCCTAGTTTTGGACAGGTACATGAGAGGGCTACCACCAGACATACGAGGGTGGGTCAGTCAAAATGATCCCTCCTCCTATGACGAGCTACTCGCCTTCGTAGAGAGACACCTAGCAGCCCAAGAACTTTCGCGGACCATCAGGAAAGGAAGATGCCAGAATAGGAGGCAAGTCTCTGCACCGAGGGCCTGAGTTGCCGTAGCCCCCAACAGAACTATGGAGGGGCGAAAGAGGCTGAAGAGCAGCCGGAGATTGCAGAGAGACTTGGAGACTGGGGGAGAAAGACTCAGAGGGTAAGGCCCAACAGCCCAGAAAATATGGGGCTGCCCCGACCAGGGTACAGATGTTATGCATGTGGGAAAATAGGGCATATAGCTGCCCAATGCCCGAACCTAGAAGAGCGATGTGACCTGGGCAATCTAGGAGGACCATGCTCATAAATATAGTAGGGATTATGATGGTTCCTCACAGGTATACTAGACCAGTTAAAATGAACAGCATAGAGACAACTGCATTAGTGGACTCGGAAAGTGCAATCACGCTAGTCTCGGGAAAGCTGGTTGGGCAAGACCAACTATCCTGGGCCAAGCGCACAGGAATATCCTGTGTTCGTCAGGATGTCAATTACTACCTGACCATCCCAGTAAAAATAGAAATCCTGGGAAACCCCACTAAACTGACGGTGGGGGTAGTCCCGAAATTCCCCTATCCAGTCCTCATAGGACTAGACTTCCCGGGGTTTGGCAGCCTACTCCCCAGAGAGGAGTCAGAAGAAGGTAATAACCCTGAAAGCAATGGGATGACCACAATAGTTAGCAACCCCCTGGTCTTCCATGAATTTGCCCAGGATTTGTTCTCTCCTCCTGGAAAGCCCAGGAAGACTTGGTGAGAAAGGAGGGCAGATAAGAAGAGGGGAACGAGAATCTTGGCCCAGAACCAGAAACCTATGCTCGTAGGGGAAAGAGTTGGCCCAACAGACAAGGGGACTATGCAGGGGGTCAACGAACCAGCATCTGGACCCAGTTCCCCGGGGGGACCCCCAAGAGGGAGACGGAAATAGATCCCCCTGAGTTTGGGCAAATTGGACCTTCACTGGAGAATTTTGGGCATGATCAGGCCAATGATCCGATATATAACAATATTTGCAAAGAAGTAATTGAGGTGAATGGAGTCCCTGTGGAAGGGAGAGTCAAGGGCCCAGGGCCGTAATATATGATGTAGGGGGATCTGCTATACAGAGTAGTCTGGGTCCAAGAGCAAGTCATGGAACAGCTCTTAGTACCGCAGAAGCATCAAAGGGGCGTGCTGGAACTAGCCCACAGCCATTTGTTTGGGGGGCATCTAGGGGTAGATAAAATCCTCGATCGAATTCTGCAGAGGTTCTTTTGGACTGGAATTTATGCGGCAGTCCAACGATATTGTGCGTCCTGTCCTGAATGCCAATTACATGGCCCCCAATCACACTTGAGGGCCCTTTTGGTACCTTTGTCAATTATTGAAGTCTCATTCAAGCGAATAGCTATGGACCTAGTAGGCCCCCTGGAGAAGTCAGCCCAGGGTCATCAGCACATATAGGTTGTGTTAAATTATGCCACCCGATACCCCGAGGCCATCCCCCCGAAACATCATGTCCAAGACCATAGCTAAGGAATTAATCCAAATTTTTTCTAGAGTAGGGATACCCAAAGAGATCCTGATGGATCAAGGAACCCTCTTTGTGTCTAAATTAATGAAGGATCTGTGTGCAATGTTCCACATATGGACCATAAGAACATCAGTCTATCATCCGCAGACCAATGGCCTCGTCGAACGCTTTAATAGAACATTAAAGAACATGATACGGAAGGTGGTGAGTCGGGATGGGAAGAACTGGGACACCCTGCTGCCATACCTAATATTTGCTATAAGGGAGGTTCCTCGGATTTCAACTGGGTTTTCCCCATTTGAGCTGTTATATGGTCGCCACCCCCGTGGCATACTGGACATTATCAAAGAGGGTTGGGAAGAACAGCCAAACCCAGGGAGAAACATCATCGAGCATGTGTTGCAGAAGAAAAACAGGATAGCCCAAGTCGCCCCCATAGTGCGGGAACACATGGAGAGGGCACAAGGGGCCCAACAGACATACTACAATCACCGAGCGATGATCTGAAAATTCCAGGTGGGAGATCAGGTAATGGTGCTGGTACCCACAGCAGAGAGCAAGCTCCTGGCCAGGTGGCAGGGGCCACATGAGATAATAGAAGCCATTGGAGAGGTCGACTGTAAGGTCCGACAGTCTGGTCACCAGAAGCTGGAACAGATCTATAATATAAATCTGTTGAAACCTTGGCAAGACAGAGAAGCTCATGTGGTCACTCTAGGGTCGCCACCCCCCAAAAGCAACTGGCACGGCCAAGTGGGAATATCCCCAGAATTGACCCCGACCAACGAACTGAAGTGATCAACATGATCAAATGCAACCAGGACGTATTCTTGGAAAAGCCAGACAGGACTTCTGAGGTTCACCATCACATCCTCACAGAGCCTGGAGTGAAGGTGAATGTCAAGCCATACTGGATCCCAGAGGCGAAAAGAGACGAGATCAAGACAGAAGTCAGGAAAATGCTGAAGTTAGGAGTCATTGAACAGTCTCATAGCCAATGGTAAAGTCCAGTTGTCCTAGTAACTAAGCCTGATAGCAATATGAGGTTCTGCAACAACTTCTAGAAACTGAATGAAGTGTCCCAATTTGATGCGTACCCTATGTCCCGGATAGATTCGCAAATTGAACAATTGGGGAAAGCACAATTTTTGTCCACCCTTGACCTGACCCAGGGTTATTGGCAAATCCCCCTGGCCAAGGCCAACAAAGAGAAGACGGCCTTTTCAACACCAGAGGGACTATATCAGTACACTGTCCTCACTTTTGGTTTACATGGGGCTCCCACAACTTTCCAACGACTCACGGACGAGCTGTTGTGTCCACATGGCAAGTATGCAGCTGCCTATCTCAATGACATCATTATACAGAGCCCAGACTGGGAGACGCACTTGGAGAAGGTGGAAGCAGTCCTGGAGACCCTGAGGAAGGCGGGGCTGACTGCAAATCCCTCCAAATGCGCAATTGGGCTAGCAGAAGCCAAATACCTCGGGTATATAGTGGGGAGGGGCATGGTGAAGCCCCAACTGAACAAGTTAGAAGCAATACAGAATTGGCCCCAACCAGTCCAGAAGAAACAGGTCAGAGCATTCCTGGGACTAGTTGGATACTATAGGTGGTTCATCCCCTACTTTGCTACCAGGGCATGCCCGTTAACAGACCTAACAAAAGCCCATGGCCCAGGCATAGTAAGATGGACCAGCACAGCTGAGGAGGCTTTTTCAGATCTGCATACTGCCCTCTGCAGCGACCCAGTGCTGGTAGCTCCAGACTGGGAGAAAGAGTTTATCTTGCAAACCAATGTTTCTGAGGTTGGGTTGGGAGCAATTTTTTCACAAATGGTTGGAGAAGAAGAACACCCAGTCCTGTTCCTCAGTAGGAAACTCCTGCCCAGGGAACGTAAATATGCTGCAGTAGAGAAGGAATGCCTGGCAGTAAAGTGGGCTGTAGAAAGCCTATGCTACTACCTACTCGGATGGAGATTTACCCTCGTCTCGGACCATACCCCTCTGAAGAGGATGCACCAAAACGAAAGAAACACAAGATTAACAAAGTGGTTCCTGTTGCTGTAACCCTTCCACTTCAGAGTACAATATAGGTCTGGAATCAAACATGGCAACACTGATGGCCTGTCAAGGGTGCACTGTTTGCCGACCCAAGTAGCCCAACCCCGTAGTGTTGGGGGGGATATGTGATAAACTCAGGACAGACAGCTGCAAGGTGGCGGGGGGGGGGGGGGGGAGGGAGAGAAAATAGTCCCAGAAGGTTAAAAGGCCCTCTTCCCTATCACTGCTGAGGGGTGACTACAGGTCAATCAGGTTCAGCTGTGAAGAGGGTTATAAGAGATTAGGATCAGCTGAGAGGGAGTTACCTGAGGTCAATTAGGATCAGATGTTGCCAACTAAGGCCTGCCTGAGACCTTTTTAAACCCTCCCCTGTTGGGAGAAGGAGAGAGAGAGAGAAGGAGTCAAGCTGCCAGCAGGCGAGGAGCAGCAAGACAGCAAGCCTCAGAAGTTGCATTTCTTCCCTTAAGGGAGAAAAACAAGCCCAAGAGACTGGCTGAGAGAAGGACGGACTGCCCCTGTGCAGCCAAGAGGAACTGTTTTACCCATAGTACATACTGCACAGACCACAGTGAGGGATTATGCCACACGCTATCAAAGAAACTGAGGAACCACCTGATAAGCATCCTATACAGCAAACAGGAAAACATCAAAAAAGAGCTCTCCCACCTGGAGACTCTCATAAATAACCAACCTTCCATAACAAACGGACTTTACTAAAATAAGACAGGAGATCTACGTTACACACTTCACCTCTCTACAAAGGAAAAAGGACTGTAAGCTGTCTAAAATCCTTCCTGCCACATGGGGCCTCAACAGTGGTACCCCTAACTCACCCAGCAATATCATCAATCTATCCAGCTACACACTCAGCCCGGCAGAAGAGTCTGTCCTATCTCAAGGACTCTCTTTCTGCCCCGCCACCCCCACAAACATGATACAGTTCTGCGGTGATCTGGAAGCCTACTTTTGCCATCTCCGACTCAAAGAATACTTTCAAGATAACACTGAACAGCGCACTGATACACAGATACCCTCCCACCAACAGCACAAGAAGAAGAACTCCACATGGACTCCTCCTGAGGGTCGAATTGGCAGTCTGGACCTATAAATACAATGCTTCCGCCGACGGGCACAGGCAGAAATTGTGGAAAAACAACATCGCTTGCCTCATAACCTAAGTCATGCAGAACGCAATGCCATCCACAGCCTCAGAAACATCCCTGACATTATAATCAAAGAGGCTGATAAAGGAGGTGCTGTTGTCATTATGAACAGGTCTGACTACCAAAAGGAGGCTGCCACACAACTCTCCAATACCAAATTCTACAGGCCACTTTCCTCAGATCCCACTGAGGAATACACAAAAAACTGCACCATCTACTCAGGACACTCCCTACACGAACACAGGAACAAATCAACATACCCTTAGAGCCCTGACCGGGGTTATTCTATCTACTACCCAAGATCCACAAAACCAGAAATCCTGGATGCCCCATCATCTTGGGCATTGGCACTCTCACTGAAGGACTGTCCAGATTTGTGGACTCTCTACTCAGACCCTACACCACCAGCACTCCCAGCTATCTCTGTGACACCACTGATTTCTCGAGAAAACTACAATGGATTGGTGATCTTCCAGAAAACACCATCCTAGCCACCATGGATATAGAGGCTCTCTGCACAAACATCCCACACACAGATGGAATACAAGCTGTCAGGAACAGTATCCCTGATGGTGCCACAGCACAACTGGTTGCTGAGCTCTGTGACTTTATTCTCACGCACAATTATTTCAAATTTGGTGACAATATATACCTCCAGATCAGTGGCACTGCTATGGCCCCACAATATGCCAACATTTTTATGGCTGACCTGGAACAATGCTTCCTCAGCTCTCGTCCACTCATGCCCCTTCTCTGCCTATGCTACACTGATGACATCTTCATCATCTAGACCCATGGGAAGGAAACCCTGGAAGAATTCCACCATGATTTCAATAGCTTCCACCCCACCATCAACTTCAGCCTGCACCAATCTACATGGGAGGTCCACTTCCTAGACACCACGGTGCAAATATATGACGGTCACGTTAATACCACCCTATACCAAAAACCCACCGACCGCTATGCCTTCCTTTATGTTTCCAGCTTTCATCCCAGACACACCACACGATCCATTATCTACAGCCAAGCACTGAGGTACAACGACATTTGCTCCAATCCTTCAGACAGAGACCAACACCTACAAGATCTTCACCAAGCATTCTCAAAACTATGATACCCGCACAAGGAAATAAGGAAACAGATCAACAGAGCCAGACGTGTACCCAGAAGCCTCCTGCTGCAAGACAAGCCCAAGAAAGAAACCAAAAGAACTCCACTGGCCTTCACATACAGTCCTCAGCTAAAACCTCTCCAATGCATCATCAGTGATCTACAACCCATCCTGGACAACGATCATTCACTTTCACAGGCCTTGGGAGGCAGGCCAGTCCTCGCCCACAGACAACCCGCCAATCTGAAGCATATTCTCACCAGCAACGACACACCGCACCATAGTAACTCTAATTCAGGAACCAATCCATGCAACAAACCTCGATGCCAACTCTGCCCACATATCTACACCAGAGACACCATCACAGGACCTAACCAGATCAGCCACACCATCACCGGTTCATTCACCTGCACGTCCACCAATGTAATCTATGCAATCGTGCCAGCAATGCCCCTCTGCTATGTACATCGGCCAAACTGGACAGTCCCTATGTAAAAGGATAAATGGACACAAATCAGATATTAGGAATGGCAATATACAAAAACCTGTAGGAGAACACTTCAACCTCCCTGGACACACAATAGCAGATTTAAAGGTAGCCATTCCGCAGCAAACAACCTTCAGGACCAGACTTCAAAGAGAAACTGCTGAGCTTCAGTTCATTTGAAAATTTGACACCATCAGCTCGGGATTAAACAAAGACTGTGACTGGCTAGCCAACTACAAAAGCAGTTTCTCCTCCCTTGGTGTTCAGACCTCAACTGCTAGAAGAGGGCCTCATCCTCCCTGATTGACCTAACCTCATTATCCCTAGCCTGATTCTTGCTTGCACATTTATACCTGCCTCTGGAAATTTCCACTGCATGCATCCGACGAAGTGGGTATTCACCCACGAAAGCTTATGCTCCAAAACGTTGTTAGTCTATAAGGTGCCACAGGACTGTTTGCTTATTTTACCCAAGCCCATCTCACAAAGGCTAAAAAGAGCTGAGGCTGGTGAGACCAAGAAGGTGCCTTGCCACACTCCTTAAAGTTCAATGACAAGTTCTTTCTAAGTTAAGAAGCAACTTGGGAGCTGGAAAAACTAAAAAGCTTGTTTTCCTCTTCTGGGTTTGAGAGGATGAGATCTGCTAGTCCTAAAATCTTGTGGAACATGGTACCAGAAACCATCAGTTCAGATCACTAACTACTGATACTTGCTTTGTTTTAATAAATCAGTTTTAAATGTAAAACATTTTTGATAAATGATTTTTCTTATGTATCCAGCACATTTAAAGTGGTTTTATTTTAACGAATACCAAAAAATGCTGGTTTTGCACAGTTTACGTTCACTTGAATTGCCATCCAAGTAGAGCGTGACACAAATCACAAGTAAAAACTTGCCCATTTAGTAAGTAAGAAATGCATCACTTACCATTTTCTAACTGGGACAGTCCTCAACATGCCAGCATGGCCTAACTGTGGAGTGCATGACTTTGCAACCATAATGTTCTTTCAGCATAGAGCTTTTTGTGTGTGACTGAATATGGGGTGACTGTGGGAATCTCCCTGTTCTCCCGATTTGTCCCAGTGTCTAGCAGCCTGAGCCAACTCCCATTAAAGTCAATGGAGAGACTCCCATGGACTTCAGCGGGAGTCTGCTCAAGCTCAGTTTTGCATGTTACTGTAAATATTGCTCCTGTGACCCAACCCCTAACTCTGGGACTGACTCCCCGCCTTTCTCACCAAGCTTGTCCAAGCTGGTGTGACAATGAAGCAAATAGGGAAAGTAAGCGTGTTTGTTCGTGCACATGTGCGAGTACAGTCCCTCATGGACACAGATATGCTACAGTGCAGTGGGGGAGGGTCTAGGTTGGATATTAGGAAACACTGTTTCACTAGGAGGGTGGTGAAGCACTGGAATGGGTTACCTAGGGAGGTGATGGAATCTCCTTCCTTAGAGGTTTTTAAGGCCTGGCTTGACAAAGCCCTGGCTGGGATGATTTAGTTGGGGGTTGGTCCTGCTTTGAGCAGGGGGTTGGACTAGATGACCTGAGGTCTCTTCCAACCCTGATCTTCTATGATACGCTTCTTCCTGAAATCAGTTGGAGCAGTTGGGCAGCACTGCACTACTCTATGGAGACAGACTCTGGCCCTCAGTTTGTATGTGGCTTTGGGGCCATAGCCCGGTCCTTACTTCTGCCTTCTGCAGCAGCTTTCCATTGTTCTCCATGTTTCTCTTTTTTAGGAGCTGCGGAATCTGGTTTCCAAATATCCGAACCTGGTGATGGTGAAGCTAGGTACGTGCTCTGCCTACGAACGATTCCCTGCAAGTCTGGAGGCAGAGCACTCCAGAGGGCCCTCCAGCTATGGGACTGGCTGTTCCCCTTCTCTCTGTCCCTCTTCTGGGCCTGTGCACTAGACTCCCTGAAAGCAGTGCCCATGTTCAGCTGCCAACCCCCAAAGCCACTTCTGTGTTTCTCAGCTCTCTGTGCACTGCTGCAAAGTCAGCTTTGCCCAGCTTCCTGAAACCCATCTGCCACTCAGGTCCGGGATCTCATCAGCCACCCTGGAATCTGCATGGGTCATATAAAAAGCTCAGGTTCTTTGGGAAGAGACACGAGCTTTTCCCGCGGGGTGGCTTGGGGTCTCAGGAGGGGAGGCATGGTATAGCTGGGGGGGCTCTGGCCGGCACGGTCCACTTCCGGCCATGGGAGGGCAGAGGGGGGCTCAGGGCTCCAGCCTGCAGCAGAGGGGCTCAGGGTTTCTCCAGGAATGGTGGGGCTCCATCCATAGAGGGAGGGGGGCTCAGGACTTCTCCGGGATGGGGCGAACAGAAGGAGTGAGGCCAGGGGGCCTACTCTTCCCAAAGGGGGGCTCCACCCACCGCCCATGGCTGTGCCACTGTATAACTTCAGTGAGGACGTTGCTGCCCCACCGGGAGAGCGTCTCCCGTCAGCATGGTTACTCCACCTCCACGAGCGGCCCGTGCTGTGTCTGTGGGAGGCACCCTGCCCACATAGCGCTGTCCACACCAGAGGCTTGGCTGGTAGAACTGAGTCGCGCATGCGGTGGCTGAACAGCGTGGTCACCCCGATTGTGAGGTCACAGTGCAGACCAGGCCTGAGGCACCATGCATTTACACCAGGAGGTACCCAGGGGATCCCAGATCCGGGTGTAGTGACTCCTGCACAGTGCTGGTTTTATGGCCCTCAGAGCGCTCATTGGTACCAGACAGGCTGTGGTGTGCCAGCCTATGTGCTGCATTTATTTCTCCTGGCAGCAGAGCACCATCTGGTGCCTGCAAGGAGGTGGCAAGGATAGTGTGTCTGTGAGGTAGAGCCCAAGGTCACCGCCAGGTGCTGGGTTTATCTAGGACCCAGACTTGTTTCTTGGCATCCCCTCATCTTCTCCTTCTGCTCTCCTTCTCTGGTGTCCTGCCAGCCTTCCCAGCCCCATTCACGGCTGGGAGAGATCTTGCTTCCAGAAAGGCTAAGTGCAGAAATGGTGAAACGAAGAGCCGGTGCTGCTCTGGTGCATTACTAGCTGGGTTTGTCTAACCCTCCCGCTCCATCCTGGCACCTCTGGGGATCTGCACAGATTGGAACTGCCCCCGGCTATTTCTCCAGCACGGGACGCATGAGGGTAACTGCAAAGAAGGGACAGGGTCTCCCCCACACCAAAGTGATGTGGAATCTTTGCTGCCTGTGTATAAGCTCCCAGCCCCCCTCCTCAGGTTCAGAGCCCCAGCTCCCATCTGAGCCACGAATTCAGAGCACTGTCTGCACAGCTGGTTTGGGAATGCTGGCGCGAGACCAGCTAGCCCCAGTCTGTCAATCCAGGCTCACTGCTGCAGACTGCGTGGACAGACACTCAGGGTCTCTCTGGAGATGCTTGTCTGAGCAGCCGTTGCTTGGGGACTGAAGTGCCTCGAGTGAGGTAGTGAGGCGAACACTCTGGAGTGCGACCTCACCCCCGAAGATCTCATAGTCTGTAACATAAGGAAGGGGCTGTTTGTAGCCCTAACCTCACAGCCCCTCCACCCTCTTCACAGACGCCATGAATCCAGCAAGCATCAAGGAAGCAGCCTAAAGGGTTGAGGAGCAGCTGGATGGCTTGGGCCTGAACCTGGTAATAAATAACGCTGGCATTTTCTCCAACGTGTCTCTGGCAACAGTGGATTCCGAAGAGATGCTGGGTGCCTACAAGACCAATGTGGTTGGGCCAATGTTGGTGGGCCAGGTAAGGCTGCAGTGGCCAGGATGCTGCTGTACTTCCAGAGAGCAGGTGTAAGGCAGGAGTCGTCTGGGGTGGACAGGAGGGTCTGGAAGAAGGGGAGGGCTGAGCTGAGCTTCTGGCTGGAGATATCAGCCGTGTCCATGGGATCTGGAGACGGGTGGTCACCTCCCCGAATGCACCTGGGGGCATTAACAGAGCAGGGGACTCAGGGGGCATTAACAGAGCAGAGGGCAGGCCTCTGGGACGGGGGGAGAGCTGGGTGCTCATGCCTCCATGAAGGCAGAGATGCAGGGAAGCGGCTCCTGAGGGGAGCCTGGAGTTGGAGGGAGACTCAGGTGCTGCTGAGGGATGGCACCTGCCTGAGCCCTGGGAAGTCAGAGAACGGTGTCGGCCCTAGACTGTGTGGGGAGTGAGGCTAGGGTGACCCGATATTTGGGGCTTTTTCTTATATTGGTGCCAATTACCTCCCACCCCATCCCAATTTTTCACACTTACTATCTGGTCAAGTGAAGGCCAGGCCCCTGAGGAAAGAGGGGAGGTTGCTGCATTCTAGCTAAGGCTTAGCTGCAATGGAGGGGGTGGCCAGCTGAGCTCTGTTTGGACAGAAGATTTAGATTCATAGGTTCATAGATACTAAGGTCAGAAGGGACCATTCTGATCATCTAGTCCGACCTCCTGCATAATGCAGGCCACAATCTCACCCACCCACTCCTACGAAAAACCTCCCAGACCAGAAAATAACCGTTGGGGATGTTGAAATGCCTATAGTTATCCTTGGGGACTCAGCCTACCCCTTAATGCCCTGGCTCATGAAGTCATACACAGGCAGCCTGGACAGTAGTCAGGAGCTGTGCTATCTATCGTCCCACTGCAATTCAGCAGTCTAGTGCTGCAAAGCCATCCACTAGTTCCTGCACATTACTGAGAGTCATAAACCTGGGTAGCAAGAGGCAATTAGTTGGCTTACACATTTGGATGACAATGGCCCCGTTGTACTAATTTAGGTGGCATATATGGGCCACAGCAGTTAATATCACCCAGTCACTGTCCAACATTAAACCAGGTTTGGTAAACAGAGACCTCAGCCGCCTTAGTACCATGGCACGTCTTAAAGCATTGTTTTAATGTTTTACTAAAGGTACAGAAAGGAAGAAAAAACAGTTCATGCTTTACATCTCTAATGCTTTAAGTAAGGCTGTGTCTCCCCAAACGCCTCCTATCCAACCCCCCTGCTTCTCACCCCCTGACAGCTCCCCAGGGACTCCTGCCCCATCCAACCCCCCCGTTCCCTGACGGCCCCCCCCGGGACTCCTACCCCATCCACCACCCCCTGCTCCCTGTCCCCTGACTACCCCTGGACCCCTCACCCCTGACTGCCCCCTGACGCCCCATCCAACCCTCCCTCTCATTCCTAACTTGCAGCCTGGGACCCCCGCCTCATCCAACCCACCTGTTCCCAGCCCTCTGACCGCCCCGCCCCCATCCACCCCTCCCGCCCCCTGATCACCACCCCCCAACTCCCCTGCCCCCTTACTGCGCTGCCTGGAGCACCGGTGGCTGGTGGCGCTGCAGCCGTGCTGCCCAGAGCACCGGGTCAGGCCGCGGCTCTGCAACCGCGCTGCCTGGCTGCCCAGAGCCTTGCGCCGGTGGCGCGGCGCGCTGAGGCTGCAGGAGAGGGGGAACAGCAGGGGAGGGGCCGGGGGCGAGCCTCCTGGGCCAGGGGTCTCTGGATTTCTGTGGCACTTGATAAAAGACTCGGTGGCCCCAGAAGGAGTCAGACACTTGAATGTGGCTGAGCCGAAGGATCGGGTCACGTATCTGGCTGGCACAGGCCAAAGGACGCGAGAGGGAAACTGAGGCAAAGCGGCTGCAGCACTCCATCTGGCCACCAGGGAGCGCGCTGGAGCGGCCGCTGGCTGCCGGCCGCGCGGCGATCGGCGTGTCTCGGCCGCTCCTCGCGTCCGCCGCCCGCGGTGCTGGGCATGGCGGAGCCGCGCGCGTGCTCGCGGCCTCGCGCGCTCCACGCGCCCGGACCCCGCTCGGGGCGGCCGGGCCCCCGCGCAGCCAGCGAGACGAGCCCGGCCGCCCCTGGCTGGCGCCGAGGAGAACAGCTCGCTTTGCTCCCCGCCCGCAGGCAGCGCAGAGCTTCGAACCGCCGCCGGGGGCGCCCGGGCAGGGACCGGAAGAGAAGCCGGGGAGCGGGATCGAAGCGGGCTGGGAGTTGTAGTTCGCAGGCCAGGGCGTTCCGCCGGGGCCCAGGGGCCGCTCGGCCACCCGCACTACAAGTCCCAGAATGCCCCGCGTCCGCCGCGACCCCGGGGCGAAGAGGGTGGCGCGGGAGCGGCCGCGCACCCGCCTGGGGTCTGTGGCCCCCGGGCCCGATGGCAGCGGGGCCGGTCAGTGGGAATGGGCGGACCCCTCCCCCCGCGGGCGAGTCAGGGTGCGACGGGGGAGCTGGCGGTGACTCGGTGGGGGGGCAGGAGAAGTAGGGTGGGGGCCCCAGGGAGGGGAGAGTCTGGGCTGAAGGGGGGCAGAGGGAGGGAGGGAGGGGAGGGTCTGGGCTGAAGGGGGCGGAGGGAGGGGAGGGTCTGGGCTGAAGGGGGCGGAGGGAGGGAGGGGAGGGTCTGGGCTGAAGGGGGGCAGAGGGAGGGAGGGAGGGAGGGGAGAGTCTGGGCTGAAGGGGGGCAGAGGGAGGGAGGGAGGGGAGAGTCTGGGCTGAAGGGGGCGGAGGGAGGGAGGGGAGAGTCTGGGCTGAAGGGGGGCAGAGGGAGGGAGGGAGGGGAGAGTCTGGGCTGAAGGGGGGCGGAGGGAGGGAGGGAGGGGAGAGTCTGGGCTGAAGGGGGGCAGAGGGAGGGAGGGAGGGGAGAGTCTGGGCTGAAGGGGGCAGAGGGAGGGAGGGAGGGGAGAGTCTGGGCTGAAGGGGGCAGAGGGAGGGAGGGAGGGGAGAGTCTGGGCTGAAGGGGGGCAGAGGGAGGGAGGGAGGGAGGGGAGGGTCTGGGCTGAAGGGGGCAGAGGGAGGGAGGGAGGGAGGGGAGGGTCTGGGCTGAAGGGGGCAGAGGGAGGGAGGGAGGGAGGGGAGAGTCTGGGCTGAAGGGGGCGGAGGGAGGGAGGGAGGGGAGAGTCTGGGTTGAAGGGGGGTGTGTTCGGGTGCTGCCTCTCTCTTGGTACATGTTGGTTCAAAGCAACAAGTCTGCCTCTGGCTCACAGTTTAACTTTGCTTTATGTTAGCAAAGTCTTGACCATTCCTTTGGTTCAGGCCTCTGATACCAAGAGGGTTTATATTTCAGGTCCTCATCTTACTACATCCCTCATGGCTACAAAGGGAGATATAGGCTAAAAACTAACATTTTAAAAAGTTTTGTAAACATTATTATACCAAAGTAGAAAATCCAGCTTTCAAAAAATGTATTTATGAAACATAACTTTGGGTGGAGGAGGAGGAGGACGAGGAGGTGGTGGTGGTGGTGGTGGTGGGGAGATGCAGGTGCAACTCCACTGACAGCTGCATCTGGGCTTAATATGGCTCATAAATGTGCTAGTTAAGCACGTGTGTTCAGGGCCCCAAGCAGGCCCTGAGTGTTTAAACATAAAAGACAAAACTAACAAACCACAACCCCTGCCCCCCACACAAATAAATCACATTCAAGAGTATTCTGGGTATATTCATGTTAACCCAGTTTGTTCTCTATGGGATGAGTGCACATCTCAATCAACTGTGGCTTTAAATATCTTATTTTGTTTAAATAAAGGTCTTCATCCCCATCCCAGCAGTACCGGGTATACTATGGTGTCATTGCACCAGGCCCACACTCAGAAGGGGCCCATAACAACCACATGGGGGTCCACAAATATGTTTGGCGGTGGCCCACAAAAGGTTAATGCAGCCCTGGTTGTCAAAAGTACTTTATGCAGGTGCCTGTGTTCCCAAGGGGAAACTGAGGCACAGGAAGGCATATTGGATGTGCCCAGGGTCATGTAAGTCAGTGACAAAGCCAAGGATTGAGCCCAGAACTCTGTGTTTCGTCCTGTGCTCCCGCTTCATGCGTTCACCTAGCACAGGGCTTGGGAGCGCTCTCGAGGGACAGTTGCTCTGGTGGGAGAAAGAGCCCAGAAATTTGGGGCTAATTGAAAGCCCTCCTTTTCTGGTCTGTGCTTCCCCCAGGGCTGCCTGGGACAGTGTTGGATGGAGCTTGCTCCCGGAGTGAAGGGGCACTAGCTCCACCCAGAGCCCGTGGGACCCTCTTCCCGCCAGGCGTTCCTGCCCTTGCTGAAGAAGGCTGCCCAGGGAAGTAGCCAGAACGGGCTGAGCTGCAGCAAGGCTGCCATTGTCAACATTTCCTCTTTTATGGGATCCATTGAGAGAGTCCCTGAGACATTCTCCGTGCCAGCCATCTCCTGGAGCTGCAGCAAGGTACGGCCCCCTCCTACCCCGAGCCCGGATCCCAGGGGCAATGGTATCCCCTGCTCACGCGCCCTGCTATTCCAGCTGGGCAGTGTCCAAAGGCAGTACCAGTGGGTGGGACCTTGCAGGATGTAGCTGTGGGGCTCTTGGTTTTATGTGCTGTGCCTTTAACACGCTCAGAACTCCGCTTACGGCCTCACCGTAGCACTAAGCAGGCATTTTGGTCTCCGCCTCACTACTGCCTGTCACAGAGGAGCCGCGCACACTATGCTCTCTCCTGAGACCGTGCGGCTGCTCCTGTGTATGGAGCAACACAGCCAACGCGAGCGCACAGAACCCTTCCCATGCAGGCCGCTCCCAACATGCCGACTGGTTCCAGGCACTGAGCTACGCAGAGGACGGCATTCTGTGCACTGCAGTTCATCCCGGTTGGGTGTAGACCAATATGGGCACCCAAGAGGTGAGTGCTTGGTCCCTGGGAGCAGCGATTGTGGCGCGGGAGAGGGGCTGGGGTTTGGGAACCTCCCAGCATAGAGCAGCCATCTGCAGCAGTACGTGAACTGATCTCTGCCTCCAGTGCCCCTCAGCCTTTGAAGTCAGTCTGTGCTGGTCACAACCTCCAACTTTGTGACCGGCCTTCCAGCTTATCCAGTACATGCTACCCACCATGGCCCAGAGCTGCAAGCCAGAACCAGGTGTGTCTGATCTGCCCGCACAGCTGCTCTGTGCGCGGTACCTACACATGTAACTGACCAGTCAGCTGTGTGCACACCTGCCAACTCTGCACACGCGCAGGGCTCTGCAGCTGGGCCATAGGAGCATGTACAGATAAACTCCCACATCTGCAAGTTTGGGCGTACACATATGAAAGAAGCATGCCCAGGCCTGACTGTATGGGGTGGCTTGGCCCCAGAGAACTGAGTCCAGCTTCCATAGGTGCTGGGAACTTGGGAGGCTGGGGGGCCGCTGTACCCCCTGGCTTGAACTGGTTTCCATCATATCCAGGGGTTACAGATTGGTTCAATGGTTCTCACCCCCTCCCCACAACACTATACACGTTGTTCCAGCCCCCAGGCCAGCTTGTTGACTTCTGAATTTCCTGGACTGTTGCAGGCCCACCTGCCCGAGGACGAAAGCATGCGGGGGATTCTCGCTGTGCTTCCTACCCTCTCCGAGAAGCACAGCGGGAGCTTCTGGAGCTGGACAGGGAAGACGATTCCCTGGTGAGAGAGCAGCACCGTACCTGCGCTGAGAGCAGAGGTGCTGTGTACCAGAAACCCTGTGGCCTGAGAAGGGAGGCCATGACCTCAGGTGGTGCTCACATGCTCCATGGAATCTGTTCAAGTGTTTGCAGAGCTGAGGTCACTGAGTACAATCCCTTGTTTGTAAAGACACTGGTGTGTTCCACATAGTCAGTGTGATCCGCAGACTGGGCCATGAGCTCTCTGTAGCTGCCTCACTAATAAATACCCTGAGACACAGATAGTGGCAGTCCTCTCTCTTCTCCCAGCAAGCCCCAGGGCTCCCCTGCAGATGGGGTGTCTGCCCTGGCCTGCCGGTACCACGCAGTGCTCTGGCCCCTATCTGCCTGCTCTCCCCAGGACTCCAGAGCCCGATTCACATCACCTGTGCCTGTCTGTGTGTGCACTTACCAAATGGCCAAACGGAGGAGCTGTACACGTGCATGACTAGACAGGTATGCAGCTGCTTAGGAGCCTGGTGGGTGGAGAGTGCTGGCTGGGGTCTGGCAGAGGTGGCACATTTCTCTGCCACAACCATCTAGGGTTAAAACTTGCTTTTTCTCTCCCCCTCTGATGTGGACCCAGAGAGCCTGTCCTCTGATGCGGCTGGGCTGCCCTAAGCTAGAGCCGACACACAGCTAGGATTGGCCTGGCTCAGAGCCCAAGGGGCAGCCTAGAACTCACAGTCCAATGGCAGCGGTGGGGGGAGGGAGCTAAGGGGACTGTCAGCCGCCTATGTGACCCTTGATCCTGGCTGTTCTGGGGCTGGAGAGGCCGCTGGTGGGAGTTAGACAACCTCTGGGTGCTGAGTTTCAGCAGCCTCTGTGGGCTGCCCCATAGGTTACATTGCTGCATCCCCGCCCTGGCACACCCGTCTCCCCGCCAGCCCTCCCTACTGCCTGGCCTCTTTGCAAGGGATTCCATGGAGGAAGAGCTGTGGCTAGAGGGTCCTCAGAGAGGCTAATATGAGACTCCCGAAATAAGCACGCCCCTGCCATCCGAACCAGAGCTGTAGCTTTTTCCACACCGTCAACTGCTGCCATGTGGGACTAGAGTTTGGGCCCATGACCCCTCTGGGACAGAGAAGGGGGCAGGCTCCCGCATGCTGGCTTCGAGAGGGGCAGCATGCCGCTAAGTGTGAAAAATGCATTTGAAGCCCCAACATTGTTTTTCAAGCTTGGATTTGTTGCAGTACACAGATTGTGTGCATTGGAGTTATGACAAATGCTGGATGAGTGGGAACATGGGCAGGCCTGAATTGCTGGCCCAGCTGGCCTGGGATTTTGTTACAGAGGCAAGTGAGAGCCAGGTTATGGCAGGGATGGAGCTCAGACTGGAAACTTGCTGCCCCAGCAGGCCCCAATCCTGCAGAAATCTAGTGGGGGTGGTGCACACAATTCCAGAAAGCGCCTTTGAAAATCCCCAGCTAAGGCCTCTTCTCCAGCCCTGCTCTCCTGAAGGAGGTGCCTGGGGTGAGGGCGGGACCGAATCCTGCCCCAGCCACATCCCAGACCAGTGTTTTCCCCAGGAATTGAAATTAGGGGGGTGTTCGAATTTACTGGTGGGGGGGGGGGTTGGGCGATGATGGGTGAGACCATGAGGGTGAAGGTGGGCTGTCTGGCACCATAGTAAAAATTGAAAAATGTTTCATAACCATTTTATTAGATTTAACTCATGTTTTAAAATCGTCACACCATACTTCTTCAACAGCAGCTGTGCTGGCCCTGCCCCTGCCCCATGTGCAGGGGCCAGGACAGGGATTTCCCTACAACCCTCCATTATTACTGACTTTGTAAAGTATCTACCAAGATAAAGTACACAATGACTTAATACTTGATGCCCATTTGCATCAGAGCATTCGTCAGCCATGTATGCAAATTTTTTGAACGTGGTGAGAGAGTTCTTCACTTTTTCAACTGCTGAGTCTTTCACTGTTGCACCGCATGCTTCTAGCCAGTCAGTTAAGTTTGTCATACAATAAGAATAACAACATTTCATTACACCTTCCACATTCAAGTGATTTGTAACCCAACCCCAGCCAAAATCTATCACTTGGGCAACACAGCTCTGTTTCCTGGATACTAGGTAGATTACGTGTGAATGTAAATACAGTCCGATCCTGAAGCCTTTCCCCCCAGCCCCCAGCTCATCACCTGCTGTCAGGGAGAGCTCATTTAGACTTTGCTTACAAATCATAATTTGAAATGATTAGGTTGGCCAACATCACCAAAATGAATGCACTGACATGGTCATAAAAACAACAGCTGTATAAGGAAGCTAGTCTATGTTCATACTTTTCAAAACTACATATTTTATCATACACTTTATATGCTTTTAAAATGTGCATTTATGTTTCAATTTCAATTCAAATTTCCAAACAATCACTAAATTGGCAACACTGCATGTAACTAGTTTACCAAACTGGGAGGTCGGGGGGTGTTGGGGAAATTCAGGGGGGGTGTACACCCCCCAGGAGGGTTGTAGGGAAATCCCTGTTTCAGGCCCTGCACAGCTGCCGTTGAAGAAATGGGGGGGTGGGGAACAACTTGTGCCAGGGAAGTGCGAGGCCTGCGTGCAGCAATGTCCTGAGGACTGAGCTGACAGGGGGCGGGGTTCATCCTTCATGGCTCTGAAGTACATGGCATGGCCCCCTTGCTGCCTGCTAACATCCCTGGAAAGGAAACGCCTCTTCGGGTTTTGGCTAGCCACAGGGAACTGATGCTGAGTTTCCACAGCTGGGGAGGCTGGAGCTGAGCTCCCCTGCTTGCTTCCTGCCCCCCACTGTGAGAGGATTTAACCCTGCGATGGCTGAATTAAAAAGGACAAGGCGCTAGGAATAACTTTCCTCAGTTAGACTAAGCAGCCAGGCCTTGGTCAAGTCCCGAGCACTTGGCTCGCTCCTCTGTTGCTAGTGTCTGGATTAGAGAAGGTTGCGTGTCTTCTTTATAGCCCACAAGGGAGTGCTGCAAAGTCAATGCTGTCGGGCGACGCAGTGGACAGAGCGCTGCACTGGGATTCAGGGGAGCTTGGCTCTGACCTGGGTAAGTTGCTTTCCCCACTCTGTACCCAGTTTCCCCTTCTGTAAAATGGGAGGTGGCCAGGTGCCCGGTTTACAAGTCCGCTCGCAAAGGGGAACTTTTTTCAAAGTCCGCTAATGCGGGTTGAGGGGAGGTGCTGGGTCATTGCCCAGGCCAGCCCCTACTCAGCCAGGGCTGCCTCCTACTTGCATTGGGCAACTGGAGCTCCAGCCCCAGCTCTGCAGGCAACTCCCACCCAGGCAGAAGGGAGGAGGGACACTAAGGTTGCCAGGTGTCTGGTTTTGGACCAGAATGCCAGGTCGAAAGGAGTCCTGGCGGCTCCGGTCAGCATCACTGACCGGGCAGTTAAAAGTGCGGTTGGTGGCACAGGTGGGGCTAAGGCAAGGTGTAGCATAGCAACACTGCCCATGTGTGTGAGCTGTCACCGGTTGACGGGTGTCCCAGTTGCAGACTCCCAGCGTTACCCTAGGCAGTTGTGTTCCCGTCATGCCCCCTGTCTCAGGGATTTAGTGCCAGCCGGCCTGGGTTGTATAAGAGCGTCGCTCCAGAGCCCAGAGGGCAGTTCTGCCCATTGGCTCCTAAGGCTGACTACAGTCAGGCCTGACCCTGTGATGCTGCATCACGGAGCCAGGCAGCACCTGTAACAAGGGGCAGTTCGGTGCTAGGATGTCCATAGCAGCATGGTTTAGTGGATAGAACACAGGGCTGGGAGCCAGGACACCTGGATTCTGTCCCCAGTTCTCTCACTGACAAATCATGTCCCCATTATGTGCCTCAGTTTCCCCATTTTTGACCTGGAGATGATACACTTCCCTATGCTATGAGCCCCACAGATGGGCCTGGCACTGTGCTGAGTGGGACTCGACGGTTCTCTCTTATTCACTGCGGTTGCTCTGAGGTTCAGTCCTGTCTCAGTGAGAGGTGCCTCATTCCCAGCTAGACCAGGCTCTTGGAGCCGCTCATGAGGCACGCAATGCTGCTAGTAGAGGTCACTGGGAAGCGGAGGATAAACAAGGCGGAGAGGGACCCTCAGCTGCACAGATGCATCCAGGCAGTGCAACAAAGAGCTCAGCTTTTTCCTCTTGCCCTTAGCATCTGTCAAAACAAACGGAGCTGAGCCAGGGACTCGGGGACATGCAGGTTTCTTTTCCTCAGCACCATTCCAAGGTCACAAAACCTGTGAGCCTCCCAGCTTCCCAGCCCAGCCCCTTTGGCCTTTGCACACATTTGCTTTTTCTCTTTATTGGAGGCTGTTTTTCTGCCCGAGGCCGGGGAGCTGGCTGCAGTAGACCCAAGGGACATGGCATCGTGCAGCTCACATGTGCGTCCCCAAAGCCGGATGGACCCCCTTGGCTAGCTAATTACCATAGATAATACTAGCTGTACCCCAAAACACTATGTATCCCCTACATGCATACACTGAGATAGGACTAGCTGTCTATAGGGATACATGGTAATTAGGGATGGAGCAAGTGCTATCTCTATGGCGGATATCCGGTGATTGGGGCAGGGCTAGAGCTCTCTCTGTATGGTGGGTAGATGGTGTTGGGGTGGGGCTAGAGCGCTCTCTGTACGGCAGATAGATGGTGATGGGGTGGTGCTAGAGGTCTCTCTGTACGGTGAGTAGATGCTGAGTGGGTCGGGGCTAGAGCTCTCTGTACGGCAGATAGATGGTGATGGGGTGGGGCTAGAGTGCTCTCTGTAGGGCGGATAGATGCTGAGTGGGTCGGAGCTAGAGCTCTCTCTGTTGGGCAGGTAGGTGGTGATGGGTCGGGGCTAGAGCTCTCTCTGTACGGTGGGTAGATGCTGAGTGAGTCGGGGCTAGAACCCTCTCTGTACAGCGGGTAGATGGTGATGGGGCGGCGCTAGAGCTCTCTCTGTATACATGTTCATAGATTCATAGATACTAAGGTCAGAAAGGACCATTCTGATCATCTAGTCCGACCTCCTGCACAGCTCAGGCCACAGAATCTAACCCACCCACTCCTACGAAAAATCTCACCTATGTCTGAGCTATTGAAGTCCTCAAATCATGGTTTAAAGACTTCAAGGAGCAGAGAAGCCTCCTTCAAGTCACCCATGCCCCATGCTACAGAGGAAGGCGAAAAACCTCCAGGGCCTCTCCAATCTGCCCTGGAGGAAAATTCCTTCCCGACCCCAAATATGGCAATCAGCTAACCCCTGAGAATATGGGCAAGATTCACCAACCAGATACTACAGAAAATTCTTTCCTGGGTAACTCAGATCCCATCCATCTAATATCCCATCTCAGGGGATTTGGCTATTTACTCTGAATATTTAAAGATCAATTACTTACCAAAATCCCATTATCCCATCATACCATCTCCTCCATAAACTTAGCGAGTAGAATCTTAAAACCAGATAGATCTTTTGCCCCCACTGCTTCCCTTGGAAGGCTATTCCAAAACTTCACTCCTCTGATGGTTAAAAACCTTCGTCTGATTTCAAGTCTAAACTTCCTGGTGGCCAGTTTATACCCATTTGTTCTTGTGTCCACATTGGTCCTGAGCTGAAATAATTCCTCTCCCTCTCCTGTATTTATCCCTCTGATATATTTAGAGAGAGCAATCGTATCTCCCCTCAACCTTCTTTTAGTTAGGCTAAACAAGCCAAGCTCTTTAAGTCTCCTTTCATAAGACAAGTTTTCCATTCCTCGGATCATCCTAGTAGCCCTTCTCTGTACCTGCTCCAGTTTGAATTCATCCTTTTTAAACATGGGAGACCAGAACTGCACACAGTATTCTAGGTGAGGTCTCACCAGTGCCTTGTATAATGGTACTAAAACCTCCTTATCCCTACTGGAAATGCCTCTCCTGATGCATCCCAAAACCACATTAGCTTTTTTCACAGCCATATCACATTGGCAGCTCATAGTCATCCTATGATCAACCAATACTCCAAGGTCCTTCTCCTCTTTCGTTACTTCTAATTGATGCGTTCCCAACTTATAACTACAATTCTTGTTATTAATCCCTAAATGCATAACCTTACACTTCTCACTACTAAATTTCATCCTATTACTATTACTCCAGTTTACAAGGTCATCCAGATCCTCCTGTATAATATCCCGATCCTTCTCTGAATTGGCAATACCTCCCAGCTTTGTATCATCTGCAGACTTTATTAGCACACTCTCACTTTTTGTGCCAAGGTCAGTAATAAAAAGATTAAATAAGATTGGTCCCAAAACCGATCCCTGGGGGACTCCACCGGTAACCTCCCTCCAACCTGACAGTTCGCCTTTCAGTAGGACCCGTTGCAGTCTTCCCTTTAACCAATTCCTTATCCACCTTTTGATGTTCATATTGATCCCCATCTTCTCCAATTTAACTAATAATTCCCCATGTGGCATGGTATCAAATGCCTTACTGAAATCTAGGTAAATTAGATCCACTGCATTTCCTTTATCTAAAAAATCTGTTACTTTTTCAAAAAAAGGAGATTAGGTTGGTTTGGCATGATCTACCTTTTTTAAAACCATGTTGTATTTTGTCCCTTTTACCATTGACTTCAATGTCCTTAACTAATTTCTCCTTCAAATTTTTTTCCAGGACCTTGCATACTACAGATGTCAAACTAACTGGCCTGTAGTTACCCGGATCACTTTTTTTTCCTTTCTTAAAAATAGGAACTATATTAGCAATTCTCCAATCATTCGGTACTACTCCTGAGTTTACAGATTCATTAAAAAATTCTTGCTAATGGGCTTGCAATTTCAGGTGCCAATTCCTTTAATATCCTCTTAATATCTGAGATTCCCTGCATGCTAGAGACATATTCATTGAGGCATATTTTGGGGTCTCTTGGGAGTAGTTCTTGTACATATCTGCCTACAAATTCCAGGGCCTTAGTTTCCAAGAGTCCAACTGCACAAGGCTCAGAAGGAACCAGGCAAACGTAAGTCCACACTGCAAAACCCGGTGGGAGCGAGTCACAGAGCCCAAGTCTACAGCCTGGGGCTTGTGCAATGCTACAAATGGCTCTGCTTTGTATCCATCCCCAGTCGGGCACTGGAAGCTAGGGAGGCGGATGGTTTCAGACCCCAAGCTCCAGCCCAAGCAGCAACAGCTGCATGGGTATTTTTAGCACCATAGACCCAGGTTCTGACACTTGCTGCTACAGGACTTTGTTGGCTGTGTAGACATTCCCTTAGAGGTTTTCAGTGCACAGAAATGCCAACGGTGTAAGATCTGACGTCTCAGCCATCTCCAGGGTTAGGCCCCACTCCTGAGTATCCCTCGGGGGTCTGAGCATGGTACACTACCCCGTTGCAGACGCACCATTAACCCCACTGCATAGCCAGGCCCAGCTGCATAGGGTGAACTGCCCGGGCGTGATCACTGGCGGGATCTGGAAAGACAGGGCATCCTGTGCTTGGGAGGGGGCTTTGGTAGGAACAAGACATGGGGCTGTAGCTTTTGTTGTGTGGAGGGAGCCTTTTGAAAGGGTTTGTTCTGCCTCCCTGTACTGATGATGGCATGCCTTTCACAGCAGGGGAGACTGACTGTCCCTGGCTCTCCAAGGCATTCCCCAGACTGTCCCTTTCCAAAGTCAGGGGCCAGCCAAAAGAGCGCTTCCTCCAACAGGCTAGCACTTGGCCACGGTATCTGCTTTTCCCCTTACTCATCTTCCGGGTGTTTGCTCTGATTATCTCTTTCTTTCCTCCTCAGCCTGCTGTTTCCTGTGCTGGTTACTTACTTGCATCCTTCCAATATGTGTGTTTGTCTTATCTCCTCCGCCCTGGCTGGTATATGGGCTGGTTCACAGCATAGCACTCTCTGTCTCCTCTGCACAATGGCCTGATGGCGGTGGCTCCCATGGGAACTGTCTCCCACGAACTCCAGATCACTTGTGCTCTGGTTACCAGCACATAGACTGATGTCTTGCCTGATGGCAGTGTGGGCAGGAGCAGGAGCAGAGCAGTGGGCACATTCCACCTGCCAAAGAGCAATGAGCTGCTGGGCTTTTCTCCTGTCTGTACTCTAACATTTGCAGAAATGGCTGCCTAACTGTGCACCTACATTCAGGCATCTAAAGAGGCCTCCTGATTATCTGAGAAGCTGGGTGCCTGGCCGTGCTCGTTGGCTTGTGGGTGCTCAGCCCCCTCTGGCAGTCGGGCCCAGAATGTTTCACGCAGAATCATGGACACTTTGAAAATGTTGGTTTCAAAGCAGCAGCCTGTGCGAGAGCAAGATTAAAGGCACAGCACCAGGCTCCATTCATTCAGTGCCCATGGAAAGCGCAAGCAGGATGTTTGCTATGGGATGCTCTGTCATGAATGGGAATAGATTACTAGAGGAAGTAGCCTACAGCGACCTTTTCCTGCTTGGCTCTCCCCACATCACAGGCAAAGCTGTGGTCTCGCAGACTGAGCCACTGGGCAGGCGGTTTGGAGAGCAATGTTCTAGTCCTGCCTCTGCCACTCCATGGTGTGTGATGTCCCGTCCCATGCTGTGTAACATGGGGTCCTGTGAATGGAAAGCTCTCCATGGGTTGCTGCGCCATACCTGCAGCCCCAGGGTGGTTCAGAGCAGGTAGTTTTGCCTGGTTGAAGGCATTTGCACCAGAGCAGTGTGGGAGGGATTTGCTCACTGTGGATAGGCAGTAGCCAGACTACTTGAGATATCCCTGCTCCTCTGGGGTTAAAACAGCCTGGCCCAGATTTGTTCTGAGAGGAGGATGGGCAAGTACTCCAGAGAGGAGCAAAGCCCCCAGGATCAGGTCAGCCTGGAAAGCCACCGGGAAGTTTAGTTCCTTCTGAGAATGCCTCAAAACATGTGAAAGGTTTCCTTTCTGTCCCCATGCCCGCCCATGAGCTCCCCACCCGAACAGCTCCTTGAGACACAGGACAGGAGCCAGCACAGTGCACGGAAGACGTGCTTTGAAATCTTAGGAACATAGTAGCTGCTGGTCCCAACTTTATCAGCTACAGGCAGGGCTTTCCTGGGGCATTTCTAATCTGAAGTGTAAAGGTGGGTGCGGTTCAGATCGGGGTTGTCCAGCCCATAATGTGCACATCTGGACTGAGGACGACTCCCCAGAAAATAAAAATGTTTGCCGTTATGGATGGCAATTCCATGACCCGTGGAGCAGAGATGAAAGAGAGGCAGGTATGTTTATGGAAGTCCTGCTGTTCTAGCTGAGATCTTGAAGAGGCTCGGAATATAACAAGAGAAAACACATGGAAATACTCTGACCTTTTCCCACACCTGCTGGGCTCTGAAATGACAGGGAGCTCAGAAGAAGGCCTGGGAGTCATTGTGAATAGGGCATGCTGAAGATGTCTGCCTGATGCACAGCCCTAGCTAAACACTCAGAGGATACACAATGGGTGGGGGTAAAAATAGTGAACCGTGGGACATGTCCCGAGAAAGAGAGAGTCAAGGCTGAAAAGCTCCAGCGTAGCAAGGAAGATGGTTGGAGAGGGTTGGTCGTTGGGGGAAGACTAGGAGTCAGGAGACCTAGATTCTACTCCAGGCTCTGCCATGGATCCACTGTCAGAACATGGCAGATCTTTTCCCTGGTCGTTGCCTCGGGTTCCCCATCTATGCATTGGGGAGGTTCTACAATTCATTATTGTCAGTAAAGCATGTAAGGGGGCAGTGACAAGGAACAGGGTGTAAATGGTATTAAACTATGTCTACGTTCACGCTCATCATGGCAGCTCCCAAAGGGACAGGGCCTCCTTCCTGATGGACCACCGCCGGACTGATCTGTAGCTGGGTCCCCGAGATGGGCTAGCTGGATGAGCAGTCTGTGTCTGCCATTGCCAGTCTTACTGCACCACCAAAACCTTTGGTGTCCATGTGATCACTGGCCGCCTAGTCGTTGGGAAATGCACTTTGCAATTTGTTCTTCCAACCTAGCCATATGTCCATACCCAGACAGCCACCCCCACCAAGCCAGTGCTGCTGGAGTGGATTCAGGGTCAGCTATGACTGTCCTCATGGCCAATATGAACCATGTTTGTTAAAATGGGTGAGCTAACACTGTTTAACCATGACCCCTTATCCTAGCCCAGACGTGCTGGATACTATGAGTGGCCAGGGCACAGGGAATCATAGACTGACATACTGTTGTGATGTACAGGTCACACAGGCACTGTGTGAAATACAGACACTTTGGGGAGTTCCAGGAACAGTGATATTGAATCAATGCGGGATTGGGTCATCATCCACAGGACCAGTCATCTCCGATCAGACCACTGGGCCATGGAAGTTGGTGGATTTGCTTCTAGCCAGGAGGCTAACTCAGTGGTTCAGGTTTTTTTTCATGTCCACAAGCAACTGAACTGACTTTGGCCAAGCATAAAACAATCATAGATTATCAGGGTTGGAAGGGACCTCAGGAGGTCATCTAGTCCAACCCCTTGCTCAAAGCAGGGCCAATCCCCAATTTTTGCCCCAGATCCCTAAATGGCCCCCTTGAACTCACAACCCTGGGTTTAGCAGGCCAATGCTTGAACCACTGAACTATCCATTCCCCTCAATGCCCCAACCTGTGGGCGGAAGCCAAGCCTGGGAGGCTGAGGTTAGCCAGTGGGGCTGCCTGAGCAGAGAACAAAGCACCCATACTGCCCCTGGCTAACTGAGCAGTGCTGGGCACAAGTCTCTCTTGGTCTCCTCTGGCAAACGTTTATGCCCTAAAACCAGAGTTGTTCCAATTGGCCCTTCATACGGCATGCTACCACCCCCCTGACCAGATCAGCCCCCCAGACCCCGCAGGAACAGACTCTGGCTCCCTCCCCTGTGGCTGGACCGGTACCACAGGGAACATGGGAACAGACTCTGACTCCCTCCCCCATGGCAGGGCCCACAGGGACAGGCTCCAGCTCCCTCCCCCATGGCAGGGCCCACAGGGACAGGCTCCAGCTCCCTCCCCCATGGCAGGGCCCATGGGGACAGGCTCTGGTTCCCTTCCCCGTGGCCAGGGCCAGGCTGGCCTTGCAGGGCCCACAGGAGTAACAAGTAGCAGACATGTCTCTTAGTTGGGTTGGTGGCTCTGACTGTGAGATACGCAGGGAGCTGGTGAGATGAGACAGGACCCATTTCTACAGAGTCACTTCTCAAGGTAGAACTGTACTTTACTGCAGCTGGGAGCGAGCCCTGGCCCCCATTTAAAGCCCCTTTGTTAACTCATGGAGGTGAGCTTCTTAGCAGGAGGCCAGGAAGGGTATTTCCTGGGGGTGGCTGGGTGAGCCTGCTTTGCTCATGTTCTCCAGGTTGGAGGGGTGACCCTGCAGCTGTGGAGGGTTTGCAGAGCCTTGCAGGGACCAGCAGCTCCTGTTCACGGGGGCCCTGACATACCCAGCAAAAGGACCGGGAGCAAGAAGGCGAGGGGGGACAGAGAAAGGAAGGTGCTGGCCCTTTAACGTGGGGCTGCTGAAGCTGCTCTGTGGGAGGTGGAGCACTTAATGGGAGGCAGGACCTAAGTGTCCCCTGCTTAAGGCAGCTCTTCAAACCAGCCCAGCTTGGCCGGGGAGGGGGCGGCTCCGGCAGCTCCTGGTAAAGCAGGAGGCTGCTGGCTGCAAGCTGAGGGCTGGCCAGGGAAGGAGCCGCAGGGAGCAAAGGCAGCTGATCTGAGGGGGTCGCAGCTGCCTGAGTTTTGGAAGAAGTGGCATGTCCAGCTCCTGGAGCCCCTGGGATTGGTGAGTCCGTCCGTGATTTCTTGTCCGTGGTCCCAGTGACTTTAAAGCACCGAGACTCCCTCACGCCCCAGGGCAAAGCCATGGTTGGTGCAATTCGAAGTGGCTGCGAGTTCTGATTTGGGAGTCCCCCTGTCACTTGGAAACCTGCCGAGCTTTCCCCTGGGGCGCGACCCTTTACAGCCAGGACACGGTGAGCACCCAGCAGCCTCTGGCTGCGCCATCTCCCCTGGTCTGGGGCTCCTCCAGCAGAAGGGTTTCCCCAGGCTCCCGCTCAGGGCTCCCCCGGGAAGGCACCGTCTTGTCACCCAGCAGGGCTGCTCGCCTGCCGCGGATGCTGGGGCAGGCGGAGGAGCACGACAGGGCCAGCTGGCCCCTGCACTGCCCGGGGCTCCGGGGCTCCCTGCACTGCCCGGGGGCTCCCTGCACTGCCCGGGGGCTCCCTGCTGCTGCCCGGGGCTCCGGGGCTCCCTGCACTGCCCGGGGGCTCCCTGCACTGCCCGGGGCTCCGGGGCTCCCTGCACTGCCCGGGGGCTCCCTGCACTGCCCGGGGGCTCCCTGCACTGCCCGGGGCTCCGGCTGCCATGGCAGTGCCAGGCCCAGGCGGGGGGTCGCCGCCCTGCCGCTCGCTCGGGGGGAAACGCGTCTTGATGCCGGCGGCTGCCCCGGTTGCGAGGAGGCAGAGTGGGGACCGTAGATAAGATGCCGGAGGCTTCCTCCTGCCTCTGTGGCAGCTTGACGGGCCAGGGTCCTGCGGTCACTGTCTGGCCCCATGGGGCCCACGAGCATCCCCTCTGGGTGTGCGCGGTTATTGTTAGTGCGAGGAAGTCGCTCGGCAGCTCGAGGGTTCCCCGCTCGGCCCGGGCTGCAGGGGCCGCCTGGTGGCCTCTCCCTGGCTGCCCATGCGGGGCTCCTGGGGGTGCTGGCGGGTGCACTGACCCCGGGAAGGGGGTGGCAGCACGTGAGCGAAGTGGCAGGGCTCTGAGCCCACTCCCTGAGCAGAGGCCACCTGGGCATCATCTCCCCAGGGCACCCTGCCCCTGCCCCTGCCAGCTGCTGCAGGGTTTCCCCTTAGCGGAGCTGTCTGGAGCGGTGCAAGGAGAAGTCAGGGCCATGTGGGGAATGCGCGCCTTGTCAGTTGGGCAGGCCCAGCCTCTTAAAGGCAACCTGCAGCCCTCAGCCCAGAAAGCATCCTGCAAAGGAAAACAATGGGGCTCTTGCCTTTTCCAGAGGGGTGGGGACAGGCGGCTGGGAAGGTTTTATATGCTGCTTTCTTCCTGCTTTGTTGCATTAGACATTCAAGTCTCATCTCCCCTGCTGACCCTGGAGGACTCTCTGGAGCCCTGGGAGGATTAGGACATCCCAGCCCCCCAGAGGTGACATCTAACTGCGTGGGGCAGCATTGCTTAGCCAGACGATTTCAAACACCCGAATTGCTTTGTTTACACCTATTTAACTCAAATGCCTAATAAATAGCGGAGAGAAAAGCTCTCCTTGGAAGGGAATTGCAAAGCGCTGGCCCCTTCTGTTCAGGGCTCAGAAAGTTCTCAGATACCTGGGCCATCAGGGGAAACCTCCAGCAACACCAGGACAGATTTCACCTTCCTGATGCTTCTTGGATAAATCACAAACAAGAAAAATTGCATTTTGGAAGAGTCCCTTCAGGTGCCTTTGCCCTTCAGAGAAAAACGAAATGGTGACAAGCTGGACTGGTTTCCCTTAGCAGCCCCTGTACAATTCCAAACTTTCCTGTCCCTGCTGGTATACACACCCTCTCGTCCGTGCTGGGGCTGTAAGAGCAAGCAACTTGTGCCGGGCCCCTCTGAACTGCCTTTCGTCAGCATCAGATTCTGCTTAATTGAGGCCAGGGACGCAGCTTCTGGATAAACAGGTACTTTAGAGGAACAGTTGTCTTAGGGTCCCTCAGCACTGTGGCCATCCTCTCTCTAAGCCAAACACCAGCTGCTCACGCCCACGTGGGACAGCTTTGTATGTTGAGCTTTCAGGGGCAGCCGGGGTGGGGAGAGAGGGTTCAGTGGAGTTGCTCAGGTGCTGGAGGTGCCCTCGGTTTTCCTATGGGCGCTGGAGAGAGTGGCTCAGGTAGGTGCCCATGGGTGGGATCTTGGGGCGAGGAGGAGCATATGCATTCCTGCCCCTCCTTTCGAGAGGTGGGAAGGTATGGAGAGTTTGGTGGATAAAGGGCTGGCAGGGGGAGAGCTGGCTGTGGCAGGATCTATGGGGTGGATGGCAAAGGAAGGTGGAGAGGCAGCAATGAAGGACCCAGTGCACAAGGAGAGAGGTGGGGACTGGGAAGATCCAGCTGGGAATGCAGGGCTGAGGGGGGCAGCTGCGGGGCTGATCTGCGGGCACGGTACCTGGTATCTGAGTGTGGCTGGCGTGTGCCTTCACCCATCTGCTTGGGAGTGAGGGAACGTCCCTCCTCCATTGTGAGGGTCCTGCCAGGGGAGCAGCTGCAGGATCTTCCAGCTAGTTGTGGTGTCAGGGAATGGGTAGGGAGCTGTTTCCCCAGCCTGAGCCCTGCTGTCCTGCCAATGCCAGCTCCCTGCCACTTCCTGCTGCTGGGGCGAAGCCTGGCACAGCAAAGCCAAGGACACTTGGGCTGGAGGCTTCTTTCCATCACCCGGAGGGCAGCTTGCGGTTGAACAGGATCTACCATGCCAGCTCCCTGCTGGACCTGCCCTCGCAATTCACTGCTCCCCAAAGTCCTGTGTACAATCACTCTGACCCCCTGCAGCCGTGGCCTGGCTCAGTGTGGAGCTCCGAGACTGCACTTACACCGAGACAAATGTGCTGCCCCACCTGCCAGGGAGGTCGTGACTCTTCCCAGGATTAAGGGCCATTTTTTCCACTCACGCTGGCTGCCTCGTCACCTGAGGGACACCAATGGTACATGAGTCTGGCTCTGCCCAGGCTTGGCCAGCCAATGGCTGAAAACCCACCCGGCTCAGGGCTGCTGCTTGCCAAGCCATGAGGAACCCCCTCCCCTTTGTCAGGGCAGTTTTCTTCCAACTGCCAGAGCCTCTAGCCTGGTGCTTCCTTGGCTATGTTAGTGTTCACTGAGACTCGAAATACTCCTCGGGAAGGTGCCTGTGGCTTCGGTTCACATCCTGAGAAGCTTCGTCTGCATGTTGTGTGAGCGTTCAGCAAAGGACAGTTGAGTGAGTCACTCAAGGGCTTGTGGCCACCCCATGGGCACCCCACCCACCACGCTGGGTTTCTCTCTGCAAACTCTCCACACCTTCCTCCATACCCATTGTGCCCTCCGGGGCTCCCTGGTCTCTCCCCCATGGTGGCCGACACCTGTCTCGGAGGGCTGCAGAAGAAGAGGGTCTGTGTTTATGGCCTTCCCTGGGTAACCAAGAGACCGTGACTTGGGTGTCCCCTCTCCATGGTATCTGATGTGTCCCCCATTCTGATGGCTCCCACTGCCCTAGAGCAGCTGGTTGTTCTTTGTAAAACAATAACCAGTGAACTTAAATGTTGGGTATCATTAGGCTCCAGAGTGAACATGCCTTTGAGATGAACACGGGCAGTTTGCAGTGCACAGAGCTGTAGCTCTCCTCTGTAGGGTATGTCTACACTACAAAATTAGGTTGAATTTATAGAAGTCGATTTTTAGAAAGCGATTTTATACAGTTGATTGTGTGCGTCCCCACTAAGTGCATTAAGTCAGCAGAGTGCGTCCACAGTACCAAGGCTAGCGTCGACTTTCAGAGCATTGCACTGTGGGTAGCTATCCCACAGTTCCCACATTCTCTGCCGCCCATTGGAATTCTGGGTTAAGCTCCCAATGCCTGATAGGGCAAAAACATTGTCGCGGGTGGTTTTGGGTACATGTCGTGAATTGCTCCTCCTTCCGTGAAAGCAATGGCAGACAATCATTTTGCGCCTTTTTTCCGTGCGGGCGCCATACTGCTTTCAGCAGACAGTGCAGTAGGACTGCTAACTATATCATCAAACATCCACTTCCACTGCCACTCTGCTCTCCTGCTCCTGCTCTTGTCTTGATAGCAAATTTCTCCATGTTGTCTCTCATGGGCTCCCGCTTCCGCTGCAACTCTGCTCTCCTGCTCTCATGAATCCACCTCGCAGGTCGTCAGCCACCGCTTTTGCTGCCACTCTGCTCTCCTGGTGGTCTTGCAGGGCCGCTTCCGTTGCAACTCTGCTTGGTTGCTCTTGTCTTGCCATAACACGGCAAGCGTGCAGCCCGCTCAGCTGTTGTGTCTTGGCAGCAGACGGTGCAGTAGGTCTGCAAATCATCGTCATTGAATGACCAATTCCACTGGCACTCTGCTCTCCTGCAGACACCATACCACAGCAAGCATGGAGTCCGCTCAGATCACCACAGCAGTTATGAGCATTGTAAACACCTCGCGCATTATCATGTAGTACATGCAGAACCAGAACCTGCAAAAGGAGGCGATGGCAGCACGGTGATGAGAGTGATGAGGACATGGACACAGACTTCTCTCAAAGCACGGTCCCCGGCAATTTGGCCATCCTGGTGGCAATGGGTCAGGCTCATGCCATGGAACGGCGATTCTGGGCCCGTGAAACAAGCATAGACTGGTGGGACCGCATAGTGTTGCAGGTCTGGGATGATTCCCAGTGGCTGCGAAACTTTTGCATGCGTAAGGGCACTTTCATGGGATTTTTGTGACTTGCTTTCCCCTGCCCTGAAGCGTAAGAATACCATGATGAGAGCAGCACTCACAGTTCGCAAGCAAGTGGCGATAGCCCTGTGGAAGCTTGCAACGCCAGACAGCTATCGGTCATTCAGGAATCAATTTGGAGTGGGCAAATCTACTATGGGGGCTGCTGTGATCCAAGTAGCCAACGCAATCACTGAGCTGCTGCTATCAAGGGTAGTGACTCTGGGAAATGTGCAGGTCATAGTGGATGGCTTTGCTGCAATGGGATTCCCGAACTGTGGTGGGGTGATAGATTTGAACGCATATCCCTATCTTGGGACCGGAGCACCAAGGCAGCCAGTACATAAACCAAAAGGGGTACAATTCAATGGTGCTGCAAGCACTGGTGGATCACAAGGGATGTTTCACCAACATCAGTGTGGGATGGCTGGGAAAGGTACATGATGCTTGCGTCTTCAGGAACTCTGGTCTGTATGAACAGCTGCAGGAAGGAATTTATTTCCCAGACCAGAAAATAACCGTTGGGGTTGTTGAAATGCCTATAGTTATCCTTGGGGACCCAGCCTACCCCTTAATGCCATGGCTCATGAATCTGTACACAGGCACCCTGGACAGTAGTCAGGAGCTGTTCAACTACAGGCTGAGCAAGTGCAGAATGGTGGTAGAATGTGCATTTGGACTTTTAAAAGCCCACTGGCGCAGTTTACTGACTCGGTTGGACCTCAGTGAAACCAATATTCCCATTGTTTGTTATTACTGCTTGCTGTGTGCTCCATAATATCTGTGAGAGTAAGGGGGAGATGTTTACGGCGGGGTGGGAAGTTGAGGCAAATCGCCTGGCCGCTGATTAAGCGCAACCAGACACCAGGGCGGTTAGAAGAGCACAGCGGAGCCCACTGCATATAAGAGAAGCTTTGAAAACCAGTTTCATGGCTGACCAGGCTACAGTGTGACAATTCTGTTTTTCTCCTTGATGAAAACCCACCCCCTTGGTTCACTCTACTTCCCTGCAAGTCAACCACCCTCCCCTCCCCTCTTCGACCACCACTTGCAGGGGCAATAAAGTCATTGTTGTTTCAAATTCATGCATTCTTTATTAATTCGTCACACAGATAGGGGGATAACTGCCAAGGTAGCCCGGAAGGGGTGGGAGACGAGGGAAGCTCCGGGTGGGGGAGGAGGGAACACTGCACTTCAAACTTATTGAATGCCAGCCTTCTGTTGCTTGGGCAGTCCTCTGGGGCAACAGAGCCCCCTCCCCCCCCCATGTTCTTGGGCATCTGGGTGAGGAGGCTATGGAACTTGGGGAGGAGGGCGGTTGATTACACAGGGGCTGCAGTGGCGATCTGTGCTCCTGCTGCCTTTCCTGCACCTTAACCATACGCTGGAGTGTATCAGTTTGATCCTCCAGTAGCCTCAGCATTGCATCCTGCCTCCTCTCATTACACTGCCGGCACCTCTCCTGTTACTCCAGCCACCTGTCCTCTCGCGCATCCCTCCTGTCCTTGCGTTCATTTTGTGCTTTCCTGGACTTTGCCATTGTCTGCCTCCATGCATTCTTCTGGGCTCTTTCAGTGCAGGAGGACAGCATGAGCTCTGAGAACATGTCATCGCGAGTGTGTTTTTTTTTTTTTTCACCTTCTTATCTGCACTAGCCTCTGGGATGGCAATGCTAGTCGCAGCGTTGAAACATTTGCAGCTGCTGGAGGAAAAAAAGGGAGATTGAAAAAGACACATTTTCCATTTAAAAGGAGGAGCTGATGTTTTCGGGTTAATGTGCAACACAAACCCAACTGCTCCCCCCCCCGCAATAACTGGGATGATCACTTCACCCCTCCCCCCACCGCATGGCTAACAGCAGGGATGATTTCTTTTCAGCCACAGGCAAACAGCCCAGCAGGAACGGCCACCTCTGAATGTCCCCTGAATAAAATTCCCCTATTTCAACCAGGTGACCATGAATAATATCACTCTCCTGAGGATAATACAGAGAAGTAAAGAAGGGATGTTGCTTGAATGCCAGCAAACCCCGGGACCACACGTTGCCATGCTTTCTTATGCAATGATTCCAGACTACGTGCTACTGGCCTGCCATGGTAAAGTGTCCTACCATGGAGTACACAATAAGGCTGCCCTCCCCAGAAACCTTTTGCAAAGGCTTTGGGAGTACCTCCAGGAGAGCTTCATTGAGATGTCCCTGGAGGATTTCTGCCCCATCCCCAGACATGTTAACAAACTTTTCCAGTAACTGTACTGGCTGCGAATGCATCCCAAGTCTTCAGGGCAAATTGATCATTAAACATACTTGCTTTTAAACTGTGTATTATATTTACAAAGGTACACTCACCAGAGGTGCCTTCTCTACCTTCAAGGTCCAGGAGCCCAGGTTGGGAGGGTGCTGTCTCCAGGGTGATCAACAGTTCCTGGCTGTCGGGGAGAACAGTTTCTCCACTTGCCTGGTGTGCGCTATCATCTTTCTCAGCCCCAAAATCCTCATCCCTGTTGCATGAGACTTCTCCCTTGCAGGAGTCCACGTACAGGGGTGGGGCAGTGGTAGGGGCACCCCTTGAATTGCATGCAGCTAATCATAGAAGCGGCATGTCTGGGGTTCTGACCCCGAGCGGGCGTTTGCCTCTTGAGTTTTTTTGGTACGCTTGTCTGAGCTCCTTAAATTTCAAGCGGCACTGCTGTGGGTCCCTGTGATAGCCTCTGTCCTTCATGCCCTTGGAGATTTTTTTCAAATATTTTGGCATTTTGTCTTTTGGAACGGAGTTCTGATAGCACGGATTCGTCTCCCCATACAGCCATCAGATCCAGTACCTCCCGTTCGGTCCATGCTGGAGCTCTTTTGCGATTCTGGGACTCCATGGTCACCTGTGCTGATGAGATCTGCACGGTCACCTGTGCTGATCAGCTTGCCACGCTGGCCAAACAGGAAATGAGATTCAAAAGTTCCCAGGGCTTTTCCTATCTACCTGGCCAGTGCATCTGAGTTGAGAGTGCTGTCCAGAGCGGTCACAATGGAGCACTCTGGGATAGTTCCTAGAGGCCAATACCGTTGAATTGCATCCACACTAACCCAAATTCGACCTGGCGATGTCGATTTCAGCGCTAATCCCCTCATCGGGGAGGAGTACAGAAATCAATTTTAAGAGCCCATTAAGTCGACAAAAATGGCTTTGTCGTGTGGACGGGTGCAGAGTTAAATCGATCTAACGCTGCTAAATTCACCTAAACTCATAGTGTAGACTAGGGCTATGTGCAGAGCGAGGCAGACGTCACCCAACATCACAGCTGGAAAGTGACTGTTAAGTTGTGTAGCAGGAGAGCTAGTGCTATGGCCCGGGCCCAGCACGTCTCACACCCAGGCCTGGAGAGTCACCAAGTAGCAAACGGTGCCATTCCGCTGCCCTACAGCAGGTATGAGCAGTGTACACTCCACTAGCCATGACCTGCTGAGGGCACAGCCCACAGGAAGTCCTGCCTCAAGCAGGTTTGACAGGCATTGAGTCTGCTCTGACCCTTGGTCCTGACTGTTCTTGTCAGGGGCCAGGCATGGCCCAGCCAGGCCGAGGCCAATGGGGAATGGCGTTGGGAAGGGGCTGATAAGGCTGGTACTGGGCAGAGCCAGGGTGCGAGGAATACCAGTGCCAGCCGGAGGTTTTGCACCAGCACCGACTCTGGCAACTGCATCAGGGCTAAGCTGGTAGTGTGGGCAAAGCTCACATCCCTAGTGCAGTGCCCTGCAAGCCTGCCCCGAGCTGCAGCTACCCCGCCGCAGGTAACCCCGGGATGTGGGCTGGTGAAGACGGGGCGAGAGCCATCCTGTCTTGCAGCCCTCTTGCTGCCCTTGAATTAGGCTGCTGCATTTGGGGCCAGCTCTGGCTGCGATCGGAGCAGCAACATCGTCCATGGAGTCTGGCCGAGCGGCGCCAGCCAGGGAGCTGGCCCCTTGTCTACTCCCAGACACTGCTTATTCACATCACAGCACCCACGAAGCAGGCTCAGGCCTCAGGGTGCTAGTGGGGGGCAGGGGGGGCAGGGGCTTCCTCTTCTTCCACCCCCTGGCACGTGGAAAGAGACTGGACAAGCTGGGAAGGCGATGCAGCAAAGCAATCATCTCGGTGTGCAGGGGATGGCACAGGCCCCTCAGTCTTTGCACCTTGCTCCACGTGGCTTTGGCTCAGCCAGTGAGGAAACCAGAGCTCGTAACAGGGGATCCAGATTAAAACAGTGCTTGAAAATTTGCCCTCCTGCTTTAATAGCCTTACACATAAAAACTTGGCAGCAAATTTCATCTCAAATGGCTGCAGTGATGTGAAACCGCACAAGCAAACCCCCTGGTGCCAGCACAGCACTGGGACACTCCCACCCAAATTGCCTTGAGTGCTCTGCCCAGTCCTGAAACCTTTGCACAGCAGGTGCCACCTATGGCTGTTACACTGCCCTTATGAGAGAAACCCTGTCTGCATTGAAACTATGGCCCTTTCTGTAAAGAACTGGAAGATGATCAGGGGGCTGGGGCACATGACTTATGAGGAGAGGCTGAGGGAACTGGGGTTATTTAGTGTGCAGAAGAGAAGAGTGAGGGGGGGATTTGATAGCAGCCTTCAATTACCTGAAGGGAGGGTCCAAAGAGGATGGATCTAGACTGTTCTCAGTGGTAGCAGATGACAGAATGAGGAGTAATGATCTCAAGTTGCAGTGGGGGAGGTTTAGGTTGGATATTAGGAAAAACTTTTTCACTAAGAGGGTGGTGAAGTGCTGGAATGAGTTACCTAGGAAAGTGGTGGAATCTCCTTCCTTAGAGGTTTTTAAGGTCAGGCTTGACAAAGCCCTGGCTGGGATGATTTAGTTGGGGATTGGTCCTGCTTTGAGCAGGGGGTTGGACTAGATGACCTCCTGAGGTCCCTTCCAACCCTGATATTCTATGAGTCTGTGGAAGGGTGCTATGCTGAGGACTGTACTAGAATTGAAAGCTATTGCTTTCAGGCTGGGCCATTCCTAGCTCGCATAGACATACTTGTGGGAGCCTCATCGAGCTTGTGTGCTAAAATCAGTAGTGCAGCCCTGGTAGCCCAGGCAGTGGCGAGCAGTGGCATCGCTGGGCACCCCGACCATGAACCCATGGAGTCCAGGCAAGGATTTCCCCAACACCCCCCAGCCCCAGTTTTGTGAACTAGTTACATGCAGTGTTGCCAATTTAGTGATTGTTTGGAAATGTGAATTGAAATTGAAACATTAATACACACTTTAAAAGCATATACAGTGTATGATAAAATGTGTATCTGAAAAAGTATAATAGATTTGAAAAGTATGAACATAGACTAGCTTCCTTATACAGCTGTTGTTTTTATGACCATATCAGTGCATTCATTTTGGTGATGTTGGCCAACCTAATCATTTCAAATTATGATTTGTAAGCAAAGTCTAAATGAGCTCTCCCTGACAGCAGGTGATGAGCTGGGGGCTGGGGGAAAGGCTTCAGGACCGAATTGTATTTACATTCACACCTAATCTACCTAGGTATCCACAAACAGAGCTGTGTAGCCCAAGGGGTGGGGGAGATAGCTCAGTGGTTTGAGCATTGGACTGCTTAAACCCAGGGTTGTAATCTCAATCCTTGAGGGGGCCATTTAGGAATCTGAGGCAAAAATTGAGGATTGGTCCTGCTTTGAACAGGGGATTGGACTAGATGACCTCCTGAGGTCCTTTCCACCCCTGATATTCTACGATAAGTGATAAATTTTTGCTGGGGTTGGGTTACAAATCACTTGAATGGGGGGAGGGTAATGAAATGTTGTTGTTCTTATTGTATGAGTAAAGGGCAGTAGAATTGTACTTAGCCTCTGCTGATTTCAGAGTAGCAGCTGTGTTAGTCTGTATTCGCAAAAAGAAAAGCAGTACTTGTGGCACCTTAGAGACTAACAAATTTATTAGAGCATAAGCTTTCGTGAGCTACAGCTCACTTCATCGGATGCATTTGGTGGAAAAAACAGAGAAGAGGACTCTGCTGATTGAGGGCATCGAGAGAGAGAGAGAGAGAGAGAGAGAGAGAGAGAGAGAGAGAGAGGGTGGGGACAGGTGTTTTGCTTGATAGTCTGCCTGAGTCACAAGTACCATTTGACCTGCCCCTCTCCACTGTTTAAAGACAGAGCTGATTAGGCTCCATAGATAGTCTTTTGTTCTGTTAAGTGACCACTACAGCTGAAATCACTGATAATCAGGTCTAAGTGCTTAGACCTGCTGTGGGACAGTGTTTCTGTGGAAGAGACGGCCCAGTCTGCACTAGCAGCGAGGTTTCCCCACTGAAAGCTCAGCTGAAGTCACTGAGAGCTGGGTGGAACCTCAAGAGACCAACTTGCAGAGGTCACAGTGGCAGGTGGCAGCAGAAGGTGACAGCACAGGGCCATTGGCAACAGAGCAATGGAGTGAACGGCGGCACAACGATCAACAGTGGCCAGAATGAACAGTGAGCAGCTGGAGGAATGAGCAAAGTGCCTTCTTGCCCCCCACCTGGGAGGTGAACTCCTGTGAAAGCAGCTCTGAACTCTGAGTCTCCACAGACCAAGGACAACACCGGTGAGCGTTACACAACACAGTTCATGCGAACAAACATGGCCGTGGCATCATACTTTCTATTTAAGCAAGAGATACCACACACTACAAACTGGAGGCCAATGTTAAGTGCATTGTCACTTGTTCATCCTGAAGTTGAACGCTGGTTCCGAACAAGACCAGCAAATGCTCACTATCTTTCTGCAAGAAACTCAACTGACTGGCTAGATACATGTGGTGCAACAGTGAAAGACTCAACAGTTGAAAAAGTGAAAAACTCTCTCACCACATTCAAAAAATTTGCATACATGGCTGTTGAATGCACCCATGCAAATGGGAATCAAGTATTAAGTCATTATGTACGTTATTTTGATGTCAGTGATAGGCCAGTATATGCATTTCTAGATGTTCAAGTTATAGAAGACAGATTGGCTGTATGTGTGACAACCCACATATTAGAAGAGTTAAATGCTTGTCAATGGGACCCCAGATAGATGGCTGCTTGTGCATTTGATGAAACTGCAAACTTCTCTGGAAGACATGGTGGAGCACAAGGTTTGCTCAGAGAAAAGTGTAACCTTAGTCTCTCCTGTACACCCTGCAGAGGCCATCTACTCCAACTAGCGCTAGTACGAGCTGCAGACTCCTCAAAAGACATTTAAAAAAGCTATAAATTTAATGTCTTCATTATATTCTTTTTTCAGCAAAAGTCCAAAAAGACTGAATTACTTGGCAAATATAAAAAATACACTAGGACTGAAGTTCAAATTAGTCCAACCTGGGAAAACCCTTTGGCTTTCTCATGAGCAATCCTTGGCTGTTGTCTTAAAATTACTCCAGCTGTTATTACTGGCTTTGGAAAGTATGTACCAAGATGGGATGGATCTAAGTAGTGAGGCTAGTGGATTACTTTTGCTACTATGTTCAGAGAAGACTATTGCCATTCTCTCTCATGTAAATCTACTGTTGAAACCACTTGGGTCATTAAACAATGCCATCCAGGCATCTGCTACAACAGTAGTAGATCTTTGTCCAGCAATAGAAGCTACATTTGGATCAGAGAGCTATCCACTGAAAAAGTATTGGAAGAAGCAAAGCCTTCAGTCCAGAAGTTGATTAACAAAGGCATTTATATCGAATCCTTAAATGAAGAGGACAAGAAGTGTTTGTTAAGACAACTGAAAAAGTACACAGACTTGATTCTTAAAAATCTGCAACAGCAACTTCTAGATTCTACTCAACCTCTGCGTAGCTTTTACAGGTGCCTGTCCTATAAAACACCGACAGTTGAGTGGAGTGAGGCACTACCAGCAATGGGGCTGCCATGTGCTCAGGACAGAATAGAGAATTTAAACACACAGTGGAATATGATACGACGAATGAATGAAGATTTGACTTCAACTTCTTTTTTATCATCACTAGTAGCTTGACCCGATCTTTATGCTATGTTTCCTGGGCTGAAAGAAGTAGGAATTCATCTCTTGCTGCTCCCAGTCACAACAGCTACAGTTGAGCGTTCTTTTGCCTCATTGAATAGAATTTGTGTTCTGAAAGAAGTCGCCTTCTGCCTGATCATGTGAATGAACTAATGAGCATATCAATTTGAAGGAATGGAAGTACCGGACACACGAGAAGCCATCAAAGATGAACGCATTGCATTCAAGAAGTTCATTAACAGAGTTGTACAAAATTATAACAAGAAACCAAGAAGGACGTCAATGTAGTGATTCATAGAAGGCTTGAGTAGCCAAATTTAATTTGTGTGATGATTTTAAAATCTAATAAAATGGTCATGAAACATTTTTCAGGTTTTGCTATGGTGCCATACAGCCCACCTTCACCCTCACGGTCTCGCCCCTCATTGGCCCTGACCCCTCGCCCCGTAAATTTGAACACCCTCCCCTAATTTCAATTCCTGGGGAAAACACTGGGTCCAGGTGAGTTTGTACTCGGGTGGCTAGCCATGCCACTGCTCATGGTACTAATTTTAGCTCACTAGATTGATGAACGCTTGCACAAGTATGTCTGTGTGAGCTGGGAATTATACCCCAACCTCCAATTGTAGACACTGCCTAAGGGTGGTGGTGGGGTGTTCTGACTCCTTCTTCTTGCAAACAGGGGCACTGTGGGGAGCATCTGGGAGTAGCAGCCACTCTGCACTCTTCAGCCTCGAGTGAGGTGAGTGTGCTTCAGTGCCTTGGAGAGCAGCCTGTTTTCTCTCTCTGTCTTGGGGTTCTTGTGCTGGGGCTCTGGATTTGAAGAAATGAAGTTGTGTTTATGTTGCAACCTTATAGCAAGAGCATGAATGTTACTGTGTGTGCTGTGAACATAACAAAACAGGGACAACACCAATTCCTCATTCTCCTGCCAAGCTTGGGGGTGGGAGGGGTGTTACCAGACCACCCTTTTTTTTTAACAAGATGTTTCTTGGCCCTTCTGGTGTGGTGAAGGGGGAAAGGCTGCAAATGACCATGCAAAGTGCTGCTAAATGTCGAAGTGAACAAACTGAGTAAAGAGCTTCCTCCCATGCCAGCCCCCTTCATTTCTAACAACTCAGGGCTCTCGGGGAACAATGGTCAGTTTTTGTTGTTGTTTATTTAAATTCACGTCCAAAAATGATTTTTGTTGATGGTGTCCTGCTATCTCAGTCCTTGTTCCCCACTCAGCTCTGCTGGTGGCCTCAATCCTGCTCCATAGCCCCCCTGTTCTTTCAGTCCTGCATGGGTGTATGTGCCCACACACGCACAGCTGTGCTGATGCCTCTGTCTCGACTCACAAATCCTCCTGCTCCCTGAGTATCTTTGCCAATAGATCTCAAACCTGACCTGTGCCAGGCCCGCCCTGGGTCTGCAAACACCCCGCGTTGCTGCCTTGGCCACGTGGCCAGAGATCCTGCAGCGACTCCACTGCGGCCACCAAAGGCAGGCTGTGGACTTTGATCCCTAGTGTCCTGACCCCTTGTGACACCTCCAGCCCCTCTGTTTTGCCCTTGTAATTCTTTAGAGCCAGCTTCATACCAGTTTTCAGAGTAGCAGCCGTGTTAGTCTGTATTCGCAAAAAGAAAAGGAGTACTTGTGGCACCTTAGAGACTAACACATTTATTAGAGCATAAGCTTTCGTGAGCTACAAATTTATTAGAGCATAAGCTTTCGTGAGCTACAGCTGTAGCTCACGAAAGCTTATGCTCTAATAAATTTGTTAGTCTCTAAGGTGCCACAAGTACTCCTTTTCTTTTTGCTTCATACCAGTGTTACTGTTGGGTAACAGCAGATGGCAGAACCCACCAGGGGACAGCCACAGAGATGCCAGTTTTTAGAGACTGCTGAGAGTGCCAGGTATCAGAGTGTGCCTAGCAGCCTGCTCCATCTGCAGGCATCACCCATCACCCTTTGACTAAGCAAGAAGCTCGCCTTAGAGGGAGATCTGTTACTGCTGGAAGAGCAGATGGCCGTGTGGGCTACCAGAAAAGGCATTGCAGAGAGCTGGGGTCAGGTCCCACAGTCTCGTGACTCACTGTGTGACTTTCCCCATCTGCGTGGATCTCCGGATGTAGATGGGAAGGGGGCAGTGGAAACCCTCTGCAGTCAGAGCTAGAGGGCACTGCCATGTGTGTGTATGTCTCCAGTTGGGGCTGCGGTACTAGCAATGCAGAGGAAGGATGGCTCAGTGTTTAGGGCTGGCCTCAAGTTACTGCTCCATCCCAGACTTCATTTTGCCCTTGGGCAAGTTGGGGTGGTAGCTCTGCCCTCCCGCACGGGCTGCTGTGGGGATAAACCTATTATGATTGCCAGGGGCTCAGATACTACAGTGACGGAGGGCCAGAGAAGGACCATGTATAGCTTGCCCCACTAGATAAACAAAGTCCCTTTGAGTCTCTGTTAGAGACACTGGACCAGGATGGGGCTTCCAACTGCAGGTGAGACTGGGACTCAGTGTCCATCTATGATGCTTTTTTGGGGTGCCCAGGATGGAGAGTCGCCTTGTTTACTTCCCTGCCCCATCTCCAGCGCGAGGAAGACTTGCTGTGTCAGCTCCTGACACCACCAGCCTGTTTGCACCCAACAGTCTCCTCTGGACAATGCCAGCCCATGCTCTGCCATGCACCCAGAGCCCTCTGCAGTATCCAGCCCTGACCCACTGGCCGCTCACAGAAACTCCCAGCTGTGATGGTCTCCCAGCACACTGCGTGCTGTTCCAGTTTCTTTGGCTCAGCTGAGCTCGGCCCCAGGCTTAGGGTGACCAGACAGCAAGTGTGAAAAATCGGGGTAGGGGGTGGGGGGTTATAGGAGCCTATATAAGAAAAAGCCCCAAATATCGGGACTGTCCGTATAAAATCGGGACATCTGGTCACCCTACCCTGGATGCCAGCACTGAGATGGGCTAGAGTGAAAGTAATCAGTGCTAAGGCTTTAGAGATGGCGCCTAGGGATAATGGTGGGCACAGAGTGGTTACATACAAAACAAAAGGTATCATGTTTCCTGGAGTCTCAGCTTAACTTGGCAGCGGGGCACTCTGTGGCATGATGCCCATCTCTGCTGTCTCTCTCCTTACTCCTGGTGCTGTGTATGGCTTTTCCCCACTGGCTTCTCCCCTAGGTGGCTGTTTGAAGAAGTCCCTGGCCCGTGGATGGGTGGCAGAGGGAGGCTCTCCGTTCGCATGGTGCTGGCGAAAGTAGGACATGACAGCAAACACAGGTAGGGACACAGGAGTCACTAGCTAACAGAGCTGACCTGGGAGGCGGCCCAAGGGAGTGCAGCCCACATGCTTGCAGACCTAGAGCCAGACCCCCGCCCCGACGGCTGCTCCTGGGTCTCTATGCTGCCTGTGTGATACCCACCAGCCAGGCGGGGGGAGCTCTGCCTCGGGCCAACCAGGCAAGGAGAAGAGATTGCCTGAGAATGGTACGGTAGTGCCCGCTTTATAGTGAACGCCTCCCTGCCCGTTAGCCTCACTGACTGCATTGCCTGTTGCAGTCCCATTGATAGGCTGCAGCAGGCTAATAACTGACCGAGAGATGTTTCAGCGAGTTGTCAGAACCCCATAGGCTGCTCCTAGCCCTGGCTTAGCCCTGTCTAGACACCTTCTCCTGATGGGCGTCAGGCCATCTCAAAACCTGCCCTGCTGCATGGACCATGCTCATCGCAGCTGTTTGGTCATTTATTAACCCCGCATGAACTACAAACAGAGCAAGGGGATCGTGAGACTGTCTCCTGCCCCCCACCGCCCACAATGTGTGTGATAATCGGCAGCGTGAGCAATGCAGGGGCAAGGACTGTCCTTTCCCAGCGTGTCTGGGCGCTTCTCTCAGGCCCAACCCTTCACCCTGGCTCCGTTCCAGGCCAGGCCCTGTCTCTGGGTCCAGCTGGGTACGCTGGGTTTCACCACCACGTATCTTCTCCCGCACTGACCCCTCGCAGACATACACCAACCTTTGCGGTTTCTTCTCCCTCCCGCTCCCCTCCCCCAGCCAGATGGCAGGGGTGCAGCTGCTGGTTCAAGATCAGACTGTGCAGGGACATGCCAGCCACAGCTGGTCTCCCGCATCCCGCGCCCAAGGGGATCCTGCCTGCCAGGATCTCTGGGCAGGGATCTCTTGCTGGCTGACTGCCCCAGGCCTTGCCGACAGAGCTCCTGCTCTTTGCACCGTGCCTGGCGCGTCACACACCAGGGCAGAACCCACCTGTCTCTCTGGCTCCCCCGCCATCTCTGGATAGGCAGGTGTCTTTCAGGCCCAGGTAGCAGTTGCATAGCTGGGAGGCATCACTCACGAGACCCCAGGTGTGGTGTCAAAAGCCAGGGGGGAGTGGAGCCTTCGGCTCAGAGCTGGAGGTGGCTGGAGCTGTCAGCTTTCCCCCCCCACTTTCTGGGCTTGCGGGGGGTGCTCGGGCATCTCAGGCCCAGCTGTGGTTTGTGATGTCACCGAGCCACATTGCTCTGCACCACTAGACTTGGCAGCTGTTGCTGGCACCCTGCCTGCTGAGTTTCTGGCTCTGACTGGTCACAGTCCAGGCTCCAGCTACACTGAGAGGAGGGCCAGGTTTTCCTAGGGGCCCAGGAGTGCCCCCCTGTGGGGCTTAAGAGGGGGCAAGAGGAATGGCAGTAGAGCTCCCTCAGGGGGCACAGACAGTGCCCAGCTGGAGCAGACCGTGGAGTCTGTCACAGGAGGCCTTCCCAAGAGGACAGGCAGGGCAAATACACTGAGCATGAGGCACATAGGAGCTGCCAGACTGGGTCAGACCCTGGGTGCAGCCTAGTACCCTATCTCCAGCTGGGACTGGCACCAGCTGCTGCACGGGAAGGTGTAAAAACCCCACAATAGGAGGTGCTGAATAATCCACATTGCACATGGACTCCTCCTGGTCTCTAGTGGACAGAGATTGGCTCAAGCCATGAAGCAGGAGGGTCAGTATCCTCTGTCATCGTTATGTATGATCACCCTGGCTAGTTGTATTAGCTGTATCAATGCCTCAGTCCTATTTTGATTCTCGTTAAGTTCCTGGCTGCAATGACTTCATGTGGCAGTGAGTTCCAACGGCTAATTACGTGTTGAGGGTAGGGAGATTTCCTTTTATTGATGTTTGAATTTCCTACCTTTCAATTTCATTGAATACATCCTTGTTCTGAGACCGGGAGAACAGCTGCTCCCCATCTACTTCCTCTATTCCAGTCAGCATTTTTCGGACTTCTGTTGTGGCCCCTCTTCTCATTTCTAAGGCGTTGTCTATACTGGAACTTCATCGGCAAAACTTTTGTCATTCAGGGGTGTTAAATCTCCCCCTGCCCTGAACGACAAAAGTTTTACTGATGAAAACACCCGTGTGAACAGCGCTTTGTCGACAGGAGTGCTCTGTTGCTCGTGGGAAGTGGAAGTTTTTTGTTGGCGGAAGAGCTCTCTCCCACCAACAAACAGCAGCTACACTACGCACCTTTTAGCGGCATGGCTGTGGCGCTAAAAGCGAGGTAGTGTAGACAAAGCCTTAGGTAACCATCCTAGTCTCTTCAACCTGTCTTCATAGGAGAGTTTTTCTGGGCTCTTGATCACATTTGTTATCATTCTCTGAACCTCCTGCAGGGACATGGTGACCAGTACTGCACAAACTGTTTGGATGTGGCTGCCTGCTGGTTTATATTGAGGCATTAGAATGAGTTTGGGTTTGGAAAGAGGGGACTGGTTCATAGAATATCAGGGTTGGAAGGGACCTCAGGAGATCTAGTCCAACCCCCTGCTCAGTCCCCATTTTTTTCCCCCCAGATTCCTAAATGGCCCTCTCAAGGATTGAACTTACAACCCTGGGTTTAGCAGGCCAATGCTCAAACCACTGAGCTATCCCTCCCCCCTAGATATGGGGCTGGGGGCTGCAGCTCAAGGCCCTGCTCAAGGCCCAGGTCTTCTGCCTGTCATCTCAGCACAGAAATGGTCTGATCGCTCGCTGCCTGGAGCTGGCCAGGGTTTTCCCCAGGAATTAAAATTGTGTGTGTGTGTGTGTGGACTATTCAGGGCAAGTGGGAGCCGACAAGGGTTGAAACTGTGAGGGCAAAGGTGGGCTGTATGGCACCATATTAAAAACTGAAAAATGTTTCATGACTATTTTATTAGATTTAACTCATGTTTTAAAATCATCACAAAAATTAAAGTTGGCTACTCCTGTACTACAAAAAGAACAGGAGTACAACAGCTACAACCTTCTTGGTTTCTTCCAGTAATTTTGGTGTCTTCTTGTGTGTGCATTACTTCCAGTCCTTCATGATAATGCTCATGATCAGGCAGAAGGCGACTTTTTTCAGAACACAAAATTCTATTCAATGAGGAAAAAGAACGCTTGGCTGTAGCTGTTGTGACTGGGAGCAGCAAGGGATGAATTCCTACTTCTTTTATCTCAGGAAACAGCACAAAGATCAGGTCAACCAGTAGTGATGATAAAAAAAAAGTTGAAGTTAATTCTTCATTTGTTTGTCCTATGATATTCCACTCTGTGTTCAAAATTTTCTATTCTGTCCTGAGCACATGGCAGCCCTATTGCTGGTAGTGCCTCACTCCACTCAACTGTCGGTGTTTTATAGAACAGGCGTCTGCAAAAGCTACGTAGAAGTTGAGTAGAATCCAGAAATTGCTACTGTAGATTTGTAAGAATCAAGTCTGTGTACTTTTTCAGCTGGCTTAACAAACACTTCTTGTCCTCTTCACTTAAGGAGTCAATATAAATGCCTTCATTAGTCAACTTCTGGACTGAAGTCTTTGCTTCTTCCAGTACTTTTTCAGTGGATAGCTCTCTGATTGCTCCAGGGTAGGCAAAGATCTTCTACTGTTATAGCAAATGCCTGGATGACATTGTTTAATGACCCAAGTGGTTTCAACAGTAGATTTACAAGAGAGAGAATGGTGATAGTCTTCAGCCAAGAATCGCTCATGAGAAAGCCAACAGGTTTTCCCAAGTTGGACTAATTTGAACTTCAATCCCAGTGTATCTTCTATTTGTTTCCAAGAAGTTCAGTCCTTTTGGACTCTTGCTGGAAGAAAAGAGTATAAAAAGTCATTACATTTATGGCTTTTTAATATCTTTTGAAGATTCTGCATCTTGTATTAGCTCTAGCTGGAGTAGATGGCCTCTGCAGTGTTTGTAGGAGAGATTAGAGTTACTCTTTTCTCTGAGCAAAGCTTGTACTCCACCATGTCTTCCAGAGAAGTTTGCAGCTCCATCAAATGCACAAGCAGCCATCTGTTTGGGGTTCAATTTACAAGCATTTAACTCTTCTAATATGTCACAGATGCAGCTGATGTGTCTTCTATAACCTGAACATCTAGAATACATCTACCAGCCTACCACGGATATCAAGATAACATACACAATGACTTAATATTTGATGCCTGTTTGCATTGGTGCATTCATCAGACATGTATGCACATATTTTGAATATGGTGAGAGAGTTCTTCACTTTTTCAACTGTTGAGTCTTTCACTGTTGCACTGCATGCTTCTAGAGATTCAGCTGAGTTTTTTCAGAAAGATAGGGAGCATTTGCCAGTCTTGTTCGAAACCAGTGTCCAACTTCAAGATTAACAAATGACAATGCACTTAATATTGGCCTCCTATTGTGTGGTATCTTGCTAAAATAGAAAGTATGATGCAACAGCCATATTGGTTCACATAAACTGAATTCAGAGTGGTAGCCGTGTTAGTCTGTATCAGCAAAAACAACGAGGAGTCCTTGTGGCACCTTAGAGACTAACAAATTTATTTGGGCATAAGCTTTTGTGGGCTAAAACCCACTTCATCAGATGCATGGAGTGGAAAATACAGTAGAGAGGTATAAATACACAGCATATGAAAAGATGGGAGCTGCCTTACTGTGGGGGGGTGTCAGTCTAACGAGCCAATTCAATGAAGTTGGAAGTGGGCTATTCTCAACAGTTGGCAAGAAGGGGTGGAAATAACTTTTGTAGTGCTAATGAGGCCAACGTAATCAAGGTGGCCCATTTCAAACAGTTATAGATTCATAGATACTAAGGTCAGAAGGGACCATTCTGATCATCTAGTCTGACCTCCTGCACAGCGCAGGCCACAGAATCTCACCCACCCACTCCTATGAAAAACCTCACCCATGTCTGAGCTATTGAAGTCCTCAAATCGTGGTTCAAAGAATTCAAGGAGCAGAGAAGCCTCCCTCAAGTCAACCATGCCCCATGCTACAGAAGAAGGCGAAAAACCTCCAGGGCCTCTCCAATCTGCCCTGGAGGAAAATTCCTTCCTGACCCCAAATATGGCAATCAGCTAAACCCTGAGCATATGGGCAAGATTCACCAGCCACATACTACAGAAAATTCTTTCCTGGGTAACTCAGATCCCATCCATCTAATATCCCATCTCAGGGGATTTGGCCTATTTACCCTGAATATTTAAAGATCAATTACTTACCAAAATCCCATTATCCCATCATACCATCTCCTCCATAAACTTATCGAGTAGAATCTTAAAACCAGATAGATCTTTTGCGCCCACTGCTTCCCTTGGAAGGCTATTCCAAAGCTTCACTCCTCTGATGGTTAAAAACCTTCGTCTGATTTCAAGTCTAAACTTCCTGGTGGCCAGTTTATACCCATTTGTTCTTGTGTCCACATTGGTGCTGAGCTGAAATAATTCCTCTCCCTCTCCTGTATTTATCCCTCTGATATCTTTAGAGAGAGCAATCATATCTCCCCTCAACCTTCTTTTAGTTAGGCTAAACAAGCCAAGCTCCTTAAGTCTCCTTTCATAAGACAAGTTTTCCATTCCTCAGATCATCCTAGTAGCCCTTCTCTGTACCTGCTCCAGTTTGAATTCATCCTTTTTAAACATGGGAGACAGAACTGCACACAGTATTCTAGGTGAGGTCTCACCAGTGCCTTGTATAACGGTACTAAAACCTCCTTATCCCTACTGGAAATGCCTCTCCTGATGCATCCCAAAACCGCATTAGCTTTTTTCACAGCCATATCACATTGGCAGCTCATAGTCATCCTATGATCAACCAATACTCCAAGGTCCTTCTCCTCTTCCGTTACTTCTAATTGATGCGTTCCCAACTTGTAACTAAAATTCTTGTTATTAATCCCTAAATGCATAACCTTACACTTCTCACTACTAAATTTCATCCTATTACTATTACTCCAGTTTACAAGGTCATCCAGATCCTCCTGTATAATATCCCGATCCTTCTCTGAATTGTCAGTACCTCCCAGCTTTGTATCATCTGCAAACTTTATTAGCACACTCCCACTTTTTGTGCCAAGGTCAGTAATAAAAAGATTAAATAAGATTGGTCCCAAAACCGATCCCTGAGGAACTCCACTGGTAACCTCCCTCCAGCCTGACAGTTCGCCTTTAAGTAGGAACCGTTGCAGTCTCCCCTTTAACCAATTCCTTATCCACCTTTTGATGTTCATATTGATCCCCATCTTCTGCAATTTAACTAATAATTCCCCATGTGGCACGGTATCAAATGCCTTACTGAAATCTAGGTAAATTAGATCCACTGCATTTCCTTTATCTAAAAAATCTGTTACTTTTTCAAAAAAGGAGATTAGGTTGGTTTGGCACGATCTACCTTTTTTAAAACCATGTTGTATTTTGTCCCATTGACTTCAATGTCCTTAACTAATTTCTCCTTCAAAATTTTTTCCAGGACCTTGCATACTACAGATGTCAAACTAACTGGCCTGTAGTTACCCGGATCACTTTTTTTTCCTTTCTTAAAAATAGGAACTATGTTAGCAATTCTCCAATCATTCGGTACTACTCCTGAGTTTACAGATTCATTAAAAATTCTTGCTAATGGGCTTGCAATTTCATGTGCCAATTCCTTTAATATTCTTGGATGAAGATTATCTGGGCCCCCCGATTTAGTCCCATTAAGCTGTTTGAGTTTCGCTTCTACCTCAGATATGGTAATATCTACCTCCATATCCTCATTCCCATTTGTTATGCTACCATTATCCCTAAGATCCTCTTTAGCCTTATTAAAGACTGAGGCAAAGTATTTGTTTAGATATTGGGCCATGCCTAGATTATCTTTAACCTCCACTCCATCCTCAGTGTTAAGCGGCCCCACTTCTTCTTTCTTAGTTTTCTTCTTATTTATATGGCTATAGAACCTTTTACTATTGGTTTTAATTCCCTTTGCAAGGTCCAACTCGACTCGACTTTTAGCCTGTCTCACTTTATCCCTACATGTTCTGACCTCAATTAGGTAGCTTTCCTTGCTGATCCCTCCCATCTTCCACTCCCTGTATGCTTTCTGCTTCTTCTTAATCACCTCTCTGAGATGCTTGCTCATCATGAATTTTTTCCTCTTTCTTGGGATACAGGCTTCCGATAGCTTCTGCAGGTTTGATTTAAAGTAATCCCAGGCCTCCTCTACCTTTAGATCCATAAGTTCTTCAGTCCAATCCACTTCCCTAACTAATTTCCTTAATTTTTGAAAGTCAGCCCTTTTGAAATCAAAAACCCTTGTTGCAGATTTATTTTTGTTAATCCTTCCATTTAGTTTGAACTGAATTAGCTCATGATCACTTGAGCCAAGATTGTCCCCTACAACCATTTCTTCTATGAGGTCCTCGCTACTCACCAAAATTAAATCTAAAATGGCATCCCCTCTAGTCGGTTCAGCAACTACTTGATGAAGGAATCCATCAGCTATCGCATCTAGGAAAATCTGAGCCCTATTATTATTACTAGCACTGGTCCTCCAGTCTATATCTGGAAAGTTAAAGTCTCCCATGATCACTCAGTTTCCATTAGTATTTACTTTATTAAAGACATTAAAAAGGGCTCTATTCATATACAAATTAGATCCCGGAGGTCTATAGCACACCCCAAACACTTTCGTAGGAGAGGCTTTACTAGTTTTCTTCCCCAATGTAATTTTTGCCCAGACGGACTCTGTCTTATCCATTGCATCGCTTCTTATTTCTTTATATTCTACCTCATCATTGATATACAATGCTACTCCACCACCTTTACCTTTGTTTCTGTCTTTCCTAAACAGCACATACCCTTCAATACCTGTAGTCCAGTCATGACTACTATTCCACCATGTTTCTGTTATCCCTATAATATCTGGTTTCACTTCTTGCACCAGTAGCTCTAGTTCCTCCATTTTGTTACCTAAGCTCCTCGCATTGGTGTACAAACATCTTAATTTTTGCTGTTTGGCCTCACTCACATTTTGTACCCTATTAGGCACAGTCATTCTACAGCCAGTATAACCTATTAGACTAGTATCCACACCGCCCTCGCTCCTTATATACATTCTCCTACCCACGATTGTATCCTTTCTTACTTTGTCTTCTTTCCTCTCAATGCTAAAATCTGGCGTGGAGATTTCCTGGACATCTCCCAACCGTCTCCCCCTAATTCCTAGTTTAAAGCTCTCTTTATCAGTTGTGCCAGCCTTGATCCTAGAAGTCTATTTGCTTCCCTACTCAGATGAAGACCATCCCGAGAGAACTGTCCTCTGTCCGTGAATGCCTCCCAGTGGCCATACATCCCAAAGCCCTCCTTATAGCACCACTGCCTAAGCCATCTGTTGACAGTCATAATCTTGTCACACCTTTGTTGCCCTTCTCTAGGAACAGGAAGGATCCCACTAAAGATCACCTGAGCCTCAATTTCCTTAAGCGTCTTCCCCAGCCTAGCATAGTCTCCCTTAATACTTTCCAGCGAGAATCTAGCTGTATCATTTGTTCCCACATGAAGGATAATTAGGGGATTCTTTCCTGCTCCCTTTAGGATCCTTTTCAACCTCAGGCCTACATCCCATATCTTAGCACCCGGAAGACAGCACACCCTTCCATTCTCTGGATCAGCTCTAGTTACAGGCCTGTCTATTCTTTTCAATAAAGAGTCCCCGATCACATAGACCTGCCTTTTCCTGGTGATGATGCTATTCTCCAGTCTCTCCCCTGTTCCCTCTGGCTGCAAGTTCTTTCCATTCCTATTTTCCCTTATAATCCTCTTCAACCCATCCTGTATCCTCCTGGGGCTCATATTTGGTGTAGTCTCCCTTGACTCTTCCGCTTTTCCTATAGGACTAGCCTCTCTTCTCTTCTTCCTTACCCTTCCACCTTCAACAAGTACCTGATGAGCCCCTTCTTCATTTTCCAACTCTGCAAACCTATTCCTAAGCTCTATTTCTCCTTCACTAGCCCGTCTTTTCCTCTGCCTGGTTCTTTTAGTCACATGCTTCCACTGACCACTTTCCTCACCCAGTCTCCCCTCAAAATTCCCCAGCCCTGCTTCCATCCGTGAGTCTGAGCTTTTCCCTTCGATACCTCCTATCTTTGCTCCATAATCTGCTCAAACCCCTTCCTAAACTCAACGAGACTTTCCACCTGCATCTCCAAACCTCGGATCTTTTCCTCCATCAGCTCTATCAGACGGCATTTCATGCAGAAAAAACTCTTACCGGTTCCCCCCTCCAGGATCATGTACATACCACAGCTTCCACATCCAGTCATCCTCAATGTGTCTTCCACTACAGGAGTCACTCCCACAGCTGCCTCTGTATCTGTCATCGCCTTCCCACCTAAATCCTGTTAATCTGGGAAACACAAGTCACACCAAAAGACCCCCCCCCAGCAAAAGCAAACCCCAAACAAGCACCACAATACAAACGCCCCTTACAAACTCCCACTCAAACTCCCCTGTTTAGAGCTCTGTTTGCTAGCTCCTGTGCCACTGCCTGACTGGCTGGCTACCTTTATAGGACCTCTAGTCAGAAGCCCCACCTCCCTAATCAAGGCTCAGCTGCTCTCCCAGCACAAAGCCCCTATACACACACAAAGTTAACAAGAAGGTGTGAATATCTGCAGGGAGAAATTAGTTTTTGTACTAATCCATCCACTCCCAGTCTTTATTCAGGCCTAATTAGATAGTGTCCAGTTCGCAAATTAATTCCAGTTCTGCAGTTTCTCGTTGGAGTCTCTTTTTGAAGTTTTGTTGTTGAAGAATTGCCACTTTTAAGTCTGTTATTGAGTGTCCAGGGAGATTGAAGTGTTCTCCTACTGGTTTTTGAATGTTATAATTCTTTGATTTCAGATTTGTGTCCATTTATTCTTTTGCATAGAGACTGTCCGGTTTGGCCAATGTACATGGCAGAGAGGCATTCCTGGCACATGATGGCATATATCACATTGGTAGATGTGCAGGTGAACGAGCCCCTGATGGTGTAGCTGATGTGGTTAGGTCCAATGATGGTGTCCCTTGAATAGATATGTGGACAGAGTTGGCATTGGGGTTTGTTGCAGGGTTTGGTTCCTGGATTAGTGTTTTTGTTGTGTGGTGTGTAGTTGCTGGTGCATATTTGCTTCAGGTTGGGGGGCTGTCTGTAAGTGAGGACAGGCCTGTCTCCCAAGGTCTGTGAGAGTGAGGGATTGTCCTTTTAGGATAGGTTATAGATCCTTGATGATGAGCTGGAGAGGTTTTATTTGGGGGCTGAAGGTGATGGCTAGTGGCGTTCTGTTACTTTCTTTGTTGGGCCTGTCTTGTAGTAGGTGACTTCTGGGTACCGTTCTAGCTCTGTCAATCTGTGTCTTCACTTCACCAGGTGGGTATTGTAGTTTTAAGAACACTTGATAGAGATCCTGTAGGTGTTTTGTCTCTGTCTGGGGAATTGGAGCAAATGCGTTGTATCTTAGAGCTTGGTTGTAGACAATGGATCGTGTAATGTGGTGTGGATGAAAGCTGGAGGCATGTAGGTAGGCATAGTGGTTAGTAGGTTTCCGGTATAGGGCGGTGTTTATGTGACCATCGCTTATTTGCACTGTAGTGTCTAGAAAGTGGATCTCTTATGTGGACTGGTCCAGGCTGAAGTTGATGGTCGGATGGAAATTGTTGAAATCATGGTGGAATTCCTCAAGGGCTTCTTTTCCATGGGTCCAGATGATGAAGATGTCATCAATGTAGCGCAAGTAGAGTAGGGGCATTAGGAGACGAGAGCTGAGGAAGCGTTGTTCTAAGTCAGCCATAAAAATGTTGGCATACTGTGGGGCCATGCGGGTACCCATCGCAGTGCCGCTGATTTGAAGGTATACATTGTCCCCAAATGTGAAATAGTTATGGGTGAGGACAAAGTCACAAAGTTCAGCCACCAGGTTAGCCGTGACAGTATCAGGGATACTGTTCCTGACGGCTTGTAGCCCATCTGTGTGTGGAGTGTTGGTGTAGAGGGCTTCTACATCCATAGTGGCTAGGATGGTGTTTTTAGGAAGATCACCAATGGACTGTAGTTTCCTCAGGAAGTCAGTGGTGTCTCGAAGAGAGCTAGGAGTGCTGGTAGTGTAGGGCCTGAGGAGAGAGTCTACATAGCCAGACAATCTTGCTGTCAGGGTGCCAATGCCTGAGATGATGGGGTGTCCAGGATTTCCAGGTTTATGGATCTTGGGTAGCAGATAGAATACCCCAGGTCGGGGTTTTAGGGGTGTGTCTGTGTAGATTTGTTCCTGTGCTTCTTCAGGGAGTTTCTTGAGCAGATGGTGTAGTTTCTTTTGGAAACCCTCAGTGGGATCAGAGGGTAATGTCCTGTAGAATGTGGTGTCAGAGAATTGCCTAGTAGCCTCTCAGTCGTATTCCGACCTATTCATGATGACCACAGCACCTCCTTTGTCAGCCGTTTTGATTATGATGTCAGAGTTGTTTCTGAGGTTGTGGCTCGTGTTTTGTTCTGCATGGCTGAGGTTATGGGGCAAGTGATGCTGCTTTTTCACTATTTCAGCCCATGCACGTCGGCGGAAGCACTCTAGGTAGAAGTCCAGTCTGTTGTTTCAACCTTCAGGAGGAGTCCACCCAGAATCCTTCTTTTTGTAGCATTGGTAGGAAGGTCTCTGTGGGTTAGTATGCTGTTCAGTGGTGTGTTGGAAATATTCCTTGAGTTGGAAACGTTGAAAGTAGGATTTTATGTCACTGCAGAACTGTATCATGTTCATGGGGGTGGTGCGGCAGAAGGAGAGGCCCCGAGATAGGACCATCATAGGACCTAACCACATCAGCCACACCATCAGGGGTGTGATTACATTGGCCTCATTAGCACTACAAAATTGATTTCTACCCCTTCTTGTTAACTGTTGAGAATAGCCCACTTCCAACTTAATTGAATTGGCTCATTAGCACTGACCCCCCACACTTGGTAAGGCAGCTCCTATCTTTTCAATAAATGCTGTGTATTTATACCTCTCTACTGTATTTTCCACTCCATGCATCTGCTGTAGTGGGTTTTAGCCCACGAAAGCTTATGCCCAAATAAATTTGTTAGTCTCTAAGGTGCCACAAGGACTCCTCGTTGTATAAACTTCTCCATCATTCTTAATAGCCTCATTAAGTTCTTCTAAAATTGGCTTTGACAGTGACTGGCTTATAGGGCTTTCTGCACGTTGTTGCAGTCCAGAGGCATGGTATTTTGCAGCCTTTTCATATAGGTTGTCAGTATTGGCTTAGCTGATCAGTCTGGCAAACCAAGTTCCTCCACTTTTACTATATAAATCCATGATGCGCCTTGAATACTGCAGGCAGTTCTGGTCACCCCATCTCAAAAAAGATATATTGGAATCAGAAAAGGTCCAGAGAAGGGCAACCGAAATGATGAGGAGAGATTAAAAAGACTGGGACTTTTCAGCTTGGAAAAGAGATGACTCAGGGGGGATATGAGAGAGGCTTATAACATCTTGACTGGCGTGGAGAAAATGACTAAGGACGTGTCATTTACCCCTTCACTCAGGGGTCACCCAATGAAATTAATAGGCAGCAAGTTTAAAACAAACACAAGGAAGTATTTCTTCACACAACGCACAGTCACCCATGGAACTTTTTGCCAGGGATGTTGTGAAGGCCAAAATTATACCAGGGTTCAAAAAAGAACTAGATAAGTTCATGGAGGTTAGGTCCATCAATGGCTATTAGCCAGGATGGGCAGGGATGCAACCCTATGCTCTGAGTGTCCCTAGCCTCTGTTTGCCAGAAACTGGGAGTGGACAACAGGGGATGGATCACTTGATGATTCCTTGTTCTGTTCATTCCCTCTGAAGCTCCTGGAATAGTCACTATCGGAAGACAGAATACTGAGCTTGTCAGGGTTCCTTCCCTACTCTGAACTCTAGGGTGCAGATGTGGGGACCCGCATGAAAGCCCTCTGAGCTTATATCAGCTTAGGTTAAAGCCTGGTACATTGCCACCACCAAGCGATTTAACAAAGAATCAGGGAAGAGACCACTTGGAGACGTCTTCCCCCAAAATATCGCCCCAAGCCTTACACACCCCCTTTCCTACAGAGGCTTGAGAATAATATCCTAAGCAATTGGTTACAAAATGATCAAAGACCCAAACCCCTGGATCTTGGAACAATGGAAAAATCAGTCAGGTTCTTAAAAGAAGGATTTTATTAAAAAAAAGAAAGGTAAAAATCATCTCTGTAAAATCAGGATGAAAAATACTTTACAGGGTATTCAGATTCAAAACACAGAGGATCCCCCTCTGGGCAAACCTTAAAGTTACAGAAAACAGGAATAAACCTCCCTCTTAACACAGGGAAAATTCACATAAACCAAAAGATAAACTAATCTGCCTTGCCTGGTTTACCTCTACTGGTTGCAATATTGGAGACTTGGCTTAGGATAGGTTGGAGAAGATGGATTTCTGTCTGGCTTCTCTCAGTCCCAAGAGAGAACAACCACGTAAACAAAGAGCACAAACGAAAGCCTTCCCCCCCCCACAAGATTTGAAAGTATCTTGTCCCCTTATTGGTCCTTTGGGTCAGGTGCCAGACAGGTTAGCTGAGCTTCTTAACCCTTCACAGGTAACAGGATGTTGCCTCTGGCCAGGAGGGATTTTCTAGCACTGTATACAGAAAGGTGGTTACCCTTCCCTTTATATTTATGACAGAGCTAGCTGGACCATTGGTCTGACCCAATATGGCTGTTCTTACATAAAAAATAAGTATAATAATAAAAAAGTTTAGTACAGAAACTCCCCATATAATGACCTCTTGAGACAGTGATGACGTGAGATAACCTTGGCAAATAATGCATTTTAAAAATCTTGGCCTACTAGGAAATATATATTTATATACGTTTCCCAGTCACAAATCTAGCATTCTGGAGTGCAGTTACTATAACATAGTCCAATTCTCTGGCCAGCTCCAGAGATTTCCCTAGACGCCCCCCCCAGAGGGGGTGTACACCTCCCCTGAATTTTCCCAACACCCTCCCTCCAGTTACTTGCAGTATTGCCAATTTAGTCATTGGTTGAAAATTTGAATTGAAATTGAAACATTAATACACACTTTAAAAGCATATAAAGTGTATGAGAAAATACTTGTACCTGAGAAAGCATGAAAAGTCTGAACAAAGACTAGCTTCCTCATACAGCTGTTCTTTATGTCAATGGTGGCACATTTGTTTCGGCTATATTGGCCTATGTAATAATTTCAAATTATTATTTATAAGCAAGGTCTGACTGAGCTCTCTTCTGAGGGCTAGTGATGAGCCAGGGGTGAGTGGAGAGGCTTCAGGACCAGACTGTATTTACACAAACTCACCTACTCTGCCTAGGTATCCAGCAGACAGAGCCATGCTGCCCAAGGGATCAATTCTGGCTGGTGTTGGGTTACAAATCACTTAAGTATTAAATGTGGGGGGTCATGAAATGTTCTCCGTACTGTATGAGTAAAGGGCAGCAGAACTGTACTTAGCCTGCCTGGATGCGGGGATCTCCCTCAGTGCTTAATTTGTGCTCGGGCTTGCCAGGGATGAGCCCCGGCATCTCTAAATAGATGGGTCAAGCCCAGGTCCAAAGCCCTTGGAAGGTTTAAGTGCCGCTTTGTAGATAAAGCAAACAGAAGCAGGAAGGAGGCGGGAGATGAAAGCATCTTCCCTAAGCTCTGCTAGTTGATTGAGTGCAAAAATACAAGTTTTCTGAACTATTTTCTTGAGAAACCTCAGCATGGACTGTTGGCTCCAGCAAGTGGAATACCAGGTGCCAATGCATGGCTTGAGCCGTGTACTAAGGACATCTCTATCCATCTTCCCTGCAGGGGCAGAGCTCAGCCTAACTGCTAGGGAAGCTTGTCTGAGGAGAATGAGGTTCTTCGGCTGGGCACCGGCAGCTACTGGCCTGCTCAGTTGGGAGATGCTGGCCAGAGCATGCCCCTCACCTGTCCCTTTAGTAGCAGTGTTCAGTCATTCGGTCTGCCCATGTGACTTCTGGAAGGATGGGCCGAGGACACAAGGCTGCCCTCCATCGAGGAAGGGCCACAGAGCCTAGAAAACCAGCTGATTCTGTGGGACAAGGAAGGCTCAGATGGGAACAGGAGTGGCAGGAGTGTCAAAGGTTTAAAACAAAGGAACCAGAGGGGCTCACTGGGCAGAGAACCCTGGATGCCACTGCTGCTTGGTGAAAGAGGCCATGCGGTCTGTGGATGCTGCCCAGAGCACTCTGCCTGGATGCATGAGATATCCTGGGCATGGAAGTAGACCTCCCAGTTGCATAGCATCTCCCCAGCGAGTTCCTCATCTGGGGCTGGTGGGTGGCCATCTTGGCCAGTGCCAGGAGGAGATTAAGGCATTCCCCTGACTTTGTATGGGCACGGACAGGGACTGTGGAGAGGACTAGGTGTGGGGGAAAGTTCAGCCAGAAGCTCAGTGGGAGGAGCTGGAAGATGGGGCTGCATCCAGCTAGCCATGCCCCAGGGGCTGCTCCCCACAGAAGAGGCACGTATCAGAGGTGTCTGTGAACTGCCCCAGACACGTGCCCATGCTCACATCTCTGTGCAGGAGCCACCAACTAATATCGCCGTGGGACCGGAGGTGAATCAGGGCTGTCCCATGAGGTGCCTCACTCTTCAGGAGTGGTAGAACGTTCCACCGCTTGTGGTCAGGGAAGTGAGGGTGAGGCAATGCGCAGTATAGAGCACTGAGAGATGGTCTCTAGGCACAGCTTGGAAATGGGTGGGCTACTCGGCAGGAATGCCAGGGGCCTCACAGGACAGCAGCCCAGGGATGGTTTCTGGAGGGCCGGGGATGTGGGTAGGAGCACCTTCTGGTAGGGCCCACTTGAGATATACCAGAAGGGAGGGAGGCTGAGAGGAGCCAGGGAACAAATCTGCATTTTTCTGCCAATGTGGCTCAGCCTTGCCCTGGGGGAACCTTTACCTCAAAGGCCAGGAGGGGAGTTGGACATGCATGATCCATTCTACACGTAGCTTCTTCCCAGCCCAAGTGTTTCCATGCTGCTTGTGCAGACCTCAGTAGCAATGCAAAGCTGCAGGAGCAGCCCTGGGTGGAAAGCCTAGCAGGTCGACATCCTGCTTGAGACCGTGTGGTCAGGGGCAGTATTGCTTCCCTACCAGTGCAAGCGTTCTGAGCTGGGAGACATCCCTGGCATGCGTGGAGAGCCAGGCTCCCCGGCTGTTTTGCTCCTTGGCCTTGTGCTGGGACTGGCCTAAGCCTGGGTGGGAGCAGTGGGTGCTGATTGCTGGGGACGGTTGCTGCCAAGCGATGCCAGAGCACAGAGCGGTCGCTAATTCGCTGGCACTGCTGCCCCGGGCTGGAGATGAACTGGCCACCTGGTGTCAAAGCCCCTGGTTTGTCATCAGCTCCATGACCCACCCAAGCCCCTTTCACTGGCCCCACTTGGGGCGGAGCAGCCAAAGGCCGGGGGGAGAGGGGGGCTAAGCCACTAGCTGCTATTTTGTGGCTGGACTGCTTCTGGATTCCAGCCGTCAGCGCCTGGCCTTTCGGGGGGTCTTTATGCTGAAACCCCTGCTGACCCAACCCAATGTGTGCCCCTGTCCTAGCCAGCCTGTTCTTGTGGGAGGGTAAATTACCTACCGTCTGGGGGGGTTCCCCCAGGAGGGAGAGGGGCAGGAACATGTCATGGGGTAGGGCAGGTGAGGAGAAGCAGTGTTTGCGCTAGCGCTGCTGGAGAGCCCTGCTGGGCAGTGCCCAGGATGCCAAAAGCCATTCGCCTTCCAATGTCAGGGGCTCTCTGAGCCATGTGTTTCCCCTGTTGTCGGGTGATTAGCCTAGCCCAGCTGGCACGGTAGGAGCTGCATTGGCAGCGATGCTAAGAGAAGCTGTGGCTGGGGCAGCCTTCACCTGTCGCTCTCCCGTTCCTTCCTAGCGGTGTCTGCCTGGCAAGTCCTCCCCAGCCACTCCTTCCTGCCCCGGCTCCTGTCAGCTCTCCGCTGCACACTGAGCTCACGCCTCCGCCAAGCTGCAGCTGGACAGTTTGGCTGGGGCGGGGGGGAAGAGACGTGAGCTCTGGCGTTCCCAGAAAGCCTCTCTTTGCTGTTGATGGATGGACTTCTCTGCACCCAAAGCCTTCTTGCCTCACTTTCCAAGGCCCTGCAGCTCAAGGTCTGTCCATCCATCTGGGAAGGGCTGGACCAGGCTCCATTCACCCCTGTTTCTTGAGGGAGTCCCCTGCCTGCCTCCACTCACTGAAGAGAAAGGGTCTGAGGCTCAGTCCCAGCTCCACCACTGGGATCTCATATCATCATGGGAGGGGAGGCTAAAGGATCTGCCCGACAGGCCAGTCCAGGCCAGTCGGTGTGGAGAGCTGTGCAGCTGAGTTGAGCTACTGTCCCTTACCAGTGTAGATGCTCGGCTCCATGAAGATCTTGGCTTCTCATGTCCAGCTATTTGAAGCCATTGGCTGTGTACATCCCATTCCGTAGGCAGCCGTCCCTGCTCTGAGTCCCAGCGCAGCCAGATTTATCTGTGTCCCAGCAATAGGGCTGGCTCCGATACTTTTATTTTTAGGTAGCAATTTTTACTTTCTAAACCAAATGCACTCCACCATTGCAAGAGCCTTAGCGCAGACGCACTCTGCAGGCCAAAGGCACGTTGGGACCTGTCTGCACTGCACTGGTCACCGCAGCACAAGCAAACAGAGCAGACTGTGTCCCTTGCACATGCACAGAAATGACTGAGTGCTAAGATGTGGGTCCATCAGCCAGATTCCACACCACTGACTGCAATGTAGCCACTCCCGATTTTACCCCACTGCTCAGAGACCGGAGCCTGGCCCTCGAGCTCAAGCTCCTGGGGCCAAATTTCTCTCTGGTGTCACTCCATGGGCGTCAGCGGAGTGACACTGGGGAGGAATGTGACCACTCCTGTTTATTATTGCAGTATAAAGTTACCCTTTAAAGCTTAGCCAGCTCCGTCGGCGCTGCATAGCATCCTGGAACATTGATCGGTCCCAGGGCCTGCAATATGCCAGCAAGCTATTGTGCTGGCTCTCAGCAGACGCGCTCCCAGCTGACAGGCCTGTGTCCTCCTGGGGGTGCGCCAAACAGTTTCTCTTTGTTTTCTGTTCCCCCATCAGAAGGCTTAAATCAAACATCTTTCTTGGCAGAGGATCTGGATCAGCAGAGTCTCTCCAGGCCTCAGTCCTGGACTCAGATAGGGGCAGAAACAAACAATTAAAAGATAGGGTTGGAGAGGAGTGGGCAGAGTGACCTGGCTGCTTCTTCTGGATCTCAGTACGGGTCACTGTCTCCTTTATTCCCTCAGGAGAACAGGCCAGGGACTTTGACCTCCTCAGAATCCAGCCGGGGAATGTTTCAAGGTAACAAACTGCTGTCAGAGAGGGAGCGCTGCACTCACTCCGCATGGCTGGGGGAGGCACTGGGAGCCATGGAGAACCAATAGCAAAGAAGCACTCCAAGAGACTGTCCTCGGAAGCTGTTCTAGGTGGGCACAAGAATCCAGGTGACCTGACAAGCAGATGGGGTTTCTGTTGATGGGGTCTGACTTACTGCTAGCACTGGTTTCATTAGCTCATACATCAGCTGTGAAAGCCTGGCACCAGATTTCTGTGCCAGCAGGACTGGATTCTGGGAGCCAGCTGGCATCTCAGCCACTTCTTCTTAACATGTGGCTTGCAGGAATATTCTTTGCTGGCTTGGACTTTCATCCCTGCCAATCAAATCCAGGAGACCTATTTGATGCATTTGGTGTCGCTGGAGTGTCTTCCATTAATCTGAGTGGGAATCTCCATGCTAGCCTTCAATTTACAGTCTGCTGGAGAGCCCTGCAGCCATCGGCAATCTTGGGGACTTCAGAACCTTAGATGAACTGGTCTACAGCTTCCTAGGCCAGGGCCTGCTACCTCTGATCAAAGAGGAATATGCTCTTCAAGGGCAGGAAGAGCCCCGGATGCCCTGCCTACAGAGCTGGATAATCTGGATTCTTGTTTCTCTTTGGTTAGAGCCTTGTTAAAAGGGATTGGAAGTAGAGAAAGCTTCCTGACTGAGAAAAAGGGCAGCTCCAGCTCTGACCCCCTTGTGCTTCTGCCAACATCTCTGGGAAAGATGGAAAAGGAACGAGATCGGGTTGGCGCTTTGCATCTGTAACTATTATAATTGCCCCACAGCAGGAAGAGTCTTCTGGGAGGAAGAAGCTGCCTTGCTTGTGTGGCTGTATGTGCCTTCCCCCTAAACGCTGGCTGTATCTCAAGGCAGCGATACAGGAGGAGCATGTGACTCATCCTGCCACATGCCCCAGCAGGAGGGAATGATAATTATCCCTGCACACACAGCGTGGGCTCCTGAAAGCTGCAGCACGTGATGGGGATGGGGCGGAGCCCTCCTTCTCTGGAGGCCGACAGACTGCGTGCTTGTGCTGGAGGCGTGCGAGTGGGTGCACACCTTGTCTGGCGCTGCTGCACGCCTGCAATTGGCGCTGCTCACACTCCTCCCTGAAAGTCACTGGAGAGTCACATTGTGGAATTAACACCGGGACCAGTGCAGTGGGGCTCCTGACTTGTGATCATGTGGCCTCAGGCACATCACTTCACTTCCTGCCCATATTGGCCTTGCTGTCAAATGGCCGGTCTGCCAAGGCTCAATCAGTTTCTGCTTGTAGGCGCGTAGCCTGACTTGGTTGGGTGGAATTAACACGCATTCTCCAGGGATAGCTCAGTGGTTTGAGCATTGGCCTGCTAAACCCAGGGTTGTGAGTTCAATCCTTGAGGGGGCCATTTAGGGAACTGGGGCAAAAATTGGGGATTGGTCCTGCTTTGAGCAGAGGATGACCTCTTGAGGTCCCTTCCAACCCTGATATTCTATGATTCTATGAATTGCAAGGAGGACACTGCATGGAATAGGGCTGCCACATAGCTGGGCTCCTGGGGGTTTAGGGGCCCTCTGGGGCTCATGACCATGGACCCTAGTGAGTTCAGCACAGAGTCTGTCTTAAGAGTGATCAGGGAAGGACCCCAGTCTGTGAACCAGAGTCAGAACGGGACCCTGGCAGGGTGAGTGGAGGAAATGAGGCCATGGCCCCAGCTGCCCTGGGCCCAGTGAGTTAGCAGGGAGCCCTGTTTCTTTCCACCTTGAGTTCTCCTTTCTTTGTTTTATCACCCGCCCTTCCCCTGCCTGCTGTCTGGGGGCAGCGGCCAACCATGGCCAGCAGGCAGGGTGGGGTAGGCAGATGCCAGAGTGGAAACATTACATGGCAGTGGCAGAGCTAGGAGTGGAAAGTTGGCTGGGCTCCAACTTATGATGGATAAGCAATGCCCAAAGGTCTAATGTGACATCAAATAATTGATATTGCATGTTATGTATTATTGCATCATGTATTTGAATGCCAGGGTCAGGAGTAACGGGGTAGCTGGGTGCAGAGAAGGGACCTGTGTGCAGGGAACTGGGGTCGGGGAGAGGGGTGATCCCTGAAGCCCCATGGGCAGGCATGATTTGAGCCAAGTCAGGGGCAGGCAGTCAGCCAGGAGAAGTTTGTAGCGCTGGGCAGAGGCCATGGTGTTCCGCACATCGGCCAAGAGCCACCCGCTCTTCCTTATCCACAGCCATTCAGACATTGGCTTCTTGCCCGAGCCTCCAATTTGGGCCCACCCATGGCTACGCCCCTGTGGTCCGGACTAGCCCTTTCCCCTGTGGGTGTTAACCCTCTTGGGAGTGGGAGGCTCTGGGACTCCTGCCTGGCCTCTGATGCATCAACCAATCCTGCTTCCCGGGGCAAAGTTTAACCCCTTCAGTATCTGGTAGCTCAACTATTCTCCTAATGAGGGGCTATCCAGAAATCCATAGGAGAGGCCTTTGCCATGCTGCTATGCCAGAGGGTAACGGGCTTGCCACCCAATGGCTCGGTCCTGAGTACTCACAGGGGCTCTTCATGCAGAATTGCCCCCGGCACACAGAGGTATGAAGGGTGCTGATAGCTACCCAGAGCTTCTTCGGACACAAGATCTGGCTCTGGGCAAGCAAAGGCACTGTCCTTCCCATGGCCTGCAGGTCCTGCTGGCCCTTGTGGGTTCCCATGGAAACAATCCAACAGGGTTTGCACCCTAGCTCTGAATTGGTGCCAAGGGCATTGTGCCAGGGAGAGAGGGCTATGTCTGGAGCGGGGTGGAGGGGAAGCTAGAGAGATTGGTGATCACTGCACACTGAGGACCAGTCTTCGGCGGTGGGAGCCCTGGAAACGAGGCACAGCAATGTGCTCCAGGTGAATATTTGTGCCCCATCGCTTAGCTCTGAAGGAGTCATATCCAGCACATTAGAGAGACTGGCCAGTGTGCTGGCACTGCGAGTGGCACAGATGCTGTCTGGTTTTTGGTCCTGCTTGGAGCATAGAATCATAGAATCATAGAATATCAGGGTTGGAAGGGACCCCAGAAGGTCATCTAGTCCAACCCCCTGCTCAAAGCAGGACCAAGTCCCAGTTAAATCATCCTAGCCAGGGCTTTGTCAAGCCTGACCTTAAAAACCTCTAAGGAAGGAGATTCTACCACCTCCCTAGGTAACGCATTCCAGTGTTTCACCACCCTCTTAGTGAAAAAGTTTTTCCTAATATCCAATCTAAACCTCCCCCATTGCAACTTGAGACCATTACTCCTCGTTCTGTCATCTGCTACCATTGAGAACAGTCTAGAGCCATCCTCTTTGAAACCCCCTTTCAGGTAGTTGAAAGCAGCTATCAAATCCCCCCTCATTCTTCTCTTCTGCAGACTAAACAATCCCAGCTCCCTCAGCCTCTCCTCGTAAGTCATGTGCTCTAGACCCCTAATCATTTTTGTTGCCCTTCGCTGTACTCTTTCCAATTTATCCACATCCTTCTTGTAGTGTGGGGCCCAAAACTGGACACAGTACTCCAGATGAGGCCTCACCAGTGTCGAATAGAGGGGAACGATCACGTCCCTCGATCTGCTCGCTATGCCCCTACTTATACATCCCAAAATGCCATTGGCCTTCTTGGCAACAAGGGCACACTGCTGACTCATATCCAGCTTCTCGTCCACTGTCACCCCTAGGTCCTTTTCCGCAGAACTGCTGCCGAGCCATTCGGTCCCTATTCTGTAGCGGTGCATTGGATTCTTCCATCCTAAGTGCAGGACCCTGCACTTATCCTTATTGAACCTCATTAGATTTCTTTTGGCCCAATCTTCCAATTTGTCTAGGAATCATGTCATCAATTTGTCTAGGAATTTGTCTAGGCATCATGGTGGCACAGTGTTTGCTTCTGTGATCCTGGTGGGGCCAGCGTGGTTCTTTCCCAGATGGTGAGTGAGTGTGAATCCGACTATCATGCCCATTCTGCTCAGAAGCTGCTGAGCTTCGTCCTAGATCCTCACAGCTCTACTGATGTCAGTGGGAGGTAGGCGCCTACATGTTTTTGTGGATCTGGGCCTTAGTCCCTACTCAGCCACCTACCACCTTTGGGACAATCCTTAAACCCGGTAGTGGGCATGTCTGGGAGCTGGTGGGGCAGCGACTGGGCAGAAGGTGGCTGGGGCTCAGTCTCTCAGCAGGCAGGCTAATGAAATAATAATTTTGTCCGTTTCCTGAGAATGGGCCAGGGTGCTGATCACCCTTCCCAGCTCATTTTCCAACATCTCCCTTCTGCTGTGAGGCCCAGGGTCCCAATGCACTGCCTCTCTCCTTATGCAACGGAGCCAGCTGCAACCCTATGGTCTAACCCAGGGCCCTGTATGGTGCGCTGCACTGTAGCATAGTGACCAAGAGAGGAAGATCCAGTGGGTGAGGTAATGTCGTTTATTGGACTAACTTCTGTTGGAGAGAGAGATAGGCTTCAAGCCCCACAGAGCTTTTCATCCACTGTGGCTACACTGCATGCAAGAGAGGAGGCAGCAGCCAGCACAGCAACCCTTGAGGCAGGAAGGACTGGGAGGGAGATCACTGGGGCAGCACCATCCAGGCTGAAGGGAGGACACTGAGTTGAGGCAGTTTAAGACCCTTTAAAATAGCGAGATTAAGATCTGCTTGCACAGCCATTGCAAACCTCCCAGCACTTTCTGCCCAAATAGGGTTTGCCTCAGGGCCCCTGGGCGAGTCCCTCTTCCTCTCCCTCTGCTGTGTTGTGTGCAGTGTCTTTCTGCCCTGGAGGTGGCTGCATTTCAGTGCTGATGTATGCAGACAGCTTGCAAAGTGCATAGGGATGCAAGGTGCTGTCTGTGGTTTGAGCATTGACCTGCTAAACCCAGGATCATGAGCTTAATCCTTGAGGGGGCCATTTAGGGATCTGGGGCAAAAATTGGGGATTGGTCCTGCTTTGAGCAGGGGGTTGGACTAGATGACCTCCTGAGGTCCCTGCCAGCCCTGATATTCTATGATTCTATGTTCATATTGGAAGCAATGCTGCACTGAAGCCTCCTTTGTAGAACTTGTCCCTTCCCACTCAGGAGCCCTCGTGTTGGTCGGAGAATATGCACTTTGTTGTTACTGTATCTAGCTCCTGTTCTGATCAGCAAAAATCACTGCAGACAAGCAGCATACACAGTGACCTGATGAGTTCCATTGTAGGGACATTGTACAAATCCCAGGGTTCTGGGAGAGCAGGTACTTTGGGTTTGTTCAGTTCCTGACAGTAAGGCAGCAATGAAGGAAGGGGTAGGGCATGGCTCATTGCACTTACACCTGATGGCATTTCAAGGATAGGATTTCTGGGCGGGGGAGACTGAGACCTGGTCTACACTACAGAGTTAGGTCGATGTAAGGTAACTTTTGCTCCTGCCCCTGTAAGTCGCCCACTACACCAAGGTCAAAACTCCTCCTTTGCGAGAGGCGTAATGCTCAGGTCGGTGTAGTTAGGGCAGCAGTGTCTGTGCAGACACTGCGTTACTTACAGCGCCTGTTGGCTGCTCCCAGGGCTGACAGCCAGAGCTGTGAGTCCCATGCATGGGTGACAGCTCGGAGGGCTCCAGCTGTCAATGCCTACCCAGTTAAATTGTTGGAAGCACTCCTGGTGAGGACGTGCACCACCGACAGATGGGGTGTCGTGTGGACATGAACCGCCGCAGTAATGCCTCCGGTTGCTGTATGTTGATTTAACTTAGGTTGATTTAATTTTGTAGTGTAGACTTGCCCCGAGTGATTCCCAGTTTCCATTCTGCTTTACAAGCCAGCAGCCCCGTCCATCACCACTCCTCCTCCACTGCTCCTCTCTGGCTGTGGAACGTACCGCTCTCTGTCCCTGAGCCGGGGCGAGTTTCTGACGGGCCTTGGGCTAGAACCCACTCACCCAGGGCTGCCTGGCCAGGAGAGAAGACCCACAGAGGGTGGGGGAGCTGGGTGTTCTGTCCAGGGAAGTTAAGCCCGGGGCCTGACACAGGGAGCCATTCATAGAAGGTGTGGCTTCCACTGGAAGGGGTATGGGAGCACTGATTTCAATGCACTCTGAATGATTTCTCTCTCCAGTGTGCCCAGCTGCTTCGTAAGGTCTCATCCCTGGCCCTGCCCACCTCTTCAGTCTGGGCTGCGTTAGCTCTGCCATGCAACCAGTCTTCCTGGCAAGGCAGGGGCATCTTCTCTTGCCTGCGCTGCCCACTGCGTGCGTGTACTTGACCCAGAGCGCAGAGCCCTGAGTCGATGGGTCAGATCCGTAGAGCGGCACGCACACGTCTGTCCGTCCTCACTATAGTTTGACCTCTCCTGTCAATCAAAATGAAATATTGCAATTCCTCCTGCTGATGGGTGCTGGCCTTTCAGGCTGTGGGGGGGCGGGGAGCCGGCAGGGTGATGGAACATGGAAATCAGACAGCAGTAGATGTAATAACAACAAATTGAACTGTTAGAGGCCAGTTCTATAAATAGTGGCTAGAGCAGAGATGAGGTATATTTATCCCTCATAAGGGAAAACCTCCATAACTCACTCTTGGCTCTGGCCCTTGCCAGTCACAGGTTTGCAGGCCTGGCTGGGGTGGGAGTGGGTTGGACTGGCTGCAATGTGGTAGTTTGGGTTTCAGATACACCAGCTATATTCAGATCAGATCCCAGATCCCACTCAGACGCCAGGAAAGACAGAGCTAGGGCGTCCACTCACTCCGTTACCCACCCCCCGACTCCAGGCCCATGTTGGCACTGGAATGGCTGCTTTCCTTTGTGGTGGGGGCGGGGGGTTTTAGCACCGGTGTGCCTGCTCCCAGGTTATGCAGTGATAAGGGAGGGCAAGTCAACCCACCAGGCCCTTGGGCGTAGACCAGTTTAACTGCAGTAATGGGGCAGTTGGGTTTGATACAGTGGTAACTTGAACTCATTGGGTGCCGTGTTATCAAAGGTCTTGTGCAGGCGGTGATGAGCTGACCTCTGCCCACTGTGCAGGCATCAGGGTCTGAGTGACCCCTGCCCCACGGACACGCAGCGGCCCCACGGATCCTGTGAAGGACCCGGGCCCTGGCCCCTGCCCCACGGACACGCCGCGGCCCCACGGATCCTGTGGAGGACCCGGGCCCTGGCCCCTGCCCCACGGACACGCGGCGGCCCCACGGATCCTGTGAAGGAACTGGGCCCTGGCCCCTGCCCCACGGACACGCCGCGGCCCCACGGATCCTGTGGAGGACCCGGGCCCTGGCCCCTGCCCCACGGACACGCCGCGGCCCCACGGATCCTGTGGAGGACCCGGGCCCTGGCCCCTTGCCCCACGGACACGCCGCGGCCCCACGGATCCTGTGGAGGACCCGGGCCCTGGCCCCTGCCCCACGGACACGCCGCGGCCCCACGGATCCTGTGAAGGAACCGGGCCCTGGCCCCTGCCCCACGGACACGCCGCGGCCCCACGGATCCTGTGGAGGACCCGGGCCCTGGCCCCTGCCCCACGGATCCTGTGAAGGACCCGGCCCTGGCCCCTGCCCCACGGACACGCCGCGGCCCCACGGATCCTGTGGAGGACCCGGGCCCTGGCCCCTGCCCCACGGATCCTGTGAAGGACCCGGCCCTGGCCCCTGCCCCACGGACACGCCGCGGCCCCACGGATCCTGTGGAGGACCCGGGCCCTGGCCCCTGCCCCACGGATCCTGTGAAGGACCCGGCCCTGGCCCCTGCCCCACGGACACGCCGCGGCCCCACGGATCCTGTGGAGGACCCGGGCCCTGGCCCCTGCCCCACGGATCCTGTGAAGGACCCGGCCCTGGCCCCTGCCCCACGGACACGCCGCGGCCCAGCCCCCACGGAGCCTGGCCTAGGATCGCTGCGCCCCAGCGGGCGGGGCAGGAAGCGCAGATCCCCCGGACAGGCTGAGGGGCTGCGTGTGGGGCCGAGCCCAGCTCCGGTTCGCGGCCCGCTGCAGCCCGGGCCTCGCGTGGGCCGGGCCGGGGGCGGGAGTCGCCGCCGCGGGCCCCGCCCAGGGGCTGGAGGAGGCGGCGGCGGCTGGGGGCAGGTGGCGCGGCGGGGAGCGAGCGGCAGCTGCAGCCATGTAAGTGCCGGGCCGGGCCGGGCCGGGCCGGGCCGGGCGGGGCTCCCGCGGCCGCTGCGCAGCCCCCCTCATCCTTCTGGGGGGGCGCACGGGGACCTGCCCCCGCTGCCCTGCATGGAGGGGGGCGCACGGGCCAGGGGGACGCTGGATTTTCCAGGCTCTTTGCCGAGAATTGTGACCCCCTTTGGAAAGGCGTGATCAGGCTCCCGCTCCCGGGGAGCGCTCTGGGCGGCCGCGGGCTTCGCTTTCCTCGCTGCCTGCCGGGCTCGGAGTCCAGCGCGCTGCATGATTCGGGTAATAACCAGGGCGGGTTTCAGAGGCTGGTGCTGGACGAGTGTCCCCAGCGTGGTAGGGTGTAACTTACAGACGAAAGGTGTCGGCTCCTTGCAGCTTGCCCCCCTCCCCAGCTTGCTTTTGAGGCTGGGCCCGTTGAATGGTTCGCTGGTAGCTAAGGCATGGCCGGAAGAGTCCAGCCAGAGAGGAGGCGGCTTTGACAGGAAAGGTGTTGCAGCGATGGGATGTCTTTGTAATTCAGGGCTGTGACCTCGAGTGCTCTGAGCTTGTGTGTGCCAGCAAGACCAGCTGAGGGGCTCCTCGTTCTTAAATTACCAAGAGGCGTTTTCGTGGCCCCTTGAAAGCTGAAAGCAGCTACTGTGAGAACTCTCCTGAAAGGGGACCTGCGCAGAGAAAGGAATTAGGCCTGTGCTGCTTTCCCCCATTTTATGATGGCTACAGAGAGCTCAAAAGGGGCTTTTGGTGTTTTCCAAACTAAAGGCTTGAGAGAGAGAGTGTGAGTGAGTTATCGCTGGAGACATGGAAGCAAAAGTGGATGGGAACCTGGGAGGCAGTGGCCATGAGATGGTCGAGCTCAGGATCCTGACACAGGGAAGAAAGGAGAGCAGCAGAATACGGACCCTGGACTTCAGAAAAGCAGACGTTGACTCCCTCAGGGAACTGATGGGCAGGATCCCCTGGGAGAATAACGTGGGGGGAAAGGAGTCCAGGAGAGTTGGCTGTATTTTAAAGAATCCTTATTGAGGTTACAGGGACAAACCATCCCGATGTGTAGAAAGAATAGTAAATATGGCAGGCGACCAGCTTGGCTTCACAGTGAAATCCTTGCTGATCTTAAACACAAAAAAGCAGCTTACAAGAATTGGAATATTGGACAAATGACCAGGGAGGAGTATAAAAAAATTGCTCAGACATGCAGGAGTGAAATCAGGAAGGCCAAATCACACTTGGAGTTGCAGCTATCAAGAGATGTTAAGAGTAACAAGAAGGGTTTCTTCAGGTATGTTAGCAACAAGAAGAAAGTCAAGGAAAGTGTGGGCCCCTTACTGAATGAGGGAGGCAAGCTAGTGACAGAGGATGTGGAAAAAGCTAACGTACTCAATGCTTTTTTTGCCTCTGTCTTCACGAACAAGGTCAGTTCCCAGACTACTGCACTGGGCAGCACAGCATGGGGAGGAGGTGACCAGCCCTCTGCAGAGAAAAAAGTGGTTCAGGACTATTTAGAAAAGCAGGACGGGCACAAGCCCATGGGGCTGGATGCGTTGTGTCCGAGAGTGCTAATGGAGTTGGCGGATGTGATTGCAGAGCCATTGGCCATTATCTTTGAAAACTTATGGCGATCGGGGGAGGTCCCAGATGACTGGAAAAAAGCTAATGCAGTGCCCATCTTTTAAAAAAAAGGAAGAAGGACGATCCAGGGAACTACAGGCCAATCAGCCTCACCTAAGTCCCTGAAAAAATCATGGAGCAGGTCCTCAAGAAATCAATTCTGAAGCATTTAGAGGAGAGGGTAGTGATCAGGAATAGTCGGATGGATTCACCAAGGCCAAGTCATGCCTGACTAATCTAATTGCCTTCTGTGACGAGATAACTAGCTCTGTGGATGAGGGGAAGGCAATGGACGTGTTATTCCTTGACTTTAGCAAAGCTTTTGATACGGTCTCCCACGGTATTCTTGCCAGCAAATTAAAGAAGTATGGGCTGGATGAATGGACTATAAGATGGATAGAAAGGTGGCTAGATCGTCAGGCTCAACAGGTAGTGATCAATGGCTCCATGTCTAGTTGGCAGCTGGTATCAAGCGGAGTGCCCCAAGGGTTGGTCCTCGGACCGGTTTTGTCCAATATCTTCATTAATGATCTAGAGGACGGCGTGGATTGCACCGTCAGCAAGTTTGCAGATGACACTAAACTGGGAGGAGTGGAAGATACGCTGGAGGGTAGGAATAGGATACAGAGGGACCTAGAAAAATTAGAGGATTGGGCCAAAAGAAATCTGATGAGGTTCAACAAGGACAAGTGCAGAGTCCTGCACTTAGGACGGAAGAATCCCATGCACCGCTACAGACTAGGGACCGAATGGCTAGGCAGCAGTTCTGCAGCAAAGGACCTAGGGGTTACAGTGGACGAGAAGCTGTATATGAGTCAAGAGTGTGCCATTGTTGCCAAGAAGGCTAATGGCATTTTGGGCTGTATAAGTAGGGGCATTGCCAACAGATCAAGGGACGTGATCGTTCCCCTCTATTCGGCATTGGTGAGGCTGGAGTATTGTGTCCAGTTTTGGGCCCCATGCTATAAGAAGGATGTGAAAAAATTGGAAAGTGTCCAGCGGAGGGCAACAAAAATGATTAGGGGACTGGAACACATGACTTATGAGGAGAGACTGAGGGAACTGGGATTGTTTAGTCTGCAGAAGAGAAGAATGGGGAGATTTGATAGCTGCTTTCAACTACGTGAAAGGGGGTTCCAAAGAGGCTGGATCTAGACTGTTCTCAGTGGTAGCAGATAACAGAATAAGGAGTAATGGTCTCAAGTTGCAGTGGGGGAGATTTAGGTTGGATATTAGGAAAAACTTTTTCACTAGGCGGGTGGTGAAGCACTGGAATGTGTTACCTAGGGAGGTGGTGGAATCTCCTTCCTTAGAGGTTTTTAAGGTCAGTCTTGACAAAGCCCTGGCTGGGATGATTTAGTTGGGGATTGGTCCTGCTTTGAGCAGGGGGTTGGACTAGATGACCTCCAGAGGTCCCTTCCAACCCTGATATTCTATGACTCTGTGGTTGACTGGAGAGCTGGGAGGTTTAGGACATCAGGGTTCCCATGGAAGCAGAATCCAATTAAGGGAGATGGAAAGTGATTTTTATTCCGACTCTTTGAAAACCTGTGACCCAAGCTCTTCTTGCTAAGGAGTCAGCATCCCAGCCCTTTGTTAAAGGGTTACCTGAACTCCCAGGCCACATTTGAGTTTTCCAGTGAAAAAGGAAAGACCGGCCTTGCTTGACACTCTGGTATTTATAAGGACAAAAATCAAGACACGAGAACCTGCCTGACAATAATCAAATTGTGTGTGTATGTGTAAATGTATGGGGGTTTACCTTTGCAGCTCACTTTTAAGTGTGTCCCCAAGTTAAGGGCTCCAGCTGTACTGTGATGCAGGTAGGCACAGGATCTGGGCCTTTGCCTCCCATTTGGGGCTAGGTTGGGAGGCCAATGGGTGAGTCTTCCTTAAACTAGATGGCACTTGCCCGGGCCAGACAAGATAACACATTGGGTTCTCTTTTCCTTCCTTCCCCTTGGTTGTATTAATAGAAGCTTTGTAAGTTATGAGGGGAACTTGGTGATGCAGGCTGCATGTTTCTGGGCAGCCTCTGAACCGATTAGTGATCGCTTTGAAGGCCTTTTGCTTTTGTGTCTTCTGGCATCTATGTCCTTGGCGGGCATTACTTCTCATTGACTCGCAGGAGGGCACTTGCAGAGGGCATCCAATGTCGGGGCTCTGGCTATTAAAGCTTGAAGGCCCAAAGAGTTTTCACCCATTTACCATTTAGGGCCTGCCGCATCTACTCTCCCCCCCACCCTGTGTTGGAAGTTGCTGCGTGCTCTGGGTGGAAGGCCGGGCAGCCGCCCCCAGGCTGCAGTGCTGCAGCCGGCCCTGTAACCAGTCACAGAATCACAGCAATCAGAGAAAGGTCAGGTTGGGAGGAACCTCAAGAGCTCACCTTGCCCCACGCCAAGGCAGGCCCAGGTGTGGGGAGCTGATGGGTGCAGGAATCGGCGCCTTTGAGTGCTGCCTGTCTCCTCTGTAGGGGCTGAAGTGCTGGGTATCAGGCTGCTGGGGCTGGTTTGCTTTGAAGCGTCACAGATGGCAGCTTTGGCTGCCCTTGTCCAAGCCCTCCAGGAGAAAGCCAGTGCTGCCTCCGACAGCTGGCTTAGCTGGCCACGTCCTCAGAGGGCAGGGACAGGAAACGCCCGTTGGGTCTAGCTGGCTGTTCCCCAGGAGGCAGGGCAAGAACAGTCCCTGCAGGATATTGTCTTGGGCCAGTGCAGGGCGCGTGTCTCTATTCCTAACCCTTCCCCTCTCCCCCTGACTGGGAGGCTGATTCCACAGCTCCAGGCTGGGGGACCATTGTCAGACCTTGACTCAGCCTGATCCATGTTTCTCTCAGCCGAAGAGAGGAGAGTGTGGGACAGAGTGTAACCTAACCCATCCAGGCAACTGCAGCATGCCAGAGCCGGTGGCGGGGAGTGCCCGAATTCCCCTTCGCCCATGGAATACTCAGCTTCTAGTGGAGCAGCTGGCACGCCTGTCTCCCTGGATTTGATGCCTGTCGCTGCTGCTCCTGGAGAGAGCCCTTCCGGGGGACCTCTGAGGACAAAGTCTCCTGCGCGGCACTGGGTGCTCTCAGCAAGTTACAGGTTCTGGGAAGGGGAAACCTGGCACTGCAGGCTGTCTTGTGGAGTGGAGCCAGCTTCTGCAGTTCTGTGTCTCTGCCCAGCGCGCCCAAGTGTGGGAACGAGCAGCCAAGCCCTGGGCTTCAGCATGCTCTGGGGTAGCTGGGTTCACCCTCTGCCCTCGTTGGGAACTTTCACAAACTCTGTCGTTCCATGACGTGTCCCCAGGCACATGACTTCCTTCTGGGGTCTCTCTGGCTGCTGGATGATCCCACTTTGGGCCTCTGCCATCCAGAAGGGACAGGAGGTGATTAGAGCCGCTTTCTGTTGCTCTGCAGCTTGCTTGTGTTTGTCCTTTTGCATTTTCCTAATCCACTTAAGAGCATTTTTTGCTGCTTCATTTATAAATACTGCTGCAAATACTACACACGCTCCTGGGCTTGGGGGAAACAGACTCAGGTGCCCAGCAAGCTGAGCAGTGCTTACTCCATGGCACAGTAGTATGGGTCACATGGGGTAGAAATGTTTCAGAGTAGCAGTCGTGTTAGTCTGTATTCGCAAAAAGAAAAGGAGTACTTGTGGCACCTTAGAGACTAACAAATTTATTAGAGCATAAGCTTTCGTGAGCTACAGCTCACTTCATCGGATGCATATGGTGGATGTGGAGTGGAGGGTTTGTGGCTACTCAGATCATCCTGTGCTTGCTCTCCTCTCATAAAGGGGTCACAGGACTATGCATTCTTACGTCTGCTCGGGGGCTGGTCTAGCTTTTGGGTCCAGGTGCTGGGATAAGGATTTAGCCCACAGAGGATGGTATGAACTACTGAACCACTGCGCTGCTCAGGTTTGGCGCGGTTAGCCCTCTCTTGTCAATGGTCTCCAGGAGCCATTGTGGGCTGGGCTGTCTGAATGTAGCCAGCGTCCGGGAGCAGTGAGGACAAGGCAAGTGGGTTCTCGCAGCGTTAAGCATGGATGCTTTCAATCCACCCAGTGCAGCAAGCCTGATGCCAGCTTCCTGGCTCCGCTTACCTGTCTTGTGGGGGGAATGTAAGTGTGGGCCCGCAAGCTGTGCATGCCCCACAGCATGGCCCTCTGCTATCCAGCATCTGGCATGCAGCGGCACCCCCAGTGCTGCAGCATTAAATAGATTAGGGGATGGGGGAGCAAGAGGCAGCCGAAGACGGCCTTGCCTTCAAAGGCTTTGATTCCCTCTGGGCTGCGCAGTGCACTGGTCACCCTCTTGCTGATGAACTCTGTTCCCCAGCACCGTGTCTGACAGTGTCTTAGGGCTGCAGGAATCCCGTTAGTCATGAATACTTTTGGAGTGATTGCTCCGGGTTGCACATGAGACATTTCCTACTGTGCTGGGAGGAGAGCAGGTCTGATATGGAGAGCTCACACTGCCCTTGGGGACTTGCATGCGGACAGATGTAGCACTGACTGGAAAATGCCCCAAATTCCTGGCCCTCACGGCCTGAGACACGCTTTCTGTGATGGGAGAAGAGGAAGAAGGCTGGAGGAAGAGCAGAGTATGGGCTTCATAAAATAACCCACAGGTTACCACTGCACTCCTTCTGCCAACCTCCCCCCCGCCCCAATGGCCCATGTCTCACGTCTGTGGCAGGGACAGCTTTGTTCTGTGTCTACACAGTGCCTAGCATGGGGTGGGCAAATGTTTTGGCCTGAGGGCCACATCTGGGTATGGAAATTGTATGGCAGGCCATGAATGTTCACAAAATTGGGAGTTGGGGTGAGGGCTCTGGCTGGGGGTGCGGGCTCTGGGGTGGGGCCAGATATTAGGAGTTATGCATATGGGAGGGGGCTCTGGGCTGGGGTAGGGAGTTGGGATACGGGAGGTGGTGAGGACTCCGGCTGGAAGTGTGGGCACTGGGGTGCGGTCAGGGATGAGGGGTTTGGGGTTCAGGAGGGGGCTGGTAGTGGAATAGAGGAGTTTGGAGTATGGGAAGGGGCTCTGTGCTGGGAGTGTGGGTTCCAAGGTGGGGCCAGAAATTAGGGTTTCAGGGTGTAGGAGGGGACTCCGGGCTGATGTTGGGGTGCAGGGGGTGATGGTGAGGGCTCTGGCTGGGGCGTGGGCTCTAGGGTGGGGCTAGGGATGAAGAGTTTGGGGTACAGGAGGGTGCTCCGGGCTGGGACTGAGAGGTTCAGAGGGTGGGAGGGGGATCAGAGCTTGGGCAGGGTTTGGGGCTCGGGAGGCGATGAAGGGTGAAGAGAGGTGCTTACCTCAAGCAGTTCCTGGAAGCAGCAGCATGTTCCCCCTCTGGCTCCTACTTGGAGGTGTGGCGCTGGCCAGGCAGCTCTGCGGGCTGCCCCGTCTGCAGGCACTGCCCCTGCTGCTCCCATTGGCTGCAGTTCCTGGCCACTGGGAGCTGCAGAGCCGGGACTTGGGGCAGGGGCAGCGTGAGGAGCCCCCTGGCTGCGCCTATGTGTAGGAGCTGGAGGAGGGACATGACACTGCTTCCGGGAGCCACATGGAGCCACGGCATGCTCGGAGTGGGGCAAGTCCCCATTCCCGCTCCCTGGCTAGAGCACCGGAGCGGGACAAGCCCCCGACCCAACTCCCCGGTGGAAGCTCAAGGGCCAGATTAAAAGGTCTGATGGGCTGGACACAGGCCATAGTTTGCCCACCTCTGGCCTGGCACAAAGGGGTCTGGGACTGGGGCTCATTGGTGCTACCGCAGTACACAGCCTGCTCTCTAGCCTGAATCCAATTTTCCAGTGTTTTCAATTTTCTGGCTCCATCCAGTTCAGCCCCTACCTGCCCCGGATTCCCGTTGCAGAGCAGTCGCCTGGGCGTGTTCTGTCCACTGGGGGGTTAGTGCCGAGCGCCTGTGGCTGCTCTAAGCTGCCTTGGATGCTGACAGGCCCTTTCCCTGTTGGGTTGTAAATGCAGAAAGGAGAAGTGGGAGCGGAGGGCAGCTGGACCGAGCCTAGAAGCATGGCGCTGCCTGACTCGGCAGCCCTGGGGCTCATCCCTACCAGGCAAGGGTGGAAGTCCAGTGGCTGACTGACTCATAGTGCGTGACTGAGGCCAGAGCTCTGGCTTCAGTGTTTCTGCCCCCTTCAGTACAGGCTTGGAAGCTGCTGCTTGTGGATTTACCCCAGGGCCTGGAGGCTCAGAGGAGCAGAGCTCAGCCTGGGAGATGTCTCTTGGCTTATGAAGCGAGGCGGCTGGGAGCCTGGTCTCCTGGACTTGTCTCACCCTCTTTTCTAGGCCCTGCAGACGCTAGAACCTGGTGTTGCTGTCAGTGATTGTCGGCAGCAGCCCCCTGAAGTGGTGTTTGCAAAGGGCTGGGGTGGGGCAGAACATGGGCTGGGGACTTGCTGAGATGGGCCCGGCTCTGGGATCAGTGCTGAGCATGGGTTTGTCATGTACACACCAAGTGGTTGAATAGTTTTCAACAGCAGCTCAGAAGGGCCTGTTGGCAACCAAGTGACCAGGGAAGAGTATAAAAATATTGCTTGGACATGCAGGAGTGAAGTCAGGAAGGCCAAATCACACTTGGAGTTGCAGCTATCAAGAGATGTTAAGAGTAACAAGAAGGGTTTCTTCAGGTATGTTAGCAACAAGAAGAAAGTCAAGGAAAGTGTGGGCCCCTTACTGAATGAGGGAGGCAACCTAGTGACAGAGGATGTGGAAAAAGCTAATGTACTCAATGCTTTTTTTGCCTTTGTCTTCACGAACAAGGTCAGTTCCCAGACTACTGCACTGGGCAGCACAGCATGGGGAGGAGGTGACCAGCCCTCTGCGGAGAAAGAAGTGATTCGGGACTATTTAGAAAAGCTGGACGAGCACAAGTCCATGGGGCCGGATGCGCTGCATCCGAGAGTGTTAAAGGAGTTGGCAGATGTGATTGCAGAGCCATTGGCCATTTATCTTTGAAAACTCATGGCGATCGGGGGAAGTCACGGATGACTGGAAAAAGGCTAATGTAGTGCCCATCTTTAAAAAAGGGAAGTAGGAAGATCTGGAGAACTACAGGCCAGTCAGCCTCACCTAAGTCCCTGGAAAACTCATGGATCAGGTCCTCAAGGAATCAATTCTGAAGCACTTAGAGGAGAGGAAAGTGATTAGGAACAGTCAGCATGGATTCACCAAGGGCAAGTCATGCCTGACTAATCTAATTGCCTTCTATGACGAGATAACTGGCTCTGTGAATGAGGGGAAAGCAGTGGACATGTTCTTCCTTGACTTTAGCAAAGCTTTTGACACAGTCTCCCACAGTATTCTTGCCAGCAAGTTAAAGAAGTATGGGCTGGATGAATGGACGATAAGGTGGATAGAAAGTTGGCTAGATTGTCGGGCTCAACCGGTAGTGATCAATGGCTCCATGTCTAGTTGGCAGCCGGTATCAAGCGGAGTGCCCCAAGGGTCGGTCTTGGGGCCGGTTTTGTTCAATGTCTTCATTAATGATCTAGAGGATGGCGTGGATTGCTCCCTCAGCGAGGAGGAGGAGGTAGATACGCTGGAGGGTAGGGATAGCATACAGAGGGACCTAGAGAAATTAGAGGATTGGGCCAAAAGAAATCTGATGAGGTTCAACAAGGACAAGTACAGAGTCCTGCACTTAGGATGGAAGAATCCCATGCACTGCTACAGACTAGGGACCGAGTGGCTAGGCAGCAGTTCTGCAGCAAAGGACCTAGGGGTTACAGTGGACGAGAAGCTGGATACGAGTCAACAGTGTGCCATTGTTGCCAAGAAGGCCAATGGCATTTTGGGCCATATAACTAGGGGCATTGCCAGCAGATTGAGGGATGTGATCATTCCCCTCTGTTCAGCATTGGTGAGGCCTCATCTGGAGTACTGTGTCCAGCTTTGGGCCCCACCGCTACAAGAAAGATGTGAAAAAATTGGAAAACGTCCAGGGGAGGACAACAAAAATGATTAGGGGACTGGAACACATGACTTATGAGGAGAGGCTGAGGGAACTGAGATTGTTTAGTCTGCGGAAGAGAAGAATGAGGGGGGATTTGATAGCTGCCTTCAACTACCTGAAAGGGGGTTCCAAAGAGGATGGATCTAGACTGTTCTCAGTGGTAGCAGATGATGGAACAAGGAGCAATGGTCTCAAGTTGCAGTGGGGGAGGTTTAGGTTGGATATTAGGAAAAACTTTTTCACTAGGAGGGTGGTGAAATACTGGAAAGTTTTCACTTTTTCACTAGGGAGGTGGTGGAATCTCCTTCCTTAGAGGTTTTTAAGGTCAGTCTTGACAAAGCCCTGGCTGGGATGATTTAGTTGGGGATTGGTCCTGCTTTGAGCAGGGGGTTGGACTAGATGATCTCCTGAGGTCCCTTCCACCCCTGGTATTCTATGATTCTTATCAGCTCCAGGCCAGTTTCCTAGCAGCTGGGACCCAGGTGTGTCTGGGCTGAAGGGTAAGGCCAGGTTCAAACTCCAGCTCAGGCCTAACCTCCATCTACGCACAAGTTGTGCTGACCCAGAGCCCTAGCACCCCTTGGGGATGGAGGATCTGAGCCTCTGGCAAGCTGGGACCCAGGGTTCAAGCCCTGTTGCTTTGCAGTGTGGGCGCAGCCCCGCTGGATTCATGCGCTGGGAATCCACCAATAGTATCCCAAAATCCCACAGGCCAACTCTCTGTGACCTCTCGACAGTCGAGTTTCCCCACGCTGCACCATGAGCACAGGGCCTGAGCAGTGCTAGGAATTCTGGGAGTTGAGGGGCTGGACTTGGACGCACAATGCAGTATGGATGCTGGAGCCCTAGGTTAGCAAACGTAGGATCTGCTGACTTGAGTTCTGCTAGCCCAGCCCTTGCACCATCACTCACACTGATGAATGGATTTAGCCCATGAAAACGAGGGCTCCACCTCCATCCTCGGCTCTCCCTGTCTAGGGCCTAGGTGTCGCAGCCCAAGTGATGCGTACACTGCCTGGCACATGTGGGGCCCAATAGGGAAGGCTGGGTTTACATTGCATTGGGCTGGTCTCGGGCCGGTAATGTGAATTAAGTAGCGCATGGATGTTATCTTTCTGACAAGCGTGCGGGGCAGCATATGAGTCTCTCCTTGGGACCGTCAGGAAGCACTGGCAAGTGGAGGTGATCGGCATGGGTTAGAAACCTCTGCCAGTGATGCGCCATCTGCAGTTAGCCCTGACTCATGGGGTAGCCTGCCCTGATCCCTGATGGACCCGCAGAGCATGGAGCAGGGCTGGCTCATCATGGGGGGAGCTAGTGTGGCACAGGGACCAAAAAACCAGGGCTGAACGGCGGGGACAGCTCAGCTGCCCATGTCCCCAGGCTGAGGGCGTAGCTGGTGGAGCTGGGGCTCTGTGCCCGGGCTTAGCTGAGATCAGAGTTGTTCTGGAGGGGGGACTGGACATCTGAGGATTGCATCCTGGAATCTCACCCCCTTGGATAGTGATCAGGGCCAGGCTCCCCGGTGGCTGTTGGGCCATGTGGATTGAACTGGCAGTTGCTGACTCTGTCCTGCCCTACAGCTCCTTTACCTACCCAGGTCTCCTATTGTTTGCACTTTTGTCTGCCCAGGTTCAGCTCCATAGGGCGGGGTCCTGCCTGTTGCTTTGTCTGCACGGCCCTGTGCATGCTCGCAGCCCTGCGTGCCCATTGCAGGTGATGAGCACAGGGCCCATCCGTGCATTTTGCTACTGAGCTGGGGGTGGGGTCCCTCTGACGTAGGGCTATACCTTGGGCCCCTCAGGACTGAGTTCCCAGGCAGGAGAAGCTGCTCGGGAGCAGCAAAATGCTCTCCCTTCCCTTTTCTGTGCTCCTGCTGCAGGCTTAAGCTGCCAACCCGCATTGAAACCGCACCAGAGGGTTTGAACCAAGCACGACGGCAGTGCCAGGTTGAGCATGGACCTGCCGAGCTGGATTCGCTCTCTGCTGTGAAGCTGGCAGAGCTGCACTGGGCTGGGGAGGGGCTGGCGGACCCTGCTCGAGAGGCACTAGCAGGCCTTGTGAGGACAGCAGTGCCTTTGGCAGGCTGACTGGGAATGAGTCTCAGCCCTGCTGAGTTGCCAAGTAAATGAAAAGCAGCTACGAGCAGGGGGAGGGGAGGGGTGAAGCAGGGGTGGGGGGGGACACTCATTCACTGCTTGCTCCTTGTTGGGGGTAGGTCGTGTTGCAGGTGGGGGGGAGGCTTAGTGCAGGACTCCCAGGGGCTCTGAGAGCTTGAGGCCCCCCCATGTTATCGCTGCCCTCCCAGCTCCCACTGAAGGGCAGCTTGTGGAACTTGCCGGGAGCATGCCTGGCCCCTCACCCAGGCTGGCCTGTGGGCAGTGTGGCAGAGGCCCTGGCCAGGAGCTCTGCTGGCCGCCTGCACTTGCTGTTCTGCTTGGCCGTTCCAAGCATGGCTGTTCCAAGGGGTGACGTGGAGAGGAAAGGCCCCGAGCCAGGGCCATGTGCTTCTCGCCAAAGAGAGCAGACGGAACGAGCAAAATGGTTCTAGCCTCTGCCACCCTGCTGGGACCGGGGGCTGCCTCAGGCGTCCCCGGGGACAGGGCTCGGTGTGGCCACATGCAGCCATCAGCAGCTGTCTGAGGGGTGGCCTGGGGGCCATGAGCAGCCTTTGTCTTCTCTCCTGGCAGGTTTCAGAGTAGCAGCCGCGTTAATCTGTATTTGCAAAAAGAAAAAGAGGACTTGTGGCACCTTAGAGACTAACTCATTTATTTCAGCATAAGCTTTCATGAGCTACAGCTCACTTCATCGGATGCGAAAACTTATGCTTAAATAAATGTGTTAGTCTCTAAGGTGCCACAAGTCCTCCTTTTCTTTTTTTTCTCCTGGCAGAGCAGACACAGCTGATGGCTGGCTATGTCCTGTGACTGACGGGCAATTACTAAGCCTCTCCAGGAAGACGCAGTGGGCCGTGCCTCTGCTGTGCTTGCTTTACCCCACGAAGTTGGGCTGCAGACGGCCCTGGCTCTTAGTGGCAGCAGAGACCCTGCAGGTGCAGCCCCTGGGCTAGTGCCTCGTTAGGGGCCAGATTCAGGGCTGGTGGAGCAGGTGCACCTCTGCTCACGTCTAGGCACCCTCCTGAAGCCAGACGTCCAGTTACAAAGGTGTGGGCCATGTCTCTGTGGGAGCTGGTCACTGCACCAGTAGGGGCATCTGCACTGGGGAAGAGGAGTGCATGGTATTTCATTGTGTTAGCTTCCTAACAGGGCTCTCACTCTCCCTGCTCCACAGTGGGGTCTGCTGGGCAGTACCACTCAAGGCTTAGATCCTGACATGCCCATAGCATGTTGCATTCTGGCCTGTCAGCGTTAACCCCTTAGTGCCATCTGATGTCAGCCCTCAAGCTAAATGGGAAATGCTGTTGCATGGAGAATTTATTCCCCTCCCCTCAAGTGTGCATGCCGGGGATTTGCTGCAGAGATACTGGCAGGCGAACCCAAACCTCCCTTCATTTGGAAGGATTTCCCCTATTTGATGTGTGGAGCTTGGGTGGAGAGAGCTCCAGGGAGCTTGGAACAGGCTGTGCCCCTGGCCCAGACAGTGCTGAGCAAAGGCCTTTGTGGAGTTAATGTTTACTAGCAAAAGTGCATGGTGAGGCTCCCTGGGTGCGGAGAGGGGGGCCAGAGTGTGGGGCTGCCTCCCCGGGGGAGTGGTGGGTGGGGAACTGCCCAGTAGCGTAGCTGGGGGGAACAAGGCAGCGGCCGCTCCCCCACTGAGCAGAAGTGGTGCCTTTTTAATTCTTTGGAGCCTTTTAAATTTTTACTCACCCAACGGTGCTCCGGGTCTTGGGTGGTGGGTAATGTGGTGCTCTGGGTCCTTCACTTGCTCCGGTCTTTGGGGGCGTGGGGGTGTTCCTTCATCACCTGACCTGACGTCGAAGACCTGGAGCTACGCCACTGGAACTGCCTCCACACTGTCAATCCTTAGTGCTGGTGGCAGATGGGTTCCCAGGTCTGCAGAAGATGTCAAGTTTTTTTTCAGGGAAGGGGGGTTGTCTTGATTCAGGGTGAAAATCACAAACTTCCGAAGGTTTCCCAGACCTGGGAGGCTGTTTCCAAGGCACCAAAATGTTCCTCCTGGTGGGAGCGTTGAGCTATGAGGAGCCGATTTCGTCCTGGCTAGAGGGCCAGCTCTGCAGGGCCAGCTGGGAGCTCGGGAACCAGGAGCTTGGCAAGGAGACAGCAGGAGGTTGGGAGGACAACCAGGTGGGTTTCCACTGGCACATCAACCCTGGAAACGCCTTCCTGCGGAGCAGCTCTGGTCTGTCGAAGTAGCACTTTCTGGTGGAGAACTGTTGGTGTTGGAACAGTCCTGTCCAGTTCTGATGCTGCTGATAGAGCCTGTTACAGCAGAGCTGGGGGTGAAATGACTTGTAGAGGGAGGAGCTCTGCTCCTGGGAGCCCGAGCCATTTCGTCTGATATGGCTTTTTGTAATGTGCCACCATTGCTAGCTCCAGTGGGCCCCACTGCTGCGGGGGAGATGAGGGATTCCCATGGATCCACTGTCAGAGGAGCCATTTCCTCTCCACCTAGCCCCTCGGCCGCAGGGCCTTGTTTCTCACCTGTGGCCCATTCGTTGTGAAGTTGCCACCTGGGAGTTCTCCCAAGAGAGCAGCCCTACCCGGTGCAATGGCGGTACACGCTGCTGAGCCTGCACTGACAATGCTGTCCTGGGGACTCTCAAAGCTAGAGGTGGGGAGGCTGCCAAAGACCTTGTCTTTGCTTGCGATGGCTGTAGGCCATGTGTAGCTGCATGCCACAGGCTTTGTTCACACTTGCTGCAGTTTGTAGCTACGTATGGCAGCTAAAGGCTTTGGCAGCGGGATGTGATGCCGCTAAGTATAGAGTGTAGGCATGGGAGGTGCAGCCTGGGCATGTAGCAAGCAGTGCAGGGTACATACTCCCTGCACTGAGGGGAAGGCAGCAGGGTATTTGAGCCCCACCAAAGGGGAGCCAGGTCCAAGGAGCCCAGCATAGCCAGAGAGGGCATATGATTGTATTGTGAATACCTGCTCCCTATTGAGGGTAGTGTCACTGGTCAGTGGGTTCACTTTGTGGGCAGAGTGCCACTCCACTCCTCGTCCTCCTCCCCCCCCGGCCTGGGTGTACCATCCAGAGAGGACACTTGAAGTCAGTACGTTTAGCTTGGGCCAGACGGAGGGTTTTTCTGCCCTGGAAATCCAAGGTCTGGCCATCTAGCTGATTGCAGTCCGGGAGTCTGCTGACTCGTAAGGCCTTAGTACGGTGCTGAAGGGTGCATGATGCAAGTCCCTGGGTCCGGCAGTATGTATGGCTGCCACAGGATCCAGCTGCCATCAGACAGAACAAGGCGCATCCACTGGAGCCTCCCGCGTCAGTATGTTCAGTGACAGCACCCAGAGCATACAGCTGGTGGGAAGAGCGGCAGGTTAACTGCCCCAGGTGCTTTGCAGACCTCCAGGCTAGGGAAGACTGGATGGTGTAATGGCCTGACTTGCGCCCTTGCTGCCCTTCCTGCCCTTCTTCTGCCCAGAACTTCCCAGACCAGGAGAGTAAAGAGAGACATGGAACTGTCAGTTCGAGCCTTGTGCTCAGATGTAACTGGGGGAAGCTGGAAGAAATATTAGGGAGAACAGTGACCGGATGGGAGTTGTTTGCGTGTGTTTTATGGCATCTCTGTGTGCTTCTGCTTTGGTGTCTTTCAGTTTAATTCCCAAGTGATCATGCTAAGAGGGCCTGTTCTTTTCTTCCTTCTCTACGCTGTTCAGGTTTTTTGTGATCCAACTGTGTCTTCTAGGCCAGAATGGCTTATTCTATGTATTTGAGAAGTCGCATGATGCAGTGTATAGAGGGGTTGAGAGCTGGGACTTGTGGGTTCTCTTCCTGGCTTTGTCACAGACTCCCTGTGTGACCCTAGAGCAATTCCTTCACCTGGGTGCGTCAGTGGCTTGTATTTGGGCATACTGCTCCGGTAAGGAGTGGGACGCCCTATGAGACTTGCAGGAGCAGTGCCTCAGCACACGGCATTGTTTGTTGTTCCACTTCATTGCCCTGCTTACTTCATTACAATTCTGCAAACCCTGAACATAAAGTGTGATTAGTGTTCTTACATCAGACCATTGCTGCCTCTCCTTCGAACGATGGGATGGTCCACAGGGGCCTGGGACAAGTGTGGCCCATTTCAAACTAGGGCAATCCTGCAAAATCTAGGCCAGGCGTGAGAGTGGGGGAGCTTTGCAGACCTCTGAGCTGGGAAGGATGAGTGCAGCCATGCCAGTGAGCTCTGCTTCATTGATGGTTGGAGATGTGTGCTACCCTCACCCCGGTACATCCACAGCTCTGCCAGCCTGTGACAGGCATGGGAAATGGGGACCAAGTACAAGTCTCCCCAGAGCATGGAGCAGGAGCTTGGGTCAGTACCCAGCATAGCCAGTTCTTGCCAGTTCAAAAGCTGGCCGTGGCAATTCCCTGCTGAACTCTAGAGTGGTTGAGTCCTTGGGGCTGGAGCTGACAGAGCCTTGTTAGATCAGCCAGCCTGTCCCCCAAGGTCACCACAGGATTGTTCCTGATGGCAGGGTGGGATGGGGCTGAGGTGGTACCAGCCTCTGCTGTGTCAGGCTGAGAGAGCGGGCTGCTGCTCGGGAGCTGTGGAATGACTGCCCCAGCTTGGGGTGCCTTGGGCTAGTCTGACAGCACAAGATTCATTTGCTCTTTGAAGCCGGCTGGGTGGTGACCTGTGGCTCGTGACGCAAGCGCTGAGCAGAGCTGCGCACAGCACCCCTGGATAAGAAAACTACGTACAGCTGCAAACTGGAGGGCAATGGCCCAGACTGTGCTCCCGGCATGCAGAGCCTCCTGCCTGTGAGCTCTTCTGACTCCAGTTCTCTCCCAGGGTGGGTGGGAAGGGGTGGCTGGCATAATGTGGCTAGTGTGGGGCCGCTCTGCAGCCTTGGTACAAGAGGATTTGTGGCTGGGGGCAAGAATGAACTAAACTCTTCATTGTTTTCCTTGGTTAGCTGGAAAGGGGCCACCTGCCTGCTCTGTGCTGGAGGGAGGTGCAACTGACCTTGCAGCATCTCGCACGGAGCTTGTACACGGTGATGCAGTTGCATCTCCATCCTCGAGTGCAGTGGGGGCCGAAAGGCAGACTCTTGGAATGTGGGAATTCTCTCCCTGAGACCAGGCCTGGCTGCAGATGCCCTCCGTATGGAGCATATTGTACCTGCAGGCTGCAGGTTTAATTGCACTCGCCTGCTGCATCCTGGAAGTCAGGGAGACCCCGGAACTGTTACACAATTGTAGCTAGTGTGTCTTGGCTTGGGCCCTGAGTGAGCAGGGCTGCCCCTCCTGCACATGCCCTCGCTGCTTCTGGTCGCATTGTCTGGAGCTGACTCCCCACTAGGAGGCGCCGTCTTTATGGGGAGGCAACTTTGAGCTCAAGCCTCCGGCTCTCACCCTCCAGAATGAAGCTCTTCAAATCAGCAGGGGAGGCAGCAAGGTCTAGTGGTTAGAGCACATGACTGGGAGTCTGGACTTCTGGGTTCTGTTCCTGCCTCGGCCGCTGGCTCACTAAGGTGATCTGGGGGTGTGTCACTTCCCTTCCCTGGGCCTCAGTTTCCTTATCAGTGAAATGTGGGTAATTGCACTCGCCTGCTGCAGCAAGGTGCTTTTGAGACCTTTGGATGGGAACCTGCCTGGACAAGCTGAGTGTTAGTGTCAAGGTGTTCTCACTGCTGTCCACAAAGGGGGCTCACTACCCACAGGGGGTTGGACGTAGCTGCCCAGGGTAAGGGCCCAGCGAGAGGTAACTCAGGCTGGGGTGGGTCATTTCATGGCCGACACACCCACGTTAGAGACAAGGATGGCTGCAATCTGCTCCCTCACGTGCCAGCAGGTACTGCCCTGGGGCTCCTGGGGGGCAGCCAGTGCAGCCCATCTGTGCACTCATGCCCTAGGGGCTGTGCCTGGCGCTACCCAGGCTCCGATTTCCACACTGGGTTTGTCAGTTTGTGGCGTGCATGTGAGAGACGCGTTCCCTCTGAGCTCAGAGTGTAGTGGCATTGGCCCTGGGGAGAGTGGGTGGTGTAGGGCCTGGATTCAGTGGTAATCCCCTGCTTCTGGGACTCACATGATCATGGGACCATCTGCCGAGGTGTGAGATGCAATCAAAATGCTGCCAGCTCCATCCAGACCAAGGCTGCCTTTTGATGGCGCTGCCCCACCCGGTGTCAGCCACGGGTTGGCGCTATCTCATAGGGTGGATAAGAACAGCCACACTGGGTCAGACCAGTGATCCATCTTGCCCAGTGTCCTGTCTTCCAACAGTGGCCAATGCCAGGTGCCCCAGAGGGAATGAGCAGAACAGAGAATCATCAAGTGATCCATCCCCTGTCACCCATTCCCAGCTTCTGGTCGTCATAGGTTAGGACACCCAGAACAAAGGGTTGTGCCCCTGGCCATTGTGGCTAATAGCCATTGATGTACTTATCCTCCATGAACGTATCTAGTTATTTTTTGAATGCAGTTATGCTTTTGGCCTTCACAACATGTCCTGGCACTGAGTTCCACAGGTTGACTGTTTGCTGTGTGAAGAACTTCCATTTGTTGGTTCTAGACCCGCTGCCTCTTAATTACATTGGGTAACCCCTGGATGGGTGTGTGGAATAGTCCAGTTTTGGGGCTAGTGTTATCAGCCCTGCTTTACAGATGGCCACAGAGAGGGCAAGGGACCGCTCAAGATCCCAGCCAGTCAACGGCAGAGCTGGGAATGGGACCCAGGGGTCCTGTGCACTAGTCCATGCTACTTTCACCAGTCTTGTGTCCTCAGTGAAGCCTGAGTTGTACAGAGCTTGGGGGAACGGGGAGTGGCTGGCACCATTACCCCATGTCTGCCTTTCCTGTTGGCTACTCACGCCGACTGGTGCAAGAGAGGCCACCTCTGTCATGTGAGGCCTGAAAGCTCCTGAGAGCTCTGGGGAAGGCCGCCCCCAGCCAGAAGGGAACTGTAGCTGCCTGCACTGACCACAGGGGCAGAGCTGGGCTCAGTGGGGCAGAACTGAGCAAGCAGGAACTTCAGGAAAGCATCCCACTGGGCCCTGCTATTCCGGTCCTGGGGACCCACCCAAGCTGAGTCCTGACCGGCAACCCTCAGTGGTCCAAACTGGGCCTTCGTCAGTCTTGCCGGCCCCAAACACCTTTTCCTTGTGACCCAGTGTGACTGGAGTCTCTTCTGTGTGGGTCCGTGGGGGCTTGTGCAATTGGCTCTTTCCAGTAGTGCGCTCTGGTGGGGGCTCCCCCCCAGCCTTGCAGGACACGGGTGTGATTCTGGCATGTCTCCCCAGAGCCCAGTGAGCACCGTGGTACCAGTCGCCCACCGAATGCAGGCTCTGAGTGGCACTTGGCCAGGCTAAGCCCAGACTCATTGCCAGGTCCTGGCTTGCCCTCTTCTCTCAGTGCCAGCCTAGCAGCGCTGGGCTCTCTCCCTATGTGCGGGGGTTGGGGGAGGAGTTCCCAGCTCTTTGCAGCTGATATCCCTGTAGTTTCCTGTCTGAATCACATGGCTGGAGCCAGTTTCCATGGAGAAGGCGAAGGGGGTGGGCTCCCGGGTGCCTTTAAGACTTCAGTGTTTTCCTTCTGTCCATGGGAGTGGAACAAAGGGAAGGCGAGTGGCCGGCTGCGCGCTCCCTGCGCGCTCTCTCTGCCTTGGCACCGGACATGTGAGTGCCAGTGGGCGGAGGGGCAGTGCCGGAAAAGGGGTGGGGGTGATGGGGGGGGCTGCTGGCTTGTTTAGGGCTCCCCCCCCCCCCCCCCGCCGCCCTGGTATTTGCTTCCTGCTGAGCAGCCCTGTGGGGGAGATGTTGGGCTGAGTGCTTGTAGAGAGGGGGATGCAGCCCAGAGCTGGGCCAGCAGACCTTGGCTGTCCCTGCGGGATCTGGGTGGTGCTTATGGTGGTGGGTTCTGCCTGCAGGGTGATCTCTGGTTAGTGCGGTGACATTGGTTTGAGCGCTGGCTCATGGCCCTTTGACAGGCAGGGCACGCAGAGCCTCAGGATAGCTCCTTGCAGTCAGTGCTGGCCACTCTGCTTGCCATGGACCAGCCGGGCTTTGCCAGCAGTCATACCTGGCAGCGCCTGCTCTCTGGGCCAGGACTTCGCTCCTGAGCCCTATTGTTCTCAAGTTCAGCCTCATGCTTGGGTATTTACAATAGTTGTAATCCAGGGGTTTGGACCTATGTCCCTGGGGAACAGGATAGGCAGCCCTTGTCCCTGCTGCCAGGCCAATAGGCCCTGGAGGGACCCACTCCGAGATATTCAGGCCTTGGTCTCTGCAGAGCAGGGGTCCATGAGTGTCACTGGGCTGAACGGACAGCTGCTGTGTCCTCTCGGGACTGGGTTTAATCCCCTGGTGCTGCCCATGGCCCATTTCATGCAGACACTAATCTGCGGGGCGCTTGGTCACGTGGATTTTTGCAAGCCAGTGATGGCTGGGGCTGACCACGTGCCCACTGAGTTGGTGGCAAAGCGCCCACTGGCCTCGTGGACTGAGGCTGATAGCAGACAAAACCCCGCTTGTTCCTGTCAGGGAAGGATACGTCTGGTTTCCTGGGAGGCTCGGGGAGAACTGGAAAGCACTAAATGGAAGCCAAGTCATTGCATAGAGGAATCTCCCCAAGCTACCCCCTGCCTGGGGCTTGGTGGGTTCACCCCTCGGTTTGTGGCTCCCAGAGGTGTGGTGCTGCTGGAGGAGGTTCAGTCCAGGGCCAGCGGCTAGCTCCAGCATTGCTGGAGGGCGATGTCATTCTCAATGCCCCACCCCTGCGGCTGCATCCGGTTCCCAGTGCCTCAGTGCTGGGATCCGCAGAGGCTGGAGGCTGGGGCCCTTGACGTAGGCAGGCTGTGGGGGCACTTGGGAAGGCCACCCACTGCCAGTCTATCAATGGCTGTTTGTCCTGCTGGCGGCTGCCTCCTCCCTGGGTTAGCACTTTCTCCTTTCTCTGCTATTGTGACAGGCTGAGGAATGCTTAAAGGAATTGAAAGGACAAACCTTGCTTTGTTGCTGCCTTGGCTACTCCCATGTATTCCTGCCTGGCCACCGCCTGCCCAGAAAACTGGGTGGGGGTGTTAAGGCCCACTTCCCAGTCCGTTCTGCTGGGATGCTAGACCTGGATGTACCCCAGAACCTTGCAGTGACCTGGATGGTACCTGGAGAATGGGCAGGCATCTGGGCCAGGCCTGGGAAATGTTACCAGCCACCCACTAGCCAGAGGCCAGCTGGAAAGGGGTTGGGGGGTGGACAGGGGGCACTGGGCTCTGCCCTGACCTGGCTTGGAAGCTCAGTCTGTCGTGCTGGCCCCTAGCTAGCGTCTGACAGAGGCCATCCACATCCGTCCCCTCCCACCCACCCCCAGTGTTCCTTGGAGGCGGGGCATTGTGACAACCAAATTGCAGAGCTCACACCTAATTAACCATACCTCCCTGACCCCCACCCCGTGGCAGGTGACTGATGAGGTGCTCAGAGCTGTCACAGATTGAGGTGGCATACGTGCTGACCACTAGAGCTGGGAGCAAATAGTTATACCAGGCTCCACACGCCTGGGTTAGTGCTTCTACCACTACCTAGTGCTGGCTAGCACCCTCGCAGGGGCAAGCACAGGGGGTGGGGGAGTTGGCTACCCTTGCTGGGGCAAGCGTGCATGACGGTGGCTGTGGGGGGGAATTGACAAACATCCCGTGCGGATGAGCCTCCTGGGGTGACTGTCCTGGCGCAGGCTGCTCCAGCAGTGAGCCTCCAGACCTGCGGGAATCCCCTGGTGCTGAGGATCCACCAGCACCCGCTCAGGGCTGGCGGGTGATGTTCTCAGGGCTAGAGGAGCCAGCTTACATGCCCGTCAAGTGCTGAGGAAGGGTGAGAAGTGCTGAGGGGGCTCAGGAGTGTCTGAGCTAGCGCTGCTCCTCCAGCAGGGCGCTGACTCCTGCCTTAGGGGCCTCTCCCCGCCAGCACCCTGGAGAGGGGGCTGCTAGTGCTGGGGGGCAAATCTGCTGGCCCATGAGAGATCCCAGGACACAGGGGCTGCGTCCCTGGGTCTCCATGGTCCTCTCTTGGCCCGGGAATGGGGAGGAGCTTTGGTGGCGCAGGACCCATAATGGCGCCCGACCAGGCCTTCTCACTGTCCCCTTCCTCCTTGGCCTCTCCCTCGGGGCTATTTATAGGGACATCCACTCTTTTTCTGTCCTGCTGAGGGAGATGCAAGGAAGTGAAGTGGGGAGGTGGTTGCTAGGGCTGATCCCATTTGTGCCTCAGAGCCTCTCCTGGCTTGGTCTACCCCCAAGGACTCAGCGCTGGATCCTGCAATGCACCCACCTTCTCCCTGCTCCTGGGACTCGCTGCTCGGCAGGGATCTGACCTTGCAAACCCGGTGGGAGAACCCCTGTGTCCCCATTGACTTCCTGGGGCCTGGCTCTAATGGCTGCTCTCCACTGCTTCTCTTGGGGGTGATTTTTTTTAACACTGAAATAGCTACATTGTGCAGCCCCTATTGTAGACACAGCAACAGGGGTCTAAAGGCGCCCTGTGCCAAGACAGCTTATCCCCCTGCCCTACAGGAATAGTGCACTGGTGTGTGCACCTTCACCCTGGGTTCACGTGTCCACAATGGGCAGTCAAATCAGCCCTGCCTCCTAGCACCAGGATTGGCAGAGGGCAAGTGGTGGCCAAAGCGCCTGAGCCAAAAGTGACAAAGCAATGCAGTCCTCATGGAATAGTTCCACCCTGTTGATTGGGGGTGAAACCAATCTGGCTCCGTTCCATTTAACGGGGCTTTTAGGGGAATTGTTCTAGAAACGTAGAGAGCCTAACAGAGAAGGGTATCCTGCTGCGGCTTTTAAACCATCTGAAAGGATTTAATAGAGAAATCTGTGGCAGAATTTGTCTCCTGGGTGACTTAAAAATCTCTAGGACTCTCAAAGGAAGGACTCAGGGCTGCCTGGAAAATACTGGTTAGCAGATTCCTGATGCTTTGACTGCAAAATCTATCTGCAGGGACTGGCTGCTGGAGAGCAGTGGTGAATCTTCGTCCCGTGGGTGAGAGCCGCATGGAATCAGGAGGGAACTAGAAATGGAGCCTTCCAAAAGAAAACCAGGGACTCGGGTGAGAGGAAGAGCCAGAGTAGAAAGTCCACGGTGCCTGGAGGAGCCCCGAACATGACAGGCCAGAGCTGTGTGAGAGTGACAGGAGGTGCGGAGTGGAAATGGGGTGAGAGCCTAGCAGTGAAGGGAATTAGACACTGGAACAGTTAACCAGGGAGCTGGTTGTCTCGCCATAGCTTGGAGAATAGGTAGCTTTCTGTCAGACATGCTGTAATCCAGCTTCTGGGATGGATTCCGTCATCTAGGTGTGCAGGGGGCTGGGCGGCTGGTCGTGTAATCCCCTTCCATTATGAGCCCTGGGAAGAACAAGGCACCTGCGTTGTCCTCAGCATGCTCATGATGCTTGCAGTTCTGCATTAAGACAATAACTGTAGTCAATTCTCAGGCTTCAGACAGGTGCCTGCAGGGGTCAGGAAGGAATCACCCTCCCAGATGCATAATTGGTCAGATGTTGTTTTGGTTTTTTTGGGGGGAGGGGGGTTGCCTTCCTCTAAAGCATCAGAGATTGGCTACAGCTGGAAACAGGACAGTGTTGCGGGTGGTCCAGACTCCTCTGTTTAGATGCCTGGGACTTGCTCCCATGGTCAGGATCTAATTGATCACCAGGTTTGGGAAGGAATTTTCCCACAAGTCAGATTGGCTGGGACCCTGGGTGGGGGTTCACCTTCCTCTGCAGCGTGGGGCACAGTTTTTCTTCAGGAATCACCTGTCACATCTCACCTCATCAGTCCCTGCCATTCCGGGGCCCTTCAGTCCCTTCTGCTCTCTGCTTGTGGCACACGATACTTTAGTCTCGCGAGGACAGAAGTGCTTCAGTCAAACGTTACTAAGCTCCATGCGGGGCGTCTGGGTGGGATTCAGTGGCTGGAGGACACAGGTGCTCAGACTGTCTGAAATCTAGGAAAGGGGGAGGAAGAAGTGTGGGGAGACCCGCCCAGGAGGTTGTCTATCAATCTGCAGCTGCTTGGGATGGAGCAGGGCTGCGATATTTAGTTCATTTTTGTGGGAGCATTTTGGGGATCGTAAGGGGACATCTCAGGTCTGTGAGCCTGCCAGCAGCCTTCAGAATCCAGAATGAGAGGCCTGTGAATCCAGCTTCGTTCCGGGCTGGCAGCCTTTGCTCACGCGGGGCTCCAGGGAACCGGAGTGAGGGGTGAGAAGTGTGTGGCTTTGCAGACTCTGCCTAGACTTGCCATGGCTTTGTTGTGGATCTTGCATGATGCATGCTGCATCCCTGCTGCACTCAGCTCTCTGCTGGACAAGCACTCCCTGTGGGAAGGCCCCAGGTCCCAAACCCCTCTGTGATCAGATCCTGCTGCCTCAACGGGAGTCTTGCCATTGATGTCAGTGGAAGCAGGGAGGGAGACCTTGAGGTTCATGCCGAATTCCCTTTGCTCTCCCTTCCTTGACTTCAGTGCCCCTTGCGGTCGGGAAGGATGGGCAGTGCTGAGTAGGGAGGACGCCTGGCAGAGAGAACCCTCTGGGCACAGCTGGTTTCACTTGTCAGAGCAAATCCTTGAAAGTGGTGGCACGGGATTGGCATAAAACCTACACAGCTCAGCACAGGCCAGGGCTGCGTCTCCTCAGAAAGCCTTACAATGCATTATGCCTCAGGGCTAGTGTACACAACACTCTGCACGCTGGTGTTACCAGCTCCAGCCAGCCGCAGGGCACGCCACGCAGGTCTGTACACACATACCTTGTCAGCCGTGTCTGGAGTACTTGTGCATAGCTGTGAGACAAAAGTGATTCAATCGGCTAGCCAGGCCACCTGAGCTCCTGCTGCAGACACCACTTTGCTATCATCTGTTTCCAGTTAAGGTGTCACCAGGACCTGTGTGTGTCTGTACTCGTGCACGTGCACAAGCACACTTCTTGCTGATCTTTCAGAGGGGATTGCTGTGTGTGTGGAGGGTGGGCCACATGGCTTCAGAGCTTGGGAAGAATGGCAGCATCCCGGGGTTTTCTCATCCCTTACACTGCTCAGCGAGTGAAAGTGCTGGGCTCCTTCCAGCTAGCAGCATCGCAGTGCTGGATTAATGGCTGGCTTGATTCCTCGGTTCCAGCTCCGGGAGGATCTAGGCTACGGAGCTCCTAAGTGGCATAGGCAAATAAAGTAGCTGTTCCCTGGGTTCCTGCAAGGAGAAGACTCTACAAACCCCTCCCACCCTGAGCTCTGAGAGTCCCAGATTTCCTCCCCAGGCCTCTCCTTGGACTTGGCAATTCAGCACAGACGATGACACTCTGAGACCAGATTCTGGGGGTGCTGGCCACATTTTAGCTCAGTACGGTTGGGGGATGAGACACGTGGGGACTACAGAACCCAGCATGCAATGCTTCCTGTTGAGGCTGGTCACATTGAGGTGGAGTAGTGCATGCTGGGATCTGTAATCTCCCTGGGCTGTACCCCATATTAACATCGAGGGCTGACATGGTTACCCTCTAGAACCCCCTGGGCCTGGCTGCCTGCTGCTGTACAGACCCAGATGACTGGGTCTGGTAGGGCGGTTGTGTGATCGACCCCTTTGAGTGTGGGTGGGTGTGGTCGAGATCACCGTTGTAGAGGTAGCCCATGTGGGGTGAGGTCCCAGGGACTGGATCTCTGGGGCGAGGACGCAACTGCCTTGCTGTCTCTGTCCCACTCAGGCTCTCCTTGTGCCCATGAGTCTCTCCCCGGGCGGGGGCCGGCTGCATGAGGCCACATTAAATCTCTCTGGACCCATGCTGTGTTAGCAATGGCAGGCCGAGGGGCATGGGAGCTGGTGGACTTTGTGCCAGGGTGGCCCTGGGGGCAGTGCTCGCTCCAGTAGTGACAGCACCCAGTGTTGGGCAAGGCCTGGGAAGAGGCAGCCTATGGCTGGGTGCGGAGGAGCGCTCCCCCTCGGCAGGACTGTGGCATGCCCAGGGAGCTGACCTGGGTAGAGATCATGGCAAGGCGTGTGCAGTAAGGGATCGAATTGTCTGCCTAGCAGCCACGCCTTACTCGGCAGGGCAGGACTCACCTTGGCCCCTCTAGCTCTGCGCTATGGCTCTTGGGAAGGCAGTGGCCTTGCTAGGCTGCTCCTGTCCCCTCTGGCCGATGGAGTCTCCTGCTCAGGCCCGGGCAGGCAGGATGGGGGTTGGGGGAAGCAGCTGCCACCCTGTGGCCTGCTGGTGACGGGTGCATCATCTTGTACCTGTCCATTCAAAGTCAGACCTTCCCCTCTGTTCTGGGTCGGTGAGCCCCCTCCCCCACTGCCGGGGAAACTCTGGGGTTGGACTGTCTTGTGGTGGCTTTGTGGGGTTGCCTCCCCGCCCGAGCTCTGTGCTAGATTCAGTATTGCACACTCCCTGCCTTGGCCCCTCCCAGTGGGTGCACAGTGCCCGGTCTGTGGCTTAGCTTGGCATCCTGCTTTCCTGCGGGTGGGCACTGACCTCAGAGTGAGGGGTGCAAAGGGGGGCTGAAAATGAAGTCTTCAGTGGCCTTGTGTGGCAGGAGGAGATGGGGAGTGGGGGGAGCAGTGCATGTTAGTAAAACTGAGGCCAGGCAGGTGCTAGGCTGGCTCCCTCCCTCCCTGCCCCCTGATCACACTGCACTCTGCTTGAGCCCCTCAGTCCTGACCCTCAGCCCCCCTTGTTATCCAAGCCCTACACCCCCAGCTCGGCAGGTGCCCCTCGATTCCGATCCATAGCCCCCTCCTCTCCTAGCCCTGGGCTCTGCTGGTGCCCCTCAGTCCTGCCTTGTCCCGACTGTGGTGGATTTTGTGGCGCTGCTGCTCTCACGGGAGCTATTTGTCCTTGAGCCCAGTCTCTGGAGTCGACTGGTCTCTTGTGTTGATTGTTCCAGAGGCACCTGCGATCTGGGGTCAGCGTCCTGAGTGGCTGATCTCTGCTTCCTGGGTGACAGGAGGGCAGCTCCCCACCCCCCCTTGTGTTTCTCTGCAGCAGATCTCTCTGGCAAGGCACAGCCGGCTGGGCTCACTCTGGGGTGAGGTGAGGACATGGGTGTGACTCCCCTGCCAGCACCCCTGATGCCCAGCTGCAGGTACTGCCTCTCTCCTGCCCATAGGGGGTGGGCGTGGGCAGGCCCCAATCTGAGCACAGGTGCTGTGCCCCTTGCAGCAGGCCAAGGGCCAGCTGATTTCCCCCATGGCAGTGGAGCGTTCCACTTACTGGAGGCCTGATCTCCCCGGCCCTGGGGAGGGTGAGCCTCTGCAGGGCACAGAAGTGGGGCCTTTCAATAGGTGGGAGGGGGGACGTCCTGGGTGGCTGTGCTGCAGTGGGTGGCAGGCAGGCCCAGACGTGCAGCCAAAGGCAGGTGGGTGCTGGTGGCAGAACCTCAGGCTGGCCCCCTTGGTGTGGGGCTTGCCAGCATGGCTGCATGGGCTCCCCTCGGCTGCTTGGATAGTCCAGGGGGCCAGGTGAATGGATCCAGACGAGCGAGGGGAATTCTGGGAACTGTCCCTGAAAGGCTGGGCCTGAGGTGAGAGGAGAGGTGGCAGAGAGCCCCCCCCTCCAGCCCCATCTTCTGGGCTGCACTTACTTTAACCCCTTCATTGCTGTGGGGTGGCCAGTGGCTCCCTGCACCAGCCCATGGTACCTGCCCTCTGAGTCAGGGCCTTTTGTTGGCGGGTGGCTCTGGCAGCTACGGGGGCTGCCAGCAGCACGGGACACTTCCAGGCAGAGAACTCTGTATCTGAACAACTCCCCAGGGGGGCACCTGAGCCAGCCTCCTGCTGCTGGCTTTGGTCTCCATCTTTGGGGGGGCCCCCAGGCACCTCTGACTGAGGGAGGGTCAGGCCTGCCAGCCCGAGGCGGGGATAAAGCCTGGATCCCTCTAGCAGAGTCTGGGGAAAGCCCTGTAGGAACCCCAGCTGCTGTTTGCCTCGCACCTGGCTGCTGCCCTGGCCAGTGGCTCCAATCCTTCCTACCTGCCCGACCCATGCCCCCGCCCCCCTTCCCGCACCAGCCCCACCCATGTGTTCTGTTTTGTTTTGGCTTATCTCCCTCTACAGCAGCAAGGCTGGGGCTGGGAGATTGGGTGGGAGCAAGGCTCATCAGCCCTGGTCTCTGGCCTGGTATGTCCTGGCTTGGCAGTGGATGGGGTCACTTGGCAGGATTATCGGGGTGTAGCTCCCTTTGTTGTTTTCTGGCCATTGTGGGGCCTCGGGCACTGGTGACCCTCGCTCCCCATTCTCTCTCTGGCACAGGGCAGTCCTCTCCTGAGGGCTGTAACGCTTGGTCTCAGTCCGGTTGTTGGGGTTACAGTGTGGGTGCTGGGGGCCTTTGCTATACAGAGGGTCAGGCAGGGTGCTCTGGTGCTGCCTTCTGGCTTTGAACTCCCATGACATGGGGCTTGGGCTGCGGGGCTGTGAACTGCAGTGTAGCCGCTCAGGCTGGAGCCTGGGCTCTGGGACCCTGCACCTCCCGGGAGACTGCCCCGTGCACAGATACAACCGAAGGAGACTCCCGCTGGGAACGTACCAACTAGCTTGGTGCAGAGATCAGAACCGCCTGCACTGGGTGTGGGCTGCCGGTCACCAAGGGGTTAACAGGAGCCTGCAGGGGAAGGGAGAAGTGAAAGGCGGAGGCCCTGGATGGGTCCCAGGGTGCCTGGCCTAGGGCAGGAAGGGGACCCTCAACTCACAGGTCCCTGGCTTTGTCAGGGCTCCTGATAGCCGGGGGCCTCTTCATCAGCCCTCTGGGAGCTGGGCAGCAGGGAGTGGGGAGGATCCACCCCCTCACCCCTGGTGCCCTCTCTATCTGCTTTAGCCTGGTGTTCTCGTCAAGATTTAAGGAGAACACACAAGCTGGCCCAAAACAGAACTGCTGCCCCTGTCTGGGCACGCGCTGTGTGCCGGCTCTGCATGGCTGGGCTGCGGGGAGAATTGACTTCTTTCCCTGCCTATCCTGTGCTGGGGGGAAGTGGAAGCGGGGAAGGGGTTTGTGTGCGTCAGGCCTGTGTAAAGGTCACTGGCTGCATGCATCTCAGCCAGTCCAGCAACACACTGTCCTGCACCTTCCCTGTCAGGGCCAGTGCCCAAGGGGACAAGCCAATGCTGTGGTCTTGGGAAGCAAGAGTCTGCTGTGCTACAGTCCTGCACTCCTTTAGGGCAGGCTTCCCATTGCACATTGATCCTCAGACTGGTTAGTGTGCAGAGCCGAGTGCTCAGAAATTAGGACATACCAGTATTAAGGCTGCCCGGGCAACCTTAACTCTGCCCTTGTGCACATGCATTGTGATCCAGTCATGAACTCCATGGTTCTGTGCTGCTTATGCTGTAGTACCCCTGCATCACTCAGTCACCAGATGGATGCTGAGAGGGCCGTGTGTGTGTTTGCGGGGGAATTAAGAAGAGCACAGAGTTCTCGCGGGGCTAGACCACTGGACTGGAACCCAGGAGAACTGGGTTCTGTTCCTGCCTGGCCTGCAGATTTCCGCTGGGCAGGACTGTTGTATAACAGTGGTGGCTTGGCTGTGTCTGGGTGATGTCATGTCCCCATGTCTCCAGTCACCCCATAGTCTTCCAAGGGAGACAACATCTCAGTTGCCTCTATATAAATCCATGGTACGCTCACATTTTGAATACTGCGTACAGACCTCATCACCCCATCTCAAAAAAGGTATATTGGAATTGGAAAAGGTACAGAGGGGGTAGGGAACAGCTTCCGTCTGAGGAGAGATTAATCAGACTGGGACTTTTCAGCTTGGAAAAGAGACAACTAAAGGGGGATATGATAGAAGTCCATGAAATGACGGGTGTGGAGAAAGTAACTAAGGAAGTGTTATTTACTCCGTCTCATAACACAAGAACTAGGGGTCACCCAATGAAATTAACAGGCAGCGGATTTAAAACAAACAAAATAAAGTATTTTTTCACAGTCAACCTGTGGAACTCTTTGCCAGAGGATGTTGTGAAGGCCAAAACTATAACAGGGTTCAAAAAAGAACTAGATAAGTTCATGGAGGACAGGTCCATCTATGGCTAATAGCCAGGATGGGCAGGGGTGGTGTCCCTAGCCTCTGTTTGCCAAAAGCTGGGAATGGGAGACGGGATGGACCACTTGATTCCCTGTTCTGTTCATTCCCTCTGGGGCACCCAGCATTGGCCATTGTCAGAGGACAGGATACTGGGCTAGATGGACCTTTGGTCTGACCAAGTATGGCAATTGTAAACAGGAAACAAGCAATAACCCTGTTGTTTTTGCCCCCCCAGCCCTTTCCCAGCTATTCTCTGTTGGAAAGAAATAAAAGTGGCTGATGCCCAGTATTTCCCCCCACCTCAGGTTACCTTTAACTCCCAGCCATGCTGGTCTTCCCATAAATGGCCCAAATGACCCAGATATTTCCAGACCCATAAATAAACTTGCTACCACAGTTGTACGCTAATGGAGGTTCTTGCTATCCAGTGAGGCTACGGGGAGAGACCAGAGGAAACGGAAGGTGCTCTGTGCACCTCTGCTCCCTCTGTGCTAGATATTAAACTCCCATGTGTACTGCCTCTTGGAGTGCGGCCTGTACACGTGGGCTCTCCTGAGAGGCATTGCTCACCAGCCTGCAGAGGCATGCTCCTGTGAAGATTCCCTTAGAGGGGACATGGCCCCTGGGAATGTAGATGCTAAGCAGGGGCCAGTCAGTGACCCTGACAGGCAGCAGCTGTAAAACTGATGAGAGGAAATGCTGTTTCACGCAATGTGAAATTGGCCTGTGGAACTCACTGCCACCTGATATTGAGGCCCAGAGCTTAGCAGGAGTCAGGAGGGATTAGATGTTGAGACTGGGAACAAGAACAGCCCGTTACAGTAAATATTTAGAACCCCCAATAGTTTGGGAAGGGCACTGCCCTCTCCCACCTCCAGGCCCCAGATCACCTCTAACTGCAATGGCTGAGCAGGAGGCTTCCCTGGGACTGTCTGCGCCTTCCTTTTGAAGCAGCTGGTGCCGACTGTGGTTGGGACAGGCTCCTGGGCTGGCTGGACCTATGGATTGCCAGCTGGGCCAGAGCCACTGTGAATACAAGCAGGGACTGGCAGAACGGTCCTTTAAAAACGCCTCCCTTCCGTCTGCCCTCTGCCTTACATGGGCGTCTCTTCCGGAGGCTGAGTGCCCTGGAAACTTCCTTAGTGGTACTCAGCCAGGGCCCGTCTCTGCTGCTGTTAGAAAGGGGCTGAGAACTTCAGATGCTTCTTCCTCCAATTTGCCCCCGCTCCCTGCTGGGTGGGTGGCATCCCTCATTTCTCCACTGGCTCTCCTCAGGCAGGATCCCGAATGGCGCTGCTCTGGCAGGTCCAGGCTGAGCAGGCCTGGTACTGGGGGCGAGCATTTGCATTGGGCAGGTAGTCACGAAGGGCTAGAGTGTCAGCTGTGGCAAACCCAGGTCCAGTGGCTGGCTGGGTGACCTTGGGCAAGTCACTTCCCTGCTATGTGCCTCAGTTTCCCTCCCTGTGAAATGGTGGAAAGGTTAAGCTCAGCGCTGGGGATTGTTATCCTTCTTTGTTATTATGCAATGTAAGTGGAGGTGAATTCCTGGGAGTTTTGTCATAGAGCCCCTCCCCCTGCTCTGGACAATGTTTTGGGAGGCAGGATGAAAACAATGGCCTCCAGATTGTGGGGATCCCGCCTGCTCAGTGCTGGCTCAGCTTAGGTGCAGGGAAACCTGTCAGCGTTGTGACTAATCCCTGCAGGGGCACCGGAGGGGACTGGGCTTCTGTGGTAGCAGTGCAGAAGCCCTGGCTGAGCGGCTGCCCGGGCCCTAGAGACCCGGGCCACACTGGTGGAAGTGACACTGGGGCTGCGTGTCCATGTAGTCCCACCCCACATCCGTACTGTCTCTATGACGCTGTTGCAGACCCATTGCCCTCTGGTACCTGTCCCACAGTTCCTGGCACGGCTGTATGAAGCAGTGGCTCCAGGGAGTCCTGGGGAATCGGGGGAGAAGTTGAAACTCCCCTCACTCCCTAGGTACCTCCCCATTCCTCACGTTTGCAGCGGTCACGGCCGCACTGTGTAGTTTGCTACATGCCATCCCTGCTGCTTTTCTCCCCGAGAGGCTCTTGCACGGCTTCCCATCTGCTATTGGGATCCCCAAAAAAGGGAGCAGGTCCCTGCCAGGCCCAGAGGAAATCTGGGATGCGCTACAGCAGGGTGAGTTCTTCCGAGGCCTATGGTAACTGGTGCTGCGCGCTGAAGGGCTGGTACAGGGAGCAGCTGTGTTCTCCCCGCCACACCACGCTGGGGAAGCTCAGCTTGGATTGGGAAGACGTCAGCAATCTGGTGTGAATTCAGAGACCAGAAACTATCTCTTGGGAGGGCTGGCGGGAGTGACAGGCCTGGGGAGCAGTGATTAGAAGAGCTAAATGAGAGTGGCTAATTGCATACTGCAGGGGGCTATGGAAGCAGCCTGTCAAGCATGTGCAGAGTCTGAACAGCCAGGAGGGATTGGCATAGCCAGAGCAGCGGGGTGGGATCCAGCTGACTCACTGGAAAAGCTCCTGACAGTGAGATCAGCCTGGACCATTCTCCCCAGGCCCAGGGAAATGGGGAAGCCCTGTCATGTAGAGAGGGCCTGGCTGAGGTGCTGGAAGGCTGGAGAGGGCCCGGCTGAAAGGAACAGTTGGCGGGAAGCATTAGGTCAGAGGCTCCTGCTCACACAGGCTGATGGGACTTTTCCATGGGAGCAGCTGCTGTAGATGCCCTGGAGACGTTGCAGGCAGGGAGTTGGGGTGTGGGTCCGTGATGCTGCTGGCCCTGCCCTGGGGAAGTTGGGGAGCTACTAGACCTTTTCCATGTCTAACTTCCTTGTTCCCTGAAGGTGGCACCATTGGCCAGCTGTCTCTGGGCTCAGTCTAACTCCGCAAGGATGCTAATTAGACTGTTTGCGCCGTTGCTAGGCTGGGCATCCCACTGGCTAATTAACTGGGTTGCATCATGTGCTGCTGGCCCATTTGGTTTAATTGCTGACTCCCCAGAGTCAGTGGCTTTGCTGATTGTGGGGCTGCTGCCCAGGTGGGGGAAAAGAGGGGGTCTCCTCTGACTCTGCCTAGCTGGGCCTGTCCGGAGTCCTGCTGGGTTAAGGAGCTGCCGGCTGTGTGCAGAGCCATAGTGCAGCCAATGGGAGGCCGGGGCTAAGGCGCTTGTCGGCAGCGTGGCCCCTCTCCTGAGCAGAGCTAGCAGTGAAGCCTGCGAGGTCACAGGCATGACTGTGCCTTGTCATGGGATGCCAGATTTCTTGTTCGGGGAGAGCAGAGGGGCGTAGCCCCAGCTTCATCTTCTGGGAAGGGCTGGGAGACCTCATCTGGCTTGAAAGGCGTTGGTGCGTGCCTGTGCCCAGCTGTGGAATGGGGTGGGGGCTGCCTGGGGAATGGCGCATGCGGTGCTGACAGCCTGATCCTCCCGCACGGCTCTGCTGCTGGACTCCTGCCCACAACACTTAGCCTTTGGGCCTCTGCTGAGGAGGGGTGGGGGCCTGCTCTCCCCAGCCGCACGGGAGAGGTTCCCCTTATGCATTGTGCTTTTTTGGACGTTTCCCTGCCCTTGCTCTAAAAACAGCAGCAAACAGGATAGGAGCCGGAAGGGAGGCGGCTTTTCCTTTTCTTCCTGGCTGGGGTCCGGGCTCTTCCTCTTGGGCCTTTCCCCTCTGGAGCTGTAGGAGGCTGAGACACAGGGGGAAGATGTGCCCCATCACCGTGCTCCCTACATGGGTAGGGGAGCAGAGGCAGCTGGCTCAACCCCACCCTTTGTTAGGGTAGTGCAGTTGACATGGACTACAAGTCCCACAGTACAGTTGTCCTCCTTGAGCTGGAGCCCTTGCTGCAGTACATGCTGGGATCTGTAGTCCCCATGGCCCTCACCTCCCTGTTAAAGATGGGAGCAGGAGGTTGGCTGTGCCCTGCTGCAGTGGTGCAGCTTTCAGGATCCTGGTAGGCTGCTGATGGGCCCTTGTTGGGGTGCCACTGCTTAGGGACACCTCCCTTATCTTGGCGTTGTTCAAATGGAAACTCCTGCACCGCTTAGACACTTCCTGCCCTCAGCCAGAGGCCTCTCTGGGAGCACCATTCAGGGAGTGAAGTAGGGTTGTCAGGTGCCTGGTTTTTGACCAGAATGCCCGGTTGAAAAGAGACCTTGGCAGCTCCAGTCAGCACCATTAAAAGTCCGGTTGGCGGTACAGTTGGGCTAAGGAAGGCTGCCTGCCTGCCATGGCTCCGTGTAGCTCCCAGAAGCAGCGGCATGTCCCCCCTCCAACTCTTATGTGTAGGAGCGGGGGCAGCATATGGAGCCCCCTGGCTGCCCCAAGTGCCAACTCTGCAGCTCCTATTGGTTTGGAAGCCCAACCAATGGGAGCTGCAGGGGCGGCACTTGCGGACAGGGCAGCATGTAGAGCTGCCTGGCCACGCCTCCCCATAGTAGCTGGCGGGGGGGGAGGGGGACATGCCACTGCTTCTGGGAGATGCTGTAGGTAAGTGCTGCCCGGATCCTGCACCCCTCATCCCCCTCCTGTACCCAAACCCTGATTCCCCTCCCATCCTCTCAATCCCTCAATCCCAGCCTGGAGCCCCCTCCTGTATCCCAAACCCCTCATCCCCAGCCCCACCCCAGAGCCTGCACCCCCAGCCAGAGCCCTCACACTCACCCCAACCCCATGCCCCAGCCTGGTGAAAATGAGCGAGTGAGGGTAGGTGAGTGACAGAGGGACGGGGGATGGAGTGAGTGGGGGGTGGAGCCTCTGAGAAGGGGCGGGGACTCAGGAGGAGTAGGGGGCGGGGAAAAGTTGTTCAGTTTTGTGCAAGTAGAAAGTTAGCAACCCTAGAGTGGGGCTGTTACCGAGGTCCTAGTGGGGGCCAGCTATAGTCACTCAATTAGGGTGAATTGCAAAGAATGGGACAGCCAAACCCCCAAAAGCTGCTGGATGTTCCAATACTTAGATTCACCAGGCCAGCATAAAACAGCTTCTTTATTACCTTTCTGGTTACTCAGAAATCCCAACAACAGAGTTCCCTTAAAGTGATCCCAGCCTCAGGACTCCATCCAGGTACCCACGTCAAATATGACAACAATTTTTGTGAATCTTATTTCATCATATAAAAGAAAAGGTTCTACCAATCTCAAAGGATCAGATACATTGCCTCCCAGGTTAACGAATGTTTCAGATCTTACCCAAATACAGGTTACAGCCAATTCTTACTAACTAAACTAAAATTTATTAACAAAAAAGAGAGTATGGTTAAAAGCCCAATATACATACAGACATGAGTTCAATTCATTGAGGTTCAGATTCACAGCAGAGATGGTGAGCTTTGTAGTTGCAAAGAGTTCCGTTAGAATTCAGTTCATAGATCATAGTCCAATGTCCAAATCTCCTATTCAAGGCATACCAGCATAACTGGGACCTCAGTCTTGTGACTCAAACTTCCCCTGATGAAGTCTAAGCAGATCTGAGATGACAGAATCAGGACAGAAGGATCTTTTATACAATTTCATGTCTTTTGACAAGTTGGAATTCCTCAGGGAACAAAAGGTAATTAGGCTGACTTTGAAGGAGGTCCATCATTGGTACTTAGCTATAGGAATTACCATAAGGCCATTTGCTTGTTCCTCCACTATTCACAGTACATTTCAGAGAGAGAGATGAATACCGAGATAGCATAGACAGGGAGTGTTGATTACATTGTCTACCCTACTCATAAATATGTAAATAAATACACAAAAACATTATCTCCCCACATGTCTTGCAGGATGTTTAACCCTTTCTAGACATGCGTCACACCCCCAACATGAGACTGGTGTGGAAGGGCAAAATTGGAGCTCCTGGATACATATGAGCTATGTTTACATTGAATTCTTTGTAATGACAAGTTATTGATGCATACTTTGGCCTCAACCAAAAAATTTAGTCCCATACTTTGTGAAACCCTTTAGTGATTCCTAGGTTTGGTTTACGTGTTATCATAGCCATTAATGTTCTTTGGAGAGAGCACTTACTCTGGCATTCAGCCATGAAGGCTCTGAGGTGTAGTACCTCAGTTTCCCTCTGTGCACAGCAGTTAAAGCTTGTAGTGGTTTTTCTGCTGTGTACAGTTTCAAGATTAGATACAGGCACTAACTGTGAAATATCAGTATCAACAGGCCTTTTAACATAGTGTGTGTTATGTAATGAAACAATAAAACCATGAAGGCTTTTAAAATACGAGTTCTTATGTATTACTCCCAACATTGATCATTTTTACAACTTATATCAACAACGTTACAATCATCAGTTCTATCACAAGTGTACATTTACAGTTATTTTTTGTCATGCCAAGCCTTTGGTTTAGACAAATCATTCTTTAGGTCAGCTTGTTCAATATCCCTTTTGAATCTTTGTAGCTTTTTCTTTACCTCAGGATCTTTCTTAACATAGGCTTTCAGTTTTAACCACTTCCTTGGGGTTTTGGTATTTTTGGCAAGATGGCTGATGTTAGTCTGGTGGGTCCTGCTCTTTTCTTGGCGGGGAGCTAAGATACTACCCCTTACCCCTATTCTTGGGGTGTCGATGGCCCTGCTAGTGGCCCAGGAAGATGGTAAAGGAGGAAAGCAGAGGAGGGATCTGAGTTTGCTCCTCACTCTGAGCCCCTGCCCCTCTCAAACCCTGCGGGTTCTTCCCCCTTGGGTGGGGTACCTGCAGTCCTTAGATGCTGGGGGGAAGGGAGTCTCCCTCCCCTACTGGGCAGGGTTCCCCTTACTTCAGTTCTCTGATTTTTTCAAGTCTCATAGCATACCTCCAAGCTCCAGTCCTCTCTCCTTCCTCCTCTCTCTCTCTGTCTGCCTGAAGCAGAGGGGTTTATTAGGTTCCTAACAGGGCCTTAATTGACTGCAGATGCTCCAATTAACCTGTTTCCACCTTCCCTAGTCTACAGGGAACCATGCCTTAATTAGCCTTGAGCTTGTATATTTCCCCTCTAGCACTCTCCCGCTGCTCCCTGGCCCTCCTATATCACATATCCACCCCCGCACCCAACACCACAGGATTGGGTTACCTGGACGAGAGACGGTGTTGTCATGATAGCCTGTCCGCGTTGCCCTGTTGGCTTCTGGCTCTATGCTGTATCCGGAAGTGGAAAGATTGTAGGGAAAGAAGCCATCTAGTCACTTGTGCATTCTTCTCCTTGTTTGTGCATATCCATTGGAGTGGGGCATGGTCTGTCACAAGGGTGAACCGCCACCCAAGCAAGTAGTACCGTAGAATCTCCATAGCCCATTTAACCGCTAGACATTCCTTTTCTACTATGGCATACCATTGCTCCCTGGGTAGGAGCTTTTGGCTAAGGTAAAGGATTGGGTGCTCCTCATCCCCCACCATCTGTGAAAGGATGGCCTCAAGACCTACCTATGAGGCATCTGTTTGTAGGATGACTTCCTTTTTAAAATCTGGGGCCATGAGCACCAGGTGGCTGCAAAGGGCTGTCCTTAGGTCTGTGAAAGCTTCCTCTGCCACCTTGGTCCACTTAACTATCTCCGGGCCCTGAGCTCATCAGGTCTTTCAGAGGCACTGCCCTTGTGGCAAAGTGAGGGATGAACCGGTGATAGTACCTTACTATCCCTAAGAATACTCTGACTTGCTTCTTGCGGATTGGGCAAGGCTATTCCTGTATTGCCTTCCCTTTGTTCCATTTGGGCTTCACCAGGCCCCTTCCGTCTACATACCCGAGGTATCTGGCCTAAGCTAACCCTATTGCACATTTAGATGGGTTAGCGGTGAGGCCAGCCGGTCTAAGAGCATCCAGTACCGCTTCCACTTTCCCCAGGTGCGTCTCCCAGTCAGGGCTATGGATTACCACGTCATCTAAATAGGCGGCAGCATACTTGTCATGGGGTCGAAGTAATCTGTCCATCAATCATTGGAAAGTTGCAGGGGCCCCATGGAGCCCAAAAGGGAGGACGGTATATTGGGAAAGGCCATCAGATGTAGAGAAAGCTGTTTTTTCCTTGGCATCCTCAGCCAGGGGGATCTGCCAGTAGCCTTTTGTCAAGTCCAAGGTGCTTAAATATTGGGCCTTGCCTAACTCATCCACCAGCTCATCAATACGTGGTATTGGGTAGGCATCGAATTAGAATACGTCGTTTAACTTCCAGAAGTCATTACAAAACCTCAGGCTGCCATCAGGCTTGGGGACCAAGACAATAGGGCTGGACCACTGGCTGTGTGATTCCTCGATTACCTCAAGTTTCAGCATTTTCCTTACTTCAGCCCTAATTTCTTCTCTTTTTTTCCTCTGGTATGCGATACGGTTTTATCCTCACCCTTGTTCCAGGACAGGTGATGATGTGGTGTATGCATCGTATGGCCTGGTTGTGTGGAGAACACATCTTGGTTCTGCTGGATCATTTTGACGACCTCTGTTCGTTGTTCTGGGGCTAATTCGGGGGATATCTTTACCTGCCCTTGTGGGCCATCTGCCTGGGATGGAGCCAGCAGGACTGCCAGGCACGTCTCCCGTTCGAGCCAGGGTTTCAGTAAGTTGACGTGGTATATCTGCTCTGGCCTTCGGCTGTCTGGCTACTTCACCTTATAATTCACCTCCCCAATGGCTTCCACGATCTAATAGGGTCCACGCCAACTGGCCAGGAGCTTACTTTCTCTTGTTGGTACCAGCACCCGTTCTCCTGGTTGAAATTTCCTTATTTTTGCCCTACAATTGTAGTAGATTCGTTGGGCCTCTTGTGCCTTCTCCAAATGCTCTTGTACTATGGGGGTCACTTGGGCTATTTGTTCTCTCATCTGGGCTACATGTGCAATGAAGGTCTTCCCCAAGTTGGGTTGTTCCTCCCATTCTTCCTTCGCAATGTCTAATATGCCATGTGGGTGGCGTCCATACAGTAGCTCGAAGGGGGAGAATCCAGGAGATGCTTGGCGAACTTCTAGCACTGCAAACATCAAGTATGGAAGGAGGGTATCCCCATCTTTTCCATCTTGGGCCACCACCTTTTGGATCATGCTCTTCAGAGTGCAGTTAAATCGCTCAACCAGACCATCTGTTTGGGGATGATAGACAGAGATCTGCAAGGCTTGGGTGTGGAGCAAGGTACATAAGTCTTTCATTACTCTCAACATGAAGGGAGTCCCTTGGTCTGTCAGGATCTCCTTAGGGATGCCTACCTTAGCAGAAACCTGCACCAGTTCTTTTGCGATCCCCTTGGATGTTGGGATTCTTAAAGGAATGGCTTTGGGATACTGTGTAGCATAGTCCAGGATAACAAGTATGCTTCAGTGGCCCCAGACCATTCTTTCTAGGGGGCCCACTAGATCCATTGCTATCCTTTCAAAAGGGACTTCAGTTATAGGCAAGGGTATCAACGGGGCCCTTAACCGAGGTCGCGGGCCATGCAGCTGGCACTCTGGGCAAGAGGTGCAATAGCACTGGACTTCTGTCTGTACCCCCAGCCAGTAGAACCTCCTTAGGACTCTATCCAGGATCTGGTCTGCTCCTAAATGTCCTCCAAACAGATGACTGTGAACAAACTCTAATATGGCCCTTGTGTGCTTCCGTGGCACCAAGAGCTGTTCTATTACTTCCCCCCGTATTGGCACTATCCGGTACAACAGATCCTGTTTGATTATATAGTATGGCCCTGGGCCTTTGGTTTTCCCTTCTATTGGCACACCATTTACTTCTTCTACCTCCTCCCTCACGTTTGCGTGCAGTGCATCATCTTCTTGGTCCTGCCCAAAACACTTGCGTGCCGGACCGATCTGGCCTGATTCTATTGGATTGGGCTCTCCTCCTTCTCTTGGTGTGTTTCTGCTCGTGCTGGGGTCCATCTCTGGGTCTCCACTAGTTCGTACTACCTTGCGGATTACCTGATGGGGCCTCCTCCCAACCAGGGCAGCTCTCTGGTTGGCCGCCAAAATCCTGGTTACCAATTGTTTATCTGCCCTCCTTTCCAGTCTAGATTTCTGGGATTTCCAGGGGATGAAAATAACTCTGGGGAAAACCCAGCAAAAATTGTGGTAGAGTCATCCATGTGCTTCAGACTCTGCTCGGGGTTTACTTCCCTCCCCTAACTCAATGGGGGTGGGGGGAGAAAGCTCTTGAACCCAGAAAAGTCCCTGCCAATTAAGACTGGATAGGGGAGCTTGGGGACCACCCCTGCAGTCATCTCAGTAGTGTTTCCCTGTATCTCGATCTGTATTGGAATTGTGGGGTAGAAATTTACTGTGATGTGGACACGTCACCCCGGTAATTTTGGCCCGGCTCAGCTGGTCTTGCCCCACTAACTTCCCTGAGACCAATGGGACAGCACTCCCAGAGTCCACCAAAGCTATGGTCTGGATGCCGTTCATCTTTACTGGCCTGGTGTACTCATGTGGGGCTGTTGCGACCCCTACCAGATTCCCCCAGATTCCATTGCATGGGCTCCTCCCTATTGGGGCACTGGGCTGCTATATGCCCCAACTCCCCACACTCATAACAGCGATATCTCATCCTGGAGGTTGCCCTCTGTCTTAGACCCTCTGACTTGCTCCCCCAACTCTCTCCCCCTGGACCCTCAGGTCCTCTTGGGGCCTCAGGCTGCTCCTTGGGGCCTCAGGCTGCTCCTTGGGGCCTGTTCTTCCGGCTATGGCTTTCTTGGCGTTCTCGGTGATCTGAATCCTCAGGGTTGGGACTGGTTTCCTGAAACGCTGTGTTCCACCTCCTGGGATTTTGAACAGTTCACGGGCTGCTAGTTGTCTCTCGACAAGGGTGACCAGTTCATCGTAGGTGGAGGGGTCATTCTAGCCTACCCAGGCTCGGAGGCCTGAGGGTAGTCACCTCATATAGTGGTCCAGCACCAGGAGCGCCATCATTTTCTCTGAGCTGAGAGCCTCCGGGCGCAACCATTTCTGGGCTAGGTGAATTAGGTCAAATAGTTGTGATCGCGGTCTTGTCTTCACAGTACTGCCATTCATGGAACTTCCGGGCGCGCAGGACCGTCGTTACCCCTTCCCTAGCCAGGATCTCCATCTTCAGTCGGAGGTAATCTGCTGCCTCCTCTGCGGTCATATCATAGTCTGCCTTCTGGGCCTCCCCGCACAAAAATTGGGCAAGGATGCCCAACCACTGGTCTTGGGGCCAGGCCTCCCGCACGGCTGTCCTCTCGAAGGCCAGGAGGTTCGCCTCTGCATCCTCCTCCTGGGTCATTTTCTGCAGACAGTCGCTGGCCCTTATGGTCTGCGTCCCGTCATACCCGCGGCTCCTCTCCAGAAGGGCCTTCACCTGGTTCACTAGTTCCTGCAGCACTGGCCCGATCTTGGGTGGCCTGGGTCATTAGCAGGCCATTGGTCTCTTGCTGCAGCCGTATGACCTCCTGTTGGGCAGTTGCCTGACCCAGGTAGCCTCCTTCTGGGCAGCAGTATCTTGTACCAGTGCTTTGACCACATCCTCCATTTTGAGGCAGGGTGGTTGTGACCCCCCTGGACTATGTTCACAGCACAGAAACCCAACTCCTGACACCATATGTGACAAGATGGCTGATGTTAGTCTGGTAGGTTCTGCGCTTTTCTTGGTGGGGAGCTAAGATGCCACCCACCCTTTGCCCCTATTCTTGGGGCATCAATGCTAGTGGCCCAGGAAGATGGCAAAGGAGGGAAGCAGGGGAGGGGTCTGGGTTTGCTCCTCACTCTGAGCCCCTACCCCTCTCAACCCCTGCAAGTTCTTACCCTCCTCCCCCTTGGGTGGGGTACCTGCAGTCCTTAGATGCTGGGGGGAAGGGAGTCTCCCTCCCCTACTGGGCAGGGTTCCCCTTACTTCAGTTCTCTGATTTTTCCAAGTCTCACAGTACACCTCCAAGCTCCAGTCCTAGTCGTCGTCATCATCTTCTTCTCCACCTGCCTGCCTGAAGCAGGGGGGTTTATTAGGTTCCTAACAGGGCCTTAATTGACTGCAGATGCTCCAATTAACCTGTAACCACCTTCCCTAGTCTACAGGGAACCACGCCTTACTAGCCTTGAGCTTATATAGTTCCCCTCTAGCACTCTCCCATTGCTGTATGGCCCTCCTGTATCACATATTTTGGGGTTAAACTTGGCTTTTATTTCCAAGGTTTAATCCTTCCTTTCCTCCCTGTCCAGTAGGGTCAAAATCTGAACTCATTTGTGTAACAGAATCCATTGGCTGGCTGGGTGTGTCCTTTTTGCTAACAGCTACAGGCAAGTCTTTCTCTCCCCAGTCAGTCAGGTAATTTGCATCAACACAGACACTAGCCTGTTTACTAGTTTTCAGATCCTCAACCATTACCAGTTTCAAGGCTGGACTCTGTCTTAAAGAGATACCATCCATTTTCACTAGCATGTTAGACTCAAGGTTCTTTTGTCCTTCCATTGCCAACCTCTGCTTCCACATGGAATCTGATGTCAAATCCACTAAGAGACAACAAGTCATATCCAAAATGGAGATGAGAGTCTGCCTGCTCTCCCCTGCATCCTTGTGGGTTCAGTTATAAGGCTGTTCTACTCCGAAAAACCAAAAAGAAAAGGAGTACTTGTGGCACCTTAGAGACTAACAAATTTATTAGAGCATAAGCTAATAAATTTGTTAGTCTCTAAGGTGCCACAAGTACTCCTTTTCTTTTTGCGAATACAGACTAACACGGCTGCTACTATGAAATCTGAAAAGCCAGTAATCCGATCTTTCCTCAGTACCTGAGTCACAGAGTGCTCACTTAAAGAATCAACACGGAGCTATTCATGTTCCAACACCATTGTCTCCCCAGCAAGCTGGTTAAGCTTATAGGGCTGTTTAAACTCCCTAACAATTTTTATTCGATCTGAAATCTTTTCAAAGCTATCCACACTGCGTCTTTCTGAAGCAAGGTCAGTGGATTTATACACATTTTAAAGACTTTGGCCATTAGGCACCAACACACTTTCCTCAGAAGAGAGACTGTTTACCATCAACCATGGCCCATGAAGGGTCAGTGGGAACATTTCCTTTTCACAGACATCAAAGACTTCACCCAGAAATGCCTTTCCTTCTGCAATACCCTGCACTGCAACAGGTTCTTTCTGAGCTTCATTTATGTCCAGAGCCAACTTTGGCACAACAGACAGCTCACGAAAGCTTATGCTCTAATAAATTTGTTAGTCTCTAAGGTGCCACAAGTACTCCTTTTTCTTTTTGCAAACTCCTTCTGCGTTTCACAAATATTCAGAATCACCTCTGGCCCATCAAGAGGATTTTCACAAAACCCCCTTTAATGGAAACTGCAAGACTTCATAGTCACAAGATTAGAAGCATTCTCTTTCTTGTTACAAGTTTCCACACTATCAGTAGGTAATATAGTCAAATTACCTTCATGCTTTCCTTATGCCCATGCTATGATATCACCCTGAACAAGGTTGTCATATCTTTACCCAGCAACACACTAGCAACAGGCAAAATAGAAGCACCAGAATTGCTTGGTCTCTGGGAGCTATTTATGACATCAACTGGATGCAACCTAGTTGCAATGTTATCATCCCTAGCAGGCACAAATTTAAGAACAATTCCTTCCTGGGCTTTAGTTGTATCCAGAACCAACTTTGGGTCAACTGACATTTTTTTAACCGTCATAGGCTGTGACAGGCTTCTTCGGTCTGCTCTACAGACAGAAAAGAGCTGGAGAAACATTTCCCTTTAACAGACAAACAGCTTGGGATATAATTTCCTTTGTCCCAGCACACATGGTTGTTCATGGACAATTGCTTGGAGATTGGGGTAGCTCCTTTCATAGACAAGTCATTACCCATAACAGAGACAGGAACATTTCCTTCACTGTCACAATTCTCCACACTGGTAACAGGTAAGGTATAGGGATACTCATGTTCCACTAATCTTGCAAACAATCCATCATTTACCAAGACTGCAGCCTTTTCTTCCTCAGTTAGGCTTTAACCTGATCACCAACTTTAATCTGCTTTAGAGAAACATTTCCCTGAGCCTTATCTAATGCCAGATTCACTTCTGAGATATCAGAATTTTTTCCACATATGCACTGCTTCTTTGTACAGATGAACAGCCGTCTTCCTCAGACAAACATTTGCAGAAACCCTCCATAGGCAAATCCTTGCCCCTAATAGACACAGGTTCAGGATTATTTCTTTTCTGTGACTGGTTTATGTCACCAGACTTGACTGAACAAAGTTTTAATATCATCCCCAATCAAAAGATCCTTAGGCAATAACTTCCTCACACCAGTTATAACTTCATGTTTAATACCATTCCATTCAAGATGGATTCTGGCTAAAGGCAAACTTACAGTAAACTCATAGAGGATTACAATATTCACACTCTGATTTAGTAAATAATCTTCCTCTTTGACAAAATCTGTTTTAACAAGAGTGATATTAGAAGCTGTAATTTGCCCTAAACAGCTTTTACCATTCACTTTTACATTCTCTGCACAAATTATGGGCTTACCTTCACCTGAGCTCACAGTAAAAGCATTTATATAAAAGGTGGCAGTGTTGGGGTAAATTTGGTTACACACAGGCAACTGCTAAGAGTCAAACAACATACCAACATTGTCACAAACTGGATAGAGTCTATCCCCATCTTTGTTGTTGAGAAGAACTGATTTTTCAGTATGATACAGTTCCTGTTGTTCCTTTATTCTCTTGAGTTGGAGTTTGTCTGTCCACTTTTGCCTTAGCTTTAGTTCCTGCAATCGAATATATGCCATTTTTTGTTCATGTTCAAAACACAGGGGTTCTCTTTCAGCAGCTTCTCCTTCCATATCAGCTATTTTTTGCTTTTGTTCAAGTTCTAGCTGCTGGTTTCTCACTGCAAGCATTTTCGCTGGGTCTGCTTCCTTATCACTGGCAATTAACAGATTTTTCAGTTCCTGCTCTGGGGCCTTTTTCTTAAAAGACAACCCCCCCTGTGAGCACAATTCTTCCAGGCTTTTTCTGTCAGGATCTTGATCAAGGGTCATTCACTGTAACTGATTTTTAAACCTTAAACTCTCCAATATAAAAATTAAATTTTAAAAAGCGTTTGGTTCTGATCCAAAAACCCAATTAACCTGTGGTAATGTGTATCCAAGCACGACTATACCACTGTTACCAAGGTCCTAGTGGGGCCAGCTATGGTCACTCAATTAGGGTGAACTGCAAAGAATGGGGCAGCCAAACCCCAAAAGCTGGTGGATATTCCAATACACCTCTACCCTGATATAATGTGGTCCTCGGGAGCCAAAAAATCTTACCGCGTTATAGGTGAAACCGCGTTATCTCGAACTTGCTTTGGCCTCAAGCATTCCGTTATTAACAGTCACTTCCCACCCCCTGACTGACCCCTCAGAACCTCCAACCCCGCCACTCCTTGTCCCTTGACTACCCCCTCCAGAGACCCACCCCTATCTAAGCCCCCCTGCTCCTTCTCCCCTGACTGCCCCCTCCAGAGATCACCCCCAGGACCCCACCCCCTACCCAACCCCCCTGTCCCCTGACTGCCCCGACCCCTATCCACACCCCTGCCCCCTGACAGGCCCCCCAGGACTGCCACGCCCTATCCAATGCCCCCGTTCCCCATCCCCTAACCGCCCTGCCCCCAGAACCTCCGAAGCATCCAACCCCCCCCCCCCGAGACCCTCTGTCCCTTATCCAAACCCTCGGCCCTGGCCCGGCACCCCTAACACGCCGCTCAGAGCAGCGTGTCGGAGCCAGACATGCTGATGCGCTGATCTGCCAGAGTGCGCAGCCCCGCCCCACAGAGCGCTGCTTACCGCATTTTAGCCGAATTCGTGTTACATCAGGGTAGAGATGTACTTAGATTCACCAGGTGAGCATAAAACAGCTTCTTTATTACCTTTCTGGTTACTCAGAAATCCAAACAACACAGTTCCCTTAAACTGATCCAGCCTCAGGCCTCCATCCAGGTACCCACGTCAAATATGATGACAATTTTTGTAAATCTTATTTCATCATATAAAAGAACAGGTACTACCAATCCCGAAGGATCGGACACATTGCCTCCCAAGTTAACAAACATTTCAGATCTTACCCAAATACAATTCTAGCAATTCTTCTTAACTAAACGAAAATTTATTAAAAATCAAGAGAGAGTATGGTTAAAAGCCCAATATACATACAGACATGAGTTCAATTCATTGAGGTTCAGATTCACAGCAGAGATGGTGAGCTTTGTAGTTGCAAAGAGTTCCGTTAGAATTCAGTTCATAGATCATAGTCCAATGTCCAAATCTCCTATTCAAGGCATACCAGCATAACTGGGACCTCAGTCTTGCGATTCAAACTACCCCTGATGAAGTCTAAGCAGATCTGAGATGACAGAATCAGGACAGAAGGATCTTTTATACAATTTCATGTCTTTTGACAAGTTGGAATTCCTCAGGGAACAAAAGGTAATTAGGCTGACTTTGAAGGAGGTCCATCATTGGTACTTAGCTATAGGAATTACCATAAGGCCATTTGCTTGTTCCTCCACTACTCACAGTACATTTCAGAGAGAGATGAATACTAGATGGCCCGTGTTTACAATTCTTTTACATGAGTTCTTTTGACCTGAATTATCAGAATACAGCATAGACAGGGACTGTTGATTACATTGTCCACTCTACTCATACATATGTAAATACACAAAAACAAAAACATCATCTCCGCACATGTCTTCTGTGGGTTATTCATTTTGCAGGCTGTTTAACCCTTTCTAGGCATGCGTCACAGGGGCCTTGCCCAGCGATGGCATTAGCCGCTGGCTGGGGGTGGTGTAGCAATGCGCACTAATGGCTAACGGGCCTTTGGTCCTCCCCTGCCCACTGTGAGTCAGGAGGGGCTGCACAGGCTAGGGCAGAAAGCTCAGTGTTCTCCTGCCCACCCCTCTCCGTGCCCCCAGGAAGCCCCACGTTCCAGGGCTATTTGGAAAGTTCCTGGGGTGCTAGTGAGCAGCAGCTGAGCTGTGAGTACCCAGTGTGAGAGGATGGCTATCCCCAGGCATGCAGCCTCAGTCACCTTGCCAGGCACAGAAGGGCTGGCCTTCAGGGAGATCCGGCCAGGGCCTCGGCTGTCGGTATCTGCAAGAGACCAGCCCATGGGAGTACTCGGAAAACAGCAGCAGCACCGAAGGGGTGGGAGGGAAGGGCCATCTGGGGAGCAGAGAGCCTGCTGGCTTGGTGTAATGATGGATGGGCATGTGCTGCTCTGAAGGGTGTGAAACACTGAGGGAGAGGAACAGAGTCAGGCAGTGCCAGGGGTGAAATGGAAGCTGAGTAGCTATGTTTCCTAGCAGGGAGAGTTAGGAGAGTGTGGGGGAGCCCCCTGGGTGCAAGCCCTCTTGCTTGTGACATTGAGGCTGATGGATAAAGCTCTTGGCTACATTGCAGGGCACAACTCTGCGCTCTCTGACTGGCAGATAGACCAGGGATTGCCCTCAGTCAATAGGGAATGAGTGTCAGGATGCCTGGATTTTGTCCCTGCCTTTGCCACTGACTTCCTGTGACACTTTGGGCAAGTCACTTAACTCCTGTCATCATTACTTGGTATTAGGGGTGATGGCTACACTTCCCACGTGAGAGCAGCGCCGCACTGAGCCAGGAATTTCCCGGATGCATTGACAGTGGCTGCCCATCTCAATGGACAAGCCAGACACACGGTGGAGGGCAACCAGCACAGAGAGGGGCAGGCACTCTCCCATGGTCACCCCGCCGGTCAGCAGCAGAGCTGGGAATACAATGCAGGACTCCTGAGTCCTAGATCAGTGCCCTGCTCACTAGCCCACGCTGTCTGTGCCTCTGTCATAGGCGCCAATTCTGTGGGTACTCTGGGGTTGGAGCACCCACAGGGAAAAATTAGTGGGTGCTCTGCACCCACCAGCAGTCAAGCTCCCCGCCCCACCCCACCTCACCTGCTCCTCCACCTCCGCCTCCTCCCTTGAGCGCGCCGCGTCCCTGCTCCTCCGCCAACCTCCCAGCGCTTGCTGCCACCAAACAGCTGTAGCAAGCTCCGGGAGGGACCGGGGAGGAGCGGGAATGTAGCATATTCAGGGGAGGAGGCAGGGCCGGGGCTGTAATATGGGGAAGGAGTCAGAATAGGGGCAGGGAGGGTGCGGAGTTGGGGCAGGGACTTTGGGGAAGGGGTTGGAATGGAGGCAGGGGCAGGGGCAGGGGTGGAGTCGGGGCAGGGCATGGCCGGGGGCAGAGGGGGTCGAGCACCCACCAGCGCCAGTAGAAGTTGGTGCCTGTGGCCTCTGTTTACCTCTCTGGGATGTGGCTATCAAAACCCCTGCCTGTCTCCAGGGAGAGCCAGGAGGTCTGTGGACAGGCTTGGAGGCTTTGGGACCCTGTGCAGTGTTACTTGAGAGCCTGCTCCACGGATTGCTTGAGTCAGGCTGTCTGTATAGTGGAGCTTCCAGTGAGCCTCCCGGCACCTATGTCGAGCCACTCTCTCCCCCTCCTCCATCCCGCTGCAGGGCCAGGACACTAACCACTCTCCCTGAGCCCTACATAATGTGTGATGGGCTCAGTCACTGCCACTCCCCTCCCCTCCCTCCCCTCCTGCCATCAGGAGCACCCCGAAAGCCCAGTTCACTTCCACGCCCCGCTCAGCTCCTCGAGGAAAGGGTCCCATTGAAGTTGCAGAAAGTCCAGCAGTTGTAGCCCAGGAATGTTCCCTGGCACTGGAGAGGCTGTTCATGAAATGCAGACAAGGAAGCAGCTTGCTGACTCCCTTTGCAGACTTGCTGGGGGCGTGGAGATGTGGAGTGCCATCCTTTTGCCAGTGTCCAGCCTGGGATTTAAAGTGACCTGCAAAGGGGAGAGCTGGACTGTGCTCTTCCCTTGTTTCTAGGCAGTCCAGAGCTTGATGGCCTGTGTGAGAAGAAAGCGTGTTCTGCATGCACTGCCCCGGAAATGGTCCGTTGACTGGAGAGTTAGTGATCCTGAGAGATCAGATGGGAAGTTGAGTGAGCATTTGGCTGCATTTAAGTCCAACTATTGCTAACACTGTAGTTTTTCTGTTAACTCCTGTCTACCTCTCGGGCCTTAGGAGCAGGTGGAAGAAGGAACCTGTATAAAGATCCAGTCCCCTGCCCCTTTCGGTCAGTGCATGAGAGCTCCCAGGCTGCACTCTGCCAGGCCGCCTTAAGAAATCCTGCAGCCACACCAGGGATGCTCATCCAGTCTTGGGAGCTGTGCACGGATGTTGGGTTAAAGGGGCGGGGGCGCTGGATCTGTAACGAGACCTCCTTTCTCCCATGTGTATGGTGGCAGTGTGGTTAGATACCAGGGCACTGCATGGGGTGTCATGCAGGCTGCTTCCTTAGTGGGTGAGGTGCTCGGTGCCATCGTGACGAGCCCAGAGAAAGGCAAGACACAGACTGGAGACAGTGAAAAACCAGCAGGGATGGATGGAAAACTCCACTGTAAAGAGCAGGAGCAGGGCCGCAGCCCAGGCCTGGGTGGGGGGCCCAGGTTACTGTCTCTGGGTGCTTCGTGGACCAAAACGGGAGGGGAGGCAGGCTCTGACCTGGGTGTCCCCCCGCTAGGGTTAATTATCTTCTGCACACGCCGCATCTTCCCTGTGCCTGCAGAGGAGGGTTCTCCAGGTTAGCCCTGCAATGCTAGGTGCATTAACTCTTTGAGGACTGGATTACCCATTAACCCCTTCCTGCCCTATCCCTGTAGCCCCTCTGGCTGCAGAACAGAGGGAGGCTATTTCTCATGATTGTGGAAGGCTGGCAAAGAAAGCATACCTCCCCCCCCCAGCTCTGCGCTGCTCATGTCAAACCCACTCAGTGCTTACAAGGGCTCTGTCTTTTTGGCACAGGAGTGATGAAGCATCCAGGATCTCTCCTTTCCTTTGTCCTGGAGGCCTGTCCGGCCCCTCCTGGCTGGCTTCAGGACAGACTGTGCTGAGGAGACCTGCTCCCCTGCTCTGTGCGCACTCAGCCCCAGGGGCATCTGTAATCATGCTGGCTGAAAAGTCTGTGTCTGTGGGCCTCATCCCCCAAGGTGCCAGGTGCTGGCCCATGGAGCCCTGCCAGGGGTGCTGCTGGAGTCGACACAGCTGCATGCTGTGGTCCGGACCTCCCCACACAGGGCTGGCCTGGCAGGAGGGTCTTGCTCTGCCCCATGGAGGAGCTGTATCTCACTGCTGGGGTTGGTAGTGTTTCTAAGGTGACCCAGACTGTGCAGCCCATTGTGTGGGGGACCCAGGCATCTAGCCTCAAGCTGCTGCATATGCCATAGGATGGAGCACGGTCCCCAGGAGGCTGTCGGAACCAGGCAGGGCGGTACTGGCACAGGGGCCCGAAAGCATGGCTTTCCCAGCTGCCATTGCACACGGCCCCATGGCACGTTCCAGCCCCGCTGACACAGCGCGTGCCACAGGTGGGGTGTTTGTGTCCATTGGTCAGTGCCAGTTCCTGGGAGTCACAGGCCTGAGCTCTCTGGCACTGGCTCCCCATCTGATCTTGGGCAAGTCCCTTGCGCCCGTGCCTTGCTTTCCAGGCCAATATAACCAGGCTCGTGCTCACGGCTTCCCTCCCCAGCCACGGTGTGAGGCTCAGTGCTTTGAGATCCTTGGGAAGGCATTCAACAGAGATGGGCAGAACTATGGTACCTTTCACAGAGACTCCAGCCCTGGCTGCCACGGCAGAAGGCTGGTGCCCTGGCGGCAGGAATTTGGGGGTGCTGGGGAAAGAATGGGGAAGTGGCCTTCTCCTGAGATAGCCCTGCACTACGAGTTGGACTGCTTTCACTCTTGTTTCCCACTCGTGCTTGGCGCCAAACGGCGGCGCCGTGCACAAGGGGAAGGGAAACCACATAGTTCAGGGAGCCCGTGCCCAGATGTGTGCGCTCTCCCCGGAGCCCCAGCATCCTGCGGGGAATTGGGGGGACAGGTTGAAGGGTACACTCTGGAGGAGGCTGGAGCAAGCAGTGGAGAGCTGGGAGGCACCGTCAGTGCCTGTCTTAGCCCCCCGGCCGTGGTGGCAGTGTGGTCGGCGCTGGCGGGGCGCTCCCTTCCCTTTGGAGGCGTGGGTTTGACTCACCGCTTTGGGAGCAGCAGGAACCATGAGTGATGTCAGGCCTTGGGCAGGGGAAGCGTGGGAGGAGACTGGGCCCGGCTGCCGGCTGAGGAGCACAGGGAGCAGAGCTGGCTGCTGCAGGCAGCCCTAGATGGCTTAACCTCCTGTGAGAGAGGGACCAGCAGCTGCTGCTCCCTTGCACCGCCGCCCCAGAATGAACGGCAGATACAAAGGTACCATGGCGCACTTAGAGCCACCTCCGCCCTGCGAACCCGCTGTGTCTGGCTTTCCCGCAGCTGGACGCCCACCTCGGGCCGGGTGGCTTCTTCCTCTCGCTTTTTATAGTGACCCAGTCGAGACACAGGAGCGAGCAAGGCAGGGGGGAGGGGGGGCGGGGGGGAGAGCGTGCCCCCTGCTGCCTGACCTGCCCCCCTGCTCCTGTGCTGTAGGTCCAGAGGGTATGTGTGGGGCTTGAGGTTTCCCTAGAGATATGGGCAGGCCCAAGAAGGAAGATGGTCCTGTGGCTAGATTAAGAGAGCTGGGGTATGCTCCTCCCCTGTGGCCTTGGTGAGTTGCTGCCTGGCTCTGTGCCTCAGTTTCCCCTCTGTAACCCAGGCATAATCATACTTCACTTTGTGGGGGCAAGGAGGCCCCATTCATTGTTTGCAAGGTGCTTAGAGCCTCATGGGACAGGGGAAGGATGGCTGGGCTGGGGTGCTGAGTGTGTGCTGGGCAGCCAGGTGCTGGTTGCAGAAGGGGGCTGTGCGTGAGGCTGGAGTGATGCTGCATGGTCCCTGCTGCAGCTGGGATGCTGTGATGCAGGGATCTGGACAGGCCCCCCGTTACTGGGCCTGGGAGATGCACGAACTTATTGCCAGGGGGCCGGGCTTCTGCCAGCTGTGGGGCATAGTGCCCGGCTCTCTGCGGCTCTGGGATGTAGCACCTAGATGGCCGACTCCGTGGCATAGCACCTGGCAGGCTGCACTCCCACCAGCTGTGGGGCATAGTGCCCGGTGAGATGGGTTCCCGGTGGTTCTGTGGTGAAGCGTGTTTCGGTAACTGTGGTTTTGTGGTCTCTCACCTTGGTGAGTCAATACTGTGGCAGTCACCCCTCCCCCTGCCATCACTTTGCCATGTAAACCACTTGTTACGGATAGCAAGAGCCCCAAAATAGACAGTGGGGGGCAGGCTGGGAGCTGCAGTGGTGCCATGAAGTTGGCTGGCACTGCTGCTGGCTGTGGGTAGGTCTCTCCCACTGCCCATTGACAGCCCTTTGTACTCTGTCCCTCCACTGGGCATCTCAGCAAGGAGACCCCTTGCTCGTGTGACTGCTGAGCCCAGCCCCATGGACAAGGCACCATGCTGGGACAGCCTGGAGAGGCTACAGTGGAGGGCTTGGGTCCAGTGAGCAGGGCTGAGGAGCATTAGGGCCCCTAGCTGGGAGTATAGAGAGCAGAAGCTGTGCTGAGTCTCAGTTTCATGGCATAGACAGCAAGTGGCAGCCTTCTGCCAGGTACTGGCCAGGTAGGGCAGGCTGAGATGGGGGACTGGCGAGGGGTGGGAGAATGCTAAGGGCTCCCCCAAAGAGGTGGCAATGCCCTCTCGCACCACACCCTGCCAGGGTAAGCTGTGGGGACAGAGAAGTTCTCTGAGCTCTTGTCCTTGTTGAACCTCATCAGATTTCTTTTGGCCCAATCCTCTAATTTGTCTAGGGCCCTCTGTATCCTATCCCTACCCTCCAGCATATCCACCTCTCCTCCCACTTTAGTGTCATCTGCAAACTTGCTGAGGGAGCAATCCACACCATCCTCCAGATCATTAATGAAGATATTGAACAAAACCAGCCCGAGGACCGACCCTTGGGGGACTCCGCTTGATACCGGCTGCCAACTAGACATGGAGCCATTGATCACTACCCGTTGAGCCCAACAATCTAACCAGCTTTCTATCCACCTTATAGTCCATTCATCCAGCCCATACTTCTTTAACTTTCTGGCAAGAATACTGTGGCAGACGGTGTCAAAAGCTTTGCTAAAGTCAAGGAACAACACGTCCACTGCTTTCCCCTCATTCACAGAGCCAGTTATCTCGTCACAGAAGGCAATTAGGTTAGTCAGGCATGACTTGCCCTTGGTGAATCCATGCTGACTGTTCCTGATCACTTTCCTCTCCTCTAAGTGCTTCAAAATTGATTTCTTGAGGACCTGCTCCATGATTTTTCCAGGGACTGAGGTGAGGCTGACTGGTCTGTAGTTCCCAGGATCCTCCTCCTTCCCTTTTTTAAAGAGGGACACTACATTAGCCTTTTTCCAGTCATCCGGGACCTCCCCCAATCGCCATGAGTTTTCAAAGATAATGGCCAATGGCTCTGCAATCACATCTGCCAACTCCTTGGGTTGTCCCCATGGTGGTGATGGCGCTTGGGATTGGTGCCCCGGGTGGGGTGGGGGTAGCATTCCATGGGCCTTGCCCTCACGCCAAGAGCAGACTTAGCTGGAGCTTTTCCTGTGGCAGGCTCTTCCGGATGGGTGGTGTGGTCCCAGCAATGCTCAGGGAGGTGATGAGCCAAGCTGGGTTCACGCCAGCTCCATGGCAGCTCTGTGACCCAGGGAGCTGGCATCTCTGCCTGCCTGCAGGGCTCAGACTCGGATCCCAGGGCTGCAGCTAGCCAGGGTAGCCAGGCTCAGAGGAGCTGGTCAGGGGTCCTTGCATTTACCTCTTAGAAAACATCTTCTCCCGGCAGCTGCGGGCGTGGGAATGCGTATGTCCATCTGCACTGGAATGATGGGCACACGTGTCTGTTTGTCTCCATTGATGGGTGAGGGGCATGTGTGGGTGTCTGTCTCCATTAGTGGGGGGGCACATGTGGGTGTGTCTGGGTTCCCTCCCCACTCTTAACTCTGGGGTACAGATGTGGGGACCTGCATGAAAGACCCCCTAAGCTTATATTCTACCAGTTTACGTTAAAACTTCCCCAAGGCACAAATTCCTTTCCTTGTCCTTGGAGGGTATTGCTGCCGCCACCAAGTGATTTACACAAAAATTCAGGAAAGGATCACTTGGAGTCCCTATTCCCCCAAAATATCCTCCCAAGCCCCTTCACCCCCTTTCCTGGGGAGGCTTGAGAATAATATACCAACCAATTGAGTAACAAAGTGAGCACAGACCAAACCTTTTATCTTTAGGACACTAAAATCAATCAGATTCTTAAAAGAAGAACTTTATTACAAAGAAAAAAGTAAACAAATCACACCTACAAACTCAGGATGGAAGGTAACTTTACAGGGTAATAAAAAGATTTAAAACAGAGGATTCCCCTGTGGACTCAGCTTCACAGTTACAAAACAGGAATAAAACTACCTCTTAGCATAGGGAAAAATTCACAAGCTAAAACAAAAGATAACCTAATGCATTTCCTTGCCTCACTTACAATTTCTGTAATTCTTAGATGGATTATTCCAGGTATGTTTTCAGGAGATGTTGTCCCTGCTTGGCTTCTCTCTCCGTCCAGAGAGGGAACAAACAAAGACAGCACAAACAAATACCTCCCCCACCCCCCTTTGAAAGTAACTTCTTTCCTTATTGGTCTTTCTGGTCAGGTGCCAACCAGGTTATTTGAGCTTCTTCACCCCTTACAGGTAAAGATTCAGTACAGCTGTCCAGGAGGGATTTTATGCTACCCTTACTTGTATGTTTATGACAGGGTGTCTGTCTCCATTGGCGGGGTGGGGCCTGCGGGTGTCTAGCTCCATTGGTGGGGGGCACACGCAGGTGTCTGTCTCCATTGTGGGGTGGGGGGTTGCGGGTGTCTCTCTCCATTGGCGGGATGTGTGTGGGGGTTGCTGTGCATGTCCCAGCAGAGGGGAATCCCTGGCTCTCGGCAGTGCCCCATGGGCAAGCGGGGTTGGCCAAGGCAGGCTGGCTGCTGCAGGGCAGAGGTTGGTGCGGTGGGTTGGAGGTTAGAGGGCGGCATAGCCGGGGCCTAGAACCACCCAATGGCTGGTGCGTGGTCCCCAGCGTGTGTGTGCAGCTGGCACTGCCTTTCACAGGAGAAACCCACCCCTGAGCGGATGCAAACACAGATGGCATCACTGTGACAACTGAGGGCATGGGCCAGTGCTGAGCAACAGAGACGGTTTCCTTGGCAGTCTGGAAACCACCCCTCGCACGTGGCTGCCACCTTGTTCTTCCCCCCATGTGCAGCTGTGTGGTGTTCTAGATCCCCTCCCCCACAGCTGCCACCCCAGCCCTCCCTGTGTGCCAGCCTCTAGGCCCTCCTCCCTGGCTGCTGCTGCCTTGGCTCTTCCCATGAGCTGCTCATGGGGGTCAGGATCCCAGTCAGGGGTCACAGCATGGGGAGCCAGGCTGGTTTCAGAGCAGGGTGGGTGCTGGGGGCTCAGACTGTAGGACAGTCACAGATATTGGAGTGGGAGGAGGCTCAGGGGATGTGGGGGGCCCAGCCAGTGGGGCCCGGCCTCTGTTGGTTAACTCAAGTGCCAGTGCCCAGCTGCTGCTGGGCTTGGAGAGAGGGGTGCCAGGAGCAGGAGGCTGCTGCCAGCCTGTGTGCACGGCTCTGGGCGTGGTCTCTGAGCCCCCCTTGTCTGTGTGGTGCAGTGTGTGGCCCAGCTCTTGGCCTGGCGTGCCCCTTTGCGCAGCTGCTTGGAGGGGTAAACAAGCACTTCCACCAATTCTTCAGCTTCGGTGCTCCTTTCCTTTCCTGCCACCTCCCTGTCAGTGCCCTGAGTGACCTGCCACAAGCCCACGCTGACAGGAGGGTGGGGACTTCCGGCACTGCCTGCTGCACCCGCCCTGCCTGCTTCTGTCAACCCCCCGTCCGAGCGGGTCATGGCAGTGGTTGTCTCCCAGGCAGCCTCCTGCTTGGGTGCAGTTCCTTCCGGGCCCTCATTGCTGCCAGGGCCGTGAATTGTGAGCTCACGAGCGTGGGCCGCTGATGCCATGGCTGTGAGCTTGTGACTTCACGCCCAGAGCCCAGCCGGGGTCACAGGCACCAGTGGTTGCGAGTGTCTTCCCATGTCATGGCAGAGATGCCTCTCACCCAGGGGGTCTTTCAGTGGGGAAGGTGGGCATAGGGTGAAGCTTGGTAGTGGGGAAGGCAGAGGGTTCCTGCCAGACAGTCCTGTGTCTCAGCCTCCTCGAACAGCTGCACACACCTGAGCCACTGGCAAAGGAAGCCCTGGGTTCTTTGGGGGCCCTCTCCTTGCTGCAGACACCGCTGAGTGTCCACAGCCCCAGTATCTCCCATCTCTGGGATGGGGTGTCTGGGGTCACTGAGATCCTTGATCACCAAGGAACAGCGTCACCGCAGGCCTGGACTCTATTAGGCAGTCACGACTCTTCTTTGACTCAGCAGAACTTTCTCCTCCTCCCCCATCTTCTGCGTTGGGGATGGGAGGGGGAGGGGTGGCTCCCCTTGAGGAAGCTAGGCTGGGATCTGTCGCTCCCCTGTCCTCTGTGACCAGCCAGCCAAATGGTAGTTCCTGGATCCTGGTTATCAGGACTGAAGCGGGGCAGCTCCGCTTCCTGAGTGATTCCAGCAAACCGTGTCTTGTGCTCTTGGCAGACTGCCTCGCTGATACTCTGTCCCCAGGGCTGCGTCAGAGGCTGGCGTGGGGGCTTGGGGTGTGTATATTGCTTAGATCCTGGGCTGTGCTGACCTCCAGGCAGCTGCACAAACAAGGATGCAAAGGCTGAGACAGGCTGTGCAAAGGGACAGCGCCGAGAGTCTTAGGGCCCAGATTTAAAGATGCTTCCTCCAGCTCTTTCCCTTGAGAGGAGTGATGCACACAAGAGATGGCAAAGAAGAAGTGTCTCTTTAAGCATGCCAAGGGGGGCATGGGGCAGTGAGCTCCCAGCAGGGGGCTGTGAGGGCACCGCCCACTGGACACCATCTGCACCCTGAGGTGCCTTATCTGCTAGTGCCTTGTGCCCCTCTAGAACGGCTGAAACTAGTGAGATCAGCAAGGAGACGCCCTTTCCCCCCTCCCAGCTCCTTGTGTTTACTCTGCAGTGGACAGTGTGGAGCCAGGCCAAGTGGGCAGTTGCACTTCCACCATGGGAGCACTGTGCCATCTTGCTTGTGCGTCACCATGCAGGGGAGCTCCCGTCACACTCAGCCAGAGGGTGGGTAGCAGCAGCAAAGCAGAAACCGAAGAGGCTTGTGTGCAGAGGGGAAGCTGTGGGGGAGAGAGGAGGCTGGGGGGAGGGCGAGGACTGATCTGAGGTTCCTTCTCCCCCACAACCTGTCAGAACATCCTAATGGGAGCGGAAAAATCCTTCATGCCGAGAAGGGATTTCAAACTTCAGGCCCTTTGAGTCTTTCCCTGTTGATAAATCCAACTGCAGCAGCCCTGGGTTAATGCCTGGGAATCCAAAACAGAAACCAGCGGAGACTGACCCAGCTGGTTTTGCTACCCGCCCTGAGAGCTGGAAAGTACATTGGATTCAGCATTCCTCCTGACCCAGTCATCTCCATGACGCACCAGGCATCAGAATGGTGTCTCCTCTTGACATTGTAGGGGGAGAAAACTGGCTTTTAACCATGCCTTCATGCTGGGGGAATCTCCTGGACCTCTGGGAGTTTGTAAACGGGGAGCATTTGCTCCAGGCGGAAGAAATGGTCAGGGAATTGTTCCTCCCCTTGGTGCCGTGCAAACAGCTGGTAACATCTGCCACCTCTGCCCTATTAGATACCAATCTGGGGAGCATTGTCTGGAGTTGAGGAGGGACTGACGCAGGACTCCTGGGTTCTGTTCCTCACACCCTGCCCTTGGGAGACTCCCAACTTTGTCAGAAGTGGTCCCTGATTCTGGTGCCCCCATGAGACCCGTGAGAGTGCCTGGCTAAGTGCAGCCGCTGCTAAGCCATGCTGAGCTCTCGCAGCACCCATAATTAGGCTGAAGATGTCTAGCGGTGGGTGCCCAAATCAGTGGCCTCTCCAGAAAAACTATGCCTCAGTTTCCCTATCTGGATCATGGGCCCACCACCAGCATGTGCCTAATCAGGGCTTGGCAGATGTTAGAGAAAGGGCTAGGGTCTGTTAGCACTGACGATGCTGGGTGTGGCCTAAGATGGGGTGTGCCCATCAAACTGCGGCGTATCTGCAGGGTGCCATAGGGTGTCGGGCAGACCCAGGAGTCCAGCTTGGACACCAGAGTGTCAGATCATTAGAAACCTGAGGCTCAGTAATAATAGCCCCCACTGGGACACAGCACATTCCAGCCGTAGATCTCCAAGCACTCAACAGAGGAGGGCGGAACCATTATCCCCATTTCACAGATAGGGAAACTGAGGCACTGAGCAGGGAAGTGACTCGCCCAGCAGTACATTGCAAAACAGGGGCTAGAGCCCAGGTCTTGCAAGTCCAGTCCAGTGCTGTGGCTGCTAGGCCACACTGCCACCCCTGTCTCCTCAGTAACTGACTGCAGCCTCCAGGAGGGACACTTACCCTCTGTAGGGTGTGAAGCTTTTTGAAGCCCTGAGACCCCAGGGCAAGGGGCCAGGCTGGCCTGTGCCGTGCATCCTGGTTACCACCTTCCTGTTGCTGCCCTGGTCTCTGCCCAAGACGGCCCTTATGACTGAGACACGAGTGCCCACCCCATGACCTGGGTGCAATATAAGGTTTTAGCTGTCACTGCCACATCTGGGCGTAGAATTCAAGTGCTCCAGAGTGTCGGCACCTCCCTGCCCATGGCCCCCAGGCTTCTCTGCTTCCCTCGGTGTCAGTGGGCTTGGGGAACAGTGTGAACACAGCTTGCAGCTGGGCACCATCACCTCTGATATGGTGCCTGGGCATGGCAGCGATGGACACCGAGAGCAGAGCACAGGGAGGGCAGCTGCTGGTGGGAGTGTGATCAGGGCGCTAGGGTTTGGGGAAGGTAGTGTCTGAAGAGTTCTGTGCTGGGCATATGTAGGGCAGAGAACAGCTCTGGGCTGGTGCCCCTGAGCCACAGGTGCTGGTGTCTGTTCTCTGAATGCTAGGGGGATAGCTGGTGACTGGGTGCCAGTGGTGCCCTCTCTCCTGCATGTGCGTCTGTGCCCGGGGCAGGACAGGGGTGTCTGACTACCGGCTACCTCCTGCCCCTAGGAAGAGCTGAGTGAGACCCTTGGGTGCTGCTGTCTGCATCTGCCCTATCAGTCTGCCCCTCCCCCCCGACAGTACCAGTCACTGACTCTCTCTGCAATGTCAGGAATGTGTGAGCACTGGGTCTGTCCCACCCACTGGAGGAGACCAGCCCTGAAGGAGTTGAGGGCCAGGGAGATCCCCTCGCTGAGCACACCTGCGTGTGCATGTCTCAGGGCTCACGGCCTGCCTCCCCTCCGTATTGCAGCCCCAGCAAGGCTCGCTCTGAGGGGCTCCTCACGGGGAACACCTGACCTCGGGCTGCAGTCCCACCCGGGGTGCACTGACTGCAGGTGTTACATGGTACCAAAGGGTCTCTTCGATCTGCTGCGCTGACCAGCCTGGGTGCTGTGCAGCATGGGAAGGTAGGCACATGGGGCTGGGGGCCTGGATGATCCTGTGAATGTGCCCCCTCCTTGCCCCCATTGCTTTTGGGGCATTGCCTGTGATGCCAGGGCCCTGTCCATGCAGTCCCACATCAGCCCTACGTGCGTCCGTGTATCTCCCAGTATCCCCTTGGCCGCCTGGGAGGTGCGAATACCCACCTCTCGGGGTTCTAAGCCCTTCTCCCCAGGAGGAGAATGGGGCCTGTCCTGGAGACTGAGCCGCCAGGTAGCAGAGGACGCTCTCAGCTGGGAGGGTGGTGGGGCACTCAGTGCCCGGTATTCTTGGGGGCACACCAGCCCCAGATGGCATGGTGGGAGTGGGAGGCTGGGGGGCCCTAGGTTGGGGGTAGGAGAAGAATCCTGTCTGGGCTGCAGCCTCCCTGTGAGACCTGGCCCCACACGTGCACCAAGTGGGACAGAGCGTGTCTGCCATGGGGAGGAGGTTGGAAAGCAGGGTCAGAGTTTCAGGTGCTTGGAGCTGTACTGGTGGCAAATGGAGACAGGCTGACACCCATCGGGCTCTGGACGACCTGCTGGCTTGGCTGGCCGCTGGGTTCTCCCACACTGTGTGGGCCCTCTCTTGACTCAGGCTTTGGCTGCAATCTGCACCTGCTCATGGCTTGGATCACTGCCTCCTTGGCAGAGCCGGGTGAGAGCCCTGTGTTGGCTGGCTGTGAGCTGCGCCCTGTAGCAGAGGGCAGCCGGGGGAGGGTGGAGCCGACTGGCTCTGCTCTGTCTCAGTGGCCGTGCTGGTGCTGGGTCCCTCCTGCGCTGGTTCGGGCAGGTGAGTGGATGAGCAATGTTGATATTGAGGTGCTTTGATCTGAGCTTTGGCCTCAATACCTTCCAGAAACGCATCCGGCCCATACTTTGCTCGGTGCCAAGTGCTCCAGGGGTGGTGCCAGCCCCAGCCAGACATTGCGCTGCCAGTGATCCATTCTTGGACACGTTTACATAGGCCCAGTGCACACGGCACCCTGCTGGAGCCAGGGTATCCATATGGCACGTCACTTGGGCTGCCAAACCTGGAGCCCGGCTCTGGCAAGTCGGAGGCCAGGCCTAGGTCTAGATGGAGGGATTGGGGGAAGATGGGAGGAGGTGAGATCGCTCAGCCTGGGGGTGATTCCCAGCCCCACTGAGCTGGCACCAGCTCAGTTGGATAACAGTTGGGCATAAGACATACGTCTGGGAAGCTGGAGTGAAAGCACATGGCCCAGCTGGCAGGGCCTAGGCAGGACCAGGTGATGGAGGGGTGGAGGTGCAGTGCCTGTGAGGCAGAGCTGAGAGGAGAGGGCCAGCAGGGGTTACGTGATGGGAATTTCTTGGTTGCACTGTGAGCACCTAGCTGCCCCAGCCCCCTTGCGGTCGGTACTGGTCAGATCTGGAGCAGAGGCAGCCACTGCCCCAAAGTTTCAGTGAAGGGCAAGGGGCAGTGAGTGGCACAGCAGGTGGCTGTGGGGCAGAGGGGAATGGAGCCCACTGATCGCTCTGATAAGCAGCAGTCCCAGGACACCATCTGGAATGGCTTTTGTCGGCATCCTAGCAACATTGCCGAGGCAGCTGGCGGAGGGGGCCCCAGCTGAGGGGGCCCTGGCTGAGCTGGGGGCGCATGCTAGAGTCTGGGAGTGGGAGAGAGAAGGGGAGGGGATCCCCCCCTCCTTGCGCTGGAGGGCTGGGCTGATAGGAGAGTGGCAGGAACTGCCATGTGAAGGGGCGGGCCTGGGAGGTGGGCGGGGGCAGCAGCATGGCAGAGCAGAGCCCTGGGCACGTGCCAGCAGTGGGCATCCAGCTGGGCCTCACACCCCTGTTCATAGCATCCAGTAGCTACCCTTGGGCTTTGCCTTCCTTCCCGCTCCGGCCCTGGCCTGGTGAAGGAACTGACGGTGGGAAGGGCTGCTGGCTCCCTGGGCAGCCCAGGGCACCTTGCTCCACGCTGGCATGTGGCTGCCCCGCTGGGCAGGCAGAACTGGAATGGCTCTGTCCACTGGCTCCAGGTGCAAGATGGAGCCTCCTGAGACAGAGGAATGGCTGCAAGGGGGCATTGCACTGGGCACGTGGAGAAGGGGCAGGCAGAAGAGAGGGACTGGCTTTGCCCCTTCTGCAGGAATAGATGGCGGGCCCATGCCACCGCAGCCCCGAGTTGTGCAGCTGGCAGTGCTGTGGGCAGGTTCGGGCCATGGGCGTGATGGGCCCCCAGCAGCCCTGTTGGCAGTGCCTTGCTGGTGGGAGCCATGCTGCTGTCATGGTCCCTGGTGGAGGAGGTGGGTCTGGAGCCAGACCCACCCCAAGCCCAGACCCCCGTCCCTGCAGCTTGGGATGTAAATAACAGTGCGTGGCTGCGGCCCAGAGGCAGCAGCCTTGCTTGCTTTGCTGTGAGCCGATTAAATGGCCCCCATAGGGTAATCTGGGGCCCTGCAGGTGAGCCGGACTGCTTGGGATTATGGCTCCTCCTTAAGGAGCTTAATTGGGCCAGCGTTGCCCTAGAGACTGGAGGGGGCTGGCACTGCGCTGGAGAATGGGCCAGGCAGCTCGGCTGTGTTAGCAGCCTGCCTGGGCTGGATGTGGAGGACCCGTCCTGCCTGGCTCTGCTCACTGGGCCTTGCTCTCTCCAGCGGGAGTACTGGCAGTTAACCCTTCAGTGCTGCATGGCAATGCTCCCACGATGGCAGGGCAGCCAGGGTCAGTAAGGACCAGGCCAGGGCCTTCCGTCTGGGGGAACGACCGTGCCCTGGGGTCGGCCTGGCTAGCCCAGAGCCTGCCTGGGCCAAGCCAGCAGCTGAGCAGGTGTGTGCCAGGGTGGGGCTGGTTCTGTGTGAGGAGCTGTTGGGGATACAGGGTTCTGCGGCTGGAGGTCTCTGAAGGATGGACTGGGGCCCTGCTGGGGTGGGGTGCCCAGCACAGCACAGTGGTGCTGGGTCCCAGGGCAGGGCTGAGGCTGAATCCAGCTGGCTGGGGACGCTCTGAGCTCCCTGGTCAGGCAGCCCCGTTGGGATGTCGTTGCTCAGGTGTCGTCGTTGAAGATGCTGAGCCCAGGGAGAGTGCGCCACTGGCAGCGGTGTGCCTGGTGTGCCAAGGACCCGCCCCCATGCCATGCAAGCCCCAGTGTCTGGCCCTGTCGTGGCTGGAGGATTGGCACTGCCATATCGCAGTCTGGGTCCCCTCCCCCTGCCGCTGCGTGCGGAGGGCAGTGTCGTGGGTAGCTGACCCCCCCGTGCCTTCTTGCCTGCTGGCACTGTGCCCACGCACCCGGCTGCTTGGCTGCCCCCTGGGCAAGAGGACTAAGGAGAGGAGGAAACTCTGCATAAGCCGATTAGGGAGCTGAGGAGTCCTGTTCTGGGCCCTGAGTGCCGCCCCCTTGGCGTGTTATCCCTGCCCCATCTGTTCAGCCCCGTCTAATGCCTTGGCCTTCCCTGTGTGGCTGCTGTGTGAGCAGGCGGGTGCCCGGGAGAGGGAGCTGTGCCCCCTTCTGGAGGAGATCTGGCAGCCTTCCCCTCCAGGCTGCAGCCGCTTGGGCTCTTCCTCCACCTTGTGTCCCCTCCGGCCCTTTGTGTGGCCATTCAGGATCAGGTTGGACACCCACCTGCATGGAACCGTTTGGTGTATGAAAGGGGCCGTTGGTGCCAGCAGCTTCTAGAGCAAACGAATCTCGTGGCAGGACCCAGTTCTGCCAGGCTCTGGCCACAGCCACGCTGCCTTTCTGGACTTCTCTTCCTCCTTGCGGCTTCTCTGGGGCTCCTTGCTTTGCCATCTGGTGAGGTCCCCTGCGCCTCCCCCCACGGCCTTGCGGGAGCTGAGCTGCCCCAGCAGATATCGCAACCTGGGCGCTGTCATGCCATGGGGTGAGCGGTGCCCAGGGCCTTGTTCTCTAGCAGGAGTGAGTGTCGCAGGAAATCCCCTCCCCTCTCCCTGGGCACTGACATGGCGACCAGAGCGTTCCACTGCCGCCAAACCCCTGGGCAGACCAGAGCCTCTTGCTGGAAGCAGCACGGCTGTGTGTGGGACCCTGCTGGGGGGCGGCTGGTAAACCAGCATCCGGCCCCCTGGAACGCGGGCTCGAGGGGCTTGTGAGATGGGGGCTTGGACTCGTTAAGGCAGCTCTGAGCTGCTGTAACAAAGACAGGAGACTCTCACATCACCCCTCAGCAGGGCAGCAGCCGTCAGTGGGAGTCCTGGTTCCGGTTCTATTCAGTATCTTCACAGATGATTTGGATAAGGGCATTGAAAACACATTCATGACGCCTGTGGGCCATACCATGCTGGGAGGAGGTGCAGTCACTTTGGAGGGCAGGATTAGAATTCAAAATGAGCTGGACAAACTGGAGAAATGGTCTGACATCAACAGGACAAAATTCACTCAGGACGAATGCAAAATGCTCCACTGAGGAAGGACCAATCAGTTGCACACATACAGAGTGGGAAATTACTGCCTAGGAAGAAGTGCTGCAGAAAGGGATCTGGGGTTATGGTGGTTCACAAACTGAATTTGAATCAGCAATGTACTATTGGGAAAAAAACCCATGTCATTCTGGGTTAGATTCCCATCCACGAGTGCAGTTAGCCAATATCTCCAATGGCCGGTAATGGGACACTAGATGGGAAGGACTCTGAGTGACTACAGGGAATTCTTTCCCAGGTGTCTGCCTGATGGGTCTCACCCACAGAGTCTAACTGATCGCCGTATCTGGGGGAGGGAAGGAATTTTCCCTGGATCAGTCCCTGGGAGGGTTTTCGCCTTCTTCTGCAGCATAGGGTCACTTGCTGGGTTGAACTAGAGCAGTAGTTTTTTTCCTTTTTTCATTTGCAACCCCCTACAAAACGTTGAATGGAGGCGAAGACCCCTTTGGAAATATCTCTGCAGACCCCCGGGGGTCTGTGGACCACAGGTTGAAAACCACTGTCCTAGAGTAAATGGTGGATTCTCTGGACCTTGAAGTCTTTGAATCATGACTTGAGAACGTCAGTAACTCAGGAAGTCTATTACAGAAGTGGGTGGGCAAGGTTCTGTGGCCTGTGATGAGTAGGTCAGACTGGATGATCTTGATGGTCCTGTCTGAGTCAATGGGCTTGTGCCCACTAGCACTTACTTTGGTAGAATGTCAGCCACTCAGGGTGTGAAAAAGCCAGCCCCCGAGCGATGTAAGTTACACCGACCCAAGCCCCGGTGTGCACAGCACTATATCAGCATGAGACGCTCTCCCACAAACACAGTTACCGCTGCTCGGGAGGTGGAGCTCTCCTGTCGCCATACAGCATCCGCACTAGCAGAGCTACAGCAGCACTAGCCCTATGAGTGCTGAACCGCAAGGCACAAGGAGTAATTCTTCCACTCCACTCAGCATTGAGAAGGCCTCAGCTGGAGCCCTGTGTCCAGTTCTGGGCATTGCACCTCAGGAAGGACGTGGACAAACTTGGAGAAAGTCCAGAGAAAAGCAACACAATCGATCAAAGGTCTAGAGAACATGACCTGTGAGGGGAGATTGAAGCAATTGGGTTTGCTGAGCCTGGAGAAGAGAAGACTGAGGGGGGACATACATACAAGGTTGTTATAAAGAGCAGGGTGATAGGTTTAGCTTGGACATCAGGAAGAAGGTCCCACCTGTCAGGGTGGTTAAGCACGGGGAGGAATTACTGAGGGAGGCAGTGGAATCCCAGTCCTTGGAGGGTTTTAAGGACAGATTGGACAAATCCCTCTCAGGGCTGGTCTAGGTAACACATGGTCCTGCCTCAGTGCAGGGGCCTGGCCTAGGTGGCCTGTGTTCCAGGCCTATGTTTGTGTGAGTCTTTGCGCTGTGCCTTGGACCAAACGGCAGCTCCTGGTGCCATGGCAGGGTCTGGGTGCAGTGACGGCCTGGGCAGTGCGGGCACATCAGTGTGGTGGAGGGGCTGTGCCTAACTTACTCAAGGCCCCGAGCGGCTCTCCAGCATGCGGACTGCTCCCTCTGCACATTACCCCTGTGCAGCCATGCTGATGGGCAGGAGGAGGCTGTGCCAAGGTCTTCCGCTGTGGCTTGGTATTTTCAGCTTCCCTCTGGCATCCGTTCCTGGCACAGGCTGAGGTTTGTACGCCTGGAAATCCAGTTAAGTGGCCAGCCCATCTCTCCGCAGACCCCAGGGAAGGCAGGTGGCTCCCCATTCCTTCAGTGCGGTGGTGTGTCTGCTGCGAAATACGGCCATATGCTGGCTGCATCTGGCTTGTCCTGACACTTAGTGGGTGGCCTGGGCCATGCTGAGCTCCATCAATGGCTATTAGCCAAAATGGCCAGGGACGCAACCCCGTGCTCTGGGTGTTCCCTAGCCTCTGACTAACAGTGGCTGGGAATGGGTGATGGGATGGATCACTTGATTACCTGTTCTGTTCATTCCCAGTGAAACAGCTGGCATTGGCCACTGTCGGAGGACAGGATACTAGGCTAGATGGACCATTGGTCTGACCCAGTATGGCCATTCTTATGTCTGTGTGACCCCCTAAAGACTTGGGGGCCTTCCAGGCCCTCTGGGATTACCAGGCTGTGGCTGGAGATGGCACCATTCCCATACACACCTTGTGAGATGCTGGGCATGGATCATCGCATTAGGAGTACATCTTGCTCCGTGGCCAGCAGGGGGGCACCAAAGGGGTTGGGAGCACATGTTCCCTTCCCTGTCAGGGGATGGCTGAGAGCTGCTGGCTGGTGCCACGTCACAGAGCTACGCGGGGGTTGGGGTTGTTCTCTGGGGCTTATGAGCCAGACAAGCCCCATTGACATGCTTGGCTAAACCAGCGGCATGGGCCTTCGAGGTTCCATCTTTGCAGCAGTGGGGGAGGCTGTTGTAGGAGGGTGCATGCTCTTGTGAGTTGGGGGGCTGCCCCAGTGTGGGGTGGCTGGGGAAAGTTTGCAGGGAGGGGTAGATGGAGTGGGAGGCAGTGGGCAGGAGGGGGCTCTAAGCAGTGTGGGGAGAAGGAGGGGGCAGTAGCAATGCAGAGCATGTGTCCTTTGTCAGAGAAAGTTGGGTCAATATCCTCTCCCCTGCTTTACCCAGGAGGAAACTGAGGCACGGTGCGAACAGGGATGGGCTTGAGGCCTAGGAGCCAGGAGTAGAACCCAAGGAGTCCTGGCTCCAGCCACTGCTACATACCTCTTCCCAGGAAAGGGCTATCTGTGAAACATACAGCGCCCCAGTGGGATTTGGGGGGCAGCCCTGGTGGATCAGCTGTGCAGAGAACGCTGGCTCCTCCCTGTGTGGCGTTCCCCCGGCAGGCCTGGCTGGGCCAGGGAGCCAGCTGCCTCACTCCCTTTCCTTCCTCAGAGGGGCTCCTGGGGACTCTCTGGCTGCAGGGTGGGTCAGGGACTTTCCAGCAGGCTCTGCTGTCCTGGGGCTTCCTTCGTGGCGGCTGGCACAGGAGGAGGGGGCCATAGAAGATTGTGGGGGCTGGGAGCTGGCAACGCTGCCCTGTCCTGGTGCCGAGATGGCCTGGGCTCTGTAATCTCCCAGCAGAGCGGCCCCGAAATGCTTCTGTGTCTGCCCAGCGCTGCCCTGGTGCCTGCTGCATCCCCAGAGACTTGGCTGAGCACAGGCCAATGGGGTGCTGCATCCACCCACCCCAGGCAGAGGCACAGAGGATGGCCCACCCGCCCAAGTGGAGCACTTTGCTGATGTGGGGGGAGCCACCTTCCACCCCAGGCTTGGGGGGATGGGGCTCTCCATGGGTTACAGCACCATGTGCCCCCAACTGCAGGGTGTGTGGGAGCCGAGAGGCCACGCAGCACCCCCTGCAGGGCGTGGCCTGCTTTGCTAAGGGGCGAGGCTGCGAGTCCCTCGGGGAGGGATCTTTGGGGCACTGGGGCAGTGTCTCAGGGAATGATTGGGGTTGTTTGCAGCTCCTGCCGGTCGGCTGAGGCCTGTGTGGTTTCAGGCTACACCGGGCAGGGCTCCTGGGCTGGGCTGGCCTCTGGCCAGGAAGCTGGGCTCCGGGAAGGCTTGGCGCGCCCGGCACAAGGAGTGTTTCCTGCTGTCTCGGGCCTTTGGCTCAGCTACCCCCGGTGTCTGTCCTTCCCGGCACTGACAGTGGAGTGGTTCCCCGCCTTGGATCCTGCCTCCTGCCCTGCCACGTGCAGTGTTCTGCTGGTGCCTGACTGGCCCTAGAGGGCGTGTGGGTGGCCGGGACGCGGGGAGTAGCTCGGCTCAGCGGACAGGGCAGGGGGCAGCACCAGAGCACTGGTCTTCAGGGGCATCCAGGAGCTGTGCTGGGTCCCAGAGCCATGTGGCGCACACACTCTGCTCCTGGGAGCCTGCCAGAGCTCGGGGTCCAGTTCTCAGACCGGCACCTGGCCCCATTGCTTGGGGTGACGGCGCTGGAGCCGCTCTGGGAAGGCCTGGCTCACACCCCAGCCTGGCTTAGCAGTGGTGCCGGGGAAGGACCAGGTGTAGAGCTGCGGGGACCAGCCAGCGGCGTTGGGAGAGTGGGGGACTCCGTGCTGGAGCCTGAGTTGAGGTGGCGCCGCTCCCTGCCGTCGCCCCGGGAGCCTGACCCTTCCTGTGCCAGCCCAGCACACCCAGCTGTCCCTGCCTGTCCTCACCATGTCGTTTCCTTCCCCTGCAGGGAGGCCCTCCAGGTCACACTCCACCATGTCACTCTCCGTGCGGCCCCAGCGGCGTGCCCTTGCCTCCAGGATCAATAGGAGCCAGTCCTTCGCCGGCCTGAATTCAACCCAGGACAAGGCCTTCAGGTAGGACCTGGAGGCTGGCTTCTGCTGGTGGGGGCAGGGCATTGGATAGCATGAGCATGTGCCAGGGGTTGCCCCTCCCAACTCGCACTAACCCGCTCAGCAGGGACCTCCACGGCACCTCGCACAGGGGGGTCACGGCATCAGACAGATGCAAGAAAGGGGCAGAGAATCCAGACTCCCAGTCCCTTGCTCCACCTCCATCAGCATCACCTCCATCAGCTCCCTTCATGGCGGCTGGCCTGGGGCAGTCTGTGGAGGGGATGTTCCCAGAGCCTCGCACTGGACAGTGCCTGGCCGGCACATCCTTTGGGAGAATCGGGTGGTTGCCGAGCAGCTGGGCGATGCACTGGCTTAGGACCTGATCCACCCCCCGCCACTGTGCAAAATGGGCACAGCGTCCCTGCAGCCCGGGGCGGAGGGCGGGGCTGGCTTACAGTGTGGCAGGGGGTGATGGGGTTGTCCAGCAGCCTTTCAGACCGAGCTCTGCTCCCCCAGCTCAGATGTTCGGCTCCGAGGTGCTTCCCACAGGAGTCCCCATCTGCCCCCAGCCCTTGTCTACAAAGATCCTCCCTGTCCCTGTTGTGCAGGCTGCTTTGGGTCATGCGGCTGCTCCCCAGAGGTGGTTGCAGTGGAGGGTGGTCTGGGTCCCTAGCTTGGCAGTGCTGTGGGGTCCTTGAGCCCGAGGGGGGGCCCATAGGATGTGTGATGTTCTGCCTGGCGCCAGCTTTGGGAGCTCCCCATGGGATTCGGACGCTGGCTTCGCTCCCCATGGGATTCGGCTGCTGAGAATGGGAAGTGGCCCTGGGGCGTTGTCCATGGATCCAGAGGGCCACAGGGCTCAGGGTCCTGGAGCTGGCTGTCCCAGGGCCCTTGCCACGGTGCAGTGTGGTGAGGCATGGATCCACCTGCTGCTCCCCTGAGATGCAGCCTGCTGGGTAGTCATGTCGTGGCTGGGCTGATGGGCAGCAGCTTCCCCAGGCTGGGACAGCCATTCCCGCCCAGAGTGCTGGGGCCCCGGGTTGCTGCTGGCTCTGGCGTTGCTCCAGCTACTCCCCCTGGCTGTGGCTCTTCCTGGCAGTGAAGCACCTGGGCATCAGTAAAAGCAGCTGGAACCCGGAGCCAGCCTGGGACCCCTGCTGCCAGAGGAGTTGCCCTCGGGGCCAACACCTATCAGTGGGATTGGAAATGGGAGGGCCAAGGCAACACTAGGTGGCAGGGGCAGCGTGTGCAGGGCAGGGAGATGGGCAGAGGGAGGCAGTGAGGATAACAGGACAGCAAGTCCTCACTGCACAGGTCCTGCAAGAGGCTGTGGCTCTGGGCCATGGAGGCCGAGGCAGTGACCACACTGGGGGTGCTAGCCAGTGGGAGGGGAGACAGGGCTCTCCCAGGCGGCGGCAGTGGGAACCCAACATAGCAGCCCTTCCTGCCTCACCATGCCAGGAGAGCCCACTAGTTGCCTTGGAAATGGCTCCGCTCCAGGACTGGCTCCAGGCAATGCAGTGGCGCTCCGGCAGCTCCCAGCATGGCTAAGGCATGTGCCATGCCCCATGGGCATGACCCCTCTGGAGCTGCTGTTGTGCCATAGCTCAGGGGTGCCCTGGTGTGCCTGGGCCAGAGGATCCTCTCCCAGGCAGAGTGCTCCTGCCCACTGCCTGGCTGGGTCCAGGAGGCTTGTGCCAGGAATTGCTTGGCCTTGTGACCATGGAGGAGGCTGGATTCTGGCCTGTCGCTTGCACAGTAACTTTGGGGTCAGTCCCTTGTTGTGGGGGCAGGGCAGGGAGTAGAGCAGGCTGTGGGCCTGAATGCCCTCACCTGACCTACCCCAGTGCAGAGCACTCACCGGTCTCCCAGTGCCCCCAGACGCCCACGGTTGAGCCTCGTAGGGAGGAGGGAATCATCCCTGTGTCGCAGAGCTTGGCATGGATCCCTGGAGACCTGGTGCTCACACTCCACTCTCCAGGTCTGTAGGGAGGTTCCCATGCCTCATTAGCCGGGGCAGCATTCAGAGATCACCAGCCCTAGCAGGCTAAACCATCAGGGTAGGGGAGCCAGTGTGGGGCAATGTTTCAGAAATGGGGGTGTCCAGCTCTGGCGGGGTTGTGGGCGTGGCGAGGGGCTTTCCCAAGGGGAGGATGCCCAGGTTCATGCTCTAGGTTTCTAGGAAATGGTGGCTTTTGTATGCATGGCTCCTGCTCCCCGGCAGGACAGATAGCCCAGGGGTCTGTGTCTCCACTTCCTATAGGTGGAAGGGCAGAACGGTCCCACAGCAGCATGGTCTGAGCCATGGCCATGGCTCCCTCCTGCTCCTCGGGCATCACTCACCCCTGGACACAGCGAGTGCGACATGCTCCCAGTCAAGACCCCCCAGGTGGAGATGACACTGCAAACCCAAAAGAGTTTGGGGGTCGGAGCCTACCGCAGGCTGCTCCAGACAGGGAAAGTGTCCAGTGTCGGGGCTGGCTTCCCCCTGCAGCTAGGGCCAGTGGGAAGCTGCCCTCAGGGCAGCCCCTCAGAGAGAGGGTTGGGGAAATGTTCCTGTCCCCCCCTCCAGGTCTGATTTGGGGACTCTCAGTGCTCTCTGGGTGTGACAGCCAGTCCTAGCCCCTGCCTGGCCGGTGGAGATGCCACAGGAGTGAGGGGTTGGCTGCAGTGTCCTTGGGCCGGTGGAGATGAGGAGGGGCCAGCGTTGCAGGGCCCCAGGCAGCAGTTTGGGAACCTGTTCTCCCTCACCCCGGTTCTCTGCTGCATAGGGACACTTCACTGGACCAGGATCTCTATTCACCATAGCCTGCTCTGCTCCTGTGGCTCATCCCAAAGCCTCCGGCATTCCAGCGAGGCCTGCACCCCATGTGCTGCAGACAGGGCTGGGGAAATGGACACTGGTGCTGGAGACCGGTCGTTGAGCTACGCCTGAGCTCTGTAACCCTGGCCTGGGCCTCTCCTGCCCCTCCGGGGGGTGGACTCTGCCTTTCTTCTCCAGCACTTCTCATCCCAAATGGGCTTCCCTGCACCGCCAGTGGCCAGCCTTTCCTGGCCTTGTGCACCAGCAAACCCCAGAGAGCCACCAGCAGACCGTGGAGAGCTGCCGTTGCCCCAGGGAATCACACTAGCCGATCCCACATCAAGCTCGGCTAAGTCAGGCCGTGATACACAGGCCTTATGAGCTTCAGTGGCCAGGACGGTGAGGGGAGACACTGCAGCAGGGGCCACTTCCTTGAAGGGAAAGGTGTGGGTTTGGCCTGAGGGGTGTGGGTTTGGCCTGAGGGGTGTGGGTTTGCCTGGGGACCTCGGTCCATGGGTGCTGTAGCTGTGATCGTGCAGTGTGGGGCCGCTGCCCTGGTCTCAGTGAAAGCGGTGATGGGAAGAACTGAGAGTCAGAAAGCGTGGTCTTCCTCATCATATTCCCTGGAGCCTCAGATAGCACCAGGCAGAGGCGGGCAGACCCACCGCAGCGATGGCCTCCAAGGCACACAGGAGAGAAGCTGGCACTGTCCCTGCTGCCACTACAGCCCTGCTGGCTGGGGTACTTGAAAGCGCGGCTTGTGCCCGCGCCCTGTGCTAGGCCCAGCCATTCAGGAATAACATGGCAAGCTGTGCCCTGGGCATTGATAGGGAATCCTATTTGGCTGTGTCTATGTGGGGTTTTTTATAAGATGTTTCCTTCCTGGCAGCCCCTGGAGACGGGGCTCCTGGGACCACCAGCATTTCACCTGCTGAATCCCACTCGTCCCTGCCAATGGAGTGGCACCAGGGGCAGCGATGGCGGGAGCTGTTTTGCAAAAGCCCCTGGTGCAGAGAAGACCCATGTCTCGCCCACGTTCAGGAACAGCTCCAGCACAGCTCTCACATGTCCGGGGCCCACCCGTGTTGCTCAGCCTCGGGAGAAGAGAGCACAGGCGTTGGAGGAGTGTCCTTTTCACAGCCAGAGGAGAATTCTTCCTGTTCTGTACAGGCTCTTTCCCCACACCTCCCAACAGGGCATTAGGCAGCGTGACTCACATCTGTCCTGGCTGGTTTGTTCTCTCTCACCTCGCCAGGGGAGCATTGTGCATGCCTTGCAGTGGTTGGCTTTTATAGGATCCTTGCTGCTCAGGTGTGTGAGAGAAGGTGGGTCGGAGCAGTGTGCCTGGCCCTGGCAGTGGATGGTGGAGGTCTGGGACTGGCGAGCATTACCCGGAGCAGGAGCATTCGATTGTGCCAGAAGAGTGGAGTCCTTGCTCATGGTCCTTGGCCCAGAGCTTTAGGCCTTGGACTGGACCCACGGTTGTACGGGAGGCCGGTGCAGGGAGCTGATTTGACGTGCTCACAGTGTCCGTGTTGCTGAGGAAATGTGCTGAGCACTCTGCACCAGCTAGAGTTTCCCAAGTAGCGATCGGGGGAGGTCCCAGACGACTGGAAAAAGGCTAATGTAGTGCCCATCTTTAAAAATGGGAAGAAGGAGGATCTGGGGAACTACAGGTCAGTCAGCCTCACCTCAGTCCCTGGAAAAATCATGGAGCAGGTCCTCAAGGAATCAATTCTGAAGCACTTAGAGGAGAGGAAAGTGATCAGGAACAGTCAGCAAGGATTCATCAAGAGCAAGTCATGCCTGACTAATCTAATTGCCTTCTATGATGAGATAACTGGCTCTGTGGATGAGGGGAAAGCAGTGGACATGTTATTCCTTTAGCAAAGCTTTTGACACAGTCTCCCACAGTATTCTTGCCAGCAAGTTAAAGAAGTATGGGCTGGATGAATGGACTATAAGGTGGTGTGACGGGGCAAGGCCAGAGGGCTACAGGAGAGTAATCTCTTATTGGGATCCGGGAAGTGGGCGGGCAAAGCCCGTCCACTGCTAAAGGATCCCCCCCAGCCTAAAAGGGGGATCCACAAGACCTAGATACCCAAAAAATTCCGGGGGACAACTAATAAAATAACAGGGACAGGAGTGCGGTCAAAGGGTCAAACAAAGGGAACCGGACGGGGACACCGAGCAGAGAACCCCGGACAGCGCCCACTGCTCCTCAAAGGCGTCAAGGGAGTCAGAGGACGCTGCCCAGAGGAACTCTGCCTGGATACGTGAACGGACCGAGGATCGGAAATAGGCCCAACAGTCACAGGAGACTCCATTGGCCAACCTCCTCACTCTGGTTTTGTAGATGGCCATTTTAGCTAGGGCCAAGAGGAGGTTGACCAGGAGATCCCGTGACTTTGTGGGGCCACGGATAGGGAGTGCATAAATGAGAAGGTGAGGGAAGAAGTGCAGCCAAAAACGTAATAAAATATTGGTGAGGAGCCGGAATAGGGGCTGCAGCCTGGCACACTCCAGGTAGACATGTGCCAGGGTATCCCTCACGCCGCAAAAGGGGCAGGTGTCTGGGATTGAAGTGAACCGCACCAAGTACATGCCCGTGCTCACGGCTCTGTGAAGGAGCCGCCAACTGACATCCCCGGCGGGCTTTGGGACTAAGGTGGAATATAGGCTGGTCCACCGGGGCTCCTCACCCTCCAAAGGTGGCAGGAGGTCCCGCCATTTTGTATCGGGACGGGACACGAGGGTGCGGGCGTGAAGGGTGTGGAGCACGAGCGTGTAGAGATGTTTTCTTGGCGCGGTTTGAAAGCAGACCGGCTGCATCTCGTGCAGCCGGCTTCTAGTGAAGGGGTGAAGGGGTCGGTTGGGTCCACGGGGCAGGGGTCCAATTAAAAGGTCCGGCGGGCCTGGGGTAGTGGGTGGGCGGGGCGTGCCCTCGTGCAGGATCTGGTCGAGCAGCGGGCGGCAAAGCGGCCTTCACCTCCTGAAGTATGCGCCGGGGAGTACAAGGTCTGGAAAGCCCCATGCGCTGAGCGAAGGTTAGGGGATCCAGCCAGTCTCCCCAGTCATAGTCCAGGAGGTCTCCGACTCTTGTGACCTCTGCCAGGACCAACCTCTGGCGCACCGAGTGGGACTCCGCCACCTGCACACGGAGCTGGGGGTTGTGTAGCAGGGGCTCCACGAGGAGATCTGCCCCCTCGGTGGCCGCCACGGACCTGGTCGTTGTAAAGAGTTTCCAGGTCCGGAGGAGGTCCTGGTAGAAGACCGGCAGCCCAGAGAGGTCTTGCGGAAGACCTCTCGGATGGAGATAAAGGAGCTGCCGGTCGTATCGGAGCCCTCGGAAGCGGCACAGGAAGGCGTGCGCCAGTATGCTCCACGCCGGACTACCTGCACCATAAAGGAGCCTCTGCAGGGTCTGGAGGCGGAAGACATGGACCTGGGTAAGCAGACATTTTAGGCCCTGCCCTCCCTCCTCCAGAGGTAGATGGAGAACCCCTGCAGGGACCCAGTGCAGTCCTGACCAAAAGAACTCCAGAATCGATGTCCAGAGGTTGGCCAGGAAAGCCGGGGCCGGGACCAGGGTGGTGAGCCGGTACCAGAGCATGGACAGGACTAGTTGATTAAGCACTAGCGCTCTCCCTCGAAGGGAGAGGCACCGGAGTAGTCCTGTCCATTTCCGGAGCCGCTCTATCACCCCGCCCTCTAAATTCTGCCAGTTCTCCGGTGGAGAGGGATGCGTGGCAGAAAGGTAAACGCCCAGATAGAGCAGCGGACCCATGCTCCACCGGATGGCCTGAAGTGCGGGTGGGAGGGAGCTCACCTGCCGCCAGTCCCCTACCACCAAGCCAGAGCTCTTGACCCAGTTGACCCGCGCGGAGGAGGCTGCTGAATAGATGGCCTGGCAAGCCTCCACCCGCACCAAGTCGCTCGGGTCCTGGACTACGAGGAGCACGTCATCAGCATACGTCGACAGGACCAGCTGCAGCTCCGGCTCCCGCAGCACCAACCCTGTCAACCTCCTTCGGAGGAGACAGAGGAAGGGCTCGATCGCCAGAGCGTACAGCTGGCCTGAGAGGAGGCACCCCTGCCGTACTCCTCGCCCGAAGTTGACCGGTTTGGTCAGGGTCCAGTTGAGCCTGACCAGACACTCTGCGGAAGTGTACATCACCCGGAGAAAATTCACAAATCTGGGTCCGAAGCCAAACGCCTGTAGAGTGCTCAGGAGATACCCATGATCCACCCTGTCGAACGCCTTCTCCTGATCTAAGGACAGGAGGGCGAATGACAGACCATCCCTACACCCAAGTTCCAATAGGTCCCGGACCAGATATAGGTTGTCGAAGATGCTGCGGCCCGGGATGGTGTAGGTCTGGTCTGGGTGGACCACGTCCGCCAGCACAGACCCTAGCCGCAGGGAGATGGCTTTTGCCAGGACTTTGTAGTCCGTGCTGAGAAGCGAGACGGGACGCCAATTTCGTAAATCGCGGAGGTCCCCCTTCTTCGGCAATAAGGCCAGCACGGCTCGCCTGCACGAAAGAGGGAGGATCCCGCTCTGCAAAGACTCAGCCCAGACGGTGACTAGATCTGGGCCCAGGACGTCCCAGAACACGCGGTAGAACTCCACGGTCAGCCCGTCCATGCCCGGAGATTTATTGGTGGGCATGCGACGGAGGGCTTCCGAGAACTCGGCCAGAGTGAGAGGCAGCTCTAGCCGGTCTCGGTCACCCATGTTGACCGTCGGGAGCTCCTCCCAAAGCACTCTGCAAGCGTTAGGATCGGTGAGATCCGGGGAGAAAAGGCTTGCGTAGAAGGCTCTCGCCCTCCCGCACATCTCCACCGGATCCGTGAGGGGGGTGCCATCTTCTGCCAGTAGGCAGATGATATGTTTCTTAGCCCCCCTCTTTTTCTCCAGGGCGTAGAAGAAGCGGGAGCCGCGATCCATCTCCCGAAGGAGACGGATGCGGGATCGAACAAAGGCACGCCGGGCCCGATGGTCCTCGAGGGTCCGGAGCTCCTCCCGCTTCTCTCGGTACGCTCCGCAGAGGGGTGGATCCTCGGGGCTGGCGGCCAGACGCCTCTCCAGCTCTAAGACCTCCCGTTCCAACTGCTCTATCGCCGCATCCCTCCGTCGGCTGGCGCCCCGGGTGTAGTCACGGCAGAAGAGCCGGGTGCGCACCTTCCCTAAGTCCCACCACCGCCGCGCCGAGGGAAAGGCACGCTGCTGCCCTCGCCAGGCCAGCCAGAACTCCCGGAAGGATGCCATGAAGCCCGCATCCTCCAGCAAGCTGTTGTTAAAATGCCAATAGGCCGGCCCCGGCCTCTCCGCGCAGAGGGAGGCTGTCACGGTGGCTATGTGATGGTCAGAAAATGAGGCCGGCCGGATGCTGGAGGAGTGGGCTCGTGAAAGATGAAAGCATGATAAATAAATTCGGTCCAACCGGGAGTGGCGCGACCGATGGGCCTCCACCCGGACAAAGGTGAACGTGGAAGTGTCATCCGGGTGGTGGTCACGCCAGACGTCCACCAGGGAGTGGTGTTTGACTATCTCCTGGAGGACGGCGACGGCGGCCGGGCTCTGCTCGGTCCCCGAGCAGTCCCGCTCCTCAAGGGTGATGTTAAAGTCCCCTCCTAGGACCAGGCACTCCTGAGGATCCAAGGTGCCGAGGAAAGCGGACGCCTGCTGATAGAATTGTAGCCGCTCCGGGCTCGCTGCTGGGGCATAGATGTTGACGAGGTTGACTACGAGCCCCTCCATGCGGACCCGGAGGTGCAGCAGGCGACCCGGCACAACCTCGGTGACCCCCAGCACCTCGGGCCGTAGGTCGGGGGAGAACAGGGTCACCACTCCAGCCGTACGAACTGTGAGATGGCTAAAGTAGACCCTGTCCCCCCAATCCAGCCGCCAGCTGTCTTCGGCGGTCGGATCCGTATGGGTCTCCTGCAGGAAAACCACAGAGTACCTCCCCTCTCGAAGGAAGGAGAGCACCTGGGACCTGCGGAGACCCATCCTACAGCCACGGGTGTTCAATGTTGCAATGGTAAAGGGTGCCATGAGGAAGGCTGGGGGGGATCCTCGCCGGCAGGGATGCTCGTGGCTCCCGGCAGGCCGCGCAGCAGTCCGTGACCCACCCCGTAGGTGAGTAAGGAGTCACGGAAGTGGCGGACCCACTGGTAGGCCGCGGCGCCCTGTCTCCCGGTCCTTTTCCCCTCCCCCATGAGGGCCCTTGCGGCCCGGAGGATTTGATTAAAGTCCCCCCATCGCTGGAGGGCAAGCTGGACTTTGTTGCGGGAGCCACGGACGTCTTCTAGGAACTCCCGCAACTCCTCTCGCAGCGCATGGGGGGCTGGGTTATGGTCTGGTTACTCCCCGACGGGGCCCTTGGTACAGCCCCGTGGCCCAGCAAGACGGGCAGACAGGGTGCGGACCCCCAACGGGGCTCCTGATGGGTTGGCCTGAATGCTGGGGCGATAGGGGGCGGCGGAGGGAGGATAGCAGCCCCTGGTAGGTCGGGACGGGGAAACACAAAGGCCGCTCCCTGGGAGTCATCTGTTGGAAAGGGGAAGGAGACAGTCCCAGGGGTGGCAATAATATCTCGGGAGGTGGGCGAGATAAGGGCAGGGGCAGGGGTAGAGGTGAGAGTCTGGGCGGGGAGAGGGCTCTCACCGATGCCGGGCGCAAGCTGTCTGGTGGATTTGGCAGCCACGGCATCAGGAGGTGGACTCTCTTCTGTAGGGCCCTCTCCCGGGAAGGAGGTCGAATGCTCCTCACCAGCGAGGGATGCCCCTGGTGGCTCAGGTTCCAGCCGCGTGGCACTGGCCGTCGCCTCAACTGGCTCGGCGGCTCTCAGTGGGGTGCCCTCTGCAGCCGGGTTGATGGAGGAGTCCAGGGGCTCCTCGGAGGTGGGAGCAGAAGCAACGGTTAGGGGGAGGGAACATGGGGAAAGGGGGGCTGGAGTGAAGTCGCCCAGATCGAGGCCCGCTGGCATAGGATCGTCCTCCCCCTGGGTGACCGGGGTCAGACCCAGGGCCTCGATCTCCTCATATATAGACGGGAAATTGTTTTCCGCTACCCCGGGATTCTCCCCGCCGGCACCTGACGTGATGGTTACTTCGGGGCACACTGGGGTTTCAGATGGTGCCTCGGGGGTCTTGGAGGGGAGGGACTCCCGTGGAGGGGAGATACTGCCTTCCAGTGCTGCCACATCTTCCCCAGCCGGCTCTGGTGGGTGGAACACACCCGTGGGTAGAGCGGAAGGCTCAGCATCAGTGCCCCCCTTCCTGGTCATCCGGGGGGCCTCCGCGTCAGATGGGAGGAGCGGAGCTCGAGCCTTCCGCTTGCCCCGCTTCCCTTGGACTAGGGCCCAGCCCTCCATGGCATCATCCAGGGGCTGGCTAGCAGGGGTTGTGTCAGGGGGCAGAGGCGATGGCTTAGGGACTCGAGGGGGTAACGGTGGGGCAGCACAAGGGAGAGAAGATTCCCCTTGGGGCAGGCCCTGTCCCATGCTTGGCGGTGTCCCTGCCGCACCGTCCTCCACAGGCCTCGCCAGATTGCAAGCAGCGGTGGCGGGGTTCTCCCGCTCGTCTGGGCATAGTGGGGGAGGTGATCCTTGGGCCCGAGCGGGAGCAATGGTGGATTGTGAAGGAGGAGGGGCGGTTTCAGGTGCCGGGCAGCCAGGGGCGTGGGCGATGACGGGGCCGGTGCCCTGCCGGGGCTCGGGGGTCCTGGATGGCCCTTCTTCCCGGGCCAGGGGGCAGTCCCTCCGGACATGCCCCATCGCCCGGCAGAGGTAGCACCGGGCCTCCCCGGTGGAATAATGCACCCTGTAAGGGGTCCCCTGGTAGGGGACTAGGAAGGACCCCTCCAGTGCCTCTCCGTCGCGCGCCGCCGGCGGCAGTTGAAGCTGCACTTGCCGGCGGAACGAGAGGACGTGACGGAGGGCGGGGTCTTTGCAGCCCAACGGGAGAGGGCTGATGACAGAGATGGGCTTTCCCAAGGTAGAAAGGGCGGGTAACTGGGCGGCATTGGGGAGAAAGGGAGGGACGGAGGTCAGGACCAGGCGGACGCCCAGGTCCTCTAGCGGCTCTAAGGGGACGAACACGCCCCCCACCGCCAGGCCCTTCTCCACCGCCTCCTGGGCGGCGGCCTCCGATGCTAGGAAGAAGACGACCTTCCCGTACATTTTGGAGGCCGCCACAATGGCCGTGGCCCCACCACCCTCGCCAACGCCCGCACATAGGTTTCCACGTGGGGTGAGGCGGGCACCAGGAGGCAACGGACGCCGTGCTTCCTGGTCATGGTGGGAAAGGGGCCCCGGCCGCTATAGATGGTAGCGGAGGCGTTGGGCTGGAGAAATGATGTAGCGGCAGGCGGGGGGGCTGCCGCCACCTGGGCGTATGGTCTGGGGGCCGGGGGAAGGACACCTGCAGAGCTGGTGGAGGGAACAGCGGGGAGGGGCGCCCCAGCTGGAGATGGGGCCGGGGCATCGGGGGCAGCCCCTGCCATGGAGGGCCTGGTCTTTTTAGCGGGGCCCTTCCCCTTCTTCTTCTCCTGGCCCTTCCCGCCGGCTGGGAGGACTCCCCCCAAATCTGAGGGGGTGAGAGACGTGGCAGCAGTGGAGGTCACCCCGGTGCCCGTCGCTGCTGGTGCCCCAACGGGGGCGATGGCAGATGGTTTGGCAGCGGAGGTAGAAGCTTGGGGGGGTGACAGAGGGGCAGGCGGGGGAGGGGGAGCTCGTGCTACTGGAGAGGTCTCACCCGTCTCATCCCCTGCCATCATGAGCAAGGAGGAAAGGGGGACACCAAAAGGAGGAGGGGAGAGGGGAAGCAGGTCGACCACTCCTCCCCGCTAGGCTGCAGGCAGGGGAGGAGGGCGCCAAAAGGGGTGGGCTGGACGGGGGGCAATCAGGGGTTAGGGGTCAGTCACCGACACAAGGTGGAAATTCCGGCTCCTCTTGGTGCACTATGGGGGGCAGGATTCAACAACATTGAAGGTGCAGTGAAGAAGGTTGCAACTGAAATGGGGAGTTGCACAAGCGCATGGGAGGGGGCATGGACACACGGAGCGAGGGGCTAAGCGGTCTGGGGGTAGAACAGGGAAACCAAGGGGCTAGCTTCAGAGGCTGGGGCGGGGCAAACAAACAAAGGCTGCAGAAGGAAATGGGCAGGGCAGGCAAACAAACTGAAGCTAGTAAGGGGGGCTGGAGCAAAAGAGGAGGCAAAGCAAGTGGCAAATGGGGCAGGTAGTAAAGGGCAAAGCTGGGGGTTAGGCAGTCCGGGGGGGCACATGTGCCCATGTGCACTTGCACAAGTCTTTTTTAGCTGGCTGCTGCTTCTGGCCCAAAGGGTGGAAATAGGGCGTGGCAAGCCAAGCAAGCAGCTGAGTCCAGAGGCAGGAGCTGAGGCAGATGGTATACAGCCAGTGGGGGTGGTGGAGGGGGCAGCGGTGGTGGTAATAGTGGTGGGGGTTGGGGGGGACACACAGATGGATCGGGGGGCAGCTCCACACCACACCCCCCGTGTCCCTACAAACACAGTCAAAACCCCCACCACAAGAGCACAGTTTGAAAATTACTCAGTCTTAGGCCCCCTCCATGGTGGTCTGCAAAGTTTCTAGGTGCTCCCCCACTGGTAGATGGTCCTCTTCTTCTCCTCCTTGGGCTTCAGCACCTCCAGGTAGCAGACTCCACAGCAGCAGCAGCAGCTCCAGGAACTCCAGGTGGTGATCCAGACAGGCAGAAAGGACCCCTCTGAGGTGGTGGTGCTGGTGGTATCCACAACAGCAGTGGCTGGGGTCCCTCACTCCTTCTTTCTGGGGAGTGGGCTAGCAGCCCCCCCCCCCCCGGGGCTGCAGTTGCAGCAGTAGCAGCACCCAAGAGTGGGGGGTCTAGCAGCCAAGTAGCAGAGAATGGGGGGTGTCTGGCCCAGCCAGGGGAGCAGCTGGAGTAGCAGGGAGAGCTTAGGGCCTAGCAGCAGCAGGAGTAGCAGCTTCCCACCTCCCTCCAAGCTAGAAGGCTGTGGGAGAGTCGTGAGAGGGAGAGAGAGAGTCGCTCCAGGCTAAACAAATCCCTGCTACCAGGATAAGTGAAATGGCAGCTGCTCCGGGTCAATTAAGACACCTGGGGCCAATTAAGAACTTTCCAGAAGGCAGGGAGAAGGCTAGGTTGATTGGGACACCTGAAGCCAATCAGGGACTGGCTGAAACTAGTTAAAAGCCTCCCAGTTAGTCAGGTGGGTGGGCATGTCAGGAGCTGTGGGAGGAAGTTGCGCGGTTGGAGAGGTTGAGCAGTACGCACCATATCAGGCACAAGGAAGGAGGCCCTGAGGGAAGGGTGAAGTGGAGCTTGAGGAAGTGAGGGCTGCTGTGGGGGAAGTAGCCCAGGGAATTGTAAATGTCATGTTTCTAAAAGGTCAGCTACCATAGCTGCTACTATTAGGGTCCCTGGGCTGGAGCCCGGAGTAGAGGGTGGGCCCGGGCTCCCCCCCTCTTGCCCCCTGATTAATCACTGAGACTGGGAGACAACAGAGACTGTGCAAGGAAGAGTAACTTCTCCTCACCTCCCTCGCTGGCTTATGATGAAAATGGCTCAGTAGACTGTGACTCTTGTCTCTAGAGAGAGAAGGGTTATGTGGAGGGTCACAGTGAGCCTCTGAGGCTAGTGAAATCCTCTAGGAAACGCGGGACCCACAGAGGCAAGGACAGAGCTTTGTCACAGTGGATAGAAAGTTGGCTAGATTGTCGGGCTCAAAGGGTAGTGATCAATGGCTCCATGTCTAGTTGGCAGCCGGTATCAAGAGGAATGCCCCAAGGGTTGGTCCTGGGGCCGGTTTTGTTCAATATCTTCATAAATGATCTGGAGGATGGTGTGGATTGCACCCTCAGCAAGTTTGCAGATGACACTAAAGTGGAGGAGAGGTAGATACGCTGGAGGGTAGGGATAGGATACAGAGGGACCTAGATAAATTAGAGAATTGGACCAAAAGAAATTTGATGAGATTCAACAAGGACAAGTGCAGAGTCCTGCACTTAGGACGAAAGAATTCCATGCACCGCTATAGGCTAGAGACCGAATGGCTAGGCAGCAGTTCTGCAGAAAAGGATTTAAGGGTTACAGGGGACGAGAAGCTGGATATGAGTCAACAGTGTGCCCTTGTTGCCAAGAAGGCCAATGGCATTTTGGGCTGTATAAGTAGGGGCATTGCCAGCAGATCGAGGGACGTGATCGTTCCCCTCTATTCGACATTGGTGAGGCCTTATCTGGAGTACTGTGTCCAGTTTTGGGCCCCACACTACAAGAAGGATGTGGAAAAATTGGAAAACGTCCAGCGGAGGGCAACAAAAATGATTAGGGGACTGGAACACATGACTTATGAGGAGAGGCTGAGGGAACTGGGATTGTTTAGTCTGCGGAAGAGAAGAATGAGGGGGGATTTGATAGTTGCTTTCAACTACCTGAAAGGGGGTTCCAAAGGGGATGGATCTAGACTGTTCTCAGTGGTAGCAGATAACAGAACACAGAGTCATGGTCTCAAGTTGCAGTGGGGGAGGTTTAAGTTGGATATTAGGAAAAACTTTTTCACAAGGAGGGTGGTGAAACACTGGAATGGGTTACCTAGGGAGGTGGTGGAATCTCCTTCCTTAGAAGTTTTTAAGATCAGGCTTGACAAAGCCCTGGCTGGGATGATTTAGTTGGGGATTGGTCCTGTTTTGAGCCGGGGGTTGGACTAGATGACCTCCTGAGGTCCCTTCCAACCCTGATATTCTATGATTCTATGATCCCCGGAACCACCCCAGAGCTCGCAGCCGGAGCCTTCATCCCCTCCCACACCTCAACCCTTTGCCCCAGCCCTGAGCCCTCTCACACACTCTGAACCCCTCGACCACACCCCCACCACACATCACCTCCATAGTGTTGCACATAACAAAATTCATTCCGCACATGGATGTAAAAAATTAGAGGGAACACTGGTTGGGGGGATTCTTTGGTCCTGCCGTCCCAGCCTTTGTTTTCTGCTGTTGGTGCTCGAATACCTCTGGCTCAGGAGGTCGGAAGACATAAGAACATAAGAATGGCCATACTGGGTCAGACCAAAGGTCTATCCAGCCCAGTATCCTGTCTACCGACAATGGCCAATGCCAAGTGCCCCGGGGGAGTGAACCTAACAGGTAATGATCAAGTGATCTCTCTCCTGCCATCCATCTCCACTCTCTCACAAACAGATGCTAGTGACATCATTCCTTGCCCATCCTGGCTAATAGCCATTAATGGACTTAAACCTGCATGAACTTATCCCGTTCTTTTTTGAACCCTGTTATAGTCTTGGCCTTCACAACCTCCTCATGCAAGGAGTTCCACAGGTTGACTGTGCACTGTGTGAAGAAGAACTTCCTTGTATTTGTTTTAAACCTGCTGCCCATTAATTTCATTTGGTGGCCCCTAGACCAGAGATCCATGTGGGTAACGGGGCAGGGGGCCATTTGGGGGCCAGCGTGTCGAGGGTCGAGGCTAGCGTCCATGGTAATGACTCAGCAGGCCCTGTGTTCTGTGTCCTGCGGGCAGAGTGCTGCTGCCCAGCCCTGGTGGAGTGCTCAAATCAGGCCATGAGGCTCTCTGGGTAGCTGGGCGAGCTGTGGCCGATGCCTTCAGGAGGTGATGGCCTGGCCTAGGTGGTGGTGGGGTTCTGCTGCCCTAAAGATGGGCCTCTAGGCTCAGGAGCTGACCCGAGGGCAGATGAATATGTGAGTATTTGGGGATCCTGGGGGAGAAAGAGAACAGCTGGAAAGATCCACAGACATCATGTCTTGCGTAGAAATCTGGGACGAAGCTTCCAGTGGAAGGGCCAATCTGGCTGTGGGAGAGCTTTCCGAGGGCCATGTTGGGACCCCCAGTGCCTGGAGAATGTGCCGTGCTGGCCCCTCATCCTCTCTCTTGGTGTCTGAGTTATGGGAGGTTGGAAGCTTTCCATGGGCAGGGAGTCTGGACTGTGGTTCTTGCTGTTGGGTGCTGGGTTAATGGCTTGCCGGGTGTGCAGAGGTCGTGTTTCCTGTCTAAGGAGAGGCACTGAGTGATTGTGAGAATCCTGCATCCATTGTTCTCTTCCCTGCCCGTTTCTGGCATGTGGCCTGGGGTTGAGTTCTCAGTTCACTGCGTGAAGGGGGCCACGGCAGAGTCTGCAGGGAGGAATCTGGCTTCGGAACGCGTGAGCCATGACCAGCCCCGCTTCTTGTCCCAGCTAGTGCCAAGCAAACGGGCAGAGCACCAGGTCTCCTTCATGCCCAACACTCCCATGGCCAGTAGAGGAGACCTGAAATCGGAACAGGCTCTATCTAGCCACCGTGGGTGCCGCTTCCAGAACTGGGGGTTCAGAAGTGCAGCCGGAGATGGTTCTGGCGCCCACCTCAGCCCCAGGTGCAGCCACAGAGTTGGCTTTGATGGTTGGAGCACTGGTTGCTGCAGAAACTGCCCCCTCACCTGGTTCTTCCTTGGCAGTTGAGTGTTGGGGCCATGGACTCCCCCACCCTGGTTACTGAGCCCAGGTGTGTTGCCCATCAGGTCGCACTGCAATGCTCCTCTCTCCAGCGCTGGGATGTTTGATTTGGTGGCGGGGTGGGTATCTTCGTGGGTTATTAACATGCCTAGAGCGGTGCGTTTCCATGGCTGGGACCTGTGTCCGAGGCCGGATCGACCTAGGGTTACCAGCAGGTTCACCGCTGCAGACCTGGTGGTGATTGGACATGGGCACAGTGGCTTTAGCTGCAGTTCTGACCCTGTCCTGGGTGCACAGAGAATCGTGGTCCAGCCCAGGTGACCTTCCTACACCAGCCCTGCATGGCCCCGGCCCCGCTTGGCGCTGGCTACGGTGGGGGAGTGTTAAAGGAGACGGGATGCCTGCCACTGTTGGCATTGCTACCACCCGGCTGTGAGCAGGGCTTGCTGCTAGCAGCTTTCCTCACCCTGACACTAGCCCAGCAGTGGCAGGTTCACACCGAGCCATGGCAAGTGGGAGAGGGTGATGGCTGCTGTTTCTCCTGGCGCTTCCCCCCTCAGTGATTCCTGCAGAGTGTGGCCTTGTCCCCTGGCGCTCAGCTCCTGGCACGGGGCAGCAGGGAGCTTACCCAGCCTTCTTGTGCTTCCTCCCCTCAGGAACCTGCCTCCCTTCAGCACACCCACGGTGTCCAGGAAGACTGGCTCCCGTGTCAGGAGGATGTTCTCCATGTCCCACAAGTCCCCCCCTCCCAAGGTGCCGCAGCCTGACCGGCTGGACGAGGTGTACGAAGCGCTCAAGAAGGGCCTGACGTAAGTGACCTGCCACATGATGCCCAACCTGGCTGCACAGGAAGGGGAGCAGACAGCCATGCAGCTGGATGGCCCCTAGCAGGGGCGTGTGGGAACAGAACAAGGGGCGCCCAGCTCTGCACAGAGACACGGGGATCCCTGGGAGGGCCCCGGACGAGCCAGTTCCCCTGCCCGGGGACTGGACGGCTGTGCCATGGGGCTGCGGACAAGATTGATTCTTCGTGGCTAGGCATTACCTGCCCCATGCCAGGCAGTGGCCACGGGAGAGCCGAGGGCGGGCTGCTGGGCCCAAGTGGCTGCTCCAGAGAAGCTGTGCTCCAGGGCAGTCCGAGCCCCAGTGGGAAGGGAGGGCACCAGCCCAGCCCTGTGTCAATCTCCCCCTCAGATGGCTGTGAGGAGCTTGGCGGGGTCTGCGGGCCAGGCGGGGTGCACACAGCAGGGGTTTGTCACCAGCCCTGTGATTCCTGTTACTGGCTTGCTCGGAGGCCTGTTTCCTCCCTGCTGAGTGACTGTGAGAGCTGGGTGTGGCCGATGGGGGAGAGTGAGTTGGGGGGGGTGCTGGGCATGGCTGGTGGGGGCTGGGGCTGGGTGTGGTGAAGGCTGGGGGAGCGGGGGCTGGGCATAGCCAGTAATTGGATGTGAGTTGGGGGCAGATAATCTGGTGCCCTGGGTAAACTTGTATTTTGGCACCCCTGGCCCCTGCAGGCACCCCTCGATCACGTCCCACCCCTATCCCATCACCTCTGGGCCTCACTGCCTCCCCACAGTGCTGGGGGAAGGGGAGCCAAGTGTGGCCTGTGGGTGGGGGCAAGCTGGGGGGGCTGGTGCTGGGCATGGCCAGTGTGGGGGAGGGAGTGCTGGGCATGGCTGGTGGGTGGGGCAAGCTTGGGAGGCAGGTGCCAGGCATGGCCAGGCGTGGGGTTGAGCTAGGGGGGTAGGGGGACAGGTGCTGGGCGTGGGATTTAGCTGGGGAGGCAGGTGCCAGGTGTGGCCGGGGTTAGGTGCCAGGCATGGCTGGTGGATGGGGGAGAGCTGGAGGGGGCGGGTGCCAGTTGTGTGGGAGAGCTGGGCGGGTGCCAGGCGTGGCTGGGCGTGGGTTGCAGGTGTGGGGTTGAGCTGGGCAGGGGGCGGGTACCGGGTGTGTGGGAGAGCTGGGGGGGTGCCAGGCGTGGCCGGGCGTGGGTTGCGGGTGTGGGGTTGAGCTGGGTGGGGGGTGTGCCGGGTGTGTGGGAGAGCTGGATGGGTGTCAGGCATGGCCGGGCATGGGTTGCGGATGTGGGGTTGAGCTGAGGGGACAGGGGGCGGGTGCTGGGTGTGTGGGAGAGCTGGGCGGGTGCCAGGCGTGGCCGGGCGTGGGTTGCGGGTGTGGGATTGACCTGGGCAGGGGGCAGGTGCCGGGTGTGTGGGAGAGCTGGGCGGGTGCCAGGCGTGGCCTGGCATGGGTTGCAGGTGTGGGATTGAGCTGGGGGGACAGGGGGCGGGTGCCGGGTGTGTGGGAGAGCTGGGCGGGTGCCAGACGTGGCCGGGCGTGGGTTGCAGGTGTGGGATTGAGCTGGAGAGGGGGCGGATGCTGGGTGTGTGGGAGAGCTGGGCAGGTGCCAGGCATGGCCGGGCGTGGGTTGCGGGTGTGGGGTTGAGCTGGGGGGGCAGGGGGTGGGTGCCGGGTGTGTGGGAGAGCTGGGCAGGTGCCAGCATGGGCTGCAGGTATGGAGGAGAGCTGGGGGGGGTGGCACAGCCAGGAGGTATCTGTGCACCAATTGGAGCTGGGCTCTGCTGGCTGTCTCTACGCCAAGCCTGGGGGCCAATGCGGGGGGTGCTCTTGCCCGCAGAGCCTACCTGGAGGTGCACCAGCTGGAACTGGAGAAGCTCAGCACCCAGATCCGCGAGTCCAAGAGGAATTCACGCCTGGTGAGTCTGGGTCGTGCTCGGTTCTGTGGCACCGCTCTGCCCAGGCGCTACTCCGGCTCCTCCCCCTGCGCTCTGCCCGCCAGCCCTGCCAAAGAGCCCTTCCTGGTTCCCTGGGCAGGGTTTCCCCAGCAGGCCCTGCTCCCACAAGGGAGCTGGAGAGGGGATTGTACTAGGACCAGCTCCCCCAGGAGAGGTAGGAGTAGCGAGTCTGTGTGGGATTACAGTGCTGGCTGGCTGGCACCCTGGTACCTCCCCCGCAGTCCAGCGTGCATGTGCAGGGTGTGGCCCTGTGGCAGCCCAGCGTGTCCTCCCGTGACAGTCCCTCCGTGTGGTCTGCATGCTGCGGTGCCTCTCCGCTGAGGTTCTGGCGCACAGGCAGTGAGCTGCTTAGCATGGAGCTCCCCGCCCCGGGGCCTTCCGTGCTGCATGTTACATGTGTGCTGTTTGCACTGACATGCTACCAGGTGCTAGCATGTCCTATGGCAGTGCCATGCATGATCCTAGTACAGGGCGTGCAGGGCCCATCTCTGAGCTCTCACCCCTCTCCTTTCCTCTTTCTCTAGGGCTTTCTCTACGATCTCGACAAGGTAAGGGGCTGGTGCTGACCAGAGCCAATGGGGGAATAGTGAGGTGGGCCCCTTGCTGAGCTCCTGATGCTGCTCCTTGGGCCCCCTACCTCCCCTCCAAACTGGGCACTCCCAGAACCCCGGGCCTCATCACCCATTCACCCTCCTCACTGGCCTCGTCAGCTCCCCTCCTCACACGGGCCTCCCAGCTGCAGCTGGGATTAGCTGGAGGCGATCGGCAGCAGGATGGTGCCTGAGGTGTAGGGGAACATGGGGCAGGCTCTGCTAATGCCTCCCCCCTTGTATCCTGCTCCGTTGCACAGAGTCCTTGTTGCAGTCGGTGCCTCTCCTGCACAGAGCCCTCAGGGAAATCCAGATGCCAGCATCCAAGGATTAACATGCGACTGACTGTGCTCTGCCCTGTGGGGGCTTTGGGGAGCACCTGGGTAGAATCTCTGGGCTAAAGGGCCTTGGACAGGCGAGTGCAACGGCCCCTCTTCTGTGCTGGTGTGGTGGCCAATGGGGGCCGGCACAGGTGTGGTTCTGCTTGGGTTTGTGCCCTGGTCATTCAGGGCCTGTCTGTCCCACATCTCCCAGAGTGGCTGGAGAGCTAGCCGGGTCATGGCCCCTCCAGTGCCCCTCGTCACTGGGAAGGCCAGATGGTTTTATAGGGAGCTAGTGGCTGGCTTGCGTGTGGGAGAAAGGTGTTCTCGGTTACATCCTCGGGCTAAGCGCTGGGCCTCCATGGGGACCCCAGCCCCAGTGGGAGGCAGCTCAGTTTCCCCGTCCTGCCCTACCCCGGGCCCCCGGACGCAGCAGCGGGGAAGCCTGTGCTGTGTGCCTGGGGCCGCCCCTTGCTGACTGCCTCTGACCCACTCTCCTGCTCGGTTCCAGCAAGTCAAGTCGATCGAGCGGTTCCTGCGCAGGCTGGAGTTCCACGCCAGCAAGGTAAGCGTGAGCTGCCTGTGGGGTGGGGGGCGCCCCTCACGTCATGTGGCTCTTATAGGCGTGGGGGGTGACATACTTCAGTGCTTATCAAAACTGGGATTACCCTGAGTGAGGCACAGCCCCCCCTCAGTGCTGCCCTGGGCTCCTGCAGCCCTCCCTGTGCTGTTCTGGGCTCCCCCTGAACCCCCCACTGCTGCCTTGGGCTTCCCCTCCAGTGCTTCCCTGGCACCTGGAGGCATTGAGATGGAAATGAGGGGAGTGCGGAAGAGCCCCCCCCAAGCACTGCGCCCAGCTCCTCACAGTGGCGCTGCGGCTCTCGTTGCAGATTGACGAGCTCTACGAGTCGTACTGCATCCAGCGGCGGCTTCGCGATGGGGCCCACAACATGGTCAAGGCCTACACCGCGGCCTCCCCGGGCAGCCGCGAGGCACGCGACAGCTTGGCCGAGGCCAGCAAGGGCTACAAAGAGTACACTGAGGTGAGCGGGGACCGGGTGCGGTATGGGGGGGCTGGGCGGGGAGGGGGCTGGAGGCTTTGGCTAACGGGTGCCCTCATCCCTCTTGTCCCCAGAACATGTGTGTGCTGGAGAGCGAGCTGGAGAGCCAGCTGGGGGAGTTCCACATCAAGATGAAAGGTAACTGCCCCCCCGGTCCTCCCCACACCCTGCTTCCCATGGGCGGTGAGTAAACCACCAGCTTGGGGAGGCTAGTCCCCAGCCAACCCCTTCAGCCTGAGGCTCTCCCCTTCTCCCTTCCCCCCCCAGAGTGCTGGATGCACCCCCCAACTCCCAGAGCACAGGGCGGGCACGCCTCCCCCCAGCTTTGGCGCACCAGACAGCACATGGCCTCCCTCCCTGCAAGCCCTGAAGCTTTCCCCTGCCTGTTAGACCACTGTCCATGCCACTCCCCCTCTCCCACCCTGCTCCCCCTCCCACACCCTGCTCCCCTTCCCACTCTCCCCACCCCGCTCCCTCTCACATACCCTGCTCCCCACTGCTCCCCCCATCTTGCTCCCCCCCACACCCTGCCTCCCCCTTCCTGCTCCCCCAAACCCCACTCCCCTGACCCTACTCCCCTCAACCCCGCTCCCCCTCCCACACCCTGCTCCCCCACCCTGCTCCCCCCCACACCCTGGTCTCCCCCTCCCACTCCCCCTTCCCGCTCACCCAACCATGTTCCCTCTCCCTCACCCTGCTGCTCCTCACCCTGCTCCCTCTCCCACACCCTGCTCCCTCTTTCCTGCTCCCCCCAACATTGCTCCCCCCAGACCCTGCTCCCCCCTTCCTGCTCCCCCTCCCACACCCCGCTCTCCCTTCCTGCTCTCCCACCCTGCTCCACTTCACCCCGCTCCCCCTCCCACACCCTGCTCCCCCCACCCTGCTCCCTCTCCCACACCCTGCTGCCCTCCCACACTCCCCTCCCCTTTGCTCCTCCCACACCTTGCTTCCCCCACCCCGCACCCCCTCATTCCGCCCCTGCTCCCATCCCCTGCTCCCCCAGGACTTCCTGCTCCTCCAGCCACCTCCCCAGGGCACGGTGCTGGTCCTGCACAGGTGGCTGGCTGCACCACTTGCCTCCTGCCCAGGCAGGCGTGGCACATGGGACTCAGCCCCGAGCCCAGGGCAGGGGGTGAACCTCGGGCCCTTGATCCTCCTCTAGCTGCGCAGCTTAGAAGAGGGGCTTCGCTTCCGGGGCAGGGAGGGGCTTCACTCCTGTGCGAGCCATGGGGGCCGGGGCCAGGGGTGTCAGCTGGTTCTAAGCTTCCCTTCCCTGCTTCTCTTGCAGGACTGGCCGGGTTTGCCAGGCTCTGTGCTGGGGACCAGTATGAGGTACGTGGGGAATGCAGCTGTCAGCGAGCGGGGGATGGGATGGTGTCGCTGGCAGAACCAGCCAGTGAAATTCTCCCGGGAGGCAGAGGGGACCCTTGGGCAGCTCCCCCTCCTTAGGGGACAGAACGAACATGCCACCGAGCCCCATCCTGGGGACCTGCAGCTCCAAGCCCTGCTGCAGGGAGACACGTGGGTTGGACCCTGCCGGGGGATTGGCTTGGAGCAGCTGGCGTGGGCCGAGAGCCAGTTGTGTCTCGGCTGAGCCCCATCTGGCACCCACCCCGTGCTCCTCTCACCCTCAGATCTTCATGAAGTACGGGCGCCAGCGCTGGAAGCTGAAGGGGCGCATTGAGGGGAACGGGAAGCAGGTGTGGGACAGCGAGGAGATGGTCTTCCTGCCCCTCATCACAGAGTTCCTCTCTATCAAGGTACAGGGGATCCTGGCCGCCTGAGCACAGCAGGGTCAGGAGCTGGGTGGGAAGCAGCCCCATCCTGATCTTCTTCATGGGCAGGAAGCACTCGAGTAGCTGACCCCACGCCCAGGCACGTGCTGCTGCCACAGGGTTCGTCTGCCGGTAGGGCTGCCACTGCAGCTCCAGCTCTTTCCATCCCGGCGCCAGGGGGACCAGCCCTCGCCAGGCTCCGAGCCAGCTGCTGCTGTGCTGTTGGCTCTGGCTGGCGCAGCCTGTGGGGGAAGGTAGCTACCGCTCACTCCCTTGATGGCTTTCTCCAGCCACAGCCACCTTGGCACCTTCCTTTCCCAGGGTTACACCCGCATCGGGCAGCAAGGAGTAACCTCGGGGGATGCCTGAGCAGCCGAGCGCTATGAGAGCCAGCCATGGGTACCATCCCCCAGAACAAGCAACCCCGCCCTGTGGTCGCTGGGCCAGGCCCTGGGCTCTGCTGCCTGCACGGGGGCCCTCGGGCCATGCTGTGGGCATGGGCAGAACAGCTGCCAGTGGCATCCAATGCTCCCAGTACCTGCTGACTCCTGCTGTGCAGTGCCCGGCCGTTGGCAGAGCTGGCGGCTGCTGGCTCATGAGACTGGCCCCGTGGCAGGCAACACACGGGGCTCTGCCAGAGGTGGCAGGTTCGAGTCCCCCAACACGTTCTGCTGTGTGGATGGATGCGGCCGCTCATGCTGAGACCCAGCCCTTGGGAGCTGCAGCTGCTCTGCTGCCCCGGGCACCCAGTGTGGGTGTGGCCTCTCCCCAGGCCAGCATGGGTGGCCTAGATCCCGGGGATCAGGGATGGGGCAAAGAGCAGAGTCTAGAGCTTCCAGTGACCTGACTGTAAACGTCGGGTAAAACCCTGCAGCCCCAGCTCACAGCGGCTGCCCGACATGCCCCCTCTCCCAGGCACTGGCCTTAGCCCCTCCTTCTCCCCTGCCAGGTGACAGAGCTCAAGAGCCTGGCCAACCACGTGGTGGTGGGCAACGTCTCGTGTGAAACCAAGGACCTGTTTGCGGCGCTGCCGCAAGTGGTGGCTGTCGACATCAATGATCTGGGCACCATCAAGCTCAGCCTGGAGGTGAACTGGAAGTGAGTGGCCTAAGGGAGTGTGGCCAGGGGGGCTAGCTGGGCTAGTGTGGCCTGTCTGCCCTGGGGCTCATCGGCCCTGCTGGGTGCTCGCTGTCCCAATGGCACTGCCCAGGGGATCCAGATTGGGCAGGCAGGCCCCTACCTGGGCAGTTGGCCCATGGCCCCTCCGACAGGGCACGGTTCCATCGGCAGCACTGGGGACTCAAGGCAGCTGCACACCTCCTTTGCTTTCCAGCATTTGTAGCTAACCCCGCAGCCTTCGCAGCCTTCGGGCAGCCTGCCCAGCTTCCCTCCCCCGTGCCTTCTCCTGGGCTTCCTGCCCGCCCCTCCCTCTTCCCTGCTTGCTGTCGCTTTCTGCAGCTCGGTGCCCGTGCCAGAGTCAAAGCTCAGCGCTGCTACCAGCCCCTGCTTCTCCCTCGTGCTGCCCATGGCACAGGGCACCAGCGCTGCATGTGGCAGGAGGATTGGGAGCCCAGCTCCAGTCCTGAGCCCAGCGGCCTCCCGCCTGCAGTGCCAGAGCCCCCACTCCTCTCACCTCTGTGCTCTCACCCCCAGCCCCTTCGACAAGGACGATCAGCCCTCAGCTGCCAGCACGGTCAACAAAGCATCCACTGTCAACAAGCGATTCTCCACCTACAACCAGAGCCCACCTGACACGCCCTCCCTCCGGGAGCAGGCCTTCTATGTGAGTGCGCCTGGCCCGGGACGGGGTGTGCCCTGCGCAGGAGCTGGGGGCCGGAGAGCGCTCCAGGAGGGGCCCCTGCATTCTCTGAGCCGCCAGCAGGGTCCCCCTTGGCCCGTGTGTGCCCAGCGCCGTGGTGTGTCCATGTGGGAGCGCAGGGCTCCCCTGTGCTCTGCGTGCGTTGCCTGTGGACCATGCCCAGGTCAGCCCCAAGGGGACGTGGCCCTCTGGGCTGCTGCTTCATTGATTTGTAGACATCCTGTTAGGGCCCCCTCTCCCCAGTGCCAGAGCTGCTGCGCCCTGAGGCTGGCAGATGGAGTAGCCAGGCAGCCCCAGCAGCTGGCTGAATGGCCCCTCCGAGATCCCCTCCCCCCACTGATGGCTCCCTCTTCTCTCTGCCCAAGAGCCCGGCGCAGGCAGCCTCCGACAAACCCGTGGGGGCCTTGCTGGACATCATCCATGAGACGCTGCTTGAGAAGCTGTCTCGGAGCTGCTCCTGCAGTGAGGGCTCCTCGGTCCAGCTCGGGAGATGCCCGCAGCGGGGCCGTGTAAGTTCGCTGGCTGGGGCCAGCCCATAGTTTAGCCTGGGTGGTCTAGTTACCCCAGATAGCACTAGCCCATCCGTAGGTCCTGGCTTTGGGAAATTGTCGGACAGGTATTCCCAGCCCCCAAACTGCTCCCTGGCCGGAGCAGCTGGGGAGTCTGCTGTCTCTGAGCCAGGGGGCTGGCAATGGCCTGTAGGCTCCAGGCTGAGCAGGGATCCGAGTGTGAGGGGAAGCCTCATTCCCCAGAGGCCCATTCAGGTCCTTGCAGCCTCTCCCTGCATGGACAAGCCTTCGCTCTGAGTCTGCCCTGGATGTCCCAGGCCAGAGATGGTGCAGTAGCTGCTTGCCATAGTTATAGACCCTGCCCCCTTGCCCTTTCCAGCCCAGTCTGTACCCAGAGTGAGACGGGCCTCCGGCCTCACCGTTCCTTGCCCAATCTCCTACTGCTCATGCCAGCCCTGCCAATGGGACCCATTGCCCACACTGGGGTGGCTCTGGGGCTGCCCGCTGGGGAGGTTAGGGGCTGGAGGAAGGGCACAGAGCAGGAGCTGGCAGCCAGGACTCTGAGTGGGGTGGAGCAGTTACAGCAGGGTTTGTACTCCTGGGCCCTTGCCCTCTCTGTGCTCACTTACCCCCTTAACACTCCCCATGCCCTTGGACTGGTTCGCTCCGCTCCATAAGGCATGTGGAGAGCCTGGCAGAGCAGGGCTGAGGGAGGCCAAGGGCAGGGGATGGTGCAGGGAATACCCTGGAGGAGGACACAGCCCTGCGTTGATGGAATGTCCCCTCACCCTCCGTGGGAGCTGAAGCTGGGCCCTGTGCTGGGGAACGTGGGCACTTGCATGGCATGGAGAAGTACCCGAGGTGGGAGGTGTCTGCACAAGGCTCTCGTGTCCCGTCGTGGCTGTGGGGCAGCTCTGGGGCGTGGGGGTCTGGTGCAGGCTGGGCACCAGAGTATACACTGCGTTGGCCGGCCCAGCTCACAGTGTGGTGCTGAAGTGCCCGGGGCTGTGCTGGTTAGTGCCAGGCGGAAGCTACGCGCCTGGCTAGCCTCTCCCTCCCAGGCAGCCTGTCGGGGCCCAGGCGATGTGACAGGGACCCTGGCCCGGAGCCTGTAGCAATGACCTGCGGACGGGACCCTGCCAGTGGGATGCTCCCCTCACCACCAGGGGGGTTTGGTTTGGTCTGAAGCCTGCAGGGGGCTGAGCTCTTGGCTCCCACAGCCCTGCCCAGGGGGGAGCTGGCTGGGACGCTGGGGGTGACATGGAGTTGGGCTGGGCTGGTGTCCTCACAGCGACTCTGCCCTGCCCCCAGGCAGCTGGCAGACCCTGGGACTCAGCAGGGTGGGGGCAGATGGGGCCTGGGGCACCGGTGGGATAGGGGAGCTGCTGAGGGGGAAGTGGGAGGTGGCTGGGACCCCAGTGAGCCAGTGTGAGACCCTGGCAGTGGTGGGGGCAGGAGGCTGGAGAAAGCTCCATGTGGGCTGTTGGTTGCCAGTGGCAGTGGGGCTGACGTGAACCCCTGGTGAGGGAATGTTGGTGGCTGTGAAGGTGATTGGTGGGGGTGGCCGTGGCAGGTAGTAGTGTGGGGGGGGGGTCGGAGGCTGGGTATGGAGTTGGCATGGCCGGGGTGGGTGGGTGTGGCTGTGGTCAGGGCTGGGTGGGGAGTTGGCAAGGTGGGTGGGCGTGGCTGGAGGCTATGTGGGGAGGCTGTGGCCAGTTGCTGGGTGGGTGTGGCTGGCGGCTGCATGGAAAGGCCGTAGCCAGGGGCTGGGTGGGTGTGGCTGGCGGCTGCGTGGGTGGGCGTGGCTAGGGGCTGGGTGGGTGTGGCTGGCGGCTGCGTTGGGGAGGGTGTGGCTAGGGGCTGTGTGGGTGTGGCTGTGTGGGCGGGCGTGGCCAGGGGGTGGGTGGGTGTGGCTGGAGGCTGCATGAGGAGGGTGTGGCCAGGGGCTGGGTGGGTGTGGCTGGCGGCTGCATGGGGACGGCGTGGCCAGGGGCTGGGTGGGTGTGGTTGTGTGGGTGGCTGTGGCCAGGGTCTGGGTGGGTGTGGCTGGGTGGGCGGGCGTGGCCAGGGGCTGGGTAGGTGTGGCTGGCGGCTGCGTGGGGAGGGCGTGGCCAGGGGCTGGGTAGGTGTGGCTGGCGGCTGCGTGGGGAGGGCGTGGCCAGGGGCTGGGTGTGGTGTGGGTGGGCGTGGCCAGGGGCTGGGTGGGCGTGGCTGGCGGCTGCATGAGGAGGGCGTGGCCAGGGGCTGGGTGGGTGTGGCTGGCGGCTGCATGGGGAGGGCGTGGGCAAGGGCTGGGTGGGCGTGGCTGGCGGCTGGGTGGGCGGGCGTGGCCAGAGGCTGGGTGGGCGTGGCTGGCGGCTGGGCGGGCGGGCGTGGCCAGGGGCTGGGTGGGTGTGGCTGGCGGCTGCATGGGGAGGGCGTGGGCAAGGGCTGGGTGGGCGTGGCTGGCGGCTGGGTGGGCGGGCGTGGCCAGGGGCTGGGTGGGCGTGGCTGGCGGCTGGGCGGGCGGGCGTGGCCAGGGGCTGGGTGGGTGTGGTGTGGGTGGGCGTGGCCAGGGGTTGGGTGGGCGTGGCTGGCGGCTGTGGGGCTGGTCGCTGGCAGTGGGGCACGGCTGGGCCGGCGGCGAGGGGCCTGCTGATGTGCCGTGTCTCTCTAGAACATGCTGCGGCGGCAGGAGGAGCTGGAGAACGGCACGGCTTGGTCTATCTCCTCGGAGTCGTCGGACGATTCCTCCAGCCCCCAGCTGTCAGGCTGCGCCCGCCACGCCTCCCAGAAGCCCATTGTACAGCCTGAGGTGCAGGCCTCCGCCCCCGCCATCGAGATCGCTTTCTCCCAGCAAGAGGAGGCGGGCGCTGCAGCCGAGCCGCCCGGCCGGCAGGAGGAGCCAGGGGGTGAGAGGAAGGAGATGGTGGCCAATGGGCACGTGCCCTACTCCCGGACTCTGAGCCACATCAGCGAGAGCAGCCTGGACGTGGCAGTGGATTGCAGGGAGGGCCCCAGCGCCCACAGCAGGGAACCTTCACCAGTCCCCCAGGACCCCAGCACCAGGGAGCTGTCTCCCCTGGAAATGGACGCCCTCCCCGAGGCGTCAAACCCACCAGCGCCCTGGGCAGGGCTGGACATGGGCCCGGAGGCTGAGTCCTGTGGGGCCGTCTCTCAGGCCAAGGCCTGTGAGCCTGTGGTGGGGCGGGCGGAGGCTGCTGTGTGCCAAGCTCTGGGGCCGCAGGGACGTGAGGTCTCCCCGGGCCAGCCGGTGGTGCTGCAGCCGGTCTCAGAGGAGAGGAGGAGGCTGGCCCCTGCCTGGCTCTCACCCCCCAGCCCAGCAGAGGTGCCAAGGCCCAAGCCTGTGGACTGCGGCCTGGAGGAGGCCATCGGCTCGCTGGGCTCGGCCCTGGACGACTATCGGGGACAGTTCCCCGAGCTACAGCTGCTGGAGCGGGAGCTGAAACGCCTGGAGGAGATCCTCATGGTAAGGGGGCAGCGGCAGGGTCCCAAGGATGGTGCCAGCCCCACAGCAACCATGCAGGTCGGTGCCCAGCTCCTCCCCTTCCCACATGGGGCAGTGAATGTCCTGGAATGGGGACACTGGTTCATGGGCTCTGTTGTCACGGTTCCCCTGTCCTATGCCCGTTGTGTGCCGGTCAGATGGGGGGCAGAATGGGTTACATCATGGAGAGTGGGGTTGGGGGAGTGTGGCCAGGTCCCAGGGATGACAGGCAGGAGATGTGGATGGGCAGGGAGTGTGGCATTTAGAACCAGCTGCACCTGCCGCAGTGTGCCCACAGCCCATCATCCTGCCATGCCCAAGGCCCCTGGTGGAGCAGCCCAGGCCCGGGGGCCATGGCACGGGTCCTAGCTGGCACAAATGCCAGGCAGCAGCAGCTGGCCAGTGGCCCGGGGACACAGCCTGCCCAGCCTCCACACTGTACTGTGTCTTCCCCACAGCACAAGCAGGGCGTCTTCCTGAGCCGTGCCTCCAGCATCAGCCTGACGGTGGAGCACGCCCTGGAGAGCTTCAGCTTCCTCAACACCTCGGACATGGACGACTCGGAGGGCTCGGAGGAGGAGGGCAGCCGGAGTGAGCGGTGAGCCGGGTGGGGGTCTCTCCCTGGGGCACTGGCACCCACTGCCTCTGTCGAGGAGGCCTGGGGCAGGGCAGCAGAACATGGCTCTGTGTGGGTCCTGATCCCTGGCACTGACCCAAGCGCCTGGCCTGGCCAGTTCCCTGCATGGGGGTCAGCCAGGGCCCCCGAGAGGGGCTGGGCCACATGCAGAAATGATCATTGAGTTCAGGGAGTGAGACCGCGAGGCGCCAGGTTCGATCCCCGTTGCCCACGCCACACCCTGGTACACAAGAGTTTTGCTGTGGCTACCATCCCCTTCGATGTGCCCAGGAAGCCCAGAGCCTGCTGGCTATCGCACCCTGGTTCTCAGCAGCAGCTCCCGGGGCATGTGGAGCATGTCGTGCCCTGGGAAGGCCCTTGCCTCCTCCGGCCAGAGGGGTACTGCAGGGGGGGCTGGGAGTGGAGGTGGCGCCTCGGCTTCGCCACCGGGGCGCTGCAGAGCCCGTGCGGGGCCCTAGTCCTCAGCTAGCCACACTTTGGACAGGATATGCTGCAGCAGCACCACCTAGTGGTCAGGGACCTGTACTGCTATCCGTATTCACTCCTTCCCCCACGCCGGTTTTCCAGAGCTGGGGTGGAGAGGGAAGCCTGTGGCCCAGCTGCTGTCCCCTGCTCCCCCACACTCCAAGATGTAGGGGGCTGACTCCTTGAGGGAAGGAGAAATGGGTCTGAAACCCATCCAGCTCCTTGTCCGCTCTAAACCACAGGGATCTACAGGTCAGACTTGCAATGGCACCTGGAACCAGGCTCTCTCCCACTCTGGGTGCTGCTGCATAACACGCTCCTCAAAGGCCTGGGGGACTGTTAGAAGAGAGTGTGAAGCCCAGGACGCCTGCTCACAGGGCAGCAGCTGGTACCCGAGATGAGAGCAGAGGCCCCGGATCCTGGGTTCTGTGCTCACAGGGCAGCAGCTGGTACCCGAGATGAGAGCAGAGGCCCCGGATCCTGGGTTCTGTGCTCACAGGGCAGCAGCTGGTACCCGAGATGAGAGCAGAGGCCCCGGATCCTGGGTTCTGTGCTCACAGGGCAGCAGCTGGTAGCGGAGGTGAGAGCAGAGACCCTGGATCCTGGGTTCTGTGCTCGCAGGGCGGCACCTGGTACCCGAGATGAGAGCAGAGGCCCCGGATCCTGGGTTCTGTGCTCACAGGGCAGCAGCTGGTACCGGAGATGAGAGCAGAGACCCTGGATCCTGGGTTCTGTGCTCGCAGGGCGGCACCTGGTACCCGAGATGAGAGCAGAGGCCCCGGATCCTGGGTTCTGTGCTCACAGGGCAGCAGCTGGTACCGGAGATGAGAGCAGAGACCCTGGATCCTGGGTTCTGTGCTCGCAGGGCGGCACCTGGTACCCGAGATGAGAGCAGAGGCCCCGGATCCTGGGTTCTGTGCTCACTGGGCGGCAGCTGGCACCGGAGATGAGAGCAGAGGCCCCAGATCCTGGGGTCTGTTCCTGGCTTCTCTCTAATGGGGCTGGCATTGCCCGCCCAAGGGGCCTGAAGGGCTCAGTCACTAGGTGCTAGGTGCGCTGGGGGACCTCAGCTGCCCCCATTGGAGCTGCCCTGGGAGCCTGGGGGCAGAACCCACTCTAGCAGGGTGAGAGCTCCCCAGGGCACTTTCCACCCACATGGCCGGGGCCGTCTCCATGGGCTCCCATCATCACTTCTCGGGTGTGACCCCAAGCGCCCAGCCCCTGGAGTGCCCCACCTGCCACCTGGCTCTCCGTGCAGAGGGACCTGCTGCCCCACGGCTGGGCCTGTGTGTCAGGGTTTGCATAGCACCCGCTGTCCCATCCCCAGTGCAGTTGGGGGTGGGGATGAGCTTGTGTGTCGCCTGCGGGTTCAGCAGCAGCAGGGTGCTCAATAGGGTAGGTTCTACGTAAACCATGGCTCTTTTTTCCCTTCCTTAGTTGCAAGTTTACCTGCAGCAGAACTGGAAGGATTTAACCCCCAGCCCTGGGAGCTGGAGGCTGTTCCTCGGAGCAGGGCAGTTGGCGCCTGTATCTGAGGTCGGGGGGGGTCCCCTTGCTTTGAGGGCATGTGTTTACTTGTCCCCCCATTGCTGCAGGAGGGCTGGCGGGACCCGTGCTGTGGTCGGGGCTTTGGGAGGCTGTGAGGCCACAGCCGAGGACATTGGCATGTGCAGCAGCTCTGAGGGCAGCTCTGACCCCATGAGCACTGGCAATGAGTTCCTGGACAGGGCCGTGGTCCTGCACCTCAGTAACTGCAACCACTTGCTGCTGGTGAGTGTGTGGAATGGGAAGTGGTGTGGCGGGGGGCATCTGCTGGCACGCGGGGCTGCAGCCTCCCTGAGAGCTCCTGCAGAGTGGGGGGGTGCTGGGGCGCCAGGCTGGCCACCTCTGACGTGCCTGGGAGGGGTGGCACTGGCGCTCAGCCAGCCTGGCCAGCCCAAGTACCGACTCACCCTTGGCCAACACCAAGGGACGCTGCGGGCTGGCATGAGGCATGACAGCTGCTGCCCCCGACTCTGAAGGCAGAGCCTGGGAAGACCCCAGCTCCCGGTGTGCCATGCAACGCTCAGTGACAGCTCCCCAACAGGCATGCTGGTGGCTGCGCAGGACAACCCAGGCACCCCCAGTCACTGACCCTGCTCCGCAAGCAGAGCAGCCAAGAACACTGACGTGTCTGTAATTTGCAGAAACTGGGCACGTATGGGCCGCTGCGGTGCCGGGAGATGTACGCCCTGGACAAGCTGATGAGGGAAGCGCAGGTGCTGGAGATTGTCTGCCAGCTGACGGAGGAGAAATCGGGAGCGGCCAGCGCTGCAGCAGAAGGTAAAGGCCCTGGCACAGTGCCCATCCCAGGCCCACGGACGGGCGCCACGGGGCACTGCCTGCAGGGCATGTGCTGGATCAGAGGGCTGGGGCTCACCAATAGTCGTGGTCTCAGTGCTGGTGAGCGAAACCTGCCCCAGTGGTGGCAGTGCCAGCAGCGTGTGCCGTGCTGAGCGTAGAGGGCCCTGACTGTGTCTCTGCCCACAGTGGTGCAGTTCTCCACCCGGAAAGACGGGGTGCTGGCCTTCTGGGACCGCTGCGTGGAGCAGCCCGATGTCTACACCTGCTCTGTGGAGAGGTTCCTGCACATGCTCAGTGCCCAGTATGCAGTGCCCATGGCTGAGCGGCAGTTGGGCCTGGCAGACTCGGGTGAGTGCAGACTTGGGGCCCCTCCAGAGAGGGAGGGATGTGAGCCCTGGGCAGTAGCTCAGCTCCGATTGGCTCCCCCTCCCAGGCTCAGAGCGACTCTGAGAGCCGAGAAAAGAACTCCGGAGTCCTGCCTCCCAGTCCTCTGCTTTGGCTAGCCCATCCCTCCCCTCCAGGAAATACCAGTGGTGGCAAAGCACCAACCTGCGGGAGGGGGCTGTCTTGGTGCCAGAGGGTGCCCCAGAGGGCCTTGGGACTTCGTGCCAGCGAGGTGCCCGGGCTGCTGACAAACCCTGCCCCGGGGCCCTGACCCGGTGCCCTCCCTGCAGTGTGCGTGAAGCTCGTGGAGGATGTGTTGGCCCGGCGGCTGCCCAAGCGGCCTGGGAGCAGCCAAGGTGAGCAGCTCACCATCTTCCAGTACTGGAGCTACTTCGAGTCACTTCCTGTGTCTACGCTGGATGCCTACATCGTGGAGCTGGCTGAGGAAGGTAAGCGCCTCATAGCAGTCCCCTCATAGCTCCGGCGTTGGCTCAGGCGGGGCGCTGGTGCGGTTCCCCTGCTCTGAGTCATTAGATGGCCCAGCACCCACTGTGCCAGTGCAGCAGACAGCACCAGATTGTCTCTAGCGCCTGCCCCTTCCAGCTCACCTGCAGGCCGAGGGAGCAGGGCAAGACTGAGCCAGGCTGTGTGCGGTGGCTTTGTGATCCCTGCCCAAGGTGCAGTGGGGCTGGGCTGAGCTGTTCCTGTGGGCTGCCAGCCCCTGCCGGTGTGCTCAGGCCTCTTCCCTGGCTCGTTCTCCCTCTGCCCGTGGATCATGCAGTGCGGCTGGGATATGGCCCCCAAAAGCGCGCTCTTCCCTGCCAAGCCCAGCTCTCCCAGTGGTGCAGGGCGCCTGCCTTCCTGTCCCTCTGGTCTTTGTATGAGCCAGGCAGGTGGGAGTGAAAGCCCGGCCCCGCAGGGCACAAGTGGGGCTCGTCCCTTCCCAGAGGGACTAGCCCAGCCTAGAACTCAGGGCTCCCCCAGCTGCACTGTGGCTGTTCTCACACACCCCCCCCTGCAGTGCTGCTGACCCAAAACCTGAACTCGGACGACCAGGATGTAGTGCTGAAGGCGCTGAAGCGAGTGCCCGAGAGCCGGCTCAAGAAGGACGGGCTGAAGGCCATGAGCTCGCTGCTCATCAAGGGCAACAGCAAAGTCATCAGCGCTGTGTCCGCCCAGCTGCGCAGCCTCGCCGAGAACCCCCGCTTCCGGGAACGGGTGAGCGCCCCAGGGCCCTCGCACCCCTGGCTGGGAATGGGGCTCAAGGGGAGGGAGGCAGAATGGGGGCGGTACCAGCTGCTCTCAGAGGCTCTTTCCAGCCCTGGGGTGCTGATGTCTGTGTCCCCCAGGCTCTGGTGTGGTACTTGGAGCAGCTGGAAGATGAAGAGGCGCAGATGCGAATTGCCAGCTGCGCAGCCCTGGGGTGTCTCAAGGTAAGTGCACCCCTCGCACCTTGTCTGCATGGGGGTTGATGGCAATGAGCAGTTGCTAAGGCCATGCCCCTCTCGCCGCTGGGCCACTGTGTCCATGGGGGAATGACATGGGGCCCAGGCTAATGCAGCAGAGGGGAAATTGCCCAGATCCCCCCTGTACCCTGCTGCCGGAGGACCTCAGTGGCCTCCTCTCCTAGGCACAATGGCAGCAGCCTCCTGCTTGTGCTGGAGTCTGGGGAGCCGGGGCAATGGCTGAGTTCGTCCTGTGTGGGTGGCTGTGTAGGTGAGGGGAACCAGAGAGGGAGGCAGTGGAGCCCCAGCGAAACTGATGGGGACAGGCAGCAGCAAGGAGGTGGCCTATCCCCAGCCTGGAGCAGAGGAGAAGCCATGAGATGCGCCCGCACAGGGGAGGAGCCAGGAGGCAGCTCCACCCACCACCTCTGCTGGTCGCCTCGGCAGCACTAAGGGCAGCAGGGAGCGTGGGAGGCGGGGGCACAGCTGGCCTAGAGCAGCCCATGGGGGACCCTGTCCTGGCTGACTGCCTGCAGGGGGCAAGTGTGGAGTACTGGGACTGATCCCTGTGTCCCTTGCTCTGCCAGAACTGAGACAAGACCACAGAGATCTTGTTCCCACCCTCTACCCATCTTCCTGGCCTCTGCCCTGTCTGTGCTGCCCCTCCCGCAGTGCTCCCCGAGGTTGGGAGTGCAGCCAGGGCATGGAGGATGGGCACATGCTCAGCGCTGTGTTGGCCTCTCCCGGCAGGCCAAAGAAAGCATTGAGCAGCTGGTGTATCTCTGCCAAACGGACAAGGAAGACGTGCGGGAGGCAGCCAAGCAGAGCCTGATGCTGTGCGGTGAGTGCCCTGCTGCACACCCGGGGCATGGAGCGGCTCCTCTAGGTGGCACCAAAACCAGACTCTGCTCGCGCCCCCTTGGCACATGGCTCCCATTGGTACCGTCCCAGTGAGAGACAGGACCTCCCAGTGCCATACAGCTGGTTCTGGAGCTAGGCTCCCTGGTCCTGTCCATGCTAGACCCTGGCTGCAGATGAGGGCACAGTGGACCAGCTGGACATGTCATAGGCCTTGGGTCCATACCTAGCTCCAAGTGCTGAGGCTTGCCATGCTGCCAGGGCTTCCCACCTCACCTGCTGCTGGCACCACCTGTGGGCCTGGCCAGAGTGAGAGCAGATGCAGGCCCCTAACCCAACAGCATGGTCCCCTGGCTAATGTCGGCAGGTGCTCTGAATATGTGACATGCTAAGCGTCATTGTTATTTATGATCATTTATTAGATAGCACTGAGAGAACCATCTGATTGGCTAACTAGGCTTCTGGGTCATGCCAGCAGCTGCACAGGTCGGGACGTGTAGGCCAGATTCGCTTCCACTCCCCCACTCCTGCTGCTTTGCTCACGAGTTTCTCTTGTTTTGGACCCTGTCAGCCACGCCCTTTTAACCTGTGTCTTTGCTGTGTGTGGAACCCCAGTTCTGTGGCCCTCCCCGAATGTGTCGGCACAGTGTACAGAACCTCAGCCCTGCTGGTGTGTGCATGTGTGCTGCCCCTAATGGCTGCAGCCTGCACAGGCTCTGCCAGCTCAGGGAAGTTCCCCCTTAGCTGAGAGGGGCTGGAGCTGAGCCCCTGGGTTCCATCTGCACGCCCACATGGGCATCGTTCAGCTGGCAGCTAACTAACCGGATTTTTTATTATTACACTTTACACTGAATAGAAAAGCCCTTTAGAAGCCTGAAGCCAGTCATGTGCATCAGCCCAGAGCGCTCAGAAAGATGCAGGCTGAGCAGAGGGAGCCAAGAACCCTCTGCTCTCCTGACTGCTATACTGGGGCTCCAGCTCGGCTGGGCCAAGGCCTGTGTGTGGAGGAGACTGGGAGGTTTAGAGGGACCTGGGAAGGGAGCCTGCTGAGGGGCTGGGGTGACTGACCACGGCGTGTGATTGCAGGGGAAGATGGTAAATCGGCTCACCGGCGGCTGGAGGAGACTCTGAACAGCTTACCAAGGATCTTCGCACCAGGCAGCATGGCCAGCACAGCTTTCTGAGACACGCTGGCACTAACATACTTGTGATCCCTTTGGGGTGAAGGTACCAGGGAGCTGCTGAAGGCTCACACAGCCTGGGCCCAGCTCCCATCCCTTGGGAACATGCAGCAGTATTAGTACTTCCCTGCCAGCCCGACACACCCCACTCACTGCCTTACAGAGCACAGCTTTCCCTCCCCCCGGCGCTGTGCCAGAGGGGCTGCTGAGCACACCACCATGGAGAATTGGGGCTTTGGACGCTCCCCTCCCCTCCAACTTGCTTTTCTGTTTCAACTTGCTAGGTGGGGCCAGAGCTTGTGCGCCTCTGCTGAAGATTGGGTTGGCACATGAAGTCTGCACTGGGACTCCTTCCAGTAGCTCACAGACAGCTCAAACTTCCCCAGCTGGACATGCACTTTGAGGCAATGTTGTTTCTTTCTGGGAGCTCCCTTTGCTGTGGGCATCATCCTCCTTCAGCGCCTGGAGCCCCCGGGACTCAAATAAAACGAGACATAGATATTAATATATTCTGCTGGCTTATCTTCTTTTCAGCTCCAAGTGTCTCCTGCCTCCCCTGCCCCTGCGTTGGCCGCAGGGACCCCAAGCTGAGCCTTCCCCTGGTGTTAGTCGTCATTTTTAAAGCAGGGTGGGGGACAGGAGCAACGGAGAGAGGGGACCGATGGACAGAAGCTGCCACCTTTTTGGTTTATTTTATTTTGTATTTACCGAGTTTTGCAGAAAAGCAAAAGCAAAAAAATCTTTTCTATAAAGTCTCTATAAATCTATATATAATGTAATTACAGAGAATGGCTAATTTTGATTTTAAACCAGAAATAAAAATAAACCTTTAATGAGCAAAGATGTCGCTTTGTGAGAGTTTTGCTCAGGCAGAAGTAGAGGCTAGTAGTTAAAGCAAGGGGCTCGGAGTTCAGCAGCATGGTCTTGGGAGCAGAGCAGGGATTAGTGACCTGGGAAAGATCTATGCTTCTGCTTGCCCACTTCTAAAATAGGGATGCCAGTCTTCCTCGAGATTAGCTTGTTAGAGCACTTTAGGATCCTCATTCCTAGAAATGTGAAGTGGTTGGTCCCTCCCCGCTTGGAGATACCCCTCAGCACCCTGCTGGCTGTGGGGCAACTGAAGGAGAGATGCTTTGGAGGGGAGCAGATAGCAAGTGCGTTTTTTCCACAATGCAGCATGGTAGAAATGATCCAACAAGTGAACACCACAGCACAAGTACCCCTCTCCCTTCAGGCAGCCAGCAGGATGCTAATACTGGGCCTGATCAATGTACCTCATATTTACTTACAACACAATGCAGGCAGCAGCCCAGCAGAGCTGGCTGCAAAGATTGTGCAGTGCTTTGGCTGGTTTTCCTTTTGCAGCCAGCTCCTTGTGTGAAGAGCCTGCTCAGAGGGGAAACCACTGCTTCTAGGCCCTGTGTGAAGCCCAGAAGGAAACATGGGCTGCGAGGGCGGGATATGCCTAACCTGTAGTGTTGGGTGGCACAGCATGAAAAAGTGACATTTTATGAATGTAAACACCCCCCGTGAGCCCGCATCCCACTCTCTGCCTGTTAATGGCTGTCAGACCGTTCCATATGTGCCACTCTGCACAGAGGAGTGTGTGTGAAGAGCCTGTGAACATCGTGGGGTGGGTGGCCCGTGCTGTGCTGTTGGGAGGCAGGGAGCAGAAGCAAACCATGGGACTGTCATATCCTCCCTCCCCTGCAGCCCCGTGATCAAGCAGAAACACCAGCACAGCAGGCTTTTTGTGGATGGGCACCGATCCTGGGCTTTCCTGGGGCAGCTGCTGCAGCCAGCCAAAGAAGCCTCCCTTGAGAAAGGGGGCCAGATGCACCATTAGCTTCTGCAGTGTACCAGCCAGATGGGAGCTGGAAGCTGCACAAGCTGCCTGTCTGAGCTCAGCCCTCTGCTCAGTGGGCTTGTGAAATCTTCGGGGAGATCAGGCCCAAGGAGAAGGCTGGTCAGGAGGAGACGGGTTGAGGCAACAGCTCCCAAGAGTCTTTCCCCACATTCAGCAGGAGCCATGTAACATCCACCGAGTGGGGGGAGGGAGACTTGAGCCCCCCTATTTCAGATTGCTGGCATTTGTACTACAGCTCAACTTTAGCGAGATGGTCAAAATTTAGACTAGATAAACAGACTTTTAATAAAACCTCCTGTTTCCATAACTGTTTTCAGTTTCAATGACCAGTTATTCTGAAGCAGATGTTCCCCCAAAGTGTTTGCTGCTCTGACATGGCTGGGCAAAGAGCTGAAAGGGGAACTGATTGTAGCGACCATCATGCCTGAGCTGTGGGAAATGCAGCAAGGACCCAGAGCATCAATAGCAAGGAGCCAAGTGGAATTTGAAACCGCTTTTTCTTGCAGTGCAAGGTTTGCTTTAGGCCATTTAGCCTTAAGTTGATGCCAGGCCTTTAAAAAGAGGCCTCAGATGATTATTTTTTAAACAGGAAACAGATTTTCTCCTTCAATGAACCCCACAAAAACTGAAGGAAATTTGCATAAGCTTAAAACCGAAAAAGTCACTAGCTGGCAGACTGGGTACAGAAATCTTCATCCAAAAGATGACTGGGCAAGCTGAACAGATGGACAGTTTTACTGCAGTGCTGATGCCAGACTGACGGTGAATTGATAAAGGGCGCTGGTTTATGCACAGGAAACAAGAAGCTGCCCTTTGGTAATGGGATGCAAAAACCTTTGCTCTCTCCTATGCCTGTAAGTAGCAGACAGATGCTGCTGGATCAGTGCTCGCTCAGTGGGAGCCAGGCAGCAGCATGCCAATCTTGCCGCCAACATAGCTGGTGATACATATGGCATCTCAGAGGCATCCATTACTCACCGCTCTTGCCAGGAGCAGCAAGACCTTATCAACTGCCCAAGAGGGACTTGTGAAGTATCCTTGCCCTGCTGCTCAGTACCAAGCTAATGAAGACATGTAAATGGAGAAGAGATGGGATTCTCTGACTGAGATTTCCCCTTTCAAGCTCCTGCAGCTCCCCATGTGAGTCACTACTGAAACTTTTTTGAGCCTCTCTAACTTCCCCAGAGCCATAAATAATGGGGGGGGTCCTTTTACTTGTTCCCCCTTGAATCTATAGGGCAACACCATTGCTCTACTTTTCCAATGCCCTGTGATAGGCATGTACAGTGGTACCCTTGGGTTAATCACAGGCGATGGAACTGGAGGCCAGCACTCCCTCCAGTGTAAGATTTCTCTATCCCCTAAAGCAGTTTTGCATTTGGGGCAGCAAGCCTCATTCATGAATGGAAAAGGTTCTATTACCAGTACACAGTGAAGCTGCTCCCTATTCATCCTTTGCCCTTCAGATTTCACATTTCTGTCACATCACCTGGTCTCCCTTGGGTGGCACAAAGGGAAGAATTCAGATCCCCCCAATTCCTGCAACTTCCTTTGGACCCCCTGGAAAATGTTCTGTTAAACCAAGTCACTTCTCTCTGAATACTGCATTCCCACCCCTGCTCCCAGCGACCCCTGAGATTGCTGAAACTGGGAGAAAGCTAAGAAAAAGCACTTTGTGCCTGTCTCCTTCGTTACTTGCCTTGTATAACTCCACTCTGCAATATCAACTTCAGGTCTTAACCGCCTGTGCAGCAGCACACAGAAGACATTTGCCTAGGGGGAAGCAAGAGGCCCGAGTTAGTTCTGTATTGTAGTGTGATAGGGAGGAATGCAATGCATGTACTGGTACTGTACACTCTGGAAGTGTTTGGGACTTATTGCTAGAGGAACTTCACTGCTTTAACAAAGGTCTGTGGCAGAATTTCACTGGGTTATTTTAGAGCTGTATGTAGGGGTTAAGACCACATCAAAAGCTCTTTGGGGGCAGGGACTCTTTTTTTTTTCTGTTTGTGCAGGGTCTGGACTATACTGGGGCGCCTAGGTGCTATAATAATATGAATAATTAAACAGACCCGCTTATCCTTCAGTAATATATACATTTGCATATGAAAGAGTAATTTAAAACTCTTATAGAAGGTCAAAAAAAAACCAATGTTTCTATTTTGTACTAAAGAGAACACTTAGTATGTTCTGACAAGTGAACCCATTTGTAGTGAAAAAGGTCAACCTGTGAAAAACAGAATGCGTAGCACAGGAATAAAAAGCATATGTCCCATGTCATCATGAACTATTATACTATAATTGCATATTGTAATTCATTTGATTCCTTATTTTGTTTTAAGATTTGCTTTAGAAGCAAAATCCAACACTCTAATTTGAAGATGGCACAAATTACAAAAACAACCCAAGAGGGACAGAAGTGGTGTTACAGGGGGTCATAGTGCCACTCACTGAAATTTGGCCTGTCTGCCATCATTCCTCCACCCACTGCCCATCATGACTGAGGGGTAGCTGGGCCAAACCAGAGCAGCAGAGATTCTGTGCACCAGGTCGCAATGCCAAGACCAGGGAACAGAGCCCAGCAGCTGCCACTGTAGGGTGGGCTCATTCTGCAACCTCCCGACCTCCCAGGGAGCAAGATCTGACCCTACATCCAACCCAGGGCCTCCCACAATAAAAAGATGAAATGAAAAATTGTTTTAAAATTCACTGGGCTCTTCGAATATTCAAGATAATCTCACTATCTAAATGGATTTTAGAGCATTCTGAAAATTAAAAAAACTCAGTGGGGGTGAGGGGCTGTCTATCAGGAAACCCTTGACCGAATGCCCCCAAAATTACACCACTAATTCTACCTCTGGCAACCACCGTTAAAATTATATCAGGATTTCCTGTTCAACAGAGGTGAAAAGAGTCTACAAAAAAATCTATTTTAGGTTAGTGTATCACCATAAAATGTTTTCTGTTGTTTTCTGCACTGCTTGGTTTTTCTGTAACAGTTTGTTGAAGGGGAAGTTTAATTTGAGATTAGCAGACTGGTTTTAAAAGGGCTACATGGCTCAAACTTATCTAATGTCTAGTACTTCCTTTGGACCCCTTTCTCAGATAAACTGCTGCACTTTGAGAGGAAATGGATCATAGTGCTCACTTTCATTTGTCTAGCTTGGATGAATGATTGTAGAAAGTGTTTATTTTTCAAGATTATTATTGTTTTGACTGATACCTGTATCCTGGCACCTCATTAGTTAATGACAGCCTTGCCCCAGTCCTTAGAATAGGAAGTTTCCTGATGCTCTCTTTTGATCACACTGACACTTATGAGAGTCACAGCTACTTACTTTTCTTTGACCACATATGATCCTACTGTTCAGAAAATGGAAGGGGAGTATGCATCATGATTATATTAGTGCAGTGCCTCTGCTTACTAGAGTCTGGCCTGGTCCGCACTAGAAAATTACATCTCCACTGTAGTGTTTTAAGTGTAGACAAGGCCTCTTTCATTTTCCCTTTATTGAATTAAGATTATTTTCCTCAACAATACTTTCAAGTAGAATTGGAGTATGCATGTGTATTATAGAGCACTTTGAAATGATGGCTCTTAAATAGTGCTCTCAGAGCAAAAATTTCAGAAGGAGCCCCTATGGAGTGCAACTAACGTGCACAAGACAGTCTCTGAAACCTGCCCAGGAGAGGACTCCAAATGACACTACATGGGTTCAGAGTAGCAGCTGTGTTAGTCTGTATCCGCAAAAAGAAAACGAGTACTTGTGGCACCTTAGAGACTAACACATTTATTTGAGCATAAGTTTTTGTGAGCTTTTTTACATCCGATGAAGTGAGCTGTAGCTCACGAAAGCTTATACTCAAATAAATGTGTTAGTCTCTAAGGTGCCACAAGTCCTCCTTTTCTTTTTACATGGGTTCAGTGGCCACAGCATGTCACCTTCAGCAACCCAGTTACTCATACCTGAATAAGGGTATGTCTAAACTATGAAATTACTCCAATTTTACATAAGTCGATTTTTGGGAACAGATTGTATAAAGTCGAGTGCATGCGTCCACACTAAGCACATTAATTCGGCGGTGTGCGTCTACTGTACTGTGGCAAGGGTCGACATTCTGAGTGGTGCACTGTGGGTAGCTATCCCACAGTTCCCGCTGTCCATTGGAATTCTGGGCTCAGCTCCCAGTGCCGGGTGGGGCCAAAAATTTGTCATGGGTGGTTATGGGTAAAAGTCATCAGTCAACCCTCCCTCCGTAAAAGCAATGGCAGACAATCATTTTGCGCCCTTTTCCCTGGATTGCCTGCGCAGACGTCATAGCACAGCAAGCATGGAGCCCACTCAGCTCACCGCAGCAGTTATGACCATTGTAAACACCTCGCACATTATGGTGCAGTTTATGCAGAACCAGAAAAACCAGGTGAGGAGGCGACGGCAGCGCGGTGACAAGGACATGGACACAGATTTCTCAAAAACCGCGGTCCCCGGCAATTTGCAGATCATAGTGTTAATAGGGCAGGCTCATGGGGTGGAACGCGGATTTTGGGCCCGGGAAACAAGCACAGACTGGTGGGACCGCATAGTGTTGCAGATTTTGGATGATTCCCATTGACTCTGAAACTTTCGCATGCGTAAGGGCACTTTTATGGAACTTTGTGACTTGCTTTCCCCTGCCCTGAAGCACAAGAATACCAAGATGAGAGCAGCCCTCACAGTTCACAAGCAAGTGGCAATAGCCCTGTGGAAGCTTGCAACGCCAGACAGCTACCGGTCAGTCGGTAATCAATTTGGAGTGGGCAAATCTACTGTGGGGGTTGCTGTGATGCAAGTAGCCAACACAATCATTGAGCTGCTGCTATCAAAGGTAACGACTCTGGGAAATGTGCAGGTCATAGTAGATGGTTTTGCTGCAGTGGGATTCCCTAACTGTGGTGGGGCGATAGACGGAACCCATATCCCTATCTTGGGACCAGACCACCAGGGCAGCCAGTACATAAACCGCAAGGGGTACTTTTCAATGGTGCTGTAAGCACTGGTGGATCACAAGGGACGTTTCATCAACATCGATGTGGGATGGCCGGGAAAGTTTCATGACGCTCGCATCTTCAGGAACTCTGGTCTGTTTAAACGGCTGCAGGAAGGGATTTATTTCCCAGACCAGAAAATTACCATTGGGGATGTTGAAATGCCTAAAATTATCCTTGGGGACCCAGCCGACCCCTTAATGCCATGGCTCATGAAGCCATACACAGGCACCCTGGACAGTAGTAAGGAGCTGTTCAACTATAGGCTGAGCAAGTGCAGAATGGTGGTAGAGTATGCATCTGGACATTTAAAAGGGTCGCTGGTGCAGTTTACTGACTTGCTCAGACCTCAGCGAAACCAATATTTCCATTGTTATTGCTGCTTGCTGTGTGCTCCACCATCTCTGTGAGAGTAAGGGGGAGATGTTTATGGCGGGGTGGGAGGTTGAGGTAAATCGCCTGGCCGCTGAATACACGCAGCCAGACACCAGGGCAATTAGAAGAGCACAGCAGGAAGCGCTGCACATCAGAGAAGCTTTGAAAACCAGTTTCATGATGGGCCAGGGTACTGTGTGACACTTCTATTTGTTTCTCCTTGAGGAAAACCTGCCCCCTTGGTTGACTCTAATTCTCTGTAAGCCACCCGCCCTCCCCGCTTCGATCACAGCTTGCTTGCAAAGGAAATAAAGTCACTATCGTTTAAAAACCATGTATTCTTTATTAACTGATTATAAAAATAGGGAGATAACTCACAAGTTAGCCGGGTGGGGTGTGGGAGGAGGGTAGGAGGGAAGGAAAAGGCCACTTCAAAACTTGTTGAATGCCAGCCTTCTGTTGCCTGGGCTGTCCACTGGGGTGGAGTGGTTGGGTGCCCGGAGCCTCCCCACCCGTGTTCTTGGGCGTCTGAGTGAGGAGGCTATGGAACTTGGGGAGGATGGAGGGTAGTTAAGCAGGGCCTGCAGTAGCAGTCTGTGATCCTGCTGCCATTCATTAACCTCCACCAGACGCCGGAGCGTGTCCGTTTGATCCCACAGTAGCCCCAGCATTGCATCCTGCCTCCTCCGATCTTCCTGCCACCACCTCTCATCTCGATCATCCCTCCTGTCCTCACATTCATTGGCCGCTTTCCTGTACTGTGCTACTATGTCCCTCCACACATTCTGCTGAGCTCTGTCAGTGCCGGACGACTGCATGAGCTCAGAGAACATTTCATTGCGTGTGCATTTTTTTCGTCACCTTATCTGAGATAGCCTTTGGGACAGAGGAGGTAGGCTTGAAACATTTGCAGCTGCGGGAGGAAAAAAAAGGGAGTGAAGTATTTTAGAAGATACATTTTACAGAACAATGGCTATGCTCTTTCACAGTGAACAACACTATTCACATTACATAGCACATGTGATTTTGGTACAAGGTCACATTTTGCATCTTATATTGACTGCCTGCGGCTTTGGTGTTAGAGATCACACACGCAGTGTCGGGCAACAGAATTCAGCTTGCAGGCGGCCATGGTAAGCCAGTCTTTCGGCTTCTGCAACCTTCGTAACAGCAGCGCCCTCCTTTCCCATACCAAGCAAAGCCGTTGAGTTGGCCATTTAGTGCTGCGGTTTTCGTGTTAACGTGCAGCAACAGAAACCAAACTAACCCCCCCCAGTCCAATTTTCTGGGATGATCACTTTACCCCTCCCCGCACCGCGTAGCTGGTATCAGGGAAGATCCCTGCTAGCCAAACGCGAACAGCTCAGCACCAATGCCCCCCCACCACCACGTGGCTAACTGCGGGGAGGATTTCTTTTCAGCCACAGGCAAACAGCCCAGTAGAAACGGCCACCTCTGAATGTCCCCTTAATTAAATTTCCCTATTTCAACCAGGTTACCATGAACGATGTCACTCTCCCGAGGATAACACAGAGAGATAAAGAACGGATGTTGCTTGAATGCCAGCAAACACCAGGACCATATGCTGCCAGGCTTTGTCATGCAATGATACCAGATTACTTGCTACTAGCATGGCGTGGTAAAGTGTCCTACCATGGAGGACAGAATAAGGCTGCTCTCCCCAGAAACCTTCTGCAAAGGCTTTTAGAGTATATCCAAGACAGCTTCATGGAGATGTCCCTGGAGGATTTCCATTCCCAGACGCATTAACAGACTTTTCCAGTAGCTGTATTGGCCACGAATGCACCCCAAGTCCTCAGGGCAAATTAATAATTGAAGACGCTTGTTTTAAAACATGTATTATATTTAAAAAGGTACACTCACCAGAGGTCCCTTCTCCGGCTTGGTTGGGAGGGTATTCAGTCAGGGTGATAAAAAGATCCTGGCTGTCGGGGAGAAACAGTGTGCTGTCCTCAAGCTCATCCTCCTCCTCTTCATCTTCCCCATCCGCAAAATCCTCAGGCATAGCGGAGAGTACCCCATCATTGGAGTCCACAGACAGGGGTGGGGTAGTGGTGGCGGCCCCCCCCCTAGAATTGCATGTAGCTCAGCATAGAAGCAGCATATCTGGGGCTCTGTCCCGGAGCGTCCGTTTGATTCTTTGGTTTTCTGGTATGCTTGTCTGAGCTCCTTAAGTTTCAAAAGCACTGTGTTGTGTCCCTGCTGTAGCCTCTGTCCCTCATGGCCTCAGAGATTTTTTTTTAAATGTTTTGGCATTTTGTCTTTTGGAACATAGCTCTGATAGTATGGATTCATCTCCCCACACAGCGATCAGATCCAGTACCTCCTGTTCGGTCCCTGCTGGAACTCTTTGTCAATTCTGGGACTGCATGGCCACCTGTGCTGATGAGCTCTGCATGGCCAAACAGGAAATGAGATTCAAAAGTTCCCGGGGCTTTTCCTGTACACCTGGCCAGTGCATCCGAGTTCAGAGTGCTGTCCAGAGCAGTCACAATGGCGCATGGTGGAATAGCTCCCGGAAGCCAATACCATCGAATTGCATCCACACTAACCCTAATTCGAAACGGCGATGTCGATTTCAGCGCTAATCCCCTCATGGGGGAGGATTACAGAAATCGATTTTAAGAGCCCTTTATGATGAAAAAATGGCTTCGTTGTGTGGACAGGTGCAGGGTTAATTCGATTTAATGCTGCTAAATTTGACAAACTCATCGTGTAGCCCAGGCCTAACTGCAGGCAATTTGACTTGCAACAGAGGGGTCCAGTTCTGCTACAGACGCACATGCATCTTCCTTTTGGCTTGAGCCATACTGGAGATCCAAATTTAGCCCTTTTCAAACATTGCTTCCCCAAAGGGGCAGTAGTGCTGGTGATAGCAATTTGGGGAGAATCGGAGCCATAGGATGAGCCCCAGATGTGAATGCCCCCAACCCCCCAAAAGCTATAAAGAACCGTAAAATGTAGATGTCAAGTGATTTTTCGGGGGGGGGGGGAGAGAAGGCAGCTGTATGAGGCACAGCAATTCTCAAGACAATGAGTGTGCATGTGAATTTTACAGCATTTAAAATTGGCTGTTAAGCAGTAAACTAGTCTCACTCTGAACTACAGTGATGCTACCACCCCTTTATAATCAGTCATTTGTTTCTCATTGTGCTTTCTATAGGGAGACATGCAGTAGTCTCATGTTAAAACGAGCATAACCCACCATTTGGTTTGGCCTATTCTTTAAGAGGCAGTGCGGCGAAGCAGATGAGACTTCCAGCAGACGCTCTTCCAAGCTTTGTCCGCCAAAAGTGATTTTGTGCAATCTTTCAGCTCCCCAGTTACTTCCAGCTGTAAAACCAGACGTGAGGGGAGGAAACGAATGATAACTGAGGCTTTGCTCAATTTAAAAACAAGACTGAAGTACACAGAATTACTACTAGAGTGGAACAAGCAAGATTTGAGCTAAAGGCATCCTTTAAGTCAAGAGGTAATTTAATAGGTCCCTCTCCACCAGCCTCCCTCTTGGCCACTTTCTGCGCCTCTCCACCAGCCACCCGGCTGGCCACTCACCAAGATGTTTTCAGGGCCCCCCCCTTAACACAGCTCTCAGTGATTTCAGCTGTTAGTGGGGGAACCTCATTGCTGCTGCACACTGGGCAGTCTATTGCAATAGAGGTGCTATCCCAAAGTAGACCTAGGTACCAGTGATTTTAGCTCTGCAGCATGTAACAAGACTCTCAATTGAATCTAAATTAGCTCTTTTATTATACCATAGAGAGAGAAAGAGTCAAATAGCATCTAGGGCCCTTAAACAGGGTCCACACCACCAGGTACAAGTATCTATCCCCACCCCACTCTCAACTTATTGGGCTTTGGAACCCATGTCCCCATCTAGGAGCACTGTTCAGCTGAGGGCGAGTCCTTCATCAGGTTATACCAGGTACAGTTCTGCTGCCCTCAGTTCACTCAAGGATAACCACCCTTTATTACTCCTGCCCCTATGACTAGGAGACTGGTGATCCAACCCCAGCCACAAGTGATCATTTGGGCAAGCAATCCCATCCTGCTGAGCAAACAGCAGGGTGGGTGTGTCCATGCAAACAAGATCAGCTCCTGAAGTCTTTTTCCACAGCTCATCACTAGATATCAAGGGAGAGCTCATTCAGACTCTGCTTACACATATATACATCTAAATCATTGTAATTTATTTATGCAAGGTTTGGGGTTTTTTTTGCAGACTCAGTAATAAAAATCATGCACAGTTATCTCTATTCTTTACTGGACCTAACAGAACAGAAACACAAAAGCTGCTTCACACATTCTTGTCTTTTTTATTATTTTATTTTTTGCTTTTTTGGTAAAAGTGGTTGTCTGTATAACAATTCTGAAGTAAATTTAAAAATGCTTTGACATAATAGAAAGTCCAAATAATAATGAAAAACATATCTGAGTGGCTTGGTCTGGGGAGGGGAGGCACAACTGCAGCTGGGCCAGGACTCCTCCAGGCAGGAGGGAGGGGGCATGCAAGACTCAGAGCTTCGGCCAGCCCGGGACTCCTCCATAGAATCATAGAATCATAGAATATCAGGGTTGGAAGGGACCCCAGAAGGTCATCTAGTCCAACCCCTGCTCAAAGCAGGACCAAGTCCCAGTTAAATCATCCCAGCTAGGGCTTTGTCAAGCCTGACCTTAAAAACCTCTAAGGAAGGAGATTCTACCACCTCCCTAGGTAACGCATTCCAGTGTTTCACCACCCTCTTAGTGAAAAAGTTTTTCCTAATATCCAATCTAAACCTCCCCCATTGCAACTTGAGACCATTACTCCTCGTTCTGTCATCTGCTACCATTGAGAACAGTCTAGAGCCATCCTCTTTGAAACCCCCTTTCAGGTAGTTGAAAGCAGCTATCAAATCCCCCCTCATTCTTCTCTTCTGCAGACTAAACAATCCCAGCTCCCTCAGCCTCTCCTCATAAGTCATGTGCTCTAGACCCCTAATCATTTTCGTTGCCCTTCGTTGTACTCTTTCCAATTTATCCACATCCTTCCTGTAGTGTGGGGCCCAAAACTGGACACAGTACTCCAGATGAGGCCTCACCAGTGTCGAATAGAGGGGAACGATCACGTCCCTCGATCTGCTCGCTATGCCCCTACTTATACAACCCAAAATGCCATTGGCCTTCTTGGCAACAAGGGCACACTGCTGACTCATATCCAGCTTCTCGTCCACTGTCACCCCTAGGTCCTTTTCCGCAGAACTGCTGCCGAGCCATTCGGTCCCTAGTCTGTAGCGGTGCATTGGATTCTTCCATCCTAAGTGCAGGACCCTGCATTTATCCTTATTGAACCTCATTAGATTTCTTTTGGCCCAATCCTCCAATTTGTCTAGGTCCTTCTGTATCCTATCCCTCCCCTCCAGCGTATCTACCACTCCTCCCAGTTTAGTATCATCCGCAAATTTGCTGAGAGTGCAATCCACACCATCCTCCAGATCATTTATGAAGATATTGAACAAAACGGGCCCCAGGACCGACCCCTGGGGCACTCCACTTGACACCGGCTGCCAACTAGACATGGAGCCATTGATCACTACCCGTTGAGCCCGACAATCTAGCCAGCTTTCTACCCACCTTATAGTGCATTCATCCAGCCCATACTTCCTTAACTTGCTGACAAGAATGCTGTGGGAGACCGTGTCAAAAGCTTTGCTAAAGTCAAGAAACAATACATCCACTGCTTTCCCTTCATCCACAGAACCAGTAATCTCATCATAAAAGGCGATTAGATTAGTCAGGCATGACCTTCCCTTGGTGAATCCATGCTGACTGTTCCTGATCACTTTCCTCTCCTCTAAGTGCTTCAGGATTGATTCTTTGAGGACCTGCTCCATGATTTTTCCAGGGACTGAGGTGAGGCTGACCGGCCTGTAGTTCCCAGGATCCTCCTTCTTCCCTTTTTTAAAGATGGGCACTACATTAGCCTTTTTCCAGTCATCCGGGACTTCCCCCGTTCGCCACGAGTTTTCAAAGATAATGGCTAAGGGCTCTGCAATCACAGCCGCCAATTCCTTCAGCACTCTCGGATGCAATTCGTCCGGCCCCATGGACTTGTGCACGTCCAGCTTTTCTAAATAGTCCCTAACCACCTCTATCTCTACAGAGGGCTGGCCATCTCTTCCCCATTTTGTGTTGCCCAGCACAGCAGTCTGGGAGCTGACCTTGTTAGTGAAAACAGAGGCAAAAAAAGCATTGAGTACATTAGCTTTTTCCACATCCTCTGTCACTAGCTTGCCTCCCTCATTCAGTAAGGGGCCCACACTTTCCTTGGCTTTCTTCTTGTTGCCAACATACCTGAAGAAACCCTTCTTGTTACTCTTGACATCTCTTGCTAGCTGCAGCTCCAGGTGCGATTTGGCCCTCCTGATATCTTTCCTACATGCCCGAGCAATATTTTTATACTCTTCCCTGGTCATATGTCCAAGCTTCCACTTCTTGTAAGCTTCTTTTTTATGTTTAAGATCCGCTAGGATTTCACCATTAAGCCAAGCTGGTCGCCTGCCATATTTACTATTCTTTCGACTCATCGGGATGGTTTGTCCCTGTAACCTCAACAGGGATTCCTTGAAATACAGCCAGCTCTCCTGGACTCCCTTCCCTTTCATGTTAGTCCCCCAGGGGATCCTGGCCATCTGTTCCCTGAGGGAGTCAAAGTCCAGCCACGGGGGGGCCACACCTGGGGCTTCTCCAGGCAGAGGGCTTGTGGCTCTAGCTGCAGAGGGTCGAGCGTGGTCAGAAGGGGTGGAGTCAGGGGCTAGCCTCCCCAAAGGGGGGCTCCACCCACTTCCCCTGCGCTTGCCGCTCACCTCTTCACCCCCCGCCTACCTCCTGTGTCCCTCCTCATTCCCCCACCCACCGCTCACCTGCCCCAGACAACCCTCTGCCCGTCCGAGAACTCCTGCTGGCTGGTGGCTCACTGCCCACCTACTCAATCCCCTGCTCGCAGCCAAACTCCCCTGCCCACCTCATCACCCTGCTGCTGGCTCGCTGCTCACCTTCTTATTCCTCCACCAGGGCCCACTCCTCCCCGCCCCCCCCGTTCCTCGCCTCCTCACCTGCACTGTGCACCCGCCGCTCACCTCCTCACCGCCCCTGCTCGCAGCCAGACCCTCCCCCCACCCTGCTGCTGGTTCAATGCTCGCCTCCTTACTCCACCGCCAGGGCCCCCCACCACTCGCCTCTTCACCTGCCATTTTCTTCCTCACCCCCCACCCGCTGCTCGTCTCAAGGCTGATTCCCCACTCTGACACTTCGAGTGCAGAAGGTGGGGGCCCACAAGGATTCTAAAAATTAATACTGGCCACTCCAGGCGTGTATTAAACTCCCAAGGTTACAGCTTCTCTCTGACCTTGGATGGGTAGCTGCTGCCACCACCCAAGTGCAGTGGCGGATTAATGATTTTGCCGCCCCTAGGCCCTGAAATAATTGCCTCTCCCCAGCAGCTCCAGGCCCCCTGGCCGCAGCTCACCTCGGGTCCAACTCTGACTCCTCCCCGAGTGCGCCGCTGGGTCCTGCTTCTCCCTGCTCCCTGCCAGGGCTTGTGCACAAAACAGCTTTGCGAAGGAGGTGGAAAGGGGGGAACAAAGCACGCTCAGGAGAGGAGGCGGGGCCAGGGCGGAGATTTGGGGAAGGGGACTAATAGGGGCAGGGAAGGAGTGGAGTTGGGGTGGGGCTGTGGGTGGAGGGCGCAAATTGGCACCGGGGGAAGCAGTCTCTGGCTGCTATTATAAATTTGCCGCCCCTGCAAATTTGTCTGCCTAGGCGTTAATACGCCGCTGCCCAAGTGTAAAAAAAAAAAAAAAAAAAAAAAAAAAAAAAAAAACCCACCAAAAATAAAACCCTTGGATCCAGGAAGGCACACTTGGGAATTCCTTCCTGTGGGGAACCCTCAAGCCCTTTCACCCCCCTCCCCCCGTCCAGGGAAGAACTGAGAAAGAAACAAAGGAAATTTGCTGTTGCCCCCAGTTAATTAAACAACATATGCACAAACCGCATAGGACATCAAAGATCCAATCCTGTTCTTAAAAAAAGGTAAATTTTATTAAAAACAAAAAGAAATAAAATATATCTGGAACTTAGACTTTTTGCTCGATCTTTAAAAAAAAACAATTACAAAAAGTAAGCATCAAGATTGCTCTCTTGAGGTTCAACTTAAAGGTTACAAGCAAAATAAAAGGATCTGGGGTTAGCACAGAGGAGTCCACAAGCCAATAAGAAATAAAAGAAATAGCCCTAATCGCATCTTCCTAGACATTCCCTGATTTACTTACATATCTGGGGTTTCAGATAAGTAGCTTTGAGGTATGAATTGATGCTTTTTTTACCTGGTTTAAAAGCTGCTTACAGCATTACTCCTGCCCTGATCCCCTCTTCCCCGGAGAGCAACAACAGACACAAAGGGGAAGTCCCCCCCCCCATTTTAAAATTCTAGCCTTCCTATTGGCTTTTTTGGTCAGATGCCCATTCCCTTTCCTTTACCTGGGGGGACTTTTTTAACCCTTTACAGGTAAAGCAAGCAGAAAACAGCCACCAAAAGGGACTTTATAGCTAACTGTCTGGGTGTCCATAAAACGGAGTGCACCTGCCCCCCACAATTTATCACACCCCTGCTCGCCTCCTCACTCCCCCAGTCACAGCCAGCCCCCCCCGCCCACCTCCTCACCCTGCTGCTGGCTCATCGCTCGCCTCTTTACTCCCCCGCCAGGCACCCCCACCCACTGCTCACCCCTTGCCTCCTCACCCCTCCACTCCCAAACCTGCTGCTCACCTCCTCACCTTGCTCCTTAAGCATTGTGTCCCGCACAGGTGTTTCCAGAAAGGCAATGCATGCAGGAGCAACAGGGAAGAAGGGAAGGGGCTGATGCTCCCGTTCCTCCTCCCCCCACTGTGCAGGAAATTGCCTTGGCCGCAGGGAAACTCCCTAATGGCCGCATTTGAGAAGCGGTGTCTTGGAGTACTTTCCATTGCTAACTTGTTTGCTAAAGCATGTTATAATTTCAACTCTAGAGAAGTTTTAAGTTGCTGTCAAAGGCAAAATCCTACCCCAGCCTTAACTATGTATACACATGACCTGGTGGACTGATCAAGGGATTTAGGAATTCTGAGTTCTACTCCCCGCTCTACTGCTAATTCGAAGAATGTCTTTAGGCAAATCCTACACAGCTAAGTTTTCAAAAAGCGACCTCTGCTTTTGGGCAGCTCGATGACACTGTATGCCTGAGGTGGCAAGTACCCAGTTACAGTTGACTTCAAAAACAGCTGCCAGTGCTCAGCCACTCTGAAAAGCAGACCTAACTATCCTTCAATTAGGCACCCCAAATTAGCAGCCACTCCTGAAAATTTTAGTCATAACCCTTCCATCTCTGCTTCTCCATTTGTGAAATGCAGACACGTACCTCCCTGAAGGAAGTGGTAAGAAGATTAGTTAATATCAATATAGCATTTTAAACAAAGCATGCCAAGCAGCACGATTATTAGTAATTACAGGTTTCAGAGTAGCAGCCGTGTTAGTCTGTATTCGCAAAAAGAAAAGGAGTACTTGTGGCACCTTAGAGACTAACAAATTTATTAGAGCATAAGCTTTCGTGAGCTACAGCTCACTTCATCTTCAACTTTCATGCATTTGAAATGCATCCGATGAAGTGAGCTGTAGCTCACGAAAGCTTATGCTCTAATAAATTTGTTAGTCTCTAAGGGGCCACAAGTACTCCTTTTCTTTTTGATTATTAGTAAAGGGCTGAGGCACTAGATTTTAACTTCCTGGAGATATGGACCCAAATCTGGACTAAAATTGTAGGTGAAATAAAGCTGATGCCCTTTCATCATCCCTAGGGAGTGCTTGCATGCTTCAACATGATTGGCATGGGAAGACCCAGGACTGGAATAGCAAAGGGTTGCAGGTTAGGACTGAGAGGCACTGGCACATGTGTGGGAAGACCAGAAGTGGTATAGAAAGTGGGCTGTAGCAAGACTTTGGGTGCACTGGCAGAGCTGCTGAGGTACAAGAACAGGACTGGAATAGCAGGGGATGCTTGAGGTGATGACTGAAGTACATCAGCAAGTGCAGTGACTCATGATGGGAATAGTGTTAGGATCTAGGAAGGGAACATATGCATATATGGCTTGAGAAACTTCCATCCTGAACTGATTTTATGTCTGGAGAAATTCAGGAAGAGATGAGTTTAAGGAGCTCAAATGTCATACACTGAAACAACTTCTAAATCCCAAACAATCAGATTCCTGAAATGAAATGAAAAGACCTGAGAGAAGCGGTGGCAACTGATTGTCATGGGATTGCTAGGAAGGCAGCTGAATGGTTAATGTATTAAATGGGACTGGTCACAGCTTCAGTTAATGACTGAGTTGAATTTTGAACTTAAAGCAGAAATTCACCCTCTACATATGAGACACTGTCCTTCCTAAAATTAAAGCACTTACAAGTACTGAATGAGTTTTAGTTTAAAAAAATTTCATCTGTAACTTATAATAGGTCCTTTAAGTAAGGTAGAACCCTGTGCCAAAACTTTCTTTTCTCCTAATTGATCTTAACAACATTAGACTCTTCGAACTTCTCATATAGTTAAAACTCACAGAAATTTTATGCCTGGGCTATATTTGAAAGTTTGTTTTGTTTTTAGCATTTTTTGCCATTATCCCCCATAACAAAGTTTCTCTTTCAGCAGAGGATGGAGAATATAATTTTATTAAGATAATGTTGAAGTAAAAAAAAAAAAAAAAAAAGAGTTTAGGCATAGAAATTTCTGGTTATCAAGGAATAAGGTACAGATTATCAAGGGGTGTGAAGTTCAGAATAGGAGCGGGTGGCGTAAGGAATACATAATCTGCAATCTTCCCTATTGGGAGTAAAAGTTTAACAGGTCAAAGTACAGACATTGAGATATGGGGGTATGTTGTCCATATAATGGCTATGTTCAGGTGTGGAGTATAATGAGCGGATACGATGATGAGGATGGATCTACCCGCATTTGGTGGGATTTAATGTTCAGCGAGTTTATGGTTCCAGTTCATATGTTGTTGTTTTTTATGAAAAAAAAAAAAAAAAGTCTCTCAGTCCCTTTCCCATAGTTGATGCACGATGTTGTACCGGCTCACACCTCCTGGTACTCTCGGTGGCCGGTGATGTGTTCGATGTAGATGTCCCTGGACCATCGGATTGTGTCTGAGACCATGAGGCGCCGCATGGGCCATGCGTACTGTCGACCGATCTCGCAGGTCCGCAGCACACACTCGTTGCAGGGGTCCCAAGCGCCCAGGGCTCCGACAATCAGGGCATCCATCTGCACCTCGTAGCCCTTTGCTCTTAGGGTGTCGGCCAGTTTTCCAGCTTATGAGCTCAGGATTCGCGGAAGGCCGGGGTCCTGTTCTCGAAGGAGACCGTGATGTCGATGAGGATGATCTTTTTCTGGTCCTCATCGGTGACTACCATGTCAGGTCGCAACTGGCTGTCCATCTCGGGGATGGTGGAGTTCACGGCGACCTCCCCCAGGCATGGTGCGATGGCTTTCACCAGGCGGTTCTGGATGGCGTTGTGGCGCAGCTGCCACGCTCTGGAGTGGGGCTTGCAGCTGCACAGGACGTGGGGCAGGGTCTCATTGGAGTAGCCGCACTTCCTGCAACGCTTGTCTCGGTTCCCGTGGCGGATGGCTCCGTTGAGCGGGATGCAGTTGAGCCAGGCACGGTGGATGAACCGCCGGTCGGTGAAACGGGTGAAGCTACCCCCGGCAAGGAAGTGGTTGCTAGCGTCCAACTTGCTGGTAAGTTCGAAGACTTTACCCTGGTCTGGTTTACACTTCAGGGTTTCAATGTACAGTGAGTGGATGGCCGCCTTCAGGGTCCTCTCCAGCATGCCCCTGGTGCTCGGGGTGAAGATGGTGCTGTCGTCAGACCTGATCTGTGGCACCAGGACTCCCAGCTGCTGGCGCTCCTCGCACCACTCCCAGAGGCAGCCGATGTGCTTCCCCAGGCGACGCGTGACATTGCGAGCGTGGGACCACAGTGAAGCGATGTCGCCACCGTCCCGTCCAAATTCGACATCCAGAGAACCGCTCAGGAATCTGGTGGTGTCTTGGTTGGAGGGGGCTCTGCCGATCCGCTTCTTTGCTGTGTCATGGAGGGCGTTTGCTGCGATGTTCCTTACCATGGCGTTGGGACACATCAGCAGGCAGAAGGCGTGGATGATCACCGCGATGTCACACAGGCCACCCATGCGGGGGACATTGGCACCGCCATGCCTGTGGGCGATATAGACCAGCTCGTTGCTGGCTCTCTGGGGAAGGAACAGGCACTTCTTTACCAGCTGCCAGACGATCTTGTCTGCCTTGTTGAGGGGTACCTTTGCCACGGCGGATCCCCTTAGGACAAAAGAGATGCGGGGGATCAGGAAGGTGTTCAGGATGTTTATCTTCTGCCACGGTGCTAGCAGGGAGGAGTCTATCTTGGCGGCATCCTATAAGATCTCCTGGATGCCAGTACGCCTGCCCCTCTGCCAGGGGGATGATGGGCTCGCCCTGGATCTGGAACCCTGTCGCCTGCACTGAGTCTCTTTTACTGCCGTCGACGTGGAGAGATGTGCACTTCTTTGCACTGAAGCCGAGCCCCATCCAATCGGCAGCTCGACTGGTGGCATCTAGCATATATTGGAGGTTCTCTGGGTTATCTGCAGTCAGGACCAGGTCATCCATGTAAGCCAGGACGCTCACCCTCTCGCCGTGGAGGTTGAAGCCATCTGTGTCATTGGAGATCGCTTGCAGCAACGGCTCCATGGCGAGGTTAAAGATGATGGGGCCGAGGGGACAGCCCTGCTTAACTCCGCTCCGGATCGGGATCTCAGCAGTCTCCCCTTCAACTGAGCAAATGGTTGTGCTGCATCCCTCATACACCTCTCGGCTCACAGGGAGGAAGTTCTCTGGCATCCCAAACTCCTGGAGCGTGGCAAAGATGTGGTGGTGGGGCATGGACCCAAAGGCATTAGCCAGGTCGAGCCATGCTACCGTGCACTGCCTCCATGCTCTTCTGGCCGTTTCAATGGTGGTTTGGAGGACAAAGTTGTGTTCATAGCAGCCCTCACAGGACATGAAGCCTTTCTGGGTGGAGCTGATGGCTCCCCCACTCTACTTCAGAGTAACTCATCCAATTGTTGTTGCCCTTCAACAGCTATTTTTGCATGCTACAATTGTATTGGTTATGAGTCAGTGGGCTCTTGGTCTCACGTGTCAAGAGTAATCATTGGTAGACAACTTGGCCTCAACAGTCAATGCTTATGAAAGATTCCATAGTCACATGCTAGCTAGAGCATCAGTGTCTGAAGGGTTCCTCCTGGCACTGGTGTTTTGGTTCCACTATGCAGTGCACTGCTGGGGGAGTTTAGGCCTGAGAAACCCTTAAAGCAGAGATACTGGGACTCAAGAACTATGTACGCCCTTCACGTAATACCAGTCTCCCTACGTACTCCATACTGCAAACACACATCTGCTCCCCATCTGCCTACATGTGTACACATTTCTGGACAATCCCATGCTCTCCTCACCCATGAGCATTATCTAGAGTGGGATTTAAATAAGTGATGTTAGCATTCACACATGTTCTAAGTCACTTGTACTGGTGACCCCTTTCACAAAGCAATCCTCCGTGTGCGAGTCGCCCCTTATAAATTAAACACACTTTTTTACATATTTAATACCATTGTAAATGCTGGAGGCAAAGCAGGGTTTGGGGTGGAGGCTGACAGCTCACAACCCCCCATATAATAGCCTTGTGACCCCCTGAGGGGTCCCAACCCCCAGTTTGAGAACCTCCATTCTAAGAAGTCTAGCATTGACCAGGCAATGTATATTTTTACCAAATGCTAAACTGGTTGAATTAAAGCCTATGATGCCCAACAACCTTAATTCTGCCCTGCAGTGACACCATAAGGGGAAGAATGAAAAAAATACTGTCTTTAAAAAAATCAGTTTAATTTGTAGCCACAAACCCTAAAAAGCATTAAAACATGACACCATGCGGGTATGATTGATTTTTTGAAACAATGAACTTTAACTGCCGAATTTTCTAGGTTTGTAACACTTCTTTGGTGGATAATTATGCTATCATTGAAGCATTTTTATTAGGGCTGTCAATTAATCGCAGTTAACTTTTTTGAGTCAACTGCGATTAAAAAAATTAATCACGATTAATTTGCACGGTTAAATAGAATACCAATTGAAATTTATTAAATATTTTGGATGTTTTTCTACATTTTCAAATATACTTTGATTTCTATTACAACACAGAAACAAAGTGTACAGTGCTCACTTTATATTATTTTTATTACAAATATTTGCACTGTAAAAATGATAAAAGGAATAGTATTTTTCAATTCACCTCATACAAGTTCTGTAATGCAATCTCTTTATCATGAAAATGTAACTTACAAATGTAGATTTTTGTTTGTTTGTTACATAACTGCACTCAAAAACAAAACAATGTAAAACTTTAGTGCCTAAAGTCCACTCAGTCCTACTTGTTTAGCCAATCGCTAAGACAAACAAATTTGTTTACATTGACGGGAGATACTGCCGCCTGCTTCTTATTTACAAGAAGACCTGAAAGTGAGAACAGGCATTCGCATGGCACGTTTATAGCCAGCATTGCAAGGTATTTTACGTGCCAGATATGCTAAACATTCATATGCCTCTTCATGCTTCGGCCACCATTCCGGAGGACATGCTTCCATGCTGATGACGCTCATTAAAAAAATAATGTGTTAATTAAATTTGTGACTGAACTCCTTGGGGGAGAATTGTGTGTCTCCGGTTCTGTTTTACCTGCATTCTGCCATATGTTTCATGTTATAGCAGTATCGGATGATGACCCACCACATGTTCATTTTAAGAACACCTTCACAGCAGATTCGCCAAAATGCAAAGAAGGTACCAATGTGAGATTTCTAAGGATAGATACATCACTCGACCCACGGTTTAAGAATCTGAAGTGCCATCCAAAATCTGAGAAGGACGAGGTGTGGAGCATGCTTTCAGAGGTCTTAAAAGAGCAACACTCCAGTGTGAAAACTACAGAACCTGAACAACCAAAAAAGAAAATCAACCTTCTGCTGGCGGCATCTGACTCAGATGATGAAAATGAACACGGTTGGTCCGCTCTGCTTTGGATCATTATCGAACAGAATCCGTCATCAGCATGGACGCATGTCTTCCGGTTTGGTGGTTGAAGCATAAAGGGACATATGAATCTTTAGCACAACTGGCACATACATATCTCGCAATGCTGGCTACAACAGTGCCACCCGAACACCTGCTGTCACTTTCAGGTGACACTGTAAACAAGATGTGGGCAGCATTATCTCCTGCAAACTGTAACCAAACTTGTTTGGCTGAGCATTTGGCTGAAGTAGGACAGAGTGGACTTGTAGGTTCTAAAGCTTTACATTGTTTTACTTTTGAATGCAGTTATTTTTTGTACATAATTCTACATTTGTAAGTTCAACTTTCATTATAAAGAGATTGCACTACAGTACTTATATTAGGTGAATTGAAATATACTATTTTTTTTGGTTTTTCACAGTGCAAGTATTTGTAATGAAAAATAAATATAAAGAGAGCACTGTACACTTCGTATTTTGTGTTGTAATTGAAATCAATACATTTGAAAACGTAGAAAACATCCAAAAATATTTAAATAAATGGTATTCTATTATTCTAACAGTGTGATTAATTATTTTAATTGTGCAATTAATCTAGATTAATTTTTTTTAATCGCTTGACAGCCTTATTGTTTATCCTTAAATTACTGACATTTTTATTCTCGACTTTAACTCCATCTTAAGCCAATTGTGTCTGATATTGTGATGTGGGCTCACGGAGGTTCTCTTCTCTCAACTGCTTGTTTAGACAGCTAGCAAGAGATTTGGGGCAATTCCCCTGGAAAAGAGGAAATGCTGGAAACAGGAAGATCTGTGGCAGTTGGGAAAGACACAACAAAGAGGTGGGACTGGAGCAACTGGAGACAGAGAAAGGTAGAGAAAATGTTGTGAGAGCAGAAGTGAGGGGGAAGAGAAACAGACTAAGAACCTCACAAATTCCCAGGAAGGTAAGTGACCCACATTTATCTCCTGAAACTTTGTTCAGATCTTGCTAGTTCTGTTGCAGCCCATTCACTACTGAATGTCAAAACCACACACAAGGTCTGAAAACTTAGAAACAAGCTTGGCTGTAAATTTAAGACCTCTAAAACAGAGCAGATCAAGCACACACAACAAGGACGTCACATCATGCTTGCATGCCTCATCACTGATCTGCAGGAACCTGCCTCGCGGGAAGGGATGTTAAAACACCACAGAACCTCTAAGGCGATGGCTAACTAGGTGGCACCAATTGGGGTGGTTTGAGGTAGGAATCACGTCCATTGGGGAACAGAGATGGGTTCCAAATTCATTTGACAGAAATCATGGGAACTCATTGGTGTGGGGAATTCTCATTCCCAGGTTCCACTGTGGGGCAGGCACTGGACTCTGTAAATGCAACGTAGAGGAAAGTGGTAAGTCAGTCGAAGAAGCAAAACATCAATCTTTCTTGCATCTCTCCTCCTTGCGGGTAGCTAACGTCACCCTTTCTGGCTTGGATCCCTTCACTCGACAGAGCGTTTTAAGGCTCCAGCACACACACAAGAGGCTACACGAGAGCGGGCCCCCAGAAGGAAGGCGGCAGGGCAGTCCTACCTTTCCCCTGTTCCGGGCCCGGCTTAGGCCGCAGGCTCGGGGCGTCGCTGCACTGGGTTTTGCGCAGTGCTGCCCGCTCCGCCGGAGCTCACCCGTCAAACCCGAACCGCGCATCCCGCCAAGCGCAGGCTCCTGCTGCTGGGCAGCCCAGAGCCGCTGAGCACGGGGCTCGCTCTCGGAGGGCACAGGGAGCCCGGCAGAGCTTTACTGCCCGGTAACGGGGGACCCCCGGCGCCCCAGCTCCCACCCGGATCGCGGCGCGGCGCGGCGCCCCACCCTCCGGCAGCCGGACTGACCTTCCCTTCAACCGCCCCCCGGCGGCGCCAGGGCACACGCAGGACGCAGGACGCAGGACGCAGCCCGTGACGCCCCTGCGTCGTGCGTGCGAGTCAGCCCGTGACGTTCCGCTCACGGCACCGTTTGAAGTTGGCGCGCAGGGCCCCCTCCCATGGTGCCCCGCGCGCCCACTCACTGCCTCCCCTCCTCTCGCTCAGCTCCGGCGGCCGCGGCAGCCGGGCCCGCGCAGGCGCACCGCGTTCGGCCGCCGCCATTTTGTGTCCGAAGCGACTGTGGAGCGATTAAACCGCGAGCTGGGGCTGAGCGCGAGCGGCGGCCGCGGCGGGGCGTGCGGGGCGCGGCGGCTCCGCGGGGCCGGGGCAGCGCGGGGCGGCGGCGGGGCCCGGCGGCGGGCGCGGGCCTGGCGGGGCCAGGCGCAGGTAAGCGGTGGCGGGGGGTTTGCAGTCGCTTTCTCCGGCCTCTAGGTGTCACGATGGGGCTCCGGTTTGGCTGGGGCCCCGCAGCGGCCGCCGCCGGGGAAGCAGGGGGCTTTGTCTCCCTCTATCGTCCCCAGCGCGGCCGGCGCCTGCCTGCTACCGCCGCCATTCCCCACAGCGCGGCGCTGGGCCGGGCCGGCCGGGCCCGTCGAGCGCCCCGTCCCCGCCTGGCCCGGGCTCCATTTTCCTTCCTTTGTTTCCTCCGCGGAGCCGCCGGCGCGAATTACCCCCGGGCCCGCGGCCCGCTCCCCCCAGCCCTTCCCTGCCCCGGCCAGCGCTGCCGCAGGGCGGCCGGTTCGCCCCCTCCCCGGGGCCCTGCCCGCCGAACCTGCCTTGTCCCGGGGCTCGGCCTGCTGCGGGCTCGCCGTTCCCCACCTCCGGGCCCGCGAACCGGCTCCGGCCGAGTCCTGCTTGGCGCGGCGGCGGCTGCGTGCCCCGCTCCTGCCGGCCGCCGCCGTGTGCGCCGCGGCGTGAGAGGCGCGGCGCGGCGCGGCGAGGCGAGGCGAGGCGAGGCTCAGAGCGGGACTCGAGCTCCCTCTGCAAGGCAGGCTGAGCAGCGCCATGCAGCACTGGGCGCGGGCCCGGCTGGGGGCGCCCGATCGCGCCTGGCCAGCGCCCCCGCCGGCCCGGCCCCCGCCAGCCTCCTTGAGCAGCCGCCTTGCCTCCATGGGTTGGTGCCGGCCGCCCCTTTCTCCCTCGGCTTTATAGCACGCCCTTCCTCGGCGGCCCCTGGCCCCTGCCGAACGCGGTGCGCGCTACGGTAGCGGGTCGGGGCTGCGTGGACAGGAGCAGCCTGGGCTTTACAGGGCTCACATAAAGAGCATGATTGCCCCCCGCTTCTGCCATGGCTGTAGCGCAACATTGCCCTCACCCCGCCCCGAGCAGGCAGGGTTAGGACAGGGCAAAACCCTCCCGTCATACAACGAGCTCTCCCCTTAACGAACCTGGGGGCTTTACTCTTTTTCACTCCACTTCTTGAACATGACCTCTTCTGCAAGCCCCTCAACAACTGCCTCTGATTAATTCTCCCCTTGCAGCCTAGTGCTGGGGGGCCCTTTTCCAAAGGAGACTAAGGCTGACACTTACACCACATGACAATTTCACATTAACAGTAAATTCAATAAATTTACAAAAATTTTAGTACCACTTAATTTTGTGCTTTGTCTGCTTCTGTGAGCTGTCCACAAGGAAACTGAAACAGTTTATACAGTGCCAGTTTAGAACTTCGTAATGTGTACCAGTCAAGGAAGTTTTTCCTTGCAGTTGTCTGCATTAAATTGAATCTGTTGGTGGTTACTTACTTACTTGTGTCCTTCTGGAGCAGGTTTAGTGTGTCATTACTTTGACTAGGCTTAGTCACTTTAGTTTTCAATTTTGCCATATAGTTATTCATTCCCCCTTGTCAGTTTGACATATCGAAGGTCTAATAGTGATTCTTGGGTATCCTGCTATTGACCTCTTTCACAACCGATAATTCACTAGTGAGAATTCATGTGTTTTTTAGCTGGTTTAATGCATGACAGGTCTTGAGCTCTCATATGGCTACCTAGCTCTATTAATTAGAGACTATTTAAAACCCCAATACTTGTACTTACCAGTTGTCTTATATACACAGCTTACTCCTTCAGACAATTCTATGGTTCTGCTCCTGCAGTTAAAGGTATATTCAAAGCCACTTGGAAATCAGTTGCACAATGTGAAAGGAGTTCACCCAGGCATGTCAAGGTCTAGTCTTAGTACTGAAATAAAAGGTATGGGGTACTTTAAGAAAAAATTGTTGGGAAAATTAAAGATGGCAGTTAGAGGAGAATAATGGGAAAGCAACAAAGCATCTTTAAAGATGAAATACACAAAACAATAGGCCTTGTCCATTTCTGTTGCTTTCTGATGTTTAAAATCAGATATTTTTTTTTGTATTGAACTATAGGTCTTGGTGACTAGAGAACTAGCAAAATTATATTCCAAGAATAAAAATTGAACAGGGAAGGAAAATTACTTTTAAGCCAGATTGTTCAGAATTTCTGTTGAAGCTTATTTAACATGAATGTTTGAGAAAAGTCAAAGATTAATTTAAAATCAAGTATCAAAGGGCCCAAACTCAGCTGAGACCTTTCAGCAGAATCATATGACCAGACTTCAAATGAATATTTTTGAAGTAGTTCTACAGGTTCTCATGCAACTTTTGTTTGAGGGTAGCTCAAGACTAAGTGAGGGGTCTCCTCCAGAACAAGCTGTTCAAAGAAGAAATTGTTTATGGTGTGGGTTCTCAAACTGGGTGATATGAGGTTATTACATGGGGGGGTTGTGAGCTGTCAGCCTGCACCCCAAACCATGCTTTGCATCCAGCATTTATAATGGTGTTATAAATTAAGAACTGTTTTATATATTTAAGGGGGGGGTGCACTCAGAGGCTTGCTATGTAAAAGGGGTCGCCAGTAGTAAAGTTTGAGAGCCACTGGTTACTCCTGGGGGAATTCTGCACCACTGTGCATATGCAGAATTTATATCCCCACTCCCCCCCCCCCCCCAGAAAAATGACTGAGAGGGAAGCCACAAGAGCAGTCATGCAACCCTCCCCAGCATGTGTATCGGGTGCCATGGGCAGCCAGCAGAGAGGTAAATCACTGTGGGACTAGGGAAGACCTGGCTGGTGGCTCCTACCCTGTGCTGGGCTCCCAGCTGGGATGGGGGAGGATGGGACTTCCTCTTCCCCTGCACAGCATCCAGGGCTGTGTAAGACCCACCCCCAGATTTCTCCCCCAGCTGCAGGAAACTCTGCAAACTGCTCTTACTCCCCCCCCCCATCACTCCTCAGCTGCAGGGGGAGGGATCCCTGTACAGGGAGCTGCTCCCTCATCTGCCCAACCCCTGTGCATCCATACCCCCTCAGACCCTCCCCCTGAGCCCCACTCCCCCTGCACAACTCCAACAAGCCACCCACACCCAGATCCCCACCCCACCAAGTCCCAGCCAGCTACACCTGGATTCCTATCACACTGAGTCCCACTCCCCCAGCATCTGGACCCCCACTGAGCTCCCAGACCCACCTGCTGAGCTCTATCCCCCAGACCTCCCTGCTGTGCCTCAACCACCTTCACCTGGACCCCTCCCCCTGCAGAGTCCCATTACCATTGCACCCAGAACTGCCCCCAACAAGCCCCTGTGCATCCAGATTCTCCTACACACACACAGATCCCCCTACTGAGCTGCCTGCACCCAGATTGCCCCACTCAGAACCCTCTCAACCCAAACCTGGATCCCCCCACACTAAGCCCCTCCACACTTGAATCTGGCCTGCCCACACCTGGTGCACAAGGCACAGAGGGGCAAGGCCCTGGAGTGTTTCTGGGACAGGCCCAATCCTTGTGTGGTGTCAGGGTTGGATGCAGCCTCACTGCTGAGTCAGTATCCCGGGGGAACTGCACAGTGATCTCCCACCTCGGTGCAGCCAGTGGCCTGTGCTCCCCAATGCCATGTTGGAGCCTCCACATCTATTTGACAAATAAAATTTGTCGAATTTTAAAATATTGTATGCAGAACTTTTGATTTTTTTTTTGGTGCAGAATTTTTATTTTTTGGCTCAGAATTCCCTCAGGAGTAACTGGTTTGTGGCAGTGGTTTTCAAACTCAGGTCACGACCCAGTAGTGGGTTACAGAATGTAAGGCACTGGGTCGCGGCAGCTCTGGTCAGCACTGCCGACCAGGCTGTTAGAAGTCCCATAGGCGGTGCTGCCCGGCTAAGGCAGGCTAGTCCCTACCTGTACTGACACAGTGCTGCACCCTGGAAACAGCCAGGTCCGGCTCCTAGGCAGGGGGGCCATAGGGCTCCCCACGCTGCCCAAGCACCGGCTCTGGCCAGTGGGAGCTAGGGGCAGGGGAGGTGCCTATGGGCGAGAGCTGCCTGGAGCTGCTTACGTGCCGCTGCCCGAGGACTGGCTCTGCAGTCCGGCCAATGGGAGCTAGGGGCCAGGGTGGTGCCTGCGAGCGAGAGCTGCGTAGAGCTGCTTACGTGCCTCTACCTAGGAGCCGGACCTGCTGCTCGCTGCTTCCAGGGTGCCATGCAGTCTGTGGTGCCAAGACAGGCAGGAAGCCTGCCTTAACATGCCACTGCACTGCTGACTGGGAGCTGCCAGAGGTTAGCCCATGCCCCAAACCCTATCTCAGCCTTGAGGCCCCCCCAAACCCAGAGCCCCTTCCTGCACTCCAAACCCCTCATCCTGCACCCCCACCCCAGAGCCCTGACCCCCTCCTGCCCAGCCCAGAGCCCCCTCCCACACCCTGAACCCCTCATTCCCAGCTCTACCCTGCAGCCCTCACCCCTGTGCCCCAGCCCTGAGCCCCTTCCACACCCCAAAATCCTTATTGCCAGCTCCGTTGGGTCACAGGCATCAACAATTTTCTTCAACTGGGTCACCAGAAAAAAGTTTGAAAACCACTGGTTTATGGTATCAGCAGGCCATGTTCCAGGTGTGATCCTCAACTAATTTATGGTTGTGTACTTACCAATTATTACTGTCCTAGTTGCAGTTTCTGATATCTCACTGGAGTCCGGTGGCATCTTAAAGACTAACAGATTTATTTGGGTATAAGCTTTTGCCACTGGACTCCTCTTTCTTGTGGATACAGACTAATATGGCTACCACTCTATCTCACTGTTCCTCATTGCTGTCATGCCTTGGAGACCACCACTTTTTTGGTATCCATACAAATTCTCCATAATAATCCTCTGCCTAGAAATTGTTTCTGTGAAATCCCTTATTTAGAGTACCCATCTGAAGACTTCATGTCCTTCACCTATAGTTTTATATGCAAGTATTGCTGTTCTGTTAACGCTCACTCCACACAGGTTAGGTCTACTTCTCTCCATTCACAAATTCTAGTACTTTTTGCCTTTATACAAGTGAGGATAAAGCATGAACATTTGTTTCAGCCTGCCTCTTTTGCTTGGTTATCTTTTTGTGTTGCTGTTCCTGTCTTTATATGATGCAGTTCTGAGGCTGCCTTTACACTTACAATTTCAGTGAATTTTCCCACTCTTGGTTGCAGAGATCCATTTCTTGAAAAAATTCCCCAATATTTCAAACTTAAACCCTTCCTCAGCAATATCTTCTCATCCATGCATATCCTGTGTGTAGAAGTGGAAGCATGTCACACTAAGATAACTTAGGCCAAAAATTCTACTGCTAACACCAGTTCATGTGTGTTGAGAACCCAAGTCTATGCCAGCTGCTGGCTGCCACTGGTGTTGTAAGCTCCAGAGTAAATAATCAGCATGAATAGGTCTAATCAGCATGAGGCTAAGAGTTGTGGTGATGGCTTATGGGCCACTTTCATTAGGGCTCCTAACATAGCAACTGGTGTTGGCAACAATGGTGAACTGGGAAAAAATCTCCAGTGCAGAGAATGCTTTGTATAAGCTATCTAGAATCTCCTGTAATTTCATAGCTCATTGGTCCTTACATGTACTGCTGCCAGACTTCTCCTTAAATCTCTAAGACTTCCCATTATTAGTTTTTTCCATCCATGTCAGCTTAGCGCTCTCATGAGAGCACAGCTATACTCCTGATTATATCAACTCTTGCTCCCACTACAACCTATCTCCCAATAGGACTGTCTGTGTGTTTGAAGAATAAACAGTGCCCAGATTTTGTGGTGAGGTGTGCTTTAGGAATGCAAAAAGAAAAGGAGTACTTGTGGCACCTTAGAGACTAACAAATTTATTTGAGCATAAGCTCAATAAGGAATGCAGTAATCACTGGTCATGCCTCCTCCCTTCTTACACACACACTTTAGAAATGCATATTGTTAATGGAGAAGCCACCACTACCATGTGCACTCAAACTAAACTCTTAGCCTTTGGCTCCCACTCTTGTCCTTTAACTCCTCCTGAGTTCTAATTTGGTGGTTACCTTACTGAACTGACTTGTTTAAACCTCTGTTCATCCACTTGACTCCACTTCATATACATAGTTCAGTCAGTACTATTGGAATAAGTTTTTAACGGTAAGGCTTGCTCCTTTTCACTCTCGTTTCTCAGCTTGTAGCCCACAGAGACCCACACAATTCCAATTTTTCTATAGGCATTATAGAAAAAAAATATTCTAGTTGTATGAGATGGTGCTACAATTTGGCTCAAGGAGTAAATTCACTGAAAAATATAAAGCTATGTTCCAATAGTTCCCTAAAAAACAATAATGTTCATCCTTAACCTTTTACTGTAACTCAATGTGTAGCTTTTATGTTCAGGAGAAACAGCCTCATGCAACTTGCTCACTCTGTCTCTATTCTCTCCTCCCCTTTCCCCCCCCCCCCAAAAAAAAAAAAACTCTTCACATAACCTATACTCAACCTACAGAATGGCTACACCAGTCTATTCAGATATTTGAGACAAAAATAGAGCATTTATCCTTCAATGAGTGACCCAAATTAGTTTAGACAGACACTTTAGAATCTCTTATGAATGAGTGGCCAAAAAAGCCAACTGCTGAGTCTTTATCCCAGTTTAGGATTTTTTAATCAGTTTACTTCTACCCTGCAGGTAAGTGAACATGGAACATCATCATGTAGATGTAGAATTAAGCTTATAATCTTCACTCACCCTATAATATAATATATAATAATACTCCAGTAAGTCTGAGTATTTCTTTATAATGTGGTTACCTGATGCCGATTGGTAAGAATATAGAAGTTGTACAATGTCTGTTCTGAAGCCCAACAATCAATAAGTATGCTCATCTTGTGATTTTGTTTTAGTTTTGTGGGAGATGGAGTATTGTCTGTTCACATGTTCATGTTATATTAGAGTAAAAAATGTGGTTGCATTTCTCTTATGTAATATTGAATTTCCATGAAAGTTAGTCTTTGCTGTCACTGTCCAACATTCACGATATCGCACTGTTCTGCCTACTGCTACTAGTTCAGGGATCTCAAACTCAAATTAAAACGAGGGCCACATGGGGACTAGTACATTGGCCTGAGGGTCACATTACTGATACCGCCCCCCCCCCCCCCCGCTGCCCCTGGCCTGCCCCCACTCCACCCCTTCCATGAGGCCCTGCCCCTTCCCCACCTCTTCCCACCCCCATTCCAACCCCTTCCCCAAAGTTCCCACCCCCAACTCCTCCTCCTCCTGAGCACATGGCTCCCCACTCCTCGCCCCAGAAAGTGCTAAGCACCTGGAGGTAGGCAGAGGAGCAGGGACACGGTGGGTGAGGGGAGCTTGGTGGCTACAGGAAATAACTCGGGGGCACGGGGAGCTTGGTGGGCCGCAGCAAATAACTCTGTGGGCTGCATGTTGGAGACCACTGTATTAGTTTAACAAGACATGAGTTTAGTTCATGTTTGGACAGCATAATGACCCATTTTTTCAGTATACTGTGACTGCTATTCATTTTAATGCAGTTACAGAACTAGTTAATAGTGGCTGTACTAAACTATATTGCAGGGCATTTTCCTATAAGGGCTACAGTGTCTTAACTCAGATAAGGAGAGCGTTAAATAGGTCATTCTGCATTTGGCAGTCATTGACTCATACTTTCATTTTAAAATGAAGCCATCTCATTTCATTTTGAGTAAACAAGTGATTTTTCATTGTCAAGCTCTCCAAACTTGTTAGTTCCCTGAAAAGGCCAATCAGAGAATTATGCCTAACTGGGTCCTTCCTGTGTTTTACATGTTATGTTTCCACGCAATATCTGTATCTCTGTTTACAGGAGCTTAAAGCTTCATCAACTTGACTCAATTTTACATTAAGTTAAAGTCTAATACGAGGTTGCAAAGCTATTTTTGTAGGATGTTCATAGGATCAAACAAATCTGGTGTTCTTGTACCCAAAACCTACCTTGTTTGTTGCCTGCTATAAGTTGGTCTTACTGTGTAGGCTTCTGAATCATCGCTTGTTAACCATGACATGCTTCTGACAAACCTCAGTGTAGTAAAATAGCCAGACAGAAGTTAGAGGAGGAAGTAGTAGTAGCAGCTGGTCCACTTATATAACCAATCTTGTTGGCCCTAAATGAGGTGGAGTAGTAAAAGATTTTAATCCACCTGTGGGCAGTTTGAGCCATTCATGATTCTTGTTTCCCTTCCTTCTCTCTCTCTCTCTCCCTGGCCAAAAAAAAAAAAAAATCCTTGGCAGAGGATCTCTTCTAGAAAGGATTTTCTCATTAGAAACATTTTTATTAGTTTCCCAAAGTTATATTACCACCAGTACAGCACCACAGGTGGTAATGATGATAGGAGTATAAGAATAGACTGGCTATTAAATGCTGTGTTGTTTAATCTTGCCCAACCAGGTCTGTCTATTACAGGTGTTAAAACATCAGCAGCTTGTTTATATTTAGGGCCCTGCCAAATTCAGGATCCATTTTGGTCAGTTTCACAGTCATGGGATTTTAAAATGAATACATTTCATGATTTCAACTATTTAAATCTAAAATTTCACAAGATTGTAATTGTAAGGGTCCTGACCCAAAAAGGAGTTGGGGGGGAAGAGCGTGGGATTGCAGTACTGCTACCCTATTTTTTGTGCTGTTGCTGGTGATGGTGCTACCTTCACAGCAGGGCAGCTGGAGAGCGGCGGCTGCTGGCCGTGATCCCATCTCTGAAGGCAGAGCTGCTGCTTGCAGAGCTGGGCCCTCAGTCAGCAGCCCACCACTCTCTGGCTGCCCAGCTCTGAAAGCAGTATATAAGTAAGGGTGGCAATACCTAAAACGACCTTGCAACCATCCTGCAAATCCCTTTTGGGTCAGGACCTCCAGTTTGAGAAACGCTGATCTGCCCCATGAATCCTGTATAGTATAGGATAAAAGCACACAAAAGACCAGATTTCACAGGGGGAGATTAGATTTCACGGTCCATGACACACCTTTCATGGCCATGAATTTGATAGGGCTCTATTTGTATTTCTGCTCCTTTTACTTTTGCTACCATTGCTAGAAGTGTAATAGAGGAAAATCTTAAGTGAAAGCAAGGCCTCTGAGGTTAGAACCATAGGAGCTTTCGCCTTGAAACTGGCCAGAAACAGGATTGGGCTTTTTGCACTGGGAATGTTCTATGGGTGTTGGTGTGTCTGGAGAGATTCCCTTTTATACTTGAGAACACAAGTTATATGTACTAGATATAAAGATTCTTCTTTATGATGCAATATTGTGATTTTTAAAATTCTAATAATAGGTTTATTTGTTGGGGAGAATGGTTACTTTCTACGTAGACTGATCTTAGTCTTTGGACTATCTGAGCTGTAGCTCACGAAAGCTTATGCTCTAATAAATTTGTTAGTCTCTAAGGTGCCACAAGTACTCCTTTTCTTTTTGTCTTACCTTCGTGTCACAAACAATATTTTACATAATTGTCAAAGATTACGTGGATCCTACCATAATAGGATCTCGGTTGCGCTCTGGGACCTCCAAACTGCTGTTTGTAAAAATGATCTGTCACAAAACTCATAATCAATGGAGAGCTCTTAGCAATTTTTCTGCTTATAACCAGCTTTTCACTTAGAGACCTGACTTGGGTAAATGAATGAAACTAAGAGTTAGTTTGCTCTAGAGCCTTATAAATATTGGTCCACTTTCTAAAACAACTACATGGTTTGCCACAATGGGGGTGACTGGCAGACTGCTGGAAAGGCCAAGGGTAAGGATGGGCAGAGGATGAAGCGTAATGATTTTTTCAACATATTCTTTAAAACATATGTAACTATTGCGCAAAAAAAAAAACTTAGAACTTTAGAAATCTCATTGCATGTATTTAAGTACTTGAATACGTTATATGTGCAAGACGACACTGAATTATTGAAAAACAATTCTAGACATACCAAATGTGTGGAAGACATAGTAAAAAGGATACATTTCAGACTGTGATAATGTACGATGGGCAGTTTAAAATTTTCTTGACTCTAAAGAACAGTTCAGTACCTTGTACAGTGGGATAATAAGCTGGAATTAAGCATTTTCTGAAGTATGACATGGAGTACCACCTGTTTTCCCATTCTGTACATATTACAGAAGGGTAGGGAGTAAGAGATGAACCCTGATTAGTCTTTATGAAAGAACTCTCATGAGAAGAGCTGCCAGCAGAATGGATTGATTTAAATCAAAGCAATTTAAACCACTTATTTAAATCTTGTTTTAAATCAATGATTTTAATTTTCTTTTTTTATTTGTATTCAGTTTTCTTAAAGGTTGATTTTCATTAGTTGATAACCAATAAAACATCTTGTTTGCAGCTGAACCTAGCCTTTATACTACATGTGGTGCTTTCTTTTGCTTACCAGGAGAGTACATTATATCTATACACATTTATTTAAGCAGTTATATAGCTTAAACTTATGACTGGTCTACACTACAGAGTTTGGTTGATGTAAGGTAACTCTGTGAATGTCTACACTACAGTGGTGCTCCTGCCAATGTAAATTGCGTACTAAATTGACCTAAGTGCTATGTCTCTTGTGGAGGAGGAGTTATTAGGTTGATGTAATTAGGGCAATGCAGTGTCTGTGTTACTAACATTGCTTGTTGGTTGTTCAGCCATGCAGGGCTGACAGCCCACAGATCTGCCATCACAGGGCTCAGGCTCTTCTCCTCTCCTCATTCCCTCACCAGAAGGCTGCTGGGCTCAGGCTCCTTTCCCCTCTTCCTCCCCCTCCCCCCAAATTCTTCACTGGCAGCTGCCAAGCTCGGTCTCTCCTCCCCCACCCTCCATCCCTAACTGGGAGGCTGCCAAACTCAGACTCGCCTTCTCCACTCCAATCCCTCACCTGGAGGCTGCCAAACACAGGCTCTCCTTTTCCCAAGCAATCCCTAACCAGGAAGCTGCCTCTTCCCCCCCCCTCCCCCCATCCCTCACAGGGAGGTAACAGCGGTGCTCTGGGCTGTCAGAGTTGGGAGATGGGGGCTCCAGCTGTGTGCCCCATGTGAGGCTGTCAGCTCAGGCTGTGAGACTCTTGGCTCCAGCTGTCAGTGCCGCACAATGCCCCACTTCATTCGGTGGAAGAGCTCCTGGTGAGGACGTGTACCGCTGACAGAAGGGGCTAGCGTGGACCTGAAAAACCGCAGTAATGATTGTGGTGGCTGTACGTTGACAAATTCAATTAAAAATACACAAAAACAGCATTTTAATTTTTTATTAAATAAAACTACCTTGCTGGATACATTGGGGAGAGGGAAGTTTCTCAGAATATGTTATGTATTTAAAACTAAGGCCCAGATTTTTAAAGGTATTTAGGCTTTGCTGTGCTCAGCACTGCAACTCCTAATCAATTTAGAAACCTACATCTTACTTTTAAAAGGGATTAAGGCACTATGATTTAGCCTCCTAAATCAGTTAAGCAACACCTAAATACTTCCTAAAATCTGGACCGAACTGATCTATTAAACATAGTTTAGTAGTTTAAAGAATTGAACTGATTGTTTCTGGTCACTAGGTCCTTCAAGATTTTAGAACTAGTAGATCTCATCTTTTCACACCTCATCTTTTTTCATAGATTGGAAGAGGAAAACAAGCTTTTCTTCTTTTTCAACTCCCAATTGTTTTTTTAACTTTGAATTAACTAGTTGTTGAACTGAATGTGTTGAACAATCTGAAATGAAGAAAATATTCTCTTTTCACTTCCAGAAGAGGCTACTGCTGTCAAAAGCTGCTTTAGCACTTCAGCAAACTGGTTCCAGGTGCCTAGTCAGTGCTTTCCATCAGTTCAGCAGTTTAACTATATTTAAAACTTGGCAGCAAGCATGTACTGCTTTAATATTATTTTTTCTATTTAATTCAAATAGGTTTAAGACTTAACATGGGTTCCAATAATTTTAAATTTAATTTTAAATTTTTATTTAAAATAACAAACCCATGTTTAATTTAAATTTTAAAATATCTATTTTTTAAAAATCATTGATTTTTATCCATCTTGGCTGTCAGCCTGTTTGAATCCTTGCTTCTTTGGCAAGATATCTTTTTTAAAAAATTATTTTATTGTGATATTGGGAGTGGAGTCAGAATGGGGAGTTGGCTAAGAGGACCAGTAATTCTTTACTATTTCCATGACCCAGAGGTTTTTATTGTGGAGAAGGAGGGAGACCATAGTTGGGAGAGAGAAATTGGAAGGAGAGAGAAAAAAGAAAAATGTAAATCCATTCTACAGTGCCTCTTGGAAAGAATTCTTCTCTGTGGAATGCTGCATAGGGAAAGCAGAAAGATGCACAGCCAAGGTATTAGAGAGACATACAGTGTTCAAAGGGGAAAGGATCAGACTGAGACGCAGGTCTTATCTTCACTGCAGAATTATTCGAGTTGTTACTTGGTGTTGCTTCTAACTCAAGTCCCATCCTCACACACAAACCCTTAACCCAACTATGGTGGTGCATTTTACTTAAGTTGGCTGGCCCATCAAGGGAATGAGCTACAGCTCTGTGCTGCTAATTGTCATTCAGTGCAATAATCCAGTCGCTCTGTACTGCTCAAACATTGTTTCACCATGTAGCCTCTCTCAGGTCAGGTCTATACTTAAAATTTAGGTCTACCTAGTTGCATTGCTCAGGGCTGTGAAAAATGTCATGCCTTGTGCAATGTAATTATGTCAACCTAACCTCTAGGGTAGATACAGCTAGGTCAATGGAAGCATTCCACCTACTTAGCTATTGCCTCTCCAAGAGGTGGATTTACTCCAGGAACAGAAAAACCTCTTCTGTCGCTGTAGTGTGCGTCTATACTATGGCAGTGTAGCTGCAGCTGTGCCACTATAGCACTTACAGTGTAGACGTAGCCTCACTCAGGCTAGGCTAACTCCAGTGTAGATAAGTTGAATTAACTCTGCAGTGAGTTAAAGCCTCTAGGGAAGAACTGGAGAAATATGTTACACAGACCAGTTCCTGAAAAAACTTTCACTTAGGAATTCTTTCTTCGTTCCACTAGCAAAGAGATAACATAAATGAACTCCCAGTTCTTATGGTGCAAGGAACTTTTTTCTGAATTTTCTGAGCAGTGAAAACTACAGCATTTTGGAGAAAGATGGCTTCCCCTTGAAAAGATAAGAAATAGTCTGTCAGAATATTTGAATCTGTCTGAAATAAAGATTTTATTGGTTTAATCAGGACACTTGCCACTGCTATATTTGAAAATTTGTTGAAAAAATGTGTCTACAGAACAATTAGATTCACCCATTGTTCAGTTTAGCATCTTTAAGTTCTTGAAAGAAGCACAGTTGCTAGTTGCTAAACATAGTTAAGACCTGTATAAATCACAGGGGTTTTGTTTGTTTTTAAATTAATGGCAGCATCATGGGTATGTTTGAATTTCATGAGATATGTATGGCTGCCAATTCTCTCCCCCACCCCAAACTGCTGCAGTTTTTCCCTACTGTTGGAAAAATAATGGGATTGGGCTAATCTCTCAATTTCCGTTAAACCTGTGAAATTATGATTTACACAGGATTATGGCTCAGTGGATAGGGCACTGGACTGGGACTCAGAAGAGCCTGGCTCTGCTCTTCCCCTTGTGGTGACCTTGGACAAGTCACTTCATCTCTTTGTGCTCCAGTATCCCCATCATAGATTCATAGATACCAAGGTCAGAAGGGACCATTATGATCATCTAGTCCGACCCCCTGCACAACGCAGGCCACAGAATCTCACACACCCACTCTTACGAAAAACCTCACCTATGTCTGAGCTATTGAAGTCCTCAAATCGTGGTTTAAAGACTTCAAGGAGCAGAGAATCCTCCCTCAAGTGACCATCTGTAGAGTGGGGGTAACAATGTGTTTCTCGCATGTAAAGCACTTGGAGAATGATGGACAAAGTGTTATATAAGAGTTCTGTATTATCGTTATTTATTTTAAAAACAGACAGGAAAGGCTATTCTATTGAAAATGAGCACCAATTTTGTATTTTACATCCTTGGTATATGCTTTTTAACTGTAGAGCGGAAGGGAGCCCTGTATAGCCAGTGAGGAGGCAGGATCCAACACTCAGCCATGTCTACTCCCTCCTGCTAAGGCATTGACTTCTCCCTTCTGTCAGTTCTTTGATCTGTAACAAGAGGATACAGAAAACCAGAGTAGTGTCTAGCTACCTCACCTTTTCGGAAATCGGGTAATCCTTGGTTCAGTGTGGCGACTGGACACACAGTTGTTTTCCTTTCCCATGATAGATCAAGGTGCTGCTGCCAGAGCAGAGAAGAGAGAAATCAGGAACCCCACATCAACAGAGTCAGCTATCAAATGCTCATGTGGCTGACTTGTGTGAGAACTCCCTCCTTCCTCTGCCATCTGTAACTTTTTGGGAGATATTTGTTCTGAGTGGCCCACACAGAAGGGGCAAATCATTGTGGGGGGAATGTTTCTTCCCCTCAGCCCATCTTCAGCTGGTGAAGCAGGAAGATGTGGGTGCCTGTACTGTCCCTGCTAAGTATTTATTTAGGGGAAGAGAGTCACTGGTGTCAGTCCTGCTGTTAGTGCACCCCTTTAGAGATGGAGGGGTGATCCTGCTCTCCAACCCCGCTTCCAGCAGTGCTGTCTATATATAGAGTCCTCTGTTGTCATTCACCCCTTGTCTCAGAATTGCTAATCTCTTCAAATACAGGCTGCCTCCCGGTGGTGCCACAGGGAGCCCCTAAGGCCTTCCTGTCAGACATCATACCAAAGCTTATTCCTATTATGGCATGAGGCGACCCAAGTGTCTTTCAGTTCTCTTCTCCCACCTCAATTTTTTTTGTTAATTAAATTAATAATGAAAAAACTACTGACTGATCTCAGGTTTTTCCCATGTTTTTAAATAAAGTATGGGTCTAGGATACTGTAAAACCCTAAATAAGTCTCAATCATGAAAAGGTAAACCCTAGACATGGAAGAGTGTTCTAAGCACTAAGTATGCATGTTGTATTTTGTTGCCCTCTCTCTGCCGCTCCCTCTTCTAAGTGTTGCAAATCTGTATTGCTGCTGCTTCTTCATTTCTGGGTTTGTAAGGAGTTCATTTTCTGACTGAATAGTCACTGGGCACCTCTCCTTTGACTGGATGTATCAGTTAAACAATGATGTTGTAAAAGGAAAGGCTCAGAACTCAGTGGTTTCTCTTATAGCAGCAGGAGGCTTATAGTCTCTTCTGTAAAAAGAAAAGGAGTACTTGTGGCCCCTTAGAGACTAACAAATTTATTAGAGCATAAGCTTTCGTGAGCTACAGCTCACTTCATCGGATGCATTTGGTGGAAACTAACACGGCTGTGAGTCTCTTCTGTGTGAGAGCAGAGGTCACTTCAATTAAATCCCCAACTGGCAGTGGTTACTTTCATTTGCAGTGCACTCCAAAGCACTAGCAAGTGCTATGAGAAAATTTACAAAAGTATTGCCAGGTCCTGTATTACTTCCTTGCAAATGTATAAATTGAGCCCAGGAAATCTTATTACTGTATTTATTTTTATAGCATCATATCTGTGCTATGATGAATAGATGGGAAAAATGTCTTGTTTGTATTTGTACTTATATTTAGGTAATTTAGTGTAGTTTCAGTGCCATGATGCAGTTAAATTCCCAGTCCAGCATCAGCTTCATTCCAGGTCATCCTGTCTGATTCAAGAAAACTCAGTTTAAGCAATACATTTTAATGCTTCCAGTTTTTCTGGAATTCAATGCACACTTCCCCTCTGTCTGATGTACTTTGAGGGAAGTTCATTCCTCTGATCCCACTGAGGGTTACCCAAAGAAACTACACCATTTGCTCAAGAAATTCCCTGAAAAAGCACAAGAACAAATCCGCACAGACACACCCCTGGAACCCCGACCTGGGGTATTCTATCTGCTACCCAAGATCCATAAACCTGGAAATCCTGGACACCCCATCATCTCAGGCATTGGCACCCTGACAGCAGGATTGTCTGGCTATGTAGACTCCCTCCTCAGGCCCTACGCTACCAGCACTCCCAGCTATCTTTGAGACACCACTGACTTCCTGAGGAAACTACAGTCCATCGGTGATCTTCCTGAAAACACCATCCTAGCCACTATGGATGTAGAAGCCTCTACACCAACATTCCACACAAAGATGGGCTACAAGCCGTCAGGAACAGTATCCCCGATAATGTCACGGCAAACCTGGTGGCTGAACTTTGACTTTGTCCTCACCCATAACTATTTCACATTTGGGGACAATGTATACCTTCAAATCAGCGGCACTGCAATGGGTACCCGCATGGCCCCACAGTATGCCAACATTTTTATGGCCGACTTAGAACAACGCTTCCTTGGCTCTCGTCCCCTAATGCCCCTACTCTACTTGCACTACATTGATGACATCTTCATCATCTGGACCCATGGAAAAGAAGCCCTTGAGAAATTCTACCATGATTTCAACAATTTCCATCCCACCATCAACCTCAGCCTGGACCAGTCCACACAAGAGATCCACTTCCTGGACACTACGGTGCTAATAAGCAATGGTCACATAAACACCACCCTATACCGGAAACCTACTGACCGCTATGCCTACCTATATGCCTCCAGCTTTCATCCAGACCATACCACTCGATCCATTGTCTACAGCCAAGCTCTACGATACAACCGCATTTGCTTCAACCCCTCGGACAGAGACAAACACCTACAAGATCTCTATCAAGCGTTCTTACAACTACAATACCCACCTGCTGAAGTGAAGAAACAGATTGTCAGAGCCAGAAGAGTACCCAGAAGTCACCTACTACAGGACAGGCCCAACAAAGAAAATAAAAGAACGCCACTAGCCATCACCTTCAGCCCCCAACTAAAACCTCTCCAACGCATCATCAAGGATCTATAACCTATCCTGAAGGACGACCCATCACTCTCACAGATCTTGGGAGACAGACCAGTCCTTGCTTACAGACAACCCCCCAATCTGAAGCAAATACTCACCAGCAACCACACAACAGAACCACTAACCCAGAAACCTATTCTTGCAACAAAGCCTGTTGCCAACTGTGTCCACATATCTATTCAGGGGACACCATCAAAGGACCTAATCACATCAACTACAGTATCAGAGGCTCATTCACCTGCACATCTACCAATGTGATATATGCCATCATGTGCCAGCAATTCCCCTCTGCCATGTACATTGGTCAAACTGGACAGTCTCTACACAAAAGAATAAATGAACACAAATCAGACGTCAAGAATTATAACATTCAAAAACCAGTCGGAGAACACGTCAATCTCTTTGGTCACTCGATTACAGACCTAAAAGTGGCAATTCTTCAACAACAAAAAATTTCAAAAACAGACTCCAAGGAGAGACTGCTGAATTGGAATTAATTTGCAAACTAGATACAATTAACTTAGGCTTAAATAAAGACTGGAAGTAGATGGGTCATTACACAAAGTAAAACTATTTCCCCATGTTTATCCCCCCTTCCCCTCCTCCCCCCGTTCCTCAGACATTCTTGTCAACTGCTGGAAATGGCCTACCTTGATTATCACCACAAAAGGCCCCCCTCGCCGCTCTCCTGTTGGTAATAGCTCACCTTACCTGATCGCTCTCGTTACAGTGTGTATGATAACACCCATTGTTTCATGTTCTCTATGTATATAAATCTCCCCACTGTATTTTCCACTGCATGCATCCGATGAAGTGAGCTGTAGCTCACGAAAGATTATGCTCAAATAAATTTTAGTCTCTAAGGTGCCACAAGTCCTCCTTTTCTTTTTGCGGATACAGACTAACACGGCTGCTACTCTGAAATCTGATTCCTTGGATTGTTGCTCAGCATGCTGAGGCTGTTGAACAGGGGTGACAAACTTTTTGGCCTGAGGGCCACATCGGGGTTCCAAAACTGTATGGAGGGTTGGGTAGGGAAGGCTGTGCCTCCCCAAACCCTAACCCTATCCGCCCCCTCCCACTTCCCACCTCCTGATTGCCCCCCTCAGAACCCCCGACCCATCCAACCCCCCCTACTCCTTGTCCCCTGACTGCCACCCCAGGACCCCACCCCCATCCACCCTCCCTGCTCCCTGACTGCACCAACCACTATCCACACCCCCGCCCCCTGACAGGCCCCCTGGGACCCCACCCCCTATCCAACCTCGCCTCTAAAGCCCCCTTCAGAATGCGGCCCTGTGAATATGGGTGGAAGACTCAGGAGGAGCAGGGGCAGCTCTACAGCCAGAGAGAAGCGGCGGTTTTCCCTTTAAAGCACCGCTTCTCTCCGGCCGACTGCGCGGCCACCTGGTGCTCCTCCTGAGTCCTCCACCTGCATTAGCCGTGCTCCTGCCACCTGTACCACCCGCCTGCTCCCCTGAGGCTGAAGGTGAGCCTCCCTTCCTGCTCTCCCCTGCCCCCGTAGTGCAGCCCCCTCCTGCGCTGGTGGCTCGCTGAGGCTGCAGGGGAGGGGGGATAGCAGGGGAAAGTTGGGGACTAGCCTCCCCGGCCGGGAGCTCAAGGCCTTGAGCTCCCGGCTGGGCAGGATAGTCCCGCGGGCTGCATGTGGCCCATGGGCCTTAGTTTGCCCACCTCTGCTGTAGAAGCAAGACCTGGTGTAGCTCTGCTGGTGCAAAAATTCCTAATTCAGATCAGGCCCTTAGAATTATTCAGCAGAATCTTGATTTAGTGGAAGCAACTGTGTGGTAGTTGGGGCTCTACTTCCATACATATTCTTGGCTGGAACATGCAATGCGAGGACAGTAGGATGCTTATTGCACAATGCTGTTTAGAAATTCTAAGCTTGCATGTATCTACAGTGTGGAGCCATACAGGCAAAGAACCACAATTGCCATTGTATGTTACTGATTCTTTTCATACTTCCAAGAGGTTGCATTGGCAACAGGATTTAAATAATAATCAGAACTGAAGATTCCTTTTCTATTACATAACTTGTCAAGAAGAAACTTTTAGCAAATTTGTGTGACTAAGCTATTACATTTTTTTTTAATGTGGCAACAGATGGTTTAATTTAGATCTTGAAAAAAATCCTAAAGCCTGGAGCAAAAAACACTAATTGATACTGAGGGGAACTTGCTTCTAATGAAGTGTGTGTCCAATTTAAAAAATCTGGAAATAATTTTAAGGTTTTAGATCTTGGTGTTGGTGTTGTCTTACTGAATTTTGTTTGTTAATGAGAGTTGATGGTATTGGACATCTTGCAGGATCAGGTTCTAAAGCTATTAAATCAGTTGATTACTGAATGAATTTGGGGAAAGAAGTATATGCATAGAGACCTTTTCATCCCATACACTAGGGCAAAGATATAGATAGATAGATAGATATGATGGCTGTTGATTAATTGCAGTTAACTCGTGCAATTAAGTCAAAAAAATTAATCGTGATAAAAAATTAATCCCAATTAATCATACTGTTAAACAAGGAATACCAATTGAAATTTATTAAATATTTTTGATGTTTTTCTACATTTTCAAATATATTGATTTCTATTGCAACACAGAACACACATTGTACAGAGCTCACTTGATATTATTTTTTATTACAAATATTTGCACTGTAAAAATACTTAACAAAATAAATAGTATATTTCAATTCACCTCATACAAGTTCTGTAGTGTAATCTCTTTATTGTGACAGTGTAACTTACAAATGCAGATTTTGTTTGTTACATAACTGCACTCAAAAACAAAACAATGTAAAACTTTAGAGCCCACAAATCCATTCAGTCCTACTTCTTGTTCAGCCAGTTGCTAAGGCAAACAAGTTTGTTTACATTGATGGAAGATACTGCTGCCTGCTTCTTATTTACGATGTCACCTGAAAGTGAGAACAGGCGTTCGCATGGCACTTTTATAGCTGGTATTGTAAGGGGGAGAGGCATAGCTCAGTGGTTTGAGCATTGGCCTGCTAAACCCAGCGTTGTGAGTTCAATCCTTGAGGGGGCCATTTAGGGATCTGGGGCAAAAATTGGGGATTGGCCCTGCTTTGAGCAGGGGGTTGGACTAGATGACCTCCTGAGGTCCCTTCCAACCCTGATATTTCGTGAAGGGACATCTTTAGCCAATCTGGCACATAAATATCTTGCAACACCAGTTACAACAATGCCATGCAAACAACTGTTCTCACTTTTAGGTGACATTGTAAACAAGAAGCGGTCAGCATTATCTCCTGCAAATTGTAACCAAACTTGTTTGTCTGAGCGATTGGCTGAAGTAGGACTGAATGGGCTTGTAGGTTTTACATTTTTATTTTTGAATGCAGTTATTTTTTATACATAATTCTACATTTGTAAGTTCAACTTTCATTATAAAGAGATTGCACTACAGTACTTGTATTAGATGAATTGAAAAATACCATTTTGTTTTTTACAGTGCAAATATTTGTCATCAAAAATAAATATAAAGTAAGCACTGTACACTTCGTATTCTGTATTGTAGTTGAAATCAATACATTTGCAAATGTAGAAAACATCCAAAAATATTTAAATAAATGGTATTCTATTATTGTTGAAGCGTGCAATTAATTGCGATTAATTTTTTTAATTGCTTGACAGCCCTAACGTATAAATATAAAATATATATAAAAAATTTTGTGTAGATGTGGGAAAATGGTTAAATCAACTGACACGTGATCTAGGCAGAGCTTTTATTATGAAGTCTTTAGATAATTCTGTGTTACCATGTTCTGGTAGTGGCATTAATTTGGACTAGTAACGCTGCTTTGTGACCATTTTTTCTGACACATTTCAGAGTAGCAGCCGTGTTAGTCTGTATTCGCAAAAAGAAAAGGAGTACTTGTGGCACCTTAGAGACTAACAAATTTATTAGAGCATAAGCTTTCGTGAGCTACAGCTCACTTCATCGGATGCCAAATGGATGCCGATGAAGTGAGCTGTAGCTCACGAAAGCTTATGCTCTAATAAATTTTAGTCTCTAAGGTGCCACAAGTACTCCTTTTCTTTTTCTGACACAGTGGATCCTCTGAACAGAAATCCATAGCCACGTAATCTCATAACTATCACCCAAAGATACAGGAAGCGTGGTAATAGTGAACAGATGCAAAATGATCACTACAATAAAAGGAAAAAAAGGGACTGGGCAAAACAAAGAAGGCCATTGAGAAACTCTCTCAAACTGGAATTAGCTAGAGATTTATAAGATGCTGTAAAATCTGTTCACTTAGCCTTGTACTAAACAAACCATTACTCCTTTCTAGAAGGAACATTTCTTGTGTGTGTGTGTGTGTGTGTGTGTGTGTGTGTATCACACACACGCTCACATACAACTTGGTTCTGATGCAGTTATGATTGCTACACTTGTAAAATACCTGCATGTATGTCTGTGCTAGAAGCACTACAGTGGCACAGCTGCAGCTATGCTGCTGTAGCACCAGACGCTTATGACAGTGATGGAATAGGTTCTTCCAGCGCTATAGTAAACTCACCTCTGAGAAGTGGGTAGCTAGGTCAATAGAAAAAATTCTTCCATCCACCCTAGTGGCTTCTACACCGTGGCTTAGGTCAGCTTAATTACATCGCATAGGACATGACATATTTCAAAGCCCTGAGCAGTATAGTTAAGACAGCCTACATTTTTAGTGTAGACCAGCCCTGATAAACCCAGAAAAGCAAGGAAATGAAAAGTTAAGCCACCTCCACCCACAAGTACATATGTCACCATAACAACTGTTGTACTTCACAGATCATTCATACTTTAATCTGCTCCCCTTCACTCTTCTGGATGCTATCCTTTACCAGATTAATTCTCCCCCCCTCACTCCCCCCCCCCCCCGCCGCCACCGCCTTATTACTGGATTTTTGATGTCAAGGACCGAAAGTTAAAGTTGCATGGCTTGTGATGCACAGTAGTTGTTGTAATGGTTAGGTGTGCACTTGTGGTTGGAGGAGCAGAGGGTTTGTACTATTAGGACCCTAACTTTTCATTTTCTTCTTTTTTGTGGCTTTGCCTCATATAACGTGTATAGAAACCCCTGACTGCTTCATAAGAAAGTTGGTGGTTGTTTTTGCAAAATATTTGCTAGGGGTTTTTTTTCCAATGTTAGGAAATGGTAGCGGCTTAGAAGTAGGAGGACTTGTGACACAAAAGTATGTATCTTGTGCCTGGCCTCTGCCATCAGGCTTGCATGCACCTGAACACCTCACCATCCCTGCCAGTCAGGCTTAAGTGTACATCACATAAACTCCCTTATGATATGAATGGGGCAAAAAAGATCCTAAATCCAGCTTTCTTTATAAAAAAAAAAAAAAAAAAAAAAAAACCCTACACATTGCACTATTTCTACTCAGGATTCATCTGCTTACCAAGTTTTATATGGATAGTTGATGCTTTTGAAGAGATACCAACAACAATGAAAAGTGAGACTGTCGAAGAAAATTTTCAGTCAGGGTGCAGATTCAAATACTTTGTACATTTTAAATAGAACAGAAACTAGACAGTCTGTTAGACATTTCAAAGGGCATAAAAACTGTGAAACTTCACACTGATTGGCCAGCTACTTTTCGTGAAAACAGGAATTTATATTTTAAGCCTGTTTTAAGCCCATTTTAGAATGAATCATATGGAGTTGCTATTGGGTACCTCCATTTTGTGTATATGTGTATGTTTGTAGAAATTAGGTTTTTTTCTGCATACATGCATACCTGTAATTTTGCTTGCACAGAATAAGAGAACTAATTCACCTGTTTTTAATCATAATTATGACCAGACTCTTAAATTGAAAAAATGTTTCAATTGAAAAATTATGTAAATCTGAGTAATTGAAGCCCACTTGAAGTGGGGATAACTTTACAATTGGTCTCTGTGACTTACATCTCTAAACTTGAGGCTACTTTATCCCAACAATAAAAAGGTAATAAATTATGTTACAGCTGATTTTTGTTATTCCATTAATAGAAGTTTGAGGTTGTGGACCTGATATTACTACATATTGCTTTTGCAGCATGTGGCAAGGCAGTATTTTCTAGTTTGCACTAATCTGATGCTGAAAGGAAGTGCCCTCATGTTAAGTGGATTTGGGATTCCGTGGCACAAGATAGAGTGAAACCTGATGCATAGTTAAAATTCTCCAGGATTTGCTGGTGCTGGACTGCAAAGACTCCATATTTGATGGCTAATTTAATATTGTGGTAAGTCCTAAGGAGCAATGAGTTATGTATTTTTCAGTAGTCACCATGTTTTCTGCCTAGCAAAAAGAATGAGGAATAATTAATATTGTACTCACTAAAAGGTTACAGTTGTGTTCAAGGTTTGTTGCTTGAGCACCATAGAAGCCCTTGGGTTATACTCATTCTGTTCATCATGATGAGAGATGTGGAACTACACAGTTCTTTTATTAAGCAAACATAAGACATTCTGAGAACACTTCTCCCCTTCCTGTTTAAATTGTTTTACCAGGACTATTCATCAGTTCCATTCTGGAATATTTGTTTTGACATCAAGTGCTGAGTGAAGAGCAGCCAGACTGTGAAAAGAACAAAGTAGAAGGTAGAAGTACAAAAGAGTCAGGAACACAAATGTGAAGAGAAGAGATAGCAAAAGAAAACTGACAGGTTTCAGAGTAGCAGCTGTGTTAGTCTGTATCCGCAAAAAGAACAGGAGTACTCCTGGTTTTTGTTTTTGTTTTTGTTTTTTTGGGTTTTTTTTGTTTGTTTTTTTAAGAAAACTGCCATTCAGACATTATTTAGAAGAGGTCAGGACTCAAACTCAGAGAGAGCTTGTTCCCATTACACAGTATAGTTTGAATATGTCCTAGGATTTACAGCACATGGATTCTTTCAAGTCTAATATCCTCTGATGTGTTGGCCACTAACTCATACATCAGATGACTGTGAAAAGAACCCAACTTTGATCTGTCCAATTGTGAAGAGGTGAAATTCCTTGCTGTCTTCATTCTACATTCTGCTGATATCCTGAAGTATGGGATTTAATTATTTATATCTTGTATTGCTAAGGAGTTAAATTGGTGGACCTTTAATGAGTCTCTTCCATCTCTAACTTCTAGAATAGTGACAAGGATACGGAAATTCTACTATTTTGGTATTATACAGTTCTTTCCTTCAAAATCCTTGTACAAGTAACAGTCTAGTTTTGGTGACTTACTGCACACAAGTTTTTAAAGTTGTTCCTTGGAGGTTTCTGTCTCAAGGCCACATTTTATTTTACCATTAAAAAGTGGTTTTGAACAGGAATTTCCTCTTTTGTCTAGTGCAGGAAAGACTAGTGCAGATATTAATGTTGTTCCTGCTGTTTCACCACTATTTGCCCCACTGTCTGTCTGGGGTAATCCGAATGCCTACAGTCAGTATGTATTAAACTCTGACAAGGTTTTCTGAGGAAGAAAGCTTTCCATGAAATGTTTTGTTTTATTGACTATGTCCTGCATTGCTTCCAGAAGGAAACTTCTGTCTAGTTCAGCTAGGAAAAAAGGTCTGGGTGCAATTAGGGGAAACAGGCTTAATTCTCTAGTTTGAGCTTGTGTTGCTGCTAATAAATCTCTTAATGTTGTTGCTCACCAAAACAGAATGGATATTTCACACTTGCCTAATTTTATATGATAGGTCCTGTCGAATGGGAAAACTCAATGGAAAAATAAATATTTTGTAGCTTCTTTATCCCCTCGTTGCTGAAACATTCAGCACAAAGTTCTTTACGTTTATATTAAGGACATATTTATTAATTGTGTATTTCAGCAACTGTTTTTTTGCTATTAGCATTTATTTCTCCTGCATCTTTCTCTTCTCTGGACTTACTTAGCAGAAGAAATAGAAATTTCAGTATAATAGAATCCTACCTTTATTCTGTCACAGCAGAGCTTCCCTTGTCCACAGTGAGCAAGAGTCTTGAAACTAGCCAGGGTTTTGCATGAGTGCTTCAAAATTGGCTAGTGTTTTGAAGCAGGGGTTCTCAACATTTTTCTTTCTGAGGCTCCCCCAACATGCTATAAAAATTTCATGCCACCACTACTGTTTTTCAGTAGATTAAAAGCCAGAGCCAGTGTTAGGGGGTAGCAAGCAGAGAATTGGCTGGGGCCCCATGCCACAGGGAACCCCACGACGCTTAGTTGCTCAGGGTTCATCTTCTGCCTCAGGCAGCGGGGCTCAGAATTCAGCTTTCTGCCCTGGGCCCCAGTGAGTCTAATGCTGGCCCTACTCTCTGATTTATTTTGGCAGACCCCCTGAAACCTGCTTGCGAGCCCCCTCATGGGGCCCTGAACTTCTGGTTGAGAACTGCTGTTCTGAAGTACTGCTCATACAAAGGCTTGATCCTGAAATATTGAAGTCAGGAGGAATATTGCCATTGATTTGAATGGCTGTAGGATGATTCTCTAATTTGTGTGTGAGAAATGTAGGATTCCCATGATTTGAAACTCTGGCATATTTCCATTTGTATTATTAATATCCAGATAGAAACATTAAGATGGAATTAAGGTTGTAAATACCTCACAAATATGTGAAAGCCAAGAAACCTCAAAGTTAAAATGTGTGTCTAATGACCTAACAAATTGTGAAGATTGCAAATATAGAGTGGAAGTACTTTAACTGTGTCATACTCTGTTATTCTGTGAACCCTCCTGGTAATGTAGCTATCTGTCTAGAAGCATTGTTGCAATTTGTCCAATGTTCTAAATTACTAGCAGGGCAATGTAAAACATTTCAGTTGTTCTCTATGTAGAATGGATAAATCTGTAATCTCTGAGATTGACACTCTGGGTCCAGTTTAAATATAGTCTTTATAGAGTGGGTAGAGGTTAAGGCAAATATATCGGTGTATTTAGGTGAAGGGGTGTAGGACCTACATAGGAAGGTAAATAAGAATATTGGTCTTACAATACAAAGTCCAGGAGGGGTTGATTTGTGCCTTGAGACTTCTAGTGGAATGATAGGTGTAGAGGATGGTTGTGAACTGCTTGTAGATAATAAAGTATATATAAAGTGGCATGTTGACTTAAATGGAAATAAATGAGCTTTTGCAGGGAAGGTCTTTGAGTCAGTATGGAGGGTACAGAGTGATGTGTCTAGCTCATCAAAGGACAGTGAGTTGGAGAACAGGTTGTTTGTGTGTAATAGGTAGGGCCCTACCAAATTCATGGTCAATTTCAGTCAGGATTTAAAAAATTGTAAATTTCATGATTTCAGCTATTTCAATCTGAAATTTCACAGTGTTGTAATTGTAGGGTTTCTGACCCAAAAAGGAGTTGGGGGGGGGTTGCATTGCTGCTACCCTTACTTCAGCACTGCTGCCTTCAGAGGGGGGCAGCTAGCCAGCAGCAGCACAGAAGTAAGGATGGCATCGTATGGTATTGTCACCCTTACTTCTGCATGGCTGCCTGCAGAACTGGGCCCAGTCAGCAGCTGCCACTCTCCAGCCACCCAGCTCTGAAGGCAGTTGCGCAGAAGTAAGAGTGGTAATACTGCTACTCCCCCCTCTTCCCTAAAATAACCTTGTGACACCCCCCACCCCGCAACTCCCTTTTGGGCAGGACCCCCAATTTGAGAAATGCTGGTCTCCCCTGTGAAATCTGTATAGTATAGGGTAAAAGCACACAAAAGACTGATTTCATGGGAAGACGAAATTTCATGGTCCGTGACACTTTTTTCATGGCCGGGAATTTGGTAGGGCCCTAGTAAGAGGTGGCTGGGTATGCATATGTTAGTGCAGGGATTGGCAACATTTGGCCCGCAGCCCACCAGGGTAAGCCCCCTGCCAGGCCGGGCCAGTTTGTTTACCTGCCGCATCTGCAGGTTTGGCCGATCGTGCTGCCACAGGCCGCAGTTCACTGCTCCAGGCCAATGAGGGCTGCGGGAAGTAGCAGCCAGCACATCCTTTGGCCCCCGCCACTTCCCACAGCCCCAATTGGCCTGGCGCGGCAAACCGCATCCGTGGGAGGTGCAATTGGCTGAACCTGCGGACATGGCAGGTAAACAAACTGTCCTGGCCCACCAGGGGGCCAAACTTCACTGATCCCTGTGTTAATGCATAGATTGTCAACAAAGATATGCATGTTGCTGTTAAGGGGTCTGGTTGTATGTCCATAAATTACAATGATAAGTACATTGCGGAAGCATAGATTAACTATAATGGGTATGTGGACAAGAATAAAAAGTTGGCAGAGTTAAGTTTAGGTTAACTTCCATACATTTTTGATTATTTCATTGATTTCACGTTAACTTGGAATTTTTTGCCTTACAAACTTGCTTTTCAAAAAACATACTGCCTCTGACCATGACTAGTTTCAGAGTAGCAGCCATGTTAGTCTGTATTCGCAAAAAGAAAAGGAGTACTTGTGGCACCTTAGAGACTAACAAATTTGTTAGTCTCTAAGGTGCCACAAGTACTCCTTTTCTTTTTGACCATGACTAGTACCAGATGTTTCAGGGAAAGGTGCAAGAAACTCTACAGACCTTGTCTAAATTTGAGGGGGAACTGATGTTTTTTTAAAAATGTTGGCTATAGTATGTATTGTTGTTTAAAAGCATGATGGTACCTATTGTAAAGGTGAGTAACAAGGGGACAGCCCTACGTGTGCTAAGACCAGCTAGCAACACTTGAAGGTGCTAACATGTTTTGAAGAAACATCCTTTTTTCCTGCTCTAGACAAGAGGAAAGCTATGGAATAACAGGGGAATGCTGTTCCTATCCTGTCTTGTGCCTTGAAGTGTGAGGGTATATGTTCTTTTTGTTTCAGAGTAGCAGCCGTGTTAGTCTGTATTTGCAAAAAGAAAAGGAGTACTTGTGGCACCTTAGAGACTAACAAATTTATTAGAGCATAAGCTTTCGTGAGCTACATCCGATGAAGTGAGCTGTAGCTCACGAAAGCTTATGCTCTAATAAATTTGTTAGTCTCTAAGGTGCCACAAGTACTCCTTTTCTTTTTGTGAATGTAGATTAACGCAGCTGCTACTCTGAAACCTGTTTTTTTTTTAAGTCACTTTTAGTATTAAATTTGCTGCTTTTCAGTTTTTTTTTTTCTTTTTAACATCCCTTTGATCTTGTGTTATGAGTAGGGGGTCTACTTAAATCACAGAGAAATAACACATTTTGTGTTGCACATCTGCAAAATTTGCTATTTATGCTGTGACCAATCCACAAAAAATGTGATTTCTCCGCTGCATTTCTCAAATGGGGAGCCCTGACCCAAAAAGCGGATGCAAGCCTTTTAGGGTGTTGTGGTATTGCCACTCTTACTTCTGTGCCTCTGCTGGCAGTGGTGCTGCCTGAAGCTGGGCAGCAGGGGAGTAGTGCCCAGTTCTGAAATCAGTGCCATTGCTAGCAGTTGCACAGGAGTAAGGGTGGCAAAACCTCCTCACAGTACCATGCCACTCTTACTTCTACGCTGCTGCTGACAGTGGTGCTGGCTTCAGAGCTAGATGCCTGGCTCGCAGCCGCCACTCTCCACGCTGTGGCCAGAGACCAGATTTCACAGGGAGACCAGATTTCATGGCCATGAATTTTTAGACCCCTATGAGACCCTGTTTTGGTGGGCAAAAAGGGTGTGTGTTTCAGTCATGATTGCTCAATTATGTTAGCTTAACACTGTTGAAAAGCCTTCTTAACATTAGCTGAAGTGCAAGCAACCTCCAGTATTAGGTTGCCATGTTGCAGCCTGAAGGTATGTCTATATTGCAGTTAGCCTGAGGGCCAGCCGCGGCTGTCTAAGGGTCTGTTTTATTGTGGCTGCAGCCCAAGCTCTGGGACTGTCCCACTTTGCAGGATCCTAGAGCCCAAGCTCCAGCACAAGCCCAAACATCTACCCCACAATTAAACAGCCTCATAGCCTAAGCTGCACAAGCCTGAGTCAGCTGGCATGGGCCGGCCACGAGTTTTTAATTGCAGTGTAGACATACCTTAAGATTTTCAATGTGCTACAACGCGACCAACACCACCTGATTTACCTTCTCTGTAAACCACTCACTCTTTGACTGTACCTCTCATCTCTTTTATCTGAATTAAGCAGTCTCAATCTGTGAAATCTCTCTTCACATGAAGTCTTTTCCTGTCTAATAATTTTTATCACCCATCTATGAATCCCCCTCTGTCTGCCTCATGGGTACAAGTTCAGTGTCCCATGATGCAGTTCTTCCCATCTCAGCATTCCATGGGCTTCCAGCTGCATTTCGCTGCATTTTTCAATGGCCCGCAATTACTGTGCACCCACCATCTTTGTCTGAAAGGATGAATCCCACGCTGCTTTCTACTGTTGTGGTCACTGTTACGAACACATCGCGGATAGTCATGCAGTATATCTAGTATGCCCACTCTCAACAGGAATCAGGGTTGCCTGACCTGCAATGTGCCATGGAAAGAAACACCACGAGATTATTTTTGGCATTCCCGGAGCAACTGTACACAGTGGACTGTCGCTTTTGGGCTCTGTAAACAAGCACTGAGAGCTGGGATTGCATCATTATGCGGGTCTGGGATGATGAGCAGTGGCTGCAGAACTTTCAGATGCAGAAAGCCACCTTCCAGGAACTGGGTGTGGAATTTGCCCCAGCACTGCGACCCAAGGATACCAGAATGAGAGCAGCCCTCTCTTTGGATAAGCATGTGGTGATCACTGTGTGAAAGCTGGCAACTCCAGACTGCTACTGGTCAGTCACTTATCAGTTTGGAGTTGGGAAGTTTACCTTTGGGCTGCGGTAACACAAGTGTGCAGGGCCATTAATCGCATCCTGCTACAAAGGACTGTGACTCTTGGAAAAAAGAAAAGGAGTACTTGTGGCACCTTAGAGACTAACAAATTTATTAGAGCATAAGCTTTCGTGAGCTACAGCTCACTTCATCGGATGCATCCGATGAAGTGAGCTGTAGCTCACGAAAGCTTATGCTCTAATAAATTTGTTAGTCTCTAAGGTGCCACAAGTACTCCTTTTCTTTTTGCAAATACAGACTAACACAGCTGCTACTCTGAAACCTGACTCTTGGCAGTGCCTGTGAAATATTGGATGGCTCTGTGGCAGTGGGATTCCCTAACTGCAGTGGAGCGATAGATGGCACGTATACTCCAATTTTGGCCCCAGACCATCTTGAGACCAAGCACATCAATAGAAAGGGGTACTTCTCTGTGGTATTGCAGGCGCTTGTGGATCACCGTGGGCGTTTCACTGACATCTATGTGGGATAGTCCAGAAAGATGCATGAGGCGCACATCTTCAGGAATACTGGCCTGTACAGAAGGCTCCAAGCAGGGACTTCTTTTTTTCCAAACCAGAAGTTTCCAATGGAAGATGTTGAAATGCCCATAGTGATTCTGGGAGACCTAGGGTACCCCTTACTCCCATGGCTCATGAAGCCCTTGCACAGGAAACCTGGACAGCAGGAATGGGTGCTTCAACAGTAGGCTGAGCAGGTGCAGAATGACCATGGAATGTGCCTTTGGCAGATTAAAAGCGTGCTGGCACTGCCTTTATGACCAATTAGAATTAAGTGAGGAAAATGTTACCATGGTCATAGCAGCCTGCTATGCACACTGTAATATTTGTGAGGCTAAGGGTGCAAAGTTTCCTCCAGGATGGAGCATGGAGGTGGATTGTCTGGCTACTGAATTTGAGCAGCTAGCTACCAGGGCTGTTAGGGGCATTACAGGGGAATTCAAATCAGGATGACCTTGAGGCAACGTTTTGACAATGAGCACTAGTAATTTTTTTTTTTTTTTTTTTCCCCATACAACACTCTGCCATGCTTTAAGTTGCCACCTTGCATGAAAACTGTAATGATTCCTGAATGGGATTTGTAGGCAGCAAATGATCAATCTGACACTATTATTACTATCAGCAGCAACCATCACATGTAGGAGATAAATAAAGATTGCTTATGTTTCAGAGAGTTTGTTTTTATTAAATACCAATTAACAACACACACAAAATGCTTGGTAGAAAGAGAGATAAGAGTGCAGGGCAGTGTAGGCTCTCCTAGTTATATGTAAGTCCAGCTGTCATGTTAGGAAACTCTCCGAAGGGGTGGAGTGAATGGGGGACTGAGATATTCCGGGAAGTTACAAGGAATGTATTGGAGGAGTTTAAGGAGGGCATGGACAGCAATTCTATATTAACTGTAGGGGAGGGGCGAGCACAGTTGTTCTGCTTGAAGTGTGATTAGGGACTTCACATCTCTGTTTGCTCCTCCATCACTTTTATCATCTGCTCCTGGCACTTTACAATGCGCTCCTCGCTCTCCTTTGTCCCGTCTTTCTATTTTAAATTTTTTCTTCAGGGTCTCTCTCCGCTCCCTGCATTCTCTTTTTTTGGCCTCTGAGGATTGGAGCACCTCTCAGAACTCCCTCCTTGCTCTGCCTTGGTCGCTACCTTATCTGGTAGAGGCTCTCTGCAGGTGTGCAGGGGGTTCCCCTGAAGCCCACATCTAGAGAAGCACAGCAAACAATACACAGAAGCATGATTGTTATTTCGAACACAGCATTGAATCATTAAAGTAAAATACATCTATTTTAATATACGGATCACTTTCTCTCTCTTGGCAAGCACGCATCTTGGTGAATACCCTAAACATGGTGAGTTTGGCCCCAGGGAGGAGGAGGTTGGGCATTCAAGATGGGGCAAAGGGTCTAGGTGGCTTTTTTAAGGGGATCATTGCAGGTGACTAGGGAAAATTCTGTTGCCATTTTCCACAGGCAGGGGTCATTGAAGCCGATCTCACTTTAAGGGGTAGCAAGAGTGCATCTTTTGCACGCATGTGGCTTCAAACCCAGTCCCGATGCTGCTCGCCCATTTTGGTTCATGCACAAGTACATTAACATACAGTTCCGCCACACTGCTTAGCTGCACAGGAAATGTGGAGTACACTCAAACACCGCTAGTCTTGTACATTTCTATCCCTTCACCCACTTCTAGAATATAGTGAGCAAATGACAGCTCTACCTCATATAACTGAGCAGCATCAACTCGAAAATATCACTTACCAGGGCTCTCCTCTCCTGCACTGGTGAGACCTCATCTGGAATACTGTGTGCAGTTCTGGTCTCCCATGTTTAAGAAGGATGAATTTAAACTGGAACAGGTACAGAGAAGGGCTACTAGGATGATCCGAGGAATGAAAAACCTGTCTTATGAAAGAAGACTCAAGGAGCTTGGCTTGTTTAGCCTAACTAAAAGAAGGTTGAGGGGAGATATGATTGCTCTCTATAAATATATCAGAGATAAATACAAGAAGAATTATTTAAGCTCAGTACCAATGTAGACACAAGAACAAATGGATATAAACTGGTCATTGGGAAGTTTTAGACTTGAAATTAAACAAAGATTTCTAACCATCAGAGGAGTGAAGTTTTAGAACAGCTTTCCAAGGGAAGCAGTGGGGGCAAAAGACCTATCTGGCTTTAAGATTAGACTCGATAAGTTTATGGAGGAGATGTTATGATGGGATAACATGATTTTGGCAATTAATTGATCTTTAACTATTCATGGTAAATAGGCCCAATGGCCTGTAATGGGATGCTAGATGGGTGGGATCTGAGTTACTATAGAGAATTCTTTCCTGGGTATCTGGCTGGTGAATCTTGCCCATATGCTCAGGGTTTAACTGATCGCCATATATGGGGTCGGGAAGGAATTTTTCCTCCAGGGCAGATTGGAAGAGGCCCTGGAGGTTTTTCGCCTTCCTCTGTAGCATGGGGCATGGGTCACTTGTTGGAGGATTCTCTGCTCCTTGAAGTCTTTAAACCATGATTTGAGGACTTCAGTAGCTCAGACATAGGTGAGAGGTTTATCGCAGGAGTGGGTGAGTGAAATTCTGTGGTCTGCCTTGTGCAGGAGGTCAGACTAGATGATCATAATGGTCCCTTCTGACCTTAATATCTATGAATCTATGTGTGCCAGAGATGGACTGCTGGGACTAGCCATACTCCTCCAGAATGGAAAAGAGGTCCTGAGACGCCGTGCCACCGGACAACCCTGCTTTGTGCTCCACATCATCCTCCAACTCAACCTCCTGTACGCTGTCTGCCACCTCCAGCCACACAGAAGTATCCATGGAGCTGATGGAGGTGGGGTCACTGCAAAGGATGGAGTCCAGCTCCTTATAGAAGCAGCAGGTCTTCAGTGCAGCACCAGAGTCACAGTTTACCTCCCTTGCCTTCTGGTATACTTGCCTCAGCTCCTTTATCTTTGCACAGCACTGACGTGTGTCCTGTTTGTAGCCCTTATCCAACAAGACATGAGAAATCTGCCCATAAGTATCAAAGGTCCTATGATGGAACTGGGACTGCACAGCTGCCTTCCCCCACAGTGCCAGCAGATCCTCCAAGTCGGGTGCACACCAAATGGGAGAGCATTTGCTGCGTGGAGCCATCATGGGCAGCTGGGAATATGCGATATGAGCCTTCCATGCTGAGCAAACAGGAAGTGGAATTTCAGAAATTCCTGAGCTTTTAAAGGGGAAGGGGCCGATGCCTGTATACCTGAGTGCAGAGCAGTGGAGTTCAAACTGCTTAGCAGAGTTGTCAGAACAGGCATTACCAAGCACAGTGTCTACACCAATACTTTGTCCATATAACTTTGCCGTAAAAAGCTCTGCACCTCTCTTGAGGTGGTTTTATTTTGTCAGCAAAGCAGGAGAGTTCTCAGCATTACAGTGTTTACACCTCCACTGTTTTGCTGATGAAAGCTGACTTGTCAACAAAAATGTAGTATAGACAAGGCCTTGCCAAGTATTTTGAAGCAGCAAAGATACCAATCAAATAGTTCCATGTACATGTAAGATTTCACATTACAGTGGTCATTAAACTGGACTAGTTCATAGGGTTTTCTACATAATCTTGTATAATACTGTAAGATGCTTTGTGATAAGTACAGCATAGTTTAAAAACAAACTAAATAAACTTTCACCCTAAAATGCGTAAGTACTAATTAAAGGTACAGATTGGTTTGTGCTCATTTTACCCTAATTCTAAGTATTTACAGGAAAATAAACTAGTAAAAACAAGGAAACTTTTAAATTAAATGTGGGGGTAGAAGGGAAAGTACCATGTGACCTAGACATAATGGGTATCCCTCTGAACAGTTTTGTAATTTATTATGTTTCTTGGTACTGGAAGACATGGCACTTTTCTCCCACACACACATATGTATTGGACACATTCTTCTTTTACGCCTGGTCTGTGCTACAGAGTTAGGTCAACACAAGGCAGCTTATGTTGACCTAACTCTGTAAGTATCTACACTAATGTCATTCCTACCAATGTAACTCGCCCATTACGCCGACTTAAGTCCACTTATGTGTAGACACTTGTTACTTACGTTGGCTTTAGAGGCCTCCAGGAGGTTGTCCCACAATATCCCATTGTGACCGCTCTGGTCACCATTTTGAACTCTGCTACCCTGCGACCAGGTACACAAATACATGCCCCTACCCTTTTAAAGCCCTGTGAATTTTTGAAATTCCATTTCCCGTTTGCTTGGCTTGGAGAGCTCACCTAGTGCCTGCCCAACTGACCATTCAGGCTACACACTGCAGACACGCTCCTGCCTGGAGTACACGGGAGGTGGTGGATCTCCTGGGTCTATGGGTAGAAGAGGCTGTGCAGGCACAGCTCCAATACAGATGTAGAAACATAGATATTCATCTTTATTAGTTCACAACATAGGCTGGCTGGGTCTGACGTCGTCATTCAGAGAAAATAGCAATAGGTGCTTTTCCAATGTTATATTACTACACACACAGCATTCGTAAGGTTCATACTGGGGTGCAAAAAAAAAAAAAAAAAAAGGCAGAGCACACTACAGCAACACACACTACTGTGGCTCACTATTAAAACAGTCTTTCAAAGCCTCCCTGAGCTGTACAGCTCCCTGTTGAGCTTTTCTTATAGCCCTGGTAACTGGCTGCTCACTTCCACCCTCCACCCCAGCAGCTACTTTTCCCTCTTTGCTTCACAAATACTATGAAGCACAGAGCAGGCATCTATAGCCATTGGAATTTTTCCCCCCCACTGAGTTCTAATCTCTAGGCAGCACCAGCAGCCTTTCAGATGGCCATAGGCACATGCAAGTGTCCTTCTGAACCGACAAGGCCTGTAGATGAAGCGCTCCTTGCTGCTGTCAAGGTGGCCATGAGCCTTGGGAGTAAAGGATAGGCTGGGTCTCCCAGGATCACTACTAGCATTTCAACATCCACAATGGTGATCCTCTGGTCTGGAAAGAAAGTCCTGCTTGCAGCTTTCTGAACAGGTCTGTTCATAATTCATAAAGATGCGTACATCATGCACCTTTCCTTGACCATCCCACATGGATGATGGTAAAACATCCCCAGTGATCCACCAGTGCTTGCAGTAACATAGAAAAGTATTCCTTTCTGTTGATGTACTCTGTGGCAAGGTTGTTTGGTGCCAAAATAGGGATATGCATGCCATCTATCACCCCACTACAGTTCAGGAACCCCATTGCTGCAAAACCATCCACTGTGTCCTTCACATTGCCTGGAGTCATAGTCCTTTGCAACAGGATGTGATTAATGGCCCCGGACTCTTGCATCACAGCAACCCCCATGGTAGATTTCCCAACTCCAAATTGATTCCCGACTGATCGTAAGCAATCTGGTGTTGCACGCTTCCACACAGCAATCTCCACTTGCTTCTCTACTGTCAGTGCAGCTCTCATTTTGGTGTCACTATGCCAAAAGGCTGGGTCGAGCTCTGCACACACTTTCAGAAATATGGTCTTGCACATCTGAAAGTTTTGCAGCCACTGCTGGTCATCCCATACCTGCATAACAATGCAATCCCACCAGTCAGTGCTTGTTTCTCGGGCCCAGAACCAGGGCTCCACTGTCTGCAGCTGCTCCATGAATGCCAATAACAAACGTGAATTGTTTCTTTCTATGTCCCACAGCAAGGCAGCCTCCAAGGAATTTTCTTGTTCTGCCCGACTCCTCTGGCGGCTCTACAAATACTGCAGGATCAAGCACGGTGTGCTCACAATACTCATCATAATAGTACAGAGCTGTGCAGAATCCATGCTTCTCACAGAGATGGCAGACACACAACTTTGTGGGGCTTTTGAAAAGAAGTTCAAAACATTGAGATGTTGAAACCATGTTCCCAGTCATCCCTACATGATTTGTTTGCTCCCTTGAGGTATTGCAAACCCTTCCCAAAATACCCTGTGCTAGATGGTGGCAAGTTGAGTGGCATACCTACCCCACGGTGCATTGCTCTCTGCATCAATGCAAGCGCTGCTATTGAGGATGTGCACCACCGACACAAGGAGCGTAGTGTGGGCATGCAAAAGCAGGTTTATTACTGTAGCAGCTGTACATTGATGTAACTTAAATTGACTTAATTTTGTAGTGTCCACTTTCCCTTAGTCAGTTTCTCAGCCTTTGCTCTCCTGGAAAGGGGTGGTGGATAATAATGTTTACCTGTAATATTTGTAGTAAAGAAAGAGGAGTTGAAGAAATACATGCATCTTGGTTTCCTTCTTGGATAGTAAGTACAAATGGAACAGAGGCTTCTGTTGATGCAATATTATATTACTCAGAAGGCAGTGAGGTCACTTAGTAAACTTTTGGACTGTTCCTTATTTACACATAGATTTACAGAACTTTTGTGCAAACTTGTATTCTGCCCTAATGCATTAGAATAAATTTAGCTTGTGAATACATACAGTTTAATTAACCCTAAGGCACTTACTCTATTTCTTCTTTTTTTCCTATTTCTCTGTCTTCCTATCATGCTTTTCTGCCCTGCTCTGCTTACCCAGTTCCATTATCTCTTCTCACTATCTCTAAGGTGCCACAAATACTCCTTTTCTTTTTTCTTACTTAGAGAGTGATGCCTCCTTTTATCTCTTAACCTTCCATGTCCCTATCCAGATACCTGGGATAATTGTGATTAGAACAGCAGTTCTCAGCCAGGGGTCTGGGGCCTCCTGGCGGGGTCGCAAGCAGGTTTAAGGGGGTCCACCAAAATAAACCAGAGATCAGGGCCGGCGTTAGACTTGTGGAGCCCAGGATAGAAAGCCGAAGCCCGAGCCCTACCGCCTAGGGTTGAAGCCCAAACTCAATCTCCGCCACCTGGGGCTAAGCCAAATCCTGAGTAATTTAGCTTTGCCGGGCCCCCTGTGGCATGGGGCCCCAGGAAATATTGCTTTCTACCCCCTAACACTGGCCCTGGCTTTTTATCTACTAGATATGCAGAAAAAACATTGTTGTGCCAGATGTGGGCTGTGGAATTTTTATTGCATGTGGGGGGGGGGGGAGGGGGGCTCAGAAAGAAAAAGGTTGAAAACTCCTGGATTAGAAGACAGTTTGCCCAGGCTCTTATGCCTCCACTGTGGGATAAAGACAAAGCTCTGTTCTGATCCCCTGCAGACTGCCAGTCAGTATCAGGCACTCAACTCTTTCTCAGATGTTTATCCATGTGGGTTACTGTACAGTGAACGGCTGATTGGTGTTAGGAAAGAGGGAGGTGAAAGTATATATGAAGCAAAATATCAGTACTTCTGGTATTCAGTGCCCCCTGGAGACTGCAACTTCTGTTTGCAAGAAACATTCTGAAAGCCATAGATTATACACCAGCAGGTGAACCATAGTCTGAGCAGACCATGATGTTGATACATTGTCAAAGCAACAAGTGCTTAGAGAGAATAATCAATAGACCCAAGAAGGGAGGGACGTCTGAAGATGCAATAAAATAGATGTGAATAGAGGCAGATAGCAGTGTGTGTGTGTGTGTGTGTGTGTGTGCGCGCGCGCGCGCGTGCACGCTTGCACACGTGCATGGACATGTATACACAGATTTTTTCAAAATGGATATAGAAAGTTAATCTAAATCATACTTAGGCAACTGTTTAAGTGGTTTGATATTCAGAGGTGCTGAACGATTCCCATTGAAATCAAATAGTTGAATGTGCTCAGCAGCACTGGCAAGCAGGCCAACAAATTTGCGCCTTTTACCCAATATAAAATGTGTCTAATAATATGCTTCGCATTTATTTTACAGCCTTTCATCTTTAGTGTCCCAAAGCTCTTAACAAATCTTGCCACCTTTGTAAGTCCCAAATGAGCTGGCTTCACTAAGTGCAGAGTTTTTAAAATACTCTGAGAGCTGCTTTGGTCTAGTGTTGGGGTCTCATCTCAGAGATCAGAATTCTGATCCTGATTTGTGGCTTCATATGGAAACTAATTTAAACTTTGACCCTATGTTATCCCACCTGTAAAATGGACCCGTGCATGTTCTCTCAAGACTGAGCGGTCATTTTGCTGGGGAATACAGGAATTGTCACTTTCTCTTTTCTGAAGGAGAGCCCTAGCTGGTTCATTGGTAGATGAATATAGTCACCGTGACCATTATTTTTCTCCATTGGCTTTGACAGAGATTTGTCTAGTTTCCAAATAATGGCAATTTCTTAAACCTTACTATTTCTACTCTTGAAAACTAACTTGTGCACAAGCCATTGTCAAAATCTACCAATGCTTGAAATTTTATATATTCTAGTGAGTTTAACAGAGCAATATTGGACAGAAATTTCAGAAAGGAGCTATGTTTACATACTGACATTTTAAAAAATTCTGAAATGTTCTTGTTGCCAAAAAGATCTAGTTATAAACATTTTGAAAGCATGTTTAGTTACAAGGGGAAATCAAAATCAGCCTTCTGCTATGACTGGTGGCAGCCTTAAGCATAGAAAAGCGAGCACCTCTCCATTATAAACCCCTAGAACTCCAATCCTGCAGCTCCAAAAATGCAGGCCACTTGAGCCAAAGGAAGATGTTAGCTGTAGAAGATCCTTGTGTTCTTGCTGAGCTGCAGCCGTCCAGTAGAGGGCAATATGCACAAATACATGTAGCGTCTGATCCGGTTTCCACTGAAGTCAGTGTCCAAAACATCCCTTTACGTTAACAGGAACAGGATTGGGCCCCCAAATGATTCACAGCAAATGTGACTAAATCATCTGTTTTCTTTAAATATGGTTGCATATGAATTTTTTACAGAGATTGAACAATGGAATAGTAATTTTTTTTGAGCTAGAGGGAGACAAATGTGAATTAATCAGAATTTTATTTTGTTTTGTTTTTTTTAATGACTTGTAATTCTCAGACAGGTTGCACTTTCTTCAGATTTTCAGAAACATCTTCTTTCTGTTTTAAGAATAAATCTTGCAGTTTTAGGACCAAATTAAATTTCCAAGTCAGTGTATACTTGTGCTTCATAATAAAAGCTTGCTACAACCGTATTGTTATTACTATATTTTCATGCTTTTTAAAAATCAGTAGTTCAGGATTGCCTTTGTGATATTTCTGGCAATTGTATAAAGTGAGACTATAAGATGCATGAGCAATGAATAATATCAGTGTACATTCTGCCTTTGGGATTTGTAGGTTTTTTTTTATTGTGTTTTTTTTTAAGTATGAAGTAGGAAACGTGATATCACTTACTCTCCTCCCCCATCCCTTCCTTCTGTGAAGCTGGCACAGTAGTTGTTTCACTTCAGATTGTGTTCTTCTACTACTTTGGTATTAAAGCTATGTTACCAACAGTATGTCAATAGAATGTGAATCCAAAGTTCTGCTTTGTTTCCATGTTAGAATAATGGTGAATGTAATGGGTCCCTTTTGTCTGACCATTTGTCTTCAGTCTGAACTTCTGTCCCATCAATTTGTACTGCTTGTTATCAAAACAGTCATCTAAGTGATCCCGTAAAATACTTTTCTTGTTTCTTCAGCAGGAAGGCAAAATGGAAAGCGAGACAATCGAAGCTATTGGGGAGGAGTCCGAAACTTTCATTAAGGGGAAAGAAAGAAAGACCTATCAAAGACGTCGTGAAGGTGGGCAGGAGGAGGATGCTTGCCATATACCACCGAACCAAGCAGATGGGAGCGAAGTAGTGCAGGATGTCAACAGTGGCGTGCAAATGGTGATGATGGAACAGCTGGATCCAACACTTCTTCAAATGAAGACTGAAGTAATGGAAGGCACAGTGGCTCAGGAAGCAGAGGCTACAGTAGATGACACACAGATAATAACACTTCAGGTTGTTAATATGGAAGAACAGCCTATAAACCTTGGTGAGCTTCAGCTTGTCCAAGTACCTGTTCCAGTGACTGTACCGGTTGCCACTACTTCTGTGGAAGAGCTTCAGGGAGCCTATGAAAATGAGGTTTCCAAAGGAGGCCTGCAGGAGGGAGAGCCTATGATCTGTCACACACTCCCTTTACCGGAAGGGTTCCAGGTAGTGAAAGTAGGTGCAAATGGTGAGGTGGAGACACTAGAACAAGGTGAACTTCAGCCACAGGAAGATCCCAATTGGCAGAAAGATCCAGACTATCAGCCACCAGCCAAAAAAACAAAGAAAACCAAAAAGAGCAAGCTCCGCTACACTGAGGAAGGCAAAGATGTGGATGTGTCTGTGTATGACTTCGAAGAAGAGCAGCAGGAGGGTTTGCTGTCTGAGGTTAATGCAGAAAAGGTGGTGGGCAACATGAAGCCCCCTAAACCAACAAAAATCAAAAAGAAAGGTAAATTAACTATTCTTAAGTAGCTCTGTTTAAAATGTATTTGTCACAATGGGAACTTACGAAAGGGCTGGAAAAAATGACAAACTCAGCTAGGCTGTATTGGGAGTAAAGCCCTTGTGTTAGTGATAAATGTCCTCTGTTAAAGCCATAAATAGAAGCTCTCTGTTCTTCCATTTTCAGAGGAACCTTCATCTTCTGTTCCTGTGCTACGTAGCTGTTTTCTTTGCTTTGAATATGATGCTTTGACCTTGTTGCTACCATACACCTAGACTACAAACTATATTTCGCTGGATAATGTAGATGTTTGTTTCCGAGATTTTAGTATTTATCAACAGTTTTATACCAAATGATGATAAACCCAGAAACTATGTTGTTGTTTTATTAACCAATTACCAGCTAGAATTGACAGCAAAAGAATGCAGTGTTTGATTTTCTCTTACTATAAATCTTGATTATTAATGATGCGAAAGCCTTTTGTCTTGTGAGAACAGTGCAGGAAAGAAAATGATTGACATGCGAATTAAAATCCTAAAACAATAGCTTATCACTGCCTTCTATTTCTAATAGAAAATAGAGTTCACTTTTTAGTTGCACAAGATTACTTTCCATGTAACAGCTTCATGGAACAAGGAAAGACTATTGGAATCTTGAACCTAACGTAGTATACTGCAGTGGAGTACATGGCTGATTAGAGTAAAGCTAGTTTGCTTTGTGGCCAGGTGTAAAGAAGACATTCCAGTGCGAGCTGTGCAGTTATACTTGTCCACGTCGTTCTAACTTGGACCGCCACATGAAAAGCCACACTGATGAAAGACCACACAAGTGCCATCTCTGTGGTAGAGCTTTCCGGACAGTCACGCTGCTGAGGAACCACCTCAATACTCACACAGGTATTGTATGCAGAGCTAATGCTGTACAATCAATAAAGACAAGGTTATAGTTATACTTCCTGTAAAGTAGGAATTTTATAGGATTCACTCTCATATTAGTCCTTCTCTCCCTTGTATCTTCAAAATTTCTCCTATAGGATATTCCTGTAGGGAGAGGATTTCACAGTGCTGTTACCTCAGTGTTTCTGATATGAGCCCAATTAGCTTTGCTTTTTGTCTTGCTGGGCCAGTGGAGAAGTTCAGTGTGCATATGGATATAACTTGACAAATGGCCTGATCCAGCTCCCTTTGAAGCTATTGGAAAAATACCTTTGACTTCAGTGGAAGTTGATTCAGGCCCTAAGCTTACATCAGTTCCATGCTGATGCTCCTTCTTGTATGGAAGCAGGACAAGGACAGGGCCAAAGATGAACAAAAGGGACAGAAACCCCCAAGAGAAGAATGGGTTTGGACTCACCCGGTGGCGCCTCCTGCTGGTCATCCTTGGGAATTAGCTTGATTTCTAGCCCAGAGCACCCTCCACAGGCCGGTGATCCATCTTACCACTGGCCCCAGTCCCTCCCAGGACCCAGTGCCCTTGCCTTGGGTGCTGCCCCCCTGGCAGTACCCCCACTCCCTGGGTCTTCCCACCCTGGGGAACCCTCACCCACTATCTCCACATCACCTCAGTCATGGCTACTGCCATTCACTGTCTAGCCCCTGCGCTGTGGGGCAGACTGCAGTGTAAAAGCCAGTCATCACAGGCAACAAGGGGTTTGGACTGGCTGCCTTTACCCACCCTCAGGTTGCCCCTCTGCAACCCCAATACCTATATGGGCCTGGGACCAGGCCCTGCAGCCTGGGGAGTTGCTGGCCTAGGGCTTCCCAGCTCCTGAGGCCTTTCCCCAGCCCTGCCTTACTCTAGGTCCTCATGTGAGGTCTCTTTCCCTCCCTGCCAGCCTGTCTCTCTTTCTAGCCACAGAAAGACTCTGCCCAAGTTTCTGACTCCCAGCCTTTATCAGGGCCAGTTGGGCCTTGATTGGGGTGTGGCCCAGCTGTGGCAACTTCCCCAATCAGCCCAGCTTCTAGCCCAGAGTCCTCCCTGAGGGCTGGCCTTTCAGCTCTTCAGGGCAAGAGCTACAGGGACCGATACAAAATTATTATAAAGTTTATATGGGAGAGGGAAAAATAGAAATCAGTTACTTAGTTTTGTTATAGATGCTTCTTGAAGTACTTGCCTAATGGCGAGTGGGAATGAGAACAAAAATAAAGCCACCACTCTCAACAAAGTGAGTGGATGGGAAAGATGTTTCCATATTCCCAATTTACTCTACACATAGAACACCTAGCTAAATGATTGGATTCTAAGAATAACCATGGGATCAGAAAACAAAACACTGTATTGTCTACCTATATATGTGGTGTTTTATTTAGCTAAATACATCCTTTTGATCATCCTCAAAAATTGTCAATCTCTTTAGTAATATGATGGCTATTTTACACAAAAGTGGCAACTTTTCAGTTCAAGCGCACAATATTTGTGCCACAGTGTCTCAGGTTTTTCAGATTATGAATCCAAAGTTTCTAATTTATAAAAGCGAAGCTAGCATGCGTTTGTTTTCATTGGCTCATCACTCAACTTTATTATTTTCCCCCTCCTTTCTGGCTATACACATATAGGTACTCGCCCTCACAAGTGCCCAGACTGCGACATGGCCTTTGTGACCAGTGGAGAGTTGGTTCGGCATCGCCGTTACAAACATACTCATGAGAAACCATTCAAATGTTCGATGTGCGACTATGCTAGTGTAGAGGTACGTTTGGGTTAATTATTACCACAGAACCAACCATTCATGCCATACATCGCAAGGGTCTGTGTCAACAATTTGCATTAAAACATTTTATTTAGAGGAGTTTACACTTTGGCCATAAAAAGTATTTGAGCAGAAATTTTGCTGTCTTTGAAAGCAGATGGTTGGATTTTTTAAAAAAATTAAAATAAAGAGAAATTGGTTTGTGGGTGGTATGCGCACAGAAAGTCTAAAGATTTTTCACTATCCTTTTTAATAATATTCAACATTCAGGGTTAATTAGCTAACTCCTGGATGTAGGAGGTAACAATATTTTGAGATAAATATACTTTAAGGTTGGCAACACCCTCAGATGTAAGAAATGTGCTCAGTCTTGTACCGTGCACTTGCTTGTTAAGAAGAATGAGCATCTGCTGTCAAAATGAGTCGAGTGTTTTTTGTTTTTCTTGCGTCTCTCTTCTCCAAAAATCTGTCTTCTCATTCAAAATTATTGAAAAGCTGACTGGGCGAGAGCTTCCTGGAATGTTCTTCTCCTTCCCTTATCAGCACTGAAGCTGAAGGAGTGTTTTTAAAATAAACGCAACTTTAAAAAGAAATTACTAATGCTGGGTAGTAGGGGGAAGAGGCTTAGGCAAGCTGAGGATCAGCATGGTTGACGGGAGTGGGACGTGCAGTAATAGGTTGAGATGGTACAGGAAGAAATAGAAGTGTGCATTGCAGACTCATTGTAGTTGCCCCTTTTTGATTTGAGTGGTTAGCAGGTTCAGGGTGTTGTGGGCGCTCCAGTTAGGAGGAGAAAATTATGATGGGCATGTATTTTCGTGTTGACAAGTAGTGTACAAAGTTCTTTTTCCTTGAACTCATGAAGAACCAAACAAAAGAGATTCTTTTCTTACAGCCCTAAGACTCTTTAGCCAGCTTCACAAGCCCTCCTCTTTAAGCTTCTGTCAGGATCACAGATTCTCCAGACTGTGCCTGTTTTATTCTGTGCTGTCTCCAAGTCATCCTTCTCTTACTCTCTCACACATTTCTGGGCAGCCTTGCATTTGTCTTTGGTTTGGGTTTGGAGACTGCTATTATTTCAGTCACTTCTTTACATTCATCCCGAATGAAAGATGGTGGTTATGCCTGATTCATAACAGCAAGATTTAACCCAACCAACAGCACCGTCTAGGTTCTTTTGCTGTGCAATTACTGTGAACTTTTAATCTGAGCTCTTTATGGATATGAAGTTCTGAGGGCTGCAATGAATGCAGTACAGTGATTTACATATTGTAGTTGTTGAGAAATAACCAGATAATCACTATGCACATCATTCCCCTGAGCTAGCTTGTTCCGGATTTGTTGTGGGTCAGTAACCATGCAACATGCCCATACACGTTGGCTGAGGCTATTCCATTTCACATCTATACTGATTCGTGACATGGGCTGAACCTTTTGGGTAATACAAGAAGTCAAAAACCCAGCAGAATACTTCAGTTTAAAAAAACCAAAACTTATCACTGAATTTCTTGGCTTGGATTTTGAAAGACTGTCTTATTCATCTGTGCTAACACCAATCACATTCTTGGATTTCAGGTCAGCAAATTGAAACGCCACATTCGCTCTCATACTGGAGAGCGCCCATTCCAGTGCAGCCTGTGCAGTTATGCCAGCAGGGATACTTACAAACTGAAGAGGCACATGAGAACCCACTCTGGTATTGATTCCATGCTTGGTTAATGTGCTATTGGTGCTTCAGCATTGGGCATAGAGGCTCAGGAATGCTAATGTATGCTAGAGCTCTCAACACACCTGTCACCATGAACCTGGCAAAATGAAAGATTGCTTCATGTTTACATAGAAAAGGTGTAAAGTCTGTGAGAGCATGCACCCGGGTTTAGCATCTAAATCCATACGTTGAAAGTTGTTACTGAATTGAGAAATGGGAGTTTGCTTGAGAAAGCCTGTCTCCAATTTTGTCACAGAAAACTAAAAATCTGTTTAGCAGAATGAGAGCTCTAGAATACAGGCATACCATAAAATAGAAAGGTAATATAAATCTCTGAACATCAGTATTTACCCCATTTTCAGTCTTCTCGCAGACATTCAGAGTCACACTTGTTCAATGTTTGGTACAGGAGCATTTCACTAAGTGAGTTTGTGGAATTCCCATGGATAATTGATAACAAATACTAGTGCAATACTAATCTTACTGCTAAAGTGTGAAGGAAAAATGTCTTGTAAGTGGGGGGGGGGGGGGGATATTGGCATTTGTGAAAGCAAAAATCTGTTAGTGCATGCCAGATCCTTACATAGAATCATAGAATATCAGGGTTGGAAGAGACCTCAGAAGGTCATCTAATCCAACCCCCTGCTCAAAGCAAGACCAACCCCCAATTTTTGCCCCAGATCCCTAAATGGCCCCATCAAGGATTGAACTCACAACCGTGTGTTTAGCAGGCCAATGCTATGTTTCACATGAGCTCTTCACAAAATGCTTGCTGTACCTAACTCCTCAGCAAGGCAGGTCTGTTTTGGAACCAAGGTGATGAGTTGCACAGTGGTTTTGTGATGTGGGCAGACATGTAGTAGGGGGACTGAGACTTCCCTAAACTCCTCTAGCCTCTGAAAGGGATAGATCACCAGAGCACTAAATTATTGTGCCACCAAATCCACATTTTAACTGTTCTTTCCAATGCAGGTATGTTTTTAATTAGACAAGACTGGTTAATGAAACTAACTTCATGCACCAAATACTTTTTTCTTCCCCTATCAAAGGAGAGAAGCCTTATGAATGTTACATCTGTCATGCTCGCTTCACCCAGAGTGGCACCATGAAAATGCACATTTTACAGAAGCACACAGAGAATGTGGCCAAATTTCACTGCCCCCACTGTGACACTGTCATAGCAAGGAAGAGTGACTTGGGTAAGTATCGCTTAACCTGGTGGTGAAAAAGGTCTTTGATCAGACCAGAGTTGACAGAGGAGTTTTCACAAGGCACAGGGATTAATATAGACTAAATTGCATAGGCTGTAGATTCTTGTGAGTGGTGCAAAATATGACACTTACTGACTGAGTGGTGTTGGACGGTAATTTGTTGGGTTTTTTTTATAATAGCCACCCCTTACTGTGAAAACTATTGGCTGCTTCTAATACTATTCCAGCGTGGCAGCATGCTTACCAAGAGCACAAAGCAGGCCACCAGTGTGGTGCCCATCAACATGCACTTACTGAGCCCAAATTAAAATGCTGTATTGCTGGCTCTACAGAATTTGCTGTCACTGCCCATCTAAGGGTGTCAGACTGGCTCAGTGAGTCTCAAGGCAAAAATAGGCTATTCTAAATAAACTTGGAGCAATAAAATGACTATCTTCTGGGCAGCAGTCCTTCTGCTGCTGCTGTTCATAGAAAAGAAATCCGGCACATTAAATCCCTTGAGATAGTCATTGTACACTGTGCGGGGTTCTGACAGGGATAATAGTCTTGCTGGATTGTAGCAGTGCAGTTCCCTTTGCTATGATTAAGTCTTTCAAGGTTTGTATTATAAACTGCTATTGTCACAAGGTAGGGACTTGGTAAAAGTTCGGTGGTGAAGTGTGGCACAACATGGCTGGGTTCCTGGCGCTCCCACTTTGACTTGAATGATCTATTCTTCTCACTCTTCACAATTGTATGGGGTTTTTTAACCTCTTTCTCTCTCTTCCAAAGTAAATTGAAACCCACAAAGCAAAGAAACTACTAATGCCAAGCTCTGGTCTGATACTCACTGTTTTACCTTGCTCGTTTTGCCACACCCAAAAGAATCTGCCTGCCTTGCATTTTAACTCCTACTCTTCATGGGACATCGTTTTGTGGTTTAATAAATCAGAAATTTTAATGAGCTTATTAATGAGATGTTAGTTCTCGGGGGCTTTCCCAGCAAATTAGTATACGTGCATTTAGTTTGGCAATGGAAACAAACCTTTTTGGTGAACAGGAAAACAGACATTTGAGGAAGAACTTGCTAATCATACATGGTGCTGTTAATATAATTTCAAAGTATTAATAGGGCCCAGGCTTTTGGCTTCCAACCAGATTAAATAATGAAAGCACCCAAGAGGATAGGTATTAAGAGAATATCTTTACCATCTGTAATAAAGGAGAACAAAGGGTTAAAGACATTTTCTTGTGCTATTAGGTGTTCATTTGCGAAAGCAGCATTCCTACATTGAGCAGGGCAAGAAGTGCCGTTACTGTGATGCTGTGTTCCACGAGCGATACGCTCTCATCCAGCATCAGAAATCTCACAAGAATGAGAAGCGCTTCAAGTGTGACCAGTGTGATTATGCATGCAGACAGGTAAGCCTACTGGTGATTCCAGAGAGGTTGGCTGTTCAAACAGCCCTTGTGAATATCCAGAACAGCATTGTCATCCAGGCATAGCAAATGTGGGCTAGAAATCAAACATTAAAGAAAAAACTACTAATCTTTGTAGCTGATCAAATTTAATGCCTTCTCTTTTAGTTTGTTAAGGACTGATATAGGAAAGTGTAGTGCCCTTTTACACTGGCCTTAGCCTTCCAGCTAAGGGTCTCTTTACAGAAGTTATCTTCTAAAGAAGACAAAGAATGGAATATGTTTGTCACAGCACTGGCGTATTGGCTGGCATAGGGAAAAGAGACTGCAGTTAGGATCCTGGCAACTGCATGTAGCATGGATGTAGATGTCCCAACTCACCTGAAGGAGCATCTTCCTCCCCTCCTAGATGCTGGTCTCAGAGTGAAATATTGGAGCTCTTCCCCCCAGTAATGACAACTGCTAACCTTTTGCATTCATGTGTCTGAGTTCATGTTCATTTCTGCTCTGTGTTTTGCTTCACTCTTCTGAAAGTGTTTCTCTCAATGACAGGAGCGGCACATGATCATGCACAAACGTACTCATACTGGAGAAAAGCCTTATGCCTGTAGCCATTGTGATAAAACCTTCCGTCAGAAACAGCTCCTCGATATGCACTTCAAACGTTACCATGACCCCAACTTTGTCCCTGCTGCCTTTGTCTGTTCAAAGTGTGGGAAAACATTCACTCGCAGGGTAAGTGAGCAGACCACGATTTGAATTGACCTCTGTAAGGGGAGGGAGGCTGTTCCAAAGAACAATAAGCTGTAAGCATGTGTTTGAGAAGGGGAGCTGGACGCAGGTCATACTTAGTTTTAGTGTATTCTTTGCAGCAGTAACCACCTAAGGAAACTGAAAAGACAGTTGATGACAACATTCAAAATAAACATACATTAACACAATCGCTGGTTTCTCTGGATTCTACATAAGTGGAGTTTTTTTTATTTATTTTTTGTAAGGAATAAGCTATCCGAAGTACAACTTGATTTGTAAATACAGGCCTGCCACTTGGTTTTGATTTCAATGTTCGTTTTCCTTTCCCTGATTAGAACACCATGGCTAGACATGCAGATAACTGTTCTGGCCCAGATGGTGTAGAAGGAGAGAATGGAGGGGAGCCTAAGAAGGGAAAACGTGGGAGAAAGAGAAAGATGCGTTCTAAAAAAGAAGATTCCTCTGATAGTGGTAAGAGCACTGTGTAATGAACTGGTTAAATGTACCTAGCCTTTCTTATGAGCTTGCAGTAAACCATCTCTTTCCTATTGGTACCTTATTCATCAAGATTGTCTTCACTGGAAGTCGACAACATAGTTATTGCACATGCATTTCATTCCCCTTGGAATGCTATATTGTGTGAGTGTATACACACAAGTATAACAACTTTTACCATCACTGACTACAACTGTAAATGGCCTGTGTTCTACGTATGTCTCGGTATACTCCAGCTATTGTAAGACTGATATCTAGGGCCAGTTTGTGAAGTGGATAGAGCAAAGATGCAGCTCAGGCTTGCTTTTGAAGGATAGAGTTTTATTGCTGGATGGGAGTGAATGAGGTAGATAAGGAGGCTTCTAGCTAAAGTATGTAGTAAGTGGGTTTCTTCTCTGGCTTCTGGTGGAATTTTGGGGTGGATGTTCTGTATTGTATAAGGGTAAAAAGTGATGTTGCTGTGCACCATGTGAATGAGCAGCTGATCTGGAGGAGATCTGTGCTAGTAGACAGTGGCTCTTAATTTCTCTTTACAGTAGATGAGGTGAGGACTTGTAGCTATTGGAGATGACATACAGTGACTGGAAGGAAGGTGGTTTCCTGTGGACAGTGGATGGGATTTGAGTCAGAGTTGAGGTTTCATAGAACTCGAGTTCAGAATTCTCTGGCTTTCTAAGTGTAGTTGTTTTAAAATAAGTAGCACCTTCCAGTGTTCTGAAGCAGTTGAAATATCTTAACTTTATTTAGTTTTATTGTATTTATGTGTATTGCTGTTGCAGCTGGATGCATTAGGGCCTCATGATGCTAGGCACAGTACAGATGAGGAAAAACAGCCCAAGAGAGGGTAAATAACTTGTCCAGGGTCACTCCGAAGATCAGTGGCAGAGCCAGAAATAGAATGCAGGTCTTCTGAATACCAGACCAATGCCCCAGCCACTCACTTCTTGCTTGGGAATTAATTTACTTTGTTTCTTTTAGAATGTGGCTATATCTTTTTACCAGGAGAGCATTTTTTGCATTCATAAATTCCTTGATTCTGACCAGTTGAGAGCCTACAAACTCTGCAAGCTTGTTTTGTCTCCTGGAAAGTTGAGAGCTAGCTGGCAAGTGAACAAATTAAGCTGGGGTGGCATGCACACTAGTGCAGAGAAGATTGCACCTGCTGGGGAAGTAGGGCATGAGTTGTCATCCCTGTCTTCTTCCAGGTCATGACAAATTGAAAAGAGGCTCACCTCTTTCACTCCTACTCTCAAGGTGTCCAGTCATCCTGCCTGCCTACTTTCTGCTTCCTAAGCTACCCAGGGCCTGTAGCTTCCACCTATTAAATAAATTGGCACCTTTGTGTTTGTGCTGGGTTCCAGGGTTGGACTGCTATCATACAGTTATATATACACACACACACACACGCTTCATTCAAAGTCCCAGATGATCCTGGTTTTGCTCAACTGATTGACAAATTTGCCATGGAGTCACAGAAGTTCATTGAACTCCTGTGGAGGAAGGTGAAAATTTTCTGAAGCAGAAGCCCAGCTGCAAGTCAGGGCGAGGTGAGGGAACTACTTACAGCCCAGGACTATTTTTCCTAGTTGTTCAGGTGAACTGAAGAGTAGAGCTGCAAGGGGTTGATGGTACAGTCCACTACCAGCTGACTCATTCTCTCCTAGTGGGAAGCATTAGTGTGTGTTCACATGCACACTGACAACCAGGAGCAAGGACTTGATAGGATTGCTGGCAGCCAGCACCTACTGGCTGAGAATGGAGATTAGCAATCATGTCTAAAGGTTAACGATTAGTTTATGTACACTTCCAGGACCTAATGGGATATTTTATAATAGATAACTCAAAAACTGTTTGCCTGCACTCTGAATTTTTCCACTTTGAATGGAAAAATATTGAGGTCCTGGTCCTCAACTGAAGAAAACACAGCTGGTGTTTCTAGACCAAGCATTTGAAAGATGATTTGCCAAAGCAAAGACGCTCCTTGTCAAACCTTTAAAATGGTTTATGCAGTTAATGTCCAAGGGAAAAAGTCATCTTCCTGACAAGAGAACATGCATGAGAAATGTCTGGTGAAAAAAGTTTTTAGAGTAGTAGCAGTGTTAGTCTGTATTAGCAAAAACAACAAGGGAAAAGGCTTTTTCAGTAAGTTAGAAAAGTGGGGTCAAAATAGTGCTTACTGTGCAAACCTCAATTGCAAAATCTCATAATAACACAAGTCCTTAAAAGATAAGCTATGTCTTAGAGGCAAAGAGAAGAGACTACAGCAAGAGAAGTCTTGTGATAGAAACTATCAGCTGTATAAAGAATTTTATTTTGTCCAGTAGTGCACACTCTCCAGGTTTGGAAGGAGCTGTGTGGGGTAGGCAGGCCAAAAATCTCTGCTAGAAGAGTGATGGCTGAACCAAGACTTATTATGTACTGAATATCTTTTAGAGGCTTCACAAGGGGCTGAAAAGACTTCCTGACAAATGGAATGCAAAGTCTATGTGGACTTTCCAAGGAGTCAGAAGGCACAAAGATAATACGCTAATGTGAAATGTACAGCACGTGGGCAGGAGTTCCTAGCCCAGTCTGCACAGAGAAGTTACGTCACCCAAAATTAAATTCATGCTGCATGAAGACTATATTTCTTAAACCTATAGCTGAAAAAATGATCTTAAGTGCTATACATGTTTGTGCCACTGGTAACGTGTAATTACCACGAGGAAAGCTGTGATGAAATCAGATGGATAAAGGGAGAAAATATCAAATGTGTTTAATTGTTCTAGTGTCTCTCTTCCCCTCCCTGATTACAGATGGTATTAGTTTGGGATCTAATAACCCTGGGGTAAAATACCACAGCACACACATACTCAATGGGAGGGAAATGTTTGGACAGTGGGAATGTGGTGAGAATCAACAGCCCAGCAAAACATGAGTTTGCAATGTGATATGGTGGCAATAAAGCCAGTGCACCTGGGACTGCGGACGTCCATATCATAACCAGGGTAATGATAGCTCCTCTCATTAGAATTCTGATAGGATTGTATTTAGAACATTTGTGTGCTCTGTGGTGTTATGTGGCACTGGATACCTTGAGCACTAGCAGCACACCAACGCAGAGGAAGTACAGACAAAGCCAGATACAATGGATTGAGGTTTATATTTTCCCTTCCCATTCAAAACGTCACAGAAGGGAGCAAAATCATCATGGTATCTGTGCAGTGGTCCCACCACCCCCTCTCTGTGGAACCGGTGGCAGTGTGGAGCCCAGAAGACTCCTGGGCAGCCTTGTGGAGAAATTCTTCACCAACAGTAGCCATTGTAGCACAGCCAGGCTAGTATTTATGCTGGTTTGGGGCTGTTTTGTGGACCCTTCTGATTGGGGGAGGGGTGCTTCTACAGGCATTAACTTGCTCCAGCTCTTAATGTGTTTTTCCCACAGTTGATTTAATGGACATTTACTGCATAGTGTGGCTTCTCCTCGGGCCATACCCCCTTTTCCACACATGCAACGGGCTTTGTATATTCCTCTGTAGAGGGGAGGCACTTATACAGAGGTTGGTCACAGCCACTTTGCCCTCCACACAACTTCGCTCTCACGACATCTTTTCCTGAAGTTTGTTCCCTTCAACTTTGCACACCAGGATGGGCTGAACATAGGAGTTTCAGGGATTAAAAGGGTATTGACCATATTATCTAATGCAAGCATCTGAAGGGAGGAACTTCAGGAGGAGGTAGAATTGTTTAGGATGCTTCAGTGGGATAGAACTCAGAGCCATTAGATTAATTATTCCAAGAAAAGTGTGGAAAATCATTTCCTAATAGTGAGATTTGTCAGGCTGGAGTAGTCTCCTCTAAGAGAAGAGGTAGAGTCTCCATCATGAGTCACTTAAAATCAGACAAAACCCCTGAGAATATACTGTGTTGCATAATCCTTTCTCAGCCAGAGATGGCTAGCTGAGACTTCCTGTCTCTCCCAGCCCCCTCTATGCTAATGAAGCATGGTAACAGTAGTGAGGATTCTGGTGCCATCTCTTGGCAACTGAATTGTTCCCAGAGGTCCTGCTCTTCCCCTCAAGTTTTAAAATGTTTCACAATGATACTGGTAATCACTGGTACTGGATATGGGGCCGTGTTTTCTTTTTCCTCTTCTGGAAGATTCAATTTCCAGTCTTCTAAGATGAATAACCCATTATTGAAAATCCCTCTAATCAATTCCTTGTCGCAGGTTCACTTGCCTTCGCTGCCTTCACTTGAGTAGAGGTGGGAAGCTGATTACAGCTCAGATGATGAAGGGTTAGTTCTTACTACTTTTAGGAAGCCAGGGTTGATATTTTGTCCCTGTATAAACCGATGATTTATCCTGTTTGCTTTCTGTTTTTTAAAGAGGAAAATGCTGAACCAGATCTGGATGACAATGAAGATGAGGATGAGACAGCAGTAGAAATTGAGGCTGAACCAGAAGTGGAGCCAGTGGCTCCCACACCACCTCCTGCTAAGAAACGAAGAGGAAGGCCGCCAGGCAAAGCCAACCAACCAAAACAACCCCAGCGTAAGTTACTGCCTGACCTGATCTGGGCCCTCAGTCAGCAGCCGCCACTCTCCAGCTGCCAAGCTCTGAAGGCAGCGCAGAAGTAAGGGTGGCAATACTATAACCCCCTAAAATAACCTAGTGACCCCACTGCAACTCCCTTTTGGCCCCCAATTTGAGAAACGCTGGTCTCCCCCCCCATGAAATCTGTATAGTGTAGGGTAAAAGCCCACAAAAGACTAGATTTCATGGGGGGAGACCAGATTTCACAGTCCGTGATGCATTTTTCATGGCCACGAATTTGGCCCTATCCATGGGATACAAAAGAAGTTGTAATTGAAGCCCCCTGACCCAAGAACCGCCAAAATGGAACATGAGAATAAATTGATATGCGGTGGGACCAAGAATATACACTACAGGTATAATTATGTCTGCTGAGAAAGAGGAGGGGGAACAGGGATACTGGGAAGGCTCTGTGGCATACAGAGCTATGGATATGCTTACTTGATTAACCCCAATAAACATTGCATTGCCTGCACTTTAGACTTCTGGTTTTCTGCTTTTTGTCTGTGTGACAAGAACCAGGGGACAGTGAAGGGAAAGCCCTTAACATGGACCTCAGTACTTTTAAAAATATGCTCACTGTCTCTGTATCATTTTACTGAGGTACCTTAGCATGGTTGAGATCCTGCCTGCAGGACTCAATGCAAGACTCCTTTTGGTGCAGGCATTTCCTGACAGAGTTATGGAGTTCATGGAGTTATGCAGTTCAGAGTTATGGAGGCAGCTCTGTGAAAGGAGGGGAGGAGAGTTATCTTTTCTTTGTGGATTAACAACATGCTTCCAATCTGTGTAAATTGCTTCCAGGTGCTCTAGCGAAGGACACGCTAAAAATTTGTAACAATAATAATCAGGTTTTTAAAGCAGCCCAGATCAGATGTTAAAAACTAGTGTTTGCTTTCAGAACATTGTTCATTCTGGTAGTACAATGAGCATCTCTAAGTATTAGGTGCTATATAAACATAGGTTTCAGAGTAGCAGCCGTGTTAGTCTGTATTCGCAAAAAGAAAAGGAGTACTTGTGGCACCTTAGAGACTAACAAATTTATTAGAGCATAAGCTTTCGTGAGCTACAGCTCACTTCATCGGATGCCTTTTCTTTTTATATAAACATAGGTAGACATGGTCCTTGCCCAGAGGGGTTACATTGTAAGACTAGTTTCAGAGTAGCAGCCGTGTTAGTCTGTATTTGCAAAAAGAAAAGGAGTACTTGTGGCACCTTAGAGACTAACAAATTTATTAGAGCATAAGCTTTCGTGAGGTACAGCTCACTTCATCGGATGCATTTGGTGGAAAAAACAGAGGAGAGATTTATATACACACACAGAGAACATGAAACAATGGGTTTATCATACACACTGTAAGGAGAGTGATCACTTAAGATAAGCCATCACCAGCAGGGGGGAGGAGGAGGAGGAGGAAAACCTTTCATGGTAACAAGCAAGGTAGGCTAATTCCAGCAGTTAACAAGAATATCAGAGGAACAGTGGGGGGTGGGGTGGGAGAGAGAAATACCATGGGGAAATAGTTTTACTTTGTGTAATGACTCATCCATTCCCAGTCTCTAGTCAAGCCTAAGTTAATTGTATCCAGTTTGCAAATTAATTCCAATTCAGCAGTCTCTCATTGGAGTCTGTTTTTGAAGCTTTTTTGTTGAAGTATAGCCACTCTTAGGTCTGTGATCGAGTGACCAGAGAGATTGACGTGTTCTCCAACTGGTTTTTGAATGTTACAATTCTTGACGTCTGATTTGTGTCCATTCATTCTTTTACGTAGAGACTGTCCAGTTTGGCCAATGTACATGGCAGAGGGGCATTGCTGGCACATGATGGCATATATCACATTGGTAGATGCGCAGGTGAACGAGCCTCTAATAGTGTGGCTGATGTGATTAGGCCCTATGATGGTATCCCCTGAATAGATATGTGGACAGAGTTGGCAACGGGCTTTGTTGCAAGGATAGGTTCCTGGGTTAGTGGTTCTGTTGTGTGGTGTGTGGTTGCTGGTGAGTATTTGCTTCAGATTGGGGGGCTGTCTGTAAGCAAGGACTGGTCTGTCTCCCAAGATCTGTGAGAGTGATGGGTCGTCCTTCAGGATAGGCTGTAGATCCTTGATGATGCGTTGGAGAGGTTTTAGTTGGGGGCTGAAGGTGATGGCTAGTGGCGTTCTGTTGTTTTCTTTGTTGGGCCTGTCCTGTAGTAGGTGTAGGACGTGCACGAGCTGAAATTGTGGGAAAGCAGCATCGCTTACCCCATAACCTCAGCTATGCAGAACACAGTGCCATCCACAGCCTCAGAAACAACTCTGACATCATAATCAAAAAGGCTGACAAAGGAAGTGCTGTCATCATCATGAATAGGTCAGAGTATGAACAAGAGGCTACTAGGCAGCTCTCCAACACCACTTTCTACAAGCCATTACCCTCTGATCCCACTGAGAGTTACCAAAAGAAACTACAGCATTTGCTCAAGAAACTCCCTGAAAAAGCACAAGAACAAATCCGCACAGACACACCCCTGGAGCCCCGACCTGGGGTATTCTATCTGCTACCCAAGATCCATAAATCTGGAAATCCTGGACGCCCCATCATCTCAGGCATTGGCACCCTGACAGCAGGATTGTCTGGCTATGTAGACTCCCTCCTCAGACCCTTCGTTACCAGCACTCCCAGCTATCTTCGAGACACCACTGACTTCCTGAGGAAACTACAATCCATTGGTGATCTTCCTAAAAACACCATCCTAGCCACTATGGATGTAGAAGCCCTCTACACCAACATTCCACACAAAGATGGACTACAAGCCGTCAGGAACACTATCCCCGATAATGTCACGGCTAACCTGGTGGCTGAACTTTGTGACTTTGTCCTCACCCATAACTATTTCACATTTGGTGACAATGCATACCTTCAAATCAGCGGCACTGCGATGGGTACCCGCATGGCCCCACAGTATGCCAACATTTTTATGGCTGACTTAGAACAACGCTTCCTCAGCTCTCGTCCCCTAATGCCCCTACTCTACTTGCGCTACATTGATGACATCTTCATCATCTGGACCCATGGAAAAGAAGCTCTTGAGGAATTCCACCATGATTTCAACAATTTCCATCCCACCATCAACCTCAGCCTGGACCAGTCCACACAAGAGATCCACTTCCTGGACACTACAGTGCTAATAAGCGATGGTCACATAAACACCACCCTATATCGGAAACCTACTGACCGCTATTCCTACCTACATGCCTCCTAGCTTTCATCCAGATCATACCACTCGATCCATTGTCTACAGCCAAGCGCTACGATATAACCGCATTTGCTCCAACCCCTCAGACAGAGACAAACACCTACAAGATCTCTATCATGCATTCCTACAACTACAATACCCACCTGCTGAAGTGAAGAAACAGATTGACAGAGCCAGAAGAGTACCCAGAAGTCACCTACTACAGGACAGGCCCAACAAAGAAAACAACAGAACGCCACTAGCCATCACCTTCAGCCCCCAACTAAAACCTCTCCAACGCATCATCAAGGATCTACAACCTATCCTGAAGGACGACCCATCACTCTCACAGATCTTGGGAGACAGACCAGTCCTTGCTTACAGACAGCCCCCCAATCTGAAGCAAATACTCACCAGCAACCACACACCACACAACAGAACCACTAACCCAGGAACCTATCCTTGCAACAAAGCCCGTTGCCAACTCTGTCCACATATCTATTCAGGGGACACCATCACAGGGCCTAATCACATCAGCCACACGATCAGAGGCTCGTTCACCTGCGCATCTACCAATGTGATATATGCCATCATGTGCCAGCAATGTCCCTGTGCCATGTACATTGGCCAAACTGGACAGTCTCTACGTAAAAGAATAAATGGACACAAATCAGACGTCAAGAATTATAACATTCAAAAACCAGTCGGAGAACACTTCAATCTCTCCGGTCACTCGATTACAGACCTGAAGGTGGCTATCCTTCAACAAAAAAACTTCAAAAACAGACTCCAAGGAGAGACTGCTGAATTGGAATTAATTTGCAAACTGGATACAATTAACTTAGGCTTGAATAGAGACTGGGAATGGATGAGTCATTACACAAAGTAAAACTATTTCCCCATGGTATTTCTCCCTCCCACCCCACCCCCCACTGTTCCTCTGATATTCTTGTTAACTGCTGGAATTAGCCTACCTTGCTTGTCACCATGAAAGGTTTTCCTCCTTCCTCCCCCCCCCCCCCCCCCCCCCCCCCCCCGCTGCTGGTGATGGCTTATCTTAAGTGATCACTCTCCTTACAGTGTGTATGATAAACTCATTGTTTCATGTTCTCTGTGTGTGTGTGTGTGTGTGTGTGTGTGTGTGTGTGTGTGTGTGTGTGTAAATCTCTCCTCTGTTTTTTCCACCAAATGCATCCGATGAAGTGAGCTGTAGCTCACGAAAGCTTATGCTCTAATAAATTTGTTAGTCTCTAAGGTGCCACAAGTACTCCTTTTCTTTTTATTGTAAGACTAAAGACCAGTAGAGGGTTGTACAGAATCCAAGAAAAATATTCATATAAATCACACTTGAAGGGTGAGTCTGTTCCCCTCTTCAAGGAGTAGCTGCCTCGTACTGTCCTCCTGTGTACTCAGTTTCAGTAATAAACTGTCTGGGATGGAAAGAAACTATATAAAACACTTTGAAGAGTATCCGTTTTAACATACCCCCCCACCTGTGAAATCTGTATTCTGATCTCTCTCTTTTTTCCTTGCTAGCTGCAGCAATCATTCAGGTTGAAGATCAGAACACTGGTGCAATTGAAAACATTATAGTTGAAGTAAAGAAAGAACCCGATGCAGAAACAGTAGGGGAAGAAGAGGAAGCTCAGCCTGCTATAGTGGAAGCTCCCAATGGAGATCTCACACCTGAGATGATTCTGAGCATGATGGACCGGTGATGGAGGAAAAGGCCAAGCTTGCTGACTGAACTGGCCTGGGCTGTGTTTAAACGGCTCAAATCTATTTTTCCTTTTACCTTTTTTCTTGGCTTTGGGAAATGCATCATTTTAGACCATTTTACCAAACATACTGGGAAATAAAACTTCAAAATGATGTTAGAATGTGATTTAACTAGAACTTGCTGTTTTATGTTAGCGTTACAGGATCACGGAGCATTAGGATATATGTTGGAGTCCTTGAGGGTTTCCCGTGAGATGCTCGATTCATTTTGCTCTGAACTGCGTTGTAATGATGGTCCAAGGACAGTGTTTACATGTAACAAGTTTTAATACACAAAAGTGGAAAAATGGAAGCCCTGACTAGAGTATGTGGTACACCACTCTGGACTTGCCCTTCGAGTTCCCAAAGTCCTCCAGCCTTCTTCTCCCAGTAGTGTTTTTAACTGTAAATGCAGACTGGGGAGTGTTCTAAACTTTTAAAATGCTTTTGGTTTTGCTTTGCCCCACTGACTAGCTCCGGTTCTCCGAATCAGCCACACACGGTAGTTTTGGCATGATCCAACTGGTTTCTGTCCTCATTATGCTTTGCTCTGGACAAAGCATTTCTGTAATGGTCAAGCTTGTAAATAACTTTTTTTTTTTTTTTTTTTTTTTTTACATTTTAATCTTTTTCCATTAATAAAGAGAGATGAAAAAATGCAGATTAAGAAAAAAACCAGTGTTTTAATTACTTGCAAATTAAATGACAAGAGAATTGATAGAGTGTAAATGTTGGAAAAGCTGTTGATAAACCAATCACGTAGAAGAGAGAGGTACCCAGACTATTGTTGCAAAACAGTGGAAGCCCACCCATGAAATCTGGTTTCAAAGCACATGGAACTGGCATTTAAAATATGTATAATTAACCTTTTCAGTTATAACTTCACAACTACATTTTCTTTGCTCTACTTTGTAGTTGTATTTTGTGTTTATGAATCCTATGTTAAGACAGAAGTGGTGATTTACAGGTGGATCACTGCAGCCCTGGAAACCTGGGCCAGGAAATTTTACTAGGTCAGTAATTATAAAATTTTGGATCTCTGATAAAAAGACAACAAAGGAATAATGTGAAATACAAATGATGCCTGTATATGAACTGTCACGTTAAAATATGTAAGCTTTTTATAGAGCCTCAGTCTTGCTGATTTCAAACAAATTTTTCTTCTATGTATCGCTTTTAAGAGAGCTATCAGTTTAGCTATCAGACTCTAGGTTGATGCATTTTTGTACTTAGCTGTACTGTGTGATATTTTTCATTATTTTAGAAAGCCAACATGAGGAAAAAAACTGTTCTAAAATATGTAATGGGGTTTGAAAGCTGGGAAGGAGAATATACTGCTGTACAGCTAATAAATAATAATGGATTAACATGCGTGCTCACTGGCTGTTTCCTTTGTACCATTTAACCGTTTGTCCTGGAGACAAGTTTCTGAGCTGTCCTGTGACTACCTATGGAGAAATTTCTCCTCTCTCCAGAAGGACACTGAGCAGCCTGGAGTTCTGTGTCTGGGGCACTATGCAGAAGAAAGAAGACCTTTCTAATCATATGAAATTTTTTGGAGTGGATGTTCAACACTACCAGTGCTAGAAAGCACTGCTGTTTGGAATGCTGACAGTCAACTGCATCTGGTCACACAAGCACAGGCTCTGGTGGGCTTGGCTCATGTTCTCATCCAGGAATTGCATTTAGGGATTGTTAGTGGGTGGTTAAAGACAATGTTTATATGAAATCTAGTCCATTCCCCAAATTAATTTGAAAGTACATTTGTGTATAGCGCATGCACCAAGCCCCCTGTTGCTTACATTCCCATCTGCTTAGTTCTAAATGTTGTTAACCCTGGAGAATCCTAGCAAGAAGAGGGCTAAAGAGGTCTGAATAGCCCTGCAGCAGGCTGGTAGGTAAGAGCATGCTGGATGATAAAACAAGGTTGTAGAACATCTGGCTTCTCAAAACTCTGTGGAGTTGCTGCAAATGTAGTTAGGGAATTTTATTGTTAAAGGGGAGAATTTCAAAGGCACAAATGGCAGTTAGGTGGCAACTCGCACTGAATCTTCAGTAGGAGTTAGATGCCTAACTGGCCTTAGATGGAAATTTTCAAAAGGCCCCAAGTGCTCAGGCAGAGAAAAGCTTTGCAGAAATTAGACGGAATTTATAAAGCCCAGAGTTTCAGGGAGGCATGGTCCACCAGGTAGGAGCAGCAGAGAACAAGGCTATGGAGACCAGAAGAACCAGGACTGGGGACTAAATGGAGAATATCAGCAAGTCTGGCTGCAGTGAGATCATGGAGGATAATTCCAGACTGGATTCTCAACTGAATGAGGAGCTAGGGTAGGGGCCAGAAGAGAGCACTGATGTTCATGGGCTTCTCTCTTCCCAGTGATCAGAAGGGAAGCACCAGTTGGTATAGGCCCTGAACTGGGAACTGGGGAGGCTGTATTTACAGTAGGCAAGGTAAGAGGGCATTAAGCTATGTTGGTAGACCTATGCATGTGCAGACCATAGTGGCCAGGTGATGGGAGAAGGGGAGTTTGGAAATGTTCATGCTGGGTTAGTGAGAGCTGCTGCTGATAAATGTCCCCAAGCCTCCCCTGCCCCATCTTAAGTTGTGTCTACACTACAGTCAGAGGTGTGACTGCAGCTTGTGTAGACATACCCAAGCTAGCTCTGATCTATCCAGTTTGAATAACACTAGCAGTAAGCTGTGGCAGCACAGGCTAGTTGCTCAAGCTCATATCAGGGTCCCAAGAGGGCTTGCACAGCTCATGTTGCTATTGTTGTTTGTGCTAGATAGTTCAGAGCTAGCTCAGGTACTTGGATACATGCTGCAGTCCCACCTTTGGCTGCAATTGGACATATACCCTGAGGCCTGGGCCACGCTAAAATTTAGATCAACGTAGCTATGATGCCCAGGGGTGTTAAAAATTCACACCTTGAGCACTGCAGCTTCCCCATCGCGAAGCGCAGCCCCTGACAATGCCATGCGTGTCTGAGCCTACACCCATGTTAAAAGGAGGGGGTCATGCCCCTGGTTCCAGTGCCCCTGGGTGTGGGGGGCCCAAATGTTCTTTGTGCCCAGGGCCCCAATAAATCAAAATCTGCCTTTGCTATCAAGCTTGGCTAGAGAGGATTCTCTGGAACAGCCATTTTGGAGTCCACAAGGAGCTAGCCCTCCAAGGCCTAGAGGGGCTAGCAACAGCCAGTCAGGGCCCTGCTGGCCCAGATAAAAGGAGCTGCCTGGGTGCAGCAGGGGAGTGCCTGGCTGGGATCAGAGGGGTGTGAAGGGGACTCTGGGGTGGAATAGAAGGGGGTGCAGGTCAGGGTGGGGATTCACTGGCCTGTGTGAGTGGGGAGCTCTACAGTGGAATAGCAGGAGGGGGCAGGGCAGGGGTGCATTGGTCTATCTGTGTGGGGAGCTCTGCAGTGGAATAATGGGGGGTGCCCATACAGGTCTGGGTGGGGTGCACTCCCGGATCTGCTTATGTGAAGTGTTCACAGTTTCAACTATAGGAGATCAGGTGACTCCTCCCAAGAGTTAGTCTGGCAGGTCATTCATGCACTTGCCCGCTAAGCTGTGTCACTCATGCTTCCTTGCAGGCTGCAGAAGCTGCAGATACAGGGCTAGATTTAGGCGTGGCAGAATTCAGGCTGTTCACAAACTGGAAAGGACTCAGAAAAGAGCTACACAAACAATTTGAGGTCTGGGGAATCTGCCTTATAGTGAGTGATTTGAGAAACTCAACCTATTTAGTTCTGCAAAAGACAATGAAGGGTTACGTGATCATGTTTTATAGGGACTGGTGAATTAATCTCAGATTAAAAGAGTTAAAGCTGTTAAAGTCTTTCACTGTCCAACATTAAACTGTGTTAAACAAGATTTGGGGTTGGCATACAGAGACCTGAGCCTGCTTCATGCAATGGCAAACATACCATTAAAAATCCCTTGAACCTTTTTCTTAATGATACAGAAAAGAAGGAAAAACAGTTGAAGCCTTTGAAAAGCATTAAATAAGGGTTCTCTTGTAATAACATCCCTTGTTCCCTTTCTCTTTAGCTGGAGAGAGAAGGAAAAGCCCAGTGTCTGACAGTCCCTTAGAAAGAAAAGGAGTACTTGTGGCACCTTAGAGACTAACAAATTTATTAGGGCATAAGCTTTCGTGAGCTACAGCTCACGAAAGCTTATGCCCTAATAAATTTGTTAGTCTCTAAGGTGCCACAAGTACTCCTTTTCTTTTTGCGAATACAGACTAACACGGCTGCTACTCTGAAACCAGTCCCTTAGAAGGTATCAAAGGTGGTAATAACTCTCCTGCTGGGGAAAAGAGAAGCAGTTACCGGATATGGACTGGAGCTGTTGTTGTTACAGTCTAATCCTGTGTCAGCCCGGGTGTGGTTGGGATTCAGCTGGAGCCAGTAGGGTGGCGACGTCGTCTGGGTCCCTCTCTCTGGCCCATCTGCGCAGGACATTGCTCAGGATCAGGCTGACAAAGGCCTAGGGTCCTAGGAGATGATGGGGTGGGGTCAGCTATGGTGGTGAAGCTTGCTCCAGTAGCCTCTGTCTGTTTTTCGACTATTTTCTCTCCAGAGTCTCTTTCTTTAAGGACCCAGACAGAGAGGGAATGCTGGGTGGCCTAGCCCAGGCCCCACTACTTACGCCTAGTTTCTGATGCACCAATTTTGATTCTTTAAGTTCTGGTTTCACATCTTCTGTTTGTTCCAAGCATGATTTCAACACTGTCGTGAAGGATAGTAGTAGTAGGGCTGTCCATTAATAGCAGTTAATTCACTTGATTAACTCAAAAAAATTCATCACAATTAAAAAAATTTATTGTGATTAATCACACTGTTAAACAACAGAATACCAATTGAAATTTACTAAATATTTTGGATGTTTTTCTACATTTTTGAATATATTGATTTCTATTACAACACAGAATACAAAGTGCACAGTGTTCACTTTATATTATTTTTATTACAAATATCTGCACTATAAAAATGATAAACAAAAGAGTATTTTTCAGTTCACCTCATACAAGTTCTGTAGTGCAATCTCTTTATCGTGACAGTGTAACTTACAAATGTAGATCTTTTTTTGTTACATAACTGCACTCAAAAATAAAATAATGTAAAACTTTGGAGCCCACAAGTCCACTCAGTCCTACTTCTTGTTCAGCCAATCGCTCAGACAAACAAGTTTGTTTACATTTACGAGAGATACTGCTGCCCTCTTCTTATTTACAATGTTACCTGCAAATGAGAACACGGATTCACATGGGACTTTTATAGCTGGCATTGCAAAGTATTTACATGCCAGATATGCTAAACGTCCATGTGCACATTCATGCTTCAGCCACCATTCCAGAGGACATGCTTCCATGCTGATGATGCTTGGTTAAAAGAAAAATGTGTTAATTAAATTTGTGACTGAACTCCTTGGGGGAGAATTATGAGTCTCCTGTTCTGTTTTACCCTCATTCTGCCATATATTTCATGTTATAGCAGTCCCGGATGATGACCCACCACATGTTCGTTTTAAGAACACCTTCACAGCACATTGGACAAAACGCAAAGAAGGTACCAATGTGAGATTTCTAAAAATAGCTATAGCACTCAACCGAAGATTTAAGAATCTGAAGTACCTTCCTAAATCTGAGAGGGACGAGGTGTGGAGCATGCTGTCAGAAGTCTTAAAGAGTAACACTCCAATGTGGAAACTACAGAACCCGAACCACCAAAAAAGAAAATTAACCTTCTGCTGGTGGCATCTAACTCATATGATGAAAATGAACATGTATTGGTCCTCTCTGCTTTGGATCATTATCAAACAGAACCCATCAGAATCCGTCATCAGCATGGACGCATGTCCTGTGGAATGGTGATTGAAGCATAAAGGGACATATGAATCTTTAGTGCATCTGGCACATAAATATCTTGCGATGCTGGCTACAACAATGCCATGCAAACACCTGTTCTCACTTTCAGGTGACATTGTAAACTAGACGCGGGCAGCATTACCTCCTGTGAATTGTAATCAAACATGATTGACTGAGTGGCTGTGTAGGTTCTAAAGTTTTACATTGTTTTATTTTTGAATGCAGTTATTTTTCATACATAATTCTAGATTTGTAAGTTCGACTTTCATGACAAAGAGATTGCACTACAGTACTTGTATGTGTTGAATCGAAAAATACTATTTCTTTTGTTTCTTACAATTGAAATATTTGTAATAAAAACAATGATATAAAGTGAGCACTGTACACTTTGTATTCTGTGTTGTAATTAAAATCAATATATTTGAAAATGTAGACAACGTTCAAAAATATTTAAATAAATGGTATTCTATTATTATTTAACAGCATGATTAATCTCGCAATTAATTTTTTTAATCACTTGACGGCCCTAATTAGTAGCCTTTTTGCATAGACTAAATCAGTTTTTCTGTCTGGTTTTCTTGCACCTGTTTATAACATTTTTGATTTAAAAACAACTTGACCTATTTTTGGTGGTTAATTCCCAAGCAGGAAAAATGTTACAAGCCCAGTTGCCACAACAAGCCCTACATGGGGAAGATCTTTTGAGAGCAGAGGGCTCTTTACTCCAGCAGAAAGAGGCATATCGAGATCCAATGGCTGGAAGTGGAGCTAAGCAAAATTTGGAATTTTTGCCTTGTGGGAAATTCCAATAGTTTCCAATAGTTGTTTGTCCCAAATCAGGAGGAAAAGTTGAAATATCAGGTGTTCTTTCCCCCAAAAAACAAACAAAAAAACCCAAAATAGGCTGGAAAAAATTAGTTTGGAAATGTTTCATTTGAACATTCCCAAGATCAAACTGTTTCACTTCACTGAACTGACCTGCTGTTCCAATCAGTGTGATAGTAACCTGTTTCAGAGTAGCAGCCATGTTAGTCTGTATTCGCAAAAAGAAAAGGAGTACTTGTGGCACCTTAGAGACTAACAAATTTATTAGAGCATAAGCTTTCGTGAGCTACAGCTCACTTCATCTGATGCATTTGCATCCGATGAAGTGAGCTGTAGCTCACGAAAGCTTATGCTCTAATAAATTTGTTAGTCTCTAAGGTGCCACAAGTACTCCTTTTCTTTTTATAGTAACCTGTATTTCCCTAAAAGGCACTTTGCCTTATGGGAGTTATACTCTGGCCAAGGAGCCAAACTACATCTCCCATGATGTGCCCAGAGGTGATGCACCATTCAGCTTGGTGAGGGAGCAGCCGCATTGCTTCATGGGAAATGTAGTCCTCCAGTAGCTCAGCCCATAAGATAGACTGGGGGGCCTGAACTACAACTCCTATGAGGCAATGTGCCACAATAAGGAAATGCAGTTTAACATTTGAACTGACCTGAAATAAAATATTCACATTGATTTTTCCTTATGGAAAATGGAATTTGTTTTGTCAAAATCTAAATTTTCGCACAGAAAAGTTTGATTTTGCAGAAACTGCATTTTCCATTGGCAAATCATTTCTACGAGAGATCCCTGACCAGCTCTGTGCTTTTGTTGGCAGCTGGACAGATTCAGAATAAGGAGCCTGTTGATAACAATTAAGGTAATTAACCACTGGGACAACACCCAAGGATGTGGTGGATTGTCTGTTGCTTGCAGCTCTAAACCCAGACAGGTGCCCTTGTCTAAAGGATCTGTCCTAGCTCAGCTAGAAGTAATGGGCTTGAGGCAAGCATCCCTGGGACAGGGTCTCTGGCTTGTGTGAGGCAGAAGCTCAGACTAGAAGGTCAGAATGCTTCTGTCAGGCTGTAAAATCACTGGATCTTGCTGAGGGTCCAGTCCTGCCACCGAGCACTGGGGCCTCTGGGTGCCTTGCACCATATAAACAGCGGCATGGAAAGCCTGGCTGGAGTCTCCAGCATTGTGCCCTTTCAGGGATAGACACTCTGCTTGGGTTGGCATCTGGGGGTCTGTTTGCTAAGCTTGGTTTGCTCCAACGGTCTGTCTTGGGTAGAAGTGGGATCCGTGAAGGAACCAAATTCCAGAGCCAAGGGTTCCCCAGGGCAAAGATAGTGCCTGCCTGGCTGTTCCTCTTAGGACTGGCAGCTGGAGGGCCCAGCTGAGCAGAGCTGCCGTGGTGGAACATGGGCAGAGGTAGCTGGGAACCAAAACACACAGGGCTTTGCACATTGAAGGCACGTGAAGTGGCCTGCAGAAGCAGCTAGGACATGTCTGAGTTTGCTGTGATAATAACCTACCCGCTGCCAGCGAGCAGGCAGGGCACCAGCTTTGCAGCAGTGTGCCAGGGCTGGAGCCTGCTGCAGTGACCCAGTCTGGAAGTCATGGAGGGCTGGTTCCCTTGGGCAAGGTTTGGTGCCAAGCATGCAGGCCCCAGTTGCCTCACACTGGAGGTGGCCCAAGGACTGTGAGTAACCAACACTCCCTCGGGCTTGGTGAAGGCGGCTGGCTGCGCTGCAGGGTTAGGATGTGCCCACCCCTTCCTGCCATGAGGGGCAGCAGAGAGCATTTGCCAGCCCATAGGGTATCGCCTGGCCTCTGGCCCGCAGAGGGGACAGGAAAGCCTGCAATAAGCTGCTGCAGCCATAGGCTTGGTGCCAGCTCCAGGGACTCCCTGTGACTGCACAGCCCCAAGGTCTATGGCAGCTTGGAGCTCTTCGGGCAGCAAGGGACGAGGACACAGGGCGGGGGGCTACAGAGCTGGTTTGTGGGGCCCTCAAGGTGGGAGGAGACCACGTGCATCTCTCCAAGCAGGAAGAGCTGCATGCTCAGCTCCTTGGGCGGGGGCTGGGATACCCCCTGTGGAATAACAGTGCCCCAGAGGCTGTGAGGGGAGACGCCCAGGCGGCCTCTCCCAGGGGCTGTGCAGGGCCTTTGCAGCAGTGGGACATGGGCAGAGATGCTTGTGGGGTGGGGGTGGGGGCAGAGGGCTCAGAGCCTGCTCCCAGCCCATTGGGATTGCTGGGGACTGCTGGCCGTAGGGGTTGGGTGCTAGGCTGAGCTGGCCCTTGGGGATATGGCATGGCTCTGTTTGAGGCCTCAGTACGTCTGTGAAATCTCAGCTTGCATTTGAAAGAACAATTCCTCTCTTGGTGGGCGTGAAGCCCCCGCTCCGCCTGGCTGAGCCTGCAGATGGGGGCCGGCAGGGGAGACTGGCCCTGCAGGCTGGAAGCCTGGGGCTTCAGGAGCCACCTGAGAGGGGAAGGAGGTTGCAGTGCAGAGGATGAGTCAGGTGCGAGTGGTGACAGGCCTGCCGGGGGAAGCTGGACGGAGAGCCAGGGAGGAGAGCTCCAGCCTCTGATGGGAGACCAGAGGGGAACTGAGAGGCTGGGTGGGCAGGGCACTGTCGCCCAGCGGGGTGGGCCTGGCCACTCAGTACAGGGCCCTGGGCTGGAATCAGATTGCGGGAGAGGAGGTTTCCCCATGGCCCCAAGGAAGGGGATACACAAGCCTGTCACAAGGGTTATAGAGCCCAGCAGGGGGGGCGGCAGGCTGAGGAATAGCCCCCACAAGGGTGGGAGGATTTGGTTTGTGTGAGAGACGGTTGGGGACTTTTAGTTGGGACAGTGGTGACCTGGAAGGGGTGGACGTAAGAGATCGACTTGGCCGGACGGGGGTTGCTTGTAATGGCTGGAGGCAGGGCTCAGCAGCCCTGGGTCTCTATCCTGGTTTGTCCTAGGTTCCTGTAGCTCATGCTGCAGGGCTTCAGCTGGCCATCATCGGGGTCAGGAAGGGGTTTTCCACCCCCCACCCCTAGTGTCTTCTGAGGGGGGGTTTCAGTCTTCTCCTCCTGAAGCAGCAGATCTGTCCAGAGCTGGGCCGGGGCAGGGCTCTGTGGTGGCACCTGGTGCTCTCTCCCTCGGGGGCTTGGCTGGCTGGTTCCTGCTCACAGGGTCGGGGCTCACTGTTGGCCACATTTGGGGGCTGGCCAGAATTTCCCCCAGGTCAGGTTGGCAGGGATGTGGGGGTTTGTTGCCTGGCTTGGCAGTGGGTGTGGGGTCACTTGGCAGGATTATCGGGGTGTAGCTCCCTTTGTTGTTTTCCGGCCATTGTGGGGCCTCGGGCACTGGTGACCCTCACTCCCCATTCTCTCTCTGGCACAGGGCAGTCCTCTCCTGAGGGCTGTAACGCTTGGTCTCAGTCCGGGTGTTGGGGTTACTGTGTGGGTGCTGGGGGCCTTTGCTATACAGGGGGTCAGGCAGGATGCTCTGGTGCTCCCTTCTGGCTTTGAACTCCATGACCACAGTACCAGAGTGATCTTCAGGCAGGGGGGCGCACTAGGGAAGTGAGAGCTGCTAGGCCATACCTGGCCACAAGGAGGTGCCTCGCAGTAAGTAAACTCGTTTACAGGGAGAATTGCTCCAGTCGGCCCCAATGGGGACGTTAACTCTGAAACCTAACAATGCCCTCTTCACTGCTGATCAGGCATGGAGCAATGTCCAGCTATTCTGGGATTGTGGGCATGGCTTGTGGTTGGGGGTGGGGTTTGTGTGGAGCGCCTCCCCATTCTGACCCATGCTAGGTTGATGGCATTACCCAATTTCAGAAACGCATTCAAATCCCTTCTAAGAAGAGGCCAGCTCGCCATCCCTGCCTTGGCCCTAGCCCCAATTTTCACAGCATCACTAAAGACGTTGCACTGAGATGTCTCACAACGTGCCCGGGGATGGTGCCCAGCCGGACCCCTGCTGCAGTGGGCTCTGTGCCTTGGGACCTGCTGTTGAGGAAGCCCTGCTGCTGCCCCCACTTGCCGTCCCGGGTGTGCAGAAAACGCAGCTGAGCTGCAAGGCTCTTGGAAGCAGGGGCAACAGAGATAACCCCTGCCCATGCAAAGGGCGCTGCACACCCTGCACATTGCTGCAGCTGAGCCTCACCCTGGAGGGACTTGTGAGACAGAGTGTGTCCTTCACTGGCCCCAGCCCAGCTGGGGAGGGTTATGCTTGGCTGATCGTCTACGCCATAGCACCATGAGCTGTGGTTTGATCTCCGGAGGCAGCAGCCCCTGTGGGGAGATGACTTCCTGTAAAGGTGTGTCTGCTGCTTTCACATGTGAAAAGGGTGAGAAAAGGCCACCGCCTGCACAGCCCCACCAGCCCTCTGGGAAAGACCCTGACGTCGCTGCAACCCTTCTCCAGCCGGCCCTGTGCTCAGGGCACTGAGTGGCCAGAATCCTCCTTCCCTTCTCCTTTCAAGATGGCTCAGGCTGGGAAGATTCCTGCCCCTTGCTTGGGTGAGACTGTGACCCATGGAGGGCAGTGAACAATTCCAGACCCTGCCCTCATCTGCCCTTCTCTTTGCCTCCCACAGGCTCCCTCCCGTGTGCTAGTGACATGGACGTGCACCCTGAACGCAAGCACCCCCACGCTTTCCAGCTGGTTGCTGCTCCACTGGCTCGGAGCTGGCAGCCCGTCGCTTGGGCTGAGGTTTGCAAAACTTGGCGAGTGACTCTGGGTGTCTTGTTCACACGTGTGATGTGGCCCAATAGTCAGCGGTGCATTAATGGCACCTGCAGCAGTTGAAATCAATAGGAGCTGTGGGTGCTCAGCATGCCTGAGGGGCAGGCCCAAAGCCCCTCCCATTGGCTACCCAAAAACCCAGGGTCTCTCTTTGAAACAGCCAACCTTGGCTTTCCCCTAGTGCAAAGCTGAGGGGAGTGAGGGACTGAGCCTGCCCATGCTCCCTAGGACTCCAGCAGGGCGGGCGAAGGAAATCAGCCACCATCCCCCTCTCATTCTTGTCCTGTCCAACTCCTGGCTGGCAGGAATCCACCAATAACCAGCTGAGGGGCTGGAGAGGGAGGCGTGTGGAGGAGTGGGGAGCAGATATCAGGGTGCACCCCAGGGGAAGAGGCTTGATTCTGGGCCTGTGATGAACAGATGCTGCTCCCCGGCTTGGGAAACGTACTCCCTGCGCAGACTGTCCCAGCTGCCCTGGGAGATGCAGGTGCCCTTGTCAGACTGAGCTGAGGCCAAGCCAAGGGTGAGCCGCTTTTTGTGTCCTGAGATGTGAGCAGCAAAGCAGGAGTTAAGGAAACCCCCTCCCCACCCCACTGGAGATCTCAGCCTGGGCTGTGGGGAGGGGGCCCATCAATAGGGGCTTGATATCTGGAAAAAACTCTGCTCAAAAAGCCCCAAGGGCTGGAATAGCAGGGAGCTATGGGTGGGGCTGGAGGGTCACTGACAGAGCTGTGTGTGAGCAGAGCCTGGGAGCTGGGAGAGCCGGGATTCAGGGCAGTGACAGGTTTATGTGTGTGGGGAGCCCTGAAGTGGAATAGTAGGGGGGCTGTGGGTCAGGATTGAGGAGCACTGGCAGAGCTGTGGTGTGGGGGAGCTCAGGGCTCAGACAGCAGGGTGAAGGGGGGAGATGGTGGATTAGGATTAAGAGGAAAGGAGAAATAACTGTTTCCGCACTTGTGTTGAGCTCCTCTTCCCTGCCAGGCCAGAGCAGTTTGTGGGCTGCTGTCCCCTGGCGTTTGTCTCCTCGGCAGGGCACTGTTGTTTCAGGCAAATGCTGTCGCCATCTCTGGGCCTGCGTGGGCTGCTAGCTTAGTAGGTTTCATATTGCTCCACTTGCTCTCTGGCTGAATCTTGGCTGAAGGGCAGGAAGAGGCAGCTTGAGGGAGGAGAGGTGCAAAGCGGCGGCACTACCGGTTGGTAAGTAACCTCATCATTTCCTCTGAGCAGGGCCAGTTTCATTCTGACTGCAGGCTGGGCTGAAAGATGCTGCTCTAGTAGCCCATGCAGCTACCTTGGCCAGTCTCCCAGGAACCCCAGAGATGGCTGTCTCCCCAGTAGGGATCCCATGCCACCTGCAAGGTAAGTGGCACTCTTTTCAGAGCTTCCCAGAGCCACTGAGGCCATGTGGAAGGTGATGAGGCCTGGCTTGCTCCCTGCGCTCTCTGTGCCTGCTTTGTCACTGGGGCCAACTGCACAGGATGGGAGCTGGGTCTTTGTTTCTTTATTTCTCTAGATGTTGTAGAGGGGAGAGCAAGGGGCTGGAACTCAGGACTCCTGGGTTCTCTCCTGGCTCTGATGCTGATGTACTGATGAGCTTGGGAAAGTCTCGAGGACCAAAAATTTCCATTCATTTAGGGTGCCCAGCTTCTTCCATTTAGGGTGCTCTTCAGAGGAGCTGACAATCCTATTGGTGCTAACGTGATTTACGGGTGCATAGCCCCACTGCAGACTGGGCTCTGAGTCCCAGCAGAGTTCCCACAATCCACCCCTGAAGTGGCCGCTTTCGAAAACCTGGCCTTACCAGTATTTGGTTGAACTTGTGAGGGTCTCTGTCTGTAACGTGATAACTTTTGAATACCTCATCTGATCCTGGCCAAAGTTTCAGGGAATCTTCTCGGCATCTGTGGGCAGCCCCTGACTGGTCCTCACCAAAATCAGAAGAATGGAAGGGGAAAATTAGACATCACAGGGTGGCTGACCCCTTTAAATGAGCCAGGCCCAGTGCCCCTGTGCCATGCAGCTGCTCGCAGTTTGGCTGGCTGAGGGGACAGGGCAGCACCTGGGGCTGTGAAGGATCAGGGAAGATTGCAGAGGGAGGTGGTCCCTTGCGGAAGCTTTAGGAGGTTCGGGGGAAGAGAGGAAGAAGATCAGCAAGAGGAGTTTGCCGGCTGACCTCCCCAGGCTGGAGAGCCGGGGCTGAAGGCCAGGGAGCAGCAAAGGGAGCTGCCTGTGAGGGCTGGAGAGGGCAGAGAGCCAGGGGAACAGTGTCAGGGCCACCTGTGGCTTATCTGAGATAAGGCTAATGGACTGAGAGGCGAGGGGCTCTCCCCTGGTGAGAGGCTGGGGGCTTCCCCCTGGGAAGAGTGGGATGGCACTCCAGCTGGGAGGGCAGGGGTAGCTGTCCTGGGGGAAGGTGGATGGTGCTGGAGTATGGTATGTGCTATATCTGCGAAGTAGTTGCCATGGGGTGGTAAAGGCTATATGTGCTGGGGATACGTGGACTTGGATTGGGGTTGGCATGGATTACTTGCACTGCGTTTCTGTAATAAACCCTAACCCCTGTGCTCTGACCCCACTCTCTGGCAGGAGTGCCGGGTAGAGGGAGGGAGGAAGGGAGACTGCAGGCCAAAGGGGTGGGGAGAAGCCCCGGCTTGCTCTGATACAGAGCCCCATAAACTATAATCCTCCTCTGCCAGGGAGGGGCGTTATGAAGGCAAGACCCTGGGATTAGGGCATCCGGGGAGGAGAGGGAATGGGGAACTGTTCACAACGGGGCGCATGGAGCCCCTGGCATCTAGGTAGCAGACCCAGCTGCTGCTGCCCTCTGGGTAATTGGGTGCAGATCAAAGGGCTAGTTGATAGCAGCCATTAGGACCTTCTTGGTAAGTTACAGACTCCTAGTTCCTGTTCATCTTAAAAAGACTACGAGGAGAGGAGTCCTTGTGGCACCTTAGAGACTATCAAATTTATTTGGGCATAAGCTTTCGTGAGCTAGAACCCACTTCATCGGATGCATGGAGTGAAAATACAGGAGCAGGTATAAATACATGAAAGGATGGGGGTTGCTTTACCAAGCGTGAGGTCAGTCTAATGAGTTAAATCAATTAACAGCAAGTTACCAAGGGAGGAAAAATAACTTTTGAAGTGGTAGGAGAGTGGCCCATTACAGACAGTTGACAAGAAGATGTGAGTAACAGTAGGGAGAACTTAATAGTGGGGAAATTAAGTTTAGGTTTTGTAATGACCCAACCACTCCCAGTCTCTATCCAGGCCTAATCTGATGGTATCCATTTTGCAAATTACTGACACCCTAATCTCCCTAGCAGACAGAAAAGAATTATGAATGGTGAGGAGGAGGGGTGGGGGTGGGGGTGGGGGTGGGGGAGTGACAAAACCCTGAGCTGGGGGAAAGAGGAACTGGGGAGCCACACAGAGTTCTTTGTATGCAGGGGGGAGAACGAGGACAGTCCATGGGGGACACAGCCCCTGGCATGGGGGAAAGGTGGAATGGGGACACACCCAGCCCCTGGCATGGGGGAGGACATAGAGGGCATGTGGTGGAGGGGAGAATAGGGCACCGTGGTATGGGGTGGGGGGGGAATGGAGGGCACACACAGAGCCCCTGGCAGGAGAGGTCTGTGTAGTGTGCTTGGATAACAGAAGCTAAAAGCATCCCCCATTCTGGGGTTTTGGAGCTGCACGGACAAAGGCCGTGGTTGCAGACAATCAGTTGCCAGAGGAGCCATAGCTTAGACCAATAGAGACATGTTCTCCCCCAGAAGCAAGAAGCTTAAACTCTACAGCCACCAAGCCACATACCTAAAACAGGGCACCGGCAGCCAGGAGTCTAACAGCAAGCCAGCCAGATCAGAACAAAACACTTGTGAACAGAGCCAGGTCTGATGTCCGTTCCTACCACTGGAGGAGCTGGCTGTGTAATCCACGAGGCAGGGGTGCAATGGGTCTTCCTCTGGACCAGGTCACGGATGGCGTGTGTCTGTGCCAGCCCCCAGGTGGGGAGCCTGGCTCTCTAGTTCAGCCTGTGGATGTGGGTGGAGGCCCCTGGTTCAATCTCTGGTGTTGGCCAAGATGGCGGCTGTCATAGCTTCAGCCCTTCCAAGTTTTCCTGGCAAAGAGAAATCAGCCAGTTCAGAGAGACCGGGAGGGAGCGGGAAAGGCTGAAAGGAGGGTCCAGAGAAGCCCAGGGTCTCAGAGAGGTGAGATCTCTTCTCCCCCGACCTCCACATGTCTGGGAAGAAGTTAATTCAGACATTGTGATAATAGCAGGGTCACGGTGATCAATTGAGTTTCATGTGAGTGCAGCCAGTTGGTACAGGAAGATGTGTCTACACAAGAACATTTTCTTTGTGATGTAAGCCAAGGTCTGACCAGACGGACAGCTCAAAACTCTTCACCGCCAATGTCTCTTCGGGTAGATGTAGTGACCTCCCTCTGGGATTGCCTCAGCATCTGAAGTTGCCAAAGCATCTTGTCCCCGACCTTTGATGGATCTGGATGGAATGGACGTAATTGTTGACGATTTAGCAATTGGGGAAAAATGATCAGGCATCACAATGAGAGTGTGATCTGCAGTGTGTAGTATAGTGATACTATAGTATAGTGATACAATAGTAGTGATCTGCAGTGTGACAAAGAAAAGGGCTTTAAACTGGATGGGAGCAAACTCCTGCTTGGTCTGAACAAGATTCCTTACAAAGGACATACAGGGATAAAGGAGGTCAACTGGACGCAAGAAAGGTGGAGGCAATTTCACAAATAGCCCCCAGACAAGGAGGCCTCAAAGACCCCAGGAGAGTCAGGGGTCTTCAGGCAACATATCTAAGCAATAAGAAAAGGAGTACTTGTGGCACCTTAGAGACTAACAAATTTATTAGAGCATAAGCTTTTGTGGTGAGCTGTAGCTCACGAAAACTTATGCTCAAATAAATTTTAGTCTGTAAGGTGCCACAAGTACTCCTTTTCTTTTACTCCTTTTCTTTTACTTTCCTTTTCTTGCTACAATGCACTAACAGTTCTGTAGTGCACTGGGACAAACAGCAATGTCCATGTGGGACATTACTTCATGACAAGCTATTGCTCTGTAGAGCTTCACCAGGGCTTCTCGTATGCTAATGTCCCATGTAGACATTAAACAAGCCCTTGAGGCTCAGTGCTTGAATGCTTGGACATCTATTAATAGCCGAGGCAGAATGATCCTCTTGTGTGTCTTGAGTCCGACCATCTCCCCAGACCCAACCCTGGACATCTTCAGGTGTGCCAGCCACTTGTGGTGGTTACTATTGGCTTTGGAGGGTGAGATGTAACATAGTCACTGCTATCAGTGGATACCAGCCGCTGTCATGTGACAAGGGAATTATGCATTTCCATGCCATGTGACTGACAGCAGGACATGAAGAAAGGGTTCAGAGTGATACAATGGTTTAGGGGATTGAGATCCATTAAAATCAGCATGTCTAAATCCCCTAGACTGCTTTGAAAATCTCACCCCAGTCTCTCTTACCTGCAACCCCAGGTGTTATCCTCCTGTTACCCCCTCCCTGAGCCCCCTGTAGGGGCATGGGAAATTCAGTTGCTGGCCAGACTTTGCTGAGAATGAAAAGCAGGGGTTAGCTAGTGCTGGCTGTGATGTAGATGGCATCTCACTGGGCACTTTGGGGAGACCCCAATTTCTTTCACATGGGCCACTGACAGGCTGATCAGCCTCCCTATCTCTGCCAGCTTGTTTGATTGGGTGTTGTCTTTTCAGACAGCATCACCGCCTTGCTTGGGCCGAAGGAAATAATCCTGGTGAAGCCTGTCCAGCTGCAGGTCAAATCCAAGTATGAAGACGACATCTTGGTACGTTCTGGTAACTCAGGAATTTCATCCCAGTGTTCTGGGTCTGAGTCTAGAATTCCCAAGTTTGACTCTCTGAAATGTGCTGGACACGTAGACGGGTGGCAGCTCTGCAGGTTAATTATGTGCCCACAGATTTGTTCTGATGTCACCTAACACTCGGTAATTTTACCCTCTAAGGTAAAAATGTCCAAGCAGGGGGCTAGAATGGAAACAGTTATGTGCCCTGAACTCCTCCTCCTGGGTTAGTAGGGTGTATAAATGCACAGCACTTACTCTCTCAGTAATCACAGCTGTGACTCTGATTTCCCTCCTGTGCAGGTTTTAACCCCCTGGAGGGCATATGTGCTGCAGGTGATTCTCCCAGTCAGGGTAAGTGCTTTCTCTGCGTACGACGCTTTGGAGGCTGACATAGAATCATAGAATATCAGGGTTGGAAGGGACCTCAAGAGGTCATCTAGTCCAACCCCCTGCTCAAAGCAGGACCAATCCCCAACTAAATCATCCAGCCAAGGCTTTGTCAAGCCTGACCTTAAAAATTTCTAAGGAAGGAGATTCCACCACCTCCCTAGGTAACCCGTTCCAGTACTTCACCACCCTTCTAGTGAAATAGTGTTTCCTAATATCCAACCTAAACCTCCCCCAATGAAAATTGAGACCATTACTCCTTGTTCTGTCATCTGCCACCACTGAGAACAGTCTAGATCCATCCTCTTTCGAACCCCCTTCAGGTAGTTGAAGGCTGCTATCAAATCCTCCCTCACTCTTTTCTTCCACAGACTAAACAATCCCAGTTCCCTCAGCCTCTCCTCATAAGTCGTGTTTCAGCCCCCTCATCATTTTCACTGTCCTCCGCTGGACTTTCTCCAATTTGGCAACATCCCTTTTGTAGCAGGGGGACCAAAGCTGGATGCAATACTCGAGGTGTGGCCTCACCAGTGCTGAATAGAGGGGAATGATCACGTCTCTTGATCTGCTGGCAATGCTCCTACTAATACAGCCCAATATGCCATTAGCTTTCTTGGCAACAAGGGCACACTGCTGACTCATATCCAGCTTCTCCTCCACTGTAACCCCTAGGTCCTTTTCTGCAGAACTGCTGCTTAACTAGTCGGTCCCCAGCCTGTAGTGGTGCATGGGATTCTTCCGTCCTAAGTGCAGGACTCTGCACTTGTCCTTGTTGAACCTCATCAGATTTCTTTTGGCCCAATCCTCTAGTTTGTCTAGGTCACTCTGGACCCTGTCCCTACCCTCCAGCATATCTACCTCTCCCCCCAGCTTAGTGTCATCTGCAAACTTGCTGAGGGTGCAATTCATCCATCATCCAGATCATTAATAAAGATGTTGAACAAAACCAGCCCCAGGACCGACTCCTGGGGCAGTCCACTGGATATTAGAATGATTGGGAACAATCTCCAACTTGTCAAACTCGTTTTGAATTCGAATCCTGTCCTCCAGAGTGTTTGGAACCCCTCCCAGCTTGGTGTCATCTGCTCATGTTAAAAGCATACTCCACTCCGCTATCCAAGTCATTGATGAAAATAACGACTCAGACCGGATCGAGGACGGAGTCCTGTGGGACCCCACTAGAGATGTTATGAGTGGTCAGGAGAAGCTGGTAGCAACCGTTATTGTGTCAAAGGGCTTTGGCTTAGGCCTGTTGAAGTCACTGGGAACTTTGCACAAGCCCATTACCTGAGTAGCCAGGCAGGCTTCTCATAAAGGCCCCCAACGGCTGAACCTTGCCCAGGAGCATGGGTGACATTGCTGGTCTTGCAATGCATTATGGGCTGGAAAAATCTCACCCTCATTGCTCAGCTGGGCCAAACCCACACTTAAGCCTGCTCCTGGCCCCTCTGTGAACACCCTTCATCCCTTGCCCCTTCCCAGAACCAGCATCCCCATGCCCAGCTCCCGCCTTGTCCCTCCCATAAACTACAGCCCCTTGCAGATCCCAGTGCTTTGTGTAGAACTGACTGCTCCAGGACTTGCATGACATTCCTGATCTCTGCTGCATCAGCAGGAAGAGCGGGAGTCCCAAGGGCAAGTTCTAGTAGGAAAGTTCAAGTATTTAGACTCCGGCCTCGCCCTTTCAATTGCACTAGCACAATAAGGGTTTCCCAGTGAAAGCCCCACTGAGCCCCCAGAATTCTTCCCGCTAAAAGGGAGGAGTGGGGCAGCAGGGGAAGCCGCTCTAGGCTAGCGCTGCTGCCGGCACTAACACAGCTGGCCTCACGTGAAGATGGGAGCTCCGGGAGATGGTCGCTCTCCTTGTCAGCCTGACAAATGCTAACAGTGGGGCAGTGAGCAACTCCACAAAGTTAGCTGTCTGTCAAGCAAAACAGACAAAGGAGGAAGTACCTGCGGAAGCTGCAGCTGGGTATAAACAAGGGGGCCCTGGCTAGGTGGTGCATCTGTGAGCACTTGGGGTAAACTCGTATGCGACTGGGGCGTCCAACACAACCCCCTGTGTCCAAAGGGAGGGGAGCTGGGGCCAGGTGCCTGGAGCACAACATACGCAGAGCATTGTGCGCAGAGAGGGGCTGAAGAAGGATCTTGAGTTTCTTTTTTAAACTTTCCAAGTTTCCCATGTGCCCACTGAAATCTCCATCACCTTTCCCCCGTGGAGGAAGTGTAGCAGGAAGCATAATGGAAAGCAAATCGCTACAGCCTGAGTGATGTGAACCGCCCTGGTCACCTCACTGGCCAGTGACGGGCAACGCCAGTTATGCCAATGCTGTTCACTGTCTCCGCTATTAAAGTGTGTGTGAGGGGGGAGAAACTGCTCCTGGCTGGTGTGTGCTCTGATGGCTCCTTGGCATTGTCTCTGGCCCTCTTTCTGGGACGGGGCACAAAGGCCGGGAAGGGGGTGCTGGCTGGCTGAGGGAGCAGAAGGGGCTCAGCATTGCTTGCCCTTGCTGAGATGGGGTTTTTGGGGTGTCCCAGAGGGAAGGTGGGGCATGGACACTGACACCCAGTGGTGTGGTGCACCCACCATGCCCATCAGCTGCAGCTGGATTGGTGGGTACCTCTGGGAGCCGGGCCCTGGGCTCCAACACACCACCCTGCATGGGAAACTGGCTCTGTGCTGTTGGGGTGGGTAGGGAGGGAGCTCAGGCTGGGAATTAGGCGTTCAGTTTGAGGTGACTGGGAGGGGGGTCAGGCTGGGGTTGGGGGCCAGGGTGCAGGGGGTCCAACGGGGGAGTGGGCTTGTGCTGGGATGGATTTAGGACTGCGGGGGGTAGCTCATGTCTCGCTGCAGGCAGGGGCTGGACTTGGCTGGACTCGGGCAAGTCGAGCAGCAGGGGCGCTGTGCCACACTTGGCCCCTGGCATCCCGTGTGGGTCATAGCCTGTGTGGGGGCTGGGCAGGGGCCTGGCCATGGTCTGACTCTTTTCTCCCCAGGTGTGGAGCAGCTTCAGCTTCCTGGAGGTGAGAGAGATCGCGATCCAGGAGCCCAGCCTGGTGAGTGCAGCCAGGGGCCACCCCTCTGGACCCAGTGACAGCCCCACCCCATAGAGACAGCCCATCCCTCTCTCATCCCCCACCGTCAGGACAGCTCTCCCCCATCCACCTTACTGGGACACCCACCCCCACAGGACAGCCACAGGATACTCTCCTGCACCCAATCCTGTTGGAACCCCCTCCCATCCAATCTTATGGGGACATCCCCAGAGACCCTGGCCTGGCAGGGACCTCCTGGGGAAACCCTGAGTCCGGGCAGGTGGAAGGCGCTGCTGCAGAGGGGGAGATCTGGCACTGGCCAGGTGCCTTCCCCAAGGGAGGGAGCTGAGTCTGCCCCGGCCAGCCCCTCCCCTGGCATCCCAGAGCACTGTGAGTTGAGTAGCACCCTCGAACCAGGGATGGGAAGGTGCAAACATCCATCCCAAGAGAGCATTCTCCTCACTGCTGCAAAAGGAGCCAGTCCCTACCTATGAGCAGTCCTTGGCAGCACCAGTGAGGAGCAGCCTTCCTTCAGTGCTGGGGAGGCAGGACCCCATGGTGCCAGGTGCTGGACAAACACAGAACAGAGACAGTGGTGCTGGGGTAGGCTTGAGGTCTTTTGCTAACTGTGATGCTGTGGGTAGTTTCCTGCCTCTCCGTGGCTCTGTTTTGGTGACATTTACTGAGCTCTAAGATCTATACTAAATGTTCATTCCTATTTATTGGCTGGCAAACAAAGCCCCTTACTGAAATGCTATCCTTATATTTCCCAGTACCCTTGCCTCTAGGAGCTAGGCTACAGCCCAAATAAATCTAGAATCAGTCTGAAAAGAGCCATGAGCTGCGAGGTCTGAGTCACAAAGAGAGGGCTGGCTTTGTTTGTTTGAGTGACGCTACTTTCCAGTGGGACTGGAAAAGCTGCAGCTCCATTTGTACCTCTAACTTCAGTAGAACAAAAGGGGCTGGTGCATGTTGCAGGTCATGGCAGTGTAAAATGTTTGGCAGGAAAATAAGAGAGTTCATGTCATTATCTTTTCTTGCGTCCACAGCTTCTCCTGTGTTGCAGGGTCTTGGTGTGTGTCATGTGGTTCTAGATTATCCAGGCCAATCCAAATTTAGCTGGCGAGTGTGTTAAAACCTGGTAAAGCCTCTTGCAGAGGAGATTATGTATCTGGCAAACTGAATGTTGCCTGACCTGTAAAACAGGCAACATAAGAAAACACCGTTCTGAATGCTTTGAATGAAGCCCCAGTCAGACTGCAGCCGCTGTTAGCCAGCACAGTTAGCTATTTGTGTAATTGATGTAAATGTTGTTGCAGCTGTGGATAACCATAGTCTAGAAGTTGCTGCTGTTTGTTGGGAGTTACGTAGTCGTCCCTTCAGCAATCCGGTTATGTGTTTCACTAGAACCTTGTTTGTGGAGTGGGAAATGGGAAGTCTATTACAAGAATCACATGTATCATTAACGAAGACATTGCTAGAGAAGATTTGCAAAGGACGGTCACAGGAGTAAAAGAAGGAAGGACTTGGGTGGACTGGAAATGTATATTAGAACTAGAAGAAGTACGTTAGTCAAACACGAGTTATTGGACTTGGTACAGGAGTAAATGGGTGACATTTTGTGGCCTGTGTAACACAAGGAGTCAAACTAGTTGATCTAATGGTCTTGTCTGGCTTCACAAAGAATTTACTGGACAAAATTCAGATGCAATCTCAGAGTTCAAAGGCTCTGCTCCCTTTGCTATTGGCCTACTGCCCCTGGTGACCCCCCAGAAAAATAGCAATTGACATGTCTTACAAAGCTATTGTGAGAATTTGCCAGGCATAAAATACTCATCATGCTTACCTTGATGACATGCGAAGAACAAATATTTTAGTCATCTGTCAGAAACGTGTGTCTCCAGAGCAGCTAGACTTTGGCAAGGCTGGCCTATGAGAATTGTGCTTTTCCAGATTAAATGTGAAGTATTCCTTTGTTTTTTGTGTAGCTAATAATCATCTGAAACAGATTAGCTACAGGAAGACTGGCTTGGGCGATTTGCTCCTGGCTTCCAGGGGTTACATTTTCCAGGGGATTCTCCAGGCACTTCCTCTGCCTTTGGGGTTTGCTCCTGTGGGTGAGGTGCTGGAGCTGAGTCTGGAGGCCTGCAGAGAGCAGCAAGAGGTGAATTTATTTGATTTAGTGCAGTCTTGTGAAATCCTCCTGACTTGCGGGGCCAGTGAGTTATTTTGATGGGCCAATGAAGCATGATTAATTGTTGTCTTTATTATCGTGGCAAGGGATGGGGGCAGAGTGAGAAGATTTTTATGCCTGGGTTTGTATGTTTTCATGAGAAATTTGCCAAACTGCTGTAGCATAAGGATGATTTAGTTGTTTATTTCCTGATGATACGGCTGCTAGTTTATTTCTGACAGTTTGTTATGTAGGCCCCATTTGCAATCTCACCATTAAGACTGTGTTGAGTTCTCCACTGAAAGCCAGGATGCAGCCAGTTTGTTGTGTATGAAAAATCCTTGTCTAAATTACAGCCCTGGCTTGTTGAATATGGAATGAATTTTCTCAGAATTTAGTGAATCCATTAATTATGTCAGGAGTTAACATTTAATCTAAAAATGGATCCTTTCATAAATGCGACACCCTGTACCTGACCTTTTTATTTAACCCTAATGCTTTTGGTAACCGGGTAACACTGACTGCAAGTAGTGATTCCAGGAGGGGGGAAATCAAGTCAGATGTGTCTTAAAATCAATTTTATCCGGAACCACAAACCAATGATTATTGCAAGGTGTCACAGCAGGGCAGAGTTAAGGTTGTTTGGGTGCCACAACTGCACATTTCTATTCCTTAACTGGTTTGCATTTCTTTTAAGTTTAACCTTAACTTAGGATTTCCTGGGTTTATAATACTTTGGTTTTGGATCACGTACAGTACCTGTAACATATTCTATGCCAAATTGCTGATAAGTTTTCTCAAGCTTAGCTCCATTGAAACTTAGTCTTTGTCTGAGAATTATAAGTAATAACACTCAGGATATTTAGCACAGAAAGAGTTCGCCATCTTATCTCACGGCTTCGCTTGTTTGCTCCCTTTGTGGTAGCATCTGAGGGGTTTTATGAAATGTATTTTCTGCTTGCTGCCTCAAATGTCATTCATCTCATCCCCTCAGGTTGTCATAGATACAGATACAGCCTCTTATGCCTTCCGGCTCATGTCGCTGGACGATTTGGAGCAGGTGGTCAGCCATGTCACCATGTCGCTTAAGAAGGTCTTTCCAGACTCTTCCCCTGGGTAAGGCTGTTCCTGAAACATTTGCTTAATGGTTATAATGGGCCAGCCTGCCTTGTCACTGGCGGAGCTCTGATGAGATCTGCTAGAGCTCCCCAACCTTATATTTTGCTTGTACAGTAACTCCTCACTTAACGTTGTAGTTATGTTCCTGAAAAATGTTACTTTAAGCGAAACAATGTTAAGTGAATCCAATTTCCTCATAAGAATTAATGTAAATGGAGGGGCGGGGTTTAGGTTCCAGGGAAATTTTTGTACACAGCAATGATGATTGTGAAGCTTGGTTGAAGTGGTGGAGTAAGAGGGTGGGCTATTTCCCAGGGAATGCCTTACTGCCAAATGATAAACTAGCATTCAGCTGAGTCCTCAAGGGTTAATGCATTGTTGTTAATGTAGCCTCATACTCTACAAGGCAGCATGAATGGAGGGAAGGGAGACAGAGACATATACTGTGTATGTGAGAGAGACGTGCTTTGCCCCTTTAAGTATGCTGACCCCACTCTAAGTACATTGCCCTTTTAGGTAGATCAGCAAGTTGAGATAAAAAGAAAAGGAGGACTTGTGGCACCTTAGAGACTAACAAATTTATTTGAGCGTAAGCTTTTGTGAGCTACAGCTCACTTGAGATAGCAGCTGCTACCAGCAAGCTCCCTCTGCCCTGAGCCCTGTCCTCAACCAACCCCGGCTCTGTGGAGATGGGCTTAAGGAGCGGGGGGAGGGCAGGAGCAGGGGGGAGCGGGATACCCTGACATTAGCACCCTTCCCCTCCCAACTTCCACAGCTAGCAGGAGGCTCCCAGGAGCGGCTCCAAGGCAGAGGGCAGAAGCAGCACATGGCAGTGGGGGAGTGACAGCTGAACTGCCAGCAATTGTTAGCCTGCTGCGCGGCTGCTGCTCAGGGAACTTAGGGGAGCTGATGGGGGGCTGCCGGTCCACCCTGGTTCCAAGCCCCCACCACTAGCTCCAACGGGCTGCTCTTCCTGCAAGCAGTGGACAAAGCAGGCGGCTGCCAAGCTATGTTATAAGGGAACATAGCACAACTTTAAACAAGCATGTTCCTGAATTAATCAGCGAGGTAACAACGAAACAACATTAACCGGGACAACATAAAGTGAGGCGTTACTGTATAGAATTTAAATTTGGGGCCAAATGTATGTGTGTTACAATGTCCCTCTAGTACAAAGGCAGTTGGGCTAGTGGATAGAGCTCTGGACTGGGTTCTGTTCCTGGCTCCACCACTGGCCTGTTGGGTGATCTTAGGCAACTCACTTCACCACTCTGTGCCTCGGTTTCCCCAACTATAAAATGGGGATAATGATACAGCTCTACTCTGTAAAGTGCTCTGAGATCTGCTAATGGAAAAGTGCTAGATAAGAGCTAGGGATTATAAGAAAGAATACATAAAGGGTATGCAGGATTACAAAGTAAATTCATATGAAGTGTTCCTAATAGAGTAAGCTCATCTGTTTCCAGTCAATATAGCCAATATGTAGGACTGAGAATGTTTTCTACCTAGCACCCCATTTCTTTACTTACCCTGGATTATTTTTCATAGAAAACTGCTCAAAAACTATCCCTCCAGTTTGTTCGAGAGAATTCGAAGGATAACAAACTCCCTGGAGGAAATGCTGCAGAATAATCAAGGACCGTGTGGTAATCGGACTGTGCTTTGTGCACATACATCACAGAAAAGAGAAATACTGTGAAAAGTCCTCACACACCAAGGGTTGGGAGACTTAGTGGCTTGGGGTGGAGTTTTCAAAAGCTCTGTTGACTTCAGTGGAAGCAGAGCTAGGGCAGTGCAAAGTGCTTTTGGAAAAATCCCATCTTTGCTGTTCAGCAATTAACTTTCATCAGGAAGAAAATAAGTGATAGCTAACACTGGTGCCTGCATCTAGCTGCACGTTAGGCATGGTGCATACCCTTGGCAGGAATCTGACCATTTGGAGTAGCTCTGGCCATTGTCATAAGCTGGGAAAAATATTTACATGACATTGGCACCAGTCCTGCAAACGCTTCCCTATGTATTGTATTCCCACTTCCCACGAGTAGCCCCATTGAAGTCAGTTGCATGTTTGAGGCAAGGTTTCTGTGGGGAAAAAATTGTATGCGGCCATGTAATTAAAGGTTACACCATGATTACACACAAGGGGGCATCATTAATGTTGCCTGTGTATTTCCTAACTTTTCCAGGCTTAGCTTTGCTATCTTTTTTTTATATATATTGCAATATGTTTTCTATAATTTAAATAAGAAAATTTTGTAAATGGAATTCTGTGATCAAAACATTCTGATTTAAACAAAGGATCTTTTAGCCTGAGAAGTTTGTGTATTACAAATAATGTCTTGGTTCAGTAAAAGAGATTAGATAACAATGAAAGAAAGAATCAAGATAAGTAATTAATGAGTCAGTCGGCACCACACAGAGAGGCACCCAATCCATGATTCAGCATTGCGCTGGGAGAAGCGAGGGTTTAATTGGATTTTTAATTCTAGCCCTCTCTTTTCTGGATCCCAAACTGTATTAGTTTATATCCTTCCCCAAATGTCCCTTTTTCTCTTTCTACATTTCCTCCATGAGCTGCTGCTAACGTTTCTGTCAATATAATCTTCCATTTGTAGGTGGGTTTTCGGAGACGTATGCTGCTTTATGTGACTACAACGGCTTTACCTTCAGAGAGGAGATCCAGTGGGTAAGCTTGTATGGAAGCAATTTCAACAGGTCATTTTAATGTCATAACATTAGGGGAGTTATCAGATGGGTTTTGTATCTATCTGAAACAATACCTGTTGTCTCTCCAGTTGATTATAAGCCATCCTTTGGGGGGCACAAGGGGGAGAGGGCTACGTTTTGGTTTAATTTAGGCAAATTTTGCCCCCTTTGCTTGTAGTGGAGTGTGTTTGCATGGTTGTCGAGGAAATCTCAGCAGCAACACCAGTCACTAAATAATCAGCATTGGAAATTACATTGCACCGTTTGCACTGGAGAGATACAGCTGGACAAAGGGAGCCAAGCAGATGAAAATGCTGTATAACAGCATTTGAGGGGATCTCATGAAACTTCCTGAAAATAACTTCATGTTAGATGTGATGTGAGCTCTGTCCAGGGGATTGGGAACTGGCTGAAGAGCAGTAAATTTCCTGTAAGGAGCGGGGAGGAGATGCCTAATGACATGGTGCCAAGATCCATGGGAAGTCGTCTATTTAGCATCTTTGTTAACTGTCTGGAAGCATGGAACCTTCACCCCACTCGAGATGATACTAAAGACGTTGCAAACAGCAGTGTGGAAAGAGCAATAATTCAAAGGGCAGAAGAAAATAGGCAAGTGAGATTGAAACCAAGAGAGATTTTTAGCTGTTGACCAAACTATCAAGGGATGCGGTGAACTCTCCATGTCTTGATGTCTTCAGTTCCAGGCTGGCCGCCTCTCTGGAAGATGTGCTTTAGTCCAACACAAAGACTCAATACTGGGGTAGCTGGGTGTTACACAGGGGGTCCAAGTAGATGATCTAATGGTCTCTCCTGGCTGTATGCATCATAATAGTTCTGGGGAAGAATTATATGAAACAGATCCTTGTGGTGCAGGGAGGTCCATGGAAAGAGAGCTAGGTGTGATCAGGAAGAATCGGGTTAGACCCAGCTTTGTAAGGCAACCTGTTGGGTTTAAAAGAACTGTGGCATGGCATTTAGGGTTGTGTGCCCTCCATCTAGGAGGGAGATGGCAGCCCTGCCCCTTGCTGCTGTGTCCGTTTTCAGGCTACTTTGGGCCATCCAGCTAGCAGCAAGCTGATGCTCAGTGAAATGAGAGAACAAATGAAGGGGTTGATTTGATGAGAGATTAAATAAACTCCATCATAGTATTTCATAACGTGCTGATTAAGGGGGGAGGGTAAAGCCTTTGGGGTGAAACTGAACAAAGGGAAACTGAGGCTGACTATGAGGGGAAAGTGTCCTAGTGCTGTAAGATCGGTTGAAGTGTGGAGGAGCCATCCGAGGCCAGCAGGCAGCAGCGAGGAGTCCTCAGGCTTCAGCCTTTCTTTTTTGGGAACGTCTTCAGAGACATCTCCTTCTCCTTCTTATCCTTCCAGCCAGTCCAGGCAGCTTTCAGAGCAGCAATGCCCTGCGTGTCATGGGGACATTGCTGGGCCCAGTCCTTGGCAAGGCCCTGTCCCTAAAATGAATCCCCCCAGTCACTGGGCATACTCCTGCTGTCCCCCTGCCCCAGCCCGGAAGGGTTATGGCCAGGGGTGAAAGTAAAACACAGGACTTACTGGTTTGGGGTCCGGTGCCTCTGGCGGAAGGGGCAAGGACTGGGGGGTCAGCAACCCCCAGCCCATTTGCGTTGCCTGGCCCGCACTGCCCAGGGCTCCAGTGGCAGTTTAAAGGGCCCAGGTGGTTTAATGGGTGGTGGCAAGGGGGTGTCAATGACGTTAAAGCGCTTCTGTGGTAGTGCTTTAAAGTTAGCTGGGTACGGGCCGGTACCGGTGGCCACTTTTTACTGGTACACCATACTGGCCCGTACCGGCTTCCTTGCACCCCTGCTTATGGCACAGGCTAGGCCTCAGGTGGGCCTTGAAGAGTTTTATGATGATCAGTATCTGAGGTCTGCCCTATTCGTGGCCAAGGCCAAACATCTTCACGCCTTGACACCAGCGCCTGACCTGGGTCTCCCTCAGCAGCCAGATCTTCTCTTAGAGATTCAGGTGCCCACAAAGCAAGGGGCCCAGCCTCACAGAGATCAGATGCCCTCATGTTGGCCAGCTCGACATGGTTGGTCTGTGGCAGGCGCATCCTTCAGACTCCAAGTGGCTGATCTGTGACTTTTTTATGTTGGAGGGGGGTTGGCGGGGATAGTGGGTGTATCAGGGATGGGTTTCCCTTCCTTTGCTGTAACTTCTCACTGCTGGCTGCTTCCCCACTCAGGAGGATGGTCTTGTCCCCTGCAGAGAGCTACCTCTTCTCTCTGCTAATTCCTCTTCTCCTAGAAAGCCCAGCCAGTGATCCAGCCGTACTCTGGGACCTCTGCTGTCTTGCTCTGAAATAGCCCCGGTTTTTGTTCTCTCTCCTATGTTCCCATGAGTGTTAATTTCAGCTCTGGATGATGTGATTGTGGAGAGCTTGTGCAGCCCAGTTGATAGCTCTGCTGCTGCCCCCGAGCCTGCTCGGGTGAGGACTCCCCTCTTGCGAGGGGTGCTGGGTCAGTTTTCTAGGACGAGGTCAAGAATGTCCCATGGCGTGATGTCTGGTGAATGCAGACCATTCGAAGCTGACGCTCAGCATGTGTCCTGACCAGCACCATGCTGTGCTGAAATTTGGCCTTGCAGCGTTTCTCTGGGCTAACATGCTAACCTATCTGTCTGTTAGGATGTGGACAATATCTACCACAGCCAAGACTGCCGAGAGTTCAACCTGTTGGACTTCGCTCACCTAGAGAGCAGGTGAGTTGCTGCTGAAATCTGTGATCAAGATCATGCAAGACAAAGACGAGTAGCAAAATACGTTGTACTTGTAGCTACCCTGAGAATATCATTGTACACAGTGGCCGGCGGCCCTTTTAGCTAAATGTGCCTGCTGAGCAGCATTTCCAAGTGGATTTGTACAGTACTCTGAAAAGTGACTCTGTATAAAACTGGCCTCTTCGTACTCCCAGACTGGCTCCTCATGTGTATTGGAGTCCAGTCCGCTGGCTTTAGTGACTGAGGGCTGGTCTACATGCAAACTGGCCTGGAAATAATGAAATAGGGTAATTCACCCCTTTTGTATTTTCGTGTGATTCTGTCTGTGCGCACTCTTAGCTCAATCTGTGTGTGTCTTATTTGGATTTAGTTTTGTCAGTGGGGGCAAATAAGATTTAAAATCTTTTGTTTTTTTTCCACTGACAAACTAAATAAAAGGAAGACACTAGTCAGCTGAACTAAGAATGTCCACATGCAAAATTGCCCCAAAAGAACAAAAACTGTGAGTTACTTTGAGTTATTCTGATGCCAGTTTGATTGTAAACAAGCCCTAAGATAAGTGTTTGTTGTTCTTTTTACTCTGGTTATCTCTACAGGGCCCGTCCAGCCATGGGAGAGTAGAAGTGCGAATGAGCATCATTAATTTGCCACGGTGCCTGTTAGATTTTCAAGTGGCAATTTAATAAGCTCTGTTTACTAATTTGATAAATGCTGTGGCCGCTACTGGAATGGAATTGAAAAAGGATAACCCCTTTTCATAATAATAAGAAACACTAGAGGAACTCTTTCATTGGCAGGTCTCAAAGTGCTTTACAGAGGACTCAGGGCCACCATACTTACTTTAGTGATGGGGGAAGTCACAGTCTCACAAGGTCACCCAGCAAGCCAACAGCCCAGCCAGGAATAAAACCCAGGTCTCCCACGTCACCGTCCGTTGCTTTACCCATTAGGCAACACTGCTTAGCAGGTACTTTTACTGAGTTCAGGGAGCACTCGTTTGCTAATATTAGGTTCCTTTCTGTGCTACTTTTGATAGTACTTTTCAAATCAGGACACTTGGTTGCTCTTAGCCAGTCAATATGATTTTTAATTCACCAAGAATCACTTGAGTCTGCAATTAGTACGTTTATAGATCAAGTTGATGTACATCAAATATTTGAAGCCTGTACCATGTGCAAAATATACATGCGCTCTAGTGAGCAATTAACACAGACCGGTGTCGAGGCCCAGGGGCCAGCAGCTATATACAGGAACAATACAAATCACTAGTCTTTCAATTGTTCTGCTACTTCTGTTGATATCCAGTAGATGGCGCAGGTGTATAGTAGACTCCTTTGATCCTTTCGTTATCGGAGGCTTTTTATGTTTCATTCATCTCAAGGGTTGTATTATATAAGCGGGGGAATAGTCCTGCTATTGCGGGGAACTTTTCTGTCTTTCCCACTACCCCGGAGAAGTGGGTTAGCGAAAGGATCTGAGTCCTCGCTCCCACTCCCTATACCCAAAGGCCTGCCTGACCTCAAGGGCTCCCCTTCCACTCTCCTGTGTGGCAGAGTTCTCGTAACCCCAACAAAGCTGGGCCCAGGATTCCTGGGGGGTCGATCCCCAACCTTGTCGTGGTCACTTAGGGCAGGGCTAGGGTGTCCCCACTCCAGGGTGCTCTCTCTGCACTGGACACTTCCCTGACCCACTGATCATTACATACAGTTCAAAGCAAACACCATTTATTAAACAGCAATCAATTCAAAAAATAAGGAAAAACTGGGAAATGTTACAGGAAAACCCGTCACCCTGCTCTTTGGCATGGGGACACCACAACCAGCGTCTCTGGGATGTCAGGGCAGTTCAGTCTGTTCCTCACACGTCCCAGGCCTTCTTCTCAGGTCTTGGCTGTGCTGCAGTGGCCACACACCCTCAGGCTTTAGGTGGCAGGACCTTTCTTCCCAGTGTCAGCCCCCCCGTTGGGGTTACGATCCCCCTCCAAGTCTGGCCTGCCAGGCCTCTTGGCTGGGGTGTCTCCCTGCACTGAGCCCGCTGCCCAGAGTCCCCCTCGCTCTCCCCAGCTGCTCACCGCACCTGGCTCCAGACTGCTCCAGCCCCAGCCTCAGCTCCAGCTCCACCACTCTGCCTCAGCTCCACCCTGACCCTGCCTCAGCACAGCTGCTGCTGCTGCTCTGCCTGTAGCTCCCTGGGCTGCTTCTCTGGCCCCTCTGGCTCTGGTTGCTGCAGCTCTGCTCCCAACACACATCTGCTCTGTGGGCTGCTTCTGTGACTGCTCCCAGCACTGACTGTTCCCTGTCATGGACAGTGTGAAAATTTCATTTAAACATTGCATTTCCTGCCCCTGGGGGAAGAGATTTTCTGTAGACAACGTGGCTTTAAAATGTGGATTGTTGATCTGTTCTGAGCAAACAGAGGGGGGGGGGAATAGAGTGAGAGCTTTCCTGCTTAGAGGACCAGATGGAACTATCATTATTAATAGTATCTACTAGGGCTGTTGTAAAGGCTGATGCCCCACTCTGGCACTTCGAGTGCAGAAGGTGGGAGCCCTCAAGGATTCTAAAAATTAATACTGGCCACTCCAGGCGTGTATTAAACTCCCAAGGTTACAGCTTCTCTCTGACCTTGGATGGGTAGATGTTGCCACCACGCAGGTGCGAAAATGCAGGAAGGGCGCACTTGAGAATTCCTCTCTGTGGGGTACCCTCAAGTCCTTTCACCCCCATTCCGGGGAAGAGCTGAGAAAGAAAACAAAGGAAATCAGCTGTTGCCACCAGCTAATTAAACAACATGTACACAGTCTCTTAGGACACATTTCAGAGTAGCAGCCGTGTTTAGTCTGTATTCACAAAAAGAAAAGGAGTACTTGTGGCACCTTAGAGACTAACAAATTTATTTGAGTATAAGCTTTTGTGAGCTACAGCTCACTTCATTGGATGCATTCAGTGGAAAATACAGTGCGGAGATTTATATACATAGAGAACGTGAAACAATGGGTGTTACCATACACACTGCAAACAGAGTGATCACTTAAGGTGATATATTACCAGCAGGAAAGCAGGGGGGGCAAAAAACTTTTTGTAGTGATAATCAAGGTGGGCCATTTCCAGCAGTTGATAAGAACGTCTGAGGAACGGGGTGGGGGGGAAGATAAACATGGGGAAATAGTTTTAGTTTGTGTAATGACCCATCCACTTCCAGTCTCTATTCAAGCCTAAGTTAATTGTATCCAGTTTGCAAATTAATTCCAATTCAGCAGTCTCTTGTTGAGCTCTGTAGCTCACGAAAGCTTATGCTCAAATAAATTTGTTAGTCTCTAAGGTGCCACAAGTACTCCTTTTCTTTTTGCGAATACAGACTAACACGGCTGCTACTCTGAAACAAAAGAAATAGTGTTTTTCAATTTTGCTAATACAAGTACTGTGGTACAATCTCTTTTATCATGAAAGTTGAATTTACAAATGTGGAATTATGTATGAAAAATAACTGCATTCAACAATTAAACAATGTGAAACTTTAGTGCCTACACGGTCATTCAGTCCTACTTCAGCCAATCACTCAGACAAACAAGTTTGGTTACAATTTGCAGGAGATAATGCTGCCTACGTCTTGTTTACAAAGTCACCTGAAAGTGAGAACAGGCATTCACATAGCACTTTTATAGCTGGCATTACAAGGTATTTACGTGCCAGATATGCTAAACATTCATATGTCCCTTCAGGCTTCAACCACCATTCCAGAGGATATGTGTCCATGCTGATGACGGGTTCTACTCAATAACGATCCAAAGCAGAGCAGACTGACACATGTTCATTTTCATCATCTGAGTCAGATGCCACCAGTAGAAGGTTGATTTTCTTTTTCGGTGGTTCGGGTTCTGTAATTTCCATATCTGAGTGTTGCTCTTTTAAGACTTCTGAAAACATGCTCCACACTTCGTCCCTCTCAGATTTTGGAGAAGACTTCAGATTTTTAAACCTTGGGTCGACTGCTGTTGCTATTTTTAGAAATCTCACATTGGTACCTTCTTTGAGTTTTATCCAATCTGCTGTGAAAGTTCTTAAAATGAATATGTGCTGGGTCATCATCCGGGACGGCTATAACATGAAACATATGGCAGAATGCGGGTAAAACCGAGCAGGAGGCACACAATTCTCCCCTAAGGAGTTTCGTCACAAATTTAATTAACACATTTTTTTTTTAATTATCATTATCAGCATGGAAGCATGTCCTCTGGAATGGTGGATGAAGCATGAAGGGGCATATGAATGTTTAGCATATCTGGCATGTAAATACTTTGCAATGCTGGCTACAAAAGTGCCATGCAAACGCCTGTTCTCACTTTCAGGTCACACTGTAAATAAGAAGCAGGCAGTAGTATCTCCCGTATATGTAAATAAACTTATTTGTCTTAGCGATTGGCTGAACAAGAAGTAGGACTGAGTGGACTTGTAGGCTCCAAAGTTTTACGTTGTTTTGTTTTTGAGTGCAGTTATGTAACAAAAAAAATTCTACATTTGCAAGTTACACTGTCATGATAAAGAGATTGCACTACAGAACTTGTATGAGGTGAATTGAAAAATACTATTTTGTTTATCATTTTTACAGTGCAGATATTTGTAATAAAAATAATATAAAGTGAGCACTGTACACTTTGCATTCTATGTTGTAATAGAAATCAATATATTTGAAAATGTAGAAAAACATCCAAAAATATTTAATAAATTTCAATTGGTATTCTGTTGTTTAACAGTGCGATTCATTTTTTTTTGAGTTAATTGCATGAGTTAACTGCAATTCATCGACAGCCCTAGTATCTAGTCAAGGCATAGTTAAGATCTCTACCTCTCGCAAGGGGGAACTGGGTTCTGTTCCTTTGGGCCCTGCAGGGCCAGCCCTGCCTCAGAGCAGGTGCTGGAGTCTGTTCTGGCCAACACACCATCAACAGAGCTGCTTACTAAGTTCCTTTGCAAACCTACTGAAGAGAATGTGGCCACATGGAGTATGTTTACACTGCAATAAAAGACCAGCTGGCCTGGGTCAGCTGACATGTTGTGCGGGGCTATAAAATTGCAGTGTAGAGATTTGGGATCCAGCTGGAGCCTGGACTCTGTGACCTACCTCCTTCGCAGGGTCTGAGAGCCTGGATCCCAAACGTTTACACTACTATTTTTAGCCCTGCGGCCTGAGCCCTGTGAGCAGGGGTGAAAGTAAGTCAAGTGACTTACCTGTACGCTGGGGCCAGCTCTGGCCCCTGGAAGGGGCGGAGCCTAGGGTGGAAGGGGCAGGGCTGGGGGGTCAGAGCCAGCCCCAGCCCACCCTGTAAGGTAAGTGCCCCCTCCCCTCCCACTGGGGTAGCAGTAGCAGCCCTGGGCTCCGGCGGCTATTTAAAGGGCCCAGGGCTCCCCTGCTTCTACTGCCCCGGTCCTTTAAATAGCCCCCGGACCCCTGGGGAAGTGATGGAGCTCCAGCGGCTATTTAAAGGAACAGGGCGGCAGAGGCAGCTGGAGCCCTGGTCCTTTAAATAGCCCCTGGAGCACCCGCTAGCCCAAGGCTCTGGGGGGCTATTTAAAGGGCCTGGGGCTCCCCTGCTTCTACTGTCCCGGTCCGTTAAATAGCCCCTGGAGCCCTGGACTAGCAGTGGCGGGGCTCCGGTGGCTATTTGAAGGGCTGGGGCAGTAGAAGCAGGGGAGCCCTGGTCCCTTTAAATAGCCCCCAGAGCCCCACAGCCACTACCCCAGGACTCCAGCAGCAGGGCTCTGGAGGCAATTTAAAGGGCCTGGGGTTCCAGCCACTCCTGGGAGCCCCAGACCCTTTAAATTGCCCCCTGGGGAAGCCGGGGTGCCCCAGTACAGTGCACTAGCTCTTGCCGGTACGCCGTATTGGGACGAACAGGCTTACTTTCACCTCTGCCTGTGAGTCAATTGACTTCCCAGTAGATCCTCAGCAGGGCCGGCCCACAACATTTTGGCACCTGAGGTAGGGAGATCAAATGATGCCCCCTCTGTTGGGCCAAAACTTTGAAAGGTCTCAAATCTGCCTTCTTCCTGTTCTACTCCTCTCATGGTACTGCTCTGCTACCTACCCCAATAAAGGAGAACTAACAACTTAAAATGCCTTGTTCAAAAATGTTAAGTAACACTCCACTTTCAAACGCCTGAACAGCAAATGTAACTTTTCTTGTCTGGCATTTTTATCTGTTTGAATAATCAAAGTGGTGCTTTCCGTGCCTTCTTGGTTGCAAAGATTTGAACCGCTTCCTGAAGGTCCATAGTCTGGGCCAGCTCATGCTCTATTGAGATGGTTGCAAGGCCGACCAGCCTCTCCTGTGTCATTGTGGAGCGTAGATGTGTTTTTATTAACTTCAGCTTGGAGAAGCTGCGTTCTCCACTGGCAACTGCTTCAAGAAGTGTTAGAAGTATGCGCAGAGCAACAAAAGCATTTGGAAAGAGGGTGGTCATCTTATTTGTGCACATTATATTCCAGAACAGCCTTTGGAGTTGATCCTGCTGAAATGTATCTTGAAAGGACTTTCAGTTCATCACCTAAATCACTCGCATCAATATCACGCATGTCATCATGTGTCAACACTGTCTCTAGTGCCCTGCATCGCTGCTGTAGGTCTTCTTCAGGTATAGTGAGGCATTTTGGAATATCAGACAACATCCCAAATATACTGCTGTGTTCCTTGAGCTGCATGAAAGGTTCTTCAGCTGACTATTGCACAATCTAGCACCTGGTTAAAGAATTCAACTTTGAATTATTGTTTGGGGTCTCTTATGAGGCACGGGATAATCCCATAATCAAAATGTCTTCTTCGGTGACTCTTGTATTCTTGAATGGGTGGGAAAATAGCTTCAGTGTGGCGTTCCTCTGCCAACTTCTGTGCACTCTTCAGAATGTTTTGAAATCCCCCATCTGACCAGTAAGACTGTAGGTATGACTTTGCTTTATCCAGTTGTTCCATTGCTCCAGATATATCAAGGTCAACACCTTGGAGTCTCTTGCTTACAACATTTATTTCAAACAGTATGTCATGCCACAACACTAAGCCACACACAAATTTGAAGTTATGTATGTTTCTGGTGATTCCGTTTCCCTCTGCCACTGTTCTCCCACGAACAGTGCCTGTCATAGCATTATCCTCCATAATGGCAACTATGGCATCATCTATCTTCCCAATTTGGTGTTTGATAGGCTTTATAGCCTCCACTCAACTTTCCCATTGTGTGGCACTCAGTGGTTTCAGTGTCAGGGAGGATGTTCCCAGATGTTCTCTAGAAGCTGATGCTGCATCACTGGCCACCAAGTTCAATGAATGAGAATTGCATGGGACAAAAAAAGCTCGAGGGTTTAACTCTTGGATCCATGTCTGCACTCCTCTGTTCTTTCCTCTCATGTTGGCACATTATCGTAGCTCTGACTTCTCCTGTCAGCTATTGCAATTCCCCCCTATCTTCCAGCTTTTTAAGAAGCACATTTGTCATACCAGCTCCTGTAGTATCATCAATGCCAATAAATTCTAGAAAATGCTCTCTGACCGTCACCATTGCAGGGACATTTTCACTAGGTTCTGTTGTTATTACAAAATGCACCATTAAAGCCATTTGTTCCATATGGCTGATGTCAGATGTGCAGTTCAGAATCACATCTTGCTGGCTTCAGATCTGCCACAATCTTCTGTTTGACTTTTGTTGCCAGTAACTGTGTGATCTCATTTTGAATTGTTTTTCCAAGGTAGTGGTGTATGTACGTTTCTTGGGTGGTAACTCTTCTTAGATGCTCCTGGAGTACACCATCAAACTCAGCCATCAGCTCCACAATTTTAAGGACGTTTCCATTGTTTGGCACATACAGCTGATCTGCAGTGCCATGCAGTGCTAGGTTTTGGGTAGCAAGCATTGTCACAATGGCAATGAGCCTTTTCAGAACATTTTGTCAGTAAAGAGACTCTGACGCAATCTTCTCTTGATGCTGATCATCCATGGTGGCCTTTAACCTTAGTCTCATCTCAAGCTCTTTCCACCTGTGGAATGCTCTCTGGTGATTTGCTGCTGTCTTATGGCATGCCAGATTTCTAGCCAGATTTTTCCAATCCTTTGTTCCTGTAGAACCCAGTGTGGCTGGAATATTAGGCTGGAAGACTTTGCAACAAAACCAGTATGCAGCATTCTGGGGTTTTGAGTACATAAGCCACGGCCTCTCCACTTTGTCACCACTGGGGATTTCACGCCGTAATGTGTTGGATGGAAACTTCTATTTTCATTGTCTTTGGGGAACATGAAGTTTCTCACTTGTTGTGGCTCATGCAGTACAAGGAAGTCCCTCAGGCTACTGCTCAAGTGGGTCCACAGTCCTGGATCATCTAGACTCAAGGAACTAAACTCAGCAGCAGCTGTTTCTTGTGTCTCCACCACACTCTTCTCTGATCTACACTTTTCTTCAGGAATGTGCATGGTTACATCCACTTGAGATGGAGATATGGATGCTGCAGCAGCTGCCAGGTCACCTGCACTCTGACTAACTGGAAGATCAGGCATCTCCTCACCACTCACATCCTCACTGGGGCTGGAAGGTTCACCGTGAACATTTGTGTTCAATGTATTTCGGGAGAGCTCCTTCCTGCTTAGATAGAAAAGCTTCCTTTGCTTTCTTTCTTTTTCTGAATGCTGCCCAGAGGGGTGTTTTCTTCTTTCACTCATGGCTGCTGTTCTGTGCCAGCTGTAGTGGCTCTCAACACTCAGTTGAAGGGGACAAATAAGCAGGCTGGTAGCAAGGCCTGAGTGAGGGAAGATATCAGCGTCTTAGGGCCTAACTGGCACCTACTACTTCAGTTGACTGCCTGTTCTCCTCAATTGGGTTCAGGGAAGCAGCAGGAAACAGGAAGCTCCCTGAGAAGCTGGGGTTAATCAATCCAGGGTCCTGGGGGTGCTGGAGAGGTACATAAGAGGCTCCTCCTCCGCTCTCTCTCTGCAGCTTCTGCTGCTTTCTGTTATTCCCTCTCCCCTTTTCTCTTGCCTGCCTGTTCTGTCTCTTGTGACCTCCTCCCTCCAGCACAGCACTCCCCCATCTCTGTGCATCTCGATCAGAGAGAATACAGATGCAGCAGCAGCAGACGCCATTTTCTACACTCTGCCCCCCGACCTCTACAGTCTGGCACCTGAGACGGCCGCCTCAGTTTGCCTCATGGTAAGGCCAGTCATGATCCTCACCCACTTGGCAAAGCAGAGCTTTCCCCCTTTGCCATCCTGGACTGGCACTTTCAGGGCGTGCACTCTCAGGGAGCACAAGCATAGCTGGATGTCCTGGTCGTTGAATTGCATACAGCTCCTCTGTGCTTAGCAATGCAGGGAATGTGTCCCACTGTGGATGGCTGGTTCATTAGGGCCATGCCTGGGCTCAACAAACAAAGATAGAAGCACTGATGAAATAGATAAGCACCTAGAGCGGTTGTGATGTGTGGCAGGATTTCACTTGCCTCTCAGCTGGCATAGCCAGGGATGTAGTAGGTCTAGTCCAGCTTTAAAGCAGTGGTCAGAGTGCAGAATACTCCAGCTTCTAAGGGTAAGTCGTGGCTTTAAAATAACATGTGCAACCTGACACAGTGGTTATTCACCATGTCTCCAATCACAGTCAGTCTGTGCCGTAACTCTTGCTAATTGTTTTGTTGTTATGTCCCACTGCAGAGACGTAGCCCTTAGCATCACAGCGCTGTCGTTTAACCTGTGGTTCACGAAGCTGTACTGTAAGGACTTCAGGCTGGTGAGTATGAAGAGCTGTGGCCAGGAAGCTAATGAAATGCTTTCCCTTAAGCGATGACACAGCTTTCAAAGCGTCTTTCCTCTCTCCTAGAATCTGGAGATTTCCGAACAGCTTCTGTACATGATCAGCAAATCGGTGAAACTGGAGGAGCTGGTGCTGGAAAACAGTGGGTTAAAATTGTAAGGAAGGGGCATTTGTACAAGTCCTGCCTCTTTTAAAGGATTCTGGGTAGCATTATAAAAGCCTGCACAGGCAATAGCTTGCTGCATGTTTTCACCAGCTGTTCTGTGCCTTGTCCGTCGTCGGCTGGTAGAATAGCAGAAATGCAAGGTTGACACTGAATTATTGTCTGCATATTAAATTATCAGCTGATGCTAAATCACCTGCACTTGGCTTCTGGTCACTTTTTAAGGCAGGGGAGGGCAAACTACAGCCCGCGGTCTGGATCCTGCCTATCAGGACTTTCACTTCGGCCCGCGGGATTGCCAGTCCTGTGGTGCAGCGGGGCTAAGGCAGGCTCCCTGCCTGCCCTGGCCCCGCACCACTCCCAGAAGCAGCCGGCAATATCCTAGGGGCCAGAGAGCTCTGTGCACTGCCCTTGCCTGCAGGCATTGCACCCCGCAGCTCCCATTGGCTGAGAATGGGGAATCGCGGCCAATGGGAGCTTCGGGGGTGGTACCTGCAGGCAAGGGCAGCATGCAGCGGAGTTGCCTTCTGCACTCCACCCCCAGGAGCCATTGCCAGACATGCTGGCCACTTCCAGGAGCAGGGCGAACCCAGAGCAGAGAGGGATCCTGCCTTAGCCCTGCTTAGCCCTGCCCTGAGCCCCCTAACCTCCTGCCTTGAGCCCCCTCCTGCACCCCAACCCCCTTCCCTGAGCCCTTTCCTGCACCCCGTTCCCCCTCCCGCACACCAAACCCCTGCCACAGCCCTACATTCATGGCCCCGCATACAATTTCTCTACCCAGATGTGGCCCTCGGGCCAAAAAGTTTGCCCACCCCAGTTTTAAGGGGATGAATTTAAATATCCAAAAACTGGGAAAGGGAAAAAAAATTCTCATAATAGAGTAACAGTAACTTGCACTGTAGGCATGGATGATGGCTAGATTATTATTATAGCTTGGAATTTCAGAGCTACCCAACTCCCAGCAAAAATCCATGGGATTAGTGATTTAGGAGCATTTTCAAAAGCTATGTATGTGCTTTAGGTAATGTTAGCTCAGTTGTATGTCTGGATTCATCCATAGGGCCGCTTCACGTTGGGAAGAGCTCATGGATGTGCCAGGGTATGGCCCATGAAGGCAAACATCTTTATTGTGTTCCTGCTGTTGAGTGTTTAAATTTGCAGCCCTGGTTTTGCAGTAATGTATTTGTTTAACTATAATTTTGAGAGGAGAGAAACTGCCCGTTCCTTGCAGGGTTCCCCTCTGCATGACTCAGCCAGGCTCTGAAGTTCACCTGACCAGGGAATGGCCAGAGCAGGGGAATTTCACACTTCTGCTACTCCTTGGCTGGAGATGACTTTCTGCTGTGTAACAGAAGAACTGCAGCCAGCATGGCAGAGAAATGCCACCTCTGGGATAGTGGCTCTGCTGAGAGAGCTGGCTGCCACCTTTGCTGCAGCATGAGCGATCGCTCAGCACCGTTGGGACTCATAGGTGCAATGCATCTGCTTAGTGCCTCTCCCCCCTCCCCCAGCCTGGCGCTGCCCCAGAGGCACCATGAAACCCCAGCACTATTTTCCTGTGCCTGGCGCCTGGCTGTGTTGGGAATAAACTAACGCTGGATGTGTTGTAAAGTGAGATCCATTCCCTTGCAGTGAATTTGCCCAGAGGATGGCCCAGGCGTTAAGAGGAAACCCGGACTCAGCTCTAAGCGCCATCAGCCTGGCTGGCAACCAGCTGGAGGACAGAGGTACCTTACATCTCCATCCCAACAGACATGGCCCCTTCAGAGTGTCCCGGCTGTTTCTGACAGTGTGCAGGGTTTACGGCCTGGCCTTTTCAGCCCCTCTGGCTTCTGTCCCGTCTCTGCCCAGAGGCCAGTTGGAGCTGCCTGGGTTTGAGACACACCTCACCCCACCTTCGCTCTCCCCTTGAAAGTGGCGGCTGCACTTCCCAAGGCAGCGTATGTGGCCTGTGAATCCCTGATCTCGTCCCCATGTGGAAGCAGTTCCAGCCATGGGCGGCGAGTTCTATGGGCCCGTGGTGCCCGGGCACCAGGATATTCCTGTCCCAGGGGCCCGGCTCCAGCAAAGTTTCCCACCCCCCCATGCTTCCCCCGGTCCCCCCTACCGCCCCTGGGCGATTTAAAACAGCCCGGGGGTTCCCGCCGCCACCCACAGCGCAGCGGGGCTGAGCAGCTTCCCGCTCGCTCCACGTGGCTGCCGGCAGGTCCTTGCAGCCCGTGTGAGGGGGTTGTGCCGCTGTGCGCTGCCCCTGCCCCAAACGCCCCTGTGGCCAATGGGAAGACAGCAGCGTGAGGAGACCCCCCGGCCTGCCCCGCCTAGGAGCTGCTGCCTGAGCGGATGCCCCAGGTAAGCATCGAACCTCCCCATCCACTTCCAGAGCCGGCACCTACACCCCCTCCGCAAACACACCCTTTGGCCCCCAAATTTCCTCCTGCACCCCCACCTCCTCTTGCCCCCAAACTCCCTCCCAGAGCCTGCACCCCTCACCCCCTCCTGGACCCCTATCCTGCACCCCGTCCCCCCAACTCCCTCTTGCACGCCCACCCCTTCCCTGCACCTACTTTTGTCCCCAAAATCCCTCCCAGAGCCTGCACACCCACCCCTTCCTGCACCCCTGCCTAGAGCCTGCACCCAGCACTCAAACTCATTCCCAGAACCTGCATTCCAGACCCCCTTTCCCACTCAAACTCCCTCCCAGAACCCAACCTCGCACCCCTCCTGCATCCCAATCCCCTGCCCCAGCCCAGAGCCTGCACCCAAACTCCATCCCAGAGCCTGCACCCCAGACCCTGTCCCCCACCAAACTCCCTCCCAGAGCCTGACCTCTCACCCCTTCTGCACCCAAACTCCCTCTCAGAGCCTGCATCCCCACCCTCTCGTGCACCCCAATTGCCTGAACCCCTGACCCCCTCCTCCAAACTCCCTCCCAGAGCCTTAGGCAGGTGTGTGGGGGGAGTTGGGGGGGGTGTGTTTCTGGGCACCACCAAAATTTCTACAAACCTACCGCCCCTGCTTCCAGAGTAGGGTTGGGTGTGTGGGTAAAGCACAGCAGCTATGCCAGCAAGCCTATAGCTTGGGGTGCACAGTGAGGAGCACTGGGGGACGCACTCACCTGCTAATGTCTCGCTCCCTGGCCTGCAGCCTCTTCGCTCGTCCTGGAGAGGGCAGATGCGTGAAGTGCATCTTGAGAACAGTGGGCAGGCTCAGTCTATGCTGCCCTGCACAGGGCTCTTGACTTCTTTCTGCTTCTGGCAGGCCCTCAGCTGAGCATCCCTGAACCAGCAGCTGTGGTGCCCACCCTCCCGTGGGAGCACAAGGAGGGAGAGAGCAAGTGCTGCAGGCAGGGTTGCTGGGGAGCTGTGGGATTGATAGATTGTGAGTTTTGTGTATTTAATTAGTGTCACCGCAGGAGAGAGGACCTAAATTCTAACCCTACTTAAAGATATAAATCCTAGCAACTTGCTAGAAACCAAGAGATTCCTTTCTGGCTAGGCACGAACTCACAAGTTCCTTACAACACAACTAGTGCATCTCCGCCTGAACCGTCTCCTCGCCCTCCCCCACTGCAGCCTTTTGGCTGCTTGCTCTGTTCCTTTTCAATGTGTGAGATGCCCTCCCTTCCATCAGGACCAAGGCAGGGGTTTGGCTGGACCAGAGAGGGGCATTGCTTCGTTGGGTTAGGTACCCTTGCTTTTGGCAAGTGCCTTGTACCTGATGCTTCCTAGGCAGGTAAACCCTCCTGGCGAGCTGCCAGAACTGACCAGTGGGTGGGAGAAGACGCTTTTCCCCTCCTTCCCGGCCCTAGCGCGAAGGGTAACATCCTTTGGCCTGTTTGACCTCTGGCTCATGTTGCTGCACTTGCATGAATTGACACCAGTTCTTTGCTTGTTACATTTTGCTGCCTATTTATCGCTTTCTTAGGGCTTGTCTGCATGGGGAATGCAAGGCAAGCTAGTGGGAATTGAAGGCATACTGTCCCCAGCTTTATCCCTCCCTGTGTAGTTGAGCCCTTAGCGTTGGCCTCCTAGTGAGGGCTAGTCTGCCCCACCACACTAGCTCTGCCGTATCCTAGGGAAGATCTCTCTCTCTCTCTCTCTCTCTCTCAGAGAAGCGGGTGCTGTGAATAGGGGGAGGTGGGAACAAATTGATGAGCATGCCAATGTAACAAATCCCCCAGGTGCTGTGTATATGGGGCGGTCACCATATGTGGCAGAGAAGGGGCTGGCAAGTATCTGTTTAGTATGTACATAAATGGTGCATGTGATACTTTTCTAAGCGCTGCCTGCAGGGAATGCTCATGCATTGGGCATGGGAGCTGGTAGAGGTCTGGCAAGTAGCGTACATCGGGGCTGTGCATGCCCCTGATGTGTCCAAGTGTCCTCCTGCCCCACCCTAGGGACAGAAGACGACCCAGCTCTGGCCTCCCCTGAGCTCTTTCAGTACGTTTCTCGCAGCGCACAGCACCTGTCCCTGGCTCCATCAGCCCCTTGCTGGTTGATTAGTGTTTGTCGTGCTGCGTGTTACTGTCAGGAGGGCTCGGCTCTCAGTCAGACACCAGCTCGGGAGAGCAACCCTGTGAGCTGTACTGAGATGTGTACTGGAGGCTGCGTCCCCAGTGCTGGCCGCAGGGCCTACATGGCAATGCTGGGGGAGCCCCTTGCGGCAGTCGCTGCGGCTCTGTGAGACGACCGCCTGTGCGGATCCATGCGATGTGTCTGAGCTGACCGCGGCTTGCTATGTGGTGATGAGGCCTTGCACCATTTGCCCTGCTGTGGGGCAGGAGAGAGACAGCCCCAAGTCCCTAGCTCTCCTGGCCCTGGTGTGTGTGTCACCCAGAGATGCCATGGAAGGCAAGTGTTGGTTTCCCTGCAGCATGTGGAGTCAGGTGCAGCACGTGCCATGTGCCTTGGGCTCTAGGCTGCTGTCTGATCTGCTTTGTGTCTGATTTTAGGGCTGGATCCTGCAAACACATAGGGCTTGCTCTACACATAAAACTTATACCAGGATAGCTGTGTCGATCAGGGGTGCAGGACCCCCACCCCCAGCAAACCCCCCAGTACAGACACAGCTCTGCTGACAGAATGTGTCTGTCAGTGAAGATAACGTCGTTTGGGGCAGTTCCTTCACTGGCAGAGCTCCTCCTCCTGGTAGCGTATGCTCTGTCTAGACTAGGGATGTGGCAGCTGGGAGCATGTCTAGTGGGGCTGGGAGACAGACTTGTGCTAGCTTCGCGCAAGCTAAAGTGCCAACAATAGCAGTGTGGTGGTAGTGACGTGAGTGGTGATTCGGGCTAGCCACCCGAGTCCAAGCCCACCTGACCCTCCTGGGTCTGAGCTTGGGGGCTAGCTAGCCTGAACTGCCGCCTGCCACAGCACCTGTTCTGCTGTTTGTAGCATGCCAGCTCAGGCGAAGTCAGCCCAGGTCTGCCTAGCCAGGCTGGAGGCTCGCTTCCAGCTGCAGTGTAGCAGACCCTAAGCAGCCATGCTGACATGGGCTCTGCCGTGGAGAAGTGGCTTTACTCCTGGGCCTGAAGTACCTGGCACTCGCCCGACACCCAGGCCAAAGTGTTTGCAGGATTGATCCTTCTCTTAGAGAAGCAATGCTTGGGGGGCTATGCAGGGTCACGTGTGCCCCCAGATTTCTGCTAGCGTTTGCAGGCCAGGCCCCCTCCCTGTGCAGCAGCTCCTGGAGCTGGTGAGTTGCAAACTGCGGCCGCTGGGAGAGGTGGCAGCAAACAGCTGGGAGCTGCAGGGTGAGGCTGCTGAGGGTTAGGGAGGAGTGTGACTCAAGCTTTAAATTGTGCCCCCCTCCCCCCCATCAGCATGTACCAGTTGTCTCAACTTACAGGCCCCTTCGGATGGGGACTTGTGGCATCAGAGCCAGAAGCATGCAGCTGGTGGCTGACAAGCGATGATGCTCTATGGCTGTGGGTGCAATGGCTGAGCCCCCTGTCACCTGTCTGTTCTCAGGCCCCTCTGCTTTCTCCTCAGGGATAACTGCATTCAGCCAGTACATTGAGAAACGCACCAAGGGCCTGCGCAGCCTGAACTTCTCTAGGACTTCACTGACTGCCAAAGGTATATATAGAATCATAGATCTGGAAGGGACCTCGAGAAGTCTCTAGTCAAGTCCCCTGCACTCATGGCACGACTAAGTATTATCTAGACCATCCCTGACAGGTGTTTGTCCAACCTGCTCTTAAAAATCCCCAATGACAGAGATTCCACAACCTCCCTAGGAAATTTGTTCCAGTGTGTAACCACCCCGACAGGTAGGAAGTTTTTCCTAAGTCCAACCTAAACTGCCTTTGCTGCAATTTTAAGCCCATTGCTTTTTGTCCTGTCCTCAGAAGAAATTTTTTTCTCCCTCCTCCTTGTAACAACCTTTTAGGTACTTGTAAACTGTTATCATGTCCCCTCTCAGTCTTCCCTTCTCCAGACTAACCAAACCCAGTTTTTTTCAGTCTTCCCTCGTAGGTCATGTTTTCTAGACCTTTAATCATTTTTGTTGCTCTTCTCGGGACTTTCTCCAATTTGTCCACATCTTTCCTAAAATGTGGTGCCCAGAATTGGACATAAGATTCCAGCTAAGGCCTAATTACTTCTTGTGTCTTGCTTACAATACTCCTGCAAATACATCCCAGAATGATGTTCACTTGTTTTGCAACAGCGTTACACTGTTGACTCATCTTGAGCTTGTGGTCCACTATGATCCCCAGATCCCTTTCCGCAGTACTCCTTCCTAGGCAGTCATTTCCCATTTTGTATGTGTGCAACTGATTGTTCCTTCCTGTAGCGGGGTAGACACCCACCCCTGCCCTGAGGGGCTTACAACAGCTCTGGAGAGGGCTGGGGCTGTGGGCTAGAAGCTGGGCTGATTGGGGAAGTGGCCACAGCTGGGCCATGCCCCAATCAGGTCACAGCTGGCGTGTATAAGAAGGCCAGGGCAGCCAGGAGTAGAGTCTTTCTCTCTCTCTGTGCCTTGAACAGGAGAAGGGCCTGGCTGCTGGGGAGCTTGAGAGAGTACCTGAGGTGGAGCAGGGCTGGGGAACTCCAGCCTGGAAACCCCCCTCCCCCCGGCAGCAGGCCAAGAGTAAGGCCAAATAGGTACTGGGCTTGCAGGGGGCAGCCCATGGGTAGGCAGAAGCAGCAGGTCCAAACCCCTTCCCCTGTGATGAGTGGCTGATACACTGCAGTCTGCCCAGGGAGCAGGGCTAAGTGAGGACTGGCAGTAGCCAAGACTGAGGTGAAGTGGGGATAGTGGATGGGGGGTTCCCCTTGGTGGGGAGATCCTGAGACTGAGGGGTTACTGCCAGAGGGGCAGCACCCCAGACAAAAGGGCACTGGGTCCGGGAGGGACACAGGGGGCCAATGACAGGCAGGACACTGACCTGCAGAGGGCGCTCTAGAGGCTGGTAAGCTAATTCCCAACGGGAGTTAACTGGCCAGCAGGAGGTGCCGCAGCTCCCACCTGCTTACACTTCCGAAGTGGAGTACTTTGCATTTGTCCTTATTGAATTTCATCCTATTTACTTCAGACCATTTCTCCAGTTTGTCCAGATCATTTTGAATTTTAATCCTGTCCTCCAAAGCATTTGCAACTCCTCCCAGCTTGGTATCGTCTGCAAATTTTATAAGTGTACTCTCTACGTCATTACTTAAATCATTGATGAAGATATTGAACAGAACCAGACCCAGAACCGATCCCTGCAGGACCCCACTTGTTATGCCCTTACAGCATGACTCTGAACCGCTGATAACTACTCTCTGGGAACGATTTTCCAACCAGTTATGCACTCACCTTATAGTAGTTCCATCTAGGTTGTATTTCTAAAGTCAAAATATACCACATCTATCGCTTCCCCCCCCCCCATCCACAAGGCTTGTTATCTTGTCAAAGAAAGCTATCAGGTTGGTTTGACACGATTTGTTCTTGACAAATCCATGCTGACCATTATTTATCACCTTATTATCTTCTAGGTGTTTGCAAATTGATTGCTTAATTATTTGCTCCATTATCTTTCCGGGTACAGAAGTTAAGCTGGCTGGTCTGTAATTCCCCTGGTTATCCTTATTTCCCTTTTTATAGATGAGCACTATATTTGTCCTTTTTCCAGTCTTCTGGAACATCTTCCGTCTTCCATGACTTTTTAAAAATAATAGCTAATGGCTCAGTTATCTCCTCAGTTAGCTCCTTGAGTATTCTAGGATGCATTTCATCAGACCCTGATGATTTGGAGACATCTAACTTGCCTAAGTAATTTTTGACTTGTTCTTTCCCTATTTTGGAAATGATCCTACCTCATTTTCACTGGCATTCACTATATTAGACCTTCCATCACCCACAACCTTCTTGGTGAAAACCGAAACAAAGAAGTTATTAAGCACCTCTGCCATTTCCACATTTTCTGTTATTGTCTCTCCCCCTCCCGCCCCCCATTGAGTAACGGGCCTACTCTGACCTTGGTCTTTCTCTTGCTTCTAATGTATTTGTAGAATGTTTTCTTGTTTCCTTTTATGTCCCTAGCTAGTTTGATTTCATTTTGTGCCTTGGCTTTTCTAATTTTGTCCCTACATACTTGTGTTTATTTATATTCATCCTTTGTATTTTGACTGACTTTCCACTTTTTGTAGGACTCTTTTTTTGAGTTTTAGATCATTGAAGATCTCTTGGTTAAGCCAGGGTGGTCTGTTGCCGTACTTCTTATCTTTCCTACGCAGTGGAATAGTTTACTCTTGTGCCCAAATAATTTCTCTTTGAAAAACCACCAACTGTCTTCAGTTGTTTTTCCCCTTAGACTTGCTTCCCATGGGATTTTACCTACCAATTCCCTGACTTTGCTAAAGTGTGCCTTCTTGAAATCCATTCTCTTTATTGTGCTGTTATCCCTCCTACCATTCCTTAGAATGATGAACTCTACCATTTCATGATCACTTTCACCCAAGTTGCCTTCCACTTTCAAATTCTCAACCTGTTCCTCCCTATTTGTCAAAATCAAATCTAGAACAGTCTCCCCTGTAGTAGCTTTCTCCACTTTCTGAAATAAAAACTTGTCTCCCATACATTCCAAGAACTCATTGGATAATCTGTGCCCTGCTGTGGTGTTTTCCCAACAGATGTTTGGGTAGTTGAAGTCCCCCATCATCACCAAGTCCTGTGCTTTGGATGTGTCTCCACGGGGTTTGCCTGAGTTTCTGGGATGGAGGCAGAGCTCACAAAACCTCCTCGCTGCCTTTGGGACCCTTTACAGGAGCCAGAGGGCTCCAGGCTAGCATGGGAAACATTCCCACAAGAGTGTGAAAGAGGGTGGCGGGGCTGCCCTGGCCTGCATTTCCCCTGGAGCCACCAGGCTGGGCCCCAGGCCTCTTTGAGCAGTGTCCCTCTGCATTCCCCTTGCCAAGGGGCCAGGCCTCAACAGCCCAGTCTAGCCCTAACTGTGGAATGACTGATCTCTGTCCTGAGCCAGCTCTACCCCTTCTTGGCTTGGGCGCTGCCGGAGTGCATGTGCAGGGGGCCCCTTTTCAAAGTCAGGTGGCCAAAGGGCTCTGGTGGGTGCTCTGGACATGATGTGGGAGGGCTGGCTCTCGGAGTCCAAGCGGCTCTCAGGGGGGTTTAAGGAGAGAATTCCAGTGTGGGATGGTCCCTCTTCACCTGCCGTGTCTCAGCAGTCTGAACCAAGCAGGGCTCTGGGATTGTCATGTTAGAAACCCTGCAATGTCCTTCTCTGTTCTGCATCCACTCTTGGGTCCCCACCACACTCACCGGCTTCTCCTCCCTTCCCTGGGGCAGGAGCGAGCACTTTATGCCAGTCCCTTGCATCTAATGGAATCTTCAGCGCCTCACTTCAGCACCTGGATCTCTCGGGGAATCCTGGCATCCTTACCACGGACGATGCCAGCGTACGTATAAATAGCTCCCTGCAGGTAGGAAGGTCCAAGCCAGAGAAACACAACTAAAACCTGAGCAGCGTGTACAGTGAGCTGAGATGTGTGTCTTCTCTCTCCCCCTCGCTCTAGGCAATGGGAGCTGCAGCTCAGAATTACCTGCTGGGGTGGGGCTGAAAGTAGCAATGACCACATGACAGCACAGGTCAGGGTAGGCTTGCTGCATGTGGTTGTGAACTCAGGTTGCTAGCCCGCTCCGGGGTCCATGCTGCCCTTGGTCCCCAAGCTAGCTAGGCTAACGCTAGTGCAGATAAGCCTGCCCAAGCTGCAGTCACACCTCTGATGGGAGTGAAGACTCTCTCTAGCATGTGTTGCATTTTCTGGAGGTTTAATTATTTAGGTCAGAAGAGTCTGGCCCATCAGCTGGGTCTATCATTGGGGTTTGATCAGATTTTTGGGCTGCCCCCTTTACCATTTGATGCCAAAATGTTCAGAAGGGGCTATTGCTTTTTGGGTGCCCAGCTGAGACCCTGTGCCCAGCCCCCACAGCTCCTGTGGACTCCTGTGGGAGCTCAGTGTCTTCAAAAGCCCCCAAATCAGAGGCCACTCTTGGCAAATCTATTGCAGGTCACTTTGACCACGCAGCCAGCTCCATTTCTGCTTCCCCTGGCCTGGCACTGCTGCCCAGGGGAAGGGGCTGAGTGGGGAGGAGGAGGTGCTTGGGGGGGAAGGAGAGTCTGGGCTCACCCCTAGGCTGGTTTGTTTCCTTCTCGCTTTCTTGGGCTGACGCTAACCCTGCCAAACCCCAGGAGAAAGGCTGTCTGCCTGTGAGCCAGGCTCGCTCCTGATCCCTGGGCAGGAATGTCCTGCAGTTGGCCCCAGGTGCGAGGAGATGCTGCCTCTAAAAAAACCCTTCCAGCAGACCCTTTAATTCACGTCTTCTCTCCCCACAGAGCTTACACAGCTTCCTCAGCCGCACGAACTCAGTATCTTACCTCAACCTGGCCGGCACAGACTGTGCTTTGGATGCAGTAAGTAGCAAGGGGCTGTTCTCCACTCATCTGTGCTGAGGGGACCTTCCTTTTTGCCATCTGCGTCACTGCAGCCCCTGCCGTGTGCCTGGCCCTGCAAACCAGAGTCGCTGTGCAGGTTGTTCAGCCCAAGAGGCAGACGAGTATATTTCTGCCTCCCAGGGCTGGCCCTTCCCATCCCCGGGTCTCTGTCCTTCTTAGGCAGAGGCAATCGAGCTGCTGGTGCCTGCAGAACTCCCAGGCGTGGCCCTAGCCCCAGCTGAGGCAGAATGAAATCACAGCTTGCTGTGGTGTACTGGAAGTCTTGTGCGTTATTGATCAGGAATGAATGAATGCAGCAGGTACTTCAGCTTTGGATGTAAATTTTGGCTCTGGCATCATAGAATCATAGAATATCAGGGTTGGAAGGGACCCCAGAAGGTCATCTAGTCCAACCCCCTGCTCAAAGCAGGACCAAGTCCCAGTTAAATCATCCTAGCCAGGGCTTTGTCAAGCCTGACCTTAAAAACCTCTAAGGAAGGAGATTCTACCACCTCCCTAGGTAACGCATTCCAGTGTTTCACCACCCTCTTAGTGAAAAAGTTTTTCCTAATCCAGGGTTGGAACAGCCTCGGCTCTGTAATTTATGGCTGGACCTTAAATTACATCAGATATTGGTGCTTTGGGATCACTCCCTTTGCCAAAGTCATGCTTCCAGATGAGCCTTCCAACTCCTTGCATTTCCCTCGCTGTCACTGCTGCATGTAGGTCGGTTATTTACCCTGGAAAGGGGGCAGGATTGTAAAATGCTGTTCTGCTCTGGAAAGTGGGTCTCTGATCAGCCAGTATGCTTATTTAAACAGCCAGCCCTGCAGACTCCGCTGGGGACTCAGTCAGATGGTCTCATGTGCCTGCCTTCTGCAGGCCAAAACACACCTTGTGGGACCCCTGCCCCACTGCCTCCAGCAGCATTGCACATTGCAGCCTCTAGGTGCGTAGGGCCTGGTTTTCAGTGGGAGCTGCAGGTGCCGATATCTCTGAAAATCAGACTGTTAATCACCCATTCTATGGCTGGCTAAGAAAGACTCTGGCTCCCTCTCCCTGGGCCGGGCCGCCCCTGTAAGGCCTGCGGGAGTAAAAAGCAGCAAACGTGTACCCAACTCGCTCGAGCTGGCAGCTCTGTCCCTGAGACGCACTGGGAGCCATTTTGGATGCTGTCGCTTTGTATAGCGGAGCCGCATGTCCTAACATGTAGGGATTTGTCTGTGTCAGACAACACCACCAGTGGATTACAGAGGGTTAGTGACAGAGGAAGGCTGGCCTAGTGATGAGAGTGCTAGCCTGGGACTTGGGCAACCTGTCTCAATTCCCTCCCGCACCCTATCCTTCACGTAGGCTCTGTGCCTCTATTTCCCCCTGTGTGCAGTGGGGGTAGTAGCCCTGCCCTACCTCACAGGGTGTACTCAGATACTGTGGTGATGGGGGGCTGTATAAATTGCTTAGCTGGATTGATAGAGACCACACATGGCCAGGCCTAGTGGTCAGGGTCCTTATGTGCTTGGTGCGGTCCAGTACCCGGAGGCGGCCTCAACCCCCTTGCCATGACAGCAAGGCTTGTGCCCAGCAGCCTGGCTGAGCAGCAAATAGCTCTCTGAGCCAGGTGAGAGGGGAGCTCAGTTCTGCCAGGGCTAATGCAGCATTTCTGCCTTTGGAGAGTTAGCCCTGGTGGCCTTTGTGGGAGGAGTGGTCTGGGTGGAGAGGGAGGGAGACTTGCTTTGCGTGGGAGAAATGACTGAGGAGGGACAGGGACAGCCAACGGGGGAAAGACTGAAGGTGGGAGGGGGGAGCCAGGTGGCCCTTCCTGATGTCCCCACTGAAGGGGGAGTAGCTGGGGAAAGGAAGCCCTTAAACAGGGTAGCATAGTCAGGGGTGGGGAGGACAGCTCCGAGCTGTGCATGATGCTTGTCAGTAGGGGGCATGGTCCCAGAAACATGAGGGTGGGGAAAGCTCAGGACATCCTTTGGGGGGCAGGATGCCCCAGACCTGTTTTTCCCAATGTGTTCCATCACTCTGCTGCGTGACAGGGGTTGTGTCAAATATGGGGAGGAGGGTTCATGGCCCGTGGAGCTATGCTGAACACTGCCTGGCTTAGAGCCTGGGCACTGGCCTGGCCTGTTGGTCTCATACACTTCTAATTTCCATTTCAAGCTGTTTGGTGCATTGGCCCTCGGATGCTGTGCCAACCTCGCCCACCTGGATCTCTCCAAAAACGTGTACTCACACAAGTAAGCCTCAGATTCGCTCCCTCTGTTGTCCATGTCTAGTGAAGTCTGGTCTCAGAGATTTTGTGTGCGTCTGCTGTAAGCCATTGTGTCTCTGGCTGGATGCAGTTCTCAGTAGCTGCCCAGTGCAGTGACCGTGACCTCTTGGAGCAGTTAACACTCCATGGGTGGGGAACTCCCTTTCCAGGCTGCTGTGGCCATGCTTAGTAACCTGTTTGAAAATAGCAGGGGGAAAATAAATCCCATCCCTCCCTCTGTGCGTACACGGCAGCATAGAATCATAGAATCATAGAATATCAGGGTTGGAAGGGACCCCAGAAGGTCATCTAGTCCAACCCCCTGCTCAAAGCAGGACCAAGTCCCAGTTAAATCATCCTAGCCAGGGCTTTGTCAAGCCTGACCTTAAAAACCTCTAAGGAAGGAGATTCTACCACCTCCCTAGGTAACGCATTCCAGTGTTTCACCACCCTCTTAGTGAAAAAGTTTTTCCTAATATCCAATCTAAACCTCCCCCATTGCAACTTGAGACCATTACTCCTCGTTCTGTCATCTGCTACCATTGAGAACAGTCTAGAGCCATCCTCTTTGAAACCCCCTTTCAGGTAGTTGAAAGCAGCTATCAAATCCCCCCTCATTCTTCTCTTCTGCAGACTAAACAATCCCAGCTCCCTCAGCCTCTCCTCATAAGTCATGTGCTCTAGACCCCTAATCATTTTTGTTGCCCTTCGCTGTACTCTTTCCAATTTATCCACATCCTTCTTGTAGTGTGGGGCCCAAAACTGGACACAGTACTCCAGATGAGGCCTCACCAGTGTCGAATAGAGGGGAACGATCACGTCCCTCGATCTGCTCGCTATGCCCCTACTTATACATCCCAAAATGCCATTGGCCTTCTTGGCAACAAGGGCACACTGCTGACTCATATCCAGCTTCTCGTCCACTGTCACCCCTAGGTCCTTTTCCGCAGAACTGCTGCCGAGCCATTCGGTCCCTAGTCTGTAGCGGTGCATTGGATTCTTCCATCCTAAGTGCAGGACCCTGCACTTATCCTTATTGAACCTCATTAGATTTCTTTTGGCCCAATCTTCCAATTTGTCTAGGTCCTTCTGTATCCTATCCCTCCCCTCCAGCGTATCTACCACTCCTCCCAGTTTAGTATCATCCGCAAATTTGCTGAGAGTGCAATCCACACCATCCTCCAGATCATTTATGAAGATATGCATGCGGTCCTGGGTGCCGACATAACATACTAATGGCAGCAAAATGGCTGATTTCAGTTTAACTTGAACCTCTTCCTGATCAATTAAAGCCAAGCCAAAATCAGCCTGGCTAAACTCAAGTAAGTGTCCACACGGCCTTTTTGCATCGGCATAACTAAATGGGTTTAGACTCACTCCTTAAATTAAACCGATGATGCTTCCTTCTGAAGAGCAACCTGTAGGCTGCGAGTCCTTTGGAGGACAGACCCCTGGGAACGTGCTGTGGGAAGAGCAATGTGCGGGATGGAAACACAAAGGATCATTGTGAACATTAATTTTGATGACCATCGAAGGGAATTTCAAAAATAACTTACCTCTGCATTTTTATATATTCTCCTCCCCACCCGCCCCCACCCCCCGCTGGCACCTGTTCGTATTAGAGGGCAGCTTCTCTTATAGTATTGACCTTAGGAGTTGGAGGTTTTCATGCCGGTCTCAGTGTGGCAGCAGGTGTGGTTTTGGGCTGGCCGGTGGGAGAAGTAGGTTCATTTCCTACCCGGGCCGCCCACACCCTGAATATGCTGCCGTTTGTAGACATGAATACTTCCCTCCCACGAAAGGTTTGTGCCCTTTTCAGCTTCTTCACCCCATGGGTTTTTTAATAATAGAACTATCTTGAGTATTAAGTCTTGTTGTCTGTATCTTTGCTGGAGGGCTCCCTGGGTGACCAGAGAACTGGCGTGGGATCTCTCTCAGCCCAGTAATGAAGTGACAGGTCTGTTTTGAGTCTTTCACAAAGATTTTTTTTCTCCTAACAGTTCTGTGGGCATTTTAGTTCAATAGATATTAGCAAAAACGAGCAGAAAACAAAAAGCTCTAATGACTCAATTTCCCTGCCCTGCTCAATAGCTCTGCCTTTACCTAGAATCATAGAAGATTAGAGTTGCAAGAGACCTCAGGAGGGTCAGAAGTGAGCTGTAGCTCACGAAAGCTTATGCTCTAATAAATTTGTTAGTCTCTCTAAGGTGCCACAAGTACTCCTTTTCTCTTTTCAGGAGGGTCTAGTCCAACTCCCTGCTCAAAGCAGGACCAACCCCAACTAAATCATCCCAGCCAAGGCTTTGTCAAGTTGGGCCTGTAACGGGGTGCAACTCGCTCCTGCGGCACCTCCTGCTGGTCATCCAGGAATTAGCTCTTTTTACCAGCTCTGGAGCACCCTCTGCCAGCGTCTCACTGTCACTGGCCCCCGTGTCCCTCACAGACCCTGGTGCCCTTTTACCCAGGGTGCTGCCCTTCCAGACAATACCCCACAGATCTGGGTCTCCCCTCCCCAGGGAACCCCCCACGCTCTATCCCCACCTTGCCTCAGCCTATGCGCTACTGCCAGTCACCATCTAGCCCCTTTCACTGGGGCCGACTGCAGTCTGTATAAGGCCAGTCATCATAGGCAAAAGGGGTTTGGACCGGCTGCCTCCACCTACCCTTGGGCTGCCGTGTTGCAACCCCAGTACCCTGTCTTAGGCCATCTGCCAGGCCTGCAGCCTGGGGCTTTTCCAGTCTGGAGCCTCCCAGCTCCCATGGCCTTCCCCAGCCCTGCTTCACCTCAGGTACCCTAGTATGCTCCCCAGCAGCCAAGCCAAGCCCATCGCCCTCCACAGCTAGAGGAGACTCTGTGTGCTCCTGGCCCACTGCCCTCTTATAAGGGCCAGCTGGGCCCTGATTAAGCCAGCTGAGGCCTGATTGCGGTGTGGCCCCCAGCAGAGGCTGCTTTTCCCAATCAGCCCTGCTTTTCCTTTGCTGCCACAGCCCTCTCCCCGGGCTCTTTTAAGCCAGGAGCGGGTGACCACCCCGCTACAGGGCCGTAAAAATCTCTGAGGATGGAGATTCCACCACCTCTCTATGTAACCCATTCCAGTGCTTTACCACCCTCCTAGTGAAATAGTATTTCATGATATCCAACCTAGACCTCCCCCACGGCAACTTGAGACCATTACTCCTTGTTCGGTCATCCGATACTACTGAGAACAGCCGAGCTCCATCCTCTTTGGAACCCCCTTTCAGGTAGTTGAAGGCTGCTACCAAATCCCCCCTCAGTCTTCTCTTCTGCAGACTAAATAACCCCAGTTCCCTCAGCCTCTCCTCATAAGTCATGTGCCCCGGCCCCCTGGTGATTTTTGTTGCCCTCCGCTAGACGCTCTCATATTTGTCCACATCCCTTCTGTAGAGGGAGACGGGGGGAGGGAACTGGATGCAATACTCCAGATGTGACCTCACCAATGCCGAATAGAGGGGAACGATCACGTCCCTTGATCTGCTGGCAGTGCCCCTACTTATACAGCCCAATATGCCGTTAGCCTTCTTGGCAACAAGGGCACAATATTGACTCATCCAGCCATAGGCGGAGTTATATGGGCCCGTGGTGCCCCACAAGCAGCTCCCCCTCTCCCCGGAGTTGCTGCATGCTGTGGAGAGGCCCCAGTCCTGACCCGGCTCCCAGCCCCTAGGCCAGGAAGCCTGGCCAATGGGAGCTGCAGAGGCCGATGCCGGAGTTGCCTGGCTGTGCCTCCACAGCATGGGGGGAAGGGAGCCACAGGCAGAGAGAGCAGCAGGAGTCTGTCACTGTCCGACAGACACAGCCAGGGGGTTGTGGGGGCAGACAGATGGCAGCGGGGGAAAGGAGCCTCGATGAGCACCCCGGGGCTGGCATAAAATACACAGTACAGAGGGGGCTTCCTAGGGGGCTATAGCAACACTCCCCTCCCGCCTCCCACAGAGCAGACCCGGGCTGTGGCTGGGTCCATCCAGAGACCCACACAACCCTCTGCCCCCCCCGAGAGGGCCCCAATGGCCTCTCTGCCCCTGTCCCCCCTCACCAGAGAGCTCCCCCTTTGTGCCAGACAACTCTCCTCCCCTACGGCCTCCCCTGCTCCAGAGCTCCCTACAATCTCCCCCTTTGCCTCCCCCCCACCTCCAGCCCACTGGCCAGGAGGCTCCCAGTCTATTGGCCAGCGCGGCCAATGGGAGCTGCACCTGAGGCAGGGGGCCTGCTTCGTAGGCATGCACAGCACATTTCATTAGGGTGTGCACCCAGGGAATTTTATTTATTTATTTATTTTTAAAGGCGAACATTTAGCACACAATTTTCCACACTGAAAAAAACCAGTAACCGAGTTAATAATAATTAATTATAATAATAATAATTATATCAACTCATAGAATTAATGAAAAATGTGTATACTGTATATGAGAAATGAAAATGAGCTTGCTTTGGGATTCTACAAGGCACTTGTATCATTTAAACATTTTTGGTACCCTGAGTAATGATGACACTTATTGCAAATCACATAAATAGGAATCTCATGGTCCCCTTCCTTCACCCCACCTGTAAAGGCGCAGGTGTTATTGCTGGCTGCCCTAGGGCTGCCGAAAACCCTATGGGCAAAACACATGGAAAGAAGAGGATCAATTTATACAGAGGGCTGAAGGGGGCTCCCATAGTGCATTAATTAACACTTAATAAATTCATCAAAATTAAATACATTACAGAGATGAGAACCTGTAATGACAACTTTACTTCATGAGAAGCTCCAGAGAAAGAAGACCCAGAGGGAGTAATGGTAGGGGGAATCCAAGAGAAACCAAACGGGCTGGTAGAGGGAGCAGACGGAGAACCAAGGCTGGAGGCAGAGTGGTTGCAGGGTTGGCCCAGTCTTCTGCATCTCACCTGTGGGTGGAGATGCTGATCTCTATCGCTGTAAGAGGGAACAATAGAATGGAATGCCCAGAAGAATGAATGACTTGAGGACAATTTCCTGAGGGACCCATACCCTTGCAGAGCTTTTCTAGCTCTGACATTTACATTTCTACATGGTTTGGCCCACAGAAATAAAAATCTGCACATCTTCCATGTGGTTTTGGACCAATGGGGGGAAAAAAAACAGTTACAATTCAAGTGAGTTTTAAAAGATGTAGACCTGCCTGGCCGTGCCTCCACAGCACTGGGAGGGGGAATCACAGGAAAGCAAGCCCCGGTCATCATCACCACAGGCCCAGCAATTCTCTGGGTATTTAATTTCACTGAGGCAAGTAATTCAATCTACTCTTCCTTTCCAGACAGTTTGTGGCTTTTCCCGTAAGAAAACTTACAATTTCTTTGCAAAGAAGTCCATTTATAGTTTGTTTGTTTTTTCACTTGAAGTATATTTTTTGGTTGTTCATAAGCTCATTTATTTTAACTCGATTTCTTAGGCAATTTTAAAAGTCACTTGAATTGTACCTGTTTTTTTCCATTGGTCCAAAACCACATGGAAGATGTGCAGATTTTTATTTCTGTGGGCCAAACCACCCTATATAGAAATGTAATTGGAGCTAGAAAAGCTCTGCAAGGGTATGGGTCCCTTCAGGAAATGTCCTCAAGTCATTCTTCTTCTGGGCATTCCATTCTATTGTTCCCTCCTATAGTGATCAGTGTTTCCACTCACAGGGGGGAGGCAGAAGACTGGGTCAAACCATGAAGTGACACTACCTCTCTCTTTGTTCTCTGTCTGCTCCCTCTACCAGCCCCTTTGGTCTCCCTAGGATTGCCCCTACCATTACTCCCTCTGGGTCGTCTTTCTCTGGAACTTCTCATGAAGTAAAGGTTTCAGAGTGGTAGCTGTGTTAGTCTGTATCAGCAAAAAGAACGAGGAGTACTTGTGGCACCTTAGAGACTAAGAAGATGAGAGTAACAGTAGGGGGGAAAAATAAACATGGGGAAATAGTTTTACTTTGTGTAATGACCCATCCACTCCCAGTCTTTATTCAAGCCTAAGTTAATGTTGTCCAGTTCAAAAATTAATTCCAATTCAGCAGTCTCACATTGGTAGATGTACAGGTGAACGAGCCTCTGATAGTATGGCTGATGTGATTAGGCCCTATGATGGTGTCCCCTGAATAGATATGTGGACACAGTTGGCAATGTGCTTTGTTGCAAGGATAGGTTCCTGGGTTAGTGTTTTTGTTGTGTGGTGTGGTTGCTGGTGAGTATTTGCTTCAGGTTGGGGGGCTGTCTGTAAGCAAGGACTGGCCTGTCTCCCAAGATCTGTGAGAGTGAGGGATCATCCTACAGGATAGGTTGTAGATCCTTGATGATGCATTGGAGAGGTTTTAGTTGGGGGCTGAAGGTGATGGCTAGTGGCGTTCTGTTACTTTCTTTGTTGGGCCTGTCCTGTAGCAGGTGACTTCTGAGTACTCTTCTGGCTCTGTCAATCTGTTTCTTCACGTCAGCAGGTGGGTATTATTTTTTTTCCCCTACTGTTACTCACACCTTATTGTCAACTGTTGGAAATGGGCCATCCTGATTATTGCTACAAAAGGTTTTTTCTCTCCTGCTGGTAATAGCTCACCTTAACTGATCACTCTCATTATAGGGGGTATGGCAGCACCCATTTTTTCATGTTCTCTGTGTGTGTGTGCGTGTGCGTGTGTGTGCATATATAATCATCCTACTGTATTTTCCACTGCATGCATTCGATGAAGTGGGTTTTAGCCCACGAAAGCTTATGCTCAAATATATTTGTTAGTCTCTAAAGTGTCACACGTACTCCTTGTTCTTTTTTCATGAAGTAAAGTCTGTCATTATAGGTTCTTATCTCTGTAATGTATTTAATTTTGATGTATTTATTAAGTGTTAATTAATGCACTATGGGAGCCCCCTTCAGCCTTCTCTATAAATTGGTCCTTTTCTTTCCATATGTTTTGCACATAGGGTTTTCTGCAGCCCTAGGGCAGCCAGCAATAACCCCTGTGCCTTTGCAGTGGGGTGAGGGAAGGGGACCATGGGTTCCCTATTTATGTGATTTGCAAGAAGTGTTATTACTCAAGGTAACAAATGTGTTTAAATGATATAAGTGCCTTGTAAAATCCCAAAGCAAGCTCATTTTCATTTCTCATGTAATCTCATCTACAGAATACACACATTTTTAGTTAATTATATGAGTTGAATTGATGATGATTTTATTAGCTAGGTTACTGGTTTTTTCTCTTTGCCACACTGAAGAAGAAGAAGAAAGACATAAAATGGCACATTTTTTTTTTTCCCATCACTAAGTCCGGTAATTTTGTCAAGTGTTCATCGCACACCATGGTGGTGCCTACCCCTGCCTTGTGCTTCAGGGGGTCACGGGGTCAAGAGTGGCCTGGGGAGTTAGTGGGGTGCCTGGTGCTGGCAGCAGCGAGTGACCTGGCCCCAGCCCACTCCACTCCACCTCACCGGCTCCCGGCATTGCTCAGGGGCGAGGACTTCGAGGAAGAGGTGGAGTGGGGGCAAGGTGGGAAGAGGCGGGGCGGAGCAGGGTTGCTTGTTGCTGTCGGCGCCAGGCACCCCACTAACTCCCCAGGCAACCCTGGATTCCGCATTCCCCTGAAGTGCGGGGCCCCACAAAGCGCGGGGCCCAGGGCGGTTGCCCCAGTCCATCCTATGGATGGGACGGATCCACTTGGGCACCACCAAAAATTATACAAACCTGCCGCCCATGTATTGAGCTTCTCGTCCACTGTAATCCCTAGATCCTTTTCTGCAGAACTGCCACTTAGCCAGTCGGTCACCAGCCAGTAGTGGTGCATGGGATTCTTCAGTCCTAAGTGCAGGGCTTTGCATTTGTTCTTGTTGTACTTCCTTGGGCTCTGTGATATCCTAGTCCTGCTAGTTCCCAGTTCTCCATAGAGGCCTCCACAATAAGCAGGGCAGGCAAGGCCTGAATTACTGATTTTAAAAAATAAGCAGGAAAATATATTTAGAAATAAACCTTTTAGGATCTTTCTTCAGCCACCATCAATAAGCAAAAGAGGCCACCTTATGATTATTTGTATTGCAGTAGCCCCTAAGAGCCTTAGTCACGGACCAAGCAGGACCCCATTGTGCTAGGCACTGCACAAACAGAACAAAAAGATTGGTCCCTGCCTGAAAAAGCGACAATCTAAGGGCTTGTCTACACTACCACGCGGGGTCGATCTAAGATATGCAACTTCAGCTACATGAATAGTGTAACTGAAGTCGACATATTTAGATCTACTTATCACGGTGACTTCACTGTGGTAAGTCGACAGCTGATGCTCCCCCATCAACTCCGCTTGCGCTCCTTGTTCTGGTGAAGTACTGGAGTCAACGGGAGAGCGCTTAGTGGTTGATTTTATCACGTCTAGTCTAGATGCGATAAATCGACCCCTGCTGGATTGATCCCCACTTGCCAATCTGGCTGGTAGTGTAGGCAAGCCCTAAGTATAAGACCAGAGACGACAGGCGGGGAACACCAGGAAACCACAAGGCTTTAACATTGGAAATGTTCAGGTCACTTACTATTATTAGACATTTACATTCCAGCTTTGGCCAGCAGGTGCTGTACAAAACCAGTAAATGCCAGGCCCTGCCTCTGAGAGTTCAGAGCAGCAGGGTCACTCAAAGCAGGTAGAGACCTACAGGGTTCCACAGCATGGACTGAGTGGGGTAACCAAGCTCATTAGTTCTGTTGGCTGTGTCTAATCCATTCCCATCTCCTAGATCTTCTTTAGTTTTTCTTCATCTGCACTCTGGTTTGTCCATGCGCCGTCTGATGTGACTCAATCATGGTCTGTAGGTACCTGCATGGCACATAAGACCAATGGTGGGGAGCTGAAGCTAAACCCATTTCGGCTAGAAATAAGGTACACCTGCTTAACAGGGAGGTCATTAACACCTGGAACAACTTCTCAAGGGTGTGGTAGATTCTCTGTCACTGCCATTTTAAAATGAAGATTGATGTCTTTCTAAGACCTGCTCTCGCTTAGCCAGCTGGTCTGGGCTTGGTGCAGGAGTAACTGGCTGAGGATCTCTGGGCTGGGCCATGCTGGTGGGCAGATTGGCCGGTCTCAAGGGTTCTCTCAAGCCCTAGAAGCTCAGAATGCTGCCAATATAGCCCCATTTTGCAGATGCTCCAAATAGGGATGCCAACTTTCTACTCGCACAAAACCAAACACCCTTGCCCCATCCCTCCTCCAAGGCCCCGCCCCTTCTCTGAGGCCCCATCCCCGCTCACTCCATCCACCTTCACTAACTTGCTCATTTTCACTGGGCTGTGTGACAGGGTCGGGCCAGATGGTTACAGGAGAGTAATAGAAGGCAGATATATTAGCCCCAGGCTAAGTAGGTCCCTTTTTCCTGGGTAAGATAACAGGGAAGATTCCAGAACAATCAGGAACCTTCTGGAGACCATTAAGATGACAGGCTGATTAGAACACCTGCAGCCAATCAAGAAGCTGCTAGAATCAATTAAGGCAGGCTAATCAGGGCACCTGGGTTTAAAAAGGAGCTCACTTCAGTTTGTGGTGCGTGTGTAAGGAGCTGGGCACAAGAGGCGCTAGGAGCTGAGAGTGAGAACGCAGAGTGTTGGAGGACTGAGGAGTACAAGCATTATCAGACACCAGGAGGAAGGTCCTATGGTGAGGATAAAGAAGGTGTTGGGAGGAGGCCATGGGGAAGCAGCCCAGGGAGTTGTAGCTGTCGCACAGCTGTTCCACAAGGCTCTCTAGACAGCTGCATTCCAAGGGCTCTGGGCTGGAACCCGCAGTAGAGGGTGGGCCCAGGTTCCCCCCAAACCTCCCAGCTCCTGGTCGGACACAGAAGGAGTTGACCTGGACTGTGGGTTCATGAAAAAGGCCAAACTGAGGGCTGCTGTGAAGCTCCAAGGCGAGCAAATCCATCAATAAGCGCAAGACCCACCAAGGTAGAGGAGGAACTTAGTCACATCTGGGGTAGGGGGTTTGGGTGCGGGAGGGGGTGAGGGCTCCGGCTTGGGGAGCAAGCTCTTGGTTGAGGCCAGAAATGAGGAGTTCAGGGTGTGGGAGGAGGCTCCAGGCTGAGGCAGTGAGTTGGGATGTGGTAGAGGGTGAGGGCTCCAGCTGGGGTTGTGGGCTGTGGGGTGGAGCCAGGATGAGGGATTTGGGGTGCAGGAGGGGGCTCCAGCTGGGGGTGGAGCTGAGGGGTTCAGAGTATGGGAGGGGTCTCCAGGCTGAGGCAGGGAGTTGGGGTATGGGAGGGGGTACAGGCTCTGAGCTGGGGGTGTGAGTTCTGGGGTGGGGCCAGAAATGAGGGGTTCAGGGTGTGGGAGGGGATTGGGGCAGGGGGTTGGGGCTTGGGGGTGGGGTGGGGTGAGGGCTCCAGCTGGGGGTGTGGACTCTGGGATGGGACTGGGGATGAGGGATTTGGGGTGCAGGAGGGTGCGCTGGGGTGGGACTGAGGGGTTCAGAGGGTGGGAGGGGGATCGGGGTTGGGACAGGGGGTTGGGACATGGGAGGCAGTGAGGGGGGCAGGCTTCAGGCAGTTCTTACCTCAGACAGCTTCCGGAAGTAGCTGCATGTCCCCTCTCCGGCTTCTACACAGAGGCACGGCCAGGCACCACTGTGTGCTGCCTGTCCACAGGCGCCACCTCTGCAGCTCCCATTGGCTGTGGTTCATGGCCAATGGATGCTGTGGAGCTGGTGCTTGGGGTGGGGACAGTGCGCAGAGCCCCCTGGCTGCCCCTATGCAAAAGAGCTGCAGAGGAGACATGCCGCTGCTTCTGGGAGCAGCATGGAGCCATGGCAGGCAGGGAGCCTGCCTTAGCCCCGCTGTACTCCCAACTGGACTTAGAATTATGGAAAATTAGGGTTGGAAGAGACCTCAGGAAGTAATCTATTCCAGCCCCCTGCTCAAAGCAGGACCAGGACCAACACCAAGTAAACCATCCCAGCCAAGCCTTTGTCAAACTGAGCCTTGAAAACCTCTAAGGATGGAGATTCCATCATTTCCCTAGGTGACCCATTCCAGTGCTTCAGCACCCTCCTAGTGAAATAGTGTTTCCTAATATCCAACCTAGACCTCCCCAATGCAACTTGAGACCATTGCTCCTTATTCTGTCATCTGCTACCATTGAGAACATCTGACCTCCATCGTCTTTGGAACCCCCCTTCAGGTAGTTGAAGGCTGCTATCAAATCCCCCCTCACTCTTCTCTTCTTCAGACTAAATAACCCCAGTTCCCTCAGCCTCTCCTCATAAGTCATGTGCCCCAGCCCCCTGATGATTTTTGTTGCCCTCCGCTGGACTCTCTCCAATTTGTCCACATCCCTTCTATAGGGGGGCCCCCAAAACCGGACGCAATACTCCAGATGTGGCCTCACCAATGCCAAATGGGGGGAATAATCACTTCCCTTGATCTGCTTGCAGCAGTGCTGACCAGAGCCGCTATGGTCCCTTTTCGACCGGGTGTTCCGGTCCAAAACTGGACACCTGGCAACCCTAGCTCCAAACCGATGGACTCTGTGCTTTGGTGCTGGTGTCCAGGCTGTGTTACTGTCGACAGAGGCCATGGCCGAGTTGGGGTTAATTGAAATGGCAGAAAGTGGGCTGAGATGATATGCTGGGATCCAATGCCTCTTCTGTTTGTTTTAGAAGGCTGAGAGATGTCCCTCCAGCCATCAAACTGTTCTTCAGCAAGGCGGCTGCCCTCCGATACGTCGGCCTGGCAAGTACCAAGCTGCCGCCAGAGGCCGTAAGGTAAGGGGCCTGTTTTCCAACGCGCTTAGGGGCAGAATTGCAAGGGCTCGGCACCCACAACTGGGGAGAGATTTACAGAGGTGACTAGCCTCCAACATCTCAGCCCTAGTGATGCTAAGCCCATACTCTGCAAATGAACACAGGTGTGAATAGCAAGGTCCTCTAGAGGGTGCCTTCTGGTTGCTGGTTGCACACATGTATGTACACAGCGGGTGGGAAAACCAAAGCCGCGGGTGTCCTGGGGAGTCTTCCCTGTGGCCGTGGCTGGGGAAGCCTTAGAGGATTAAATTGCTGTGGTTTGCAGTTGGGAGGTGCCAGGGCTGGCTCTAGGTTTTTTGCCGCCCCAAGCTCTGAGAGCGCAACTGCCCAAGGGTGGCTGGAACGCCACCCCTGGAATCGTGCAGCCCCAAGCACGTGCTTGCTTTGCTGGTGCCTAGAGCTGGTCCTGGGGGGCAGGGGCGGGTGTAGGATCTGAGTTACTTGGGCCGGAGATAACCTGCCTGAAACCACAGTCAGAGGGGCTTCGCCGATAACAGGCTATTGATTTAGTAAATCCCTATTTATTAAGCCCAGCTAATATACCTAGCAGCCTCCTCTGGGGCAGGGAGTTCCGCAGACATCCAAGTGCAGGCTCCCGCTGGTTCCAGTCTGATTCACCCTCCCCCATCATTCAGCACTGCCTGCCCTTTCCCCAGCCCCTTCAGTCACGCTGACAACAGGGCGAGTGAGTGTGCATGAGACAAAGGAACAGAACTGTACTTGTGTCAAGTGGCAGTGGGGGCCCGTAGTGTGACCCCAGACGGGAGTGGGACAGAGACTCCCTGGAGTCCAGCAGGGCCATTGCAGGTGCTGTGGATTAGCTGCAGAAGGCGCTCAGTTGTCATGCTGGTGGATGGCAGGGGAGAAACTAGGATAGCTAGGGCGACTGGTGGGATGCACCTTTGGCTCTCCTAGCACCCTGCAGTGTTCCAGAGAGGCTGCAGGGCTGCTTCTACCCCCAGCTGCCCCAAGTGACCCCATGTTGTAGCCCCAGGGTGCACCCTGCCCTGCAGGGTGAGTGAGAGGGGAGTCACTGACTGTTCCCGAGGGTGTTTCCATGGGGAGGCTGGCAGAGTATCCAGCTCCCTCTGCCTGCTGATGTGAGTGCTGGGTTCACAGCCTCTCGAAATGCTGGTTACTTTCTGGTTCATTGCAGGGCCTTGCTGCAGGGGTTGGCGTATAACTCTCAGATCAGTGACCTGCACCTGGACCTCAGTAGCTGCGAGGTGAGGACATGGCATGTGACCCACTAAAGCGAAGTGACAGCTGAGTTCCAGCTAAACCATGACACTGCATCTGAGCCCTGCAGCCCCGGGTGAAGAACTCCCGGGGCTGGGCAGTAAGTGTAGCTCACCCACCAGAGCACAGAGGCTGGGCAGAGCGGTAGGACTTCATGGAGTTGCAGCCTTCCACCAAGGCGGAATTTTTGGCCCATTATCAAGTAGTTTAATTGTTACGCGGATGTTATGATCTGGGCATTTACAAGGAGTGCCTGGGCAGAAGCCAAGCCGGGGGGGAGAGCATCATCCTGTGTAAGCCCACCGACATGGACAGAGTTAACTGTCTGAAAGGAGCCCCTCCTGCGGTGCCTGTGAGATAAGTGGCTCAGCCCTGGCTTTCTGCTGCTTCCGAGCACTGCCCGGTGCTGGCACCAGGCTGGGGAGCATTGCAGCTACGTATTCTGATTACAAATGGGCACCCCCACGGCAGGTCCTGCAATCCCGAATCTCTCCCATCTTCCCTCCCATCTGTGGGTCTCTTCCTGAGAATTTCATAGCACTTCTGCAGTGTTCACGATTTTCCCCCCAGCGTCCTTGGAGGCTGATGGGAATGAGGATCCTGGCTGTGCTAACGGGAGTGGGAGTCAGATCAGGTTAATGTCTCAGCTCTGCTGCAGCCACCGTAGGCCCATCACACAGGGTCAAAGCTTGAAAAACACCTAGGTGGTTTAGGCACGCTAATTCCCATTGAAAGTCACTGGGATTTAGGCTCCTGAAGGACTTTTGAAAATGGCTCCTCAGTCGCTCTGCTTTTTGGAAAAGTTACCCTGAATCTCTCTGGTACAGCTCCTCAAAGATAGTTATCAGAGGAGCAGGTGTTAGTCTGTATTCGCAGAAAGAAAAGGAGGACTTGTGGCACCTTAGAGACTAACACATTTATTTGAGTATAAGCTTTCGTGAGCTATAGCTCACTTCATCAGATGCATTCAGTGGAAAATACAGTGGGGAGATGTACATAGAGAACATGAACCAATGGGTGTTACCTTACATACTGTAACCAGGGTGATCACTTAAGGTGAGCTATTACCAGCAGGAGAGCGGGGGGGGGGGGGGGCAAAAAAATTTTTGTAGTGATAATCAAGGTGGGCCATTTCCAGCAGTTGACAAGAACGTCTGAGGAACAGTGGAGGGGGGTGGGGAAGATGAACATGGGGAAATAGTTTTACTTTGTGTGATGGGTCGTCCTTCAGGATAGGCTGTAGATCCTTGATGATGCGTTGGAGAGGTTTTAGTTGGGGGCTGAAGGTGATGGCTAGTGGCGTTCTGTTATTTTCTTTGTTGGGCCTGTCCTGTAGTAGGTGACTTCTGGGTACTCTTCTGGCTCTGTCAATCTGTTTCTTCACTTCAGCAGGTGGGTATTGTAGTTGTAAGAATGCATGATAGAGATCTTGTAGGTGTTTGTCTCTGTCTGAGGGGTTGGAACAAAACCTCTCCAACGCATCATCAAGATCTACAACCTATCCTGAAGGATGACCCATAACTCTCACAGATCTTGGGAGAAAAGCCAGTCCTTGCTTACAGACAGCCCCCCAATCTGAAGCAAATACTCACCAGCAACCACACACCACACAACAGAACCACCAACCCAGGAACCTATCCTTGCAACAAAGCCCATTGCCAACTGTGCCCACATATCTATTCAGGGGACACCATCGTAGGACCTAATCACATCAGCCACACTATCAGGCTCGTTCACCTGCGCATCTACCAATGTGATATATGCTATCATGTGCCAGCAGTGCCCCTCTGCCATGTACATTGATCAGACAGGACAGTCTCCACATAAAAGAATAAATGGACACAAATCAGACGTCAAGAATTATAACATCCAAAAACCAGTTGGAGAACACTTCAATCTCTCTGGTCACTCGATTATAGACCTAAAAGTGGCTATCCTTCAACAAAAAAGCTTCAAAAACAGACTCCAACGAGAGACTGCTGAATTGGAATTAATTTGCAAACTGGATACAATTAACTTAGGCTTGAATAGAGACTGGAAGTGGATGGGTCATTACACAAAGTAAAACTATTTCCCCATGTTTATCTCCCCCCCACCCCCCACTGTTCCTCAGACGTTCTTGTCAACTGCTGGAAATGGCCCACCTTGATTATCACTACAAAAAGTTTTTTGCCCCCCCTGCTCTCCTGCTGGTAATATCTCACCTTAAGTGATCACTCTGGTTACAGTGTGTATGGTAACACCCATTGTTTCACGTTCTCTATGTATATAAATCTCCTCACTGTATTTTCCACTGAATGCATCCGATGAAGTGAGCTGTAGCTCACGAAAGCTTATACTCAAATAAATTTGTTCGTCTCTAAGGTGCCACAAGTACTCCTTTTCTTTTTTCAAAGATAGTTAGCCACCTAAGTCCCCTGGGCTTCTAGGCCTCAGTTTCCCTATCTATAATAATGCCCACCCACCTTTGGGGACAGCTTTCTGCCCCGTGGCTGAAAAGCGCAAAAGATTTTTATTTATTCCTTCCTCCACATGTTGTATCTCTGCCCTGCGCTGGTAGCGGTGGCTTTGGTTCTAACCTGAGCCTGGGGCACGCTGAGCGAACAATCTGCAGGCAGTTCATGGTGGGGTTCCAGGTTAGAATGTTTGCTCTTATTACAGGATGATCCCAGGGGCACTAAGCGCTGACTCGACTTTCCCAACTGTCATGTTCTTGCTTGTGAAAATCCGAATGTTCCCTTTTGCTCTTGTTCTGTTTTGTCTTTCATTTAAAGTTGAGATCAGCAGGTGCCCAGGTGATCCAAGATCTGATTTTTGATGCCAATTCAATTAGGAATTTGGATTTATCAGACAACGGTAGGTACATTTTTGACTTACAGTGAGCTTTGTCACCGTGGCTGGAAGTGTCTTTTCCTCTTAATCTTGGCACGAGGCTGTGTGCTGCCATTCTACAGATAAATCCCCTGCCAGAAAAATGACTGAGGTCAAGATCCCATCAACTGTTGTTGAAATAACCATTTAAAAGATGAGACTTGTTTTGGTGAGGAGTGACTAACTGAGGCTCTCTGAGGTGCCATGTGTGGTTATATACAAGGGGTGGACAAACTTTTTGGCCTGAGGGCCACATCTGGGTATTGAAATTGTATGGCGGGCCATGAATGCTCATGAAATTAGGGTTTGTGTGCAGGAGGGGGGGAGGGCTCTGGCTGGGGGTGTGGGCTCTGGGGTGGGGCTAGAAATGAGGAGTTCAGGGTACAGGAGGGGGCTCCGGGCTGGGGCTGAGGCTTGGGGGGTTTGGATGAGGGCTCTGGCTGGAGGTGTGGGCTTTGGGGTGGGGCTGGGGAGCTTGGGGTGCAGGAGGGGGCTCCAGACTGGGACTGGGGGGTTTGGAGGGGGATCAGGGCTGTGGCAGGGGGTTGAGGTGCGGGGGGTGGTGGTGAGGGCTCCAGCTGGAGGTGCAGGCTGTGGGGTGCAGGAGAGGGCTCCAGACTGGGACTGGGGGGTTTGGAGGGTGGGAGGAGGATCAGGGCTGGGACAGGGGGTTCAGGTGCGGGAGGGTTCGGGTGCAGGCTGCGGGCAGCACTTACCTCAAGCAGCTCCCAGAAGCAGCGGCATGTCCCCCCTCCGGCTCGTAGCCCAAGGCATGGCCAGGTGGCTCTGCTGTGCATTGCCCCTTCCTCAGGCACCGCGCTTGCAGCTCCCATTGGCCGCAGTTCCTGGCCAATGGGAGATGTGAGGATGGCGCTTGAGGTGGGGGCAGCGCGTGGAACCCCCTGGCTGCGCCTAAATGTAGGTGCCAGCGGGGAGACATGCCGCTGCTTCTGGAAGCTGCGCAGAGCTGCGGCACGTGCGCACGGAGCAGCCGCGGACCCCGCTCCCCGATGGGAGTATGGTAAACCCCAGACCCTGCTCCCCAGTGGGAGCTCAAGGGCCAGATTAAATTGGCACGCGGGCTGGATGTGGCCAGTGGGCTGCAGTTTGCACACCCCTGTTATATACAGTATTGCTGCCATCCCTGCCCTTGCTTCTTTGTGTAGCTATTCATAGGCATGCTTCCCCATTTCCATGGCATACTTCTTCCGTTACTCCAAGACTCCATTGCTTTTGTTTGGTGCTTATCTTCTGCCCCTATTAGCACTTGTCAGTAACGGGTACAAGGAGCACCAAGTGGCTGGCTGGCATGCTGTACCAGGTCTAACTACAACGCAGCTACATTTTGTTCGGGTGGAGCGTTTTTCCATCAGAAAATGCCATTTGGCTGAAATAGAAATTTTCTGTGGGAACATGTCAATTTCAATGCAATTTTTGACATTGCCCAAATGCTTTGGGTTTTTTAATGAAATCAAAAGCAAATGTTTCCATTGACCCCAAGTTCATGTTGTTTGTTTTTTTGAAAATTTCATTTCTCGGCAGATTTCTTAATTCTTCGGTTTTGTTTCAATTAGGAACAAAAATCATTTTTGACATGGCAGAATTTCTTGTGGTTCCTGCACTGCTCTGGTAGTGTGTCATGTGCCCATGTCTCCTTTTGAGTTTGGGGACACAGGAGCAGCTTAGAGAAGAGCAATTCTGTGCTAATGGGGCCGTTGTGTGGAGTAATTTTCCATCTGTCTGGTCAGTAGTGAGCAAATTGACAGCTATGTGCAAATGACCAACCTGGTTACCTGGCCAGTTGGCTGCCTGCTGACCAGACACCAGACTCCTCAACAAGTATATTGGCGCTCTCACAGGGCATTGCTCCAGAGTCGCTGGTTGGTTTCTAGTGCACCCCAGCACCATTCTGGTTTGGAATGGGTTTCCAGTTCTCTCCTCTCCTGGTCTGGTTTGGTTTTGTGTGTGTGTTTTGCTCTGGTAGGACTTCACTGGAAATTAGCAATGACAAGTCAACTTAAAAAGGGCTTGTGAAGGAGGGAACTCCGTTCTTGAAGTTCCCTGTTGCACTTCCCTTTTTATTGTTTCTGATGGAAGATTTCCAAAGTCTCTGCATCTCTTGAGCTGCTAATGGGACTTGGGTGAATAGCGTGGTGACTGGAGCTGACTGGCTTTACCACTCTACATGCCTTGGAGGGAATGCGTAGAACCCTGCTGGGCTTGTCAGAAGGCAGATGCTTTGGCTGTATTTTCTGTATTTGAATTCTGGCTGGCTGCTATTTGTTGGTGTTTAAGGGATTCTGTTCTGGGTGGGGAGGCAGACCCGCTTCTTGGTTCTGTGAGGGCTCCTGTGCCACCCCGCCATGCTTCCGTTGTCAGAGCCCTCCTTGTTGAGCAGACAGCCTTCTCTGAGCTCAGTAAAAGTGCATGTCTGGCCGCCAAGGCGGGGGGGCTGATCTCCTGGGTTGTAGGCCCCTTCCCTGCAGTCAGAAGCATCGTCTCATTTCACTTCAAGCCAGGAGGGGAGGCACTGGGAGAGAACTGGCGCTGTAGGCCCCCCCGTCAGCAGCCAGGCATGCTCTCAGCTGCCGAGCAGCCCCCCCATGCATGATTATGCCCTCCCTCCCCCAGGCTTTATTCCGTCTGTTCAGCCAGGTGCCCTGGGAGGAGCAGAGGCAGGATTGTTCTGCTGGCACTCTCCACTCCACACAGGAGCTTAACAACCAGCCCTGGAGAAACACGGCCGTCTGAAAGCAGAGCCTGGGATTGGTCAAGCTGTCTGGGGGAATAGCCCACCAGGATCCCCCACATACCCATCCACTCTGCAAGGGCACTAGCCTCGTCGGGCCAGCGAGTCACCAGGCTGTGGTGCCATGAAGGTGGCCAAGGGACAGACTGAGTAGTTTGTCCGTCTCCGTGGGTCTGTTCAGGTGGGGATGCGCCCCTCAGCGTAAGGTTTAGCAGCATCTGGTGCTACGATAGCAAAATCTGGGCTTTTCTCACAACCCTCCTGCTGCAGGTGTGGCCGCCAGTTGCCACATCTAACTTCTCTCCTCCCTGTTCATGCCAAGTGTCCTTGGAGCATTGGCAGTCACTAAGTGTCAAACACTGGTCGCAGATTGTTGTTGCTGCTTTTGTGTTTTTTTTTTTGTTTTTTTTGTTTTTTTTTTTTAGGCTTTGATGCTGACATGGTCACATTGGTGCTAGCGATTGGCCGAAGCAAATCCATTAGGCATGTCTCCTTAGGAAAGAATTTTAACATTAAATCCAAGTAAGTGTCATGTGACTCATGCGTGTAATGAAATGAACTTTAACTGGCATGGGCCTAATCCCTGATTTTTATACACACTAAGTATGTTGCGGGTAGTAAAATTACATTTATTTATTGCAATGACTGCTCAGACTGTAGCTTTGTGTGTATTGGGCCTTTAAATTATAATGCTCTTGTAAATCAGAGGCATCAAAGCCATGGAATCATCTCCTAGAAATGTGGGGCTGGAACAGACCTGGAAGTCAGCCAGGCCAGCCCCCTGTGCTAAGGCAGGGCCAAGGAAACCTAGACCAGCCCTGACAGGGCTTTGGCCAATCTGTTCTTAAACACCTCCAGTGACAGGCATTCCGCCACCTCCAGTCCAGTCACAGTGGTACTGAATTTCCATGGACTATCATGAGCCCCAAAGGCCTGCGGTGTTTGCCTCAGTACTCAGCCCGATGCAGGTTTAGGGATGAGCTCTTGCTGCCTGGATTCAGACTGGAACAGGTGCAGAGAGAGGCTTCTGGGGTGATCAGGGGACTGGAGAGAGCCTGTTGTGAGAGGAAACTAAGAGAGCTTGGTTTGCTTAGCCATGAGAGATGGCTGATTGCTCTCTATAAATATTGGGAGGGGTGGGGCAGGGGAGAAGAGCTGTTTAAGCTAAAAGACAATGTTGGAACCAGGATAAACTGGCCAGGCTTACATTTAGGCTGGAAATTAGAAGAAGGTTTCTCACCATCAGAGGAGAGCTGTTCCAGCACCTCACCCAGCAGGAGTAGTGGTGCAAAGGACCCAACTAGTTTGAAGATGGGACCTTGATACATTTATGAAGGGGATGATCTGACGGGGTTGCCTGTGATTAGCAAGGGACTGGACTCAATGGCCGTCCCTGCCAGTCCTACGTTCTTGGGTTACTGCCCAGTTGACATAATGCAGAGGTGCTACGGTCTCAGGGCAGGGACACTGCAGTGTGGTCACCCCCTCTTAGGCCAGCCAACAGGGAGGTGTAATTGAATGTCTCTGAGGATGTTGTGGCTCTCGGGAAAGTGTTCATTGCCACAGGCTGACTGCAGCTAGGGAAAGGCTGGTGGCTTGCAGGAGAGAGGGAGGCGCATAGGTGAGCCATGCGGTCAGAGTAATGTCCAGCCGCAATGGAACACTTCCCAGCTTGGTGCTGACTTGAGCCCACGTCAGGCTCTGCTGTGCGATGGGGAAACACAGATAACCCCTCTGTATCTCCTCTGCAGGGACAATCTGGCCGACATTCTCCACCGGATTGTTCAGCTCACACAGGAAGACGACTGTGTAAGTGCTTGCTGCGGTGCTCGCACGGAGCCCCATAATTAAATCATTCACGCCGTTTCCTCTGAATTATTACTATTCATTTCAGAATCCCCAGGCCAGCTGTGAGACTACTGGCCATTTTGTGTTTCAGTTCAGATGCAGAACGTGGGGGAGTCGCAGTCTCTCTCTTCCATGTAGTCTCTCCCTCTGTGGTTGGTGTTAATCTGAAAGGAATGGTTGGACTAAGAAATAAATGCTTTTCTCTCTGTGTTTGGGAGAATAAAGGAAAGGAATAAACAGCTGAGGGAGCAGGAGAGATGTGTGGTGTACGTGGGGGGATGGATAACAGCCCAGAACAAAGGTGATGGGCTTCTGAAAATGTCACCTGTTTGGAAGGGCCTAGTCTTTTTAGGACCTCTTCTCAGGGCATTGAAAAGGCAATGAAGATTCATCTAGGCCAGGCAGAGGCCAAACCCTTGTGTCAGCGTTACTGACACTGCAGCAACCTTGACTCTGCCACTTGTGGAGGTGGAGTTATTAATTCCGCATAGTAGAGCAGTTACGTCTGCAGGAGCAAAATTTAAACGTAGACTAGGGTTGCCACTTTCTAATGGCTGGGAACTGAGTTCCCAAAGCTCTTCCCTGTGCTCCGCTTCTTCCCCCAAGGCCTCACCCCATCACTTGCTCCTCTCCCCCGTCACTCACTGGATCCTCTCAAGGAGCCTTCCTGCAGGTAGGAGGCAGCCCCAGCTGAGCAGGGGCTGGTGTGGGTTAATGACCTGGTGCCTCCCCCAGCCCCGCCATAACTGGATTTTTGGTTCAGGTGCAATTTAGCATGGAAAACTGGGCACCTGGCAATCCTAAATGGCACCCGGATGCAGAAGCCAAAACCCGGACTGTCCGGGTATAACCCGGACAGGTAGCAATGCTAGTGTAGACACTTGCATAGCGAGACCGACGTAACCTGCCCTGTGACACCCTCATTCTGTAGTTAGCCCGGCCTCAGCTGCTTAGATTTCATTTCATTTTTGTTACTCCTCCTTGTCAGCCTGCTAGTCCTCTGGGCATCCATAGCGTCTTCCAGGGAATACAGGCTAGGCCAGACCTGAATTTCTAATGTGAAGAAACCCCTTTCAGGCCTATCTCCCATTAAAGAGACACAAGGGGCAAGGGCACTGATGTTGTTTAATCTTTGCAGGTCTCCTTTGAAGGAGAAAACCCACTGGTGCATTACAGAATTGCTGCCACAGGCAGCCCAAATCCCATTAAACAGGCCTTTCCCGTTCGTGTGATTACCAAGCTGTTAGTAGGTAAATGACAGCTTTCTCCTCTAGGATTGCCCCCTCCTCCTGCTGAGGTACAGCGGGATCGAGAGGCCAGGCGTGGCTCAGACCTGCCCTGTGGTGTTGTCTCTGCTTTCCTCCCCCTGGCTCTTGCTGCTTTTCTGCCTGTGGTAGGGGCCAAATGATGTCTGTCTGTCTGTCTGTCTGTCTTTACTTGTCTGGCCCCCATCACAGGAGTATCTGAGTGCCTCACAATCAGTAGTGGGTTCACCCTCACTGTACTCTGGGGAAGCAGGGCAGGTCTAGTGCCCCACAATACAGATGGGAACCTGAGGCACAGAGAGGCTAAGTGACTCACCCAGGGTCAAACATGAGTCAGTGGCAGAGCAGGGCTTACTTCACCATCCTTCCCCTGGCACAGGGACACTGGAACAGTGGAACAGGCGCACACTGGAACAGGCGCACAAATTCCCCTCTCCCTGCCCCTCGGTGCCTTTGTCTGAGGGCAGCTATGTTTTGGCTTTGTCCATTCCCCAAGCATAGCGAACGCTGGAGCTCCTGAGCAGAGGCCTCTTGGGCAGGGCAAGGCTACCTGCAGGCCTCTCGCCGGCTCCTGGCCTCATGCAAACCGCTTCCACGTGCCTCCCTCCACGTCCCACCCCATGTGATCTATGAGCCTTGGCCTGGCCCTTGCTTTGTATTCAGTAGCTTGTCCCGTGCACTGACTGGCAGCCAAGGACTGCAGGCCAACGGAGCTAGAGCACAGCACACGGACCCAGCCCAGAGAGGGCAAAGAGCTCGTGAGCCGCACGGCGCTCTGGGGGGCAGGGATTTTTCAGCTGGTCCTATCACGCTGGTGGCGCAGTTTGTGTAGTTAGATGCGCGGGAGGGCGACCTGCTTTCTGATAAAAAGAGAAGGAGGACTTGTGGCACCTTAGAGACTAACACGGCTGCTACTCTGAAATTTATTTGAGCATAAGCTTTCATGAGCTACAGCTCACTTCATCGGTTGAAGTGAGCTGTAGCTCACGAAAGCTTATGCTCAAATAAATTTGTTAGTCTCTAAGGTGCCACAAGTCCTCCTTTTCTTTTTTGTGAATACAGACTAGCACGGCTGCTACTCTGAAACCTGCTTCCTGGTAGAGCTCTAGGGACCCTGCAGCACCAGCACCTGATCATTTCTCCCTCTGGCATTTGTCTTCCAGCCTCTTCAATCCCTGTCCGTGGCCGAATCGCGACTGAAATTGGGAACCAATGTCCTGCTGAATGCGCTGGGCAGTAACACCAGCCTCAGCACGCTAGACATCAGTGGGAACACCATTGGTGACACTGGAGCCAAGATGCTGGCCAAAGCCTTGCAGATCAACACACAACTCAGGTAATGCGTGCGTGTGCAAGAAAGAGGCAGGCAGGCAGGCAGGCTGGTAAGTGCTGAGACTCAGCACAGCATGCCAGCTCTTGTGGGGCGCTGCCGGGCAGCGTTTCCAGAGAAGAGGAGAGGCGTCTGCCTCATGGGTTTTGCTGAGCAGGAGGAAGGTGCTGTGTAAAGGCTCTAGGAATGCACAGGGCTTCCACTGAATAGGGCAAGTGGCTGGAGAAATTTCTACCATTTTGTTTAATGAAAACATACTGAGACTGATCCTTCATGGCAGATCCTGTCTCCTCCCCTACCCACACCCTGCCTCGTACCCACCACTGTAGTATCTGTGCAGCCTGTAGCAAATTTATTCCCCTGCACCCCGGTGCTTTTACCCTCAGAGATAATGGAGAACCGAGGCCTAGAGAAGTTAAGTGACATGCGCAGGGTCACTCGGGATGTTTGAGGTGGACCAGGAATTGAACCTGGATAGCTCACAGTTGCTTTACCACCTGGGCCTTTCTTTCCCTCTCAGCCATTGGGTGCCTCTCAGTCTCAGCCCTGCAAAGCATTCTCGCTCTCCTATTGTGAACAGCTGCATGATGTCTGCTGTATGGACATCAATCCTGTAGGGTGTGGGTCTGATCTGGCTGCCCAGGAAGCACCTGTGAATGCTGCCCTGGGGGCAGGTTTACATGTTTGTAATCATCAGCTGGTGTTAAGAGGGTGTGCTGAGCCCCCTAGTCTATGTCCATTTAGATGGACTGTTTGTACATGCTTATGCAATACAAGCTGATTATTGGCGACGTACTCCATAGGAATGAAGGACTGAGTTAAGGAAACACCTGGATTATATAATGGCTAAGCCTCCATGCCAGGTGTATGGCAGATCAGCCTTCTGTTACTCTGCAATTCAATGTCAAGTCAAGTGTCTGTCAGGGCTGATTACTCCATTACCTGGCAGCGCTCTGCACCCTCAGCGTCAGTGTGGATGAAGCTCTTCGCTGCAAGCTTCAGCAACGTATTCAAGAGGGAAAAACCAGGGCTGTGTATCCTGGGCTTGCAGGTGCAGGAAGGAAGCTGCACTGTCCTTGTCCCTCTCCAGAACTGGCAGTGCAGTGAGCTACTATGGCTGGTAGGGAGGGCATGGCCAGCTGGGCTGGGAGGGGAAAAGGGCACTCGCTCTCCCTTCTTGGGGTAGTGGTAATACCTGCTTTAGGGCTTCCCTCACTGCAGAGGAGGCTTGGGGCCATCCACAGTAGATCACTGCACTGCCAGTGCTGGAGAGGGACAAGGACAGTGCCTGCCTGATGGGGAGCCTATGGCTCGGCACTGCCGTTTCCATAGATCTTTGACTTGCATGAAGAGTCCGGCCACGTCCCTCTCTGCATCTTCAGGGGGCATCACATTGACTATATCGCTCTCCCAGGTGCCCAACTGTTCCTCACCTGTACCAGGGGAGTCTGTGACCTCCAATGCCTAATGGGGAGGCAGGACATGCCCCAGCAATACCACAGCTTCCTTCCTGCACCTGCAAGACAAGGATACACAGCCCTGGTTTTCCCTTCTTGGAGACGTTGCTGAAGCTTGCAGCGAAGAGCCTCATCCGCACTGTGATGCTGAGGGTGCAGAGCTCTGCCAGGTAATGGTAAGGGCTGGCCTTACCATGAGGTGAACTAAGGCGGCCCCTCAGGCGCCAGACTGTGGTGGGGGCCACAAGGACCTAGAGTGTAGAAAATGGCGTCTGCTGCTGGTGCATCTGGATTCTCTCTGCTCGAGATGCACAGAGATGGGGGAGTGCTGTGCTGGAGGGAGGAGGGCACAAGAGACAGAACAGGCAGGCAGGCAGGATAAAGGGGAGAGGGAATAACAGAAAGCAGCAGGAGCTGCAGGGAGAGAGAGGAGGAGGAGCCTCTTGTGTACCTCTCCAGCACCCCAGGACCCTGGACTGATTAACCCCAGCTTCTCAGGGAGCTTCCTGTTTCCTGCTGCTTCCCTGAACCCACTTGAGGAGAACAGGCAGTCAACTGAAGTAGTAGGAGCCAGTTAGGCCCTAAGATGCTGATATCTTCCCTCACTCAGGCCTTGCTACCAGCCTGCTTATTTGTCCCCTTCAACTGAGTGTTGAGAGCCACTACAGCTGGCACAGAACAGCAGCCATGAGTGAAAGAAGAAAACACCCCTCTGGGCAGCATTCAGAAAAAGAAAGAAAGCAAAGGAAGCTTTTCTATCTAAGCAGGAAGGAGCTCTCCCGAAATACATTGAACACAAATGTTCGCGGTGAACCTTCCAGCCCCAGTGAGGATGTGAGTGGTGAGGAGATGCCTGATCTTCCAGTTAGTCAGAGTGCAGGTGACCTGGCAGCTGCTGCAGCATCCATATCTCCATCTCAAGTGGATGTAACCATGCACATTCCTGAAGAAAAGTGTAGATCAGAGAAGAGTGTGGTGGAGACACAAGAAACAGCTGCTGCTGAGTTTAGTTCCTTAAGTCTAGATGATCCAGGAATGTGGATCCACTTGAGCAGTAGCCTGAGGGACTTCCTTGTACTGCATGGGCCACAACAAGTGAGAAACTTCATGTTCCCCAAAGACAATGAAAATAGAAGTTTCCATCCAACACATTACGGCGTGAAATCCCCAGTGGTGACAAAGTGGAGAGGCCGTGGTTATGTACTCAAAACCCCAGAATGCTGCATACTGGTTTTGTTGCAAAGTCTTCCAGCCTAATATTCCAGCCACACTGGGTTCTACAGGAACAAAGGATTGGAAAAATCTGGCTAGAAATCTGGCATGCCATAAGACAGCAGCAAATCACCAGAGAGCATTCCACAGGTGGAAAGAGCTTGAGATGAGACTAAGGTTAAAGGCCACCATGGATGATCAGCATCAAGAGAAGATTGCGTCAGAGTCTCTTTACTGGCAAAATGTTCTGAAAAGGCTCATTGCCATTGTGACAATGCTTGCTACCCAAAACCTAGCACTGCATGGCACTTCAGATCAGCTGTATGTGCCAAACAATGGAAACGTCCTTAAAATTGTGGAGCTGATGGCTGAGTTTGATGGTGTACTCCAGGAGCATCTAAGAAGAGTTACCACCCAAGAAACGTACATACACCACTACCTTGGAAAAACAATTCAAAATGAGATCACACAGTTACTGGCAACAAAAGTCAAACAGAAGATTGTGGCAGATCTGAAGCCAGCAAGATGTGATTCTGAACTGCACACCTGACATCAGCCATATGGAACAAATGGCTTTAATGGTGCATTTTGTAATAACAACAGAACCTAGTGAAAATGTCCCTGCAATGGTGACGGTCAGAGAGCATTTTCTAGAATTTATTGGCATTGATGATACTACAGGAGCTGGTATGACAAATGTGCTTCTTAAAAAGCTGGAAGATACGGGAATTGCAATAGCTGACAGGAGAAGTCAGAGCTACGATAATGTGCCAACATGAGAGGAAAGAACAGAGGAGTGCAGACACGGATCCAAGAGTTAAACCCTCGAGCTTTTTTTGTCCCATGCAATTCTCATTCATTGAACTTGGTGGCCAGTGATGCAGCATCAGCTTCTAGAGAACATCTGGGAACATCCTCCCTGACACTGAAACCACTGAGTGCCACACAATGGGAAAGTTGAGTGGAGGCTATAAAGCCTATCAAACACCAAATTGGGAAGATAGATGATGCCATAGTTGCCATTGTGGAGGATAATGCTATGACAGGCACTGTTCGTGGGAGAACAGTGGCAGAGGGAAACGGAATCACCAGAAACATACATAACTTCAAATTTGTGTGTGGCTTAGTGTTGTGGCATGACATACTGTTTGAAATAAATGTTGTAAGCAAGAGACTCCAAGGTGTTGACCTTGATATATCTGGAGAAATGGAACAACTGGATAAAGCAAAGTCATACCTACAGTCTTACTGGTCAGATGGGGGATTTCAAAACATTCTGAAGAGTGCACAGAAGTTGGCAGAGGAACGCCACATTGAAGCTATTTTCCCACCCATTCAAGAATACAAGAGTCACCGAAGAAGACATTTTGATTATGGGATTATCCCGTGCCTCATAAGAGACCCCAAACAATAATTCAAAGTTGAATTCTTTAACCAGGTGCTAGATTGTGCAATAGTCAGCTGAAGAACCTTTCATGCAGCTCAAGGAACACAGCAGTATATTTGGGATGTTGTCTGATATTCCAAAATGCCTCACTATACCTGAAGAAGACCTACAGCAGCGATGCAGGGCACTAGAGACAGTGTTGACACATGATGACATGCGTGATATTGATGCGAGTGATTTAGGTGATGAACTGAAAGTCCTTTCAAGATACATTTCAGCAGGATCAACTCCAAAGGCTGTTCTGGAATATAATGTGCACAAATAAGATGACCACCCTCTTTCCAAATGCTTTTGTTGCTCTGCGCATACTTCTAACACTTCTTGAAGCAGTTGCCAGTGGAGAACGCAGCTTCTCCAAGCTGAAGTTAATAAAAACACATCTACGCTCCACAATGACACAGGAGAGGCTGGTCGGCCTTGCAACCATCTCAATAGAGCATGAGCTGGCCCAGACTATGGACCTTCAGGAAGCGGTTCAAATCTTTGCAACCAAGAAGGCACGGAAAGCACCACTTTGATTATTCAAAAGATAAAAATGCCAGACAAGAAAAGTTACATTTGCTGTTCAGGCGTTTGAAAGTGGAGTGTTACTTAACATTTTTGAACAAGGCATTTTAAGTTGTTAGTTCTCCTTTATTGGGGTAGGTAGCAGAGCAGTACCATGAGAGGAGTAGAACAGGAAGAAGGCAGATTTGAGACCTTTCAAAGTTTTGGCCCAAGCAAGGGGGTGTCATTTGAGCTCTCCGTCTCAGTTGCCAAAATGTTGTGGGCCAGTCCTGCAGGTGCAGTGTTACTCTCACTGGAGGATGGCTACCAATTTTGGCTCCCCTCTATGCTGCGTGACAGAGGGGAGTGGGCTGGCCAGGTGGTGACAGCCATCTTTGCTGCCTTCTCTCCGCTGCTTTGGTGCCTATGGGTTACTGCCTCTCTCACTGCAGGGCCACAGGGCTCCAAATCTCCTGTCCAGTGGAGCTGGGAGGTGGAAGAAGTGCCTTTACCCAACAGTGGGGCAGAGATGGGGAGCCTCTCTGATCTGGAGCAGGACCCGTTAGTGATCTCATTGCATTCATTCCTTCATTTCTTCTCTGAGGAGAGAATCGCAAATCTCTGTGGCTGGTCACGTTCTCCAGGCCTGGCAGAGCAACGTAGGAGCTCAGCCTTATGCGTAGATACCTCATTAGAGTGAGGCAGCTTAATAACCATCTTGGCTAGCCACAGCGCAAGGCTGGGACTGCTGATCCCTATCTAGCCACCAATAGTTCTGTGTGCCCATTTCTGGCTCTCCAGTTCTCTGGCATGCAGCTCGCTAGCTGTGCCTCCTGGGCCCCGGCCCTTGAGCGTTCGATCCTTGCCCAGCACCGGCTGACTGACATCCTTTGCCGAAGCAATAGGAACGGTGTCCTGAGCCTATATAGCCCAGCCTCGGAGGGGTGGAGCTGGGAGACCATAGGCCCTGCATGCAGGTGGTGGGAGGGGCTAGGTGGCCAGTGGAGAGCCATTTTCCCTCCAGAGGGTTCTGGGATTAACCACCTGGCATTCAGCAGCAGAGTGATCTCCCCTGGGGAGCGGGGTCACCTCTCACTGCTGTTGCAAGATGAAGTTTGCACATCAAAACAAAGCAAACCTGGGGCTGGCAGGTCTCTCTGAGCTCATGTGTTGTGTTGTGTTGTATGTCACTGTCTTGTGACTGGCATGGCCATGTCTGCCTGCCTCAGGGGTTAGCCCGGACCCCAGAACAGCTGACAAAAACTCTCCTGGCTGAATCCTGAGTCCCTAGTGAGGGAAGGGAAAGTCACAGCTCCCTCTGCTCAGATCCTTCCTGAGAAGGAAACTCCTGTGGGGTGCCTGGGGGTTACAGGGAAAAGATCCTTCTTATCCGTGATGTTCATCCTCCCGCTCTGAAATCTGCATTGGGAGCCTGTAGCCAGCCCACAGCTAGGGCTAGTCCAGTCGCAAACTGACAGCAAGAGAACTCCGTGGGGTTTAATTCACACCTGTCACTTCAGGCTCTGTGTGGGCGTGCTCCAATTGTAGTTTTTCTGTTTCCATTTTGCTCAAGGCAGTGAAAAATCCCAGTCTCTCAGCCGTGTTCTTTAACCCTCTGGTGCCTGGAGCTTACCCACTGCAGTAATGCCAAATACCTGTCAAAATTGGGGTTCAGGCCCCCGGAATCACAAGATTGGCTTTAAAATCATGAGATTTTGAACTTGTGGGTTTGGTTTCTTTGACGCCTGGTGTCCAGGCCTGTAGGTGGCATGCAGGCCACGTTTCCATGCTTTTCTCCACAACCTCCAATACTAGAGACTTAAAAAAAAAAAAAGATTGTCTATGTAATCCTATGACTCTAGGAGCTGGGGGCTTTAAGAAAGACACCAAAGTTCACAGGACTCATGATGCATCCCAAGAATTGATGACGCTGCTCTTGTGCGATTTGGGCTCTCTTCTCTGCAGTGGGCGATTGGTGAAGCTAACAACCCCAGGCCAGGGACACCTGCTTAGCCCATTGCACACGCCAGCAGAAGGGTCAGAGCTTTCAAAAAGCCGCAACCTGAGTTTGACTTCACCACTTGTGCAGCACAGCTCATCCGGTCTGTGATACAGTCCCCTGCTTACTGCTTGTGGCTGAGTAGCAGAAATCGCCACAGAGTCTGCTACAGGGAAGGCTGCCCTGACCTAGCCCCTCCAGCATTGTGAGTGATCACACCAGAGCCCAACAGGGTCGCCTCCTGGGGACATGCTCTATGGGCAGTTGCAGCAGCTGCCTGGCTCTCCAAGCCCTTGGTGAGATCGTGCTGTGCTGCTGGCATGACAGAGAAGATGCATGTTGCCCCTCCTCACTTTGCACTTTCCCACCTGGCAGGGCAGCGGTGGTGGTTTTGCTGCAGCATCCCTTGCTCCCTGTGTGCATTGTCCTTTTACAGCCTCCGCAGGCGACTGGTGGTGGGTTCTCACTGGAAACGGACACAGCAGCCACGCGCTGTGGAGCAAAGAGATCTCACTGAGACCCCACTCGGCACCCTGCAGCCAGCACGGATGTTCGTTCACCGGAATGTCCCTGAATGGGTTGGGCTGCTCCATTTCCCACTTTTCATTTTGGAGGTACTGGGATACGGCAGGGAGGGGCCAGATAAGTCCCCAGAGAGATTTGCCAAAGAGATGGGTTCAGCCAGTCAAATAACAACACCATTCTAAACCCCAGCCAAAACCCGATCTCAGCTCCCCCAAAACTTGGGGGCAGTTCAGGTCTTTAGTGTCCCTCATGCTGGAGAAGAGACAGGCCTGTGCTCTGTATAAGAAGAATTCCTCATTGACTCAGCCAGCCCCTGGAGTTTTCTAGCTCCCAGACTAACACAGCCTATGGGCCATACAGGATCTCCTTAAACCTTGGCCTGGATTTAGCAGCTCAGGAAGAAGCTGCTCATTACACTAGAGCAGTGGTTCTCAGCCAAGGGTACGCATACCCTTTGGGGTACACAGAGGTCATCCAGAGAGTACAGCAACTCATCTAGTGTGACAGGGTTGGGCCAGATGGCTATAGGAGAGTAATAGAAGGCAGATATATTAGCCCCAGGCTAAGTAGGTCCCTTTTCCCTGGGTAAGGTAACAGGGAAGGTTCCAGAACAATTGGGAACCTTCTGGAGACAATTAAGACTGGTTGCAGGTGTTCTAATCAGCCTATCAAGATGCTGCTAGAATCAATTAAGGCAGGCTAATCAAGGAACCTGAGTTTTAAAAAGGAGCTCACTTCAGTTTGTGGCGTGCGTGTGAGGAGCTGGGAGCAAGAGGCACTAGAAGCTGAGAGTGAGAACTGAGGTGTACAAGCATTGTCAGACACCAGGAGGAAGGTCCTGTGGTGAGGATAAAGAAGGTGTTGGGAGGAGGCCATGGGGAAGTAGCCCAGGGAGTTGTAGCTGTGGCACAGCGGTTCCAGGAGGCTCTCTAGACAGCTGCATTCCACAGGGCCCTGGGCTGGAACCCGCAGTAGAGGGTGGGCCCGGGTTCCCCCCAAATCCTCCCAATTCCTGGTCAGACACAAGAGGAGTCGACCTGGACTGTGGGTTCAGAAAAAAGGCCAAGCTGAGGGCTGCCGTGAAGCTCTAAGGCGAGCAAATCCGCCAATAAGCGCAAGACCCACCAAAGTAGAGCAGGAACTTTGTCAAACTAGATATTTGCCTAGTTTGACAACAGGCGACATAAAAAGCACTAGTGAAATCAGTACAAACTAAAATTTCATACAATGGCTTGTTTATACTGCTCTATATACTATACGCTGACATGTAAGTACAGTATTTGTATTCCAATCGATTTATAATTATATGGTAACAATGAGAAACTCGGCAATTTATCAGTAACAATGTGCTGTGACCCTTTTTTATTTTTATGTCTAATTGTGTAAGCAAGGAGTTTTTAAGTGAGGTGAAACTTGGGGCTACACAAGACAAATCAGCCTGCTGAAAGGCGTATATGGTCTTGAAAGGTTAAGAACCACTGGGCTAGAGGATCTGACCCAATCTGTGCAGTGAGCCCCTCTCTCTGGAGTGGGCTGAGCCAATCCCCTGCTGAATGTTGGAGAACTTTGTATCTGGAGTGCAGCCTCCTGCCTCAGACAAATCTGTACTTCTAATATGCTGAAAGCAAGAGCCTTGCAAGGAGGAATTGTTCATTGGGGTTCACCCTCTTTCTTCTCTTCCCAGGACAGTAATTTGGGACAGAAACAACACCACGGCCCATGGATTCCTAGATGTTGCCCGTGCTTTGGAAAGGTAGGGACAGTGTAAAGCATGTGCTTTAACTCCTCAGTGACCTGCAGATTTCATTGCCTAGTAGGGAGTTCTATGTTGGGACCCTGGGATCATTCACGGAAGGGATTCCCGCTAGCCCCTAACCCTGTGATACTAACAGAACACAGCAGGGTCTAAGTCAGATGCCAGGAGACTAGAGCACAGGTGGGTTCGCCCTTGGGATGAGGGTCGGCCTGTTGGCTTTTCTACCATCAAGGCAGTGGGGACAGGCTGTGTTGAGTGTGTTGCTTCTGGCGAGCAAGGTGCTTGCTGTGGTGAAGTGAAGCCTCATTAATTGCTTGTGGGAAGAGGGTGAGCAGGCAGCTGGTTGGATGAAGGACATGAGCCAGATGCGAGAGGAAATTGAGATGTGCAAGGTGCTGTAGCTAGAAGGCAGGCCTGGGAAGAGCCCGTGTAACAGTGTGCTATGCCCTACCCTTCTCTACCATCTTGCAGCCACAGATCTGAGTGCTGCTTCACCATTAATGAGCTAAGCTTCAGCCTGCCCCCTGTTTGGCAGACAGGATGATCTCCTGTTTTACAGATGATTAAACTGAAGGGCTGAGAATCTGAGCTCAAGCTCCAGCCCCAGCTGGAATTGCTTCATGGCTATTTTTAGCACCACAGTGCAAGCCTGAATCTGTAGGGCTGTACTCTGAGATTGGCAGCCGTGGGGTTTTTGGTAGTGTAGACATACCCTATGTGTCCATGTGGACCTGCTGCTGCTTTGCGCTAGATGCTCTGCAGTGCGCTTTGATCTGCCTCACTTTGAAATGGGCGTAGATTAAAGCACACTAGGACATTGTTCATGTGCGAGGCAGCGTGGTCCACACTGACAGCTAGTGTGTTATAGGTTAGCACGTGGTGGATTTACCTGCCAGCTTGCCGTGAATTAAGTGTTCATGCGGACAAACCCCGAGATGCTAGTGACGGTGTAGTGCCTCTATCTTTAGATTTCCCAAAATGAGACACCTTAAAAGGGTCTAATTTGCAGCCCTAAAGAGTGGGGCCCTTCAAAGTGTGACAAGCTGGGTACCCAGCATCACAAGTCCCTTGTGAGAATGTGGGCTGTACTGGATGAGGCCTGCAGTCTTGTGCTCCATGGCTCACGGTGTCGATAACATGTGGCTCTGACAAGGTGTGTTTTATCAGTAGCTCTCCCAGCAGCCCTGTGGGCAGGGCACTATTATCCCCATTGCACAGATGGGGAACTCGGGGCTCAGCGACTTGCTGGGGTCACCCTGGCAGTCTCTGATGAGCAGGGACCCTCCGTCTCCCAGGGTCTCGGCTAGTGCGTTACCCACTGGACCAGCCTTCATGCAAACAATACTGCTGCCCACATACAGCATGACAGTGAGGCGCCTCCAAAGCTTTACAGAAAAAATGCCCACTTAGACCGTGAAATGATTACTTCTCCCACAAGCACTTTGGTTGCGGTGCAGAGCTGGGAAGTGATAACACATTGGAGAGTGGGGAGGAACCAAGATCATACAGGCACTGGGAATCTGAAGTCCTCTACCTTTTTCCTTTGTATTTCTCTGCCTATTACAGTGGGTTTCAACCTCTTTCATTTACTTCCCCCTAAAAAATTTGGAATGGAGGTGCCAGACCCCTCTGGAAATGTTAGACATAGTCTGCAGACCCCTGGGGATCTGCAGATCCCCAGGTTGAAAACCACCGGTCTATTACAATGAATAGCACACACTGGAGATGGGGTGGAAGCTGGATCAGAACTTTGGATCCAGGCTTGGATCAGAAATCTGTGACCTTAAACCATCTATAACCCAAATGCACACACAGTTGTGATGCCATCTCATGGCTTCACAGCATAATGTAGTTGGTGCATCCAATCACAGTCTGTCTGTCTTTTACATGGGGGAAAGACAGACGTAGTCTGGGTTTGCTTCACTTTCCATTTTTGAGCATTGTGTCCGTGCAATAGAAAACTGGCAGCATCGTGGAGATTTAGGAGAGAGTGAGTCTTGCGGCCAGAGGAGATTCAGGGGTGTTTGCCCAGCTCTGACGCTGTCAGGGTTCCTTTCCCACTCTGAACTCTAGAGTACAGATGTGGGGACCCACATGAAAGACCCCCCCTAAGCTTATTTCTACCAACTTAGGTTAAAAATTCCCCAAGGCACAAAGTCTTTGCCCTTGGATAAGGTAAACGCTGCCACCACCAAGTGATTTAACAAACAATCAGGGAAAGGACCACTTGGAGTTCCTATTTCCCCAAAATATCCCCCAAGCCCTTACACCCCCTTTCCTGGGGAGGCTTGAGAATAAACAAGATGAGCACAAACCAGTCTTGGATTTTTAAGACCCTAAAAACCCAATCAGATTCTTAAACAGAACTTTATTAGAAGAACAAAAAAAGATAAGAGAGCAACTCTGTAAGATCAGAATGGAAGATAATCTTACAGGCAGTCAGATTCAAAACAGAGAATCCCTCTAGGCAAAACCTTAAGTTATAAAAAGACACACAACCAGGAATGCACATTTCCTCCAGCACAGCAAATTTCACAAGCCAAAACAAAGAAAACCTAATGCATTTTCTAGCTAGGTTACTTACTAACTTTACAGGAGTTGGAGGGCTTGCATCCTTGATCGGTTCCTGGAAAGGCTTTTGTCTGTCTGTGTGATAGCTTTGCCCCTGCCTCAGATTTGAAAGTATCTTGTCCCCTCATAGATCATTTTGGGTCAGGTGCCAGCCAGGCTACCTGAGCTTCTTAACCCTTTACAGGTAAAAGGACATTGCCTCTGGCCAGGAGGGATTTTCTAGCACTGCATACAGAAAGGTGGTTACCCTTCCCTTTATAGTTATGACAGATGCTGTGTGAACTCAGGTGTGGCACTGCCCCCCAGATCTGGTCCTGCGAGATGGGGATAAGAATTACACTCCATGGTGAAGATGCTCTCCCACATGCTTCCTGTGAGACCTTTGGCAAATCACTGAACCGTCCCCCTCACAGTCCAGTCTGCCAATAACTTTCTCCCTGCAGGGATGACTAGGAGCTAACCTCCTCGTTGAGAGGCACTTGGACCCCCTGGGGATGGTGGCAATTTGGGTGCCGAGGCCAATAAAATGGGCAGGCCCCCAGGAGGGAGAAGGGCTCTGAGCTCCTCAGTGGCCAGGTGCCATAGGAGTGCAGCGTGTCATTGTTATTTACCCAGGCAATTCTGCAAGACTTTTGAACCAAGTCAGTTTGTTTTCCAGAGGCTAGTTCACCCTGCGTGGGGCTGCAGCTGAAAGGGGCACAGACAGAGCCATTTTGGGTTGGCGGGGAAATCTCTCTGCCCTTAGTACTGGCCCTTCAGGCTGAAGGTTGCCAAGTGGCCTGTAGGTGTCTGCAGAGGTGCTGAGGGCTCTCTGCCTGCTGGGGGATGAATGCAGCAATGACCCCTGTCCCCTTTGGGTGGGACGGCAGCACAAGGTGTCGTGGGGATGTGGTGGGCTCAGGATGGTCGGGGGCAGGGTGCCCATCGGACCCATCCCAGCTCTGTTCTCGTTGTGGAGCTAGGGGAAGCACAGCCAAGTCCAGGTTTGTTCCAGTGACACTAACTCCAGCTGTGTCACCCTCCAGGAATTTCACCCTGCGGTCCATGCCTTTGCCAATGAGCGACATGACTCAGGCTTATCGGAGCAATCCGGAGAAGACGGAGGAGGCGGTCCACAAGGTAGATCTCTGGGGCTGGTATGGGGTGGAAACTGGTCCTTTCAGCCCAGCCACCAACCCTTCCCGCTAACTGGGCCTCTTGCCTGCTGCAGATGCAGTCTTTCCTGGCGAGGAATCAGAGGCGGCGGACCCTGCCTAAGCAAACCTTCCGGCTGCAGCAGGGAATTGTCACCAGCTCCTCGGAACAGGTCCGAAGGATTCCGGGCCAGTCACACCTGCCTGCTTCGCTGTAAGGGGTCGGCCAGAGGGCGTGGGCGTTGCCAGCCAAGGCAATGAGCCATCCAGTCCAGTACCTGCCTACGCACTGGACATCTGTGCACATGCAGGGCTCCAGCATGCTTTAGATGCTCTGTGTGCATTTCCTTGCTGTCCCTCCAGTGGTAGGGGCTGAGTGCTGTCCCTGCATGCCAGCCATCCTAGCAGTGGTAGTGAGCACACTCCCTGCTGCGGACTTGCCTGGCCAGGAGAGAGTCAGAGACTGGGGTGGAAGGAGAAGGATCGCTGCAAGGTAGTGCGGGGAAAGCGGGCGTGGGAGGTGGCACTAAGGAGGGGTGGGGGAAGAAGGCAGACTGGGCTCTAAAGAAGATCAGGAAAGAAGAGTGGCCCATTGGGAGGGATGGAGGGAAGAGAGTAGTCAGGCCAAGGGTGGGTGAGGCACGAAGCAGGGGAGAGCCTGGAGAAGCCAGGCTGAAGGAGGGACAGCATGGGGGACAGAAAGGTCTGGGAGAATGGGGGAAGAGTGAGAGATCCCGGTAGGACCAAGAGAGAACTGTGGAATCCCAGGGGTAACTCACGGACAAACCCCGCTGCTGATTCTGAGCCTGCTTCGTGCCCATATGCTGGGGCCCTGACCTGTCTGATCCTGGTTGGAAGGTCCATAGGCTGTCCCATCCAGGCTCTCTGCATGTATCGCACACTAACAAAGGACCACTCCTAGGCACGGGGTGAGTGCCATGAACCCCGTTTCCTGATGGGGGAAACTGAGGCATGGAGGGGTTAACTGGCCTTGCCAAGGTGACATAGCTAGGGACAGTCTGGGTCTGCTTCCGCCCAGCCCTGTGCCCTGCCACCAAGGCTGGCTTTCCTCAGGGCCTGCGTGGGTGTGTGAGCCACACACTGACGCGAGTGCTGTGCTCTAGATGGTGAATGAGATGTGCACCAGCCTACAGAAGCATGTTGACATCCTGAGTGCCTATCTGGGCCGAGAGGTGGAAGCCAGTGTCCTCTGTGCAGAAGAAGCAATTCGGGACGCAAACCTGTCCATCAGTGTGAGTCTCCAAGCTGTGCCTGCTGCTCTGTGTGTTCTGTCCTTCTGCTTCCCAGGCTTGGCTCAGCTGCTCTTTAGCTGCAGGCTGCAGCCAGGCCCAACCATGCTATTGTCAGCTCAGTCAAATCCTTCCCCTACAAACGCCAGACTGGCTCCTTGGCTCTGGAGCCACAGACAAAGGACCGTTGGCAAGTTAGCTCTGGGGTGGAGGTTGAGTCATTCTTCCAGCTATGCCATGACTTGGATGATGACCACCCTCAAAACGGAGAATTTCTCAAGTCTTTGGCCGCAGCCCAGAACCAGCAAGTGATCCTCCTAGCAGAGTTCTCCCCAGGGGGCCAAAAGATTAACTCTGATTTAAAAAGCCAGTAAGATTGTGACCAGTAACATGAGCCTGGCTCACAGCAGGTTCAAATAGGATGGCTGCTGGAGAGCAAAACTTTCCTTTGCTTTTAAAGGGAATGGTTAGGGTTAAAGGGAAGGGTTTATTGGGCTTTTGCCAGGGGGTGCAGGGCTAGAAATGTGACTGGATTGGGGAGGGGGGCGGCACAAATCGAGCATGAATGATGATTGGGGGCAATCAGGCAAGCTGCTGGTAAATAAGCCCACTGAGATGAAAGTGCTTGCTACCTGTAACCAGGAGGAGGAGAATTTTCTTTGCCAGATCTTAGCCTGGGTATGGAGAGTGGGGAGCAAATCAAGCTAATTGGATTTATGTATTAATGGGGGAGAGGAGCTTCATGGCTCTTGAGCCCCTGAAGGCCCCTGTCAATCTCAGTACCCACTCTGCTGGGTCTGCTAAGGGGCCGCTTTGTGTGTGCTGGAAGCGGGGGAGAGTTTGGGGATGGGGGGGCAGCAGAATCCTGGCATTGCACCCCTTCTGCCATCCATGCACTGCTCATTAGGGGCTCTGTGACACGGAGGGCGGGGGGGCAAGCCTCCATATCTCTTTGGCGTAGCCCCATGCTTACGGGGAGTGGCAGATCCTATACAGGGGGTCATTTGGAGGTTGGCGTTCTTCCCAGGCTCTCTGGGTGGCTGGTGGTCCAGGGGGAGGGGCAGCCAGAGAGAGGCTTGTGGGTGGTCCTGGGGTGCACTGGTCTCCTGACTCTCTCACGAGGGGTCCCACTAGCCTCCCTTTATTGTCAAGGACAGACTGGAGGCCCCAGCAAGCTTCTGAAAGCTCATCAGGCGCCGGGTACCCTATGCAGGGAGTGCCTGCTTCTGTGCGTCCCTAGGATCTGCAAGGATGGGGCTCCCCTCGCATGCAGGGGCTGCCAGCTTCTGTGCGCTGCAGGGATCTGCAGGGATGGGGATCTCCTCATCTGCACCTCAGGAGAGCCACAGACAGGGCCAGGGGATGCCCGATATGTGCTGCTCCCCATGGTCACCATCCATCCGCCTGCCTCCCTTCCTACAGACCTTGTCACATTCCTAGGGAGGGACCTCCTCTCCTGGGCTAGTCCTAAGGAGAGTGACACCACTGGAGGCTTTGCCCCTGCACCCCTTGGGCAGGCAGCTGTGCCCCACAACCACCCCCCACCCCATTTTGAAACTACTGAAAAAACGAAGGAAATTCTCAAACTTTGAAGGCTGATCTCAGCAATGGGTGGCGAAAATCCTTCTAAGAATCTTGCCACTAGTAAAACAAACCCCCTTGCCCAGCCAGGAAACCATCAGAGTAACAAACATCAATCAGGACACTCCCATGGCCAGGGCCTTGCCTCTGCCCCCTGTGAGAGGAGTTTGTCAGGGTGGCTGCTCTGGGCCCCTGGCTCCGCAGTGGGGAGCTACCCACCCTGGTTTCCTGGGCTGGAGCAGTGTCAGTGCTCTCCTTCAGCTGCACACCTTAATGAAGGCGAGAGGGATCCTAGCTGACATGCTGGCGTGTGTCAACTTTGCTGAGACGGCACCGTCTGTGGCTTCCTACCTGAGGGGAACTGACGGGATTGTTCCTAAGAGAGAAACTCTCCACTCCGGCTCAGAGTGAGCACAGGGGTCTGTGCAACTCCTGGGGAAGAGCCCCAGAGGTGTCATTGGGACCTTGTTCCTTGGAGCCAGTCTCGCTCCTGGATAGGCCCATGCAGCAGCATCTCCAATTCCTGCCTGCTTTACAGTCAGCCCCTTGTACCGCCTGAGAAACAAACTCTTGGAAGCTGCAGAAAAAACTCTTGCAGTTCCCACAGCGAGTCAGACCATCCATTGCCTACAGCAGACACCGGAAGGGGGCCCCACGGGGAACGGTCCCTGTGTTGGTTCCCACCTGTTTCAGTGGTGGTGATAGTTTTTCTCTCTGCCTCTCCTGGCACTAGGCCCCCTCTGCTGAGGGCTGGTACCCAGGCAGATTCTCAAACCCCAAGGGATTAATGGCTGTACTCAGTGCTTAGATGTCTCTGCAGTGGGATAAACACAAGAGGATTCTTGTTGGCTTCCGGGGGCAGGCGACGATGAAGGGCTTCAGTGAGACTTAATCCAAGATGATGCTGTCAACGCTGTGAAGAGGCCAGAAGGAATAAGGAGGGGATCAGCATCCAGGGAGCAATGTGGCCTGCCCTTGGCTATCTGTTAGGGGAAGAGGAATAGGCAGCAGCCAGGAAATAAAGAGCGATCAGCAAAGAGCCAAGAGGGAGTCAGGGATTAAAGAGAGAGCTCAAGATGCAAGAGAGGCTGGGAGCGTCTGGAGCGGCAGGTTCAGCTCCCAGCTCAGAGTGACAAGTGGAGATTGCAGGGCACACCGGGAAGCCATCCCACCCTTTGACCTTGGGTAGCGCTCCGTGCTTCAGGGAGCCCCACAACCTGTAGCCGCGAGCGGAGCCATGAGAAGCCCAGGGCTGCCACAGCAGGAGGCTGGGGGTCAGGAGTGACAGGTGTTGGCAGAGCTGTGGGAAGCCCAGGACTGAGGGCATACTCAGAGCCGTGGGGGAGGGAGAGACCCTGGCTAAGGCTTGCTTATGTGAAGTGGCAAATACTATTGCAGTGAAGGGCTAAGGGTTCAGAGGGTTCTGCTAAATCCCTGATGGGGAAAGCTTCCCAGGGAGAGTGGGGGCTGTCTGTGTCCATTCACCTCTGGGATTTCTCTCCCACTGCAGCTTTTGCCACTCCTGTATGAGACCGGGAACACCCCGTACCAGAACTGCCAACTGCAGCACAAGCTGGAATGTCTGACTGAAGCAGCCTTGCAGGCCTGCGGCCGGGAGATCCAGGTAGGTGGCTGGACTGCAGGGGGCGCCGTGGTTCTTGCGATCAGCCACAAGGTGGCGCACTGGGTGTTGCCACCTGCCTTGGCGTGATCAGATGCAACAGGCTGAGCAACGCTTGTAAAGCGGGAGGGCGGCTGGTGCCTCTGCTAGGCTGGAGGAGCTCCTGTCAGGAGGGACAATCTCCCTCACTTCACCCCCTTCTTGCATCTTTTGGCCATGCAGAGGGGTACTGAGCACTCGTCTTTTACCTCCACGTCACTGCTCACTTCCCTTCCCTGGGGTGCCCTGAATTAGCCGTGCAGTGAAGGGGGTGAGGCCAGGTGTGAGGGCAGCTGAGTCCATCAGTCTGCCCCTGACTGGGTGCTCCGTGCTGCAGCCGGCAGGCAGAGCTGTGAACACGTAGGGGAGCAAGGCTGGAGCGCTTGCTGGTGCTGGTGGTGATGATGCATTTACTTGGTGCCGTCGCCCACGTACCGTCAGGATGAAGGGGTTTAGCTCCAGGCTTTTCCTTTATTTTTCTAGCTCCCCCCAGACTTTGTGCTGTATCTGTTGTTCTTTCTGTGCCTCCCACCTGCTGTGCGATTGATTCCGTTTCGCCAGCTCCCTGGGTCTATGGTGCCGTGAACTCCTGGGCGTGAATCTGAAATAATCCCACCGCCCTCTGCAGAGGCTTGCGGATTTACCTGGGCTTTTCACTGACGTAACAGAGAGAAGAGCCTGGCCCAGGAGGCGTGCAAGGGCAATTCTGGAGCTAGCCAGAACAGGGCAGACTCTCAGCCAGCGCTCCCTTCTGTAAGGCTGTCCTGCTGTAGAGTCTGCTGTCTATCCCTCCTGCCCTAAGGCTCAGCTCTGGCTAAAAGCACTGAGAGGTGCTATGTAGCAGGGGCTTACCTAGCTGGGGATCAGGCCAGTTGCTGCCTTTGTTTCTCCTGCTTAAGATCCCCAAGAGCCTCACCTAGGCTCATGTGTCCAATAACATCCCCCTGGGGGCAGGTGTATTAACACAGTTCAAAATGAAACACACAAACTCACCCCCATTGGCTGCAGCTCTCCACAGGCCCTCAGCCAGGGAGCCTAGAGAGAGTCTCTGATCAAACTCTGGCTGCCTGTGTGTCCCCTAGCAGACCTGGCTGTGAGTAACATGCTCCCATCACGTGACCCCTGGACACACACCCTGCATATGGGAAGTGGGCTACAGCTTGCACAGGTGAGGCTGATCTCCAGCCTGGGTTGTGACACCCTATACATTTTACAGAGCCCTTGGCATTGAGGGAAGTGTTAGTTCTGGCCCAAGCGGAACTGCTGCTGTGCAATCAAATCCACTCTTTGCAGCTGTAGGTGAGGAAGAGCTGACAGAGGGCACATCTGGGGGGGATTTCTTCCTGCAATAGAAGTGGAAAGTGTGCAAAAATGTGTTGTTCAGGGGTTAAAGTCAGGCCTGCAGTACCCATCTGAGGGCACCCTTAGCTTTCCCCCAGCACCCAGGAAAGGAATGAAATGACTCATTCTTTTAAATTCTGATATCTTGGGTGGGGGTGGGGGTGCCAGTAGGAAGTTGCCTGTTGCAAGGGAACAGGCCTGATCTACAGATACATTTTCTGCTTCCTGCACCATGATGTATTTTATTTAAAAAACCTGCCCCTCTTCAGTGGGCAGGGGATCCACCCATGCTTTGGTCAGCTTGGGGCCATGTGGCAACTTGTTAGCCCAAGGGCCACCTTTGGTTAACTTGGAATGGAGATTGACCACTAAAGAGGAACGGGAATTGTGGTGGGCCCTTTTTGATTGGCTCCTTTATGGCATAGGAAGACAGATTTCTTTCTCTTTTAAAGGAGGGTTTTTTGAGCCTCCTCCTCCCCCCCCCCCGACACTGTTTTTTAACCTTACAGCTGGCCTTTGTTGTTCCCGTTCCTTAGTGCATTCAGAGCTGTGGGCTGGGACATCTCTGTACCCTTCGCTGAAGGGATGGGGGCTGCTAGATGGTGTGTTTTTGTTTTTGTTTGTTTGTTTTAAGAGAGATTTTTCCAACAAACCCCGAAGCATTTGAAACAGAGGGAACAGATATTTGTTCTCTTCCCAGCCAATCAGGTTTCACTTTCTTGGCAGCTGTGATGTCATAAATCTCCTAGTTCTCCAGAGAGTCCTCCAGGATAACAGGAGGACAAGACCTGAATTTCAAACAAACAAAACCCTTCCGTTCTGTCCTCATCCCTCAGAAAGAAGGCACAAGCTCTGTTGGTTTCCTTTGCAGGTCACCTGGGTGGAGGGTAGAGGGTACAGGTCCAGCATGCATTGTTCTGTCTCGGACTTGCTGGGATGCCATTCAAATCAAGATGGAGCATTGCATGATGGGACATGTGGTCTCCATATTAAAAATGAGGAGAGCCCACAATTCAGAACTCAGTGGCTGCTCCGGCTGCTCTTGACACGTTTGCTGTAAAGGACTATTCCTTTGTGAAGTAACCCAGCGCACGCAAACATTAAGCACATAGCAGGTGCATAGGCCATTGACCAAGCTGTGTTCAAGAGTGACTTTCCTTCAGTGCCGCTCCTCTGCTTTGATTTATGGCCCAGGCTATTATGCAGGCTGTGCTGGATACCACCCAGAATCTGTGTCCTACAATTCTGCAGAAGAGTGGCCTTCGGGACCGGCTGGTCCACACGATCTATGAGCGAATCACCCTTCAGGATCAACTCAGCCTGAGCCGTGTCCTGGACCAGCTGGTCACTGATGTATTCAGCAAGCTAACGTGAGTGAGAGAGTCTCTAGCTTTTGTCATGCATTTGAAATATAACCCAAAAAACCAGCCAGGTCCACTATTGCTGGGGAGCAGCTACGGCACGTATCTGAGATAAATTATTTCAGCAGGCACCTGGCCTTTGCTTCGCTTCTATCCTAGATAGCAGCACCAGAGGAACAAGCTGATACGAAGCATTTCTGTCATGCTGTGAATTTATGCAGCACTTTTTACAAACGTAGATCTGGCGAGTTCCTTGCAGTGTAGGGGCAGGTCGACACTTACAATGCTGCATTGGCACAGCTGTGCTGCTGTAGTGCTTTAATGAAGACGCTCTATGCCGACCGGCTCAAGGGTGCAGATTTCTCACAGCCCTGAGTGACATAGTTATGCCAGAGTAATTCGTAGTGTAGACCTGCCCTAAATAAGGCAAGCCAAGGCCTGGGGCAGCAACGGTGTGGGGACTGCCGAAGAGGCATAGGGAGAGGGCAGGGAAGATCAGGGAGGGTGTTGGTGCATGCCCTGAGGAGGGAAAAGGAGGCAGAAGGCCAGTCTCTATGCTCAAGTGCATGTGTAAATCCAGAGTAGCTCCCTTGTCCTAACTGGGAGCAGGATCTGTCCCCAAAGGGGTCATTAAGTGAGAAGACTGGAAAGCACGTGGGGCCAGAAGGATCTGTAGAGCGGGGGAGGTGATGAGGTGAGGACAAGGAGATCGGTGTGAAAGACATGGATTTTAATATTGATTCCCTGGGTGTGCTGCCACCTCCGCTTTTCTCCGGCTGCCTGCAGCTGCCTACAGCCTGACAACCGCTCCTGAGCACAGGGAAATGTCGTCAGGCAGTGGGGGAGGCAGCTCCTGCTGCTGCTGAATTGTAACTAGCCAGGGCTGTTCCCCAGGGCCAGCCTGGCAGTTGGCAGCACTGTGGCTCTAGGACCTTCCAGCCTGTCATTGTCCGTGGGGTTCCTGTCAGGCAGGGATTCCCTTACAGCCCTGGGCTGTCCAGAGCCCTGCCCATTCTGACTTGGCTCTGCACCATGTGTCACCCAGCGCTGTCCTGTCTCGCCTCTCCAGGGCAAACCAGGGACACCGGGAGCAATGATCTGGCTGGCAGGGTGAGTTGGCACTCACGTGGGTAACGTTTCATCAGTTTTACATCAGCCTGGCCAAACAGTAGTAGCCTATGCCTCAGATCTGCTTGCCCGCCCTCTCCCAGGAAGAGAGGGGAGCTGGTGTTTTATTCGTCTGGCAGAAGCGCAGGCTCACTCTGCGGTGTAGTGAGCAAGTCCAGTGTAGCAGGGACCCCCATGCGGCTCCCTGCCTGGGCCAGCGTTCGTTGGCCTCCACTGGGATTTGCAGCTGAAGTCACAGCTGACTGCTGAGGTAGCATGTTGTATTGGGCAGGCTGCTCCCTGGCACCAGTCTCTCCCCTCTCTGCACGTCAGGGTGTGGGCATCACAGAGGCTCTGCACCGTGCATGTGGGACAGTCTGTGAAGTAGGACTAGTCCCTTCTTCGCACCCCCCACCCCAGCCTCCTGGCCCTGGGACTAGCCCGGTCAGCACCCATCAGAGCAGAGTTCTCAGGCCAGGGCTGCTGCTTCACTGATGAGGTAGCAGGGAAACTGGGGGTGCATGAATTCTGTCTGGGAGTCGGACTCCATCAGGCCCTGTGTGGTTGATGACTCACTCCTACAGTAACCTTGGGGGTGGTGGAGAGGGTCGTCTGTTTGCAGGACTAAATCGCTGGGTAGCAGTTCTCAGCTGCAGTCATTGGCTCCCCAGCACCTACAGGGAGGCCGGGCTGCCCTCTCTAGTTTGCTGTCTCTGAGCAAATATATTTCATGTCCCCTGTGCAAATTAAAATGCAGTCCCATTCCCCTCTAGCAGGTGTTCCCGAGCATCCCTCTTACAGGATAGCTGGGCCAGGCCCAGGCCTGGGCTTCGCACTCATGCCAGCCTTTGATCTTCCTTTAAGGAACTAGGGGCTTGCTCCTGAAAGGAGCAAAGCATCTACCCCTCAGCACCCTGCAGGGTCGCATCTCTGATCCAAACTGAGAATAACAGTGTCCCTCATGGGGTAGATGTAGCTTCCCAATTCAAGGGGTGCATTATACCACATCTAGCCCTGCTTCCCCCCTCCCCAGTGTCTGTAGGGGGAAACTGCCCTGGCTGGAATGATTTAGTTGGAGATTGATCCGGCTTTGAGCAGGGGATTGGACTAGATGACCTCCTGAGGTTTCTTCCAACCCTGATATTCTATGCTCGCAGCCCAGAGTGGGCAAAGCAAGTGGACTGGGCATCCCTGCCCAAGTGGTGGTGGCACAGGCTCCCTGTCCCTCCCCTTGCACCACAGCTCCCTGCCAGATGGACCAGAACAGCCTGGCTTGCACTTCCCTGCCCTGCCCAAATCCTTATCCCTCCCTGCTGGCTCAAGGGTTCCTGCCAGGCCTCTAGTGCAGATTCTGGATCTGGATTCCCAGCCACTTGTGATGCATGTGTGGGAGTTTCCAGGTGAGTGCTAACCAATCAAGTAATCATTGGCACTCACAATCCTCTCTCCTTGGCAATCCATACCTGTGTTTCAAAAACTGCTGGAGCTGAGCCCCTGACAAAGGAGTGCAGCATTATTGTCCCCATTTTATAGAAGGGGAAACAGAGGCAGGGAGATATGCTCACCATGTGACTGTGTGGCAGAGTTGGGCCTAGAACCCGGGACTCATAGGTCCCAGTCCCCTGCTCTAGACCAGGCCAGGGTCAAGGTGTCTAGGCCTCAGTTACGGTGTCGGATTGAGACAAGATTGACGCTGGGCCTGCAGTTCACGTTCCCTCCATGGTTTAATTGCATGGAGAGTCTTGTGGGAGCTGCTTCCTGGGAACCCATCCCTTCGCTTTCCTGCCGTACAGAAGGCTAAGCTGTTCCTCTGCCACAGGGTCCGGACTGTGGGGGGTGACTCTGATTTCCCCCCCTTTCTGCCTGTGCCCCATTGCCTAGGAACCAAGTGCAGGTGATGTGAGGGCGGCAGCTTTGGCACGAGCAGATTGTGTTCAGGCAGCCTCCACGTGGATCTGCCCACTCCCTGCGGCTCGGCGGGCAGTGCCTGGTGCCACTTTCCCTTTGGCGGGGCAGAGAGCCCAGCTGGGGTCTGTGCTCGGGCTGTATCCTGGTCTTGTGGGTGCCTGTTGTACAGACCACATGCCCTTGAGCTGCCTGGCAAATCTGCAAGCTGCTGGAATGGTCTGTTAGCTCTGCGGCTCCTGGCTCACTAGCAAAGGTATTTGGGTCTGGAGAGCAGCTGTCCCCCCCCCCCCACCCCGCAGCCCAGCCTGAGCTTGCATATGGGGCAGTACAAGATCTAGTGCCCTCAGTCCCCTGGCCACCCAAGTGAGGGCAGGATGCAGCGGGGCTCTGGCCTTGTCCTTCCCCCCTCAGATTAGCCCACAGTGCAGGGCTCCCCTTTTGATGGGGTTGTAAACCTTCCTCCTCTGGTGCCCGAGGGGCTCCCTCAGGATGGTGCACTGCCCCCGGCATGGCTGGGGAGCTCTGACCCCTCCTGTGGGGCTGCCCAGGCAAGGGATTCTGAGCCCCTTGGAGTAATTAGTGCATGCAGAAGAGCCCGGTCTCACTATCCCCATGATGGGGAGGCTGAGAGGTGCTGGGAGTCTACGGCAGGGCTGGGGACGGATCCCAGGGGCCATGTTCAGCCTGTCAGGGCATTTCCTCTCCGCTTTCCTGGCTTCCTGTCTCGTGCCCTCACCCCAGCTTCAGCCTTGCCCTCCACACTGCCTGGCAGGCTCTCTCCCAGCACCGGCTGCAGTGGCTAGAGGCTAGCTTGGCTTGTACTTCAATGTGAGCTCTGCGGGGTAGGGGCTGTATGTGCAGCGCCTGGTACCACAGGGCCTAGCCCACGATTCAGGCTCCTTAGCATGAGTGCGATGCAGAGACTGTGTGAGAGCAGGTGGGAGCCTGGTTAGCCCTGCTTCTCGGCCTGTTCTCTTGCATCTCCCCTGGCTGCAGCACTGGCTTGCTGGGATGGGAACTGGCTTCTGTGGCCTTCCCTCTCCCCTCCACTGCTCCCATGCTCATTCATGCTGTGGGTTCCCCTCCCTCCCCCACACTAACCACCCTTTCTCCTCTTGCAGCGAAATCAGGCTGTCTGTTATTGCGGCTGTGACCGACGGGCTGATCCATGAGGTGCTGGAGGACCTGACAAGTGCTCAGTGCAGACTGGCGAGTAGCCTTGTTTGTTCTCTCCTTCCTCCGGGGCTCTGCCTGGCAGAGAGATGCCAGCATGAGCACACAGCCTCTCCCTTCTGCTCCTAGTGCTGGCGGCCACATGGATGGCCCACTTCCTGGCACGGCCCAGGGGTTTCGGGGTGCCCACTGAACTGGTGGGGCTAGACTGGGCTTTGCCCAGCACGGGGCAGCTGAGTGCAAAGACTCTCCCCTGCTGCAGTCCTAGACAGCTGCCAGGGCTAGCACCCACAGCCAAGCCAGCCTTCAAAGAAGGCAAGACTGGAGCTCTGGCTCTTGCCTCCTTTCCAGGGCAGTGGCACACCGTGGTCTGCACAGGGTGAGGCAGCTGCGCCCTTCCGAGGGCCTCGAAGGCACCAGGCCTGCCTCCGATCTGAGTCACTGCTCCACCACACTTCTCACCAAGGGCTCTGACTAAAAACCACAATTAATCCCTGGTGTGCCAAGGCCATTGCCTCAGGCATTGCCTAGTCTAGTGATGGGGAGCAGCTGTTGTGCAGCCCCTGTTCAGAACTTCCACTTGCTGTTTTTCTCCTAGGCTGGCTTCTCCCCCAGGTATTTGCCCTCCCCTTGCTATGGCACCATCCCGGGATTGACCCTTTGGTGCTATTTGTCTCCTGCTCCTTTCGGTGCGAGGGCCAGGAGCCACCCTGTGGCTGAGAGCAGTAAGGAATCGCCAGGGGAAAACCAACACCAGCTGGATTTTTGTGCCAGGTCTCCTTGTCTGAAGTGGGCTCTGCTGGCACCACATCTGGGCTGTGAGGGGGAAGTTTTGGCAGGCCAGAAGCCTGCTAGCAATAGAAACTTGGATAGCGCGTTACTGGAGCTCATAAGGAGCAGGGCATTATTATACATGATTGTGCCCTGCCGTGCTTCATCGGGGAAATAATTTAAGTGCTACCTAATGGTTTTAGGCAGCAGAACTCCCCAAGCAACCTCCAGATCTTCATGTGCTACAGACAGACAATATTGAGGAAGATGATTTTTTGCTAAAGAAGAGCAGGAATCTGCTGGATGTTGCTGAGCAAAGCTTTGCAGCTGAGGAGGTATGGCTTGGGTTCCTTCTCTCCCCTTCATGCTAATGTCCAGGCTGACACAGTGGGTTAAAGATATTAAATCAAGATCCAATAGAAGGAGATGTTAAACCTTTCCCTGAGCTCTGAGCAATATTTATTGTGCTCAAGGGGTGCTGATCTGTCCAGACAAAGACAATTAAAATAACTGCCAGTACAATTGTTCATAGATTTGGGTGGTTCTCTGGGAGTGTCTGGATTTTTATAGCCTTCCTGATTTAGTTGGGGTTGGTCCTGCTTTGAGCAGGGGGTTGGACTAGATGACCTCCTGAGGTCCCTTCCAACCCTGAGATTCTATGATTTGGAGCCCATTTTAAAATGCAAATGTATCAGGCCCAAAGCCTGTAATGCAGCTGCCAGATTTTGTTTTGTAATCTTGGCTTTTGCCATCTCAGCCCCCCAAGGCCTGGTTATTCAAGGATGGCGAATGGAATCGCTCTCCACTTGCAATTAGCCCTGTGTACGTTTTGCAGAGCACTGCACACTGAAAAGCAACATCTCCCCCTCTCTCTGCAGTATAAGATGGCTCTGAGGAGGAAGAACAAGCACTTCAGGAGCGTCCGGCCCATGCCTGCCATGAGAAGTAAGGCCGATGCAGAGATGTTCTCTGCTTACAACTGTGTCTCGCTGTGAGTCAGTGGCTACTCTGACATCTGCAGGGTTGATCATTTGTAGGAGTCTATTGTGGCATCACAGATGATATCCAGGTGTCTATCATCAATCCCTGGTAGTGCAGGTGTCAGATGACTTAAATTCTGGGATGGGGATGGAGGGAGGGGCCACAGAACCTATGAGGACAGGAGACAGACTCTCTCCAAAGAGGGATGGGGGTGCAGGTCAGATGGTCAAAATACAGGGACGCTGAGCAGAGAGGCCTGGAGAGTGCCCGCTACTCTAAGTAGGAGTCCTGGGGGCAGCGAACATTGCCCAGCGAAACTCTGCTAGGGTATGCACATGGGAACGAGACAAGGTCCCAGCCCCTGACCAGCTGCGGAACAGTCCTAAGATGGTGGTGACAGTCCTCCCACCCAGTGTGGCTAGTATTCAGCTCTCAGTCTCCTCGGTGGGGTTCGTGGTGGTGCGTTTCAGTTATGGACTCTAGAGACTGGCCTAAGACTGCAGGTTTGTTTCCCGCGGGCAGCCAAATAGATATGGGGTGGGCCTGACTTTTGATGCCTAGTGTAGTCTGGTTGGCACAGACATTGCCCAGCCCCTGAACTGGACACAGGCTGCCTCTCCATTGAAGAGCTTTATGGTGACTTGCTGCATCTGGAGCGAATCCTGCTCCAATAGAAGTCAATTGTAAAACTCCTTTGACTCCAATAGGAGCAGCACTAAGCCCTCTGCCCTGGCCATCTTGGGGCTTTGGCATTACCGGTTTCACTGATTGCCTCATGCCAGGTGTTGCTTTTGAGTCACGTTGCTATAAATCAGCCAGGTGATGTCGGAATTACCCACAAGGCTGCTGGCACCGTGTGGATGCAGATCTGGGAAGGGATCTCACTTGAAATTTGCCTTTCCACCAGTTTGCACGGCTCTCCTGGTTCCGGAGAACCAAACTCCAGAGCTTCTGTGGGACAGAGTGAACCTGGTATCTCTCTCTTTTATGAGAACAAACCCAGCAGATCAAAGCTGTGCTTCTGTGACTGATAGACAAATGTCTTGTTGCCTGGATATATTTTTCTGCATTGTCCCCAAAGTCTCTCTCCTTCTCTAGTGGCTTTAGCACCCCGTGGCCAGAGCCCCATATTTTAGCATGGTTTAGCTTCCAGGCCTCTGGATCAGCAGCAGGCTTGGTGCCAGTCAGCCTGGGACAGTGCTGGTATTGCCACCTATGTGGGGTCCCACTGGCCCAGTTGGTTCACTTGTCTCATGTTGTGAGGCATAGTTTTAAGTTCCCCTGAGTCCATGAGGAAGTGTCGGCGCCTTGTTTAGCATAAAGTGTCTGGGGCCAGTGACTGGAGCCATTGTAAGGAATTGTGAAATGAAATGAAACACCTCCTTTCCCAAGATGCCCTGGGGCAGCCCCATGAATATCTGTTTAGAAAGGTACACGTCTGGCTTTCAGCTCTCTCTGAGTAATAACCCTGTGTGAGGCGTTTGTGACTCATGGCTCTGCTCTGGGGTGAGGAGAGACTTCCCGAGCCACTCAGCCCTACTACTGAGCCCCATTGCTGCCTGCTGGAGCCCCAGATTGATTTAGGGCTTGGTGGAATCTGAAAATCACTTCTTGTCACAGAATCTGGCCAGTTGAAAGCTTCCCTTTAAGCAAATCCATTTTTCCAACAGGCAAAACATCCTGTACGAATATCCCAGCTTTGTGTGCTGGAATCGCTGTCTGCTACAATGGAACAGGAGCAGAACCTCCCCCAAGGGCTCTTAGAGCTAGAGGGAGGAAGGACTGGGCTGGGCTCCCCTGGATTTCCACTCAGCTTTATGCTTGGGTCTCTGTGGCAAGGTGGTCATGCTGCAGGGTGTTTGTTCCCACTCTGGCTCGAGCATTTCCATGTCAGATTTCCAAGGTTTCTGCTCGCATTTTTTCCCCAAACTTTTCGTTACTTGAGTTACTTCGGGGTGTGAGAGGAAAACTCTGCAAAGGACCAGATCATTCCATATCTGTTAGCATCACCCGGGCAGCTGCGGGCCATATCCAGGGCTGGCCAGTTGGCTAACAAGCTTACTTGCAATACACGTGGGTCTAACTCCTTCCGCTCCAGAGTGGGGGGGGCTGTGCTTGGGGAGTGGGGTTGGCTGCCCCAGCAGCTTGTAGACTCCTGGGGTATGCGCTGCAATGGGGCAGCATAGCTAGGCCATGTACCATTTCTAACTCATGGGGTCTTGGTGTTGCCACAACCAGCTAGAGGACAGCAGTCATGGAGGAGCACCAGTTGCTTCTCTTACTGCCCACTTACCTGGGAGACCGGGGTCTGGTGGTCACAGCTACAAGTACTGGGTATAATCCTGCGTCTGAAAACAAGGAGCTGACAAAGCTCACTGCACCTTTCGTTCTCTCCCAAAGGGCAGAGGCTGCCTTTCGCCGGTGAGTGGGACACAACAGGGTGCAGGAGTTAAACTCATCTCAGTAGGGCTGCTGGGTGAGGTGCTGGTCCCTGCTTTGTGGGGAACGGGGTTCTTTTTGCATCTCCCTGCTTGGGCTGGCAAAGGTTGGGAGCAGTCGTGGAGGCAGTGTGCCCAGCCTGCAGGAGAGGGAGTGAACAGAGGCCCTTGCCTTTTGGGAAGATGCAACCTGCTAACTGGGGGGTGGGACCTGGGATGTTAAAGGAGGTTGCGTGGGCCTCTGAGCTCCATGAGCCCCTTAAACGTGCACCTGCCAGTTCTAAGGAACATTAGAACAGCTGCACGGATCAGATCAATGGTCCGTCTAGCCCAGTGTCCTGTCTTCTGATGCCAGGAGCTTCAGGGGGCATGAACAGAACAGGCAACATTGAGTGATCCATCCCCTGTTGTCTGCTCCGAGCTTCTGGCAGTTGCAGGCTAGGGACATCCAGAGCATGGGGTAGCATCCCTGACCATCTTTGCTAATGGCCACTGATCCTCCATAAACTTACCTAATTTTTTTTAGAACCCAGTTATACTTTTGGCCTTTACAACATCCCCTGGCAACAAGTTCCACAGGTTGACGCTGCGATGTGTGAAGAAGAACTTCCTTTTGTTTGTTTTAAATCTGCTGCCTGTTAATTTCAGTGGGTGACCCCTGGGTTCTTGTGTTGTGTGAAGGGGTAAATAACACTTCCTGATCCACTTTCTCCACACCTGTCATGATTTTGTAGACCTCTCTCATCCCCCCCCCAGTTGTCTCGTTTCCAAGATGAACATTCCCAGTCTTATTAATCTCTCCTCATACGGAGGCTGTTCTGTATACTGAATCATTTTTGTTGTCCTTCTCTGTATCTTTTCCAATTCTAATATAGCTCTTTGGAGATGGAGTGACCAGAAATGCACACGGTATCAAGATATGGGTGTACCACGGATTTATATATCAGCATTATGATATTTTCTGTCTTGTTGTCTATCCCTTTCTTAATGGTTCCTCACATTCTGTTCGCTTTTTTGGCTGCCGCTGCACATTGAGTGGATGTTTTCAGAGAACTCCCTACAATGACTCCAAGATCTCTTTTGAGTGGTAATAGCTAATTCAGACCCCATCATTTTATATGTATAGTTGAGATGATGTTTTCCAATGTGCATCACTTTGCGTTTATCAACATTTGAATTTCATCTGCCATTTTGTTGCCCAGTCACCCAGTTCTGTGAGATCCTTTTGTAGCTCTCCGCAGTCTGCCTGGTGTTGCTGGAGCCCCCACAGGTGGCACTGGATTAAATGTGTCTCATACCCCAGGAGGCCAGCAGTGCTAGCTCTTTGCACTGGCATGGCAGCCTCGTTGGGCACAGCCCCTCTCTACCCTGCTCATGAGAGTTGCTGGCTCATTTGGGGATGGTTCTGATGGCCCCAGCAGTGGGATTTGGAGGGAGTCCAACCCCAACTCCTGCTCCTCTCCTGGAAACAGTCTGTCTCTCCTTCCCCACCAGCAGGCTACAGGTGAGGAAAGGACTGACTTAAGAAAGCAAAGGCTGTTGAGCCCAGCGAGGAAATGCCCTGCCTGCTAGCAGCACCCCCTTCTGGCTGCACTAGGCCCCTGATCTCCCACTTAGCGCTGCATCAGCGCAGAGCTGATCACGCACAGCCACATGTTGGTGTTTAACTGCATGTAGCAAGGAGGGCCAAGCAGGAGAGTCTGAGCAATGTGGACTTTCTGGAACACGTGTGGTCAGGTTAGTAGAAATACTAGCCGTGGTGCAGCTGCCTTCCTGAGGTCTGTCTGTCAGTCTGCAGGTGATGGGGGTGTGTAATGTGCAGCACTCCAGATTGTTTGCCTGTTGCCTCTCAGAGAGACGCTCACCCTGGTACCTTGCTTATGCTGCTGAACAGACGCAGGCCCTGATCCCACAGTTGTATCAATGCGATGGGCCCCAGCACTGCATGGGGTCTGATCGGAGTCATTGGTCTCTGTGTGGGCACAGGGTTTGCCCTTGTGGCTCCGATGGCTGGTTCCGGAGCAGCCGTTTTTGAGTGGTATAGATCCTACCTGGGCAAACTGTCAGCTGCAAGGGTGATGGGAACCCAGGGGGCATACAGGCTCCAGAGAGAAGGTACTGGACCAGGCCGCCAAAGGGCAGTGCTGACCTGACCTGACCCGCCCTCCGCCATGGAGGGTCCTTGGTGGGAGTGTAACATTGCGTCTCCCCAACAGAACCCCTAGAGGAGGGAGGCAGGGGCATCCCCTCTAGCCCTTCTGGGGGTGAATTCCCCTGGAGCACAGGCAGGTGAGTGGGAGCAGGGAAGTGGGACGTGGCCGATCTGCCCCACCCATTGTAGCTCCCCCCTTGGGTACTCTGCTGGGTTGTGATTAATCTCTATTGGTGTGTGTGCCATTTCAGGGTAATACGGTATCACAAATAAAACTATTGTTGATTATTATTCTATTATCGGTTGTGTTTGTCAGAGTGCCTGGGAGCCCTAGCCAGGACCCCACCCTGCCAGGCACTGTACAGCCACAGAACCAGGAAACAGCCCCTGCCCCAAGACCTTATGTCTAACACACTAGCCTGTTAGACCAAGCTTATTGGACCTGAATGCATGACATCTGTTATCAGTTCAAGTGCCACCTGGCTAAACTGGGCTCTGTTTGAATCGATTCTTGCTATTGTCCACTTAAAAGTTAAAAGGAGAGCAGCAATTTCTCCCCTGGCAGCTCTTCAGCTGCCTGTGCCCAGAGCGGGAGCAAGCCCTGGCTGGTGCCCTACTGACATGCACAAAAGTCTGCCCAGATGCTGCCAGCCCTCTGTGCACGAGCTCCTACTGATCCCCAGGGAAGTTCTGTGCATGGAAGGCCTGGCCCACAACTAATAGCAAGTCGGTGCCAAGAGGTTGATGCACAAGCTACTCCCACTGTCTGTGGCATTTTTGCAAACTGTGGCAAGGTTTATTTTTCCCCTGTGGTGCTGGGAGCACTGAACATGCTAGCCGTGATCTGCAAGGCTGTCTGAGCTGCTTGGGTAATAATCTCCCTGTGGCAGGAAACCCTGCGTGGGGACAGCATTCTGCCTGTGCCAGATTTTCAAAGGTTTTCTCCACCTTCTTCCCCCCCCACCCAAAGGTCTGTCGGAGCTCGATCTTCAGGCAGAGGCAGAAGATAACAAGATTGGAACTCACCAGGCTCTGCTGTCAGTCAGCTGTGCCTCTCTGAAGTCACGCCCTGCCTCCACAAAGGATGCTGAGACTGGAAGCAGTTTGCTTCCTTTCCCAGAGCCTGCACCCACACAATTCCTTATGGACCTGCCAACTGAGGGAGAGAAACTGGAGCACTACACCCGAGCTAGGCCCCGACCCAACCGCAGGAACAAGCAGCCTCCAAGCAAGCCAAATGTAAGCCTGCTTTTCATTTTTCAATCAGGCAGGGCTTAATTATATCATGGGGCAATATCTTTAATCAGCAGTTATTCCATCCCTGAAAGATACTGAGCAGCAGCTGTTTTATTATGCAGTCATCAGCTGGGCTTTGGCTGCTGCTGGTTTTTACCCTGAAGGAGGAGGTTTTAGATGAGAGTCTATGGTGTTTTTATATTGCCGGTGGATTGCTAAAATCTTTCTTGAGATACTGCAGCAATGTTGTAGTTGTGACACAAGCAGAGAAGCTGCAGTTTGCATGCAGGGGCTTTGCCCATTTGCAGTGTCGTTTTCTATCTGAGTATATTGATTTGAAACCTTTTTGGCTGGCTTGAAAGTCTCTGGTGGGGTGTATTTCCTACCTACCGGAGCCTTCAGCAAAACTGGGAAATTTGCTTTAACTCTTAGATGCTTGTTTGCCCCAAGGATGCACTGGCCTGATGAGACGGCCCTTATCCTTTTGAACAGATTTGGAATTAACAGTGTATCTTTTCCACAGTAAAAAAGCTCAGACTGGTATACGGCCCTCTGATACTTCTGACTCATTTGATTAGTTTCAAAAGTGACAGGATCTGCCCCCTTTCTGTCAATCAGTTCATTTATAACTCAGCCTTAGGCCTCAGGGGAAGGCAACATAACTCTGGGGGGGCTGTGGAGTTAGAGCCTAAATAAAGTGAGAGATCACCGTTTCTGGGGGAGGTGGGTAGTCATTTAGGCCAGACTAGCCCATCTCACGGTGGGATGGTATGAAAAAGCTGAGGAGCAGAGTTTGGTTCCCTTGTCAAGCTGTTTCTGTTAATTGATCATTGGCTGGCTTCATATTCAAAGCAGGGGATTCTGTCTCCATGCAGAATGAACCCAGGGTTTGCCCAGCACACAGGGAGAGTATGGTGCTCCCCAGCCCCTCCTGGGAGCAAGCATCAGCTCTCGGTGCAGGCAGGCTGCAGCTCCCCTACGCTGATGTGGCAGAGATCAGACTCCCATACGTGGGCTTTCTTCTGAGCAAGGGTAATGGGGGTGTTGCCCCCCAGGGTTCCAGTGGTAGAGGTCTGGCCCAATCCAGGCTCATGTCCGAGGAGGTGCGGCCCACTCTCTGCACTCCGCTTGGCACCAGTGCCACCTCCCTGGCATGTAGGGGACACAGAGGCTCCCTTTGCGCAGCCTACCTCTGCCATGGGTGAATTCCACCCCGGGACCTACATGGCATCAAACCTGGCACCTGCATTCCAAGCTCTGCGGAGCTGCCACCTGGCACTGGCATTGGGAGAGTCCCTGGCTGAGGGCCACACTGTGCACTGGGAATCACACTGGGCTGGCCTCTCATAGCACGCTTGCATCTACCCCCTTCTTTAGGCATCTCCTGTGGGCCAAAGGGGTTTGATGGCATTTTACCAGAGGGTTCAGCAGGCTGCCGCTGATTTTGCATCTCTCCAATGTCAGGGTTAGCGGCTGTGTCCCTGCTCCGCAGCTGTTCTGGCAGACAGGGTGTCCCTCTGATCTCGCTTCTGACCTTCCCTCTCTTCCATTGGGGCCCAGCAGACACAGCCAGAGGGAGGTAACTCTGGCATCAAGCAGGGGCTGTGTTTACACACAGCGCGGGGTGGTCAGCCAGGCATCCAAGGTCTAACACCGTGAACCGGAAGGGAGAATTGCTTTGATTGGAGAGAAACAGTTCCTGCTCCTTATTGAGCCTGAGATAGTCTTAACGGCCTCTTCCCAGAAACACAGTTCCTCATGTCGGTGAGAACAGGGTAACCTCCAACCTCCAAAGAGGAAAGGCGCTCTAGGGTCTCTCCTTTCTCCCTGCACCACCGAGACCCAGGAACCTCCCCTGGAGCATCCCCCCAAGATTTCACTGAGCTCAGACCTGGCATGTGCAGAGCATTGCTGCTGCTGTGCTGGCATCCAGGACCTGCAGTAAGAGAGCTGCTGCCTGTACCGGGGCTCACCCCTCAGGGGACTGGGGCTTGCCAACCCTGATTATAGAGTGAGGCACCCTTGGGGTGGCTCAGGTAATTCCCTAGAAAGGGCAGCAGGGGGCTGCAAAAAGGGCAACACTCCAGAAGCTGTGGTTGAATCTGCAGAGTGAGGAATGGCTCCTGCGGGGAAGACCAGAGACCAGGGGAGTTGCCCTAGGCAGGGAGGCCTGGGAGAGACCCTGACCCAGGGGAGAGCCTGCAAAGGCCCCAGCCAGGAAGGCTTGGGAGGAGAAAGAGAAAGCTTGGGTTGGGTGGCCTTAGGACTAGACTTGGTTTTGAGGAGTGGAGGGTTTTGAGGGTTTATTTTACATTAATAAGCCAGGCCCCAGGGAGGGGTATTTTTACCCAAGAAAAAACTTGAAGGGAAGTTTTATTTGAAAAGTCCAAGAGGGGAAACAGAGGCAGGCTGCTTCTAGTGTGAGCCCAGGCCACGGGGGTGCATGGGAGGCAGCCGGCCTGATTCCACTGCCTCACTAACTAGCAAGCTATATTAGCAGTACAGTCAGGCCCCAGGTTTGCACAGCTGCTGAGAGTATGAGGGTGATTGTCTTGACACATCTCCTCTACACGAGAGAGGATGAGTTCCCTCCCTTGCTGGCCAGTCTAGTAGCAAGTTGCTCCTACAGACAGGGACAGGCCCAAGGGACTGATCCAGGCAGGAGAGAGTCCTTACGGGTTAATATTGCCTGAGCGTTTGGCTAGGGCCATATCTGAAGGATGTGATGTGCAAGTGGATGCTTAACACTGGCACTGCTCTCCAGAGACATAAATAATGGTGGAATGAAAAGCTGGTATGGATTTAAATGCCAGCAAAGAAGAAATAGCCTTGCACTTGTCAATTGCAAGCTATCGACCCTGTGCAACTCATGGGACTGGACCAGGGTCGGACTCTTGAGGAGAATACCTAGCACTGATGTAGCTTGTTTCTGTCTGTCCCTTGGAGACGGTGGGCCAAGGTCTGCCCTTGGAGTGGTAGGCAGCCTTCTAACGGAGTCACTGGAGCTCATCTGAGTGTGCCAGGGATTTGACCTGACTTTGGGGCAAACACTGTTCATCCTTTCCCAGGCTGCCCACCCTCGCCTTGGCTCCGGGACGAGTTGCTTCAGCGTCTGCCCCTTGCAACGTCTGGTTTTGTTGAGAGGTGCCCTCCTTGCTCTGCAGCTGATGATCATTAGTCAGGTTCTCTGCATGGTTCCTTCGACATCTGGGGCTGCTCAGAATGCCTGAAATGGTTAGCAGAGAACCCCAGCATGCTAAGGGCACCTTTGTTCCCCACGGCCGTTGCTCGAATGCCTCGGGCTGGTTGTAGGTAGCCATTGAGGTAGCGACTGGAGCCAGTCCCAGTTCGCTTTACTGGCTGTGGCCCAAAGGTTAGCTTTTACAGGTGTGTATTCAGGTTTATACACCTGCTTAAGTACTTTGCTGAGTCGGAGAATGAGCATCCCAAGGATAATTAAGCCACTGAACTGTGGCTACCTCTGGGATGCAGAGCGGTGGCTAGCAGGTGTACAGGCATTCTTCAAAAGACACACTCTGTGGCAAACTCTTAGCAGTGAAGAAGTAGAGACCCTGGTTGAGACCTCATTAGCATTTCCTGCAAGCACCAGTTTGGCCCAGTAGGAAGAGAAATCAAAATGTTGGCTCCATCCCTGCCAACGCTCGGATCTCCTGTGAGCTCGCAGGGCTTGGGAGTGCTGCAGAGCTGCTGTAATTTGAAAGTACTTTTTAATTCATGGCATTGATGGGACAAAACATCTGAGTTAACTGACCTAGAACTAGGGAAGAACCTGAGCCAGAACCCCAGAGCCAGACACCCCCAGATGCTGGGGCAGTTTGCTTCTGCAGGCAATGCTGGGAAAGAATCCTGACTACTCCACACAGGCCCATGTGAAGGGCTCTGCAAAAGTTTTGCCTCATGAGAGGCCTGTGTGTCTACATGGTGGGAACAGGAGCAGATGGCTCTGAGAGGATAGGACTGTGCTTAAAGCTTTTGCCACCTCCTGTAAGTAACCCCATTAGAAGGGGCTTTGTAGCCCAGTCCTCCCTTTGTGCATTGTATTTAGACTGGGTGGGGGGCTCCTGCGGCTTTTGACAGAGCCGTGGAAAATCCCCAGAAGGGAGCATTCAGTTCACAAGGCAACAGATCCCATTTTAGCGCTCAGTAACTCCAGCCCTCCATAAACATGCTTAAATTCTGCCAGGGTGGGCTGCTGCAGGTGAGTGGGGAGGAGGAAGTATGGGAGGATGAGAGCCCTTCCAGGTGTTTAGCTGGGATTATTACAACCTAGCAGCTGCTCTGTGTCTGACTGCACCCCCAGGGAGTCCCTGGCCCTCCTAGCAGTCGGGAAGGGGGCTCAGGTGGGCAGTGTTCCATTCCACGGCCCTGTTGATAGGACTAAACATATAGAATTATGATAACACTTTGCACTTGGTGCTTTTACATTTTCTTTCCAAAGGGCCTTACACACAGTAACTAGTTCATCCCTGCAGCCTTCCTGGGAGTTGGGTAACCCCGTGTGACTAAACCCATCTTCTGCTGGGGAAACTGAGGCACTCAGCAGGCTGCACCCAGATCTAGGGGAAAAGGGTGCAGTTCTCCTGGGCCAAAGTGGATGGGACTGTAAATGGTGATGTAAGTTGCTCATTGCATATACATGCCCCTGAAAATGGGGCTCGTGGTACTAGTGCTTTGGCCGTAGCCTTGGTTGGACAGTGCTGTTGTTGCACCATGTTGGCGTTCAGTGTGTGTGCAAAATGTGTGTGAGGTGTGCCAGCTCAGCAGACAGGGCTTGCACGGGGGTTAAGATCGCATAGCTCTCCTGTCCTGCTTTATGTTACACCCCCCTGATTAGCTGTCTGTCTGGCTAGTACCCCTGCTGCCTGGGCAACACTTAGTGTGACACCCTGCTGGCACGCAGTTACCCGGCCGGCACTGTGAAGGGGCAGGAGGGTACAGGTTCCTGTATGCCAGGCTTGGTCTGAGCGTTGGCCTCCCCCTGCCTTTTTAGTTCCTTGCAAAGCTCCTGTCCGCTCCCTCTGTCTGGAGGCGGGAGCTGGCTGGGGTCTGCAGCCCTCAATAACAGAGCATCGCTCGTTTGTTGATGTCACCTATTCCGCTTGCCAGTCTCCACTCCGCCACTCGAGGAGTGGCTAGAGCTGGTTGCTACCCGGAGGCAGTTGGATGCTCTGAGCTCTCCTCCCTCACTCTGGGAGGCAGTTACCTGGCTGGTTTCCAGCCCCCACCCTCCCCGCTGGAGCCCTTGAGCACACTTGCCCCGGCCTTGTTGCTCAAACTGCTAAGCCATAGAAATCTTCTGCAACAGCAGAGATTGTGTTGGGTGGGGGAATCAGAGGGGTCCCATTCTTAGAGCCGCAAGTGATTATCCTCCGAGAGCACACATCCTGCTGGGTTCCTCTCTTGTAGCTGCTGAGGGCTTTTGCCTGCCATGCAAAATGCTCCCTAGACTCGGAAAACAGCCTATAGAAATCGACTCAGCGAGAGCTGTGTGTGCTGCAGGCACTGTTGTGCGCATGGGCGCATGCCTATAGCCACCTCCTTGGGTACGACGCAAACACTGCCTGGGTTGGGAGTGAATGTCCAAGGCTTCCCGCCAGGGCAATATCCCAAGCACCCCGGAGTTCCTCAGGGGGCCGGTCTTTTGTGTCTCTCCTGTCAATCAAAGGCTTCCTCTCCAAAACACATGGTTGGGACCCCAGGGTTGAAAAGGAACTGCTGGATGGCCAGGCCAATGCCCCATGTGTTTAGCTGGGGGAGCCCCCGGGGGGCAGGGCCCTGCTGATTCGCCACACTTAACCCAGTTCTCACCTTTGCAGGTGACGCTGCACGGGGGGAGGTGGGAGTGTGATGAGCAAGAAGGGCAGAGAAACCCTAGAGAGACCACTGGGATCCAACACAGGAGCAGAAAATAGCAAATTGGACCTGGGAGAACAAGTGGTGTTTGTCTGGGGGAACCTCTCCGGTTCTTATGGCCATGGGGTGATGGACAGTAAGGGGAGCAGCCAGCCAGTCGGATGCACACGTGTGAGGGGAATGTGGTTTGGGGGTGGACCCAGGCCTGTTACAAGATCGTGGCCTAGGCTGTTCAGTGACTGACACATTTGGGACACAATGCTTGGGTCCGGGCTCTGCCATGAAGTAAAGATAGAGGCCCACTGGAGCAGCGAGTGAGGAGAGCAGTGAAAGGACCAGACGCTGAGGAGGTGAGGAGTCCTTTTGTGGGATGAAATGAAGAAGCTTGGGCAGGAGATCTGGGCTAGCAGCTGGCCAGCAGGGGCCTGCTCCCATGCACAGGAGTGGTGGTGTTTCCAGGGGGACAGGATCAGACCCATAGCACGTGGAATAGTTTCCTAAGGGAAATGATGAAATTCTTTCCCCCAACCCTGGCTGCATAGAACATTTAGAAACCATTGGGGCAAAACACTGGCAATCTGGCACCAGGGCAAGTATTCAGAGTGAGGGATGGGTTTGCTGACCAGAAATTGGAGACAATACAGCCTACGAATGATCTGACTCCTCCCAGCTCTGATGTCACCCAATTTTGGCCTAGAATTTTCCCCAGATTTGCAATCTGTATTCGGGGGGTGTTTTCTTAGGGTGTTAAAAACTGGGCGCCTTGTCCTGGAGCTTTTCCAGGAAGTCGAAAGTGAAACGGAACGCACGCAGTCTCCCGCTGTCCAGGGGAAAGCGTTTACGAGGCAGCTCCTAAGTCTGTCACTTGGGACATGTGCCCCAAGGATGTTGCTGGGAAGAGGAAGACTGGGCTGCTCTTGGCCATCTCCCTAGAACCGGGTGCAATCTCTTTACTTGGTAACATCACCAAGCATGAGCTAGCGGGCAGCCAAGTTCTAAAAGCACCACATGGGCAATTTTCAGACCTAGTGCCAAGCAGCTGGAAATGCTGCACAATAATGGCAGGGGGAGCTTAGCCACCACACCGGCTTTGGCTTCAAGCATATGCTTTTGGGAAGGTGCAGAAGAAAACACACTGATGCAAAGTACACTGGGGCAGCTAGACATCGCCCCAGCCCAGCCAGCCTGTTTCTTGGAGCTGGGTGTATGTCTGAGCCTGCAGGCAGGGTTGTCTGGGGACAGCCGGGAGGTGCTCCAAGGCTGTGGAGGGTTTGAATTGACTGTCGGGCCTGCAGCTGCGCGCCCTGTAACAGGGAAGAAACCGTTTAGATGATGGAAGCAGCAGCTTGGCTTGTGATCTTATTCTGGAGTGGTTTTTTCTTCATGTCCCTTCTGATGCACAGCCATGTGGCATTGAAGGGAGGCCATGTGAGCTAGTGCAGTGGCTCTTGACCTTTCCAGACCACAGTAGTCCCTTCAGGAGGCTGATTTGTCTTGTGTACCCCAAGTTTCACTTCACTTAACTCCTTGATTCCATAATCAGACATAAAAATACCAACATGTCACTGCACAGTAATACTGACAAATCACTGACTTTCTCATTACCATATAATTAAAAAATAAATCCATTGGAATATAAATATTGTACTTACATTTCAGTGTATAGTATAGAGAGCAGTATAAACAAGTCATTGTTTGTATGACATTTTAGTTTGAACTGACTGTTAGTGCTTTTATGTCGCCTGTTGGCAAACTAGGCAAATATCTAGATGAGTTGATGTACCCCCTGGAAGAGCTCTGCTAGCCCCGGGTACACATACCCCTGGCTGAGAACCACTGCGCTAGTGGATAAAGTGCTGTCCTGGGATTCAGGAGACCAGGGTTATATTCTCGGCTCTGCCACTGGCCAGCTGAGAGACCTTGAGCAAGTCTCTGTGCCTCAGTTTCCCCCTCTGTGAAACAGGGATAATGTTGCCCTCCTTTATAAAGAGCTTTGAGATCTGCTGATGACGAGTGCTAGATAAAAGCTACGTGGTTTTGCTGTTACTGTTATTTTATTATTATTCAACAGCAAATTTATACAAAGGTGTATGTGCGCGTGCAATTAAAAAGCAGCTGCATCAGTAGGAACGTCAGGGAGTGATTTCTCACTTTCTCCTGGGATCGTTCCCCCTGAATTCAGCTTTTCCCCCGGCATCTCGCCTCCCCTCTTCCCTGCTTCTGCAGCACTGAGCTCTTCTGACTGTGGGGCTTGCCCGTAGGTCCAGCCAGCCCCGTCTGAGAATGACGAGGACAGAAGTATTACGTGTGTGGATGAAGGGCTAGAGGAGTTCTTTACCAAGAAGCTGATCCAAGAGGAACCACTGTAAGTAAACGAGGTGTATTCAGTACTGTAGCTGCCACTGTGCTGTGCCCGCTGTGTGTCAGCTCTCTGGCAACACAAGCCCTGCCTTCTGGGCCTCCATGGGCCTAGCTGTCTGTGTACAGGCAGTGACACTCACAAGTCCTTGGAGCGTCCAGTCCCTGATCCACTGACCATGCACAGAATTACCAGCTGTTCCCACAGAGACGGGACTCCGCAGCTCATGAGTTACACCTTAGAACACAGCTCTGCTAAACATAACATCACGCTCACATGATCCCAGAACACTGGAGAATTGGGGTCATGTCGGAGGGGGCAAAGCGGCGTGCTCTTCATAAAGGGCATCCTCCGTCCGCTTCCAGACAAAGCCACATCTGGTTTGTCCCAGTACCAGACGGGGGACAAACCACCCCAAGAGAGGACTGTCCAGGCCAAAACTGGACGAGGGCCCCCCTTAACTTAAACACACAGCGCTTTGATCTAGTTATAGTGAAAACAAGAATCAGTTTATTATCAAAGAGATTCAAGTGAGTGTGAATAAGAATATCGGAAACGGTTACAAATAAAATCAATAACACACTTTCTAGAGACCAAACTTAGCTCACAAGTTCTCCTCCTGTCTAAAGAAGCTTGTCTCACCTAAAGATTTCTCCAGTGTTTTCAACCAAGCCTGGCTGGAATCCCTTTTCATGAAGCAAACTTCCTGCCCATTCACTTCCTTGCTGAAGGAGTCCTCTTTGCGCCCCCAAACTAGACAAAAACAAGCCTTTGATATTTACATCAAGACAGGGTTCCTCTCGCCCATCTTGCCCCACATCTATCTCTTCCTGCTACTTTCCTTCTAAAGTCCCCTCTGCTCTTCATTAGCTTAGAATGCCAGTGGCTGCTCCTTGTGAACCAGACAATGCTCAATTTACATGTAAACAGATAGATGGACAAACAGCTCTTGTCTGACAGCTAACCTGCTTTTCACATTTGATGCAGGCTGTAAGAATGTAATTATCAGTGTATATACATAACTCCTTACATGACAGCTGTACATGCATTTCACAACAGTATCGATGACCATTGTGACATATGCTTTCAGAGCCCTCACATGGCATTCTTTGAACTAGAATGTGTATACTAAGCCCAGGGGATTCCTGTAACCTTTAGGCCACGTGCCAGTTGGCATCAAGAGGTGCCTGGGTCACAAGCTAGTGATAAACTGGGGAATCGCCCTCAGTCATTCCTTGGGGTAAAATTACCTTGCATGGTTTGAAATTCAGGTCACTACTAATTTAATAGTCATTAATGCTTTTAAACACCATTCATCTAGGACTCTGAGTGCCTTGTGAACATATTAGCAAATTCTCACAATACAATGTGTGTGTTTGGGTGTGGGATGTTATAGGGATCATTTCACCCACTGCAGAAATGCACTCATGTCTGGGATGCGACACAGCAACTGTTTAACAGCACACAGAAATGGTACACCGCAGTTTTGATCAGGGACTGAGTAAGAATCTGGTTCAGAGCTTTAGCTGGTCTGACTTCAGTGGCACTCTACCATCTGATGCCAGCTGAGGACCTGGCCCACCTAGTTCAACTGAAAGTGCAAGGGGGCATTTAGGATGTTAGACTGCCATTCTCTGAACTGGAATGATCCCAGTACACTGGGATTCGCACCATTACACTTAACAATGAGTGTAGTGGGCTCTGCAGCTAGTGGGCATCTCTCTTTTGGGGTCCCGGCCAGAAGGTGGCCTTTGAAAAGTGAGGCAAGGTTGGCTGATGCACCAGACTGGGCGCTGGGATTTGAAACTAGCTCTTCCAAGCCCATGGCCCTTTGGGAGCAAATCAGTGTACAAAGGCAGAGGGAGCTAATGCAGTCAGTCAGGACCTGGAAGCCAAAAACATGTGGGTTGTCCTTCCAGACTCGTTGCATGTCCTCGGGCAGCTCACTCCCGGCATCCGTTTCCACCTCCACAATGGGGCTGACAGGCTCTGGGAAGGCTCGTTCACTGGGGCTGGGAAGGCAGGAAGCCCTGAATGTGGGCTGAGCATTGCTAGGGGCAGACCTTAGAAACCAGGCTGCATGACCTGTGTAGGGCTTAGCTCAGGTGTGTTCCCAAACAAAACTCTGTCCCCGCCCCTCCCTGCACAGGAGAAGTCAAAATTGAGCTCGATTTTTCTCTCCTTTGCTCCCTCTCCTTTCTTATCCTTCTCTGGTCTCTGTTTTCCTCATTGGCCCTTGCTCTGTCACCCCTCCCACAAGCAGCCTGCTGCTGAGCGGGACTCTCTTCCCTGCCATTGTATCGATCTGTATTTCCTACCACTTGTCACTTGGGCTTTCCATCCAGCTAGCGGTAGTGATCCCTGTTGATGAAACTAGTGTTGAGATCTGCCCCCCGCCCGCGTCTCTGTGTAAAACTCTACTCGTGCATCCTGCTGCACTGGGAGCCGGAGGTGCTCTCTGATCGAGACATCCCCTGAACTTGGCAGAAGCCCAGCTCTGAAATGCACGACCCTTCATGGTAAGAACGAGAGCCAGGCACAGCCTCATGCAGTACAGTAGTTAGGTTTTCATACCCAGCCAGCTGTTGTCCTGGCCCATTGAAGTCCCCATCCTGGGGGAAGAGAGCACCAGTGTTACTCGGTGGAACCTGCCCTGCAGGGAAGAGGGAATTGTAAAGGGCTGGGCTGTATCTAGCAGCCTGTGCTGGGGAAGGAGAGAAGGATATCTTCTGCGATCTTGGCACTCATCATGAACAGTGGTGCTGAAAGCGGCGGTGCCCAGAGGGGAGCTGGCAGGGTTCTTACAGAACCAGCTGTCAGCCCTCCAACCTGAGGTTATGTAAAGCCGAGGATGAGCCAGCTTGTGTCTGCTACTAGCTGGAGTAGCTGGCGGCCACCCCAGGCTACCTTCACGGGCCGCCTAGACACACCCCTATTTACTGCTGGCCTCTAGGGAGTGTGGCCAACTCTACACTCTGGGACCATGTCAGCCATGGAGGAAAATTGCCATCACGCCTGCCCAAGTGGGAGGCTTTGGGAAGTCCCCTCCGTGTTCCCGGCCAGGGGAGGAGGGTACCACTGAGCTTGCGTCCTGGTGCAGGTTGAGACAGGACACTAGGGCTGGCACTGGTGCAGCCTGGATCTCCACCCAGGGCTGCTGTGGTCAGTGACGGCTCCTGGTTCTCCACCTCCCTCTCGCGCAGTCCCTGGGACCTGGCAGCCCCTGTGGTGCAGGTGGAGCCGGGGGAAGGAATGGTGGTGTCAGGAGCCGGGCCTAGTCAGGGTGGTTCTGGGACTAGCCATGCCTCTCAAAGCTGCCTGACCTACTGTGTATGAAACATCTTAATTTACCTCAATTACTGACTTGTTTGGGCAGAAATCCTGGCCGATTAGTGTGAGACTGCAGAGCGGTGCGGCCCCGGGGAGGGGCTGAGTGCTGGGGGGCAATTTGGCCCGTCCTTGCGGAGTGCCGGCTGCTCGGTGCGGGCCGGGGCAGAGTTGGCACAGGAGCCTTTGCGCTGGAGAATGCTAATAGCCCAGGCATCCAGGGCCAGGGACCCCGACCTGGTTAGCTACAGTCCAGAGCTGAGAGGTGGCTGCACCTCTGCGGCCGAAGCTCATGGAGGGGAGACGATGAAATGTGCAGCCAAGTGTGTCTGCAATGAATCTCCCAGGTGGGGATCCTGCCGTGCCAACCCCCATTTCCCAGCCCCTTCCCAGAGCCCCACATCCTGCCGCCTGCTGGGCACTCTCCAAGGGCTAGGACCGGGGCTGGGCTGCACTCTACCATGCCTCCCCCCACTGATTTTTCTAATCCCAGTAGCCAGGGGGAAGTTCAAAGACAAGGAAACAGTCGAGGCCACCGAGCCAGCTGCCTTTCCAAGGGTGTGGTGAGTCCCCTCTGCCGTGGAGACATTCCTTTCCTGCCCCTTCCCTGTGGACTGGCTCCCCAGGCTGCAGGCTGGCAGCAGAGACATGCTTGACACAGTTCTTGGCATTGGAGGCAGTGATTCTGGTACCTGCTCTCAGTTCATGTTTCTGATCAGCACCTGTGCTAACTCTTTTCCTGGCTTCCTCCTCTTGCTCCAGCCCAGCCCCCCGGGGGATCTCTCCTGGCTCAGCCCCCCTCGTGCCGTCTGGCACCCAGACCTTCAAAAAAAAAATAGGAAACTTCTTTGCATTCAAGAAGCCGAAGTCCAGCAGGGGCTGGAAGTGCGAGAAGGAGCTGGAGGGCAGCCCCTTGGCAGCCAAGGGCAGGAAGTCCACTCGCAGTGACATTTCAAAGCCTCCCAGTAAGGCAGGGGAGCCTGGGAAGGCACTGAGCAAATCCGAAGAGGGTGGGCTTACCGTGGAGCCCAGGGCCAATGCAGAGCCCAGCCAGACCCCCGATGCCGGCCACAGGATCAGGCCCAAGTACTCCCGAGAGGGCAAGTCACAGTCCCTCATACTCCTGTCTGGTGAGGATGAAGAGGTCCTATCAGCGAAACACGAAAAGGTAACAGCCCCCTTTCCCCACCGCCCCAATCCTAGCTCCCAGGAGCCTGTGCTCATGGCATTTGCCCCAGTTTAGGGGTGTCCTGAGTGTAGGGGCCCAGTTCATCCCTGGAGTCAGCACAGGGGAACTTGGCCCTCGGGTGTAGCAGGTGCTTTGCTAAGTAGCTGCACGGCAGAGAGCAGGAGCCCGGAGGCTCTGTGTTGTGTGAGGTTTGTATCCCCCCTGACTGGCCTGAGCTGCAGCCAATGTAAAGGGGACTGTTCATGGAGGCTGGTTCTCCAGCTCTCAGACTGCCTGGCCCAGCCTGGGTGGCCTGGTGTCTCCAGCCAGAGGCACCCTAAGAGTGATCCAGGGTTCGCAGGGATCTGTGGGATGACTCCCATTGACCTCAGGCGGGTTTGGATCAGGCCCCAAGTCCTGGCCTGACCTAACCAGTCTTGGCTGTTGGCTGCACTACAGATGGGCTTGGGCGTGGGGCTGTTTCCCTGCTCCATGCCTGAGAAGTGGCAGGGGACTTTGGGGGCACGGATGGCCCCAACCAATCTAGCACTGTGGGGTCTATTGTGGTTGGGCCCCTCCCTGCTCCTGCCCACGTCCCTGGGGGATGATTGGGGGAATTTGAGGGCTGCCCCAGTAACAGAGGATCCGAAAGAGCCCGGAGCACCCAAGGACTGGGACTAGCTGCTGTGATACAGCTGGGTGGGGGAACTGATCTTACGCAAACATGCGCCAGAGGGAGCTCCAAGGGTAGGGTAACCAGATGTCCCGATTTTATAGGGACAGTCTCGATGTTTGGGACTTTGTCTTATAGACGCCTATTACCCCCCACACCCTGTCCTGATTTTTCACACTTTCTGTCTGGTCACCCTATCCAGGGGGGGCTGTAGCACCTGCCGCAGTTCTGGGGCAGGAGATCTGGAAGGGGACTGTGGCTGCAGCCCAGCAGTGATGTAGAAACATTGTGTCCCGAGCCAGACTCGCCTGGTGCCATCAGTTACTGCCGGGGGCAGACGTGTCTCTTGGCAAACCTGCCCTCAGCCTGGGCAACGGGAGGGGAGGGATGGATCTTGCTTCACCCCCTGGGGTACGCTTTCCCCCTCCCGCTGGCCCTTGTACCCAGGTGGAAGGGGCTGAGTGCCATAAAGGAGCCTGGTTCTGGCTGGGGGAGGATCCCTAAAGCAGGCCTTGCAGAAGGCTGCAGTGGGGTTGGGGGCAAGGCACAAGGCCATGCAGTGGTCAGGGCAGGCATGGCATATGGGGCAGAGCTGCAGCATGCAGCACCATGGGGAACTCTCGCAGGACAGCCTGCCAAGGTGCCATGGCATAGCCCGGCTCCCCACGGCTCTACAGGGCTGCTGCGGGCCGGGAAGCAGCTCATACCTGGGAGGGCTCAAAGGGGGTTGAAAGTCATGGTGCTACCTCAGGCAGCATAGTCTCTGGCTGCCCAGCACAACGGGTGTGGGGGGCCCTGGTGACTGTAATGCAGCCCCCTGGGCATGCCCCCAGCTTTGTCCTGTTTGCCCTTCAGAGGCAACCCTTTGAGAAGAGTGACGGAGAGATCCCCAACTCCTTTGAGCAGCGCGTCCATGTTATGCTGCACCGGATCGGGGTCACCAAAGTCCTGTCCTCCGAGGGGAAGAAGAAGCAGGTGAGAGGACACACACACATACCTACCCACCCACCCTGGTTTTGCTTAGTCACCTTCCCCTGCTCCTTGTCCTGCTCCATGGAGGATGGCTCTTGAGGTTTGTGTTCCTCGCCTACAGGTGAGAGTCAGCATTGCATGGAATATCCATCAGGAAGGTGCTGCTCGGAACCCAGTCCCCATCCCCTCAGCATTATTGCTGCCCCCCCCCCATTTACATGAGGGGAATGGGCCCTCAATAGGCAAATATCACCAGTATGCTGAACCCTTCACATCCCAGGGTTAGAATTTAAACTACGGATGACTGGCCAAGTGCTCAGAGTACTGCAATGGCCTAGCATGTGTGTGTACACTGCTGCCTTCTATTGGGTGTAATTGGAACTACAGCTGTGTGACATAGGCCCTCCACTGCCAACAGCTAGTGCTGATTCTCCATTAACTGAGATGGCAGGCAAGCGGGAAGGTGTGAGTTCTGTGCCCTCTGTCACAGTGATGTGGTTGTATGCAGTGTAGGGGTAGCTGTTTGCTACAGCATACTCTCTTCTCAGTGCAAAGGCTTAACCTGTCCATTCACCATTTGTGAAAACAAAAATGTGGGGACACTAAGAAAGGGATGTGCCAGCAGTGTGACAACTGCTCCAGCTGGCAAAATAATCTAGTGATCCTTTCTGAACAAAAACAATGAGGAGTCCTTGTGGCACCTTAGAGACTAACAAATTTATTTGGGCATAAGCTTTCATGGGCTAAACCCACTTCATCAGATGCATGGAGTGAAAAATACAGTAAGCTGGTATAAATATACAGCACATGAAAAGATGGGAGTTGCTTTACCAAGTGGGGAGTCGGTGCTAATGAGGCCAATTCAATTAGGGTGGATGTGGCCCATTCCCAACAGTTGACAAGAAGATGTGAGTATCAAGAGAGGGAAAATTATTTTTTGTAGTGACCCAGCCACTCCCAGTCTCTGCTCCTTCTGAGATGAGCCCTTTATATGAGCAGTAAATCTCCCAGAGCGTGGTGTGTCCCAGGCAGGCATGAACTCACTGATTCAGATAGTAGGTTATTTGACAGAGCATTTGCTCCAAGGCAAACCTGTGGCATGTTAACAGATGGGGATATTGATACAGCAGAACTGTCTGTAGGACTGATACAGCGACAGCTTTGGGACCTCATCTAATGCAGAGAGCTGGCGTGGGTAAAACATTTGCCACTGAATGAATAATCCTGGTGGCTGGTTGTGAGGCTTTGGGGGTTCACCCAGCCCAGTGAGGGGTTGTGTCACCACCTGTCCTGGAGCCCTGGGTTTGTCTGTGCTGGGAAGCTTTGGTTCAGAGCCCCACCACCAGCAGCATGCTCACAGCACCATGGGGTCCCCTTGGCTTTCACCAGCCTGGTTGCTCCTTGCAGGGTGACCCCAACAGCCCTCTGGTCCCAAGTGCCCCCAAAACTGACTCCCCTGCAGCGGCCCATCCCTCTGACTGAACACTGTCATGGACTCACAGGACTCATGCTCTCTCTCGGCTCTGTACAGTCCCTGGGAGAAACCCCCTTCAGTGCGACAGCCCTTCTCGGGGGTCCACTCTCGAGAGAGAGTTAAACTGTAGGCTCCTCCACCTTCTGGAACCGCACCTCTCTGAGCCCTCAGCATGCCTGTCTCTGCCCTGGGCCCCCTCAGGGAGTCCTCTCACTCTGGAACTCCAGGGCCTCCAAACCCAGAGGAAATAATTAGAACCCGATCTCTAGACCGGAGCGACTCTCGGCCAGCGTAAAACAGGAGGGTTTATTGAGTGTCTGAACACAGCATGGGAGACTCTCAGGCCTAGCCTCCTTCAGGACAGTACATCTCTCCAGCCTCCAAGTGGGCTCTGGCTGCTCTCCCCTCCCAGCCCTGAGATCCCCTCCTTCCAGCTGGGCATCCGATATCACCGTCCCCCAAGTCCCGCCTCTGTCTCAGGTAAACAGGCTGCATGGGCCTCTTCTCCTCTCATTCTCCCTTCGTTTCCCCTCTGGCTGAAACTGTCTGGTCAGGTCACCCGGGTCCTCTCTCCACAGCCCATTGTCCTCCCACTAGCTGTGATTCCCAAGCAGGGCCTCCCAGTCACCAGTCGCTGGGGTATCCATTCTCTGGCCCGTTTGCTGGCCCTCTGTAACAACAAATTCCCTCTCCCACCAGCTCATTAAACCAGTAACACTCAGGGAAATGGAGTCCCACGCCCTCTGCATGCAAACCATTGAAAATAACAAGAAAACTCCCTGCTTCGTCACACACTCTCAGAGCTGATCCCAAGCTCGCTGCCTCCAAAGAGCACAGACCAGCTTGGTAGCTCAGCTGGAGTTACATGCTCAGCTTGGAGATGGCTTGTAATCAAACGAATATGTGTGTTTAACAGAGACCCTAGATTGAAGTGATTTCCGGCTTCGAAAGGGTTGTAAACAAAACAGAACAACACACTTTCTAGGGTCTAAAATTGAATTCAGTAAGATGTAGCTTTGCCTAACATTGTTTCTTCCTTACCCCAAGTTGTCAGCAGTCTCCAGTGTGACGGGATTTTCCAGCCAGGACCCAGCCCTCACAGAATGTACTGGTTTCTTTGCTCCCCCAGGAGATGAATGACTTGAACGTCCCTTTGCCCCTGCTCCTATTACCCCATTGTCTCTGTTTCAAGAGCCAGGATGGCTTCTTGGGGTGCAGACTCCAGCCCCTGTCATGATCATTAAGCAGTCATCTCCCCCACTTGCTCGCTTTGTTTACCTTCTATGTAAACGTACCTTTCATTGTTCTATGTGATCAAGCTGGTCAGACAAGTAAATCCCCCTTCCTTTTGTCTAGGGCAAGCTGGGCTTTCTGAACGTATTCCCAGCATGCATCTCTAGCTGTTTGTACGCAGCCTGTCCATACGTTGCACAGTGATCATCAGGACCAGCATGTCACCAGTCAGTGTATGAGACTTTACACGACACCTTTTAAGTACAGATGATGACGACAGTGTGCAGGGCAATGAGTGGGTCAGGCCTGATGTGTCATGGGATAGTGTACCCTTTGCCACTTTGCACTGAGGGGCCTGGGGGTGACGCTTGTGTTTCACGTGCATGGCTAGCGGCTCCAGGTGAGTAAGGTGATATGTAGCTTGAAGCAGGGCCTGTTAGAGGAGAATTCCTGTGGGTTCTTTTTTTTTTTGTTTGTTTGTTTTTTTTTTTTTTTTTTTTTTTTTTTTTAGAGAATCGAGGGGCAGTTTGAGAATCTACTAGGACTCCAGAATCTTGCTTTGTTGTAATGCAGCTGCCCTGATTTTCAGCAATATCCTCTCATTTTATAAGCATAACTGTGTTTTGCAGCTGCTAATGGCAGGTGTCCAGGTGGATAGCTGAGTGCTGCCTTTTATGTGTGCGGTTTGTTATGGGCATGGGTTACCTAGGGAGGTGGTGGAATCTCCATCATTAGAGGTTTATAAGGTCCAGCTTGACAAACACATGTGGGATCATTTAGCTGGGGTTGGTCCTGCTTTGAGCAGGGGGTGGGACTAGATGACCTCCTGAGGTCTCTTCCAGCCCTAATCTTCTATAATTCTATGAGTCTATGATCTGTGGGCACAAATTAAGAGGCTGCATCTCAACTTTGTCCCATGAAAATCTGCAACGCCATGTGCCGATATTGACAAGGAAGGTGCCAGCCTAGAGGCTTGCCTTGAAAGGCCACAGGGGCCAAGAGCAAAAGGTGAATGGAAGCCTTCTGTGAGCAGAGCCGGTGGGCATCCCCTTAGAAAGGAAATATCCTCTGCGGAGGAGCAGAAAAGCTGTGGGAGCTATGGGGACTCGGCATTGCGTTGACTCAAATGCACAGAATGCTTAATGTGTTTTTCCCCAGCTCTTCCATGAATATTTCAGACTCTGCTGGGAAAGGCAGGGGATTGTGGGAACAGTTCTCCCTTCCTCTCTCTGGAATTGAGAGAAGCCCTTCATTAAGCATCTGCATTGCTGGTCCTCATTAACACCAAGTATGTATGTGTTGGACACCCTATAGGGGATGGAGTGGAGCTGCTTGCTGCAGAGTCATGAGGGCGTAAGTGCACAAAATTACAGCTGTGTTCTTTGATGTGAGGTCTTTGGGCAGAGAGGGTGTCTCCCTGCGTGCTTGTGTAGCATCCAGCATGGTGATCCCAATGGGGACCTGTGGGTGTTGCCCCAATATACATGTTAAATGGCAGGTCAGCAGCATGTCCTGACACTGCCCATAAGCAGGAAGAATGAATGCATCTTGTGCAGGTTCCATGAGGCAGTTTCACATCGGACCTGCTCTCTGCACTGGCTTCCCATAGGAAAAAGAATCCGATTCGAGGTTTCAATCCTTATCTTCAAGTGGTCCGTGCCCAGGATATCAGCTAACGTTGTAGGATGAAGATGTCATGGTCAACAGCCGTGCTCCTCAGGCACAGTGGAACTCTCTGCCACAAGGGGGAAGCTTGTCTGTGCAGGAGGCAGAACTTTCTTGGACATGGTCCTGGAACTCCCCCAGGCGCTAAGGGTCATCGCAAATCTTCCCACCTTCTCCTCCAGTGCCAGCCATGTTTCTTGAACCTTGCCTTTGCCAACATAAACTCAGAGCAACATATAACATCAAAATGGCCCTGCTGAAACAAGGCCCTCCACGGTGCACCTGCCACAGGCCGAGGCTGAATGAATGAACATGGGACCGATCATAGTCATGTTGCTCAGTGCACTACTGGAAGGTGCTCAGGTACCCCTGTGTAGAATGGTGAATGCTGTTTTGCATATGATACTTGGGAAACACACGTTTGATCGGACTAGGACCAGCAGATAGAAGTGACTAGTCAGATCTCTGTCCTGGAGCCCGATCTGCTGAGGTGTCACGTCTTTGTCTAACCCTTGTATGTGCCCAGGATTTTCCTGAAAGTCTTTAGAGCAACAGTAGGTCGTCCTGCTAGCTAACTGCCTCCCTTGGCTGGCTTCCTCTTTAATATGGCAGCACAGCCATGGTTCTGCTGAGATCATGCATGAATGCCACCAATGCCATGCCGACTGCCTCAATCACATTCAGGTTCAGCCATAGGCACCAGCTTCCCCTCTGTCTCTGCCCCTGCCCCGACCCACCTCTTTTCTGCCTCCTCTCCCGAGCGAGCGTGCCGCATCCCCACTCCTCCCGCTCCCTCCCAGAAAGTCCTAAGTGCTGCCAAACAGCTGTTAGGCGATGGGCGGGAAGCCCCGAGAGGGGGAGGAGCAGGGACGCAGTGCGCTCGGGGGAGGAGGAGGAATGGGGACGGGGGGAGCTTGGCTGCTGGTGGGTGCGGCGCACCTGCTAATTTTTCCCCACGGATGCTGCAGCCCTGCAGCTCCCATGGAGTCAGCGCCCATGGGTTCAGCCCTCAGCCTCCTGGCACATTGGCAGCATGGCCTGTGGCGGGGGAGAGGTTAGGCAACCCTGACTTCTCATGAGCTGATGATTGGCTGCAGAGCTGGAGGGGCAGGGAGCAGCAGGGGCTACTCTTCCCTCCTTTCCTGTGTGCCCAGGGGGAGGCAGGCCCCGGCGCTGGCTGCTTGAACATTCCCAAGACTGACTTTTCCGGATGCCTGATTCCCATAAGCGCATCAGCTGCCTTTCTGTAGAGATACCTGCACCTCCCCGAGAGCTGCCCCTGTGTTTTTGCTATGGAATTCCCTCTTCGGGAGCACTAGTATTGCCCTTGTGTCTGAAGGCCTCGTTATATAGCATGGGCTGCTGCAGGGACAATGCCCATATAGTGGATGGTCCCATGAGAACACACAGAATGCTGGGAAAGGCTAGTCCATGCCAGCAGCCAGGGTAGAATTGTTCCCTGTGGTTCATTCTCCAGGGCTTTGCGCTGCCCATTTCTAGATGACTCAAGCAATGGAGTTTCCACCTCTCCTCGTAGGAGATCATTTTGCAGCTTGTTTTTCCTTTGCTCCATCTCATGCCCTCACTCTCTGCAGTGCCTCCTCGGTCGAGCCCATGAACTCCTCTGCTGTTGCGGGGCCTGATTCAGAGCTGGAGGAAGTTGGTGGGAAGAATCCCATTGAGATGAGTAGGTTCCCGGTGTAGAATTGCCTGTCATGGGCAGTTCTTAGGCCCTCCCACTCACAGCTATAGTCAGTGACTTTACAGTGATGGTTGATCCTTCACCTTGCCTCCTCCCTCACTCCCCTTTCCTGGCTGCTTAGCTCTTTGGGATTGCCTGCTGGCATGACCAAGGCCAGTATTCTCAGAGCAGCCTCACTGGTGTCCCATGCTGACAGACTGTCGCCTCACTGCTTCTGGGTGGGGATGCCCCTGCACTGGGTTTTGGTGTTACCCTGAGCACATTGCAAACCTGCCTCTGCCCATAGTCACTGCCAGGTCTCATGGGCTGTGACTGCTGCCCCGCTCTGTGCATCAGCCTGTCCCCTCACTGTGGGTTGGACTGCACTGGCCCAGACTGGCCTCTTTTATTTCCTACTTGTGTTTCGGCCCTATTTCGGCCCTACCCTCAGTCAAGTAGTACTGTCCGCAGGTGTCATTGATGGGCTGTCAGGTCACTCTGATGGTAGCACTTCCCCTGTCTCAGTGCCTTGCGCAGAACACCATCCTCCTCTGGTTCCCAGACCGTGGGCCCAGTCTCCACCCCTCTCTGATGTCACATTCTAGTAAGCACTCGCCAGGCGAAGCAGCAAATGCTCCTGTATAGCCCAGTTGTACTAGCTCCACCGCACTCCGTTCAACCACTGAGGGCCTGACCCATTGGGGGTGCTCAACATCTCTCGCGAGCCAGCCCTCTGGCAGGTGCTCAGGGTATGTTGCCCTGTAACAAATGCACATTCTTCTTCGAATGATTGCTCATGTGTATTCCACAGTAGGTGTGCGTGCTTGCCACGTGCACTGATGCCGGAAGTTTTTCCCCTAGCAGTATTGGTAGGGGGAGCGCCCCAGCGCCACCATGGTGCATGGAGTGGCGCCTCCATGGTGCTGTATGAGGGGAGCTGCGCGCTCCCCCCACCCTCGGTTCCTTCTTGCCACCAGTGAAGGTGCGTCGGAACTACTCTGCTCCAGTTTTGCTTAGCTCGTCCCCAGGACTTTTTGTTCGTTCAGTGATAGTACCTGTCATTAGGTCGCTGTTACAGTTAGTTCATTTAGTTAGAGTACCCGGGCTGGGGCATGCCCCATACCCTGGTTTTTAAGGCGGGCGACACTTGAAGGCGACCTATGCCAAGGAGTGATTCACACGCAGACTGTTTATGTTGTTTGGGTGAGACCCATATTAGTGATCGTTGCAATATTTGCAAGTTGTTTAAACCTCGGACTAAGAGAGAAAGAGACATTGGGCTCAAGGCCATTCTCATGGAGTTGGTGCTGACCCCGGCTCCGGCACGCCACTCTGAGTCGGCACCAGGCACTGCGGCATCGGTGTGCGGCGACCTTCCAGTGCCTTCGACTAGTTGGCACCACTCCTCATCTACGGGGCATAAGAAGGTTAAGAAAGTGCCTTCTTCGCAGCAGCACCGAGGTAAACCAGGGGCAGAGACTAGACCCATGTCAGTCCTCGATCCCCTCCGGCCTGTAGGCCTCTGATTCACGTTGAGCAGAGTAGCCCGCCTGCCTCAGACTGGGCCTCCCCGGATGTCCGGATGCCTTCCACGCTAGAGACATCATAACCATCATAACCATAACCGGGACTCCTGGCATCACTCCACGCAACAGAGTGATTACTGACGGAACCGAGGCAGACATCGCCAGAGGTCTTCGTCTCGCAGGGATTACTGCAGCTGGTTGCGGCATGGACGTCGTTGCCATTCCCACTCGGAATCCCGCTCCAAGTCTCTGTCAAGGCACCATCTTCGCAGCCCGGGGTGTAGATTGCCGGCACCGTGCCGTCGCAGGTCCGCCCGTCAGAGCAGATTGTGGAGCAGCAGCTACAGGCAGTATCGATCCTCCGTATTGAAATCACAGTGCCATGGGTAACGTTACTCCCGGCACCACCGTTCCTCCCGGTCCCACGACAGCAGCAGAGTCATTTGTCAGCCCAGTCTCCACTCAGTCGCCCTTCCATGGGCCAGGCCGAACAGCCGAGGCAGTCTGTGCCACAGCAGGCATCAGTGGGCCCCGTGGCCTCAGACGCAGTCCCCGGCAGGGGCCTGCTCGGTAGCCGGAGCCTCAGAGGCGCCATCGGCCTCTCTCTCCAGGCCCTCGAGGAGAGGGTCGATGGGACAGTACGTCCTCGGCTCCGTGCCCGGAGACCAACCAAGTGGTGGACCCTCCAGTGCCGGCCGATACCCAGAGCACCATACTGGCTTCCTCACCCTCCCTGGATGAGGTGATAGTGGTCCCGCCCCTTCTGTCCCGCAGGAGGACTTTAGGGCCCATCAAGAACTTTTAAAATGGGTGGTATCAAGCCTTCACCTCCAGGCAGAGGAGTTGGAGGAACCCTCGGCCTCCCTGTTCAATGTACTGTCATCTTCGGCACCGGGCAGGGTGGCTTTGCCCCTCCATGTGGGGGTGGCAAGGATTTCAAATGTCCTGTGGCAAATGCCAGCTTCCCTGGCCCCCATCTTGAAGAAGGCAGAATGTGCAAGTACTTTGTACCCACCAAGGGGCACGAGTACCTCTACACCCATGCGGTGCCCAACTCCCTGGTGGTCGAGTCAGTCAACCACAAGGAGCAGCAGGGCCAACTACCCCCCACTCCGAAAAATAAAGATTCAAGGAGGCTGGACTCTTTTGGCAGAAAGATTTATTCATCCTCGAGTTTCCAGTTGCGGGTGCCAAACCACCAGGCTCTCCTGGGCAGATATGAATTCAACTTGTGGGTTTCGCTGCCCAAATTCGAGGACTCCCTCCAGGAGCACGATAAGAAAGAGTTCAAGGCGCTGGTGGAGGAGGGTGCAGCTGCTGCCAGGGCATCCCTGTAGGCGGCGTCAGATGTGGCGGACATGGCAGCTCGATCCATGGCCTCGGCGGTGTCCATGAGAAGGGCGTCGTGGCTCCTGCTGTCTGGGCTGTCCAGCACGGCGCAGTCAGCCATGCAGGATCTCCCGTTTGATGGCAAGGCTCTGTTTGTGGAACAAATAGATACACAGCTGCATGGCATGAAGGACTCCCACACGACCCTGCAGACCCTGGGTCTTTATGTTTTGGTTCCGGCCAAAACTAAGTTTAAGCCGCAGCAGGCCCCTGCTCCGGCTGCGCAGCCTAAGTATGAGGCTCCCTATAAAAAGTCAAGACACTATAAGAGGCGCCCTCAGTGGCAGTCATGGCCTGCCCTGCAACCTGGGTCCTCCAAGGACAAGCAGGCGGGGAAAAAGGCAATTTTGATGGGACGCCGGGGGGCACCCTGACAGTTCCCAAAGGGGATCCCCCCTCAATAAAGCTTCCCTTCTGCAGTCGGTTGTGTGCTTTCCTCCCGGAGTGTTGCGACTAACCTTGGACCGCTGGTCCTCAACAAAATCTCCTGGGGCTACATGCTGCAATTTGTTTTGCCTCCGCCCAACCATCCCCCACCCCATTCCTTCTGGGGGATCCTTCGCACGAAGTCCTGCTAGAGCAGGAGGTGAGTTAGCTCCTAGACCTGGGAGCGGTGGAAATGGTGCCTGGGGAGTTCAGAGGCAAGGGGTTCTACTCCCGCTATTTCCTTATCCTGAAGGACAAAGGGGGACTCGGGCCCAACCTGGACATGCGGGATCTAAACTAGTTTATGGTCAAACTCAAGTGTCACATGGTCTCCCTGGCCTCCATCATTCCCTCCCTGGATCCAGGGGATTGGAACGCTGTCCTGGATCTGCAGGACGCGTATTTCCACGTCCACATATTCAAGGGGCACAGACACTTCCTCTGTTTCCTGGGGGACAGAATCACTACCAATTTACTGTCCTCCTGTTTGGCTTATCCACTGCCCCAAGGGTGTTCACAAAATGTATGTCAGTGGTAGCAGCCTACCTCAGGCACCGGGGGTTCCAGATCTTTCACTACCTGGACGATTGACTGGTCAAGGGCAGCTCCCGGTCGCAGGTGTGGGATCATCTGATGCTTCTGCTGTCCATGTGTGCTGCCTTGGGCCTGTTAGTAAACGACACCAAGTCCACGTTAGTCCCAGTCTGGTACATAGAGTTTATCGGGGCTCTCCTGGACACGGGTGACCTCCTGGAAGGAGGGAGGCCTCCCTCCCACCAGACAGATTCGAGACCCTAAAGGGGCTCATCGACACGGTCACAAAGTTCCCTGTGACATTGGCCCGAGCATGCCTCCAGCTCCTGGGTCACATGTCAGCATTCACGTATGTGGTCCGCTATGCCAGGTTCCAAATGAGGCCCCTTCAGCTTTGGCTGGCCTTGGAGTTCTCCCAGGCCCAGAACAGGATGGACAAGGTCCTCACCGTGCCCGACCCAGTGATCGCCTCCCTTTGGTGGTGGTCCACCGTTGGAGCTAGTGTCCGATGTGTCGGACCTGGGTTGGGGGGCCCCTGTGGGGACCATTCAGACCCAAGGGCTGTGGTTGGCCCTGAAGCTATCCCTACACATAAATGTCAAGGAACTCAGGGCGGTGAGTCTGCTGTGCCTGGCCTTCTGCTTGCACTTACAGGGCAAGGTGGTCAGGGTCCTCATGTACAATATGGCCTCGATGTTCTATATTAACAGGCAAGGCGGGACCCGATCCTCCGCCCTCTGCCATGAAGCCCTCGGACTGTGGGACTTCTGCATAGCCCACGACATCTCCCTGAGGGCCTTCCACCTGCTTCGGTGGGCAGATCGCTTGAGCAGGGACTTCTCCTCCTAGCGCGAGTGGTCTCTCCAGCCGGAAGTGGCTCACCAGCTCTTCCGAGTGTGGGGAACTCCCCAGGATGACCTGTTTGCGATGAGACAGAACCCGGGCTGCCCTCAGTTCTGCTCTGGGAGGCGTCTGGGAAGGGGCACTATCTCTGATGCCTTCCTCCTGTCCTGGTCCGACCAGTTTCTCTATGCCTTCCGCCCGTTTCCTCTCATCAGCAGGGTCTTGGAGAAAGTAAAAATGGACAAGGCACAGGTCCTCCTGATTGCCCTGGCATGGCCCCAGCAGCATTGGTATGGGACCCTCATGGGCCTGGCAGTGGCTCCGCTGTGGCCGTTGCCGCTCCACCCGGACCTGCTCTCCCAGGACCGGGTTCTGCCTCCTCCAACCCAACCTAGAGGCTCTCCAACTCACAGTGTGGCTGCTCAATGGCTAGACTGAGAGGAGCAGATGTGTTCAGAGGGGGTCCAGCGCATCCTCCTAGAAAGTAGGCGGCCCTCCACACGCCATGCCTACTTGGCAAAATGGTCCCGGTTCTCCGGATGGACCACCGAGCAGGGTATTTCCCCGGTGGCTGCTCTGATCCAGCTTATCCTGGATTAGCTCCTTCACCTTAGGGCCCAGGGCCTGGCGCCCATATCGGCCTTCCATCCGCCGGTGCAGGGACACACAGTGTTCTCCCATGCTATGACTGGACAATTCCTTAAGGGATTGGACCGTCTTTTTCTGTATGTGAGGCCCCCTGTCCTGCCGTGGGACCTGAATTTGGTGTTATCTTGTCTCACGGGGGCCCCCATTCGAACCTCTGGCCACATGCTCCTGGTCTCACCTCTTGTGGAAGGTGGCCTTCCCGGTTGCTATCATGTTGGCCAGGCAGGTCTCAGAGCTCAGCCCTGACCTCCGAACCCCCGTACATGTTTGTTTGTAAGCATAAGGTTCAGCTCCGCCCACACCACACGTTCCTCCCTAAGGTGGTCCCCGCCTATCACTTGGGCCAGGACATTTTTCTGCCTGTCCTCTGCCCCAAGCGGCATGCATCCAGTGAGGAATGCCGCCTCCACACGCTCAACATGTGTAGGGCGCTGGCCTTCTACCTGAAATGGACTAAGCCATTCAGGAAGTCCTCTCAACTGTTTGTTGCCTCAGCTGAACACATGCGGGGTCAGTCAATTTCCACCCACCGCCTCTCCCACTGGGTCACCTCGTGCATTCGAACCTGTTATGATCCGGCGGGTGTCCCCCCGCCACCCATTGTGAGGGCACACTCGACTCGGGCCCAGGCCTCGTCGGCTGCCTTTTTGGCCCACGTCCTCATCCAGGATATTTGTAGAGCCACCACGTGGTCTTTGGTTCACACATTCACCTCGCACTATGCGATTGTCTCCCAAACCAGGGATGACGCCTGTTTCGGCAGGGCCGTGCTCCATCCCGGGGATCTGTGAACTCCTCCCACCTCCAACAGACGTAGCTTGGAATCCCCTACTATGGCATCCACATGAGCAACCACTTGAAGAAGAAGAGACGGTTACCTTTTCCGTAACTGGTGCGCTTTGGGATGTGTTGCTCATGTCCATTCCACTTCCCACCCTCCTTCCCCTCTGTGGGAGTTGTCTGGCAAGAAGGAACTGAGCGGGGGGGGCACACTGCACCCCTTATACTGCACCATGGAGGCACCACTCCAGGAGTCACTGGGGTGCTCCCCTTACGGGTACTGCTAGGGGAAAAACTTCCAGCACTGGTGCATGTGGCGAGCACGCACACCTACTGTGGAATAGACATGAGCAACGCATCCTGAAGAGCACCAGTTACGGAAAGGGTAACTGTCTCTCTTCCCTGAAGCACCCTTACTGTGAGAGCTTCCCAGGCAGCTTGCTCCCCTCAGTTGCTTTATTTCATTTACAGTTGTCAGCCTCTAGGACAGGGAGCTGCTGTTCCAGACAGTGGCCTCTCTCATGGCTCATTTACCCTCTCGGTGCTCACACATTCGTACTCTGGGTCCAGGCCATAACCCACCCTGCTAACTCTGAGCCAGGAGGTCTGTACCTTCAGACCCCATCTCCTCCTGTCCCCCAGGCAGTGCTGAGACCTGTGCTGCTCACCCAGCAGCCCTGGTCCCTGGCTGGAAGGGGCTAGCTTTGTAATGGTCAGTTACGTTTTCCAAGCCTGCTGCGTGTCCAGTGGGAGCCGCTGACCTGTCCATGCTGCAGTGGGGCAGAGTGTGGGTGCAGTCTGGGCCCATGGAGGCAGCATCATCTCTGGGCTCTCCTGGAGGCCTCCTTGGAGCTGCTGTAATTCCAGGGTGTGCATAGTGGGCAGTCCAGCTGATTTGTCTCTCTCCTAGTGGCCCTAGAGCTCTAGTCCATAGATGCCAGTGCTGAGAGGAAGTTACGGAATCCCATTGCCCTTAGCACCTGAGGGCAGTGGGGTTGGTTGAAGGTCAGATTCCACCCCACACTACTGAAATGGCCTGGCCTTCCATTTGTTCTAGTTCCCAAGCCTCTGTCCCAGGGCAACCAGGTTTCCTGAGGGTCGCTGTGACTCTGTGAAGGACACTAGATACACGGGTATTCAAGAAAAGCGGAATCTGGGTGGCAGGAGAGATGATTGTCACCAGCCTTAATCAATGGCAAGTTCCCGCTACATGACCAGTGCCCAGAACTCTCTGCTGGAGAGCGGGTGAGCTCTCCTGGCACTGCTAGCCAGGCCTGCTGCCGTCAATGGCGGTGGCGGTGTTCCTGACTTCCCTAGTCCTGGTGACGAGCCTGGCCCTTCCTAGCAGGGAATCCTGGGAAGCCTGCTGGGCAAGCAGGAGACAGCCAGTGGTCACAACAGTAACTAGTTCCCCAGCAGGGCTCCCTGGAAAGTCGCCGCCTCCTGCATGCTCGGCTGCTGGGCCAGATGCTTATACCTAGACTGAGCAGAGTCAGGGGAGGCCGTGGCTGGACGGATGGTTTGGCTTCTTCCGTCCCAACAACATTTCAGGTGAAGATCATGGAAATGAGCTGCTGGGGAAAGTTTCCCTGGTCCCATCCGGCCTGCATCCGCAGGCTCAGGCAGGGTGGTTTCCTAGGGTGGGTTTGCTGATGCTTTGGCTGGTTCAGTTGGAAATGTCCCAGCCAGTGTGATGTCCAGGAAATCTCTGCTACAGCCGTGGGGGATTTCCATCCCGTTCAGCCTCAGCTGTCCCTTTCTTCGTTTCCTCCCTGTAGTTCAGACCCAGGTTAGCAGTATCAGCAGTCCCATGTGTGTTTTAGCAGGAGGTTCTGCCTGTGATGGGGTTTTCTTTCCATTTGTTTTGCAGAGTAAAGAAGGAGAGATCAAAAAAGCTGGTTCAGATGGTAAGTGACATCAGATGCATCCTACCTCTTGCTAGTGTTCATCAGGGCCGCTGGGTCTCAGGCCAAGGCTATAGGAGCCCAGAGAAGATGTCAGGGCCTGGACGGTCTCTGGCAGGGATTGGTGCAGAGAAATGCTAAGCACTTCGCAAAGATATTAAAACATATGCAAGCAGCATTTCTCTCACTGGGGAAGAGCTGCCATTATTTGCCTTGCCTGGCATTGCAAGCCCTTTTTCCTACAAGGTCGTGGCCAGTTGAATATCCTAAGGCAGAGGTGGGCAAACTACAGCCTGAGGGCCACATCCACCCCATGGGACCCTCCTGCCCAGCCCTGAGCTCCTGGCCCAGGAGGCTAGCCCCCGACCCTTCCCCTGCTGTTCCCCCTCCCCTACAGCCTCAGGGTGCCACACCGCCGGCGCAATGCTGTGGGCAGCCGGGCAGCGCAGTTGCAGAGCTGTGGCCTGACTCGGTGCTCTGGGTGGTGCGGCTGTAGCGCCTCCAGGCAGGGAGCAGGGGGGCTTGGATAGAGGGCAGGGGAGTTGGGGTGGTGGTCGGGGCAGTCAGAGGGCGGGGAACGGGGGGTTGGATGGGGCAGGGGTTCTGGGGAGGGCAGTCAGGAAGGAGAAGGGGGGTTGGATGGGGCGGTGGGGAGTCCAGGGGTGGACAGGGAGCAGGGTGGGGTTTGGATGGGGCAGGAGTCCTGGGGAACCATCAGGAGGTGAGAAGTGGGGGGTTTGGATAGGAGGCTGGGCCAGGCCATGCCTGGCTGTTTGGGGAGACACAGCTTCTCCTAACTGGCTCTCCATACAATTTTGGAAACCCGATGTGGGACTCAGACCAAAAAGTTTGCCTGTCTCTGTCCTAGGACAAGCCCCACCATTCATTCCTGAACGTCTCACTGACCTGGTCTGCAGTGGGATTTCATCCCTAAAGTTGCCCTCCTTTGCTCCAGTCACTGCTACGCTGGAGGGGGCAGTGGTGGTGGTGCTAGGATAGGTTATGGTGCCCAGTGGGCACTGGTGTGGTAACCCCTGCATTGGGTAGCCCTCCTCTAAGACAACATGCTGCTTCAAACAGCAGTGACTGCCCGTGCTAGCGCTCTGGGGAGCTGCACAGCGGAGTAGCAGAGATGAAATGGGGGAGATCCTTTCTCTAAGTGCTACTCCCACCAGCTATGCTGTGCTCTCCAATCCCAGCACAGAAGCAAGCTAGGTCCATAGGTGAGTCCTTTCCCAATCCTGTGGGGGTCTAGCTCTGGAGGCGATTCCTGTAGAGGTCTAGGCTCAGGCTCACTCTCCCTGTCCCGCTACCATCAGCCTCGCTGGAGTCCGCCTGCGTAGTGCTGGGCAGATCAGATCTCCAGCGGGAGACAGGCTGGAATTCCCCCTTCTCTGCAATAGGCCTGGGGCATTCCTGGGGAGGTGGCTTCCACTTCCTGTCTCCAGTACTGGTCAGAGCCAGCGTGGCAGACTCTGGTCCCAGGGCAACACGAATTTGGGTTCAAAACTTTTTTTTTTTTCTTTTTTGACAATTTTTTGGAAATGATTCCAAATGCTTTTGTGTTGGTCAAAAATGCATTTTCCACTTCGAACCAGGGCTGGAAAAATGACCAGCTCTCTGGCGAATTGCGTCCTGGGGCTCAGAATTTACAAACAGCCAGAAAGGATGTGAGATCCTGAAGGGCCACTGCCAGCAAAGGGCCAGAGCCTGCTCCCCCCAAAGCCCGGGGCAGAATTCCTCTTAACCTGCCCAGCAACAGGAGCAGGCCCTGAGCTGTCATTTCATGCCCCCCCCGAGCCTCAGTTCACCAACTTCAAAATGGAGCTAATGATACTGAGCTCCTGTGTAAACGTGCTTTGAGAGCAAATGCTGAGAAGTGCCTAGAGTAGAATGACCAGCTGTCCTGATTTTATAGGGACAGTCCCAATTTATGGGTGTTTTTCTTATATGGGCTCTTATTACCCCCCCACCCCCTGTCCTGATTTTTCACATTTGATGTCTGGTCACCCTAGCTTAAAAGTGCCAGAGACGAGCCCATGCCCGTAACTTTGTGCCCAGCCAGGGTAAGCCCTAGGGGCCAGTGGGGGACAATCCAATGTGCTGGTCCCTATGGCATTCCCATGGGAAGAAGCGCACACCTGCTATCTCAACATTCCCAAACTGAGCAGTTGGTAACTCCCCTGGTGCAGGAGGAGGCAAGAGTGTACATAAGAATATGGAGGCGAATTTAAAAAGTAGCCCGTCTGCCAGAGGCGGGAGGGTTCATATGCTGCGCTCCAGCAGTGCCAGCCCGGCGGGGGGAAATCCCTGGCTCTGCACCAAGGTCTGGTGTCATGAGTCTGAACTACCTGCTGGGAGAGCGTGCAGCCAGGTGCGACCAGTAGTGTCACATGGGACTAGCTCAAGTGCTGTCGTTGCACCAGTTGAATGGTCCATGTGGACACATTACACCAGCAAAAAGAAAAGGAGTACTTGTGGCATCTTAGAGACTAACAAATTTATTAGAGCATAAGCTTTCGTGAGCTCAGGTAGCTCACGAAAGCTTATGCTCTAATACATTTGTTAGTCTCTAAGGTGCCACAAGTACTCCTTTTCTTTTTGCCAATACAGACTAACACGGCTGCTGCTCTGAAACTTACACCAGCGTAAGGCTTGGGTTTGGTGTGGCTTTTCCAAGTGCCATAAACTAAACCAACAAAAAGGCCCCTTACACCAGACTGTCCCCCCGCGGGGGTGGGGGGGTGGTTATACTGTGTAACTGAAGTGATTTCAAGTCGCTGTGTAGCATGTGTCCATGTAAGGGCCCAGTGCAGGCCTCAGCTGAACATGAGGCGCTTGCAGGGGGCCAGTTCCACGCTGCCCGTGGCGGCTCCGGTGCCTGATCACATCAGACCCCTGAGCACACACAGCTCCAACCAAAGCCAGTGAGCACTGGGCTGCTCAGGGCTTCTGAAAACCAGGCCCCGAGTTCCCCCCCCACCCCAGAATTTAAGGTCAATGTTTCCCTGCAGCTAGGTAAAACCGTTTCTCAGTTATCCCCCTGTGCTCAGGCTCCCGGGCTCAGCAGGGGCATTGCCTCCTGGGCTGATTTTCCAGGGGGTCCCGCACCTGAGCGCTCCTATAGGCAGCATGGCTGTGCTGCCGCGTTATTGGGGGCCAGCCCCCTGGCCCTTGCTAAGGAGCAGGGTAAGGTTGGAAGGGAGGGGGTTTGCAATCCGTGGAGCGGGGGTTCTCAAACTGAGGGTCAAGACTCCTCAGGGGGTCACAAGGCTATTATGGGGGGAGGGTATCACAAGCTGATAGCCTCCACCCCAAACCATGCTTTGCCTCCAGCATTTATAATGGTGTTAAATATAGTAAAACGTGTTTTTAATTTGAGGGGTCGTACTCAGAGGCTTGCTATGTGAAAGGGGTTGCCAGTAAAAAAGTTTGAGTACCACTCCCATAGAGGGTTTAAAATGCAGTTCTGCTTTCAGCAATGCCTGTGTTTGAAAACCTCCAAAGCCTTTCCTTACAGCCCAGATCTTCTCCACCAGGTCCCAGTCCCAGCTGCTGTGTCTAAGGGCTTGTCTGCATGGGAAGTTCATGAGCAGCAAGCGAGGGTGCGTCCGCGGGAGATGGGGGGGGGGGGTCAGCTCACTCTAGTGGGGAGTAGCTAGTGGCATCAGAGCTTGCTGTCCCAACTTCTCAAGTGCTAAGATTACATGTGTCAGCCCAGCCAAGGGAAGCAATTTCCTTTCATGCAGCAAGAACAGAATTGTTTGTTACTCTGCAGTTACCTCTTTGCAAATCCACTGAAGACCAAGGGGGGGTGTGTGAGAGAGAGAGACTACAGGATCTTTGTTACTGGGAACAATGGGTGAGAGGCAAGAGCCTGGCTTGGCTCATATCTAGGGTTGCCAACTCTGACAAGCTAGTCCAGATTTTTTTTTCCCCCCAACATAACAGAATATCATTTTCTTAAAATATCCTATTAAAATCTCTCAGATTGCTTTCAGTAGTCATTGGGAGATTGATGCCGATTCCAGGAGACTCCAGGCCAAACCCTGCTCACACCCCAGGGGAGCCTGCAGGGCTGGCAGCAAAGGGTCCCTCACATCTTGCCTATAAACAGGCTGCGGGGCTCCTGGTGGCCATTAAGCACAGAGCCCATTTCTGGAGGCCCTGTCAGAGCAGGGCAGTCAGTTGCTTTCAGCCCAGCGGCTTCACAGTTCTTTCCTTGGGCTCAACCCTACAAGTGTGTGGTTAGGGGGTGGGGGGAAGGTCCCCTGAGTGTTCAGTGCTGCTCCCTGAATGCAGATGTTTGTGTTTCCAGGAGACATCATGGACAGCTCGGCAGACTCCCCTCCCCTTGCCTTGAAATCTCGCGCACACTCCATGTCCACAGGTAGGTGTCTCCTCGCGGGCACCTTCCGGAGCTGGATAGGGGTGGCCATGGGCACAGGCATGGGGACCTCAAGGGAAGAGCTGTGTGGGCCAAGCAGGGGCAGCATGCTCAGTGCCAGCCATCCCAGTGGGAGCACCAGATGAGGGGATGCGGGGGAGCCTGCCCTGCCCTGCCCTGCCAGGTGCAGACAGGTCCTTGGGCACAACATGACCGGTTCTGCCGGGACAGGCTGGAAGCCCAGCCTTGCTCCTGTCATGCACAGCTACCTGGGACTGTACCCACAGCTCCCACGGGCTGGGGCATGAGAGGCTAAAGCCACCCTTTGGAAAATAGGGCCCTCCCATTGCCCCTCCTTAGCCACGCACCGTGGGGCTATGCGTGGACTGCAGCCCAGCCCTACAGGACATGCCCAGCTACATTTGTTGGGGGCACTCGGCTGATTGTCCCGAGGCCAGAGTACTTAGCTTGTGGCACTGGGGTTGGTGTCTGTCCCGTGGGGATGCCTTCTCCGTCTCCCAAACCAGCTTGGCTGTGTTGATGGTGCATGAAACCCAGGAAGGCCATTTCACTTGTCACTAGCACTAGAGCCCACAATAACGTCTCTTTACTGGGAAGAGAGATTTCACTAAAGAACAGGTCCTGTGTAGAATAGGCTTGTGAGATGTCAGTGAGGGTGTGTGGGCAGGACTTGGCCCAGGCGATGCCCCTTGGCGCGTGTCCCTTCTCTCGGCAGCACAGCCTGGGCTGGGCCCTGTGGGTGGAGCATGTGCTGCCGTCACACTGGGCAGAGCAGGGTCTATTTCAGCAGGGCAGGGTAATGACTTTCAGTGGGTCCTGGGTGCTAGAAAGGGGGCTGTGCTTTCCAATGGCTCGAGACACCTGGGTCTCCCTCCAGCCTCTCAGGAAGAATCATACACTAGTTCCTACAGGCTGGTTGGAGCTGACATGCTCCAAGGCTTTTCCTGGAGGAGTGTATTCCTCCCGATGGGTTATGAGGGGTAGTGCTTTGAAGATGTGAGGCTGGTATTACTGGGATGACAGCCTGTACTACAGCCAGGGCTGGAACTGGGCCAGGGCATCAAAAGCGGGGCCTGCCTCTCTCTGCTGATCCACTGAGCCAGGAGTGGGGCCAACTTACATCTCTCCCTTGCTTTCCCATTCAGACCCGTCTGCGCGAAGTGGCCCTGCTGACGCAGCGGGCCGAGCGGCGGTTGAGTCCAGCCGCGGGCCCAGCGATGTGCGGCTCTCCTGGAAGGCCCTGGGGAAGCAGCTGAATGCCGAGCTCAAGGGCAAGTGTTCTGAACTCCATTCTTCCCCCAGGCGCTCCTTTGTCGTTCAAGAGCAGAGCAGCCCCACGGAGCAGCAGGTCCGAGAGAGCTGGAGCAGCAGCTTGCCCAGGACTGGGAGGAGCACGCCTGCCCCTGCACCAAGGAGAATTAGCAACGCAGGCGCTAGCAGGGACAGCGTAGATGCAATCGCTGCAGGTATGGGATGTGGGGATGGTGAAGTGGAGGCGTCTGGGGGGCTCAGTGAAGAATGTAATCTTGCATCTGTTGAGGGCCTGAGTTAAGAAGTTCAGGGAGTAGGAGCTGGCTGGGGTGCCAGAGCAGGTAGCAGCATCTTGGGATTTTCCTGTGCCCTGCCTATGCTGCAGGTCAAGGCCTGCACTAAAGCAGAGCCCGAGGCTGAGCAAGCCCTTGGACAGCTGTGGGGGTGAATCAAAAAGTACCTGGTTCTAATGTCTGAGATCTCGCTCTTGGGGTTCTAGACCCTGGAAAAGGGTTTTCCAGAGTTCCTGCCCCTGAGCAGCACAGAGCTGAGGGCTGCCCCTGGGGGGCCATCTCGCAGGCCCGGTTCAGGGGCCTGTTCAGGATTCAGGTTCAGGATAGCCCCACTACCTCTGGCTTTGCTTCCGCTCGCTCAGTAAACACACACACTGCGATGTTGGCGCACGGACACCCAGTTGTGTCCAGCAGCCATCGGGGAGAGGCTGACACAGGGCTGGGGTGCGCCGTGTGACTGACAGAGGGGAAGGAGCGTGAGTGCTGGGTGCGTTTGGTGAGGAGGGCGGTGCCTGGGCTGGGAGTGGGGAGAGTTCCTGTCTCAGCCCGGCATTCCAGACGCTCCCTGGCTGACGTGTGACTGGGCCCCACGGTGGGACTGTGGCCCGTCCTGCTCTGCTTTCAGCCAGTGCTTCCAGCAGGCAGGTAACCATTGCTGCTTTTGTTCCAGCTGGGCAAGCAAATGACTTTCCAGCAATAACGGCCTCTGTAAATTCTTCCCTTGGCGTGTCTGTGGAAGTTGCACCACCAAATTGGATCCAGGTTCCTCCTGGTCACAGTTTTCTTCTCCCATCGACATGCCAAGAGGCAGGATAGCCTGGGGCTAGGACATGGGATTGAGTACTCCTCTTTCCCTGTACCCCCCTTCCCTGGACTGTGTCTGGATCTCTCGCTTGTGCCAAGCCTCGGGTTGGCCAAAGACAGGGCCCCGTGACTAAAAGGGGACAAGGTTTCGCCCAGCTCCTGCTCCCCCCCACCCTACCTGCCATTCGAACAGTGCAATGCAGTGCCTACAGGCTGCTTATTCCCCTCCCTGGCTATGCTCTGGGACCTGTAGCAATAACCCCCCTAATGCAGAGACAGCTTATGGCTCTGGAGAGCCACCTCCTCGAGCAATGGTAGTGAGGTTGAGAGAAGCAGTTGCCCATCAACCTCGCATGCAGAGTGTTCTCACCCCTGAGCCAGGTAGTTCTGGTGAGGGTGACCTACATTTTAAGCACAGACCAGGCCCCAAAGTGTGCTACTCTGGCCTCTTGAGCCAGAAACGCTTAACCAGCCAATGCATCTTGCCTCAGCCTTGGCATAGAAACAGGGGAGTTCAGTGCTGCTCTGGGCTGCTGGGTTTGGTGTGGCATTGGCTCCAGGGCCCGGGTGCTCAGTTAATAAGGAGAACGATGGGTTTGGTGACTGCTGGCCCATCAGCTGCAGCATGGGAGCATAGAGTCCAGTTCCCTCTCAGTGATACCCCAGCAAGTCCCATTGACCGTCAGTGACGCTATAGACTCTAGCTCCCTCGGCTGGGCCCTGCAGAGACCGTGGACGTGAAAAGCAGCAACCCCTTCTTGTAGGCCCTGTCCATGCATAGCGCTGGCACTGGTTGCAGTAAGTTGGATATATGGCAGGGATGGGCAAACTTTATGGCCCGAGGGCCACATTGGGGTTGTGAAACGGTATGAAGGGCCAGGTAGGAAAGGCTGTGCCTCCCCAAACAGCCTGGCACCTGTCCCCTTACCACCTTCTCCCACTTACTGCATCCCTCAAAACCCCCGACCTATCCAACCCCCCTGCTCCCTGTCCCCTGACTGCCTTCTCCCGGGACCCCCCCGCCTCTATCCGCTCCCCTGGGATCCCACCCCCCTATCCAACCCCCCCCTGCTCCCTGTCCCCTGACTACCCCGCCACCTATCCACACCCCCGCCCCCTGACAGGCCCCCCCGATCCAACCCCCCCTGCCCCACTCCTTGTCCCCTGACCACCCCCTCCCAAACTGCCCCCCAGGACCCCACCCCCTATCCAACCCCCTTGTCTCCTGACCGCCCCCCTTGAACCTCTGCCCCATCTGACTGCCCCCCCCCCCGAGCGGCAGGACAGGCTTATTGGAAAGCCTGGGAGGTGGGCAGGTGCAAGCTGCAGAGAAGGAGGGACAGCGGGCGAGGGGCCGGGAGTGAGCCTTCCCAGCCAGGAGCTCAGGGGCTGGGCAGGTTAGTGCCGCGGGCCGTAGTTTGCCCACCTCTGATATAGGGCAAGCTCCTGTGTGGCCACTTCTACTCCTATTAAGTGAAGTTAGGTAAATTAACCTGAAACCTGATTTACCAGGTGCCAGTCATGTGTGTAGAGCAGCTTCTGGGCCCTGCAGGCAGCAGGGCTGGGCTCCGTCCCTGGCTGTATGCAGAGTAGCCTAGAGCCACGTGTTGCCAGCAGGGACATATTCCAAACCATTTCGCAGTGGGTGCCTGGGGACTGGCCGGTGGCAGGGTGGCTCAGGCCGTGTCCTGGCTGTTTCTCCCTTTGCGTCGGTCCCAGAAAGGCCTCAGCAGCAGCCCTGCCAGCTGGCTTCAGTTCGGCTTTGCAGGCATTGGAGTGGGCGGGTTCCCTAGTTGCTCCCACCCCTGTGCAGGGGCAGCTTGTTCATGCAGCCGGAGTGGGCTCAGAAGGGGTTCATGTTTGTGGCACAGCAAAAGGAAAGCCAGGATGCCAGGTTACCGTGATCCAGAGGGTGGACTGGCAGCAGCAGAGTGACTGAGCAGACTCCACTCGAGGACAGTGTCTCCTCTTCTTTTCAGACAATCACCTGAAACCCAAGCCTCGGCTGAAAAATGTGGCCACCAGGCGCGCTGTTTCCGTTCACGAAGAACAGCTCAGGGAGCAGGGCTGCATGGCTACTCTGGAGAGTAAGTGTGAGGAGCGCCCTGGGGCCTGAGCTCCTCCCGGTGTGGGTGTGTCCAGGGCATGCAAGCACCACCTGTGAGCTGCTGCTCAGCTGGCTCCCTCCTTGAGGACAGGACAAGACAAGAAGCAGTGGGGTTAAATTGCACCAAGGGCCATTTAGGTTGGACATTCTGTCAGGGTGGTTAAGCACTGGAACAAATTGCCTAGGGAGGTTGTGGAATCTCCTTCATTGGAGATTTTTAAGAGCAGTATGGACAAACCACTGTGGGGGGGATGGTCTAGATAATACTTAGTCCTGCAATGAGTGCAGGGGACTGGACTAGAGACCTCTCGAGGTTCCTTCCAGTCCTATGAGTCTATGATTCTGACCTGGTGTAATTCCTGTGCACCTAAATGAACGCTCCTGAACTGGCAGAGGCATGCTGGGCCGGAAACAAAAGGGGCTGATTTTCCCACAGGGTAGCAGTGCCCATGGGTACCTAGCTGTGCAAATGCAAACTGGAGTAAGCTGTGTGCCCCATGATCCAGCAGAGCACGCATTTACCCCGCTCCCCCCAGGTATAGTGACAGTCATTATGGCAGCAGAGCTGCTACCCAAGCCTGTGTGCCTTTGTGCCCTGAACCAGTATCCGTCTGCGCAAACAACTCTGAAATCTGAGCAGTTTTTTTTGTTTTTTGTTTTAAAAGGCAAGTCACTCAGCTGAGCTAAGAAACGCACCAGATAAGGTGCCCAGCCTAGGGGACGTTTTACTCGCACCCAGCAGCGACACTCACTTGGTTTGTAACTAGTATCAGAGGGGTAGCTGTGTTAGTCTGGATCTGTAAAAGCAGCAACAAGTTCTGTGGCACCTTATAGACTAACAGATGTACTGGAGCATAAGCTTTTGTGGGTGAATACCCACTTAATGGAATGAAGTCTATAAGGTGCCCCAGGACTCTTTGTTGGTTTGTAACTGCGCTCTGAAACCTTGAGTGTGTAACCCATGTGCCTAATAGGGAGATATCTCTTTAAGAGACCCATTGGGGGAGGTAGGAGTGAGCTGTGTCTGGGATATTGTTGCTAGGCAGATTAAGCTCGCCACATCCGGAAGCTTCTGGAATTAGGGGTGGTAGTTTTGGGTCTGCTCCAATAGAGTCCCGCTTGTGGGGTCAGACTCCCTGCAGGCGAGCAATCAGGACAGCGGCTTTGCAGAAGGCCACGTGCCCTGGGTGGGTACGTGCATACACACATACCCCGTGCACCCCTTCAAGCCTGCCAGACCCCACCTGTGAGCTCCAAGAAGAAAGGGCCAGAGCCAACTTCAAATCTGCTTTAGCGCTGTTGACATTGGTTCTGCAACGTCAGGAATAGCGATGGCTCTAGGCTCTTGCACAGGCCCCGTTCCCCGCCAGTGCCCCCCAGCTGGTAGCATTACACTGCTTGCATTTCCTTCAGGTGTAAAAATCCCCCTGCGCCTGAAGCGCTCGCCAGTCCTGAAACGGAAGCCTAACCCCAACTCCACGGTGGATGTGGCAGGGAGCAGCACACCCAGCCCCCCGGCAGCACTGAAGGGTAAGGATGGGCTAGCCCTACAGCATGGGCACAGGGCATGGCATCCACACCAACTCAGAGCCCTTTCTCCTTCGGCATTGCCCCGGCACCTCCTGCTGGTGCTTGCCTGGCCTTCCCCCTAGACCCGGTCCACTCCTCTTCCCTACACCTGCATGCTGCCCCCCCCCGATCCTGCTCTCACCCCTACTAATGTAAGGTGGGAGTGGCCACCCTGAGACCAGTGCAGTTACACTGGTTTAACGGGGAGAATCTGGCCCTGTGGGGACAGGTGCACAGAGGCTAAAGCAGCCAGTCAGGCCCCTCCCCTCCTACTGAGCTGCAGTTCCCGGCTCCCTTTGTTGCTGTACGGAGCCACCTTCAGTAACGCTGTTGTGACCCTCACTAATGCTGTGTTTTGTGGCCCCTTCCCCAGACACTCTGCCACAAGACGAGCACAGGGCCACAGCCGAACTGCAGGGGGAGCGGCCGCAAGCTGTGGAACAACCGGTTGAAAATGCACAGAACAGCCATACACCAAAGAGCGGCTCCAGATCTGCCAGCAGCCCCCCAGGGACAATGAGTTAGTGGGGGCTGCCGCCTGCTGTCATTTCCAATAAAACACTGCGACCGAGTGCACGCTGAAGGCTTATAATTTGCAATAGCAGCTCAAGCACCTGTGCAGTGTAGGGCACCATGGCGCAGGCAGCGGAGAGATGGGGGAGGAGGCCCCTAGCCTGCTCCCCATCCCTTCGTGCTCCCAGGTGTAGAACATCAGTGCTTCCTATGGAAACGGGGACAGACCAGAGCCTGGCTCTGCTGGGGGGGCTGCTAACAATTCCTGAACGATCTACAAGAGGACCCCCTTTCCAGCTCCTATTACCCTCTGCTAGTCTCATAGTGCGCACAGCTGGCTTTACACAAACTCCAGCTGACTAAAACAGAGATGCCAAAAGCCAGTAGCTGAGTTTGCCACCAGAAGCTTCTCCTGGAGCATCTGGCTCTGTGGATGCATGCACAGCTATTAAGTATGCAGCAATAGCAGGCATGGCCAGGGGCTTGTGTGTTTGCCATACGTCGGAATTTGCCTTGTATTATACAGCCCCATAACAACAGGGTTGTGCAATGCTGCATTAGGTGATTTTCAGGTAGGGTGTAATACTCACATCCAAATCTACTCAAGACAGAGCAATCTGCCTCTTCTGGGGCCCAGAACAGATCGTTCCCCTCCAACCATTAGTCTGGGTGCATGCCATCAGTTTGATTTAACCTGTCTGCATGATCCTGCCATTCTTACTCAAGCAGATCCTCCACTTCCAGCAACAGGGGTTTGGGCTGAAGGCACAGCCCCATGTGCTCTGTACACGCTGGCTCTGCGTTCTACACCGCTCCACCATAGCAGGCTGGAAATTCTGTGGCACTGCTTAGTCAGTTGAAAAAATAAACCTGGAGGGTTTGATTAAAATGTGAACATGACTAATCCCAGATGTGTAGCTAACTGTGTGTTTCTCCTGCCGGTGCATTTATTTCAGGTGCCCCATCATTTCAGCCTACTGCAGAACTGGGCACGGACACTGAGCAACTGCTCTGAAGCAGCAGCAGGTTTAGGCAGCTGGACAAGGTGTGGGGGTGGGAGTTGATAAGCACAGGAACTCGGGGTCTGCAAAGATGAGCTGCTAGGAAATAATTAAATTGAAGCTGGTGGGAGGCTTTGATGTCATCAACCTGCTGCAAGGAATGGAGCTCTTCAGACCTGTCCCACTCTTGGTTCCGGCTGGCTGCGGGCTTTACATGTCAGTCACATTTGGGTCTTGGCTAAGGTTTTTGTCAGCAGCACAAGGGCTAGAATTTATTTAATTTAGTGTCTGGATCAAAATTCTGCAGCCAAAAATACAAGTAATTCTGTCCCCAGGCTCACAGCCTAAGGCAGGGGTCCCCAAACTTTTTACATCAGCCCCTTCCCCCCACCCCCCATCTATGTTGTCCCCAGAGCCACAGTCAGGAGCCATGGTCAGAGCTGGGGGTGGGGCTGGCAATCAGGGCTGCTGCCAGGGGCTGAGACCAGAGCTGCAGCTGGGGGTGGGGCACTCCCTCTCTGCATCCCCCCCCTGCCCACGTTCCTCCACACCTCTCCCCCCACCCCCTTCCCTGTTTGGGAACCACTATCCTAAGGTAACAAAACTTCCCTTAGCCCTGCTATTTCACATACACAACTGTTCCCACTCCTCTGACAGACAATACCTGCTTGTAACTCAACTAGGCCCACAGCCTCCACCAGCACAAAGCAGAGCAAAGGACACTGTATTTGTATTGTGACTAGAGGTCCCTTTGCTTCCCCCTCCAGCTCCGCAGCATGCCCCTTGTTGCACCTGATGTTTGGGGGGGGGGGGTGGGGGGTATGAAGATATTCTATCAGAGCCATGTATTTAAAAATAGACAACTTTTTATTTTTCATTTCCAAAGCATAAACCATGTGAAATATTTTGTAACAAACGGAGCAGGAACCTAATCAAACAAAGCATTAAAAGACCAAACTACTGCATTGACTCCAGAGTTGCAATTGGTAGAGGGGTGCGCTGCTGCAGATAAGGAATGCTACCTCAGTGCTTTCCTAACCTCTGCTACAACATGGGAACTCCTCTGGCTGGAGCCTAGGGCTGGGGCATTAGCCCAGTTAAGGGATGCTGCAGGTTCTAAGGAGATGTAGCAAGCCCCTTGCTCATAGGTGCTCTGCTGTGCTTTTGAGATGCCTGCTCCTATCCCTGCTCATTTCATTCCTTGACAAATAACAGACTGGGCAGGTGTGCAGGACAGGCAGAGTGCTGAGGGGCATTGCTTTCCAGCTGGGGTTTAACATGCTGAAGAGGTGATTGGAGGGAGAAGGGAGAGCAGAATATCCCACAGCAAGGTATCCAGCCACGAGGATGACTTGTGTCTACCTGACGTTCCCTACACCAGCCCTTCTCTGTGGAGCACAGGAAAAAACCCAATTGCCCCTCCCAGCCATAGCTAAGCAGGAGATTCAGTAGTGTCACACCATGCCAGCGAAGGGTCATGCATGCTGCTTCCCTGCAGCAGCCACAGCCCTTCGGCTGCCCCCACTGTGGCAAGGGACTCCCAGCATACAGCACAGTAGCTATTCCAAGAGTCTGGGCCAGAGTTGTGCCAACAGACCTTCCTTTTGGCCCCAGAAAGCCTACTCTGTAGGGATATCAAGTCACACCCTTCCATGCTCTTCCCTTCGGGTAAGCCATGAACAAGAACAGGAGAACCTCTGAATAGCACGTTGGAACTCCACCAGAGCCTTTGCTCAGGGCTGCTCAGCTTTGGTGATGACCCAGCAGGCCCACCGCAGCATCGCCTTCGAGATCCTGTCAACCAAAACATGAGCGCGAGTGAGAACGGGACGGCTGCTCTGCAACTGCAGTGCTTACCTACCGCAGGGCTCGGCTGCCATCCAGAACAATGCTGTACTCTGCCAAGGGAGCCTCTGAGTGAGACCCCCGAGCAGCTGTGCTCCACACAGCAGTGACTGGTGATCCCCAAAGAGGCTGGTCACATGGTGCCGCTGCTTCTCTTCAGCTGCTTTGACAAGAGTCCAAGCACTCATTGCCAAGGACTGTAAGTGCAGCTCAAACCAGGAGTCAGCCTGGCTGCCTTTACTAGAGCTGGCCAAGAGCTGGGACTGCCAGCTGCCAATGAGGGGAGAAAGGAACAAGGTACTGACAGTATGTCCAGGGTGGAAGGGAATCAGTGGGCAAGGGAACACTGCAGGTGGGAGGAATTAAGCTGTGTAATGAAGAGACAAATCAAGTGTGATTAGTGTTCTCAGAGAGGGAACATGGGTTGGCGCTCCAGTTCTACGCCCCACAGGCAAGAACTACCATACTTACCACCCACATGTTTGATAACCGCAACTGAGAAGGGAGAGGGCCATGAGTCAATCCCTGTATTACAGTGTGAACCACACTGACTTGGTTTGAGAGCCCACCGCCTAGTGAAGCAATGGGGACCCAGCTCACAGCAGTGTCAGTCAGTCAGTGTCAGCTGGGTTTGTAGGGGCTGTGCAAGTGCAGCTCCCTGACAGCAGCATGGCATTGCGGCCCAAGCTGTTGTCAGAGGGAGCTGGCGGATGGGAGTGAACTCTAAGGGGGACTGGCGCAGGTCTCTCCTCCAGCTGTACCGGCAATAGGGTCTCTGGAGCCGTGCCAGCTGCTTTGGACAGGACGCAGAGCAGCTTATGGGGTGAGTTTATTTTCGCTCTCGTTTTAAATGAGGTGCAAAGGGAATCTGAGAAGCCCACTTAGCTGGGGTGTGCCCCGTCTGGGAGACCCATGCACCACACTGACCTGGTGGAGTTCACTCGGGCACAGAGATCTGGCGTTGGTGCCTTGTAGGTGTATTGAAACGGGGTTGTTTTCACATACTTCTGGAGGGAAGGAAGACAATTCGGTTCAATCTATATTAAACATCACAGCTGAAAAATATCCCCAGCCCATGCAGAGCTCCGGGCGTAGGTTTCTCCCCCACCAGCTCTCCTGGCTCAGAGAAGCTGGTTTCATGCACATTTACCCGGTGGAACCACGACACTAGACGTCCCCAGGGAAAGACAAGAGCTCTGGGCAAGCCAGCAGGCAGGAGCAGGGGATTCTCTTGGAAATCTGAGTTGCTTGGCGCAGCCCTGGAGTGAAAGCCTCCCAAAACAGACACCAACCTTAAGGAGAGGTCCCCTGAAACAATGACTGATCCCCTCCAAGGAGGGGGCCTTGTGCTGTAAGATTGAGCCTACTTCAGCATGTGCAGCATGGCAGGGCCTCTTTCACGTTACTGGGTTAGTTACATAGAGAGCTGGAGGATTTCCTTGGTTGTTTAGGACCCCATCTCCATCTGGGAGCCCAGGAGATGGCTTGTAGCAAGTGCTGGAGTGTGTTCTCTGTACTCTCACCCCTGCGCTCTGACTAGCTCCTCCAAATCCTGCTGCATGTGGCTTCTGCCTCCCCCTTCCCCAGCCACATGGTCACAACAGGCTCTTCCCACCTTCCCACCATGGACATGGCTGTCTACTGTCTGGCACAGGAGCAACAGCTGCTATTGGGAATGCCTGGCAGAGGGCAGTTTCCTGGCAGATGTGCGCTGACATAGACCCCTTGCTCCTGGAGCAGGACTGTTGCAGGGGAAGAAAGCTCAGGCCCAGCAAGGAGAGGCAGACGGCCTCAGAGGGAGCCCTTCCCTTTTCTTCTCAGCTGGAAGGCTGGTGGCTGCAAGGCAGGGCCTTGGGGCTGGGAGACAGGAGACTGTGGGACACTAAGACAAAACTAAGAAGTGATAATGAGCCTCCGAATCTTTACCTGTTGCTGGGCTCTGTGCTGGCCTGGCCCGGATGCAGCCATGCTCCCGACTGAGGCTGTCTCATTCCCCCTTCCTGGCAGCCCCTCCGGGTTCCCAGGCAGTGCAGGCTCCTGAGCTGGCCCAGCTTGCTCCTGCCTGCTCTTCTTGGCTCTCTGAGCACTCACTGACTCCATACTAGGGTTCTGGCCCACTATGTTCATGTCCATGCAGTGCGTGTCCCCCATGGGCACATCCACATGGGGAGGTTTCCTCTGTGCTCTCTGATGGGTTTTGCCTGGGTTGGGCAAAACCTGGCCATGGACCTTATTGTTATCCACTAGCAGCTTTCTCTTAGTCACCCTGTGCTGCCTGCTCCTGCACAGATCTTTTCCCCCAGCTCCACTCCCTAGCTCAGTGTCCCATTCAGAGCTTGTCAGACCACTGTTCCCCACATTGGGGAGGGAAGCCGTGCCACCACGATCAGCCTGCCCTCCATTTGCAGGGGGTGCTGCTCTGCTGTTGATGCTGCCCAAAATAGGAAGAGCAGGAGAGAAAGGGCACAGATTGGCTTGGAAAGCCCCAGATGGCTGGCCACAGGGGATGTCATGGCTGGCATCACGGTTTTTGTCCACATGTGTTGCCCTCTGGAATGTGGCAGCAGCTGTTCCTTGACTGGCAACTTCTGGGGCACATGTACTGCTGTAGGACAGCAGTGATGGTGATACAGTCTTCACTGGTTCATCCTGGGATAAGGTACAAGGGGACTTCTGGCTGGAAGGCTCCAAGAAATCTGGGGTGTTGCTGTCAGGCTGCATGACGGCCACCTCCTCTGCTGAGCTGGCCAGTTGGGCCTCTTGTGTGCTTGGCAGGCTGAGCTGGATAATGGACTTCTCTGACAAAACAGAACAAAACACAGCTTTCTCTGTGGAAGATGGCAGGAGACAGCAGCATGGGCAGAGTCTGTCCCACCTCTCTGGGGCTGGGAAGGCAGCTGGGGAAGGACAATTTCAAAGGGGAACTATCCACAGGGGCCAATGATGGCAAAGTTGGCAGGAGATGGTTAGGCCTGAATAAAGACTGGGAGTGGATGGGTTATTACAAAAACTAAATTTCCCCCTACTGTTACTCACACCTTCTTTTCAGCTGTTTGAAATGGGTCACTACAAAAGTGATTTTTCCTCCCTTGGTAATTGAATTGTCTCGTTAGACTGACACCCGACTTGGTAAGGCAACTCCCATCTTTTCATGTAGTATGTATATATACCGGCTACAGTCTTTTCCACTCCATGCATCTGATGAAGTGGGTTCTAACCCATGAAAGCTTATGCCCAAATAAATGTGTTAGTCTCTAAGGTGCCACAAGGACTCCTCATTGGTTCTGCTACAGCAACTCTTGGCTACCGGAGGTGTCCTTCAAGTGTCTTATCCAGGTTCTATTGGGCATTCTCTCCTCTGTGCTGACTGGCTGTTTGCACCAACACCCTCCCTCACAGAGTCTCTCCCTGCTGTACAGGCTGCCCTGCCCTGACTCATTCCACATCCCCTCTCCCTTCTGGTGTTTTTCTGTTTAACTGATCCTGTCCCAACACAACCCCGCCCAGAACATTAAAAACAAACCCACGTGATGGCACTACTACTTCTGTCACTGATCCCGTTGTTCACTCTGCCCGTTATTCTCCATCCCCCGGCCTTTGTCTGTCTTGTTGAGTTAGTTCTTCAAGACAGGGGCTGTCTATTACTCTGTGTCTGTACAGCACCTAGCACAATGGGGTGTTGATCTCCGGTGGCCTCTAGGCACTACCATGATAGAGGTACCACCAATATTGTGCAAGGGCATCAGCCATTTATGGGGGGAATAAAGTCTATCACACTTGGTGCATGCAGATGGGTGGACTGGCAAACGCTATCACACACACAAACGGGCACCTAAATATATCAAAGAGATCCAGGCTGCACCTTCCTGAAAACCATCCTCAACCCCTGCATGCGCACACATCATGGGCCACGTTTTAAGAACTGCATGTGCAAAAGTGAGTGTGCAATTTCAAGTGTGATGGTGGTAACAAGGCTTATAAATTGCATGCATGTGCACGAGCACACAATTCTTCCTGTCTGACCCTGTATCTCCAGAAGGTGTAAGATACCGGGTGTACAGACACAGAGAGAGAAGGAAAGACGTTCTCCACTTGCAAAAGGAGATGCTGTAGGGAAATGTGTGCACTCACCTTCCAAGGAGGATGACAGAGTCACGGACACTGACTGAAGCTTGTCCCAGGGATTATCCAGGGAAACGTCCAAACTTCGGGACATTGCACCAGGGTCTGCCAAAAGCGAGAATGAAATTAGACTGCAGCCCTACAGATTGGAGAACTGCAGGCCAGGCAAAAGGCCTCAGCAAGGAACAGTGGCCACTGGCTCAGGCTCCTCTACTCACCACTGGGGCATGACACTACACTACCGTCATTCAGGTCCCTGTCAAGGCAGCTACTCCCAGGAACGGTGTGAGGAGCTCCTGCAGGAAAAGGGGGGTTGCCGTCACACTCTGGGTGCCTCTCGCTGACTCAGCTCATTCCCTAAAAGCACTCTAAAGCCCCACCCTCAGAACCACAGGGACCCGTCAGGGCAGAGCTCCACTGCAGCCCCCCAGTCTCCACTGGGGATGATTACAGGGTTCGCAAATCCCCTGGCTAGAGGCAGCATCTCATTCTAGCTGCATCTGTGAAGGGCCAGGCCAGGGACTGGAATGCCAGTTGCCATCCCACGCCACGTGGATCAACATCCCCAGAGAGCACAACCCTGCAGGCAGGGCCTGACTGAACCATGCGGCTCAGGAGCCCTGCCCCCATTCCAAAGCCACCCCTGAGAGGCAGACCCGGTTGGTGCAGAAAGCCCTGGGTGCAGAAAGCTCGTGAGGGATGGAGGCAGAGGGTGCCTCACTGAGACCTGGGCACGCTCCTGGAGAGCCCCAGCCAGCGGGGAGCCTGCTAACCCGCAGGGAGCTCTGACTGAGAGCCTGCAGCTCTCAAAATCAGGTCTGCAAGGCGCTCAGGCAGAGCCCAAGCCCAGACACAGCTGACTGTTGCACACAGTCTGTGTCCTGTAGGTATGGCTGTGGCACTGACCTGCCAGGCAGGCATCACGAATCGCCTCCTTCTCCTCTGGGCTAATCACCAGGAAGTTGGCTGGCACTGTAAAGACGTCCTTACTCAGCTGAAAAGAGAATTGTTAGCCAGCTTCTACTCCACAGACAGAGGGACAGGGAGTCCAGGCAGCCTGGCACACTGATCCATCCCTGGGGCTCCGAGCATCACTGGGAAAACCAGCAGCTCTTCCCCAGACCAGGAGAGTGAGCCCGGAAGAGCTGATTTTAGCTCTTAGGTCTGAGCATCCCGCGTGAGCTCTGGGAACCCGACGCATTGCAGCACTATCCCAAGAAATGCCAAAAGCCTGTATGCCACAGCAAGAGCCACCCTCGCTCCCTCCAACTCAAAACCTCTCCTGCACTGGGTCCTTCCCTCCCAAGGTCGAAGGATTTACCTCTTTCTTCTGCGAGAAGAGCCCCACCATCGCCCCTCAACCCCGCCTGGCCCCATACCAGATCACTGGACACACGCACAGCTAGGACAGGCTGTCAGCCAGGACTGACCTCCTCTCTCTTGCGCTCTACCTCCCAGTTGGTGACAGGGAGCCTCTCCCCTGTGGCTGGCACCTCACTTGGGTCCAGTAAATCCAGGCAATCCTCGACATTCTGCTTCAAAACCTTGAGCCGTCTCTGCCCTATGTCGATCATTAACTGAGACACCGAGGTCCCTAGAGGGAGACAGATGCGCCCACGTCAACAGGCCCCTGAGGCCGTGAGCCCAGAGCCTAGCTGTGACACACACAGAGAGCCTGGAGAAGCTATTTTGTACCAACAGCTCTCAATACTTTCTTTCTGCTCCTAGCAACAAACTTGTCTTACGTTCCCACAGCACCTTCCATCACACATGATCACCAAAGCACTTTGTAAAGGATGTACCGCTCAGGAATTGCTTAGCACAAAATGCCGCCACCTCTGAGGCAGAAGGGGGCAACCCACAGCCACTGGAGAAGGCAAAAAGAGTTTGGATGGGGTCTGCTCCGAGCCCTCAGCTGTGTGTTAGTTTTGGCTCCAGGAAGACCCAGGACTGGAACAGCAGGGGTTGCTAAGAGCCATGATGGGGGTGTCTCAGTGCAGTTCCTGACGGACAGGCACCCACAGCACACCACGGCCTCCTGCCAGCTGCTTTGCTGCCTGTCACAGAGAGGCAAGGGGCTGATTCATTAGAATGCAGACGAGTCAGAGGCTGCCCAGTGGGAGCAGAGTTATAACCAGGGCAGTGACATGACACTCCTGTGTAGGAGCGAGGTAGAAGGGGGCACTGTCCATGCTCTGTGAAGGCACACAGGGCTGTTGATCAGGCCCCTTTCACCAGCAAGGACATCACTTCTGGGCCGGGGGAGTTAACATGAACCTGGGCTCTTTATTAACTAAACTCTTAAGACCATTTTGTGCTGCTGAGAGTTCCACAGGCAGCCACCCAGGGCCAGAGGGAAGGCTGGGCAGAGCAGGCTGACCTCAGGGAAAACACACCTCCTTTGGATACCAGTGCAGTGTGGCCAAATGCGGCAAGCAAATCCTCAGGCCGAACTCCCTGCACTTAGTGAAGACTAAGGGCCTCCCACTGGCCTGCCTGGGTTTACAGCCCTTTGCTTCAGAGTGGTTCTCTGACTGCAGCACAGATCAGGGCAAGGATCCCGGGCTCCGTGTTTTCAGTGGGTTTAGTAGCTGCACTGACAGCCCCAAAGCCCTCAGTCCTGTTTATCCACAGAGAGCCCTGGCAGCATCAGGGCGCACTGCCCAAGCCATTCCGCCAGCACACCTCAGCCCTGCTCAGAGTAGACAGCTCTGGAGCACAGGTCAGTCTTCAAACCATATCCAATTCCTTGCTGGAACAGCCGATGAGGAGGGCAGTTAGTGCCATTGTGGCAGAGGTCTGCGTAAGGTGGACTGAGAACTGAGATTCACCAACTAATTTCGCACAGGTCAGCAACACCACGCCTCCCCCTCCCACCCTCTCCGATCACTATGCCCACCGTACCTGAGGAGGAAACGGTCTTCAGGGTGAGGCCTCTCCTGCAACAGTCAAACAACACAGATCCCAGGGTCAGGCTCCAGATGTCTTCCCTGGCCAGCACATGACAGAAAACCTTACAAAGCTCATGCAGTGCCCCCCGGCCCAACAGGGAAACCAGAGCCAGGGGGAGTGCCCCAAGACTGAGCCCCTGTGGGAATCAGAGCCAGCCCCTGGCCTCTCTCTCTCTGAGCAATTTCACTCTGGCAGGCTCACCATACCAATTTGCTACAAGCAAAGCACTGCACTTCTTTGAGGAGATGGGCCTTTCCGGGAACGTGCTAGCCCTACACTTCCAGGTGCAATGCTTGCACTGAGACACAGGGGAGCTAACCCTATTGTTTCAGCCCAACTCCCTCCTCAGGGGATATGAAGTGGGGAGCGTGCTGCTCTTCAGCAACAAACCCCAAATAGGAGGTGAGCAGTGGAAGTTGTAAGGCATGGTCTCAGCGGAGCAGGAGCTGCCTTCCTGCATCCTAAGGGAGCCATTCACAAGCAAGGCAATGGTCCCTCTACCCCTCCAAGCCACTGCTCGCTCAGGAGGAATACGTGGCCAGTAGGGGAAGTTTCCTCATGCCCTGAAGCATGAGGGCTCACACCTTAACATTTCATCCCAACTATGAACACGCTCAGCCATGAAAACCAGCTTTTTTTGGTGATTCCTGCCAAGCTCAATCTCAGCCTGTGACACAGGAGTCCCACACACTGGGAGCTGTGTAAACATGTACCTCCTTTCACTAGTCGCACTACCCATGCCCTGATCTAGCACAGATCTTGGCAAGTCGGGAAAATGGCACCATAACTGGGCCATGTACTCACTGCCACAGTTCCTTTATCTTCTGGAGGATCGAGGGCTCCTGATTACTGGAACAATAAAGAATCTTGATTACTGGTGCCGCAGCCTACCCCACACGCTCACACAAGGCATTGCCCTTGCTGTAGTAAGCAGCGCTATTTCCTTGAAGGCTTCATCTTCCTCTTTCCTCATCCTCTCCCCAAAAGAGTAGATGAGCTAGAACACGTGGGATGGTCATAAAGATAGCCACAACTAACTTGCACAGAATCTCCCTCTGGCAAACTGGCCAATATCAGCGCAGTTCCTCCAAGAGTGATGTGATTAAAGCCGGGGGAGAATAGCAGTTTAGAGCTACAGAGAACCCCCAGCGAAAAACAGGGACACGGGGCATATAAGGGGTTTAGAGAACCATCACACAGGGGGCTAGTGAAAGCCTCAATGACTGACTACATGCCTTCAACCTCTGCAGTGCCCAAGTAGCTGGACCAGAGAAGTACTAAGGGGTTCTGCAGGGAGCGCAGAATGGCCAGCCCTGCAGGTTCAAAACCCATGAGTCAGACACCCCAAAAAGGGTTAGAACACCTGGCCTGTGAGGAAAGGTTAAAACAACTGGGCATCTTTAGCCTGGAGAAAAGACTGAATGAGACCCTCATTACAGTCTTCACAATGTTAAGGAGTGTTATAAAGAGGATGACCGGTTTCAGAGTAGCAGCCGTGTTAGTCTGTATTCGCAAAAAGAAAAGGAGTACTTGTGGCACCTTAGAGACTAACAAATTTATTAGAGCATAAGCTTTCGTGAGCTACAGCTCACTTCATCGGATGCATCCGATGAAGTGAGCTGTAGCTCACGAAAGCTTATGCTCTAATAAATTTGTTAGTCTCTAAGGTGCCACAAGTACTTCTTTTCTTTTTTCATAAAGAGGATGGTGATCAATTGCTCTCCATGCCCAGTGAAGTGATGGTCTTAATCTGCAGCCAGGGAAATGTAGGTTAGATATAAGAAAAACTTTCTAACTCTCAGGGTAGTTAAGTTCTGCAATATGCCCAAGGGAGGTTGTGCAATCCGTGTTGCTGGAGGTTTAAGAACAGGTTGGACTAGGTTTGCTTGGGCCTGCCTCAGGGCAGGGGGCTGGCCTAGATGATCCCCTTGAAGTCCCTTCCAGCCCGTTTCTATGATTCTATAAAATTAGCCCCAAAATCATGAGTTTTAAGATTCAATTGTGATTTTTAGTCTGTCTTCTGAATTCTGCCCTCCGTGCGCACCTCACTGCGTGTGAGCGTGCCACCCTACGGCCAACTCTCTCAAAAAGTGAACGAGGCGGTTTTAGCCTCTTGGGCAGGAGCTCGCAATAGAGAACCCAACTGAGATCAGAGCCCCATTGGGCTAGGCACTGTACAGCCACAGAGGAAGACACAGTGGCTGCCCTGAAGAGCTAACAAGCTATGGACCGGCCAATCACATATTGCTAGCAGCGTACACAAATCGTAGTGTTCTGGAGTTCAAAGCCAGAGGGGACCATCATCTAGTCCCATCTCCTCTCTATCATAGGCCACCAACACACCAAGCCACTTGCACAGTAAATCCAACAACCATAATTACATCAAAGTATTACAGTCATCAGGAGACTAAACTACTGGGGCCACAGGCAGAGAACAGGATGGACCCAGGAGAATCAATATCTGAGGCCCCGGCAGTGGCAGGAGATTAAGTGAGATATGACCAGATGATCTCCACTTCTCATGCTGCAGAGGAAGTTAAAAAAACCGTAACCCAAGTCTGACTCCAAGTATTTGAGGGACTGCAAGGGGACACTAGGCATTTGGGCTGAGATCCCCAAAAGGTATTTAAGTGCCTAACTCCCATTGAAATAAATGGATGTTCGGTGCCTAAAAACACTTTGAGAACCTGGCCTAGGGTTCTAAGTTTCTGTTCCCAGCCTCAGAGAAGATTGTGGTGAGAGAGCCCAGCCCAGTGCCACTGCTCAGGTGCTCTGTGAGGACTGGACCTGGGATTGCTGGATGTAAAAATAAGAGGCTCGCCCACTTGACCTGAAGGACCACATCTCTTAGCACGGAAGTAGTAGTAGACTCAGACCTCTGTACATGGTCTACTTGCTAAAGGGTGATCCAGCCCTGTACTGTGTTAGTGTGGGTCACAAAGGCATCTCACTGGAGAAGTTCCTTATGGAAGGTTGTGTGGCAAAGTGGTTGAAACTTAACTCTGCTCTGTTAGAGACCTTGGCTTTATGCCCCGCTCTGCCTAAAGTGATCTTGTGCAAGCACATAGTTTATCTGTGAAAATGGTTAATGATAGTTACTCCTTCCAAGACCATAGCAAAGGCACAAAAATATCATCCCTGGAAGAGCTAGGAGTCTGAGCATGCAGTTTAGCAAACTTGCCATCCGGCCAGAGCCTTGTCTGGGAAGAGTTTCTCATATATATATATTTTGCTTTCCAAAAAGCATATGATGGGTGAAGCTTCTCACAGCATCCGCAGCCAGGGCCTCAATTCCATGACCCACCATAAATTTGCAAGAAATGGACATGCCGTGAGCTGCATGCAGACTGAGTGAGGGGCGCTGCCACAGGGCCTCTGAGGGGTAAAGAGGCAGATGGGATCCCAGACCCACCAACTCTATGCAGTTCCCACACAGAGGATGGTTTTCTGCCTCTGTGACAGGCCTGCAGGGAAAAACTCTGCTCTCCAGGGAAATTCCCAGCTAACGGCTGCCCTTCCCCATTCCCTGTCTCCTGCAGGCAGGGGAAGAAGAGAGTCAATCAGAGCTGCTGGATATGCTGCGAACAACCTGATCCCTCAGCACAAGCAAGAGGCCTAACCTCTTCCCCTGTAAGCAGAGGGCTGGTGCACCCCTGCAGCACTCACCCCAGTGAACCGAGAGCTGCACAACCCCTCTGGCTTCCTTTTCCCAGGTGGCGGGGGGGAGGGGGGCAGAGGAAAGAGAAGCTGGCAGCTGCTAACCCCACAAGCTCCTAGAGGTAGGGGTGAGGGGTGATAAAATTAAAAGTTGGAGGGTGCGATACTAGGGTCTTTCTGGCATCATCCCTGTGCACAGCCATGCAACACACAGGCCAGCTGATGCACCGTTTGCAATCTCTTGGCTTTGCCTTGAGGATGTGGGATCCCCATGGGGCCCACATCCTCAGCTGCAAACTCAGCGAGGGGGGAAGTGTGCGCTGGCAGCTGCCGCACAAGCAGAGGGCCTTACCAGTTCAGCGCCTCCATCCTCTGCCTCTGCAAGGGCAACACGATGAACTGATGGACGGACAGGTAGAACTCGCACTCCTCCTGGAAGGGACGGACAGGCAGTGTCAGGCGTGGGGTGCACAGCAAAGCCACCTGCTCCCCATGGCACCGGCTCTGGGCTCCTCCTCAGCCCCCCCAGGGCACTGGGGGTAAGAGCCCAGGGAGCAATGGGAGTGTCTCCACCAGGCCCCTCAGCAAATGAGGGGTATACGAAGGGTGGGGGGCCATGGCCGGTCACAGGCTGGAGGGAGCAGGAGAGGGGGCCCTCTCGCCTCAGTCCTCTCTGGGGCTCCCCCAGCTATGTGGGATGACAGCCTGCCCCCAGTGGGCATTAAAGGAAAGCGCTCCAGGTGCATGGGCGCCCCTCAGCCCGGGCCCAGCCACCTCCGGCCTGGTGGCCAGGGAGCAGGGCCTGGCTGCAGCGCCTGAGGGCACAGAGCCCTCTAGTGGCTGAACAACAAACCGAAAGCTCACCCCCCCCCCCGTATCCGAACAGCGTACCACATAACCTACTGCAAGCTAACACACACCAGTGTCCAAACAACATACGCACCACACGCACCCAGCTAGTGTCTGAATACATGTACCACGACCAACCACACACCCGACACCAGTGGCTGAATAATATACCGCAAGCAAACACATCCACGCACCCCTTCCCTCCCCTCGGCTCTAGCTGGGGCATCCACAAACATTCCCGCTGTGGTTTTTGGAGCGTGAAAGGATTGGGCTGCTCAGGCTCAAGTCACAAACCTCTGAGCACTGCCTGTCCCCGTCTGCTGCCTCCACATACAGCCTAGTCACCTGCAGACCGACTCCCTCTCCAGGGTAGGGCCCACACCTGCTCCAGCCTCAGTAAGGAGGCCAGATGTCCCGATTTTATAGGAACAGTCCCAATATTTGGGGCTCTCTCTTATACAGGTGCCTATTACCCCCGTCCCAATTTTTCACACTTGCTGTCTGGTCACCTTAAGCCTCAGGCCAGTTTGGCAAGCCAGGCTGGAGCAAGGCGATGCACTCCCTGGCCAGCCCCTCACCGAGGGATGGACCCCACGGCGGAGACAGGCCAAGGAGTGCCTAGAAAGCTCTTGGCCAACTGCTGCAAAGGATTCTGGGAAAGCTCCTGGGCTGCATGTGGAGCAGGGGACAAGCAGTCACCTCACCATGGGACGGGCATTGTGTCACAGGCACCAAGGAACTGAGGGTATAATGGGATTGGGAGTGCCTGCTTCCTCCGGCCACCACATCCTCCCTCCCCTCACAAACCCCATTTTCTGAGGGGCAGTTCTCCAGAGCCTGGCACTGCCCCTACCTATTGGAGAGAAGGATAGCTCAGTGGTTTGAGCACTGGCCTGCTAAACCCAGGGTTGCGAGTTCAATCCTTGAGGGAGCCATTTAGGAATTTGGGGCAAAAATTGGAGATTGGTCCTGCTTTGAGCAGGGGGTTGGACTAGATGACCTCCTGAGGTCCCTTCCAACCCTGAGATTCTATGATACCCTAAGTCACCTGACCCTTGCCTTTCATCCCCACAAGCAAGGCATGGGTGTGCATAGGGAGCTTGGAGTCAGGCTCCCGCGACACCAGGACACAGACCTCTCCAGAGATCTCCACCCTCCCAGGTACCCCGTCCCTCAGGTCTGGAATGCACAAAAAATTTCTGTAAAACAGACGAAGGGCCCCCCTCAATCCCCCACGTGCCATGCCCCACCCGCCCATCCCCCATGTGACCTGCCCCATCCCAACACCCAAGCCCCCGCCCTCCCATCCCACATTCCGTGCCCCATCCCCCACGTTCCATGCCTCATCCCACCGCATCCATAATGATCTATGCTGTCTCCTCATTCCAAATGTTCTCTGATACTCACCGGTTCTTTGCCACATCCATCCATAATGTAACACACTGACAGGCCGTCACTGTCTCTCCACATCCCATCAAGGCCCGTTCCATATCAGACATGCTGCATTGCCATGCCCTCCACCCCCCTCACCCTTTCCACGACTTTCTGTGCCCAGGTGACACCCCAGAACATTCTACGTGAAGAAACCCCTACTCCCATCCAGAACGGTCAGCAACTGGAGGCTGTACTCCCATCTCCATCCCATGCCCTCCAGAATATTCCATACCCAGGTGGTGCATCCACAACAAACAGTCCCCATGTCTGCCCCCGGGGCATAGGATGGCCTCATTTGCATCCCAGCATGTCAGAAGAGGCTGTTTTGCATAAGAGATGTTTGTCAGGTCCCAGGGACTCATAGCAGGCGTGGCCCACTGCGCTGCAAAGAAGACATCTGGGCAGCAAAGAACCAGACCAGCAGCAGGCATGGATCTGAAGATCCGGAGGCAGCCTGGGGAGAGGCAACGCAGGGCTGCAGTGCCAGGCGCCGACCACATATAAGGTAGAGGGGTGGGGTGTAGGACTGGAGGCACCATGAGAGGCGAGTCCCGGCTGAAAGGCAGAGCCAGAGTGACAGCAGTGTGCTGCCAAGCCAGGCCCAAGAAAGGGCCTGCTGCTGAAGGACAGGGAGCTGGGGAGGGTTGTATTCCCTTGGGAAGGTGGGGGACCCTTCAGGAGGAAGACACTCAGGGGGTGGGGGAGGGGGGAGGGGGAGTGGTGAAGAGGAGTTCTCTGCAGTACCTCAGCCATCAGCTCAGTGAGCCTCACAAGGCGATGAAATATCAGGAGGCTGCCTGCCTGTGTGCCCAGAGAGCAGAGGCCGTTGTTGACTACACAGCTAGGAGCTGGTCCCCTAGCGAAGGAGCACCAGCCCTTCAGGAGAGGTCATACTGGGAAGGCCCACACCATCCACCTGCCCGCGCAGGGGCTGCACTGGAGGCACTAGTTCTGGAGCTCCACCTAGTGCTCCGAGGCAAAAAGAGTCAGGGCTTAAGGCACCAGCTCCACTCTCTAGCCCAGAGTGGCCAACCTGAGCCTGAAAAGGAGCCAGGATTTACCAATGTACATTGCCAAAGAGCCATTGTCAGCAGCCCCCCATCCACTCCCAGTGCCTCCCACCCACTGGCAGCCCCGCCAATCAACACCTCTCCCTCCCTCCCTCCCAGCACCTCCCAATCAGCTGTTTTATGGTGTGCAGGAGGCTCTGTGGAAGAGGGGGAAGAAGTGAGGGCATGGCAGGCTCAGGGAAGGGGGCAGGAAGGGGTGGAATGGTGGTAGGGCCTGTGGCACAGCCAGGAGTTGAACAGGCAAATTGGAAAGTTGGCATCTGTAGCTCCAGCCCCGGAATCGGTGCCTATACAAGGAGCCACATATTAACTTTTGAAGAGCCGCATGTAGCTCTGGAGCCACAGGTAGGCCACTCCTGCTCTAGCTCAAAGCAAGGGTTAAGCCTTGTAAACATGGCTGGAGACCCTGGCAGGCAGCAGCTACTGGGGGTCACTCAACGTGTTGCTTGAGCAGAATGAGTTTACATGTGCACCATCCGTCTCTGTTGTGAACATGGGGTGAACCAGAGGCTGTGTGTGGATGTGTGGAGAGGCTCATGTTCCTTCCCTTGAGGGTCCAGATTCCATTCCTTTCCCAGATAGCGCAATTCCCCTCCTCAAAATCCCCTTCTTCCCTCAAACATTCTCCTCCTCACTATTTTGCTATCAGGTCTATGACACCCTGGCACCCCAGTGCGTTCCTTAGGAACTGGGAGGTGCCTTAGCTTTGCCTTCCCATGCAGGGGCTGGTTAAAGAATCTGTGTGTGTAGTGCTGCAGTTGAGTGTATCCCTACTTGCATGCATGCTGGAGGGGGCTTGAGAGCTTGTCACAGCAGTACAATGTAAAGTGAGCCCAGGCTGGTGGGTCAGGCAGGCTCAATGGTACCCCATTCCAGGTGGCACCACGGAGGGAACCCATCACAATGTTGTAATATTTGCTGAACACCTCAGCCACACAACAAAGCGAGTCAAACGGTTTCCTGCTGCACAAGGGGAGCTACGCCCAGCTTACGTTTGATTCTAGACCCTTGGTGAGGGCAGCTGCCTGTTCAACACAAGGCATCTCAGCGGGATCCAAGAGCATTAGAATATCCAGACAGCAGGGCACAGGGTCAGCCCTAGAGTATGACCCCCATCACTTTGCTCAGCTGGTGGATCCCATGGCCATTGAGATAGACAGAGCCTTACCGCTTTGGTCTCCTCCTGGAAGCACACCATGTACTTCTGCAAGATGATAATCCTGCCAATGATGTTGGAGAACCCGGACTGCAGTTGAACACTAGGAAACAGAGAGCAGCAAAACAAGTTTGTGAGTGACAAATGGTCTCAAACGTGCATGAGCAGTCAGGTGACGGTCTGCAAGAGGACTCGAACCGCTGCTCCAACTCAGTGGCGCTGTTAGAAATCAGCCTGTTGGGCAACCATCAAACAAAGCGATCCCAAGTGCAGCACCACAGTGCTTAGAGCTGTATGGCCTGCATGCTATTCGTGACTCTGCTACTGACAACGGGCATGGCATTTTTCCCATCTGTAAAATGTGGCATTATAATACATACTCACCTTTGATGGGGAAGCTGAGGCAGACAGGTTAAGTAATTTGGCTCAATGCCATGGCACGACTCAGTGGTGGAGCCAGGATTAAAATGTACATGTTCCAGTCCCATGTTCAGAACATGAGGCTTTCTCCCAAGAGTTTTCCAATAGTCACTGCTGCAGAGCTTAGCCTGGTGCATGCCTGAAAAGAGTGAGGCTGAGCAGTGATTCAGCTGCAGCAACAGAGTCGGGATACAGAACTGGCAAGCACTGGCTGATGATGCAAGAGGCAGAATCCTGCAGTAGATGAGCTGCTTTACATCAGCAAGGGATGAATTGCTGCCTGCATGACTGAGAAATTCAGGCTAAGCCACAGTGGCAGCCTCAAGTCTGACCCTAACACAAACCTGTGGTTTGCCCCAGTGCTGTTAGCTAATGTCCAGCGCACAGATGCACTTATATAGCCAGGCAACACCCAGTGCCACAGGAGCAATCATCCTTCGCGCTTACATAAAGCTTTTCCTGCCTTGCTCGCAAACCCCTTTACCAAGGCTGGTATTATCCCCATTTTACAGATGAGGAGATGAAGGCTCAGAGGGGAAGTAACCTGCCCCAGGACACAGAGAGACACTGACAGAATTGGAACCAGAACTCAAATCTTGCGACTCCAATGCCTAGCGACTGGCTGCTGCTGCCTCCCCAAAAGGAGACTGCAGGGAAGGAGGGACTGGGAGACAGAGATGCCAGTGGGAGACTCCCTCAACTGTGAGAATGGGAACTACAGGGGAAACCCTGTTGTGAGACAGCAAGGGACTCTCCAGCGGAGCCTCAGAAGCACCACTAGCTCTGATGAGTGTATATCGGACTAAGGCTTCTAACAGGAGGCTTATAAATGTTCACTTAATTCCACCTACGCTCACAGAGATCTTCTGCTGTCTGGGGATGCGAGTATTTCTGGCACGGACACCCAGTTCTCTAAGCGAGGAGGAACCCCCGGCTTGGAAAATGATCAGGGGCAATGTCTGTCTCTGGAAGCAAGACACTAAGAACATCAGCAGGACGTTTGCTGCCATGTCTTCTCTTCCACCAGCAGACAGACATTTAGCTTAGAGCTAGTGGATACGTAGAAAGGAAACATTGCAGAAATGACAGAAGTGTTTTCCTTCCATTGTTTTTCCTAACGGTCCAATTCCCAAATTTTTCACACACAAAAATTTTAATTCCGCCTTTGAAAATGAAATTGAAGAATGGGGCGACTTTCAAACCTTCTGCTGAGCAAAATGAACCCAGCTCTTTAGACCTCATACCAGCTTGTAGCCAGCAGAGTCCCAAGGAGGGTTATAGACCAATATCCCTTTACCCATGTTGGGGGTAGCACATACAGCAGCCCTACACAGACTGTTTAGGACAGGAAGTGAAGGACACCAGATCCAACTGAAACCGCAGATGGAAGTTAGAGAGGCAGAATGGAACCCCCCGAAGTTACCATTAGCCTTGGTGTCCTAGTCAAACTCTGTGACTCCTGTGTAAAGCGCCACTGGACCTTTAACGATTCCAAATAAGCAGGACCTCAGTCGAAATCTCGACTCAAAGGCAGCACAGTTTGCACCACAGCACCTCCAGGCATCGTGCTGGGACAGTAGATAAGTTACTTCCAGCAGCACCTGGGCTTTCCACATAGGCCTCCCACCCAGCTACTGATTTAGTCCAACCCAACTTTCAATGAAATCTGCTGAGAGCCAGGCCAGCAGCTGCAATGCACAGTTACCCCAGCAGGGGTCGACAGACGAGGTGAAACCCACCATTCCGCCATCTGCACGGCTTCTGGGGAAACGACCACCCGGATGTAGTAGGACCCATCTGAGATGTGCAGGACGGCGGCACTGCCTTGGTCTGCAGCCTTCAAGTCACTCACAACCTATCGAGAGATTGGGGAGAAAACAAACATGGGCTTGAGTTTTCCATCATCCCTGAGGAACAGAGCTAGCGTTCAACACCCCTCCCAGCAAGACAGCCATGGCAGGGGATGCTGCAGACACTCGGGCCCCCTTTATGATCACTCACCATGAAGTCAGTGAATTAAATTCATCCCTGAAGTCACAGGAGCTCTGCATCTGCCCATGCCTTCCCATCAGGGAATCATACTTAGGAGGAGCAGCAGGTGGAAACAGCGGGGGTCATGTGAGTGCTACTCCACAGGCTGGGTAACAGCAGGAGCTTCCAGCAGGGAAGAGAGAGAACCAGGCGAGGGACAAAGGAGGGATGGTCCCACCACCCAGAGACTTGGAGAACGCTGGCAGCAGGAAGCCAGGCAGAAGGGGGCCAGGGAAGGTTGTGGGCAGGAGCCCTGCAGGAAAGCAGAGTGAGACACATGGCAGCATTAGAGCAGGACTGTTGCCCTGGCTCTAAGGAAGTTCCTTGCTTAGCGATGCTTTGCCATTGTCACATGACACAAACCCTAGCCCCTGCAAGTCCCAGGTTGGGTCAGAAAGGCCTCTTGAGAGGAAGCAGCCAGAGCTGGGAAGTATTGCACGGAGGCCCGTACTCTAAGCTGTCCAGGGTTATAAGAATCCAGCAAGGCCTGATACATGAAATTGTTTATAAAAGTCAGCAAACGTTAAAGACTGCCAGACTAGGTTAGCATAGACACAGAGGTCTGATACCGCCCAGGGACTGTGTTACGGTAATATCTGGTAAACACAAGAAGAATAGAATCTGAAATTAGCAGACCAAAATTGGTATGTTGGAAAATAAGCCTCACCAGTAGTCAAAGTAATGAGGGGATAGGCTATTGTGCACCACTTCCTTTTGGGGTCCCTAACAATAGGCTTTGGAGGGGATCAGAGCACCAGAGATGGCTAGACTGGAAGGAGCATGCTTTACCCTCCTGGCTGGAACCTTGGGATCTGCTATGACACCAATGGGCCTTCATCATCCTGGTCCTGAAAGGCATTCTGACCAGCCCCAGCCAGAGAGAGGGAACTGGCAAAGTCAAGCTTCAGCTAAACCCTGACCAGCACCTGGAATGGGAGACTTAGGTTCCTGTTCTCACCCCCACCCTTAAGTGTCTTTTTCCTTCCCATCTCTTACTTTTTCTATCTTCTGTCTAGAGTCAGGCTTAAATACCATTTTTTGCAACACTGCTCTGAGACTGCGACCAGAAAGGCAGCTGAAAGCAATGTCCTAAACAGCCCGACATTGGTACGAGTTTGCCAGGTCTCAGTGTGGCTGATCAGACCACGTGCCGGGTCCATGTTTCTCCAGCAATAAGGTTGCAAGTGAAAGTCAGCACCAAAGACAGAGCTGCATCTTCTATCTTTGCTGTTCTCTTCACCATCTTTTGTCTTGTTTTATCTTAAGGAAGCAAGACTGGACTTCCACCAAAACAGCTGCAGCTCATCTCAACTCATCTTTTTAATATTTCCCCAAAAGGACACCTATCATCTTTAACAAGATTTAAAAACTGTCAGGTCATCTTCCCTATAAGAAACTTTCTATAGCTAAAGGGAAAGGGAGTAAGAGATACTGTTAAAATGAAAGCCTTACTTCATACTCTCCTTTCTAAATGCTCTCGTTGTTTTTCCTTCTTTTTCTGTATCTTTAATAAAAGGTTTAAAGCAATTTACTGGTTGTTGTTGCCCTGGGATTAAGCAGGTGTCTGTGCTTAAAACCCCAAGCCATTCTTAACATTTAGTGTCGGACAGTCACAGTCATGTTAATGCCTTTGACTTGCTGGGTTCATTTATTACATCGAAATTAACACAGCAGAAGGAAGACTGGTCGTAGAGGAAAAGAGGGAATGCAGAAGAGAGGCAGGGGAATGGGGCTCCCATTCACGAGAGGAAAGGGGGCTAATTCAGGACAGATGGCAAGAGGGAGCAGCTGACTGGTGCAAGTGAAGAAAAAGATGTTTGGAATTTCTAAGGCAGGCGGCAAACTCCCCTGCAATCAGTTTGCATGAGAGCAGCTCAGGGTTGTACATAGGCAGGGGAAGGGGGGGGTCACTCGAGCTGGGAAGGAAACAGTTTTTCATCTGACAAACAATTTTGAGATTACCACCGCTCAGTAATAATGACCATAGTGGAATTAAATTTAACATCCCGGTCGAGGGGAAAATACCAAAGAAACCCACTACAGTAGCATTTAACTTCAAAAAGGGGAACTACACACAAATGAGGAAGCTAATTAAATGGAAATTAAAAGGTACAGTCACAGGAGTGAAATGCCTGCAAGCCACATGGAGGCAACATAATTGAGGCTCAAACTAAATGAATATCACAAATAAAGAAAACAAAAACAGCAAGACCATCAAAAGAAATGCTACCATGGCTAAACAACAGAATAAAAGAGGCAGTTAGAGACAAAAAGACATTGCTTAAAAATTGGAAGTTAAATCCTACTGAGGAAAATAGAAAGGAGCATAAAATCTGGCAAGTCAAGTTTAAAAGTATAACTAGGCAGGCCAAAAAAAGAATTAAGAGCAACTAGCAAAAGACACACACACACAAAAACAGGAAAAAATATTTAAGTACATCAGAAGCAGAAAGCTTGCCAAACAGTCAGTGGGGCCACTGGACGATCGAGATGCTAAAGGAGCACTCAGGGAAAACAAGGCCATTGTGGAGAAATTAAATGAATTATTTTCATCTGAAGAGGATGGGAGGGAGATTCCCACACCTGAGCCATTCTTTTGTGGTGACAAATATAAGGGTATGTCTACACTACGAAATTAAGTCGATTTTTAGGAAGCGATTTTATACAGTCGGTTGTGTGTGTCCCCACTAAGTGCATTCAGTTGGCGGTGTGCGTCCACAGTACTGTGGCTAGCATCGACTTTCGGAGCGTTGCACTGTGGGTAGCTATCCCACAGTTCCCACAGTCTCCACTGCCCACTGGAATTCTGGGTTGAGCTCCCAATGCCTACTGGAGCAAAAACATTGTCATGGGTGGTTTTGGGTATGTGTCATCAGTTGCCCCTCCCTCCGTGAAAGCAACGGTAGACAATCGTTTCGCGCCTTTTTTCCGTGCAGATGCCATACTGCTGTCAGCAGACAGGGCAGTAGGACTGTTAACCATCATTGTCACCCACTGCTTCCGCTGCAACTCTGCTCTCCTGCAGACGCCATACCACGGCAAGCATGGAGCCCACTCAGCTCACTGCTGCTGTTGTGAGCATTGTAAACACCTCGTGCATTATCCTGCAGTATGTGCAGAACCTGCAAAAGCAGGCAAGGAGGCGACGGCAGCACAGTGACGAGAGTGATGAGGACATGGACACAGACTTCTCTCAAAGTAAGGGCCCTGGCAATTTGGACATCATGGGGCAGGTTCCTGCCGTGGACCGCCGATTCTGGTCCCGGGAAACAAGCACAGACTGGTGGGACCACATAGTGTTGCGGGTCTGGGATGATTCCCAATGGCTGCGAAACTTTCATATGCATAAGGGCACTTTCATGGAACTTTGTGACTTGCTTTCCCCTGCCCTGAAGCGCAAGAATACCAAGAGAGCAGCCCTCACAGTTCACAAGCGAGTGGCGATAGTCCTCTGGAAGCTCGTAACGCCAGACAACTATAGGTCAGTCAGGAATCAATTTGGAGTGGGCAAATCTACTGTGGAGGCTGCTGTGGTCCAAGTAGCCAACGCGATCACTGACTTGCTGCTATCAAGGGTAGTGACTCTGGGAAATGTGCAGGTCATAGTGGATGGCTTTCCTGCAATGGGTTCCTAACTGTGGTGGGGCGATAGACGGAACGCATATCCCTATCTTGGGACCGGACCACCTCGGAAGCCAGTACGTAAACCGCAAGGGGTACTTTTCAATGGTGCTGCAAGCACTGGTGGATCACAAGGGACGTTTCACCGAAATCAGTGTGGGATAGCCGGGAAAGGTGTATGACGCTCGCATCTTCAGGAACTCTGGTCCGTTTGAACAGCTATAGGAAGGAGCTTATTTTCCAGACCAGAAAATTACCGTTGGGGATGTTGAAATGCCTATAGTTATCCTTGGGGACCCAGCCTACCCCTTAATGCCATGGCTCGTGAAGCCATACACAGGCACCCTGGACAGTAGCAAGGAGCAGTTCAACTATAGGCAGAGCAAGTGCAGAATGGTGGTAGAATGTGCATTTGGACATTTAAAAGCTCACTGGCTCAGTTAACTGACTAGATTAGACCTCAGCGAAACCAATATTTCCATTGTTATTGCTGCTTGCTGTGTGCTCCACAATCTCTGTGAGAGCAAGGGGGAGATCACGTGGTGGCTGATTATGCACAGCCAGACACCAGGGCGATTAGAAGAGCACAGCTGGGTGCCCTGCGCATCAGAGAAGCTTTGAAAACTAGTTTCATGACTGGCCAGGCTACGGTGTGATAGTTCTGTTTGTTTCTCCTTGATGAAAACCCGCCCCCTTGGTTGACTCTACTTCCCTGTAAGCCAACCGACCTCCCTGCTTCGATCACTGCTTTCAGAGGCAATAAAGTCATCATTGTTTCAAAATCATGCATTCTTTATTAATTCATCACACAAATAGGGGGAAAACTCGCAAGGTAGCCCGGGAGGGGTGGGTGAGGAGGGAAGCAGCAGGTGGGGTGGTGGATGAGGGAAGGACAAGGACACACTACGGTTCAAAACTTATTGAATGCCAGCCTTCTGTTGCTTGGGCAATTCTCTGGGGTGGAGTGGCTGGGTGCCCGTAGTCTCCCCACCTGTGTCCTTGGGCATCTGAGTGAGGAGGATATGGAACTTGGGGAGGAGGGCAGGTGGTTACACAGGGGCTGCAGCGGCGGTCTGTGCTCCTGCTGCCTTTCCTGCAGCTCCACCATGCCTGAGCATGTCAGTTTGCTCCTCCATTAAGCTCAGCATTGCACCCTGCCTCCTCTCAGAGTGCTCCTCTCATCGCATTCATTTAACACTTTCCTGGACTCTGCCATTATTTGCCTCCACACATTCTGCTGAGCTCTTTCAGTGCAGGAGGACTGCATGAGCTCCGAGAACATGTCATGCGAGTGTGTTTTTTTCACCTTCTAATCTGCACTAGTCTCTGGGATGGAGATGATAGGAGGAGCGTAGAAACATTTGCAGCTGTGGGAGGAAAAAAAGGGAGAGTAGTATTTAAAAAGATACATTTTAGAGAACAAAGGGAAGACTATTCCACACTGAATCAAGCGATTCACATTACATAGCACATGTGCTTCACCGCCCCACACCCACGGCTAGTATCAGGGAAGATCCCTCTCAACCAAATGCAAACAGCTCAGCATAAACGGGCCTCCCCCCACCACGTGCCAAAGGCTTTTAGAGTACCTCCAGGAGAGAACCATAGAATATCAGGGTTGGAAGGGATCTCAGGAGGTTATCTAGTCCAACCCCTTGATCAAAGCAGAACCAATCTCCAATTCCCTAAATGGCCCCTTCAAGGATTGAACTCACAACCCTGAGTTTAGCAGGCCAATACTCAAACCACTGAGCTATCCCTCCCCACCCTAATTTCCCTATAGGATTTCCGCTCCATCCCCAGACACGTTAACAGACTTTTCCAGTAGCTATACTGGCCGCAAATGCATCTCAAGTCTTCAGGGCAAATGAATCATTAAACACGCTTGCTTTTAAACCCTGTATTATATTTACAAAAGGTACACTCACCAGAGGTGCCTTCTCCAGCTTCGTGGTCTGGGAGCCCGCCTTGGGAGGGTATTGGCTCCAGAGTGATGAACAGTTCTTGGCTGCTGGGGAAAAGGGATTCTCCGCTTGCCTGCTGTGTGCTATCCTCAGCCTCCTCCTCCTCATCTTCCTCATCCACACAGTCCTCATCCCTGTTGCGTGAGACTCCCCCCCTTGCAGGTGCCCACGGACAGTGACTGGGTAGTGGTAGGGGCCCCCCCCAGAATTGTATGCAGCTCATCATAGAAGCGGCATGTATGGGGCTCTGACTCAGAGTGACCGTTCGCATCCTTTGTTTTTTGGTAGGCATGCTTCATCTCCTTAACTTTCATGCGGCACTGCTGTGTGTCCCTGTTGTAGCCTCTGTCCATCATCCCCTTGGAAATTTTGGCAAATATATTGGCATTTTGTCTTTTGGAATGGAGTTCTGCCTGCACGGATTCTCCTCCCCATACAGCGATCAGATCCACTACCTCCCGTTCGGTCCATGCTGGAACTCTTTTGCGATTCTTGGACTCCATTGTCATCTGTGCTGATGAGCTCTGCATGGTCACCTGGGCTGATCAGCTTGTCATGCTGGCCAAACAGGAAATGAAATTCAAAAGTTCCCGGGGCTTTTCCTGTCTACCTGGCAAGTGCATCTGAGTTGAGAGTGCTGTCCAGAGCGGTCACAATGGAGCACTCTGGGATAGCTCCTGGAGGCCAATACCATCGCATTGTGTCCACACTACTCCAAATTCGACCCAGTGAAGTCGAGTTTAGTGCTAAACCCCTCACCGGGGAGAAGTACAGAAATCAATTTTAAGAGCCCTTTGTTTCGACAAAACAGGCTTGGTCGTGTGGACGGGTGCAGGGTTAAATTGACCTAACGCTGCTAAATTCGACCTAAACTCGTAGTGTAGACCAGGGCTAAGAAACTGTCCAGAATGAGGTGTCAGTAGAGGAGATTTTGGAACAAAACCATTAAACAAACAGTAGTAAGTGACCATGACCAGATGATATTCACCCAAGAGTTCCCAAGGAATTCAAATATAAAATTGCAGAACTCCTAACTATGGTATGTAATCTGTTGCTTAAATAAGCCTCTGAACCTGATGACTGGAGGGTAGCTAATGTAATGCTGATTTCTTAAAAAGTCTTCAGAGGCAACCCTGGCAGTTATAAGCTGCTTTGTGTAACTTCAGTACCAGGCAAATTGGTTACAGTAAAGAGCAGAATGATCAGACACAGAGATGAACAGCATATGCTGGGGAACAGTCAACATGGCTTTTGTGAAGGGAAATTATGTCTCGCAAATCTGTTAGAATTCTTTGAGGTATCAACACACAGGTGGACAAGGCTGATCTAGACCAGTGCTTCTCAAGCTATCTGATGTGGGGGACCAGCCATTTTTTTTTCCCCCAATGTGCGTGCAGACCGGCAGCCGATGGCTCCACTTTGAGTAGCACTGATCTAGTGGATATAGTGTACTTGGACTTTCAGAAAGCCTTTGACAAGGTCCCTTCCCAAAGGCTCGTAAGCAAAGTAAGCTGTCATGGGATAAGAGGGAAGGTCCTCTCATGGATCAGTAATTGGTTAAAAGATAGGAAACAAAGGATAAGAATAAATGGTCAATGGAGAGAGGTAAATAGCTGGGTCTCTGTTCGAAATAGAATCATAGAAGATTAGGATTGGAAGAGACCTCAGGAGGTCATCTAGTCCAACCCCCTGCTCAAAGCAGGACCAACACCAACTAAATCATCCCAGCCAGGGCTTTGTCAAGCCCTGCCTTAAAAAACTCTAAGGATGGAGGTTCCACCACCTCCCTAGGTAACCCATTCCAGTGCTTCACCACCCTCCTAGTGAAACAGTGTTTCCTAATACCCAAGCTAGACCTCCCCCACTGCAAGTTGAGACTATTGCTCCTTGTTCAGTCACCTGCCACCACTGAGAACATCCATTCTCTTTGGAACCCTGTCCAGGTGGTTGAAGGCTGCTATCAAATCCCCCCTCACTCTTCTACAGACTAAATAATCCCAGTTCCCTCAGCCTCTCCTCATAAATCATGTGCTCCAGCCCCCTGATCATTTTTGTTGCTTTCCACTGGACTCTTTCCAATTTGTCCACATCCCTTCTATAGTGGGGGGCCCAAAACTGGACGCAATACTCCAGATGTGGGCTCACCAGTGCCGAATAGAGGGGAATAATCACTTCCCTTGATCTGCTGGCAATGCTCCTACTAATGCAGCCCAATATGCCGTTAGCCTTCTGGCAACAAGGGCACACTGATGACTCATATCCAGCTTCTTGTCCACTATAATCCACAGGTCCTTTTCTGCAGAACTGCTGCTTAGCCAGTCAGTCCCCAGCGTGTAGCGGTGCATGGGATTCTTCCATCTTAAGTGCCGGACTCTCCACTTGTCCTTGTTGAACCTCATCAGATTTCTTTTGCCCCAATCCTCCAATTTGTCTAGTGCCCTCTGTATCCTATCCCTACCCTCCAGTGTATCTATCTCTCCCCCCAGTGTAGTATCATCTGCGAACTTGCTGAGGGTGGAATCCATCCATCATCCAGATCATCAATAAAGATGTTGAACAAAACCAGCCTGATACCGGCTACCAACTAGACATCGAGCTGTTGATCACTATCCATTGAGCCCGACAATCTAGCCAGCTTTCTAGCCACCTTATAGTCCATTCATCCAATCCATACTTTTTTTTTTTAACTTGCTGGCAAGAATACTGTGGGAGTATATATAGTCATAACAGTCAAAAATGATCTGGAAAAAGGGGTAAACAATGAGGTGGCAAAATTTGCAATACTACTCAAAATAATTAAGTCCAAAGCAGACAGTGAAAAGTTACAAAGGGATCTCACAAAACTTGGTGACTGGGCAACACATTTCAAATGAAATTCAATATTGAAAAATGCACAGTAATGCACATTGGAAAATATGATCCCAGCAGTACATACAAAACAATGAAGTCTAAATTAGCTGTAGCACTGAAGATAGATCTTGAAGACATTGTGGATAGCTCTCTGAAAATATCTACTCAATGTGTAGCAGCAGCCAAAAAAGCTAACAATATTAGGAACCATTAGGAAAGGCATAGATAAGAAGACCGTAAATATCATAAGTCCACTATATAAATCCATGGTATGCCCACACATTGAATATTGTGTGCATTTCTGGTCACCCCATCTCAAAAAAGATACTAGAACTACGGTTGTCAATTAATTGCAGTTAACTCACGATTAATTCAAAAGAATGAAACACAATTAAAAAAATTAATCATGATTAATCGCACTGTTAAACAGAATGCCAATTGAAATGTATTACGTATTTTTGGATGTTTTTCTATATTTTCAAATATATCGATTTCTATTACAATATAGGTTTCAGAGTAGCAGCCGTGTTAGTCTGTATTCGCAAAAAGAAAAGAAGGATGCATCCGATGAAGTGAGCTGTAGTTCACAAAAGCTTATGCTCTAATAAATTTGTTAGTCTCTAAGGTGCCACAAGTACTTCTCTTCTTATTACAATATAGAAATACAGAGTGTACAGTGCTCACTTTATATTATTTATTACAAATATTTGCATTTTAAAAACAAAATAAATAGTATTTTTCAATTAACCTCATACAAGTTCTGTAGTGCAATCTCTTTATTCTGAAAGTGTAACTTACAAATGCAGATTTTTTTTTTGTTACATAACTGTACTCAAAAACAAAACAATGTAAAACTTTGGAGCCTACAAGTCCACTCAGTTCTACTTCTTGTTCAGCCAATCACTAAGACAAAAACATTTGATTACATTACAGGAGATGCCGCTGCCTGCTCCTTATTTACAATGTCACCTCAAAGTGAGAACAGGAGTTTGCATGGCATTGCAAGGTATTTACATGCCAGATATATTAAACATTCATATGCCCCTTCATGCTTTGGCCACCATTCCAGAGGAGATGCTGATGATGCTCCCTAAAAAATAATGCATTAATTAAATTTGTGACTGAACTCCTTGGGGGAGAACTGTTATGTCTTCAGCTCTGTTTTATCAACATTCTGCCATATTTCAGCTTATAGCAGTCTTGGATGATGAACCAGCACATGTTCGTTTTAAGAACACTTTCACAGCAGATTTGACAGAACGCAAAGAAGGTACCAATGTGAGATTTCTAAAAATAGCTACAGCACTCGACCCAAGGTTTAAAAATCTGAAGTGCCCTCCAAAATCTCAGAGGGATGAGGTGTGGAGCATGCTTTCAGAAGTCTTAAAAGAGCAACACACCGATGTTAAGACTATAGAACCCGAACCACCAAAAAAGAAAAATCAACCTTCTGCTGGAGGCATTTGACTCAGATGATGAAAATGAACATCTGTCAGTCCGCACTGCTTTGGATCGTTATCAAGCAGCGCCCATTATCAGCATGGCTGCATGTCCTATGGAATGGTGGTTGAAGATGAAGGGACATGAGAATCTTTAGAGCATCTGGCATGTAAATATGCCATGCGAACACCTGTTCTCACTTTCAGGTGACTTTGTAAACAAGAAGCGGGCACATCTCCTGTAAATTGTAACCAAATTTGGTTGTCTGAGCAATTGGCTGAAGTAGGACTAAGTGGACTTGTAGGCTCTAAAGTTTTACATTGAAAAATAAAACAATGCAGTTATTTTTGTACATAATTCTACATTTGTTAAGTTCAACTTTCATGATAAAGAGATTGTATTATAGTACTTGTATGAGGTGAATTGAAAAATATTTTGTTTTTTACAATGCAAATAATTGTAATTAAAAATAAATATGAAGTGAGCACTATACATTTTGTACTCTGTGTTATAATTGTAATCAATATATTTGAAAATGTAGGAAACATTCAAAAATATTTAAATAAATGGTATTCCATGATTGTTTAATCATGCGATTAATCTTTTTAATTGCTTGACAGCCCTAATTAGAACTGGAAAAAATACAGAGAAGGGCAACAAAAATTACTAGAGAGTTAAAAAGACGGGGACTGTTCAGTTTAGAAAAGAGACGACTGAGGGTGGATATAACGGAGGTCTAAATATCATGACGGGTGTGGAGAAAGCAAACAGGGTAAATAACGCTTCCTTTTCACATAACACAAGAACCAGCAGTCACCATATGAAATTAATACGCACCAGGTTTAAAACAAACAAAATAAGTACTTCTTCACAGTCAACCTATGGAACTTTGCCAAAGGATGATGTGAAGGCCAAAGTATAAGTGGTTTCAAAAAATAATGAGGTAAGTTCATTGTGGATAAGTCCATCAATGGCTATTAGCAAGATGGCAGGGATGCAACCCCATGCTCTGGGTGTCCCTAAGCCTCTGACTGCCAGAAGCTGGGAAGGGGTGACAAAGGATGGATCATTTGATAATTGCTCTGTTCTGTTCATTCCCTCTGTTAGGATATAGATATTCAGGCCTGTCTGTAAAGGCCTATACTCTAAGAATTTAGATGTATTATCATCACTTAGCTAGTTATAAAGTTATAAAAGAAAGAATCAAAATCACGGTCTGCCAGTGTAAGGGCCTTCTCTCACTGTGACAGTCTGAGGCCCTGCATCCGATGAAGTGAGCTGTAGCTCACGAAAGCTTATGCTCAAATAAATTTGTTAGTCTCTAAGGTGCCACAAGTACTCCTTTTCTTTTTGCGAATACAGACTAACACGGCTGCTACTCTGAAACCTGAGGCCCTGTGATTAGGCTAAGGCCTCTGGCTAAGCAGCAGAGGCAGCCATAAGCTGGGAAGCGACCGGTCACCTTCTCACATTCCAAACTGGTCACTTTCAAATAAGGTGCTATTGGGCCGTTAGGAATACAATCCTGTTCTGATAATGCCTATCGCCTCCAGAGAAAGGGAAGTGCCTAGAAAATGTAAAAGGAAACTTAGTTTGACAGCATCCTCTCTGGCAAGAACTCACTTATCAATAGCTGGGATGTGAAATCCTCATTTCTGTGTTTGTTCTATCACTGTAGTCCCCATATAATCTCTGTCTGGTTCTGTGATTGTTCCTGTCTGCTGTATAATTAATTTTGCTGGATGTAAACTAATTAAGGTGGTGGGATATAACTGGTTAAATAATCATGTTACAATATGTTAGGATTGGTTGGTTAAATTTCAGTAAAATGATAGTTAAGGTATAGCTAAGCAGAACTCAGAACTCAAGTTTTACTGTATAGTCTGCAGTCAATCAGGAAGTAAGGGCGGGGAGAATGGGAATAGGGGATGGGTTTGGGGAAATTGGAATCATGTTTTGCTAAGGGGGGGAATGGGAACAGGGACACAAGTAAGGCTCCGTGGTGTCAGAGCTGGGAAGGGGGACACTAAGGAAGGAAACTGGAATCATGCTTGCTGGAAGTTCACCCCAATAAACATCGAATTGTTTGCACCTTTGGACTTCGGGTATTGTTGCTCTCTATTCATGCGAGAAGGACCAGGGAAGTAAGTGGGTGAAGGAATAAGCCCCTAACACCCTCTGAAGCACCTGGCATTGGCTGCTATCAGAAGACAGAATACTAGGCTATAAGGACATTGGTCTGACCCAATTCGGCCACTCCTACGTTGATTTAAAAAGACAAAATCTCAAAAATATTTGTTAACTGAGCATCCAAAAATAATAAATCAGTTTGGGTCAATTCATAGAATCATAGAAGATTAGGATTGGAAGAGACCTCAGGAGGTCATCTAGTCCAACCCTCTGCTCAAAGCAGGACCAACCCCAACTAAATCATCCCAGCCAGGGCTTTGTGGCTTCTAACTGAAAAACTGAACTTTTTGTTTCGAAAATGTCAAAATGAAACATGCGAGACAAGGTGGGTGAAGTTTTATTGGACCAACGTCTATTGGTGAGAGACAAGCTTTTGATCCTACGCAGAGCCCATATTCAGCTCTGTGGGGCTCGAAAGCTTGTCTCTTTCACCAACAGAAGTTGGTCCAATGAAAGATATTCCCTTGCCCACCTTGTCTCTGATACCCTGGGACCAACACAGCTACAACAATCCTGCATAAAACGAAACGTGGACAAATCTGAAACTTTTTTCTGAAATGAGATCTTTCCCGCAACAAGTTTTGGTTTACATGAATTGATGTTTTCCAAGGAAAAAAGTTTTATCGAAAAATTCTCAACCAGCCTCAGACATCACAGCTTCCATCTTACCTTATGACATTAATGGCACAAACTACGCTCACCGCACACTCTCTCTCTCTGGTCTTATTGAGGCCAAGGCACTGCCTTCCTGCCCCATTCTCCACATCTTGAGATGTCTACGCTGTGACTGCACCATATGTAGACATACCTGAGGAGCTAGCTTAACTTGGGTAACAATAGCAATGAAGCCACAGCAGCCTGGGAGGCAGCCACTCAGGGCCCCACCATGACTTCACTGCTATTCTTGCTAGAGCTAGCTTTGATCTAGCTGGGTACATCTACATGTGTTGCAATCATACTCCTGATTGCAAGATAGACATACCCTGCAAGCCCCTCAGGGCAGGGACCTGTCTTTATCCTGTGTTCAAACAGCAACAGAGTGGGACAAGACCCAGGTCCAGGAAGGAAAGGGGCAGCACCTCAGAGGCCATCCCATTGCAGCAGGTGTGGGAGTGCTGTGGAAAAGGGCTGCCTTGCCCAGCTGTCTAACGAGCACCACAGGCTTATGGAAGGAGCAGCAGCACCATGGGCTTCAGGGCTTAGACATAGGGGAGGGTCACGTGATAAGAGAGAGTTCTCAGCCCACCCCCACCCAACAAAGCCGAGGGAGAAACACCACAGGGGCAGGGAGAGAACCAGACAAAGAACTGGCAGGCATGTGGGCTCTAGGGGAGAAAGCTGCACAACATCCCCGGAGGGGAGTTCACTTTTAGAGCGAGATGGTGTGTAGGGAGCTGGAAAGACCAGCCCTCTAATGTGTCTCAGTTCCCAACCCTTTCCAGGGGAGGGGCACTGAGCCTGCACCATGCCCTCCTAGTTAGCCCTCGGGGAGCGGAATGAGTGGAGCCCTGCAGAAATGCTCACGCCACGGTGACATCCCACAGCATGGCCCCGTCCAGCAGGACGCTGGGAAGAGGCAAGTGGTGCACAGCAAGTTCCAGTCACTTACTTTCAGGATATGCCCAGGCACCTGAGTATTTCTGGATTCCAACTGTTCGTATTTCATCAAAAGGTTCAAAATCCAAGGCTGGAGGACATAGACTTTAGGGACAGACAGCCACCTCCTCTCGTCCTCTAACCTGAGAGAGAAGAGGCAGGGGTCAGGTCTGAAGACAGGGAAGTGTGAAGTCTGCAGCTTCAGCCCAGAGTTCAGAGACATGTTCCAAGCAGCAGAAAGGCCAGCAGCTCCCTCCAGTGCTCGCTGGCAAACAGCTCAGCGCCCGTTAGGAAGGATGGATCAGGTCCCTTCACTGGGCAGGACTCTCCACGTGGATCTCACCAGCATTCCTTCTCTGGCTGTCCAGGCAAGTCATTTCCCTGTTGCATCTTTAATCTTTAATGGCTGCTATTTAAATCCCACCGTAAAGGTCTGGTGACCCCTAGCAGTATAGCCAAACAGAAACAGCTACCCATGCTTACCCCAAAGTATCCATCCTTCTAGTAGGGAAGGCCATAGATCTCGCCCAGCTGAAGAAAACATCTGACCTAGGGACTGTATCTCAAAAGCTGTGTTTTTTGACTGAGAATACGTACACTGCAGTAATTGACTGTAATGGGAGGGTATTAATTCCTCATTGTTTATGATGAATTAATTTATTATTGGTATAGGCACAGCACCTGGGAGCCCCAGCCATGGCCCCAGACCCCGCTGTGCCAGGCATTGGGCAGACACAGAACAAAATGAGCTTACAGTTTCAACATTAAAAAATAAAGTAACTCTTCTAGAGCTGCTGTGGCAATTCTCTCGTTCAGGGACTGATCCACAACTTCCCACGCCTTGCCCAACAGGCCCGGTTCTGGGCTCCAGGCAGGCTGGAGACCCACTGGAGGGGATTTGCAGAGCTTCCTGCTAGAAGAAAGGGGATTTTCAGGTAAGCATAGATGACTTCCCTGTGTCTAAGCCCCTTTTTATTCTATGGTAAGTATTTCTATGGCCCCCATTCTATGGTATTGGAGTACTTCCCAGGCTTTGATGTATTTCTTCCCCCAATACCCCTGTGAGACTGGGCGCAGCTACTATCAACAGTGGACAGAAACTGGAGCACCAAGAGGCTGGCCCATGGGAAGTCAGTGCAGGAGAAGAGAACTCAAGCCAGGTCTCCCAAGGCCCAGACTAGAGCCTACTAGGCCATCTTTCCTGTCACATTTTACAGCAATCACCGCTTGCAGCTCCAGACCGGCTGCATCACCCAGCGACTGGACTGCATCACTCAGCAACGGGCAGTGCTGTGGGTCTTTCATTGTGCGGCTTCAAGGGACGGTACCACACTGAGATCCCTCCCCTCCTTCTCCCAGACACCCCTTCCCAGAACGTGGCAGCCATAACCTGGGTTATCACAGCCCAGCTGTTCCACAGCACAGCTGGAGGGAAAAGGTTGCTAGCAGTGCCACAGGGGCTTGTGACCCCTCTCCCATTCCCCACCTCCAGTCTCTGCTGAAAGGCATTTACTCAGCCACGACAAGCGCCACACACCAACGTGCCTCCCCTAGGTTCCTCGCTCAGGGAGAAGTGCCGTGCTCCTATCTGATGGAGGTACCTCAGTACTGCCCCTTTGACAGGAATTCCTGTCCTGCTGGTCCCCACTCTGCAGGACAGCACTAGTCTGAGACTCCCATGAGTCCCTACAGAGCTATTCAGCCCAAAGTGCCATTCAAAGCCCCTCAGCCTCACCCTGAGGGCAGAAAAGCAGGATTTTCAGCCCTTTGCTCCCTGGGCTCTAAAGTGAGCTGGGTTTGAGAGCCTGGTGTGCGAGGAGGGACAGAAAGAGACCAAATCCCAATGTCACCTTGGCGTTCGCCTGGATAACAGGTGAGCAAGTAGCTCAGGTCGGCCCAGTGTTTGTCCTGCACGCAAAAAGCCATTTATCCTACTCCCCATTCAGGGCCCGAGCCTACCAGGCGCTACAAGCATTCCACACCTCCTAGGATCAGGCCTCGCAATCCCACAGAGTAGCCAGTTCTCCACACGCAGGAGAGACAGAGCCAGCGTGTCTTTGTAGGTAAACGTCACTGGCTGAGATTGTGAGGGGAGAGCTCCTTGTGAAGGAAGGCTAGCATGGCGATAAAGCAGCTCAGTAGCAGAGACATGGGCATAGAGCACACATGTCCTGCATGCAAAGACAGGAAGTGGGAGCTGACCTCTCTACAAAGGCATGGGTGAGGTAGCTGGGTGCCTGGCGTGGGATGTACAATCTTACCGCTGCATTCCTTCGCACTCTGGAATTCGGTCAGGGTTCTTTGCTTGGAAGATCGTAGATCTCTGAAGGTAACACACACTCAAACCAGAGACCTGCCTGCAACCACAACGAGAGAGACAAAATGGGTAAAGCAATGTCGGTTATGAATCAACTTGTGTTGGAGGAAAGGACAGCTTTTGAGCTTCAGGGAGCTCTCCCCTTCAGGTCTGGGAAAGGTAGCCAGAGTGTCCAAGCTAAATACATGGTGGGATAGCAGTCTCCTATAGCATGTCTGAACCGCTTCCGTTAAACAATCTGTCCCACCATGTATTTAACTTGGACACTCCTTCCCAAGTCATCTTCCCAAGACATGAAGATGACTCAAAAGACTGTCCCTTCCACCAACAGAAGTTGTCCCAATAAGAGGCATCACCTCCCCCACATTGTCTCTTTAATATCCTGGGACCAACATGGCTACAACAACCCTGCAATTAACCATATCATCCCGTTAGCTGTGTGTGGGAATTTCCTTCATTTCCCCACACCCTGTTGGAGAACAGCCTGATTCCTGTAACCCGCCCTAGGAGGCCCACAAGAGGGAAGGCCTGCTCTAGCACACCATAGGGAGCATGAGTGGGGGAGAAATGAGTTAGTTAATGCAAAGATACCAAGATGCTGGGATAACATGCAACACTCGGAACCATTTTATACGTTCCCACAAACTTGGTCACCTGAAGGCTGGCATTTGGAGGATAGAAAAGGAAAGGACGTAGAAATATTCCAGCCGCAGATGAAGATTTCTTCAAATGCCTTGAAAAGGAAAGCGTACTCTAAAGCTGCTAGCTCAGGGGTTCTCAGACTTTTCTACTGGTGACCCCTTTCACACAGCAAGCCTCTGAGTGCACCCCTCCCCTTATACATTCAAAACACTTTTATATATTTAACACCATTATAAATGCTGGAGGCAAAGAGGAGTTTGGGGTGGAGACTGACAGCTCGTGACCCCCCCCATGTAATAACCTCGCAACCCCCTGTGGAGTCCCAACCCCCAGTTTGAGAACCCCTGTGCTAGCTGGTTCATCTAACTGCAGTGTACAGAAATTAGGTAGAATATTTTACAGCAGTTTGTGAATCTTCTAGAGGCGCTAACTGTGTTCTTTGCATTAGATTTGAGCTTAGCATTAAGTGTTAAACCTCAAACATTAAGCCAGAGCATTAAGCTAGGTCTTGGGTGTTTGTCTGTAGGTAATTAACATAGTTATTTGGGAGCTTGCTGTTCCCAATTTCTTCATTTTTGTTGTGTTAAGAGAAAAAGACAAGACTAATCATAACAAATATTTTTATATCTGTGACAATTAAACACATTTAGCCATTTTTCCTGTTCTTAAATCAGTCGAAGAACAAACCTGGCTTGCTATAGAGAGACCTGGCAGAATCTGACTTTTTTCCTCTTATAATTTCAACAGATAATATTGATGCTGATTTTTAAGCATTGTTTTAGATTTTTATCTATTTAAATTGTGCTGGTTATGGGAAATTATTGAGGGTGTATGTGTCACTTACTTAATGACACCAGATGTTGAGATTCAGAAAGTTAAAGCTATATAAACCGTTAAACCCCAAACGGTCAATTTCGCCCATGAGAATACACAAAGTAAATATCCTTAAATCAACAAACCCTACCTGTTTTTACAATTCATTTGCTTGTCCATTTGTGACAAGTCTAAATCACTGGATTTGGTCTCTTAGTTCTCAAGAAGCATTTTTCTTACGTTGACTATCTGTAAATATCTTTGATTATCGATGGAAATATTTTTTCATTGGTTTGTGCGCCTACGGCGAAATCGACATCTACTGGTAAAAATCTAGCCCTTCCGAGCCTGGCTAGGACTGCCTCTATCATTTCTGTGAGAGGGTTTCAGCTGGGGTTGCCGCCCGTTGGCTGGCTGCTGGGTTTGGTGAACTGTAGGCTCACTAACAGAGTAAAGGAAGGAGACCGTGGGGACAAGACCCAGGACCCAAGGAAAGACTCCAGCGTGGACGAGGAGCCCGGACTCCTGGGTTCTGCCCGGGCCCCGCGAGCGCAGTCACAGAGTCCTGTGCCTCCAGAAGACATCTGTAAAATCGGGGTGACACTTTGCCCATATCCCGGCTTAAATCGCTTACTGACTGCAAAGATCCCCCACCAAAAGCCAGGCCCCAAAGGCTGGGTACACGGGTCGCCCTGGGCTGACCCCGACCCCGACCCCGACCCCGGACCTCCCCCCAGCAGCTCTGGGCGGGGTGCGTTGCAGACGCTGCTGTATTTGCACCCACAGCCCCCGTTTCATTCACTCGTTTCACCTTCCAGACAGGCCGGGGGGTGCCGAATCGCGCGGCCTCTGCGGCTTTTCCTGGCCCTCGGCCTCTCGCATCCTGACGGCGGGGGACCGGGGCGCTCAGTGGGGCTTCGCGGCGGGGCGCGGGGGCTGGGAGGCTGGGTGCCCTCGGCGGCCGGGAGCAGCAGGCAGGGCGTGCGCGGCGCTGCGCATGGCCAGAGAGGTTGGCGGGGGGGCTCTGCACAGCCCCCAGGTTACAACAGCTGCAAAAACGCGCCCGCCGCCCCGGGGCAGGGGAGGGGAGGAGCTGGGGTGACACAGGAAGGAAACGGCCCAAAAGAAAGATGTCGGCGCGGGCGGGGCGGCCATTGCTGCGTGGGGCTGGGGCCCGGCGGCGCCGGCCGTGCCCTGTGGGGGGCGGCCATTGCTGCGTGGGGCGGGGGCCCGGCGGCGCCGCGGCTTTCCCGGCGCTCTCCCGGGCCGGGCCGGGCCGGGCCGGGCGCGTTTCCCGCCCGCGGGCTCTGGGGCTGCCCGGCCGGCAGCGCGGCGTTTCCGGGCTTGCTCGTGGCGCTCGCTGGGCGGGCCGGGAAGAGCGTTGAGCGGCCGCACGCGGTGGGCGGGAGACCCGGGCGCGCTCCCCGGGCTCGGCCGCGACCGGCGGCGCCTCAGGCCCCGCGGCGGGCAGGAGACGCGGCGCCGCCCGCGGCCGGCCGGCAGCCCCGCCAGCGGCTCGGTGTGTCCGGGCGGCGGCGGCGGCGCTTTAAGGGGGCTGCGGGGTCGCGGCTCTCCCGGCGCTGTCTCCGCTGCCACATACAGCGCCGAGCTCGCATGGCCGGGGGTTCACCCCCGAGCGAGGATCGGTTCCGCACCGTAGGCGGCCGTGTGGACAAGGCCCAACTGGTGCCGCTCCCTCAGCGACCCTCGCACGGGCCAGTGTAAGGCAAGGGTGGGCAAACTACGGCCCGCGGGCTGATTGCCAGCCCTGTGGCGGCGTGGGGCTAAGGCAGGCTCCCTGCCTGCCCTGGCCCCAGGCCGCTCCCAGAAGCGGCCAGCACCAGGTCCCAAGGGGCAGAGAGCTCGGCGTGCTGCCCTCCACCGAGGGTACCTCCCCTGAAGCTCCCCTCAGCCATGGTTCCCTCTTCCCAGCCCATAGGGGCTGCAGGGGGAGGTGCCCTGTGCCCGCCCACACACGCGCTCTCCCCCCGAGGGGCTTGGTGCTGGCTGCTTCCAGGAGGAGTGTGGGGCCAGGGCGGGCTGGAGCCTGCACCCCAACCCCCTGCCACACCTTGCCCCAGCGTTACGCTCATGGCCCTGCATGCAGTTTCCCCACCCAGATGTAGCCCTGGAGCCAAAATGTTTGCCCACCCCTGCTTTAAGGTCAGTCTGTCCAGACACCTGGCAGGTAGGAACTGAAACAAGTCTCCCAACAAACAAACTGTTGCTTTCTCCATGCTGTGATTTACCCTGAGTTAATTCAACCAAATCACTTCCACACCCATCAGCTGCAGCAAACTGCTTGCGAAAACTACCATGAAGATTTTTCTCTTCAGGACTTTGGATATGTTTGGTATCTCTTTAAAACGGAATCCACTCCCCGAGTTGGTGGTGGTGGTAGATCCAAAAGCCAGTATGCAGAACAGTGTCTGTGCGGAGGCTCATAGGCCAGAGGGGCTGCAGTTGCTGCAACGCACCCCACCCAGAGCTGCTGGGGGAAGGGTCGAGGTCGGGGTCAGCCCAGGACGACCCGTGTACCCAGCCTTTGGGGCCTGGCTTTTGGTGGGGGATCTTTGCAGTCAGTAAGCGATTTAAGCCGGGATATGGGCAAAGTGTCACCCCGATTTTACAGATGTCTTCTGGAGGCACAGGACTCTCTGACTGCACTCACGGGGCCCGGGCTGAACCCAGGAGTCCGGGCTCCTAGTCCACGCTGGATTCTTCAAGAATTATAACATTCAAAAACCAGTTGGAGAACACTTCAATCTCTCTGGTCACTCGATTACAGACCTAAGAGTGGCTATCCTTCAACAAAAAAGCTTCAAAAACAGACTCCAAGGAGAGACTGCTGAATTGGAATTAATTTGCAAACTGGATACAATTAACTTAGGCTTGAATAGAGCCTGGGAATGGATGAGTCATTACACAAAGTAAAACTATTTCCCCATGTTATTTCTCCCCCCCCACCGCACCCCACCCCCTACTGTTCCTCAGATATTCTTGTTAACTGCTGGAAATAGCCTACCTTGCTTGACACCATGAAAGGTTTTCCTCCTTCCCCCCCTGCTGCTGGTGATGGCTTATCTTAAGTGATCACTCTCCTTACAGTGTATGTGATAAACCCATTGTTTCATGTTCTCTGTGTGTGTATATAAATCTCCCCTCTGTTTTTTCCACCAAATGCATCCGATGAAGTGAGCTGTAGCTCACGAAAGCTTCTGCTCTAATAAATTTGTTAGTCTCTAAGATGCCACAAGTCCTCCTTTTCTTTTTGCAAATACAGACTAACATGGCTGCTACTCTGAAACCTGTCATTATGCAAGGCACTGAATTTAGCCGTATAGAGTGGAAATCTGTCAACTTCATGAAAAAACTCGTAGATACAGAAAGACATCATCTTCCTCTCCAAATGCAAACAGATGGACATCATACCGAAAGGACTGAAGGTAAAAAATCCATTACAATCTACATACCACACAGACTATGCTGACAGCTTGTGCCACACACTCTCAAAGAAACTGCGGAACCACCTGATCAACATCCTCTACAGCAAACAGGGAAAGATTAAGAGTGAGCTCTCAAAACTGGATACTCTCATGAAGAACCAACCTTCCACACAAACTTCCTCGTGGCTGGACTTTACAAAAACTAGACAAGCCATTTACAACACACACTTTGCTTCTCTACAAAAGAAAAAGGACACTAAGCGATCTAAACTACTACATGCCACAAGGCGCCACAACAGTGGTTCCCGTAACCCACCCAGCAATATTGTTAATCTATCCAACTATACTCTTAGCCCAGCAGAAGAGTCTGTCCTATTTCGGGGCCTCTCCTTTTGCCCCTCCACCCCCACGAACATGATACAGTGCTGTGGTGACCTAGAATCCTATTTTCGACGTCTCCGACTCAAGGAATATTTCCAACACACCTCTGACCAACATATTAACCCACAGAGACACTTCCTACCAACACTACAAAAAGAAGGATTCTGGGTGGACTCCTCCTGAAGGTCGAAACAGCAGCCTGGACTTCTACATAGAGTGCTTCCGCCGACGTGCACGAGCTGAAATTGTGGAAAAGCAGCATCGCTTGCCCCATAACCTCAGCCATGCAGAACACAATGCCATCCACAGCCTCAGAAACAACTCTGACATCATAATCAAAAAGGCTGACAAAGGAGGTGCTGTCGTCATCATGAATAGGTCGGAGTATGAACAAGAGGCTACTAGGCACCTCTCCAACACCACTTTCTACAAGCCATTACCCTCTGATCCCACTGAGAGTTACCAAAAGAAACGACAGCATTTGCTCAAGAAATTCCCTGAAAAAGCACAAGAACAAATTCGCACAGACACACCCCTAGAACCCCGACCTGGGGTATTCTATCTGCTACCCAAGATCCATAAACCTGGAAATCCTGGACGCCCCATCATCTCAGGCATTGGCACCCTGACAACAGGATTGTCTGGCTAGACTCCCTCCTCAGGCCCTACGTTACCAGCACTCCCAGCTATCTTCGAGACACCACTGACTTCCTGAGGAAACTACAGTCCATTGGTGATCTTCCTAAAAACACCATCCTAGCCACTATGGATGTAGAAGCCCTCTACACCAACACTCCACACACAGATGGGCTACAAGCCGTCAGGAACAGTATCCCTGATAATGTCTCGGCTAACCTGGTGGCTGAACTTTGTGACTTTGTCCTCACCCATAACTATTTCACATTTGGGGACAATGTATACCTTCAAATCAGCGGCACTGCGATGGGTACCCGCATGGCCCCACAGTATGCCAACATTTTTATGGCTGACTTAGAACAACGCTTCCTCAGCTCTTGTCCCCTAATGCCCCTACTCTACTTGCGCTACATTGATGACATCTTTATCATCTGGACCCATGGAAAAGAAGCCCTTGAGGAATTCCACCATGATTTCAACAATTTCCATCCCACCATCAACCTCAGCCTGGACCAGTCCACACAAGAGATCCACTTCCTGGACACTACGGTGCTAATAAGCGATGGTCACATAAACACCATCCTATATCGGAAACCTACTGACCGTTATTCCTACCTGCATGCCTCTAGCTTTCATCCAGATCATACCACACGATCCAATGTCTACAGCCAAGCTCTACGATATAACCGCATTTGCTCCAACCCCTCAGACAGAGACAAACACCTACAAGATCTCTATCATGCATTCCTATAACTACAATACCCACCTGCTGAAGTGAAGAAACAGATTGACAGAGCCAGAAGAGTACCCAGAAGTCACCTACTACAGGACAGGCCCAACAAAGAAAAGAACAGAACGCCACTAGCCATCACCTTCAGCCCCCAACTAAAACCTCTCCAACGCATCATCAAGGATCTACAACCTATCCTGAAGGACTACCCATCACTCTCACAGATCTTGGGAGACAGGCCAGTCCTTGCTTACAGAGAGCCCCCCAATCTGAAGCAAATACCAGCAACCACACACCACACAACAGAACCACTAACCCAGGAACCTATCCTTGCAACAAAGCCCGTTGCCAGCTGTGTCCACATATCTATTCAGGGGACAGCATCATAGGGCCTAATCACATCAGCCACACTATCAGAGGCTCGTTCACCTGCGCCTCTACCAATGTGATATATGCCATCATGTGCCAGCAATGCCGAATACAGACTAACACGGCTGCTACTCTGAAATATATCACATTGGTAGATGTGCAGGTGAATGAGCCTCTGATAGTGTAGCTGATGTGATTAGGCCCTATGATGATGTCCCTTGAATAGATATGTGGACACAGTTGGCAACGGGCTTTGTTGCAAGGAAATGGCCCACCTTGATTATCATTACAAAAGGTTCCCCCCTCTCCCTGCTCTCCCGCTGGTAATAGCTCATCTTACCTGATTACTTTTGTTACTGTGTGTATGGTAACACCCATTGTTTCGTGTTCTCTGTGTATAAAAATTTCCCCACAGTATTTTCCACTGCATGCATCCGATGAAGTGAGGTGTAGCTCACGAAAACTTATGCTCCAATAAATTTGTTAGTCTCTGTCAAGGTTCCTTCCACACTCTGAACTCTAGGGTACAGCTGTGGGGACCTGCATGAAAACTCCCTAAGCTTATTTTAACCAGCTTAGGTTAAAACTTCCCCAAGGTACAAACTATTTTACCTTTTGCCTTTGGACTTTATCGCTACCACCACCAAATATCTAACAGATATATAACCGGGAAAGAGCCCGCTTGGAAACGTCTTTCCCCCCAAAATCCTCCCAAACCCTACACCCCCTTTCCTGGGGAAGGTTTGATAAAAAATCCTCACCAATCTGCAAAGGTGAGCACAGACCCAAACCCTTGGATCTTAAGAACCATGAAAAAGCAATCAGGTTCTTAAAAGAAGAATTTTAATAGAAGAAAAAGTAAAAGAATCACCTCTGTAAAATCAGGATGGTAAATACCTTACAGGGTAATCAGATTCAAAACATAGAGAATTCCTCTAGGTAAAACCTTAAGTTACAAAAACAGGAATATCCATTCCATTCAGCACAGCTTATTTACTCAGCCATTTAAAGAAAACAGAATCTAAGGCATATCTAGCTACATTACTTACTAAGTTCTAAGGCTCTATTCCTATTCTCTCCCCGGCAAAAGCATCACACAGACAGACCCAAACCCTTTGTTTCTCCCCTGCTCCAGCTTTTGAAAGTATCTTGTCTCCTCATTGGTCATTTTGGTCAGGTGCCAGCGAGGTTATCCTAGCTTCTTAACCCTTTACAGGTGAAAGAGTTTTTCCTCTGGCCAGGAGGGATTTTAAAGGTGTTTACCCTTCCCTTTATATTTATGACAGTCTCTAAGGTGCCACAAGTACTCTTTTTCTTTTTGCGGAAATGTTGTAGTTTCCCAAGTATGATAATCTTGTTTATATGTTTGTATCATCTTTGTAAAATGAGTTATAGATATGTAGGGTATGTCTGTATTTCCAAACTTGTGCTGTGTTTCTGGGTGGCACCCCCAGACAGATTGGCATTAGTACTAGGCAGGCTTGATGGCCCATCTGGCAATCTACACTGGTAATGTTAAAGCACAGTCTACACTGACAATGTTAAAGCACAGTGTGTCGTCGCTGCAGAGCGCTGAGAGAGAGCTCTCCCAGCGCTCTACGTGGGGTGCGGCTTCCAGCACTGGTGCACTGTCTACACTGGCGCTTTACAGCACTGAAACTTGCTGTGCTCAGGGGGGTGTTTTTTCACACCCAAGTGAGAAAGTTGCAGCGCTGTAAAGTGCCTGTGTAGACAAGCCCTAAGGTTTTCCCATACCATGTGCTGCACAGCTTGTGTTTGGGATGCAGGAAGTACAAGCCACATGGCAAAAGGAATATAAAAGGCAGCTGCATCATCTCCATTTTGTCTTCAATCCTGCTTCTTATCTCTGGAGCAACTTCTCTAAACACTGAAGCTCTGAATCACCCATCCAAGCTGTGGATGTGTTCCAAAGGGACTTTCAAGCCAGTAAACTCACCAATACTGCTAAGAACCTGATATATGGACTTCGAAGTCTTTGTGTATACGTGACTGCTTTACCATTTAACATCTCTCTTCTTGTTCTTTCTTTATAATAATTCTTTAGTTTTTGATGCTACAGAATTGGCTGGCAGCGTGGTATTTTGGGTAAGATCAAAACCTATACTGACCTGGTAACATGGCTGACCCTTTGGGGTCAGAAGAACATTTTGTATAATTTTGTATATGTGAGCAGAGTTTTTTAAATAGCTTCTTGCTGTACTGGGCCTAGGTGCTGATTAGAAGCCAGAGAACTGGAATGCAATAAAGGGGACTGTGTGTTTCCTTTTTTCTTTTTCTTTTTTTTTTTTTTTTTTGCTTCTTGATAAACTCTTCAACAGTCACCCTGGTTAACTTCAGTGTTACCCACCAGTCTTTGGGGAGAATCTGCTCTCCCTTTTGTAGTCTGTCCTGACCTTGCCATTATCAGGCACCATGGATCACAACTCTCACAGGGATTTCTGGAAGGATTCTGTGGAAAACAGCCCTTTCCCTTGCTCCAATCAAGGCTCTGCTGTTCTGATTCTGAAGAGCTGATATAGAAGGCCTTAGGGTTCCTGGAGAACATGCAGCAAAGCCAGCATTCCATACTGCCATAGCCCTGGGGACACGTCTTTCTCTCACGGCACCTTCCAATGGAGGGAAGAACGTGACATGCGAGTTGGAGTCTCTCCTTGGCTTACAGATAACCCATCTGGCTGTAACACAAGTGTGGACTCGGGAAAGCTGTGCTGCAGGGTATGTGCCCTGCAGGATACTCACTTGTGAAGGGAAGCAACCCTGCTCTTAGCAGTGGAGTCTGGGCAATAAGGAAGAGGAGTTGGAAATTCTCACTGAGGAGGAGAACCAGGGAAACCTGGTGGGACAATGTGTGTGACTGGAATGTGCATGTCGCTGGTTACAACGCATGTAGAAAGGCCCATGGAACGGTGGGAAAATCTACTTACCCCAGTACCTGGGGAAGTCACTACACACGGCTTAACACAAGCAGGCGGTGGCCTGGCGAGATGAGCAAGGAGCAGCAAGAGTCAAAGCATGGTATGACCTGCCTGGGGAGTGTGATTTACCCATAGTGGGAGATCTAGTGATGTACAAGATTCCAGGTCAACACCATCCATTCCCTGCTCCTAAATGGAAGGGCCCCTATCTTGTCCTTGACCAATTAGGGCCCAGTCTGCTATTACTGGACACAGAGAATGGAGGACGGGAGTGGGTTCACTGCACGCAAATAAAAAGGTACAAACAGGAGATTGGGAAAGGGGATGTGTAAATTTTGTTATCTGTGTATTACAGGTTAATTCGAAAAGGATGAAAATTCCCTGGCCCTGGATGGAACAATTACTAGTGCTAATCACAATTGTCACATTTACAAATTCTATTCAGATCCCACGATTTGAAGTGTCAAAAGGAGGAAATACAGGGACGGCTACACGTGCAACCTGTGATAATAAAGCTAATGAAGACTATGAGACTCTCCCCATAGAAAGATGTATCACTAATACTCCAACAGGAATTTGGCAGTATCGGGTTTATGGATTAGATGGGGGAATCCCAACCAGGTGGAGAATATCAAATTTATCAGGAAATATTGCATGGTACACCCTGGGTGCTGCCATGATTAACAATAGTGGAAAACACAGTTACCCAGCTACATGGTTTGTTACAGAGGGTCCAAAGAATATAACCCTCTGGTCTCCTGGAGCAAATGAACCCTCTTGGGAAAATAGGGCCCCACATTTACAGCGTGATGTAACCATAATGATACTTCCATGGAAGATAATCCCCGAAGGTGTGAATGTTATGTACATATTACATTAGGTATAAAATCCCTTTTGGCATGCTGGGTGTATGATGAGTTAACCATTTTACAGAATGTAACCCTGCATGTGATATGGATGCCAAGTTGGAAGAATCCAAATTTGAAGTGGCCACAGCCTGGAGCCAAGAATATTCCCCGATGAACAAATGTATGGGAGCCATTGTGGGAGCAGGTGCAACCAGCACTTTTTAACATGTCCTTTCACTCTATTACATGGGTGGTACGCCCCAAGGAATGGTGGGTGGACCAAATTCATCCTAATTGTAGTATGTACATAAAAGGATTGAAACAACAATTCAATGGGTGGGTGAGGAAACACACCTGGAATCGTCATCGGAAAAGGGAATTGAGGGCAGCGGGGAACACTATGCTGGGTACATGGAATCTGGGGAACGAGTGGGTAACCAAACAATTAGTAAGCCAAAATGTGAAATTTCAACAACAAATTAGTCAGTTAATGGCACAGCAACTATCAGCAGTTACCACAGGCTGGAGGACAGCAGTAGAGGTAAACTTGCAGTTAACTCATTGGGCAGGGGACCTGGTGACATGGGTGGGGGATGGCTTCAGAAGACTAACATGGGGAGAAGTGTGCATAGGTATTCAAAATGCTCAGTTAATAATGTTAATGGATATTATGAGAGATGCTTGGTCAAAACAATGGCCTTCAGTATTAAATCGGGAGGCTAGCCCATAATTATCCACAATTGCAAAAACATACCCATCTACCTGGAAAATAACATCCCCCACCTGTGGGGACAGTTCTTGTGTAATTGTTACTATGATACCATGGGAAGGAAATGCAAATAAGGTTGTTCCCTTTAACCCTATGGGAGTAAATGGGGAAGGGGGAGCACATTGGGAGCCACTAGCAAATAGGTGGGGGTGGAATGGGGTAAATTGGACTGTCATCACATTAAGCAGTTGTATATCCAGAGGAGGAATATGGATGTGCCCCTCTCCTATGACTATGGAGGAGCAGGATCAATGGCCTATTGCAAAGGGGGGGCATTTAGGGGTAATGTATATGGAGTATGGTGTATTCTGTTGGGAGTGTATGCAATCCTGCAATATAACACTAGGAGGCGAAATCCTTCCAGTATATGACCAAATTATGAACTTCTATACACTGCCACCTGGACTATGGTGCACCAATGGATCAGTGGACCTAATCGTTGTAAATAATCGAACCAGCACCTACTACCCCATACCATACCAAGTAGTTGAATTGGTTTGGACAATACCAAATTTCACTATGGATATTCAATGGAAACCCAATATGAACAAAAGTACACAAAGATTACAAGAGCAACTTGCTGCAAGCACCAACAGTTGGACACACTTACAATACGCACTATAGGATGACGCTGACTAAATTTTAACCTTATCAAAGGAGGAGAAGCAACGTTTTTGGTGGTGGCCAGGATGTTGGACCATACTGCAGTGGTCAGGACTCTCGGTGTTGCTGTGGATTATCTTAGCAGCTGGTGTATTGTTAACTATATTTGTGTTACATTGCGTATGGAAACAATCAAGGGGGGGCACAACCCCCTAGAGAACAGTCACTAATTATAACCTATAAGTAATGGAGTAAACTCTCCGCCCCCAGTGTACTAGACAACCCGGACCCAACCTCCTCAGGCCCACTATACTGGGAAGTTTGGAACACTAATTGGAATAGGTGGCGTATGCCCGTACGAGAGAAGGTGCAGGGCATGGTACTACACAAGGGGCAGGGGGACAGATGGAGCATCAACACCTTCCACCTTGATGCCTGGCCCTATCAGAAAGTGTGTCGCCATATGTCCTATGCTTTTCCAGGGATACCTGGGCAGGAGGATCCCAAAAGGAAAAAAAAAGGGAAAAAAAGGGGTGGAGTGTTAGGATATAGATATTCAGGCCTGCCTGTAAAGGCCTTTACTCTAAGAATGCAGGTATGTGTTTATCATTTAGCTAGTCATAGAGGTATACAAAAAAGAATCTGTCTAAGGGCCTTCTCTCACCATGACTGTCTGAGGCCCTGTGCTTAGGCTAAGGCCTTTGGCTAGGCAGCAGGGGCAGCCATAAACTGGGAAGTGACCGGTCATCTCCTCACATTGCAAACTAGTCAATCTGGGGCTGTTAGCAAGGTGATCCAATCTATCACCTCCAGAGAAAGGGAAGAGCCTAGAAGATGTAAAAACCTAGAAGATGAAAGCTGTGGTATGTACATGATCCTGGAGGGGGGAACCGGTAAGAGTTTTTTCTGCATGAAATGCCGTCTGATAGAGCTGATGGAGGAAAAGATCCGAGGTTTGGAGATGCAGGTGGAAAGTCTCGTTGAGTTTAGGAAGGGGTTTGAGCAGATGATGGAGCAAAGATAGGAGGTATCTGAAGGGAAAAGCTCAGACTCACGGATGGAAGCAGGGCTGGGGAATTTTGAGGGGAGATTGGGTGAGGAAAGTGGTCAGTGGAAACATGTGACTAAAAGAACCAGGCAGAGGAAAAGACGGGCTAGTGAAGGAGAAATAGAGCTTAGGAATAGGTTTGCAGAGTTGGAAAATGAAGAAGGGGCTGATCAGGTACTTGTTGAAGGTGGAAGGGTAAGGAAGAAGAGAAGAGAAGAGAGGCTAGTCCTATAGGAAAAGCGGAAGAGTCAAGGGAGACTACACCAAATATGAGCCCCAGGAGGATACAGGATGGGTTGAAGAAGATTATAAGGGAAAATAGGAATGGAAAGAACTTGCAGCCAGAGGGAACAGGGGAGAGACTGGAGAATAGCACAGTCGCCAGGAAAAGGCAGGTCTATGTGATCAGGGACTATTTTTTGAGAAGAATAGACAGGCCTGTAACTAGAGCTGATCCAGAGAATAGAAGGGTGTGCTGTCTTCCGGGTGCTAAGATACGGGATGTAGACCTGAGGTTGAAAAGGATCCTAAAGGGAGCGGGAAAGAATCCCCTAATTATCCTTCATGTGGGAACAAATGATACGGCTAGATTCTCGCTGGAAAGTATTAAGGGAGACTATGCTAGGCTTGGGAAGACGCTTAAGGAAATTGAGGCTCAGGTGATCTTTAGTGGGATCCTTCCTGTTCCTAGAGAAGGGCAACAAAGATGTGACAGGATTATGACTGTCAACAGATGGCTCAGGCAGTGGTGCTATAAGGAGGGCTTTGGGATGTATGGCCACTGGGAGGCATTCATGGACAGAGGACAGTTCTCTTGGGATGGACTTCATCTGAGTAGGGAAGGAAATAGACTTCTAGGATCGAGGCTGGCACAACTGATTAAGAGAGCTTTAAACTAGGAATTAGGGGGAGACGGTTGGGAGATGTCCAGGAAATCTCCACGCCAGATTTTAGCATTGAGAGGGAAGAAGACGAAGTAAGAAAGGATACAGCCGTGGGTAGGAGAATGTATATAAGGAGCGAGGGCGGTGTGGATACTAGTCTAATAGGTTATACTGGCTGTAGAATGACTGTGCCTAATAGGGTACAAAATGTGAGCGAGGCCAAACAGCAAAAATTAAGATGTTTTTACACCAATGCGAGGAGCCTAGGTAACAAAATGGAGGAACTAGAGCTACTGGTGCAGGAAGTGAAACCAGATATTATAGGGATAACAGAAACATGGTGGAATAGTAGTCATGACTGGACTACAGGTATTGAGGGGTATGTGCTGTTTAGGAAAGACAGAAACAAAGGTAAAGGTGGTGGAGTAGCATTGTATATCAATGATGAGGTAGAATGTAAAGAAATAAGAAGCGATGCAATGGATAAGACAGAGTCCGTCTGGGCAAAAATTACATTGGGGAAGAAAACTAGTAAAGCCTCTTCTACGATAGTGCTTGGGGTGTGCTATAGACCTCCGGGATCTAATCTGGATATGGATAGAGCCCTTTTTAATGTCTTTAATAAAGTAAATACTAATGGAAACTGCGTGATCATGGGAGACTTTCACTTCCCAGATATAGACTGGAGGACCAGTGCTAGTAATAATAATAGGGCTCAGATTTTCCTAGATGCAATAGCTGATGGATTCCTTCATCAAGTAGTTGCTGAACCGACTAGAGGGGATGCCATTTTAGATTTACTTTTGGTGAGTAGCGAGGACCTCATAGAAGAAATGGTTGTAGGGGACAATCGTGGCTCAAGTGATCATGAGCTAATTCAGTTCAAACTGAACAGAAGGATTAACAAAAATAAATCTGCAACTAGGGTTTTTGATTTCAAAAGGGCTGACTTTCAAAAATTAAGGAAATTAGTTAGGGAAGTGGATTGGACTGAAGAACTTATGGATCTAAAGGTAGAGGAGGCCTGGGATTACTTTAAATCAAAACTGCAGAAGCTATTGGAAGCCTGTATCCCAAGAAAGGGGAAAAAATTCATAGGAAGGAGTTGTAGACCAAGCTGGATGAGCAAGCATCTCAGAGAGGTGATTAAGAAGAAGCAGAAAGCATACAGGGAGTGGAAGACAGGAGGGATCAGCAAGGAAAGCTTCCTAATTGAGGTCAGAACATGTAGGGATGAAGTGAGACAGGCTAAAAGTCAAGTCGAGTTGGACCATGCAAAGGGAATTAAAACCAATAGTAAAAGGTTCTATAGCCATATAAATAAGAAGAAAACTAAGAAAGAAGAAGTGGGGCCACTTAACACTGAGGATGGAGTGGAGGTTAAAGATAATCTAGGCATGGCCCAATATCTAAACAAATACTTTGCCTCAGTCTTTAATAAGGCTAAAGAGGATCTTAGGGATAATGGTAGCATGACAAATGGGAATGAGGATATGGAGATATTATTACCATATCTGAGGTAGAAGCAAAACTGAAACAGCTTAATGGGACTAAATGGGGGGGGGGGGCAGATAATCTTCATCCAAGAATATTAAAGGAATTGGCACCTGAAATTGCAAGCCCATTAGCAAGAATTTTTAATGAATCTGTAAACTCAGGAGTAGTACCGAATGATTGGAGAATTGCTAATATAGATCCTATTTTTAAGAAAGGAAAAAAAAGTGATCAGGGTAACTACAGGCCAGTTAGTTTGACATCTGTAGTATGCAAGGTCCTGGAAAAAATTTTGAAGGAGAAATTAGTTAAGGACATTGAAGGCAATGGTAAATGGGACAAAATACAACATGGTTTTACAAAAGATAGATCGTGCCAAACCAACCTAATCTCCTTTTTTGAAAAAGTAACAGATTTTTTAGATAAAGGAAATGCAGTGGATCTAATTTACCTAGATTTCAGTAAGGCATTTGATACCGTGCCACATGGGGAATTATTAATTAAATTGGAGAAGATGGGGATCAATATGAACATCAAAAGGTGGATAAGGAATTGGTTTAAGGGGAGACTGCAACAGGTCCTACTGAAAGGCGAACTGTCAGGTTGGAGGGAGGTTACCAGTGGAGTTCCTCAGGGATTGGTTTTGGGACCAATCTTATTTAATCTTTTTATTACTGATCTTGGCACAAAAAGTGGGAGTGTGCTAATAAAGTTTGCAGATGATACAAAGCTGGGAGGTATTGCCAATTCGGAGAAGGATCGGGATATTATACAGGAGGATCTGGATGACCTTGTAAATTGGAGTAATAGTAATAGGATGAAATTTAGTAGTGAGAAGTGTAAAGTTATGCATTTAGGGATTAATAACAAGAATTTTAGTTATAAGTTGGGGATGCATCAATTAGAAGTAACAGAAGAGGAGAAGGACCTTGGAGTATTGGTTGATCATAGGATGACTATGAGCTGCCAGTGTGATATGGCTGTGAAAAAAGCTAATGCGGTTTTGGGATGCATCAGGAGAGGCATTTCCAGTAGGGATAAGGAGGTTTTAGTACCGTTATACAAGGCACTGGTGAGACCTCGCCTAGAATACTGTGTGCAGTTCTGGTCTCCCATGTTTAAAAAGGATGAATTCAAACTGGAGCAGGTACAGAGAAGGGCTACTAGGATGATCCGAGGAATGGAAAACTTGTCTTATGAAAGGAGACTTAAGGAGCTTGGCTTGTTTAGCCTAACTAAAAGAAGGTTGAGAGGAGATATGATTGCTCTCTCTAAATATATCAGAGGAATAAATACAGGAGAGGGAAAGGAATTATTTCAGCTCAGCACCAATGTGGACACAAGAACAAATGGGTATAAACTGGCCACCAGGAAGTTTAGACTCTAATCAGACGAAGGTTTTTAACCATCAGAGGAGTGAAGCTTTGGAATAGCCTTCCAAGGGAAGCAGTGGGGGCAAAAGATCTATCTGGTTTTAAGATTCTACTCGATAAGTTTATGGAGGAGATGGTATGATGGGATAATGGGATTTTGGTAAGTAATTGATCTTTAAATATTCAGGGTAAATAGGACTAATCCCCTGAGATGGGATATTAGATGGATGGGATCTGAGTTACCCAGGAAAGAATTTTCTGTAGTATGTGGCTGGTGAATCTTGCCCATATGCTCAGGGTTTAGCTGATTGCCATATATGGGGTTGGGAAGGAATTTTTCCTCCAGGGCAGATTGGAAGAGGCCCTGGAGGTTTTTCGCCTTCCTCTGTAGCATGGGGCACGGGTCACTTGAGGGAGGCTTCTCTGCTCCTTGAAGTCTTTGAACCACGATTTGAGGACTTCAATAGCTCAGACATGGGTGAGGTTTTTCGTAGGAGTGGGTGGGTGAGATTCTGTGGCCTGCGCTGTGCAGGAGGTCAGACTAGATGATCAGAATGGTCCCTTCTGACCTTAGTATCTATGAATCTATGTAAAAGGAAATTTAGGTTGATAGTTTTCTGTCTGGTAAGAACTCACTTATCAATAGACACAGCTGGGAAACCCTTATGTCTTTATAGATGTAGTTATGAAATCCTCACTTCTGTATTGTTTTGTCATTATAGTTCCCACTTTGCTATTGTTTATTGGCATGGTCGCTTTCTGGTTCTGTGATTGTTTCTGTCTGCTGTATAATTAATTTTGCTGGGTGTAAACTAATTAAGGTGGTGGGATATAATTGGTTAGCTAATCATGTTACAATATGTTAGGATTGGTTAGGTAAATTTCAGTAGAATGACTGGTTAAGGTATAGCTAAGAATATTACTATATAAATTAGGGGCAAACAGGAAATAATTTGGGATTCGAAAATAAGGAAAAAGGAACTTGGATTTAAGCTTGCTGGAAGTTCACCCCAATAAATGTCGAATTGTTTGCATCTTCGGACTTCAGGTATTGTTGCTCTCTGTTCATGCAAGAAGGACCAGGGAAGTGGAAGAGAGAAGGAATAAGCTCTCTAACACAGCCCAGCTGTGGAAATGGTGGGGGGCTGGTACCTTTCACTGAATCCAAACCAGAGAACAGGGGATGTTTCTCCTTTAGCACCTGTCTGTGTCTTGTGGAAAGACAATTGTGTTCAGGGGCGGTGAGTTATATGGGCCCATGGTGTCCAGGCTGTAGCAAATGGAGGGCCCGGCTCCACCAATGTTCGGGCCCCGGCCCCAGCCCCAGCCCCAGCCCCACCTGCTGCCCCTGAACACCTCCCCCCGAATGTCCCCTTGCCCCCGCATGCCTTCCCTGGAGCGTCCCCCAGCCCCGCCTGTCATCCCGCACACCTCCTCCCCAAGTGTCCCTGCCTGCCCTGGGCAGCAGGCAGCCGCCCCCTGCAGCTCCGCACTGCGCTCCCTTCCCAGCTGCTGCCACGGCCAGCTACAAGGGAGCAGTGCCAGGGACAGGCTGAGGTGGCTGCTGTGCCTCCAGAGGCGCATGACAGCCCCCCCTGCCCCCGGCAGGAACTCTGAATCAACTCGGGGGAGCAGGGGGCTTATCCTAGCTGGACCGCCTGAGCAGCAGCCTGGCGGGTCTTGGGTGAGTGTCATGCTGGGGGAGCCAGGGAGGGTCTCCCTCCCCTGGAGCTCGCTGCTGCCAGTGGGGAGAGGGCTGGGGGGAGTCCTCCTCTCTGGTCCCCTGCCCTAGCCCAGGGCAGCCTGCCTGCTGCACCCCAAACGCCTCATCTCCAGCCCCACACCCGGCACCCCAACCCTCTGTCCAAGCCCAGAGCCTGCACCCAGCACCCAAACCCCCTCTCCCACCCCAGCCCTACCCCAGAACCTGGACCCAGCACCCAGGCTCCATCCCAGAGCCTGCACCCCTCCCACACCCAAACTCCCTCCCAGAGCCCACACCCATTCCTGCACCCACACCCAAACACCATCCCAGAGCTTTAGCCAAGTGTGTATTTTGGGGGGGCAGCAGGACTTGGACCTGTTCTAGGCACCACCAAAAATTATACAAATCTGCAGCCCCTGATTGGGTTAGCATGGGGCACTTCCTATTGGGAGACAGATGGAGAAGGTCTCACATAGCCAGTAGTAAATCATCCTTGGAGATTTTAAAAAATGATAGATACTTTTCTAACACAAAGTTTGGGACTCAACTGGGATGACTCTACTGTGGGCCTCATTGTGGTGAATAAAGATGAATTGATCATTGGACTGGATGTTAGTGGTTGCCATGGGGCCAGTGATCATGACTTGACTGTATTCAGTAAGGACCAGTAAGAAGGTTTTGGAACAAATTGATCAATTAAAAAGCAATAAGTCACCAGGACTGGATGGGATTCACCCAAGAGTTCTGAACGAAGTCATATGTGAAATTGGAGAATTACCAACTGTAGTCTGTAACCTATCATTTAAATCAGCTTCTGTACCAGATGACTGGAGGATAACTAATCTGACACCAATTTTTAAAGAAGCCTCCTGAAGCAATCACGGCAATTACAGGGCAGTAAACTTAACTTCAGTACCAGGCAAAGTGGTTGAAAATATAGTAAAGAACAGAATTATAAGACACAGAGATATGAACATGATTTGTTGTGGAAGAGTGAACATGGTATTTGTAAAGGGAAATCATGCCTCATTAACCTACTAGAATTCTTTGAGGGAGTCAATAAGCATGTGGACAAGAGTGATCCCCATGGTTATGTACTGAGACCAGTACTGTTCAGCATATTCAGAAATGATCTGGAAAAAGGAGTAAACAGTGAGGTGGCAAAATTTGCAGATGATACAAAACTATTCAAGAGAGTGAAGTCCAAAGCAGACTGTGAAGAGTTATAAAGGGATCTCACAAAACTGAGTGACTGGGCTACAAAATGGGAGATGAAATTCAATGTTGATAAATGCAAAGTAATACACTTTGGAAAACATAATCCCAACTCTACATATAAAATGATGGGGTCTAGATAAAAAAGATATTGGAGTCATTGTGGAGAGTTCTCTGAAAAAAGCCACCCAATGTGCGGCAGCAGTCAAAAAAGCAAACAATGTTGGGAATCATTAGGAAAAGGATAGATAATAAGATTGAAAATATGTTGCCTCTCTACAAATCCATGGTATGCCCACATCTTGAATACTGCAGGCAGATGTGGTCACCCCATCTCAAAAAAGATATATTGGAATTGGAAAAGGTACAGAGAAGGGTAACCAAAATGATTAGGGGTATGGAACAGCTTCCATGTGAAGAGAGATTAATAAGACTGAGACTTTTCAGCTTGGAAAAGAGATGACTAAGGGGGGATATGTAGAGGTCTATAAAATCATCACTGGTGTTGAGTGAGTAAATAAGGAAGTGTCATATACTCTGTCCCATAACACAAGAAGTAGGGGTCACCAAATCAAATTAACAGGTAGCAGATTTAAAAACAAACAAAAGGAAGTATTTTTTCACACAACACAGTCAACCTGTGGAACTCTGCCAGGGGATGCTGTGAAGGCCAAAACTATAACAGGGTTCAACAAAAAGAAAAGGAGTACTTGTGGCACCTTAGAGACTAACAAATTTATTTGAGCATAAGCTTTCGTGAGCTACAGCTCACTTCATCGGATGCAACAAAGAATTAGGTAAGTTCATGGAGGATGAGTCCATCAATGGCTATTAGCCAGGATGGGCAGGGATGCAAAACCATTCTCTGAAGCGTCCCTCACCTCTGTTTGCCAGTAGCTGGGAATGGTAACAGGGGATTGATCACTTGATGATTATCTGTTCCATACATTCCCTCTGGGGCACTGTTAGAGGATAGGATATTGGGCTGGATGAACCATTGGTTTGATCCAGTATGGCCATTCTTATGAATGATAGAGGACAGCCCCATGCAGAAATATTTAGATTTAGTACACTGGACGAGCTAACTTTCAAAAGCTGACAAAATTAGTGAAATTGTTTGGAGGAAAAACAGTAAACAGAACAATGTGAACGAAAATTGGGAGCTGTTGTTTAAGAAGCTTGTTAGATGGGGGTACAAGCCACATTGCATAATTAGCTGAGCTTGCAATGGCGTTCCACTCAAGGCGCTGGCATTTCTCAGTCTGTAAATGCAGTAACAGTTTTAAATTCTAGCTCTGACCAATCCAAAAATTACAGATCTCGCTCCCTCCCTCCCCCAGGAGCCACTCTCATCCTCTGTCCCCTTTCTGTCCCCGCATCCTCTGCAAACTTTCAAAGATGGATGCCTGTGATGGTCAAGGTTTTGGCCCTTCAATGTGCAGGGGCGGGGATGGATGGTACAGGAATCCAGGGCCTCCCACTCCAACCCAGGCCCCTCCGAGGGCAACACAAGGGTCTGATGCCCAGGAGTGCCATAAAGCCATCCTCCCTGGGCCACTTCCTATCATCCTGCTATTGTCCAAAGTTCACAGTCTATCACAGGTTGGCACCTCTTCACAGCCAAGCATGGCATGTCAGCCAACCCTCTGTCCAAGCCCAGAGCCCGCACCCAGCACCCAAACCCCCTCCTGCACCCCCTCCTGCACCCCAACCCTACCCCAGAACCTGGACCCAGCACCCAAACTCCCTCCCAGAGCCCACACCAACTCCTGCACCCACCCCAAACACCATCCCAGCGCTTTAGCCAGGAGTGTGTGTGTGTGGGGGGGCTATCCTCCAATTTGTCTAGGTCACTTTGGACCCTATTCCTACCCTCCAGTGTATCTACTTCTCCCCCCAGCATAGTGTCATCTGCGAATTTTCTGAGGGTGCAATCCATCCCATCATCCAGATCATTGATAAAGGGTGACAGTTGCCTGCTCTGATGACATGGCCCTCTGGCCAGGTCAGTTCCAAGTTTCTCCCCTTCCAGGATAGTCAACAAAAAGAAGCCAGGGATTCAACACCCAAAAAAATGGTCAGTAGGCATGAGGGGGAAATGCCTCCCTCTCTGGGTATAACAGAAGCAGGTCCTCCCTTCTCTCAGGGAGGGACATTCAGGCAGTCGTTGAGATCCTGCCTTCCCTCATGGCCTTCAAGATAGAAGTCCTTCCTCTTGCCTGAGTCTGCCCACAAGTGGGCTGTTCTGCTCCCTTTTAAATTCTCCCCCAGTCTGTGCATCCCCTGCAGGTATGTTGGAGAGGGGCTGGATGAGGCCAGAGCAGCTCCTTAACCCTTTGTTGCCCAGTGTGGGGTTTGTATTCCCCATCACAAGTCCAAATAGAGGGGAAAGAAACTTGGAGTTACAGCTTCCCATACTGTTAACGGCTACCAAGCATCAATCAGATCCAGCTTCTTATTTTTATTATTGATTTAAAGTAAAAATCAGTGTTACACACCTGCACAGGGTGTGGGTGTACCTCTGTGAAGCTTTCAAGGGCAGAAATGAGATTGAGTGTACATGAGAATTTACGAAAGAGTGATATAGAAGCATTCCAAAATGGTGCAAAGTATGGCTTTGTGGACAGACAGAAAGCAAAGTGGGGAATTCTTTCTCTGATCCCTCCCTGATGGCAATACAATCATAGAATCATAGAATCTCAGGATTGGAAGGGACCTCAGAGGGTCATCTAGTCCAACCACCTGCTCAAAGCAGGACCAGTCCCCAACTAAATCATCTCAGCCAGGGCTTTCTCAAGCCTGACCTTAAAAACCGCTAAGGAAGGAGATTCCACCACCTCCCTAGGTAACGCATTCCAGAGCTTCACCACCCTCCTAGTGAAACAGTGTTTCCTAATATCCAACCTAGACCTCCCCCACTGCAAGTTGAGACTATTGCACCTTGTTCAGTCATCTGCCACCGCTGAGAACAGCCGAGCTCCATCCTCTTTGGAACGCCCCTTCAGGTGGTTGAAGGCTGCTATCAAATCTCCCCTCACTCTTCTCTTCTGCAGACTAAATAACCCCAGTTCTCTCAGCCTCTCCTCATAAGTCATCTGCTCCAGCCCCCTAATCATTTTCCTTGTCCTCTGCTGGACTCTCTAAAATTTGTCCACATCCCTTCTGTAGTGTGGGGACCAAAACTGGACGCAATACTCCAGGTGTGGTCTCACCAGTGCCAAACAGAGGGGAATAATCACTTCCCTCTGTCAGGAAAGAGTTAAAATTTAGCTAACAGCTAAAACAAAAACTACAGAACAAGCAGAAATGTTTCAATAAGCATTCAGTAGCAAGGACACTGACAACTGTAAACAATTGATACGCTAGTATGGTCAATGCCTGCCCAGTAACTCAGTTCTTAAAACAGGACAAACTCTCCCTTCACAGCCCACCAGATATCTATTAGCACTCATCCCTATCCCGCCCCACCCTGACTCTTTCCCCTGCAAGGTAGCCATAGATGTTTAATGCAATTAGGCTGACCTCTGTATGTACGTACTGCTCTTATTTTTATCTTTGTTCGGGGTTCTCTCTTGACTTGTAACAATGTCTGTCTCTGTATGTACAAATAAATGCAAATCAATTAATTAAAGAATGTTTATAACTGGCCACTATGGCACCATATTTTTGAAGCTGCTTGACAATCTTCCCGGTACCGTGAATAAACCCCCTTCAGTATTGTCTATGCTTGCCTGATTCTTGGGGAAAATAATCTTTTTGCCTAACACCTTGATCAGCTGGAAGTGCTCCTACTAATACACTCCAATATTCCATTGGCCTTCTTGGCAACAAGGGCATGCTGCTGACTCATATCCAGCTTCTTGTCCACTATAATCCCCAGGTCCTTTTCTGCAGAACGGCTGCTTAGCCAGTCGGCCCCCAGCCTATAGCGGTGCATGGGATTATTCTGTCCTAAGTGCAGGACTCTTGTCCTTGTTGAACCTCATCTGATTTCTTTTGGCCCAATCCTCCAATTTGTCTAGGTCACTTTGGACCCTATCCCTACCCTCCAGTGTATCTACTCTCCCCCCAGCGTAGTGTCATCTGCGAATTTGCTGAGGGTGCAATCCATTCCATCATCCAGATCATTGATAAAGATGTTGAACAAAACCAGCCCCAGGACCGACCCCTGGGGCACTCCACTTGATACCAGCTGCCAACTAGACATCGAGCCATTGATCACTACCCATTGAGCCAGACAATCTGCCAGCTTTCGATCCACCTTATAGTTCATTCATCCAATCCAAACTTTTTTATCTTGCTGGCAAGAATACGGTGGAAGACTGTATCAAAACTTTGCTAAATTCAAGATATATCACTTTCCCCATATCCAATACAATGAATATACCCTCTGTTTCATTTAATTGGGAGACACTTCCACACCTGCTGGGCCAAGCCTGCTGCCTGGGAGTGAGGGTGCTATGAGTGGCCAGCAGTGGGCCAGAAGGAGTATGAGGAGCTTTTGGAGATATGTGGAAGGACGTGCAAAGAGCACCTTGCTTTCAAAAGAGCCAAAGAAGAGAGGGACGTGGTCATGTAGAGAGACTGCTTTAGGGGTTCCTGGATGAAGAGAGAGGAGCAGGGAGCAGGATATGTGGGCCAGTAGGGTGGTTCATCCAGCTCACATCACAGTGCCAGCTCCAATGCATGTGCCAGCAGCAATGTGCAGGTGGACAGGTCCATGTAGACATGACATTGGGATGGTGTTCCTGGTCCTGGCTCACAATGGTTGAAGGGTGGAGTTTGTGGCAGGGCCAGTGAGCAAAATTACAGAGAGAGTTTCTGTTTCAAACTATTGACAGTTGTGTGTCTGAGAGAAAGATCCTCTAACCTCTGTCCAAGAGACATACCCCTGACTCCAAGAGCCGTGAGGTAGCAGAGCACATACTGGTTTATGCCATGTACTACACCTTTTCTGGTCAGGTCTAAACTCTCCAATTCCCTGAAGAATGTTCTTCTGACACTTAATAGCTTTTATATTTTCACTGTAGCGATTATTCAGACTCTCAGCCAAATCGGCCAGGTCCTGCTCACATGCAGTGTCTCACTTTCCCCCCTCTAAAGGGGGAATGTGCCTTGGTTCCAGGTCTTTGTCATCTCTAGCAGCTTGTCTGTTCCATACCCTGCTGTGCACCAGGCCCTCTGCAGAGAGCTGCTCTGGGCAAGGAGTGCAGAGCCAACTGTCACCATGGCAGGCATAGACCCAAATTCAATAACCCTGACCCATGGTCTACCTCTGCTGGCAGGCTCTTAACAAGGCCTGTGCAGAGAACATGGATGCCATGCTGAAGAGCCTGCTTAAAGCAACCCCCAGCACAGACCGACTCCAGCACATCTTGGAGGTGAGCATAATGGGGAGGAGCAGCAGGGGTTTTAGCACTGGGGACTCCTAGAAGTGGAGACTGGAAAATCCATGTTTCCACTGTACCCTTCCAAGTATGCATTTGTGATACAAACTCACTGGGTGGCCTTGGGGTTCACTCACTTCCCGCTTACAACATCAGTTTTCTCCACTATTAAATCTGCCCTGGGGAAGAAGGACATCAGCCCCTACAATCACCTTCACTTGTGGGTATCTGGCCCTGGGACCCTAAACGAATTGGACTATCTGCCCCATTACCTACATTACCCTGTCTTTCCCCTCTTCGGGCCTTATCCTATGTGCTCAGCCTAGCCCCTTCCTGACTTGTCCCTGACCTTTAAAGGACTATCCAAGCCCCTCCAAGGCCTGCTCCCATTGGGGTTTCTCTCCTGGCTGAGCACAGGCTGCCCTTATATCTCCCAGCAGGCCTGGGTCCTAGTCACATGCTGCTCCTTGTCACGTGACCCCTGCAATTATTCCTTTCACCTGGGGAATTGCATAACCTGGGCTAGGTGCAGTTGAACTCCAATCCCTTGAATAGCCATAGAGTAAACAAACAAATTTATTAACTACAAAAGATAGATTTTAAGTGATTATAAGTCAAAGCACAAGAAGTCAGATTTGGTCAAATGAAATAAAACCAAAATGCATTCTAAGCTGATCTTAACACTTTCATTGCCCTTATAAACTTAGATGCTTCTCACCACAGGCTGGTTGATTGCCCTTCATCCAGGCTTTCCCCTTTGATCAGCACTTCAGTCGCTTGGTGGTGATGTCTGTAGATGGAGGTGGAAGAGAGAGAGAGCATAGCAAACCTCTCTCCCTTTTATCATGTCCTTTCTTCCCTCTTGGCTTTGCCACCCCCCCCCCCGCACCTTCAGAGTCAGGTGAGCATTACCTCATCGTAGTCCCAAACTGACCAAGGGAAGGAGGGTGACTCACTCGAGAGTCCAACAGATCCTTTGTTGCTGCCTAGGCCAGTGTCTTTTGTTCCTGTGAGACTGGGCTGGATTTGTCCCATACATGCCCTGATGAGGTGTGAACTGCCCCTCTGCTCCAGGAAAGTTTTGCCTGGGCATGTTTTAAGCCTTGGGGACACATTTTCAGCCTCATAACTATATACATGCAATTACAGCCTATAACATCACAATAACAACAATGCTCAGTGCGTCATGAGCCTTCCGAAGATACCCAACATGACAAACTTTGCACTGGATACCACACAATCATATTATAAGGATGAACTTGGGGGTGCAGGGTGTTGCCCCGAGGTACAGAGCGTCACAGAGACTGAGACACAGATGGGGCCTGTCTACACTCTAGGTCTGTAGCCCATTTGTAAGCTGCTGACTTCCACATGTTGTTCAGAGCCTATGGACAACACAACTCCTAAGCATGTGTTTGTTCTGTGCTTAGCCCCTTGTGATGGGTTGGGTCACATAAACTCTCTCAGGACTGTCACTAGATGTGCTGGGATACCACTGAGAACAAACCCCTCTGCCAGAAAAGGCTTCCCTCCACTTCTGTCTTGCTGAGCTAGTCATACCAGCCGGCTTCAGCACAGACCAAGGGGTTGGGCCATGCCCCACTGCAGTACACAAAAACTAAGATTCACTTAGCCCAGGGGCTTCTCAGTTAACAGGAACTTTCCAGCACCCAGTATTCAGTCTTTCTGGGAGCCTAAACCCCAAATAAATCCGTTTTACTCTGTATAAAGCTTATACAGGGTAAACTCATAAAATGTCTGCCCTTTATAACACTGATGGAGAGATATACACAGCTGTTTGCTCCCCCAGGTATTAATTACTTACTCTGGGTTAATTAATAAGAAAAAGTGATTTTTCGCCTGCCTGTCTGGGGAGAGGCAGAAATAGGGGGAGAGAATCTCTCCCAAAGGAGATTGGATTTGCAAACAGCCCCCAGGAGCCCCTCGCTTTCAGACTGAGCAGGGGCTTCTCCAGAACCACCTCCAGTATGTTTGGAAATGTTCCAGCCATGGGGCGACCAGCCCTTCCCTTGTGGGAGCCTGCTCCCCAGGCTGACAGTCTCTGAGCTGGGCCAGACCCTGTGAGCAGCTGAGCATGGGACTCAATGGGAAACGAGGGGGTCCTGGGCTTCCTATGCCTAGGGACTTTGTGACCTTGACGTGAGGAATGGTTTCCTGGAGAAGTCCGGACTCCTGGGACCTGTTCCTTCTCTAGCCTGGGCAGGATTATGGCCTGGACAGCATGAGGGATCTGCTTGTCCAAAGTGACGGATGGTCTTTGCGACTGACCCCACTGCTCTAAAAGGAGGAGACGCCCTAGGCATTCCAGGAGGGGAGCTGGGCAGCGTGGCTCTGGGGCTTCTTGTGTGGGAAGCACCAGCCCCAGGAGCCCAGCCCTGATTTCCAGCAGGAGGCATCATCATGCCCGATCACTGAGGACCTTCCAGCCTCCCCAGGGCAGGAGGTGGAGGATCTCTGTCCCAGTCCCAGCAGTTCCTGGGACTCTGGCAGCAGGGAGGCTGATGGGCGCCGCTGCTTTGTGCCAAGTGAGGAGCCAGGCTGAGCTCAGGCAGGGGTGAGGACAGGGCTGTGAGCACCCTTGGCCCAGGTGTTCTACCAGTGCTATGTGGGTTGGGTCCCCAGCCCAGGTGTCTGGTCTGAGCCATGTGAACCCCACTGACACCAGCAGCAGTCACACAGCTGCCCCTGCAGCAAGGGGAGCTGGGGGGTAGGGGTAGAGGGAGCTGCTTCCAATTTGGGCCCTGATGCTCCAGGGGGGCAGGCACCTTCCAGGGAGTCCAAGACAGTGGAGGGGGGGACTCTCTGCTAGGGGCTCCTGAAGCTGCTGGGGGCTGAAGGCATCCCTGAGAGGGGGGAAGTGCAGGCCCTGATCTGTCCTGGGTCCCTGAGGGAGAACATTAATCCTGCTTTCCCCACCACACCCCTGTCCTTCCCCCAAGTAGCAGCTGGGGGTCATCCTGTCCCCTTCTCTCCCTGGTGCAGGGACCCACAGGGATTCAGAGAAAGAGAAAGGGGTGGACATGGCCACAGGAGCCCGCTCTCAAGGTCATCTGAGAGCAGCTCCAGTGCAGAGAAAAGGTACAAATGTTCTCCAGCGGGGCTGAAACCAAGATTGTCCTGCCCTTCCCAGAATGTCATCCCCCTGCAGAGGGTCTTGTCCCTGATGATCCACCACCCCTAATGGGGACCTTTCTCCTCCATGATCTGGGACCCCCCAAGATGGGGATGTTTGTCACACACCAGCAGGGGGTCTCCTCCCCCTACAGGCAGTCTCCCAGTTCTGACCCTGCTTGTGTCGGAGTAGTGGGTGATTTGGACAATGGGCGGATCCCCAAGATGCCTCATTGGGGCCTGAGCCCTGCAGCTGGTGTGGCTGGGGCAGGAGTTCTGTGGCTAACTGGCTCTCTCTCCCCTCACCCCACTCCTGGTGGGTGCAGGATGAGGCCCAGCAGTTCAGGTTCCTGCCCACCATCCACCCTGTGTGTGTCTCGCTGCACAGCAGAGAGGGCAGGATACACTGGAGCCTCCCTGCTGCAAGGTGACTGTGGTGGAGAGGACTGTGGTGAGCGAGACACGGTGCCCGGTGGCTGGAAGGAGGCGAGAGACATGGGAAGGGCAGGGGTCTCCCTGGGCCAATGGATGGGGCTGGGTGGTGCAGGAGGGGCAGCTGATGGCAGGGATTGCTGGGACTGAGGATTGGGAGAAATTTTGAGATTGGTCACTAGTGGGCAGTAAGGGAATCATGGGGCTGGAGGGGCAGCTGAGGCTGGGGGACAAGGAATCAGATGGTCCCAGCTCGGTAGTCGGGATCATGTTGGATGTTGGTTTTGACAGGGAGGAGGAAAGAAGGGGAGTGGGACCGAGCTGGGCAGGAATCCTGGAAGGGGGCCAAGTTTGAAGGGCAGGAAGGAATCAAAGGAGTGGGGGAGGAAGGTGGGGGGATACTGCTGGCTGTGTGGGGCACTGGCTGTGTAATTTCTGTATTGGGAAGTGTCAGTTGGGCCCGAATCTCACATGCTCCTTTGTCTCCTTCGGGTCTCACAGGAGCTCATTGAGGAGCTGCCTGATGACTCTCCACCTGGCACTGTCCTTGCCAATTCCCTGATCACTGTGAGCAACCTCAGGTACCGAGACCCTCCTGCCCGGCTCCCCTAACCCCAGTGCTGTTTAGGCCCAGGGCTGGGAGTCGCTCCCCTTCCCACTCCCTGGTCACCTCCCAAGGGTGGCTCCTCAAGCAGAGGTGGGGGAGAGGTTCACTCTCTCCTGGCTGGGCTTTTCTTTTCACTCCACTAACATTACAGGGGCCTTGGGGAAGGCTCACTCCCAGGGTCAAATACAGGAGGGGCAGCAATATCCAGGGAAGAGGTGCTGTTCCTGCCCTGCCACTGTCTGTCTGGGAAACCTTGGCCTTGTCGTTCCCTGGCTTGGTGCCTCAGTTTCCATTCTCACCAGCCTGTGCCTATTTCCTGCAGTTTCACATCCATATTAGTGCAACTCCAATCCCTGCACTGCACAGTCTAATACCTGCTCCTCTCTCTTGCCAGCACAATGAAACCTGCTCTGGAGCCAGAACTGGAGACCCACCTCCTGCGAGCTGCCCTGCACGCTGTCTTCACCCTGGGCACGGAGAAGGACACCACCCAAGTCCAGGTAGATCATCCCCCTTCTCCTCCCTGCCAGGAGCAGGAGTGGCCTCTGGTCCCTGCACCCTTGATTCGCTGGAGCTCCAGAGATAGGGGTGGGATGGTCAGAGATGGAACAAGCTGCAGGGTGGGATCCTTCCCTTTGGGGGATGACGTTACCCCTCCAAGGGAGATTCCTTCCTTCCACATGCCGTGTTTTGCCCAGCAGCCCAGCTTCCATCCATAGCAGCTTGGCTGTTTCACACTCTGCTGCCTACGAGGCCCTCCGCAGAGACTTGCCAAGGTCATGGATTGAGGATGCAGCTGTCATCCTGCCATGAATTCTTGCTGTGCAGTAGGATGTGAATGAGAAAGGCCAGGATATGTGTTTGGGGGGCTCACTAGTGCTTCCCAGAGATCCCTCTTCCCAGCCTGTGGCAGGTGTAGCCCCAATTTTCCCTCAGTCTGACCCATGGCTCTCTCTTGCTTTGCAGCCTCTGCACAAGGTCATGCCAGAGCTCCTGGATGCCATGCTGGGGAACCTGCTGGCAGAGTCCCCAGACAGGCTTCACTACATCTTGGAGGTGAGCCTGAGGAGAAGGGGCAGGGGGCAATTTTACCTCAACTCGTAGGAAGACTTGTAAGGAGAGACTGGAAGATCCATTTTCCAGTCTGTCTTCCTAGATGGGCCCCAGTGAGCAGCCCTTGTTTGGGGCAGTCAGTTCAATCCAGCCTCAGGCCCTTCCTCCTTGAAGGACAGAGGAAGGAGCTGGGACTTCAAGCCAGAGCTCTACCTGGTTTTGTTGAGCACTAACCACAAGGCCCCTGGCTGGTTCGGGGAGAGAGAGTCTGAACCCTCCCTTCCCCCTGTGAGATCCAGGATATGGTCCTACGAAAAGAGGCACAGGCTTCTCCCTATAGAAACAGGAGGACCCCAGGAAATCAGCTCTTCTCTGTGACGGGCCCTGAGATTTCTCCAGGGATTGTGCTCACATTCAGTCCCTTCATCCCACCAAGGACTTGAGAGCCGGGGAGGGGCAAGGGGTCCGTCTCCTTCCTGGTGAGCTGTTCAGGAATCAGGATTTCAGGGAGGATGGGACCAGCCCCGAACATTGTCCCAATCTAGAGAGACAATGACACGTTGTGACCTGCAGGATACCAGCGTAGTCCTGGGGGCAACAATCCCCTTCTAAAGCTCTGCAATCAATGACTCGGATCTTCCCCCCTGAGCACAATGTCTTAGACCCCTGGGGATGGGGAGGGGCTCATTAACACAACTCATTGATCTTGACCTGCCTCCTTCCCCCACAGCCATCCACTTCTGGATCACATCCAGGATATTCCTGGAGAGAGCCAGGGCCATAAGGAACAGTACAGTCCTGCTCAGATTCATCATCACCCTCCCTGAGTTTGACGTAAGTAACCTCTGACCCCAGCTTCCTGACTCCAGGCATAGGCAGGCTGGCTCCAACGGGCTGTAGAATCTGCTGCTGTAAGGGAAGTGGATTTGGAGTCAGATAGCAGCCGTGTTAGTCTGTATTCGCAAAAAAGAAAAGGAGTACTTATCATAGAATCATAGAATCATAGAATATCAGGGTTGGAAGGGACCCCAGAAGGTCATCTAGTCCAACCCCCTGCTCAAAGCAGGACCAAGTCCCAGTTAAATCATCCTAGCCAGGGCTTTGTCAAGCCTGACCTTAAAAACCTCTAAGGAAGGAGATTCTACCACCTCCCTAGGTAACGCATTCCAGTGTTTCACCACCCTCTTAGTGAAAAAGTTTTTCCTAATATCCAATCTAAACCTCCCCCATTGCAACTTGAGACCATTACTCCTCGTTCTGTCATCTGCTACCATTGAGAACAGTCTAGAGCCATCCTCTTTGAAACCCCCTTTCAGGTAGTTGAAAGCAGCTATCAAATCCCCCCTCATTCTTCTCTTCTGCAGACTAAACAATCCCAGCTCCCTCAGCCTCTCCTCATAAGTCATGTGCTCTAGACCCCTAATCATTTTTGTTGCCCTTCGCTGTACTCTTTCCAATTTATCCACATCCTTCTTGTAGTGTGGGGCCCAAAACTGGACACAGTACTCCAGATGAGGCCTCACCAGTGTCGAATAGAGGGGAACGATCACGTCCCTCGATCTGCTCGCTATGCCCCTACTTATACATCCCAAAATGCCATTGGCCTTCTTGGCAACAAGGGCACACTGCTGACTCATATCCAGCTTCTCGTCCACTGTCACCCCTAGGTCCTTTTCCGCAGAACTGCTGCCGAGCCATTCGGTCCCTAGTCTGTAGCGGTGCATTGGATTCTTCCATCCTAAGTGCAGGACCCTGCACTTATCCTTATTGAATCTCATTAGATTTCTTTTGGCCCAATCCTCCAATTTGTCTAGGTCCTTCTGTATCCTATCCCTCCCCTCCAGCGTATCTACCACTCCTCCCAGTTTAGTATCATCCGCAAATTTGCTGAGAGTGCAATCCACACCATCCTCCAGATCATTTATGAAGATATTGAACAAAACATTAAACAGACTAAAAACAGACTAACACATTAGTCTCTAAGGTGCCACAAGTACTCCTTTTCTTTTTTGGATTAGGAGTGTTCCCCTTGGGGTGGCAGAGTCAGAGCAGGGAAGGAGCTAAGCTTGAGTCAAGTTCTTCTTTTCCTGGTTGGTGGTGATCCTGGGCCTTTAAGGGGACCATGCTCCAGCCCCTGCTCCAGCCAGGTTCGTGCCTGGCCTTGGGTGACTTCTTGGCATCCTGGAGCAGCTCTAGACTCCCTTGGCAACAGAGAAAATTAAGGGTCTAACTCTAGTTTCTCTCCCCCAGCATCTCCTGCAGAGGGGCCAAGGGGAAGGAGACTCCTGGCCCAGGGGAGACAGGGAACTGTCAGGAAAATGCTGATGGAGTCCCCTCTCTTCTCCCTTCCATTAGAACTCAGCAGAGTTCCCTAGGATCGGTCACCATGTGGCACAGCTGGGTCTATTCATCAGTGATCCAGCCAAGGACATCAGCCGGTGGGCCAGGGAGTGGATTTACCGGCTCTACCCGTTGCTGCTGCACAAGAGGGGTAAGGAACCCAGCTGGGTAATGAGACCCCAGCCAATTTCTCTGAGACTGACCCCAGCTGAAAGAAAGCTGAAAGTCTCTCTCTGTCTTGTTCTCTGTTCTTCTCCACCCCCCCACCCTGCAATTCTATTGGGTCAGGCATGTAGCGAGGCCTCTGCCCTCTCTGCAGCCAGCAATGGGATTGGAAGGACACAGACACTACAGCCAGAATGACAAATGTGTGTGTCTCTCTAGCTCCTAGGGCTGACCATCCGTGAGGTGGAAGATCGGTGGTGCTGGGACTGGCACCAGGACAGCAGGCTCCTGGGCTACAGGAACACAGCTAGGGTGGGGGATTTAAGGACACTCTGCCAGGGCATGACACAGCTCAGGGAGTGCGGCTGGCTGGGTTCCCTGCAGTGGCTGCCTCCTGGAGACAGGACAAGAGCCCACTCCTTACTTCCAGCTCAGAGTTCCCTATCCAGCCTCCACTGGGAGAGGCTGATACTAAAGGTCCCTTTGGAATCTCGCTAGTTGCCGTGATTTGTATGTCTGACATGGATCCATTGCTAGTGGCATAAGGAGAATCCCTGGGTGGGTGAGTTAATGTAGGATTATGGCTCTGGGTGTCCCTCCGCTCTTTGTCTCCCTGGCTGATACCCAGGGGTCTGAGAGGAGAGCACTGGGTCAGCGAGTCACTATTGCCTGGGCAGACCTTTGCTAGATTCCCTGCTCCCTGGAGAAGCAGAGAAAGGAGGCGGGGTTTGCTCAATGCCATCACCAGTCAGGAAGCACGTCAAGGCTGATTCCCCACTCTGGCACTTCGAATGCAGAAGGTGGAAGGCCCACAAGGATTCTAAAAATTAATACTGCCCACTCCAGGCTTGTATTAAACTCCCAAGGTTACAGCTTTATTCTGAGCTTGCCTTGGTAAATGCTGCCACCACCCAAGTGAAAAACTGCCTCTTGCAAATCCTGGAAAAACTCACTTGGGAAGTTTTCCCTGAGGCCTCCTCGGCTTTTTCACTCCTCCCTTGGGGAAGCAGAGAAAGAAAACAACAAAAGGGAAACCCAGCTTTTGCCACCAGCTAATTGAAAAACACATGCGCAGACCTTTTAAGACACAAAAACAATCAGGTTCTTTAAAAAGGTAAATTTTATTAAAAACAAAAAGGAAGAAAATCCATCTGGAACTTAGGCTTTTGCTAGATTTTAAAAGAGCAATTCTAAAAATTAAGCACTCAAGATAGCTTTCTTGGGGGTTCAGCTTAAAGGTTACAAGCAAACAAAAGCATCGGGGATAGCACAGAGGAGAGCCACAAGCCAAAATAAAAAATAAACCTGATTGTGTCTAATTAAACATTCCCTATTGTGACATTATTGACATAATCTGGGACTGTACAGATCATCGTTGCAATCAAGGTCCTGTAGTGGCACCAAATCTTATATAAAGGGGGTCAAATGAAGTATCTAAGACAAGGTTATGATTTGCTGATTATGATTATGCTGTCTATATGTGTGTATCATTTTTGTAGTTGAAGTTACGAATATTGGCTCTATACAGGCTGTATTTCAAACTTTTGCTGTGCTTCTGGGTGACACCCCAGACAAGTTGGTGTCAGCTCTGCAGAGCCTGCTTGATGGCCCATTAAGGACCATCAGCTATACAATTGACCCATTGAGAGAAGGCAGACGCGCCGTGGGACTCAGCAAGGTATGCAGGGACTTGCCTATGGACAGAACTCTGAGGTTTTTCCAGGCCATGTGATGGACAGTTTGTCTTTGGGACAAAGGAAGAAAGACCACATGGCAAGAGAATATAAAAAGCTGCTGCAGCTCCTCCATCTGGTCTTCAATCCTGTTTCTTACCTCTGGAGGGACTTGGCTACACTGAAGCTTTGAACCGAGGACCGAAAGACCCATCCCAGCTGTGGATGTTCTCCAGAGACTTGATTTGAACCTGCAGTTTATTCTATCACTGCTGCAAACCTGAACCAAGAACTTTGCCATTATTGTATGTAATTGATTACATTTAATCCATTCTAGCTCTCATCTATATTTTGTTCCTTTTATGAATAAACCTTTAGATTCTAAAGGATTGGCAACAGCGTGATTTGTGGGTAAGATCTGGTTTGTATATTGACTTGGGTCTGGGGCTTGGTCCTTTGGGATCGAGACAACCTTTTTTCTTTTACTGGGGTACTGGTTTTCATAACCATTTGTCCCCATAACGAGTGGTACTGGTGGTGATACTGAGAAACTGGAGTGTCTAAGAGAATTGCTTGTGTGACATGTGGTTAGCCAGTGGGGTAAAACCAAAGTCTTCTCAGTCTGGTTGGTTTGGTTTGCCTTGGTGTGCATAGAAACCCCAGCCTTGGGCTGTAACTGCCCTCCTTTAAGCAATTTGTCCTCAATTGGTACTCTCAGTTGGGTCCCACCAGAACCAGCATCATTACACCTATCCAAATAATTTCTTCTAGGTATTGTGGCAAATTGCCGGCACTACTACGATGGGTCTCACACTTTCTCTTCTTGGGTGGGGGTTCATGGAACCATTTCTTGCCCCTGAACTGGGATATTAACTGCCCCACTAGTGTCCTAGAGGAAGGGGAGTGGAGAGGGAGGGACCCGGGCCCACCCTCTACTCCAGGTCCCAGCCCAGGGGCCCTAGGGATAGCGGTAAACCACTAGAACTAGCATTTCCTTCCCCTGGGCTACTTCCATCTCCTCTTTCAGCTTGTGGGGCTTCCTGCCCTTCCTCTGCACAAACCAGGTGTCCCTTTACCTAGGGTCTTGGTCTTCTTAGCCCATTGCAGCACTTCTCCAAACTCTCCTCTGCTTCCCTCTAAACTACTCTCCGCTCCAACACCAATCCACTCTGTTTCAACTCCTCCTCTTGTCTGATTGAAGCAGGGTTTTTTTTATCAGGTGACTGGCTTCAGGTGCTTTAATTAATTTGTAGAAAACTTTCTTCCCTCTACAGGGAATAAGGCTCCCTTCTAACACTCTCCTGCTGCTCCCTGGCTATGCTGTATCACAGTATGAAAGATGTGATTTTCACACCTGGTTCAAGCCTTACACACCATTGCTGCCCCGTATCTCCTTCTCCAGAGAACAACAGACAAAGGGAAAGTTTCTTTCCCAAATTTAAAAGTCCTAGCCTTCCCATTCGCTCTTTTGGTCAGGTGCCCATTCATTTTCTTTTACCTGTGGGCTTGTTAACCTTTACAGGTAAAGCAAGCAGAGAACAGACACCAAAAGGGATTTCACAGCTAACTGGCTGGCTGGGTGTTCATAAATGGGGGCTACCCCACCCCCCCTTAATTTATCACAAAGCAGAATGCCCCAACCTGGGAACTGGGTAGGAGACTCAGTGAGCTCCAAAACCATTATGGATCACATATGCTCACCTCACATCTCCGGACCTGTCCAGGGAATGGCAGAGTGTCTGGACCTCAGCCACCATTCCAAAGGAGCCCACTGTCACTGATCCATGTTGCAGCTACTTGACGCACAGGTAGAAAATCAAAGCCTCCCCTTCACATGATTGTGGTGAGAACATCCAAACCCTCGAACACCCCATAACACAGTGCTCTGGAATTGGGAGTCCAAGGTGAAATGGGGGATCTGAACAATGTCATGGAGGAGACCTAGGAATGGCTCCTGGACCTACAAGAGCATCTACAGACTTGCTCTGCAGACTTCACATGAGAGAGACTGTGAGCTTGTCCCCCCTCCCACAAGCTGAATTGCTGCCCCAGAACAAAAGGTTAATAGGCACATCTGTGTGGTGAGAACAGGGGCCTGAGTCTCCTTGTCTGTGTCATGTTGCAGTTTGGATTCCCCTTGGAAGCAGCCCAGGAGCTGCAGACACCAGACCCAGCTACTAGAGAAATCACTAAATCGGGGGGACTAGACCTTTGGTCTGCCAGCTCCAAGCCCTCCGCCCCATGCCTCTAGCCACTGAGGTGCAGGAGATCTCTCTGCTGAAGCAATGCAGGTTCCCCTGTCATTGCTGTGAGCTGCACACCAGAACATGCCTGCTCCCATGCACCAAGAGCCATTTCTAACTCAGCCCTGCCCCTATGACAAATTGCCCTCCACAAAGAGCCACTACAGGCTTTGGATCCCTAAGTGCCGGCCACCTTTTACTAAGGGGGCTTCCCTGAGCCAGGGGCCCCTGAAACCCTCCAGGGAATGAGCTGCAGCAGCTCTGCCCCTGGGCCACTAGAGGGTGATGCCGTCCCAGCCCCAAGACATGGAGCCTGCAGCTGGGAAACCTGCTAACGCCTCACGTCCTGATGGTTTTAGGTCTTCAGAAAGTTCTTCCTGGAGGGGTGTTAGGCGCTTATTCCTTCGTCCACTCACTTCCCTGGTCCTTCTCGCATGAACAGAGAGCAACAATACCCGAAGTCCAAAGGTGCAAACAATTCGATGTTTATCAGAGTGAACTTCCAACAAGCAATGATTCCAGTTTCCTTCCTTAATGTCCCGCTTCCCAGCTCTGACACCACAGAGCCTTGCCTGTGTCCCTGTTCCCATTCCCCCACCTTAGCAAAACATGTTTCCAATTCCCCCCCTTTCTTCCTGATTGACTGCAGATGATATAGTAAAACTTGAGTTCTGCTTAGCTAAACCTTAACCAATCATTTTACTGAAATTTAACTAACCAATCCTAACATATTGTAACATGATTATTTAACCAATTATATCCCACCACCTTAATTAGTTTACACCCAGCAAAATTAATTATACAGCAGACAGAAACAATCACAGAAACAAACAGAGATTATACAGACAAACAATAGGGAGATGCTGCTGGTAATAACTCACCTTACCTGATCACTCTCCTTACAGTGTGTATGGTAACACCCATTGTTTCACGTTCTCTATGTATATAAATCTCCCCACTGTATTTTCCACTGAATGCATCCGATGAAGTGAGCTGTAGCTCACGAAAGCTTATGCTCAAATAAATGTGTTAGTCTCTAAGGTGCCACAAGTCCTCCTTTTCTTTTTGCAGATACAGACTAACACGGCTGCTACTCTGAAATAGGGATATGGGGACTACGGTGATAGAACAAACACAGAAATGAGGATTTCACATCCCAGCTATTGATAAGCGAGTTCTTGCCAAACAGGATGTTGTCAAACTAAGTTTCCTTTTACATTTTCTAGGCTCTTCCCTTTCTCTGGAGGCGATAGGCATTATCACGACAGGATTGTATCCTAACGGCCCAATAGCACCTGATTTCAATGTGACCAGTTTGGAATGTGAGAAGGTGACCGGTCGCTTCCCAGCTTATGGCTGCCTCTGCTGCTTAGCCAAAGGCCTTAGCCTAAGCACAGGGCCTCAGACTGTTGCTGGGAGAGAAGGCCCTTACACCGGCAGACAGTGATTTTGATTCTTTTTTTCTTTTATACCTCTCTAACTAGCTAAATGATAAACATATACCTAAATTCTTAAAGTATAGGCCTTTGCAGACAGGCCCGAATATCTATATCCTAACAAAGGGCAGAGAAGATTCTTCCTCCGGATGGCCGTGCTGGCCATCCACAACCCCCTGCTGCGTGTCAGCCAGGCTGGGCTGGTCCTGGCCTACTCCCTCCTGGGGGAAGCCCAGCAGTTGATGGGGGACACAGCAAGTAGCTGCATTAGACTCCGGAGATTGGGGCAGGGCCTGGGGCCTCATTCCCATCTTATGGCCATTCACTGGTCTGGGAGCCAGGAGCCTGGTGGGGAGTGAGAGTCAGAGCAGGTGCTCCTGGGAAGGGGGAAGAATTCACCTCCATGAGCAGCTGCAGCCCAGCTCTTTAGCAAGGCTAATTAACAACAAGCATTACCTCTTATGTACTTATGTTCTTAGGACAGTACTATTGCTCCTGGGAAGGGCAGGAAAGTCCCCTAAGAGCCCTCTGTGAACCTTTCCTGCCCCACAGTTCCCAGTGGTCTTGTGTCCATGTCACCCGAGTGACCATCCAGAGCTGCTCCCATTACAGGCAGTCTGGGAGGCCAAGGACTGACTGGGGATGGCGACTGACCAGGCAGGGCTGAGGCACACGGGAGGGGGGAAACTTGTCCTGCTGCGGCTCTGCCCCATTCACCAGGGCTGCCATCCTGCGGCTTCAGCTTTAGTCACTGGGGTGACTCGGGGAAAGGTCACATCCCACTTCACTGCTGCCAGCATCCCTCCTGCCCCACCCGCTAGAGTCCCCTCCCTGCCCTGAGAAATTGAGCGGTGTCCCCAAGTGCGCTGGGAGTGGAACAGAGGCACTGAGGGGGAAGTGACAGGAACTCAGCCCACAAGGAGCGGGGTTGGCACTGGAGGTCACTAGAGGGGACAAGACTCCATCCTGGGGGTCAGGAGGGTGACTCCATCGCTCAGAGGTGGGCAGGGGCTGGGTGGAAACGCTGCTGGTTCCAGGTGCCGTTAATCCCCCGATTCCTGGGGCTGTCTGAGTCGGTGACAGGTTCTCGCTCCCTTGCAGCAGGACACCACGGCCAACGGGATGCGCCAGCTCCGCATCATCTGGCACTTGCGCCAGGTCTCCCATCCTCCTCCACAGCTGTCTCCCAGGCCCTGGCGTCTGCCACAGCCTCCCACATGGGCGCAGCCTGCAGCTGAGCCCCTCAGGGGCCCTGGGGATAGAACCAGGGACTGTGAGTTGTATGGGCCTCTGGTGCCTGGGCTTCAGCAAATTCCAGGCCTGGGGGCCTGCCTCCACCTGTGCTGGGGGCCGGGTCTCTTCCCCGGCCCCACCTGCCACCGCCCCCGTGCACCTCCCCCCTCCCCTGAGCGTCCCCCGGCCCCGCCTGCCACCACCCCCCGAGCGTCCCCCGGCCCCGCTTGCCGCCCCCAGTAGTTGATGTAGATCCAGTTGTTTCGTATGGAGGCTGTCTTCCAGATAATCTACTGAACGGACAGTAACCAATTTATTAATATTGCTGCGTAAGGATGTAGTATTGGTACCCAGAGACCGAACAAGATTGTTTTGAATAACATATGCCTCAGGTTAGGGTGTAGTGTCACTAACCCAAATTATGACTGGTGCGAACAGGGACTTGGTTTACCCAATTTGTAGTTACCGTGTAACAATATTTTTTACCACTTTGTTTTTTCCTTGCCTTCAAGTTGTTTGCTGCCATTCGTGTGTTGGTTAAACAGGTTAGCACACTGTAAAGCAATAATAGTTGTTCTCACATAGTAGCCAAGTTTAAGTTAACTGACAGTGATTATTAGCTGATTGCCATCTTAATTGTCCATATATGGCAGACTGAGGTGTATTTGACCAGTCTCTTATTTATAAAGCATTTCATTTTTCTTTTTTTGATGCTTGGGTGTTCCTTCACTGCATACTGATACCTTCCGCTGTTTTTGTGGTGTGATATCTTTTGGTCTGTAAGATGCAACCGTAAACAGCTTAAATTAGTTAACATAATAAAGATTTTTTGTTCGTTTGTTTTACATTTCTCTTGTTTTCAGTAACTCAAATGTAATACACAGATTAATTTAGGGGCTGGATCTGGCCCCGGGTAGGTCAGGGCCATGTGGTGTGGTCTGATGTCGCCAGGAGAGAAGGGACTTGGGACCTGTGTCAGAGGTGTGAATGGCCTGTCTGTGCCCAGCACACAAAGACAGGCCATTCACACCTCCGACACAGGTCCCTGCTGTGCTTATGGCGATGGGAGCGGGGTTGGGAGGGATCAGGATGGGGGTGAGGGATGGGCCAGGCTCTCCTAGGATTGCCCCAGGATGGGGCTCATGACTGGAACTCAGCTGGGGGGACGCTATTTCCAGCTCAGAGGGGCCTGATCATTGCCTCATCCCCTTGGGGCTGGGACCATGGCTCTGTCCTTCCTCAGCTGACCAGCTGCACCTGGAGCAAGAGTGACAGACAGTGGTGGGTGGTGAATTGGGGCAAGTGGGGTGAAGAATGGGGAGGAGCTGGGAGGAAGATGGGGCAGTAAGAGAGCAGGGGCTGACTCCCCGTACAACCCAGCACAGCCCCACCTCCCCCATCTGTGCCCAGTTCCCGCTCCCTCCGAGATGCTCTATCGTCCAGCTGTCCTTCTACCAGAGTTCTGACATCACTTCAGCTCTGTCCTGGGCTTCTAGTAGCTTCCGCCCCTGTGCTCCCCTTCCTGGCCGCAGCATCCTGACTTCCTCCATGCTTACCCACTGCTGAGCACCTCACAGCACTGGAGGTGAGAAGTGTGGGCATCTCCAGTGGGATGGGGAAAGGCTCCCAGGTCCCCTCCCCTCTCCTAGCCTGGGACCGGCCAGGACCTCTCCCACCTCCACTCCCATTATGGCCAAGAGGGGAGCCTGCCCCCGCCCTTCATTCTGCCCTTAGACCTATCCAGGTCATGGAGTTTGTGCCAGTGACTGGAGATGAAAGCTGTAGCACCCTCTAAAGTGCTGTGCTCTAACTGCCATATGTAGACCTTGCTTTTGCACTCTAAAAGGTCTCTAACTGCTGCATGTGGACTCTGCTAGTATGCTGTAAAACAGGGGTTCTCAAACTGTTTTTACTGGGACCCCCTCTGAACATATTTCAGGCTGTGATGACATCCCCTCCATACCTTACTTCTGTGGTGCTGCTGGTGGCGGCACTGCCTTTAGAGCTGGGCACCCAGCCAGCAGCCACTGCTCTCATGACCGCCCCTCCCCCCCAATAGTCTTGCAAGCCCCAGTTTGAGAAACCGTGCTCTAAAAGGTCCCTAGTTCTCTAACTGCCACACATCAATCCTGCTGGTGTGCTATAACCGGCCCCTGTTCTCTTACTGCCATGTGCAGTCCCTGCTGCCGTGCTCTAAAAGGTCCCTAGTTTGCCAGCAGGGTTTACAAGGGTCAGTTAGATTCAAAACTTTAGAGCACTCTACAGCCACCACAGCCTGTGGCTTGTAGGTTGAATCCAGCATCCCAAACCCCTTAGGAAACCTCCACTGCTTCACCTACTGCCAGACATTCTCAGAAAGCCTTTGATAAGATCTCTCACCAAAGGTTCTTAGGCAAAGTAAGCCCTCGGGAATAAGAGGTAAGGTTCTCTTGTAGATCTTGTAGTAATTGGTTCAGAGATAGGAAACAAAGGGTAGATATAAATGGTCAGTTTTCTAAATGGAGAGAGGTAAATAGTGGTGCCCCCCAGGGCTCTGTTCTGGGACCAGTGCTGTTCAACATATTCCTAAATGATCTGGAGAAAGGGGTAAACAGTGAGGTGGCAAAATTTGCAGATGATAGAAAATTACTCAAGATAGTTAAGTCCCAGGCAGACTGCCAAGAGTTACAAAGGGATCTCACAAAACTGGATGACTGGGGGTAACAAAATGGCAGATGAAATTCAATGTTGATAAATGCAAAGTGATGCACATTGAAAAACATCATCCCAACTATACCTATAAAATGATGGGGTCTGAATTTAGCTGTTACTACTCAAGAAAGATCTTGGAGTCATTGTGGAGAGTTCTCTGAAAACATCGACAATGTGCAGTGGTGGTCAAAAAAGCAAACACAATGTTGGGAATCATTAGGAAAGGGATAGATAATAAGACAGAAAATATCCTATTGCCGCTATATAAATCCACAGTATGCCCACCTCTTGAATACTGTGCGCAGATGTGGTCACCCCATATTGGAATTGGAAAATGTTCAGAAAAGGGCAAAAAAAAATGATGAGGGGGATGGAACAGTTGCAGTGCGAGGAGCGATTAATCAGACTGGGATTTCTCAGCTTGGAAAAGAGACGACTAAGGGGATATGCAGAGGTCTATAAAATCATGACTGGTGTGGAGGAAGTAAATAAGGAAGTGTTATTTACTCCTTCACATAACACATGAACTAGGGGTCACCCAATGAAATTAATAGGCAGTGGGTTTAAAACAAACCAAAGGAAGTATTTCTTCACAGAACGCACAAACTATGGATCGCTTTGCCAGAGGAGGTTGTGAAAGCCAAGACTGTAATGGGGTTCAAAAAAGAACTAGCTAAATTCATGGCGGCTCGGTCCTTCAGTGGCTATTAGCCAGGACGGGCAGGGATGGTGTCCCCAGCCTCTGTTTGTCAGAAGCTGGGAATGGGTGACGGGATGGATCACTTGATGATTCTCTGTTCTGCTCATTCCCTCTGGGGCACCTGGCATTTACCACTGTTGGAAGACAGGACACTGGGCTAGATGGCCCTTTGGTTTGACCCAGTATGGCCGTTCTTATGCTCTTATGACCTGGACTGCGCAGTCTGTGCATGGGCTCAGGGTGTGTGTGTGGGGGGGAGGGAAGATGACTTGCTGCTAAACACGAATTGCAAACATAGCAGCCTGTGATAGATTTGCTACAGACCCACTGTGTTGAGATTCATATTTAGTGACACACACTTGTGTGCTTGTCTAATTTGGTGGGGTGGTACTCAACGCCCTCTATACACCAGCTGCCACTATAGATGGAGCCCAGGGGAAAGGGCTGGCACTCCTTATCGCTGGCTCCTGGGGGAGCTGCATCGGGGGGTTTGCTCTGAGGAAAGCAGGCTGCTAACTGGGCATAGCATGGCAAAGGAGCCAGGGTTAGAAGAGAGGTGTGGTGTTGTGCCTCTACCCTGCAGGATTCACGGCTAGTACCCAGCCATTGCCAGCACTCAGGAGTGTGAATGCTCCTTCAAGTCCATGTATGAGGGGCACAGATGCCCTGGGTGCTGTTTGCACCCCCAGCCTGTGTTACACCCCAGAGAGGCCACTCCAAACTCCAGCCCAGTGGGGGTCAGGGGGCATGGAGTCATTCTGGGCCTCAGCAGGGTACCCGGGGATGGCAGTGCTCACAGCAGGATCTCTCTCTCAAAAAACAAATCTCTCAATTATGTCACTCCCCCAATTTTTGTGTCATCTACAAACTTTATCAGGATTTTCACAGCATATTTCTGAGCTGGAGATGGCCAGAGATTGATCTTTTCACCACCTCTGAGAATAGGAAGTCTTCTGTTCAAAGGCATGCTTGGGTCACCACTCCCTGGGAGGTGCCTCCCTGCTACTATGGAAGAGTCTGTTCTATGCCTTTCCCCCAACCCCATAATTCTAAGGGTGTTGAACAAGATCAGGCAGGACAAGGCCAGTCATCTTCACAGTACCTACCTGGCCAAGACAAGCTTGGTACCCTTACCTGCTTCGGTGTCCAGCTGTCGATCAAGCTCTCGGTCATTCCTCATCTCCTGTCTCAGGATGCAGGTCACGTGCTTCACCCCACCCCGGCAGTTCTACACTCAGGGTGTGGATCCTGGATGGTTCTCAGGAATAAAGCCTTCCTGCTGTACAGATGTGCACTAGGTGGTGTTAAACATTAGAAAAACATCAGCCCACCCTAATTACCTGCAGAAATGGAAGAGATTTGTCCATAGGTGTAGTCATCATTACCTTAGGCTGGAATCAGTTCCTCTTTCCATCATCCTACATTGCCTGCTGGATCTGAAGCCATCCAAATTATCCATCAGTTTAGTCAAAGTACAGCTGGCCGCCATACCAGCCTTTCATCCTCCAGTCAAGGGATTCTCCATTTTTGCTCACCCAGGATCATTCAGGTTTATTAATGGTGTGGGTTCTCCCACATTAGACACTTCATCCCCATCTTGGGACTTCAACCTGGTTCTCAACCATCTCACAACACCTCCATTTGAACCAATGGTGACCCTTTCCCTACTTCATTTCTCTATGAAGACAGCATTCTTAGTTGCTATCCTATAGGGTCAGGGAGATTGCAGCCCTCATGGCAGATCCCCTTTTTATGATGTTCTTTAGTGATAGAGTCACTTTATAACTGTGACACTGTATAGAATATTGATGACCATTTATAATATTGATACCAATATTACAAAAAATTGCAATGAATCATGCAAGTTATGCCTTATAAGTCAGTGGAAAAATTATGAATTGGCTAAGTATAATGATGTTTATATGCATGTATCATCTTTGTATTGAGTTATAAATATGTGTGGAATATTTGTATATCAAACTTGTGCTGTGTTTCTGGGTGACACCCCCAGAAAGATTGGCATCAGCACTATCCAGCCTGCTTACTGGCCCTTCAAGGGCAATCAGCTATACAATGAAACCATTGAGAAAAGGAAGGGGATACACCCATGAATCAGCAGAGCATATACAGACATACCTGTGGACAGGGGACTCCAACTGCTTTTCCATGCCCATGTGCTGTGAACTTGTGTTTGGGACCAAGAATGTGCAGAACACATGGCAAAGGATATAAAAGGCAGCAGCATTTTATCCATTTTGTCTTCAATCCTGCTTCTTACCTCTGGATCAACTTCTCAACAAACAAACTTTGAACAAAGAACTGACAGACCCATCCAAGCTTTGGATGTGTTCCAGAGGGACTCTACAAGCCAGCAAACTCACTAATGCTGATACATGGACTCTGAAGTCTTATGTATGCATCTGATTGCTTTGACCATTTGACAAATCTCTTCTTGTTCTTTTCTAATAAACCTTTAGTTTTAGATACTAAAGGACTGGTTGGTAGTATGGTTGGCTGGCAGCCTTCAGCTACTGAAGGGGGGTTCCAAAGAGGATGGAACTAGGCTGTTCTTAGTGGGGGCAGATGACAGAACAAGGAGTAATGGTCTCAAGTTGCAGGGGAGGTAGGGGGGGCGGTCTAGGTTGGATATTAGGAAACACAATTTCACTAGAAGGGTGGTGAAGTACTGGAATGGGTTATCTAGGGAGGTGGTGGAATCTCCATCCTTAGAAGTTTAAGGCCCAGCATGACAAAGCCCTGGCTGGGATTATTTAGTTGGGGTTGGCCATGCTTTTAAGCAGGGGCTTGGACTAGATGACCTCCTGAGGTCTCTTCCAACTGTAATCTTCTATGATTCTGTGGTATTTTGGATAAGCTCCAAACAAGGATTGATCTGGTAATTCGGCTGGCCCTCTGGGGATCAGAAGAACATTTTGTATAGTGAGCAGAGTATTAAATAACTCCTTACATTACTGGACCTATGTGCTGATTGGGAGCCAGAGACTGGGATGCAATAAAGGGTGTGATTTCTCCTTTTTTTTTTTTTTAGCTTCTTGAGTGTGGGGGATCAGAAGCATTGTTTGTGACTGGTTGGTGAATCTAACTACAGTGTTAACCACCAGTTTTGGAAGAATTTACTCTCCTTTTGCAGCCTGCCCTGACCTTGGCATTTTCAGTGTGGGCTACCCTAGGCACCTCAATTCATGTGCACATCCTAAATTCCTACCAATGATTACATCAGATGTTCATCTTACTTTATCTATTCATCTACCAATATTTTTTCTGAAACTCATAAGAAGATTCTCATCAGGAATCTTCTTTCCATATCCTGGATGTTAGAAGGGCCTTGGCCTTCTACCTGGAGACGACTAAGTAGTTTAGGAGATTGCCTAGACTCATTGACTCCTTTGCAGATAGGAGCCCCCTTAGATCTAGCTCTGCTCAAAGATTTCAAAATGGATATCAGGTTGTATCTCTACCTGTTACGAGTCTGCAGATGCTCAGATGCCTCCCCCGCTGTGACATTCTATAACCTTGGGGGAGAGCACCCTGTAACCCCCATACTCCTCATTTATATATAACTCTGATATTACATATAAAGCAGACTGTGTGAGGTATCAGGGGAAAGGTTATGATCTGCTGAAAGTCACTGTTCTATCTAAATATGTATATCATTAATGCATATGAAGTTATGAAAATTGTGTTGTATTGTTGTTACTAAAATATGCTGTGGGTTTGGAAGGCGGCCAGATACTAGTTCTCCAGAGACAATGACAAGCGAGGTAACCAAAGCCTGGGTGGGTGCTGAACAGCAGACATCACCAGCCATTATTCAGCAGAGGAGTTACAATTCAATGACTCACCTGCATAAGGCTGCACCAGGGGAATTGTTCAACCTTCCCTGGGGATTCAGCAGTGCCCAACAGACATGCCTGGACTTTTGTTCTCCAAGCACTTGGACTAAGGGTATAAAACAGAACACAGTGGCCACATATTTGGCTTTTTCTCCTGTCCCCACCTATGCTACAAGCAACAAAGACACTAAGAAAAACACTGAAAACTCCAACGTTGTAGTAGGGATTAAAGTGGACAAGAAGCTGGATACGAGTCAGCAGTGTGTCCTTGTTGCCAAGAAGGCCAACCGCTGTATTAGTAGGAGCACTGCCAGCAGATCGAGCAAAGTGATTATTCCCCTCTATTCAGCACTGGTGAGGCCACACCAGAAGAATTGCATCAAGTTTTGGTCCCCCTACTACAGAAGGGATGTGGACAATTGGAGAGAGTCTAGCGGAGGGCAATGAAAATGATTAGGGGGATGGGGCACATGACTTACAAGGAGAAACTGAGGGAAAAAATGGTTACTTACCTTCTCGTAACTGTTGTTCTTCAAGATGTGTTGTCCATGTACATTCCAACCAGGTGCATGCGCACCGCGTGCACACCAGCCAGAAGATTTTTCCCTTAGCAGTGTCTGTAGGATTGGCCTGGGCGCCCCTGGAGTTACACCTTCATGACACACAATATAGCACCCTGCCAACCCCCACCCCTTCAGTTCTTTCTTGCCGACTACTGCGACAGAGGGGTAGGAGGGTGGGTTTTGGAATGACATGAACACCACATAGAATACGCGTCCTTCAGGTCGAGGGCGGCGTACCAGTCCCCTGAGGATCATGGAGCTCAGTGAGACCATGTGGAACCTGAGTTTCTTTATAAACTTGTTGAGCTGCTGCAGGTGCAGGATGGGTCTGAGGCCGCCCTTGGCTTTTGGTGTGAGAAAATAGCGGGAGTAGAAGCCTTAGCCCCTTTGCTCTTCCACTGCCCCCACTGAGAGGAGCGAGTGCACTTCCTGAATTAGAAGTTACTCGTGAAAGGGGTCCTTGAAGAGGGACGGGGAAGGTCACAGAATTGGATGGAATATCCCCGCTCTACTGTGCGGAGCACCCAACAGTCTGAGGTGATACAGGACCAAGCATGGTAGCAAGGGGATAGACAAGACAAGAAGGTAAGAGGGGATGGATCCAGATCTTGAACTGGTGAGTCGTCCTCGACCGCACCTTCACAAGGGGAGCCTGGGGCCAGTCGAAGGCTTGGGCTGTCTGGAGCTCTGCCCCGAGGAGGGGTTCTGCCTCCTTCTACTGCTCCTATTTCGCCTGGAAGGGGTGTCCTGGCGGTACTGGATCTGGTAGAACCTGGAAGGGAGGCTGAGGTTTGAAATGCTTACGCTGGGTGGCTGGTGTATGGCGCCCCAAAGATCTTAAGGTGGCCCTAGAGTCCTTCAGACCATGAAGTCTCTTATCCATTTTCTCAGAAAACAGTCAAGCCCTTGAAGGGGAGGTCCTGGATCGTTTGTTGGACCTCATGGGGCAGTCCAGTGACCTGCAACCAGGAACCCTGTCTCATTACAACTCCAGTGGCCAGGGTATGTGAGGCTGCATCTGCCACATCCAAAGTCACCTGTAGGGAAGCTCGGGAGACCAGCTTTCCCTCCTTCACTAATGCGGAGAACTCTGTACGAGAGAGTCTTGTGGCAGCAGCTCCGCAAACTTGGCCACTGCAGTGCAAGTGTGTGCGTATCTGCTCACGATGGCCTGCTGGTTTGCGATGTGGAGCTGTAGTCCCCCCATCAAAAAGATCTTTCTGCTGAACAGGTCTTCACCTCCCTATTCTTAGGGGAGGGGCCCTGAAAGTGCTGGCGCTCCTACTGATTGGCTGCATCAACTACCAACGAGTCAAGTGGTGGGTGGGTATATAAGTGTTCATACCCCTTAGAAGGGACAAAATAATGCCTTTCATTTTTCTTGGCCGTAAGGGCCAGAGAAGCAGGAGTCTGCCTCAGGGGTCGAGTCGTTTCGTTTCAACTATTGTCTTTATCAGAGGTAAGGCTACCCACGATGGACCCAAGGTTGTCCACAACTGGGTCCAATTCTTCCACCACCTCCTCTGCCTGTATGCCCAGATTTTGAGCAGCACAGTGTAAGAGCTACTGGAGAATCCTATTATCCTCCAGAGCTGGGGCCGCCAAAGCTCCTGCGACCACTTCATCCGGTGAGGGTGAGGAGGAGAGGCCCGGCAGCAGACCCTGCTCACTGCCTTCAGTGCCCTTTGGATCTCTTGGCACGTGGTATTCTGTGGGATGTGGTGCCAGGGCCACTGGAGGTAGAAGCCTCAGTGCCATAGTCGGTGCTGGAGCCGCTAGATCCGGTGGTGCTGCTCTTGTCAACGCCGGTGGAGTTGGAGCCAAAGCTGTTGGCAGTGCTACTGATGAGGGGGTTGGTGCTGGAGCTGTTGTGTGTAACAGTGAGGCTGGCGCGTCGGTCGGCAGTGCTGCTGTTGGCGGTGCTGGCGTTGCTTGCGGTGGGATGAAGGAAGCCGATGACACCGACACCGACTAGGACCTTGGATCTGTCCCTGGCTCTAGTGGTATGCCCAGGGTGTCCAAAAGTGCCATTGAGACGATGGCTGCCACTGCTGAGGCCACGGTTCCGGGTAGGGCTGGTGGCTCCGACAGGATCTGGACCTCCTGCTCCTGAACCTGCTGGAGCGATAGGAGTCTGCCTCCAACTCCGAGGTCTCTGAATAAGAGGACCATGGAGGAGCTGTGCCCTGGGCTGCCGGAGAGTGGTGCAGAGAGGCTGGGGATCATTGTGGCTCCCCTAGGTGGATGGGCCATGCCGGGGAGAGGTGTGCTGCGGATGGAGATTGGCATGCCATCAGCGTTGGTTTGCCTCTAGACTGGAAGTGGGGCAGCGCAGTCATCGGCGATGTCCGTCCTCTGCAGAGAGGTCGGTACCAGGAGGCACATCAGGTCCGTAGTTGCCACAAACACCTCAGACGTAGATGGGAGCTGGAGACTGGGGGGGGTTCGGACTCGACTGAACCCCAGTCAGAGCAGGAGTCGATGAGACCCTGGAGGGCTGCAGGGACGAGGTGGTCTGTCCTGAGGTACACCAGCCCTTTAGACTTTGGCGGGGGGGGGGGGGGACCGACCCCTCTCCAGCCTTTTCTTCTTTAGCAGCACTGGGGATTGAGAGCGGTGCTGCACTGAGGACGGCTTCTTATGGCCAGAGCTGTGGCAGTGCGGAGGGGCCTTAGGGTCTGTAGTCGGCACCAGTTTGTGTACTGTTGACACCGGAGCACTGCGTACCGACTAAGATGTGCTCAGCATGGGTTCAGTGGACCCAGGGTCGGAATGTGGCCGTAGTGCCACCTCCATCAGCAGGGTTTTAAGGGTTCAGAGTCAAAAACCTTTTCACATCCTGCACCTGTCCTCCTGGTGGGTCTCCCCGAGCACCGCAGACAGAAAGAGTGAGGATCATTCTTGGGCATAAACTTGCCACAGTCCTCACAAAGCTTAAACCCTGGGGACCCGGGCATATCCCGGAGGTGGGGAAGACGTTGTTGGGGGGGTGTCACAATATAACTGCCCCCCCAGGGGTTCCCTAGGTAAGCCCCAGCACTGTATATTGCTAATGCTTTCATACACATTGGAAAGGCTCTTGGGAAGGGTTGAAGGTGTGAGCGTTGTGGCAAATTGCCAGCATTACTATGACGGGTCCCGTGCTTTCTCTTCTTGCGGGGAGGGTGGGGGGGGATGATTCATGGCATTGTTTCTTGCCCCTGAACTGCGGCATTAACTGCCCTACTAGTGTCCTAGAGGAGGGGAGTGGAGAGGGAGGGACCCGGGCCCACCCTCTACTCCAGGTCCCAGCCCAGGGGCCCTAGGGATAGTGGTAAACCACTTGAACTAGTGCTTCCTTCCCCTGGGCTATTTCCCTCTCCTCCTCTTTAGCTTGTGGGGCTTCCTGCCCTCCCTCTGCACAAACCAAGTGTCCCTTTATCTAGGGTCTTGGTCTTCTTATCCCATCGCATCACTTCTCCAAACTCTCCTCTGCTTCCCTCCAAACTGCTCTCTGCTCCAACACCAATCCACTCTGCTTCAACTCCTTCAAACTGCTCTCTGCTCCAACACCAATCCACTCTGCTTCAACTCCTCCAAACTGCTCTCTGCTCTAACACCAATCCACTCTGCTTCAACTCCCCTTCTTGTCTGATTGAAGCAGGGGGGTTTTATCAGGTGACTGGCTTCAGGTGCTTTAATTGGCTTCAGGTGCTTTAATTAATTTGTAGAAAACTTTCTTCCCTCTACAGGGAATAAGGCTCCCTTCTACCACTCTCCTGCTGCATCACAGTGTGGAGTGAAAGATTCCTTTACAGGTTGCAAGAGGCCAAAGGGGGAGGAAGGGAGAAAGGAACGGGTTAACTCGACAATTCAGCTCAGCTCGAAGATAAGGGGTGAAACTGCCACTCAAGGCCAATGCACACAAACAAGCTCCCTGCTGCTAAACAGTCAAAAGCCTGTGGGAAAGGAGACCTGAACCAGACAGACCTGAAATGGGGGTGCAAAATTAGTGAGAATGCGAAGGTCAGCGAATGGGAACATAATAGTCTTGTGACCCTGAAGCCGATGTGTTTTGGGGAAACCAAGGAAGCCTCGGAAAGCCAGTTTGGACTGGTACCGAGAGCACGGGGGACAAAGGGCCCTGGACGAAAACGCCCCTGGAAGAACTCCGGACTTAAAACCCTCCCGAGAGCTGAAGCAAGTCAGAGATCAACAGCGGATCCTAGACGGCCTGTGCACAGGACAGAACTCTCGTCTACCCCTCCCCCTCTTCTTCTTACGTTACACCCAGGCTTGGCCAACCTCGGGTTGTGCGTGTGTGAGTATGAAAGTGGGTTAGGGCTCGGGCACTAACACTTTCTTCCTTCCTCTGAGTGATGTGGGGAGCACCCAGCACTCACCGCTGTTATTTTATTAATAAAGCTTTAAACTTAGTCACTTGGTGTGCTCCTTCATCGTCTCTCCTAACGATCCTGTGGCCTCAGCCTGATCACCTGATGCCTCAGGCAGATTGGTAACATAAATCTGTCATAGGTGAACCCCCCAAACAAAGCTAAACTACTACAAACTGTATCTAACTATTTACACCATTTGTACAAAAAACTACAGAGGACATTGCCAAAGTGCTTGCCACAAGAGCGAGCGATTTTCCAGCTGGCCATCGCTGGTGGTAAGAAGGAACTGAGGGGGTGGGGGTTGTCAGGGTGCTATGTTGGGCACCATGAAGGCATGACTTCAAGAGGGGCCCAAGCCAACACTACAGACACTGCTAAGGGAAAAATCTTCTGGCTGGCGTGCATGCAGCGCACACACACCTGGTTGGAATGGACTTGAACAAGCACTCAAAGAAGAACTAGGGTTATTTAGTCTGCACAAGAGAAGAGCGAAGGGGGATTTGGTAGCAGCCTTCAACTGCCTGAAGGGGGGTTCCAAAGAGGGTGGAGCTCGGCTGTTCTCAATGATGGCAGATGACAGAACAAGAAGCAATTGTCTCAAGTTGCAGTGGAGGAGGTCTAGGTTGGATATTAGGAAACACTATTTCACTACAAGGGTGGTGAAGCACTGGAATGGGTTACCTAGGGAGGTGATGGAATCTCCATCCTTAGAGGTTTTTAAGGCCCGGCTTGACAAAGCCCTGGCTGGGATGATTTAGTTGGTCTTGGTCCTGCTTTGAGCAGGGGATTGGACTAGATGACCTCCTGAGGTCTCTTCCAACCCTAATATTCTAGGATTCTAATAGAAGAGACTGGCCCAGGTTTAAGGGACAAATCTGCCAATTAAGGACTTGCAATATCCAGTGGGGTGAGAAAAACTGCTTCATCTAGATGTTGCCCAGTCTAACAGAGTTGAGAGTTTAGATTGTGTGCTTATATTTTATTTTCTTCTGGTAACTAACTCTGACTTTTTGCCTATCGCTTAAAATCTGTCTTTTCTAGTCAATACGTTTGTTTTGCTGTTTAACTTTACCAGTGAGTTTGCCTGAAGTGTGTGGTAAATCTGCTCAGGGTTGCAAAGGCTAATATATAGCCACTTTCCACTGATGAAGTGGAGAACCAGTTACTAAATTTGCATTGCTCGTCTTGAGCAGTGCAAGACGGCACAGTCCTGAGGTACAGTGCTGGGAGCTAGGGGGATTTGGCTTGTGCTTTTCTCGGTGTGGTTTATGAGTGGCTCTGGGAGCATTGGGCAATCTAGCTGGGTGTGCGGCTCCACATGCTGTTGTGCTGAGTGATAACAGTGCCTGGAGGGATTTGCTCCTTGTCAGTAACAAAGCACTGTGAGAAAGATCCCAGGCTGGAGAGTTAAGGGGGCTCAGCGGTCCTACAGTCCCAGACTGCACCCCGGGGATCCCCTGGGCATGAAAACACATTTAACCAGATTGCAGGCAACAACCCCCTTTTCTGATCTAACCTCGCTGTATTTCTTCTATGCTGATAAAAACTGCTCATTTCCTGCGGTATCTCTTTACAACCCCCGTGCAGAGGATTCCTGTTTTACAGACCTAGGAACTGGAGTGCCTGGCAATGCTATCAGGCTCATCTAATGACTTCCAGATCTTTAATTTAAATTAATGATAAGCCCTTTCTATCACCCTGCCTCTGTTTATAAGCAAATTACCGACTCCCTGCTCCACAGGACACAGGAAGCAGCACCTCTCCTCTGCAGAACTCACTACATTCCACACCCAGGCTGCACTGCAGTTAAGAGCTCCGCCTGGAGCTATGGCATGCACCACAAGCAGACCTCAAGTACGAAATCTGGGGCGGAGGGACAGTCTGGTTCACAACAGGGAGCTGCCAACAGGAGCTGGCACTGCTTCTCTTAAGTTGCTGGAAGCATTCCTGGTGAGGACATGCACCATCAATCCAAGGAGGATAGTGTGAACATGCACCTCTACAGTAATTACTGTGGTGGCTGTAAGTTGACCTATATAAGTTGACTTACGTTTCTAGTTGAGACATACCCAATAGCTGGTATGGCTTCCACTGTCCCCCAGAGTGAATGATGCCAAATGCTCCCTCATTCCAGCTACACACACTTGCGTAAATATTAATGGGGAAAGTGGTCAGAAATCAGAGTAAAGAACATAACTGGGCTCCAAAGAATGGCCCCTGGAATTCTGTGGCAAGAGCAGTTAAAATGTCTCTTTATTAATATAGAAACCTAGTAACCCGTAAACCAACAAGGACAGAAATTATTAATTGAAACTCAGCATGATATAAACACAGCATACAAAGTAGGTAATAACATGGCATTGGTGGAGAACAGCAAGCCCACCTTTTCTCATGCACTTGGGAACAGACATTTAGGTCTCCCGGAACTGGCTCCAATTATTAAAGGGGTTTCTGTGTCTCCATAAATAAGTTCTCATTCTAAATGCTGTAAGAGAGGTGAGGCTGCTGCTCTCCACAAATGCAGACAATATGGTACAATATCTTACAGTAACATTGAGATTTTCTACATCCCAAGAGTTCAAAGCAATTAAAAGCATAATTTGTACTCCTAGAAATGATCCATTTACATCCATCTGCTGAAATACATTCTCTTTGGAAGGATAAAGGTGGTGGTTTGTAATGGCTGAGGAATCATGTTAACATAGTTGATTGTGGCTATCTCCAGATGCATCCATTACACAACATTCATAAGTATAAGGCACTAGAAAACAGTGAGACTATAAATGTTTTCACAGCTTCAAGTCTCCAATTCTGGTTCTGCAGGAGAAATGATGGCACATTTTAAAACACCTGCTTTTTAAATTAAAGTTCTCCTAGCCCTATAAACTTGATTCTTGGAAGGGGAAAGCGCAGATGGCTATGAAGGGATGACATTTCGATGGACAAACAAATTTAAGGTGCCACTAAGAATGAAAATAAGAATCACCCAAAGAAGGGATGCCTAATTCTGTGTGCAGTTCCAAGGGTCACAGTCCTGCTCCGGAAAGAACTGTCATGTTTTGTATTGTACAAGATGCTACTCTGGACTTAAGCAGGGAAAGCAGAAGTGCTTGCACTGCACAGCTCAGTTCCCCGGAAAAACAGTGCACCAGTAACAGTGTGGGCTGCCAAGTCCAAGCAGCTGTAACAGAATGTTATCCAGAGCCCAAGGTAAGGATCAGGCAAAAAGGAAGCAGGCTGCTTACATAAATGATGATCCAGGCAATAACTAAACCCAAGAGACCCCTTTGTCCAGGGAGTTTTAAAAGATTTCACTCACACAGTTATTTGGGTCAATCCATTAGCAGATCTTACAGCAAACACCATGTTCTGGAGGAAGAGGTGCCAGCGTAACGTCACTAATGCATGCTATGGAACTGTGAGAAAACTGCATGCCTGGGAGCTAGTCTATAGAGATCGATCCTCAGCGTCAGGAGTAAGTTTGCCTCCCTCATGTAGAGCTTGCATCATTACTCTCTCAGATGATCACATGTGACCAGACCTCTATTCAACTTTCTCTGTAGCCATAACAGCAGTCAAGACTGCCAGTTTTAGACCCCAGAGAGATGAATTTGCACCGACACATTACACTAACGTAGTAGAATCACACTCAGTAAAAGGTGTAAATGCAACCATACCAGTCGAACAGAATCAGAGCTAGGTCCAGTCAAGGGGTTCCAGTTGGCTCCCAACACACTTAAAAGATTTTGTAGCATAGAAGGGATCTTGACCACGTCCCTAAGAGGTACAAGAGCCTGGGACTGTCCCTTCTATGCTACAAAACAGAACTGTGCCATAAGCGCGTGGGTGCAGCTCCTGGATAACCACTGTATTTGTAACAGAGGCTATCAAACATACACTTGGCAAGATCAGTTGTTTGTCATCATTTGGTCAGGAAGCTGTTCATATACAACCATGTATACCTTTCTCTCCATAACCTTCATGATCTCCCTTGATGCACATACCTTCTTAGGTGAATCATCTTAGACAGTAACTATATACCAGCAATATATAAATATTGCATTTTATATTGCAACTCCAATGCAAGCCTACACATTAGTAACATAATAAAAGTGAAGTATTTAAATATACAGGAGTTAAGAAATCCAGAAGTTACCTGCATAAATAAAACAACTGGACAAAAGAGCAACATGGTGAAGTTCACTTTGCTCTGAAAGCCTTAACTCCTGAATGCCCTGGCTTGGTGTGTAAACACTAAAGCCTACAGTAATGCAACATTTAGATGGAGGATTTCATTTTGTTTTCTAAAAGCCGGAAAGCAATGGGGCCCTGCTGTGAAGCGTGTTCTACGCCAGCGGACGCTTTTTTCTTTAAACAAAGGACCTTAACAGCAGTTACACTGGTGTTTTTCTGTCCCCATTAATTGCACAATTCCACTCTTGAAAAAAAGTGTTGCCTGCTGATATTTGCTCAAAAGTGGAAACCATGCATCTGACTGGGTGTTTCCCTCCTGATTTAATTCCCACAGCGCTTTTGTGTAAATTCCACCTCTGCATCAAAGGAAGAGGAACAAATGCTCTCTGGTAACTTCCATTGCCTTCAGCATTTACTCAACAGCCCCTGCTGGCATTTGTGTCTGCTCTGCAAGTACAGTATATGCAGTAACAAATCAAGCAGTATGCACTGCCTGTCCACAAATATCTAATGTAAAGCATTAAGACATTTACAGACTTGTTAAGTATTCCTTCCTCAAACTCAACATGGATTGTGCTCATTGAGGACTATGAGCACAGCAAGTTTTTAATGTTCAATTATTTGAGCAAGTTTATTTTTTCTTTAAGTGTAAAAAATAAGATTTAATTGATTTCCTTAACCCAAACAGCTGAATTAATTTGCTTTAAATGGCATTAGGTTTTCTCCCCTTACAAACCGAGAGAGAGACAGACATGCACACCTGTGATGACTGAAGAGAACTGAGTAGAACTGAAAGTCCTTCCCAAACTTAGCCAAAATGTTTGCCTCTATAGGCACTATGATAAAAATTAGAAAAATAACCTGGGATGACAGAAATCTGAAAAATTATGAATATTTTTCTGTACCCACCAGGATATAAGCCTTTGTTTTAAAAATAAGCGAAACGCTTGCATTTAGAAGGAACTTTCCTTTTCAACCCTAGATATTGGTTTGTTTTTGTAGGGCTTCTGAACTTTATAAAAAAACAAAACAAATGTGCGTTTGGCAAATTTATGAATGACAAAAGGGTTGGTCCAATACTGGGCTTACAGATGTTAACATTACCTCTTTAGAATTAGGCACTACTTGCATGAATTTGCCTTTTAATGAGACCGGTACTCCAAGCTCTGCATACACAAGCAGTCCCTTCTGATTTGCCTGGACTTCCTTCTAGTAAAAGGAGAGGCAATGGAGAGAAGTTTATGGTGGAAAGTGAATGTCTGCATTCATCATTATTATTCAGTGGGCATCTAGTGCTGTAAATCTGCATGAAACTTCACAGAAAACAGACATGCTCCCTTACCAAGAGACCTCACCATCTTAATAGATGAACTCTGGAAATCACAACAGGTTGGGGAGGGAGGAATGGACAAGGGTGACATGTCGAGAGTGCATCCTGGAAGATCAGAATATTACATCTGAGAACAGAGTAGGGCAAACAAACAGATGGTGGATGGAAAACCAGCTGAGATAGCTGGAGTGAAAGCAGGGATCTGAATGCAGAGAGATGCTGTGTCCCACTGACAAAGAGAAGTCACTGCAGACATGTGGGGTATGGGCAGCATGTGAAGCAGCATGAAGGTAGGATTGGGAGGAGACAAAGGGAGGATTAAACAAAGAGAGTGGGGTGGGGCAGAGTGGGGTGCAAGTAGGGGCAGAGTTGTGTAGCATCGTGAAGCTGAGAAGTTTGAACTTGATGCAGAAAGACCAATAAGGGATTTGGGGTGGACTTGGTTGGAATGTAGGAAAGGAAGCACTGTGGATAGATTGAAAAGGAGGAGGAGCTTACAGTAGTTACAGAGAACAAGGCATGAACCAGGATTTTGGCAGTGGGGGGAGGAATGTAGATGTGTTACAAAGGGAAAAGCAACCGGACCTGGTGAGAGCTTGGATGAGAGAACAGCAGGAAACAGAGGAGTCAAAGATAATAAAGGCTGTGAGCTGGGGTGGGTAGGAGGAGAGTGTGATGTGAAAAGGGGGAAGGAAGGGGGAAGAGGAGAGGTGAAGAACAGACTTAGCCATGTTAAGTTTGAGGAGATGATTGGACATCCTGGAGGAGGTACTGGGCAGAAGTAGATTGAGAATCATCAGCACAGAAGTGATGCAAGAGACCATGGTATAGCCAAAGAGATCAGCCAAGAGGAGAGTGATAAAGAAGAGAGAGAAGATACGAGTCCTGCGGTGAAGAGGGTTCCCAAAGGGAATCCTGAAAGAGCAGCCAGCTGTGCAGAGCACCAAGGGACAGCCCCAGAAATCGAGGAATGGAGGTGTCTCCAGAAGTGTGATCCACAGGTGTATATGTTATGCAAGGGGAGGGAGAATGAGTATGAAGAAGGGACCCTTAAATTTTTCCAGTCTTGTGGTCTCAGGGACGACTGAAAATGCCAACTTCATCAGACAGCACTGGAACTGTGTGTTACAGCATCCCCAAAGCTCAGATTCCCATTGCTTTTTAATGAGGGGTTGTTTTCAGTCTTCCTGTGCATCAAAGCCAAGATGGCAGCTTCCAACTTTTATTTTTTTCTCCCTTAGGTGCTTTATTCTTTGTAATTAGATACAATAGGTAGAATCTTTACATTGCAGTTTCCCTTTAAGAGTATGAAAGCATTATAGAAAAGGTAGAAGCTCCTTGCATGACCTTGGTGCCTAGTACAGTATTTCACAATCCATCATGTGACTGTCCACTGGCAAGCACTCAAGTTGCCAAAGTCAAATTATTCGTCAGCAACACAAAGGAAAAAAAAAATCTACCAAGGAAAAGGCGAGACTTCAAAGAGCACAGGTGCAGAGGCTAAGCCAAGGTCAGAGAGAGGACTGGTAACAGGTAAGGCCAGAATGGGTGTGCCTGAACTGGGAGACAGCCAATTGCTAAACTGCCTTATTTCAAAACAGTACCATTGTTTCACTTAACCATCCCAGCAAGAAGAGACAGACATGGATGGAGTTACACCATACCTGTGTGGCACCATTACAAAATCTTCACCCTCATATGTGGGTACTTCAGGGTTAAATAAACCTGGACAGAAAGGGAGCTATTAACTCTTCAAAAGGGCAAAAATTACCCATGCTACAGAGACAAGTTTATCTTCCTATGTATGGACCACTTTGGGATGGGGAAGCCATATAAAAAAAATGCTCCTCTTCAGGGATTCCTTATTGCTGTGAGACTAATAGATAACTGGCTTTTTGTGTGCTCCTGACCAGCTGTGGTCATTAAAGTTTCACACTATAACACTCTTCTTAAGAAAGTGAAGGGTGTTCTGGTCCAATTCAAACTCAGATAGTTATACTCAGTCTACCAAGAATTCTCCATTGTGGTATAAAATATTTTCACTTTCCCTCCTAAACTGTTATGTAGCACTTACTGGGTAAAGTGACTGATGTGTTCCACCGCAGAAGTGCCCTGGTGCTATACAGTAAGGGGAGGCTGAGAAGTTTTCCTTAACCTTGCCAGGTACTAAGTAATAACCTCTTTCTGTGGGTCATCAGCCAGTCCTCTATATAACAAAGACACAGCAATGTGCCAGATAACACAAGACAGGTCAGGACTGATCAGTACTTTGTAGGAGACCTCCAAGGAAAACCACATGTGCTGCAGAAAGTAGTATTGGTGGATTTACTAGGTGGCATTCTTCTGAATCAGTACTGAACAAATGCCCCAGCATGGGGGATGTAAGTGTTATGGAGTGGCTGTAAAACGAACACCCTGATCACTTTGTCATGAAAGACTTTCTGGCACATTTAGTTAAAACTGGGGTGCTAACCCTGGTACACTGGCCAAATTCCAATTCAGGTGATAACACTGCTAGAGGAATTTTAGCTAAACAATATTAGCCAGGTACAATAATTTCCTCCACAACCAAACTATTATGCCCAGTACTGCTTGTGTGTCCTGTCAAATGGCTGCGACGTTCCACCCCAAAAGTGTTTCCATTTCAAGCCATGAGGGAAGTTATTCATGTGAAAGTCACTTGGGGATCCTGAAGGAGGAGACATTAATCTTTTAGAATATTAACTGCTTTTTACAAAGGAAGCCACTGCAGGAAGAAAACAGCCATCCACAGCAAGCATATCCATGTCCTACCACAATGCAAACCCCACTGTGTGTTCCCTCCTGCCTGCCAACAGAGATCCTGCCAAGAAGTGCTGTCATTTGAGTCCCCAGTTCCTTGCCCCTCCCTGTGCTCCATTCGCAAACGCTGTGAAAGCTGCACAACACTTTACCATTTGGGAAGACTCCTCTGATAGCCAGTTCTTTTACAATTAAAGTGCGTCAGTCTCCCACCTCGCCTGCTCTTACTACCTCCAGCAGCAGAAGTCAAAAAGCCAGCTTCCAGTGTATGGGAGGGAAGGTCTGGGACATTACCACCTCTACATTAGCAGGACAAAGACTTGATGGAAGCCAGGAAAGAAGAAAAACTTCATAAGACAGGAATCCAAGCCAGGTCTCAAGTAGCGCTGTCCTCAAATGTAATGTTACTGATGCTCACCCAATGACAGGAAAAGCAAGTGCCAAAGCAAGGTAAAATTCTGGCTCCTGGCTCAAAGACAAACAATTCAGCCAGCTCAGTGACCACAGACAATGTCAAATGGTGCTACTTGCTAGACAGAAAGATGCTGGCTTCGGTGGAAGCGCTGCTGAGAACCACAAAGCGGGGAAACCAGAAGTGTGTGTGGGGGCAGGGGGTAGTTTACTGGAGATGTTTTAATGGATAATTTTAAAATAAGGGAAGAGAAAATGCATTACTCTGCTCTAGCTGATAATGGGAGGAGGAAGAATTTGAGAGACAAATCCATAGGATACAATTTAGCATTCTTAATCCACCTTCTTTCCCATTACACCATAACTATTTGTAATCAGTGCAGAGCTGTCACCTTCAGAGTGGGCGGATCCCAGCTCTGTAGTCTGATGTGTCTGTGTGAGTTTCTGCATGACTGTGCAGAGAGATTTTGCCAAGCCAAGGCAATTCAAAGATCCTTACTCACTTTCTCTTCTAACCACAGGGCCCTGCATAGTGAATCAACTACCTTCAACTGAGGTATTATTGTCATGAGGAAGACAGAAATGCAACAGATCTGATGAGAAGAGCAGGAACCACGTTATGGGCCAGCGGGTATAGCTGACAGACACTGCCACCCTTACCAGGAGCATAGTGTTTTGCCTCTGCAGCACTCAGAGCATCATAGGTTCAAGGAACCAAACTTGGGCCCTCAACTCTAATCTCCCAGTGGTCACCAGAATGTTGCTCCAAGGCTGCTGGCTGGCCCCAGCTCGCTGAAAATGCAAGACTCCATCCCTTCCTCTGCTCTAGTTTCCCAAACAACACAATCCTCACATCCAACTCTAATGCTTGGTGTATAAGCCAGACAAGTGTGCTTGCTCACACGAAGCAAAACAAAGGAGAAAGGAGAATCCACAGAGAATCCACTGTGCAACTGAAACAAAAGCAGCATTGCAATGTGCCATAAGTAGCCAGGAGTCCAGTGTCTCGGTCAATGTTGGAGATAGACATTTTCACTGAGAATAAAAATACTAAGTTCTGTCCCTTTGTAAGAGTGAAGTGCACGTTGATCTTCATTTACTCAGAGAAAGCCATTCCCTTTCAGTGACCCAACACAGAAGAGGAAACTTATCAGCGTTATTTTGTCACTTGCACAGCCTCTTAGCTAAGTCAAGCCTCTTAGACTCACTCCCGGAAGGAAAAAAAGAGGAGGGTGGTGATGGCCTGGAACCCACCAAAACCTGCCTGTTCGCTGCTGGCCACACAATGTTGTTACATCTTGTGTGGTGCTAGTGAGGTAGCTGATCATTCTATTGCTCTGAGTATCAATGCACTGACCCCTCTGAATTGGGGACTGGAGGACCTCGGAGGAACTGGCTGGCAAGAAGGAACCCTCTAGTTGGCCCTGTGTGCACCGTATGGTAGGTCTGGCCTCTCCACTGCAACTCGCAGGTGAGGTTACACCAAAAGGTTTAGCCAGGGGACAGAAAAACAGAGTTACAGGCCAGCAAACACCTCCTGTTCTAGGCCATAGGCAGCAGGGGGATGGGAGGGATACAGTCCTTAAGACTTCACATGCACCCCTCTCAGCAGCCATTGGGGTACAGCCTAGGGTTTCTGGAGGTGCTTGCTCCCATATGGGCTTTTGGACGTACACTCAACACCATGCTGCTGCCATGGGGGGAGGGAGGTGTGGGAACATGGCATGGGAAGGAGTAAGGGGGTGAGAGAGAGAGAGAGAGAGAGAGAGAGAGAGAGAGAGAGAGAGACTGGATGAGAGGGTGGAAGGGTTTGAAAAATTAGTTTTACAATGTACAAAGTGTCACACAACAAAAAGGTTTAAAAATGGAAAGAGCAGGGGGAAGAGGAAGTGGAACCATATGGGTTGAAGAATGAGGGAGATCGTGGGGAAGGAGAGGAGGATGGTGACAGAGATTCCCATTATGGAGAAGGGGTGGGGCAAGGTGGTTCTACTTCCCATGGTAGCCACTCAATTCCATCTCGTCCTTGCGGCGGCGCTGTGTGAAGAGGGAGCTGAAGGGGTAGAGCTTGGCCTTAGCCTGGAAGCGCTGCCCAGCAATGTCAATCTCATACTCGCCCCGGTTGATGAAGTCGGGTGTCACCAGCAACACCTCCCTGGTTTCCTTGTCAAAGTTCTGCACAAAGCCCAGGCAGACATGGCGTTCCAGGGTGTAGCTGTAAGCGCTGCTGGTGGTCTTGCCCACATAGTGGCCATTGCGGTAAATGGGCTCCCCCCACCAGGGCCAGAGATCAAGGTCTGTATCATGATCCTCCAGGATGAACATGGTGAAGCGCTTGCATACGCCGTCCTGCTTCTGCTGCATCAGTGCATCCCGGCCAATGAAATCAGTCCCCTAGAGAGAGAAAGAAAGGCCAGCTGATGAAGGGCATGTGATCTGTGCCAGCTGCTGGATTTTAAGCGACAGATGCTTAGTGATACAAGGTCAGCCTAGGGCCAACACTACCCACTGAAGCTGGTCCCTTCCCAGCTGCAAAGAAACAAGAGCTGGCGAGTCACTCACGTGTTCTGCCTTCCCTCATTTTCAGCTGCTGAATTGCATTAAACAGGCATAAAAAAAATACAAAAACATAGTAGGTGCAGTTAAATTCATTCCAGGCGTACCAGTGTTACTGATTCCAGCAGTCTCCCCCATTTTGTTATGGATAAATTGTTGGAAGTGGTAATACCTCTAAAAGCAGAATGAACACCCACTGTATTTTCTTAGCATTATTAGTAAACAATTACTGTAGTTGCCACAAAGATGTGATCTGGTCACAGATGGGCAGGGACAGTGTGCACACAGTCAGCAATAGGAAGGTATGCAATCTCTATTAATATGTGGTCTGAGGCTAATGATATGGGAAAAAATGGTGGACCGCTGCCTTAGTTCTCTCCACCTAGAGATGTTTTAGAATGGCTGCTGCTGGCCCTCTATTTATTACCTTTTCTTTCAATCCCTTGTTTTCCCTTAGTTCAGCTGCAGCTTTTCATGTTTTGTGTGTGTTTTTAAAAGGGTGGGATTTTGTTATATTTTGTTTCTCTCCTACAGTCTAGCCCCAAAAACACGAACTACGGAAACTACGAACAAAGCAATCATTGTCCACTTCCTGGATTAGCATGGATAATCATTTTAGACTTTGGTAGTAGCAATTTACGGTTTGGCTATACTGTGAAATTAATTTGGATTAAGGTAGGGTGTGAATTTAAAGCAGAATAAACATTGCTGATTAACTCACTGTTTGGGTGTTCTTATTCCAAAATAAGAGTGTCTTATTCAAAATTAGCTTAATCCTCTTCGAAACCAAGTTAATCAGGAACAGCTATTCTAGAATCACTCAAGCCTTTAACTTACAATCAGGGGACTGCATGCTGTTTCACAAAGATGAGCAGATATTGTTCTTATCCCTACTTTACAGATAAGTAAACAGGGCACAGTGGTTCTGTGACTTGCCTGACTTGCAAAATCAGGAACAGAAACCAGATCTCCTGACTTTCAGATCCCTACTCCAGCCACTACATCACACTGCAGGAAGTAAGTGGCCAGATCTGCACCCCAAAGCAAGCAGGGCTGAAAGTAGATACAGGGAAGGTGCACTCCTTCCCTCCACTCTGGTTGTGGAGCATTACTCCACTCTCTGGGGATGTTAGCTGCCCTCCTGGTGACATGGTTTGAGTAGGGTACGTATTGCTGATATAGTGACAAAAGGGAGCCCAGAACGCAAAGGCAAGTCAAACCTTACAACTCCAGATCAATGGATCAAGTTCCTGGAGTCACTAATTTACCAAGAAAAAACAACAAGGAGTCCGATGGCACCTTACAGATTAACAGATTTATTTGGGCGTAAGTATTCGTGCATAAAAAACCACTTCTTCAGATGCATGGAGTGAAAATTACAGATGTAGGCATTATACACTGACAATGAAGAGAAGGGAGTTACCTCACAAGTGGAGAACCAGTGTTGACAGGGCCAATTTGATCAGGGTGGATGTAGTCCACTCCCAATAATTGATGAGGAGGTGTAAATTCCAGGAGAGGCAAAGCTGCTTTTGTAGTGAACCAGCCACTCCCAGTCCCTATTCAAGCCCAAATTAATGGTGTTAAATTTGCAAATGAATTTTAGTTCTGCAGTTTCTCTTTGAAGTCTGTTTCTGAAGTATTTTTGTTCAAGTATAGCCACTTTTAAATCTGTTATAGAATGTCCAGGAAGATTGAAGTGTTCTCCTACTGGCTTTTGTACGTTACTATTCCTGATGTCCGATTTGTGTCCATTTATTCTTTTATGTAGGGACTATCCGGTTTGGCCAATGTACATGGCAGAGAGGCATTGCTGGCACATGATGGCATATATAACATTAGTAGATGTGCTGGTGAATGAGACCCTGATGATGCAGCTGATGTGGTTGGGTCCTCTGATGGTGTCGCTAAAGTAGATATGGGGACAAAGTAGGCAACGAGGTTTGTTATAGGGATTGGTTACTGGTTTAGTGTTTCTGTGGTGTGGTGTGTAGTTGCTGGTGAGTATTTGCTTCAGGTTGGAGGACTGTCTGTGAGGACTGATCTGGTTCCCAAGGTCTGTGAGAGTGAGGGATCGTTTTCCAGGATAGATTGTTGATCGCTGATAATGTGCTGGAGAGGTTTTAGCTGGGGGCTGTACATGATGGCCAGTAGTGTTGTTATTTTCCTTGTTGGGCGTGTCCTCTAGTAGCTGACTTCTGAGTACCTGTCTCGCTGTGTTAATCTGTTTCCTCACTTCCCCTGGTGGGTATTGTAGTTTTAAGAATGCTTGAAAAGATCTTGTAGGTGTTTGTCTCTGTCTGAGGGATTGGAGCAAATTCGCTTGCATTTTAGGGCTTGGCTGTAGACAATGGATCATGTGATGTGTCCTGGATCGAAGCTGGGGACATGTAGGTAAGTATAGCTGTCAGTAGGTTTCCGGTATAGGGTGGTGTTTACGTGACCATCACTCATTTGCACTGTAGTGTCCAGGAAGTGGATCTCTTGTGTGGACTGGTCCAGGCTGAGGTTGATGATGGGGTGGAAATTGTTGAAATCCAGGTGGAATTCTTCAAGGGCCTCCTTCCAGTGGGTCCATATGACGAAGATGTCATCAATGTAGCGCAAGCAAAGGACGGGCACTAGGGGACAAGAGCTGAGGAAGCATTGTTCCAAGTCAGCCATAAAAATGTTGGCATACTGTGGGGCCATAGCAGTGCCACTGACTTGCAGGTATAAGCTGTCCCCAAATCTGAAATGGTCGTGGGTGAGGACAAAGTCACAAAGCTCAGCCACCAGGTGTGCTGTGGCCTCATCAGGGATACTGTTCTTGACAGCTTGTAGTCCATCCTCGTGGAATATTAGCGAAAGAACTTCTACATCCATGGTGGCCAGGATGATGTTTTCAGGAAGATCACCAATGCATTGTAGTTTCCTCAGGAAGTCTGTGGTGACACAAAGACAGCTAGGAGCGCTGGTAGCATAGGGTCTGAAGAGAGTCCAAATAGCCAGATAATCCTGCTGTAAGATTGCCAATGCCTGAGATGATGGGGCATCCAGGATTTCCAGATTTATGGATCTTGGGTAGCAGATAGAATACCCCTGGTTGGGGCTTTGGGGGGGATGTCCATGTAGATTTGTTCCTGTGCTATAGCAGGGAGTTTCTTGAGCAGAACGTGTAGTTTCTTTTGGTACTCCTCAGTGGGATCAGAGAATAGTGGCCTGTAGAATGCAGTGTTGGAGAGTTGCCTGGCAGCCTCCTGTTCATAATCTGACCTGTTCATTATGACTATGGCATCTCCTTTGTCAGCCCCTTTGATTATAATGTCAGAGTTGTTTCTGAGGCTGCGGATGGCACTGCTTTCTGTACGGCTGAGATTATGGGGCAAGTGATGCTTTTTTTCCCCCCACAATTTCAGCCTGTGCGTGTTTGCGGAAGCCCTCTATTTAGAAGTCCAGTCTGTCATTTTGACAGTCAGGAGGAGTCCATGCAGAATTCTTCTTCTTGTAGTGTTGGTAGGAGGGTTCCTGTGGGTCAGTGCACTGTTCAATGGTGTGCTGAAAATATTCCTTGAGTTGGAGATGACGAAACTAGGCTTCCAGATCACCACAGAACTGCATCATGTTCGTGGAGGTGGTGGGGCAGAGAGTCCCCGAGATAGGACAGACTCTTCCGCCGGGTTAAGTGTGTGGTTGGATAGATTAACAATATTGTTAGGTTTCAGAGTAGCAGCCGTGTTAGTCTGTATTCGCAAAAAGAAAAGGAGTACTTGTGGCACCTTAGAGACTAGCAAATTTATTTGAGTGAGCTGTAGCTCACGAAAGCTTATGCTCAAATAAATTTGTTAGTCTCTAAGGTGCCACAAGTACTCCTTTTCTTTTTGCGAATATTGTTAGGGGAGTTGAGGGTACCATTGTTGTAGCCCCCTGTGTAGGAGTTTAGATAGTTTACTGTCCTTTTCCCTCTGTAGAGAAGTGAAGTGTGCATTGTAAATGGCTTGTCTCATTTTTGTAAAGTCCAGCCACGTGAAAGTTTGTGTGGAAGGTTGGTTTTGTATGAGTCTCTAGTTTTGAGAGCTCATTCTTGATCTTCTCCTGTCTGCTGTACAGGATGATGATCAGATGGTGCCTCAGTTTCTTTGAGAGTGTGTGGGAGTCTCTCACCATAGTTAGTGTAGTACGTTGATTGCAATGGATATTTTACCTTCAGTCCATTTGGTATGATGTCCATCTGTTTCCACTTGGAGAGGAAGATGATGTCGGTCTGTATCTGTGCGAGTTTTTTGTTGAGGTTGATGGATTTCCACTTATGCAGCTAAATTTAGTGCCTTCCATGGTGTCAAGTATCAGGGGTAGCCGTGTTAGTCTGTATCCAAAAAAAAACAACAAGGAGACTAACAGATTTATTTGGGCATAAGCTTTCATGGGTAAAAAAGTTTGGCTTTTTATCCACGAAAGCTTATGCCCAAATAAATCTGTTAGTTTTTAAGATGCCTCCGGACTCCTTGTTGTTTTTGTGGATACAGACTAACACAGCTACCCCGATACTTTACCAAGAGGGTTCCCACCCCTGCAAACAGGACAAAATCAGATGACTGAACTAACCTCGTTATCCCTAGCCTGATTCTTGCTTGCATATTTATACCTGCCTCTGGAAATTTCCACTACATGCATCCGACAAAGTGGGTATTCACCCACGAAAGCTTATGCTCCAATATGTCTGTTAGTCTATAAGGTGCCACAGGACTCGTTGCTGCTTTTACAGATCCAGACTAACACGGCTACCCCTCTGATACTTGTGACTGTATAGATCACTGTTGCAACCAGGGTCCTATAGTTGCATCAGATCTTGTATAGAGGAGGTCAAGTGGGGTGTCTATGGATAGGTTGAAGTTTGCTTGTTATGATTATGCTGTCTGTGTGTATCATTTTTGTATTTGAAGTTATGAATATTGGCTAGGTACTTGTATCTCAATGCGTTTGATTCTAAGTAGCATCAGTGAAGCATTTGGTCAGCTTCTTGAGAAAGGACTAGTCTCAGTAAGTGCCCAATCAAGAAACACTTAACGGAATTTGGGAGACGCCAATCCACATCTAAGCTTTTATTCAAACTAACATGTAAACAATGGCATCGGCCTGCAAAAAGCTGAATCATTCACAGATATGTGACTCGCCCAGGTGGCTACAAAACTCCATCTTGTTGCTGTGATTTTGCACAGGAGAAAAAAGGAGTTTCTGCCCACAAGAGAAAGAATATAAAAGGCCCTGGAAACCCATCCATTTTGTCTTCAATTGGCTCAAGAGATGGCCTCTCCACCCCCAAGAGATGCCTGAAAGAGACTGGAACAAAGGACAGTAAATATGGGGGTGTGAGTGATTGCTGGACCCAGACTAGGAAAAAGTCCAGTCTGTGAAAGAAGCTTATTGGAACATCTCTGTTGGTGAGATTTCATCTGTAATCAGTTTCTTAATGCTAGGCTTAGACTTGCATGTTTTGTTTGCTTTTGCTTGATAACTTACTTTGTTCTGTTTGTTATTACCTGTTCTGTTTGTTGTTATTATTATTATTATTAAATCCTACTTTTTATACTTAATAAAATAATTTTTTGCTTATTAATTAACCCAGCTTAAGTAATCAATACCTGGGGGAGCAAACAGCTGTGCATCTCTATCAGTGTTATAGAAGGCGGACAATTAATGAGTTTACCCTGTATAAGATTTATACGGAGTAAAACAGATTTATTTGGGGTTTGGATCCCATTGGGAGCTGAGTGTCTGGGAGCTAGTGACAGGAGCACTTCTTAAGCTGTTTTCAGTTAAGTCTGCAGCTCTGGGGGTGCGGTTCAGACCCAGGGTCTGTGTTGGAGCAGACTGCTGTGTCTAGCTCAACAAGGCAAGGTTCTGGAGGACCAAACTGGCAGAGAAAATGGGCTTAGAGGTAGTCTCAGCACATCAGGTGACAGTCCCAAGGGGGTTTCTGTGACCCAACCTGCCACATCAATCTCTACCTACCCCTTGCCATAAGAGCAATTATTTATGGATGATCCCTGCAAAAAAACAGGGTTTGCTGCTCTTGGGCTTCCCTATGGTGTTGAACTGACCACAAATCTTGTTCCATGGGCTGCGCTGGCATCATCAATGAAACTGGGCAGGGGGACTGGTAGGAGAAAGCTAAACAATAGGCTGAATCCTGCAAGGCGCTGAGTGTCCTCCACACCCATTGTCCCTATCCAGGTAAAAACTACACTAGGCACAAAGCCATAAACACTAGTGCCAAAGGGGTTGCTGGGAGATAGGATCTGCAAACGCACACAGAAGAGTTGCATTTCTAATTTTTCATTAACAAGCAGTTGAAATTACTGCCCTAGAGGCTGGAGGGTACAGCATTTGTGTGGTTTCTAGCATCCTTTCAAGATGCAACAGAATCAGTCATTAATACAGACAAAATATTTTCACACACAAGTTCTCCACTTCCCCATGGAAATATTTGTGTTGGAATCTATCCCGTTAGAGAGCACACTCTTTTCATGGCAGTACTGCTTTGCCTTCTTTGTTTCAGTGTTCTCATGTAAACACTGCTGAGGGAGCTGATTCAGCCTCAGACACAGTACCTTGTCCAGTTTCACCCGGAACTCACGTCCACATTCCAAGGGGGTGGTGAAAGTGTCCAGATCCTGGCCCCAGAACGCAAAGAACTTTTCAATGCGTAAGCTGCGAAGTGCGTAATAGCCAGCATTCCGGATCCCGTACTTCTGTCCCACGCTCATCAACTCATTGTACACATGCAGAGCATACTGCAGGGAAGAATTAACACGTCAGGATTACCAGCACACACAGCATCAGAGAAGATAAAGGGACAAGCTGCCACACCAAGAGGCAGACTCTAGTACCCCGTCTCTGAAGCAATGCTTCACAGGAAAGACTGCCCAATTGTGTAATGCTGCACAAAGAAGGGAAACGTCTTCCTGCCCTTTTCAGAGATCAGCTCACACAGTAAAGACAGATTTGACTACCCTGTCTGAGTTAGTATTACTACAAATAAGGGGCATATAATTATGTATCCATCCTTTAAAAGCCAGCCACAGTATGGGACACTGATCCTGTATATCAGTGACTTCCACAGCCTGACTACACACTGTAGGAAGGAGTATTTCATTTATTTGTTCTTAAATTTGCCAGCTATTATTTCCATTGAATGGGTCATAATTGGCTTTGAATAACATTCGACTCCCATAATCTTGAGTTTAATATGCTGTAGTTTCCCTACCCCCACCTCCTTCTGTCCCACAGTGTCATAAGACCCAGACCTTGCACTGAGTGCTCATGACTACACAAAAGTATTTGATCTTTTACAGCACTGTAAGAACTACAGTGGTATGATATGGACTCCAAGGGTAGAAAATAATCCGACCTGGTAAACCTTCCTTTTATACAAATGGCTAAATATTGACTCTAGAAAGCAAACACGTTCGACTGAATGTAAAGCAGCATTAATTTCACTTCCAGAATTCAGAGATCCTAGCAAAGGCACTTGTATACTTCAGATTACAAAATGCCATTCTCCATGCTAAAAGTGTAAAAGTTAACTACACCCACCCAAACAGGAAAGAAGCCTATTCATCTTTGTATGGTTAAGATGGAAGTGTTACTGATTAAAAACATAAGGACTGTACTGACTGGTTAAGGCTTATAAACCACTCTACCTCTATAGGGATGTATAGCATGAATCCAGGTTCTCCTGTGTGTGTCATGCTCATCACACGGATCCCATTAGCATACCCCACGCTCATTTCCTGCAGAAAGGAGGAGTTAAAGAGAGAAAAGCAAAGTTCAGACTGGACCATGGCATCTAAGATCCAGAACAGAGACCACCCACCCACAATGCAAACCTCATGGGCTAAACTTTTTTCCCTTCCTCATCTTAGCTCACTTCAAAAGTGAAGTTTAATTCAAACAAGGAGATTTGATCAGTTCTTATTTCCTGAGGTTGATGGTTTTCAGGACATTTCCTACTTGCACTAACATACATCTCATTAGGAAAGCCATAAACACTAGTGCCAAAGATGTTTCTGGGAGATAGGATCTGCAAACACACACGGGAAGAGTTGCATTCCTAATCCTTCACTCACAAGCCGTATGAGAAAGATGTCCACATTCATACCAATCATAAATACTGGCAGAGCTGTGGACACCCACCTCTTATTTTAAGAAGAGCTTCCTCAGAGGACAAGAGAGTGGATCCTGTGGTGGGAAGGAAGAGGCATAATTCATTTTGAAGTTATTAGGGGCCAGGTCCAGTGGAAAAACTACTTTGTCCATGGGTGCTCTCCAGTCATATGTATCAGAAAATAGACAATGATAATAGTATGTGTATGTGGGTTTTGGAGGGAAGATGGGAAAGATAAGAACATCCCTAAAAAAAAAAATACATATAAACACACACCAAAATGATCTAGGCACTCCAAGCCACTCATTTGTGCACTACACAAAAGTATACCTTAATAACTAGAATGTTGCCATAGAGTCAGATACAGACACCAACCCCTCACTATGATTATGTGGTACTGAAAGCAACCAAACCTCCTGATTGGCTAATTGACTCCTAATAGGCCCGCCACAGTTACCAAAAAGTAAATGTAAATAACCTTTCCTGTTGATAGAAACTAAGTCTTTTAGAAGGACAAAAGCCAACTATTTTGCTCAAGAAACTTAAGATAAATGGATGCTTTCTCATTTGGAACCTTTCTAATCATGATTTTTATTAAGTAAAATACAGACTGCAATCCACACAATAGTGTAGCACTTCTGCTCTATTTTTTGACACATCTCTGAAGCAGGGCCTCTAGAAAATTACAGAGAGTTTTCTAGACTTTGGTGGAAAACTGCAGGAAAAATTCTCTTACTTGCACTGAACACTTTATGGTTACTCCCGTACTGTGACATTGTTTTTCTATTAGGCTGTGCAGATCCTTTCGATTCAGACTTACTGCCTGACCTCCTGGCTCATAGACAAAATTGCCAGAAATAGCTGAGATTTTCAAAAACAATTTTGCATTGAAAACCTAACTGAATGGACAATATTTTAATCTAACAAATTTATTTGAGCATAAGCTTTCGTGAGCTACAGCTCACTTCATCGGATGCATTCAGTGAAAAATACAGTGGGGAGATTTATGTACATAGAGAACATGAAACAATGGGTGTTACCATACACACTGTAACCAGAGTGATCACTTAAGGTGAGCTATTACCAGCAGGAGAGCGGCGGCGGGAGAGGGGGGGGAGACACACCTTTTGTAGTGATAATCAAGGTGGGCCATTTCCAGCAGTTGACAAGAACATCTGAGGAACAATGCGGGGCGGGAATAAACATGGGGAAATAGTTTTACTTTGTGTAATGACCCATCCACTCCCAGTCTCTATTCAAGCCTAAGTTTATTGTATCCAGTTTGCAAATTAATTCCAATTCAGCAGTCTCTCGTTGGAATCTGTTTTTGAAGTTTTTTTGTTGAAGTATTGCCACTTTTAGGCTGTAATCGAGTAACCAGAGAGATTGAAGTGTTCTCCAACTGATTTTTGGATCTTATAATTCTTGACGTCTGATTTGTGTCCATTCATTCTTTTACGTAGAGACTGTCCAGTTTGGCTAATGTACATGGCAGAGGGGCATTGCTGGCACATGATGGCATATATCACATTGGTAGATGCGCAGGTGAACGAGCCTCTGATAGTGTGGCTGATGTGATTAGGCCCTATGATGGTGTCCCCTGAATAGATATGTGGGCACAGTTGGCAATGGGCTTTGTTGCAAGGATAGGTTCCTGGATTAGTGGTTCTGTTGTGTGGTTGCTGGTGAGTATTTGCTTCAGGTTGGGGGGCTGTCTGTAAGCAAGGACTGGCCTGTCTCCCAAGATCTGTGAGAGTGATGGGTCGTCCTTCAGGATAGGTTGTCGATCCTTGATGATGCATTGGAGAGGTTTTAGTTGGGGGCTGAAGGTGATGGCTAGTGGTATTCTGTTATTTTCTTTGTTGGGCCTGTCCTGTAGTAGGTGACTTCTGGATACTCTTCTGGCTCTGTCAATCTGTTTCTTCATTTCAGCAGGTGGGTATTGTAGTTGTAAGAATGCTTGATAGAGATCTTGTAGGTGTTTGTCTCTGTTTGATGGGTTGGAGCAAATGCGGTTGTATCGCAGAGCTTGGCTGTAGACAATGGATTGTGTGGTGTGGTCTGGATGAAAGATGGAAGCATGTAGGTAGGAATAGAGGTCAGTAGGTTTCTGGTATAGGGTGGTGTTTATGTGACCATCGCTTATTAGCATCATAGTGTCCAGGAAGTGGATCTCTTGTGTGGACTGGTCCAGGCTGAGGTTGATGGTGGGATGGAAATTGTTGGAATCACAGTGGAATTCCTCAAGGGCTTCTTTTCCATGGGTCCAGATGATGAAGATGTCATCAATGTAGCGCAAGTAGAGTAGGGGCATTAGGGGACGAGAGCTGAGGAAGCGTTGTTCTAAGTCAGCCATAAAAATGTTGGCATACTGTAGGGCCATGCGGGTACCCATCGCAGTGCCGCTGATTTGAAGGTATACGCTGTCTCCAAAGTTATGGGTGAGGACAAAGTCCCAAAATTCAGTCACCAGGTTTGCCGTGACATTATCGGGGATACTGTTCCTGACGGCTAGTAGCCCATCTTTGTGTGGAATGTTGGTGTAGATCTTCTACATCCATAGTGGCTAGGATGGTGTTTTCAGGAAGATCACCGATGGATTGTAGTTTCCTCAGGAAGTCAGTGTCTCGAAGATAGCTGGGAATGCTGGTAGCGTAGGGCCTGAGGAGGGAATCTACATAGCCAGACAATCCTGCTGTCAGGGTGCCAATGCCTGAGATGATGGGGCGTCCAGGATTTCCAGGTTTATGGATCTTGGGTAGCAGATAGAATACCCAGGTCAGGGTTCCAGGGGTGTGTCTGTGCGGATTTGTTCTTGTGCTTTTTCAGGGAGTTTCTTGAGCAAATGCTGGTTTCTTTTGGTAACCCTCAGTGGGATCAGAGGGTAATGGCTTGTAGAAAGTTGTGTTGGAGAGCTGCCTAGCAGCCTCTTGTTCATATTCCGACCTATTCATGATGACGACAGCACCTCCTTTGTCAGCCTTTTTCATTATGATGTCAGAGTTGTTTCTGAGGCTGTGGATGGCATTGTGTTCTGTACGGCTGAGGTTATGGGGCAAGTGATGCTGCTTTTCCACAATTTCAGCCCGTGCACGTCGGCAGAGGCACTCTATGTAGAAGTCCAGTCTGTTGTTTTGACCTTCAGGAGGAGTCCACCCAGAATCCTTCTTTTTGTAGTCTTGGTAGGAAGCTCTCTGGGGGTTAGTATGCTGTTCAGAGGCGTATTGGAAATATTCCTTGAGTCAGAGGCATCGAAAATAGGATTCTAGGTCACCACAGAACTGTATCATGTTCGTGGGGGTGGAGGGACAGAAGGAGAGGCCCCAAGATAGGACAGATTCTTCTGCTGGGCTAAGAGTATAGTTGGATAGATTAACAATATTGCTGGGTGGGTTAAGGGAACCACTGTTGTGGCCCCTTGTGGCATGTAGTAGTTTAGATAGTTTAGTGTCCATTTTCTTTTGTAGAGAAGCAAAGTGTGCGTTGTAAATGGCTTGTCTAGTTTTTGTAAAGTCTAGCCATGAGGAAGTTTGTGTGGAAGGTTGGTTTTTTTATGAGAATATCCAGTTTTGAGAGCTTTTTCTTAATCTTTCCCTGTTTGCTGTAGAGGATGTTGATCAGGTGGTTCCCAGTTTCTTTGAGAGTGTGTGGCACAAGCTATCAGCATAGTCTGTATGGCATGTAGATTGTAATGGATTTTTTATCTTCAGACTCCAACGAGAGACTGCTGAATTGGAATTAATTTGCAAACTGGATACAATTAACTTAGGCTTGAATAGAGACTGGGAGTGGATGTGTCATTACACAAGTAAAACTATTTCCCCATGTTTATCCCCCCTTCCCCCCCACTGTTCCTCAGATGTTCTTATCAACTGCTGGAAATGGCCCACCTTGATTTTTACTACAAAAGGTCCCTCCCCCCGCTGATAATAGCTCACCTTAAGTGATCACTCTGGTTACAGTGTGTATGGTAACACCCATTGTTTCATGTTCTCTATGTATATAAATCTCCCCACTGTACGACTCCAACAGGAATGATACATTATCCAAGGCAAATAAATAATTATGAGTGACTCAAGTGTAGTCATAACAATGAAATATGAGCAAGAACTGGACAAAGGCTTGCAGTCTCAAGACACATAAGAGGCTGCACAACACAAAGGCATCTGCTGAACCTCTAAACAGTAAAGGACAGGGATGGTAACTCTACAGAAATTGATCCTATGTGTCACCAGTGACTGGTGGCTTCGTATTCCATTACTGTCACATACACTGAGATATCAGAACTTCAACTACACAAAATGAAGTCCATTTCAAAGAAATTCTGCTGTATATTCAATAAGTAGATTTTAAAGGGAGATAATAAAAATACACTCAGTGAGTAGTGCTAAGTACCTACTTCAGTTATCTCAGTAATTCTAAGTACTTGTACTCTCATCTGTAAATGCAAGTCACCTACCTTGCAAAAGAGAGACGGGAAGTGTTCTGGAGTCATTGGGACATAGGATAATTCCGACAGCACGTCCACTGCACGAGGGCCAATCAGATTGAGAGCTAGATGGAGAAAGAAAAAAGTTTTCTACAACTGAGTAATAAGATGGATGAAGGGAAAGGTTCCATCTGGCTGCATGCTTACCTTACCTTTTTCCAGTCTCTGATTTCTGTACCAATTGTTGCTATGGACAATAGTCACAAGATTTATAGAGATTCACAGAAACTAGAAATGGAAAAAGATCTTCCAGGGGTCAGCTAGCTGCTCTCTTGGGAGCCTGTGAGGAAGTGGAAGTGACGTCTAAGCTTATGCACATTGGAAGGAACAGTTTGAACTACTCAGACACATTATTGGGTTCTATGTAACCATTCAGGAAAAAAGACCTGAGTGTCATGGTGAACAGATTACACAACTGATTAGTTAGCAGTGATAGTAATAAAAAAAAAAAAAAACATGCAGAATTTCAGGGCAATTTCACCTCTGCCTCCAGACATGTCTTACCGGTATACTTCCAGGTTACATCCTCCAAGAGCAAGTTACTGTCATTAGGCATATGCTTTTTGAGCCAGGCCCAGCAGTGGACTTGCTGGTCAGTAGGAGAAATCATGAAGAAGCTAGAATAGAAAATTAAAAGCGGGACAGTGACTGGATGGCCACATGGTGAGCCTTTTTCATTCTAACTCACTTCTCTGAACTCTAGAGCCAGGCAGTAATCCCCTGAGCAAACAAGAACAGAGGCAAATTGCTTTGCTAAGACCATGTATAAAGTCACATCCGATGAAGTGAGCTGTAGCTCACGAAAGCTTATGCTCTAATAAATTTGTTAGTCTCTAAGGTGCCACAAGTACTCCTTTTCTTTTTGCGAATACAGACTAACACGGCTGCTACTCTGAAACCTATCACAATGGGAAATCATAGCCTTGGAGTGTTAAGAGTGCTGGTGATTTATTTAAGGAATAGAGGCACAAGAGATGGACTAGAGACGGTGTCAATTCCTAAAGAACATGAGGCATCTCAAATGTCATGACCACAGTGCAAATAATTAACTATTCATACCTCTCTGCAGCCACCAAGATTCTAGCTACTCCAATAACAAATAAGTGGTTCTACTCCCTGTGTAATTTCCTGTTCCAAGAAAAATGAGTGAAGAACTGCCTGTCGGTACACCTTGGGCGGTTATTTGTATCAGTTACCAAGGAAACAGAACTCAATTTGATACAGTAAAATGAATGGTATTTATATTTATATCTCTGAAGACCTAATACACCTTTATTTAGTTTAATGTCTTTCATACAAAGTGAACCCCGAAGTGCTTTACTGAGTTAGATAAAACAGCTGAAGAAATGAATAATAGGAGGGAAAACTAAAAGGATTACACAAGTGCATTCACCTGGTATATGAAAACACACAGAGAACTAATGCAATGACGAGATAAAAAGAAACTATTCCAGACAGCAAGAGCTGCAAAGGAGAAGGTTCTCACACTAACAATAGGGAGACTGCGGTGGGACATAAAGAAAACTGATGCTGTGAGAGGGGAATGGAGGAGAGAGATATAAGCTATGCAAGATAGATTAGAACATATCCACGGAGAGTTTTAAAAATGAGGGAAGCTTTGGACTTGATCCTGAAATGAATGAGAAATCAGTGGAGCTCTCCAAGCACTGGACCATGTGACCATGCTACACTGTACATCTATGGGGTGGGGGCAGGCAACAGAAGTTTGCACAGGCTATAATCTGGAGAGCTGATGATTGGGGAAGTCATACAACAACATATGTGGAGTTAAATAATCAAGGAGAGAGGAGGTGAGGGTTCAGCGCAGTTATGCTGGCAGGGTTGCCTAGAATCCAATGTGTGTGCATTCTGTCTTGTATTTTAAATAATTAGGAAAACATTAATAACAGCTTCAAAGGATTGCTAAATAGAATTTACCTTCCCTTTAAGAAGCTTAATATTTCAGGCTCTAACACACATCCTTTTAAAAACATACACTTATTACTGCACCAACAGAGAAAAGATGGTTTTCCCTCACGTTGCCTTGTTACAAACAGTCATTCTACTGGATGAGGAGATTAGGACACTGTGGGGGTGGAAAAATCAGACTTAATTGCAGCAAAGGACTACTAAAAGGGAAAGAAAATGAAGACGCTGACTTATCTGCAATAAGAAGTACTATGGAAACTGAGATTAACGCCAAGAACACAGAGAAACTGACTGTTAAATAAGGATGCTGCTGTGCTGACTTACCTGCGCTTATTTAATCGTGCAATGCTGCAGTCATTCTCATACCCTCCTTCTTCATTGAGCATGCCTGTGTGCACAATGTGCCCAACTGGCACATCCAGGTCATTCGAGAAGAGATACTGCAGAAACTCCAGTGCCTGATCCCCTGTGGACTGCAGGGATTGAGATGGAAAGAGAGGATCAGGCTAGTTGGCTGAGCAACAAGCTGCAGGGCAATGCAAAGTCATGGAGGCTGTTCTACATAGCACCCACGATTCATCCCACCAAAAGCCTCTCAATTCGTAATGGTAATTACAGAGATGGCCAAGGCTTTTCACATAATACAAGAATATCCAAGAATTTTCAGAAAGCTAAGTCTAATAATTCTAATTAATCTTGTCACAAATACTCTAAATTAAACCACAAAGGGTAGTACAAATAAATACTAATCATACAATCAGAATGTTACAGCCTGTGGTAAAAGCAGAAATTGATCATACAATTCTTCCTCCTATATCTATCCCCAATGGGGCGTACTGTTCCAAGAAGGAGGAGTGCTAGGCAGAGACGGGCTCCACCTAATGAAGAGGGAAGAGCATCTTCGCAAGCAGGCTGGCTAACCTAGTGAGGAGGGCTTTAAACTAGGCTCACTGGGGGAAGGAGACCAAAGCCCTGAGGTAAGTGGGGAAGTGGGATACCAGGAGGAAGCACAAGCAGGAGAGCGGCAAGAGGGGAGGACTCCTGCCTCATACTGAGAAAACAGGAACATCAGTGAGTTATCTTAAGTGTCTACACACAAATGTAAGAAGCCTGGGAAACAAGCAGGGAGAACTGGAAGTTCTGGCACAGTCAAGGAATTATGATGTGATTGGAATAGAGACTTGGTGGATAACTCACATGACTGGAGTACTGTCATGGATGGATATAAACTGTTCAGGAAGAAGAGGCAGGGCAGAAAAGGTGGGGGAGTTGCATTGTATGTAAGGGAGCAATATGACTGCTCAGAGCTCAAGTATGAAACTGCAGAAAAACACGAGAGTCTCTGGATTAAGTTTAGAAGTGTGAGCAACAAGGGTGATGTCGTGGTGGGAGTCTGCTATAGACCACCAGACCAGGGGGATGAGGTGGACGAGGCTTTCTTCCGGCAACTAACAAGTTACTAGATCACAGGCCCTGGTTCTCGTGGGAGACTTCAATCACCCCAATATCTGCTGGGAGAGCAATACAGCGGTGCAGACAATCCAGGAAGTTTTTGGAAAGTGTAGGGGACCATTTCCTGGTGTAAGTGCTGGAGGAACCAACTAGGGACAGAGCTCTTCTCGACCTGCTGCTCACAAACAGGGAAGAATTAGTAGGGGAAGCAAAAATGGATGGGAACCTGAGGGGCAGTGATCATGAGATGGTTGAGTTCAGGATGCTGACACAAGGAAGAAAGGAGAGCAGCAGAATACAGACCCTGAACTTCAGAAAAGCAGACTTTGACTCTCTCAGGGAACTGATGGGCAGGCTCACCTGGAGAATATCATGAGGGGGAAAGGAGTCCAGGAGAGCTGGCTGTATTTTAAAGAATCCTTATTGAGGTTACAGGAACAAACTATCCCCATGTGTAGAAAGAACAGTAACTATGGCAGGCGACCAGCTTGGCTTAACAGTGAAGTCCTTGCTGATCTTAAACACAAAAAAGAAGCTTACAAGGTGGAAGCTTGGACAAATGACCAGGGAGGAGTATAAAAATATTGTTCAGACATGCAGGAGTGAAATCAGGAAGGCCAAATCACACTTGGAGTTGCAACTAGCAAGGGATGTTAAGAGTAACAAGAAGGGTTTCTACAGGTATGTTAGCAACAAGAAGGTGGTCAGGGAAAGTGTGGGCCCCTTACTGAATGAGGGAGGCAACCTAGTGACAGAGGATGTGGAAAAAGCTAATGTATTCAACGCTTTTTTCACCTCTGTCTTCACGAGCAAGGTCAGCTCCCAGACTACTGCACTGGGCAGCACAATATGGGGAGGAGGTGACCAGCCTTCTGTGGAGAAAGAAGTGCTTCAGAATTATTTAGAAAGCTGGACAAGCACAAGTCCATGGGGCCAGGTGCACTGCATCCGAGGATGCTAAAGGAATTGGTGGTTGTGATTGTAGAGCCATTGGCCATTATCTTTGAAAACTCATGGCGATTAGGTGAGGTCCAGGATGACTGATTGTTGGGCTCAATGGGTAGTGATCAAGGTCTAGATCGTCGGGCTCAACAGGTAGTGATCAATGGCTCCATGTCTATTTGGCAGCCAGTATCAAGTGGAGTGCCCCAAGGGTAGGTTCTGGGGCCTGTTTTATTCAATAGCTTCATTAATGATCTGGAGGATGGTGTGGATTGCACCCTCATCATGTTTGCAGATGACACTAAATTGGGAGGAGTGGTAGATACGCTGGAGGGTAGGGATAGGATACAGAGGGACCTACACAAATTAGAAAATTGGGCTAAAAAAAATCTGACGAGGTTCAACAAGGACAAGTGCAGAGTCCTGCACTTAGGAAGGAAGAATCCCGTGCACCGCTACAGACTAGGGACCAAGTGGCTAGGCAGCAGTTCTGCACAAAAGGATCTAGAGGTTACAGTGGATGAGAAGCTGGATATGAGTCAACAGTGTGCCCTTGTTGCCAAGAAGGCTAATGGCATTTGGGCTGCATAAGGAGGAACATTGCCAGCAGATCGAGAGACGTGATCATTCCCCTCTATTCGGCACTGTTGAGGCCTCATCTGGAGTACTGTGTCCAGTTTTGGGCCCCACACTACAAGAAGGATGTGGAAAAATTGGAAAGAGTCCAGCAGAGGGTAACAAAAATGATTAGGGGGCTGGAGTACATGATTTATGAGGAGAGGCTGAGGGAACTAGTATTATTTAGTCTGCAGAAGAAAAGAATGAGGGGGGATTTGATAGCTGCTTTCAACTACCTGAAAGGGGGTTCCAAAGAGGATAGAACAAGGAGTAATGGTCTCAAGTGGTAGTGGGGAAAGTTTAGGTTGGATGTTAGGAAAAACTTTTTCACTAGGAGGGAATGGGTTACCTAGGGAGGTGGTGGAATCTTCCTTAGAGGTTTTTAAAGGTCAGGCTTGACAAAGCCATGGCTGGGATGATTTAGTTGGTGTTGGTCCTGCTTTGAGCAGGGGGGGTTGGACTAGATGACTTTCTGAGGTCCCTTCCAATCCTGATATTCTGTGAGTCTATGATATAGCAATTTTAAGAAAGCAGCGAACAGCCCACAATAAACAGCATTTGGCAGTCTGTCCCTTTGTCACCCCTGAGGTACTTACGCTTATTTCAAACTTGGTAAAAGATGACATGTCAATTACACACACAGCCTCCTTACAGCACTTGACCTCTGACCCCACAATATCAAACCAATCTGGTTTGTAGAAGGTCTTGCTCTGATCCAATGCCAACAGATCTACGGAAGGCAAGAATCAAGAGAGCAATTCATAAGCTGACTGCAATTCACATTAAATCAACAGGAATGGTCTATGCAGAGGAGAATATGATCTCACCTTTCCCTGGTGGGACAAAGTACTTGGGTCTCTCGAATCCATGCTTTTCCATCCATCTGGCTCCCTGGGCATCCAGGCGATCATACAGAGGGGAAGTACGCAACTGCCTGCCAGTCTGGAAGTCCCAACGGGGAACCTTCAGATCATAGATCAGGGCTGTAATGGTCAAGGGTGGCCAAATATCAGCTAACTTGCTGACACTTCAGCTCAGCTTCCTTATAAAGACTGCCCTTCCTCACAAGTATTCCTTTCTAACAGTTAAAATGTACCCATTCTGCAGTACTTCTAGAGAGTTTATAAGGTAGCAAAATCATAGCTGAAGAAAGAATTCTGGTATTCAGCTGTCTTGTTACTGTTTATGGTACCCAACTTCACTTTTCAATCCTGTCCCATTATATCAAGTATGTCATTTCTGAAGTGCTGTCATTCAAATGTCAGCTCTTCAAAGGACACTGGTAAGTTCGATGCAGTACAGAAGCCGAGATGAGGAGTAGCAGGAAAAGGGTTCATAAAATTGCTGAGTGCAAGACTAACTATTAATTGAATTGTCTTGTTAGCACGGACCCCTCCCCCCCCGGTAAGGCAACTCCCATCTTTTCACGTACTGTGTATCTATATCTATATCTATATATCTATATCTATCTGCCTACTGTATTTTCCACGGCATGCATCTGATGAAATGGGTTTTAGCCCAGAAAGCTTATGCCCAAATAAATTTGTTCATCTCTAAGGTGCCACAAGCACTCCTTGTTTTTATTTCTAGGTTCTGATTGTTGTTTGCTAGTTATAACACAACACTATAGTTCTAGATTATGGAACAGCCTTACTCCACTATTACCAATGGGTGGCTTGATTACATATATCTGGAGCCATATCTAGCCTTCTCTCACCAGCCTGCCCCCAAATTCTATGCCATGGCAGCTGGGTGCACGTGTCATAGCTTTTAAACAGCAGAAGGAATCACTGTGATCATCTAGTCTGATCTCTTGCATAACACAGACCATAGAACCTCTGCCCGTAATTTCTGCATCAAGCCCATAACTTCTAACTGAGCTACAGCATATCTTTAAGAAAGACATCCAGTCTAGATTTAAATATTACAAGTGATGGAGAATCCACCACATCTCAGTGTAAGTTGTCCCAATGACTAATTACCCTCACTGCCAAAAGTTTGCATCTTGTTTCTAGTCTGAATTTGTCCAGCTTCAGCTTCCAACCATGGCCTTCTCCTGCTTAATTGAAGAGCACTCTATTGTCAGAAATGTCTTTCCCATTTAGGCCTTAACAGACTGTGATCAAGTCACCTCTTAACCAACTTATGGATAAACTAAATAGTTGAGCTTCTTAAGTCTCTTGTCATAACCTCGTAAGTCTCTTTCCAAACCTTGAAGCATTCTTGTTGCTCTATTCTGAACCCTTTCCAATTTTTTAACATCCTTTTTCAAGTGTGGGCACCAGAACTGGACAACATATTCCAGGAGTGGCCTCACTAATGCTGTAAACAGAGGTAATACAGCCTCCCTACTCCTTTTTGATATTCCCTGCTTATAAATACAAAATTACATTCACCCTCTTTGCTACAGCATCACACTGTGAGCTCATGTTCATTTGGTTATCTATCATTACCTCTACATCTTTTTCAGAGTGAGGACATTAGAGGACATTGTCACTCATCTTGTAAAAGTGTTTATTCCTAGAAGTATGACCTTGTATTTGGCTGCACTAAAATGCACCATGTTCAGATGAGCCGAATTTACCAAGCAATCCTGATCAGTAGGTATAAATGACCCCATCATTATTTACCACTCCACCAATTTTTGTGTCATTGCAACTTTTATCAGCAATGATTTTATATTTTCCTCCAGATTGTTGAAAAAAATATTGAACAGCATTGGGCTAAGAACAGATCCTCACTGGAATCATTAGAAATATCCCCAAAGGACTATGATTCCCCATTTACAGTTACTTCTTGAGGTCTATCAGGTTTTTTTTGATCTATGTAATATGAACTACATTTTAAAAAAAAAAAAGTACCACAACAGAAAATCAATGTCATGTGGGACTAAATTAAATACCTTACAGGAAGTCTACATATTTTATTTCAACACAGTTAACTTTATTAATCCAATTTGTAATCTCATCAAAAGAGGATATCAAGTTAGTTTGACAAGACCTATTTTCCACAGAACCATGCTGACTGGCATTAATTATGCTACCATCCTTTAATCTTTTACTGATTCATCCCATATCAGCTTTTCCATGATTTTGCTTGGGAATGATGTCAGGATACCCAGCCTATAGTTACCCAAGTCATCTCATTTACCCTTATTTTAAAACATTAGCTTTATTCCACTTCTCTGGAACTTACCCAGTGTCCCAAGATTTGTTAAAAATTAATATTAATAGTTTAGAGAGCTGCTCAGCCAATTCTTTACTACTCCTGGGTGCAAGTTATCCAGTCTTGCTGATTTAAATATGTTAAACTTTAGTAGCTGCTGTTTGACATCTTCCCTAGTTACTGAAGGAACAGGAAGTATCTCCTTATCATGGTAAGATATGAATACTACATGCTGCTTCTTTCCAAACACAGAGCAGAAATATTTAATTGAATACATTGGTCCCCTCTGCATCATGACTGGCATTTTTACCATCCTTATATGATATTGGACCAGTGTCCCGAGGGAAGGGGGTGGGAAGAGAAGAGAGTGATGTTTCGATTAGAATACAAAATGTGAGAAGATCAGGGGCTGAATATGGTGTTAATTTACCCAGAATAGCTACAGTAACTCAGTGATGTTTCTCAGGATGTACACTGATGTGAGTGAGTGCCAAATTTGGAATCTGCTGTGATTCTACAGGGTACAAGAAAGGTACTCTAAACATGGGGTTTTTTGGACATAAGTGAGCCAAGAGTTTACCCTGCAATTCTTTTGCTCTGACCTTAACATACATATTTTTAGCTTAGGACTTCTGATTCCTTTAGTTACTCTTTTGATTGTCACTTCTGTTCCATCCTTACCTCCACCTTTAAAAACAGTGAGACAGGACTCTTCCCATCTAAAGCCACTCTTCACTGAAGTTCAGTTATGTTTCACGCAAGATTACCCAGTGACAGGAAGAAACATATAATGATGGGCCTCACCCTACAAGGCACTTAATATACAAGATTATGAGCCTCGATTAGAAACTGTGGCATGAGGGGAAATACACACAGCAGCAGCCTGCTGAGCCATTCTGCCCCTGACAGTGGAGCGTGTCTATAAAACCTTTAGAACTGATAAAAGATCATTAGACTCAATATTCCTAAATTTGCATTTTCACATTATACTGACACAAACCATCAGGATGCTTGGGACAATACAATGCTTTTAGGTGGAAACTTTCACAGACTCAGACTTTATGGCCAGAAGGGACCATCAGGATCATCTAGTCTAACCTCCTGCACATCGCAGGCTATAGAACTTCTCCCACCCACTCCTGTAATAGACCCATACATTCTAAATCTTGATTTAAAGACTTCAAGTTACAGACAATCCACCATTCTGCACTGCCTTTATTCTATTGGAGTCCTTGCCGGCCATGCACGGGATTTGCATGCAGAAGATATGTTAACCAGGATAAAAACCACAAGGTCTAAACAGTGTTGGGTGAGCAGACAAGTACAAAGGTGTCTGTAGCACCAATATAGGAGCATCTCTCTGGAACAGATTAGCAGAGTGCTATTAACTATCTGTGAGGAAACCAGGTGCTCTCTCCTATTGGGCAAAGGCTACAGGGCCATCCAGAGGGCCAGAAGGGAGAAAGTGGCCCTCAGAATGACTGCAGTTCAATGCTGGGAGAAGAAAAGGTGCAGCAGAGACAACAGAGTCCTACACACCTCTGTGAATGCTAGACAGAGTCATCACAAACCTCACCACCTTCCACTTCGATCTTGCCTTCTCTAACATAAATACAGTGCAACATGAATATATATATTTTCACAAACCTAAAACCCCATCAAAACAAGACACTCCACTGAAAAACATTTCTTCCCCGGGGGAAGAGGATAAAAGAACAACACTTGACAGATGTTAGTCATGTTGCCCAGTGTACCAGTGGCAGATGTTTGGGTATTACGGTGATAAGCGCAATATAAGAACCTATCTAGACTAGAATAGTAAGTACACTGGAAGATTACTTACGCATTACTTCCATGACGCGGTGACGGAGGAAGGTGCGACTGCTCTGAAGGGCACCAAAGCGCTTCAGGTCCAGTGGCCAAACATTTTCTGATGGGCAACCATTTACCATCCACTCAGCCAGGTACCTGTTGAAGGCAGAAACCAAGGAGGATCTGGATGTTAATTGAAGCACTATGAGCAAGAGTCTAGCTCTTAAGTCAAGGAGTAATGGGAATTTGGGCACCAGGATTTTGTGCAATCAGCAGAGGCTTTGAATAAGAAGGTTACAATAATACAGAAAGCAATGGGAGCTGGGAGATTTCAATCTAAAACAAAACCAGCCACGAGATAATGGAATTATTAACTTCCCACTGCAATGAAATTTACCGCACAGAGCAATGGAAGCTGAGGACACTGCAAGTGAAACCACAGAGTACAAGACTGCTAGCATGGCTGGCATTATGCTAAATCCTTAGGATACACAAAGCAGGAAGGGTTGAAGTATGCTTAATCTTTGTCATTTCCAGTATCTGGTGCAGGCTCACTCCTTAGCAGAAGGTACCTGTCAAGTTGGAGGTTACATTTGGCAACACCTCCGGCAATGACTAAGCTAAGCCTGGAAGGTGTACTCCAGACCCCTGTCAAGTCAGAATGACAGAAAGCTAAAAGGAAGAGAGCAGCTCAAATTAAAGCAGAACAGTTCAACACATTTGGCTGGCAGAGACAATAGCAAAGGGGTCATCAGAAAATCTACGGAGAAAGCTATGTTAATGCAATGTCAAGACAGACAGCTTGAACGGACAAATGGACAGGTCTAGTTCTGACCCAAAAACTGAAATAGGCTGCAGATCTTCCTGTAATGGTGCTATGGACCTTATTATGATAGAGAAAAATGGAGGATTCCCTTTTTTTTGTGAATCACCTGACAACTAATGGCTACCAGAACCAAACGGATACTAAATCTAGATATCAACAGCCAACACAGAAGAAGGGGGAAAAACAGAGGTCACTCTGGGGCTGGGATGATAGGAAGGATCCTGACTAATGGAAGGCAATGGGTTGGGGCAGAGGATGCTGGGCCAGATCAGGGTGCCAAGATGGAACCACAATAGGAGAGAGTGGTTGAGGGAGAACCAGGATGAGGGGCAGCAGCCATTTTAAATGCAGCCTTTTTTCCTGGATGTGATTTGTACAAATCTGTCAAAGTTCCTGGATTTGTGTGACAGTCTAACCTATCAGGGAGTCATCACAACCCTAGGATGCTGGCAGAAGGAAGTGTGGGGGATCTTTGTTTGGGAAATATATAAATGTGTCTCCAGGGTAGTGAACCCCAGAACCTTTCACCAACATTTAACTCACATTAGTATTTATAGTACAAAGTACTTTATCGCCTGCATTTTTACTGAAAATTAACTCTGAGAGTCACCTGAACAATCTGGCCTGAGAGAGGCTGGTCTGCAGGTCCAGGATTTAGGAGTTTCCCCCCTCTTGTGGCAGCACCACAGAGGCAACGCACCCAGTCTGTGCACAAGGGACAAGATGAGCTGTGCTGTGCTCAGCATTTACTTCTGCCAGATGGGAAAAGGAACAGGACTGGTGGACCGTGCAAGTAGCCTCATCAGTCTTCAGCAAGCTGTTGGTCCTTGACATATGGAGCCCAAAGAAGATGCGCAGGGAAAGCCAACAACTTGATTAGTCAGAAACCCCCCCAGAGAAGGAAATCAGAGAAAATGCAATATGCTTTTCACCCTCTCGAATGCAGTGCTCTTTCATAACCCAGGCTGCTTTCTTGAATAAGCTCAGGCTCCCATGAATTGACAAACAGTTTTACATGGTCAAATTCTGCATGTTGTCTTGTGGTACACAAAACTGCACTGTGCCTCTTGCACTATACCAGTGAGCTAAGTTCCCTCTAAGCTGCACAGCAGGCTTAAAGGGCCGCGCAGGCCGGGGAGAGGAGAGAGGTAGACGGGGAGGGGAGGAAGTTGGGGGCATGCAGGGTTGCCGTTGGGGAGAAGCGCCTCTCTCCAGGGGCTGTCGCCAGTGGGGACAGGGCTGGGGGGAGTCCTCCGGCCCCAGCCCAGGGGCAGCCTGCACACCGAACTCCTCATCCCCAGCCCCACCCCATAGCCCACACACCCAGCTGGAGCCCCCACCCCCGCACCCCAACCCTCTGCCACAGCCCTGAGCTCCCACACACACACCGAACCCCTGGGTCCCGCCCCGTCAAACGTCACTTCCATATTGGTGCATATAACATTCACCTCTACCCTGATATAACATGACCCAATATAACACAAATTCGTATATAACGCAGGAAAGCAGCGCTCCGGGGGGGAAGGGCTGCGCGCTCCAGTGGATCAAAGCAAGTTTGATATAACACGGTTTCACCTATAACGCAGTAAGATTTTTTGGCTCCCGAGGACAGCGTTATATCTGGGTAGATGTGTAATTCATTCCATACATGGACATAAAAATTAGAGGGAACATTGCTCGTGAGCCACTTACTTGCCTGCTCCTCCACTGAAAGAGGTGCCAGCCGAGTTCATTCCAGCCAGGACGAAGTAGCCCTGTACCGTGGGCGACTCTCCCATGATACACCGCATATCTGGAGTGAAGGATTCTGGGCAGTTCACTAACTGCATGATCTCCAAAGCCTCCAACCTCGGCATCCTCCGCAGAAGAGAACTCAGCAGTGGCTCTAGTCACCAAAACAAAACAAGACAATTTAATCCTGATAAAACACGGCCTTTAGTCTACAGACACTTCAGACACTCCTCCTCCATCCCAAAACCAGACACACAAATCAGAACATTTACACCAAGACAGACAAACAGTAAGCTGTATGATCTTAACAGACAGCAGTATCTTCCATGTCTCAGTGCATCCATGGGACAAACTGGACATTTTCTGTAAAGTACCACAGGTATAGATCAGCAGAAGGGTAGGAAACCTAGCAGAGTTTGCCTTCTCAGGCTAATTAAAATGGATCAACCCTGAAAGAGAACCCTTTTGGGGGTATGAAGAACTGGCTATCCCCAAAAAGCAAATTATCTCATTTCAATTTTTTTTTCGTTTGGGGTTTCCCTCCGCAAGGTATTTTATATAAAAGCTCTCACCTTCCTTTGCTCAAAATTCAGCAGCTGCAAGCACTAAAATGGTCAAGTTTCATGTTCCCTTAAAAATGTCTGAACAGAAATAAAGATTTTATGCCCACTCTCCACACATATGAGGATTCCAGCGTGAGTATAGGGTTCTGAATTTCATAGAGCGGGGTCTCAAAGCAGCCGGTGTCAGGTCTGGTCTTATAAGATATCTAGAACAGCAGTATCAAAGGCTGGTGGACCCTTTAAAGCAAGCCAGGCGCAGCCTTGCCTGTGACCAGCAGCAAGCAAGCCCCCCTCTGCCCAAGTGACTGTCATATGGCAACTGAACAATAATTTACAGGTGTCAGAGTAGCAGCCATGTTAGTCTGTATTCGCAAAAAGAACAGGAGGACTTGTGGCACCTTAGAGACTAACACATTTATTTGAGCATAAACTTTCGTGAGCTACAGCTCATGCATCCAATGAAGTGAGCTGTAGCTCACAAAAGCTTATGCTCAAATAAATGTGTTAGTCTCTAAGGTGCCACAAGTCCTCCTTTTCTTTTTTTGAACAATAATTTGTGAGCCTAGCTGTGAAACAGTTAGGAAAAGACAACACAATGAAGAATTCTTTGGGGGAAAGAGATGGAGACTCTGACTGCAGAGATGGCAGGACTCTGACAGGTAGGAGAACCCACAGGGAGCGGCATAGGCTCCTGTGGGAGAAGCCCTGAGCTAAGGCCTACAAGGAGATCCCTAGGGGGAGATGCCAGAGTCCCTGGGGAAGGGAAGCAGTGAGGGAAAGCATGCTAAGACAAGACACAACAAAGGAAGAACTCTACAGGAGCAGGTTAGGCTCTCGTGGAGGAGGCCCTGAGGTAGGGTCAGTAAAAGCAGTGGAAGATTTAACTGTTCAGCAGGGAAGGGAGAAGACAGAGTTGCAACCCTCTAGTTAAAATTATGGACAGAAAATAAAAATGAGATTCAACTTGGGAAAATACAAGTCAGTACATCTGGGGAAAAACAATCCAACACCCCACCCCACCGGGTGGGAGGAATCCAGGAGCAGCCATGCTATACTTTGTCCACATAAAAGGTATCATAAAATTCCCTATTCAAAAGAGATGCAGGACTAGAGTATGAGAAGTGCATGGCAGGTTTCTGGTGCTGAACAGGGAGCCTGTAAGCAGAGAAACAGCTGGTGCTGTAGCTTTAAGATCAAATGCATTGGGGAGGTTTGCACAGTGCTCTTCTGCCCTATACTTGGTACAAACTGAAGTATGTGAACGGACATGCTGAAGGCTAATGGTGATTTCCAGCAATGCACAAACGAGGCAACTGCAATTGATGGGAGTGGGATTCTCACACTAATTGCCCCACAAATTGACAACTGAACCCACTTATTAAAGTGCCCAACCTCCCCTGCCTCTTAAGAAAGGACAGGTAAGAGTTCTAGCAAATCCACAGCACAGTCTCCCTTGTAGGCAGCACTGCCTTCCCGTTGAGCCCTCTGTTGAGCTGCTGTAGGAGCCCTGCCCATGTAAAGTCTATAAACCAGGGTGGATAAAAATCAATGATTTTTAAAAAAAATAATTTAAAAAAAAAATTTTTTTTTGATAAAATGCTTTTTGAGGAAAAAAACCTTGCTAAAGGTATCTTTGAGCTATAATGTATCTTAATTAAAACTATCTCATCATGGAACAGGGATTATAAATTCTAATTCTACAGTATGAGACAATATATTCATGTAATGTTTAAGAAAAGTTTTGTAAATGAGTTCCAATAGTTCATGGATTAGGGACCCAATTTTATGGAGTTCCAGGGGCTTCTGTATAGATTACTTAGGTTAATCTTTCTATCTACCCAATGGGACTCAGGGCTCAGTCTAGAAGATACCATCAGAGATGATTAGTTTTGCAGTTCTCAAAACTGTGGATTTGTGTCTCCAGAGATAACATGCTTGTTAACAGCAAAAATGTTTTTAAATAAATAATATATAGAGGTGAGAAATAACAGACCTCAACCCTATTGTCCCTCTGCAAATTTGTGTACACAGTCAATCCCTTACCTCTCTCTAAAAGTGCAAAGTTTCAAAAAATTCAATGAATAGAAGATTGTTGGGATGGAATAGATCTGGACAAGGAGAAGACGTCTGGAGATAAATGTGAAAAGGGAGGGACAGGCAGTAGAAACAAAAGTGAAACTGTTTGAGCAGCATGTTCCAGAAGTCTTGAGGTCTTTCTCAGTTTAGCCTTCATTGATTTGAGATCTACCATACCATTCTCTCACTAGAAGGGAAACCTACAATGGCAGCAGGCCATAAAAGAGACCCAGTTTGGGAATATTTTAATGAAGTTCCTCTACCTGTGGGTGACAAGCATGCGTGCAAAATGCAAACAGTGCAACAAAGAAATGTAAGGCTTGGTTGCCTCAATGAAACAACATCATGAGAAATGTTCCTTCTCAGGAGGAAGCTGCATTGAAGATGATGAAAGGGACATGTCTGAACATGCAGGATCTTCAGGTTGGTAAACTTTTTAATTTCATATTTCTTTCTTAAGGACTGCCTGTCCTCCTTCTGGATTATTCTTGAATTCTCATGGCTGAACAAAAAATATAGTTGTTACTCTATGGTACTATCATTTTAGATGCAGCTGTGATAAAAAATAAATAGCTGAAATAGGCAGATCTTCCTTTTACAATTTCACCTTTAAAGTAGTACTGAGTGTCAGCGAATGCAATGAATAATACTAAATGAGCAGTATGGTAATAATAATTAAAATAACTGCATTGATTTATTTTAATAGAATCCATTCTCAACATACAGGATTCTGAAGACTATCCACCTTCAAGATCACCATCATTTTCTATAGTTTCAGAGTTATCTGCCAATGATAATGTTTCAGTCATATCATGTACGTCACATAGCCACAAAAAGAAAAGCAGTACTTGTGGCACCTTAGAGACTAACAAATTTATTAGAGCATAAGCTTTCGTGAGCTACAGCTCACTTCATCGGATGCATTTGGTTCTTTTTTTTTTCCACCAAATGCATCCGATGAAGTGAGCTGTAGCTCACGAAAGCTTATGCTCTAATAAATTTGTTAGTCTCTAAGGTGCCACAAGTACTGCTTTTCTTTTTGCGAATACAGACTAACACGGCTGCTACTCTGAAACCTGACATAGCCACAGTATATCACCTGTAGCAAAAAAATACAAACAAAAACAAAACTCCATCACCCAGAAACAACTATAGATAAGTTTGTGATAAGAACCAGCAGATTACAAAAAGAGGCAACTGATGAAAAAATTGCCCGGTTTGTTTATGCAACAAAATCTCCTTTGCGTATGATTGAGAACCCACACTTCATTAACATGGTTCAGTCATTAAGACCAGGATACAGTCCACTCAACAGAGCAGATGTCGCAGGCAAATTGCTGGATAAAGTGTATGAAAGAGAAATTGAGCAGTGTGCAAAAGACCTAGAGGGTGAAATTGTTAACCTGAGTCTTGATGGGTGGAGCAATGTCCACAATGATCCTGTTGTATGTGCTTGTGTGACAGCAGAAAAAGGGAACATCTTCCTGACAGAAAGAAGAGGTTACTCGCCTGTGCAGTAACTGACGTTCTTCGAGAGGAGTGTCCCCATGGGTGCTCCACTGTAGGTGTTGGTGTGCCCTTGTTCGGAGATTTTTACAGCAGTACCCGTATCGGCTGAGCATGTGTGGAGCCTGCCTCACATCCCAGTCTTGTCTTAATAGTGCGCATGCGTGGCCAAACTCCTCAGTTCCTTCTCTACAACGGAGGCCGCCCCAGCTCCGAAGTAGAGGGGAGGAGGGTGGGAAGTGGAGCACCCACAGGGACACTCATCTCGAAGAACGTCAGTTACTGCACAGGTGAGTAACCTCCTCTTCTTCATCGAGGGGTATCTCTGTGGCTGCTCCACTGTCAGTGACGGAAAAGCAGTCTCTCTCAAGGAGGTAGGGATTTTGGATCTGGAAGGAATGCAGTAGATAGAACAGCTCTGCCCACACGTGTATTGGTAATGGGTCCCTGCACAAGAGCATAATGTTTTGCAAATGTATTTTCAGAAGTCTAAATGGCAGCTCTGGAAATGTCCTTAAGGGTGATATTACGTACAGAGGCCACTGAGGCTGCCACGTATCTGGTGGAGTGAGTCCTGATAAAAGTAGGGGGAGTCACATTCTGTAATTGAGAGCAGAGACAAATGCAACTCAAGATCCAGTTGGAAAGTCTGTGGTTACAGACAGATAAGCCCTTAGAGCATTCTGCAATGGGGATGAAGAGCTTGTCAGAATGCCTAAAGGTTTTAGTCCTGTCCAAGTAGAAGGAGAAAGCTCGGCACATGCTTAAAGTGTGCATCGTAGATTCAAAGGAATTTGCATGTGATTATGGAAAAAGGTAGGGAGATGGATAGGCTAACTGACATGGAAAGAATTCTGGGGGTAGGCGTCGGGATACTTTGTGCTTAAAAAAGATGGTGTATGGCGGATCTGCCATGTGTGCTGCAATTTCTCCTGCGCATCTTGCAGAGGTAATTGCTACTAGAAACGCAGTTTTCATAGAGAGATGTAGGAGGGAACATGTGGCGAATGGTTCATGGTTTTTGGGTTAGGCATGTTAAGACTAGGAGAAGGTTCCAAGGTGGATTAGGCGGTTTGATGTCTGGGTATAGGGTTTGGGGTCCCTTAAGGAATCGCTTAGTAATGGGGTGAGCAAAGATAGGTCTACTGTTAATGGCATCAAGGAACACTGTAATTGAGGCCAAGTGGACTTTGATGGAACTCAGGGAAGAGTCCAGAGAGTTTAATCTCTAACAGATAGTCGAGGATTAGCGGGAGAGGCGCGGAAAAAAGGAGCGGTTTCTGTGGCAGCCCACCAGTGTGTAAATCTTGTCCAGTTATGAAGGTAGGTGGTGCATATAGAATTTGTTGTGCTATGAACGAGTACACTGCTCCGAGCAAGTTTGCTCGGCATGAGAGAACCATGAAGGAGCCAAACCTTGAGGTGTAACATGGTTAAATTGGGGTGGAGTAGTAGACTGTGTTGTTGGGACAAGAGATTCAGGCGGAACGGTAGTGGGATGGGTGCGGAAAGCGCCATCTTGGCAAGGAAAGGGTACCATGCCTGTCTGGGCCATGTGGGGGCGATCATTATGACCATGGCTTGGTCTGTTCATATTTTTATCAGTACTTTGTGTATGAGTGGTATCGGGGAAATGCATACATTAGGTTGGTGTTCCATGGGAACATGAACGCATCCTCTGTGGAGTGTTTGCCTAGTTCCGCTCTAGAACAAAATCTTGGGCATTTCTCGTTTGCGGCAGTTGCAAAGAGGTCTGTGGTTGGGTACCCCCATGTGTGGAATATGTCTAGTACTATATCCTCGTTTAGTTCCCATTCGTGGTCTATGGGAAATCTTCTGCTGAGGTCATCTGCGGTGGTATTGAGAGAGCCAGGTAAGTATGCAGCTGATATTCAGACATTGTGTCTGAGACACCAGTTCCATCATTTCATCGTTTCTGTAGAAAGGGAGTGGGATCACACCCCCCCCCCTTGCCTCTTTACATAGAACATGCAGGCAATGTTGTCAGTCATGATCCTGACATGTTGCCTTTGTATGAACGGAAGAAAATGGAGGCTGGCATTGCGTATCATTCAGAGTTCTAGACATTGATGTGAAGGGACATCTCTGCAGGAGACGAAAGCCCTGGGCAGTGTACTGGGGCATGTGCGCTCCCTATCCCATAAGGGATGCGTCCGTACTTATGATAACCGGCGGGACGTCCTGTAGAAAGGGGACCCCGGAGCAAAGGCTGTGAGGCAAATGTCCATTAGTGGAGGGAGTCCTTGATTCTGGGAGGTATGTGTAAAAGGTTGTTCAGACCATGGACATTCCGTCTGCAGGCAGTGGTCATCCAACTTTGGAAAACACCTGATGAAGAGGTGAGCGTTCCTGACTACAAAATTGCAAGAGGCCATGTGGCCAAGGAGTTGTAGGCAATCTCGTGCAGTGACCTGTGGACTGTTGTACAGCTTGGCAACCAAAAGGTTGATGGTGTTGAGCAGATGGAGTGGGAGAGATGCTATTCTTTTGCGTGAGTCGAAATGTGCTCCTATGAACTCCAGTTGTGGGATGGGAATGAGTGTAGATTTTCTTTGTTCATTTGCAGGCCAAGAGCATGGAAACATTGGACTGCCCGTTGTGTAGACTGAACGGCTTCTTGGAGGGTCCTGGCTTTGAAAAGGTAGTTATCGAGGTGGTAAAAATTATGATTCCCTGCCTTCTGAGATGAGCTGTTATAACTGAAAGAAATTTGAAAAAGACATGAGGCACAGTCGAGAGACCAAAAGGTAGGACCCTGTACTGGTAGCGTTGTGAGCCCAGAATGAAGCAAATAAAATGTCTATGGGCAGGATGTATGGTCACATGAAGCGCCCTGCAGGTCAAGGGCTGAAAACCAATCTCCCTGCTTCAGTGCTGGGATTATGGTTGCAAGAGTCAATTTTTTAAAATTTTTTTTTAAATAATGAATTTGTTGAGGCATCTGAAGTCAACAATGGGTTGCCATCCCCCAGTTTGCTTTTCTGCTAAAAGTAATGGGAGTAGAACTCTTTTCTTCTGTGTTGGTCGATCACTAGTTCTACTGCTCCTAATTAGAGGAGATGATGCACATCTTGGTGGAGCAGTTGTTCATGAGAGGGGTCCCTGAAAAGGGAAAGGGTGGGGGGCAAAGATAGGAAGGGAATGGGCACTGAAGTAGGGATGATGTTTTCTATACTCTCGCCCACATCTTCAAATTTGCTTATTAGTGGAAGGGAGTTGACATGGAGCCAATGAATTGGTACAGCGATAATGTTGTTCATGTGGTCCATGACTTTGTTGAGTATATGTCGGGTAATGTGGACATTGATTAGGTTGGTATCTCTTTTGTCTCCTCCTATTTGTAGGGGTTTGGATACAGAGATCATAATGTTGCTCTCGAGTCCTTCATGGAGTGAAGCACATCATTGATGTTACTGGCAAATAGTTTTCCACATCAAAAGGGAGATCTTCGTTGGTATTCTGAACTGCGCGAAGAAAAGAAGACAACAAAAGCCATGAAGCTTGATGCATCATAACTGCTGTAGCAGTGGATCTTGCAGCTGTATTAGCAACATCAAGCACAGCTTGTAGTGTGGTACTGGAGATGATTTACCCGTCAGAGACTATGGCTTTAAACTGATTTTTTTTTTTTTTGTTCTCTGGAATGTCATCAATAAAGTCCATGAGTTTCTCATAGTTTTTGTGGTCATGTTTTGCCAGAACGGACAAATAATTAGATATCCAGAATTGTAATGTGGACGAAGCATACACTTTATGATCAAACAGGTGCAGCTTTTTACTGTCTTTAACAGTTGGGGTAGACCTGGGAAACTGGTGTTTGTTCTTTTGGTTAGCTGCCTCTACTACCAAGGAGTTTGGCGCTGGGTGAGTAAAAAGGAACTCAGACTCTTTGGAAGGAATAAAATATTTCCAGTCAGCTCGCTTACAGGTAAGTGTGCTAACAGTCTGCCATATAGTTTTGGCAGGATCCATTATGGCTGAATTTATAAGTAAGGCAATCTTGGATATGGATGTAGGTTGCAGGAGATCAGTCATCTCATGCTGATTTTCAGAAACTTCCTCCAGATTAATCCTCAACTCGTTGGCGACTCTTTTGAAGAGGTCTTGAAATTTTAAGAAATCATCCGACCGTGTTGGTGGGGCAGGCAGTATAGCCTCATCCTGTGTGGATACGGGCTCCAGAAGGGTTGGGGAAGCATATGTAGCGTGTTCATCGAAGTGTGGAGTAACAGCTTGTTGTTGTGTCTCATTCGTAGCCGTATGCACTGTGGTGTATGGTGGCGAGGTGGCATTGCTCCTATTTCTGGCATCTTGGTTATCATAGTGGAATTGCTTATATGGTGCCCACAGACCTCAGTATTGCTACTGACAGGGGAAGGACATAGATGGTGCCATCCATGGGTTTGTATACTAGGGAGGGAGGTCTTTGATGAACGAAGACCTAGATTTCGTGTGACCAGTGCTGATTTGGATCTGTGACTGGGAGAACAGGTATGATGAAAAGTCTCCCTGCACTATGGCTTCCTCACCACTAGAAAAGTGAGATACAGGAGGAGACAGCTGTCCAGACTGCATGTGAATGGCCGGAAAAAAAAATAGGTGTCAAGTAGATGAGACTGTAGGTTAGGTGACACCTGTAGGTCCGGTGAATGAATGAACTGCGATGCCGGAGAGCCTGTGTGAATAAACCCTCTGTTAGGAATGCCTGTGGTGCTGGAGGGTCGTTCGGCACCAACGTTCTCTGCACCGTAGCGCTCAATGCATGTGCTGAGGTTGGTGGTGCTGGGAAGGCAAGAACAGCCCGGGTCTGTTCTGGGAAGGTCCTCTGTGCTGGCACCGTGTCCACTGCGGTGCCGAACAGTGCCATGAGAGGGGCAGGCAACTGGAAGCCTGAAGCCTCGGCACCAGGAGCTTGTGCTATCGCTGCAACCAGAGGCGGGATTAGTGCAATGCTGGAGGAACCCGGCGCATCAAAGGTGCTGAGCCGAGATAAGGTCTGCACAGAAGAAAAAGACCTGCTCAGCAACCTTTTTGCTTGCAATGTTTCCCTTCTGGGTGAGGGAGGCGGGTGTTTTCTCTTTTGTCTTTTTTGAAGCGGGAGGGCTGCGGTTCACTGAGGAGCCCGTACCTGGGTCAAAAGCAGGTCCGAGTGACTCCTGCCCAAGAATCATTTTCAGGCGGAGTTCTCGGTCTTTACTTGCCCTGGATTTTAATTTGGAACAATGGGCACATTTCTGAAGAATGAGGGACTCCCCCAGGCATTTTATACACTGGGAGTGATCATCCGAGATAGGGATGGTGTTCCTGCACATAGTGCACTGCTTAAATCCCGGGGAGCCAGGCATATTAGCGTCGGGTGGAGGCTGAGAGGAACAAGGGAGAAACTTCCTTTTTTTTTTTTTTTTTTGAGGAACTTATCTAGTAACTAGAGTGCTAAACTAAGGGGGGAAAGGATGTAGAATGGGTAAGAGAAAAAGTTTTAACGAGTCTGCTGTAGGTCCAACTCCGGCTGGGGATGGTAGAGAAGGAACTGAGGAGTTCGGCCGCGCATGCGCACTATTAAGACAAGACTGGTATGTGAGGCAGGCTCTGCGCATGCGTGGCTGATACGGGTATTGCTGTAAAAGTCTCCAAACAGCGGCACAAGGGCGCACCAACACCAGTGGAGCACCCATAGGGACACCTCTCGAAGAACAACAACTGATACATCATGAAAGGCACACACAGCAGAATACTTACAAGAAGTAGCAATAAAAGCTATAACAAACTGAAAAAAAATTCAAATGTCTGGTACACAGCTTCGTCACAGACAATGCTGCAAATGTATCCAAGATGAGAAGAAATTATTTAGAAGAGAGTGAAGAGAGTCCCAAGCTAATAACATACAGTTGCAGTGCTCATTTGATGCATTTCTTAGCCAAAGACTTCAGTGTTCCAGAAATAAAGGTTAATGTTGTTGAAATTGCAAAATACTTCCATAACAACCACTTTGCACCTACTGCTCTGAAAAAAGTAGGAGAAATCAAGCTCACTCTCCCACAAGTCATGCGATAGAACTCAGTAGTGGTCTGTTTTGAGCACTAGATCAAGAACTAACCTAATCTGATGACAGTTTGTGAACAAAAGCATGAAAAAATAGATGGCATTGTCACAGCCAAAGTTCCCAACACTGGGCTTAAGAGAAAGGTTGAACATACGCTGAGTACCCGGAAGCCTATTTCTGTCGCCTTGAACAAAACGCAGGGAAATAGCTGTTTTATGCCTGACGCTGTTGAAATCTGGAAGGAACTGAGTGAGATCTTAAAAAGAGAAATATGCAATCATAGAATCATAGAATATAGGATTGGAAGGGACCTGAGGAGGTCATCTAGTCCAACCCCCTGCTCAAAGCAGGACCAATCCCCAACTAAATCATCCCAGCCAGGGCTTTGTCAAACCTGACCTTAAAAACCTCTCAGGAAGGGGATTCCACCACCTCCCTAGGTAACACATTCCAGTGCTTCACAACCTCCTAGTAAAAAAGATTTTCCTAAAATCCAACCTAAACCGCCCCCACTGCAACTTGAGACCATCGCTCCTTGTTCTGTCATCTGGTACCACTGAGAACAGTCTAGATCCATCCTCTTTGGCTTTACCCTTTCAGGTAGCTGAAAGCAGCTATCAAATCCCCCCCTCATTCTTTTCTTCTGCAGACTAAACAATCCCAGTTCCCTCAGCCTCTCCTCATAAGTCATGTGCTCCAGCCCCCCTAATCATTTTTGTTGCCCTCTGCAAAAACAGAGTTAATTTACAACCATCAAAAAAACGAATGAAACAAGCACTATCTCCAGCTCATTTTCTTGCAAATATTCTCAATACTCAGTACCAGGTCAAACCTTAACTGCTGAAGAGGAGTTGGCTATGACATGGACATCCAGCAATCATCCCTCCATAATGCCAACTATAATAAATTTCAGAGCTAAGGGTGAACCATTCAAGAAATATATGTTTGCTGATGATGTTTTAAAGAAAGTCACACCAGTGACCTGGTGGAAGTCACTTAAGCACTTGGATTCAGAGACTGTGGAAGTGATAATCTCACTTTTAACAGCAGTAGCTTCTTTTGCTGGTGTAGAAAGAATATTTTCTTCCTTTGGACTAATTCATTCCAAACTGAGAAATCGTTTGGGACCTGAAAAAGCAGGAAAGATTGTTTTTCTTTTCCAGATTATGAACAAACAGGAAAATAAAGGTGAAGACGACCGAGTTAGCTGCAGAAGCCAATATTTTATGTTGACCTAGCTGACAGAGTCGATTTAATTTTTGTGGTTTTTTTAATTCAATTTAAACAATTTTAACAAAAACAAACCTGATTTTAAAAAAAACTTGAATGTTTAACTAAATTAAAAAATTCATATGCTTGTTTTGTTAAAATATTATATGTTTGCTATTGAAGAAAAAAATCCAGCATAATGTTGCTTAGCATGCATCTGAAGAAGTAGATATTCACCCATGAAAGCTTATGCTCCAATACATCTGTTAGTCTGTAAGGTGCCACAGGAGTCTTTGCTGCTTTTACAGAATAACGTTGTTTTAGTTAAATAAAACAATTTAAATATCTGTCTGGTGATGTTCTCCTCCTAATACAGCATGGCAAGAAAATCCTCCAAATATTAATCATTAACCTGTTGAATTAAAGATAGTTCACCTCCCAATGACTTCATAAATATCTGCGTCAATTACCTTTGGTAAATGAAATAACCAAACAAGCATTCATTTTCTGATATAGCTGTAAAACTAATCTGAAAAGTTTTCAAAATAAATCATTTTAAAAATGTATAGTGTGTAACTTCTAAAAATGAAACCTACATCTATTTCTGAGTTGTGAAGAATATGTATTAAGGTTATAACAACCAACAAGAATGCACCTTTATGTAGAAATCCATTTTTAAATCGAGTCTTCCTAACTAGTGATTTAAATCCTCATTTAAATCAAATCCACCCTGCTGTAAACCCTGTCTGATTAGCGTACCAAAGTGATCCCAGTCCTCATGCAGATTCTGAATCTCAAGCTGGTTCCGACCCTCAGTAAAGATGGGCTTGGGGTTCTTCTCAAAGCCTCCCGAGAGGATGCCACCTTGCCAACTGCGGATATAGATCCTGCCGTCTGGGTCCACGATAGCTGCAGAGGAAACATGAGACCATGTGAAAGGATTGGGAAGTGCAGGACAAATTACAACTTTGTTTATATCAAAACAGACCATCCTCCCCACACAGAGAGGCTGGGAATACAAAAATGACTAACAAATCAGTCAGTGAAGAGAATTCACTAGAGAGTGAATCAGGCCCTCAGGTCAGAGAGCTGGGTTCCCAGGGGAGCATAAACATTACTTACTAGTTGCGGAAATGCTTGCTAGAGAAAGAGAGACAGACAGTGTGTGTGTGTGTGCGCGCGCGCGCGCGCGAGAGAGAGAGAGTTTTCCACTTCCCAGCACTGGTATCCCTATCTGCGCTCTCGTTCAAGGGAGCCAAAAGCCAGGTGTGTGGGGAGGGAAGGGTAGTTATCTCAAGTACTCTGGTTGCCCCCTACTGCTCAATGATATGCAAATGCCATTGTAAAGCCTTAACTTCAGCTGAAAGAGAGAAATACATGGCCCATATGGGCACAGCAGCCTCCAAGGAGAACATAATAGCAAGGTTAGCACAATCCCTCCAGAGCATGTGGTACATAGTTGATGCATCCAACAGAGATGCAACCACCTGTAAAGCAAGAGTCAAAATCATTCCCAAGCCACAATCTGCTATCTGAGCTAGTAAACCCAAAAGAGCTCATCTTTTGTGGCACGAGTTTATATTTGAGTAAATATACAACTATTCCCCACCTCAACTCTGAGAGAGAGCACTCAGAACAAGTGAGCCTGAACGCAAGGCACATTCCTGGCAGAGTTCAGGTCTGCACACATCAGCTCTGCCTCTCCAGCCAGCCTTGACTTTGGAAGGATAGAGAGAGTTCACCAGCAAAATAAAACAAAGTGGGAGAGTCCTCACTTGGTGTGTTGCTCTCTAGTGGCTTCTTCAAGGGACGTGTCAAGAGGTAAAAGTGCTCACAGCCGTGCAGCGGGATACTGACCGGCTCCTCACTGGAGAGACCCAGCTCGTAGGCCCACTGAAACCAGAAAGGGTTAGTTGGGATGGAAGTGACAGGGAGAAAGCCGAGTCACAGGCCTATTCTGTCTTCATCCGAGAGCTTTTGCTACAGCACCAGAGAGCAGGTCCATGCCTACGCTGCTGCAATATTGCCTAAGACAGAGAAGGAATTATTTACTTTTTTCCCCCCTCTCTACTTAGATTATAAGATCTTTGGGGAAGGAAACATCTTTTTGTTGTGTCCGAACAGCAACTAGCACAATGGGGGCCTAGTCCATGACTGAGGCTTCTAGGTGCTATCATGATATAAAATAAACAAGACAAAGATGAAGAAGAAGAATTTATACAGTGAAGCCACTATTGGTTTGGCTTCTGAAGAAAACATAATAGACAATGATTCTTCTCTTGGGCTCCTGGACTGCTGGGGTCCCATGTTATCAAGGTGGCCAGTTGCAGGCTGAGAAACATCAACTGGCAAATATATCTTCAGGGCTGACAAGCTGTGACAGTTAAAATGAGGGAGATTTTAAGAAACATTATGGAGATTCAGTAGTCTCATTAAGAGTCACAGCAAAGTCCTTCACCTTAGAAAGATGTGCCCCTCCCATTGAGAGAGACTTGGCAGGTGTGTATTGCCATACTGCAGGATGCTTCTCAGCAGGTTGCCACTTAGATTACAGTGCCAAGCAAACAACATGCACCAGTCTCCTCTTAGAGTATATCTACACTACGAAATTAGGTTGAATTTATAGAAGTCGACTTTTTAGAAAGCAATTTTACAGTCAATTGCGTGTGTCCCCACTAAGCACATTAAGTCGGCGGAGTGCATCCACAGAACCGAGGCTTGCAACGACTTTCGGAGCGTTGCACTGTGGGTAGCTATCCCACAGTTCCCACAGTCTCTGCCGCCCATTGAAATTCTGGGTTGAGCTCCCAATGCCTGATGCAGCAAAAACATTGTCGCGAGTGGTTTTGGGTACATGTTGTCAGTTGCCCCTCCTTCCGTGAAAGCAACAGCAGACAATCATTTCGCGCCTTTTTTCCGTGCGGGCACCATACTGCTTTCAGCAGACGGTGCAGTAGGACTGATAACTATTGTCATCGAACAACCGCTTCCACTGCCACTCTCACTCTGCCCTCCTGCTCTGGCAGCAGACGGTGCAGTAGGTCGGAAAAACTGGTCTTCCGACCACCGCTTCCGCTGCCACTCTGCTCTCCTGGTGGTCTCACAGGTCCTCTATATGACCGTCATCATCCACCGCTTCCACTGCAACTCTGCTCTCCTGCTCTTGTCTCACCATACCTTGGCAAGCGTGCAGCCCGCTCAGCTGTTGTGTCGTGGCAGCAGACGGTGCAGTAGGTCTCCAAAACTGGTCATCCAACCATTGCTTCCTCTGCAACTCTGCTCTCCTGCAGACGCCATACCACAGGAAGCATGGAGCCCACTCAGATCACCGCGGCAGTTATGAGCATTTTAAACACCTCGCGCATTATCATGAAGTATATGCGGAACCAGAACCTGCAAAAGCAGGCGAGGAGGCGATGGCAGCGCGGTGACAAGAGTGATGAGGACATGGACACAGACTTCTCTCAAAGCATGGGCCCTGGCAATTTGGACATCATGGTGGTAATGGGGCAGGTTCATGCCATGGAACACTGATTCTGGGTCTGAGAAACAAGCACAGACTGGTGGGACCGCATACTGTTGCGGGTCTGGGATGATTCCCAGTGGCTGAGAAACTTTCACATGCGTAAGGGCACTTTCATGGAGGTTTGTGACTTGCTTTCCCCTGCCCTGAAGTGCAAGAATACCAAGATGAGAGCATCCCTGACAGTTAACAAGTGAGTGATGATAGCCCTTTGGAAGCTTACAATGCCAGACCGGTCAGTCGGGAATCAATTTGGAGGGGGCAAATCTACTGTGGGGGCTGCTGTGATCCAAGTAGCCAATGCAATCACTGAGCTGCTGCTATCAAGGGTAGTGACTCTGGGAAATGTGCAGGTCATAGTGGATGGCTTTCCTGCAATGGGATTCCCTAACTGTGGTGGGGTGATAGACGGAACGCATATCCCTATCTTGGGACCGGAGAACCAAGGCAGCCAGTACATAAACCGAAAGGGGTACTTTTCAATGGTGCTGCAAGCACTGGTGGATCACAAAGGACATTTCACCAACATCAAACGTGGGATGGCCGGGAAAGGTTCATGATGCTCACATCTTCAGGAACTCTGGTCTGTCTGAAGAGCTGCAGCAAGGGAGTTACTTTCCAGAACAGAAAATAACTGTTAGGGATGTTGAAATGCCTATAGTTACCCCTGGGGACCCAGGCTACCCCTTAATGCCATGGCTCATGAAGCCATACACAGGCAGCCTGGACAGCAGGAAGGAGGAGTTCAGTTATAGGCTGAGCAAGTGCAGAATTGTGGTAGAATGTGCATTTGGACTTTTAAAAGCACGCTGGCACAGTTCACTGACTCAGTTAGTCCTCAGCAAAACCAATATTCCCTTTGTTATTACTGCTTGCTGTGTGAGCCACAATATCTTTGAGAGTAAGGGGGACACATTTACGGCGGGGTGGGAAGTTGAGGCAAATAGCCTGGCTGCTGATTACGGGCAACCAGACACCGGGGTGGTTAGAAGAGCACAGCAGGGTGAGCTGCGCATCTGAGAAGCTTTGTAAACCAGTTTCATGGCTGACCAGGTTAGGTGACAGTTCTGTTTGTTTCTCCTTGATGAAAACCCCCCCCTTGGTTCACAACTTCCCTGTAAGCCAACCACCCTCCCCTCCCCACTTGGATCACTGCTTGCAGAGGCAATAAAGTCGTTTCAAATTCATGCATTCTTTATTAACTCATCACACAAATAGGGAGATAACTTCTAAGGTAGCCCGGGAGGGGTGGGTGAGGAGGGAAGGACAAGGCCACACTGCACTTCAAAACTTATTGAATGCCAGCCTTCTGTTGCTTGGGCAGTCCTCTGGGGTGGAGCGGTTGGGTGGCCGGAGCCCCCTCCCTACCCGTTCTTGGGCATCTGGGTGAAGAGGAACTTGGGGAGGAGGACGGTTGGTTATACAGGGGCTGCAGTGGCGGTCTGTGCTCCTGCTGCCTTTCCTGCACCTCAACCATACGCTGGACCATATCAGTTTGATCCTCCAGTAGCCTCAGCATTGCATCCTGCCTCCTCTCATTACACTGCCGGCACCTCTCCTGTTGCTCCAGCCATCTGTCCTCGTATGCATTTTGTGCTTTCCGGGACTCTGACAATGTCTGCCTCCACACATTCTGCTGTGCTCTTTCAGTGCAGGAGGAATGCATGAGCTCAGAGAACATTTCATCTTGAGTGCATTTTTTTCACCTTTTCATCTGCGCTAGCCTCTGGGACGGAGATGATAGCGGCATTTGCAGCTGTGGGAGGAAAAAAGGGAAAGTAGTATTTAAAAAGACACACTGACCATTTAAAAGGAGGGGCTGATGTTTTCAGGTTAATGTGCAGCACAAACCCAACTAAACCCCCTCAACACCCAATTCTCTGGGATGATCGCTTCACCCCTCTCCCCCACTGCATGGCTAACAGCGGGGATGATTTCTTTTCAGCCACAGGCAAACAGCCCAGCAGGAATGGCCACCTCTGAATGTCCCCTGAATAAAATTCCCCTATTTCAACCAGATGACCATGAATGATATCACTCTCCTGAGGATAACACAGAGAGATAAAGAACAGATGTTGCTTGAATACCAGCAAACACCAGGACCATACGCTGCCATGCTTTCTTATGCAACGATTCCAGACTACGTGCTACTGGCCTGGCCTGGTAAAGTGTCCTACCATGGAAGACGCAATAAGGCTGCCCTCCCCAGAAACCTTTTGCAAAGGCTTTGGGAGTACCTCCAGGAGAGCTTCATTGAGATGTCCCTGAAGGATTTCCGCTCCATCCCCAAACACGTTAACAGACTTTTCCAGTAACTGTACTGGCTGCGAATGCATCCCAAGTCTTCAGGGCAAATTCGTCATTAAACACACTTGCTTTTAAACCGTGTATTATATTTACAAAGGTACACTCACCAGAGGCGCCTTCTCCACCTTCAAGGTCCGGGAGCCCAGATTAGGAGGGTGCTGTCTCCAGGGTGATCAACAGTTCCTGGCTGTTGGGGAGAACGGTTTCTCCGCTTGCCTGATGTGCGCTATCATCTTCCTCGGCCTCAAAATCCTCATCCCTATTGCGTGAGACTCCTTTGCAGGAGTCCACGAACAGGGGTGGGGTATTTGTAGGGGCACCCCCTAGAATTGCATGCAGCTCATCATAGAAGCGGCATGTCTGGGGGTTTGACCCCGAGTGGGCGTTTGCCTCTTCGATAGGCTTGCCTGAGCTCCTTAAGTTTCACGAGGCACTGCTGCGGGTCCCTATTATAGCCTCTGTCCTTCATGCCCTTGGAGATTTTTTCAAATATTTTGGCATTTCGTCTTTTGGAATGGAGTTCTGATAGCACGGATTCTTCTCCCCATGCAGCGATCGGATCCAGTACTTCCTGTTCGGTCCATGCTGAAGCTCTTTTACGATTCTGGGACTCCATGGTCACCTGTGCTGATGAGATCTGCACGGTCACCTATGCTGATCAGCTTGCCACGCTGGCCAAACAGGAAATGAAATTCAAAAGTTTGCGGGGGCTTTTCCTGTCTACCTGGCCAATGCATCTGAGTTGAGAGTGCTGTCCAGAGCGGTCACAATGGAGCACTCTGGGATAGTTCCCAGAGGCCAATACCATCGAATTGCATCCACACTATCCCAAATTTGACCCAGCGATGTCGATTTAAGTGCTAATCCCCTCGTCAGGGAGGAGTACAGAAATCTATTTTAAGAGCCCATTAAGTCGACAAAAATGGCTTCGTCGTGTGGACAGGTGCAGGGTTAAATTGATCTAACGCTGCTAAATTCGACCTAAACTCGTAGTGTAGACCAGGGCTTAAATATAACTACCGTTCTGGGGTATGCCTTTAGCATGCCTTTGATGTACTGCAGCAGACCAGGCCAAAGTGAACCTTAACATTATAGAAAAGGAGTACTTGTGGCACCTTAGAGACTAACAAATTTATTAGAGCATAAGCTTTCGTGAGCTACAGCTCACTTCATCGGATGCATTTGGTGGAAAAAAACAGAGGAGAGATTTATATACACACACACACACAGAGAACATGAAACAATGGGTTTATCATACACACTGTAAGCAGAGTGATCACTTAAGATAAGCCATCACCAGCAGCAGGGTGGGGAAAAAGGAGGAAAACCTTTCATGGTGACAAGCAAGGTAGGCTAATTCCAGCAGTTAACAAGAATATCTGAGGAACAGTGTGGGGTGGGGTGGGGTGGGGGGGAGAAATACCATGGGGAAATAGTTTTACTTTGTGTAATGACTCATCCATTCCCAGTCTCTATTCAAGCCTAAGTTAATTGTATCCAGTTTGCAAATTAATTCCAATTCAGCAGTCTCTCCTTGGAGTCTGTTTTTGAAGCTTTTTTGTTGAAGGATAGCCACTCTTAGGTCTGTGATCGAGTGACCAGAGAGATTGAAGTGTTCTCCAACTGGTTTTTGAACGTTATAATTCTTGACGTCTGATTTGTGTCCATTCATTCTTTTACGTAGAGACTGTGTTCCCGTAACCCACCCAGCAATATTGTTAATCTATCCAACTATACTCTTAGCCCAGCAGAAGAATCTGTCCTATCTTGGGGCCTCTCCTTTTGCCCCTCCACCCCCACGAACATGATACAGTTCTGTGGTGACCTAGAATCCTATTTTCGACGTCTCAGACTCAAGGAATATTTCCAACACACCTCTGACCAACATATTAACCCACAGAGACCTTCCTGCCAACACTACAAAAAGAAGGATTCTGGGTGGACTCCTCCTGAAGGTCGAAACAGCAGCCTGGATTTCTACATAGAGTGCTGCCGCCGACGTGCACGAGCTGAAATTGTGGAAAAGCAGCATTGCTTACCCCATAACCTCAGCCATGCAGAACACAGTGCCATCCACAGCCTCAGAAACAACTCTGACATCATAATCAAAAAGGCTGACAAAGGAGGTGCTGTCGTCATCATGAATAGGTCGGAGTATGAACAAGAGGCTACTAGGCAGCTCTCCAACACCACTTTCTACAAGCCATTACCCTCTGATCCCGCTGAGAGTTACCAAAAGAAACTACAGCATTTGCTCAAGAAACTCCCTGAAAAAGCACAAGAACAAATCCGCACAGACACACCCCTAGAATCCCGACCTGGGGTATTCTATCTGCTACCCAAGATCCATAAACCTGGAAATCCTGGACGCCCCATCATCTCAGGCATTGGCACTCTGACAGCAGGATTGTCTGGCTATGTAGACTCCCTCCTCAGGCCCTTCGTTACCAGCACTCCCAGCTATCTTCGAGACACCACTGACTTCCTGAGGAAACTACAGTCCATTGGTGATCTTCCTAAAAAAAATCCTAGCTACTATGGATGTAGAAGCCTCTACACCAACATTCCACACAAAGATGGGCTACAAGCCGTCAGGAACAGTATCCCTGATACTGTCACGGCTAACCTGGTGGTTGAACTTTGTAACTTTGTCCTCACCCATAACTATTTCACATTTGGTGACAATGTATACCTTCAAATCAGCGGCACTGCGATGGGTACACGCATGGCCCCACAGTATGCCAACATTTTTATGGCTGACTTAGAACAACGCTTCCTCAGCTCTCGTCCCCTAATGCCCCTACTCTACTTGCGCTACATTCATAGAATCATAGAATATCAGGGTTGGAAGGGACCCCAGAAGGTCATCTAGTCCAACCCCCTGCTCAAAGCAGGACCAAGTCCCAGTTAAATCATCCTAGCCAGGGCTTTGTCAAGCCTGACCTTAAAAACCTCTAAGGAAGGAGATTCTACCACCTCCCTAGGTAACGCATTCCAGTGTTTCACCACCCTCTTAGTGAAAAAGTTTTTCCTAATATCCAATCTAAACCTCCCCCATTGCAACTTGAGACCATTACTCCTCGTTCTGTCATCTGCTACCATTGAGAACAGTCTAGAGCCATCCTCTTTGAAACCCCCTTTCAGGTAGTTGAAAGCAGCTATCAAATCCCCCCTCATTCTTCTCTTCTGCAGACTAAACAATCCCAGCTCCCTCAGCCTCTCCTCATAAGTCATGTGCTCTAGACCCCTAATCATTTTTGTTGCCCTTCGCTGTACTCTTTCCAATTTATCCACATCCTTCTTGTAGTGTGGGGCCCAAAACTGGACACAGTACTCCAGATGAGGCCTCACCAGTGTCGAATAGAGGGGAACGATCACGTCCCTCGATCTGCTCGCTATGCCCCTACTTATACATCCCAAAATGCCATTGGCCTTCTTGGCAACAAGGGCACACTGCTGACTCATATCCAGCTTCTCGTCCACTGTCACCCCTAGGTCCTTTTCCGCAGAACTGCTGCCGAGCCATTCGGTCCCTAGTCTGTAGCGGTGCATTGGATTCTTCCATCCTAAGTGCAGGACCCTGCACTTATCCTTATTGAACCTCATTAGATTTCTTTTGGCCCAATCCTCCAATTTGTCTAGGTCCTTCTGTATCCTATCCCTCCCCTCCAGCGTATCTACCACTCCTCCCAGTTTAGTTTCATCCGCAAATTTGCTGAGAGTGCAATCCACACCATCCTCCAGATCATTTATGAAGATATTGAACAAAACGGGCCCCAGGACCGACCCCTGGGGCACTCCACTTGACACCGGCTGCCAACTAGACATGGAGCCATTGATCACTACCCGTTGAGCCCGACAATCTAGCCAGCTTTCTACCCACCTTATAGTGCATTCATCCGGCCCATACTTCCTTAACTTGCTGACAAGAATGCTGTGGGAGACCGTGTCAAAAGCTTTGCTAAAGTCAAGAAACAATACATCCACTGCTTTCCCTTCATCCACAGAACCAGTAATCTCATCATAAAAGGCGATTAGATTAGTCAGGCATGACCTTCCCTTGGTGAATCCATGCTGACTGTTCCTGATCACTTTCCTCTCCTCTAAGTGCTTCAGGATTGATTCTTTGAGGACCTGCTCCATGATTTTTCCAGGGACTGAGGTGAGGCTGACCGGCCTGTAGTTCCCAGGATCCTCCTTCTTCCCTTTTTTAAAGATGGGCACTACATTAGCCTTTTTCCAGTCATCCGGGACTTCCCCCGTTCGCCACGAGTTTTCAAAGATAATGGCCAAGGGCTCTGCAATCACAGCCGCCAATTCCTTCAGCACTCTCGGATGCAATTCGTCCGGCCCCATGGACTTGTGCACGTCCAGCTTTTCTAAATAGTCCCTAACATTGATGACATCTTCATCATCTGGACCCATGGAAAAGAAGCTCTTGAGGAATTCCACCATGATTTCAACAATTTCCATCCCACCATCAACCTCAGCCTGGACCAGTCCACACAAGAGATCCACTTCCTGGACACTACAGTGCTAGTAAGCGATGGTCACATAAACACCACCCTATATCGGAAACCTACTGACCGCTATTCCTACCTACATGCCTCTAGTTTTCATCCAGATCATACCACTCGATCCATTGTCTACAGCCAAGCGCTACGATATAACCGCATTTGCTCCAACCCCTCAGACAGAGACAAACACCTACAAGATCTCTATCATGCATTCCTACAACTACAATACCCACCTGCTGAAGTGAAGAAACAGATTGACAGAGCCAGAAGAGTACCCAGAAGTCACCTACTACAGGACAGGCCCAACAAAGAAAAGAACAGAACGCCACTAGCCATCACCTTCAGCCCCCAACTAAAATCTCTCCAACGCATCATCAAGGATCTACAACCTATCCTGAAGGACGACCCATCACTCTCACAGATCTTGGGAGACAGGCCAGTGCTTGCTTACAGACAGCCCCCCAGTCTGAAGCAAATACTCACCAGCAACCACACACCACACAACAGAACCACTAACCCAGGAACCTATCCTTGCAACAAAGCCCGTTGCCAACTCTGTCCACATATCTATTCAGGGGATACCATCATAGGGCCTAATCACATCAGCCACACTATCAGAGGCTCGTTCACCTGCGCATCTACCAATGTGATATATGCCATCATGTGCCAGCAATGCCCCTCTGCCATGTACATTGGCCAAACTGGACAGTCTCTACGTAAAAGAATGAATGGACACAAATCAGACGTCAAGAATTATAACATTCAAAAACCAGTTGGAGAACACTTCAATCTCTCTGGTCACTCGATTACAGACCTAAGAGTGGCTATCCTTCAACAAAAAAGCTTCAAAAACAGACTCCAAGGAGAGACTGCTGAATTGGAATTAATTTGCAAACTGGATACAATTAACTTAGGCTTGAATAGAGACTGGGAATGGATGAGTCATTACACAAAGTAAAACTATTTCCCCATGTTATTTCTCCCCCCCACCCCACCCCACCCCACACTGTTCCTCTGATATTCTTGTTAACTGCTGGAATTAGCATACCTTGCTTGTCACCATGAAAGGTTTTCCTCCTTTTTCCCCACCCCTGCTGCTGGTGATGGCTTATCTTAAGTGATCACTCTCCTTACAGTGTGTATGATAAACCCATTGTTTCATGTTCTCTGTGTGTGTATATAAATCTCTCCTCTGTTTTTTCCACCAAATGCATCCGATGAAGTGAGCTGTAGCTCACGAAAGCTTATGCTCAAATAAATTTGTTAGTCTCTAAGGTGCCACAAGTACTCCTTTTCTTTTTGCGAATACAGACTAACACGGCTGCTACTCTGAAACTTAACATTATAATATGTATGAAACTGCAGAGAAAATACAGAACATATACACTTCTTTATAAAGTAAAAATACTATTAAATGCAAATACATGGGTGGCAGAAACTTAGCACTGCTTGTTAGAACTGCTCTAATTAGGTCAGAGATAGCATGGAGACAGCGAGTGTGAACTCAGCTATTTCGGGATGTAACCAATATTTTCCTATTTTTGAGGCTGACAAGTGTTTGTTCATTCTGAAGAAATATGACATGCTCTTTTCACTGGTTACTAAATGATCTCCTCCTCTGCTATTACAGCTACCGAATACACTGGGAGTATTTACAAGAGGACACAGAGGGGGAAATTCCCATCTGATCTAACCTGCCCAGCACAGTTGACAAAATACTGGCATTCAATCTGTCCTCTGTCAGTCTCCACTCCAGTCACACAACCCTTTTGGACCACGACATGGCTGATGCTTGTCCGCTCATGGATCTGGACACCTGCATAGAGAGGTCAGAGAAAGGAGTCAGGATACCACAGGCCTTACTAATAGGATGAAAAATCAGGCTGCTAACCCCAAAGCCAAATTAACAGCCTCTCCTCCATTTCAGACACAGGCATTTCATATTTCTAGATGAAACCCTCTGATAGTGAAAACAGCAGAAGGGCTTGCGTACAACGAAGCAGGACAGATCCTGCAATGCAGTGAGCTGGAGTTACAGCCTTTTTAGCATGAGACTTATACTGGGTGACAGGAGCAAACAAATAGGGAGCACAGATGGCATTTAAGGAGGAAGGAAGTGTGAACAAGGAACTCTGTAAACCAGAGTAAAGACTCTATAAACTTTATTTATAAATGCTGGAGTCTTAAGTTTGGATGGTGGCACAGATACAAAAGCTAATGGTTATTTCAAGGGAACACAGCCATTTTTGCCCCAGTTAGTGAATGACACTGAAAATAAGCGGGCCTCAGAAATCCAGCTGGCAAACAGAAGTTCCAGCCAATGCAGTTCTGGGGCATCCAACTGGGTGGCACTTAGTGAGACTAACAATGTATTTTTCTCACAGACAATGACATGAGGTCATAAGTACAATACTAAGAGATGCTAAATTATAAGAATAGCACTTCCAGAGCATTGAAGGCAATTGGCTGTTGGCCTCATGCCTTGCTATACACAAAGAACATGACGCTGCCATACAGCCTCCACCTTGGCTTCGGAGCTCGACCTTTGTTCACCTCATAAGCTTCCTCCAATCTGACCAAGTTCCACTCCCATCTCCTTTGCTAAATCATGACTTTGTCCCTTCTTTCAGACCACCACAATCTTACTGAACAAGCTTCCAATGGCATATGCCAGGTCCACCTCCAAATCCCCCAAAATCCACCTGTCCAGTTAAATATTCCAGCTTCTGATCTCACACCCCTCTAGGCTCATATACAATGAAACTGTCCAGACTGGTATGAATCCACTTGTGCCTTTAGACTAAGCTCCCATCTGGGTTTCTACCTATTGTAAAGCACTGTGTAGACTTGTAGGGTTGTATATAAATAACGAATACAGCAGCCTGTGGCGTGTGATTCCTTCTACTAAATATCTCTAAAGATGCAGCACCCAAACAAGATCTGACCTGACTTTAGGGTGGAGAAAAATGGATTTAAAGAATATTTCCTTTAAAGAAATGAGCAGACTTTGGTCATCAAAACAGAATAAGATGAATCCCAAATCTGATACCATCCCTAACAAAGGGTCATTTTCCTTTATAACGACAAGGCAGACATCACACAAAGGAGCTGGCATATTATAGATTAAAAATATTCATACCATTTCGAGAGGCAGCATTTGCCAGAGCAAGACTCACATCGGCAGATGATACGACTGCATCCTCTGGCACATACATGGCACCCACAAGGTCATGAATGTTGATTAGTGGATGTAGTTGTGCCACTCGTTTTGGAGCCATGATTTCACAAGGTATTCCCATTACACTGCCACAGAACACACAGAGGATGCTTGTCATTAGCTTCTCAGGAAAGGCAAGCACAGGAAAAGTTTAAGATCAGGTACAGTTTCTCTCTTATACGTACCTGAGCCTTGAGGCAATGCGTTTCAGGGAGATCAGTCGATCCTGAGTCTGAGCCAGTGAGATAGAGCCTGTCTTCACATAACCTAAGACAATGACCAAAATCAAGTCAAAGTTGGGCAGGCTCTCCAAGCCCTCGTGTTTAACAGCAGAATCATTGCTTCCAATACACAGTAGCCAAGAAAGCTTTCCACATTCATATACTGATTAGCTAGTAACCTACAATTGTTTTACAAGGCACAGTTTAATTTAGACTACTAAAATTATTTTAATCCTGCTTTATACTAAAAGTTACTCAGGTTCATAAAGACAGGTTTCAGAGTAGCAGCCGTGTTAGTCTGTATCCACAAAAAGAAAAGGAGTACTTGTGGCACCTTGGAGACTAACAAATTTATTAGAGCATAAGCTTTTGTGAGCTACAGCTCACCTCATCGGATGCAGGTTCATAAATACTCCCACAGATTATATGACAAACACTCCTGCCCAGTAAAGGAGAAACTGGCAGGGCAAGAAGAGGCTAGAACTAGGGATTCAGACCACTGCCCCATGTGCTCTAATAACTGCTTAATAAGCTGAAGAAAAAACTAACATGCAATAAATGAATGTAAACTTTTTCACACCAAGGTAACTCCATTGGCTTTAATGGACGAATATGACCCTTTAAATATTAAACTTAATTATAGGCAGGGCTGGTAACGCTGACTATTAAGGTTGCCTGACACATTCCACTGTAATACCCTGTTTTCTGTTGCTTATAATTCTGCCAAACAGTAACTGTGTGGGCTGAAATCTTCCATGTCAGCTGTCTGCCTCAAACTGATTTTTTTTTTTTTGGTTAATTTTGAAATTTCAGCCTAAATGATTCAGCCATTCTGAGAATGATGCTAGGGAAAAATTTGTTGCCCATGTTAAAAATTTTTGGCAACCTTTTCTTTTTAAAAGCTAAAGTTTCCCCAGCTTTGGATCAGGGACCTGAAATTTGGCAAAGAGGTGGTCTAAGTGTCAGGGATGTACCTTTTGCTGTCCCTGCGAAAATCAACCAAATTTAACCAAGCTATGCCTTTGAAAAAAATCACAGTTCACACATGCACAGTAGAGACCTGCTAGAGTTTCACATCTAAATCCCTAAAGATTATGTCACCCTGAGCATGCTCTAGCCTGGGGCTAAGCAGGTCTTTCCCTGAAGCTGCAGCTCTGTGCTACTGCAGACTGAATCAGGGCTGGTCACTGGAGGAGGAAGCTGCCCGATTCGAATGCAGAGGGAACAAGACCTGGGAAAGGAATGCCAGGAAGAGTAGATTGGGACAAGTAGCTGGAGGAGAGGGAGAAGAATAGGACTGGCTGGGCAGAGACTAGGAGCTGGGAAGTGGGTGATTGAGATCAGATGAGTTTGGGGGAAGGGAGTGGGGATACTGGGACTGACTGGGTGAGGAAATTGGGATTTGAACCAGAGGTGTTGGGGGAGAGGGAGGAAGGGAGACAGATGTGATGAGGAGATGGAGTTCAGGGGAAGAACTAAGGCTATCTGGGTAAGGAAACTGGGACAAGAAGATGCGGGCGGGGTCACAGAATTGGACAAGAAACCCAAGGAAGGGATTGGACAAGAAACCCAAGGAAGGACACTGGAACTGAGACCCAATGGTAATGGGGAACAGGGTATGTGTCACTGGAGCCTGTCAGTGGACAGAAGGAACAGATGAGGAGCAGGGTGGCAGGGGGACTGGGACTGGTTGGGCAAGGAGCTGGGAATTGGGGGAGGGGAGACAGTCTGGGACAGGGAAAGGTTGGAGGGGGCTAGGCAGAAGGGGTTAGGTTTGGAGACAGCAGGCAGAAAGCTCTGTGCCCACTAGATCACATTCCCCTCCAGATCCCAGAATGTCACCTCAGCTCCCTAAGTCTCAGTGTTCCTCTGCTATTTGTGAAACCCACTGGCAATGTGTCATCCCCTCTAGTTCCGGTCCACAGAAGGTGACAACCTATTACTGCTATCAGTTACTTCATTAGTTGTTGTGGTTTAACTCATATGGTGAATCTAAAGATTTTGACCCTGCTGATGACCCATGTGGGTTTCAATTTGATGCCACACAATGGAATTTCTGTTTTTCTAGTTTGCATATTTAAAAACCTAGGAAAATACATACAAACTATGTTAAAAGTCAAGTACTCAGAACTCCGGAAATGCTAGAATTAAGGATCCCCTGAAACCTTAATTTGGCCCCTTTTGCATATATATGCATCAAGATAGATTATGTGATCATGTAATGAAAGGCTATTTCCCATAGGACCCCAGACTCATTCAGTGCACAAGAGGTACTTGCTCTGGGGGTGAATCACGATAGTGAAGTGGTGAATGAGGCAGAGGATTGTGGGAAGGGAAATGATGATTTCACGGTTCAGGCAGCTGAACGTTTGCCTGAAGAACTGGATTCTACCCCTGCTTCTGTAATGGAGTTCCTATACGATACTAGGCAAATCACTTAAACTTTTCATAGTGCTCGCTAATTGCGTATTTTCTGCATGCCTGACTTGATATCCTGATGTCTGATCTGTTGAAGTGTTGGGTGCTCACAGCTGCAATTAAAATCAATGGAACTGAGATCTGCATTTTGAACACTAAGTGCTATATAATGCTACTGGAACATTTACATCCTAGATGTCTCAAACTGGGCACCCAAAATTAGTGTATATGTTAGACCCTATCTCTAAAAGGGGACTAACACCCCCTGGACTATAAGGTGGATAGAAAGCTGGCTAGATCATCAGGCTCAACAGGTAGCGATCAATGGCTCCATGTCTAGTTGGCAGCCAGTATGAAGAGGAGTGGCCCAAGGGTCGGTCCTCGGGCCGGTTTTGTTCAATATCTTCATTAATGATCTGGAGGATGGCGTGGATTGCACCCTCAAGCTAGTTTGCAGATGACACTAAACTGGGAGGAGAGGTAGATACACTGGAGAGGAGGGATAGGATACAGACCTAGACAAATTAGAGGACTGGGCCAAAAGAAATCTGATGAGGTTCAACAAGGACAAGTGCAGAGTCCTGCACTTAGGACAGAAGAATCCTATGCACCGCTACAGACTAGGGACCAAGTGGCTAGGCTGCAGTTCTGCAGAAAAGGACGTAGGGGTTATAGTGGACAAGAAACTGGATATGAGTCAACAGTGTGTCCTTGTTGCCAAGAAGGCTAACAGCATTTTGGGGTGTATAAGTAGGAGCATTGCCAGCAGATCAAGAGACGTGATCGTTCCCCTCCTTTCGGCATTGGTGAGGCCTCATCTAAAGTACTGTGCCCAGTTTTGGGCCCCACACTACAAGAAGAATGTGGAAAAATTGGAAAGTCTAGCGGAGGGCAACAAAAATGATTAGGGGGCTGGAGCACATGACTTATGAGGAGAGGCTGAAGGAACTGGGATTGTTTAGTCTGCAGAAGAGAAGAATGAGGGGGGATTTGATAGCTGCTTTTAACTACCAGAAAGGGGGTTCAAAACAAGATGGATCTAGGCTGTTCTCAGTGGTAGCAGATGACAGAACAAGGAGTAATGGTCTCAAGTTACATTAGGTGATGTTTAGGTTGGATATTAGGAAAAACTTTTTCACTAGGAGGGTGGTGAAGCACTGGAATGGGTTACCTAGGGAGGTGGTGGAATCTCCTTCCTTAGAGGTTTTTAAGGTCAGGTTTGACAAAGCCCTGGCTGGGATAATTTAGTTGGGGATTAGTCCTGCTTGGAGCAGGGGGTTGGACTAGATGACCTCCTAAGGTCCCTTCCAACCCTGATATTCTATGAAAAAAGAAAAAGAGTACTTGTGACACCTTAGAGACTAACAAATTTATTTGAGCATAAGCTTTCGTGAGCTACAGCTCACTTCATCGGATGCATTCAGTGGAAAATATATAAATCTCCCCACTGTATTTTCCACTGAATGCATCCGATGAAGTGAGATGTAGCTCACAAAAGCTTATGCTCAAATAAATTTGTTAGTCTCTAAGGTGCCACAAGTACTCCTTTTCTTTTTGCAAATACAGACTAACATGGCTGCTACTCTGAAACCTGATATTCTATGATTAATCTCACAGGAGTGTTGTAAAAATAAATTCATTAATGTCTGTGAAGCACTCAGATACTGTAGTGATGAGCATCATGGAAAGCCAATAAAGAAATTAACAGTTCTGTCTTCAAAACAACATGTAGTAAATAAGGCATGGTGCCATACAATGAACAGCTGTTTAGAGAACACCATCCAACCTATGCATTGTGTGAGGCATACTGTTTCATAACGCATACATACAAGGGGACTGAATTAAGGTTGTGAAGGAAACTTAATACTGGCATATCCTAACTTTTGAGTGCTTGACTTTGAAAAATGAAGTATGTTCTATTTATGTAGTTGTACAAAATGTGGGAAATTTCTGTATTTTTATGAAAAACATATGACTGTTTCCCCATTCACTTTTATGTTGTGATCTACTATGACTCATGGGGCTGTCATCTTCTCTAGGACAGGGAGCTAAGAGATGTATGTAAGTCACATAAGCATGTCAGGATTGGTATGAATGAATTATCAAGAATTGCCAATGTATCATTAGCTTCCCTTGGAGATACAATGGAAGATCATGGACTGGACCTTAACTTTTAATGACTGGGAGCCAAGGGAGGCAGATCAGGTGCAAACAGGGTGACTAGGGCTGGAAACAAAGAACCGAGGTGTCAGAAAACTGTTGTAATGATACAGCTGCCCGGTGCAGTGAGAGTGATTTAATCTTGAACATTCTGGGCAAAAGAGGCAAGTTGTCCAGCCAGCATGGATGTGCATATCAGCTTTGCTCTTCCACTGTAATTTAAGGATCCTAAAATATTTTATTCTAGTTGACTAATAAAAGCTGTCCTGTACTGAAAAGGCTGCCCTGTGTTGCTGCAAACATCTGCTCCCTCCAACAGTTGTTCAGGTTCTTTTGGCCTTACTGAAGAAGCCATGGTGAGAAACAGTGGTGCTGAAGCCAGGGACAGGACACAAAGTAATGGTGCTCCAGGGGTATCCCTTGCAAAAAGTGGAGACCTAGGGACTAGCACTAAGAGGGGTATGCTCCCTGACAGATTGTTTAAAGGCTTGAGGCAAACTCGCCCTGTGGATCTGTGACAGTATGTTTCTCACACACTATAATTAAAGCTGGTTGGAAACGGATGTGAAGTTGCTGCTACTGGGCTCTCATCCTCTGCTCCCTCTTTAATATGCAGGTGCGTGTGCAATATAAACAAGTACTTTATGCTAAGATTCTGCCCCCATTGAAAATACAAAAATGAATGCATCTGTATAAGCTTCATGGCTAATTCTAATTAACTCTTATTCAGTTAACATTATGTTGCTGATTTAAGCATAATGGGGGCAGTTTTCTTTCAACAATTCTGCCTTTACTGGTCACAAGTATTGTGTTCTAAATGACTGCAGCAGGCAATCCAAACGTGAGGATGCCATGGGAGCATCTCCAAGCTGAGAAGGCTAAAGCCTCATTTAGTGCTTAGAAACCAGCAATCATACATGCTAGTGTTACTCTCATTCCAAGCCCCAGAAAGCAGTGGAGTTCATGTGAATCCACTTAGCAGGGAACTGAGCAAGAAGTTCCTTTTCTTACCTGTTTTGATTCCTGTCTCTTGTTCTAACTGCTGATACAGCTTGTTTGAATAGTCAGCCATCTTCAGCTCTATGGACAAGTGTCTGACTGTGCTCACGATGCCAGCACAGAATCGAGTGGAACCAGCAGCCAGCCTGCAGGAGAAAATACAGTGGGCGCCTCATACAAAATACTACCATACCAGAGCCTCTGGTTCAGGGGCAACCTCAGGACATGAACCTCTCAGATGCAGCAGGCATTATAGCCCCTCTTATTGGTGGCCAGAGTTTGCTGCTTGTGTGTGTAGCTACAAGAAGGTGAAATCACAATAAGGGCATGTCTACACTACGAAATTAGGTCAATTTTATAGAAGTCGATCTTTAGCAACCAATTGTATACAGATTTCAGAGTAGAAGCCATGTTAGTCTGTATTCTCAAAAAGAAAAACTAGTACTTGTGGTATTGGGAAAGAGTCATTTGGAAACATCTTTCCCCCCCAAAATTCTCACCAAAACCTTGCACCCCCCTTCCTGGGGAAGGTTTTATAAAAATCCTCACCAATTTGCATAGGTGACTACAGACCCAAACCCTTGGATCTTAAGAACAATGAAAAAGGCATTCAGTTTCTTACAAGAAGAATTTTAATAGAAGAAAAGGTAAAAAGAATCACCTCTGTAAAATCAGGATGGTAAATACCTTACAGGGTAATTAGATTCAAAACATACAAAATCCCTCTAGGCAAAACCTTAAGTTATAAAAAGACACAAAGACCGGAATATCCATTCCATTCAGCACAGCTTATTTTCTCAGCCATTTTAAGAAATCATAATCTAACGCATATCTAGCTAGATTACTTACTAAGTTCTAAGACTCCATTCCTGTTCTGTCCCCGGCAAAAGCATCACACAGACAGACCCAGACCCTTTGTTTCTCCCCCCCTCAGGCTTTGAAAGTATCTTGTCCCCTCATTGGTCATTTTGGTCAGGTGCCAGCGAGGTTAACCTAGCTTCTTAACCCTTTACAGGTGAAAGGGCTTTTCCTCTGGCCAGGAGGGATTTTAAAGGTGTTTACCCTTCCTTTTATATTTATGACAGCATCCAATGAAGTGAGCTGTAGCTCATGAAAGCTTATGCTCAAATAAATTTGTTAGTCTCTAAGGTGCTACAAGTACTCCTGTTTTTTTTTGCAATTGTATACAGTCGATCGTGCATGTCCCCACTAAGTGCATTAGGTCGGCAGAGTGAGTCCTCAATACCTTTGCTAGCATCGACTCATGGAGTGGTGCACTGTGGGTAATTATCCCACAGTCCCTGCTGCCCATTGGAATTCTGGGTTATGCTCCCAATGCCTGATGGGGCAACAACATTGTCACGGGTGGTTTTGGATACACGTCAGTCTCCTCTCCCTCCCTCCTTGAAAGCAACGGCAAACAATCATTTTGTGCCTTTTTTCCTGGGTTATTCGTGCAGCCGCCATAGCATGGAGCCCGCTCAGCTGCACACTGCTTTTGTAAGCATTACAAACTCCCTGTGCATTATTCTGCGGTATGTGCAGAGCCTAGGTAGGAGCTGCCAGCACAAGGAAGATTGTGAGGAGGACATGACAACAGACGTTCCTGAAAGCATGGGATGTGGCAACTGGGATATCATGGCAGCATTGGGCCACGTTGATGCAGTGGAACGCCGATTCTGGGCCCAGCAAACAAGCACAGACCGGTGGGACCACATAGTGTTGCAAGTATGGGATGATTCCCAGTGGCTGAGAAACTTTTGCATGCGTAAGGTCACTTTCGTGGAACTTTGTGAATTGCTTTCCCCTGCCCTGAAGCGCAGGAATACAGAGAAGAGACCTGCCCTGACACTTGAGAAGCGAGTGGCAATAGCCCTGTGGAAGTTTGCAACACCTGACTGCTACCAGTCAGTTGGGAATCAATTCGGAGTAGGCAAATCTACCGTGGGGGCTGCTGTGATCCAAGTAGACAGGGCAATCAATACCCTTCTGCTAAGAAGGGTAGTGACTCTGGGAAACGTGCAGGTCATAGTGGATGGCTTTGCTGCAATAGGGCTCCCTAACTGTGGTGGGGCGACAGATGGAATGCATATCCCTATTTTGGCACCTGACCACCTTGCCAAAGAGTACATAAACCACAAGGGGTTCTTCTCAATGATGCTGCAAGCACTGGTGAATCACAAGGGCAGTTTCACCGACATCAGCATTGGATGGTCGGGAAAGGTGCATGACGCTTGCATCTTTCAGAACTCTGGGCTGTTTGGAAACCTGAAAGAAGGGACTTTCTTCCCAGACCAGAAAATTACCATTGGGGAATTTGAAATGCTAATAGTTGTCCTTGGGGACCCAGCCTACCCCTTGCTCCCAGGGCTCATGAAGCCATACACAGGCAGCCTGGACAGCAGGAAGGAGGAGTTCAGCTATAGGCTGAGCAAGTGCAGAATAGTGGTGGAATGCGCCTTTGGACGTTTAAAAGGGCGCTGGCACAGTTTGCTGAGTAGGTTAGACCTCAGCGAAAGCAATACTCCCATTGTTATTGCTGCTTGCTGTGTGCTCCATAATATCTGAGAGTAAGGGGGAAGACGTTTGTGGTGGGGTGGGAGGTTAAGGCAGATCGCCTGGCGGCCAGTTTTGAAAAGCCAGACACCAGGGCAATTAGAAGAGCACACCAAGGTGTGCTGCACATCAAAGAGGCTTTGAAAAACAATTTTGTGACTGATCAGGCTATGGTGTGACAGTTGTGTGTGTTTGTCCTTGATGCAAAGCCGCCCCCTTTCGTGAATGTACTTCCCTGTAAGCCAAACCCCATCCCCCCTTCATCCACAGCTGGTACAGGAAATAAAGTCCCTTTTGTTCTGAATCCATTCATTCTTGATTTATTAACAAAAAAACAAAAAACAAAAAACTTTAGATCACTGACAATGCTCACTAGTAAAAGGAAGCCCAGGTGTACAAAGGGTTTGATAACAGGGTGGGGTAAGGGAAGAGGGAAGGACAAGGCCACATTGCTTATTGTAGCCACCCCACAAATCAAAGCTGTTTGAATGACAGCCTTCTGTCGCTTGGGCCATCCCCTGGAGTTGAGTGGCAGGGTGCCTGGAGCCTCCCCACGCAGCGTTCTTAGGCATCTGGGTGAGGAGGATAAGGAACTTGGTGAGGAGGGCAGGTGGTTACACAATGGGTGCAGTGGGGTCTGTACTCTAGTTGCCCTTCCTGCAGCTCCATCAGATGCCTTACCATGGGGTGGGATCTGAGTTACCCAGGAAAGAAGTCTCTGTAGTATCTGGCAGGTGACTCTTGTCCACATGCTCAGGGTTCAGATGATCGCCATATTTGGGGTCGGGAAGGAATTTTCCTCCAGGGCAGATTGGAAGAGGCCCTGGGGGTTTTTCGCCTTCCTCTGTAGCATGGGGCACGGGTCACTTGCTGGAGGATTCTCTGCACCTTGAAGTCTTTAAACCATGATTTGAGGACTTCAATAGCTCAGACATAGGTGAGAGGTTTATTGCAGGAGTAAGTGGGTGAGATTTGGTGGCCTGCACTGTGCAGGAGGTCAGACTAGATGATCATAATGGTCCCTTCTGACCTTAATATCTATGAATCTTGTCCATTTGCTCCCCCATTAGCCTCAGCATCTCCTCCTGCGTGCTCTGATCACGCTCACTGTATGCTTTTCTGGCCTCTGCCACCAAATGCCTCCATGCATTCAGCTGTACCCTATCAGTGCGGGAGGACTGCATGAGCTCTGAAAACATGTCATCGTGGGTGCATTTTTTTCACCTTCTAATCTGCAATAACCTCAGGGATAGAGTTGATGCAGGGAGCATAGAAGCATTTGCAGCTGCAGGGGGGAAAAAGAGGGAGAGTAGACTTTAAAGAAGATACATTTCTGAGAACAAAAGGGAGATTCTTTCACAGTGAATCAAGCAATTCACAGCAGACAGCACAAGTGTTTTAGGTACAAAATCGCATTTTCCTTTTATATTGAGCACCTGCTGTATGGTGACATCACACATGGCTGGGCAACAGAATCTGGTTTGCAAGCAGCCATGGTACGTCAAAGGGTACGTGGGTTTGGCTTCTTTCATGTTCATAACATAACGAAATGGTTTCAAACTGCAGCGCTCTCCTTTTCCATAGCAACCAATGCCCGTTGTGTTCGCCATTTAAAAGGAGGGGCTGCGGTTCTGGGGCGGATGTGCAGCAAACCCCTTCTCCCCACACACGTGGCTATTCTCCAGGATGATCCCTTTTAGCCAAGCACAAACAGCCCAGCATGCTCGGGGTCTAATGTGTCGGGGATCACCAAACAGAGGTGATTACTGTTCCTTTACAAAACTTCCCCTATTTCAACCAGGTGACTATGAATGGTATCACTCTCCTGAGGCTGACAGAAAGATAAAAGACCAAATGTTGGATGAATGCAACCAAAACCCAGGACCATTCGTTGCCATGCTTTGTACTGCAATGATTCCAGATCACTTGCTACTGGCATGGCGTGGTAAAGTGTCCTACCATGGAGGACGAAATAAGGCAGCCCTCCCCAAAAAACCATCTGCAAAGGCTTTCAGAGTACCTCCAGGAGATCTTCATGGAGATGACCCTGGAGGATTCCCACTCCATCCCCAGACACGTTAACAGACTTTTCCCATTAGCTGTACTGGCCGCGAATGCATCCCAATTGTTCAGGGCAAATCAAACATTAAACACAATTGCTTTTAACCCCTGTAGTGTCATTACAAATGTGCACTCACCAGAGGTGCCTTCTCCGCATTCAGGGTCGGGAACAATAGGCCCTGAGAGGGTATTGGCTCCAGGGTGAGGGAAAGGTCCTGGCTGTCAGAGAATATGCAGCAGGCAAGCGGAGAATCCATTCTCCTCCTTCTCTTCCTCATCCACAAAATCCTCATCCGTGTTGCGTGAGGCTGCCACCTTGCAGGTGTCCACGGAGAGTGTTGGGGTACTGGTAGGGTCCCCCCCCTAGAATGGCATTCAGCTGATCATAGAATCGGCATGTCTGGGGCTCTGACACGGAGCGACCATTTGCCTCCTTTATCTTTTGGAAAGCTTGCCTGAGCTCCTTAATTTTCATGCGGCACTGCTGTGCATCCCTGGCGTAGCCTCTCTCCACCATGCCCTGTGCGATTTTGGCTTATATATCAGCATTTCTTCTGCTGGGTCGGAGTTCTGCCTACACAGATTCTTCTCCCCATACAGCAATCAGATCCAGCGTCTCCCGTTCACTCCATGCTCAAGCTCGTTTGTGATTCTTGGACTGTATGGTCACCTGTTCTGCTGGGCTCAGCACACTGACCAAACAGGAAATGAAATTCAAAAGTTCCAGGTGCTTTTCCTGTGTACCTGGCTAGTGCATCAGGGTTGAAAGTGCTGTCCAGAGCAGTCACATTGGAGCACTCTGGGATAGTTCCCAGAGGCCAATACCATCCAACTGCACAGCGCTGCATCTACACTACCCCAAATTCCGACCTAGGAAGGTTGATTTTAGCACTACTCCCCCCCATTGGGGAGGAGTACAGCAGTCGATTTTAAGAGCCCTTTAGGTCAGCGGAACGGGGTTGGTTGTGTAGATGCATTCATTATAAAATCAACCTAATGTGGCTAAATTCGACCTAACCTCAAACTGTAGATCAGCCCTAAGATATGGGAGGGGGGAAAAAACAGCCCAGAACTGAGGTAGGCATGAATTCCTGGTAACTTGAGCTGATGTTAGAGTAATAAACTCTGTTAGTTAAAAGCCCTCTCTGTTTAGAGTACTCCATTGACTGGGCAGATCCCATGGCCAGATGCCTGCAACCCTTGCTACAAACAAAACCCCACTGGGCATTCCAGCTCTAGAGTGTATTTTTAGCTGCCTGTTGATAACATGAACTCTATACTTGCACCCCAGCAAGAGACACAGGTGGCAGGAAGACTGCTGTCCAATGAGGCATAGTACAGTGAGACTATATTCAAAGCTAGACACTGAAGGGTACTTTTACCACGATTAGGGCTCCGCATCAGTCACAGAAGTCATGGATTCTCTGACTTTCCGCAACCTCCGTGACTTCTGCAGGGGCCAGTGTGGTTGATCCCAGGGCTGCCCAAGCAGCAGGCCAGCTACTGGAGCAGCCCTGGGTGGCAGTCCCCGGCTGGCCAGAGCAGCTGCAGTCTGTGGCCCCCAGGAGCTGGAGCCACTTATCCCAGGCGCCCCTCCCACCCCCCAGCAGCATCCCCACACACACACCCAGCAGCCCCTCCCACCCCCATACTAAAAATACCTGTGTTTAAATAAGTCATGAACAAGTCATGGGTCACGAATTTTTGTTTATTGCCCGTGACCTGTGCATGACTTTTACTAAATACCCAGGACTAAATTGTATCCTTAACCATGACCTACACATGCAAAGAACCTATCAAACAGAATTGACGCCACTCCCTACAGCATAAGGAAATAGTCTTCAAATCAGCGAAAGCATATTCCCAAGTCAAAGACGCAAAGGAAAGCACCACCACAGAGCAGACTGAATTTGAGGGGTGTTCTCACAAAGACAGAGCAGCCCATTGCACAGTGTATAGTTTAATATGCTATACAGAGCTCAAACTGCTCATCTGAGCTATGCACATGGTGACATTACAATCCTAGGTTTCAGAGTAGCAGCTGTGTTAGTCTGTATTCGCAAAAAGAAAAGGAGTACTTGTGGCAACTTAGAGACTAAAATTTATTTGAGCATAAGCTTTCGTGAGCTACAGCTCACTTCATCAGATGGAGTGAGCTGTAGCTCACGAAAACTCATGCTCAAATAAATTTGTTAGTCTCTAAGATGCCACAAGTACTCCTTTTCTTTTTGCAATCCTAGAAACTAATTCAAAATGACTCATGATTCCAATAGAGGCAGTTGGTGAGACACATGAAGCAGAAGAGGGATCATATTCAAGGAAATTATTGTCTGCTCCAGTGTCATGTACACATCTTGTAAAAACTACATGTCAATCTGGTGTATTCGGTCTCAATTCACGCAGCGATAGCAGCATGGTCTTGTTAAAAAAAAAATGCACGGCTGAGTAAGCAAAACATTTTCATTCTATTTTGAATACTTTTTGGAAACCTCTGCTAAAATCCAGCAGTTTAATGAGCAGAGCAGTGGGCACATCTATCTTACTCAGGATATCTACCTTTAATCCAACAGCCTTCCCATAGTTTGAGATTACTGTTCTATCTCCTGCCCTCTGCAGTCCTAATATCTTGCTAGTGAGGATGGCTTTAAAAAAAAAACAAAGAAAAAAAACAAGCAAGTTATTTGGTATGGGCATCTACTGCAGACATTTCAAGCCCTATAATCCCACACATTTGGTTTTGAGACAGGAATTCATAATCAGAAAGACATGAATAACCTGGAAGGTAGACATAGGGTCCAGAGTGACCTAGACAAACTGGAGGATTGGGACAAAAGAAATCTGATGAGGTTCAACAAGGACAAGTACAGCATCCTGCACTTAGGATGGAAGAATCCCATGCATTGCTACAGGCTGAGGACCGACTGGCTAAGCAGCTGTTCTGCAGAAAAGGACCTAGCGATTACAGCGGATGACAAGCTGGATATGAGTCGGCAGCGTGCCCTTGTTGCCAAAAAGGCTAACGGCATATTGGGCTGTATTAGTAGGAGCACTGCCAGCAGATTGAGGGAAGTGATTATTCCCCTCTATTTGGCACTGGTGAGGCCATATCTGGAGTACTGCGTCCAGTTTTGGGCCCCCCACACTACAGAAAGGATGTGGGAAAAATTAGAGTGTGTCCAGCGGAGGGTAACAAAAATGATCAGAGCACTGGGGCACATGACTTATGAGGAGAGGCTGAGGGAACTGGGATTGTTTAGTCTGCAGAAGAGTGAGGGGAGATTTGATAGCTGCTTTCAACTACCTGAAAGGGGGTTCCAAAGAGGATGGATCTAGGCCGTTCTCAGTGGTAGCAGATGACAGAACAAGGGTCTCAAGTTGCAGTGGGGGAGGTCTAGGTTGGATATTAGGAAACATTATTTCACTAGGAGGGTGGTGAAGCACTGGAATGGGTTACCTAGGGAGGTGGTGGAATCTCCATCCTTAGAGGTTTTTAAGGTCCAGCTTGACAAAGCCCTGGCTGGGATGATTTAATTGGCGTTGGTCCTGCCTTGAGCAGGGGGTTGGACTAGATGACCTACTGAGGTCTCTTCCAACCCTAATCTTCTATGATTCTATAACCTCAGCGCCCTACAGAGAATCACTGTTGAGAAGCAACTGGTTATGCACGGAGTTTCAGACATCTATTGTTTATTGTGGGTGTGACGTTGCACCCTATAATGCTTTATAGAAATATGCTTATGCACGTAAATATGACATAACTGGAATATGTTTTATGCTAGATATGCCATGTAACATATCTTTGCAAAGGTTATGTTCTTCTGCATGTATTCATCCTATTCGTATGCACGTATCATTTTTATATCTGAAGTTATAAGCGTTCACTCTATGCTTGCATTTAAAGTTTTTGCTGTAGAAAGCACATAAGGCGGATTCAGTCAACACACTGCGAAGGGGTTATTCAAGTAAACGGAAGTACTTGGTTAACAATGGATCTTGACAGACGCCAATCCATATCTGAGCTTTGGCTTGGCCTATAGACAACTGAGTCATGCATGGACATGTGACTTGTCCATGTGATTCTAATACTCCATGTTGAGCTATGATTTTACAAAAGGGGAGGGGGGGGTTTCCACCCACAAGTGAGAAACTATATAAACCCCTGGGAAGCCACTCCATTTTATCTTCAGCTGGCTCAAGAGGTAGCCTCTCCACCCCCAAAGGATACCTGAAAGAAACTGAAGCAAAAGGACAGTAACCATGGGGGCAGGAGTGATTGCTGGACCCACACTAGAAGGAAATTAGTCTGTAAAAGAAGCTTATCGGAACATCTTTGAGGGTGAGATTTCATCTGTAATCACTTTCTTACTGTATTAGGCTTAGACTTCCATGTTTTATTTTATTTTGTTTGATAATTCACTTTGTTCTATTTGTCATTACTTGGAACCACTTAAATCTTACTTTTTGTATTTAATAAAATCACTTTTTACCTATTAAATTAACCCAGAGTATGTATTAATACCTGGGGGGCAAACAGCTGTGCATCTCTATCAGTGTTATAGAGGGTAAACTCATTAATTGTTCGCCCTCTATAAGCTTTATAGATGGTAAAACGGATTTGTGGTTTGGACCTCATTGGGAGTTGGATATCTGAGTGCTGGAGACAGGAGCACTTAAGCGGTTTTCAGTTAAGCCTGTGGCTTGTGGGGAATGTGGTTCAGACTTGGATGTGTTTGCAGCAGGCAAGCATGTCTGGCTCAAACCAGGCAAGGGACTGAAGTCCCAAGCTAGCAGGGAAAACAGGCTCAGAGGTAGTCTAGGCACATCAGATGGCAGTCCTAAAGGGGTTTCTGTGATCCAGCCCATCACAGTGGCAATAAAACTTTAAAATCTCCTCTAGGTACAACCAAGATATGCATCACAACTAATTCAGATTTCTGTCACATGTTAAGCTCAAAACCTGAGCTACACAACGGATGCTCAGAAATCTGATGAGGTTTAACAAAGACAAGTGCAGAGTCCTGCACTTAGGATGGAAGAATCCCATGCATCGCTACAGACTAGGGACTGAGTGGCTAGGCAGCAATTCTGCAGAAAATGACCTAGGGGTTACAGTGGACAAGAAGCTGGATATGAGTCAACAGTGTGTCCTTGTTGCCAAGAACGATAACAGCATTTTGGGCTGTATAAGGATCGAGGGACATGATCATCCCCCTCTATTCAGCATTGGTGAGGCCTCATCTGGAGTACTGTGTCCAGTTTTGGGCCCCACGTTGCAAGAAGGATGTGGAAAAACTGGAAAGAGTCCAGCAGAGGGCAACAGAAATGATTAGGGGGCTGGAGCACATGACTTATGAGGAGAGGCTGAGGGAGCTGGGATTATTTAGTCTGCAGAACAGAAGAATGAGGAGGGATTGGATAGCTGCTTTCAACTACCTGAAAGGGGGTTCCAAAGAGGATGGATCTAGACTGTTCTCAGTGGTACCAGATGACAGAACAAGGAGTAATGGTCTCAAGTTATAGTGGGAGAGGTTTACGTTGGATATTAGGAAAAACTTTTTTTCACTAGGAGGGTGATGAAGTACTGGAATGGGTTACCTAGGGAAGTGGTGGAACCTCCTTCCTTAGAGGTTTTTACGGTCAAGCTTGACAAAGCCCTGGCTGGGATGATTTGGTTGGGGATTGGTCCTGCTTTGAGCAGAGGATTGGACTAGATGATCTCCCGAGGTCCCTTCCAACCCTGATATTCTATGATTCTGTGCTTTGGAGCACTTAATAGTCCACAGGCTGCAATCACTAATCCTGTCAATGTGTGAACAATGAAACTATACATGAACCAAATTAAGAGAGAATACAAAAAGGTTTAGAGTGCTAAAAAAAACACTGTGCTCTGTTTCCAAGCAATATACGATGGGAAAATTCATCAGGAGAACAGGTGGAAAATTTTAACTGTGGGGAAAACTGCATGGACTCCCTCATTTCAGGGGCTTTTTAGCAATGTTTGCTGTGTTCCTCAGAATCCAAGTTATTGTTAAAAAAAATGGGTTGAGTCCATATTTTTCTTCCTTTGAAAAGAAAAAGCATCCCATGCGAACTGCTGCACTGCTACTGTGTTCACACACCCAAAACAAAGTGTCCAGTCAGCAGCAGTTGCCAAGCATGGTCTGTGCCCCCTCACTTCATTCATCCCAGCAAGGTGTCAATACAAAGCCTACTAGGGAACCGTTAAATAACACCATGGACAAGGTACCATGGTGGAGTGAATAGGGCAAAATGATGTGAATCTGAAGACCTGGGTTCTTATACCAGCCCTGCCACTGGCTTACTGTCTGACCCTGGGAAAGTCAATTAGGCCTCATGTAGGCTGAGGGTTAGCAAACAACCTCTTAAAAAGTCTAGTATAGTCAAGACACACTGCCTGGACTACACTATACTTTTAAAATGTGTAGCTTAACATGCTAAGGATCTTCAAATCCTAGCCTAGACAAGGCCTTAGCTAGCTCTGCCTCAGTTTCCCCATGTGTAAAATGGGGATAATGATACCCATTTACATAAAGTTCATAAGATCTACAGATGAAAGATTTTATGATTTGAGTACGATTATAGGAGCACCATGGAGATAAAAAACCCTCAATTTTTATGTGCCCATTGTCAAAAGTAATGCCTAAAATGACTAATAAATTAAAGAAAAAGCGTATTTCTATTTTTCCTACTTGTTTGCATTGCATATTAAAGAGCACTCTGTGTAGTGTCAGTTTCACTAATTCTCTTCTATAAATCAGTTCTGCCTATTTGTATAGGTCTTTCACACAGCAACGAGAGAGAGAGAGAGAGAGAAACACCATAAAATACAAAAATATGGCTATAAAAGCATAAACATCAGCAAGAGGACTCGAGCAGGTGTGATTCCTGAAATGACTTTTAGCTCACCTTTTGAAATTTATGAGAATTCATGACAATAGAAATCCTGGACGCCCCATCATCTCAGGCATTGGCACCCTGACAGCAGGATTGTCTGGCTATGTAGACTCCCTCCTCAGACCCTTCGTTACCAGCACTCCCAGCTATCTTCGAGACACCACTGACTTCCTGAGGAAGCTACAGTCCATTGGTGATCTTCCTAAAAACACCATCCTAGCTACTATGGATGTAGAAGCCTCTACACCAACATTCCACACAAAGAAGGGCTACAAGCCGTCAGGAACAGTATCCCTGATACTGTCACGGCTAACCTGGTGGCTGAACTTTGTGACTTTGTCCTCACCCATAACTATTTCACATTTGGTGACAATGTATACCTTCAAATCAGCGGCACTGCGATGGGTACACGCATGGCCCCACAGTATGCCAACGTTTTTATGGCTGACTTAGAACAACGCTTCCTCAGCTCTCGTCCCCTAATGCCCCTACTCTACTTGCGCTACATTGATGACATCTTCATCATCTGGACCCATGGAAAAGAAGCTCTTGAGGAATTTCACCATGATTTCAACAATTTCCATCCCACCATCAACCTCAGCCTGGACCAGTCCACACAAGAGATCTCTCTGGTCACTCGATCACAGACCTAAGAGTGGCTATCCTTCAAAAAAAAAAAAAGCTTCAAAAATAGACTCCAAAGAGAGACTGCTGAATTGGAATTAAATTTGCAAACTGGATACAATTAACTTAGGCTTGAATAGAGACTGGGAATGGATGAGTCATTACACAAAGTAAAACTATTTCCCCATGGTATTTCTCCCTCCCACCCCACCCCACCCCACACTGTTCCTCTGATATTCTTGTTAACTGCTGGAATTAGCCTACCTTGCTTGTCACCATGAAAGGTTTTCCTCCTTTCCCCCCCCGCTGCAGGTGATGGCTTATCTTAAGTGATCACTCTCCTTACAGTGTGTATGATAAACCCATTGTTTCATGTTCTCTGTGTGTGTGTGTGTGTGTGTGTGTGTGTGTGTGTGTGTGTGTGTGTGTGTGTGTGTGTGTGTGTGTGTGTGTGTGTGTGTGTGTGTGTGTGTGTGTGTGTGTGTGTGTATCTCCTCTGTTTTTTCCACCAAATGCATCCGATGAAGTGAGCTGTAGCTCACGAAAGCTTATGCTCTAATAAATTTGTTAGTCTCTAAGGTGCCACAAGTCCCCCTTTTCTTTTGTGAATACACACTAACACGGCTGCTACACTGATACTTTTCTATGTTCTTACTAACTACTGTACATCTATATTACTGGGCAAGAGACTGCTGTGGTGCCACAAGAATCTTACCCTTTGAAATTCTCTGAACATGTAAAGAAATGACAATTAGATCTAAGCACATCATCATCACTTTGCCAGGATTCCCAGGGCCATTAACCCATTTTTCCTACCATTACACCAGCTTGTCCTTTGCCGCACAGGCTTTCGCAGAGCTCACTATCGTCCATCATATCTATCTCCCATAAGAAAGTAACACCTCAGTAACCCTGTCTATGCTATAATCTTCGTAAATAATATCCAGCTGACATTTTTAAAACATAGGTATTCTTGTGTACAGTAAACAGGGTGACCAGTTTTTCAGCCCTACTTTTTCAATTTTTCAGCCCTACTGCCCGAATCAGCTGACCCAAGCCAGCCAGAGATTTTTTTATTCCTGTGTAGACAAACAAAGGAGAAGTTCCTTTGTTTATGTTGGAGTTTGTTCAGAAATTGGAGTGAGAGATCTTAAATATATTGGGAGGCCAGCAAGATCATCATGATGGCAATAGGAAAGTTTAGTGTGGAAGAGAAACAGAAGACCCAAGTATAGTTTAAAAACTAAAGTTGTTATTTTTCTTGCCCTATATGAGGCATTTAGGCTTTGAAGAATGGCCTATAAAGTTCCACTGGGTAGGGTAGAGCTCACAATATGCAATTTCCTGGGGGCCTGTGAAGAAAGGGCAAAGCCAATGGTTTGACTTAGGTCTCATCACTGATGTGCAGTGTTAGCAGCTCCGATGCTGGGAGAAAGTAAGCTGATGAAAAGATCACACGAAGAAAGATACTGTGTGCACACAAGTCCCATACAGTTCTGAGGTTTTGGTTTCAGTATGCTTTAATGAAGAGAAAAATCGAACTCTTACCTGCCCTGTTCCAGTAAGACTATATCCTTCCATCCTAGCTTGGAGAGGTGGTATGCAATGGAGGTGCCCATGATTCCACCACCACAGATTACGACCTGTGCCTGAGCTGGCAGGGAAATGGGGGGAGGCTCTGTCGCAGATGTGGTCATGTGCCGGGAGCTGGACATGCTTCTCCATCTTGGGCTGGCTGTCCGCCACCGGACATCTGACAATAGCCGAAGAAACATCCCAACGGGTGTCAGTCAGCTTTCTCGAGACACCACCTACACACGTTAAGATGCTAGCTCACTGCCACTTCTTCTAGGGAAGGAAAAAGCAACAGAGATCATTATTACCACTTATCAGAGAACATGTGTGCAAAGCTGTTCTTGGGAACTCAGGGGTAGGGAGGAGGAGTGTGGTGACTGGGACAATGCAATACATGATGTGCAATAAGGTATCTGAAAGCCTCTATACTGACAACTTGGGATCTTTAAATGCTGATGGATGAATAAACAGGAAAATAGCCTGTGCAGACTTTGAGAGTTCTCAAAGATCAGCCTTGCTACTGAAAGGAACTATACAGATCAGGAGACTGATGAGACCTAGAGTTTCTCTCTTTTGAATTTGGCTTAGCTCAGTAATGAGGAAGAAAACAAGATAAAGTTTTTACATACACACAGGATGTCTGTTCCAGGTGACAAGAGCTGCAGAGAAAAGGCTCTTGCACCAACAGTGGCAAGATCATGTGATGAGACAGAGAAGATGCCAATGTGAACAGAGTGGAGGGTGCAGGGAATGAAATAGAGAAAGTCAAAGTCCATGAAGGACTGTAGAGAATTTTTAACTGGCTTCTGAAATTATTTGGCAAAACGTGGAATTTAAGAATGAAGTGATACGTTTGTCCTTTATTTGAATGGAGAGGCACATCCTGAATAAACTAGAATCCGGATAGCTTCGACTTAGAGGCTATACAGTTGCTTCATAATGGATGCTGCTGAAGGCTCCTTGCTGTACAGTTAGCATTGCTCAGCCTGATACACGGTCTAGTCTCACTGCTATGATTCACACACTGGAGCTCACCAGTTATACAACATTTCTTCCTTTGTTCAGTTTACCCCCAACCAGTGTTCCCTCTAATTTTTCCCACCCATGTGCGAAATGAATTTTGTAACGTACATCAATATGGAAGCGATGTGAGACACATCACCTCCATATTGGTGCACATAACAAAATTCATGTGGTTGAGTGGAGCCAAGGGGTTTGGAGTGGGGGAGGGGACTTAGGGCTGAGGCAGAGAATTGGAGTGTGAGAGGATGAAGGCTCCAGCTGGGGGTGCAGGTTCTGGGGGGGCTGGGGATGAGGGGTTTGGGGTGCAGTGGTGCTCCTTGGGGCTACAGTGGGGAGAGAGGACTCCCCCCAGCAGCAGCACCAGAGGAGAGACGCCTCTTCCCCAGCCACGCCAGGTCCAGGCCTAGCTGAGCCGGGGGAGGGGCACCTGTCCCCTGGCCGCAGCAGGTCCAGGGCTGGGTTGGGGCAGGGGTGTCTGTAGGCCAGCACGGGTGCCTGTAGCGAGGCCGAGCCTGGTCAGGGCCAAGGGGCACCTCTTTCCTGGTTGGGGCAGGACTGGGTCAGGGCCAAGGTTCCTGTCCCCCAGCCGCGGCCTTACAAAATCTCATTTTAGACATGTCCGACAAGAGTGGACTCCTATGGAGTTTGAATTTTAATGGGAGTTGGGCACCTAACTTAGATTTCTTTAAAGCCCCAGCCATTATTACCACTTCATAATCATGAGCATCATGCCAGAAATCACAAAAACGTAGAGCTGAAAGGAACCTGAAGAGGTCATCAAGTCCATCTCCCTGTGCTGAGGCAGAATTAAATTCATATAGATCACCCCTGCCAGGTGTTTGTCTAACTTGTTCTTCAAAACCTCCAATGAGAGAGATTCCACAAGCTCCCTAGGTAACTTGTTCCAATGCTTAACTATCCTTATAACTAAAAGGACCTTTTCCCCAATGCCTAACCTAAATCTCTCTTGCCGCAAACTATGCCAATTACTTCTTGTCCTACACTTGGTGCATATGGAGATCAATCGGGCACCATCCTCTTTATAACAGCCCTTAAAGAATCTGAAAGCTGTTATCAGGTTCCCTACACTCCCCCACCTTTGGCATCTCTACATGAAACATACCCATCTCTCTCAACCTTTCCTCTTAGCTCAGGTTTTTTAAACTGCCCTTTTTACTGCTCTCTTCTGGACTCTCAACAATTTGTTCATATCTTTCTTAGAGTAGCACCCAGCACTGGCCATACCTGAGGCCTCACCAGTGCCAAGCAGAGGGGAGTTCAGTGGTTTGAGCATTAACCCTGGGTTTAATAGGCCGTGAGTTCAATCCTTGAGGGGGCCATTTGGGATCTGGGGCAAAAATTGGGGATTGCTCCTTCTCTGAGCAGGGGGTCGGACTAGATGACCTCCTGAGGTCCCTGCCAGCCCTGCTATTCTGTGACTCCCAACTCCCACACCTGATACACCTATTAATACACTTTCTAAAAATGACATGGGCCTTTTTTTGCAACAGCATTACCGTTGACTCATGTTCAACGTGGGACCCACTAGAGCCTCAGAGCCTGTTCACAGTACGGCCGCCCAGCCGCTTATCCCCCAGTGCGGAGCCGGGGGCTGACTCTTCCCTCTCAAGGGTAGTGGTTTACACCGCTCATTGCGATTCATCTCCTCGCTTTGAGAGCCATTCTGCCATTTCCATCCTGACCGGCTCGCAGCGCGTCTGCCGCCGCTCGCGGCTTGAGATCAGCCGCAACTGCCGCCAGGCCAGCGCCCAAACCATCCGCGCCCCGGCCCGGCCCGGCCCCCCACAGCGCCCCGGCCCCGCAGCCAGGACTGACCCCGGCAGGCCAGGAACCAGCCCCCGCGCACGGCGGGACACGGCCTGAGCCCCGGCCGGGCCCGAGTCACGGCGCCCAGGGTCACCTCTGCGCGAGGAACGGGGGTCGCCGCCTCACCTGCCGCGCTGGCCCGCGCGCGACCGCCCGCACTTTACGGCGCTCGCCACAGCACGACAGCGGCGCGCGGACCAATCAAGAGCCAGCCCCGCCTCCGCCAACTCCTCACCCCGCCCGCGCCGCACGGGGCTTCCTAGCGGCTGGGGGCCGGCATGGGCTGCGCGCGGAGGGACGCTCCCGGCGTGACGGGGGCGCGCCGGGGCCTGCGTGCGGCGCGAGCGGCACCACCCCCGCGGCAGCCCTGTCAGTCAGCGCGCTCCGCTGGAGGGGGCGGGGCTCGGAGAGAGACGGCGGCGCGGGCGCGGGCGCGGGGAAAGGGGGGTGACCCCCCCCGAGACCTCCCCGCGCCCCTCCAGAGACCTCCCCCCACGGCTCTCTGTGCCCCCCCCGCTCCCCCCACCGCTCCCCGCGCCCCCCCGCGCCCCTCCAGAGACCTCCCCCCACGGCTCCCTGCGCCCCCCCCCCGCCCCCCTCCAGAGACCTCCCCCCACGGCTCTCTGTGCCCCCCCGCTCCCCCCACCGCTCCCCGCGCCCCCCCGCCCCCCTCCAGAGACCTCCCCCCACGGCTCCCTGCGCCCCCCCGCCCCCCTCCAGAGACCTCCCCCCACGGCTCCCTGCGCCCCCCCGCTCCCCCCACGGCTCCCTGCGCCCCCCCCGCCCCCCTCCAGAGACCTCCCCCCACGGCTCCCTGCGCCCCCCCCCGCCCCCCTCCAGAGACCTCCCCCCACGGCTCCCTGCACCCCCCCGCTCCCCCCAACGCTCCCCGCGCCCCCCCGCCCCCCTCCAGAGACCTCCCCCCACGGCTCCCTGCACCCCCCCGCTCCCCCCAACGCTCCCCGCGCCCCCCCGCCCCCCTCCAGAGACCTCCCCCCCACAAGTCTTTGTACCCCCCCTGGCCACCCGTCCAGAAACCTCCCCTGGTAGCCTCCCACCAGAACTGTGCAGCACCCTGCACACCGCACCACCTCCCCACTGCCCACCACCCTCCTCACAGTCCTCCCATTACAGCTGCACAGCACCTCATCGTCCTGGGGGGACTCTGCACCAGAAATTATACATTCTGTGCACATTTCAAAATTCTGCCAATTTTATTTGTCAATAAGTAGATGTGGAGACTCCAGCCTGGCCGTGAGGAGCACAGGCCACTAGCTGCATGGAGGTGGGAGATCACCCTACAGCCTCCCCCAGCCCCGGGACAGGAACTCGGCAGTGAGGCAGCACTCGACCCTGACACAGCGAAAGGGCCAGGCCTGCCCCAGAAACACCTTGGAGCCCTGCCCCTCTGCGCCAGGTGCTCCAGATATGGACAGACATGCTCATCCCGGCAGCAGGATACAAGTGCAGAGGCACTTAGGGAGGATCCAGGTGGGGGTAAGAGAGTTCTCTGTGGGGCAATCTGGGTGCGGGCAGCTCAGTGGGGGATCTGGATACACAGAAGCTCATTGGGGGTTCCAGATGCAGGGGCAGTGGGACTCTGCAGGGGATCCAGGCGAAGGTGTTTAGGGCTCAGCGGGGGTCTACGGCAGGGGAGGTGGGGTTCATTGGTTGGGGTCTAGGTGCAGGTGGTTGGGGCTCAGTGGGTCCAGTGTCTGGGGGGCTCTTCAGGGTGGTACTGATGCAGGGGAGGCGGGGGCTTGTCAGGGTGAGGGTTCAATGGGCCTGCTTAACAGGGGAGCCAAGCTTCTGCCAAGGGCTCCAGCTTCCCCTTCTCTTCCCCATCCCGTGTCCCTTCCCCACCTCTCCATCTCCTCCCCAACCTTCCCCACCCCCTTCCTCCCCACTGCCTCTTTCTCCAAGCCCTGCCCCCGCTTCCCCTGCCCCCTTCTCTTCCCAATCCCATGCCCCTTCCCCACTTCTCCATCTCCTCCCCAGACTTGGGGGCAGAGGAGACACCGCCCCCCAGCACTCAGCGGCAGAGCGGAGCTGGTTGGGGCCGGGTCGCTCCACTTCCCGCTGCCCAGTGATTGCAGAGTGGACCCGACCCCACAATCACGGGGCAGCGGGAAGTGGAACAACCCGGCCCCAGCCCACTCCACTCTGCTCCCCGACTTTGGGGGAGGGGGAAACCGCCCCCCGCCCAGCCCCCACCAAGGTGGCAGATGGGCCCTTGGCCAGAGACCAGCACAGCCGAGCGCCATGAGTTCCCGGAGAGAACCGAGCAGCGGGACAGCTTGCTGCCGGCTCCTCTTTCTGGGTTACACTGAGAACTGGAAGCAGGCGCTCGCCCTCAGGGCAGACTTGCGCCACCACCGCCAGCACTCTGAGAAGATGGACCCTTCTAGGGAAGAAACAAGAGGGCTGCCCAGCCAAACCTTAGCTACCTGCTACCAGGGGCCCTGGGCTAGAATCCAGGGTAGAGAGAGGCACTGAGTTCACCTCCATGAGGTTGCCAACTTTCTAATGGCACAAAACCGAACACCATCGCCCCTGCCCCTTGTCTGAGGCCCCACCCCCGCTTGCTCCATCCCCCCTCCGTCTGTCCCTGGCTTTCCCCTCACCATCACTGGGCAGCAGTGTAGGAGAGGGGTGAGGGCTCTGGGGTGGTCCAGGGTGCAGGAAGGGTGAGGACTGCAGGTGCAGGCTCTGGGGTGGGGCCAGAGATGAGGGGTTTGGGGTGTAGAAGGGGGCTCCAAGCTGGGGCTGAGGAGTTTGGAGTGCAGAAGGTAACATTAATACCAAAAATTTTACCACAGATGGGTGTTTGCAAGTATCTTTATGATATCATGCCCTCTGTGCTGGGATATATGAAGGTGGCAGCTTGGAAGTCCTGCTCGACCCAGTCTGCTGAGTCCAGGGGCATATGAGGGTGGCAGATTGAAAGTGCTGGTGCAAACCACTGCTCGGGCATGTTCTATTCTGGTGTGGTGCCCATGGCATATGAGGGTGGCAGCCTGAAAATGCTGCTTGACCCAGCCTACTGAGCCCAGGGACATATAAGGGGTCAGCTTGGGGGTGCTGATTAACCCTGTCCTCTTGGACGCGCTCTGTTAATGTGTGTGTGTGTGTTCGTCTGATTCTGGGGCTGGAGGAACCCAGCCCTGGGGAACCTAGGTCCTGCAGGATAGCTCCATTGGGAGGGGACTTGCAGAAGGGAGAAGTAGAGCTCCATATGAAGACACAAGCCGTACTTTGATAGAATTACATAACACCGCTCCCCCCAGAAGAGTAACCCTAATAAATGAGCGTAACCCAAGGTAATGGGCAAATCTGGTAACACTCCCAGACACGTTTTCTTCATCCACTCTCAGACTTCCAGCTCTCCAGCCATCACTTCTCTTGGGCAGAGACGCACGTCTCTCTCCCTCCTGACCAGGGTATTTCCAGGCTGCACAGTTCTCGCCCTACACTGTATTCCCTAAGCAGACCTTCTTTACCCTCTCAAAGGCTATAAAGAACGAAATTGGCGCAGTTAAACTACCACATAGCTCTTTCCAAGCAAGCACATTTATTCTTAAGGTAAAAACATTAGAGAGAACATTTAGTAACAACAAGCTTACTATAGAGCATGGCCCAACTACAATAAAGGTTCAGGCAGGTGAACAGTCCTTCACAAACCCACCCAGGGTTCTTCTGTGGTTACAGATTCATAGCACCTTTTTCTCAGAACAAGAACCCCCAGGAAGCTGAATTATTCCTTTATACAGTTTCAGGGTCTTTGATCTTGTTCTAAACTTGTTTGTATCTAATAAGCAGCATGCATATTTAAGCTTAAGTGCTGGTTTTAAGCAGAGAGAGAATAAGAGAAATCTTTCAGTGTCACCCAAACAACAAAGAGAAAGTTCTTCAGCCATGGCCCAGAAGTCCTTGCTGACTGGGTGAAGACACATACAGTGAAGAACCAGTCAGGCTGAAGAGATTTTGCACTGCACCGACTGCCCTTCCGGGCTGTCTCCCTTGCCTCTTTCTGCTCCTTGGGGAGGATGACAGCATGCACCTCACTCTGGAAGCTTTGCTGCTTTAACTAGGCTGGCAGCAAAACCACCCCTAGGAGGGCATTGTTTTATCAGTATAAAAGTGCTTATTGTTACTTCTGATTCTGGTGCAGGGAAGTGAAATGAGCTAGAACAGGGGTTCTCACAACAAATTTTTTGGTGGCTGCACCACCACTTTCCTAAAATACTTTAACAGCTTTAGGAAAAATAAATATGCACATATAGACATCCAAATCATTGTAATTTAGTGATGAAGGTTTATTTATTTATTTGCATGTTTGTTAATATAACTTTTCCCAGCAAGCCCCAGGACAAATTAAGTCCTGGATGGTGGGGTTGGAGGGGAAATCAGTGGGGGCCAGGGTCAATGGTGGCCTGGATGCAGGGCTGGGGCAGGGACCAGGAGTGATGTGGGTGGATAGTGAGTTGTGCGACCAGAGCCAGGGGTCGGTAGCTGTGGGGCTGGGGATCAGTGCCCGCACCCAGAGCCCGGGCCAGGTGTTGCTCAACGGCAGCCGGGAACTGTGGCTTGACGTCTAGGGCCAGCACCTGCTGCTGCATGGCCAAGGCTGGGGATTGGCACCCAGGGCCAGCATGTCCTGGAGCCTGGGTCAGCACCCACAGCCGGGCCTGGGGTGCTGGCACCTGGTCAGTACCTGAAATATTGTGGCTGGAGCCAGGAGTTGGTGCCCGAAGCCCCATAGCTGGAGCCCTGGTCTGCACAGCCATGCTCCCCAAGTCCTGCCACCCGAGCCCGCTGCCCAACCACCCTGGCATGGAAGCCTGAGCCCCACTGTGTACCCCCCGTAGGTCAAGAACTCACCTTGCTCCTTCAGTGCTGTGCCCCACCTGTCTCCAGAGGCGGTGCAGGGTAGCACATGCAGAAGCAAGAGGAAGGAAGGGAGAGGGGCTGATACTTCCCCCTCATCCCAGTCACCACCCCGGTGATCTGTGGCCATATGAAAAGCCCCTGGTGGCCGCATTTGAGAAACACTGAGCTAGACGAGTAAAACTGCATCTGCACTAGGGCTCGTCCCAGCATAACTGTTGGTTTAAAAAAATAATCACACCCCTAACAGACATAGCTCTGCTGGTAAAACAAGCTCCGTTAGCCTATGGCTCAGTCTTCAGGCCTCAGACACCAAACCTGGGCAGGCTCACTTGTGTTTGAGGTGGACTGCAGGGCTTCCTCCCTCATGTTCGGAACGGCCAGGCAAGCAGGGTTTCCCACCCAGCTGCCTACTAGGTGGTGTGGGCCCAAGCCAGCTGGCAGTGGCTTGCCTCAGAGTTCCCGTGCTAAGCATCCAGCTTTGGACAGGACACTCTGGGCAGTATGAGGAAGGAGAGGATTCCATGCAGCTCGCATCTGGTATTCCCATTTTTCCTGAGGGAGCCAGATTCAGGTCTGGATCAGGAGAGCCTAGTGGGCCTCCCCCTGCTCTCCCCATGAATGGGCCAGGGGCTGATCCTGTGTCCCCTTAAAAGTTCCCCAACTGAGTTTTTCCTCCACAGCTTCCCACTTCTTCTCCTTCCCCTTTAGGATCCACCCCTCACAAGGAGTAGAAGCATGATCTAGTTCAGTCTCTGCTTTTCTTGTCTCATTCAGACAAGTGCTTGTATTGTGGAGACTCCCCATGGTGATTTGCTACTTGCCACTAGAGAAAGAACCTGCAGTGTAGAGGGACAGCAACATTGCTCCGTTCAAGCGTCTTGCACAGTTGGGGGTCCTAATGGCTGAGACCATGCAGTCTGTCTCATGCTGCGTGGCTTCTAAGGAGCAATTTATGGCAGAGAGGTGGCAGGTTTTAAGGAATTGATTTTAAATGACTAAGGTAGAGAATGCATCCGATGAAGTGAGCTGTAGCTCATGAAAGCTTATGCTCAGATAAATGTGTTAGTCTCTAAGGTGCCACAAGTCCTCCTGTTCTTTTTGCGGATACAGACTAACATGGCTGCTACTCTGAGTCCCTGAGTAGGCACTCATTACTCATCTAGTCCTTATGCATGCAGATAAAGCCATTAATTTCAATGAGGACACAGGATCAGCCCCCTAGTAATTCAGTGTGCACTGCTTATTTATATTAGTGTACTTTGTTTTAGTAAATCATGTTAGTATTTGGGATTTCAGATTTGATAGTTAGAATTCTGCCCTTGGATGGGAACTGCACAAGTGCAGAATTTAGCCTTTGGGGAACAGACTAGAGTTTCAGAACTAACTTGCCCTGCTCCTACCTGTGTTTCACCTGTTCTATGGACAGATGGCTTTAGGTTCCAGGTCTGTCAATCCCATTCCTATCACACCCTTTGCTTCAACACTTCAAGAAAGTCAGAATAGCACAGTATTACGTAGGAGGCTTTTTGGTTTAGAATTTATTTTAAAATAGCCATTTAAAAATGCCCAAATTTGTTAAGTTATCGTGACTACAGTTAAGTGTCTGACTCTCAAGAGGGTAGACAGGATCCTCATGGATGTTTTTGCAGCATCAAGAGAAAAGAAAAGAGGCTAACAAAATAGAAAAATGTCCAGAGATACTGTTGGAGAACTAGAAGACAGAAGTCTGTGGGGCGAGTGTCAGTACTCCCAGGCTGTATACATAGTGTATAGCACACACGCAGCATGAACAACCAGTATCCTGCATTCTCATTTGGTTCACTGGAGTGCAACAAACGAATTGGTCTGGGAACTTGGCTTCCCTACTTAGTGCACTGACTAAGTGCCAGTTCAAATGTACTGGGACTCGTGTCATAGGAGAACACGGACTGCCTGATATGCCTTGAGTTGACAACCAACACTTTTCCGAACTATCGGTTTTAGCAAACCTGCTCCACCCCTTGTTTACAGCTTGGGTCTGTATAAATTAACTCTGTTTAGCCACGAAAAGTTACATATTCCGGTTTACCAAGAACATTGCTTCCATTAAGACATGCTGCACTTGGTGCAGTTCACACAAGCATAACATCTCCAAACCAAACTCAGCTTAAGTGCATGCTCACAGCATGTGGCTTTCCATGACCCCTCAATGCACAATTAAGTCATCACTTATGGCATTCAGAGCTGTAGCAATTTTTGGATACCAGCAGAGGGTGGAGGGTTTGGGGATGATGTGCATAGTCCACTCAAACTAATTGAGTTGCTGATTAGTGTTCTTGTAAGCACAGATAGTGGAGTTGAAATAGGGGAATCAAACGGGCATGCATTTGGTCTATTGGGAGGAGCACTTTGAAAATATCTGTAAAAAAAAAAATCGGCAGTCTTTAAAGAGAACCCCTTCAAGTGTAACAGGCAGGAGATTAGTAATGGGCTAGCAAGCTTTTCACCTCTAGGATACCACTTCCAATCTGGCCTAGGGCAGTACGGTCAGAATTTTTAAAAATAAGCGGCCAGATTCTGTTCGGTCTCTCTTGATAGTTGTTTGATATGGAACTCAGTGGGATGGTCAGTAAAACAATTTAAAAAAAAAATCAAACCATCAGGATCAGCTTCAGAAAGCTTCACTCTGGAAAAGCTGTGGGTGAATCCATTTTAATTCACAATCAACAAAGATAAAACAAGTAAAAACCTGCAGACTTTTTTTTATTAAATTCTCCCATTTCATCTGTACAGAAAAAAAGCACATTATGTTCAGAATCTCAGTAACATCTCAAAATTACACAGAATGAACATGTAAAAAACAAGAAACTGCCAGGATTTTATACACAGAAAGGAAAACAATTTACAAAGAGTCTTGTTAATGTTACGTTAAAAAAAGGACTAAGTTCAAACAGTTTTTGCTGTACAGTCTATGATTTCTTGCTTGGGTCTGTTTTGTACATTGTACTTGGGGAGGCTCACAATATTATCCCTGCATACTACTTAGAGACCCTTCCCTGTACCTGTGTTAACATGTCTCCCCTTATACAAACATCCAATCTCCTCAGTGCTCTTTGCACTCCGGCATTTCGGTGACCTACCCTAGAACACTGATCTTTTGCTTTCAATCAATTACAAACCCAAAACAAACAGTTTGTTATTGGAAACAGTCATCACACAGGCTGCTTCTATCCAGTAAAGAAGGCAGGATACTGCTCCCCCGCCCTTACAGACAGGTTCTGCAGGCCCAACAGTGCAAGAGAAAAGCAGCTGTACCAATTTACCAGATTTAGATCTTGGCTGTACCAGTTAGTACTCTCCTCTCCCACTCAACTGAGCCTTTGCTGTGAATTAGAGCACACACCATGAACGGGACCCAACACAGTGGCTCTTTATTAGGCTGAAAACCTAAGCTGGCCCATCTCCTTATCCTCAGAAGCTGGAAAGCAACAGTACGTGATTGGGAGCTGTGCTGCTCTCCATGACACTATTGTAAAAAAACCTCATTGGTTTAGTCAAATCACGAACAGTTTATAAATCTATTCCAAAAGTATTTTAATAGGGGGAAAAAGTTAGTTGCCCTGTTCTGATCTTGTCTCACACCGAACTCAAAATTAACTGACAACCAAAAGCTGGCAAAAAAGAGTCAAACAACTACATTCTTTCTGAACTAAACAGTCTGCGTTAACAGAAATCATCCAACTTAAGCGCATTCACCTGAATGTGATAAACCAGAGCTTACCGCCTCTGGCACTGAGTTTGCACATCACATTTTCCTCTCAGCTTCTCCCTCCCGTTCACCCACTGCAAAGAAAAGCAACTTCTTTGCTAACAGTAACTGCATGTTAGAAACTGCTGCCCTGCTCAGCCCTCCCCAGTATATAGTGCATCTTCACAGAGCATGCTCACCAGAGTCTCACTCAGGGGCAAGATCACCATGTTTGCATGGATCACACGAGCCAGGCTCTGGCAGGAATCCTCACAGGTGGAACTTGCAGAGAATTATTCTAACTTCAGGAGGGTCTTTCAGCCCTTCTGCGGCACAGAGGAGGAGGGACACAAGGTTTGCGTGAAGCATGGGAAGGAATGCTGCTCCTGGCCTCATCCTTATTGCAGCCACCTGCATGTGAAAAGTGATTTTTCTGGGAGGCAAGAAAACTCAGGGACAGAGCTAACCAAAAGGCAACAAAAAAGAAAAAATCGAAAGACTTGGATTTGACCCATTAGGAAACAATAAATAAGACTATTTTGTTACAAGAACCTGCAAGCAACCACCATCTGGCTAGCCAGAGTGAAGCACTGAGATGCACATGCATGGGACACACAATCCTTCCCAGGTTATTCAGACATATGATCTTGACTGGTGAGAGTAAGCTCTGAATGTACCATTAGGCATCTGAGCAGAAGAGGAAGGCAGGGTATACAGAAGCACCATTCCTTATTAGGAGTTATTTCCCCCTTTGGATACTCCAGTCAAGCCATTCCCAGGAGCATCAGCTCTACAATATCTAGAACAAGCCCCCAAGAAGGAATGCTTAGCCATGGGAAGGACATACATTTACAGTATACTCCATGAAATGGATAGCTGGCTCCCTGAACTGAGGGGAGACAGTTAAGTCAATGCTGAAGGGGAATGATGAACATTAGGGCTAAGAGTAGGGAAGTGGCAAGGAGGCCTCAGATCTAGAAGTCACCTTCCACCAAGTCCCCTCTGAAATGGTTGATTCCCAAGTATTTCTAATGTTCTCATTAAATCAAAGTAAAAAGTTTCCCTAAATTCAAGGCAGTAGTGCATTTTACAACTGTGTATTTCCCTCTCCCTTCCTGCTATAGGGAATGACCACCCACTATGGGCATTTACTGGCACACAGTGAGCAAGTGTTTGCATTAGAGATCCAAGGGGCAGGTGCTCAGCTATCAGGATATATTTAGAACAATATTGGTTATTTTGCTGTGTTTTTTCTAGAGGCCTTCTCTAGATGCACAGGTCCTTAGATACTATGATGGCTAGGATGACATTTCTAACACACTGTATTGGAATATTTCTAGTGTCCCTAAAAAGATGCTCCTATGCCAGAATCATTGTGTTTAGCATGCCAATATGTCAGGGGGTCCCATCTGGAAGGTAGTGAATTGGGTGTAAATCTTAATGATTATGAAATGGCTAAAACTGTGGCAGTCAGTGACAAAGTTCTCTCTGCCCAGGCCTCACCATGTCAGTTCCCTGCAAGAAATGGGTCTCTCTCTATTTTATTTTATCCCCTTTTGTAATTGCAACAGGACCCTTGCGCCTATGCGTTATTGCGCTTCTGACCATGCCATTACAGAAGGCAACCATGCAGAAACATATGTCATGTCACACCTTCCTGCTTCATTAAACCCCTTCCCTCACTCCCCCATTGACAGCAGCTCCATTGTCCACTGACATCTGAAACTAAGTTCCAGGATGAAATTTTGAAGGCAAACACCAGGTAGACTGCAGATGCTCAATGCAATACCCAGAAAGTGCAGTTGCTGCTTGGGGTTTGCTTAGTGAAGGCTTCACACCGATGGAACAATCAGGTTAGCAATAGACGCACCTGGATAAGAGAAAGGTCTCAGCACTACACAGTAGCAGGGATGACGACGGCAGCTGGTTAAAGTAATGAGACAATACTGCATTCAAATTGAGCACAGACACATATAGAGATTGGCTAGAAGAGGACTCAAGAAGAGATCCTGCATTCCACAGAACAATGTCTGCTCTTTACCATCTAGGGCTCTGTTCTTACCTTCTACACTACACAGCTGACTAGTCTTTTGCCTTTAGCATTCCTCTTACGTCTACTGCAATGGAAAATGCAGGAAATCAAGTCTTCCCAGGTTCTAACCTACTCTAATACAAAACTTAAGTTGGAAAGTAAAACAGCATTTCCGTTCTTCCCTCACCAAGATTCACAGCCAGAACCATGGCTGACAAACCATCTACAGTATTCCACTATAATTAAATTTGGGGTTCACCAGAAGATGCTAGTCAATGTATTTTACACCTCCTCAGTTAGGTTCTTCAAGTTAAACAGGTAGCAAATGCTCCCTCACAAATATGAAGTCTCTGGATGCCAATTCAATTTTGCCATTGTAAAATGTAGGCAGCGCAAGGATTGCCAAACAAGCAAGACTGCATTAGGGAGAAGGTACAATCTTGTTCCCCCTCCTCCTGCACTTTGAATCCATTCCATCTGTCTGACCTGCAGCCTCGACAGTTAGAAAGTGTTGCAGTGACGCTTGCTTCGAGTGAGAGGTGAAACCATGTGATTTTGCAACTGCCACATGCATGCTTGGTGTCACCCACACCCTTTTATGCTTCAAGCAAGTGATGTGATCTGCCATCGCCTTCTTGGCCCTCAGCTCCATTCACTCATGCAGAATCAGGGAAACCACACAAGTAGCACTGGGCAAGGAAGGTGGGGGAAGTAATTTAGGCTCCATTTCTGTTCCAAGGATGACTTAAATGTCATCTGCTTGGAAACCTATAGCACATCAAGCAAGATGGCAGATCTCTTCTATGGAAACTGCTCCACTGCTCAGGTTCTCCCATCATCCCGTCCAGTCTTTATAGTCCCTTGGCTCTCATGGTTCGACTCCAGACACCAACAATTGTCTTTCACATGAGCTTTTCTAGTATGTCATCACCATACTACTAAGATTGGGTCTCAAAATAGTTTATTTTCTATCTTCAAAGTGGCATGGTGAAGATACTTTGTACCCCTCTCTAGCATTTTGCAAAAGCAATCACAGTATTTTTAGAGATCAGTGTGTTTACATAGCATAATTAGAATCAGCTGGTCCACATCTTGTACCAAATCAATACATAACACTGGAAATTTCAGAAATTACTTAGCAATGCAACAACAGTGAGTAGGAAAAGAAAGTTATGGATCAAGCATTAGCCTAGTTGGACAGCATTAGGCACATGATTTATATTCCAGCACTCACAGGAGAACACATCTAACAGGCTAATAAAATATATATAATTATATCTTACTGTACATGCTGACTCTTGTGCACCACTGCCACATTTGAACCATGCACTCAACCTGTGTATCGCAGGTCCCAACCACAGAGAGAGGCCTAGAGGAGGCTCTACTCCCTCCACTCTTTGTGTAACAAAGAAGATGGTAAGAAGTTACCACAGCTAAAGGTGTTTCTACAAAAACACCTCCCTTGAGCTGGGCAATGGGGCTGGGAACCAAGTTCTTGAAACGTGACTAGAGCTTATGTGTGCATATCAGTGGGTGACAACAAAGCTATTCCCCTTAAAGATCAACATGTCTGTCCTTCACCTCACTATCAGAATTCTCTCCTGCTTGGCATTTAGAGCCAGCACTTCTGACCTACATCCCCAGATGCCAAATTCCATCTACATAAACCAGTGTTTTAGAGGTTTGAAAGTTTTACTCTATTTTTAATGCTGTAACTCAAGCAATTAAGACTCAGAGAGGCCAATGATGAATCACTGCACTAACCCATAAATAATCCTTCTATTGAAACAGACATTGGTATCTCAATCCCATTCAACATCACTTGACAACATGGAGCATTGTTAATGTATCATCACGACCATCTTTGAATAGTTCATTCGAGGGGGCGGGGTGTCTTCGCTTGGCAACAGAAGGGAGAAATAAAGGACTTACAAAATTCAACTGCATTGCCTTTGATGAACGAAGGTTAATAGGTTAGTTAATCAGGGTATGTACAGTGGAGCTGTCAATGCATTACAGTGACTGGCTCTTCTATGCATAACTTCCACACCCTTTCCCTAGCCTAATCAAATATATGCTATATGGCTCCAATGGCATATCCGACCACTGGAGTTTTTGATCCTGGCCAGTATTTTATTTTATCCTGTGAGTGGCAGAGGAAAACGGGAATTGGAGGGCATCATCTTCCCAAATAAAAAACCCACAGTAACAAAAACAGGACATTCAGAGGATGACTCCACTGACTGACATCCTTAGCAGTCAAACTATGCCCTGAAGATGCTTGGAATAGGATGAGCAAGATGTCTGAAACAAGGCCAACTGCGGTGAGTGATGCAATTTACCTTCTAACTTCCTACCTCAATTTTACCCAGCCGCAGAGCATGAATACGTCCCAGTAAGAAACGCTGCCTAACTCATATGATTGGTACTTATATATTTTTCTTCCTGTAAAAATTTACTTAAAAACTGCTTGAGCTGCAGGTCACATCAGTCTGATTTGGTGACGGCAGGTCCAACAATACAATAAAGAGACTCATCTACAGGCAGGTAACAGGAGTCCGCTAACAAAGGGGTAACAAAAGCTGCTGGCTACGCCGACTCTTTCCTAAGGGTGGTGAAGATGCCATGGATGAGATCCAAGATGGGAAAACTGAGCCGACACCTGCTGCCATTCCAATTCTTTTTTTATTCCCCTCTCCCAAGAGGGGGTGGGTGGGCAGACTATACAGAGGAGAGCTGTACAAATCGGGTACTGGGCAGGCATTTCTTCAGCAGGCAACCCAGGCTCTACCTGTCCTTGAGCTCTCGTGTCACCCGCTTGGTGATCCGGCCACATAGGAGGCCAATCAGGAAGAGTACACAGATGCCGACTGTGATAACCGACAGGATATAGTTCTTGGACGGAGAAGTCATCACTTGCATAGCAAGGTCAGAAAAGCCTTCTGCTGGGGCAACCTAGGGGGCAAGGCAGGAAACATAATTAACAGGACTTCAGTTTCCACATCTGTCTTAGCAGAGAAACTAACGACATGTAGAACGATGCTATTTTATGAGCTGGGTAAGGACACTTGTAAATTCCCCATTTGCCTCCTGTAAGCATCCAGCATGTTCTCTTTTTATAATTGAGCTTTCCCTGGGACACAATTATGTAACACATGAGCTGGGACATACAAATAGGCCTGTAGGAGATGGACTCCATCAACTGGGACACAAAGCTCTAAAGCTCCTAAATGCCCAAAAGACATCCCAGCTCCTCCTCTAGCTCTCTCCAGCATCCTGCCTTTCCATTCACATCACCCCTCCCAACCTCATAGCTCTTCCTCTGTTGGCACCTTTTGCCCTGCTTGTGAACTAGTCCCGAGGGGCACTGAGAGCAGTTTGCTTTCAGTGTTATTAGACAAGTAATCCAGATGCTGAGAAAGGGGTTGTATAAATAACTTAAGGATCCTTGTGACGGGGTGGACTAGGCCCAGAGCCCTCCTGTTGGAGGCCTCAGGGCCCTGCCACTCTCATCCCAGATAAGGAGCAATGAAGAAGTCCTCCAAGCAGGCTAGAGTTGCTGCAAGGGAAGCAGCCAATCAGGGCCCAGAAGGGCACTATAAAAAGAAGCTAGAGAGCCAGACCAGAGAGTGCAGTTCCTCGCTAGAGCTAGAGGAGCATGAATGGTGTGGCTGGCTGAAGGAATTGCTGCACAATGGACAGCCCAGAGCTAGTCAGGACTAGGAAGCATGTAAGAGCTACTGGGTGTGAGCTTAGAAGAGCCTTGAGCTAAGGGCAGAATATTAGTGAAAGTTGGGCCCCTAGTAGTAGGCAGGCCCAGATTCCCCCCCCAGAGGCCACTGGGGAAGAGCCTACAATTGGACATCAGTAAACCCTCAGAAGGGGACTGAATTTTCAGGAGCCCAGCCGAAGACTGGGGCCAACACAGACTAAGAGGGCAAAACCACTGCCTCCAGGGTAGAAGGCCTGGGGGTACAGTCTGATGGCAGGGCTGGGACTGGTTTAAGGACTGCGGACCCATCCAACCATTACAGTCCTTTCCATTTTACTGAATTAAGGTCAAAACTTTGTTCTTTACTTGGCTTGGTGTGCATGGGACTCTGAATTCAGCCTAACATATACAATACATGCTGCAATACCTAGGCACGGCAAGATCAGAATGGAACAAAGCAGCAGCCTGAACTCTACATTACTACCTCATTTATTAACTGAACCCTGTTCTCTATGTATTAAACCATCTGATCTGTGATTTGAAAGTAGAAAGACTGTCCTTTCCCACTGTTCTGCTTGACAGAGGCATAACACAGTTAATTGCATTAACTCAGTCACTTCACAGGACTGAGGCACGTCTGTTCTTTAGCCTTCCCATGGTTGAAAGCAAATCCCACCTCGCCCTCCTGCCAATTTCTTCACAAGACACTAACAGTCTGAATCACAAGAACCATGTCTCAGTCTCTGAACATGGGTTCCCAAACTGTGGACTGTGAAACAGCCCCGGGTGGTCTGCCAGCGCAACTGCATTCTCTACTCAAGCTCTTAGTAAATCTTTAACTCCACGTGACTCATGTAATCTAAGTAAAAACTATGAGTGTAACGTGTTGAGCTGTATATGTTGGAGAGAGAGTATAGGGAAAACCTATTTTTAAAAAAGCAAGCTGCAATATGTCAAGTTTAATTCTCGTCAGTACAACGGTGTGTTACACATACAGTCTGCAGTTTACAACTGTAAAAAACAGCAAGCAGCATTTCAATTTGACATGGACTGATTTATTTTTTGAAAACAAGAAGGGTGCACTGATGGAGAAGATAATGAAAGCCCCAGACCATCTACAACTACACAAAATGAGCCAGCCAAAAAAATAAATTAAGTGGTAGGAAAATATGATGACACACGAAGTTTGGATTCTCCTTTACTGGATCAGAGGAGTAGCCATTGCTTCAGTGTGTTATAATATAACTGTTATTTTATATTTTTATTTACAATATTTTATTCTTTTCTAATTAGTAGAGAGGAGGATTGGGTCTTTTACACTAAAAAATTGAAAACACAATATAGTGTTCAAAGTTGCACAATTATTTTGTTTTAAAAAACAAACACAATGTGTTTAAGAATTTTGTTAACATTGTGGTGTTGCTTCTTGTTCAGTTTTCCACACTGTGCATGTGTCCAGTGTGTTTCCCTCTTTGAACACAACAGTTTGCTCTCAACATTTTTTAAAATGTTTTTAAATTGTAGTTTTACTAAAACGCTTGGTTTCAAAGACCCTGAAGCATTTCTTTGCGTGCATATTGCTAGGAATTTCTATCGTTACAATTAATTTACATTAAAAGAAAACATGTACATTTTTTTATTTCCAGTGTTATAGTTTATATGTATATGTAATAATTAAAATTAATATATTTTCCTCAAAAAGCATTAATAGTGGGTCACAGTGCCTATTACAGTGGCACAAGTGGGCCTCGGGGAAAAGTTTGGGGGGAACCCCCTGCCCTAACAGACACCTCACCATTGCTCAATATAGTGGAGTGACTAATGCCAAAAGCCAGGTGGAGTTCAGAGCCCATCCTGATTCCTCACCTTCGCAGCATAGCTCCACATTTCAATCCGATCATTAAGGCGTTTCTTACATTCAGGTTGTAACCTCACACGCTTGTCTTCCAAAGCTTCCATTAGGCAAGACATCTCTGCAAAATGGAGAACATGGTATCATAACACACACAAACTGGCCCCAGGGACAGGTCACAATACAGAGTGCTTGGGAGATGCATTCCAATTCCTCAGAACATTGGTTGTCTGTTTACAAAGTTGTACAGCCAAGCCATCCATCAAACTTCCTCTGAATCAGTGCTGGGAAAGGTTTCAGAGTAGCAGCCGTGTTAGTCTGTATTCGCAAAAAGAAAAGGAGTACTTGTGGCACCTTAGAGACTAACAAATTTATTTGAGCATAAGCTTTCGTGAGCTACAGCTCACTTCATCGGATGCATTTGTTGGGAAATTTAACCTAAGACTGGTTTGGAAGGAAACCTCTGTTTAACCCTCAGAGCTAGCAGCCCAGCTAAGGTCTCACTTCAAATATTTAAGAGGCAAGGAACAGTGACCCATGGAGGGGTATTAAAGGGTTAACTTTAGGTATCCAAGGCTTAAGCTCAGCTGAATTGACATGATATTTTAGGATTCACAGAGAAGCTCACTAAAAATATTTTAAGAATGCTAAATCCTGTGCGTCTTCTTCAAGAACTTAGAGAAAGTTCAACACAAGACAAGGATCTGCCTGGGGTCTGTGCAGACTGTGGCCTTGTCTACACTACAGGGGAACATCATAAGAACAGCCATACTGGGTCAGACGAAAGGTCCATCCAGCCCAGTATCCTGTCTGCCGACAGTGGCCAATGCCAGGTGCCCCAGAGGAAGTGAACCTAACAGGTAATGATCAAGTGATCTCTCTCCTGCCATCCATCTCCACCCTCTGACAAACACAGGCTAGGGACACCATTCCTTACCCATCCTGGCTAATGGCCATTAATGGACTTAGCCTCCATGATTTTATCCAGTTCTCTTTTAAACCCTGTTATCGTCCTAGCCCTCACAATCTCCTCAGGCAAAGAGTTCCACAGGTTGACTGTGCGCTGAGTGAAGAAGAACTTCCTTTTATTTGTTTTAAACCTGCTTCCCATTAATTTCATTTGGTGGCCCCTAGTTCTTGTATTATGGGAACAAGTAAATAACTTTTCCTTACTCACTTTCTCCACATCACTCATGATTTTATAGATCTCTATCATACCCCCCCTTAGTCTCCTCTTTTCCAAGCTGAAAAGTCCTAGCCTCTTTAATATCTCCTCATATTGGACCCGTTCCAAACCCCTAATCATTTTAGTTGCCCTTTTCTGAACCTTTTCCAATGATAGTATATCTTTTTTGATCTAAGTCAATCTAAGCTACGCAATTTGAATTACATGAATAGCATAACCCAAGTCGACATAGCTTATATCTACTTACCATGGAGGGGCACACTATATGATGTCGATGGGGGATGCTCTCCCGTCGACTCCCCTTATTCTTCTCGTTCTGATGGAGTACAGGAGTCAACGGGAGAGCGATCTGCGGTCGATCTAGCGGGTCTTCACTAGACCCGATAAATCAACCGCCAATGCGTCAATCCCCTGGGTGAGTATAGACAAGCCCTGTGTCAGGTGTTTCATCTGCACTAGACAGAGTGACATATATTTAGAAAAGTGTTTTACTTCAAGCACTATCAGGTCCATCCTTTGTGGAGGAGAAATGTGAAGGAACATCGAAGATACCTGCAATGCTTTTGGTACCAAGGAGGGTATGCGGCAGTACATTTTTAACCTATTTCTCATTCTGTAGTAGAAATTAACATTATTCCAAGAAAAATAGTATGTTAATTTCAAACTGCATTAGAAAGAACAAAATTAGCTTAACGTTTACCAGGCCATGTAAGGAAAAATTTCCAAGTTAAGAAGCCAAGCACAGAAAGGAAGCACACCCATATCCATACAAGTGGCAGTATTCCTTGTTCACCAGCCACAACAACTGGAAGCAATATCTACTGTTTAAGAGGACCTCGAGTCATTCAAGAAAGATCCCAGTGTTAGGTCACTCCAGGAGCTGGGAGATCTCACACAGTCTGACATGCCAACACTTACGACGTCCTCTTCCGGGTGGGATGGCTGCACAGTGGTGTTTGATGTCTAGGGCACAGGCTGTGTGAAGCACAGGATCAACGAATATGTCTGCTTTGCTCTCCTTCAGCATGTTAAGCACCTCCTGTGGAGAGAAGGTTATTACACATTATTACACTGCTACTCTGAAACCTACACATTACAGGTGCACATTAAAGGAGTGAGAAGAAAGCAACACAAAATCATACTGGTTAATAGTTCCTAGAGCTACCTAACCTTCTTAAATAAGGGATCACTGAGTACAATGCTGCTACTGGATAAGTGAACTGAAGCTGTTCCACCGTGGATCAGAGGCCCTTCTTTATGGATTAGCATAATTCCATTAATTAAATAGATACATACGCTAATCTACAACACAAAGTCAAATAATTTGGCATGACTAACAGGTCAGGACTAAGGTGAGGTGATAGATCTAGGGGGTAGTTTGCAAAGCTCCTTGCCAGATCCAGTGCCAAACTGTGCCCAAGAGGCCTAGGGTTGAAGTAAGAGCGGGAGGCAGCTCAGCACTGAGCTACCCTGGGAGTGTGCGAGGAGGGAATCCAGGACTGGAATAGTAAATTAATATTCCCTGGCAGGGAGGGATATATCAGAGCCAGGACTGAACTGGTAGAGGATGCTGCAGGTCAGGATGAGGTGCACTGGCTCAGCTGTGCACAGAAGCGTACCTATCTCTGGCTTCACGCTGTTCCTAGTCTGTGCCTTGTAACGGATCGTATTCATTCGTCTGAAACCTGAGGAGTAATTGTGCTTTCTGTTCAGTTTGGGAGACGCACACTTCCCTTTCTTTACCTTTTTACACATCTCGGGTTTGATTTTGAGCAGGTTAACTTTCAGGCACTCCTCCACCTGCCCAGCCTGCTCCTGCGCTGCTGCTTCCTCCGCACACAGCCGGGAGATCTGTTGGGGGGAAATCCCTACGTCAACACGAATGAAACAACGCAGGGCCCGGTTCGCTTTTCAAGGCATTTGCATGCTGCCATGTTAGTGCAGTGTTACATGCAATGGCTAGGGGGCAAGCCTTGAGCTGTGTTACCATCCATCCCTCATTTGGATCCCCGAATTTCTGAAGTAAAAAAAAGCTGCACACAGACAAACACAGCCACTGTTTTAAACTATTTATTTAGCGATTAACCGATTTACCAACCCTTGCCATGGAAATATCACAAACAAAACAACAATCTTTATAACGGAGAGTTTTTGTTTAAAGAGACATACAGGAATATAGTCATCAGAGCTCTCTGTTTAACAGGTGTCACCCTATTACAGGGTGAGCAGCATAACAACACCCACACACATTTTTTCTAGGAACTGAGTGAATCTCAGATTACACACATTTAACAGACCAAGTGTGTCAAATGTTCATATTCAAAAATATTGGACAGGTATGCTGGTTTGTTTGGCAGGTGGAAGCACTCAGTATTGAATAAAGAGTAACAAAATATCTAAGTATTTGTCCTCTGTCTACTTTGCTGGGTATATAATTGGTGTATTCATTTTTCCATAATAACCACCTCCCTTTTTTTTTTTTTGGAACCATTTCTCTATAGTTGGGCTATTTTTCTATCAGTAGCCCAGCAGCTACAAGCAGATAAGAAATTAATTCTTCATTTCCTCTTGTGTGACCGTTTCAGCTGGGAAACCCCAGGAGGATTACCAAAAGATCATTTGGTAATAAATATCCAACCATTTGTGATATTTGCTTACGAACTGCACCCCAATAATCTCTGACTGGACATGTCCACTGCATATGGATAAAATCTCCTCTATCACCACAATATTTCCAACATCCATCCCCATGCAATCTCTCTATTTTTTTTTGTGAAATACCATTGAAACAGTATCTCAGAAATCTTCTTTATCATGCTACATGCTAATGCTGCTGATCCTTTTCCAGATCAAAGTTCATTCCTCAGGGTAATTTGTCTACCCAGATTCTTTTCTCAGCATGTCATATATGGCCCTTTTTTTTGTCTGCAAAAACTGATAATTTAGTAATCCTTTTTTTGTTTCCTAATTCATCAGACACCATCACTTCTATTAAAAAGTTAGCTTTCTATAGAAAAAGCTTTTCTAGAAAGTTGAGAAACAATGCCTAACTTGAAAGTACTAGTGCCATTGGAGAGTGGACCAATCAAAGTTAGTTTTGATATCTAAATAAGTTAGAAACATTTCTTCAATAAATAACTGGCCAATTGTATGCATTCCACAGTTCTCCCAACTGTTAAAGCCCTTTGGTTTGTAATTTAAATTCAGATCTGGATAATTTGCAATGGGTGTCACTGGTGAGGGGAACAAAAAAAACACTATCTGCAGTTTTATCCCAAACCTATAGAGTAGCCTTTGCTAAAGGATGTGTATACATGTCTAGAGAGCATGATATTTCTTAACACCTTATGATAGCCTAACAATGTTTACACAGCCACAATTTTCTTGTTCATTCAAGACCTAGTAATACAGCTGCATTTAAGGGCAAACCCTATTGTCAGATTTTGCTGGACCTGCTGGAGAAGGCAGGGAGAGATGTTTGCAGTGTGCCCTGAAACAGAACTTTTGGTTAATTCATTCTTGTTTAAAGAAACCAACAAAGATGTATCTTCTCAAAAATATACTTGCTAGGTTTGCAATCCATAAGAGAAATGGATTTCGATTTTGTGGTATACTAAGAAATGAGTGCTGTTGTCCAAATGTATCATACACAGATGACTTCACAAAAAACAAAGTTACTCCCCCTGTACAGTAATGCTTTGAGATGTGTTATCCTTCTTTGTAATTTCACCATATGCTCCATGTGCCTGAGACCAGAAGATTTTTTGTTAGCAGTATCCATTGGTCTGTGCCCTGCCCCTCCTCATGGTCTCAGCCAAGGGCATCAGGGGAGATGCAGACCGACCGCCTCTTCAGTTACTCCTCTACAGTGATTACCCTTAAGATAAGAATCGAAAGCAGAAGGGAAGGAGGGTGGGTGGTGGACTACAGAGAGGGATCACACACCTTGAAGAATTCCAGTTACAGAGCCAGTAGAGTACCCAGAAGTCACCTACTACAGGACAGGCCCAACAAAGAAAACAACAGAACGCCACTAGCCATCACCTTCAGCCCCCAACTAAAGCCTCTCCAACGCATCCTCAAGGATCTACAACCTATCCTGAAAGACGACCCATCACTCACACAGATCTTGGGAGACAGGCCAGTCCTTGCTTACAGACAGCCCCCAACCTGAAGCAAATACTCACCAGCAACCACACAACAGAATCACTAACCCAGGAACCTATCCTTGCAACAAAGCCCGTTGCCAACTGTGTCCACATATCTATTCAGGGGACACAATCATAGGGCCTAATCACATCAGCCACACTATCAGAAGGTCGTTCAGCTGCACATCTGCCAATGTGATATATGCCATCATGTGCCAGCAATGCCCCTCTGCCATGTACATTGGTCAAACTGGACAGTCTCTACGTAAAAGAATAAATGGACACAAATCAGACATCAAGAATTATAACATTCAAAAACCAGTTGGAGAACACGTCAATCTTTCTGATCACTCGATTACAGACCTAAAAGTGGCAATTCTTCCACAAAAAAACCTTCAAAAACAGACTCCAATGAGAGACTGCTGAATTGGAATTAATTTGCAAACCGGATACAATTAATTTAGGCTTGAATAGAGACTGGGAGTGGATGGGTCATAACACAAAGTAAAACTATTTCCCCATGTTTATTCCCTCCACTGTTCCTCAGACGTTCTTGACAACTGATGAAAATGGCCCACCTTGATTATCACTACAAAAGGTTTTTTCCCCCCAGCTCTCCTGCTGGTAATCTCTCACCTTAAGTGATCACTCTGGTTAACAGTGTGTATGGTAACACCCATTGTTTCATGTTCTCTATGTATATAAATCTCCCCACCGTATTTTCCACTGAATGCATCAGATGAAGTGAGCTGTAGCTCACGAAAGCTTATGCTCAAATAAATTTGTTAGTCTCTAAGGTGCCACAAGTACTCCTTTTCTTTTTTGCGAATACAGACTAACACGGCTGCTACTCTGAAACCAATTACTGTACAGGATAAGTAAACTCTTTCTTCAAGTGATGATTCCTTTGTGTATTCCACTCTAGGTGAGTCACAAGCAATATGCAGAGAGGTGGTGGATGCAAGGACCCCTACCATACCACTGATTGAAGGACACCTTTGCTAAAGGAAACCATTGTTGAAGCCTGCACCTGGGCATAATCTTGCAAACATGCAAGAGGACCTCCACGTCGCTGCCCTACTTATCTAAAGATGACGGAGGTCTTGCAGGGAAGCCACAGAGGTTATTTGGCCTAGTTGAGTGTATCCTAACCCCTTGCCTGGCAGGGGTTTCAATCAATTCACAGCAAAGCAGAATGCAGCCCAAAATCCATTTAGAAAGTCTTTGCAAGGAGACGGCTTTTCCTCTCATTCGTTCAGTGAAGGAGACAAAAAGTTTAGGGGAACGAAATTAGGGCCAAATTCTCCTTGTGACTGCACCCTATGGAAGACTGTGTAGGGAGAGAGTCTGCCATAAGGGCTGCCAGTTCTCCCACTCCTCGCCAAGGTGATGGCAACAAGGGCAAATTGCATGGGATAAATGACTGAAGAACATGAGGCTACAGGCTCAATTGGGGATTCAGATAGGACTAAACTGAGGTCTCATGCCGGGGATGGTTTCAGTACCAGAGGAACACTTCACACTGGGACCGGATGGGCAAAGATGCTATAGGTGTACATCCAGGGGTGACAGGCACTATCATCTGCCAACTGTACCTTTAAGGAGCTGGCGATAATCCTGATATCCTCAGGGAGGGGAAACAGCCCAATAAAAGGGGGATCTGGGAATTTTGCAGGGATACCTGATGACATTGGCACCATCCAGAAAATCTCTTCCATTTTGCTGTGTAGCACTTTCTTGAGAGTCTATCTGAAATTCTTAGCATGATTTACGTGAGGACAACCAGCCATCCAAGTAGGGGAACAATAGCTTGCCCTGACGACAGATGTGCCACCACTACCAATAATACCTTCATGAACCTCTTTGACACTCCCAAGGGGCTGAATGAGAACAGCACTTAGTACTGGTCTAGACCAACAGTAAACCTTAAGAACCTCCTTTGTGCAGGGATGCTACACTTGGAGGGGATAGAGTTTCACCGAGGCAATACAAGCAGGTGTTACGGCTGTTGCTGATTGGGAAGGCCCAGAGACAGACCACACATTTCTTAAAACCTGGGGCCCTGGGCATAGTATAAAGATGGTGGGAGAGAACCCCAAAGTTCTTTAAAGAGCTTATCTAAAACTAACTTAGTAAAGAAAAACTATTTACAGCTAAGAAAAGGAAATGCTAGGTAACCTGCGGACATTAGAGGGATTCTGTCTGAGAGCACAGGTGATAGAACGGAACTGAAAAGTGCCGGCGCGAGCTGCCTTATCTCTTTGGAAGGGAACACAGGAAGGTGTAGGACATAGGAACGGACCACCAGACCCTGCGAACAAATATCATCCAGCCTCAGGCAGATGCACGTCTCAAGTGGATTAAACATAGGGGCCTCACTTGGAGAGAATTATCCAAGAAAAACTATTTCTAAAGCAAGAGTCTACAGAGAAAGAATGACAGCTAATCTGAATGTGCACTGCAAAACTTTCAACACAAGGTGGGCCCAAATTTAGAAAAGATCATAATCTTATAAAAACATTGTCTTCATTTGAAGACAACTGTGGCAATCACAGCTTACTTGCTTACTCTTTACAGAGAGAAAATACCCTTCTAGTAACTATGTCTCAAAGAGCCTGGCAGTTCCAATAATTCTTTTAGTCTTGCTCACTAAGGCAGTCTTACCTTATGAATTGTTACAAAGGTGGCCTGCTTGGAATGTACTCAACACAGCAAGAGGAGGTCAGTGAACGGATTAAAAATGACCTCTACATACTGTGCTATTAGGGTTGCCAACTTCCTAATCGCACAAAATCGAACACCCTAGCCCCGCCCCTTCACCGAGACCATGCCCCCTGCTCACTACATTCCCCCTCTCTTGGTGGCTCACTCTCCCGCACCTTTACTCACATTCACTGGGCTGGGGGGCAGATGGGGGTGAAGGCTCTGGGGTGGGGCCGGGGATGAGGGGTTCAGGAGGGGGCTGCGGGTTGAGGCAGGGGTGTGGGAGGAGGTGAAGGCTCTGTCTGGAAGTGCAGGCTCTGGGGTGCCAGGGGGGGCGCTGAGGGCTGGGGCAGGGGCGCAGGCTTACCTTGGGTGGCTCCCAGTCAGCAGCACAGCAGGGCTAAGGCAGACTTCTTGCCTGTCCTGACTCTGCGTGGAAGCGGCTAGCAGGTCTGGCTCCGAGGCAGAGGCGCGGGAGGCAGCACTGCACGCTGCTCTCGCCCGTAGGCACTGCCCCCGCAACTCCCATTGGCCGCGGTTCCCGGCCAATGGGAGTTCGAAGCTGGTTCTTGGGCAGCACATGGAGCCCTGTGGGCCCCCCCATGTAGGAGCCGGACCTGCTGGCCGCTTCTGGGGTGCAGTGTGGAGCCATGATAGGTAGGGAGTAGCCTGCCTTAGCTCTGCTGACTGGACTTTTAACGGCCCAGTCGACGGTGCTGACAGGAGCCGCCAGGGTCCCTTTTCGACCAGGTGCTGTACAATTTAACCCTAAAATCTCCACGGACCTGTATATTCATCCTTTAAGACATCTAAGGACTAGCTCACTCACAGTTCCTGTCTCTGCTCCTCTCCCTCCACCTTGCCAGCAGTGCCACCTCCCAGTTTTAGAGACATTCCTATTTCTCTTCAATAGCGCAAGGGCTCCTCTTATGCTCCTCAGCCAGCCAGCCTGTTCAAAACAACGACCCTACTGACACCAATGCCTACTACTGCTGCTCTGAGACGCCCATGTCAAAGAGGCGTGAGCTGGGGAAGAAAAATGGCACAAATACAGCTCTAGCATGAAACACGTCATTCATGAGTCATTGCTTAAGCTGACATGGAAACTACAAAGCAGATTTCAGCTACTATGGTTCACTCACGGTTGATGGGAAACTCAAAAGGATACATTAACTTGTCTGCTTTGCACAAGTGATGATGATGATTTGTACTTCTGGAGTATATCAGTGTCAATATGAATGCTAGAGGCAAAGCTTGACTTAGAAATACTGATTGTGCAGAAGAATACAAATCTTTTGTTCTAGGCACAAGTTGCAGACAGAGAGCCTGGAACTAGCTCTGAGTAGTTAAGCTGCCTTGTCAAAAGGGTTCATTTTGTTAGGAAGGGGTGAGACTGAGTGTGAAGCTGCTGAGGAGAGCTTTCAGCTGAACTAAGGGGCATAGTAGTCACATCTCCTACCTCATCAGAACAGTGCATCTGCAGCTGGGGATCTAGCCGGTAATCAAGAGCTGATTCCTGGATTATTACTCGGATCTGATCCTCGCAGTCTGGAGACAGACGCTATCGAGAGGAGGAAGGTAGCAATTAGCCAACCAAATAATGAGCTTGATTTTTGCAAGTCAGCTGTCTTGACACCTTTAATAACAGGGTTAAATGCATTTAATATGTTTATTCTATAGTGAAGGCTAAGAGGTAATGAAGGTTAAATTGTGAGTGCAAAGCACTTGGACTCTTATCTGTAGGTAGCCCAAGATTACATACAAACACACTGCAAGTGAGTCCAATTTACTAGGATGGAGGGTTAATCAGAGTTGCTGCGCATGTTTCTATCCGGATCATATTTACACATTTACCTTCCTCACTCACCTGGTCTGCATATTTCAACTTGAGGCAGGAGACAACCTGCCCCTCCAACTCTGCATCATCCTTAGCTGTACTCAGAATATTTTGGCAAAATTTGGGGATGTCTTGTTTGCAGGCCTTTCTGAGTACTGGATTCAAGCGGTAATCTAACCAAGAGAGGAAAGATGGAAAGGAACTGCATTACAATTTACACACTATTGGAAAAAAAGATGCATCAACAAGGTGACAGAGCTCCAAAGGGAATCTGTAGGAGGAATTCCTTCTGGATGACACTGTCTTCCAGCAGTTTAAAAGAGCTAAACTGTCACTTCTTACTTTGAAGAAATTGACCACATAGTAACAAGCCTCGGGAGTAAGTGAACTAGGGTGGAGAAACTGTTTTCTCTTAGACTCTGGGTGAAGGGGAATTAAGAGAAGGGAAGCTGTCTGCAGTTAAGGCTGTGTAGATCACTTCTCAGCCCAGGCAGGTAACTAGCTCCTTCCCCTGGATAAAAAAGTGAAGTGGAGGCCATGGTACCTGTGTTCTGTGTGATCTGTCGCTTGGTGATCATTTGTTTACATTTAGGGTCCATCACCTCACTGTTCTTATTCTGTTTCAGACACTGCAACATGTTCTTCGAATCTGCTTCAGAACAAAACCTCTGCAAAGGGAAACCCAGCATATAAAACGTCAAGCATTCAGAAGGGAGACTAAATATCTGCTTCCCCAAGCCAAAGAGGGACCGTGACCAACTCTCCCTCCCAATACCCATCACTAACAGCAATTCCTCTCACCCTCTGCTTTGGCAGGGGAGAGAAGGGAGGGGAACATCATTTTATGCAGCACTGCCTGAGTAGCTCCTAGCAACTCAGAATCAAAGAATATCAGGGTTGGAAGAGACCTCAGGAGGTCATCTAGTCCAACCCCCTGCTCAAAGCAGGACCAATCCCCAACTAAATCATCCCAGCCAGGGATTTGTCAAGCCTGACCTTAAACACCTCAAAGGAAGGAGATTCCACTACCTCCCTAGGTAACGCATTCCAGTGCTTCACCACTCTCCTAGTGAAAAAGTTTTTCCTAATATCCAATCTAAAAAATATGGAGATATACCTATCTCATAGAGCTAGAAGGGACCTTGAAAGGTCATTGAGTCCAGTCCCCTGCCTTCACAGCAGGACCAAGTACTGTCTCTTATTTTTGCCCCAGATCCCTAAATGGCCCCCTCAAGGATTGAACTCACAACCCTGGGTTTAGCAGGCCAATGCTCAAACTACTGAGCTATCCCTCCTCCGAGGTCCTAGGCTGCAGCTTGCTGCTCTATGTCAGTACCACCAAGCAAAGCCAGATGCACCTTTACTTCCCCATTCACAATATTCTCATTCCACATTTTGGTGCAAAACTTCCATTATGTTTGTCTCAGTCTCATACACATCTTTTTCCTTTCTCCCTATTTGCTCCAGAAACAGGAATAAACGGAAGCTGGTGATCGTACCTACAAGTCACTGCCCTGTGCAACAGATGTGGTGAAGGACACCAGAACACTAAGGCAGTGCTCAGTGCAATTCATGGAGCACTGGAGAGCTGAATGTAGTGCACAGTGATAATAAAATCGTCCATCTAGATCAATGGATTGACAAACACTCTAGAGACTAATCACTGCTCTGATGGATCCTGCTCTTACAGGGAGGGTCTCTAGTTCTAGGAGCTTCCGTGGTGTGGTAACCTTCCACTAGCCTTGATTATGCTACAGATTTTTTTTAAAAGCCTGGGTCTATTACCAGCCCTACAGTCAGACATTGAGCCTTAGCTATAAATGGAGCCAGGTTACTTTTTTTTATTAACTCTCCATGTTAACTCAGTGCCCTGGGGCTCCTCCAGCTATCCAGCAAAGTGTTTATTAGCGTTTAATGTGGTCTCCTGACTACAAGGTGTCAGCATTCTGATCTTGAGGGTGGTTTAATCTTGCATGCGCCCAGAGCAGCTATATGATTTTGCCTTATCTGTCACTTGATAAAAGGCTGTATTAGCAGTGAACTGAAAAAGTTACATCAATCTGTGTTCTTGACAACTTCTTGTCCTTTGATAGGAAGGGATCCAGTGCAGAAGCAGGACAGACTAGATCCAAGTTCTATCAAAAACTCCAGCACATCAACCCCCTTTCTCCTCCAACACCAGCTGATACTCCAGGCAACAGATTTGCTTGTACCCCAGCCTACCTTGATCATGGGACACGATGGCATTTGGAGGCAGGGAGTGTATTTGAAAGAGGAGATCACTGAAAGAACACTCATGCTGATCCAAGGTTATAAGTAAAAAAAGACCCAGTTATGGTGTGTTAAAAAAGCAGCATGGTCCGAAGCAGCCATTTGGGGAACAAGTCATTGCAGAGAATACAGAACTTGTGTTTTGTTTTATTTTATTTTAAATAAACCCAATCCTTTCCCCCTGTCTTGCGTCAAGCACGCATATCCTGAGAGTTCTAGGTGAGTTAATGTTCCTTGCGGTCTCAAATCCATTCTCTCACCGGTCAGCCTGCTACTGTTACCTTGATCATTTGCTTGCAGACCCTCATGAGTGTGTAGTCTAGTTCTGGATCCATCATCTCATTCTCCTGCAGTTTAAACACTTTCTGGTGACACCGGTTGCTCAGACGCTTCTTGTTTTCCTTCAAACACTCAATAATCTACAGCAAGACAGTATGACAACAGTTGAGAAAGGCACACTGGTTGTAAAAATCCTCCCCCTTATACTTTGTCAAGAAATACTTTTGATGTTCCCCTGTGGGCTCATTTTCAAGTATCTGTACTTGTTAAATCCTAGGCATCAGAGGCTGGAATTCCCCCCTCCCCCCACACACAAAATGTTGTAATGTTGTATTGTAATGTTAATGTTGTATTGTAGAGTAGATTGTATTCAGCTAGCCACTTGATAGTTTTAGTAAGATGGTCATGACACCTTCCTAGTCAAGTGGATTTACAAAATCCCTAACTTTGCCATGGTATAAAGGGTTAAACCAACTGTCACATTGTGCTCTGATGTTAGGCAGAAAGAGCTGGACACTGAAATGCTCTAATCCTCACAAAAGTTGGAAAATACTCCAAAATGCAAGTCTAATGCTGTGTGCTTAGTGAGACAAGGATGTTTTTCAAAAACAGGCCATGTGCAGTGAAAAACTGACATGTAAATAATTAAAAGAAAAGGAGGACTTGTGGCACCTTAGAGACTAACAAATTTATTTGAGCATAAGCTTTCATGAGCTACAGCTCACTTCATCGGATGCATGCAGTGGAAAATACAGTGGGGAGATATATATACACAGAGAACATGAAACAATGAGTGTTACCATACCCATTGTAACGAGAGCGATGAGGTAAGGTGAGCTATTACCAGCAGGAGAGAAAAACCAAAAAAAAAAACCAAAAACCTTTTGTAGTGATAGTTAAGGTGGGCCATTTCCAGCAGTTGACAAGAATGTCTGAGGAACAGTGGGGGAGGGGGGGGGGAGGAGGAAATAAACATGGGGAAATAGTTTTACTTTGTGTAATGACACATCCACTCCCAGTCTTTATTCAAGCCTAAGTTAATGGTGTCCAGTTTGCCAATTATTCCAATTCAACAGTATCTCGTTAGAGTCTGTTTTTGAAGGTTTTTTTTGTTGAAGGATAGCCACTTTTAGGTCTGTAATTGAGTGACCAGAGAGACTGAAGTGTTCTCCGACTGGTTTTTGAATGTTATAATTCTTGACGTCTGATTTGTGTCCCTTTATTCTTTTACGTAGCGACTGTCCAGTTTGGCTAATGTACATGGCAGAGGGGCATCGCTGGCACATGATGGCATATATCACATTGATAGATGTGCAGGTGAACGAGCCTCTGATAGTACAGGGTCATCCTTCAGGATAGGCTGTAGATCCTTGATGATGCATTGGCACCCTGACAGCAGAATTGTTTGGCTATGAAGACTCCCTCCTCAGGCCCTACGCTACCAGCACTCCCAGCTATCTTCGAGACACCACTGACTTCCTGAGGAAACTACAGTCCATCGATGATCTTCCTGAAAACACCATCCTAGCCACTATGGCTGCAGAAGCCCTCTACACAACATTCCACACAAAGATGGACTACAAGCCGTCAGAAACAGTATCCCCGATAATGTCACAGCAAACCTGGTGGCTGAACATTGTGACTTTGTCCTCACCCACACCTATTTCACATTTGGGGACAATGTAAACCTTCAAATCAGAGGCACTGCGATGGGCACCCACATGGCCCCACAGTATGCCAACATTTTTATGGGTGACTTAGAACAATGCTTCCTCAACTCTCGGCCCTTAATGTCCCTACTCTACTTGCGCTACATTGATGACATCTTTATCATCTGGACCCATGGAAAAGAAGCCCTTGAGGAATTCCACCAGGATTTCAACAATTTCCATCCCAACATCAACCTCAGCCTGGACCAGTCCACACAAGAGATCTACTTCCTGGACACTACAGTACTAATAAGCAATGGTCACATAACCACCACCCTATACCAGAAACCCACTGACCGCTATGCCTACCTACATGCCTCCAGCTTTCATCCAGACCACACCACACAATCCATTGTCTACAGCCAAGCTCTACAATACAACTGCATTTGCTCCAACCCCTCAGACAGAGACAAGCACCTACAAGATCTCTCTGATTCTAAGATCTATGATTCTAAGATTCTATCAAGTGTTCTTAAAACTACAATACCCACCTTCTGAAGTGAAGAAACAGACTGACAGAGCCAGAAGAGTACCCAGAAGTTACCTACTACAGGACAGGCCCAATAAAGAAAATAAAAGAACGCCACTAGCCATCACCTTCAGCCCCCAACTAAAACCTCTCCAACGCATCATCAAGGATCTACAACCTATCCTGAAGGACGACCCATCACTCTCACAGATCTTGGGAGACAGGCCAGTCCTTGCTTACAGACAGCCCCCCAACCTGAAGCAAATACTCACCAGCAACCACACAACAGAACCACTAACCCAGGAACCTATCCTTGCAACAAAGCCCGTTGCTAACTGTGTCCACATATCTATTCAGGGGACACAATCATAGGGCCTAATCACATCAGCCACACTATCAGAAGGTCGTTCAGCTGCACATCTGCCAATGTGATATATGCCATCATGTGCCAGCAATGCCCCTCTGCCATGTACATTGGTCAAACTGGACAGTCTCTACGTAAAAGAATAAATGGACACAAATCAGATGTCAAGAATTCTAACATCAAAAACCAGTCGGAGAACACTTCAATCTCTCTGGTCACTCGATTACAGACCTAAAAGTGGCAATTCTTCCAAAAAAACACCCTTCAAAAACAGACTCCCAGGAGAGACTGCTGAATTGGAATTAATTTGCAAACTGGACACCATTATCTTAGGCTTGAATAAAGACTGGGAGTGGATGGGTCATTACACAAAGTAAAATTATTTCCCCTTGTTTATTTTCCCTCCCTACTGTTCCTCACATGTTCTTTTCAACTGCTGGAAATGGCCCACCTTGATCATCACTATAAAAGGATTCTCCCCGCTGGTAATAGCTCACCTTACCTGATCACTCTCGTTACAGTGTGTATGGTAACACCCATTGTTTCATGTTCTCTGTGTATTGTGACAAAGTTCCTGCTCTACCTTGGTGGGTCTTGCGCTTATTGGCGGATTTGCTCGCCTTGGAGCTTCACAGCAGCCCTCAGCTTGGCCGTTTTTCTCAACCCACAGTCCAGGTCGACGACTCCTGTGTCTGACTAGGAGTTGGGAGGTTTGGGGGGAACCCGGGCCCACCCTCTACTCCGGGTTCCAGCCCAGGGCCCTGGGGAATGCAGCTGTCTAGGAGTGCCTTGTGGAACAGCTGTTCGACAGCTACAACTCCCTGGGCTACTTCCCCATGGCCTCCTCCCAACACCTTCTTATCCTCACCATAGGACCTTCCTCCTGGTGTCTGATAATGCTTGTAAATCTCAGTCCTCCAATAGTCCGTGTTCTCACTCTCAGCTCCTAGTGCCTCTTGCTCCCAGCTCCTCACATGCACACCACAAACTGAAGTGAGCTCCTTTTTAAAAGCCAGGTGCCCGGATTAGCCTGCCTTAATTGATTCTAGCAGCTTCTTGATTGGCTGCAGGTGTTCTAATCAGCTTGTCTTAATAGTCTCCAGAAGGTTCCTGTTTGTTCTGGAACCTTCCCTGTTACCTTACCCACGGAAAAGGGACCTACTTAGCCTGGGGCTAATATATCTGCCTTCTATTACTCTCCTATAGCCATCTGGCCCAACCCTGTCACAGTATACAAAATCTCCCGACTGTATTTTCCACTGCATGCATCCGATGAAGTGAGCTGTAGCTCATGAAAGCTTATGCTCAAATAAATTTGTTAAGTTTCTAAGGTGCTACAAGTACTCCTTTTCTTTTTGCAGATACAGACTAACACAGCTGCTACTCTGAAACCTGTAAATAGTTAAGAAGCCCATCACCTGTGCATTGCCATAGGGCACATTCGGGCAATTGTTCTTGATGTCACTCTTACAAGCTTCATACAGCTCTGGTTCAAGTCGAATATCCTCAGTCTGTAAGGTAAGTAGACCCAGGAAAACAAGCAGTTAGCTAACTCAATCAGAAAGTCAATTAATGTTTTATCCAGGAACTACAGCATAGATTCATAGATACTAAGGTCAGAAGGGACCATTCTGATCATCTAGTCTGACCTCCTGCACAGTGCAGGCCACAGAATCTCATCCACCTACTCCTATGAAAAACCTCACCTATGTCTGTGCTATTGAAGTCCTCAGCATATTCACAACAGCAGACAAAGGAGGCACTGGAGTATCACAAAAGAGAAGTCTTCAGTGCTTAGAAGTTAAGGATCTAGTGGGTAAGAATGATCAATGCTGAAGAAGTCACTGATCTGTCACATGTCTAGGTACTATCTTGAATGCATATCCCACTCTGGGTATTTTTCACCGGCTACCTTTCCTTGAAGGACTGACAATATCTGGCTCCCTTGTTCCACTCACAGACGTCTGTCACTTCTGTATATTCACCAGCTTCATTTTCCACACTTACCTGATTGTATGTCTGAATTAATCTGGTCCTGAATCTGGTCAGGACAAGTGGTAAAAGCCAGTGAATAATCAGTTTTGCAAATCCATGCAGCAGATCAAGATACGGTCACATCTTACAGCTGGCTGTGGATTTTAGGGTATGTCTACAACTGCCCACGTTACAGCACAGCCATGGCAACACTGTGACGTGAGCAGCGTAGTCATGCTTTATTGCCGGGGGAGAGCTCTCCTGGCGATAAAAAGTAACTACCCTGAACAAGGGGTGGTAGCTTTATTGCTGGGAGTGTGGCTTCTGGCAATAAAGCGCTGTCTATACTGGTGCTTTTCAGCGCTAAAACGGGGTGTGTTTTTTCACAGCCCTGAATGAATAAAGGTTTAGCGCTGAAAGTGGCAGTGTAGACACAACCTTAGAGTTAAATTCTATTTTACACTGCTTTACTAAAGCAACTGTTTTGCATTTAAACTGAGGTTACATAGAACACTAGTACTGAGTGGGGTTTCCTTTCTCCCTCTAAATGCAGGGTTCCTCTACACCAGTGAAGATTCCTCCCTTTCCCTCCACACCAGGGTCCAAGACAGCCAACATTCTTCTGATTGAAGATTAAAGGCCAGAACACTGATGGGAACACATCCTGGTGTGCTCTTTAATGGAAGGTGCTGCTCAGTGATGCAAGGCATTCACTCCGCCCGAACAGCAGACTGAGCGTGCTGCCTTTGAGGGTGCTGGGGATGGTCAGATAGAGCTTCACCATTTACACAAAATAATGTAGGGGCAAAAGTCTTGTGGCTCTATTAATGTAAATACTACCAAGGCCAGAGAAGGAGGAGGCAGCCTGGTCTAAAGAAATAAACAGGTTTTAATCCTTGCTCAGCCACTGCCTCAATGAGTGGCCTTGGACAAACAACTTCATCTCTGTGCCTCAACTTTCTCATGTGTAAAATACAGCTCACACTTTCCTAATAGGGGCTGGGGGAGTCAGTGGTTGTGTGTGTTAAGAGCTAGGTTCAGGCAGCCTGCATCAGAACACCAAGTGATCACTGTGAATCTGAAAGGCAACTGGGTTTGATGTGTTGCTTTAAAACTTGTCCCTTTCAGCTCTCCAAATAGGAAGTGGGTTAGCTGTATCTCATGAGTTTAATTCGTTTTCCAAAGTATGCAAGAGAGGAAACTACTATTGGAAAATAGATGCTCAAGAGCCCCATGCATGCTTACCATCTCTAGCTCCTCGACGCGCAGCTGTTTGCGGCACTTCAGAGACACTCTCTGCTCCCTGGCATCCTGCAGTGTGTCATTGCGCACCGTAGTGCTTAGACAGATTACCACATCCACCCTGCAGAAAAAGAAACCAGTCCCTATTTATACATATGCCAACTCATTTCTTGGCCTTGCGCACCAGGCCAGAGGCTAGCGTTTGAACACCGTGTCACCAAGAAGCAAAGTAACTTGGTAACCTAAGACACTCAGGAATGCCATGTCAGCACAAAGCGCCTGTGCATTTGATCAGAGGGCAGAACTAGCCCAGGCACTATCGGATGAGAGTGTAACTGGACTGCAGATTAAAACAGCCAGTTTGAGGGTTTCTAATCCCGAATCCAGACTCGGCAGCTTGATTCTGTATCGGATACTATAAATGCAAGCACAGGGAGACTTGTGTAAAATCCCACTGAAAACCTGGAACTTGTGCTTCAATCATGTAGCTGCTTTTGAAAATCCCACTCTCAATGTCATGGGTATGGTTCTCAAAGTAAGCACATGAGCGCTAGAGGAAGAGTGACTATTCCAGCTACGATATGTTGCATAAGGCAAGAGTAAGCCTGAGCTTGTGTTCCAATTCACATTTTTATCATCCATTGTTCGTAGATCATATTAGACCATTAAAACTTTTCTCTTCTGAAGAGAACAAGCCTGCTGGAAATTTGTGGAGCTTCTCCCTTCGTCAGCTAATCAACACAGTCTCCTACATCTCAGGAGTAGCATAAGACAATGAACAATGTAAGTGCTTTAAAATTCTGGGGTGTCTGCCTAGTCTTATGGCCATTGAACAGAACAGCAAAATTAGAAATTTGCAACTAAGGCAGAAGTAGTATTTTCCTAAAGAAGAATCTCCTCCATCGTAATCGTTCGCTGCATACAGTCGAGCAAAGCTTAACAGGAACAGCGATTTTCACTGGGACAGGCTAACACTTCTGGCAAGAGAGGCAAAGGAACGTTGTTAGAGGACTTCATTACGTGTTTCTAGTCACTCAGTTGCGACGTACTTTTTTTTGATGTTGGGGCAAAGTTTCAGCACATCCTCCTTGCAAGCCATTTTAAATTTGTATGAGAACCTGAAATCCTTCATTTGAACCTAAGAGAACAAGAAGGAGACAATAAAAGGAGTATATCAAAATAAGTTGAGACACTAGGCTTGCTTAAAATAGCATATTCCATAGCACCTGAATTGCCATGCTCTATTAAGACAGAGTCAATACATTGTGTACCTGATGCAATTCCACTGACCAGAAGCCTGGGCCCCCTCTGGCCAATTTCTCCTCTTTACCCTTACCCCCACACTTCAAACAACATGAACCACAATCTCAAGGCATCCTTACTACAGAAGGAGTCTCAAGGAGTGACAGGTCTGGAAGAGCACCTCATAGTTTGCCTAATAAAATCTGCGGCAGCCTCAAGCTTTCCTGGGGCAGCTGCCCCTGCTGACTATTCATCACTAAGGCTAAGATTTTGTCAGGAATATTTTTAGTAAAAGTCATGGATAGGTCATGGGCAAAAAAGAAAAATTCACTAAAGTCACAGACAGGTCACTGCTTACATGAATTTTTCTTTTACTAAAAATATCCCTGACAAAATGGGGATCAGTGGGTCCCCACACGCCTGAAGCAGAGCAGCTGCACAGAGGCTGCGGGGTACCCCCGCTGCCCACAGTTCCAGGGGCCTGCCGTGGCCGGCAGCAATAAGGGGTCCCTGTCCAGGAGCTGTGGGGGCCGTCAGAGGCGGCGGGGGTACCCCACAGCTCCAGGCCCCCATGGACAGCGTGGGAGCCTGAAGCTCCCAACTACCGCAGGCTGAAGTCACAGAGGTCACTGGAAATCACAGATTCCGTGACTACATTGTAGCCTTATTCATCACCAGCAACATACACACAACCTAGCCTAATCACGATCCATAAACGTCAGAATTGCACTGATGGAGGGTTAAGAAGGTGGCAAGGAAAGTTGAGAGCTGACTTTTAACCACCACGAATGCCCAAGACAAATCAGGGACCCAAGTATTTCACGATTGCAGAATTCACCCAGAATTTAGCTCCAGTATCTCAACTTTCATTGTTTAAAAGGCAAGTTTCTAGCCCTGTCAGTTGGGAAGGTCACCTCAAACATGTACTAAGTGCAAGCCACTGCCACTGCTAAGAGCCTGAAACAAAAGCTCAGAGGTGTGAGATGCCCTAGTTATCTCACCTGGGGCACCCCATGGACTCTGGATAACACAGAATTATTTTTGCTACAGACAGGGAACTGCAGCCAGGGAGCCAGATGTGCAAATTGGGCAGCTAGGCTGCCTAGAGAACAGAATCATAGAATACCAGGGTTGGAAGGGACCTCAGGAGGTCATCTAGTCCAAACCCCCTGCACAAAGCAGGACCAATCCCCAATTTTTGCCCCAGATCCCAAATGGCCCCCTCAAGGATTGAACTCTCAACCCTGGGTTTAGCAGGCCAATGCTCAAGCCACTGAGCTATCCTTCCCCTACATAGAATCTCAGGGTTGGAAGGAACCTCAAGAGGTCCCTCATCTAGTCCAACCCCCTGCTCAAAGCAGGACCAATCCCCCAATTTAAAAAAAAAAATATGCAGAGTAGCACCCAAAGCCTAGGAGATGAAAAGAATCACCACAGAAGCTGACTACAAGCTCCCCACTTCCCTGCCATGCACAGAGCAGGACAAAGACATTCTGAATCGGGCTGCTCAAACAACATTGCAACTGCTGAAGCCCACGGAGCCGAACCGTCTGGAGAACAGAGTGAAAAAATCCATCAAATAATTACTGCTGAAAGTAATCATTGCTGAATTATCAATCCGTGTTTTCAACCAAGAGCCATAGTTGTGTGGGGATAGGTGTGGGAGGGATGGGAACGCTGGGTATTTCAGAGAGACACAATGAATTAATATTGCCATAGAATTTGTTTCTACTGTGCTGCAGAATACACAGAGACTTAAAGAGAGACAGGGAAGGGGCATCAATGGAATTAGAACCAACATTCGAAAGTGAAAGTTTGTGACTAGATGTATAAATAGTGACATGAAATAAGGGATCAGACTTATGAAGTGAATTCACAACAGGTGGACTGGGTCTTGGATCATGAAGAGGGGCATGATCAGAAGTCTCCTACCCACCTCTTCCTGGACAAAGTGAGATGTTACAAGGTATACGGTGTGGGGAGGCAGGTAATTGCTCACCAGCTGGAAGTGAGTGACTCCAATGGCACACTTCTCATTCATCTCCTTCTGGTGCTTGTTCTGAATCAAACATTCCATCAAGTCTCCAGAGTCTATCTGGTTATCTGCCATCTCCTGAAGGAAGGAAGCAGGGACAGGCTGTTACCCCCACTTCAGAAATGGGTTACCCTCTTGAAAACATTCCCATTCCACCATGCTTTTTATAAATCAACCAGGCAATCAAATGACCACTAATAAGAATTCAATGCAGTGAAATTAACAGCTCTGTTCTCTACTTTGAACTGTAGCTCATTATGTGACCCTGTGTGGATTAATTAACATTAATCCTTCTGTAGATACTTAGTCACACATCTGAGAGTGGAATGTTCTCAAAGCAGAATGAACACACACACACACCTCCCACCCCCGGTAAACACCAACATCCACGGTAAGAACTTTGTAACTAACAGATGTGAAGCTACCTGCTTATCATAAAGTGTGACTAATCAATATCACAGAGTGATGCAGTAAAGATGAGAGGCAGCAAGAGTGACAGGAAGGGAGCAGAGCCACTGGGGTGTCTGCTATTGTGGAACTGGGGTTCTGACCTAATATAAAACAGTAGTATTTTGAATTACAGGGCAATTTCATCTAGAGGTCCTAGCTCCTGTGACAGGGCTTATGATAATAGCAAAAGTCCTGGATGGAATTAAGAGCCTTGCGATTCAGCTGGCTATTCAATATATAATTCATTGTCTTGCCTGGTTTATTTAGTTCTGTGAACAATCTGACTAGGGTTCAGATGTGTGTATTTATGACACCCCTGTACACACACATGGGCTGAAAACAGTTACCTACTCCTAGATCATTAAATTATTGTAAGGCAGGGGTCGGCAACCTTTCAGAAGTGGTGTGCCGAGTCTTCATTAATTCACTTTAATTTAAGGTTTCGCGTGCCAGTAATACATTTTAATGTTTTTAGAAGATCCCTTTCTATAAGTCTATAACATATAACTAAGCTATTGTTGTATGTAAAGTAAATAAGGTTTTTAAAATGTTTAAGAAGCTTCATTTAAAATTAAATTAAAATGCAGAGCCCCTGGACTGGTGGCCAGGACCCGGGCAGTGTGAGTGCCACTGAAAAATCAGCTCGCAGGCCGCCTTTGGCACACGGGCCATCGGTGGCCTACCCCTGTTGTAAGGCAATATAACCCAAGCTGCAGTTCTGGCATCACATACAGGGCTTGGGTGTTCTCTTAGCTTTTATCCTTAGGCAAAACGAACATGCGGCATACATACATCACTAATTGCACCCATTTACATTAGCATTCACTCTGATGCCTGGGTCTGGTGCTTCCAATTATGCTTGAACAATGAAAATTCTAACCTTTTCAACACCCTCTCATTCCCCTAGGGGCCCCAGACTATCATGAAGAACTTACATGACAGAACGTCTGAATGATGGGCTCACACGCTCTCATCAGCAAGGCTTCAATCTGAATATCCTGCAGAAGAGACATGCAACATTCAGATCCCATAACAACTGCACAGCAAACAGTCATAAGGGGAAGGCTCTGTTCCTGCATTAAAGGTTCTGAAAATTGTGCTTCAAATCAAGCTGTCCCCTGAGTTTATGGTATTTTGTTCAGATGAAATCCAGACAGCTTCACCCTTTGGCATTGGTGGTCACGCTGCATGCTTCAGCCAAGTGTGGGTGAATGCTGGGAGAGCCTTCCAGGTTGTGGGCTTGGAGCAGAACAGCTCTCCACAGAGCTGGAAAAGTCCTTACCACTCAGATAATTCAGCCAGCTCAGTCTCGTTAGGAGTAACTCATTCCAGAGACACTACAGCAATAGGTGCCACACAGCAACCTAGACACCTGGAGATTAGTGGCCATTTTCAGCAAAATGTATTGGAAATGTGGAAAGGAAACAGCCCCTAGAGCAGAGAGTGTCTCGGATGTAAAGCAGAGCCAATGATTAGATGGAAAGGCACTCAATGAAAACGTGGGCTGCTGCAAGAAGTGGTGCAGCCATCTCCATGGATGATGCTTTTCCCACCACTCATTGCCTAACACTGCCTCCAGCAAAACACTAGGCGGGCGCTGTGTGCTGCTGGAACTGCTCTCAGAGAAGGCCAAAATCTGAGCTCCTGAGCGTATTTTGGTCATTACAGATCTTGTGTTCCTTTCTGCAAGAGTACAGGTGTTAGCCCAAGTACCCTGGACACATTCACTGTGGTGCTTGCACTGAGCCCATCTCAAATCCCAGCTGTTATTTCATTTCCCTACAAAAACTTGTGCAGTACTGACACGGGATGACTTGCTTCACCTCAAGGATGGTTGCATTTCTGTGGTGGGTTGATGACATATCAGGAACCCACCACAGAAATGCTATATATATTTTTCCAGGATTGGTACGAGGGCAGCTGCACATGCTTTGTTACAGACTCTTCCCTTTGTGCCAGGGTGCAAACTGCTTACCTCAGACTCCAACTCAGTAAGGTTTCCAACTATGTCTCTGCAATCAACCACTAAGTCATCAAGATGGTCCTGGAGGCATTCAAGTTCCTACAGAGAGACAAGTCATCTTAATATGTGACAAGATACTGAAAATTCAGAGCCCTGTGCCAGAGAAATGATGATGCATACAACATCTTAGCAAGTAAAGGATCCCTAATGTTCACTATGCCCTACCTCTGCATGCTTTCTGAGAACTAAACACTGCTTCGGAAAAGTTCCGGTTGTTCAGATCAACTCAAGGTTGCAAGAGCAACAAGGTGTTATGCTAGATGAAGGGCCTCAGCTATAGAGTAGCTTGGAGACCAATCTTGCAGGATTGGTCGATTAGATTAAACTAAAATGAACATGGAAAACCTTTAATGTTTCAAGTTTCTTGCTCTTTTGGTGCTTGCACTAACCGTCCAATGGCTTCCCTGCTCAGTTCTTTAGTAAATTCATAAGTGCTGGGGCTGCTGGTCTTGATGGTTAACAGATAGGTTACGATGAGGCACACAAGAGAAGTGATTTGCACAAGGGGAGACAGCAACAGAACTCAAACTTCTAACCTCTAACTCTTTACACTGTTCTAGATCAAGGTGCCTCCCACAGCCAATGAGCTAGGTGAAAATGATGAAAAATGTTTATTTTGATAGACTTTTTTCCACCACTCTGAAGACAAGATTTTCATGTTTTCAATGCAGATGGTCTTGAATCCAAGAACAATTCTGAATTTGGGATATTTTGCATTTTTCTGCCTTAGAGAGAAAATATTTCTGGATGAAAATGAGCCTCTGTCCACTCGGTCTTATTTTCTAGTGGAAAAATATATTTTTTTTTAAAAAGCTAATCACATTTTGAACATACAATGTAAGCACCTCTGAATTTTCAAATTTAGTTTAAATGTTTTGCAAAAATCAAGTTACAGACACTATCAGCAGTGACTGGGAATGCCCTTAGGATGGAACACCATATGCTGGAACGTTTTGTCTGATGGTTTGCTCTTAGTTTGATAACTATAACCTTCATACAGGGACGAACATCCCAAAGTACCAAACAGAGGTGCTGGAACAATTTGTATAGTAGGGGTGCTGAGAGCCATTGAACCAAACTGTAAATCCAGTGTATGAGGAAATCACTTCAAGCTAGGGGGGGCGGCAGCACCCCCAGCACCCTTAATTCCAGAACCTATGATACCAAAACCTATCAGTGAGAACCCCTTCAAAAAATGAGTGAGGTGCTCTCTTTCACATACACTAATTAACAGCTCTCTCCCCAGAGCTATGCTAGTTTTTATATTAAATCATTGTGCTCTATCTGTTGGAGTCTCATTAAAGAGCAGCAGATGAATTTCAGCTCTTTTCAAACACAGGAAGCATGTTCATATTTGCCAAACGGAAATGGGACAAAGTTTATGGGGAAAATAAATGTCAAGTTTGTAACAGGATATTACAAATATGAGTTGAAAAAAAAGATACTTGCTGTATCAAAGGAGAGCCCATTGTGTTAACTATCACTTCATATTAAGCATTCAGATCTCTTCTACAAAGCAACTTCCAGAGCTGTGTAGTTTCTTCTTCACAGACATTACTACCCATGTCTTTTTGCCTATTATATATTTTATTTATTAAAGTGCCTGGGAAATTTACAAATTGTAATAAACTATAAGCTATGAACGTAGAGAATCAACACTTGCCGGCAACAAAGGGTTTCCTTCGTCCCCATCCAAAAAGGCATTTGCACAGTACCTGTCCTGTCTCTGTTTTTTCACTGCACCATTTCCCCAGGTCGATCATGCACTTGTCCTGGAGGGCTGGATCCAGCTTCACATCCATTGCACGCTGGTGAAGGATTCGCTGTACTTCTGCTCTGCACTCTCGTGACAGCTAAATGGGGAGCAGAGTACGGTTTAAAAGGGACAAATGTGCGGCTCTGACCTGCTACATTGCTAACTGATTTGTTCAGTTACTAATAAATGATGTGCCATGGAAAGTGACAAGAAATTTCTCTTCTTCCTATCCTCTGGTGAGAGAGCATCAGCCCCACGATAAGCTTGGCCTCTACCAGCCAGGTGGTCTGAGCTCCAAAGGTATCCTCAATTCTGGCTTTCCTCATTGCTTGGAGAGCATTTTCCCCTAGGGATGGATACTTTGTTCGATGGTCTTTATGGCATGTAGTATTCAGCAATAAACATTTTACTGGAAGCTAAGTGTCACTTGGCTTTGGAACTAAATACCAGAACAGGCCTCTAAGTTGGCAAACAGGACACCGCTGCATTACACATGAAAAGAGGTTTTCTATTTTTGAGGACTATGTCTGAATCTGGAGACATTCATAACTCAGTGGTGGCATCAGTTTAAGATGGACAGCCCTTATCCTTGCACAGTGTGTTCTGTGACTTCCTTTAGGCGAATCCTATATTAGCATAACAAGGATGATGTCAAGACTGAAATAGAGGCGCAAATTGTGGAAGGGTTCAGGGTTGCAACAGCAGGAGGTGATGCTGGTAAGGACTGGGGGGCTGCAGTACTGAAATAGCAAGATATGCTGCAACTCAAGTGTGAGATGCATTGGCAGAGTTATATGAGGTCTTAAACCTGGAACAGAATGGATTATTGAAAGTTACATAGAACATTGTGAGCACCACTTATTGGAAATTAGGTAAATACCAGGTGGGATATTTATATAGGCAACTATTGTGGGCAAAGTACAGCTCTAATCAGTGGGATCAGTCTTTCATTAACCCTGAATTGCCAACACCTGCTCCCCACATATAAAGAACTTTTCTCCCATAACCGCTACATCATTTGCAGTGGCATGAAATTTCTGTGGTTAGCACTAATGTAAAATGCATTACAACAAAAAGTTCAGCTCATGGCACTAAAAGGCTGAACTGGAAACCACTGAATAAAAAATTCATTCTCTACAAGGAAGAAACCTTTGATCAATATTTGACCACCCCATCGTAAGACAATTTACATCACGCTCTAGAGCATGGGTTCTCAAAATGGGGGTCAGGACCCCTTAGGGTTATTACTTGGGGGGGTCACGAGTTGTCAGTCTCCACCCAAAATCCCGCTTTGCCTCCAGCATTTATAATGGTGTTAAATATATAAAAAAGTGTTTTTAATTTATAAGCACTCGGAGGCTTGCTGTGTGAAAGGGGTCACCAGGACAAACGTTTGAGAACCACTGCTCTAGAGAATCATTTCTGTAAGAAAGATTGTTGCATAATCCCACCAAAGATCACTGGAACTGCATCCTACAGCGCAACCACTAAAGAAGAAAATGGAACTTTGAGCACCAAAAAGTTTCCAAGAGAGGCTCAGTCCCCCAACAAAGACACTAGAGGGCAGCAAACTCAGCACAAGAACCCACTGAACAGCAGTAAAAGATTTCTGAAAGCACATATCCAAGGAGGAATGCAGCCGAGCAGTAAATCAAATCTTTACTGTGCTCTAGTCATAAATTTTACTGGGAAATGCATTATGGTTTCTGCTACCTAGGGTTAAAATAATAGTCTATGTCGCTACAGAGACCTTCTTAATAGATTATGTAAACCAAAGGAAGTTGCTCTGAACTGACTCAGGTCTTGATCTGAGAATAGACAACCTGGCCTTTACGACAGCGGGACTTTTTGTATAAAAGCAATCTGGCAGCTAAGTGGCTGGAGCACCTGGCAGTCTAATGACATGTTAGATGCCTTTACATAGTGTCTATGCACAGATTTAAAAATACAGGACTCTTAGGTCTCAAGCTTTGCTGCAACTCCTTGAACAAATGCCTCAAGGTGGCAATTCCGCTGGTAAGGCACCACATTTCTCCTCTTTCTACTGAAGTTCTAATATAGACATTAAAGGCATGTCCATGGAGGAACACAGCTGGTAAAGATCTTTGCATTGATACAATAAATATCTGCAGCAACTGCCTTTTCTAACTAGTTTTCAGGAGTACTGTCAATGCAGCATGACTGATAACTGAACATGCATCCAACTCTAACAGATCACCAGTGAAGAGAATGAAAAGTTAATGTTGAGTGCATACTCTCCTTCCCTGCTCCTCCGTGCGGTAGGCATGTCTGTACAAGCAGGAAAAGACAGCCCCTGTAGGCATCAGGTCACTAGTAGTCTCATTCCAGCCATGGGTATGACAGAGTCGAGAAGCATCTCCCTGACACTTGCGATAAAGGACTGGATCCAATCTGTAGAAGAAAAAAGGAAGTCAACATCATTACCACAGCACCTTCCACACCCCAACACCTACCAAATTCTTTATACATTTTTGGATACAGAAACCACAGATTTCAGAGTAGCAGCCGTGTTAGTCTGTATTCGCAAAAAAGAAAAGGAGTACTTGTGGCACCTTAGAGACTAACAAATTTATTTGAGCATAAGCTTTCGTGAGCTACAGCTCACTTCATCGGATGCATTGGGTGGAAAATACAGTGGGGAGATTTATATACACAGAGAACATGAAACAATGGGTTTATCATACACACTGTAAGGAGAGTGATCACTTAAGATGAGCTGTTATCAAACAGGAAGGGGGGTGAGGAGGAAGAAAACCTTTAGTAGTAATAATCAAAGTGGGCCATTTCCAGCAGTTAACAAGAACATCTGAGGAACAGTGGGGGGTGGGGGTGGGGGGAGAAATAACATGGGGAAATAGTTTTACTTCATGTAATGACTCATCCATTCCCAGTCTCTATTCAAGCCTAAGTTAATTGTATCCAGTTTGCAAATTAATTCCAATTCAGCAGTCTCTCCTTGGAGTCTGTTTTTGAAGTTTTTTTGTTGAAGGTCTGTAATTGTGTGACTGGAGAAACTGAAGTGTTCTCCGACTGGTTTTTGAATGTTAAAATTCTTGACGTCTGATTTGTGTCCATTTATTCTTTTACGTAGAGACTGCCAGTTTGACCAATGTACATGGCAGAGGGGCATTGCTGGCACATGATGGCATATATCACATTGGTAGATGCGCAGGTGAACGAGCCTCTGATAGTGTGGCTGATGTGATTAGGCCCTATGATGGTGTCCCCTGAATAGACATGTGGACAGAGTTGGCAATGGGCTTTGTTACAAGGATAGGTTCCTGGGTTAGTGGTTCTGTTGTGTGGTTGCTGGTGAGTATTTGCTTCAGGTTGGGGGGCTGTCTGTAAGCAAGGACTGGCCTGTCTCCCAAGATCTGTGAGAGTGATAGGTCGTCCTTCAGGATAGGTTGCAGATCCTTGATGATGCGTTGGAGAGGTTTTAGTTGGGGGCCGAAGGTGATGGCTAGTGGTGTTCTGTTATTTTCTTTGTTGGGCCTGTCCTGTAGTAGGTGACTTCTGGGTACTCTTCTGGCTCTGTCAATCTGTTTCTTCACTTCAGCAGGTGGGTATTGTAGTTGTAGGAATGCATGATAGAGATCTTGTAGGTGTTTGTCTCTGTCTGAGGGGTTGGAGCAAATGCGGTTATATCGTAGAGCTTGGCTGTAGACAATGGATTGTGGTATGATCTGGATGAAAGCTAGAGGCATGTAGGTAGGAATAGCGGTCAGTAGGTTTCCAATATAGGGTGGTGTTTATGTGACCATCACTTATTAGCACCGTAGTGTCCAGGAAGTGGATCTCCTGTGTGGACTGGTCCAGGCTGAGGTTGATGGTGGGATGGAAATTGTTGAAATCATGGTGGAATTCCTCAAGGGCTTCTTTTCCATGGGTCCAGATGATGAAGATGTCATCAGTGTAGCGCAAGTACAGTAGGGGCATTAGGGGACGAGAGCTGAGGAAGCGTTGTTCTAAGTCAGCCATAAAAATGTTGGCATACTGTGGGGACATGCAGGTACCCATCGCAGTGCCACTGATTTGAAGGTATACATTGTCCCCAAATGTGAAATAGTTATGGGTCAGGACAAAGTCACAAAGTTCAGCCACCAGGTTAGCCGTGACATTATCGGGGATACTGTTCCTGACGGCTTGTAGTCCATCTTTGTGTGGAATGTTGGCGTAGAGGGCTTCTACATCCATAGTGGCTAGGATGGTGTTTTTAGGAAGAAATGCTTATGAAGTGGACAGATCCACTATTAACTGAACACAGCAAAGCATGAGAACTCTATAACCAACCAAACCAACAGGCTGGCAGACCGTTTAACACTCAATCTGGAATCAAGTCTTTATTCTTGCAACAAATGCTCTGGTATCACTGGTGTCTACTGGTAGTCCGGATCTTGATTTTATATCTTCTCCCAAAAGTGGTCACCTCCAGCAGCACAGTCTCCCATAACATGCAAGGGGATTGCTCTAGTACAGACTCATAAGGAAGCCACTGAATGCATCACCCACATCACTTCCTGAAGCACCCCCGTTTTCCCTTAAGATCTCCCATCCCAATGCTGAGGAGGCCTGGCCATGCTTAGTGCACGAAATCTGAGAAAATCAGCTCCCCGAGGTGGTATGACAGGTGATAAAGCAAAGCAGAGTACACACTATATTTGCCTAAAGAGCACCTCCAATGCCAGTACCATTATTTCCATTTTGAAATAAGTCTCAGTTTTACAGGAGACAGATTTAGTTCCAGTTAACCACAGTCAGTTCAGGTTTGGGAGACAGGGCAAAGTGAAGCCTCAGTGTCCCTGCTTTCACACATGGAATCTGCTCTTGGGAGGAAATGTTTAATTATATTACACCAAAATGAGGGATTGGTACTGTGAGCCTCTGGAATGGAAATGTAGTGGCAGAGAGGGTTAGTGGTGAGGTTTATAAATAGTCTCAGGCCTTCATGGCATTTTCAGAAGGACAGGGAGGAGGAGGAGATTTGTAGACAAAACAGTTCTGCAACACTTGCTTTTGAGAAGCAATAAGAAAAATAAATCATGCAAGATTTCCATTCTGCTTACACTCCTCGGGAATTACACTGCAGCTTCATTAGCCAACTCAAGGAAATGGTGGTTATAAACATGAAAGGCTGGGCACCATCTGTCCACTTAGGATTTGAATTACAATGATCTCTGTTCAAACAGCAGAAGGGTTAAATATGTATTAGTCAACAGAAGGAAAAATTCTGTAGTTAATCGAGTGGTTTGGTTCAAACAAGTGATTCCCTGCTGGAAGTGCAGAACAGGCAATAAATGCAGCCATCAAGGGAGGCAGGGGAAGGAGGGAAATTAAATGTTTGTCTCCATCACTGGAGATACTCTGGCCAAATAAAAGGCAGTGATGCTCTAAAGGGAATTCCACCTAGTCCACATTGGCTGAAAAGACAGGGTTTACAAGAATTTTGGGGGTGAAACAAGGCAGGAATGGAAGCATTCCACATTCCATAAAAGAATAGGAAACCTCTTACAGAAATAGTGAATCCTCCCTATACTGAATTGCAAGATTTTTAAAGGAATACCCACCCATCACTACTGAAGATAATGCCCATCCACTGAGCAAGTAAACTTCATGAGAAAGGCAGGAAATGAACCGCTTATAATTATGCACATTATATGCACCCTCCTCTCAAGTCTCAGAGCTCTAAATAAGTACATGTAGGTTGGAAAGTTGAACCTCTAGTTCTGTATCAGCACCAGGCATAGGTGGGTGGCCTCACAGCAGATTTGGCTTCCAAGGCACTAGACAGAAAGATGAGGAACCAAGTCTCCAGGGCATAAACATGCTGGTCACTAGTATAAAGTACCTCCAGATGAGCAACAGAACGCAGTGCTAGTGTACAGGGGGTTTCTTATCTGGCACAGCTGATGTGTGTAACAGGAAGAAAAATTAAACCCTCTGGTTTTACAATACTCACTTCCAATCACGAGAAATAAAGTACTGGAGCTCCAGGAGTCTGTGTTCACAGTCCTCTACCATTTTCTCAGTGTACAAGTGCTCCATAAGGCACGACAGAATCCTGGGAATGGAAGGAAAACAGGAGAGAAGAAAATGAGAAAGGAGAGAGGCCATGCTGTGGGCCCCCCACATACACCAGTCATTGTACTGATTCCACTCTATACTCTATAGATCTGCCTTTCCATTGAAAAATTTTGGCTGATAAGAGTTGTAAGTCGCATCGTAGAGGTTTAAAAAAACAAACACACAAAAAACAAAACAAAAAACAAAACATTCTACCTAAAAACGGAATAAATCAAAATAGTTACACTCCCATGTGTACTGTGTTAAATTCCACTGTCTATATGAACTAGACTCAAATGTGTTCACAGTTAAATTGGGCAAAAGCATCATATTTTTATTTATATATAAAAATAAAAAAATTTGGATCAGAAGAGGGTATAAATAGGACAGTTGTCCCTCCCATATGGATTTCCTTCTCTCATCTTTTAAAAAACTTTGATACTTTTTTACTGCATTTCTCTTTAGAAAAATGACACTATGAAGCTGTGTGTAACAGAAGATAGCACACCAAATGATACAGGCTCAACCTACAACTAATAAAACTAGACAACCCTTGCTAATGCCATGACAGTTCTATAACAAAAAAATTCAGCATGATCCACAGCAAGAGACGCATGCAGATTGCATTCCACTTCCACCTGCTATATAAATTGCTGGTACATGCTCTTGATTGCTTGGGAGTCTTCATTTTTAGACTGGTTAATATCTCGTTTGGTTACTCAAGTGAACTCTACTGTTGCTACTGGGCACGTGTAAAGTACAGTGTGACTATGAAAAAGCCACTTACATTGGATCTCCAGATCGTATGTGTTTGCAAGCCGTCTGTATTACTGATTCACAAGCCTCATTCAAAGCTCTGTCAATGCGGTAATCTGCACCAGGGTCAGTCTCTTGAATCAGAGTCTGAAGCTGGAAGAGAGGAATTGGAGACAGAAAAATAGCTTAGCCAGCACGCCAGAGTGCTCCTATCTTCTAACTGGCAATTCCACAATGCTAACTGCCTTGTAACAGACACCACACCTACTTGACAGCTACTCATTTTAGCAACTGACAATGCAGAATGCTTTAGAGAAGGCAGGTTTTTCACTCACTCCCATTAAAGTTGCATATCCTTTCCCAAGAAAAAGCCCAAATCTGTGCATCTGAGTAAATGGCCTTTAACCGAAACACTTCTCAAAATCAAGTTTCTAACTAGATAGCAATTGAAGCCTCTGTACAGATTCTCAGGTGAACCACAGTAAATAGGAAAAGATCTTACTCCATGGTTCCATGAATTGGGATTTCTCCAGTGCTATTCTGCTTACTGTTTGGAAACAATGAACCATTTGGATGGTGATGGTGGGGTAAACGCATACACTGTATAAATATTTGACTCAAAGCTCTGTTTATAAAGTAGTAATTTCCCAACTCACTCTAAGGGCTTTTACAGTAAAGATTTGGTTTTCAGCATTTACAAGAGGTCACCAACTAATTTGCTGGGTGATGGATAGGGCCCTACCGAATTCATGATTCACTTTGGTCAATTTCAAAGCCACAGGGTCTTAAAATTGGCCAATTTCACAATTGCAGATGTTTACACAATGTTGTAACCATGAGGGTCCTGATCCAAAAGGGGATTGTGTGGGGTCCCAAAGCTGCTGTAGAAGGGCTGCACGATTACTATACTTGCCTTCAGAGCCCAGCTTGGAGCTCAGGCAAGAGCTGTGGGAAGTGAAAACCCAGAGCATAGGTTCCTGAGCCTGGGCTGTAGCCCTGGGGGGTGGTAGCACCCAGCCCAGGGTCCAAAGCCTGGGCAGGAGAAGTGGGGGAGGGGAGGAAGAGCCCCAAGCCCTGGCAGGAGCCATTTGGGGGAGGGGGAGGAAGAAGGAGGGGAGCAGCAGCCCCGAGATCTGGCAGGAGCTGCAGGCAGTGGCAGCAGCCCCCAGCTCAAGTGCCCCAAGCCTGGGCAGGAGCTGCAGGGGGTGGAAGTCCAGATCCCAGCTCTGGCGCTGCTGAAACACAAAAGTGAGGGTGGTACATGTGGAGGTGGGTCTGATCTTCCTCCCATAACAGCTGTACAGGGGAAGGACAAGTCCTGTCCATCCCCAGCTCGGCTGATTTCAGGGAGATCAGATTTCATGGGAAACAGTTTATTTCATGGTCCGTGACATATTTTTCACTGCCATGAAACTGGTAGAGCCCTAATGATGGAACATGAAACTCTCCAAGTGTGGCATATAAGCCAAGGGACAAAATATATATTTGGGGCTTCTAGTCTTAGATGTACAAGTTAGAAAGCATTAGTCCACCTGTCTAGTCTTAAAGGGTTAAACCAAATTAACTTACCTGATATTTGGTGAATTTAAACTGGAATAGACAGATAGACTTCAAGTGTAACCATTTCAACATGTATTTAATCAATCTATTTAATGACAGTGGGAGAAATGATCAATTCTGAACCTTTGACCAGACTAGCCTGGCCCCACAAGATGGGGACAAAACATGGTCTAGTGGCTAAAGCACAGCCTTGAGTCAGGAGATATGGGCTCTGTCATCAGCTCTACAACACAGTTCCTCTCCAGATGGCCCTTTGTTATGGTACTGCATAGGAGATTTAGTTTACGATGTATTTACTAACGTACAGCCCTGTAACCTGACCATGACAGGACCTGACAACAAGCATTTCGTTCGAATCAACCTGACCCTCTTAGGGTGGGGTCTCTTCCTCCTGTCCCTGGGATCGAAAGCGTGCCAAGGAGTTACAGTGCCTTTTGCTCCATGGCATGCACGCAGCGCCAAAGGGGACAGCAGCTGGCAGGAATGCCGCCATGCAGCTGCTGCGCCAATGATGCTGACGCGGGTTTGGGAGGGAAAGGTTGGAAAATGACATGACCCTTTCCAAGCTTAAAAATTAGGCCTGAGCAGACCTCTGGCCTGAAGAGCATAAGAGAAAATGTGGGAAACATCTAATTTCCTGCATATACTGGGAAGCAATTTTGTATACATCACTTGGATGCCCCAGACCTTTTGCTCCATTTCACTTCTCACTAAAAGGGTAGCCAGCAATTGGATGGCCAGGAGGAAGGTAGATATTTACTGTATTTTCACCCTTCAGGCAAGCTCCTGAGAAACCATTTAAATTGAAAACTGGAATTCTCACTCAAAGCAATTTTGCTTTGGCTCCTAACCACCTAAATTGATACAAGTGTCCCCCAACCACTTCAAATTTCTGTGGCTGTGTAGATCCCTACAGCAGTTGGATTAAGAGTATTAACTAAGGTTTTTATCTTCTGCCTCAAATTTTTCACCTGAGCATCTTTAGGTACATTTACAGAGGCATCAAAGCACTGAATCACGGGGCAATTTGAGAATATACACCAAAAGAACCAACAAAAATAAAAAGCTGGTACTATATGTCCAACAGGAAGTTCAAAATCATGAAAGGAGGCCATATACTACCTTGACGGAACACACAAGATTTCCAATAACCTGTTCGTGGCTGGAAGTTAATTATGCTGATCACAGCTTCTAAGGAGGTAACAAAAAATAAAAATACCCTGCCTGGCAGGCACAATAAGCCATATTAAATACAATGGTTTCAGAGTAGCAGCCGTGTTGGTCTGTATTCACAAAAAGAAAAGGAGTACTTGTGGCACCTTAGAGACTAACGAATTTATTTGAGCATAAGCTTTTGTGAGCTACAGCTCACTTCATTTGATGCATTCAGTGAAAAATACAGTGTGGAGATTTATATACATAGAGAACATGAAACAATGGGTGTTACCATACACACTGTAACGAGAGTGATCACTTAAGGTGAGATATTACCAGCAGGAGAGCGCGTGGGGGAGGGGGAGGGACCTTTTGTAGTGATAATTAAGGTGGGCCATTTCCAGCAGTTGACAAGAACATGTGAGGAACAGTGGAGGGTGGAATAAACATGGGGAAATAGTCTTACTTTGTGTAATGACCCATCCACTCCCAGTCTCTATTCAAGCCTAAGTTTATTGTATCCAGTTTGCAAATTAATTCCAATTCAGCAGTCTCTCCTTGGAGTCTGTTTTTGAAGTTTCTTTTGTGGAAGAATTGCAACTTTTAGGTCTGTAATCGAGTAACCAGAGAGATTGAAGTGTTCTCCAACTGGTTTTTGAATGTTATAATTCTTGATGTCTGATTTGTGTCCATTTATTCTTTTACGTAGAGACTGTCCAGTTTGACCAATGTACATGGCAGAGGAGCATTGCTGGCTCATAATGGCATATATCACATTGGTAGATGTGCAGGTGAACGAGCCTCTGATAGTGTGGCTGATGTGACTAGGCCCTATGATGGTGTCCCCTGAATAGATATGTGGACACAGTTGGCAACGGGCTTTGTTGCAAGGATAGGTTCCTGGGTTAGTGGTTGTGTGACCTTCAGCCCCCAACTAAAACCTCTCCAATACATCATCAAGGATCTACAACCTATCCTGAAGGACGACCCATCACTCTCACAGATCTTGGGAGACAGGCCAGTCCTTGCTTACAGACAGCCCCCCCGCCAACCTGAAGCAAATACTCACCAGCAATCACACATCACACAACAGAACACTTCAATCTCCCCACACTGTTCCTCAGACGTTCTTGTCAACTGATGGAAATGGCCCACCTTGATTATCACTACAAAAGGTCCCTCCCCCCGCCGCCCCCCCGCCCGGGCACTCTCCTGCTGGTAATATCTCACCTTAAGTGATCACTCTCGTATGGTAACACCTATTGTTTTTATGTTCTCTATGTATATAAATCTCCCCACTGTATTTTCCACTGAATGCATCCGATGAAGTGAGCTGTAGCTCACAAAAGCTTATGCTGAAATAAAATTGTTAGTCTCTAAGGTGCCACAAGTCCTCCTTTTATTAAATATGAAGGCTCTCTGCATAATCTAACTCACTTCAAATCTCCTTGGATTTTATAGATTCATAGATATTTTGTCAAAGATGATACTAAAAATACTGCCCAATATTACCCATTCTGGCAAGGATCAGATATAAAAGCCCACTGCCATATGGGCTGCAAATCCCATTCGCAACACACTGCAATGGGGACACAGAGAAATGCTTTACATTACTGAACAGAAGCTCCTTCAAATGATCAGGGTGTGGCACTAAAACCTGAGTCCTTTTTACTCCTAAGCCTCAGAAAGCATCAACCTGACATTGGATCACAAAGAAGGTATTAGAGCACTTTTTATTTGTGGACCCTTAAAAAATTTCAAATGGAGATGCAGAGCCCTTTGGAAATCTTAGATGGCCTGCAGATCCCCAGGGGTCCTTGGACCACAGATTAAAAACCACTCTACTAGATTTCAGAGTAGCAGCCGTGTTAGTCTGAATCCGCAAAAAGAAAAGGAGTACTTGTGGCACCATAGAGACTAAAATTTATTTGAGCATAAGCTTTTGTGAGCTACAGCTCTGAAGTGAGCTGTAGCTCATGAAAGCTTATGCTCAAATAAATTTGTTAGTCTCTAAGGTGCCACAAGTACTCCTTTTCTTTTCACTGTACTAGAGGAATTCCCATGCCCTTCCTCCTCTCCTCCCCCCCAATGACATGGCATATGTAAGGCATTAAGAATGCTTCAGGCCAGTTATCTATAGAAGATTTCAGGATTGTTACGCTGAAGTCTAGAATGTTTGTTGAGTTGGCGTGAAGTGATGGAAACAGCTATGAGCATGACTGAAAGCTCTTTTTATTCAGAATATCAGCAGGTTCTATCATGACTGGGATAGGGTCTGTTACCATCCAATTTTAAGTTCTCAGCCATTTTTAGCTTTATGAATTACACCCATGCAACAGCAAGGCATGTATGCCACGCCAAGGGTCCTTGACAACTATAATATTAGAGGTAATCCAGCCAATTACCACCCTTACTCTACAACTAATTTGCATGCAACCATTTCATTGGTTGTATGAAGGACACTACATAGATGGAGGATTACTTGGCTCAGCTGCTCTGTGGGGCTTGAAAATTGTCTCTCTCACCAACGGAAGTTGTCCAATTAAAAATATTATCTCACCCACCCTGTCTCTCTACAATTCTTCAAAGACACTCACACAACATAACCAGCACCCACACCACCACCAAACACACCCAGCCTCTCACTGCAGCACAGCCACTCATTCATCATCTGCACAAATTTCCCAGTACAACACAACCCACATATAAATCAATGCAACTCTTCCAACTCACCACTCAGATTCGCTCACCCTCACTCATTTACATGAAGCCACAGCTCATCACCAGGTTTGATTGTCACTAGGTTCATGGCTGTTACCATCCAATTTTTAAGTTTTCAGCCAGTTTTGGCTTAAAAAACCCACCATTTAACTAATTGCACTCCTGCAACAGCACAGGATTTCAGCTATTACCTTTCATATTAAAAGGATCATAAAATAGTTTTCTAAATCAAGATGTTTCATTTTTTCATCACTCCAACATACTCACAAGTGAAGATTAAATAAGTTGTCTGGGTCAGAGTGTATCAAGTCATCATACAGACAAGATATTCTTCCTTATGTCTCTGTGTGCAGGATGCTAACCCTGGCTGTTAGCAAGTGGAAGAAGCCAATTTCAACACATATTGGGTGAGGCGGAGCAGAAGAGATGTCTTGAATTACCACACTGCTGTCTGTTTAGGTATTGTTTCCATATGAGACCCTCTAGCTTTTCACTTGCTGTGATACTCAACAGTCCACATGCCCTCCGTAGAAGACTGTACTTTCAAGTTTTAAGATGATCCATATGTTCCTGTTACATGTCATAATTGGAATCAAAATCACTTTGCTCACTCTGGATTGCAAAGGTCACAATTCACTCTATATGGTTGTTTTCAAGAGCAAAGCTGTAGAGCAGTGACTTAAAGGACACTGAGAACCTCCAATTTATGATGAGAGTCACATGTTCCCATGAAGGAGAAGTTTGTTCTCTCCCCTTTAGCAGTTAAGCTCTATTATAAATTTATCAGAGCACTGAGAATGAAGTCAGTTCTCCCACATGTTAACATATAGGCCTTTAACTACTAGGAAGGCATTGTCAAAAGCACAGATAAAACCAGAACCACAATTATATTTTCTTCATTTATTCAGGTGGCGTGATTTATAATAGCAATGATTTCTGAGCCAGGCATTTCCTGGCAGTTAAATTATAAGGATATTGTCAATTTGAAATTTAGGCATTTAAAAATACCTGAATTAAAAGCAGTGGTGGGTACTATATCTGTTCCTTGAGTCCCTTTTGCCTGTTTGTGGTTACTGCTTTCTCTATTTTTAAAGCTCTGCCCTACATGGTGCTGTGTGAAAGATCTACACAAAGAAGAAACTAACCACACAAGGGAAACCATGAAACTTTGTGCAGCAGCAATTTCTGTAAGTCATCTGAAAAAAGTTAATATTCCAGCTATAATATTCTATTACACAAAACAAGGGCAGTTAATCAGTTCTTTTGAAAAAGTTTACACTGGTGTGCCTGTGAAATTCCTCAATTCCTCTACCCAGAGGTTATTATAATAGGACTTTCAACACTCCCCAATCGTCCTTCGCTAATGAAAGCAATGGTTTAATCTGCTCAGTTGACTTTAAAGCATGCTGATCAGACTGGGGAAGAGATATGCTGTTTCCATTGAAGTTTGTTTGCCTGCACTCCCCAGTGGTGACACTTCCCAGCAGCATTTCAGAAGAGTCTACACTGCTTTAAAGTTTCACTGTTACTTAAAATGCTGTTTTGGGAGCTGTTCCAGGAGCCCCAATTCAGATTTTTAACCAAGTGCAAAACTTCAAAGCAGCCCAGCCAGCTGCCTTGGCAACAGGAAAGAGGGGAGGGAATGATTTGGTGAGAGGTGGTGAACAAGAAAAAGCATTCCTAAAACTCTCCTCCACCCCACACCAGACTAGCCCTTGAGTCCATCTGCTCTTCAGCAGCACTTTATGGTTCCTTGGTTCTGCTCAATTTTTATTCTCTGTCATGGCTGAATTAGGAACTGATTGACTCACAATTAGCTTCATAAGAATTTGAGAGCAGAATGATGGCTACGCCCATAACTGTTGCTGGAAGGGATGACATACTCATGGGGTTAATAAGAGAAGAGGGGACCAAAAAAAAGGTAGGCCAGAAAAGGTGAGGAGAGTAAGAGAAATCATTTGTCAACAACAGCTCCTGTTCTGACTGTACTGACTCAACAGAGCAATGCTGTATGGGTCACATACTCATCCATTTGGCCCCAGACCCTTTTCAGGACATAGCTAGCTGTTATGAGGGCATATACACATGTCCCTTGAGATCTACAACCTCCACTCTAATGGAGAAGAAACTTTTAGATATCTTCCCCGCTCTAACTATTCCTCTGTTCCTTTCTGGCCCCGGGAGCTTTGTTTTTAGCTCTGAAGCATAAAGGAGGGGGGCTGCCTCTCTTTCATGAGATCGCCTCTGCAGCAGGGGTGGGCAAACTTTTTGGCCCAAGAGCCACATCTGGGTATGGAAATTGTATGGTAGGCCATGAATGCTCATGAAATTAGGGTTGGGGTGTGGGAAGGGGTGAGGGCTCTGGCTGCAGGGTCTGGGGTGGGACTGTGGATGAGAGGTTTGGGGGTAGGAGGGTTCTCCGGGCTGGGACTGAAGGGTTCGGAGGACAAGAGGGGGATCAGGGCTGGGGCAGGGGGTTGGGGTGCTGGGGGATGGCTCAGGGTACAGTCTCTGGGTGGCGCTTACCTCAAGTGACTCCCAGAAGCAGCAGCATGTCCCCCCTACGGCTCCTACACAGAGGCTTGGCCAGGCGGCTCTGCTGCACGCTGCCCGTATCTGCAGCTCCCATTGGTCGCGATTCCTGGCTAATGGGAGCTGTGGGGGCAATGCTTGGGGTGGGGGCAGCATGCAGAGCGGAGTCCCCAGCAGCCCCTACTCGTAGGAGCTGGAGTGGGACATGCCATTGCTTCTGGGAGCCGCATGGAGCGTCCCCGATCCTGAGCCCCAGCTGGAGCGCCAGAGCAGGGCAAGCCCCAGATCCTGCTCCCCAGCAGGAGCTTGAGGGCTGGATTAAAATGGCTCACAGTCTAGATGGGGCCCGCAGGCCGTAGTTGCCCATGCCTGCTTTACAGAGACAACAAGAGTAGTTAGCAGTTCTTTCCTTAAGGAGGTGGGGTGAGGAGCCCTGTTAAACAGTGACAGAGGTACTGCCCTTCCAAAACCAGTATCTGCCCGTGATATAGGACTGACGATAGTAATCGGAGAAGGTGGAACCACAACTCCATAGCCCTATGGATTTCAGGGAAGGACACACTGCTGCCATATGCCAATAAAGCTTCCATCCTCCTGGTTGGATGAACTTACAAAATTAGAAAATAAATAAAATAGAATTCTGCCAAGCTTAACAACGGGTAATCATCCTCAGACACTTCTGGAGAGGTACAGATGGTGACTGACACTGAAATGTCAAACCCATTTTTATCAGAAATTTGGGGTGAGGCCCCATTGCCACAAAGAGGAAGTGGAATACAATATACGTGTAGATTTTCTGTATCTGCAACTGCAAGACCCTCCTGGCTGATGTAATGGCCACAGAGACCAAGGTCTTCAGTGAGGGATGGTTCAGAACACAAGAACACTTGGGCTCAGGAGGCCCTTCCATAAATTTGGTTAGTAACAGTGTGAAGCACTAGGATCTGACAACGCTCACACAAGAAGGCAAAAGTTTATAACACCTTTAAAAACTGTTTTGGAGGCTGGACAAATGCCATGGTTCCTTTTGCAAGGACATGGTTGGCAGAAACAGTGACCTAAGTCATAGCCAGGGACAGCCTTAACACCAGACTAGAATCCAAGAATGAACACAACCAGGAACCAGACCCTTCTAACTTTAAGCCAACCCTTTAAACTACATCTGTCTGGTAGCATAACACCTCCTAGTGGAACATTTTCAAGACAAACAGGACTGTCTTTATCTCCTCAAACAAGGAGAAGACAAGATATCCTTCCTGTGGCAGGGTCACTCCCCTTATGCAAGAGCCCCTGTCAGCTGGGTATGTCTGCACTGCACCTCTCTGCTTTGCTTGCGGTGACCCCTGCTGGCAGTTAAACTTCTCAGGTGGGTTTTCAGTGACTCAGCCCTCTGGCCAAGTCACACACAGTCTGTATGCGCACAAACAAAACAGACCCCTTACAGGGTAGTTCACTAGGGCCTGCCACAGTGCCTTCAGTAAAGTCTCTGCCCGTAGCTCTATCGCTGGGCTCAGTCCTCAACCAGTCCAGCAGGGCCTATTGCAGCACCCTGATTCAAACAGTCTCAGCCCCTTCTGGGCTCTCTCTCAAACTGTCCCTGCTCTGGTTTGGAGCAGTGCTCCCAGGGCTTCCTCCCTGGAGCCTTTGCCTATTGCACCAGCTCTCCAGATGAGTCACTCATTACAGTTCAATCTCCTTCTGAGGTGGTATCAAGATTCCCACAAATACTAACGACAGGTTTCAGAGTAGCAGCCGTGTTAGTCTGTATTCGCAAAAAGAAAAGGAGTACTTGTGGCACCTTAGAGACTAACAAATTTATTTGAGCATAAGCTTTCGTGAGCTACAGCTCACTTCATCGGATGCATTTGGTGGAAAATAATCTCCCCTCTGTATTTTCCACCAAATGCATCCGATGAAGTGAGCTGTAGCTCACGAAAGCTTATGCTCAAATAAATTTGTTAGTCTCTAAGGTGCCACAAGTACTTCTTTTCTTTTTACAAATGCTAACCTCTCTCTCAGGGTCTTCAGCTCCTTCCTGGGCTACTTCCCTTCTCAGGGCTTAAGCCACTTCCCTAGTGGCTGGCTGGGGGGGACCCAGGCCTGTCCCCCAATCTGGGTTTCAACCCAGCAACCCTATAAGCAGCCGCCGCCACCTGCTGTGTCCCTTTAATCGCTGTGTTTCCCTGGGCCACTTCCCCGTGGTCCCACTACTTTCATTCTTTATCTCAGGGCTGAAGTCTGAGTCCCTGCAGCCAGCAAGGAACACCTTCCTTGATCGCCTGGCTCCAGTCAGCAACTAAATCTGCTCACTCCAGCAGCTCTTTTATATGAGCCTGCTGGACTCTGATTGGCTGCTCCCTGCAGCATCTTCTGATTTGTTGCTTCCCCAGAGCTGCTCTAGGCAAACTGGAGGACTCGCCTCTTCTGCTCTTTCCTGGGGTGTGGTGTGGTAAGGCCAAGAGGTCTCCAGCAGGGGGCCTCAAGGCCTGGTACACCTCCTTCATGCTTCCATAGAAGCTTGTTAGCAGTGCTGTCAAATGAATAAATTCGTAAGTAAACAAACAGCTGTTCTGCTGGGACAATAAATCTTGACTCTGAGGTAAGTAGGCAGATGAACTTTGGAAGGGCCAGCTCTGTTAGGACCAGACCAAAGTGACTAAGGTTACCCTGACCATTCTGTTGATTCTTCCTCAGTATTCTGGGGATGAGAACAAACAGAGATGGCCATTGGAGCCCTTTTCCCCAGTGTGAACGAAGGAGGTCTGATATGCAAGCCTCCCCAGCCGGGAGCTCAAGGGCCGGGCAGGATGGTCCCGTAGGCCAGATGTGGCCCACGAGCCGTAGTTTGCCCATCTCTGATGTAGGTAATACATTGTCTGAAAATCTGCGCCAGTTGCCCTCTGATCTGTGGGGAAAATGTTTGAGAGGGAGCCTAATGGCTTTCAGCTCTAGCAAGTTTGTAAAGCCTCTACTTTCAATGTCCCTAAGGATCACCAATTGTTAAGAGATCCTAGTGTTCTCTGCAATTCAGGACATACACCAGAGACAACACATCAACAAAAGGCCAACCTGGCACTGTATAAAGCCCCTAGAGCTACCAGTGCAGCACTGAAGTTAATGGAGCTGCAAAGAACAATATCCCTGAAGAAAGCACAGAGGCCATCAATGCATCCCAAAGAGTAAACTCAAACTGAGGGGCCGAAAACCCAGCCTCACAGGCGTCAACAGCTCAGCATACAATTCTGCCCTAATGGGGTAGGGCTCTCCTTCACTGACTGCTGTCAGCAAGGAACTAAAAGGCAAGGTTCTAGAAGGCACTGAAATATTAATCACTGCTCTTTGTGAGAGACATCTACTCGTGCCTCAAAGGGCCATGCCTTTGAGAACTAGGGGCTAGTCTACACTATCCCACTACATCAGCACCAATGCAACTGTGCCTCTGTGGCATGACTGATGAAGATGTGCTTTGACAACGGGAGAGCACCCTCAGGTCAGCGTAATTACTCCACCTCAATGAAAGGCAGAAGCTGTGTCGTGGAAGAGCTGTCAAAGCGCAGCATGGATGTCTCTAAGTCGATGTAACTTACATCTACTTAAGTGGTAGTGTAGACAAGCCCTAGATGACTTCCTATTTTTCTTATACTCAAAGCATACAATCTAGAAGCAGGGATCAAGGCAATGCTCTCTTTTTAGAGACGTACTTTAACTAACATCCACAGAAGAGCAAAAGCAGCAAGCTCATTGTGGTGTGACACTAGAATGGACCAAAAATAATGATAAGCTGAGGCAGTCACTAATCATCAAAATATCCTGCACAGATGAAATATAATGCAGCAATAAAGGAATCCAGATACTTAAGTTTATATGTAGCTATGTGGGAACTTAAGTGTTATATATGTCACACATGATACTTAAGTGCACATTACTACTTGATAAGATGAACATTCCATTTAGAAAGTTATTTGTGCATCAGTCTATTCTCCCCATGCCTCTACCCTCACCCATCAAAATGAGGGGAAAATTAATAATTTCATGTAATTAATATTTTGTTTGCTCCTGCTGCTTATTTTCTCCAGAGCACAGGCCACAGGTCACTTGATTTATAGGCAGCCACTGCTACTGAGCCAGGAGTTGCAACACAAAAATCAATGGCTGAATCATAGAGAAGATCTGAAAAGTCCCCACAGACAGTCCAGTGAAAAGCATAGATTATTCCCACATTCTTTTCCAAACGTTTGCATTTTCATAGTATCTTATGGAGATTCCCTTCACATTAAGTCATGAGAGACTTATCTTAACTGCTACAAAAACCTGTGACTTATTCCCCAAGTGAAACCCATCCTCTGACACTTTTCAGAATAACTAAATTGTGAGGAGACAATCCAATTTCAAAGTATGCAATCACTCCACTGATGCATCTGGTAACTTCAAGAGTCCAAAATAAACTCACAAAAAAGCTCCATATAACTTTATACAAAATTTAATCAAGTGCTCACATTCATCTAGATTTGATTATTAATAAAAATAGAAGAAAATGGTTTGGCCACAAGCCACTTTGTTTGCATTGAGTTTATAATGAAGTTGGGCTACAGTGATGTCCACACATTGCAGTTAACAGTTTAGCTGCTCACCCAGACTGCCACATCACACTAGAAGTGAAGTCCCTACACCACTTATCATCAGCTGTCATTGCCCTCCACAGTGCCACTTCCAGGATCAACCCACACAAACAAGCGGTATAGTCATTAAAATAGAAATAAGGCCCAAACTTAAAATTAAGCGGAACTAATAAGTTTGAAAACAGACATTAATGAATTAGTGAGTTCAATTTATAGGGTTACTGTCAGGTCAAATCTGAACCAAACTTATGTTTAGAAAAAAGTTTTTATAAAACTTAAGACAAAAGAAAAATTGTTTTTTTTCCTCATCTTTTGGAGAAAAGAGTTAATATTCCCTGAAATGCTTGCAACTCAAACTTTGCAGCACTGTAGCATATCAGAACTTGAAGTGAAAATGACTAGTCTATTTTCATTGTTCAAACTGGGAGAAAAAGACAAACAGAATAGTGAAAAGTAAAATTGTGAAGAGCTTTTGTATTTCTGGCAAACAAAAAATGGAATATTCTTGTATAAATGGAAGTTTCCCTACATCGTGTGTGTAGGAAAGAGCCAGATGATTTCAAAGAAATACAGTATCTGGAGATCAAGTATGCAGTTGGAATTTTTAAAGGGGAGTTAAAGAAATGCAATGCTGTAATTGGATCTTTAAGGCAAAATTATTCAACTGCTGCAGGATACTAAATCAAGCTTCATGCTACCAGGATGTACAGCTACCACCAGCTTGTATTAGTTCCTTGTATAGCTAGATTGCATCCATTAGAATCCTCACAGCAATGTAATAAATTAGAGTAAGCAGGTCTTCTACAGAGCACACAACATGGAACTGAAGTGACATATGCCTCTCCTTACCGCCTGCTGGCAGTTCAGTCCAATGTTTCCCTTCTCCCCACGTATAACTTTCATCAGGCAATGCAAAGTACGCCCTTTCCGATGCAGCCCTGAGCAGTGGTGTTCAATCTCCCCTCGGCAGCTCAGAATGATTTCCGGGCTCAGCGAGAAGTCTTCCATTAGCATGCGCCGGTAATCCAACATTTCACCCTGGCACTCACTGCTCACCTGCCGACCTAGGCCAAGTGAAGGTAGATGTGATTTAGTATTAATGCTAAGTGGGGTCTTTCTGTAGTGCGAGGAAGGGTACTGTAATTGAATATTTCACACACTGAAGGATTAGAGACAATATTGGCATTCTGTGTAACAGTGAGGCAATATAGATAGTTACTGAACACTACCCGATAAACCAGTGAACAAAACAATTACTACTGATAGTCACTGTTAATACTTCAAATCAATAGTAATATAACTCCTGGGAACAGGAAATTTTTTAAATAGAATATTCTATTATATTTGGAAAAAATTTACAGGGACATTCCAGTTTGAGCATGTACGGTTCAAGAGCAGCTTTTGTACCATAAGCAGAAGCCCTCAATGGATTTCTAGCCTTGAACTACAAGGTTATCATCTATTCTTAGCACATTCAAGCTATCAGTTTCACTGCAGAGATTGAAGTCACTTGCAGTAAATTAAGGGACTTTTAGGTCATTGGAAAATATTATTCTGGCCAAATGATGGGTTAAAAGTGCCATTTAGGGGGTGAAAGGTTTCATGGGAGACAACAGAGTCTCGTACTCAGAAGGCGATGAAGTTCAGGCACATTACAGAAATGACATGCTGGATTTCTAGCAAATGGACAATAGTTAAACAGAAATTCAGCTTTAAAGAGTTTAAGATATGTTAGAAACCTTTCTAGAATTCCCTTATGCAGTTTGACTCCAAAACCTGAAACTGGAAATCTCTCAACTCCAACTTTTGCCAATTCCTAAGTCACGCTTAAATTATACGGCTGGGTGTGTGAAGCAATGTTCCTTCTGAGCTAGAATGTGTGCACCTCCGGACTAGATATTGCATAACATGTTCTATCAGCAAAGAGGAAATTAAACACACCATAGCAACTGCCTGCAGGGTTGAGGAATTCAGGGAAGCAACCAGTCCACACCTGTCCTATAAAGGAAACGCTACAGTAGGCAGTAAGTAGAACATTTTTTATACAATCCAAATGTAATTACTCATTCAAGGCCATAAATGCGAAGACTGATAAAGACTGCCATGGTATTTTGGCCCTCATTGTGCCAGAGGCGTTACAGCATGCAGTCCTACTACAGGAGCCACAAAACAGACCACCACTGCAGAGTGGTTCAAACATCTCCAAGACACAAGTTAAGAATGTGTAACTGTGTGCGCCACTTGTACACAGTATTATAGCAGCTTTGCCAAGTTTATGTAACATGGTCCTGCTTTTTGAGACCCTCTGATAGGCCCATATGTTCTGCAATGCCTGTGGGACAGTTATGGGTTCCAGGGCACCCTCAGCACTCATTATCTTTGCTTTCTACATTTAAAGAACAACGTTAATTAGCATTGTGTATCGCTAGGATGTAGTATGCTCTGCTGATATACACATACATACATACATACATGTGTGTAGTAAGAAAATTAATTTACTCAAACAACTTAGCTGAGGGAGATGGGCTACTTACAACAGGCAAAAGAGTAAGTGAATAGCTTTGGCTTTCATGTCGTGAGTTGATCATAAATTAAGTTAGCGGTTTATATCATATACTAAACAACACATATTTCACGTTTACTACATAAACAAAGAGGAAAACCACTTTGATTAGCTGCGGAGGGAAGGATTTAGTACAGCTGCTTCAGGTTTCAGTTCCACAGCAACAATTTAAGTAGACTTACCCATTTTATTGTCAAGATTTTAAAGTATATAATAGGAATCACTGAGCACACTACAGAAATTATTCTCCATTTGATAATCTTCACACTAAGATCACTGCCATGATGTAAGAATTCAAATAAGCAATGGTCTTCTACAAACATATTAAGAGTTACAGGCCAGATTTTATTTCAAACCTTAGCTACAAAACAATCCACCAGATCTCTAACAGCTTAGGCATATGCAAGTTTTATATCAAGTATTGTTGCATGAGGGACACCCCAATGATGGAAGTATCATCAGTAGGCAGTTCCATTTTTCTTTGATGAGCTGGAGCTTGAAAATAGATTCTGCTTAATGAGCAACCTCTTGGTGTCCAGCAAAAGACGCTGCCGTTATCTGGAAATTGCCAATAAGTGGAAGGCAGGTTTATAGGCCTATAGCCAGGGAAGGAAGTACTGAATCAGGCTTTCCCTGACTGCAGCCATGCAAACCTGCTTGCAGTTAGCGCTGAGCATGTCCCATTGCTTCCTTCCCTGGCTGCAGCCCTGCCTACCTGTGGCCAGGGCCTTTCTTCCAAAAAAAGTTCTTAGTAAGCAACATGCCTTTTGCCACAATCTGAATCCCATTAAACATTATAGTCAATGGGATGGATCGGCCCCTGGCAAAATGTTGCAATTAAGCAAAAGCTGTTAATATTGGGATTGCTATTAAGTGGAATCTATTGTAGTTAAGTTTCCAAATAAGTGATCAAATCACGCTACCCAACTCTAACCCCTCTCACCTCTGTGCACTGCAGACTCTAGACACATCAGCAGGTAGGAAAGCCTGGCTTCCCGGGAACGGGGAAGGTTCTCCACGTTACAGCGGTACTTCTTCAGGTCACTCTTACAGGATTTGGCCAATGAATAACTGACTTTATAGTCTTGAGCAATCAGCTTTTGACGGGTTGTCAGTGCATCTCGACACTGAGGAAGATAAGTGTTAGAACAGTTGAGCTATCAGTACGAATATATACCATCATGGGGCCTATTTGTCAGCCCACTCTAACATAGCATGGCCCTTTAAGGGGTTGAAAGGTCCAACATAAGGACCTAAGGGGGATGTGAAGAGAAAGGAAGTAGTCCCAGGAATGAGTGGTGTTTAGAGATAGAGTGATAGGATTTCCTCTAACAAGCTTGGGACCAGGAGCCTTGCAGAGAGGGCAGGGCAAGACTCCCCTCTCCTCCAACCAACTGGCGACAAGCTGCCTCCTCCCTCACAGCAGACAGACACCCAGAGATACCATCAGGGAAAGGCTGAAGCCTGATTAAGGAACAGTGCCCAGCTGAGGCAGAGACTGGCAAAGGCCTCAGAGCTGGTGAAAACACACCTCAGCTCGGGAGAAGAGAACTAAGAACTCCTGCTGAGGAAGGACCAGGAAATCTGACTAACAGAACCCAGCTCTAGAGAGGAAAGCTGGGGATTCCTGCTTAAGGAAGCCGTGAAAGGAGTAACCCAAAGGAGGAACCCGGAAGGTTTCCAAAGACAGACTCAAGAAAGAAGAGAGTCTCCTGCTTATATTTATGACTCTAGTTAATAAATGAGACCTTTGGAAAAGGGGTGCTCTTTGATTAAAAAAGAATTTGTCTGCATTTGTTTATAAGCCAGGTGAAGGGGATGTGAGGTAGGTCTCCACTGCAACACTACAGCTGACCAAAAGAGAGCACACAGGGGTGAGCTCCAGGCCATCACAGTCTGTTGCCACTCAGTACACACACCATGTACTCTTAGAACTAGCACCTCGGGCTGCGAGAGTGCAGGTTGTCAGCTCTGAAGCTTGTAAAAGTTCACTGCTGCTTTGGATATATGCACATGCCGGGAGGCTATGAAAATGCTTTTCTATTTCTCACTGTGCTGAGCTCATAAGCTCCTACCTGCAGCAGTGCTTATCATGCCACAAAAAACCACTGCCTCTAAAAAGGCCAAATATACTTAGGAAAAAATGGCAGCCACTTGGAGTCTAAAATACTCATGAGAAATGAAGCTTAGCTGGAGCCATTCTTAAAAGCAGGCACTACTCCTACAGTTTGATTTCGGCTCATTTTAACTGAACTGTTAGATAGTTAAAACATCTGAAGAAAATGCAATGAGTACATTGCCTCCAGGTATCTCATCACAGGCTCATTCACTCTAGCAAGCCCCAAAGCAGGTCTGCCCAGATACCTCTCATCTCCATCCCTTAGGACAACAGATACTTTAATTCTTTTTAGCCCCAATCATTAAGATGCTGCTTTGGGAGACGAAGGGGTTCCTCTCTCTCAAACATGTATGCCACTAAAGCTATAAGTAAGAACCTCTAGTATGGATGATAAAGATCCTTTCTCCTTGCTTCCCGCACAACTCACATTCTCCCCTCATGAGGCTCCTTTACTGCACTATTCTGGATTGAGTGTCCCAAGGATGCTACTTGATGGCAGCAAACTGCACAGCATCCAGACTGAATTACTCCTGTATTGCTTGCATTTATGTTCCTATGCCATTAAACAAGGTGAAAATATAGGTACAGACGGAAAAGGTTTTGGACTCCAATCTGGCACATCTGTGAGATTAAGTCAATTTGCTACACTTCCTATTAAACTCTATAGAGAAATTTAGAAAACTGCAGTTACCACAGACAATGCATCATTTCCACAAATTTGCTAAAAACAGCCCTTGATGAATAGCCTGGTGACAAAGCGATAGGTTTAATATGCAATCCCTATATCGAGAGATACATCAAAACAATGTTTTAATTTACACATAAAAGCAACACCATTTATCTAGGACGTAAGGGATAAATAGCAACATCACCATTCAATGTTTAAAGTAGGAATAGCCACCCAAAGAACAGGAGAGATAGCTTTACTTGTCAAGATCCCTGAATTTCCTGACCTTTGCTTTCCCTGGCTTGGTAGATGGACTACAGTTGTATATCCTTAATGCTTTATATACCAAATGTAGCACTCCCATAGCTAAACAAGAGTAACCAATCCATACCATGCTGGAAGCATGAATGTCCCAATTTAAAGGCATCTCTTCGAAGTTATTCAAGGACTCGTATCTGTTTGGCCAGCTTAATAGTGGGTTACTGTAAATTTAATAATACTGGGGATAGGGACGAACAAGACAGAGGGTCAGTTAGCTGGATGGATGATCAATAAGTAAAGGATTTGCCCACCTGAAATAGATACCTACCTTTTCACTCATAGATTCTTCAAACTTGTGGTTAAAAAGGCACTTGTAAACCCGGCCTTCTCCAGCCTGAGTCTGTGAAACAGAACAGCAACACTGGTCATTTAGGATAGTTTACAGCTTACCCTCTTGCTAACCAAAATCCAATAGAATTGTGCTATTGTACCAAAGACCTACTTTTAAACTAATAAAGTAGTGTTCGTGTACATTATGGGAATAACTCACTAACACTTTTTAAACATAGCACAGAATTGAAGGTGTTTTTTGTAAAGGAAAATATTTCAGCTGAGTTTCCTTACTCTGGCTCCTAGGTTTTGCCATCTTTTTGCTGAGAAAATACCTTTTCAATTAATGCAAGAGAACCAGAACAAAGCAATAAGTCTGCTTTCCTGCTGCATCACTCCATGCCACTTCTCCATTAGCAGAGCCTGTGATGTTTCTGCTGCCGTTAATTCAACATCTTGACAAGAATTGGAGTAATCCAGAGATTCTCCCCTCCTGTCCACTCTAAAACCACACAATGAGATCAAAATTTACTTTTCATAAGAGCTCATAAAAGAGTTCCCGGTGCCAAAAGTGCTAAACTAAAGGCTTAGAATAGCAAGAAAATCTGCTACTCAAACCACAGAGATAAAAATAAAAACTGAACTTGTTTCCAGCCACTCAAAGGACTGATAAAAATGAGATGCTTAACAGAGATCATATGCTATTCATGGTGGAACAGAGTAGTAACCAAAGGCTGCCTCATATGGCTGATCTCTCGCACAGTTTTCACCATAGAAGATGGATGTGTGAAGGCTGACTGACAGGTAGTTCCCAGAATACCTTCGGCTGTTATGGAATCTTGCTCTGGTTCCTCTCTGTCGTTTGGTTCTTTTCAGGCATTGATTTGTGGGATAAGACAGAAGGGATGGAAGGACTAATATTTCCAACTACTCACATTTTCACAGAAGCGTTCCCGGTCATCGCGGCATGCGAAGTACAAGTGTCGGTCCAAGTGGAAGTCATCAGAGGAGAGTTCAGCCACACGAAGAATTGCTTTCTTACACACATCAGAAACCTGAATTCTGGGATCACTTTCCTCTGCCTCCTTTACCAGCCCTTTCTCCAGGCAGGCCACCACCTCTCCTTGTGAGTGCGCATCCTACACAACAAAAAGACTGCATCAAGACCTTTACCAAAAGGATTTGTGGTCCATTATTTATAAGCAAAAGACAAGAACAAATATTTTGTAACATATGGGAATGCGGAAAATGCCTGGTTACTAATTTAATGTATCCAATGTGTAAAAAATCCATATTCTGCACCCCAAGCAGCCCATAATGCTGATTTACACATCCCACACTAGGCTTAGCAAGTGGCTAAGAAAGCCCAAGCAATGTTAACCCTTTATAGATACCTACCACCAGAATTAAGTGACGCTCAATTTATATACAGACTTGAAAATTATGCAGACATGCATTCTGTTCCAGTAGGCCGTGGTAATTCATACAGTTGATAGGAGCAACAATTCATAAAGCCTGAAAATAGTTGGCTCTCAAATTCAGATTGAGATGAGAAAGAAGTACCCCACCGTCAGGCTCCAAGCCAGGAGTGGCCAAACAAAACTAAACTGTAAAGCGATCTGTTCTGTCCCCACCTCTCTTTGTAATCCAACAGCCTTGAGTGGCATGATCCACATACCATATCTGTGACATTGCACCCCATAATGCTTTATAGAAATATGCTTATGTAAATATGACATGACTGGAATATGTTTTATGCTACATATGCCATGTAACATCTCTCTGCAAAGCTTATGATCTCCTGGATATATTCATCTTATTTACATGCATGTATCATTTTTGTATTCAAAGTTATGAATATTGGCTATGTACTTGCTTGATTTTAAGTAGCGTCAGTGAAGCAGTTGATCAGCTTCTTAAGAAAAGACTATTCTCAGTAAGTGCCCAATCAAGAAACACTTAAACAATGAACTTTAAGAGACACCAATCCACATCTGAGCTTTCCTGGGAATGTGGCATCAGCCGGTAAAGTTCGAGTCATGGATGGACATGTGACTTGCCCACGAGACTCCAAAACTCCATCTTGCAGCTGGATTGCCACAGGAGAGGAGAAGAGGTTTCCACCCACAAAAGAAAGTCTATTTAAGCCCCTAGAAACCTCTTCATTTTGTCAAGAGGTAGCCTCCCCAACCCCAAAGAATACCTGAAAGAAACTGGAACAAAGGACAGTAACTACAGGGGTGTGAGTGATTGCTGGACCCAGACTAGAAGGAGGCAAGTCTGTAAAGGAAGCGTATTGGAACATCTCTGAGGGTGAGATTTTATCTGTAATCACTTTCTTACTGTATTAGGCTTAGCCTTCCTGTTTTATTTTATTTTGCTTGGTAATTCACTTTGTTCTATCTGTTATTACTTGGAACCACTTAAACCCTATTTTTTGTATTTAATAAAGTCACCTTTTACTTATTAATTAATCCAGAGTATGCATTAATACCCGGGGGCGGGGGCAAACAGCTGTGCATATCTCTCGATCAGTGTTATAGAGGGCGAACAATTTATGAATTTACCCTGTATAAGCTTTATACAGGGTAAAACGGATTTATTTGGGGTTTGGACCCCATTGGGAGTTGGGTAACTGAGTGCTGGAGACAGGAGCACTTCTTAAACTGTTTTCAGTTAAGTCTGCGGCTTGCGGGGGATGTGGTTCAGACCTGGGTCTGTGTTTGTAGCAGGCAAGTGTGTCCGGCACAACCAGGCAAGGCACTGAAGTCCCAAGCTCGGGGAAAACAGGCTCAGAGGTAGTAGTCCCAAAAGGTGTTTCTGTGATCCAACCCATCATAGTATCATAACAGACTGTTGAAGTGCTGATGGTTCACAGTGGAGTAGCCTCCTTCAATGCTTCTGGGTTTGCTTTAATGTGATTTAATGAGATTATCACCATTTAGACACACTGCTTAGAGCCGTTTACCAAAATGGCCAAGTTATCTTTAATCTGACACAGCCTTCTTATCACCATGGCAACAGCAAGTAACAGTGTCACATTAAAGAAACATATTTGGGGGAGGGGAGGAATTAGAAAACTGCTCTGTCAGTGCAGCCTTCACTCTGGTCACTGATAATTAGTGATGTTAAGCACTCACAAAGGAGCTTTTAGCAATCTAGGATTCTCAGTGCTAATTCCACCAAAGAAAAAAAGTCAAAGCATCCAACACTGCACTGAGTCTCATAAGATAAACAACTCCAGGCTAACATCCACTGCCAAGTGGGCTCAACAGAGCCCAAATGTAACTTTGGATCGTGAGTAACGAAAGCAAGCAAGCGAGGAAGCTCACTGGTTTCCATAGGATGGCACAAGATGAGTCACTTCTGTCCAGCACCCCTGAAGTAGGCAGTAGAATGTTGATCAGTGAGTTTTTCACAGCCACACAGCTGTGCATGCTTAGAAAATTAAAAGAAAAAGGTACCCAAGACTCCTGGGGCCTTCAGAAAGTCTGAGCCCTTAAAATATGAATCCATCTCTGGTGGAGCTTTGACCAAGACAGCTGGCTGAGAAGAGTTCTATGACCAGAGGACTTTCAGCTATCAGCCCCTTTCCTTCAATGTATGCTGCTTTGGTGTGATAACCACCTACTCTAAGGGCAACTGTCCAGCAGTGCCCTATCTTGGATAAATCAATCGGCTCGTGTGCACTGCACTAACAGGCATTCACGGTGAGCCCTTATCTCCTTCAGTCCCGCTCTATATGTCAAGCAAGTGTTACCATAATAGCCATGAGCAGACAGCAGCAGGGATTGGAACAAAACAGGAATCTTTCAAACAGTAACATTACTATTTAAAGCCACAATTATTCCAATAATCATTCCCTCCTGTTCTGACATTTCTCCTGGCTCAGGAAGCCTCTGATACCTGTATTGTTGGTACTGGCACACTAGGAACACAAGCAGCATTCAAAAGCCGTGAGTTACTTAAACCACCACCAAGCCCAGAACTACCAACACTTTTTTAAAATGGCCAAAAGGATATTGGGTAAAAAAAACTGATGGATGTGTCAACTGAGCTCCAGCCATGAGTCAGCAGCCTTCAGAGGTGCCATTACAGGATACTGCTAGTGTGTGGCATCATGCCAGATTATCCCACACTACTGATTTACCTGTAACCATTCTGGACACAAATCTTCTCCCTCAAATCCCCGTGATGATGCACATACAGCCTTTGCAACCGAGCCATTTACTATTACAAACTTCATAAAATGTGGCTTAAACACATTTGACAACTCCCTACTCCAGCCTGCCTTCCAAGCTGCAAGCTCTGCTTCAAAGATCGTCTCATTCATCTGCAGGCTTACAGCCTGGGCACCCTCCTTGTTGGAGCATGAGACAACAAAAATTTTCCTACCTAGGAAGGGTGTGGTTTCTAGCCCTAAGGCAAAAGAATTAGAGAGCACTCTATTCAAGATTTCCTCATACCATGGGATTTTCTTTAATTAAAATTTCAGATAAAGACTTCAGTGCACATTAGGTACATGAATGGGATGGAAGCTATTTTATTTGTATGTACACAACCTACTAAAAAAGAGTTAACTTACATCTATGTAATAAAATAATATCATGAATACATGATCACATACTAGCTCACAAATGTTCTACAACCTTAGTTAAATATATCTTTCATACTCTGCATTACACTGTATTCCAGTCATTTAAAATACCTACTAAACTGCTTTTAAATTTACCACATAGCCAGTACAACAGAAGAGTGGAAGTTTGCAGACACACACAGGCCAGCTGAGTTTGTAACTAAATTAGCAGAATAGTTAACTGTGTGACCTCCTCATAAGTGCATAAGACTGAGCTGCTGTTTGATACAAAATATAGACCAAGCTTTTTAAAAATTGGTTCTAAAGTTATGCTCCTCTGAATTGCACATTCAGGCACTGAACGAAGCCTGATTTTCTTAAGTGCCAAGCTCCCAGCTGCTCTGACTTCACATGAAAATCATTAGGAGCTGCAAGAAGCTTGGGAACTTTTGAAAATCAAGCTATTTCTTTCAGTGCCTAAATATGCAATTCAGGAGCTTAACTTTAGCTACCAATTTCTTTAAAATGCTGATTATAGAATATGGTTGCCAAGTCATTAAATCCATACCATAGAGAAGAGTATCTTAATTTATATAGAAATCCAAGTTAACTGCTTCAGTCTGAGACTGAAAATAGCTTAATATACCAGAAAGAAAAGATTACAAGATTTTTCTAATGTTGAACAGTATATACTGTTCTCCAGGAATAGCGCTCATGTAATTATAGTATTAGAAAGAAAATAGACTATGTAGAAGAGTCATTTCTTGACTAGTGTACTTAAACATGGAACCATAATAGTCTTTTAATGCAGTTTGACAGAAGCACACAGAAAGGTGACAAAAAATTATTGGCATGAGTTCAGAATGACTGCATTATTCATTAAGCTCTAGCTGCAGTGCAGAGCCATGTGATAAATACACCCACACCAGCACTCTGCTCGCTAGTGCATCTTTGCCAGAACTATTTCCAAAATTCTAAAGGATACACAGCAGCTTCCAGCCATTTAAAAAATATCAATATGCTAGAAAATATGCCTCTTCTCTCCCACTACCCACATATCGGGAAAAACAGACAGGTAATTCATTCTTGCATAGACAGATTTATAGTCCAATATCTTGAAATGCTGCCAAGTTAGAAATGGAAACTTTAGATCATCGAAAAAAGGGGGCTAACCATCTTCCCCAGGAGGAATAGAGCATTTCAACCCAGGGAATGCATTGAGACATTTTAAAATATGGCATTTAAGGCAATTTTTAGAACTGTTTTAAAATGTATTAGTTTTAATTTTCCCCTCTTTTTAAGGCCATCTTGGTTGGACTTGATGCCTAAAACACCTTTTTTCCCCCCAGACAGACACAGGATAGTTTTAAAGCTCTAAAGCATTTCTAAAACAGATTTCTATAAAATGTGGCCTATGCAAAATTCAACCTATATGTTCAATTCCTGTTGGTGTTTACTTCTCCCTCTCATTTTCAAAAAACCCCGAAGGAGTGGGGGACATTGGGTATGTCAAGGTTCCTTCCCCACTCTGAACGCTAGGGTACAGATGTGGAGACCTGCATGAAAACCTCCTAAGCTTACTTTTACCAGCTTAGGTTAAACTTCCCCAAGGTACAAACTATTTTACCCTTGCCCTTGGACTTTTGCTGCCACCACCAAACGTCTAACCGGTATTATTATCATTAGGAAAGAGCCTGTATGGAAACGTCTTTCCCCCCAAAATCTTCCCTTAACTTTACACCACCTTTCCTGGGGAAGGCTTGATAAAAATCCTCACCAATTTGCACAGGTGACCACAGACCCAAACCCTTGGATCTTAACAATGAAAACACATTCAGTTTCTTAAAAGAAGAATTTTAATAGAAGAAAAAGTAAAAAAGAATCACCGCTGTAAAATCAGAATGGTAAATTCCTTACAGGGTAATTAGAGTCAGAACATAGAGAATCCCTCTAGGCAAAACCTTAAGTTACAAAGAGAGACAAAAACAGGAATATCCATTCCATTCAGCACAGCTTATTTTCTCAGCCATTTAAAGAAAGCAGAATCTAACGCATATCTAGCTAGATTATTTACTAAGTTCTAAGACTCCATTCCTGTTCTGTCCCCGGCTAAAGCATCACACAGACAGAGAGAGGGGGGCTTTGTTTCTCCCTCCTCCCAGCTTTTGAAAGCATCTTGTCTCTTCATTGGTCATTTTGGTCAGGTGCCAGCGAGGTTATCCTAGCTTCTTAAGCCTTTACAGGTGAAAGGGTTTCTCCTCTGGCCAGGAGGGATTTTAAAAGCGTTTACCCTTCCCTTTATATTTATGACAGGGTGGTACTAAAGAGTAAAATTTGACTTATGCATAAAATTCCTGTTGCTTTAGTTCAATGGTGGGCAAACTTTTTGGCCTCAGGGCCACATCAGGGATCCGAAACTGTATGGAGGACCGGGAAGGGAAGGTAGTGCCTCTGCAAACAGCCTTGCCCCCACCCCCTATCTGCTCCCTCCCACTTCTTGCCCCCCTCAGAATCCCCAACCCACCCTTCTCCTTGTCCCCTGACCGCCCCATCCTGGGACCCCACCCCCTATCCAACCCCCCCCCCCCGCTCCTTGACTCCTGACTGCCCCCTATCCAACCTCCCCTGCTTCCTGTCACCTGACTGCCCTGTCGCCTATCCATACCCCCACTCCCTGACAGGCCCCCTGGGACTCCCATGCCTGTCCAACCCCCCCGTCCCCTGACTGCCCCCTCCCCAGAACCTCTACCCCATCCAACCACCCCCTGCTCCCTGTCCACTGACTGTCCCATGGGACCCCCTGCCCCTTATCCAACCCCTCGCACTCCCCGCCCCCTTACCATGCAGCTCAGAGCACCAGGACTGGCAGTCGTGCCGCCCAGCCAGAGCCAGCCCCGCCGCTGTGCTGCCCGGCAGGAGCTCGAAGCCCCGCCGCCAGAATGCTGGCAGCATGGCGAGCTGAGGCTGCAGGGGATGGGGGACAGCAGGGGAGGGGCTGGGGGTGAGCCTCCCTGGCCGGGATCTCAAGGGCCGGGCAGGACGGTCCCGCGGGCCAGATCTGGCCCACGGGCTGTAGTTTGCCCACCTCTGCTCTAGCTGCAGAAGAACTGGGATGAGCTAGGAATGAAGAGGGGACAAAAGGAAACCAAGGAGTGAAGGAAGCAGTGCAGCTATTGGGAGAAAATAGATAAAGTAAAGATGGGAAGCTGCATCAATGGGATAGGGGCAGCAAATACTTGTTCTGAGATAACACAGGGATTAGGTCAGAGGTGGGCAAACTATGGCTAGCAGGCCACATCCGGCCCATGGGACCCTTCTGCCTGGCCCGGGAGGCTAGCCCACAACCCCTCCCGGGGTCGGATAGGAGGCAGGGGCCGGGCCATGCCTGGCTGTTTTGGGGGAGACAGCCTCCCCTAACCAGCCCTCCATACAATTTTGGAAACCTGATGTGGCCCTCAGACCAAAAAGTTTGCCCGCCCCTGGACTAGATGCTTCCTATTGCTGTCCAGTAACCCCCTCTAGCTAGCTGTAGCAGAAACACCTTCATTGTGCTTGTGGAAGAAAGCCAAAAAGTAAAACTGACTGGTATCTTTGTTGTTCAAGCCAAGTGCTGTGCAAGCAGTAAATAGCTAGCACAAGAAGCCAGACAGATGACCCGACTGAACCAAAATAACTAATCTACAGAAATCCAATCTTCTCCCAGTGGTTCTACTACAAGTCCCACTTTAGCAGCTTTAAGTGGCCCATAGTGGAAAGCAAAATTAAAAGGATGCTATCTATTTGAAATTTAGTCAGTTTAAAAAAAGAGTTAAAGGTAGCGCTAGGAACTATGCAACCCTTCACTCATGTCTTTTTTAACTATCATATTTTCCTATTTAACTTCATTTTTCTCTACTCTGTTGCTCTGTAAAGTCCTACACAACAGTGACATTGACTAGGCCCAAAGCTCTTTGAAAAATAGAAAAATGAGAATGATTACATTCCTCTAATCTCTTACAGTAATCTTAAATGTTACCTGTAACAAAAGCAAGTAAACTCCCCTGAGAGAAGTGTGATTTTTTTTTTTAAATGTCACTTTTAATACCCATGGGAAGAAAACCATGCCTAAACCAGCTCAGACAGAGGCCTTGTCTAGGTACAGATTTGCACCAATTTAAACTAAACCAGTTGAATCACACACATTTTGTTAAATTGGTCCACGTGTGTTTGTAGACAAAAGTCAGGGAAATGGCTGGTTTATGCCAACAGATCTGAAGGAGAAAGGCTCAGCTGCCATCACAATTCTCAGTGAAAAGAGTATTGCATTAAGCTTCTACTGTATAAAAGAAAGCAGGAATTAAACACCAGGGAACCAAACTCAGGACACAGCACAACATCCAAGTGAGAGAAAAGGAAACATAAGTATGCTCACTGTCAGCAGAAAGTGGGCCAAGCATACAGCTGTCAGATACAATGGTACTTTTCTGCTTTCCATGTACACTCCTTTTTGATACATGCAGCAAAATGAAGTCTGAAATCAGGAAACAAATTGAACTCCTGCTGTTCTATTTCTTGTGTGGGCAGCAGAGATACAACCCAGTAGATAGAGGGCAAGACAAGCAACAAGACAGAAGAAATGATACGAGATGGAATAAAATGGACTAGAGAGAGTAGATAAAGGGAAGGGAAAGAAAGCTACATAAACCAGAGGAGACAATTTACAGAAAAGGAAAGGTGAGACAACAAGGGCTGGAAAAGAGTCTTCAGCCTGGTCTACACTTAAAAATTTAGAGAAACCAGCTACATTGCTGTCACTGAATGACAAATTCTTAACTCTGAGAGCTGCAGTTAAGCCAACCTAATCCTCAGTATACATGCGGCTAGATCAGCAGAAGAATGTTGCTGTTGACCTAAATACCCTGCTCGGAAAGGTGAATTAACCAGAGACTGAAAAAACCCTTCTATCATGAAAGAAAGGGTCCATGCCAGCATTTCTCAGTTGCAGCTGGGGCCTTTTGTGGGGCTATGACAACTTCCTGAGAGGTAATGTGGGTAGTGGGGGAGGAAGAGGGGAATTGGGCGGAGGACCATTGACCCCTCTCCCTCCCTTCCTGTTGCTCCTGCATACGCCACTCTCTGGACACAGGCAGGGCACAGCACTACAAGAGCAAGATGAGTTCTCGACATACTTTGGTGTGGGGGAAGGATTTTGGGCGATGGGCTCCAGCGGCGAAACTTCAGAAGCCTGGCCACACAGCCCAGGGCTCTGGCAGTGGGGTGACGGATGCCAACTCCCCGGCTCTGGCCATACAGCCCTGGCCTCCAATCATGGGGCTTCAGCCTCTAGACCCTGGTTCCAGCCATGTGGCACCAGGTGCTGGCCTCTGGCTCCGGTACTGGGCTCTGGCTGTGCAAAGGCAGGCACTGGCCCCAGGCACTGAACCCCCCCCCCCCCCCCCACGTCTCAGCTGTACAGCTTTGGGTGCCAACTCCCAGCTCCGGCCATGCTGATCCGGCCCCTGGTGCCAAGACCCAGCTGCACGGCAGCAAGCGCTGATCCCCAGTGCTAGACCTGGTCTTCAGCCAAGCAGTGGCAGGGGTGTCCCGGGGTGCTGATCCCTGCCTCTAGCAGCAAGTACTGGCTCCAGCTGCTGCGCAGTCAATGCGGCCATGCTCTGGCTGGCTGGGTGGCAGTGGGCTCCAACCCCTGGCTCTTGGCATGCAGTTTCTGCCCCAAGTTCTGGCTGCGGGTACTGATCCCCCGCCACAGCCACCAACCCCTGGTTCCGGCCATGCAGCAGCCAGGCTCACTACCCACTTACATTGCCCCGGCCCCTGCTGCCTCCCCCAACCCGCTTTCCTCATTCCCCTTGGCCCCCACTGCCTCCCCTTCTGACTTCCCCATCTGGAGCTTAATGGATCCTGGGGCTTGCTGAGAGAAGCGATATTAACAAACATGCAAGTATCACTTCTCACAGTAGACTTAGTAGCTACCTGGGAGGCTGTGAAAAGTGATACTTTATGTTTGTTAATATCACTTATTTTCACAACCTCCCAGGTAGCTACTAAGTATGCTGTAAAAAATGCTAACGTACAAATATCACTTTTCACAGCATTATTTTTATTATTGAGTCTGCAGAAAACCTCTACATGAATAGATTACAATGATTTGGACATGTATATGTGCATATTTGTTTTTCCTAAAGTTAATTAAGTCTTAGGAAAAAGTGTCAGTGCAGCCACCAGCCAGAGTTGGTGGCCGCATTGAGGCCACCAAAAAAGTTGTTGTAAGAACCCCTTGTCTTTGCTCTGAGTCTACACCGGCGGCACAACTGCAGTGCCTGAGCTGAGTTGCGGTAGCGCCCGTAGTGTAGATATGGCCTTAGCTCTAGAAGTTCTGCTCTAATGCAATTCAAGTGAAAAAAAGGGAAGCTAGTTTATCCCAATCACTTATAATAAAGTTACGAATGAGCAAATATTTTATTTGGCAGTAGCCTGACATGAAGAGGCCTAGTGGTCCCATGGCATTCGCCTCCATAAAAATAAGGGCTAGCTGTTCAGTCTCACACCTCGGTTGTACACAGGCTGTGTATTAAACCCATAGTTATATCAATTCACTGAGACATGGTCAGATGAAGAGAGACAAGAGCTAGACTTGCAGATATTAAATAGGCAACTCTTAGAATCCTGGGCATTATGAGGTAAAGTGTGAACAAGAATGTATGGAGGCACTAAAGGAGATTAGGTTTCCCCTAAACAGTGCTGGAAGAGGGAATACTCCACATGTAGCCACTTAAAGCAGTTTCCACAGTAGTATAACAGCTGTTTGTTGCTGCAAGTGTCATGGCAGATAGGCTGCTGACAAAAGAAAAAAAGTTATGTGACCCACCTTGTTATGAGTGCTCAGCACACTTCTGCAAGTTAGGTCCCAACGTGCTTAAGGTTATGCACCCAAAAAATAAGTGGCTACCTATGAAAAGTTTGGTTTAGTGACTTGCTTTGGCCAACATCACATAAGACCTCTAGTACAGGCAAAGTTAGGCGATGCCTACTCACTGCGGTAAGTCGACCTATGCTACGCAACTCTAGCTACGTGAACAACATAGCTGGAGTCGATGTACCTTAGGTCGAGTTACTCTGGGGTCTACACTGCGCGGGGTTGATGGGAGAAAATCTCCAGTCGACTTACCTTACTCTTCTCTTCAGGAGTAGAGTAACAGGGGTCGACTGGAGAGTGATCTGCAGTAGATTTGGCGGGTCTATACTAGACCCACTAAATCGACCACCAGTGAATTGATCTCAGAGCATTGATTCCCGCGGTAGTGTAGACCTTCCCTTAGAATCCAGTTCTCCAAGGTGGCTTTTGACTGCTTTATGCACAAGACCATCTTTTCTCTTCCTGCAACCCTGTCTCATTCATGGTATCTTTCAACTTCTGCAACAAACAAAGCAGGAATCCTACAGACAATCAGTACACAACCCTGATTTGTTCCCAGAGCACTGTTTATCTGTGCACTGAATGAAAGCTGATGTGTTGTGGAAAAATATTCGTATGTGATTATGTAACTAAAGTCTATCATAATGCACATGCACAAGTGGGGCGAGTTATGATTGCAGAGGCAGCCTGAATTCTGGCTCTCTCTAAACTCTTGATTTTGTAATCAATGTTCTTTTCATGTATTTTTATATGAAATTTACTGTCTTACTGAGAAAAGGATATGTAAACACAAATTCCACCCTGTGGAATCAGACTGACCTCCGCAAAGTTTATCAGCAGGGTCAGGATCTTTATGTCCATAGCACACTTCTGGCCACTTGAGTTACCAGATTACCTGGTAGCAGAGGCGATTTATGTTTACCAGCCACTAGAGCAGGCCTAAACATGGGTTCCACAGTTAGGTGCGTAATCATAGGTGACTACCTAAAGCAAGAGATATGCCCTAGATATCAGTAATTTCAGCACACTTATTATTCTCCCTTTCACCTAGGTTCTTTCACTGGTTCTATAAATATTTTAAATTTGGTCAAGCCACACAGTTAAGCACCCAACTCAGTCTAGGGGACCAATACCATACTTGTGATTTAAGTCTCTGTCCCAAAGACCTTCCAGTTTAAAAGGACAAAAGACAGATGTTTCATTTTACAGAGAAATCAAGGTTGCTGAAAAGTACTCAGACAATTACCAAGCCAAAGCTCTGGGGGCCTGCCAGTTTCACTCATTTCCCCAGACTAGGAACAGCCACAGAACAAGCTGATCTAAGCAGTACATTCTTGCACTTCCTGCTGTTCAGTTAGACAACCTTCCTGTCCGCACTTGCATTGCAATTTAAGATGCTGCACAGTAAAGGATCTGCTAAGGCCAGTGAGGTCTCACTGGAGCAGCAAAGCACCACATCTGCATCTCCACCAAGAAATTGCTCTATTTTCCAGGACAGCACCTTTTCACTGTTCCATGAGTGGTCGATTCAACCTCTAGCAATGTAATCAAAGTTAAGGGATTTGTATTTCAAAGCGCTGTAGAAAGTTTAGTTAAGTTTAACTTTATCCCTTGTCATCAACTTACCCATAAAGTAACAGTCCACTGATACATACAGTACCATAATGCTGATTACATAAGCTCCATTGAACTAGGAAAGGGGAAGCAGTACCTAGAAATCCTTTCTCCAGTTATCCTACCACAAGCTTCTTTGGCATCTTTAAATGGTTCATTAATGGACAATCAGAGCTGAAATGGATATAGCTTGTCTAAACTGGCTGCTTCCCCACACTTCCAGTGAAATGTGATGCTGTTCAGTCAGACGGGCTGCTGCAAGAGCTGGAAGATGTGATCAGGGCTGAACAAGCAATCAGGAACAAACATTAAAACACTCAAACTGATATGCGCAGCTCTTTTATCATAACAGAATGAAGGAGGCATTAACAGGGGCAGCACAGTCCATTTCAACAGCCCTGAAATTAATCAATGGAGGATGAAAGGACAAGTGGATTTTTTAATTCATAAAAACAGTACATTACAAGTGAACAACATCACTTAAATACACCAGAGGTTCCAAAGAACCCTTCTACCAAACGTTCTCTTTCTTCTTGCAGCAAACAGCATGTTGCAAAAAAACACAAATGAAGGCCCATGAAGGCACAGCAAGATCTGAGTTCTGCTTTGTCTTGTATAAAATTTAAGCTCCCTGAGAAAGGAGGGATGGGTTGGGCAGGCCACAAGAGCAGCCTCCCCTATACTAAAGACTTTACTAGGTCAGATTTGACAATATGCATCAAGGCACAGAGAAATTTATCTATAAACAGGTCTAGTTAACCGTGACTAAGATTCACCATATAAAGCAAAAGTCACATAAGTGAGATCAAAGACAATTTGTTTACTATTTTAAATTGTGTTGCGGGTCTGGTGGGAGTGGAGATAAAATCAATCACATCTGATTTGGGGGCAAGTACAACAGCATTTTTCCTAGTATGTCAGGAAAGAACTTCAAGCACTAACAATAATCGAGACAACTTGTTAAAGACGTACTCACTGCAAGCAGGGACACATCACCTTTTTTTGATACCTTGTGTCTCTTTTGCTGGTTTTCAGTCATTGTAATTAAGTCAGCTGTACATATAAGTCCCACAATAGCATCCAATTTCCCCGAATGTCATCTTTATGAACCCACTTCCCATCCACCTGTCCTGTGGATACCTTTTCTCCAGGTCGAATGCTGCCACATTTGAGGGCGTTAATATCATTCTTGCAATCATCCATGAAGCCACAGATCAGACGGTAATCACTGAAGATGATGGCTGTCATTTTGGTGATATATTGGTGACACTGGTATTCAGTGATGTTACCTCTATGGTCCACCAAACAGGACACCAAGTAGCCTTTCCCAGATAACTCATCTGCACATTCTTTAATCTGTTCAGAGAAAGAGTTGTGTTCAATTATTTAGTAGGAGCAGCTACTAAAGTTAGACATTTTTAGATCAGCAGGTGCACGTACGCTGTGATGCAAGTTATGTCTACACAACAGTGTGGGCCAAGCAATAGTGAGACTCCTAACCCAAGGCAATAGACTAGGCTAGTGGGGCTCATGCTAGCACTAAATAACTGTGTATACAGCATTTTGAAGCTGTGGCTCAGGCTGGAACTAATGCTCTGAACACTACTGCAGGAGGTGGACTTCAGAGCCCAAACCACAAATTCAGAATGCTGTCTATACAGCTATACTTAGAGCACTAGCCCGAATCTGTTGACCTGGGCTGGCAGGCTCACTCCCACTCCAAAATGCTGTGTTGATATGCCCAGAGAGTTTTAAAAGAGCTGGCCAAACAGCTCTGGACTGTTAATTTGATTTTCAGTAAGTCCTGGAGCACTAGGTAAGTTTCAGAGAACTGCAAGAAAGCTAATGTTGTGCCAATAATAACAACAAAGGGTAAACAGGACAACTTGAGTAACTACAGGCCAGTCAGCTGTAGATCATTCCTAGGCAAAATAATCAAAGAGCTGATAGGGAACTCAATTAATAAAGAATTAAAGAAGAGTAATATAATAAATGCTAAGTAACATGGGTTTATGTAAGGTAGACCATGTCAAACGAACAATATCTTTCTGATAAGCGTACAAGTTTGGTTGACAAAGGTAATAGTATCGATGTAATTTACTTAGGGTTTCTGTACAGCATTTGACTTGGTACTGCGCAACTTTTTTTAAGAAACAAAATCAACATTGCACATTAAATAAATTAAAACCCGATTAAAGTCTCAAAATGTAATTGTATGTGGGAATCATCAAGAAGGTACTGTGACTGGGTCAGGCCAGATGGCTACAGGAAAGTGACAGAAGGCAGATATATTAGCCCCAGGTTAAGTAGGTCCCTTTTCCCTGGGTAAGGTAACAGGGAAGGTTCCAGAACAATCAGGAACTTTCTGGAAACAATTAAGGTAAACAGGCTGATTAGAACACATGCAGCCAATCAAGAAGCTGCGAGAATCAATTAAGGCAGGTTAATCAGGGCACCTGGGTTTTAAAAGGAGCTCACTTCAGTTTGTGGTGTGCATATGAGGAGCTGGGAGCAAGAGGCACTAGGAGCTGAGAATGAGAATGCAGACTGTTGGAGGACTGAGGTGTACAAGCATTATCAGACACCAGGAAGAAGGTCCTATGGTGAGGATAAAGAAGATGTTGGGAGGAGGCCATGGGGAAGCAGCCCAGGGAGTTGTAGCTGTCGCACAGCTGTTCCACAAGGCACTCCTAGACAGCTGCATTCCACAGGGCCCTGGGCTGGAACCCGGAGTAGAGGGCGGGCCCGGGTTCCCCCCAAACCTCCGAACTCCTAGTCAGACACAGGAGAAGTTGACCTGGACTGTGGGTTCACGAAAATGGCCAAACTGAGGGCTGCCGGGAAGCTCCAAGGCGAGCAAATCCGCCAATAAGTGCAAGACCCACCAAGGTAGAGGAGTACGTATCCTTGTCCCAGTATGTATTTATTCAGGTTACAGGGGGATCATTTCTTGGTTCTATGCTAGTTAAACAAAACAAAATCAGCAAGATTCGAGTTCTGCTTCGTCTTGTAATAAAACAAAATTATTATTGATCAAGTTTACAGATGATGCAGACTGGAGCAGAATGGTAAATAATGAAGAGGACAGATCAGAGGATAGAGAGATCTGGTGATCTGCTTGTGCCTTGCTTACCAAGCTCTCAATTCAATACAGCCAAATCTAAAGCCATACATCTAGAAACAAAGAATACAGGCCACAGTTTCTTCAGGTATGTTAGCAACAAGAAGGAAGTCATGGAAAGTATGCGCCCCTTACTGAACGAGGGAGGCAACCTAGTGACAGAGGATGTGGAGAAAGCTAATGTACTCTATGCTTTTTTGCCTCTGTCTTCATGAACAAGGACAGCTCCCAGACTACTGCACTGGGCAGCACAATATGGGGAAGAGGTGACCAGCCCTCTGTGGAGAAAGAAGTGATTCAGGACTGTTTAGAAAAGCTGGATGAGCACAAGTCCATGGGGCTGGATGCACTGAATCCGAGGGTGCTAAAGGAGTTGGCGGATGTGATTGCAGAGCCATTGGCCATTATCTTTGAAAACTCATGGCGATTGGGGGAGGTCCCAGACGACTGGAAAAAGGCTAATATAGTGCCCATCTTTAAAAAAGGGAAGGAGGAGGATCTGGGGAACTACAGGCCACTCAGCCGCAACTCAGTCCCTGGAAAAAATCATGGAGTGGGTCCTCAAGGAATCAATTCTGAAGCACTTAGAGGAGGGGAAAGTGATCAGGAAGAGTCAGCATCAAGGCCAAGTCATGCCTGGCTAACCTAATTGCCTTCTGTGACGAGATAACTGGCTCTGTGGATGAGGGAAAAGCAGTGGACGTATTGTTCCTTGACTTTAGCAAAGCTTTTGACACAGTCTCCCACAGTATTCTTGCCAGCAAGTTAAAGTAGTATGGGATGGAGGAATGGACTATAAGGTGGCTAGAAAGCTGGCTAGATCATCAGGTCAATGGGTAGTGATCAATGGCTCCATGTCTAGTTGTGAGCCGGTATCAAGTGCAGTGCCCCAAGGGTCAGTCCTGGGGCCGGTTTTGTTCAATATCTTCACAAATGATCTGGAGGATAGCGTGGATTGAACCCTCAGCAAGTTTGTAGATGACATTAAAGTGGGAGGAGAAGTAGATACGCTGGAGTTTAGGGATAGGATACAGAGGGCCCTAGACAAATTAGAGAATTGGGCCAAAAGAAATCTGATGAGGTTCAACAAGGACAAGTGCAGAGTCCTGCACTTAGGACGGAAGAATCCCATGCACTGCTACAGACTAGGGACCGAATGGCTAGGCAGCAGTTCTGCAGAAAAGGACCTAGGGGTTACCGTGGATGAGAAGCTAGATATGAGTCAACAATGTGCCCTTGTTGCCAAAAATGCCAATGGCATTTTGGGATGTATAAGTAGGGGCATTGCCAGCAGATCGAGCAATGTGATTGTTCCCTCTATTGACATTGGTGAGGCCTCATCTGGAGTTACTGTGGTCCAGTTTGTGGCCCCACCATACAAGAAGGATGTGAAAAAATTGGAAAGAGTCCAGCGGAGGGCAACAAATTATTAGGGGGCTGGAACATATGGCTTATGAGGAGAGGCTGAGGGGTCTGCAGAAGAGAAGAATGAGGGCGGATTTGATAGCTGCTTTCAACTACCTGAAAGGGGGTTCCAAAGAGAATGGAGCTAGACTGTTCTCAGTGGTAGCAGATGACAGAATGAGGAGTAATGGTCTGAAGTTGTAGTGGGGGAAGTTTAGGTTGGATATTAGGAAAAACTTTTTCACTAGGAGGGTGGTGAAACACTGGAATGCGTTACCTAGGAAGGTGGTGGAATCTCCTTCCTTTGAAGTTTTTAAGATCAGGCTTGACAAAGCCCTGGCTGGGATGAGTTAGTTGATGTTGGTCCTGCTTTGAGCAGGGGGTTGGACTAGATGACCTCCTGAGGTCCCTTCCAACCCTGATATTTATGAGTTTACAGGAAGGGGGTCTCTATCCTGGGAAAGACTCTGAAAGAGACTTGGGGGTCATGGTTAATAAATCAGCTCAATATAAGCTCCTCGTGTAATACAATGACCATAAGGGCTAATGAGATCACTGGATGTATAAACAGGAGACTTATTGAGTAGGAGTACAGAGTTTATATTACCTCTATTTCTCACTGGTGCAACTGCTACTGGAATACTGCATCCTGTTCTGGCGTCCACAATTTAAGAAGGATGTTGATAAATTGCCATGAGAATGGTTAAAGGACTGAAAAATGTATCTTATAATGATAGACTCTGGGAGCTTAATCTATTTAGTTTATCAAAGAGAAGGTTATGGGGTGACTTGATCATATAAGTGCCTACACATAGGAACAAATTTGATAATAAAGAACTCTTCAATCTAGCAGCTGGAGGTATAAACAGCAACAAATGGCTCGTAGTTGACGCTAGACATAAAATATGCTCTAGGTCAAACAGGAATTAACTCAGGGAAGTTCTCTGGACTGTATTATGTAGGAGGTCAGTCTAGATGATCACAATGATTCCTTCTTGCCTGATAGTCTATCAATTATTATTTTCTATATACCAGCTAACTATAGCATGTGGCCATTTAAAAACCTCATTTGTAAGGACAATGGTTTTATCAAATTATCTAACATTCAAATATAGTGCAATTTCAACATTTTAACCTATATAATCCCATGCACCGCTACAGACAAGGTACCGAATGGCTCAGCAGCAGTTCTGCAGAAAAGGACCTAGGGTTTACAGTGGAGAAGAAGCTAGATATGAGTAAACAATGTGCCCTTGTTGCCACCAAGGCCAATGGCATTTGAAAAATTACAGTTATAAGAATTGTTGGGTGTGATCACTAAAGACAAGACAAAATGCATAATTTCTTTTGAGTTAAATAATTCCATTTCAAAGATGGGGTCTAGCTCAGTCAACTGTGCAGAGAACACAGCAAGTACTAGGTTGCTGGTTCTGGACACTTTTAAAGAAACCCCATTTTTGGCTCTAGAGGAAGCCAACTGTTACTGTGGGTTAAGCTCCTGGCCAAATGCTTATACAACCATAATATTGTTTGTTAATTTGACTACCATTTTACACTGACATTAACCATTTTAATATAAAACTTTTAGGGTGGGACTTTCAAAAATGACCAAGGGAAGTACCTAACTCCTAGTGACTTCCAATGGAAGTTGGTTGCATAATCCCCCAGGGGCTTTTGAAATCAAAACGTGTATATATATTAAAATCAAAATGTAGCCAATGTGGTCTAGGACCGAACAGGACAATTCACATTGGTATATAATGTATTAAATACAAATCTAAAGTCATGTTCCCCTAGTAGGAAGGTGTGGTATGACTTTTTAATTCTTAAACATTTTAAAGGGTGGTCTTTTAAAATTTTTTTTTTATTAGTTTGCAAAATTTCAATTTGATAATCTACATTATCCAATGTAAAACCAAGATTGTTTCATGCATCTACTTTGCTATTAAATATCAATAAGAGGTGTAGCATGCATGACTGTAAAAACAATCAAACTAGAATTTTATAAAACCAGGATGCCACCTGTTTGTATCATTATTTACCACAAAATTATATAAGAGGAAGACTATGGCAGTAAGTGTACAATTAAAATTCTATGTCTTTCCCCACCGCATTTAGGAGCTTTTATCTAAGATTTATAGTGCAATGATTACAACAATGCTAGACAGTCAATGTATAAAAAGAGAAATTAACTGTGCTGTGATAAGGGAGCATTCTCAAACATGCCTGGGTTGTACAAATTCTGCAGCAGCTCTATTACAGAAACCAAAGAGCTGAAAATAGAAAGCATTTAACTTTACTCTGACTGCGAAGTGTCAGCTTGTAGAGATGTGCGCGATGTGGCTTCCATTTTGGAGCTATAAACTTCCAAACACAGCACAGTGCCTTGTAGTGCAACACAAACTAGATGACTAACTCTTAGGGCAAGCTAAAAATAGAAGAGTTCACCATTCAGGAACCCATGGTTTGAACCACTTCAAATTTAAAAGAAAATTCTACCTTGGTCCCAGACCTAACTAACCAATTTTGATGCCAATAAGACACATGGATTTTACTGGGAAGGGAACATGGAAAATGAAGTTTGTAATAGAAACTCAGATGCAATCTTAAGTATGGAATGGCTGTTAGTACTCGGTAAAGAATGGAAGAATCCAACCTGCACAAAACACCTGATGGAAGGTGTGACAAAGTGGGAATTGTTAATATTTTTATAACTCCTGTGGGGGCCTCACTTTCCCAATGTACTCTGCATTTCTAACCAAGGGGTGCAAAGGGTCAGATCCACTCTTGGAGGCAGATTAAGAGACCTGAGGTGTTTCTCATTGAGCTGTATGGGGTGGAATGAATGGGTCATTAAACAACTGGTGGGAACCAACCCACATCAATGGATAATTCAGAAAAGTAATGGGAACCCCAATGGACAGGACAGTTATAGTTAGCAACCAATGACCAAGAGGAAGTAGATTTCCCCCACTTTTAGACAGGAAAACAGAGCAAAGGCCCCAGGTAGAGAAAAAAGGGGCAAGGTGTCAGGTGGCTGGGACAAAGGCTGGCCTTTGGGGACAGTGGGGGGACAGAAGCTCTCCTTGGGGACTGAAAAGCAGACAGAGAAATGCATTCCATAACAGTTTGGCTGGCTAATTACACCAGTTGAGCCAAATGGACTATGTCTTAACCTTTGTCTCTCTGTGCTAACCAAAGGACTTTTAGATTCTGTATGCCTGATGACTAATAAATCGTTCCCTTGTTTTGAAAATGCTGCTATTGTCACTGCAAACACTGAGAACATTGTGTCCTGAAGGGGCACAGTACAAGCCTCCCATGGGAAATTGTTTTGGCTGGATTTATTGCAGGGAGCCATGGAGAGAGAAAGGGATTGCCGAAGGCCCAATTTCAGAGTCTTGGAGGCCACGGGCCTGCCCCTATGGAACTGTGTGTGTCTTTGGGATGCAGCACACTGAAAGGAGTCACTTCCAAAGGACTGGGCCATAGACCAGACCCTGTGGATCTGTGACAGGTCAGGCAGGAATTGAGGGGTTCTTAGTTTATCGTTTCTCTTTATTCTGTTCCCATGATTCCTCCTATCTAACCACTTACCACTACTCAAGTTAAACATTTTTGCAAATACCAAATGATATCCCCAGGAACCTGCCTCCGCTCTTCTCCCTTCTCCCACCCTACCCCAAATGTGGAAGATAGGACTTGGTCTATTGTCAGTTCAATCTCCCCGTAGAGAAGGCTTGTCTACACTGGTTCAACTAACACCATTTTTAATATCTCTCTATATATTAGGTTCTAAGCAGTGTTTAAACTGTGTTAATTACCAATTGGCTAACATTTTAGCATACCACTCATTTTCCCCAGTCTAGACAAGCTCTAAGTGTTCTTTATATAGATTTGAAGTGTTTTTGCTTTGGTGGCAAAGAAGAATCCACAAATATAACAAACAGATGAAGCCATCCCCTTTCTTCATCCTCACCTCTGCTATGGTGGACTTACAGACCTCTCTGGCCACGGATTCAAACTTCAGGTCTGTAGTCAGGTTCAACTTGTAGTTCCACAACAGCTAAATAAAAGAGAATGCATTATTTTGTATAGAAAGGGTTGGAAGTTTTGCACCTCGAGATGATAAAAAAAAAAAAAGATTTTTTTTTACTTCAGACTAAAACAGAAACTGAGGCAATCTCCTTCACATACAGTTACTGTGGATCATTATGCATGAGCTTCATTCTTCGGTCATATCTAAAACTATGCAGAAAAAGCCCATCAATTACATTTATTACAGCCTTATATAGTCAACCGTCTAGCGTCCCACATTTTAAGCAAATGATTGCCAAAGCCAAAATTTCTACATATAATCATTAACCAAGTCATTAAAAGGAAAGGATCTGCTTTGTTAAGAGCTCAGAAATACACTGCACAATCCTAGCAAAGACACTTGGTACTGTGTAAAAACTAATCTAATTATTTTATTTAAGAATGAACACTAAACTAGCAAAGTTACCAAATTTTATTAAACTACAACAGTAAATTCCAAGTGTCAGCTTGGTGATCTGGAATTTTGATAATGACAGGCTGGTTGTTGATAAACAAGGTAATCAGAGGAAAACCTGTCCTAGACCCAGCAGCATGTTCCAAGCTCTCTCCAAACACTATACCTTCCCATAGCTTTAGAAACAATAAAACAAACTGATTTGTGTTATTTTTCAAGCTGCTACAGCAGTTTCCATGTGAGTGGCTAAGATTTTTAGTGAATGCAGATAACTGTGTAAGACACATTTTTCTAAGGCTAAGAGCATTAAGTGCAAGAGTACAGTAGTTTTCAGAATATTCCTGTGACCCAGTGAACCTCGGGTGTCAACTGGCTGATGGCACAATGACTGCAAAGGGACACACAGAATCCTTCAAATAGCAGGCAATGTGACAGCATGCTTCTCATGAAAGAAGGGTCACAGACAGCCTGGCTGTAAAGCCTGGCAAGGATTTGGGGTGAGCAATACTCTACAAGACATGAATACCTTGTTAATTAAGTCGAGGTTCTAGAATGCACGTTATATTATTTTATATGTAACCATTTCCAAATCTTCTACTTGCTACTTCTTGAATCTCTATGCTTTGTTAAATGACCACCACGACACCCTGCCAAACAAACCCTGAAGCTTTGTTGCTTTCAATACAAACAAATCTAAGTACTTTGTGTTAAGCAGAGTAGTGATCAGAGGAGGAACTGGTAAGATGGGGATGTACTGTGTCTTTGGAAGCATCAACTGTCTGAATACTGTGAGCCCAGTGGACGAGGGACTGGAGAGCAATAAAGAAGTGCACAGACAATCCAGGAAATATTTAGAGGGTGTTCGGGACAACTTCCTGGTACAAGTGCTGGAAGAACCGACTAAGGGCCGTGCTCCTCTTGACCTGATGCTTACGAACAGGGAAAAATTGGTAGAGGAAGTAGAAGTGGGTAGCAACCTAGGCAGCAGTGACCATGAGATGGTTGAGTTCAGGATCCTAAAAAAAGGAAGAAAGGAGAGAAACAAAATACAGACCCTGAACTTCAGAAAAGCAGACAGACTCCCATGGAGAACTGATCAGCAGGATCCCCCAGGAGGCTAATATGAGGGGGCAAGGAGTTCAGGAGAGCTGGCTGTATTTTAAAAAAGCCCTATTGAGGGCACAGGAACAAAACATCCCGAAGTGCAGAAAAGAACAGCAAATATGGCAGGCGACCAGCTTGGCTTAACGGTGAAATCTTCGGTGAGCTTAAACTCAAAAAAGGAAGCTTACAAGAAGTGAAAAGTTGGACAGATGACTAGGGAGGAGTATACAAATATTGCGAGAGCAAGCAAGGGTCTAATCATAGAATATCAGGGTTGGAAGGGACCTCAGGAGGTCATCTAGTCCAACCCCCTGCTCAAAGCAGGACCAATCCCCAACTAAATCATCCCAGCCAGGGCTTTGTCAAGCCTGATCTTAAAAACTTCTAAGGAAGGAGATTCCACCACCTCCCTACGTAACGCATTCCAGTGTTTCACCACCCGCCTAGTGAAAAAGTTTTTCCTAATATCCAACCTAAATCTCCCCCACTGCAACTTGAGACCATTACTCCTTATTCTGTTATCTGCTACCACTGAGAACAGTCTAGATCCATCCTCTTTGGAACCTCCTTTCAGGTAGTTGAAAGCAGCTATCAAATCCCCCCTCATTCTTCTCTTCTGCAGACTAAACAATCCCAGTTCCCTCAGCCTCTCCTCATAAATCATGTGTTCCAGCCCCCTAATAATTTTTGTTGCCCTCCGCTGGACTCTCTCCAATTTTTCCACATCCTTCTTGAAGTGTGGGGCCCAAAACTGGACACAGTACTCCAGATGAGGTCTCACCAATGTCGAATAGAGGGGAACGATCATGTCCTTTGATCTGCTGGCAATGACCCTACTTATACATCCCAAAATGCCATTGGCCTTCTTGGCAACAAGGGCACACTGTTGACTCATATCTAGCTTCTCGTCCACGGTAACCCCTAGGTCCTTTGCTGCAGAACTGTTGCCTAGCCATTCGGTCCCTAGTCTGTAGCAGTGCATGGGATTCTTCCGTCCTAAGTGCAGGACTCTGCACTTGTCCTTGTTGAACCTCATCAGATTTCTTTTGGCCCAATTCTCTAATTTGTCTAGGGCCCTCTGTATCCTATCCCTACCCTCCAGCATATCTACCTCTCCTCCCAGTTTAGTGTCATCTGCAAACTTGCTGAGGGTGCAATCCACACCATCCTCCAGATCATTTGTGAAGATATTGAACAAAACTGGCCCCAGGACCGACCTTTGGGGGACTCCACTTGATACTGGCTGACAACTAGACATGGAGCCATTGATCACTACCCGTTGAGCCCGACAATCTAGCCAACTTTCTATCCACCTTATAGTCTATTCATCCAGCCCATACTACTTTAACTTGCTGGCAAGAATACAGTGGGAAACTGTGTGAAAAGATTTGCTAAAGTCAAGGAACAACACGTCCACTGCTTTCCCCTCATCCACAGAGCCAGTTATCTCGTCATAGAAGGCAATTAGATTAGTCAGGCATGATTTGCCCTTGGTGAATCCATGCCGACTGTTCTGATCACTTTCCTCTCCTCTAAGTGCTTCAGAATTGATTCCTTGAGGACCTGCTCCATGATTTTCCAGGGACTGAGGTGAGGCTGACTGGTCTGTAGTTCCCAGGATCCTCCTACTTCCCTTTTTTAAAGATGGGCACTACATTAGCCTTTTTCCAGTCATCCGGGACCTCCCCGATCGCCATGAGTTTTCAAAGATAATGGCCAATGGCTCTGCAATCACATCCGCCAACTCCAATAGCACTCTCGGATGCAGTGCATCCAGCCCCATGGACTTGTACTCGACCAGCTTTCCTAAATAGTCCCGAACCACATCTTTCTTCACAGAGGGCTGGTCACCTCCTCCCCATCCTATGCTGCCCAGTGCAGCAGTCTGGGAGCTGACCTTGTTCGTGAAGACAGAGGCAAAAAAAAGCATTGAGTACATTAGCTTTTTCCATATCCTCTGTCGCTAAGTTGCCTCCCTCATTCAGTAAGGGGCCCACACTTTCGTTGACTTTCTTCTTGTTGCTAATATACCTGAAGAAACCCTTCTTGTTACTCTTAATATCTCTTACTAGCTGCAACTCCAGGTGTGATTTGGCCTTCCTGATTTCACTCCTGCATGCCCGAGCAATATTTTTATACTCTTCCCTGGTCATTTGTCCAAGCTTCCACTTCTTGTAAGCTTCTTTGTGTTTAAGATCAGCAAGGATTTCACTGTTAAGACAAGCTGGTCGCCTGCCATATTTACTATTCTTTCTACACATCGGGATGGTTTGTCCCTGTAACCTCAATAAGGATTCTTTAAAATACAGCCAACTCTCCTGGACTCCTTTCCCCCTCATGATATTCTCCCAAGGGATCCTGCCGATCAGTTCCCTGAGGGAGTCAAAGTCTGCTTTTCTGAAGTCCAGGGTCCATATTCTGCTGCTCCTCTCCTTTCTTCCTTGCGTCAGCATCCTGAACTCGACCATCTCATGGTCATTGCCTCCCAGGTTCTCATCCACTTTTGCTTCCCCTACTAATTCTTCCCGGTTTGTGAGCAGCAGGTCAAGAAGAGCTCTGTCCCTAGTTGGTTCCTCCAGCACTTGCACCAGGAAATTGTCCCCTACACTTTCCAAAAACTTCCTGGATTGTCTGTGCACTGCTGTATTGCTCTCCCAGCAGATATCAGGGTGACTGAAATCTCCCATGAGAACCAGGGCCTGCAATCTAGTAACTTCTGTGAGTTGCCGGAAGAAAGCCTCGTCCACCTCATCCCCCTGGTCCGGTGGTCTATAGCAGACTCCCACCACAACATCACCTTTCTTGCTCACACTTCTAAACTTAATCCAGAGACACTCAGGTTTTACTGCAGTTTCATACTTGAGCTCAGAGCAGTCATACTGCTCCCTTACATACAATGCAACTCCCCTACCTTTTCTGTCCTGCCTGTCCTTCCTGAACAGTTTATATCCATCCATGACAGTACTCCAATCATGTGAGTTATCCACCAAGTCTCTGTTATTCCAATCACATCATAATTCCTTGACTGTGCCAAGACTTCCAGTTCTCCTTGCTTGTTTCCAAGGCTTCTTGCATTTGTGTATAGGCACTTGAGAAAACTCGCGATCGTCCCTCTTTCTCAGTATGAGGCAGCATCCCTGACCTCTCGCGCGCTCCTGCTCGTGCTTCCTCCCAGTATCCCACTTCCCCACTTACCTCAGGGCTTTGGTCTCCTTCCCCCGGTGAACCTAATTTAAAGCCCTCCTCACTAGGTTAGCCAGCCTGCTTGAGAAGATGCTCTTCCCTCTCTTCGTTAGGTGGAGCCTGTCTCGTTGACTTCCACGATTCGACGGTCTCTACCTAGGCCTTTTCCTTCCACGGGGAGGATGGACGAGAAGACCACTTACACCTCAAACTCCTTTATCCTTCTTCCCAGAGCCACATAGCCTGCAGTGATCCACTCAAGGTCATTTTTGGCAGTATCATTGGTGCTCACGTGGAGAAGCAGGAAGGGGTAGCGATCCGAGGGCTTGATGAGTCTGGCAGTCTCTCCATCACATCGTGAATCCTAGCTCCTGGCAAGCAGCAGACTTCTCGGTTTCCCGGTCAGGACGGCAGATAGATGACTCAGTCGCCCTGAGGAGAGAATCTCTGACCACTACCACCCGCCTTCTTCTCTTGGGAGCGGTGGTCGTGGAACCCCCAACCCTAGGACAGTTCATCTCATTCCTTCCAATCGGCGGAGTCTCCTTCTGTTCCCTTCCCTTCCCTCAGAAGTATCAGGGATGTATCCCTTCCCTCAGATGTAATCAGGAAGACCAAGTCACAACAGGAGTTGCAGCTAGCAAGGGATATGAAGGGTAACAAGAAGGGTTTCTACAGGTATGTTAGCAACAAGAAGGTGGTCAGGGAATGTGTGGGACCCTTATTGAATGGAAGAGGCAACATAGTGACAGATGACATGGAAAAAGCTTCACAGACAAGGGCAGCTCCCAGACTGCTGCACGGGGCAACACAGCATGTGGAAGAGGTGAGCAGCCCTCAATAGTTAAGAACAGGTTAAAGACTATTTAGAAAAGCTGGACAAGCACAAGTCCATGGGTCCAGAACTAATGCATCCAAGGGTGCTGAGGGAGTTGGCTGATGTGACTGCAAAGCCACTGGCCATTATCTCTGAAAATTCGTGATGATCGGGGGAGGTCCTGGATGATTGGAAAAAGGCAAATATAGTGCCCATAATTAAAAAAAGTGAAAAAAGAGAACCCGGAGAACTACAGACCGGTCAGCCTCACTTCAGTCCTCAGCAAAATCATGGAGCAGGTCCTCAAGGAATCCATTTTGAAGCACTTGGAGGAGAGGAAGGTGATCAGGAACAGTGAATATGGATTCACCAAGGGCAAGTCATGCCTGACCACCCTGATTGCCTTCTATGGTGAGATAACTGGCTCTGTGGATATAGGGAAAGTGATGGATGTGATCTATCTTGACTTTAGCAAAGCTTTTGATAAGGTCTCCCACAGTGTTCTTGCCAGAAAGTTAAAAAAGTATGGATTGGATGAATGGATTATAAAGTGGATAGAAAGCTGGCTAGATTGTCAGGCTCAATGGGTAGCGATCAACAGCTTGATTCTAGTTGGCAGCCAGTATCAAGTGGAGTGCCCCAGGGGTTGGTCCTGGGGCCGGTTTTGTTCAACATCTTTATCAATCATCTGAATGATGGGATTAATTGCACCCTCAGCACGTTCGCAAATGACATTAAGCTGGGGGGAAGAGGTAGAAACGATGGAGGGTACGGAGAAGGTCCAGAGTGATCTAGACGATTTGGAGGATTGGGCCAAAAGAAATCTGATGAGGTTCAGCAAGGACAAGTGCAGAGTTCTGCACTTAGGAAGGAAGAATCCCATGCACCGCTACAGACTAAGGACTGACTGGCTAAGCAGCAGTTCTGCAGAAAAGGACCTATGGGTTACAGTGGATGAGAAGCTGGATATGAGTCAACAGAGTGCCCTTGTTGCCAAGAAGGCCAATGGCATATTGTGCTGTATTAGTAGGAGCACTGCCAGCAGATCGAGGGAAGTGTTTATCCCCCCATTTGGCACTGGTGAGGCCACACCTGGAGTTCTGCATCCAGTTTTGGTTCCCCTACTACAAAAGGGATGCGGACAAATTAGAGAGAATCCAGTGGAGGGCAATGAAGATGATTAGGGGGCTGGGGCACATGACTTACGAGGAAGGCTGAAGAAACTGGGATTATTTAGTCTGCAGAAGAGAACAGTGAGGGGGGATTTGATAGCAGCCTTCAACTACCTGAAGGGGGGTTCCAAAGAGGATGGATCTAGACAGTTCTCAGTGGTAGCAGATGACAGAAGAAGAAGAAGAAATGTTCTCAAGTTGCAATGGGGGAGGTCTAGGCTGGATATTAGGAAACACTACTTCACTAGGAGAGTGGTGAAGCACTGGAATGGGTTACCTAGGGAGGTGGTGAAATCTCCATCCTTAGAGGTTTTTAAGACCTGGCTTGACAAAGCCCTGGCTGGGATGATTTAGTTGGGGATTGGTCCTGCTTTGAGCAGGGGGTTGGACTTGATGACCTCCTGAGATCTCTTCCAATCCTAATATTCTATGATTCTATGACACTCCTGGGAGACTCTCGGACAGCTCAAGAATTGGAGTGTGCCTGTCACTAATTTACTGAGTGACAGCGAGGCCTTTATTGCCTGTGACCAGTGGAGTTGGAAACTGATCCACGGCAGGCCTAGACAAGGCTTCCTCATGCTAAATCAGAGGTGCCCACAGCCCTGGAAACTGTCACAATTACCTTCTGAGCTAATTTGGCAACTCTATGCTCTTTGTCAAGACAAATATGTCAATGTCTGGTTTCTTTCTACCTTTAATGGTTTGTGAAAATCTCTATGATCCAGCTTACACAGAGGGGACCTGTTGTTGAATACATCACACAATTTAAATCAGGTATTTTCAGACTTTACTCAATTGAGGGCCATCCTAGCATTCCCAGGAGTTTAAGGGCCACACTTATGCATAGGATGGAAAAGATTTTAACTATCTACACCTTTAACACAGGTGTGGTTCATAGACTACAGGTCTCAGCATGCAATACTCCATTTTGAGCCAAGGAACTCACCTCCAGAGAAGACTGAACATTGCATACTGAGACTTGCAACCTCCATGAAAGAGGAGGTCACATTGAGAACTCTGGAAATTTTGGACACTCCTAGCTTAACCCAAGTGATCCACAGCTGAAGACTTAGAGTTAAGCATTCAGCACCTTCCTACTGCAAATCTGAATTTAGAAAGCCTAAATGATATGGTATGTAGTGGTAAAGAAACTGGCTCCATGTTCCCTTGCTGGCAGTCAGCCCAGTAACTCATTTTGGCACAGAAAACATCACAGCTTGTGGAAAGTGTTGTTTTCTGTCTTGGCAAAATAGCCAGGGGTTGCTGCAGGAAATAAGTTTCAAATGCTACAGCTAGCTAGAGAGCAAAGAAAATCAGCGGATACTTACATGGTTGCAGTCTGAAGAGATTTCATTGTCCGGCTGAAAGAAAGAAAAAGAAAGGAGCTTTAGTCCAGATCTAATGTGAACTGGTTAACATATGCTAAAGAATGAGGATGTTAAATCTTCAAAATACTGCAAAAACATTAAGAATACAAATTTGCATTTTCAAAACATTTCCCAGCTTTCTGATAACCTGAAGATTGGACTGTCAGCTTTGTTAAAGGATATAAGAGCCAGTTCACAACTTCCTCATATTGCAGCTCGTGTGTTTCAAACTGAAATATTAAAACATGGCAATGTCAAATTTACAGTATTTTAAAGTTACATCTGCTTCTAACTACTAAATGTCTGTGATTTACAGGTTAAGTTTCCCCCTCTCTAGTCTCATCTTAATTATTCATTAATGGCTGGAACCAAAATAGATCAGTTTTAGACTGAACTAATTGAAAAGCAAGAGCAAGAATACCCTCAATTAAACCTGCCATCAAATCTTTTAGACAAGGACAGAGTTTCTTCACAGAAGGATGGAGGCTAGCACTGCAATTTCCCTAAGGAGGGCAGGGCTGATCTAATGTGTCTGGTAAGCAAAAGAATTTGCAAGGACAAGAGAAAACCCAGAAATCATCTCAGTTGCTTTGCTTATTTGTTTTTATGACAATACCAAGTGACCTTCAATCTCACCAGTTTAGGTTCAAACCTGCATAGGATTAGGGCTCAGTTCCTGTGTGACATTATACCTACAGATTCTTTAAGGTCCGGACATTCACCTGAGAGATTTAGACAACTTTTTATTAAAAATACTCGTCACTTAAAAAATGAAAATTTGGCTTTCCTAATACTGTGTGTTCAGTCTTCCGCTGTGTTAAACAGAATCATGCTTTCACTGGAAAAGACAGGATGGGTCAAGTGGTCTTAGGTGCCGCATTATTTACAGTAACATTCTCCTGTAGAGATTCTGGGCTGCTTGTCCCAATTCTTGAGAAGGGTGAATCAGAAAAATCTAATACATCTTTTCCATCTCTAACTTACAGGATTCTTGTCTCTCTCACCAACAAAAGTTGGTCCAATAAAAGATAATTATCTCACACACCTTGTCTCTCTTTCAAGGATTCTGCAAGTTTTATCATGAGACTTAGCTTAAACTCGTGCTAGTGCTTTTGATGGAATGTCAAAAGCAAAGCAAGAACTTAATCAAATGTTAAGATTTTTTTTTAAACTATAAATGCTGTCAACCCTTTCAAGAAAGAATATTCCATCAATGACCTGGAAAGCTAATTAGGAACTCAAGCGGCAACCACTCGCTAACACCAATTCCCCTACTCATACATAGTAGTTCTCATTATTACCTTGCTATGTAGCTTCTGATTTCCAATCCATTCAATTCCCAGAGGTCATCTACCAGCAGTGATTAACTACATGCAACCTGACTGAAAGAGCACAACTGCTCCTAAGTGCCCCCAGGTACATTCAAGGCCAATTCACTCATAAGTGGCAACAGCTTAAACTAGGGAAGGTTGTGATGAGCTATAAACCAGGGTCTGAAGGATTCACACATTAATGGTAAGGGGGAAAACATGATGAGTGTGGGGGACTCAGTCATCACTTTCTGCAGAATTTAAATATCAACTAGAAATCTGGTCTTTTAAAAACATGAGTTACTGGTGGGATAAGGTAGCATCTGATCCCAAATCTCCCTGCCAATTTGTTTACAGTCGCATTTCCCTACCTTCATAAAGATTCTTCTCTCCCTATTGCTACGTGAGAGATCCATATGGACAGGTAAGATACATAAAGGGATACACTCAAAGCAAGCATACGAAAGGAAAATAACTCTCTAATCTTTTTATATAGTCTTAGGTATCGTAACAGTAAAAGAATTAGCCCTTATGGCTACAAAACAAGCCTTCTAAATGTAACCCATGGCAGTGCTGCCTTCCTAAGTCTGAAAAGACATCACTTCAGCGGCTCTACATCTACACATGGCTTCCTAAGCAGCAGCCCAGCGAAATAAAAGACTGATTAGTTTCACTACTATACACAGCGTCCTGCATGGATACAACATTTGTATCTGCATCTGGTCAAAAACAGTCTGTGGATATAAAGTGAATATCCACAGATTTGCAGGGCTCTAACTACACAGAACACTATGGGCTGCAAGCAGCAGCAAAAGAGTCAATCACAACAGTTTCATGGCGCTATTTACGAAAGCTCTGGGCGACAGCAGAGGTAGGCATTGGGGCTAACCACATAGAAATTACCCAAACGACTGCTGTTTTGAGATCTCTGGATGAAAAAGGAATAGAGTAGTGGAGACACAGACCTTGTGCAGAAATCAAGAAGCTCTAGGGAAAGTAGAAAGGACAGAAAGGAGGAACTTTTATGTAACGAGAGAGGGGTGGAGACACAAATTATTCTGACACTTCCTAACCAGACTATTAAAAATATTGAACAGTCAATCAAAATTAAGGAGTAGCACATGGTAGGATTTCAACTTCTTAGCTGCTTTAAAGGGCACAGATGGCTCCCTTTTTTCACATTTATCTAAACATTTCTCCATAGGTCCCTTCGCACTCAGCAACACTTGGTAGCATATGTAATTTCTAGAATAAGGTACTATCCTGATTCTAATTAAAGAAAAGCAATAACTCAGAGTGAATACCACCCATAGTAGACACAAAATAAAGTAAATGTTTTGCTTCCATGCTGCATTACAAATAATAAAAACCCATTCTGAACTAGATTCATAGATTCTAAGGTCATAAGAAACCAATGTGATCATGTAGTCTGAATTCCTGCTTAACAGGCCATAGAACTTCCCCCACATAAGTGTGTGTTTGAACCAAAGCATATTTTTAGAAGAATACCCAATCTTGATTCAAAAAACAGAACTAAAGAATCACGGCTCTAATTTCAGATTTAGGACTTAGTGTCACCATGCTGCCTCCCAGCAAAGCCTGTTCAATTAAATTCTGTACTTATTACACTTGAGGGAATTCTCTGCCAAAAAATTCAAAATTCTGAGCACATTTTAAAATTCTGCAAATTTTATTTGTCAACAAACATGGAGGCTCCAGAATGGCAGTAGGGAGCACAAGCTACTGGCTGCATGGAGGTGAGAGATGACCCAGCAGCTCTTTCCCATCCCCATCCAACACGGACTGGGCAATGAGGCTGCACCTGCCCCGACCCAGCGCAAGGGCTGAGCCTGCCCCAGAAAGACCCCGGGGCACTGTCCCCCCACATCAGGTGCTGGCAGGCAGGCTCAGCCCAGCAGGATCCAAGTGTGGAAGGGCTAAGCGTGGGTGTGATCCAGGTGTGGGGTGAGAGGGTCCTGGGTGGGGCAAGCTGAGTGCGAGTGGCTCAGTGAGATGTCCGGGTGATCTGGATGCACAGGGGCTTGTTGGGAGGTTCTGGGTGGGGGTCCAGGTGATTGGGGCGGGGGGGTGGGATTTGAGTGCAGGAGCTCAGCAGGGGGTGGTTTGGGTACAGGGGTGGGGGTCCGGGTGCAGCTGGCATTCAGTGGGGTGGCAGTCTGAGTGCAGGGGGCTCATCAGTGTGGTCCAGGTGCAGCAGGGGAACCTGCCTCATCCGAGTGGGTGGGTTCCGGGTAAAGGCACGGGGGGGGAGTTCTGGGTACAGCTGCCTGGTGTGGGTTCAGATGCATGGGGGTTAGGTGGACAGGGGAGCAGGAAGCTGTGGGGGGTGGGTGTGTGGAGCTTCCTGCAGCCAGGGAGGTTTCTGGGGGTGGTTCTGACCTGGACCAGGCCACTCCTTCCAGAGGAAGAGGAAGTCCTGTCTTCCTCCACCCCCAGCCAAGATGGAACTAGCAGCTAAGCCTGGCACAGGGTAGAAGCCACCAACCAAGGCATCCCCAGCCCTCTCATCCCCTGCCATGGTGATTTACCTCTAAACTGGCTGCTCTGGGCACCCAAAACGACTGCTGTAGAGGGGGATGTGATTGCTCTTGTGGCTTCCCTTTTCTTCCCCGTCAGAAAGTAATTTTTCTGCAGGGAAGCAAAGAAATCTGCAGGGACCTGAATTCTCCGCACATGCAGTAGTGCAGAATTCCCCCAGGAGTAATCTATATCAAACTATCAAATGCCATGCAATTTCTTCTAAAGACAGATCATGAATAGTTTGTTCTATGGTACACAAACTTGGTTAGGTGTATTGCTACCCCACAATTTGCAAGATACACAGAACCCTCCCTAAGACAGATATATAAAATAAAACTTTATTTCATCCTTCATTTTTGGGATTCAGCATTATCTGAAAATGATCCACAGTCAGATGTGGAACTAGGAAGATAAGAATGACAACCATCCATTGTGGGTAGAGTCTGAGGACTTGGGGAGATCTAAGTTTCTCTTAACCAAAAGCTGGCTGAGCTTCCTCTCCTCCTTTGTTCACTTCCAGTTTTTATGCTATTGGGAAGGGACAGGATCTCAGTCAGTTTCACAAATGCCACTATTCCCACATTCAAGATCCTTTCTTTGAGGAAGAGAAAGAATTGATGGAACATTAGTATTATCACCACTGGGGAAGAGTTTGTTGCATTTATCACATTGACATACTCTTTATGAAGTAAGAAAAAGAGTACTTGTGGCACCTTAGAGACTAACAAATTTATTTGAGCATAAGCTTTCATTAGCTCACGAAAGCTTATGCTCAAATAAATTTGTTAATCTCTAAGGTGCCACAAGTATTCCTATTACAGACTGACACGGCTGCTACTCTGAAACCTGTCTTTATGAAGTAGTAACTAAAAGTACTGTAGCTGGTACTGATGATGGTTAATTTTCAAGGGATAGAGAACTTTGTTTTGGACTTAGATTTATATTCAATACTCCCCTTGAATCTCTCCACTGGCTCCCTTCTCTCTCTCTCTCTCTCTCTCTCTCTCTCTCTCATCAGGTTCAGATTTGTTGTCACTCTTCCAGGCTCTGCATCCCTGTTTTCTCACTATTTATCCAGCCTTATATCTGGCAGAACAGGGACAGGAAGCAACACACCAATATCATCTGTGTTATCCCAGTAATTCAGTTCTCCCACATGTGGAATGCACCTTACAAATGGAATGTCCTTTTCAAGCCAGTAAGCCAGGTGTCTCCCATCTTATGCCAGCTCCTCAAGAACCATGTGACATGAAGCCTACAAGAAATTCACCAGGGAAAAATGCTAGGTTGAAGGGCAGCTGTATGTAAGCAAAGAAAGCTTGGTACTACCAAACATATACAGATATCGATCCATCAATGCTTATGTGGTACAGCCCCTTCCCTAGATTTCATCCATTTAGTAACCTGAAAGACAAAAACTCTTCAGGGCAAACATATGTGGAAAGTACCATACTGTGGGTATTACAGCAATAAATACATATAAAGTAAAATGATATACCAAGCTAACTGAAGTCTGCTTTATATGGTCTCTAGCTCCACATTTAGTAAAAAAAAAAAATAAGAAACAGATCTTGCATTGTAATTTACCAGTAGGAAGCCCTTACTTGATAATTAGTGTTTTAAAAACAAATCTGTTTGGAGGAATCACACTGCATATTATATTTGCTTAAATGCAAATAAAAAGAGCACATGAGCCTAAGACAGTCAGCACACCCCCAACTCCCTTGATGCTCTGGCTATTTCATTTTTCTTAGTAAATAAAGGGAGCAACCTAAAAAAAGGAAAGCAATGCTGAAAGTCATTTAAATAAACTGGAACAATTGTTTCTACTTGGTCAGGTGTGCACTGGCCAAGAATGCCTAGCTGATGTAATACAAGTTATGTCCAAATGTCTGAGCATCAACTGCCATCCAAATGTGTATGCAACTTGTATATTTACAATGTAGAATTAAAATGTCAAAGAGAACCAGAAGCTAGTTTTAGTCTTAGAAATAGGTTTTGTAGTATGCAAGACACTGCTTCCAATACAAAGCCATCTCGTAACTCCTGTGCTCTGCAACAAAACAGGTTTCTCTGTGTTACAAAAACCTGGGATTCCACAACCATCTCTGCTGCCCCACCAAACCCTTCTCCTCCTCCTTTCTAAGTTACGGATCTTTTCAGACAGGATAGCAGCAGACACATCGTCCAGACAAGACACTAAAATGAGACGCAGGGACATCAAACTGGGAAGCCAAAAGCCAAACAATATTAATACAAGAACATATTAGAGGTCTGCTTTTACAAAAGCCAGAGAAAGTCAGTTAAGGATGAAGATGTCTTGATCTGTGTTGCTGCACCCAGGAGCTACAGTAAATAGAATGAAAGGTGCTCCATGGTTTGAATGACCCACAGAATCTGAGCAGTAAGAGCAAAATTGCACTGAACCATAGTGCTTGTTCTCCTTGTTTCTGTCACTGTCTGGTTAAGAGCAGAAATTACTTGGTGGGACCTGGTTACATGTATAAAGTAATACCAAACAGCCAGCGGCTTTGAATACATGCTTAAAGTGCAATTTCAGTCTAAGGATGACTGAGCACAGGGATCCAGATTTATTCACTTTATTACAAATCAAGCACATTCAGTCAACATGAATCCACATCTCCACCCCCACCCCAAAAAAAGCAACCCCTGCCAATTCTGCAGTCATGCAGAGATCGGAGTCTCAGGCAGGGTTTTCAGGTCTGTGTTTCACTACCAGTAATAAAGATTCCGCAACCCAACTGAAAGTAGTAACTTGGTTAATCTTGTTGATACAGAAGCAAGAATACAGCTGCAGAGCCAACAGGAGGACAAATTAGTAACTTTGTCCGTTCACAGAGTCTGGACTCTAAAACACACAGAAAGATGATTAGATAGGAGGCAGTCATTTCACAGAGTAGAAGCACACTAAGGATTTTTGCAGATGCTCTTTCCATGCGTGTTCAGCAGCTCTGGTATGGAAATGTAATGCTGATAGAGGCCATCAACATTCTTTCTAGAGGCTGAAACTCAACAACCCACAACTTGTTGGGCATTCACATTTTTATAATCTAAATGTATTTGGAAGATTCTGCTGAGGCAAGACGACCAGCAGTCACTAAGCTCTAGGTATAGAAAACTAGTCCAAGGAAGAGTATGAGGCTTCTACACAAGAGAGATAAGTTGGTGCACATCTGCCTCTGAGAAGTCAGAATAGGTAAGAAAAATTAGAACAATGCAACTCAGCAGCTGCAGTGGAGAAAACATCGAAAGGCAGAGGTGCAGGCACATGCTTTGGTATGAGGAAGAGCAACATTAGTACCATTCCTGGGACTGCAATCTAGCTCATCCCCTCAGAAGAGCTGAGGTTATGAGTACACACTTGTCAGCTACCTCAGACTGAGAGGGTGAGAGTCTGCAGACTAGAAGTTGCATGGTAGAAACTGTAAGAAGCCAGTGGAGCTATAGCTTGCTTTTCATTCAGATCTGACTAACAAGGCACTGCGTATACACAGGTCTGAAATAACTTTAGCAGCTGAAAGATTAAGACTAAGTTTGGATGTTGCTGGATCCAGTCACTGTAAAACACATCCATCCTTCCCTGACTGTGTAGGGCCGGGGGAAAAAAGCAAAAGCTTGGACTAAAAAAATTAGGGTGCAGAAATATTCATTTAATAATTTATCTACATTTATTCTCTCAGAACAATAATAGAAGTTTACAAACCAAGACACAATCTATTCACTGCAATGTTCTATCTAGGTACTTCTATGGCCCCAAAAACTCCATAGAATCTAAGTGCAGGAGAAACAGTCAGACTAGTTTACAGGGTTCTCTCTATTGTATTTGTGAGATATACAAGTGGGTGTGTAGTGCATGCAAGCCAAGTTAAAAAATGAGTTTAATATTTAGATGTGAAAGTGGCAAGCTACATGGTCACCAGGGGTGAAAGTAACTCAAAGGACTTACTGGTACGCCTGAGTCCTGAGCGGGACATGACCTCAACCGGAAGAGGTGGGGTCTTTAAATCAAGATTTAAAGGGCCCAGGGCTCCGGCCGCTGCAGGGAGCCCTGGGCCCTTTAAAGTGCCGCTCTAACCCCACTGGCGGAGCTCCAGCGGCGATTTAAAGGGCTGGGGCTCCCCGCAGCGACTGGAGCCCCGGCCCCTCCGGGGAAGTGGTCCGGTCCGGTCCACCATACTGACTTACTTTCACCTCTGATGGTCATGCTTTTCTCTTGTGAAAGTATATTCCACTGCCTAGGTCCAGCTCCTACAGAAGTTCTATTTCCTATACTCACAAGTCTCTCCTACTGATTGACAGTGTAATTTATTCTAATATTCTGGGGAGATGGAAGTGACCGTTTGTTGCAATGGCTTTTTGGGCATCCAATGACAGCAAGAAGACCCCAAAGCTGCAGACAGGCAAGTTGGAGTGTGGACGCCCAGGTCAGCTGGGAGTGATAGAAGAAGAATGTTCTTTGAAGTGTAGCCCTTCTGCGTGTATTATTCCAATCTTGCCTGCATTCAGTTTTAACTAGCAGATAGCTCAGGAATGCTGGTTTTGGCTAGGCACTGAGAAAGGTAGGAGACAGAGTTGCATGTTTGACAAAGAAAACGTCAATCTGGGTGTCATCTGCATTCAACTCATTATGCCTCACCATCTTCCCCCAATGGCTTCATATAGACACTGAATATCATGAGAAGACTGAGCCTCACAGGCTACTGCAAGTAGCCTTTGGAGGTGGAGGAACAGTGCCCAGCCCACAGTGACCCTCTGAGTTAGGTCTATGGGGAAGAACCTAGCCATTTCAGGGTATTTCTGTTTACGCTGCAGGTCCCTAGGGTGAGATGAGAGTATTTGGTGATCTATGGTATCAAATGCCACAGAAAAGTTAATAGAAAACTAAAACATTTTAGTCACCTGTCAAGAAAAGTGACTAACTCCATATGAGTGGGCAAGTAGAATTGTGCAGGGCTAACTTGGGCCATGAAAATTGAAAAAATTAGGAACAGAGATTAGCTGCATTTCAGGGCACTCCTACACAGTACATTTCAATGGCCTAAAATGGATCTGCCTCTTGTAACAGTGCTCACGAACTCTACTGGCTGTCTAGGAGGATAATCAGTACAGAATACCTCCCCTACGAAAAGCAAGCAAGCCACTTTTGTTCTTTAAAGGAAAATTCCAGTTTAATATCAGAGAAACTAATAGGTATTTACACAAAATTTCATAGGTTGATGCAATTGTAGTGAACGTGATCAGATCTTGGACCTCTGTATGTTCAGTATGGGACCAGTGACAAAAAGACCAAGTGATTTAAAGGCTATTTTGAACTCTCAGCGTTAGAAGGATTCTAAATCAAGAAAAATTATTCCATGATGATTTAGAGCAATCATTTTAGCTGTAGTCAGTCATGTATCAAACGTACTGCCAGTAAGCAACCCAGCAGGAAGAAAATTGGAGGGAAGCCCAGCAGTAGGAGTAGCAAGTCACTAATCGCTGACTTGAGTCGAGCTCCCTCCCCTACTTTCAACTTGCGCTAGCATTCTATGCTGGCAAGTTTCTGCTCCTTAAAAACTAGGATTCTGGTTCCCTCTGCATCCCTTCCTCCCAGCCCATGCTTTAATTAGGGTGGATAAAAATATATTTTTAATTAAAAATTGTTTTTTTGCCTTGCCAGTTCTTTTTATTTCACACAAATATGTTTATTTTTAAAAAATAAACCTATTTAAAATTAAATTTGAAATTGACAACCTAAGTTAAGGCCTAAACAATCTATTTAAAATCATTTATATCTAAAAACTAAGCAGTGTGTGTTTCCTGCCAAGTTTTAAGAAAGTTAAACCATTAAATTAATAGACACTGGCTAAGCACCTGGAGTCAAGAGTTTGTTGAAGTGCTAAACCAGCTTTTGACAACACTAGCCTCTTCAACTGGTTTAGTGTAAACATTTCAACATTTCAGTGTAAACTAGTTCAGTTCAATGTTCATTCAAAGTTAAGAAATCAATTGGGAGTTGAAAAAGCAGGAAAGCTTGTTTTCCTCATCCAATCTATGAATAAAAACTAGGTATGAAAGGATGAGATCTACTAGTTTTAAAATCTTAAAAGATGTGGTAACCAGAAACAAATCAACTCAATTTATTAATTACCAATAACACGTCATTTGTTTAATAAATTGGTTTGAAATGCAGAACATGTTTTGATAATTTTTGTATGTACCCAGCACTTAAGGTAGTTTAACAAAACATTAAAATTTTGGTTTTGTGCATTTTTATCTGCATTTGAATTTCCATCCAAATAGAGCTCGACACAAATCACGAGTAAAAAAGTTAATCTAGTAAATAAGAAATGCATCTTTCATAGTTTTTGTATATAAAAATGTAAAAACTAATAATCGGAACAAATGTAAATTAAACTATATAACTGCTTAAATAAATGTGCATAGATCAAAGGTGGGCAAACTACAGCCCGCAGGACCCTCCTGCCTTGCCCCTGAGCTCCTGGCCTGGGAAGCTAGCCCCCGGCCCCTCACCTGTTGTTCCCCCTCGCCCACAGCCTCAGCTCACTGAGCCACCAGCGCAATGCTCTAGACAGCGGGGCAGAGAGCTCCTGGGGCAGTGCAGCTGCAGAGTCTCGCCTGACCTGGTGCTCTGTGCTGCGTGGTGGCACGGCTGGCTCCATCCGGGCGGCTCAGCTGTAGCGCCACCAGTCACCAGTGCTCCAGGCAGCGAGGTAAGGGGGCAGGGAGCCCTGGTTGAATAGAGGGCAGGGGAGTTCAGGGCGGTGGTCAGGGGTGTGGATAGGGGTAGGGGCGGGGAACAGAGGGGTTGAATGGGGACAGGGGTTCTGGGGGGGGAGGGTTGGATGGGTTGGCGGAGGGCAGTTGGGACAGGGGTTCTGGGGGTGGTCAGGGGACAGGGGGGGTTGGATGGGGCAGGAGTCCCGGGGTGGGGGCATCAGGGGCAAGAAGCAGGGGGCGGGGGCCGGGCCACACCTGGCTGTTTGTCATACATACAACCCTCCATAGAATTTCTGAAACCTGATTTGGCCCTCAGGCCAAAAAGTTTGCCTGCTCCTGACAGACAGAGGCCCAGATCCTCAGAGTCCCATGATTTCAATGCAAGTTTGAACCTTAAATACCTCTGAGGATCTGAGCCAGAGTGTACCCTTCTGGTTAGCAAAAAGAAGCACTACATTTAGTATAAAGGCTATATTTAGATGCAAATCAATATGTTGTAATGGTTACCAACTAATGAGAATCAAGCCTTTTGTTTTAGGAAAATAAAGTACAAATGCAAAACATGATTAAAATAAATTTAAATCAAGGCTTCCAGCCTGATGACTTAAATTACAAATTAAAAAACTGATGATTTAAATTGCTTTGATTTAAAATCAAACCTTCCCATCCCTAGCTATAAATAAGGCAGGTTTTCCATAGGTCTGACAGCATCCCAGTCTGGCTACTCAAAGAGCCACCTGCACTCAGTGTCATCAAGAGGTCAAGTCCAGGTCTTCCGCATTTAAATTTCAGGAAATGCATATGGAGCTGCCAAGCATGGCTTGAAAACTTCATCCCCAAATTTGAAAGTCAACCCCTACGCAGACCGGGTTTATACTTTTGGAATTTTGGTTTCAAAAGTGGATTCACTGGGGAATATTGGCAATAGCCACATTCTGCTGTGCAGGACTCAGAGCTGTTGACACAGATATAGTAGAATAAGAGTCATCATGGCTCCTGGCTCCCCCAACTGCTTGAGACTCCAAAGTTTAGAAGGATAAAAGTTTGTCTATAAAAAGAAACAGTAACAATTGAAGCATTTTCCCCTTAGGGTGTGTTTGTTGGTTTAAACTAAGTTGCCCCCACTTAGTCTTAATACATGCATTCAAAGATATTGCAGAACTAGGTAGCCGTTGCTTGGCCTTCCCTGACTGTTGGCATCTCAGTGTGTAAGGAAAGGGAAGGTGAATATGAAGGACTGGACTGACAAATGAAGTCATCACCACAGGAGGCCCTGAATCAATGCCAAGCAGAAGCTATGTCCATTCCAAAGGACCAGCTTTAGCAGCCTTCTTCCTTGTGAAATAGACAGGTAAGCACCTAAGCTTGATTTTTTTTTTTTTTTGGGTGGCCCTGAAGTCTGTCACAGCCCTTGAATTTGTACTGTATCAATGACATCATTTTGGTTTACTATACCACACAGATTCTGTCTCCTTTGAAACTTTGTGAATAGTTGATCCAGACTGCCTGGCTCATTCCAATATTATGTGCTGGTTATTGATTTTGCTGCTGAATTCATTACTGCACTACGTTTACAAACTTCTATGAGCTGCTGCTCACTGGAATGTTGTAGAATTTCTAGAGCAACTGAGGAAGGACTGGATCCTCAGAGATCCGCATTTCAGCCCAAGCATCCAATTATAAAAACCTATGTTAAAGGAGTGAATTCCCTGGAATTAAATTTAAACTTCTCTCTAAAGACAGAAATTAGAAATTCTCTAGCACCACTTCTCCGATAACTCCCCCCGCCTGCCCCGAAAAAGTCAACCGATGAGCTACATCACTGCAAAACTTGCAATAAGCATGGAGAATTCATAAACACAATTTAGTTTCATGCTTCTAAACTGGTAAATCTTCTGTGCTTAGGGACAGCAGCAGGGGGTTTCAGAGGAAGTCTTGATCCCAAAGAAAAGCAAATCTACCATTACAAAGCCAACTGTATACTGGCAGCATCAGCTTAAAATACAATATTAGCAACAGCAACCTAAACTGCATTTGCAATTTTATAGTTGCATTCCAGAATACAAAATCAAGTAGAACATGAAGACATGAGAAGGCACTTTATAAGCCCACTCATACATTCCCAGCCCCCATGGGTTCCGAGGCACAAGGCTGTTGGGAGTTTAATGTACCCAATTTAGATTTTTAAACAGCTAGAACAGTGGTTCTCAACCTATTTACCATTGTGGGCCATTCTCTGTGTGTTAGGTGGACCACATCCAGGCAATATATATACTACAGGTACATCTACATGGGCCGCAGCTGTGTGCTGATTGGGCCGTGGGTTGAGAATCACTGTGCTAGCACAGTAAAGAGCTATTGTGCACTGTGTGACAAAGTACCAATTTCCAAAAGTAACATGGCATTCTAAACAATCTTCTCTTCCTGTTAACAGGGAATTCCAGGATGGATGAAAGGGTGATGGCACTATTAAAACTTGTTATGTTATGTCAGCTTTTGTATATTAACACTGAAGCAAGTTACTATCTGAAACAAAAGTCAAAATGAAAAATAGCAGTCACAGTAAAGCTAGTTTGGCCCCGTATACTACATGGTATATAATCTAGAATGTGCAACATGCTCCAGTTAATATTCCTAGGATAACATTCAGCTTTGGTGCCAGACTTCTGGAATCTAATACATGTTACAATAAAACACGTAAAAAGAACATTAAGGTTGCAAAGTCACACACTCACTATGTTTCTCTTTCTCTCTCTGCCCCGGCCCTTATTTACCACTCTGCATCCAAACCCGACACTGAACACAATACAGAACACAACTCAGCAAAGTTTTAGTCAATAGCATCAATTCAAAAGAAGATTGGTTTTGGAAAAATAAAAAACTCCCCCACATACTTTAATCTTGGCCTGTGCCACCTGCTATTCCAGTCCTTAGCTTGAAGAGCAGAGACCATCAAGCAGAATCATGCAGTGGTGATAACTAATATGCAATGTCCAAATCTTTAATTATTTATCATAGGCTTCTAGTGGTAAAAAGCTACTGCACCAGGAGTCCCTATAATGGAAGTATTTGGGGAGAAGAACATTTTACCTCATGCTTTTTAACTCATTAGTGGAAATCGAGATCCTTCACACTGTATGGCTCGTCATTCCTTCCCAATCTCAAATGTAGTGATCTGTTCAGTACTGTCGTGTACACAAGATTTAGCATGGTTATATCCTGCAACTGTCCGTTGTTTTTTTCCCAGGAATCCCAGTAAGACAGGGACAGAATTTCAGAAGTTGGTTACGTGCAAAGACCAAATACAAATACAAAAAAAAACAACACAAGCATATAGGGACAAAATTAGAAAGGCCAAGCTACAGAATGAGATGACTCTACCGAGAGATAAAGAGTAACAAGAAAACATTCTACAAATACATTAGAAGCAAGAGGAAGACCAAGGACAGGATAGGCCCTTCCCCCCCCCCCCCCGATTGACTAAGACTACAACAACAGAAAATGTGGAAATGGCAGAAGTGCTAAAATGTCTCTCCTGCAAACACAGCATCATGCACATTACCACTTATGCTGGCAAAACATATATTGCTCAGTGTGGTATTTTTTCCAAAACACAAGTTTTGCTGACGTAAGTGGCAGTGTAGACATGGCCTTAGAAAAGTTAGTTGTCTTCATGTTGGCAAGGCCTCATGAAATAGATTCTAGAATACTCAAGGAACTGATTGAGCCTTTAGCGATTACAATCAAAAACTCATGGAAGATGGGAGAGTCTCCAAAGGACTGGAAGAGGGCAAATATATTGCCAAGCTATTCAAAGGAGACTAAAGACAACCCAGGGAATTACAGACCAGTCAGTAACTGGAAAGATAAGCAAATAATCAAACATCAATTTGCAAACACCTAGATGATAATAAGGTGATAAGTAACACCCAACACGGATTTGTCAAGAACAAATCATTTCAAACCACCTAAGCTTTCTTTGACAAGGTAAGAAGCCTTGTGGATCATGGGGGTGGGGGTGAGGGAAGATGTGATGTATCTTGACTTTTAGTAAGGCTTTTGATACTGTATTGCACGACCTTCCCAAACAAACTCGGGAAATACCACCTAAATGGAGCTACTAAAAGGTGGGTGCATAACCGGTTGGACAACCCATTTCCAGAGAGTAGTTATCAGCAAGGCTACGTTTTTGTCACAGATATTTTTAGTAAAATTTCCCTGACAAAATTGATAGGTTGGTTCAACACCCACTCCACTCCCAGGGCAGAAAATGTTAGAGATCAATGGAAGTCATGGAATTCGTGACTTCCGTGACATAATCACAGCCTTAGTTATCAGTGGCTCACAGTCAAGCTGGAAGGGCATATTGAGGGGGATTCTGCAGGGATCAGTTCTGGGTCTGGTTCTGTTCAATATCTTCATTAGTGATTTAGATAACTGCATAGAGAGTACACTTATAAAATTTGCAGATGATATCAAGCTGGGAGGAGTTGGAAGTGCTTTGGAGGATAGGCTTAAAATTCAAAATGATCTGGACAAACTGGAGAAATGGTCTGAAATAGACAGGATAAAATTCAATCAATAAGGACAAATGCAAAGTACTCCACATAAGAAGGAACAATCAGTTGCAAACATACAAAACGTGAAACAGCTGCCTAGGAAGGAGTACTGAAGAAAGGTATTGGGGGGGAGGGGTCATAGTGGATCACAAACTAAATACGAGTGAACACTGTTGCAAAAAACACACAAATCCGCAAACATTCTGGGATTTATTAGCAGGGGTGTTGTAAGAAAGACACCAGAAGTAGTTCTTCAGCTCTACTCCATGCAGATAGGCCACAGCTGGAGTATTGTGTCCAGTCTCAGGTACCACATTTCAGAAAAGATGTGGACAAACTGGAGAAAGTCCATTGGAGAGCAACAACTAAAGGTCTGAAACATGATCTCTGAGGAAAAATTGAAAAAATGGTCTGGAGAACAGAAAACTGAGGGGGAACATGATAAGAATTTTCAAGTACATAAAAGGGTATTATGAGGAGGAGGAGGAATTGTTCTTTTTAACCTCTGAGGACAGGACAAGAAGCAATGGGCTAAAATTGAAGCAAGGGAGGTTTAGGTCAGACATTTGGAAAAACTTCCTGTTAGAGCAGTCAAGCAATGGAACAAATTGCTCAGGAAGGAATCTCCATGATTGGAGGTTTTTAAGAATAGGTTAGACAAACACCTGTCAGGAAGTATTACTTAGTCCTGCCTTGACTGTAGGAGGGGACTGAACTTGATGACCTACTGGGGACTCTTCCAGTCCTACACTTCTATGAAATGTGTGACAGGGTCAGGCCAGGTGCCTACAAGAGAGTGATCCCATTGCTAAAGGATCCACCGCAGCCTAAGAGGGGGATCCACAGGACCTGGACACCAAATAAATACAGGGGACAAATAATGAAACAACAGGGACAGGAGTGTGGTCAAAGGGTCAAACGAAGGGAACCAGACGGGGACACCGAGCAGAGAACCCCAAACAGCACCCACATCACCCACATCAAAGGCGTCAAGGGAGTCAGTGGATGCCGACCACAGGAACTCTGCCTGGATATGTGAACGGACCGAGGATCGGAAATAGGCCCCACAGTCACAGGAGACTCAATCAGCCAACCTCCTCACTCTGGTTATATAGATGGCCATTTTAGCTAGGGCCAGGAGGAGGTTGACCAGGAGATCCTGTGACTTTGTGGGGCTGCAGATAGGGAGTGCATAAATAAGAAGGTGAGGGGAAAAGTGCAACCAAAAGCGTAATAAAATATTGGTGAGGAGCCGGAATAGGGGCTGCAGCCTGGCACACTCCAACTATGCGTGTGCCAGGGTTTCCCTCATGCCGCAAAAGGGGCAGATGTCTGGGATAGGCGTGAACCGTGCCAAGTACACGCCGGTGCTCACGGCTCCGTGAAGGAGCTGCCAACTAATATCCCCGGCAGGCCTCGGGACCAAGGTGGAATATAGGCTGGCCCACCAGGTACAGGAAAGTGATAGAAGGCAGATATATTAGCCCCAGGTTAAGTAGGTCCCTTTTCCCTAGGTAAGGTAACAGGGAAGGTTCCAGAACAATCAGGAACTTTCTGGAAACAATTAAGGCAGACAGGCTGATTAGAACACCTACAGCCAATCAAGAAGCTGCTAGAATCAATTAAGGCAGGCTAATCAGGGCACCTGGGTTTAAAAGGAGCTCACTTCAGTTTGTGGTGTGTGCGAGGAGCTGGGAGCAAGACATGCAAGAAGCAGAGAGTGAGGTGGTGTACTACTGGAAGACTGAGAAGTATAAGCATCATCAGACATCAGGAGGAAGGTCCTGTGGTGAGAATAAAGAAGGTGTTGGGAGGAGGCCATGGGGAAGTAGCCCAGGGAGTTGTAGCTGTCAGGCAGCTGTTACAGGAGCCACTGTAGACAGCTGCAATCCATAGGGCCCTGGGCTGGAACGCGGAGTAGAGGGCAGGCCCGGATTCTTCCCATCCCTCCAACTCCCTACTTGATACCGGAGGAGTTGAACTGGACTATGGGTTCCACCAGAGGGGAAGGTCTCTGGCCTGTTCCACAATCCACTAGGTGGATCGGCAGAGACTGCAAGGATTGTTGTTGTTCCTTTCCCCATGCTGGCCAGTGATGAGGCTAACTGAATGAACGGCAGATTTGAGCCATGAAAGTGGCCAAACTGAGGGCTGCCGTGAACCTCTGAGGCGAGAAAATCCACCAATAAGTGCAGGACCCACCAAGGCAGAGGAGGAACTGTGTCACAAATGTTTGAATTAAAATTCAGTTTCCTCATTGCCAGAAGCATCTATTACCTTTTTTCCTCACTACTTAGTCTTTTCTTGGTTCAGTTCTGGGAAAGTGACATCATTGCTTTTACTGCTACAAAAATCCATAAAATAGTTTAAAGTCTAATTGCTAAAGTGGAAAAAATTTAGTAGTTGCAGTTTATTCCTAAAGAAACAAATATTAAAACGAGAACACTGCTTAATGGAAGTACCTTATCAATCCTGCTGTTTCTGATGGCTGTTTCCAGCTATAACTGTGTTTGAATAAAATGGATTGCTTCCAATGGGATTTGCAACACCTCAGCTAACTGGGGATAAACAGTGAAAATAGGATATTTTATAAAGGAAAGTTCCTATCCTTTAAACTCACAAGCTTATATTTGTTAAAAGTTAATCTTTAAAGCAGAGGCTGTTTGGTCTAGTGCAGGGGTTCTCAAGCTTCATTGCACTGCAACCCCCTTCTGACAACACAAAATACAACACGACCCCAGGAGGGGCGACTGAAGCCTGATCCCACCCAATCCCTGCCGCCCAAGGTGGAGGGGCAAAGCCCAAGGGCTTCAGCTCCAGGTGAGGGGCCTGTAACCTGAGCCCCACCACCCAGGGCTGAAACCAAAGCCTGAGCCCCACTGCCCAGGGCTTCGATCCCAGGCCCCAGCAAGTCTAATGCCAGCCCTGGCGACCCCATTTGGGATCCCGACCCACAGTTTGAGAACCGTTGGTCTAGTGCTAATAACTAGAGGACTGACAGTTGAGCAATCTCTATTCAGAGCTGAACCAATGGCTCCACTGATCTTGTCTCCACAGGATTTCCAGACATTCTTCCCCAGGTGCTCTAACACCAGGGGAGAATTTCAGAAAATCCTCAGCATAGATACAGCCTCCTGAACATAGAATAGTGAAGAAATTTGGCCTTTTAGCTTGGACACTCAAATACACCCACATTAAATGGCAACCCGAAGGAATGTCATGCTAAGTTTAATTCCCATGTTAAAGGAAATGAATCCACGGAACATGAGTGAGCAGAATAAGTATGCTGACTTTTCTAAGTTCCAGTGGTATGTTAACTGGCTCATCAGAAAGCAGTCACTTAAAATGGATACTAAAATACAAGATAGCTAGATTGAGCGTGGGTGGAGGACTGGTTCTAGCATTAGCAAGTCTCTGGGTGGCAGAGGCCCCAAGGAAGTCTGATACTGGGATGAACAAGTCTGAGAACAATGGCTTCTTTGCCCAGAAATGCATCATCATCATGGCATTCTCCTTTCTCATTTTTGAATGGTCCTGGGGAGCAGTGGAAAGGCATGTCACAAAGACCTGTTGGCTAGCTTAGAGAGAGATCTGCTGCCAACTTTGATCCCAGGACCTGGCATTTGGAGGGCTGCCAGAATGCTTTATTATTCTTTCCAGAGGCAACGAAGTCACCACCAATCTGTCCTATGGACTAACATTCTTTGTTACTACATATAGGACACTGCATTTGGCCATATTAAAACGTATATTGTTTGCAGCCAGTTTTCTAAGTGATCACTACATATAAGCAACCTGTACTGAAGGTCTGAGAGAGTCAGTGTGGCTCAAAAGCTTGTCTCTCTCACCAAACAGAAGTTGGTCCAATAAGAGATCTTACCTCACCCACCTTGTCAGTTATTCCTGCATAGTTCTTGAGAATTCTCCCTCCATACAGCGTCCAGTACCCTCATTTTGATCAGAGTTGAGAAAAGCCATTTGCTCCCAAGCTAAAAAAACCTGGCAGCAGAGAGAGCTGAACTGGAGTCATGTAAATTGCTCTCAGCATCCATTGGTGTCTCCTCAGCTCCTGCCTTCCCTGAACTTGTTTAACTACCATTTGCAAAGCAGTATTCTCTGTAGTTAAGACTGCTTCAACTCTCCACAGCATAGGAATAGATAGTCTATATTCAGCTAACAATGATAGAAACCATTTGGAAAGGGATAGAGTAAATATGCTAATGCCACTACATAAATCCATGGTATACCCACACCTTGAATACTGTGTGCAGTTCCAGTCGCCCCATCTCGAAAAAGCTATATTAGAATTGGAAACGGTACAGAGGGGCAACAAAAATGATTAAGGGTATGGAAAAGACGGACTGTTGAGCTTGGAAAAGAGACAGCTAAAGAGGGTTATGAAAGAGGTCTATAGAATCGTGAATGGTGTGGAGAAAGTGAAAGTTACCCCTTCATATAACACAAAAACCAGGAGTCATCCAATGAAATTAATAATTAGCAGGTTTAAAAATACACATAAGGAAGTACTACTTTACACAATGCACAGAATCTGTGGAACTCATTGCCAGGGTATGTTGTGAAGGCCAAAAATATAAGTAGTTTTAAAAAATTAGATAAGTTCAATGGCTATAAGCCAAGATGATCAGGGATGCAACCCCATGCTCTGAGTATCTCGAAGCCTCTGTCTGCCAAATGGTGGGACTGGATGACAGGGGATGGATCACTTGATAACTGCCATGTTCTGTTCACTCCCCAAAAAGTAGATTCAGCCCTGGAACATAGTTGGGGTATAGACAGCTAAATTGTTAAGTTTGAGATTTGGAATAAAAGTTTTTGAGATTTCTCTTAGAAAAGCTGTGGAGCAGAAGAGTTTGGTTACACCCACCAGCCACTGTGGAGGCAAAAGGAACTCATGGGTACTTCAGGAGGCAAGGCATTCCCCTGCTATCAGTGAAGGACAGGTCTGAGCAGCAAACAGGCTGAAGTACCCATCAAAACAGATCTGTGGGTCTTAGCATAACAAACAGATTACTTATAAAATATTGCTAGAACACATCTCAGCACCAGAAAAGGGTTAAAAGTTATCTTCCCCATTTCATCAATGTTGGAAAGGCTAGAGAAGAACATAAGGAAGCCCACAGAGGAACCACCTTGCACACAAAAACCCCTATTTGACAATCAAGTGCCGAGAGTGAGTGTACATATAAATAAATAAAAATGAATAAATAAAAATCTGCCTTTCCTCCACTGCCCATTCTTGAAATGATGCTAAATACTTCCCTGCAGTAAAGCATTCTCGTAGATAAATTTGCTTCTGGGTCATTAAAAATACCACATCCTGTTTGCTATAACGTATAGACAGGATTGTAACCATAAAAAAAAAAAAAAAGACTTAAAAACTCAGTTTGAAGTAGAGTGATTGTATCACCCTTCTCCCCACCAGCACATTGTATAAAATTAAAGGAAAAGTAAAGAGCAGTGACTATGTAAAATTTTCTTCTCCCGCAGCTAATGCAGCAAAAAAAGAAATATTGTTAGTACTGAAGTAGCCCTTATTTTCTCAAGTAGGACCAGTTACCTCCTCTTGTTGGCTGATGAAGTCCTGGGCAAATGCACACTTGATCAAAAATATTGATTCTCTCCCCGTGTTCACATGGAAGACCAGATTCAGTGAACAAGTCAAACCATTCTTGTGCCAAGTCAAGCATCTGCTGAGAATCTAATTTCTACTATGGGCGTTAAAGGTTTGCAAGGGCAGCCCAACATGAGGGCTTGCTGGTAGCACCACATACTATGACATGAGACCTAAACAGTATCAAGTTCTTCCTCCTAGCACATAAGAGACTCCCAGAATGCATTCTCATTTTGAACGAGAAATCAATCACTACTCTAGCACCTGGGATGGATACTAGTGGCCCTGGTATGTGTCCTGCAGTATTCATGCCTTGGAATATAGTCAGTTCTCTCAAATGAGGCTGAGTTTGGTCAGCCTATTGGGAAAAAGCTATTGTAAAGACACCCACCCCAAAATTCAGTCTTTGGGCAACAACATTTTATTCTTAGCCGAGGGAAAGCATGAAACAGTCTTTTGACACCTTCTCCACCTCATCTGAAATGTGTTCACCTGACAGTTTTTCAGCTGCACCATTTGGATTAATTGGTGGAAGTCTATACATTACTCCTGTTAGAAAGTCCTAGGAATTACATACTACTGCTTCATCACAGGTTTCAGAGTAGCAGCCGTGTTAGTCTGTATTCGCAAAAAGAAAAGGAGTACCTGTGGCACCTTAGAGACTAACAAATTTATTAGAGCATAAGCTTTCGTGAGCTACAGCTCACTTCATCGGATGCATTACCGATGAAGTGAGCTGTAGCTCACAAAAGCTTATGCTCTAATAAATTTGTTAGTCTCTAAGGTGCCACAAGTACTCCTTTTCTTTATACTACTGCTTCGGAATAGCACATCCATTTACAATTAACTTAGGCTTGAATAGAGACTGGGAATGGATGAGTCATTACACAAAGTAAAACTATTTCCCCATGGTATTTCTCCCTCCCACCCCACCCCCCACTGTTCCTCTGATATTCTTGTTAACTGCTGGAATTAGCCTACCTTGCTTGTCACCATGAAAGGTTTTCCTCCTCCCCCCTCCCCACTGCTGGTGATGGCTTATCTTAAGTGATCACTCTCCTTACAGTGTGTATGATAAACCCATTGTTTCATGTTCTCTGTGTGTGTATATAAATCTCCCCTCTGTTTTTTCCACCAAATGCATCCGATGAAGTGAGCTGTAGCTCACGAAAGCTTATGCTCTAATAAATTTGTTAGTCTCTAAGGTGCCACAAGAACTCCTTTTCTTTTTGCCATTTATCCTGCCTTCCATTTTTAAGTTGTTGCCAGTGAAAGTTTGAAAGAGCCATGTCTGAGGAGACATGCTACCCTATCCATCCTGCATTTTAGAAGACAAGCCAGGAGGCAAATTGAGAACCTGAATCCCATGTTTGTGAATAAATTAAAAACCGCTTCATTCGTTCTCTGTCCCTCTCCTCCATTATAAAAGAGCATCTGCTAAAGGCCATCCATCCCAATGGTAACTCTCAAGCCTTCTTTCCTTAATACATCAGGATAGGCAGTTTTGTAGAGTCACAGTCATGATTTAGCAGACAGCTATGTCACAGTATGATCAGTCTCCATTACCCTTGGAATTAGCAAATGGCCTGGGTTAAGACTTTTAAAGCCAGCCACTGGTCTTGTAACCTCTAGCGCTTTGCTGGTAACTGAACAGTTATCAAGTGTTTCTGGGAACAATGCTGATTTAAGACAAATTAGCCTTTGTTCTCTTCCATACTCTGGAAACACCTATAAAAAATGATTGATTGGTGTAAAATCCCACAATCTCTTCCAATAGGTAGCTCTGCATACTAAACCAAAAAGATTAACTGGTAAGGTAACCAGAACTTTATGCTATCAATGTATAAATCTCTTATTGATAGGGCCCTACCAAATTCACAGTCCATTTTGGTCAATTTCATGGTCATAGGATTTTAAAAACGATAAATTTCATGATTTCAGCTATTTAAATCTGAAATATCACGGTGTTGTAACTATAGGAGTCCTGACCCAAAAGGGAGTAGTGGGGACATTGCAAGATTATTATGGGGGGGGGGGGGGTTCATGGTATTGTCACCCTTACTTCTGTGCTGCTGCTAGCAGTAGTGCTGCCTTCAGAGCTGGGTGGCCAGAAAGCGGCATCTGCTGGCTGGGACCCCAGCTCTGAAGGCAGAGCCGCTGCCAGCAGCAGCACAGAAGTAAGGATGGCATGCTATGATATTGCTATACTTACTTCTGTGCTGCTGCCTTCAGAGCTGGTCCTTTGGCCAGCAGATGCCACTCTCTGATCGCCCATTGCCATCCTTACTTCTGCGCTGCTGCTGACTGCTGCCTTTGCAGCCAGGCGCCTGGCCAGCAGCCACCGCTTTCCAGCCACCCAGGTCTGAAGGCAGTGCAGAAGGGTGGCAATACCACGATCCCCTTGCAAACCTTTCCCCCCCCACTGCCCCGCAACTCCCTTTTGGATCAGGACCCCCAGTTTGACAAACACTGGTCTCCCCTGTGAAATCTGTATAGTATAGGGTGATACACCTATACCCTGATATAACTCGGTCCTCAGGAGACAAAAAAATCTCAACGTGTTATACGTGAGACCGCGTTATATCAAACTTGCTTTGGCCCCCCCATTCCTTGTTCCCTGACCACCCCCTCCATAGACCCCCATCCCTAATCACCCCCAGGATCCCACCCCCTACCAAACCCCCCTGCTCCCTGTCCCCTGACTGCTCTGGGGCCCCAGCCCACTCCACTCTGCCAGCTCCCAGCTGCAGCACTCTGCTTCCCACTGCAGGTAAGTGCGGGGAGGTTGGAGAAAGGATGCCCCCCATACTCACCTGCGGCGGGAAGTGGAGTGCCACGGCTGGGAGCTGGCGGAGTGGAGCGGGTTGGAACCGGGCTGCTCTGCTTCCGCCGCTGCCGGTGAGTGTGATGGGGGGATCCCTTCTCCCAACCCCCCCTCCCCGAGCGACACGGCTGGCCCCCCGCTAATCCCCCAGGCCACTCTGGAACTGCGGGGCTCCCAAAAGTGCCCTTCCATAGCTCCTGCCTCCCAAACCCGGGGGGGGGGTTGTCCTGACCGCCCCCAAGGCCCCTTATCCAACCCCTCGGCCCCAGCCCGGCCAGACACCCTTAACACGCTGCTCAGAGCGGCGTGTCAGAGCTTTACCACATTGTACGCAAACCCGCCTTATATCGGGGTAGAAGTGTAGTTACACAAAAGACCAGATTTCATGGTGGAGACCAGATTTTGCTGTTCGTGATGCATTTTTCACAGCCATGAATTTGGTAGGGCCCTACTTATTGATTAAGAACAGCTACATTCATGTAAAACTATAAAGGACTTGCTCGTAAACACTATGGCTCATTTAATTTCAGAAATTATCTACTATTGCAGAGGACTATTGCAGACACTATGCTTCCCGGATTGATGTACTGCCACCTATGTTTTCAAGGGTTTGTTGTTTTTTTTTTAAATAAAAGAAGTTTGAATTAATTTTTATTAACTACTGAATGAAAAATGCAAGGTAACGTGAAAATTTATTTAGAGGCCTACCACTAAACCAAAGTTTTCAAAACGATCTTTGCCAGACATGACTAGATAAAATTCTACTCAACTTCATGATACAACTATGTTGATGACATGGAACAGCTGACACTTGATACAGTACAAAATAAATGAAATTATCCTCATGAGTTTAGTTCACCAGATTGTACACTTTTTTTATTAGACAGGGCTGCTGGAAGAGCTGAAGGAATTTCACTTTGTTTTACCATCTCCCTTCTACAACCATAATACAACCCAAAAACCAGCAAACAAATTCTACAATTGAAAGTAGTTGATATTTTGACCTAGGTTTATTGAGGTACACTTATTTCCCATCATTCGAAGAAGTGGAAGCTACTTACTGTAACTGGAGGTTTTAAGAGTTGTGTGGTCCTGATCTGTATTCCGCTACCCACTCTCTATCCCCTCTGCTTCAGATCCTATGGGATTTCTGGTAAGAGGAGGAATGGAGAGGCATCAATCCACAATGCCTCTTATACCCTTGGTCGAGAGCACAAGGAGAGATACTGCACACATGTGGGCCAACAGACACTGCTTTGAAGAATTTCTAGACTCAAGCGCTTAGTGTACATGCGTCCCCATGTGTGGAATACACATAGGAACCATCACTCGAAGAAGCCACCCAACTTAGCGTTGGTCCCCAGGAGAACACGGGGCACTAAATTCCAGCCTGCTTCTCTGCTGACCCTCTAATTCCGAGGCTCAACATTTGAACCATTTTTAAGTTCTTTGTTTGAGAATTCCAGCCTGAAACCCCCTGTGACTGTCAGGCTCAATGTGTAGTGATCAACGGCTTGATGTCTAGTTGGCAACCAGTATCAACGGAGTGTCCCAGGGGTCGGTTCTGGGGCCGGTTCTGTTCAATGATCTGGATGATGGGATTAACTGCACCCTCAGCAAGTTTGCAGATTCAATTTATTCAAAAATTATCTGGAGAAAGGGGTAAACAGGGAGGTGGCAAAGTTTGCAGATGATACTAAACTGCTCAAGATAGTTAAGACCAAAATAGACTGTGAAGAACTTCAAAAAGATCTCACAAAACTAAGTGATTGGGCAACAAAATGGCAAATTAAATTTAATGTGAATAAATGTAAAGTAATGCACACTGGAAAAAAATAACACCAACTATACATACAATATGATGGGGGCTAATTTAGCTACAACTAATCAGGAAAGAGATCTTGGAGTCATCGTGGATAGTTCTCTGAAGACATCCAAGCAGTGTGCACCAACAGTCAAAAAAACAAACAAGATGTTAGGAATCATTAAAAAAGGGATAGAGAATAAGACGGAGAATATCTTATTGCCTTTATAAAAATCCATGGTAAGCCCACACCTTGAACAATGCGTACAGATGTGGGCTCCTCGTCTCAAAAAAGATATACTGGCATTAGAAAAAGTTCAGAGAAGGGCAACTAAAATGATTGGGGTGTGGAACTGGTCCCATATGAGGAGAGATTAAAAAGGCTAGGACTTTTCAGCTTGGAAAAGAGGAGACTAAGAGGGGCTATGTTAGAGGTATATAAAATCATGAGTGGCGTGGAGAAAGTGAAAAAGGAAAATTTATTTACTTGTTCCCATAATATAAGAACTAGGGGTCACCAGATGAAATTAATAGGCAGAAGGTTTAAAACAAATAAAAGGAAGTTCTTCTTCACACAGCACACAGTCAACCTGTGGAACTCCTTGCCTGAGGAGGTTGTGAAGGGTAGGACTATAACAGGGCTTAAAAAGAGAACTAGATAAATTCATGGAGGTTAAGTCCATTAATGGCTATTAGCTAGGATAGGTAAGGAATGGTGTCCCTAGCCTCTGTTTGTCAGAGGGTGGAGATGGATGGCAGGAGAGAGATCACTCGATCATTACCCATTAGGTTCACTCCCTCTGGGGCACCTGGCACTGGCCACTCTCGGCAGACAGGACACTGAGCTGGATGGATCTTTGGTCTGACCCAGTATGGCCATTCTTATGTTCTTATGACACTAAGCTGGGAGGAGAGGTAGATATGCTGGAGGGTAGGGATAGGGTCCAGAGTGACCTAGATGAATTGGAGGATTGGGCCAAAAGAAATCTGATGAGGTTCAACAAGGACAAGTGCAGAGTTCTTCACTTTGGAAGGAAGAATCCCATGCACTGCTACAGGCTGGGGACTGACTGGCTAAGCAGCAGTTCTGCAGAAAAGGACCTGAGGATTACAGTGGACAAGAAGCTGGATACGAGTCAGCAGTGTACCCTCGTTGTCAAGAAGGCCAACGGCATATTGGGCTGTATTAGTAGGAGCATTGCCAGCTGATCAAGGGAAGCGATTATTCCCCTCTATTTGGCACTGGTGAGGCCACACCTCGACTATTGAATCCAGTTTTGGTTACCCCGCCAAAAAAAAGGGATGTGGACAAATTGGAGAGAGTCCAACAGAGGGCAATGAAAATGATTAGGGGGCTGAGGCACATGACTTACGAGGAGAGGCTGAGGGAACTGGGGTGATATAGTCTGCAGAAGAGAAGAGTAAGGTGTGGATTTAATAGCAGGCTTCCATTACCTGAAGGGTGGTTCCAAAGAGGATGGAGCTCATCTGCTCTCAGTGGTGGCAGATGACAGAACAAGAAGCAATGGTTTCAAGTTTCAGTGGGGGAGGTCTAGGTTGGATATTAGGAAACACTTTCACTAGGAGGGTGGTGAAGCACTGGAACGGTTTACCTACGGAGGTGGTGGAATCTCCATCCTTAGAGGTTTTTAAGGCCTGGCTTGACAAAGCTTTGGCTGGGATGATTTAGTTGGTGTTGGTCCTGCTTTGAGCAGCGTACTAGACTAGATGACCTCCTGAGGTCTCTTCCTAATATTCTATAACTCTAAGTGTATATAAGCAGGATGACATGGTCCTGGACTGCACAGAGTTAAACATCTGCACCCCATTTCCTCAGAATGACTATCACTCCCGTATCACATCCATCTACAGTTGGATGACCCAACTTAAATGATTAACAAAAAAAATTATCCTGTTTCTCAACTCCTATACTGTTATCAAATTAGAGATTGTTTTGAGGAAGCCACAATTAAAACAATCTCATGCTATACTGATTTTGCAGTTCTCTGTACTAGCAATCAACACTATTCTCAGAGTCTTGCTAATATCACTGATGTACAAGTGATTTTCACCTTTTGATTAAATTATGGCATTTCAAGAAACCCATTCAGAATTGATTGGTTACTCCTCTAATCACTCTGAGCAAGCAGCAGCAGCAAGAACAAGAATTTTTGTGCCAGCTCAAGGCAATTCCTGGTGCATTAATTATTTCCTTAGCTGAACTTGACTAAATAAAAATTTTAAAAAGAGAACTAACAGACAGCCAATTTGAGACATCTTAGTACCATCTATATATTTCTCTGTCGGCTAGTAATGATCCAAATAAGTTTATTCATTAACTGATCTTCTGAGGTACACATTAAATCAAGATTTCCCAATTGGCGGACACCAAATATGATTGAAGGGACAAATAGTAAGTTGGAGGGTGAAATTTTCTGTTCTTAGACCAGGAAAACTCAGAACAAAGATGTAAATACCTGTTTTCAGTTACTTCTGCTAGCTGATGTTTTCCAGTCTTCTGCAGAGTTCAGAGGCGGCCTTTGGCTTCTGAGCTTTGATAATGGTATGAAGGGATGATCTTGCCCTGACAAACAGTTTAACTCCTCTTTCTTGGCAAGCACAACTTTTGAGCACAGGGCTCCGGTGGTTTATGATGCTGAAAAGGAATTAGATTTCTGTTCACTCTTTCCTCTTACTCTCATTTGTTATGCTTTGTCTAAATCTTTGGGATTTTAGTCAGAGCTACTCTTCTCTGATTCAGAGTAGTCCAGGAGCAGACATTTATCTGGCTGGGATGTCCAAAGCAATAGGATGGCCTTTCTGGGACTGATGAGAGAGAAGAGAAAGGCAGATACAGAGCAATACTCTTGATTCACTGAAGGATCTCTGCCTGAGATGAATGTTCTTGCTCAAGCCTCTTGCAAATACAGATTGCATCCACTGAGGAGAAAGCAGGAGAATGTTTGGAAACAGACCCAGATGCTTCCATGAGAATAAGTCTTGGGACCCTTTGCAACAGTTTTGGGTGGCACAGCATACGTTCTAAATCCACAGAAGTTTAGCACAGAGGATAAACCAAGAACTCAACAAAGATGAAAAAAGCAAGATCTGGATTTAAATGATGCAAGTAGGGATCCCAATTCACCCTATTCCTGAAATGCCTCCCTTAAAAGGCAGGGACAATCTAATTTTTATGGGGCATTCACAAATCTAAACTAAAGCCAGAGGCACAGTGCTCGTGTTGCTTATTTACCCTTAAGGGGCGGAAGGGTACTTTGGGCTCAATCATTTAAGAAGCTAGCTGCCATATGTCCTCATGCAAGGATGTTTTGAGAAGAGCAGGTATGGGTGATATAGACAAAACTTACCTCAAATTTATTTACACACCCACACCAGGAGTGAATGGCAATTCAAGGGACAGAAAAGTAAAACACATTTTGTACCCTCATTTCTTAACTGGATCCCATGGAGAAACATGATGCTCTAGAAGGAAGGCTTTAATGGCTTGTGGCTAGGCCCATGGAAGGCCTGATTTCCCAGACCCGAAGAAGAGCTCTGTGTAAGCTCAAAAGCTTGTCTCTCTCACCAACAGACATTGGTTCAATAAAAGATATTACCTCGCCCACCTTGTCTCTCTAACAGAACAATGCGTTCCTACATTTCTGTAGCTCCCGTCATTCTGAAGGATCCGCTAAGTCAGGGGTGGCTAACCTGTGGCTCCAGAGCCACATGCTGCTCTTCAGAGGTTAATATGTGGCTCCTTGCACAGGCACCAACTCCGGAGCTGGAGCTACAGGCGCCAACTTTTCAATGTGCTACAGGGTGCTCACTGCTCAATCCCTGGCTCTGCCCCAAGGCCCCCACCCCTTCCCCTGAGTCTGCTGCACCCTTGCTCCTCCTCCCCCTCCACCCCCCCCGAACCTCCTGCACACCATAAAACAGCTGATCGCCGTGGGTGGGAGGCGCAGGGATGGAGGATTAGGTGCTGATCGGTGGGAGGTGGGAGACACTGGGGGAGCTGACGGGGGGCTGATGATGTGTTACTGTGGTTCTTTGGCCATCCACATTGGTAAATTCTGGCTCTCTTTCAGGTGCAGCTTGGCCAACCCCTGCCCAAAGTGCTTTAAAAATTATATTCATGCCAGACTATTGATTAAATGCAACCGCTCTAGGGTGAAAGACAGCAGCCAAGCAGTTAACTGTGTGACACTCCACAGTGCAGGAGGGAATTTTTGGTAAATTGGTAGGTGATGTGGGAGCAAACCCCTAGTGTTTAGAAGAGTGCACTGGAACCAATAGTGTCCATACAATGGAAACAGGACCTCCTTTATGAGAGACATGAAAATAAACAAACATCATGGTGATCAGCTTATTCGCCTCAAATACTGGAAGGGCTTGAGTTGACCCTGCTGGGATTTCAGCACATTTGTTTTTTCTCCTCTACCTGACCTGTTCCAGTCATTCAAAACAATGGGCTTCCATACTCCAATGAAATCATGCATAGTAGGTGACAAACAGGCAAAAGCTCTGACCAGGTATAGGTCAAAGCACAAGGCAGCAATGCCAGTGAATGTATTTCAGGTGTCAGAGTAGCAGCCGTGTTAGTCTGTATTTGCAAAAAGAAAAAGGAATACTTGTGGCACCTTAGAGACTAACAAATTTATATGCATCCGATGAAGTGAGCTGTAGCTCACGAAAGCTTATGCTCAAATAAATTTGTTAGTCTCTAAGGTGCCACAAGTACTCCTTTTTCTTATTTCAGGTGTGTACATTTATCAAGCATGTACTCAAATGAATTCCTTAACCAGCCTCGCAAAAAGGGGGAAGTGGTTTGAGCATTAGCCTGCTAAACCCAGGGTTCTGAGTTCAATCCTTGAGGGGGCCATTTAGGGATCTGGGGCAAAAATTCGGGATTGGTCCTGCTTTGAGCAGGGGGTTGGACTAGATGAGCTCCTGAGGTCCCTTCCAACCCTGATATTCTATGAGTCTATGAATTCTTACCTTCTCACTCAGGACAAGTATTTTAGTGGGTGAGAAAGTTAGCATTTTCGACAATCATAACAAAGGTCAGACAAAGACTGAGCCCAGGCTGGTACATTTCCATGACAATTTTGAACGGCTAATTTAAACAACTTTAGTAACTTTTAACTTTTAAACAACAATTGTAACTTAGCCTAGGGCAATTTGACTGGAGGAGCTATAGAGATCTTACAATAAAAGTAGATCACAAAGAGATTGAAGAAATGTAATCTCTCAGATCTTTTTATCATAAGGGTATGCAGTTCATCAGGGAAAGTTAGGACCCTCCACATCAGGGCTATTAAATGTTTTTTAGGGTATATCTACACTGGCAGTTACATCGCCAGCAGTTACAGCACTGCTCAGAAAGCACTGAAGGGAAACCACTGTTATGCGTTCACAATGTCAGCTGCCTGAGCAATAGCGTGTTCACACTTGCAGTGGTATTCGGAGCAGTGCACTCTGGGCAGCCATCCCACAGAGCATCTCTTCCTCTTAGAATCATAGAATATCAGGGTTGGAAGGGACCTCAAGAGGTCATCTAGTCCAACCCCCTGCTCAAAGCAGGACCAATCCCCAACTAAATCATCCCAGCCAGGGCTTTGTCAAGCCTGATCTTAAAAACCTCTAAGAAAGGAGATTCCACCACCTCCCTAGGTAACCCATTCCAGTGCTTCACCACCCTCCTAGTGAAAAAGTTTTTCCTAATATCCAACCTAAACCTCTCCCACTGCAACTTGAGACCATTACTCCTCATTCTGTCAGCTGCTACTACTGAGAACAGTCTAGATCCATCCTCTTTGGAACCCCCTTTCAGGTAGCTGAAAGCAGCAACCAAATTCCCCCTCATTCTTCTCTTCTGCAGACTAAACAATCCAGTTCCCTCAGCCTTTCCTCATAAGTCATGTGTTCCAGTCCCCTAATCATTTTTGTTGCTAAGAGTTGTGAGAAGGCAGAGGGGGTCGTGGGGCATCCTAGGTCCTGTCCCAATGCCCCGTGATACATTGCTTTGCATCCAGCAATCACTGTGCTTCCATCCACATTAGGCACCATCTTCCAATGGTTTATAAACTGCATACTCTGCCCCTTTGGTCTGCAGGAATGGATCCCGCACTGTTGATCAATATGCTGCTTGCTCTCACTAACACGTCATGAGTGGCAGTGGAGTTATTCCTTAAACTACAAAGGCAAGAGGAGTTTGACATTGCTCTCGCCACGCATAGTAGCTATGACATGAGATTGCTTGTGGCATTCCTGGAGGTGCCGACCACAGTGGAACACTGCTTTTGGGCTTGGAAAACAAGCACTGAGTGGTGGGATCACATTGTCATGCACGTCTGGGATGATAAGCAGTGGCTGCAGAACTTTTGGATAAGGAAAGCCACATTCATTGGACTGTGTGATGAGCTTGCCTCAGCCCTGCGGTGCAAGGACGAGAGAATGAGAGCTGCCCTGTCGTTGGAGAAGCATGTGGCGATTGGAGTAGCCAGCTTCCACAGCGCAGACTGCTACTGATCGGTCGCTAACCTGTTCAGAGTGGGAAAGTCGACCATTGGGTTTGTGTTGATGGAAATATGCAGAGCCATTCATTGGATCCTGCTCCGAAAGACCGTGACTCTGGGCAATGTGCATGACATTGTGGATGGCTTTGGACAAATGGGCTTCCCTAACTGTGGAAGGGCGATAGATGGCATGCATATTCCAAATCTGGCCCCAGACCACTAGCACATGAATCAGAAGGGGTATTTCTGTATGGTTCTCCAGGCGCTTGTGGATCACCGTGGGTGTTTCACGGACATTAACGCAGGCTTGTCCGGAAAGGTGCATGACGCACGCATCTTTCGGAACACTGACCTGTTCAGGAAGCTGCAAGCAGAGACTTTCTCCACGGACCAAAATATCACCGTAGGGGAAGTCGAAATGCCCATTGTGATCCTGGGAGACCCTGTTTACCCCTTAATGCCATGGCTTAAGAAGCCATACACAGGATACCTTGACAGCAGCAAGGAGCGTTTCAACAACAGGCTGAGCAAGTGCAGAATGACAGTTGAATGTGCTTTTGGCCATTTAAAGGCCCGCTAGCGCTGCCTATATGGGAGGCTGGATCTGGCCGATGACAATATTCCTAGGCTTATAGCCATGTACTGTACGCTCCATAATATTTGTGAAGGGTGAAAGCTTCACTCAGGGCTAGACCGCTGGGGCTCAGTACCTGGAGGCTGAATTTGAACAGTCAGAGATCAGGGCTATTAGAGGGGCGCAGTGCGGGGCCATAAGGATCAGGGATGCCTTGAGGCAGCAATCTGAAGCTGAAATCCACCAATATCTGTTGCTATGCTAGGGAGTGCAGTGCTTGTAATGCTAGGAGGTGATTGTGATTGGTGCAGATGATGCACTATGAAGGTTTAAGGAAACTGCATGTTGCTTTGCAGGGCTCTGTTTGCTTTCAATTAATGGAATAAAGATTGCTTTCAAACCAAAACAATTCTTTTATTTAAAAACAACCAGAGGAGAGAAGGAAACAAAAAAAACCCCACATCAGCACTGTGGGGGATGAAGGAAGGGAGGGTCCAAGGGGGAGGTGGGGTCCCAGTATAGTTAAAGATTTGTGTATGTCCAGGTATCATATGCAGCCTTGCCCTTTGCGGTACAGTGCAGCAAGTACTGAACTTCAGCAAGGCTAAACTGCAGAAGGACGGGTGTTGAGTGCAGTGGGTACTGTGAGTCGGCGGGGCTGGACTGACGGGGCAGGATTGGAGTGCAGCGGGTACAGACTGGAGCCAGGAGGTGGATAAGTAAGTTGGCGATGTCTGGGGACACATGGGAAAGTTTTGCGACAGCAGCTGCAGCGGAGGGCGGGCGTGGAGCTTCTCAGTTTCTAGTGCTATTAGTGCCTGGAGCTTGTCTGCTTGACATTCCATAACGTTTAAGAGCTGCTCCGTGGCTTCATTCTGGTGTGCCGCATTCTCCTTTCAGTCCCTATTCTCGCTGTCCCGCCACTCCTTTGATTCTTGTTTTTTGGCTGCGGAGTGCATCATGACATCACGCAGAAAGTCCTCTTCAGTTCTTCGTGGACGCTTTTTAATTCTGCGCAGCCGTTCAGCTGCTGCTAACAAAGAGGTAGGGGACTTTCAAAATTCCAAAGGAATTTAAGGGGTGGGGATGACAGTGGGTCATCTGAGGGCAAGGCAGTAGAGTTCAAACTGATGACCAGAGAGGCAAGAACAGACATTGTGGGACACCTCCCAGAGGCCAAATCACAGCGCTGTAATTGACCAGGGTGTCTACACTGGCACCACGGCACTGTAGCCCCAGCGCAGAAAGCTTGACACCTCTCATCGGGGTGGGTTTTTTTACAGCTTTGCAACTGCACAGTTTCTGCACACTCAGTGGCGTGGCCGTGTGTGCACCTTGGGAGTTACAGCGCAGAATGTTGCTATACTGCGCAGAAACTTGCCAGTGTACACAAGGCCTGAGAATGACATCTCCTAACACACACCTAATATTTTCAAGCAGTATGGTGCTCTCTCCTGGTAAAAAAGCAATCCTGTCATGAGTTATTGCTTTAATTTCTACACACTATTTGATAGAGAAATGCCCAGCCTAAGAATGACTGCAGCTATCTCAGCTATGAAATTACATATTAAAATGATAAAAGGAAAACTCAGAAAAAATACACTGGAATTGAGCATTCCCAATTCCCATTCATATAATCTGACTAACAGCCCAATGAAGCACCCACAACACTTAGAAATGAGATAGATGTAAACAAGCTAGCAGATGGAGGATAAACTCAGCAGAATTTTCTCTGATGCTTTTTTTTTAAAGACTTCAAATGTGACATTTAAAAATTTGACTATAAATGGGAAGTTATGGTGTACAAACGGCTTACGTACTAAAAAGTAACATCTGAAAGCAAAGGAAGTGCAACAAGTAGGAGAGGACTGCACCCTAATGGTGTTTAGGGTAGTGTTTTCACCCACAAAACTAGCTCCTCTCAAAAACAAGGTCTGAGATTATAACAGCTTTAGAACAAACTGAAAGCAGCCCAAACACACACTGAACAATCACAACCCAGTTTATGCTGGGTATGGAAACTCAGTCAAGGATCAGAATAATAGAATAGAATCATAGAATATCAGGGTTGGAAGGGACATCAGGAGATCATCTAGTCTAACCCCCTGCTCAAAGCAGGACCAACCCCCAACTAAATCATCCCAGCCAGGGCTTTGTCAAGCCTGACCTTAAAAACTTCTAAGGAAGGAGATTCCACCACCTCCCTAGGTAATCCATTCCAGTGCTTCACCACGCTCCTAGTGAAAAAGTTTTTCCTAATATCCAATGTAAACCTACCCTACTGCAACTTGAGACCATTACTCCTTGTTCTATCATCTGGTACCACAGAGAACAGTCTAGATCCATCCTCTTTGGAACCCCCTTTCAGGTAGTTGAAAGCAGCTACCAAATCCCCCCTCATTCTTCTCTTCTGCAGACTAAACAATCCCAGTTCCCTCAGCCTCTCCTCATAAGTCATGTGCTCCAGCCCCCAATCATTTTTGTTGCCCTCCGCTGGACTCTTTCCAATTTTTTCCACAACCTTCTTGCAGTGTGGGGACCAAAACTGGACACAGTATTCCAGATGAGGTCTCACCAATGCCGAATAGAGGGGAACGATCACGTCCCTCGATCTGCTGGCAATGCTCCTACTTATACAGCCCAAAATGTTGTTAGCCTTCTTGGCAACAAAGGCACACTGTTGACTCATATCCAGCTTCTAGTCCACTATAATACCTAGGTCCTTCTCTGCAGAACTGCTGCCTAGCCACTCGGTCCCTAGTCTGTAGCAGTGCATAGGATTCTTCCTTCCTAAGTGCAAGATGCTGCACTTGTCCTTGTTGAACCTCATCAGATTTATTTTGGCCCAATCCTCTAAGTTGTCTATGTCCCTCTGTATCCTATCCCTATCCTCCAGCATATCTACCACTCCTCCCAGTTTAGTGTCATCTGCAAACTTGCTGAGGGTGCAATCCACACCATCCTCCAGATCATTTGTGAAGATATTGAACAAAACCGGCCCCAGGACCGACCTTTGGGGGACTCCACTTGATACTGGCTGACAACTAGACATGGAGCCATTGATCACTACCCGTTGAGCCCGACAATCTAGCCAACTTTCTATCCAACTTATAGTCTATTCATCCAGCCCATACTACTTTAACTTGCTGGCAAGAATACTGTGGGAAACCGTGTCAAAAGATTTGCTAAAGCAAGGAACACCACGTCCACTGCTTTCCCCTCATCCACAGAGCCAGTTATCTCGTCATAGAAGGCAATTAGATTAGTCAGGCATGATTTGCCCTTGGTGAATCCATGCCGACTGTTCTGATCACTTTCCTCTCCTCTAAGTGCTTCAGAATTGATTCTCTGAGGACCTGCTCCATGATTTTTCCAGGGACTGAGATGAGGCTGACTGGCCTGTAGTTCCCCAGATCCTCCTCCTCCCCTTTTTTTAAAAGATGGGCACTACATTAGCCTTTTTCCAGTCATCCGGGACCTCCCCCGATCGCCATGAGTTTTCAAAGAGAACTGCCAACGGCTCTGCAATCACATCCGCCAACTCCTTTAGCACCCTTGGATGCAGTGCATCCAGCCCCATGGACTTGTGCTCATCCAGCTTTTCTAAACAGTCCTGAATCACTTCTTTCTCCACAGAGGGCTGGTCACCTCCTCCCCATGCTATGCTGCCCAGTGCAGTAGTCTGGGAGCTGACCTTGTTCGTGAAGACAGAGGCAAAAAAGCATAGAGTACATTAGCTTTTTCCACATCCTCTGTCACTAGGTTGCCTCCCTCATTCAGTAAGGGGCCCACACTTTCCTTGACTTTCTTCTTGTTGCTAACATACCTGAAGAAACGAAACCCTTCTTGTTACTCTTAACATCCCTTGCTAGTTGCAATTCCCAAGTGTTATTTGGCCTTCCTGATTTCACTCCTGCATGCCCGAGCAATATTTTTATACTCTTCCCTGGTCATTTGTCCAATATTCCACTTCTTGTCAGCTTTTTTGTGTTTAAGATCAGCAAGGATTTCACTGTTAAGCCAAGTCCCTGCCATATTTACTATTCTTTCTACACATCGAGATGGTTTGTTCCTTGAACCTCAATAAGGATTCTTTAAAATACAGCCAGCTCTTCTGGACTCCTTTCCCCCTCATGTTATTCTCCCAAGGGATCCTGCCGATCAGTTCCCTGAGGGAGTCAAAGTCTGCTTTTCTGAAATCCAGGGTCCATATTCTGCTGCTCCCCTTTCTTCCTTGTGTCAGCATCCTGAACTTGACCATCTCATGATCACTGCCTCTCAGGTTTCCATCCATTTTTGCTTCCTCTACTAATTCTTCCCTGTTTGTGAGCAGCAGGTCAAGAAGAACTCTGGCCCTGATTGGTTCCTCCAGCACTTGCACAGGAAATTGTCCCCTACACTTTCCAAAAACTTCCTGGATTGTCTGTGCACTGCTGTATTGCTCTTCCAGCAGATATCGGTGTGATTGAAGTCCCCAATTAGAACCAGGGCCTGTGATCTAAATTCTGATTCTAACGTTTTCTGACTGCTTAGAGGCAGATGAAATTCAATTTCACCAAAGTTATGTTTACTTTTGTAGTTGCAGTAAGAGATGGCAAGTTTCCCAACATATTGTTTTACCATGATATCTATATTAATTAGACTAATAAATGTAACCTTGTATCTAGATGATCTAGCACAGGGGTGGACAAATGTTTTGGCCTGAGGGCCACATCTGGATATTAAAATTGTATGGCGAGCCATGAATGCTCACAAAATTAGGGGCTGGGGTGGGGCCAGAAATGAGGAATTCAGGCTGCAGAAGGGGGCTCAGGGTTGGAGGGAGAGGGCCTCCGGCTGGGGGTGCAGGCTTTGGGGTGGGGCTGAAGATGAGGGATTGGGGTGCAGGAGACTGGGATGGAGGGGTTTGGAGGGGGATCAGGGCTGGTGCAGGAGATTGGGGTGCGATGGGGGGACGGGGTGCAGGGTCTGGGCATCACCTATCTCAAGCAGCTCCCAGAAGCAATGGCATGTTCCTCCTCTGGCTCCTACATGGAGGCGCGGCCAGGCAGCTCTGCACACCGCCCTGTCCGCAGGTGCCACGGTTCCCGGCCAATGGAAGCTGCGGGGGCAGCATTTGGGGTGGGGGCAGCATGCAGAGTCCCCTGTCTGCCCCTACATGTAGGCGACAAAGGGGGGACATGCTGCTGCTCCTGGGAGCCGCATAGAGCAGAGCAAGCTCCGGACCCTGCTCCCTGGCAGGAGCTCAAGGGCTGGATTAAAATGTCTGGAGGGCTGGATGAGGCCCCCGAGGCCATAGTTTGCCCACCCTTGATCTAGCAAGTCTTAAGCACTCCTTGAGAATGCTAAGCAATACTTCAGAAGGCTGCAATGTTATAGTCAAATCCAGGTTAAAACAAGTTCAATTACCTCAAGGTTGTCTCTTTTTAAAGGCTTGTCTACAGAGGGAACACTTACCAGTATAATTACACCACTACAGTTATACCACTATTCTGGAATAAGAGTGTTCACATGGGGAATAATAAAAGTGCTTCTTTCCAGTCTAGCTTATACTGTTTCCAAAGCGACAAACCAGAAAGAAGAAAAAGAGTACTTGTGGCACCTTAGAGACTAACAAGTTTATTAGAGCATAAGCTTTCATGAGCTACAGCTCACTTCATCGGACGCCAAATGCATCCGATGAAGTGAGCTGTAGCTCACGAAAGCTTATGCTCTAATAAATGTGTTAGTCTCTAAGGTGCCACAAGTACTCCTTTTCTTTTTGCGAATACAGACTAACACGGCTGCTACTCTGAAACCAGAAAGAGGCACTCATTCTGGAATAAGACTGGCTACATAAGGAATTACTCTGGTATGATTGCAGCAGTGTAACAGTTCTAATTTGGAGAAGCTGTGGACTTATTCGTACTACCAACCTGTCTGCCTCTAAGCACAGTTTCATACTAGGAACCAACTGTTAGAACATGGTTTGGGCCTCACTGTGTAGATGGAATCTGTTAAAACCGGGGACCCAATCCTTGAGTCCCACTGAGTTGTGCCCAGTGCAGGATCCAAGGGAGACACAGGTGACTTATCAAAACTCCATAGGCCAAATCAGCTCCAGAAAGTTAGATCAAGATTGCCTTAATTTTTGCTTTGCTCTGAGGCCATTCCACCAGCAGGGAATAATCAGAATGTACAGACACTCCAGCCATACCTTCTTTCCCCCCAAATCACTCTCCTCCATACCAGAGTGCATAGGGCCACATGTATAGGACCATACCAAACTCACCATCCATTTTGATCAATTTCACAGCCAGAGTTTTTAAACAATTTTAAAATTGTTAAAAACATGTTTTCAGATGTTTACATCTGAAATTGCAGGGTGTTATAACTGTGAGGGTCCCAACCCAGAAGAGAGTTTGATCTCTCCCCCCACTCACCTCTCCCAGCAGCCCTGTAGGGGAAGGACAAGTCCTGCCGCTCCCCAACCTGGCAGGGACTTTCAGCTAGGAGCCCCCCCAGCTGGGGTGCTCCCAGACACGGGGGAGATCAGACCCATCTCCACAAGCCTCCTCCAGCTGCAGGAACCTCTGGGGCTGCTGCCCAGCACTGGAGCTTCCTACAGCAGGGGGAGATACTTGGAAGTGGGCCTGATTCCCCCTCCTGCCTGAGTAGCCAGGGGAAGGACAAGTCCTGTCCCTCCCCAGGCTGGCAGGGACTTGCAGCTAGGAGGCTCCCAGCAGCAAAGGGGAGATCAGATTTCATGGGGAAGGGCTAATTTCACAGTCCCTGAAATTGGTAAGGCCCTACACATGGGGATTCCCCCTACACAAGAATTATCAGCTGACCTGATCTGCTGGGTTTAAGCCCCCTGTGCACCAATGTAGCTGAAAAGGGGGCTTTAGCAGGAGGAGAGTCCGACCCCACGTTTTAAGCCACTTTTAAGGCTAAAGTATATTTTTTCTTAACTTGGTTATGACATACATGGTTTGGGTCTTCTCCACATACACAGGACCATAACAAGTACAGGATGAACACACAGCAGCATGTACCTTTTAAAAAATCCCAAAAGCAAAACCCTACTAAACAGAACACTATACTACACTGCACACACAATTCACTTTCCTGACAGAGGATAAGAACATACCCACACATGACAGATATTAGTCATGTCTACTAATGCACAAATGGGAAGTTCTTCGGTTGTTTTAAGGCCAGTAATTTAACACTGTATTCTACTCTATTTAAAGAACAGGAGTACTTGTGGCACCTTAGAAACCAACAAATTTATTAGCGCATAAGCTTTTGTGGGCTCCATATAGGTTCTTATACTGCACTCATCACTGTAGTGTGTTTTATGGTGCAGATGGGCATGAACACAGAAGTGAGCGCCCTAAGTAAAAGTTTTGGTGGAACTTGGTGCAGCAAGACCCTATGAGTATTTTTAACAATTATTTTGTAAAGAATCTTTGCATGTAGGCAGTACAATACATAGAACAGAAGAAGCCATTGAATGGAGGCAGCCTGCAAATGCCTTTACATTTTTCCTTGTTTACAAAACATGAAAGAAACTGTTCAAAACAGAGCAGCAAAGTGTCAGTTGGCAGATTCCCTGCGTCTTCTAAGCGTAATTGCCAAGCGTTTCAAATTAGATCATCAAGCTAGTATCCTCGCTTCCATTGTGCGCCAATTGCTGGACAACTACAACAGAAGACATTTCAAAAAAATGCTTGCTTGTCTGCCTAAACTCCACGTAACCACGTAAATATTTCACCCCATATGCTTCTTACACAAATGTTATTGAGATGTTGGTCGAGGTGGAAATTCAGGACAAAAAGAACTAACAGACCTTGGAAACAATGCAGGAATTATGCCCTATGCACCTTAGCAAGAGTTTTCTGACAAGGCATATTTTTCACACTATTCCTTGCTTAGTTGGTACTTGCCCTAGAAGCAAGCTGCGAAGAGTAAGTTCACAGACACAGTTGAGGGTCTACTCTTAAATGATGTATAAATATCACCTATGATATGAAAATTGCCATATGAACATCTTTCCCCCAAGCAACGCACAAATATACAAACAAAACAAGGTAATTTCATCTTTCATCAAGAAATGCAAACAAATAAAGACAAGCAAATAAAGGCATGGACTTGTTTGCACTGTTATAATGCAGTAGTGTGTGTTAGCCACTGACTTCCACTCACAGGAGGCAGACTTCCATCACTTTTGCTCAAGCAGGAGGGGCTGGGAAAATAGTACAAAATGAAGTTGGACAAATGTAGATTGCATAGTTCAAAATCTGTGCATTTTCATCTACAGTCCTATTACCGCACAAAAAAAAAGTCACTAATTATAGCTCATTTAGTTATTAAGAAAACAGATTTGCACTATGCAAAAACTGAGTCATCCCAAGATCCATAAAATGTGTTACAGAAATCCACAAGTTAATCATCAGATAGAACAGGCCATATGGTCACTTTAAATGGACTCACACACAGATCATAGTCTATGTGCTTGTGTACAAATAATTGTGCTTTTAGTACTCTTAGGGAGCCATTTGCTGAATCTCTTCATCCCCCCCCACCTTTGCAAACAATACCAAAAAATGTCTCAGAACTTTCCTTTAGTTTAGATAAAAGCATTCTTAGATCAACTTAAAAAAACATCCCAACAAATGCTTTGGACTCATCTACTCAACTCCCTGATTTATACTATTTTCCAGCCACAAAACAGTACACAGCAATCTGCAATTCTACACAAACATCAGGAAGAAAGGACAATCAGTTGTAAGTAGTACACCCCTTGCTGTTTGAAGAGCAAAATTGTCACTAACACAATGCCTTGAAAATAACTTTTTAAAAAAAAACAAAACAAATCCTAATAATTGGATCAGTGCAGAACACAAAGGGACTGGGGGGGTGCTAATAACAGAATTCCAGAGCTCAGAAGAGTAAGGGTCAATTCCAAGGAACTTGTTACGCTTCAAAACATTATTTCCATGGTGACGCCATTAAAAGCACATGGGAGAGCTGGTCTTCATTTTTCTGGAAGCCACCACACAGAGAATACCTCAATAAATGCTGACAGCAGTTCACAAGCAAGCAAAATAACTTTCTGCTCACTATAGGACCATTTAAACTATCAATCCAAACCTATCACTGAAGTGCTGGGAGCAACTCTTATCACAAGAGAACAAAGAGGGAGAATCTTGCTGGGAAATTATAGTTACAGACTGACAGAGCAGCTTGGTTGACTCACAAAAGACGTTTTTCCTTATAAAAATTTCCTCCCTTGCCAGGGCTGCTGCCAGTTGTTCAGACAATTTGTATTCAAGAAGCCATAGTGAATTATGGATTAGTACAGGAGTCGGCAACCGACGGCACGCAAGCCAATTTTTAATGGCACGCTGCTGTCTGCCAGGAACCCCTGCAAACAGCAGCGTGCAACTAAAAATCCTGCCCGGCCTGGCCCACCCTCCTCTGTCCCCCGCCCACCGCTCTCTCCTTGCAGGGCAGGCAAGCTTCCCCCTTCCCCCTGCATACTGGGTTCCTGCCCCTCCTTCTCTCCCTCCCTGCTGCGGATCAGCTGACAGCCAGGGAGAGGGAAAAGTGGAGCTCTCTGCTCCAGGGACCTTGGGGAAGAGAGTGGAATCAGCATATCCCCTCCACTCAGGGCAGGGGGCTGGGAGCACCCCCCACGACCCCAGCCCACACCCTCAGCCCTCTGCCCTCACCCCTACACCCCCCCACACATCCTAGCCCTGTGCCCTGACCCCTGCACTCCCCCAGAACCCCAGCCCTGATTCCGGCACCCCCACAAATACCCAGCCCCCCCAGCCCTGACTCCTGCACCCTACTCACACACACCCAGCCCCCTGCCTTGACTCCTGCACCCCCCACACATCCCCTGCCTCCCACACCCCATGCCCTGACTCTTGCACCCCCACATCCCCACCCCCACCCTGAGAACTAAACGGGAGCTCCTGCACACACACACATTCCCACCTGCACCCCTCGCACCAAATGGGAGCTACCCAGGTAAGCGCTCCACACCCAAACCTCCTGCCCCAACCCTGAGCCCCCTCCCTCATTCTAGCTCCTGGCCAGACCCTGCACCCCAACTCCCCGCCCTGTACTCAGCGCACTCCACCCTCATCTCAGTGCAGAGAGAGGAAGAGAATGGCTAGAACCAGGGAGAAGGTAGGTACCTACTCTATGTGGACAGGGCCGGGACCCCAGACTGGCAGCGGGGCTGAGCGGGGCCAGCAGCCGGGACTCTGGCTGGCAGGAGCCGGTGGATGGACCCCCAGACCAGCAGTGGGATGAGCCGCTCAGCCCACTGCTGGTCTGGGGTCCTGGCCGCCAGCCCCGCTCAGCCTGCTGCCGGTCTGGAGTTCTGGCTGCCAGCCCCTTGCCAGCTGGGGTCCCAGCCGCAGGCCCCGCTCAGCCCGCTGCCGACCTAGGTGAACGGAACCCCGGGCCGGCAGTGTAAGATCAGCATTTCATTTAATTTTAAATGAAGCTTCTTAAACATTCTGAAAACCTTGTTTACATACAATAGTTTAGTTATATAATATATAGACTTATAGCGAGACACCTTCTAAAAAACATTAAAATGTATTATTGGCATGTGAAACCTCAAATTAAAGTGAATAAATGAAGATTCAGCACACCACTTCTAAAAGCTTGCCAACCCCCAGATTAGTATGTCAGGAAAAATCTCAGTAACTGCCTTGAAGTCTTCACCAGGCTACAGCATCCAGCATAGAAAAAAAAAGTATGGTCTACAGATCACTGGCCTCTGAAGGGGAAAAAAAAAAAAAGCTAATTTGTTCCATATCTGTTAGCTCCATAGCTGTTAAATACATGATTATATTTTACAGGCTAAGTCTGGCAAGTCTATCATCTTGCAGGCAAGCCAGTATATTGCTGCAGACGTGTGTGACTACTGCCCAAGCTAAACAAGAACTGCAGCAGAAAAGCCTAGATTATGATCTGACTGGGCTACCAGACTCATGGTGTCATAAACGCGTTACTTCAATTTCCTGTGGGTCACACTGTGAAGTACATAAGCCTGCAGTTACAAAAGTCAGAACTTAATACAAATGGCAAGAAAGGCTTCTGAACACATGAATTGCAAGGCTGCTTCACAGATAATTAGCAATACTTTATTCCCAGATCTCTTCTTGCTCCGGCTTTCCAATGTAACCCATTTCTGGGAATTTTGCCACCATTGGTTAGACACCACTTCCAAAAAACAGGTTGTTTTCACAGGTTGTTTAAGGAATAGTTTTTGCCCAAAATTAATACTTCTAGTTTCAAAACCTCTTACTCCTCTCTGAGTAATTTCTTTATTCCTTTCAAACTCTGACATTTTGAACTCTCTTTGAATAAACCAAGACTCTCCTTTCCTAAACTAACAGGACTGATCTTAAAAAGTTTAATTTATTATGGAGCCTAGAGGCATATTGATTTCAAGGATTAAAATGCCAATTCTGTTGTGGGGTCATTGAAAGAATTAGTACTCTGAGGTCAGCCTTGCCCTTTTTTTTTTTTTTTTTTTTTTTACTTTTAGTGCACATATTCAGCTTTCTCCAATCCACTCATTTAATCCTAATCATCATCATCTTCATATGGCTGATGTAAACGTAGAGCAACAACTACAATTTTACATTTAGATGTTTAAGCCAGATACAGTAATTGAGACCGGAGTAGCAGAGTGTAATGCTGTGATGCCTTCTTTGTATTTGTGAATCGGGCATTGAGTTGGTCTGTTCTGGGTGACCACAGTCGCACACTGGTGAGTCTTACATTTGTGTATCCACATCTGCCATGGTTTGTGTGGATGTGGTTTAGGGTTGCCCATGAGGTTTGTGGGAGATCAAAGTCAGGGATCTTCTGTGTCCGGTCTTTCACAGGGTGTTTATTTGTGACTTCTTGTGAACTCCATTCGTCTTTCAAGGCTTCAGCAGGGTTGAAGTTGCGCTGTTGAAGGTTAAATGCGCGAGTCCAAAAGGTCCTACGCAACTTCTAGGAGTGATGAAGGATGTTTCATCCTTGTGAAATACCTATATTTAACAAACATGTCCTGTGGTCAGCTCAACAACCCCCCGTTGATAAAAGCAACCATGGATCATTTGTTGTATACAATATGTGCAACAGTAGCTGAATGATTACTTATTAAAAACATCTTCCACAAACTTGGGAGTTTAGTGATCAGCAATCAAAAGTCTTATGTACAATGCGAGGAAAAAAAGCCTGAATTCTAGCTGTGTAAACACACATCAATGCACCAACTTCTGAGATTTCAAGAGGGATTTCTTCCAAGGTCTCCGCTTTTTCTTCTGGTCTCCAAAGAGTGGGTTAGATATTGAGCTTACCAGAACCGTCAATTTCCATCTAAGCACCAGCAGCAATGGTGGTTTGCTTTGGGGGAAAGGGAGAGAGGGAGGGAAATGTGATTTGCTCATTCAACTCCTAGGGCTGAATGGACTGCCTTCCCTACTTCTCTACTCATCCAATTTAGCTTAGGACAGGGATACTGAAATTCTATTACAATGTGCCAAGAAAATTCAACTAGGGATGAGTTTCTGGAGGGAAGTTATGACACAGCTACTCCCCAACTCACTTTAAAAAAAAACCAAAGGGCACAGTAAAGTTTATCCCTTATCAGGGATCTAAAGTTTGCAGATCCTGTGAATAAAGATGTCCTCTAAGAAATGCCTAGATCACTTGGCGCAGCTTCTGAAAGACTGTTTCATTAAACAGTTCTGCTATGCAGAGGGATATCTCATTAGTTCAAACCAGACCTCACTAATGAAAGCAGGGCTCAGGTGGCTATTCTGCAGCCAGAAACCAGTTCTTGATTTGCTTATCATCTATAAAGGGATGTAAATTAATCTATTAATTATTTAAATTGAGGACTTGATTCATCTTCCCTAATTCCTATTAAGTTTAAAGTTTCACTGGAAGTAGGATTACTACACTTTATACTGTATGAAGAGATAAGGAACAGGGACAAGAAACAATCTGGTCATATTCTGTCCTCTCAGTACACCTATTTGAAGGTTTTACATAACAGTATCATGTACGGTAAGGATATGTAGATTGCTGAAACGGGGAAGAAGATGCTCTAATTTCTTTGGAAAAAGAGAATTAAACCTCTGCTTGAAAAATGATTAAATGTATTCTATGAAAAATTTCAGAGTAGCAGACGTGTTAGTCTGTATTCGCAAAAAGAAAAGGAGTACTTGTGGCACCTTAGAGACTAACAAATTTGACTAACACGGCTGCTACTCTGAAACCTGTCATTATGCAAGGCATTGCATTTAGCCGTATAGAGCGGAAATCTGTCAACTTCATGAAAAAACTTGTACAGATACAGACAGACAGACATCTTCCTCTCCAAATGCAAACAGATGGACATCATACCAAAAGGACTGAAGGTAAAAAATCCATTACAATCTACATACCACACAGACTATGCTGACAGCTTGTGCCACACACTCTCAAAGAAACTGCGGAATCACCTGATCAACATCCTCTACAGCAAACAGGGAAAGATTAACAATGAGCTCTCAAAACTGGACACTCATAATTTGTTAGTCTCTAAGGTGCCACAAGTACTCCTTTTCTTTCTATGAAAAATGCACATCTAAGTTTAAATGTCATTCTAGATGGCTTCTTCTCAATGGAATTATTTTCCTACTTGACTAGTGTAGAATCATTTTCTCTACTCTGAAATACAGTTTTACCAAATACATTGTGCTAACCTACAGTCCCCCCTCTATTTCAACTGGGTATATATCCTTCATTTCTTGTCCTAAACTGGTTGTGATGTATTGCTTTCACCCTTGGGTCTTTCACCTCAGAAATGCCCACATTTCAATGGTAGGTGAAGTGAAAAGCGGTACATCAGTTGTTTTGGAATCCTTGCCCAAGTAGGTAAACACAATTCACCTTAATATGCCACCACCTGCACAAGAGGATGTTATTCACAAGATAATTATAAAAATAAAAAAATGCAAATTAGCTATACTAATTACCACAGAAAGCTTCATCAGAAACCATTTTACCAGAATTCTGCTGTCAAAAATAGGACAAATCCTCCTGCTCATATTTTCCTTCAAGTTTTTAAAGGCAATTTGCTACACAACAGTTTGAACATCATTATTAGGTTCAAGTGTGGTTCTATTCTGAAGAATTACTAAAAGGCCAGCATGGAGCTCCACATGCATCTCGATTATCTAATTCCAAGTTTGTGCAGTCTGCAGGGGTGAGATATGTTTTCTAACCAGCAGTACCAGAGACTCAATCTGGGATTGGAAAATCAAGCTGGGTTCTCTCTCTCACTCATCTGATATTGGCATTAAGGCTTCTATGCACGAAAACTTGAACAAATCTGTCCACAGCTTTGTTAGCACTGCATGGCTAAAAGGAGTAGTAGTATGTTATTTTTGTGCTACCAAAACAAGCTAATGACTAAACACACATGGATTTCTTGATTAAGAGGGTACCATTGTTGTGTAGTTATTCTTCCAACCAGGATCTCACTAACAGTGAAGATGTGTTATAGACGTGAGATGTATTCTATTCTGTACAGACAGAATTATCTTTTGGATCAACATTCCATTAATATTCATTCCCTTTATGGAAGTTCAGCTACATCATTGTTTGCTTTAATTTTGGCCTTTAATTAATGACAATGATCAGTGAATATACTAATAAATGCCAACTAAGTGAAAATACAATGCTAATGTAAAGTGAGGCAATAATCTTTGTCAGGTTATAGAATCTTTGGGGGAAATTATAAACCACATATGCCCATTAATTCTCATTACAAATAGTGTTGTGTGAGCCTGTCAGGAAATTCACCCTAATCAAATGCCCTACCATAGAAACTGATAAGCATCAAAATACAAGATTATGTTCAGTTTATAAACTAGGCAAAAACAAAGGAATAGGTTGCCTGATAAAAGGTTACAGCAATGTATATGCTCCCCCTTCCCAACATGTTCTCTGCCAACCACCCTGAGAGCAGTACTACTATGATTCCCTTCTCACACACAAAAGGTTTTGCTATATTCCCCTAAATAACCTCTCATACTTGAGATCTTAAATATAATTCACCCGGAGTTCTACTACATTTATTGTAAATCGCAAAATGTTCATTCTGTCAAGAATGAAAATTTCATTTTTATACATATAGATCAGACTATTACAAAAATATCCAAGAGCAGAGGTCTTTGGGAGGTAAAGATGGGAAGAGAAAAGCAATTTGAGCATGTTTGAGTGTCTGCAAGGAAAATATTAAATGATCCTCAGAGCTTCAACAAGGCCTAACTGGAGAAAATCAGTATATTATGCACATCAATAAACTTTGCTTCTGTGAAGCATACTTAAGGCAAATTTAATCTGCGAACACAAAAATCAGAAATTCACCATTGTGCAGTTATTTCAGCATTAAGAACTCAATCACATGGTCAGACCTAGGATCACACTGCCAGAATCAGTTGCCTTCCACAGTTAAATATTTAGTTTTTTCCATCAGTTATGCTGCTACCTGCTTTAGAGATTGAGCTAGTTTTTCCTGGCTTCCCAATTGCTGGGTCAGATTATAAATTCATTGACACTGGGTTGTCATTCTTGTACTGCACTTCAGAATCAGAAATTATTTGGAGGAGCTACTGCAACCAGATCTACAAAGGGCATGCAACCAGCATTTAAATTTGGTGCAGGAATTTGTTCTACCTCTAAAACTGGCACTTTAAATTCTTCTACAAGAAATTCCCTCAGAAGAAGATTGCTCCTATTCTCCTGCTTCTGCTCAATTGCCCAAATACACAGCCAAGAGAGACAACAGATTGAAACTGATGCTGTCCTAGTCAACTACCTTTTATACATCTACAGTACTGGGTCAGAAGAGGAGTGCTACATGTAATAAACAGCCCAGATGAAGTTTAACTAGCTAACACGCATCTACTTCCTTTTATGTCCTGAAGTATTGAAATGAAGGAAGGTACCATGTCATTCCTGCTTTCATAGCAGGGAAAGTTTAAGCTTTGTCTATCTTAAATCTATAACAAAGGTGTAGTAAACAAGATGAGAAAAGGAAAACTAAGTTTGCGATTAACTTGTTTTATTATTGCAGCAAGCAAATCTGTTTGTTTCTTCAATTCTATTCCCATCCTCAGTGGCGGGGACATTTTTAAAGGGTCAAAAAACAGGGAAACCCAGATTTTAATTTACAGGAAATCCAGTATCTTAACATGTTCCCTCTCAGCACCCACAGGCACCTATGGTATTTGTGGTCTGAACCAGATGCTCCTTACACCCATAGTCCAAAGATCCTGCAATGCCCAGTCAGCCACTCCTCCAGAAGGGGTAACTCATCTGTACCCTCCCAGCCACTGAACTTGTCATTCCTGGCTTAGTCACATATCTTCATGAACCGCAATGTTTATCTTATTAATTTCATCTAGATATTCCAGTGTGTCAGTTAAACTGATCAGGTGGGTTGGTTAAAAGTACAGGTCAGTTATTCAGTTGTAACAGCATTTCTACCAGTTTGACGGATCAGACTGGCAACCTTCAGAAGGTTGACTCCCATGGCCCTCATTAGTATTCAAGACCTCCAGATACTGAACTGCATACAAATCTTCCTCTAGCTTGTAAAGATCACACTCATATATTCTAGTCTAGCTGTATTAATTTAAAAACTTTTTAAAAGTGAGAGACTTCATAAATAGATCTATTGTTTGCACAAAAAGGGGAGCATGAGCATATACCATCATGCATTCACTTACAGAGACTTACGTTTGTAACATGAAATCCCTTCTCAGAGGGAGATTTCCTTGTTCCCCAACCATATTTACAATTACTCCTATGACAATGATTCACAGTGTTTTGCATGCCAGTTCGAAGACCAGTCTGCATTTGGAACACAGCAGCTCAAAAAGCAGATGGCAAACTCCTACTTCACTTCATAGAGTTAAATTCCTATTAGCCAGCTTAAGGACACAGCTGCAGCATGATCAAATATACTTATCCTGATCTATGTCAGTTCTGGTCAACTGGAAATTTTACACAGATTTAAATATATGATGCAAGGCTCTGCCAATTTAACAAACATAGCTCAACTAGCTGGTAGTTATTGGGTAACTACTTATCAGAAACTGAGAAGTTATTACTGGGTAACTACTTTCAAAATTGCCAGACAGTTTATATCCACTCATGCCTCTATACATCTACATTCAAAAAAAGGATTAACAGAGTCCTGAACAGAACTAATGATATGCCAAAAGCTGTGGACCACCAGCTTTTACAGCTCCAATCTTGAATGGTTATGCTTAAGTTAATAATTTTTCTGTTGGTGGTTTGCCCTTTAAAGAAAAGGCAGATTTCTTTTTAATTCCTGAAAGACACAGGAAAGCTCAGTTTTCAATTATGTGGAAATGTTTAAGCATCACACACACACAGATTGGCGATACTCATCTGCATATGTGCCCATACCAAGAAAGCCTCTGAAAATGAACTATCGCTGGTGGAGATGGGTTGCAGGCTTCAGCTTCAAATATCCTCATTTGTCCTGCCACTTAATATGGACCAGCTGACACAGATGACTGAAATGCCTCTCTCTCTCATGTTCTTCCGCTTTCAACTGTGCCCACATGTCATTTCTGTAAAATATAATTAGTATAACCAAGGTTCTGTAGATTTGCAGCTTCCTGGCAGACTTGATGTCATGATGCTATAGAAGGGTCCACATCCATCAAACCTATTATAACAGATTCCAACGATTTCCAAAGCAGGTTTACCATGGAATGCTGCTACATAACTGGCAATCACATTGGCACCAAAAGCTTTGGTAGCACAATAATATTGCCAGTGATTGACATAAATTGAATATCCTGCCAGATCACTTTAAAGACATAGCCAGAGATAAATCCCAGTGGCACTTGATATGACTGTCATCCTCATCTTGGCCTAACTTCATAAAGTCCAGAGACTCTCTCTATAACAAAATCCTAAACATTTTACTATGAACCCTTCCACCTTTGTTTATATGAAATATTAAGGCCTAAGCCTTAGGCCTAGTCTACTCTTAGAATTTTTACTGGGGCAGATCTCTTGGTCAGGGGTGTTTTTTGCCAACATAGCTATGCCACCAAAAGCCCTAGTGTAGATTCAGTTATACTGGCAAAAAAACTAGCTTACTTTGCCGAGGAAACTTTGTACAAGCTATATGACTTTTTTTCAGGTATAAACTCCATCCACACTAGGAAGCTATACCAGCAAGCCTTTTAATTGTAGGCAAAGACACAGTGTTGCCAAAATGTGACATTTCCCACAATGGGTTGGACACATTGTTAAATAGCTTTTGTGCTTGCATCCATCTCTTTTCTTTTAAGTGTGAACTGGAAGACCCAGCTGGAGAGGGGTCATAGGGAACATCAATAAGCATCAGCTGTTAAACACCCAATCCAACTCTCAGATTACATTTGCTCTCCTGTTCTCCTGCTGCAGCCCATGTTCAGTCTTGGAAACCATTTAAGATTATGTAACCAGGTCCTCCCAAGCTCAGTTAGTTACATCTGGTGTATCTCAATATGATAGTCACCATTTCCAGAGCAACTGCTTACTGGAATTTACATATACAGATCATATGTAAAGACAAGGAGAGCCAGTCTCCTAATGACTACTGCTATGACAAAATTAATTTAACTAGTGCAAAGCATGGGAATCACACACAAGACACTGCTCCAACTGAACCACCACAACGGGTGCCTTTTTGTAAAAGTAAAAACAGTGAAACACTGTCTACTTCCATTCTGTGCTTGCTGGCCATCATTGAATGCCACTTCCCAGAGAATACAACATGTGACTCAGCTAAACCCCGGCACCCATTCTTACCTCTATCCATGCTGAAACTCCACGTTTTCCATAACATATTATACAACAGGATTTTCAGCAAGTAACAGCTATATGAACACTTATTGAAGCTCACAAGTCCAGAAAAAGTGTTACCACATACCTACCAGCTGGAAAACCAATGGGACAGAGGTGGTGTGCTAACCAATGAAGCCTGGATGAAATATGCTGGTGAGAATCCCAAACCTTCCTCCCATCCCCAGATGCTGGGAAAGGGATGCAGAGAGAATACCAGGTCATTTTAAAAACTCAGGTGCTATCCTCCTAGGCTCAGTTTGGAAGCACCTTCTTTCTCATCTGCCTCTAGCTATTAGGGGTCTGAAATCTGAAACTCACCCCACCCTCTAACTGGAAGAGAAGGAGGTTTATCTGCCGCTATTTTGCCCTTTTCCAGCCTGTCTTTGGGTCCTCTCCTTTCCATGTATAACTTTGGCACTTGTCTCTGCTGCTCAAAAGCTCCCTTTCCCCCCAGCAGCAGCATGCCATTGGTAAATCTGTGTTGTGATAGTGCCTCTGGGCTCTGTCCCATTGTGTTAGGCAATGTGCAAACACAAAGGTGGTCTCTGCCCTTAAAAATTCACAACCAAAGTGTATGATTGACATGGGACTCTGAATCTCAAACTGACCAATACTGTTAATTTCATTTTGCCCTATTTGGCATAGCTCTGAGCAATACCCAGGCCTGTGTTTCAGACTCAGGAAGAAAACACTGCCTTGATTATGTTCAGAAGGAAATCCATCAGGAAAACTTGGTAAATGGATTTCCAAAAGGTTTATGAAGGGTTTTAAAGTGTACAAATACCACCTAAAAATGCATTTTTTTTTATTTATTTTTTTTAGGAAACGTTCAACAAATGAAGCTAACTAGGGGAAAGGAAATTATTACCAGCAGGGCCGCCCTTAGGTGCACACAACTGCATAGGGCACCTGAAAATTTGGGGCACCACTGGGTCTTAGGGTCCACCCACCCAGCTTTCCTATCCCTGTTCTGACCCTTCCTGCAGGCTCAGAGTCTTCCTCGGGAGAGGATCTAGTAGTTCAAAGAGAAAAAGCATTCCAGCCTGCCAGACCTATTAAAACAACACTGAAACTGTTAAAGAGCCAGTCAAGGGGTAATGAAGTCATTTAACAGGCATTTGCCAAACCCCAGGTATACACTGTCAGGTTCTGAATTTACTGACAAAAACAGTTGTGCATTACTGTAATATTTACTCAGAACATATCAACAGGACCTTAGTTTAAAATTTGCTTTAAAAATATTTCATTAGTGTGTTGGTGAAGATTATAAAATCACATCTCTAAAAAATCCTTGCATAGATTTTTAGATACACAATCATCTTTAGCCTTAAATGTTTGGATCTTCAGACATGGGGGTTTTTTTAATAAATCCTTCAAAAGACCACCCTAATCTAAAATACACATTTTAATTACTATAGTTAAAAAAAAAAACTTGCTTCCAAAGTCTTCCTGTCCATCACTTTCTCCCTTCATTCCCCCAGCCCCATTGAAGAGGTCCCTTAAAGGGCCAATACCCCTTTCCTTCCAGATAGCTGGACAAAGGAGTTTCCCTTTTCTTTACTTCTAACTATCTGATGAACTAGTTTTAAGAGAACCTTTCAGCAAAATCAGTACCTTAGTAAGATATAAAATCCTTTGTTATGCCTAAAATCTTTGGAAACATTTTTCAAAGTTGGTGAAATTTCATAAACATGTCTATTGTTATGGAGATCACCCAAAGTAAATTAGTGTTCTCTTTTAAAAGCAGTGAACATTGTTATGAACATTCTAAACCTCTGACTGATTAATTTAAAATAATGTCTGTTTCAGTGAGTTAAATATGTAGTAATCTGGAATGATTACTTTATGAAGGCTTAAGAGTACATTTAAAATATAAAATCAGCTTAGAAATACTGATTAAGAAAATGTAAAACACAGAAGAGCTTCATTATGTATTCCATAATATTTAATGTTGTATTCAGCAAGATAGCTGACTCACACTTACTACAAAGTTTTTGCAATAAATGTCTGACAAACTTCAGTGCATACCAAAAAACTTTTGATTGACATTTTTCATTCCCAAGTTTAGTGCTTTTAATTAGGTACCTTCTGCATGTCCATTCTGCGTGAGGGAGAGGGTATGGGGGTCTCTGCAGGGAACTGTGACTTTCTGCCACTGTGAGGAGGGCCGGGAGTCTTGTTGTCCTTTGCTGCCTCATCCCTTCCCCCCTGCCTCGCCGGGCTGCGACCTAGGGCCGAGGGGCACCAGTTTAATAATACTGCATCGGGCCCCATAAATCCTAAGAACGGCCCTGATTACCAGGACATTCAGACTGTACCACTTAAGAATGAGTCCCCTCACAACTGTGATACACACCTTTGTAACGTCAAGGCTGATTGCTGTAATATTATGATGATTCTCTTGAAAGACACCTGGAAGTTTCAGCTAGGGCATAAGGCAGGGGATTTAACTCTTAAATTAGGCAAACCTGCATAGTCTCAGTGCTTCAAGCTCAGCACCGGCTACACTCCATCCGATGAAGTGAGCTGTAGCTCACGAAAGCTTATGCTCAAATAAATTTGTTAGTCTCTAAGGTGCCACAAGTACTCCTTTTCTTTTTACACTCCAAGGGTTAATTATAATCTATAAAGCACTAACTTGGTTTGAAACCCATCTACAAGACTGTTTCCCTCCCTATAAGCCCCCTCTGTGTTCCATCATGGAGGGTGCAGGTAACAGTCCCTATTGTGATCTACCCCCTGAGGAAAACTGAAAGCCCAGTGGGTAGGCACCGTAAGCAGATTGCTCATGCCTCTGCAACCTGCTCCCTCTGACAGCCTTCCAGTCCTCATTTTGGCAGGCTCCAAGGTACAGTATAACGTATCTGTTCAATCATTACCTGCTAGACCATTTTAACAGCAGTTCATAGGGATTTATATCTAGTCTCTTTTAGAGAGACCTACTTTTTTTTGTAAGGATTGTATTCTCTCAATTAGTGCAATCTGCCCAGGTCATTTGCATTTAAGTATACAGGCAACATTTCTACCTGGAGGCTTCCAGTTATGGCCCTTATGCTGCTATTCAAATACCACATATTTCTTCTCACAAAACACGTCACCTTCCAACGTTCTTTAGCAGATTTGTATGTCATACCACCCAGAGCATAGGAAAGGGGCAAGCCTTGAAATGGCACAACATATTAAGCTGCTTTTAACCCCTTAAACTGACTTCTCATTTGGTCACAGCAGAAGCCACATCAGTTGGTATTGATACTACTTTATTGATACTATTATACTAATGTTGTAACCAAAGGAGGAGACCATATGATGCAGTGGGTTGAGTGTACACAAGAAAAAAAAAAAAGTCAGTTCGGACAGCTTCAGCCTTAGAATTTCTAGTTAATTCTGCAGTGAGTTCAGTGAAGCTCGCCATAAAGGGAGGATGCTGCAGGCTATCTATTAATGATCAGACATTAAGGTATGACTGTTCCATTCAGTTTGGGTTACACCATATTCATGCTAGGAATCTGCATTAGAAATGATAGCACAACAGCTTATGCCAATATTTAGCATGCTAGTACTTAACTACAAATAGTTATGCTTTTTACCATGGTAATTGGCAAACAGAACCCAAACATATTTCAAAATCCTGAATAAAATCTAGTTTAAACACATCAGGAAGTGGGAAGCTTTTATCCTTAATGTCATGATTACTACAGAGACTAAAAAAGCCATATTACATTTTTAATATAAAATTTAACCTTTGGTCCATAGAACTTCACAATAAACAAAATTGGCCAAGAACTAAGTTTCTATGATTATGACAGTTTGAGATGCTCTTTAAACTGGTCAGCTTGGTAATTAATCTTTGCAGCAGCTAGTTATTTTAGCTCCATTTACTCCTTGGAGAAAACTGCATATATGTTTTGGTCTACCTGATATGTATGGAACACACAGGTAGACTTTAATACAAAAGCTGTAAACAGCAGATAAGGACACCAGTTTAATAGTCCAACAGACCTCAACTAACAGGTTAAACAGTGAATAATGACATAACTGCAACTACTCTTATGGACTCCCTACCTGCAGTCTCCAGGAACCATCTGCTCACCTGAATTTCATGTAAGGAATCCCATTTAAGTTGTCGTGACTGCTATTTCTGAAAGCAGAGCCTGGAAAGTCTCAATTTAAATCTTTTAAATTAAGTTGCCTGCAATTATATGAAAATAAAACCATTTTCACCAGAAAACTGTAAGGTAAGTACCTCTAGGTGTCAGTTATGTGCAGAAGTGTAAAATACATTGTAATCTTGGTAATCTGTATTTTTTATGATCTTCAAGTAATTTGTGGTGTCTCGTGTACTAAGCAAAGATTTAACAGGAAAGTAATTAGCCAGAGCTCAGTAAGTATCTCACCATTAACCCCTATGGACACACAATCCTGAATTCACCCTAATGAGCATTTAGTGCGTGACAGGAACAGAACGTAATGTTTTCTGCAGTTTCCCACTATTTGGGTACTCTCTACATCCAAGTCATGATGACCGTTGGTCACTTTTTCCTCTAAAAGACTTTAAAAACCCATCCTTTACATTCTGCCCCAACTGTTAAAATGCTTGTCCACATTCTAATCATCTCTCACCCTGACTGCTGAGAACGCCTCCTCTTTTTCTATCGGCTTCTATACCAAGGGTGGCCAAACTGGCTTGTGAGCCACATGCGGTCTTGCAGCAAGGTGGTGGGGTAGGGGCTTCTTCCCCCCCTGGGCACGTAATCTGCTACTTTGGAGTTTACTTTTATGAGAAGAAATATTACTGGCTGAAGCATCTGTTATTTTAAAAACTTTCCCATTAGTGGACAGGCAATCTCACGCTCTCAGATTCATTTTGGTACAGATTTACTGTGGTTTAAATGGTTAAAACATAACACCAACTTTTGACAGTTAAATATAGTATACTTTGTGAAGGGCAAGAAATATGTCTAACCATGTGGCTTTTCATACTATTCTAGTACCTGACAATTCTGTCTCTCTTTCTGGTCAAGAAGAGATGCTTTCATCTACATATAATACATTTATGTAATGTTATACACTGACAGTCAAAAGGTTCTCAGTTCACTATTAACATACAAAAGTTTCAAAGAGGGAGTGGATTGATCTGGGGTAACACCTTAGTGAAAAGATCAATGAAGAATTCTGCTTGCAGAAAACGTATGGATACTAGGGGAGTAGAGCACATCAATTCTTGAGTAACTAAGGAGGTAAGGAGATAATTGCTGAAGATAATTGCACACTGCAATTGCAGCATTACAAAGAGTCCAAAGGAGTTGTTTAAAGTTTAAGAAGTGCTACCTCTCCATCTTTCAGCACAATTACGTGTGGTCACTAAAAAGCTCCACTTTGGGGAAGGGGTTAAAAAAACATAAGGAGAGGCAGCTACAACATTGCAACTCAAGTCAGATACACTGACTACAGAAAGGGTTCTAGTCAAAGTGTTTGCAGTGCCTTCCAACTGCACGACCAGGTCGGAACTCAAAAGTCAAGTCAACCTAGATGCATCGCACCGGGATATGAAAAATCTAGACCAGTGAGTGATATAGTTATGCCGACCTAATCCTAAGTGTAGACACACTAGGTCAGCTGAAGAATTCTTCCATCGACCTAGCAACTGCCTCTTAGTGAGGTGGCGAACCCCTCCCATCACTGTAATGAATGGCTACACTTAAGCATTATAGTACTGCAGCTATTCGACTGTAGTGTTTCTAGTCGAGATTATTAGCCCTAAGAGTACATCCTCTAGAGTAGGGGACAGCAACCTTTCAGAAGTGGTGTTCTGAGCCTTCGTTTATTCACTCTAATTTAAGGTTTTCCGTGCCAGTAATACATTTTAACGTTTTTCGAAGATCTTTCTATAGGTCTATAATATACAACTAAACTATTGTTGTATGTAAAGTAAATAAGGTTTTAAAAATGTTTAAGAAGCTTCATTTAAAATTAAATTAAAATGCTTATCTTATCAGTTTAGTGTGATCCTTGCCCTTGTTTTTCCTTGCTCAGTTTTCCAATGTCTGGCACATAATTGGATACTTTAAGCTGCACACAAGCTTTTGAGTGATCAGTTGTTAACCAGCTCCGAGAGGGACTGAGGACAGATTTCATGTGTGAAAATACCTGTTCACACAGATATGCGGATCCAAATGCTGAAAGCATTGCAAACACAATTTTCTTCAGTTAAATTTCACTGTCAGGGACGTCCAGCCGGTCAGAATAGAGGCCCCATGATCTCTCTTGGTAGCTTCAAATGCACTCCGCAGATCTCCAAACTTTGATGCCCACAATTCTGAGCTTTTTAACTGAATGAGCTGTATTTTGAAATCTTTAATACCCATCCAGCGAAATACAGATAAATCCAAGTCGCTTTCATTGAACTTTTCAGGTTTAATTAGAAAAGAAAGATTTGAACCAAATTGCTGGAAATCTTTAAATCTGTCAGAAAATTCTGATTCCAGTTCTTGCATGTATATTTCATCTCAACATCAAATGCAGTGCACGGTTCCACATGGCATGATAGTGATGTAAGCACCAAATCAGGACTTAAAAATATCCCAATACAGTGGCACCGGAACAATTTTTAAGGTGGGGATGCACCCCTCATGGCCACAGCTGGGGGCTGCTGGCGGCCAGAACCCCGGCTGGCAACAGAGCCGGCGGCCAGAACCCTGGCTGGCAACAGAGCCCCCGGGACTGGTGGCCAGGACCCACGCAGTGATTGCCACTAAAAATCAGCTCACGTGCTGCCTTTGATACACATGCCATAGCTTGCCTACCCCTGCTCTAGAGAGCAAAACAAAGGTGAAGCATATGTCACCAGTATACAAAGAAATCATACAACAGAGGGAGCATCTGACCACCAGCTCCTCTAGGAGCACAGAGTTAACATATGACAGGGAGGAAAGAATTTCAGAAGAATGGTCAAATTTTTTTACTCCATAGCCAGAAGAGAAGGAAAATGCCACTAGTTTGACAGGATTGGGGTGACCTTTTTTGAGGGAAGGGAGGGTTGAAGTCTAAGGTTCTCTTGCACTGCTGCTTAGCTATAAATGCTTAGCATTTATGTAGCTTTGTATATATTTAAAGCATTTTAACATTAAACCCCCAAACTCCTCTAGAAATTGTTGTCACCCTCAATTTACAGATGAGGAAAAGGAGAGGTTAGATGACTGTCCAAGGTCACAAAGTAAATCAGTGGCACACCCAGACAGGATTAGAGCTCAGCATCTCCTAGGCTCCAATACTCAGGATCATATGCACATTTCTCCAGACCATGTTTGATAGGAAATCATTAGTAAAGCATCTGAGATCTCTACAACAGAATAGAGAAGGAGGAACCCTCATTACTTTTCTTGAAGAATGGGAGCCAATGCTTACTTGGAGAGCACTTACTAAATACCTGATTGTAAAGCCTAAGAACAGACAAGCTATTCAAGCCAGCAATATCCTATTCCAGACCACAGCCCTGTCATATGGAGTCTCACTAGGCATTTTGCACAAAAACAGAATATTGCCATTCTTGGATACATGACTACTAGGACAAAGGAATTCTAGGGCTCAAGTAAGTTGCAGTTTTGCTCCAAAATAAAGTTAAAACAATGCTTTAAATCCAGCAACACAGCCTAAGACAGCCAGTCTTTTTCAGGAGGCTAGAGATTAAAAGGAGCTCTTCAAGATTACTAGCGGAGCATTTTCTGGGTTTGCAAAATGGCTCAGAGCTAGTGACTGGCTGAAAGGGCAACACCTGAAGATAATATAATTCAGAGGTACAGTACAAGATTATGCATAGCGTATGAAAGTCTTACTAGCAAATACTTTATAAAGCATATGTTCGTTTAAACTGATAGGAAGCACGTAAGTATAATTTATGCCTCATTTGTTCACCAAATTAATTTAGGCTATTTTTAATAATATTACATCTTTAACAATTTGAAAGACAGACACTACTGGTTTTCAAGGTTATTCATGCAGAGATCTATTTTTATGGAACATTTATAATGCTGTGATACTGATGAATCTAGTCTCTCTCTCATAAGACCAAGACGACGACAGATTCTAAAACAACTTCTTTCATATAACAACTTAAAAAGCAACATTAAAGGTCAATGTTCAAGTTTGTCCCTCCAGAGAAGGATCTTAAAGGGCAGCGGTTCACTAGACTGTTCCATGGTTTGGATGTCTTCTCCACATTCGTATATTGGGCTGTTCTTCATTTTCCATTTGTGTAGCAGGTAACTGCAACACCCATGGGAGGTTCTAATGTCATTTGCTGTGATCCATATTTTACATGGCATGAGGAAACCAGGTGATTTGGTATATAGGATCTGTGTTTATTTCTTGATTCTTGACCTCGCTGTTTTCCCACAGCCTGATAAAGTATCTCACAACCCATGGTTACTCAATCTTTTATTTAAGATTTGTACATGTGATCAGACATAAGCAATGGGTGTACTGTAAAAACTCTAAAATTAGAAAATACACACTAGTGACAGGCACATGCTGTATCTGCTATAATTAACATGTTACACTACTGGTTCATGTCTGCAGACAGTAGCCAATCCCTGAACACTTGAGTCATATGAAAAATCTATAACGTACCTGACTAATACCAGAATTCTAAATACTATGTAGTTTTTATTAAGCAAGACTTGGTGATCAAGCTTCAGCTCCAAACCAACAAACATTGTAACTGATAGTAATTATTACTGCTCCTTAGTATCCTGGAACTGAGAACAAGCAGGCAGTTCTTAGGGCTGGCTTAGTGAGCTTGCCTTGAAATAACAAAATCCGTTGTTTGATGTAAGCTTGTGTGTATGAACACATTCTTAGTTCAGAAAAGCTATACATCAAAGAAACACGGTGGTATGAGGTAATATCTTTTATTGGACCAACTTCTGAAGATATTACCTCACACCACCTTGTCTCTCTAATATCCGGGGACCGACATGGTTACAATTACAATGCATAGTTCAGAATAGCTATTTATTTTGATGTAAGAATGTTCACACACACAAGCTTATATCAAAATACTAAAAAATATGAATTCAAACACATTTAGTTATTTCAGGACAAGCTTATGTGTAGGCCAGCTCAGATACTAAAATAGCTGTTTGAGAAGGGATTTTTCCTCATTTGCATATCAAAGGACCTAAGGGGAAAAGTTAATTACCATTGAACTGAGTTAGTGGTTTCCAGCTGAGATGCATACAATTATGAGATTTCAAGTTAGGCTGTGTTTCAGATAACATGTTAATACTGAAATCAATCACTATAACCTGCAAAGCATGAGAAAGGTGGGGATATGAATACAAACTAAAAGCTTCCAGAATGATACTGACAAACAAATGTTTAATTAATAATGACTGCAATCCAGAGTCTAGCAGTTTTAAGAGTACAGGATTTTTACATCTGGGGCACCCAACTTCCTCAAATCTGAACAATAAACTTTGTCCAAGTTGTATATTTGCCCTGATCTTCATGCTTCCAATTGTCTATTTCACACCACACGCAACGGACTACTTCATGAGTGCATAATCAAGAGATGGACTCTTCAAGCCCTCTCTGCAGATTTGATCTGTTGGTCCCATGAAGGTGGAAACTAAGTCACCAATAGAGTCAGGACCCCTCTCTATCTGCTGGCCTTCCTCTGGTCTGTCAGACTGAAGTGACAACATCAGGAAGCCATTCAGCTGCAACATCTCTTCAAATGATAAAACCGGAGCTTCTGGAAGCACGATGCAGGAAACAAAGAGGACACCCAAATATCTGGTAGCTGACTAGTTCTGACACACAGCCTTGAGAAGCACCACCACCAAAAAGTAATTATGAATGTGTCACCTTGGTATTTCTTCAGAGGATTCAAATAACACCACTACAAAGTTCTCTAGTACCATCTAATTCTTCATACAAATATCTTGAAGATGCCTACGCAGTGCAGCACTTATTTTACAACTGCTTGCTAATTCCTACACTTTATCTCAAATTTGTTCTAAGATTAACTTCTGTTTTACTGTTGCGACATATGACTCCAAGCAGTTCATACACTAGAGCTCAGTCTCTTCTGGAGAGACAACAGGATTGGAGGTTCAGGAAACTTTGAGCTACCCTTTAAACATAATTTGAGGGACGACCTTTTGATCTACTGTTTAATGGGGTGCTTCAGGATAAGGTACCAACCTCTCATTATGTAGCTTAAATTTTGGGTTAGCTGCAGAGGGAAATACACTTTCAGCTCTTATCAGACATCTGATTTTTACTGCTTTGTTTGAGAAGAAATAATTGTTGCAAGTCATTATGGAGAGTTCCTGTTTTTAAAATACAGCTGTTAAATATTAAATCCTCAGCCTCTTGAAAAGGGATTAAACCAAAACTGAAGATTATTCCTATTTCCTACAAAAACTGGGTTACTGTACAACATATGAGCTAAGCACTTCAAAAAAGAAACCATCTCAAGCCTAAAGACCTGATGACACTATGATCCCAGGACACTAAAACATAGTATATCAGACAATTTCCATGAGTTCACTACAAGGATCACCCGTGAGAAAAAGTTCAAATAGGTAGGATTCTTCTGACCTATAATGGAGTATCTGTTTATGTCGCTATTCCAAATCATTTTCTACAGAAAATGTGAATGCTGCTCTGCAAAGCGTATGCACCAAAACCTCCTCCTATTCATCATCACTATTTAACCTATGCATGTTGTAAAGAGTACCTTGGTATTACAATGCAGTTTCATTAAGGGAGCAGCTAAAAAAAGATTTGGGGGTCATTGTGGATAATCAGTTGAACATAAGCTTCCAGTGTGTCACTGTGGCCAAAAGAGCTAATGTGATCCTTGGACATATAAACAGGGGAATCTCAAGTAGAAGTAGAGAGGTTATTTTGCCTCTGTATTTGGCAATGGCACAACAGCTGCAAAACACTGAGTTCAGTTCTGGTGTCTACAATTCAAGAAGGATACTGATAGATTGGAGAGGGTTCAAAGAAGAGTATGAGAATGATTAAATAATTAGAAAACATGCCTTATAGTGAGATGCAAGGAACTCAATCTATTTAACTCAATGAAGAGAAGGTTACGGGTGACTTGTTTACAGTCTAAGTAATTACTTGGAACAAATAATTTATAATTAGTTCTTCAACCTAGCAGAGAAACTTCCAATGGCTGGAAGTTAAATCTAGATAAATTGAGACTGGAAATAAGGTGTAAATTTTTAATATTGAGAATAATTAACCATTGGAACAATTTAACAGCTCATGGTGGACTCTCCATGACTAACTATTTTTAAATCAAGATTGGATGTTTTTCTAAAAGATCTACTCTAGGAATTATTTTGGGGCTATTCTCTGGCCTGTATTATACAGGAAGTAAGACTTAGCTGACCACAATGGTCCCTTCTGGCCTTGGAATCTATGAAAATTGTAAGTGTAATTCTATTCTCGAGAGTGAATGTGTAAAAAATAGGCCATCATGCTCAGCAGATCTGTTCCTTGTGTGTGCACAGAGTCAGATCTTCCACATTAGTGACAGCAGTATTAACTACTTCTTACTGCAGTTCACAATGCAGGGCCAATATAGGTCTGAGAAAGAACTGTATTCTATTCTATATTGAACATTAACAGAATTGTTAACTATGTTCCAATTCTGTCTTAATTTACACCTAGAAAACAGTAGAATAGTAAGACAGTTGCCCAATTGCAACCGTGGTAAAATCTGGCTTATAGATTTTACTAATCATGATGTACAAGTAGTGTAGAACATAATTCACTATGACCTCAAAGGGAAGTTTTCTCTTAGAAAACTATCTTATTTGTAAACTGAGCACATTTGATCTGGAGTCAAACTATATACAAGAGATCCCACAATGCATTGGTATTTTAATAACAGAAACACAATGGATGACCCAGTCCTGCTCTTCCACTCGTATCAAATATTAAAACATTGAAAAATTGTTCAATACCATGAATAAGAGAGTACCCATTTTCACTGGGACCTTTGGATGCTACAACAACAATTAATATCGGTCTGTTTCAGTCAGCATGAACAAGTTTAATGATTTGTAGTCTTAAATTCACACACACATTTGGGTACATTTTTAAACTGCAATAAAATTAATTTTTTGGATTTATCGTATACTGCATTATTTTCTCTCCAAAGGCCAAAAGAATGATAAGTTAAACTTGTTAATGAAAAAAATTACCATAAACTACTACTTTGAGATGTTGCTCCAATTTACCCAGAGAACATTACAACAAGTCTTGTTCTCACATTCTACTGACCCACTATCAACATAGCTTGAATAAACTTTGGACTGCTGCAGGAAAAGAGTTTACATCTCAGCTAATTTATATTTTGCCTGATTGGTATTAAGAACATTCTACTAAGTGCCACCCAAAAAAGTTTTTGTATAACAATTTTACTACTCTGATGGTAAAATGAAAGCTGGACTGAGTTTGTTTTGCAGTTCATTTGATGAGAAATGTCTCATCAATGTACTAACTGGGCAAAATTTAAAAACAAGTTTGATAGCTTAGAAATTTCAGTTTTAATTATCTTGTAAATGGTTTCTGATAGCAAGAGTGTGGACAACACCAAAGCACTTTCCATCCTGATCAAAGAGATCTCTGGAACAAGTTGTCAGAGGATAATGGTCTCCCACAGCTATGCGGCATAAAGGCAAAACTAAAGCTGCCAAAGCAAATTTTTAAAATGATCTACAATTAGGTTTACTTGTGGCACCTTAGAGACTAACAAATTTATTAGAGCATAAGCTTTCGTGAGCTACAGCTCACTTCATCGGATGATGCATCCGATGAAGTGAGCTGTAGCTCACGAAAGTTTATGCTCTAATAAATGTGTTAGTCTCTAAGGTGCCACAAGTACTCCTTTTCTTTTTGCGAATACAGACTAACACGGCTGCTACTCTGAAACCTACAATTAGGTTTGTCAATGCTTTAGAAAAAGGGTTGGATTCTGTGACTTGTACAGTTGGCAGGAACAGAAAAACTAAGGGATGGTTAGCAGAGACAAGATATTTATTCCCAGCGTATAGAACCCTGGGCTTAAGGTACACGCATTAACACCTTAACTTTCAACTACTGCTTCAAATGGTTCTGTGGTTAGAAATGCAATTCCTACAGTGGGGCTCTGTGGAGTTCCATGATGGAAAACCAGACTTCCAAAGTGGGATGCCATGAAATTGTGAAAACATTCTATTGTACACTTATAGCACTTTTCAGATTTAATAATTTTATTAAGATGTTAAAATAAAAAAGAGTACAGAGGTTAAGCGTAGAAGTTTTTGATTATCAGGGAATAACGTACAGATACACTACTTCACAAATCAGATAATTGTAATTAGCCACCCAAGCAACCTAACTGGCTAACATGAAGTGTCATTTGGCATAACGCTTCTTAAATAATGACTTTATTGTAAACTGTAAGTGATCTTTAAATATTGGCAATAAAGTTCCTCTGATTGTATATAATAAAGAGTGCTTTACCATGCAAGTTTCTATGCTCAGCAAGATGGTGCAGCCTTTATTTTATTAGCTGGATCCAGTCCTTCGCCCTGCCTAACTATACCCTCATTCCGATAATGAACGAGACTCTGGCATGCTAACTAGTTATGCGACCCCCCAGCGGTCAGCGTCCAACTTCTTAGAGGGACAAGTGGCGTTCAGCCACCCGAGATTGGGCAACAACAGGTCTGTGATGCCCTTAGATGTCTGGGGCTGCATGCGCGCTACACTGATTGGCTTAGTGTGTCTACCCTATGCCGACAGGTGCTGGTAACCCATTGAACCCCATTCATGATGGGGATCAGGGATTGCAACTATTCCCCATGAACGAGGAATTCCCAGTAAGTGCTGATCATAAGCTCTCGCTGATTAAGTCCCTCCCCTTTGTACACACCGCACGTCGCGACTACTGATTGGATGGTTTAGTGACTTAACACACCCGACAATATTGTTAATCTATCCAGCTATACTCTTAGCCCAGCAGAAGAATCTGTCCTATCTCGGGGCCTCTCCTTCTGCCGCTCCACCCCCAAGAACATGATTCAGTTCTGTGGTGATCTAGAATCCTATTTTCGACATCTCCGACTCAAGGAATATTTCCAACACACCTCTGAACAGCATACTAACCCACAGAGACCTTCCTACCAAGACTACAAAAGAAGGATTCTGGGTAGACTCCTCCTGAAGGTCAAAACAACAGACTGGACTTCTACATAGATTGCTTCCGCCGAAGTGCATGGACTGAAATTGTGAAAAAGCAGCATCACTTGCCCCATTACCTCAGGCATACAGAACACAATGCCATCCACAGCCTCAGAAACAACTCTGACATCATAATGAAAAAGGCTGACAAAGGAGGTGCTGTCGTCATCATGAATAGGTTGGAATATGAACAAGAGGCTACAAGGCAGCTCTCCAATGCCACTTTCTACAAGCCATTACCCTCTGATCCTGCTAAGGGTTACCAAAAGAAACTACACTATCTGCTCAAGAAACTCCCTGAAAAAGCACAAGAGCAAATCCACACAGACACACCCCTAAGACCCCGACCTGGGGTATTCTATCTGCTATCCAAGATCCTGGAAATCCTGGATGCCCCATCGTCTCAGGCATTGGCACCCTGACAGCAGGATTGTCTGGCTATGTAGACTCCCTCCTCAGGCCCTTCGCTACTAGCACTCCCAGCTATCTTCGAGACACCACTGACTTCCTGAGGAAACTACAATCCATCAGTGATCTTCCTGAAAACACCATCCTAGCCACTATGGATGTAGAAGCCTCTACACCAACATTCCACACAAAGATGGACTACAAGCCGTCAGGAACAGTATCCCTGATAAAGTCACGGCTAACCTGGTGGCTGAACATTGTGACTTTGTCCTCACCCATAACTATTTCACATTTGGGGACAATGTATACCTTCAAATCAGCGGCACTGCGATGGGTACCCGCATGGCCCCACAGCATGCCAACATTTTTATGGCCGACTTAGAACAACGCTTCCTCAGCTCTCGTCCCCTAATGCCCCTACTCCACTTGCGCTACTTTGATGACATCTTCATTACGTGGACCCATGGAAAAGAAGCCCTTGAGGAATTCCACCAGGATTTCAACAATTTCCATCCCACCATCAACCTCAGCCTGGACCAGTCCACACAAGAGATCCCACTTCCTGGACACTACCGTGCTAATAAGCGATGGACACAAACACTATTCCTACCTACATGCCTCCAGCTTTCATCCAGACCACACCACACGATCCATTGTCTACAGCCAAGCTCTACGATACAACCGCATTTGCTCCAACCCCTCAGACAGAGACAAACACCTACAAGATCTCCATCAAGCGTTCTTACAACTACAATACCCACCTGCTGATGTGAAGAAACAGATTGACAGAGCCAGAAGAGTACCCCGAAGTTACCTACTACAGGACAGGCCCAACAAAGAAAATAACAGAACGCCACTAGCCATCATCTTCAGCCCCCAACTAAAACCTCTCCAACACATCATCAAGGATCTACAACCTATCCTGAAGGACGACCCATCACTCTCACAGATCTTGGGAGACAGGCCAGTCCTTGCTTACAGACAGCCCCCCCAACCTGAAGCAAATACTCACCATCAACAACACACCACACAACAAAAACATCAACCCCCAGGAACCTATCCTTGCAACAAAGCCTGTTGCCAACTCTGTCCACATATCTATTCAGGGGACACCATCATAGGGCCTAATCACATCAGCCACACTATCAGAGGCTCGTTCACCTGCGCATCTACCAATGTGATATATGCCATCATGTGCCAGCAATGCCCCTCTGCCATGTGCTCCAGACTCCAACAAGAGACTGCTGAATTGGAATTAATTTGCAAACTGGATACAATTAACTTAGGCTTGAATAGAGACTGGGAGTGGATGTGTCATTACACAAAGTAAAACTATTTCCCCTTGTTTATTTCGCCCCCTACTATTCCTCACACGTTCTTTTGAACTGCTGGAAATGGCCCACCTTCATTATCACTACAAAAGGTTTTTTTCCCTCTCCTGCTGGTAATAGCTCACCTTACCTGATCACTCTCGTTACAATGTGTATAGTAACACCCATTGTTTCATGTTCTCTGTGTATATAAAATCTCCCTACTGTATTTTCCACTGCATGCATCCGACAAAGCAAGGTGTAGCTCACGAAAGCTTATGCTCAAATAAATTTGTTAGTCTCTAAGGTGCCACAAGTACTCTTTTTCTTTATACCCTTAACAAAATTTAAAAGAAGAATAGCTGGTCACAAGCGTGCAACAAAAAAGGAAGCATAACTCAGTTTGAAGGTCTTCTTAAATAAGGCAAACATGGCCTAATATAAGGCTTAGTTTTTCAACATATGCTGGGTGCTGTATCCCTACAGTAATTTGTCAATAAAAGGTCAATATTTAAGGAATGTCTCCACTGCAATAGAACATCTGAAGCTGGCCTGTGTCAACTGACTTGCGTTCACAAGTCTCGGGCTACGGGACTACACAATTGCAATGTAGATGTTCAGACGTGGGATGGAGCATGAGCTCTGGGACCCCACACCAAGATGAGACACTTTTTTGAGGGAAAGGTGTAAAATAAAAAAGGTAATTAGTGAATACCTAATCTTTCCAATTATTCAGGTTAAAAACATTTCCAATTATAAAAGAAGAGTGCTTGCCAAAGTGTCCGTAAAGCCTTTTAACTGTAAGAGCACATTCTCCAAAGACCAAAGGGTAGGCAAAGGCTGTGTTGAGCCATAGTACCCATATGCAGGGAAATCATACTACTGAGGAACATCCAGTTGTCATCTCCTGCAGAAACAAAACATCAAGGCATACAAGAAAAGTAATGCACCTCCCCATAACCTGGGAACAATGAGGGCTTTGGAGAGGGCACTGGTACCCCAGTGTGAGCATCTGCAGCAGTGTAAAAAACCACACCTCACAAGTGCACACCTGCACAGTTTCTTTGCCTTTGCAGCTGATGTCACTCAGACCTCATTTGTCTAGATCCAAAACTCAGTTTTCTTGCTAACCTATTGTCCCCTATACTGGACTCTCTCTGCTTAATTACTCTGTTTCATAACCAATTATCTGCTTACTGATTTATTCCTCAAATTTTTTTTCTAACTCACTGATTCATCCAGAATTGCAAATCTGTAGAATTTGCTGTCTTCCTGAGTCATATTAAAAAAAAACAATTCCCTGCAGGGCCACCCATTCATACAGCTCTTCTCTCGCCACACCCTTCCCTGCATTGCAGCCTCTCCCTTTTTCTCTGGCAGCTCAATTTCCCATTCCTGTTACTCTCCCTGTGATAGGTCCCGCCAGCTCTGTCTATGCCTCTCTCCCATAATATCTGCCTCCAGTGGCATCTATCCCAACCTGGGCCTTCCTCCCATTCCAATCTTCATCTTCTGCAACTGATTCTATCCCCGGCTCCTTCTTTCCCTCCGCCCCATCCGACCACCCCGTCCCCCAGGACCTCCTGCTCCCCCTTCCCCCATCCCCTTACCATGCTGCTAAGAGAGGCAGGACAGGCTTGTTGGAAAGCCTGGGAGGTGGGCGGGCACAAGCTGCACTGCTTGTGTGGCAGCATAGCTGTGGGGGAGGGGGGAAAGCAAGGGTGTGGCCAGGGTGAGCGTCCCTGGCCAGGAGCTCAGGGGCCAGGCACGACTGGCCCACGGGCCGTAGTTTGCCCACCTCTGGTCTAGAAGTACCTACATGGGGAAGAGATTCTGGTAATGGGCATCCCTTTAATGCAGCTCAAAAAGACATGAGATCTAATATTTGGAATTCACCAAGGAATACTGTGGGTTCACATCTCTTGAAGGCTTTACATAAAGAATGGATATCTTTAAGATATGCTGTAGCTCAAACAGAAGTTATGGTCTTAACAGCTGATGTTTCAGGCTACCACCATCCAGTTCCTGGTCAAATTTCAAATTATCCAACCAATTTACCAGGAAAGCTCCTGGAGAATGAACATACATGCAGGATAAGAAAGCAAGATCTTTTTCTTGCCATTGCAATGTTTAAACATCCCATAACTTAAATGGTCACGCACAATGAAGGATCTTCAATTACGTATTTAAAAAAAACAAAAAACAAAAAAAAACAAAACACCTTAGTTTCAAAATCCAGTTAAGTCTGCTAAGTGTCAGTGTAGTTATCTCACCCTTTACAAAACCCAAGCACTTAAAAGTAAAAATAGTTATGAATATTGTTTCATATCCAAAGAAATGCACATTTCATCATAACTGACAGATTTTATACATTTGTTACGCATTTCAATATCTAAATATTTTCTTCCAAGAGATACTCAATGACTGCTTCTCCATAATGGAGCACCTCTGGCTAGACCCAAGAAACAGCAGTTCAACGGACTTCCACTGCACAAATGATTAAGGAATTTTTAGACATGAGTAAGAGGTCTCTCCACCCCATGCACTTTCAGAGCTTCCTGAAAGAGAAAGGTGCTGATTCAGCTTTTTTAAAAATTGAATCTGCAAGAATGGGCTAAAAAACAGGAAATAACTGTATAGTAGGAGTTCCCAAACTTGGCTCAGGGCTTATTCAGGGTAAGCCCCGGCGGGCCACGAGACATTTTGTTTACCTAAGCGTCCGCAGGTAGGGCCGCTCGCAGCTGCCAGTCGCTGCAGTTCGCTGTCCCCAGCCAATGGTAGCTACAGGAAGTGGTGGCCCTGCTATATAGCTTAATTAAGTCCTATGAATTAGCTACTAAAATGCCATTTACAAATGTTTAATTACTTAAATCACAAAAGAGGGAAAAATTGGCTGTGCAATTACTCTTGCAAGCAGACAGAGGTCAAGCGAGGACCCACTGGCATCAAGGGCTACTTATGTCCTTGATTTTGGGCTCAACAGCACAATCTCATCCTACCAAAAGCAGTTCTGTGGCTAAGCACACAGCTTCTACAGTGGACCTCCGTGGGACAGGGAAGTGATATCCTAAAGGAGACCTGGATGATACCCGACAGAAGTTCTAGGTACCTAGTTTCAGAGTAGCAGCCGTGTTAGTCTGTATTCGCAAAAAGAAAAGGAAAGGAGCCACAAGTACTCCTTTTCTTTCTAGGTACCTAATTTGACTAACAGTTTATGAAGCAAATCTGAGTTGTAAAAATAGGAAATCAGATTAATTTGAGGAAAGTGACTTCTAAGGAACAGAGAGAAGCGAAAGCAGCAAACTGCTTTACCTGGTCGTTTTAAAGTTAAATGCCAGGGCAATAGACGATTCTAGCCTCATATCAATAGTAATCATTCTTAAATGTATGTATTATTTTTAAAAAAGGAAATCAGATGAAGCTATAATATTGAGAGCCACAACTACAATTTTAAAGCAATAGATCTCAGTTTCAAAGCAGCTGCAATATGATTTTTCGCTTTGGGCACCTTTCAGAGACTCTCAAAATGCTTCATAGATGGGCATAAGTATCATCTCCACTTTACAGATGGGAACACTAACGTTCAGAAAGGTTAGATGATTTTATCTGCTTACTGCAGCAAGTCAGGAATACAACCCAGATGATTGTCCATCCACTATTATATGCTAACTGCTCTGTAAGGAAAGTCCTATACTGTTTCTAGGTTCTTGTATAGCTTCCACCATTATCACGCTATCTGAAGTGACAGGCCCATTTCAAACTAAAAATTAGATGGTGAAATTGAATTCTATTGTTCTCAATTTAACGTATCAGCTTTGCAACTTTGAACCAAATTCTCAATGGTTTAAGGAGGAGCTGAAGTTTATTTAGGTGGAAACAAACACTTATGTAATGTCAACACTGCCCTGCAGTTTGGACTACATGGGTGTGAACTGCAGCACAGCAGAAGGGAACTAAAAGGTTCCTAGTTCATGTTACCATTCCTCTTTAAAAGAAAAGGAGAACTTGTGGCACCTTAGAGACTAACAAATTTATTAGAGCATAAGCTTTCGTGAGCTACAGCTCACTTCATCGGATGCATCCGATGAAGTGAGCTGTAGCTCATGAAAGCTTATGCTCTAATAAATTTGTTAGTCTCTAAGGTGCCACAAGTTCTCCTTTTCTTTTTGCGAATACAGACTAACACGGCTGCTACTCTGAAACCATTCCTCTTTAAAGAGGTGCCTTTTAGTTCCTGTCTCAGGCCTCCACACAGGGCAGTTACAGCATAAGCACATTAGTAAACACAGCAATTCGCACCCTGCAGTGCAAACTGCAGGCTGTATAGACAAGTCCTTAAACCTGATTATATGTTTCCCTTTTACAACCAGCTGCTTCACCCACCTTGGGAGGCAGTGTATCTATACAGTAATGACCATGGGCTGGGGGTCAGCTCTCAAATTCTAATCTTGGCTCAGCCACTGACTTGCTGTCTGGACTTGAGCAAATCGCATTATTTCTTTGCCTCAGAGTAGCCACCTATAAATGGGAACATTTACCACCTACCCCATAGGGGTGCTGTGAGAATTAGATAATGTTTTAATGCTCTGTACATTTTAAAGAACAATAAGATGACCATTATATCAAGTTAGTTCAATAAGCAGTAATACACACATAACCCATCCTTTTAACAGTAAGAATATTAAGCTACTCTAACAATTCAAGAGTATTCAGAGTAGCAGCCGTGTTAGTCTGTATTCGCAAAAAGAAAAGGAGTACTTGTGGCACCTCTAAGGTGCCACAAGTACTCCTTTTCTTTTTGCGAATTCAAGAGTATGTCTAAGATGGTACAGGAAACACTGACAGTTATGAAGTGAGCCCAATAACTTATATTTGGCTAAAGCATAGCTTCCAGAAAGACCTCCAGTCTGGAACTAAAAACATCAAGAAATGGAAAATCCATCTCTTCCTTTGTCATTTGTTCCAATAATCAATCATTCTCAGTCTTCAAAATAAAAGGAGTACTTGTGGCCCCTTAGAGACTAACAAATTTATTGGAGCATAAGCTTTCATGAGCTACAGCTCACTTCATCAGACGCATGCATCCGATGAAGTGAGCTGTAGCTCACGAAAGCTTATGCTCCAATAAATTTGTTACTCTAAAGTGCCACAAGTACTCCTTTTCTTTTTTGTGAATACAGACTAACACGCTGCTATTCTGAAACCAGTCTTCAAAATGTGTTCCTTGTTTCCAATTTGAGTCTGGCTACAGTTTCCAGCCATTGATTCTGGTTATGCCTTTCTAAGCTTGATTAAACAGCCTTTTAGCATCCTGAATTTCTTCCCCCATGAAAAAAGAAAAGGAGTACTTGTGGCACCTTAGAGACTAACAAGTTTATTAGAGCACAGGCTTTCGTGAGCTACAGCTCACTTCATCGGATGCATGTAGCTCACGAAAGCTTATGCTCTAATAAATTTGTTGGTCTCTAAGGTGCCACAAGTACTCCTTTTCTTTTTGCGAATACAGACTAACATGGCTGCTACTCTGAAACCTGTCTTCCCCCATGAAGGTACTTATACTTTAAAACATTAGATATGTTTTTTCTGATGCCCCCGGAAAGGGACTGTGGGGAGTGAAGGGAAGAAAGTTACTGTTTGAGTACTGTTTTTGTTAACCCCTGTTTAACACATTGATGATAGCTTTTCTTCCAAATGTCTATGTTTGTAGGAGACCGATATCCCCAATTTTTCAACTGAGGGCTCCAAGAGACTGGACACAACCAATCTATCAACAGTGGGCTGAGAAAGCTCGCATTCTAGTTCTCTAGTCTCCACGAAATTATGCAGAAAAACCAGGAAACATGTTACTTTCCTTTGATATATCCAGAGTAACAAGTAGATATTAAAATAAAGGATGTTCAGGCTTTCGTTAGACATCATAAAAAAACCAAGGTCATATTGGGGCTAGTTCAATCTGCTGGGGTTAGCATACTGATGTATGAGCCAGTAGCTCCCCCATTATTAACTTGCTGGTATGGGAAAGAAACCTAGCTGTCCAGGCAGAAGAGGACATTAGAAGCACTGGGTAACTCAAGCAGGTTATACCCTTCTCCACTTCAGGAGACTATTTAAAATATAGGATTAAGACAATCAGATCATGTTCAAGTTACCACATCCTACTTGGTGCTCAGCAGCCAGATTGCATTTACAATCTTATTCATTACTTGTACTGCAGGACTGCTTAGAGACCCTGTCAGGAACTGGGACACTGTGGTGCTATTCATTGTACACACAATAAAAAGATAGAATATGCTAAAACACTTTGCAATCCATTTTACTGAGCTCAGGATTCTTAACTTCCTCACCTTAAAATTTTGGTTTTAGACAAAGTTATTATATGGGCACCACTTTGCATGTTTGCTTTACAAACACTGTAGGGCCTCTTAAATAAAGCCATAACTTTACAGAAGATGCTAGTTTTAGACAGCATTTGTTCCCGCAAACTCTTCCCTCCATTTCCAACCTGCAGGCAGGACGTCTTGGATGACATATTGGACAAAATAAAGAGCATAGAGCACAGCTTCCCACATGCTACTCAATGCTGGTTAGTAACTGGTTAACACTGTTGAGACTCAAAATACTGACGGGGTAAGCTGCAGAAACTCTCAGTATGCAAAAAGTCAAGATACTGTAGGCCTTTCAAATAACCATTTTAATTTACTTCTCGGTAGTGAACCTTTGAGAGGTAAAAACAGATACTGATCTATCATGACACTGCCCATCAGAACTATTACACTGCAGGTTAATCATTGTGCTGTACCTGACAGTATCCTTTACCAGTCAAAAATCAAATAAAGACATGGGATTCCGTTCAGACTGCAGAACTGTACCCTGGGAGTGAAATCAAAATCACACTGGATTGGATGATGCCCTGTCACAAAGCGGGGTGTAAATTAAAAGATTTATTTGTAGGGCTACTAGCCCCAGATGTCAGACACTACTAGAGCTTAGGGAAGAATACCAGTGGACAGGTAAGATAAAGAGATGTGTTGCCAGGGAAACAGAGAAAAGCAGAAGTGGTGGGAACAGAAAAACCTGAAGAAAATGAAAGGGAGAAGCAAGAAGTGTCTACCCCAAAAACAGTATGGCTTCTCTAAAACGTGCTACCTCCCAAAAATCCCATTCAGGCATCAATTGAGTTGTATAAACAATAGGAAGGGGTTAGTTACCCATGGTAAAACACAAAAGTGGGCCATATCTTAAAAAGTGTTATCTATTTTATACCATTTTGAGACGTCATGTTTTTTAATTAACCCTGAAAGACAGCTTAACTAAATAGCAAAAACTTCTAATTTGAGGTTAGAAAGAATCTTAGTTTGTTTGGGTGTTTTGTTTTGTTTTGTTTTTTTTAATTTAGGAAGTGATCACTGTCATCCCTAAGTCAATGGTACAAGCCCACCCCAATGAGGCTAACCATAAGTCACTGATATCTGCTGGCTCTGATAACGAAAGAGAAATGAGGACAGTTCTTAGCACATATTTCCACTTCACAAAACACCATTACTTAACAAAGGCACCAAGTACTGAACAGATCATAAGGACTGACCTCCGGTGTTCCCTCTAATATTTCTCACCCATGTGCAGAATGAATTTTGTTATGTGTACCAATACGGAGGTGATGTGTGACACACTACCTTCATATTGGTGCACATAACAAAATTCATGTAGTGGGGCTGGGGCCGAGGGGTTCGGAGCATGGAAAGGGGTTCAGGGCTGGGGCAGAAGGTTGAGATTCAGGAGTGTGAGGGTTCCGGCTAGGGATACGGGATCTGGTGTGGAGTCAGGCAAGAGGGGTTTGGGATGCAGGAAGATGCTCTGGGTCTACAGAGGGGAGAGAGGGCTCCCCCCAGCTCTCTCTCCCCACAGCACCTGGGCTGGGATGGGGAGGGTGTGGAGTAGGAGAGGCACCTCTCCCCACCACGGCAGCTCTGGGGCTGGGCCCACAGGTTCAGAACTGGATTCGGGCTGCCCCAGCCACGGCAGATTGAGGGCCAGGCCGTGCTGGAGCCTGGGGAGGGACATCCCTGCTGTGCCCGGTCCCCGGGCGGGTTCCCCGAGCACCTGCACACAGCTAAGAAACCGGCTGTGCAGACTCGTGGCTTACAGGGAACTTAGCTAACCTCACCCCTCCTCCCCCTGAAGGCGCTTCCTAGAGCTTCAGAGCTGATATTACCAGGCCGATATAGGGAAACTGGCACAACTGACTCCTATTGCAGCTACATGGTGGATAGAAATGTATTGTGTTTATTTAACAACTTTCACCTCCAAGTGCTTCAAGCTACACAGATGTACAGACCTACACATGCAAAGAACCACTGAAGTCTTTCTGGGGCTGAGACCATCATACAGCGAAAACACAACAATGGAGTTAAGAGGTAAAACTCCAGAACACAAGGACACTGGAACAAGCCCCCTTAGTCTCCAGAGCTAGCAAAGCAGTACTTTCCATAGGCACTGGGAGATATTGATTTTTAAAAGTCAAATTGCCCCAACACTTCCCCTCAAAAATATTTTTTTAAAAAAAACTGTAAACAAAACACCAAAGCCAGTCCAAGCAGGGATTTTACTCCAAAAAGTCAAAACCAGAAACTCCATGAAGTCTGTCTGCTAGGGACTTTGCTAATAACGCTATTGATTTTTTGTAGAAGGCAATGAGATACTATGGTGATTGGCAGCAGTATAAAATCTGAAGACATAGAAAAAAAAAAAGGAGCCACTGGTGAAAGGCCATTTAACAATAGTAAAAGAAAAAGAATGCAGAATATGGCTAAACACACTGCATGAAAAAATGCAGAGCAGGTGCCACAAATACTACTTGATTTTTTATTTTTATTTTTTTTTACTGATACATTACAAGTCATTAGTCAAATTTGAAGAAATGTCATGGTGCATGATACCCCTTATAATTAGCAGGACAAGGTGGTTGAGGTAATACCTTTCATTGGACCAACTTCTGTTGGTGAAAAAGACACACTTTTTTGAGCTACACAGAGTTCTTCTTCAGGTCCAGGAAAGGTAATCCGAATGTCACAGTTAAACAGAAGATGGAACAGATAGTTTAGCATAAGTAGTAAATGCATACTGTAAGAGACAATTCAAGGTGAAGTAGCCAGGTAACACCTCTGCAGTCACAGAACAAAAAAGGGCGATGAATGAATTACAGATTGTTGTAATAAGTCATAAATCCAGTGTTTATTAAATCCATGATTTTTAGTTTCAGCAAAATTATGAATTTAAGATCCCAGGGTCATCATTTGAAGGAGTTGTGCAGGTTTCCTCTGAGGGCGAGGACTGAGAGGTCAGATATGGAGTGACTGCTTTGTGAAAAGTGTTTGCCCACAGATGATATGGTGCTTGTATCTTATTTTTTGAGAGTTCATTTAAGTAACCTTTGATTTCAGAGTAGCAGCTGTGTTAGTCTGTATTCGCAAAAAGGAATACTTGTGGCACCTTAGAGACTAACAAATTTATTTGAGCATAAGCTTTCGTGAGCTACAGCTCACTTCATCGGATGCATTCAGTGGAAAATACAGTGGGGAGATTTATATACATAGAGAACATGAAACAATGGGTGTTACCATACCCACTGTAGAGAGTGTTCACTTTAGGTGAGCTATTACCAGCAGGAGGGGGGACGGGATCTTTTTTTAGTGATAATCAAGGTGGGCCATTTCCAGCAGTTGACAAGAACGTCTGAGGAACAGTGGGGGGCAGCAGAGGGTGGGGAATGAACATGGGGAAATAGTAACCTTGTTTCACAACGTGTAACTGTCAATTACAGAAGACAAAAAGCTTTTTGTTAAATTGAGAACTCAATGCAACCAGACTCTTCTGTCACTCAAACAGGAATCTATAACACAGCTGGATTTTGTTGCCAATATGCTTTGAGCATATAGCTTTTGATTGCTCTTCCAGACTTTTTACTAGTACCGCAGCTTCATATGTACCCCATTTATATTAGCACTTATAGAAAAATAAGAGGCAGACTTAAAATAGCCACACATGTTCACCAAGTTGTTTTACTACAGCAATAAAAATCACAAGTCAACAAAAGAAAGAGCCCACTTGTAGGTTTATCAGAATCCCAGAGCATGCTTTGATTCCTCTGCTCAGCTTACCATCCATCAAAAACATATATTAGATAAACTTAAGGAAGGAAATAAAATTATTTCAATGTTAAAAGCCCAGTTGTTGTTTGAAGTGAGTAAGAAAAAATGAAACAAATGGACGAGCCGCTCTTCTGAATGGTTTGTAGGTTCATGCAATCCATCTGGTATCCTCCTTCCTGAAGAAGATGTTACCTGGTGCTTCAGAGGAAAGCAAAACCTTCAGTGCACCCAGGCCAGTTGTGCAGTACTGTATATTGAGAAGCAGGAGAAATGACTGCCCTTCTCTTACCATAGAAAGCTTCTAATAAAAATTAAGTTCAGTGACAGTATTTAATCCCAATCTCAATAGCTACATTAGGAAGTAATAATTCCTTCTGTCTAAATTTACTGGTCATTAATTTAAGCTAGTGAAACAGACCTAATGTGTACAGATGAAAAATATGTACACATATTTTTATGTACAGTATGATGTACATTCAACAGGAACTGACAAGAGTCAGAAAACAGATCCCGCAATTCCAGTACTTTGTCTTCAAACAGCAGTCTAATACCCAGTGTTTCAAAGAAAAAAGAACCACTATAATGCACCTAACTGATTACTGCTGTACACTGGATAGAGGAAGGGGATTCCTTCCCAGCCTGTAGGTTAAAGACCTGAAAGAGGACATGAGACAAACAACATGAGATACCCCTTTTTTCAATTACATTTACTAGACAGCAGTTCAAATACATTTAACACACACCTAATCCTTTCCCAATCCTAGTAACTGTACTAACAAATAAGGACCAAACTGAATGAACGATAGCTTGACATGACTTAGTTTAATAAAGGCATCAATCCAGAATGCTGTGACCAAGAAAAATATGGCCATACTCTGGATACTCTACTAAAACACCTGCAACCCCATTTGTGGTATGAGCAGCACAATTATGAATACACAGTGTAATAATAACTATCAAGCTATCAAAAGATAAAAGCTTCAAACAGAGGTCAAGTACAGAATTAAGTTAACTGACAAAAGGGAGAGCAAGTCTGGCTACCGCTACACAAAACAACACATTCAATTGTACTTCCCTTCACCAGTGGCTCTCAACCTTTTCAGACAAATGTACCTCTTTTCAGGAATCTGATTTGTCTTATGTGCCCCCAAGTTACACCTCACTTAAAAACTACTGCTTACAAAACCAGACATAAAAATACAAGTGTTGCAGCACACTACTACTGAAAAAATTGCCTACTTTCTCATTTATGCCATACAATTATAAAATAAGTCTACTGAAATATAAATATTGTCCTTACATTTCAATGACTAGTATATAAAAGCAGTATAAACAAGTCATTGTACGTATGACATTTTAGTTTGCACTGACTTTGCTAGTGCTTTTTATGTAGCTTGTTGTAAAACCAGGCAAATATCTAGATGAGTTGATGTAGCCCCCGGAAGACCCCTATGTAGCCCCAGGGATACACGGACCCCTGGTTGAGAATCACTGCCCTACACGCTGTCATCGTTCAGCAGCATTTGCAATTTAAACGCCAAAGAAGTAACCGTGGGGCCTTCGGGGCCTCAGCTTTAAACCAGAGAGAGGGTGCACCCCCGGGAACCACACTCCCCGCCCCGCCAGAAGCACCACGGCCCGTGCTCTCACCCCGCCGGCGCAGAGGCACGGCCAGAGTCTGCTGCCCTCCGCGCCGCGCTCCCTCTGCAGGCTCTCACCTGGCCTCAGGCGCCCGGCGGCTCTCGCGTCCTTCGTGCCCCCGGGCCCTACGCACGCTGCGCCCTCCTCCCGACGCGCACCGCGAGCAGACCCTGCCTCCGCCCCTCCCCACCTGGCTTCCCCGCTCCCGGGAGCCCGCAGCTCCTGCCAAGTCGCCAGGCAGCCCTGCTGGCCTAGCCGCTCCCCGAGCTCCGGCGCCCGCCGCGCCGCGGCCCGCCCCACCTCTCTCACGTCCTGCAGACACTCCAGCACGGCCAGGTTGTTGGCCCAGCTGTGCTTGGGGCAGACCCGGCTCACGTCCTCACGGCAGGCGGGCTCGTCCGCCAGCTTCCACCCGCCACTGGAGCCGCCGCGGGGCCCCCGGCCCGCGGGGCCCGGCCCGCCCGCCGGGACCTGCTGCGGGGCGCCCTGGCCAGCTGGCCCCAGGCCGGGCCCCTCCGCGGCCGCGAGCGCGAGCGAGAGGAGCAGCAGCGCCAGCGGGCCTGGCCAGCGGCTCCGGACACGTCCGCACGGCGCCATCTTGGATCCGACACCCTCCCGCCCGCCCGCCCGCGCGCGCGCAGCGCAGCGCAGCGCGTATGCAAATCAGCGCGCCGCCACGGCATGACACCACCGCGCAGCGGGGCGGGGGCGCCAGGGCCCTGGACGGATCCGCCCCCAGCCCAGAGACACGCCCCTTTCTCTGGCGCGGGCGGCCGGGCCTCGTCAGGATCGCCGCGCCGCGCATGCGCTCGCTCTTCCCGCGGCCGTCCCGGGCTGCCGCGCCAGACCCGACCCGGGACCTGAGCTCCGCCTCCTCCCGCTGCGGGGCTCGGCGAGCCCGGCCCCAGGCTCCCGCCGTTCTAGCGCCCCCGCCGGTGCCCCCGGCCTTCCCGCCCCTCTGGCCCCCCAGTGGGAGCTCTCGCCGTCGGGTCGGGTCGGGTCGGGTCGGGTCGGCCGAAGCCCTGTAGCTGCGGACCCGGCTCCAGGTGGGCCCGTGGAGGGCGAAGAGCCGAGCCGAGCCGAGCCGAGAGGCCGGGGAAGCAGAGAGCCCGGGGCGGGGCGGGGCGGGGTGTGGGCCGCTGCCGCTCTTACCCCCGCGCTCTGTCCACAGTCACGCTGAACGGGGGGAGCCTGGCCCAGGACCGACGGCTAGCCAGGCCCGAAAGGTCGATAATCCGAATAGTGCGGTCACCTGTTCACTGCGGGGAGCGTTTGTGACTGTGTGATGATACGGGTGTGTTTAGAGGCCAATATGGTGGCTAGTGTAATGCTAAACTCTATTATACTAGGCTTCAGAGCAGCCGCCCTGTTAGTCTGTATCCGCAGAAAGAACAGGAGGACTTGTGGCACCTTAGAGACTAACACATTTATTTGAGCATAAGCTTTCGTGAGCTACAGCTCGCTTCATCGGATGCATCCGATGTAGCTCAGAAAAGCTTATGCTCAGATAAATTTGTTAGTCTCTAAGGTGCCACAAGTCCTCCCTTTCTTTCTATTATACTATTCAGTCAGACTGTGACACATGGCCAGAAAGGGTTAAGCAGCTCCCACGCTAAATGACCCAGAGTCAACCTTTAGGGGCATATTGGTAGATAATGTTTGTGGTTTTGTACGTTTATATATATATATATATATATTGATATATAGTTAGGGGTTAACCGTGTTCTCAAACAGTTCCTATCTATGCTGTATTCCGTTAATTCAGAGCTCAAAAGGAGATCCTAACGTTTAAATGAACTGTAAAAATAGTGATATCACTGTATTCATATCTCTTTGAAATGAATATCAAATCACCTGCAAATTGTGGAAAACAGGCAATTGCTTTATGGTAATCCCTGTAACTAATTACTGGTGAAATTTAGGAAATAGGTCTACTTCAAAGTCTCCATGATTGCCTATTGTTCACCAAGGTGTCAAAAGAAGGCCTGGAACTGTATAAAGATATCTTGGGTCCTGATCCTTTTTATATCAGATCTGCTTGATGCTTCATGCAGGGAAAGGTTGAGTCATAAGACTGAGATCTCCAGTCCCATCTGTATGCATCCAATGAAGAGAGCTGTAGCTCATGAAAGCTTATGCTCACATAAATTTGTTAGTCTCTACGGTGCCACAAGTACTCCTTTTCTTTTTGCGAATACAGACTAACACAGCTGTTACTCTGAAACCAGCCCCATCTGGATCACCCTGAATATGAACATTGGACTATAACCTATGGACTAATTTTAAAAGAACTGTCTGCAACTATGAAGCTCACCATCTCCACTATGAATCTGATCTCAGAACTGTACTCATGTCTGTACGTATACTGATTTTTTAACCAATACTCTCTTCTTTAATAAATTTTAGTTTAGTTAATAAGGATTAGCTGTAAGTGTGTATTTGGGTAAGATCTGAAATATTCATTAACCTGGGAAGCAATGTGTCCGATCCTTTGGGATTGGTAGAACCTTCTTATATGATGAATAAGATTTTCAGTAGTTCTCATCATATTTGACTTGGGGGTCTGGGTGGAGGCTTAAAGCGGGGATGCTTTAAGGGCACTGTGTTATTAGCTAAAGCTGGGTACCAGTAAGGTATTATAGATTTACCAAGCAAGCACAAAATAGCTTCTAAGTATTGGAATATCCACCAGCTTTGGGGATAGTCTGCTCCATTCTTTGCAGTTTACCCTAATTGAGTAACCTCGGTATGGCTCCCCTGGGATTCTGGTCACAGTGGCAGTATGAGAAAATATCATATTTGAGCTTACTTCAACCATACCTGGCAGTACATTAAGGATCTTATGATGAACACATCTGTTGCGTCTGTCACGCAGAAGCAAGCTTCGTAGTCAGCCATATCTGGTACAGGAACATGACATGGAGTCAGAAGTAAGCTACAACCAAATGAGAACAGAAACAGAAGGAAAAAAGCAACAAAGGTTGCAAAAAGAAGGAACAGAGCAACAAAGTTTGCAGGATCTCATCAGCATGCCACTCTTCAATGCCCAGAGAACTTCTGCTTTGACAAATGGATAGACTGGACCCCGTATTTTGCAAGATTTGTAATTGCAAATAAGTTCCACAAAAAAATCCTAGAGATATATAGGTATCATCTTTAATTTTTGCTATGAGGAAGCATGCAGAGCATTTCTTTAAATCCTTTGACTTTAACTGATGACACAAAGATGACTGTGAAAGGGTTCTAGCTGTGTTTGATGCATACTTTATACCTTAGAGAAAACTGGTTTATGAAAGAGCACGTTTTCACCAGAGAATTCATGAGCCAGGGGAAAATATTGAATATTTTATAAGAGGTCTGCATACTGTGGCATTGCACTCGCCATGATTTTATAAAAATATGCTAAAGAGTTTGAATATAATATAACTGGAATATGTTTCATGCAAAAGGTCTCTTGTAAGGTATCATTACAAAGCTTATAATCTACTGAATGTGGTCATCTTATTGGTATGTATGTATCATTCTTGTATCTGAAAGTAGAAATAGGAAATATAACTCTAGGGCCTATTTTAATTATGCAAAGTGTGGGCCATTAATGGTGGTTTGGAATCTTGATGGCTCCCAGCAACCAGGACAATTGACTGTGGATGGCTCTGTTTGCAGGCAGGCCTTCCTGTGCATCAGGCTGGGAGGAATGAAGGCTTGGGGTCTCACACGACATGTGACCATGTCATCTGGTACTGAAATCCATCTTAAACCTGGTGTTTTCCATTTAGAAGGAGAGGTGAGGATGTAGAGAAACAAAAAAATCCCACCTTGTACCAAAGCTATATAAAGGGGTAGAACCGAACAAAGGGGGCTACAGTCATGAGAAATCCCCTCACTACCACCTGAGCTGGAACAAGGGCTGTACCAAGGGAAAGGATTGTGCCCAGACTAGGAAGGCGTCCAGTCTGTGATAGAAGTTTACTGAAACATCTGAGGGTGAGGTTTTATCTGTATTCAGTTTTCTTACTGTACTAGGCTTAAACTTGTGGGTTTTATTTTATTTTGCTTGGTAATTCACTTTGTTCTGTCTGTTATTACTTGGAACCACTTAAATCCTACTTTTGGTATTTAATAAAATCACTTTTTACTTATTAATTTAACCTAGAGTAAGTATTAATATCTGGGGGGCAAACAGCTGTGTGTCTCTCTCTATCAGTGTTATAGAGGGCGAACAATTTATGAGTTTACCCTGTATAAGCTTTATACAGGGTAAAACAGATTTATTTGGGGTTTGGGCCCCATTGGGAGCTGGGCATCTGAGTGTTGGAGACAGAGACACTTCTTAAGCTCTTTTCCAGTTAAGCCTGCAGCTGTTAGGGGACTTGGTTCAGACCTGGGCCTGGGTTTGTAGCAGGCTAGCGTGTCTGGCTCGAGCAGGCAAGGTTCTGGAGTCCCAAGCTGTCAAGGAAACGGCTTAGAGGTAGTCCCAGCATATCAGTTGACAGTTCCCAAAGGGTTTTCTGTGATCCAACCTGCTACATATACATTGGTTGAAAACTGATTTGGGGAATGCAAAAAACATGACAATATCAGAGACAGGATGGTTATTGGGTTAACAGATAAAAATCTTTCACAGCAGCTACAATTGAAGACAGGCTTGATCCTAGCCATAGCTATACAGAAAGCAAAGTAGTTTGAACGAGTCAAACAACAGACCAAAAGGTAGGGGGAAACCTGAAAAACCTGAAACTACCTTAGAAGCTATAAAGATACGTAGGTTTTATGATATTGAGTTTTAACACTCATGTGGCAAGGAGAGACAACTCCCAGGGCCAGAGGGTCAAATTCCAGCCTGCATGCTCAAGGTATGGAAAAAGTCATATTCCAAGAGATGTCTGTCCAGACAGAGGTGAACGGTGTAATAAATGCAGAAAATGGGGAAGTTACTCACCTTGCACTAACTGAAGTTCTTCGAGATGTGTCCCCCGTGGGTGCTCCACTCTAGGTGTCGGTGCGTCCCGGCGCCATTGATAGGAGATTTTCGGTAGCAGTGCCTGGTCAGGACACAGGTGCTTAGTTGGTATCTTCCATCTCGTTGGAATCTTCCTGAGCCCCTGCATCCCGCACACCCCTCAGTTCCTTCTCTACTGTGGCGCGATTATACTAGTACTCCAAAGTAGAGTGGAGGAGGGTGGGGAGTGGAACACACACAGGGACACGCATCTCGAAGAACTTCAGTTACTGCAAGGTGAGTAACTTTCCCTTCTTCTTCGAGTGCTGTCCCTGTGAGTGCTCCACTCTAGGTGAATGTGTAGCAGTACCCACTATGGTCGGTGGGACTTTGGAGATGCTACAGTGAGTACTGTAGAGAGTACTGTATGGCCTATTATGGTGTCTGCCGTGGTATCTTGCGTGCTAGAATAGTGTTTGGCAAATGTGTGTTCAGATGACCATGTAGCCACTCTACAGAAGTCAGAAATGGGTATGTTATGTAGGAAGGCAATGGATGTCGACACAGCTTGAGTGGAATGAGTTCTAATGCCTTCAGGCAGTTGAATATTTTGAATACGGTAAGAAGATCTGATGCAGTCACAGAACCACTTGGACAGACGTTGTTTAGAGATAGCCGTACCTTTCGATCTTTTGGTGATGGAGACAAAGAGTCTTGAAGATTTACGAAATGGCTTAGTCCTGTCTAAGTAAAAGGCAATTGCTTGCCTGACGTCGAGAGTATGTAGGGATGACTCGTGTGGAGTCTTGTGAGGTTTGGGATTAAAAAGTAGACAAGTATATTGGTTGGTTAAGGTGGATACTATCTTAGGGAGAAATTTAGGATGTGATCTCAGAGTGACTTTGTCTTTGGAGAAGATTGTGTAGGGAGGATGGGCCATCAGGGTGCTTATTTCACCTACTCTCCTTGCTGATGTTGTTGCAACTAAGAAAGCTACCTTCATGGACATATGGAGAAGAGAGGAGGTAGCCAAAGGCTCGAATGGAGGTTTCATGAGAGTGTGAAGAACGAGATTAAGATTCAATGTAGCTGCCATTGGGTAAATTTCAGAGTAGCAATTTTGCAGGCCCGTGAGAAATCATTTTATGGTGGGGTGGGTAAAGATTCTCACAGGTCATATAAGGTGGTAAGTTGCTGCCAGGTGTACTTTGATGGAGCTGGGCGAAAGTCCGTCCTGTTTTAGTTTCAGGAGGTAGTCTAGAATGTTAGGGAGGGTCACCATATTGGGCATTAAGTGATTACGTGAGCACCAGAGGGCGAAACACTTCCACTTCTGCAGGTAAGTTTTACGAGTGGAGTCTTTCCTAGTGTGCAGGAGGACGTATCGGACTTGCTCGGAAGAGGCTAGTTCATGGGTTTGGAACCATGAAGGAACCAGGCTGTCAGGTGGAGCTTTTGGAGCTGCAGGTGAAGAACCCATCCGTTGTCCTGGGAAAGGAGATCTGGCCTTTTGGGGAGAGACCATGGATGACGGGAGGACATGTGGAGTAGGTAAGGGTACCACGTCTATCTTGGCCAAGCCGGGGCAATAAGGATGACCCAGGTCTTGTTGTCTACGATCTTCCAAAGAACCCTGTGTAGCAGAGGGATTGGTGGGAAGGCATAGAGGAGAGAGTTGTTCCACGGGATGAGGAACGCGTCTCCTACATATGCAGTCCCGAGTCCCGCTCTGGAGCAAAACAGCCGATATTTTCGATTCTGGGTTGTGGCAAAGAGTTCTACTGATGGGATACCCCAGAGGGAGAAGAGCTGTTGAAGTCCTGCGGGATGCAGTTCCCATTCGTGTTCTGTTGAGAAGTGTCTGCTGAGTGCGTTGGCAGTAGTGTTGTGGCAGCCTGGCAAGTAGGAAGCAATGATTTGTATTTGATGTTGTATGCACCAATTCCATAGTTGGATGGCTTCCATCCATAGGGAATATGATTGGGCTCCCCCTTGTCTGTTGATGTAGTACATACATGCTATGTTGTCTGTTAAGAGTCAAATAGATTTGTTCTTTATGAGGGGAAGAAGGTGAAGGCATGCTCGCCTCACTGCTCTGAGCTCTAAGATTTATGTGTAGGCGCGTCTCTGATGCGGACCATCGGCCTTGTGCCCTGTGTCCCCTAGATGCGCTCCCCAGCTGATTAGGGAAGCGTCCTTGGTGAGCATGAGTGTTGGGGATCATTGCTGGAAGGGAACCCCCATGCAGAGGTTTTCTGGTCTTGTCCACCAATGTAGGGAAGCTAGAACATTGGGAGGAGGAGTTAGCAGCGTCCCTAAGGTGTGTCTGTTGGGTTTGAAATTGGAGTTGAGCCAGCCCTGAAGACATCTCATGTGTAGCCTGGCATACTGGACCACGAAGTGGTGGCTGCCATGTGACTAAGGAGCTGTAGACAGATTCTTGCCTGTGTCCTGGGACGAATAGAGAGCGTACATATGAGCTGCATGATAGCAAGGAATCTCTGATATGGGAGCGAGGCTCTGCTCTGGCTTGAGTCGAGATGAGTTCCGATGAACTCAATCTGTTGTGTAGGTGTCAGGGTGGATTTTTGGATGTTTATTTGGAGGCCTAGGCTGTGAAAGAGGGAGATGGCGAAATGGGTAGCTTGAAGTATCTCGCCATAGGAGTTGCCCTTGATGAGGCAATCATCCAGGTAGGGGAAAAGCGTGATCCCATGTTTGTGGAGGTGAGCCATGACCATGCCTAGAGTTATGGAAAAGACTCCTGGCACTGTGGAGTGGCCAAAAGCAAGAAAGAACTCTGTATTGAAAATGGTTGTGACCGATTGTGAATCGTAGGAAGTGTCTTTGAGCTGGATGAATTGATATATGAAAATAAGCATCCTGTAGGTCGAGGGCTGTGAACCAGTCCCCTTGATCCAGTGCAGGAATTATTGTGCCCAGTGTGACCATCTTGAATTTTTGTATCCTCACGAATTTGTTCAGTCAGCGTAGATCTAGTATAGGCCTCCATCCCCCCGGTCTTTTTCTGGGTCAGAACGTAATGGGAGTAGAACCCTTTCCCTCGATGTTGCATTGGCACAGGTTCCACTGCGCCTAGCTGGAGAAGGTGAGCCACTTCTATGCAAAGTAGGTGCTCGTGAGAGGGGTCCCTGAAGAGGACGGGGAAGGGGGAAGGTTAGGAGGATAAGATATGAATGGGATAGAGTAACCAGACTGAACTATTTCGAGGACCCAGTGATCCTGTGTAATACGCTGCCAGGCATGTTGGAAACTCTGGAGGCGGTGGCCAAATGGGCAAGTAGGCTGTGGAATCAAGGGGTGGTCACGCAGACCTCGATCAGCGTTTCAAAATTGTTGTTTATTCCTGGATGGGTGGGAGGTGGTTGCTTGAACTTGATTTTGTTTGCGCTTAGGGGGTCTAGAGCAATTCCTATTTACGTCATATGGTTTGGGTTGAGGCCGATAATATTATTGTGTGCGCGGCCTTTGGTAAGATTGGTATCGTCTCCTGGGAAGAGATGGGTGAATACTCAGGGTGCGCAGTGTCTCTCTAGAATCTTTCATAGGGTGAAGTAGTTCATCAGTTTTTTTGGAAAACAGTTTGCCTTTATGAAAGGGGAGGTCCTCCACTTTGGTCTGCAGATCTTTAGGGATGCCAGATGCAGAAAGCCATGAAGATCTGCGCATAACCACAGCAGTTGCAATAGTACGGGCTGCTGTGTCCGCCATGTCTAAAGAGGCTTGTAGGCCGTTCTGGAAATCAATTGGTCCTTGCTCAGAATTGATTTAAAGTCTGCTCTCCTATCCTCTGGAATGTAGGATGCAAATTCAAAAAGTTTATTTTAGTTATCAAAGTCGTAGCTGGCGAGGAGTGCAGAGTAGTTTGCAATCCTGAATTGTAGAGTGGAGGACATATAAACCTTGCGACCCAAGACATCAAGGCGTTTAAGGTCCTTGTCTTGCAGGGTGGGCCGATATTGTTGCTGTTTTGTCCTTTGTGCCACTGCATCCATGACGAGAGAGTTCAGTTGTGGGTGAGAAAATAGGAAGTCAGCATCCTTAGCAGGAACATAGTATTTAAGTTTGGCCTTTCTGCAGGTAGATAATAAAGAAGCTGGAGTTTGCCAGAGAGTGTCAGCTGGTTCCAGTAGTGCTTCATTTATAGGGAGCGCGATCTTTGAGGGTGCAGAGGGTTGAAGGATTCTAAGGAGTTTGTGTTGTGTCTCCTGAACCTCTTCTAGGGGGATATCTTGACTGAGTGCCACCCTCTTGAAAAGCTCATGAAATTGTTTACAGTTGTCCATGTTCTGTGGAGGTAGGGGCGGGGAGAGGACTCCATCTGGTGCAGATGAAGAATTAGGGTTCGGTGAGTCAGGATATGGTTCATAGCTCACATTTTCAGGAGGGGGTTCAGGTACTGTAGAAGTGGACAGAGCTGGAGATCGAGGCACAGAAGCAGGTAGTGGTTTCGTGGAAGGGGTCTGAGGATGAGTGGTAGGAGGATGTGGCCAAGGGTACCACTGGGGCCAAGGCATAGGGTAGGAGAACCCAGGTGCCATCCATGGGGTGAGGTGGGGGTGAAGTAGGGAAACTGAGGCTGGTGGCTGTGGACTGTAGCCTGAGGTGGAAGAGGGTCTGGTGGAGGAGGAGAGGCAGGTGGGGAGAACTCCGCCTGCTGCTGTATATCGGGTTCACTGTCAGTGAAGGTAGCCAGTGCAGGTGGTGAGAGCGGCTGTTCGAAGAGTGAGCCTTGTGTATCCAGGAGCGGAGAGTTAGGTTCAGGTGGCACTGAGAGGTCACATTGAGTGAGGAATTGCTGCTCCTGCTCCCTGGACTGCACTGAGCCTGGACTGCTTTAGCACATTAGCAAGTGAAAGTGTCAGCGGTGCCGCGGGTCTGTTGGAGGTGCCCTGCAGGGGGTCCGCTGCTGGTGCCGTGGCAGGAGGCAGGCTCGCTGCCAACATTCTCCCTGGCACCACGGCAGAGCGCGCAGTTGGCACCGCAGCTATTTTTAGCACAGAGGGGGTCGGGGCTGACATCCTTGTTGGCACCGGGGCAGAGTGCATAGCCAGCACCGCAGCTATTTTTAGCGCTGAGACACCTGGTGCTGCGGAAACCTTCCCGGTATGGGAGGTCGGGTTCCCGTCTCCGCAGTCTGCAGGAGCCATAGCTGAGGCTTTCAAAAGAGCTGAGGCGCCTGCCTGTGGCGCTCTCAGCACAGAGGGTAAGGATCTCACGGGAGACCCTTTACCCTTGTCAGAGTCTCTCCTATAAGACTTCTGAGCTTCTTGCCTCTGTTCCAAAGAGAGAGAAGCAATGCTCCCCACTGGTTCGGATCTGGCCGGGGAGCGTGTAGGAGCGGGTTTAACTTTCCCCGTCTCTGAAAGCCGCAGGTCCCTGTCACACCAAGCCCTTGATTTGAGGCTCGTACAGTGGAGGCACTTTGTGGGAATGTGGGTTTCCCCAATGCACTTCACACAATGTGAGTGCCCGTCGGACCGTGGCATGGAGTCCTGACAGGAAACACGCTTTTTGAATGCTGAAGCCCCTGGCATTATGATCTAGAAATGGCAGGGGAGAGTGTCTCAGCAGGAGACAAGCCTGAAGTTAAAAGGTTTTTTTGTTTTTTGTTTGTTTTTTTAACTAATTAACTAACTATGTAACTACACTAAAGGAAGGGAAACAACTGGGATGTAACTAATAACTATTTCTATATTCTTTGTTACTTTTTTGCTACAGAGATCAGGGAAGAGAAGTAGCACTGCCCTGAGTCCCGTCTTCAGTCAGGGATGGTTGAGAAGGAACTGAGGAGGGTGCAGGACGCAGACGCTCAGGAAGATTCCAACGAGACAGGAGATACCAACTGAGCACCTGCATCCCGACCAGGCACTGCTACCGAAAATCTCCGATCAATAGTGCCGGGACACACCGACACCTAGAGTGGAGCACCCACAGGGACAGCACTCGAAGAAGAAATTGACAATTTGCAGCTGTTTGCTGCACCAAAGCAGTGAGGGAGTTGACTCAATTTGCAGCTGTTTGCTGCACCAAAGCAGTGAGGGAGTTGACTCCTTACAGACAGACAGTCAATCAAGAGCTATTCTTACTGAGATCTATCACTTGTAATGACCTAGAGCCTACCTGGAGAGTGAAACTGAATATTCATGGCAAGACTATTGACTTTAAAACTCACATCACAGTTATTTCAAAAGGGTCTTACAGTCATCATCAACCCCTTTCAGAGGTGAAGACACCTGACAAAGCTTTGACTAGCCCTAGTGGTATTCTGAATTGTGTGGGCCACTTCACCACAGAAAGAGCTTTTGAAGACAAAAGCTATGCATTCAGAGTACATGCAAAGGATCAAAGACCAACAGCCTTCTCAGTTACAGCATGGCAGTCATGATGGATTTAATGAAAAGGTGGAAGAACTTGACAGAGGATTTGATGAATTGGAGTTTTGAAAGGTGATCCGGTACTAATCAACTTAGGAGACCATGCTGAATTGTACAATGTACAAACACCTTTATCAGAGGGACCTGGGAAGAGATTAGTTACAGATTGATGGAAATTCAGAGGACATCATCAGAGGACCTGGTTGTAGTGGACTATTTTTCTGGTATGTAGAAATCATGTACTTGAAAGTCATAACACGTTGCAGTGTTATTGGGAAACTGAAGTGCACTCTGATATTCCTGAACAACTAGTGACGGATAAGGGACCACAATTCACTGCAGCAGAATTTAAGTAATTCGAAACAAAATATGATTTTGATCATGTTGTTAGCAGCTCACAGTACCCACAAGTAAATGGAGAGGCTGAGAGAGCTGTACAGACAGCCAAGAAAATTCTACAGCAGGAAAATGCATTTCTTTGCTCTCTTGAGTTACAAATCAACCCCAATGGCAGCTACTGGGTATGATCGAGCACAACACCTGATAGGAGGACAACTCAAACCTACTGTTTCAACTTGGGGGGGGGGGGTGGAATCTATCTCCCAAATGGCCAGACATAAAGAGAGTACCCAAAATGGATAAAAATATTAAAATACAGTTTTTGAACATTTTTACAACAGATATCACTGAGTTCGAGAACTGCCAGGTCTAGAGCCTGGTGACCATGTTCATGTCAAATTGGATGGGAAAAAGGATGGACAACTCCACCTGACGTAAAAAGAAAGAATTCAGTGCCCAGATAGTATGATAGAGACAGACAGTGTCAAGTTCAACAGAAACTGTGGACATCTAGTTTATTCCTCAGAAAGAACAATCAACAGAGCAAACTCTACAGATGCAGAACAAAAGATGACTCAAGGATGACCAAGTTGTTGTATGTTTGGGTTGTTTATTTAGACAACCAGAAGGAGTCACAGACACTGAACAGACTGATACTTACTGAATTTCAAAGATAGTGTAAATGGTAGGAATGTAGAACTTCAAAGGGGAGATTTAATGGAATGATAAACTGTATTATACTGTTCTGCTATTGGGTGGTGCTGTGTGTAAAATTCCTTCTTTAAGCTCATAACAGCCATACCTGGCAGAACGTTATGGGATCTTATGGTGAATATCTGGTGTGTATTTCACTAAGAAGCAAGCTCTGTAGCCAGTCCCTGTCTGGCACAGGACCCTGACAGCATGCCACATTTTTGTATTGTATACAAATCCTAGCAGAACCAAGTATTTCACATAAGTGTCATAACACAAGGCACAATGGATTTAATGTTTCATTTCTCATCTGTACAAAAGTACAAATCCCAGAATAATGTGTCCTGTGAAAGCAGCTTTTGTCCCATAGGGATGTGGCTGGGAAATAGATAGAACTTTGGCATTACAATTTCATTCCCAATGCCAATTCTCCAGTTTCCCTAATATACCTGCCCTCCCAATGGTTGTTACAGACCCTTACCAGCAGATGGAAATAGGAAATTGTTACCATATTATTTATTTAGCATCAGCATTAAGGAGCTTGTCCCTGAATATTAAAACAAAGACAATCATTGCATCCGATGAAGTGAGCTGTAGCTCACGAAAGCTTATGCTCAAATAAATTTGTTAGTCTCTAAGGTGCCACAAATTCTCCTTTTCTCATTGCACTAAGGAGTTTGCAGTCTTGTGACAAAGCCCTGCTATAAGTAGGAGTAACTGGTGTCTGTGGGAATTGCTCCCACTTACTCCAAGGCTGAATTTGGTCCTTGCTCTCCCAACAAAAGAGGGTTATAGTAGCTGAATCATAGAATATTAGGGTTGGAAGAGACCTCAGGAGGTCATCTAGTCCAATCCCCTGCTCAAAGCAGGACCAACACCATCCTGCCTGACCTAATCAGCTATCTTTCACATTTTATTCTACCTGATTTGGATCATGGCTTATTTTCTTGCTTGATTATTGAGCTACTTTTGCTTTTCTTGGTCTTTTCAGAGCTCAGTATCTCCCTTATTCTCTAAAAGCAAGGTTGGCTTTGTAAGCAAACTGCCCTCGGCTCTAGTATCCTTGTGCTGTCTCACACTGACCCAGAGGTCAGAGCTTCAGGTTGGGAAAGAGAGGCAGTTCAGAGGTATCCCCTCAGACTCAGTGGATCTGCCACAGCATGTTTGGTTAATTAGTTCTCAGTTGGCACTTCCCTTGCCTCATTTTATTAGCCAAGTCCCCCTAAAATCCATCAAGTTTGTTGTTCCTGCTGTGGGCAAAACAGTGTGGAAATAGTATCCAAACTCTGACAGTTGCCAGTGTCAGAGGAAGATGTAAGCAATTTTGCACTGGGCAATTATAGTATAACCTGCCCTTAGGGGGAATGTGTCTTCCTAACCCCTATCAATTAGTGACTGTCTCATGCTCTGAACCAGGACGCTTTATAGCCCTTTGATTTTTGTTTTCTTCCATCAAATGTAACTGCAGACATTCTCATGATACATTTAAATTACATACCAAAAACTACCATTAAAGAATATTTTTTAAGTTGCAAAGTCAAGCACTAGAAAGTTAGGGAAAGCTAGAGTTACAGTTGGCCTGCACATCCTTAATTCTGCGTCCTTGTACATAACTCCTGGGGAGTCAGGCAGGAGTCATGCAGAAAAAAACAGAATGTGATCATGTACTTAAAGTACATGCATATGCACAAGGGGGCCTGAATTAAGGTTTCAGGGGCAATCCAACAGCTGGCATTTTGTAACTTTTTGACTGCTTGACCTAGCAGCCTCAGAAGGCTCTTTATTCCATGGAAGGGATGGGCTGCTGGGACCAGGAAATGGTTAGAGGACTCTGGTCTGGCACAGCTCATCCTGGGAGGAGGCAGAATCTCCCACCCCATATGGTGTGTTAGAATATAGATATTCCATCCTGTCTGCAAAGGCCTATACTTCAAGAATTTAGGTATATGTTTATCACTTGGCTAGTTCTAGAGGTATAAAAGAAAAAATCAAAATCATTGTCTGCTGGTGTAAGGGCCTTCTCTCACTGTGACAGTCTGAGGCCCTGTTCTTAGGCTAAGGCCTTTGGCTAAGCAGCAGAGGCAGCCATAAGCTGGGAAGCGACCAGTCACCTCCTCACATTCCAAACCAGTCACATTGAAATAAGGTGCTATTGGGCCGTTAGGAATACAATCCTGTCGTGATAATGCCTATCGCCTCCAGAGAAAGGGAAGAGCCTAGAAGATGTAAAAGGAAGCTTAGTTTCCTGTCTGGCAAGAACTCATTTATCAATAGCTGGGATGTGAAATCCTCATTTCTTTGTTGTTCTATCACTGTAGTCCACATCTCCATATTGTTTGTCTGTATAAACCCTCTGGTTCTCTGATTGTTTCTCTCTGCTGTATAAATAATTTTGTTGGGTGTAAACCAATTGAGGTGGTGGAATATAATTGGTTAGATAATCATGTTACAATATGTTAGGATTGGTTAATTAAATTTCAGTAAAATAATTATTTTATTAAGGTATAGCTAAGCAGAACTCAAGTTTTACTATATAGTCTGCAGTCAATCAGGAAGTAAGGGGGGGAATGGGAACAGGGAATGGGGTGCGGGAATTGGAGTCATGTTTTGCTAAAGGGGGGAATGGGAACAGGGACACAGGCAAGGTTCTGTGGTGTCGGAGCTGGGAAGGGGGACACTAAGGAAGGAAATTGGAATCGTTGCTTGCTGGAAGTTCACCCCAATAAAGATCGAATTGTTTGCACCTTTGGACTTTGGATATTGTTGTTCTCTGTTCAAGCAAGAAGGACCAGGGAAGTGAGTGGGCGAAGGAATAAGCCCCTAACATGGTGCTCCCAGAGTAGGGAATGGGCTGATGAGGCCATGTGTTGTGTCCAGGGGGGTGGGGGAGAAAGGGAGTCCAGCCTGGCCTTCTCCCCAACACCTGCTGCTGCAGCTGCTTTGACAGCTCCCAGGCTTTCTTGGTGCAATGTGATGCTGCTGTTTTGGTGGTGACAAATGGTGGGTAAGGTCCCTATCAGTGGTCTTTTATCAGCTCACTAAAGACTGACAATGTGTTAGTAGCCAGAGCTTTTCCTCCTGTCCTGACTGGACTGATAAGGTCCAGCCAACTACTTCTTTATCACTTAATTATATATTTCTCAGTATTATGCCCTTTTCTTACAGCTTATTTGACCTGGTAACTAGCTTCCTTCTTACTGGTCATCCTTGTGATCTTAACACTAGCCCTGTTATATCTGCTGCATAAAACACTGATGCCTGTTAATGTACAGAATCTCAGTAGAACCTTACAAACACTTCAGGAATGGAGGTTGTTCGTAACTCAAATGTTTGCAACTCTGAACAAAACATTATAGTTGTTCTTTCAACATTTTACAGCTGAACGTTGACTTATTTGAAACTTCACTATGTAGAAGAAAAATGCTGCTTTTAACCATCTTAATTAAATGAAACAAGCACAGAAACAGGTTCCTTACCTTGTCAAATCTTTTTAGTTTTTAAACTTTCCCTTTTTTTTATTATTATTTTTAGTAGTTTACATTTAGCACAGTACTGTTTTGGCTTTCTCCCCTCCAGCCCCTGGTTTTTGCTGCTGCCTGATTGCGTATTTCTGGTTCCCAATGAGGTGTGTGGTTGACTGGTCAGTTCATAACCCTGAGGTTCTGCTGCATTTGTATTCCCTTAGTTTTACTCCACAGAATACACTCATATGAAACACGTGTTTATGATGGTGCATGAGAGTTCCATCTCTGGATATTAAGTGTGTAAAAATACAAAAAGAAACCAAATCAAGTATGTGGGCTGTCTTTTTTCTTCTTGAAGGATAGTCTTGAGCCAACCACGTTGAATAGAATTTACAGGTTCTGAGGTACAGATGTTTTCACAGAATCATTAAACAGTAACGTTTTATTGTGTGTAGTATCTTTAATGCAAATTATATCCCGAAAAGCTTTCCACTGAGGATAAATACAGTTACAGAGCTAAATAGTGTGTATTAGTAAATAGTAAGAAAGACATTAAAGGAGAAAAGATGCTTTGAGGGAAGACTTAGAATGAGAGAGAATGGATGAAGCAGGGAGAGAAAGGGGAAGGGGTTTCTAGGTGGCACCCTTCTTTTCCTACCTTTATGTTGACGCTGTGTGAAGAGGCCAGTCCTAGAGCAGAGACAAGGGAAGGAGGAGGATCCGAGGAACTACAGGCCAGTCAGCCTCAACTCAGTCCCAGGAAAAATCATGGAGCTGATCCTCAAGGAATCAAATTTGAAGCACTTAAAGGAGAGAAAAGTGATCAGGAACAGTCAACATGGATTCACCAAGGGCAAGTCATGCCTGACTAAACTAATTGCCTTCCATGATGAGGTAACTGGCTCTGTGGATGAGGGGAAAGCAGTGACGTGTTATTCCTTTTGATACGGTCTCCCACAGTATTCTTGCCAGCAAGTTAAAGAACTATGGGTTGGAAGGATGGACTCTAAGGTGGATAGAAAGCTGGCTAGATCATCGGGCTCAACAGGTAGTGATCAATGGCTCCATGTCTAGTTATCGGCCGGTATCAAAAAGCATACCCCAAGGGTCAGTCCTGGGGCCGGTTTTATTCAATATCTTCATTAGTGATCTGGAAGATGGCATGGATTGCACCCTCAGCAAGTTTGCAGATAATACTAAACTGGAGGAATGATGGATATGCCGGAGGGTAGGGATAGGATACAGAGGGACATAGACAATTTAGAGGATTGGGCCAAAGGAAATCTGATGAACTTCAAAAAGGACAAGTGCAGAGTCCTGCACTTAGGAAGGAAGAACCCCATGCGCTGCTAAAGACTAGGAATCAAGTGACTAAGCAGCAGTTTTGCAGAAAAGGACGTAGGGGGTGACAGTGGATGAGAAGCTGGATATGAGTCAACAGTGTGCCCTTGTTGCCAAGAAAGCCAACGGCATTTTGGGCTGTATAAGGAGGAACATTGCCAGCAGATCAAGGGACATGATCATTCCCCTCTATTCAGCATTGGTGAGGCCTCATCTGGAGTACTGTGTCCAGTTTGGGGCCCCCCACTGCAAGAAGGATGTGGCAAAATTGGAAGGAGTCCAGCGGAGGGGAAAAAAAATTATTAGGGGGCTGGAGCACATGACTTATGAGGAGAGGCTGAGGGAACTGGGATTATTTAGTCAGCAGAAGAGAATAATGAGGGGGGATGTGATAGCTGCTTTCAACAACCTGAAAGGGGGTTCCAAAGAGGATGGATCTAGACTGTTCTCAGTGGTACCAGATGAAGAACAAGGAGCAATGGCCTCAAGTTGCAGTGGAGGAGGTTTAGGTTGGATATTAGGAAAAACTTTTTCACTAGGAGGGTGGTGAAACACTGGAAAGTTTTCACTTTTTCACTAGGGAGGTGGTGGAATCTCCTTCCTTAGAGGTTTTTAAGGTCAGGCTTGACAAAGCTCTGGCTGGGATGATTTAGTTGGGGATTGGCCCTGCTTTGAGCAGGGGGTTGGACTAGATGATCTCCTGAGGTCCCTTCCAACCCTGATATTCTATGATTGATTCTGTGAAGGAGCCAGATTCTAGAAAAGATGACCCAGCTTTGCAGGGAAATGGGGTTTTAAAATCAGCTTTGTGCCACCTGGATTCTGGGCTGCCCTGAGATTAGAATGCCCACTGATATAAGAAAGAGATGCTTTGAGGGCTGCTCTGACCTACACCAACTTCCCTGTAGTTGCCCATATTTCTCATTTTTCCAACATGTCTCTTTCTGCTCCAGCCCCACTTTAGCACCCCTCTAAATCAGGACTGCACAGGAGGGGAAAGCTGGGGGCCAGAACCTGGTCCCAGATCTGTGATATGTAGTCCATGACAGCTTTTAGAAACACAGAGAACAACTCTGAACTATCTCCTGATCTGAATGGGTACCCCTGTTCCTGCTTCTTTCTACGTTTAAGTAGGAGAGCACCAGTTTTCTGCTCATGCTGGAGTTTGCTGAGCTGGGATGTGAGGAAGCCAGACAGGCAGATACCTGCGAGATGAAGGTCATAAATGGAGTGCAAGCAGAGGTGGGTTCAAGGCAGTGATGTGAGAATTAATGCTGTGTATTTGGTGGTAATAGGCATATTTCCATACTTGGAGATATGGGGAAAAAAGAGGAGGGGTCTGGGTCAATAGCAATACCATGGTTATGCAGTAGTGGTAAGTGGGAAGAAGGCAATAGAAGAGATGAAACTGTCTCAGATGTAAAAAGAAAAGGAGGACTTGTGGCACCTTAGAGACTAACAAATTTATTTGAGCATAAGCTTTCGTGAGCTACAGCTCACTTCATCGGATGCATTCAGTGGAAAATACAGTGGTGTGGTGAAGCACTGGAATGGGTTACCTAGGGAGGTGGTGGAATCTCCATCCTTAGAGGTGTTTAAGGTCAGGCTTGACAAAGCCTTGGCTGGGATGATTTAGTTGGGGTTGGTCCTGCTTTGAGCAGGGGGTTGGACTAGATGACCTCCTGAGGTCCCTTCCAACCCTGATATTCTATGATTGATTCTATGAGGGGGCCAGATTCTAGAAAAGATGCATGTATCCGATGAAGTGAGCTGTAGCTCACGAAAGCTTATGCTCAAATAAATGTGTTAGTCTCTAAGGTGCCACAAGTACTCCTGTTCTTTTTGCGGATACAGACTGACACGGCTGCTGCTCTGGAACCTCTCAGATGTAAGTGTCTCATCCTCAAGTCCATTTAGCCAAAGGAAGTTGGGGTGAATTCACACATTTTTTTGGTCAAGGCAAGTAGAAAGGATGGACAGAGAGGAGTTAAGGTGTCAGTGTATATTATAATAGTTCAGGGCAACTGCACCTGTATTCCCCCTTTGTGATCCCTTGAAGGCACCCACTCTAGGCTTCCAGTCATCACCTCTCTTGGGCAGAGACCCACATCTCTTTCCCTCCTGACCAGGGTTTTTCCAAGCTGCACAGTTCCCTGCCTACACTGTGATATCCCCAGCAAGCCAGACTGCCTGAACAGACCTGTGTCTGCACTTTGCTTTCTCTCTGATGGCTTATGTAATGGCCACCAGTTATAATTTACAACACAGATCTTTCTAAGTTAGCACATTTATTCTTAAGGCAATAAGCATCAAGGAGAATACATATAAAAACAATAAAAGTTCCTATATGCATGTTAAATACTTATCGGAGGTCCCCATCAGTCTTATGGGGTCCTTCTAACCTTCCCAGGAAGGATGGGAGCCCCTCGGAGAGCAAGTCCCATCAGTTTGTTGGAATAGAAAGAAGGCCTGAATCAGTTTAAACTTAGGCTATATATCCAAAAGTCCTTTCTTTGTCTGTTGGTCTCTAGAGATTTCAGTGGTGAACTAGTATATGTGATCCTCCTCAGGTGGTACTGCTCTGAGTGAATCTGCCTAGTCATCCCCCACTGTTCTAGTTCCAGGAGGAGCTGTAGTCCTCCTCCCGCATGGAATTAGATACAGTCTCCGGCCCACAGTGATACAGGAATTTAATACAGTAATATCTCCCAAAGATCCATCTGTCTCAAAAGAGCAGACAGAGAGGGGTCACTAAAGGTGTCAGTGTATGTAGTATAGGCAGGGCTGGGAACACCCAACACTTCCCATTACAAGACCTTTTTTCCCTAGTTTGCCCAACTTTAGCCATGGGGGCTGAAATTTTCTATGCTGATTGTAACACTCGGAGCAACACCCTGCACCCCCATGTTCATCCTTATAATATGATTGTGTGGTATCCAATGCAAAGTTTGTCATGTCGGGTGTCTTCGGAAGGCTCATGATGCACTGAGCATTGTTGTTATAGGCTGTAATTTCACATATATAGTTATGAGGCTTAAATATGTCCTCATGGCTTTAACACAAGCCCAAGCAAAACTTTCCAGGAACAGAGGGGCAGTTCACACCTCATTAGGGCATGTATGGGACAAACCGCGCCCAGCCTCACAGGAACAAAGGACAGTGGCCTAGGCAGCAACAAAGGATCTCTGTTGGACTCTCAAGTGAGTCACCCCCCTTTCCTTGATCAGTCAGGGACTACAATAGGTAATGCTCACCTGACCCTGAAGTGGGGGGAGGGGGACGCAAAGCCAAGAGGGAAGAAAGAACATGATAAAAGGGAGAGATGTTTGCTATGCTTTTCTCTCTCTCTTCCACCTACAAATACAAACACCACACCAAGCGACTGAAGCGCTGATCAAAGGGGAGAGCCTAGCTCAAGGGCAATCAGCCAGCCTGTGGTGAGAAGCATGTAAGCATGTAAGTAAGGGCACTGAAAGTGTTAAGATCAGCTTAGAATGCATTTTGCTTTTATTTCATTTGATCAAATCTGACTTCTTGTGCTTTGACTTATAATCACTTAAAATCTATCTTTGTAGTTAATAAATTTGATTGTTTATTCTACCTGAAGCAGCGCATTTGGTTTGAAGCAAGTCAGAGACTCTCCTCGGGATAACAAGCCTGGTACATAAAAATGTCTTTGTTAAATTGACGAACTCATATAAGCTTGCAGCATCCAGCGTGCATAACTGGACACTGCAAGATGGAGGTTCCCAGGGTAGTGTCTAGGACCGGAGATATTGGCTAGTGTCATTCGTTTGCATAATCCAAGCAGTGGTTGGCCAAAAGTGCTCACTCACATGCTGGGAGCAGTTTACATGCCAGAGGCTGTGTGTGGACATCCCAGGAGTGAGGGTTCTCACAGCAGAGCAGGGTATGGCTGGCTCCCAGAGTCGAGGATTGGAGTGACCTAGCAGATCATAGAATCATAGAATCATAGAATATCAGGGTTGGAAGGGACCCCAGAAGGTCATCTAGTCCAACCCCCTGCTCAAAGCAGGACCAAGTCCCAGTTAAATCATCCCAGCCAGGGCTTTGTCAAGCCTGACCTTAAAAACCTCTAAGGAAGGAGATTCTACCACCTCCCTAGGTAACGCATTCCAGTGTTTCACCACCCTCTTAGTGAAAAAGTTTTTCCTAATATCCAATCTAAACCTCCCCCATTGCAACTTGAGACCATTACTCCTCGTTCTGTCATCTGCTACCATTGAGAACAGTCTAGAGCCATCCTCTTTGAAACCCCCTTTCAGGTAGTTGAAAGCAGCTATCAAATCCCCCCTCATTCTTCTCTTCTGCAGACTAAACAATCCCAGCTCCCTCAGCCTCTCCTCATAAGTCATGTGCTCTAGACCCCTAATCATTTTTGTTGCCCTTCGCTGTACTCTTTCCAATTTATCCACATCCTTCCTGTAGTGTGGGGCCCAAAACTGGACACAGTACTCCAGATGAGGCCTCACCAGTGTCGAATAGAGGGGAACGATCACGTCCCTCGATCTGCTCGCTATGCCCCTACTTATACATCCCAAAATGCCATTGGCCTTCTTGGCAACAAGGGCACACTGCTGACTCATATCCAGCTTCTCGTCCACTGTCACCCCTAGGTCCTTTTCCGCAGAACTGCTGCCGAGCCATTCGGTCCCTAGTCTGTAGCGGTGCATTGGATTCTTCCATCCTAAGTGCAGGACCCTGCATTTATCCTTATTGAACCTCATTAGATTTCTTTTGGCCCAATCCTCCAATTTGTCTAGGTCCTTCTGTATCCTATCCCTCCCCTCCAGCGTATCTACCACTCCTCCCAGTTTAGTATCATCCGCAAATTTGCTGAGAGTGCAATCCACACCATCCTCCAGGTCATTTATGAAGATATTGAACAAAACGGGCCCCAGGACCGACCCCTGGGGCACTCCACTTGACACCGGCTGCCAACTAGACATGGAGCCATTGATCACTACCCGTTGAGCCCGACAATCTAGCCAGCTTTCTACCCACCTTATAGTGCATTCATCCAGCCCATACTTCCTTAACTTGCTGACAAGAATGCTGTGGGAGACCGTGTCAAAAGCTTTGCTAAAGTCAAGAAACAATACATCCACTGCTTTCCCTTCATCCACAGAACCAGTAATCTCATCATAAAAGGCGATTAGATTAGTCAGGCATGACCTTCCCTTGGTGAATCCATGCTGACTGTTCCTGATCACTTTCCTCTCCTCTAAGTGCTTCAGGATTGATTCTTTGAGGACCTGCTCCATGATTTTTCCAGGGACTGAGGTGAGGCTGACCGGCCTGTAGTTCCCAGGATCCTCCTTCTTCCCTTTTTTAAAGATGGGCACTACATTAGCCTTTTTCCAGTCATCCGGGACTTCCCCCGTTCGCCACGAGTTTTCAAAGATAATGGCCAAGGGCTCTGCAATCACAGCCGCCAATTCCTTCAGCACTCTCGGATGCAATTCGTCCGGCCCCATGGACTTGTGCACGTCCAGCTTTTCTAAATAGTCCCTAACCACCTCTATCTCTACAGAGGGCTGGCCATCTCTTCCCCGTTTTGTGTTGCCCAGCACAGCAGTCTGGGAGCTGACCTTGTTAGTGAAAACAGAGGCAAAAAAAGCATTGAGTACATTAGCTTTTTCCACATCCTCTGTCACTAGCTTGCCTCCCTCATTCAGTAAGGGGCCCACACTTTCCTTGGCTTTCTTCTTGTTGCCAACATACCTGAAGAAACCCTTCTTGTTACTCTTGACATCTCTTGCTAGCTGCAGCTCCAGGTGCGATTTGGCCCTCCTGATATCTTTCCTACATGCCCGAGCAATATTTTTATACTCTTCCCTGGTCATATGTCCAACCTTCCACTTCTTGTAAGCTTCTTTTTTATGTTTAAGATCCGCTAGGATTTCACCATTAAGCCAAGCTGGTCGCCTGCCATATTTACTATTCTTTCGACTCATCGGGATGGTTTGTCCCTGTAACCTCAACAGGAATTCCTTGAAATACAGCCAGCTCTCCTGGACTCCCTTCCCTTTCATGTTAGTCCCCCAGGGGATCCTGGCCATCTGTTCCCTGAGGGAGTCAAAGTCTGCTTTCCTGAAGTCCAGGGTCCGTATCCTGCTGCTTACCTTTCTTCCCTGCGTCAGGATCCTGAACTCAACCAACTCATGGTCACTGCCTCCCAGATTCCCATCCACTTTTGCTTCCCCCACTAATTCTACCCGGTTTGTGAGCAGCAGGTCAAGAAAAGCGCTCCCCCTAGTTGGCTCCCCTAGCACTTGCACCAGGAAATTGTCCCCTACGCTTTCCAAAAACTTCCTGGATTGTCTATGCACCGCTGTATTGCTCTCCCAGCAGATATCAGGAAAATTAAAGTCACCCATGAGAATCAGGGCATGCGATCTAGTAGCTTCCGTGAGTTGCCGGAAGAAAGCCTCATCCACCTCATCCCCCTGGTCCGGTGGTCTATAGCAGACTCCCACCATGACATCACTCTTGTTGCACACACTTCTAAACTTAATCCAGAGACACTCAGGTTTTTCCACAGTTTCGTACCGGAGCTCTGAGCAGTCATACTGCTCCCTTACATACAGTGCTACTCCCCCACCTTTTCTGCCCTGCCTGTCCTTCCTGAACAGTTTATAACCATCCATGACTGTACTCCAGTCATGTGAGTTATCCCACCAAGTCTCTGTTATTCCAATCACGTCATAATTCCTTGACATCACCAGGACCTCCAGTTCTCCCTGCTTGTTTCCAAGGCTTTGTGCATTTGTATATAAGCACTTGAGATAACCTGTTGATCGCCCCTCATTCCCAGTATGAGGCAGGAGCCCTCCCCTCACAGACCTTCCTGCCTGTGCTTCCTCCCGGTATCCCGCTTTCCCACTTACCTCAGGGCTTTGGTCTCCTTCCCCCGGTGAACCTAGTTTAAAGCCCTCCTCACTAGGTTAGCCAGCCTGCTGGCAAAGATGTTCTTCCCTCTCTTCGTAAGATGGAGCCCGTCTCTGCCCAGCACTCCTCCTTCATGGAACACCATCCCATGGTCAAAGAATCCAAAGCCTTCTCTCCGACACCACCTGCGTAGCCATTCGTTGACCTCCACGATTCGACGGTCCCTTCCCAGGCCTTTTCCTTCCACAGGGAGGATGGACGAGAACACCACTTGCGCCTCCAACTCCTTTATCCTTCTTCCCAGAGCCACGTAGTCCGCAGTGATCCGCTCAAGGTCATTCTTGGCAGTATCATTGGTGCCCACGTGGAGAAGCAGGAAGGGGTAGCGATCCGAGGGCTTGATGAGTCTCGGCAGTCTCTCCGTCACATCACGAATCTTAGCCCCTGGCAAGCAGCAGACTTCTCGGTTTTCCCGGTCAGGGCGGCAGATAGATGACTCAGTCCCCCGGAGGAGAGAGTCCCCGACCACCACCACCCGCCTTCTCCTCTTGGGAGTGGTGGTCGTGGAACCCCCAACCTCAGGACATCGCATCTCATGCCTCCCAACCAGCGGAGTCTCCTTCCGCTTTCTCCCCCCAGACATATCATCTGGTCCACTCTCCGCATTGGTACCTGTGGAGAGAACATGAAAGCGGTTAGTTACCTGTGTCTGTGTTACTGGAACCCGGACATTCCGCTTACCTCTTCTGGAGGTCACATGTTGCCAAGCTTCTTCACTGGCCTCTTGGCTCCTCTGTGCAACCTGCTCTATATCTTTAGAGCTTTGTGCCCCTAGAAGGCTATCCTGAGTTTGGTCCAGAAAATCCTCAGTCTCTCGTATACAACGCAGGGTCGTTACCTGTTGCTCCAGACCTTCAATCTTCTCTTCCAATATGGAGACCAGCTTGCACTTTGTACAGACAAAGTCGCTTCTGTCCTGTGGAAGAAAGACAAACATGGCACATCCAGTGCAGGTCACAACAGCTGAACCCCCCCCTTCCATATCACCTACCTACTATGAGCTTCCTCAGAGACGTTGGCAAGATGTAAGCCTCACTGGGCTCACTCCAGGCGAACTCCCAGGCAAACTCCTGCTGTGAGCTGCTCTGCTGTCCCCGCTGCTCAGCTGGTTCGCGAGGCTCTGGCTATTTTTAAACAGCCAGGCTTCCCTGACGCAAACACACAGACACCCTAATGCCCGCCCCCTGCAGGCTAGCAGCCAATCAGACACTCACTCAGGCTCCCTCCCAGCAAACACACGCTCGGATACTTCCTCAGCAAGCAAACACACACACTCGGATACTTACCAGTCCCAGGCAAACTCCTGCTGTCCAGATCACCGGTCCAGATAACACCATAGGGGAACGTCACACTGGTTGTCTGCCTTAATCCACATTTTATATAGACTTTTCACTGCATTTTGTGCTTCCTTTTGCTAACCAGTAGCACATACTATAGCTATACATATTTAAAGAATTTTATACCATAACCTTAAAGTCTTATATTTTACATTTAATAGAAATTCAGATTTAAAGTATATAAAACCCGTATGTCCATTTTTGTGTTAAATAAAGCTGCCTTGAATGTGCAGGATACATCAGAAAATGTCCCCACCAGTGATATATACACAACTGAATAGCGTTATCAAGATGGTCATTAAGATTAAAGGCTAAAGCTGGAATTTTCAAAGATATGTACAAGAGTTAGACTTCCAGCGCTTACTGCTGGTCAATGAGTTTGGGTACCTAACTCCCTGAAGCACCCTTGAATAGCCCAGCCAGAGATAACATGACCAAGGGCAGAGGCCTGAGAGTCAAACTTTGTGGGATGCAACGCAGGTAAAGATCTGCGCACACAGACACGTAGCACATCCAGTAAGCAGCTTCCAGAGGAGGAGTCCTGTCAAAAGTTCTGTGTGTAGTCCCTTTGTGATGAGCCAACTTTTGCAAACAGGCTCTGCTCTTTTCAACTCAAATTAGCCCAGTCCACCAACTTACCATAAAACTAATCAATCAGCCCTTAGGCTCCAGGGCTTGCAGTCTTCCTTTACCTTCCTGTTGGTTTCCTGGAGGCAGCCTGGCAAGGGGCTGTTAATGTTTCTCTGGTGTGATGTGTAGTTGCTGGTGAGTATTTGCTTCAGGTTGGCGGGCCTCCCAAGACCTGTGAGAGTGGGGGATTGTTTTCCAGGATAGGTTGTAGATCGTTGATGATGAGAGGTTTTAGCTGGGGGCAGTACGTGATGGCCAGTGGGTGTTCTGTTGTTTTCCTTGTTGGGCCTGTCGTGTAGTAGGTGACTTCTGCGTACCCGTCTCACTCTGTCAATCTGTTTCCTCACTTCCCCAGGTGTGTATTGTAGTTTTAAGAGTGCTTGATAGAGATCTTGTAGTTGTTTGTCTCTGTCTGAGGGATTGGAGCAAATGCGGTTGTATCTTAGGGCTTGATTGTAGACAATGGATCATGTGATGTGTCCTGGATGGAAGCTGGAGGCATGTAGGTAAGTATAGCGGTCAGTAGGTTTCCGGTATAGGGTGGTGTTTATGTGACCATCATTGCACTGTAGTGTCCAGGAAGTGGATCTCTTGTGTGGACTGGTCCAGGCTGAGGTTGATGGTGGGGTGGAAACACAGAAACACTAACCCAGGAACCAATCCCTGTAAGAAACCCTGTTGCCTTGTCTGTCCTACAAAAGCATTCTTCAACAAAAAAAACAACAACTTCAAAACAGACTTCAGTGAAAAACTGCTGAGCTATAATTCATTTGCAAACTTAACACTATCAATTTGGGCTTGAAGAGGGACTGGGAGTGGCTGGCTCACTACAAAAGCAATTTTCCATCTCTTGATATTGACATCTCCTCATCAATTATTGGGAGTGGACAACTTCCACCCTGACTAAACTGGCCTTCATCACTGGTTCTCCACTTGTAAGGTAACTCCCTTCTTTTCATGTGCCAATATATATTTATGCCTGTATCTGTAATTTTCACTCCATGCATCTGAAGAAGTGGGTTTTTTACCCATGAAAGCTTATGCCCAAATAAATCTGCTTTGAGCAGGGGGTTGGACTAGATGACCTTCAGAGGTCCCTTCCAACCCTGATATTCTATGATTCTATGAACAGCCCCACAAGAGAGATAGTAACCTCATATTTCTGATTGAAAAACTAAAGCACAGGGAGATATGATGATTTGCCCACAGACACCCAAATGAGCATTTGCCATCCGCTTCTTGTTCATGCACTAATGCTTTGCAAAAATCTAGAACTAAAATGTTTACTCACACTTAGCTGACACAATGCTCCTGTGATCTGCCCTGCTCCCACATTGAGTACATCTACACTTCATTGTAAACTTGGATCTGTGGGACTTGGGCTTGTGGACTCAGTGTCTTCAAGCCTGCACTTGAGCATCCACTCTGTATTGCAAACCTGTGTTAACAACTGCTGGACCTGTGTGTCTCAGCTGTGCTAATGTGTCCATCCTGTGCTACGCAGAGCTTCTGACTCGGGTCTGTGGCTTGACCTGCATCCATACTGCAGAAGGATGGCTTGGAACCAAGTCATAGTGTGATTCAGGCTCCAGTCCACCTCCCTGGCTGGGTTTTAGGACTCAGGCCCTGACTGCTTGCTGACCTGAGTCAGATTGATGTGTATGTGGACAGAAGGGGTGCTTAGGCTCAACCCTGAATCAGAACCTGGGCTTGATGTACAGTGTAGACAGATGCATTGAAGACCAAAATGTTTTCAGCATCGTGTCAGCTAAAATGACTGTTCACAGCCACATTCAGGCATGGTCAAGCTTTGTAGCACTGCCCAGGTCTCGGCTTTTAGTCTCTTGCCTCTTGTGATGTCACCATTTCACTTGTTCTCCAGTGACTAACTTCAATGCAAGAGGAAATCTGAATGTAATATTTTTTAAAATGTAGCGAACTCCACTTCTTAAAAATAACAAAGAAGACCTGTAAACAGCCATTCATCACAGACAATATAGAGAAGGGATTAAAACCAGGAGGCGATGCAAATCCATTTCCTTCCCCAGGTCACTTTTAAGGCCATTATATTTCTCCAATTAGGCAAGACCTTTGCTTAGATTTGTTTTACATCAGCTCAGGCCAGGTATGCACTACAAAGTTTTGTCAGTGTAACCATGTCTGGGGTGTGAAAAAAATCTCAACCCCTCCTGTGGAGCTCTAGTTATACCGGGAAAAGAGTCCTTTTGCTGATACAGTTTATGTTGTCTGGGGAGGTGGTTTACCTATACCAGTGGTTCCCAAACAGTGGGTCATGACCCAAGTGGGGACACTTCATCAGCAATTGGGTCACGGCCTTCCCGAGTGTATGGAGGACACCCTTTTACAAACTGGTGTCCTCCAGGCTGTTCAGGGTCACAGGAAGAACGCTATCTGAAAATTGGGTCATGCAGGAAAAAAGTTTGGGAATCATCTCACACTGGTATAAGCTGGGTATTCACTGGGGGGGGGGGCAGGATAGCTTTGTGGTTTGAGCAATGGCCTGCTAAACTCAGGATTGTGAGCTCAATCCTTGAGGGGGCCATATAGGGATCTGGGGCAAAAATTGGGGATTGGCCCTGCTTTGAGCAGGAGATTGGACTAGATGATCTTCTGACTCTGATATTCTATGAAGCTGGGTCTCCATTGAGGGCCTCAGCAGGTATAGCTATACTGATATAGTAGTGTTGACAAAGCCTTCCTAGTGTACCCTAGTCCTAAGATGTTCCACCCCAAACTTTTGGGATTATTATCACCATCTGTAATATGGTTGTGCCTAGGAGCCCCAGGCGTGGAGCAGGACCCCAGGGTGCTAGACACTGTTCAAACACAGAACAAAGAGATGACCCCCTTGCCTCAAAGAGTTCTCCTCTTTGCCAGCAGCTCTTTTTTCCCTTCACATCCCTGCAAACAGGCCCTTATCTCCTCCTTGGGCACTATGCAAACACGTGTGAGAAAAGTTTGGTTTCTGGCTGTGTCTGTACAATCCTGAAGTCATAAGGCTAGGTCCTCAGCTGGCATGGGCTGGAGCATGAGGGGTATTGACAGAGCCCTGTGAAAGTCATCTTAGAATTGTTTTATTTTGGGGGAATTTTTTGTGGGGGGTGCTGCCCGGGGCAGTGTGTGTGTTGAAGGGCCAAGGGAGTTGGATAGCAAGCCCACCCTGGTGAGGAAGGGAAGCCTGGGGAGGGCTAGAGAGTAAGCCTGGCCTGCACTCACTCCACAGCAGCGGTTGCTTCCCCATGGGTCTGTACCTGACTGCCCATTCTGGCTGTTGCAACCCGGCACATGGGATCGCAACACAATTCACTTGAAACTGGCTCTACTACCCCTTCATTATCATGATAGTGGGGGGCCAGGCCAAGCCTGAGCAGCTCTTCAATTCCATGCACCAGGTCTCAGCGCCTGGAGGGGGGAGCCAAGCCCAGCCCTATGGGACAGGAGCCACTGCTGTGGGGTGAATGTATTTTATTTTGTATTATTTGTTGTTTTTTGTTTTATTTCGTATTTGCAAAAAACACAGGCCTTTATGTACTGAGGACTATGTTGAAATTGCAAGCTATTGCTTTAAGAGCAGCGCTGGGGAGGGGTTCCCCAATCCTGCTTGAAGCCTATGGGGCTCTACTAGGAAGCCTGCGGTCTAGCAGCAGCCAGTTTGGAACCTGCCAGCCTGCAGTAAGGTGGGGTGAGTTGTGCCTCTCTGTTTTAGGGAGCAGGCTGCTTTGTTTCTCTCTGTTTTGGGGGTTTGTGTGTTCTGAATTCTTAGGAATAAAGAAGTGTTACACTGCAACCTTCTAGCAAGATTAGTGATGATGTTTATCTAATTTCTCTGTTTGTATGTCATGAAACAATGATTTAATTGGAGAAGCATTGATTCATGCCAGCTGAGGCTCTGGATTATAAATTAAAAGCACTAATCATATGTATCAACTAAAGCTAAAGGAAAACAATAAGTGAATGATAAGAGTGGGATTGTCTCTTTTCTGTGCTTGCACCAACATCCACTACCATAGGGCACCAGGCCTTTGGATGCTATTGTAATACAAATTTTTATCACTACTAATGTTTAGCAATGCCTACGCCCTATTTGCACTAGCAGATCTGCCATTGCTACCACCGTGGAGTTGCTTGGGTGGGGATTTCTGAAGACATGTCTGCATGAAAACCTGGGCAGAGCTTTGGAGAACCATAGGAATGACCAATTAGGTGCTTTCTTGTGCCTAAGCATTTCCTCCTGGTGTGCTGGAGACAACGGTTAAATAAAACTACATGGTAGCTTCATTCTATTTGCCTCACACCCGGCTTGAGAAATGCAACCTTCACTCCTAATTCCCTGGCTTCCTAATGCTTTTAAATTTCACTCCAATTTTTTTTTAAAGGGACCCCCATTGTGCAGGGCACTGGCCAGATGCAGAGGACACACTTACAGTCTCGGATTTTTATTCTTCATTTCAGGAGAACTAGTGTTTTAAAGTGAGAAAGGTGTACTCCCACTCACTCTGACTGCAAGGAAGGTGGGATGAGGTGGGCTTCCATCCATTCTGAAATCTTATTTCTGGCTTTGCACTGTCACTGTGTGATGACATTGCAGTGATAGATGGTAAAGCAGTGACCCATGCATTGAAGCTATGTCATGATGTGAAGATTGCAATGCAATCCAAGGGCCAGACTTGCTTTGCTAAGAGCTCCTAAAACCAGCCTGTAAAAAACACAAGGGAATCATCAATAAGTGCAAGAGGGCATTTTGTCTGAGAGACAGTTTGCCACCCCGACGGCATGCTCGTGCACTGGATCAGCAGAACTAGAACTGGGGCACTCTAGCACCTCATGAATAAGGCTACGTTTTAGTCCCGGGTATTTTTAGTAAAATTCATGGACAGCTCATGAGCAGCAAACAAAAATTCATGGCCTGTGACCTGTCCATGGCTTTTACTATATACCCCTGACTAAAACTTGGGAGGGTGACAGCTCGGAGGGGTGCAGCCTGGCAGTGCCGCTGGTGCTTGGGGGGGTGTTGCGGCCCAGGGGGAGGCGCAGGTGCTGAGGTGCGGCCAGGTTGCGTCTGAGGCAGGTTCCCTACCCGGCTCCTGGGAAGCGGTGACCTCCAGCTCCATGTGCTGCCTCCGCTCCTCCCCAAGCCCCATTTCTGCAGGCCCTATTGACTGGGAACTGCGGCCAATGAGAGTTGCAGAGGCAGTGCCTGCGGGCAGAGGCAGCACTTGGAGCTAGGAGCTGAGGGAGGGGAGTTCCCATCATCCTTCTGGGGGGCACTCCCTACGTAAGCACTGCCCTGTACCAACCCCCAGCCCTGAGCCCCCCACTGCAAACTCCTGCTGCTGGAGGGTGGGGAGGCCTGAGACTGACACAGCAGCAGCTGGTGTGACTGGCCCAGGGGCTGCCTGAGCTGCTCAGGCAGCTGCTGGGCCAGCCACACAGGCCACTGCAGAAGTCACAGAAAGTCACATAATCCGTGACCAACATGGAGCCTTACTCATGAATAACTGATGTAACTTTTCACAACTTCTGTGTTTTCCCTAGAGGCAGAGATTCCATTGGGTCTGCTCACAACAACCTGACAAGCCAGCATTTTTTCCTAGTGGCTTCATCCATAATCTTATCTCCGATGTCATGAGTGACAGAAAAGGAGATTACCATCCCTATCTGACTCCTGGCTGGAGGTTTGCCTGGCCTCAGAAATCCAAGAAGATCACATCATAAACTCATAAGGCCATAAAGAATCTGATAGCCATGCTATCATCCATCCCTGATTCTCAAATGAGTTGTGAGGGACCCTTTGTATCCAAGATCATTTCTGTGGAATTGGCCTACTTATTCCACTCCATCCTTTGGAATTGTTCGAGTCAGCTGGGCCAGTTCCTATAGTAAGGGCTCTAGCCCAGCTCCTAGCCAGCCCTCCTCCTCTCCTTTCTGAGAAGTTCTAACACATGCTCTGCAGGTGCTTTTCTAAGTGAAATTACTTGTGAGGTTTGTGTTTTTATGACACTCAAGGGCACTGACTCAGAGACAAAACAGATTACACCATTTCATTGTAACAAACATTCTAAAATACTGACCCTTCTAGAGAAGACAATAGGCTGGGAAGGAAAGGTTTTGTTGGGTGGAACAGCACAGACCTGGAGCCAGTGCTCCTGGGTTCCCTTGCCAGCTGGCACTGGTTCACTGTTGCTGTGCAGAAAAGCACTTCCTGCCCACGCAGTCCTACCCTCCTCTTCGGCATGGCTCCCACAGATAGCGTGCAATAGCTGAGAGCCAGAAAAGCATCCTGGAGCTTATTAAAAAACACAGCCTGAGCCAGGAACCCACTTTATTTCCTAAAATTCCTGTTCCTACATGAGAGAATGCACAGGGAGAGGGTCCCCTGCTGGGGAGAGACAGGGACTTGGAGAACACCAGCATTTGACTCTTTCTTGGCAGGGTTGGGGAGGATAATGTAGGGGTGTTAGCTACTCTTGGTGGTTGTTCTTGGTATCTAATCTGTGTATGAAACAATTTGCTGGCTCCTTATTTTCACCCAGTGCTCTCTTGAGCAGAAATGTATCCTTTGTTGATACCAGGTTTGTCACACCAGGTGATCCCACCCGAGTCTTTGGAAGACAGACATCAATCTCACCCCCGCCATCCTTGGGCATGCCGAGACCCAGGTCTTGTGTCCTTTTGCCACAGGTTACCAGCTCTTTTGTTCTTGCTGCTCTCTTCCAGACCAATATGGACACTGTAGCGCACAGTGTCTGCTTAGCTAAACATACTCTAACAAAACCTTTCTAGACAACATATTTCCTGAGCTTTCCTTTCCTGGGCTGACATTTCCGAGGGTCCACTTGGAACACCTCCTGGTGCTCTCTAGTCTGCTAACCGAGCTGGTTAGCTGTCACTGCTCCTTCTTGATCACAGACTTCAACCTTGTCCAGTTTGTAACTCATGAGCCACAGGACTCTGATTTCCCTCCAGTCTCTCTATGGGTGGCTGATCCAAAGGACTGTGGGGGGAGTTTCAAAAGCACCTGTGAGATTTAGGAACACAAGTCCCAAGGAAAATCATTAAACAATTCTCCAAGCTGTAAATCAATCTCATCTTTCTTATTTGCTCAGACAACCTATTTTATATCCTCTATTCAGTGGTGTCAGTTCCCCTCAGAAAGGAATTATGTGTATTCTGGTTCTAAAAGAGAGACAGCGGATTCCCAATATCTGGTATTCCACCTGCTATCACTCTCTTCTTCAATCCTCTTGCTGTTACCATTTGCACTTACGCTGATTCTTAGCTATGACATGTCACTAAGATAGCCAATGGTTTTCTGATGGTTTTCTCAAATGAATAGCTATTCCTGATGCTGGACCAAGGGTTACAGAGATTTGTATAGTGCTTCACACACTGAAGCCGCTAATCAAGCTGTGCTGCAGTCACTCCATTTGCCTCTGAAATGTGGCCACCTCTGGGGCAAAGGACTGCAGCTAAGCAGACAACTGGTGCACAACAATTGATGCACAGTGGAAGAGAAGACAAAACAAAAAGCTCGTCATATTTGATACCCTTTTAGAGGCAGGGCCTCAGATTTTGAAAGGCTCATTCAAAAGGCACAACCTACCATCTGCATTGACCTCAAATACTTCTGTCTCGGCAGGGTGAAGGGCTAAGCTGGCCATCCTATCACCCACAGCCAAAGACAGACCTTAGCACCACTGTCTAACAGTTATAGGGGAAGGTAATGAAGACGCCTGTTCATTCATTAAAGTGACAGTAGGGATTGCAGTGGAATGCAATTTTACTCCTGTTGGAAGTTAGCCAGAACACGCTGAGTAAGTGTGTGTATATGCACACATGCATGTCACTGCTGCTCTCTGCTGGGTGAAATTTTCTGGCCTGCTCACAATGTATGTGATCACTTTGCTTTGCAGTGGCTGAGAGTTAGTGCAGAAAGTCATCTCTAAGGAGTGCTACAGGGTCAGTGCTTTGGAGCCAGAGATCCAGAATTCTGTCATGGGGAGGTTAGCACTCCCTGCTTCTTTAATGAGCAGATAGGATCAGAACTTGGTGTGATGCCTCATTTGACAATGCAAAGCTCCTTAGTATTGATACCGGTGGTAGATGGACAAGATAAGAGAGGTTCTGCTTCAATGCCTGGGGAGCTAGCATCACCCACAGACAAAACTCTATACAAATATGGGCGGGTGACTTGCCCGCTAATTGGCTAGGCCTGCTCTAGTGTCTGGGCACCAGCTGGCAGACACAACAATAACCATTTGTTAGATGGTTCCCGTTGGATTCTGTACGAGTCCTGCATATAACTAAAAAGAAAAGGAGTACTTGTGGCACCTTAGAGACTAACAAATTTATTAGAGCATAAGCTTTCGTGAGCTACAGCTCACTGCATCTGATGAAGTGAGCTGTAGCTCACGAAAGCTTATGCTCTAATAAATTTGTTAGTCTCTAAGGTGCCACAAGTACTCCTTTTCTTTTTGTGAATACAGACTAACACGGCTGCTACTCTGAAACCTGCATATAATGCTGTGCTTGGCAGGGGAGCTTGGCCTGGTCAAACCAGCAGGAGCTGAGCTGAGCTGCAGGTTGTGCTCCTGGCTGGCTAAGTCAGTCTCACTCTTACCAGGTCCATTTGTGCCCAAAGGGCTTGTGCTAGTAGCTGGGAGAGACAGAGAGAAGAGGGTGGGATTCAAAATAACTCATCATTAGGGGTGCTGCTTGGCACTGCCTCTTGCAGGGGGGTGGTGTTCTGGTCATCATGGGAGGAACTCTCTGGGCTGCTGTATGAGGAATAAACAGAGAGCAGGGGGCATGAGCTGACTCTAACCTAAAGGCTAGTCAGCGAGAAGCATTGCAACAAGGGTGGATGAGCTGGCAGAGGGATGAGTGATGTCAGGTGCTGGCTGGACAAGAAACCTACATTTGAACTGATCCTCAGAGTCAAAGATTTCCCACAGAGCAGGGAACTTACTGGTTACTTGTTCTTCAGGAGTCACCTGTGTATGGGAGGTATTTACTTTTACATTCCTGGGTCCTGGCATTTCTGCATATCAGCCAGGTTTGGAAGCAGTAAATGCATCCGATGAAGTGAGCTGTAGCTCACGAAAGCTTCTGCTCAAATAAATGTGTTAGTCTCTAAGGTGCCACAAGTACTCCTTTTCTTTTTGCGAATACAGACTAACACGGCTGCTACTCTGACAACCTGCTGTGACTCTGGTGGTAGGTGCAGCCCTGCCAGAAGCAGGAATTACCACAGTGATTCAGCTACTTTAGAAAGCTTCCTTTAAACCCTTGGGAACTGATCCAAGTGCAGTCTGAAACTGCTTCATTGCTATTATCCTCAGGTCTGAGCAGACACTGCTGCAGGCTGTATGGTTTAATTATAGAATCATAGAATATTAGGGTTGGAAGAGATCTCAAGAGGTCATCTAGTCCAACCACCTGCTCAAAGCAGGACCAATACCAACTAAATCATCCCAGCCAAGGCTTTGTCATGCTGGGCCTTAAAAACCTCTAAGGATGGAGATTCCACCACCTCCCTAGGTAACCTGTTCCAGTGCTTCACCACCCTTGTAATGAAGTAGTGTTTCCTAATATCCAACCTAGACCACCTATACTGCAACTTGAAACCATTGCTCCTTGTTCTGTCATCTGCCACCACTGAGAACAGTCTGGATCCATCCCCTTTGGAACCCCCCTTCAGGTAGTTGGAGGCTGCTATCAAATCCCCCCTCACTGTTCTCTTCTGCAGACTAAATAAGCCCAGCTACTTCAGCTTCTCCTTGTAAGTCATGTGCCCAGCCCCCAATCATTTTCATTGCCCTCTGCTAGACTTTCTCCAATTTGTCCAAATCCCTTCTGTAGTGGGGGGACCAAAACTGGACACAATACCTCAGGTGTGGCCTCACCAGTGCCAAATAGAGGGTAATAATCACTTCCCTCAATCTGCTGAAAATGCTCCTACTAATACAGCCCAATATGTCATGTGGCCTTCTTGGCAACAAAGGCACACTGTTGACTCATATCCAGCTTCTCATCCACTGTAATCCCCAGGTCCTTTTCTGCAGAACTGCTGCTTAGCCAGTTGGTCCCCAGCCCGTAGCGGTACATGGGATTGTTCCTTCCTAAGTGCAGGCAGGACTCTGCACTTGTCCTTGTTGAATCTCATCAGATTTCTTGTGGCATCTTAGAGACTAACAAATTTATTTGAGCATAAGCTTTCATGAGCTACAGCTCAGTATGCTCAAATAAATTTGTTAGTCTCTAAGGTGCCACAAGTACTCCTTTTCTTTTTTGCGAATACAGACTAACACGGCTGCTACTCTGAAATCAGATTTCTTTTGGACCAATCCTCCAATTTGTCTAGGTCACTCTGGATCCTATCCCTATCTCTCCCCCAATCTTAGTGTCATCTGCGAACTTGCTGAGGGTGCAATCCATCCATCATCCAGATCATTAAAAAAAGATGTTGAACAAAACCGTCCCCAGGAACAACCCTGGGGGGCACTACACTTGATACCAGCTGCCAACTAGACATGGAGCCATTGATCACTACCCACTGAGCCAGACGATCTAGCCAGCTTTCTATCCATCTTATAGTCCATTCGTCCAGCCCATACTTCTTTAACTTGCTGGGAAGAATACTGTGGGAGACCATGTCAAAAGCTTTGCTAAAGTCAAGATATAATTCTTCTTTTGTTCACTAGAGTGAGATGACTACATTTATCCTCATTATGGAACATTCGCTCTAAGTGCAGAATCTGCTTTTTTCTAATTGCTTTTGGTCTGAAATTACTGTGTAGAATGAGCACTGGATCATTTGTGTGCTCCCCTTGTTTGCGTCAGTTTAGAGCATTTCCTTTTACAATGCCTGTTGCCCAGGTCGTGAGCTTTTCCCGTTTCCAGCTATCCTGCCTCTGAGTGGAGATCACTCTGCCAACACTGGAGCTTTGTGCTCAGATATACCAAGTGCAAGAGAGAGAGACAAGTATCAGAGATCAGACATGCATCCGATGAAGTGAGCTATAGCTCACGAAAGCTTATGCTCAAATAAATTTGTTAGTCTCTAAGGTGCCACAAGTACTCCTTTTCTTTGTTTAGGTATCAGAGAGGCAGCAAGGCCATTTCCAACTCTAGTTGCTTGTAGCCAGGCTGGGCAGGCAGGAACAAAAAAATCAGTGACTGGGGGAGTTGAATAGCAGGAGTTTGCATGTATAGTTGTGTGCATGTGTGAGAGAGAGAGTGAAAATCCAAGCCCTTGCAGATCTGGGAAGAGGGCAGGAGTGTTGGGAGTTCTGGAATTTGTGCACCAATGACAGGGTTGCATTTTTGCAGAGGGTTTTTAATTGGTTCGGGGACACTCAGTAGGGTTCACTGATTAAAGAGCAGAGAGGGACAGTTCACATAAGAGGAGTGTCCTAGTATAACTACCTGTTAGGTGATGTGATGGTGGGGGGGAGGGAGAGTGACACAACAGAAAGGGTGAGGCTGGGCAGTGGAGAAAGACAGACGATGGCCTGGCCCTTCCCCGCTCTGTAGGCTCACTGATTCACTTTAACAACGAGTCCTCAGCATTCAGGTGCAGGCTGAGCTGGGGGCATGGAAGGTAACAGAAAATATGGAGGGGGGTTGCTTTTTTAAATGCTCTCAGATAGATTAATGCCTAGAGCCACCCAAGGAAGGATAACTTACCCCTGTGTACTGATCCCGCTTATACTGCTAGGGGCTGGGAAACATTGGAATCATGAGGAAACCCTTGTGTGGTGATAGCAAGAGCTGCCTGGATCACTGATAAGGTAGAGGAAAGGGAAACAAAATGTGCTTTGCCTGTGTCCACTGCCCACCTGCTGCAGCAGGGTCCCTGGCCCTCCTGACTCATCCCAGAGACAAAGCTTCAAGGTGTAGTAGCACCTAGGACAGTTTTCAAAGCATGGTCTGTGGAAGGGCTTTTGTCACAGTGGTGAAGCATATGCAATTAAGGGGGGGGGCGCTCTGCTCTGCCCCCTGCATCCTGGTTCCAAGCAGAGATTGCTTGTAGCAGCCTTGTATCCCTCTGCCTTGGATTGCTGAAACCTGCAGGGTCTGTCTCGCTCAACCATGGGCAAGTTTGCAGACATACTAAAATCCAGCACACGGGAGGGTAGAGTCAGGCTGCAGTAGGAGTTGTGAGCCTAATAAATTGCTGCCTCCATGGAAATTAAACAGCAGAACCATGACAGAAGAGTGCACAGCCAGGCTGCTTCCCCCCTGCATTAACGAGGCTTATTTTAATCTTGTCTCCCCAACGCAGTCTTAACTGTCCCTGTATGGAACCCAGCTGCAGCAGGGTAAATATCCCACAATGGGAAAGCTTGGGACTCTGCTTTAGTTTTTAGTTTAGACCAAGCTTTCCCGTTGTGGGATATTTACCCTGCTGCACAGGGTAAACCCACACTGCGCTGAACAGGTTACCTGCCAATTCCTGTCCACTCCCCTGTGTTTAACCCTTTATAGGCTGAGACTCCACCGAAGGGAGGCAACCAGCTGGGACGGGTGGAACAAGTGGGAGATTGAGGATGGGAATGGCAGTGGCAGGGCAGGGCAGGGATGTGCTGGCGGAGCAGGCTGAGAAGGGTGGAATAGCTGGGCATGCTCTTGCTGGCAGGCCCGCTTGCATACATGAATGTTTAACCTTCATGGGTCATCTAGGGCAAGCCCCTTCCTCTTTTTGTCCCTCAGGTGCCATCTGTAAGATGGGGACAGGCTATTTACCTCCTTCACAGGGAAACATTGTAACCTTTCTGCCAGGTGGCTAACAGGAGTCAGAAGGGCTGGGTTCTATAGGGCTAGGGCCCTTCTTGGCAAATAACTAAACCGTCACGAGCCCCCGCCAGGAAACCCAGGCAAACTAAGCACGCCTTCCTTGTGTGCCCACAACAGACAGAACTCTCACAGGCAAGCACTCCAAGACCGCAACAGAACAAGGGGAAAGGGAACCAAGGCACAAGCCTGGGAAAACATGGCAGAATAGCTATGCCACTGACAGCATCCCACAGATACAGACCCTTGATGATATGACCTCCTCCGTCCAGTAAGCAGCAGTAGCCCAGGTGTCTCTTGGCACTGCCGAGTCCTGCTTCAGGGCACCACGTTCCACACAATGACTGAAGAGAGGAGCCTTTTGGAAAGGCAGGGCCTCACCAGAGTTTACTCAGCTCGGCTGCTAGCCTGTTCAACATTTCCCTAAACTAACTAAATCCCCTTTGCAGAGTCTAGGGGGTGCAGAAATTAGTTGTTTGGTACAAGGTGAGAACTTGTCTTGCAGTTATGTGGATAGGTGCCCTATGCAAATGATGCTCTCTAGGGCAGCACTTTCCTCTTTCTATCATTAGGAGTGGAGAGTTCTTTCCCCTATTGAGTGTCTGATGGGAGGCTCAAATAACAAGCATGAATCCAGTAACATGTGAGCTGCTCAGACCCTGCAACTGTGCGATCCAGGACATACACGGATTAATAGACACAGCTAGACTCAAACAGCTCAGCAGCTGGCAGTGTAAAGTAATGGAGCCTAGAAGCTAATTTGCACCCAGCCCTTGACAGGGGTTTACACAGAGAGGTAGTTTACAAAGCAGGATCTCCCGGTAGGATCCCAAGAGCAGGTAGCTCCATGGGGGAATTTACTCACCAGTCAAGGAGCTTGGCTGAGTTGCACTGTTCTGTGACTTCTTGCTTAGATGGCACCATAATGCTGACTAGTCTTGATTCGCAAGCTGTGCTGACCAGAATGACCCCTGGGAGACAAACTCTCCCTGTCACCCAGGCCCCAAAACACTAATGTTCCAGACCATGTGTTTTCCCAGCCATGTTCTACTCCTCTCCTCAGTCATTTTGTAGAGACGTACTCTACCTCCCAAACTGAAATGGCACAGAAGACAGCAACGTCTTCCTGCGGCTTCTATGTGCTTTGGCTCTCTAAAGGCCTCCTTTAGATCCCTGGGCCAGCTGTAGAGTGGGAAAGGATGTACCTACAGGAGCCTGCCAGGAGCTTTGCCAGAGGGCCCAGGAATCCCAGCTTTGGAATCCTGGATCCAGGACTTTAATACGCCCAGGAGAGCAAGGTCTTGTGCTCTGGAATTGCAAAGGCCTCCTCCTATGACTGTGGCTGGGAGGACTTTGACCCAAGTGGCAGACTGCCCCGAAGAATCCATCCCTAGTTTCACACTAGACCCAGTACAGGGGGAGACAAGACAATGTCTTGTTTACTCAGCACCATCTAGTGCTGAAGCCTGGCCAGATGCCCTTCGTAAAAACCCTCTTTTTCCTTTGTGGGTTAATTCTAGGCTCCAAGTGATGTGGGGCACAGCCAGATTCTGTGATGAAACCTCACTGCGGAACTAGGCCAGTCTGGTATGGACAGGGCCCTTGCAGCACGCTCAAGCTGGGGAATAAGCAGGGACAAGGCAGGCTGAACTTGGAAGAGTGGCCAGCAGTGGCAGAAAGCAGCATACAATAAACTTGATTTGAATAGATTCATAGAAACTAAGGTCAGAAGGGACCATTCTGATCATCTAGTCCGACCTCCTGCACAGCGCAGGCCACAGAATCTCACACACCCACTCCTGCGAAAAACCTCACCTATGGCTGAGCTATTGAAGTCCTCAAATCGTGGTTTAAAGGCTTCAGGGAGCAGAGAAGCCTCCCTCAAGTGACCCGTGCCCCATGCTACAGAGGAAGGTGAAAAACCTCCAGGGCCTCTCCAATCTGCCCTGGAGGAAAATTCCTTCCTGACCCCAAATATGGCAATCAGCTAAACCCTGAGCATATGGGCAAGATTCACCAGCCACATACTACAGAAAATTCTTTCCTGGGTAACTCAGATCCCATCCATCTAATATCCCATCTCAGGGGATTAGTCCTATTTACCCTGAATATTTAAAGATCAATTACTTACCAAAATCCCATTATCCCATCATACCATCTCCTCCATAAACTTATCGAGTAGAATCTTAAAACCAGATAGACCTTTTGCCCCCATTGTTTCCCTTGGAAGGCTATTCCAAAACTTCACTCCTCTGATGGTTAGAAACCTTCGTCTAATTTCAAGTCTAAACTTCCTGGTGGCCAGTTTATACCCATTTGTTCTTGTGTCCACATTGGTGCTGAGCTTAAATAATTCCTCTCCTGTATTTATCCCTCTGATATATTTATAGAGAGCAATCATATCTCCCCTCAACCTTCTTTTAGTTAGGCTAAACAAGCCAAGCTCCTTAAGTCTCATTTCATAAAACAAGTTTTCCATTCCTCGGATCATCCTAGTAGCCCTTCTCTGTACCTGCTCCAGTTTGAATTCATCCTTTTTAAACATGGGAGACCAGAACTCATGATCACTTGAACCAAGATTATCCCCTACAACCATTTCTTCTATGAGGTCCTCGCTACTCACCAAAATTAAATCTAAAATGGCATCCCCTCTAGTCGGTTCAGCAACTACTTGATGAAGGAATCCATCAGCTATCGCATCTAGGAAAATCTGAGCCCTATTACTATTACTAGCACTGGTCCTCCAGTCTATATCTGGGAAGTGAAAGTCTCCCATGATCACGCAGTTTCCATTAGTATTTACTTTATTAAAAAAAATTAAAAAGGGCTCTATCCATATACAAATTAGATCCCGGAGGTCTATAGCACACCCCAAGCACTATCGTAGGAGAGGCTTTACTAGTTTTCTTCCCCAATGTAATTTTTGCCCAGACGGACTCTGTCTTATCCATTGCATCGCTTCTTATTTCTCTACATTCTACCTCATCATTGATATACAATGCTACTCCACCACCTTTACCTTTGTTTCTGTCTTTCCTAAACAGCACATACCCTTCAATACCTGTAGTCCAGTCATGACTACTATTCCACCATGTTTCTGTTATCCCTATAATATCTGGTTTCACTTCCTGCACCAGTAGCTCTAGTTCCTTCATTTTGTTACCTAGGCTCCTCGCACTGGTGTACAAACATCTTAATTTTTGCTGTTTGGCCTCGCTCACATTTTGTACCCCATTAGGCACAGTCATTCTACAGCCAGTATAACCTATTAGACTAGTATCCACACCGCCCTCGCTCCTTATATACATTCTCCTACCCACGGCTGTATCCTTTCTTACTTCGTCTTCTTCCCTCTCAATGCTAAAATCTGGTGTGGAGATTACCTGGACATCTCCCAACCATCTCCCCCAAATTCCTAGTTTAAAGCTCTCTTTATCAGTTGTGCCAGCCTCAATCCTAGAAGTCTATTTCCTTCCCTACTCAGATGAAGTCCATCACAAGAGATCTGTGCTCTGTCCATGAATGCCTCCCAGTGGCCATACATCCCAAAGCCCTCCTTATAGCACCACTGCCTAAGCCATCTGTTGACAGTCATAATCCTGTCAGACCTTTGTTGCCCTTCTCTAGGAACAGGCAGGATCCCACTAAAGATCACCTGAGCCTCAATTTCCTTAAGCGTCTTCCCCAGCCTAGAATAGTCTCCCTTAATACTTTCCAGCAAGAATCTAGCCGTATCATTTGTTCCCACATGAAGGATAATTAGGGGATTCTTTCCCGCTCCCTTTAGGATCCTTTTCAACCTCAGGTCTACATCCCGTATCTTAGCACCCGGAAGACAGCACACCCTTCTATTCCCTGGATCAGCTCTAGTTACAGGCCTGTCTATTCTTCTCAGTAAAGAGTCCCTGATCACATAGGCCTGCCTTTTCCTGGTGACAGTGCTATTCTCCAGTCTCTCCCCTGTTCCCTCTGGCTGCAAGTTCTTTCCATTCCTATTTTCCCTTATAATTCTTTTCAACCCATCCTGTATCCTCCTGGGGCTCATATTTGGTGTCGTCTCCCTTGACTCTTCCCCTTTTCCTATAGGACTAGCCTCTCTTCTCTTCTTCCTTGCCCTTCCACCTTCAGCAACTACCTGCTGAGCCCCTTCTTCATTTTCCAACTCTGCAAACCTGTTCCTAATCTCAATTTCTCCTTCACTAGCCCGTCTTTTCCTCTGCCTGGTTCTTTTAGTCACATGCTTCCACTGACCACTTTCCTCACCCAGTCTCCCCTCAAAATTCCCCAGCCCTGATTCCATCTGCAAGTCTGAGCTTTTCCCTTCAGATACCTCCTATCTTTGCTCCATCATCTGCTCAAACCCCTTCCTAAACTCAACCAGACTTTCCACCTGCATCTCCAAAACTCGGATCTTTTCCTCCATCAGCTCTATCAGACGGCATTTCATGCAGACAAAACTCTTACCAGGTCCCCCCTCCAGGATCATGTACATACCACAGCTTCCACATCCAGTCATCCTCATTGTGTCTTCCACTACAGGAGTCACTCCCACAGCTGCCTCCTTATCCGTCATAGCCCTACCACCTAAATCCTGTTAATCTGGGAAACACAAGCCACACCAAAAAGACCACCCCCCCATAGCAAAACCAAACCCCAAACAAGCACCACAACACAAACTCGCCTTTCAAACTCCCCTGTTTACAGCTCTGTTTGCTAGCTCCTGTGCTGCTGCAGCTGTCTGGCTGCTGGCTGGCAGTCAGGCTTTGGGCCTACGGGTAGGATACCCAGCAGAGGGGCAGGGGATCTCGTTCCCCCTAGCAAGAGAATTGATACGTCCTGAGAGTTCTAAAAAGTGATGGGGAAAGTAAGCAGGGACAACCTCCATTGCTCAGACTCCTTCCCAAGCAGCAGGACTCTCTCTCTCTCTCTCCCCCTGTACATTACATGCCCCGGCACAAGAAAAAGCATTCAGAGTCTGGCTGCCAGCTCTCATGGCATGTCCTTTCACCACAGCACAGTTGGCAAATGCTAGCCCTATAGATGAACAGATCCAGAGCTGCGAGAACGGTGGGTGGGAGGGGGAGAGGGGGCGTCTTAGGCACAGCAGACAAGAGATGCTCTAGAGCTTTGAAGGAGTAGAAACCCCAGCGTCCAGAGGAGCAGACCTTAAAGAAAGTTTCACTGAGGAAGGTGCAAGCTTACAGATCTACCCCTAACTGCTTCCCTTCATGCCAGGACCAACCGAGGAGCTGAGGCCAGCTTTTTCAGCATGTAGATCTGACGTCATCTGAACAGCGAACAATGTGATTTGCAAAGCTCAGATTTTTGTAAGTATCTCCAGCTGTGACATTCTGTTAGCACTGACAAGACAAGCTGATGCCAGACCCCATCTCCAGTGTAACACTAGCTGGAGACACTAATGAAAGGACAGAAGCAAGGGAGCAATTGCCAGCTACTCCACAGTGCCCTGGATGTAGGAGGAAACAAGCTAAATCATGTGGGAAACAGAATCCCATGGCTCTAAGGTAGGCTGCGGCCCCTTCCAATTTGCATGCAAATGTTATCCTAGCATTCACCAGCCTGCTGAAAATTTGAGGGAGAAGAACATCTCAGGACTTTGTTTCAACCAACCTGACGGTGAACCCAAACCACTCTCTTCTGGAGAGAATGTGGGCAAAGCAGGTTGGTGCCCCCATCTTGGCACCCAGCCTTTTGAGGCGGTCAAAAGATCAGATCTGTGTCACAGAGGACCTTCATTCAGAGCCGCCTCCTCTGGAAGCAGTGCTTCCTACTGCTTCAAAGCACTTGAGTGTCTCTTCCCCATTCTCACTGCTCTGGATTTTTTCATCTCGTGCTTGCATAAGCCACAGATTATAGGGCCCTCTCTGTGCGGATCCACAGATATGAGCTCTTACTTGTGTCAACACTACAGAGCTTGAGCTTAAGTGGTTGCTGCTCCTGCCTTTAATTCTGGAGGTCCCTTTATGATGGATAAAGACAACATGAAGGGGTTCTCTCTGCATTTTCAATTGTTTTTAAATTTAGCTTTAGAAATGCAGGTCTTTTCCATGCTGGCAGACTAGGGCTGCAAAAGCAGAGCATTTAACCAGTCTTGTTAACTTAGCTAATTAACATGTTGGATAAAGGCACTTTTGTTAAAGCTTAAACACCCCCAGGCATTGCGTGAAGGAGCTAACCTTCCATCCAAGACCTCACCAATACCCTCCAGAAGTTGGGAAGTCCAAACTTGACATTAATGAGTTTCCAGGGTTAAAGATTTTTTTCCCCTGCCTCCTGTAGCCTCATTCAACTGCAAAACCAAGCCCATTTTTAAGAGACATTTGCAGCTCATCTTTAAGGGCAACCTTACTGCCCCTACAGAAGGATTTCCATCTTCTTTCCAAGCAAATATTACAAGTGGAATGACATCCCTGCGGTCTGCCCTGGCTGCGGAAGGAGGTCTGGATTATAAATGCTCTTTCAGAATATCTTGGTTCTGTTGCTGCACAGTCTGGTTCTAATCATTCTACCCCAGCACCCCCGTTAGGGCACTCAAACCGAACAGCTCCTTTTCATTTTTCCAGTGGCAGGCTCAAACAGAGCAAACCAACTGTGAGCACCATGCATCCTGTCCTAATGAATGTGACAGGCTCCATTCACTTCCTGTTCATCTGCCTGCTTTAAGAATTTCCTTCATTTCTAACCCCAGTAACATTCTGGATTATTACTGTTGAAATCTCACCACTGAATCATCACAAGCCACAGACTGAATACTGAGATGAAGTCCAGGGGGAGCCAAGAATATGAATGGGCAGGTAGAGCGTCTGCTGCTGCCAGCTAGTGTTTATGGTAGGTTTCCACCATGCATTGCTCGAGTCCCACCAAGCTAACATGAAACTCATTCATTTCCTGTTCTTCCTCCCCCCAACCTCATCCTCACCACTTTCCCCTTTAGGATTTTTCCCTTTCAACTCCTAATGGAATGTGTCTAAATTTAAGACATCTCCACCTCATGTTCCCACTCCAAGCATAGGTTCAAGGGGCAATCATCCAGATATTTTCTGCTAGAATAGCAGTTAGAATAGACCAGGAGCTGCCAAAAAGCTGCCCCACATGGGGTTGCTCATCTCTAATACATAGATGAAATCTGTGCAGGACAGGTCACAGAATACACTGCTGAGACCTGTAGTCTCCACAGACAACAACGCTGTAGTGAGTCTATAGTAGGGCCATCCATACACAATCTACTTTGTTGTTCAGGTTAGGAGGGGCTCTTGGGCTCCTGCAAAATTACTAATGCAGTTGAGAAAAGTTTGGGAGTCCATGAGCTCGTTCATGTTTCTTGAGCATTAGGATTAGGAAAAGTGCTTTGGGAGGATGAAAAGTGGATTTGCAATCTAACAGCATGGGGAGTCTCAAACACAATGTTAAACACTCATTTACAATAGGGCTGATTTCATACAGGAGAAGAAATACACCTTCCTTGTCACCTGAGCTTCCAGAAGGCTCACTAAACCAAGGAGATGAATCAACCGATACATATCCAAAAAGTGCCTAAACTACTTAAGGCACCTTTGGCAATCTCAGCCCACATTTATATTCAAGGTTGCATGTCTTCTAGGCTACAGAATTCACCCCTTGACACAAAACTGTGCAACAGAAGCAAGCATTTCATTCATAAAGACGTGGTTTTTAGCTCTCCTGTTTGCCAAGATAACCTTCCATGTGTAACTGATTAGGTGTTTTCTTCCTGAGTTTGCAGACAGCCTGAAACCACTACCAATGCTGCCAACTCTTGTGATTTCTGGTGGATTTCTTAAAGTTTCAGGTGCCTGAAATCAAAAGATTGCATCAGAATCTTAGCTCTCATTTGAAAAACAATTCTAGCCCTCATGGTTGCAGAGAAAAACATGAAACATGATACGAGTACAGCCTAAAGACTAAGAGCAAGTCTACACTAGCAGCGCTACATCTGTAGCACATCTGGTGAAGATGCTCCATGGCAGGGGTGGGCAAAGTTTTTGGCCCGAGGGACACATCTGGGTATAGAAATTATATGGCAGGCCATTAATGCTCACGAAATTGGGGTTGGGGTGCAGGAGGGGTTGAGGGCTCTGGCTCGGGGTGTGGGTTTTGGGGTGGGGACAGAAATGAGGAATTCAGGGTGTGGGAGGGGGCTCCAGGTAGGGGACTCCGGCTGGAGGTGCGGACTCTGGGGTGGGGATGGGGATGAGGGGTTTGGGGTGTAGGAGGGTGCTCTAGGCTGTGACAGAGGGGTTTGGAGGACGAGGGGGGGAAATCAGGGCTGGGGAAGTGCTTAGGGGTGCAGGTTCCGGGTGGCGCTTACTTCAAGCAGCTCCCGGAAGTAGCAGCATACTCCCCTCTGGCAACTATGCAGAGGTGCAGCCAGGCAGCTTTGCGTGCTGCCCTGTCCACAGGCACCACCCCTGCAGCTCCCACTGGCCACCGTTCCCAGCCAATGGGAGCCGTAGGGGCGGTGCTTGGGGCAGGGGAAGCATGAGGTGTCCCCTGGCTGCCCTACATGACCCCACTCCCCAGTGCGAGCTCGAGGGCCAGAATAAATCGGCTGGCGGGCTGGATGTGGCCTGCAGGCCATAGTTTGCCTGGGTGACCCCTGCTCTATGCTGATGGGAGAGCATTCTCCCATCAGCATAATTACTCCACCTCCACTAGAGGGAGAAGCTATGTTGGCAGAAGAGCATCTCCTGCTGACATAGCATCGGTGCAGACAGTGCTTAGTTGCTATAACTTGTGTCGCTTGGGGGGAAAGGGAGGGATAAAAGTGTCTTTTTCACACCCCTGAGCATCATAAGTTAGATTATCTTAAGCAGTAGTGTACACCTGCCATGAGAAATAAGGTGATTAAAAAGAACCCTATTTGAAAAAAACAACCAAAAAACCAAAAAACACTTCAAAATTCATGAGTCAGGCCCCAAAAATCAAGAATGGCAGAGGTTGGCAATGCTGCAATGGCTCTGAGGGAAAAGCCTGTCTCATTCATCTCAGTGTGGTGTTAACTCAAACATCCTGACAGCCATTCAGTTGTCAACAATTATTTCACTCCTGTCTGATCATTTCAGAAACCTTTGCCAAAGCCATGGACTGATGTGAATCTGCACAGGAGCTGGATATATTGGGGGAAGAGAAAAAGAGGTGGGTGTATGGATCTGCTTGCTAAGGTCCAAAAATTAGGATAGGGATCTCTTTTCTCCTCCCACACAGAAAATTAATCATCTCCCAGCCAGACCATTGTGGAAAGGGAAAGGCCCAACTTACACAGTGTTGTACTGGTAGAGTTGCTAGTTTGGGATGTGATTTTATCCTGATACACCTCTACCCCGATATAACGCGACCCAATATAACAGGAATTTGGATATAATGTGGTAAAGCAGTGCTCTGGGGGGTGGGGCTGCACACTCCGGTGGATCAGCACATCAGCATGTCTGGCTCCGACACATTGCTCTGAGCGGCGTGTTACGGGTGCTGGGCCAGGGACGAGGGGTTGGATAAGGGGCAGAGGGTCTCAGGGGGCAGTCAGAGGACAGGGAGCAGGGGGGGTTGGATGGTTTGGAGGTTCTGGGGGCATGGATAGGGGTCGGGGCAGGAAGTGACTATTAATAACGGAAATGCTCAAGGCCAAAGCAAGTTCAATGTAACGCGGTTTCACCTATAACATGGTAAGATATTTTGGCTCCCGAGGACCGCGTTAGGTAACTATACACCTCTACCCTGATATGAGTACAACCCCTGCCATGGAAGTAGTTATAGTGCTATAAAGGTGCCATATACTGATATTGCTTATTCACTTCCATACTCAGGAGTTGTATTGCTTTATAACAGTTTTATAGTTTAAGCAGTACAAGACCAAAGAGGAGATGGGCTTCCTCTTCACTGCCAAATATTCAAATTGCCTAACTATAGTTTTCTGGAAGTCAGAGCCTCACTAGTATTGCCAACACTTGCATATTCTTCGTGAGTAATGTCATTTGAGCTAGGACTCGAGCCAATCTGGCTCTGAGGCTAGCTCCATCCTTCTTGCTAATTTCAGCCCTGACCAATGGAAAACCTCCCAATTCACCCTATATTCTATGAATTAGCGGGAGTTCACAAATCAAAGAGAGATAGACCAAAACCAGAATACATTCTTTAAACAAAAATCTCATGATTTGGGGGTTTTTGGACTCTGACTCATGATTTTTGAAAGTTTTAGGAGCTGGGAATAGAAGGTTACTCACCTGTGCAGTAACTAATGTTCTTTGAATGGTTGCCCTGTGGGTGCTCCACTTTTAGGTGACTATGCAGCAGTACCCTTCAGTGGAAGGAGGGGCTTCGGAGATGTTTACTGAGCGGTGGATAACACCGATTCTCCAAAATGGGCATCAGCAGCTGATTGCTTCTCTATGGCATAATGTCTGGTGAAGGTGTGGGCTGATGCCCAGGTAGCTGCTTTGCATATATCAATGATGGGTATATCTTTAAGAAAGGCTATTGATGTGGATATAGCTCTGGTGGAGTTCGTGTGAAGAGCAGAGAGGGGGTTCTAGGTCATGTTCGCGGTAGTATAATCGGATGCACTCCGATATCCATTCTGAAAGTTGTTGTTTGGAAATGGTTAGTCCTTGAGATCATTCCGTTGTGGAAACAAACCATCTGGTGGATTTTCTGAATGTCTTTGTTCTATCTATATAGAACGTGAGTGCCCTACAAACGTCCAATGTGCGAAGAGATGCTTCCCTGCTGTTAGCGTGTGGCTTCGGGAAGAATACAGCTATGTAGATGGGCTGGTTGAGATGGAAGGATGAGGCCACTTTAGGTATGAATTTTGGATGTGGGTGAAGGATTACCTTGTCCTTGAGGAATATGGTGCAAGGTGAAGTTACCATCAGGGCACCAAGCTCTCTAACCCATTATGCCAACTTAATTGAGACTAGGAAGGTGACTTTCACTGACAAGTGTAATAGCGAGCAGGTGGTCAGAGGCTCAAAAGGTTTGCCCATGAGGGTACAGAGTTAAGTTAAGGTCCACATATGGGTAGGGTCTCTGACTGTAGGGTAAGTATTCTGTATTCCCTTGAGGAAGAATTTAGTAAGAGGATGCGCGAATATAGTGAAGCCATCTACTTTGGAGTAGAAAGCTGTGATTGCAGATAAGTGTACCTGGAGTGAACTGGTAGAAAGACCTGATTTTTTTAGGGTCAGCATATATTCAGGTATTGAGGGTAATGGAGCCGTTCAAGGGGTGAGTTGTTTGTCTCCGTACCATATGGAGAAACGATGCCACTTTTGAGTACATGTTTTTCATGTGGTTAATAGTCTACTGTTCATCAAAATATCCCAGACCTCTGTAGAACAGCCTGGCTACAGAAGTGTCAGCCACATATTAGCCATGCCTTGAGATGGAGGATCAGGATGTTGGGGTGATGAAGACGACCCGAGTCCTGTGTGAGTAGGTGAGGTACACATGGGAAGAGCCACGGTGGTGTTGTGATCATCTGGTTGAGGTAGGGAAACCAGGTTTGTCTGGGCTACATTGGTGAGATCAGGATTACTCGGAATCTGTCCTGTTTTATCTTGTAAAGGACACAAGATACAAGAGGAATCGGGGGGAAAATGTGCATTAGAGGTGCTTCCCATTTCATGAGGAAGGTGCCCCCGAGGGAGTTTCCTCCCCAAGTCCTGCCCGGGAGCAGTATTGAGGGCACTTGGTATTGTGGGATGTTGCAAAAAGGTGTATTGTGGGGAAACCCAAGTGTTGGAAGATAGTGGTGAGGATTTTTGGGTTCATTTCCCATTTGTGTGTCTGGGAGAAGTTTCTGCTTAGCTTGTCCACTGTGCTGTTTTGGCTTCCCAGTAAGTAGGCTCCTTGAGATCTATGTTGTGGGAGATGCACCACTCCCAAAGGTGAACCGCCTCTGTGCGAAGCAGGTAAGATCAAGCCCTACCATGGCGATGGATATAAAACATGGTGGCCAAATTGTCTGTAAGGATCTCCACTGTCTTGTTGCGAATGAGGGGCAGAAAATGGTGGCATGCATCATAGACCTACCGGAGCTCCAATATATTTATGTGGAGCATGAACTCCAAGGAGGACCATCTGCCTTGGATGGTATGTTCAGACAGGTGTGCCCCCCAGCCCAGGAGAGCCACATCCGTGGTTATTGTTACTCATAGAATATCAGGGTTGGAAGGGATCTCAGGAGGTCATCTAGTCCAACCCCCTGCTCAAAACAGGACCAATCCCCAACTAAATCATCTCAGCCAGGACATTGTCAAGCCTGACCTTAAAAACCTCTAAGGAAGGAGATTCCACCACCTCCCAAGGTAACCCATTCCAGAGCTTCACCACCCTCCTAGTGAAAAGTTTTTCCTAATATCCAACCTAAACCTCCCCCACTGCAACTTGAGACTCCTTGTTCTATCATCTGGTACCACTGAGAACAGTCTAGATCCATCCTCTTTGGAACCCCTTTCAGGTAGTTGAAAGCAGCTATCAAATCCCCCCTCGTTCTTCTCTTATGCAGACTAAATAATCCCAGTTCCCTCAGCCTCTCCTCATAAGTCATGTGCTCCAGCCCCCTAATCATTTCTGTTGCCCTCCACTGGACTCCTTACAATTTTTCCACGTCCTTCTTGCAGTGTGGGGCCCCAAACTGGACACAGTACTCCAGATGAGACTTGACCAATGCCGAATAGAGGGGAACCATCACGTCCCTTGATCTGCTGGCAATGCTCCTACTTATAAAGCCCAAAATGCCGTTAGCCTTCTTGGCAACTGTCAAGGTTCCCTCCCCACTCTGAACTCTGCGGTATAGATGTAGGAACCCACATGAAAGACCCCCCCTAAGCTTATATTCCACCATCATAGGTTAAAAACTTCCCCAAGACACAAATTCCTTTCCTTGTTGTTGGATGGTATTGCTGCCACCACCGAGTGATTTAAACAAACATTCAGGGAGGAGCCACATTCCCCCCCCCAAATATCCCCCCAAGCCCCCTTTCCTGGGGAGGCTTGAGAATAATATACCAACCAAATAGGTTAATAAGGTGAGAACAGAACAGACTCTTGGGTTTTTAGGACACTGAAAACCAATCAGGTTCTTAAAAGAAGAACTTTATTATTTTAATAAAAAGAAAAGTAAAAGCAGCACCTCTAAAATCAGGATGGAAGGTAATCTTACAGGGTAATAAAAAGATTTAAAACACAGAGGATTCCCCTCTAGGCTCAACTTTAAAGTTACAAAACAGGAATAAACCTCCCTCTTGGCAAAGGGAAAATTCACAAGCTAAAAAAAAAGATAATCTAACACATTTCCTTACTATTACTTACAATGTCTGTAATTTTAGATGTATCATTTCAGTAGGAGCTGGATTACCTGCTTGGTCTCTCTTTCTCTCAAGAGAGAACACACACACACAAAAAGAGTATAAACAAAACCTTCCCCCTCCCAATATTTGAAAGCATCTTCTTTCCCCATTGGTCATTCTGGTCAGGTGCCACCTAGGTTAATGGAACTGATTAACCCCTTACAGGTAAGTGATTCTGTACCTCTGGCCAAGAGGGATTTGATGTTGCTGCATACATAAAGGTGGTTACCCTTCCCTTTATATTTATGACAGCAACAAGGGCACATTGTTGACTCATATCCAGCTTCTTGTCCACTGTATCCCCTAGGTCCTTTGCTGCAGAACTGCTGCCAAACCGCTTGGTCCCTATTCTGTAGTAGGGCATGGTGTTCTTCCATCCTAAGTGCAGGACTCTGCACTTGTCCTTACTGAACTTCATTAGATTTCTTTTGGCCCAATCCTCTAATTTGTCTAGATCCCTTTGTATCCTATCCATACCTTCCAGCATATCCACCACTCCTCCAGTTTAGTGTCATCTGCAAACTTGCTGAGGGTGCAATCCACGCCATCCTCCAGATCATTAATGAAGATATTGAACAAAACCAGCCCCAGGACGAACCCTTGGGACACTCCACTTGATACCACCTGCCAACTAGACATGGAGCCATTGATCACTACCCGTTGAGCCTGATGATCTAGCCAGCTTTCTATCCACCTTAGAGTCCATTCATCCAGCCCATACTTCTTTAGCATGCTGGCAAGAATACTGTTGGAGACCGTGTCAAAAGCTTTGCTAAAGTCAAGGAATAACAAGTCCACTGTTTTCCCCTAATCCACAGAGCCAGTTATCTCATCATAGAAGGCAATTAGATTAGTCAGGCATGACTTGCCCTTGGTGAATCCATGCTGACTATTCCCGATCACTTTCCTCTCCTCTAAGTGCATCAGAATTGATTCCTTGAGGACCTGCTCCATGATTTTTCCAGGGACTGAGGTGAGGCTGACTGGCCTGTAGTTCCCTGGATCCTCCTCCTTCTCTTTTTAAAAGATGGGCATTGCATTAGCCTTTTTCCAGTCATCCGGGACCTTGCCTGATCGCCATGAGTTTTCAAAGATAATGGCCAATGGCTCTGCAATCACATCTGCCAACTCCTTTAGCACCCTTGGATGCAACGTATCCGGCCCCATGGACTTGTGCTCATCCAGCTTTTCTAAGCAGTCATGAACCACTTCTTTCTCCACAGAGGGCTGGTCACCTCCTCCCCATATTGTGCTGCCCAGTGCAGTAGTCTGGGAGCTGACCTTGTTCGTGAAGACAGAGGCAAAAAAAGCATTGAATACATTAGCTTCCTCTGTCACTAGGTTGCCTCCCTCGTTCAGTAAGGGGCCCACACTTTCCTTGACCTTCTTTTTGCTAACATATCTGTAGAAACCCTTCTTGTTACTCGTAACATCCCTTGCTAGTTGCAATTCCAAGTGTGATTTGGCCTTCCTGATTTCGCACCTGCATGCCTGAGCAATATTTTTAGATTCCTCCCTGGTCATTTGTCCAATCTTGCACTTCTTGTCAGCTTTTTTGTGTTTAAGATCAGCAAGAATTTCACTGTTAAGCCAAGCTGGTTGGCTGTCATATTTACTATTCTTTCTACAGGTCAGGATGGTTTGTTCCTGCAACCTCAATAAGGATTCTTTAAAATACAGCCAGCTCTCCTGGACTCCTTTTCCACTCGTGTTATTCTCCCAGGGGATCCTGCCCATCAGTTCCCTGAGGGTGTCAAAGTCTGCTTTTCTGATGTCCAGGTTCCGTATTCTGTTGCTCTCCTTTCTTCCTTGTGTCAGGATCCTGAACTAAACCATCTCATGGTCACTGCCTCCCAGGTTCCATTTAATTTTAGTGATTGAGTATTTAAATTTTGTTTGAAAATTTTATTTTTGAGGTTCAGGATATCCCATATAAGCGAACAATTGAGTGGAAAACAGACTGGTTAGTGGAGATAAAAGTATATGATATCACTACAAATGAGCCTCAGGAATTTGAAATTAAGGTTAGTGGGTTTTATGAAGGGGTTGATATGATGGCCATTCTAGGGGTTTGTAGTGTATTAGGAGAAAGGGGCCCTTATTGTTATTTAGTTACCCAATTAGTAAATAATCAGACTCACACTCAGAGATTGTGTTCTGCCACTGGAAATTTTATTTGTATTGAGATGGTCCCAATAATTATTAATCTAAACTGTACCATATTACAATATACCTCCTATGCTATTAATGTTAATGCCTCTTGAAAGTACCTGAGAATAGTTAAACAACAGATGTGGTATGGTACTGTACCAAAGAGAGATGTACTAGGATATCGAATAATCATAATTAATGCCACATTAGGAACTGTGAAATTTACCATGTCCCATCCAGCTTTCAAATTACTTTTATATATCTAAATTGTTCCAAGGGAGCTGCTATTCTGTTAGCACAGCAAAAAGTGCATGGGACTCCCCTAGGAAGAAAAGAGATTTAGCTGGACATTTATGGGATGGTGCCAATAGCGCAGCAGCAATTTGGAATATTCTTAAGAGCAAACAACATGATGGAAAATTAGGGCAACTAGAAAAAGCCACTTGTCTTATTACTGGAGCACAGCTGACCCAGGTGCAAGCTGGAGTTGGTGTATTACATGTTATTTCTGCCCTAAGTTCAATGACCCAGGAGCTGTTGACAGAGATGGTATTAAATATCACTGAGGCAGGAAAGGAATTGCAGTGGGATCTGGCATGTTCAGAGATTCAGGATTTCCTGAATGACTAGCTGATGGTCATTTGGAGTGATTTTGAGCATCAGGCTTGGCCTACTGCCATTACTAGAGCTTCAGGGAGTACCATCTGATTTGTGGCCATGGAGACATACTTGGGAGATTTTCAGGACGGATGTGCAAGTACTCGCAGTGCTCCTTCCAAGCCAATGGGCCGGTAGGAGGGGCGTGGGCTCCCTCATACTGAATCCTGCTGGGTCCATGGGGAAGACGCCTGTGGGATTGGATTATTCACCATGGCATCTGGGAGATTAGACCCCCTGGTATGCCTAGCCGATTTGTTGTTAGCGCTCCTAGAATAACACCTGATATTTGGATTGGAATAGGGAATTAGTGGACATTATGACCCTTGGAACTCCCGCAGCTTCAGTGTGTAAGGAAATTGAAGCAAAGGGAAGTTGTCACCATTAATGACAATGTTTGTTGGGAAGGTATGAGACAAGGAACTACCCTGACAGGACAGTTACTTTTCCAAGCTTATGATAGCTGTGTATATGTTAAGGCCACCATTTTGCTAGACATGCATTTTAATCTCACCACGACCACAGGAAATTACATTATTTATTGGCCTGCAGACAGAGTCCTACAATTAGACATTAAATATTAAATACTTTTTAATTGGATTACCTTAATACCCGACCGATTTCAAAACTTATTTTCACTCCTACTGGAGGTTTAGAAAATGTCTACTTACAGAGTCAAATTCATGTGCTTTAAAATATATATCAAATTGAAAAACATGTATTCCAGACAGTTTACAGAGTGTCTATTTTATATACTAATTATGATGTAATGTGCTATGTAATAAAGGTTATGAATCAATCCCAGCATATTACAATGGGGATATTAATGCTTGTATTGTTTTGTTTAGTATAGGAATATGTTATTGTTGTTGTAGAAGGTGTAACAACAGGAATGCCTTTCATGTTCATACTAATTATGCATTATTATTATATGCAGTTAAGATTTATAGGGCTGATCCTGATCCTATTGAGCTAGGAACAGAAATACAAGGCATGATGCAATTGGAGCTTTAAGAATGTTAGCTGTGTTCAGAAGCACAAAAGGGGGGAGTGTGGAGGTAGGAAAAGAAAGAGAGGGTTCAAGTGTAGCCATTTTAAGTTGTCAGAGACAGAGCAACCGTTGAGCTAAGTCTTAGCCTAATATTGCAAGACTTGTAGAAGCAGGGCTCACATCAGAAGTGAGTGGGAAAACAGCAGAACAGAGTCAGTGTGACAGTTATAGGCACTTAAGATAACTCACTGATTGTCCTGCTTTCTCAGTATGAGGCAGGAGTCCTCCCCTCTTGCACTCTCCTGCTCGTGTTTCCTCCTGGTATCCCACTTCCCTCAGGGCTTTGGTCTCCTTCCCCCGGTGAACCTAGTTTAAAGCCCTCCTTACTAGGCTAGCCAGCCTGCTTGCGAAGATGCTCTTCCTCTCTTCGTTAGGTGGAGCCCGTCTCTGCCTAGTACTCCTCCTTGGAACACCATGCCATGGTCAAAGAATCCAAAGTCTTCTCTCCGATACCACCTGCATAGCCATTCATTTATCCTTCTTCCCAGAGCCACGTAGTCTGCAGTGATCCACTCAAGGTCATTCTTGGCCGTATCATTGGCGCCCACATGGAGAAGCAGGAAGGGGTAGCGATCCGAGGCTTGATGAGTCTCAGTAGTCTCTCCGTCACATCGTGAATCCTAGCTCCTGGCAAGAAGCACACTTCTTGGCTTTCCTGGTCAGGATGGCAGATAGATGACTCAGTCCCACTTAGGAGGGAGTCCCCGACCACCACCACTGGCCGCCTTCTCTTGGGAGCGGCGGTTGTGGAACCCCCATCTCTAGGACAGTGCATCTCATGCCTTTCAAATGGTGGAGTCTCCTTCTGCTCCCTTCCCTCAGATGCATCATCTAGCCCACTCTCCACATTAGTGCCTGTGGAGAGAACGTGAAAACAGTTGCTCACCTGTATCTGCATTGCTGGTACATGGACGCTCCTCTTTCTTCTTCTGGAATTCACATGCTGCCAATTTTCTTCACCGTCCTTATTTCCCCGCTGTGCAGCATGCTCTGAATCTTCAGAATGTTGTGCACGTAGAAGCATATCCTGACATCTGTCCAGGAAATCTTATGCAACACAGGGTTGATACTTGTTTATCCAGACTTTGAACCTTCTCTTCCAGTAAGGAGACCAGCTTGCACTTTGTACAGACAAAGTCGCTTCTGTCCTGTGGAAGAAAGACAAACATGGCACAACCTGTGCAGGTCACAACAGCTGATCGCTCACCATCCATATTACCTTCCTTCAAAGAGCTTCCTCAGCTGTTGCAGTAACTAATCAGAGAAGCCTGCCAGACCAAAGCCTCAGTGGGCTCTCCCCAAGTGAACTCCCAGTCAAACTTCCTCTGTTAGCCTCTCTGCTGTTCGCTGCTCAGCTGGTTCACAGCTGACTGCCTTTTTATAGCAGTCAGGCCCACTCAAGGCCCACCTGGAACAAAGCATTCCCAATTCAAACAATCAAGCACATGGTCAAACTGACAAACTGTTAGGGTATGTCGTTGGAACGTGTTGACCTGAATTTGATGCATTAGTTATGACTTGCCACTGATTGCATCTGACCAGAAGATTTATAGGTTCTTATCCAATTCAGACTACAGAGTTCAAGAACTCAGAGTCCTATATACCGAACAAGCTGAGCTGATAGATGAAAAGATCTAAGAAGTAGAACTTTGTTTAGGAGCTTAAGACCCTAAGAAGTCTAAGAAGTTAAGAAGAAACCTAGGAGAGCTTAAGAGCTCTCTCTTACAAGATATTTTTATAGGATCCTGACCTATGTAATTCAGGCCCAACCTAATAAACCAAAATCTTATTTCCGTACCCTAAGAAATTTATGGGTACTCTTCTCCTATAGGTTAGTGGACTATGACACTTACTTTCTAAATATATTAATAAGGATTATCTCACCCAAAAACTGCCAACCTAGACTCTCTTGATGAACTCGAGTTGTGGTGTACCCTGTGGTTACCAACAGGTTGTAGAAACCGGATAAACCTGTGATGTGATGTGGATAGTTCCTCTCTTTGGTTCTCCAAAGTTCAGGGACCATTCTTATCTGTGCCAAAGATTGTCAACTTTTTTGCTGACTTATTTATAGCTGATTATACTTTTTGCTATATAGAGGATCTTACCAGATCCTACAGGCCAGTAGGCTTCTTGCATTTCAGCAAAATTTATTATTAGGAGACACATACCTCAATACATCCTAAATTCAAAGGAATTAATACTTATTAAATATAAGAATAAAATGGATTAATTTCAGAAAAAGAAACATATTAATTGATACTGCTGGCTGGATTAGTAGGATATAATAGCTAGCAAAATAATCCTATGGGCTACAAATCCCCCCTTTGATGGGGTGATTACTAAAGAACTGCATTACACTGACCAAGGAACAGGTAGTTCAGTGTGGGAACAGGCTCCATTTCTTGATATATCTCCAACATGGGCATTATAGAGGCATAATTAGTTGGTTGTATTGGTGGTGTTTGTGTTTGTAATTTATTGATTTTACACTGCATACATCCTGAAGTGATGAAAACAATCCAAGTTGCAATACCTTGGATTATAATCCATCCTTTCAATCCAATTTTCTCCCAGGGAGGATCTACTTCTTGGCCTTCCCTGTCTAATAACTCGACAATTGCTTGTTCAGTCTTATCCATGTCATTTGTTATTTGCATAAGGTGGGTTTCCTTTTGGGATACCAGTTGTTTTAATTGTAATGCCAGAGGGGGAATATGTACTAAAAATGTTGGGGTATATAGGATAGTTAAATCCTGATAGGAGGGATCAGATTCAACAACAGTTGTGTTTTAAAAGGCAGGAATAGGGGAAATCACTTGATTTCCAATTGAAATAAACTGCTCTGGAGTAAAACAGAAGTTTGGATCAGTGACCTGACACTCCAAGGAGCCATATAGGAAACTTTCCTGGTTGGTTACTATGCAAAATTGGCCATTTCCATCATAGGTCACCCTCTCCTGTAGGAGTTTTCCATTTGGTTAGTTGGACCATACACTCTAACGATGATTGATTCCGAAGCTCTCCCAGCAGTCCACACAAGATAGTATAAAGAAAAGGAGTACTTGTGGCACCTCAGAGACTAACAAATTTATTTGAGCATAAGCTTTCGTGAGCTACAGCTCACTTCATCGGATGCATTTGGTGGAAAATACAGAGGGGAGATTGATATACACACACAGAGAACATGAAACAATGGGTTTTATCATACACACAGTAAGGAGAGTGATCACTTAAAATAAGCAGCAAGGGGGGAAAGGAGGAAAACCTTTCATGGTGACAAGCAAGGTAGGCTATTTCCAGCAGTTAACAAGAATATCTGAGGAACAGTGGGAGGTGGGGTGGGGGGGAGAAATAACATGGGGAAATAGTTTTACTTTGTGTAATGACTCATCCATTACCAGTCTCTATTCAAGCCTAAGTTAATTGTATCCAGTTTGCAAATTAATTCCAATTCAGCAGTCTCTCATTGGAGTCTATTTTTGAAGCTTTTTTGTTGAAGGATAGCCACTCTTAGGTCTGTAATCGAGTGACCAGAGAGATTGAAGTGTTCTCCAACTGGTTTTTGAATGTTATAATTCTTGACGTCTGATTTGTGTCCATTCATTCTTTTACGTAGAGACTGTCCAGTTTGGCCAAGGTACATGGCAGAGGGGCATTGCTGGCACATGATGGCATATATCACATTGGTAGATGCGCAGGTGAACGAGCCTCTGACAGTGTGGCTGATGTGATTAGGCCCTATGATGGTGTCCCCTGAATAGATATGTGGACAGAGTTGGCAACGGGCTTTGTTGCAAGGATAGGTTCCTGGGTTAGTGGTTCTATTGTGTGGTTGCTGGTGAGTATTTGCTTCAGATTGGGGGGCTGTCTGTAAGCAAGGACTGGCCTGTCTCCCAAGATCTGTGAGAGTGATGGGTTGTCCTTCAGGATAGGTTGTAGATCCTTGATGATGCGTTGGAGAGGTTTTAATTGGGGGCTGAAGGTGATGGCTAGTGGCGTTCTGTTATTTTCTTTGTTGGGCCTGTCCTGTAGTAGGTGACTTCTGGGTACTCTTCTGGCTCTGTCAATCTGTTTCTTCACTTCAGCAGGTGGGTACTGTAGTTGTAGGAATGCATGATAGAGATCTTGTAGGTGTTTGTCTCTGTCTGAGGGGTTGGAGCAAATGCGGTTATATCATAGAGCTTGGCTGTAGACAATGGATCGTGTGGTATGATCTGGATGAAAGCTAGAGGCATGTAGGTAGGAATAGCGGTCAGTAGGTTTCCGATATAGGGTGGTGTTTATGTGACCATCACTTATTAGCACGGTAGTGTCCAGGAAGTGGATCTCTTGTGTGGACTGGTCCAGGCTGAGGTTGATGGTGGGATGGAAATTGTTGAAATCATGGTGGAATTCCTCAAGAGCTTCTTTTCCATGGGTCCAGATGATGAAGATGTCATCAATGTAGCGCAAGTAGAGCAGGGGCATTAGGAGACGAGAGCTGAGGAAGCGTTGTTCCAAGTCAGCCATAAAAATGTTGGCATACTGTGGGGCCATGCGGGTACCCATCGCAGTGCCGCTGATTTGAAGGTATACATTGTCCCCAAATGTGAAATAGTTATGGGTGAGGACAAAGTCACAAAGTTCAGCCACCAGGTTAGCCGTGACATTATCGGGGATACTGTTCCTGACGGCTTGTAGTCCATCTTTGTGTGCAATGTTGGTGTAGAGGCTTCTACATCCATAGTGGCTAGGATGGTGTTTTTAGGAAGATCACCAATGGATTATAGTTTCCTCAGGAAGTCAGTGGTGTCTCGAAGATAGCTGGGAGTGCTGGTAACGTAGGGCCTGAGGAGGGAGTCTACATAGCCAGACAATCCTGCTGTCAGGGTGCCAATGCCTGAGATGATGGGGCGTCTAGGATTTCCAGGTTTATGGATCTTGGGTAGCAGATAGAATACCCCAGGTCAGGGTTCTAGGGGTGTGTCTGTGCGGATTTGTTCTTGTGCTTTTTCAGGGAGTTTCTTGAGCAAATGCTGTAGTTTCTTTTGGTAACTCTCAGTGGGATCAGAGGGTAATGGCTTGTCGAAAGTGGTGTTGGAGAGGTGCCTAGTAGCCTCTTGTTCATACTCTGACCTATTCATGATGACGACAGCACCTCCTTTGTCAGCCTTTTTGATTATGATGTCAGAGTTGTTTCTGAGGCTGTGGATGGCATTGTGTTCTGCACGGCTGAGGTTATGGGGCAAGTGATGCTGCTTTTCCACAATTTCAGCTTGTGCATATAGTATTTAAGATATAAGATAGGTTTCAGAGTAGCAGCCGTGTTAGTCTGTATTCGCAAAAAGAAAAGGAGTACCCGTGGCACCTTAGAGACTAACAAATTTATTAGAGCATTAGCTTTCGTGAGCTACAGCTCACTTCATCGGATGCATCCGATGAAGTGAGCTGTAGCTCACGAAAGCTTATGCTCTAATAAATTTGTTAGTCTCTAAGGTGCCACGGGTACTCCTTTTCTTTTTAAGATACAAGATAGTATTTACCTCAAACACATTACATCTGCAGATATACTGAGGCCCTTTTTTAGAGCAACGGGCCATCTACAAAACTTTCCATGTTTGGGTTGCAGTGTGATAGACCACCAAGGGAGGCACATTGACGCATTCCTTGTAGATGCCGTCTTCGAGTTGACCTATGGACTGTACTACAGCCAACCACATATACACATCCTTGTCTGAGTCAAACACGGGTAAAGAGACTGTGAATGAAACAAGGCTCATGCTACAACACAATTTTGAGAAGACAAACAACTGTCTCGGTTGGGATGTGGTGTCACAGACCCCATTTGTTTCAGTTCCAATGGATACATGCAGACATGCATTTAAATATACAGATCTTTCCCCTTCAGGCCTTTCAAAACATTTAGGGCAATACCAATTTAATAAATTGCCCATCTTTGATTAGATTGGGGATCCTTCCCAATTCTAGAGATTGTAATGCCTCAGTGATAGTGTTAATAACATAGTCCCCATATGCAAAGCAAATAATTTCCTTTCCTAAATGATTGGTCCTTTTGCTGATCATTATTATGAGCAATTAGCTGGTTAATTTTGGATTGAGCGTCATTGAATAGTCGCGCTATGTCATGCATGTTATAAATGGTAAAACGTTCCTTTTGTGATAGCCCTTTTATGCCTTGCAACATTGGATTCATCACTTGATTAGCTTCCTCTTGTAACACATAATTTATGTGCTCACGGATTTTCCCAACATCTATACGGTTCCACATTGACATCCCTGAACCAAATAGTCCTGATATAGATCCCAGAACTCCCAGCGGGTTTAAGCTATGTTTTTGCCTGGAGGTATATGATTTTGTTTTGTTATCTACCCCCAACATTGACACATCTCGTACTTGTTGCTGATAAGTTACAATCTTATCCACAAGGAGTACTGAGAAAAAGGAAGCTACTTTGGTACGTTTGCAGTATTCAAATTCCCCTAGATGCCAGTTCGACAAGTTTAACACCACAGGAATATGCATAAATTGAACTTGATTAATTAATACATCAAACACGGGTGTTGTAGTGAGACCACTGGCTGGTCCTGCGTTTGTTGATGGACAAATCAATACATCACCAATGGTGTTGTCATAGTCAGAGTCAATTATTGGGCTGTGAACCTTAAGTTGAAAAGTCATATTCAATATATATTTCTTATCTCCTAATTTAGTCTGAAAGGTGGCTATGAGACAGACTTCATATAGCCCTTCATCTTCATATTCTACTTTTTGTAAGGTTAGACTTCCTCCAGTTACAGAGTTTTCACAATTAGCCTTGTGTTTCCAATCCCCATAGGGAATTCCATGTCTGAGGGATGTGGAATTGGTTAATGTGAAGATCTAGGTGTTACATCCTCCCTCCTTTGAATCCTCATCTAATGGCTGAATTTTTTTCCAACCACTTGATGGCAGTGATGTCACCCCTGTTAACTGATACTTAAAGGTGACTTCTTCCCCTCTAACTCCTATAACATGTTGGATTGGATGGTTGATGAATTCAGGATGGGGATCCAAATTTACAGTTTCTGGAAACTCATTTACATGAGATGGTTGAACAATTAATTTAGTACGGGTCCACCAACGCAATTATTAGGCAATAGTTGAAGAATTGTACAAATTCCTGCTCTATATCTGTCTGACATATATGTGGGTACACTGCGTATTTTCAATATTGTATCATTAGTCCAGGCACATCGTTAGGTCCGCCATTTTATCAATGTGGCCAATTTTTCCTGATTTTGTTCATATTGCCAACTTATGATTACGTCATCTCCTTTTGACTTTGAATCATGAGAAGGTGAAGATCTAGTCTCCTCTTTCCAACCCCAAACAATATTCACTATCGCATCAACACTTAAGATGTTTACAAGATGTGGGAATGAGTCCATAGAGCCATTTGCCAGCAAATTGGCATATAACTTTAAAGTAAGTTCATTGCTTTGATTGGTGACTATAGTTTGTTCAGTCTCTGTTGGCGGTGCAATACGTTTCAAATGTTCAAACACCTGAGTGTGGAGGTGTTGTCAGGTATTATGGTCCTAGGCAGCTTGGTGTATTTTATGCAGAAGTTTACCCCCAAAATCTTGATTTTGGCTTAGTCCTACCCTTAGGGCAAAGATGAAGGAGTAGCAGATCAGAAATCTCAATGTCCATTTCATGACTTCAATCCTCTGAACTCTGATTATGGCGGGTTTTTAAGAGATGATTCAGCTAGCTCCTGGGAAGCAAGCTGCTCCTGGGACCTGGATGATTGATACAGCTTTAACTGATTAGCATAGTAGATTTTATCTTTAGTACGCTTGCCTCCTGTTACTCTAATCTTGTGCACTACTGAACTGAGTTTATCAATGATTCAGAAAGGTCCAATCCACCGATTACACAGCCTTGCTCCGGTGCTTTGTAGGATAACAGCATTACTAGATCACCAACCTCCCAAGTATTCTCTCTTTGGGTTTTATCGAAGTAGGCCTTAGCCTTGCGTTTTGATTTCCCCAATTTTGCGGCTACCTGCAGATGGATCTGATTTAAATGTTCCTGCAGATTTTGCAGGTAGGTATCCATTTTGATTCCCTCCAATTAAGTGCCACTGTTGTGCCAAATTAGGTGTGCTGGCAACCTCATACTTCGGCCTGTCATTACTTCAAAGGGTGTCTTATCGGTAGACACAGCAGGAGTTACCCTTAGTGCCATGAGAATTAGGGGCATGAGGAAATCCCAGTTGTGTCCATTGGCATCCACCAATTTCCTCAACATTACTTTTATGATCCGATTTGTACGTTCCATCATCCCAGATGACTGTGGTCTGTATGGGATGTGTAGTCTCTGTGGGACTCCCATTAGTTTAAGACAGTCTTTGAAGAACTTCCCTGTGAAATGTGATCCCTGGTCTGTTTTCACTTTCGCAGGGATCCCCCAACGAGAGAAGACTTGTTCTACCAGGGCCTTGGCTGTGGCCTTTGGAGTATTGGTCTTCAAAGGAAAAGCCTCCACCCATTTTGAGAAAGGACTGACAAACCACCAAGAGGTATTGGTTGCCTCTTTGAGTACGCGGTAGAGGGCCTATTAAATCAATCTGCAAAGCCATCCACGGACCTTCATAGACTTGAGATTGTAATGGTGCATTATGCTTGGAATGAGTTGGGTTGACTTGAGCACAAGTCAAATAGTTGTTACAGTACTGTTGTACATCCAATTTAAGAAGAGGTCACCATCCGACGGTTAAGAGATGTTGAACCGTTTTGTCTATTCCCTGATGTCCCCCTGTTGGAGTATCATGGACCATGTATATCATTTCCCTTCTTAGGGAGGTCGGAACCACCCACACTGGAAAAAGGCCTCTTGTGTACATGAGGATTTTATCCACTACCTGTAGATGTTGTCTATACGTCCCATAAACAGGGTTCAACATAGATGACCATTCTCCTTCTATCTTGGAGAGTTCTCAAATTATCTCCACTATATCATTGTCTAATGCTTGCATTTCCCTTAAGTCTGGAATATTAGTTTCTATCACCTTGGTGGCAGCAATTAAACATTTCGAACCAAGGGTTATGATGGAATGTTCTAAGTTCTTTTTGTTCCAAAGTTCCCCTGAACGAGCTCCCTCTCTGGCTAGTTTATCAGCCTTTCTGTTTTTGATCGCATACAGTTTTGATTTGGAATGGGCTTTGATCTTCTTCACCATGACTGACCATCCTGAGATAGTGATTTTTAATGCCAGGTCATGGATGTACTTTAACAGTGATGCATACTTGATTGGGGACCCATCAGAGGACGTGAACCCATTTGTTTCCCAACAGGGCAGGACCTCAGTGAGAGAACTGCACAACCAAATGGAGTCTGAAAACAGACCAATACTCTGGTACAATGTTTTAAAGGAGGCCTGTACACAGTACTCCAATACATAAGCCACCACTGATCGCTCAGCATATTGGGCTGAATGAGGGGTACATGAGTATGCTTTTTTCCAAGGCTCTCCTTTGGAAGGAATGACATAAAGCCCAAAGTCGGTGCACGAATTCCCTTGAGGATCATGATAGCTTGATCCATCCACAAAGAAGTGGTGCCCTTTAAAGGAACCCTTTTCTTGCAATAGAGGCAGGAAGAAGACTCTTTCTACCTTTCCCTCTGGACTCTGTTCATTTGTGTCTGGACAGTCATGGGGCTCTCTTTGATAACAGTAAGGCTGTGGGCAGCAAAGATGGCATCCTAACAGGTTTTACTGCAATATCCTTCCCCTGTAACAAAAAAGCCCAATGGGCTATACGGGCATTGGAAACTTGCCCATCTTTAACCCAATTAGATAGCAGAAACTGAAGGGGTGTGCACGATGAGTGTAATATGATCGGGCTGAGGCCAATTAGGAAAGCAAAATGCTGTATGGCCCAACTAGTGGCCAGTAAGTACTTCTCACAGTTGTCATATTTAAGTTCCACTGGAGACATTAAACGTGAGGCATAGGCCATGGGTCTGAATTTCCCATGCCTCTCTTGGGAAGCAACAGCCGCTAATGCATTAACATTCACTGCAACCTCCATGTGATAAGGTATCTCAGGATTTGGAGTGATCAACACCGGAGCCTTGACAAGGGCTTGTTTCAGCTGGGACACTGCTTCAGTGTGTTGTTCAGTTCATTCCCATTGAACATCCTTCTTTAGCAGTTGGTACAAAGGACCTGCAATGGAAGCAAAATTAGGAATGAAATCCCGGTGAAACCCAGTTAAACCTAAAAAGGATCTTAATGCTGCTAGGTCCTCTGGAATTGGCAACTTTTGGACTGCCTCCACTTTTTGCTGTGAGGGAATTCGACCCCATTTTGTCACAGTAAGACTTAAGAAAGAGACAATGGTTTTCATTAGTCGCGCCATGGCAGGGTTGCACTTTAATCCCCCTTCCTTAAGAATTTGCAGGCACTCGTCCAGCTTTGCCAAATGCTCCTCCTTGGTGCAAGTTGCTAACCATAGATTGTCTACATACTGGAATAAAACAGATGATTTAGAAAATCATGTTAGGACTCGCTGCATTTGAGCATGGAACAATGCCGGGCTATTTTTATATCCTTGAGGTAATCGGGTCCAGGAATATTGGACTCCCTGGAAGCTAAATGCAAACCTGTTTTGCAACTCTCGGGCCACTGGTAAAGTCCAAATGCTGTTACCTATATCTAGCACAGAAAACCACTTAGCCTCCGGGTCAAAGGACTTTATGAGGTCTGGCACTTTTTGCCACAGTAGGGGCACAAGTAGGCATGACCTGATTTAACTGTTGGTAATCAATGGTAAGACGCCAAGAACCATCTGGTTTCTTCATGGGCCAAAGTGGGGAATTGGCTGTAGAAGTGCATCTACGCAGGACTCCCTGTGCCAGTAATGATTTGATTGCCTTGGATATGTAAGGTGTGGCCTGGTCTAGATAGGAATGTTGTTTTGGGGCAGGCACATCTCCCCCATCCACATCAGTAGTGACTGACATGCATCCGCAATCATATTTGTGTTTAGCAAAGGCATTGTGAAGTATTGCCTGTAACTCTTGATAGAGTGCATATTTGGCTATTAATTTGTCCAGGTGGTATTCGTCTGGTTCTGGTCCCTCCACTGGGGTGACCATACCATACTCTAATAGGGTGACCATTAGCGGGCAACCCAACTCTTATCCTACTGTAAGATACAACGACTGACTAGCCAAATCAATAACGCATTCCTGCCTACTTAGGAAATCAGATCCCAACAGATTACTTTTCGGGTCTGACAATGTGAGCAACACAAAGACATGGGTCTTGCGCAGCTGACCAATTTGTACTTCATTAGGTTTAGGTAGCATGGCCATAACTTGGGTAGTTTACAAATGTTGATAGCATCTCTGTTTTTCCCCGATGCCAAAACAGGATCTAGGATCCTTCACAAGAAGGATACCGATTGCTGCTCCGCTATCTACAACGAAATTTAGGTGGCAGTTCACTACCACTAAAGACACTGTCGGTCTTCCACTTGTGTCTCTTCCCAAAGGCATTGTGATGCTCCTTGGGGCCTACTGGCATCATGCAGAGTAATCTATGGGATAGACAGGAGGGTAGCCTTCAGGCTCTTCCATCTCCAACTCCTTGGGGTAGCCGACTTTGCTTGAGAATAGGTCACCCAATCAGGAGGAAGGGTTGAGTCCACAGAGGCCACTAGTTGATTGAAAGGATTTGGACGTTGATCTCCCAACACCAACTCGTTCAGACATGTCTGGAGTTCTCGGGTATCCTGGCGTTGGGTCTCCAGGGTTTGCTGCACTGCCTTGAACATCAACACCACTGAGAGGTCCTCCTCCTGATGAAGTGGTGGTGATCTAGAACCCTGAGGATAAGACGAGTTCTGCGCAGCACCTGCAAGAAAAGGAACAGGATCTTGAGGCCTCCTTCGGGGTCCAAATGTATACCCTTGTCGATTGTTTTGTGAATTGAAATTATTGACCCAGTGCTGAGATCGAGGGGACCTGGGATTTGTCCAGTTCTGCTCTTGAGGTGCCCGGTAGGACCCTCGATCCTTATTATAGGAGCATCCTGTGGCTCTTGTAAGTTTGACCTGGTTTAGGGTTTCCCTGGATATGGCCTTTGGCCAGCACATCCAGAGCCTCCTCCAGAGAGGTCCCATCATGGATAAACAAGTTAACCTTTTCCTTTAAGTAGGGAAGAGAATTAACCAACAAGCTAACATACTGTGTATTCTCTGTGTCTTCTTTCAGGTGACTGCGCCAGTCTGCACTTAACCATAGATGAAATTGGTGGGGAGACTCATTTGGCTTTTGCTTCAAGTTAGACAGGATAGCCACTCCAGCTTGTTCAGGATGCTGATTACGCTCAAGCATGGCCACTGTTTCTGAAAAAGACTTTTCACCCTTCCTAAACTCTGGGGGCAAAGTGCTCCATAAGGCTCAATTTACTGTAAGCTGTAAGATTTTAACCCAATCATCACGTGGCAAACCAAGTATTTGTGCTGTTTCCTGAATCCACTGTGCCTGTACTGCAACCGAAGAATCCGCCATCATTCCTACTTGTTTAGCTACCAAATCCAGAGTTTTAAAATCTGTAACCACTACTACGGAACAGTCAGGAGTTACTGAAAAATTTGGTCGACTCCCACTGTAATCAATATCTGAAGCGTCTCCCCCAAAACCTGGACTCCGTCTCCTACCCAAGTCAGTACTTCCTTCATCAGAGCTATCAGATATTTCCCTTGAGTGGAACCTGGGAAATATATGGTTAGTGTAGTGTTCTGGATAACTCCTATGGAAGGTACTTATATATCGTACTGACACTTCCCCTGGTACAGGTGGTGATGTTAAACACATATCATGGAGTCGGAGTTCCCAGGTATTCCATGAGCCTTGATGGTACCGGTGACTGGCTTGGTTGCCAGGGCAAAAGACCACCCCCTTCAGGTAATCCTGAAAAACCTCCTGAACTGGATGGTGCAACCACATTAGGGGGAATGACATCCCTAGGCTGCTCTCTCTCTCTCTCCTGAATCCTGGTGATGATTGTATCAAACCCATTAGATACCTGAACCACTTCTGTTACAGCACGCTCCATTTCCCGAGCAATTTGAACCTCCAAAAGGTGCTTCTTCTGCTCCACTAAGAACTGAGACAGTCTTTTCAGAATCATCTTCTCTCTCCCTCTGCAACATCTACTTGCTTTTCTAAGATAACATTGTCTGGTTCACTTAACTCCTCCTCTTCGGGCACTAAGGCTGGAGGACTTCCCTTTTCTGCTGGCAAACTAGCTCCCGTAACTTCACTGTCAACTTCCTCTTCTAACTCACCAGGTTGTTCCTCTGCATTCTCAGCTTCAGAAGCCATCTCCGCACTAGCTAGTTCTCTCGCTCTCCTTCTTGTCACTGGCCCCATAGGCCAATCAATTTCTGTTGGTTCCACTAACCCGATAGGGATAGGAACCACTGCTGACTCAACTCCTGTCTCTCCTAACTCCTTGGCCATAATCCATGGGGACTCTTCCATAACTACAATCTGTCTGGACCCAGGTGCTTACGGTTACAGGAGCTCCTGTGGTCTCTCCCATACACCTTGCCTTATCCTTTCTGAGTGAATCACAAATGCCTTCTAACTTTCTGATCCAATCCAATAATGGACCATGCTCTAGTTTATAACCTTCCAGTGACTTTAAATTGGCAGCTGCTCGTTTCTGACATCCGTACCCTTCCTCACGCAACTCATGGTCGTGATGCTGACACCGTTCTTTCTTTCCAACTCTTTTCCTTTACAGAAAAGAGAAAACTGCTCTTCAGCAGCAGTGTATAACTGCTCCTTTAACTCCTGAATTTCCTTATCCTTCTTCTCTACAACTTTCTGTGCCTTATTGAGCAGCTCCACTTTTGCATTTAATTTCCATCCTGAAGACCACACGCTGTCAACAAACACTCCATTGCAGTCCCTCTCATTTCACTATATTTTCTTTTCCTCTCAGTTTCAATTTCAAATACCCGACTCATGAGACTCCACAGGTTACTATGCTTGGAGAGAACTTCTCTATCTTTCAATTGCTCCAATCCTCCTCCATATTCCCTAATGTATCTTTTGACAAAAAGTTTTTAAGGCTATATCGCAGGCAGTCCCTACAGGCTCTGCTGCCTTTCTCTCACTCGTTTTTGCTTTTACACTGAATATATTTAACCTTTAAAATAACAAGGAAGGAAACTTAACACTATAATTTAACTCAATCTTAAATCTAAATTAAGAAATCTAAAGGCACTTTACAAAACTAATAGTAATAAAAAATATACCCCAGACTGGTCCAAAAATACTTTAAACAAGTCCCAAAAGAAAGGATGGGGGTAGGATCCTTCTCTTCCCTCGATGACCAATGTGTATTAGCAAATAGAGAGGCAAAACCCCTGGCGGGACCTACTCAACAGAGGGGAAAATACTGCTCAGGGACAGTTCAAGGGGGGCAATCCAGGGGAGCTGAGGGGACTTCCAAGGGGGTAACTGGAACCGTACAAGTTCTGAGCTAACCACATTAATCAACTCCATCACCACCACGAGTGTGGGTCATTGGGCCCAATGCAATTGCCTAATCAATACTCAATACTAAAACAAACAAAAAAAAACACCCCTTATCTCGCGTGCACTACCATTACTCCTAATATTTGGCCACATAAAAACAAACAGATATAAAACAGTTAAACCATTTAACCCACAAGCTGCAAGGAGAGAGAGAAAAAGGAAGTATTATAAAGTTCTCTGGGATTGATGCCCAGAATTTGACTGTTACAAAGGAAACTTACCACACTAAGCCCAGTGACTAGGTCACACAGAGTTTTGCTTTTTAAGCTCTTAAGTAAGTGCTTGCCATGCACACCTCGAGACTCCTGCCGGCTCACCAATCTGTTGACCTGAGTTTGATGGGTTAGTTGTTATGGCTCACCACTGATTTGCATCTGACCAGAAGATTTATAGGTTCTTATCCAATTCAGATTACAGAGTTCAAGAACTCAGAGTTCTATATCGAGAGAGGATTCTCAGGGTAGTTGGTAAGAACACGTACACTGAGGACAATATCAAATTGATAAAACCTTTATTGAAATTAACAAAAATAAGAAATGCAATGATGCTTATAACAGCAAAACAGTAAAAGAATTCCAAAACTCCTGGTGATACAATTTCTATTATTAACCTTAACCTAACATACTCACACCCTTCCTTGAGGACCCGGTAATGGGAGGTGAAGGACCAGCCTCACTCCTGGCATGCCCGATTACGTGATGGTGCTGGCTTCCCCAATGGTTAGGAATGTTGAGTAGTTATACTATACTGAACAAGCTGAGCTGATAGCATGATAGAAGATAGAATAGATAGATAGATGAAAAGATCTAAGAAGTAGAACTTTGTTTAGGAGCTTAAGACCCTAAGAAGTCTAAGAAGAAGTTAAGAAGAAACCTAGAAGAGCTTAAGAGCTCTCTCTTACAAGATATTTTTATAGGATCCTGACCTATGTAATTCAGGCCCAACCTACTATACCCAAAATCTTATTTCCGTACCCTAAGAAATTTATGGGTACCCTTCTCCTATAGGTTAGTGGATTATGACACTTACTTTCTAAATATATTGTGACAAAGTTCCTGCTCTACCTTGTTGGGTCTTGCACTTATTGGCGGATTTGCTCACCTTGGAGCTTCACGGCGGCCCTCAGCTTGGCCGTTTTCCTGAACCCACAGTCCAGGTTGACTCCTCCTGTGTCTGACCAGAAGTTGGGAGGATTTGTGGGGAACCCAGGCCCATCCTCTACTCTGGGTTCCAGCCCAGGGCCCTGTGGAATGCAGCTGTCTAGAGAGCCTCATGGAACAGCTGTGCGACAGCTACAATTCCCTGGGCTACTTCCCCATGGCCTCCTCCCAACACCTTCTTTATCCTCACTATAGGACCTTCCTCCTGGTGTCTGATAATGCGTGTACACCTCAGTTCTCCAACAGTCCGTGTTCTCACTCTCAGCTCCTAGTGCATCTTGCTCCCAGCTCCTCACACGCACACCACAAACTGAAGTGAGTTCCTTTTTAAAACCCAGGTGCCCAGATATAGCCTACCTTAATTGATTCTAGTAGCTTCTTGATTGGCTGCAGGTGTTCTAATCAGCTTGTCTTAATTGTCTCCAGAAGGTTCCTGATTGTTCTGGAACCTTCCCTGTTACCTTACCCAGGGAAAAGGGACCTACTTAGCCTGGGGCCAATATATCTGCCTTCTATTACTCTCTTATAGCCATCTGGCCCGACCCTGTCACATATCCCCCCCTCTGCTCAACACTACGGGGCTGGGCAACTTGGGACGTCAGGCAGTGTACTCGTGACAAGCCATCTGCATTGCCATGGTGGCTTCCAGCCCGGTGGTGTATTGTGAATTGGAAAGGTTGTAGGGACAGGAACCATCTGGTCACCCTTGCGTTCTTCTCTTTATTTTGCTGCATCCGCTGGAGGGGTGCATGGTCGGTCACAAGGGTAAACTGTCGTCTGAGAAAGTAATAACACAGTGTTTCCATGGTCCATTTCACAGCTAGGCACTGTCTTTCAACCACGGCATACTTCTGCTCTCTCGGGAGGAGTTTCCTGCTGAGGTAGCGGATTGCGTGTTCTTCATCTCCAACCATCTGTGATAGGACAGTTCCCAATCCTACTTCAGATGCTTCTGTTTGTAAAACGAATTCTTTGTTGAAGTCTGGGGCTATAAGCACGGGGTTACTGCAGAGGGCTGTCTGTAGATCCATGAATGCTTTCTCTGCAACATCTGTCCACTTCACTATGTCTGGACCCCGGGCGTTTATCAGGTCTGTCAGGGGACTTGCTCTGGTAGCAAAATGGGGAATAAATTGTCGGTAATACCCTACCACACCAGGAATGCTCGGACTTGCTTTTTCCGATTCGGCCGGGGCCAATTTTGGATAGCCTCTAGTATGTTTAGTTGGGGCTTGATCATGGCCCTTCTTACAATGTAGCCAAGGTATTTAATCTCGGCTATCCCTATAGCACATTTGGCTGGGTTGGCTGTGAGGCCAGCCTGTCTAAGCGTGTCCAGAACTGCTTCCACCTTTCCTAAGTGGGTTTCCCAGTCGGGGGTGTGAATAATTACATCATCCAGGTATGCTGCTGCGTAACTGGTATGGGGCCATAGGAGCTTGTCCATAAGATACTGGAAGGTGGCAAGTGCCCCATGCAGTCCAAAAGGAAGAAAAGTATATTGAAACAGACCCTCTGGTGTAGAGAATGCCCTCTTTTCTTTCACATCTTTGGCAAGGGGAATCTGCCAGTATCCCTTTGTTAAATCAAGGGTGGTCAAAAATCGGGCATTGCCCAGGCGGTCAACTAACTCATTGATACAGGGTATGGAATATGCATCGAATTTGGATCTCTCATTCAGCCGGCGAAAGTCATTACAAAACTTAGTGGTGCCATCGTGTTTGGGCACCAACATAATTGGGCTTGACCACTGACTGTGGAACTCTTTGATGACTCCCAGCTCCAACATCCTTTTTACCTCTGCCTTGATCTCCTTCCTTTTTGCTGCTGGGACCTGATAGGGCCTTAAAGTTACCTTTGCCCCAGAGTCTGTGATAATGTGGTGATAAGCTTCGGTGGTCCGGCCTGGTTTGGTTGAAAACACATCCTGGTATCGGTTGATAATCTTAGTTACCTCCTTCTTCTGGTTTGGTGTCAGATCAATGGATATTCTGATCTGCTCCTGCATATTATTTCCCTGGATCGGGGTCTCTTGGGCCACTACACACGCCTCTCGTTGGTGCCAAGGCTTTAAGAGGTTAATGTGATAAATTTGTTCTTGTTTCCGGCGTCCTGGTTGCTGCATCTTGTACGTTACTTCCCACACAGGTTCAACCACCTCATAGGGCCCCTACCATTGGGCAAAAAGCTTGCTTTCTGCTGTGGGTACTAACACCATCACCCAATCCCGATTGGAAATGTTGGACTTTTGCCTGGCGATTGTAATGGGTTCGCTGGCCCTCCTGCGCCTTTTCCAAATGTTCCCGTATAATAGGGGTGACCTGGGCTCTCCATTCTTGCATCTGCAACACATGGTCAATTATATTTCTCCCCTCATCGGGTTCCTCTTCTCAGATTTCTTTTGCAATATCTAGTATGCCATGGGGGTGGCGTCCGTATAATAATTCAAAGGGGGGAAAACACAGTTGAGGCCCGAGGTATCTCCCGGATTGCAAACATAAGGTAGGGTAGTAGGGTGTCCCAATCATTTCCGTCTCGACTTACCACTTTCCTTATCATTGCCTTGAGGGTTCAGTTAAACCTTTCTACCAGCCCATCAGTCTGCGGATGATAGATTGAAGTTCTCAGGGTATATATATGGAGCAGCGTACAGAGATCCTTCATTAGCTTCGACATAAATGGGGTACCTTGGTCTGTTAATATCTCCTTTGGTAGCCCCACTCGGGCAAAGATCCCCACCAACTCTTTAGCTATTTTTTTAGAGGCCGTGTTCCGCAGGGGGACGGCTTCTGCGTAGCAAGTAGCATAATCCAGAACGACAAGTATATATTGGTGGCCCCAGGCTGTCTTCTCCAGGGGTCCTACTAGATCCATGGCTATTCGCTCGAAGGGGATCTTTATGATGGGAAGGGGTACTAAAGGTGCCCTCAAGTGGGGACGGGGACTGTGCAGCTGACACTGCGGGCAGGATGCACAGTACCTCCGCACTTCTTCATGTACTCCGGGCCAGAAGAATCATCGCAGGACCTGTGCCAGAGTCTTCTCTACCCCCAAATGCCCCCCAAAAAGATGACTATGGGCCAGACTTAATACAGCATTCTGGCATTTTTGAGGTACTAGGATCTGCTGTACCTTCTGCCCCTGTACTGGTGCAACCCGCTATAAGAGATTCTTCTTCATTATGAAATAGGGTCCTGGTCCCTGGGTTTTCCCTTCCATGGGGACCCCATCTATTTTGGTCACCTCCTTCCTAATGTTGTTGTACCTTGGGTCTTCAGCCTGGTCCTGTCCAAAATTTCCTCTCCCGGGGCTAATCGGCCCAAGATCTAGGGGGCCAGTCTCTGTTGCCTCTACTGGTCCAGAGGCGTTAGGGTGTGGGTCAGACTCGGGTGCGGGTCAGACTCGGGTGCTTCTCCCTGCTGGGTGGGCTCCTTTTCAGCTGCTCGGGTCCGCCTACCTATGAGAGCGATCCTCTGGCTTTGAGCCGGTATTTGGGTTCCCAAGGTCTTAGCTGCCCTTCTTTCCCTTTTTGTCTTTCTATGCTGTCTAGGAGTGGAGAACAAATCTGGGGATATTTCAGAGAAGGTTGGGGGTTGACAGTCTACTCTGGATGCCTCTCTACTTTCAGGGCTTCCCCCTTTCTCTAATTCCCCTACTGGGAGTAAGTCTCCAAACCTGGGAAGTCCCTCCCTATGAGCACTGGGTATAGGAGTTTAGGGACTACACTTGCTGCTACCTCAGTAGCGTTCCCCTGAATCTTGATTTTTACTGGGTTGGTGGGTAATAACCAACTGTCCCATGGACGCATGTTATCCCCGTACACAACCCACAGCAGCTGACTACACTTCACAAGCTTCTCCGAGACAAGCGTGATAGCACACCCCGAATCAACCAGTGCTGTGGTCTCCACCCCATTTAGCTTCACTAATCTAGCGTATATATGTGGGGTTAGTGAGACCTCCACAAGGTAGATTAGGGAGCATAGGTCTGCCCAGTTCCCCAGGTTACACTGCATAGGCTCCTCGGCATTGGGACACTGTGCAGCTATGTGTCCCCACTCCCTACAGGCATAACATCTGTATGGAACCCTAGGCATTCCCAGGTCTCTTGATTGGGGTAGTCTAACATCACAATCCTCTTCTCCCTCAGTGCTCCGACTCTTTGTGGCTACTGGTGGGCCTTCAGCCCCTCTCTTTTTCCACCTGGGTTCTCCTGGTGGCCCAGTCACCCGAACTCTAGGGCTTGGTGCTGCTAGTTTAACCTGGGATGCTTCTTCCTTAACTGGTTGGGTCAGCTCCCTCGCTGTCCTTCGCCTTTCGACCAGCACGACAACCTCGTCATAGGTGGAGGGTTCGTTCGGGCTTACCCAGGTGCAAAGGTCTGGCAGTAGTCCTCTCATGTACCGGTCGACTACCAGAACCTCTAGTATCTCCTCCGGAATCCGGGACTCAGTTCATAACCACTTTCATGCGAGATGGATGAGGTCATATAATTGGGACCGGGGGGTTTTGTTTTCCTGGGACCTCCACTCATGATATCGCTGGGCCCGCACTGCGGTCCTTACCCCAGATCTGGCCAGGATCTCTGCTTTCAGCTGGGGGTAGTCTGCCGCAGGCTCTTCAGGCAAATCATAGTAGGCCTTCTGGGCCTCCCCACACAGGAATGGAGCGAAGATGCCCGACTACTGTTCTCGGGGCCAAGCCTCCCACAGGGCTGTCCTCTCAAAGGCCAGGAGGTATGCCTCTACATCATCCTCCTGCTTCATTTTCTGCAGCCAATTGCTGGCCCGCATGATCTGTGTCCCATCATGGACGCGATTCAGCTCTGTAAGGGCCTTTACCTGGTTTACCAGTTCCCGCCACATAGCCTGGTCTTGAGCAGCATGGTCCATCAGAAGGCGATTAGACTCTTGCTGCAGCCGCACTGCCTCCTGTTGGAAACAAGTAGCCTCCTGCTGGGCAGCCGTGGCTTGTATCAGTGCCTGCACTACCTCCTCCATTGTGGTGGAAAAAAAAAAATAGACTCTCTTCCCTTTTTTCCTTCCAAACACCCTCCTCCTTCCACCGCACTGTGAACACCAGATCCCACTAACACCAGTTGTGACAAAGTTCCTGCTCTACCTTGGTGGGGCTTGCGCTTATTGGCAGATTTGCTTGCCTTGGAGCTTCACGGCAGCCCTCAGCTTGGCCGTTTTTCTGAACCCACAGTCCAGGTAGACTCCTCCTGTGTCTGACCAGGAGTTGGGAGGATTTGGGGGGAATCTGGGCCCGTCCTCTACTCCAGGTTCCAGCCCAGGGCCCTGTGGAATGCAGCTGTCTAGAGAGCCTTGTGGAACAGCTGTGCGACAGCTACAACTCCCTGGGCTACTTCCCCATGGCCTCCTCCCAACACCTTCTTTATCTTCACCATAGGACCTTCCTTCCGGTGACTGATAATGCTTGTATACCTCAGTCCTCCAACAGTCGGCGTTCTCACTCTCAGCTCCTAGTGCCTCTTGCTCCCAGTACCTCACATGCACACCACAAACTGAAGTGAGCTCCTTTTTAAAAGCCAGGTGCCCTGACTAGCCTGCCTTAATTGATTCTAGCAGCTTCTTGATTGGCTGCAGGTGTTCTAATCAGCCTGTCTTGTCTCCAGAAGCTTCCTGTTTGTTCTGGAACCTTCCCTGTTATATTAGCTCCAGGCTAAGTAGGTCCCTTTTCCTTGGGTAAGGTATCTGCCTTCTATTACTCCCCTATAGCCATCTGGCCCGACCCTGTCACAATATTAACAAGGATTATCTCACTCAAAAACTGCCAACCTAGACTCTTGATGACCTCAAGTTGTGGTGTACCCTGCGGTTACCAACTGTTTGTAGTAGCCGAATAAACCTGTGATGTGATGTGGATAGTTCCTCCCTTTGGTTCTCCAAAGTTCAGGGACCATTCTTATCTGTGCCAAAGATTGCCAACTTTTATGCTGACATATTTATAACTGATTATACTTTTTGCTATATATAAGATCTTACAGAGCGGTAGGCTTCTTGCATTTCAGCAAAATTTATTATTAGGAAATACATATCTCAACACATCCTAAATTCCAAGGAATTAATAACTGATAAAATACAAGAATAAAATGAATTAATTTCAGAAAAAGAAACAGATTGATACTGCTGGCTGGATTAGTAGAATACAATAGCTAGCAAAATAATCCTATGGGCTACAAATGGGACACCTGTGCAGATGTTGGAATGGTTTGTCCACCAGGACAACAGGTTCTTTATGGTGGGGAGCATGGTCAGTTGCTTGTGAATGGAAGGTCTGTGAGGAATGTATACTGTACGGAGCCATGACTGAAGGTGCCTCATATGAAGTCGTGCATGTTTCATGACAAACGCGGTTGCTGACATGCGTCCTAGATGTTGGAACATAGCCTGCAGACATCAGTCAGATTGTTTTGTATGGTTGCTATGAGGTTCGTTAATGTCAGGGAGTGTTATTGGGGTAGACTTGCCAATGCCATGGTGCAGTCAAGGTGGGCACCTATGAATTCCAACTGTTGGGTCGGAATTAGGGTGGATTTTAGGGCATTGGATTTGTAGGCCTAGTCTTCTGAACAGATTTGCAGTGAGCGACAGAGTCCACCGCCTATTGGTATGTAGAAGCTTTCAACAGGCAATCATCCAGGTAGGAGAATATAATTACCTCATCTGCAAAGATGGGCTGCAACCACAGTGGGGACTTTGGAGAAATCTCGCGGGGCCATGGAAAGTCCAAATGGGAGCACTGTACTGGAAATGTACGTTGACTACTGTGAAACGAAGGACCCTTGTGTGTGCAGGACGTATGGTAACATGGAAATAAACATCCTGGAGGTCGAGGGCTAAGAGCCAATCTCCCATCTCCAATGCCGGGATTATGATTGCAAGGGTAACCATCTTGAAACGTTTCAGATTAGCAACCGTGTTAGTCTGTATTCGCAAAGAGAAAAGGAGTACATGTGGCACTTTAGAGACTAACAAATTTATTTGAGCATAAGCTTTCGTGAGCTACAGTTCACTTCATCGGATGTATTCATCAGAAAGCTCATCTTGAAACGCTGAGTTCTGATAAACTTGTTTAGCTTGCACAAATCCAATATGGGCCTCCAACCGCCTGTTTTCTTTTGGGTGAGAAAACAGTGCGAATAAAACCCAGTCCTCCCGTGTTTGGGAGATACAGGTTCTATGGCACCGAGTTGCAGCAGGTGATTTATTTCCTGCTGTAGTAGGTGCTTGCGAGAAGGTGTACCTGAAGAGGGACAGGGAGGGGGTGAGAGGGTTTGGTGGAATAGAGGTGAATGGGTTGGAATAGCCCTGGTGTATAATTTCCAGAACCCATTTGTGTGATGTTGTCCAGACCTGATAGAAAGATGTTAGGTGGTCTCCAAATGGACTGGAATCGGGAGATGGTTGCGGCAATGGAATTTGAGGGGCTCTCATGACCTCCACCTGTTATACCAATAAAATAAAAACCAGAAAGATCTTAAGGGGAAAAGGCAAAATGCCACATTTATTGTGAATACAGAAAGAATCATAGTAAGCAGTAAGTTATAGCTATAACATTCCATTCCATTCCATATTTATTCTCACACACACACACACACACACACACACACACACACACACAGGTTCTGCAAGGTTGTTATCATAGTTACTAGCCTTAGTTGCTCGTGCCAAGCCACTGGCCAGGTGGCCTGGACATGAGGAGGGAGCAGGACCTTATCAGATGCTCATCTGATGCTCCTGGAAGTTGGTTTGCAGAATCAGACCCCAAAGTTCTCAGTTTCTAGAGTCCATTTTTATAGGAATTTATTCCTATGCCAGTCTATGGGAATTGCTTCATCATGCTGTTGCTGAATCCATCAGCAGATGGCACATTCCTGACGGCTCTGTGCTACCAGATGTTATCTTGTTCTCCCATCCTTGCGGCTGTTGGGTGGATTCCAGTCTGCCTTCCAGGGGTCCTCTAGTTGTTTCCACTTGAGGCCTTCTTCAGCCAATCGACACTGGATTCTTAGGCTGGCACCTCCCTGATCATTCATTATCCACACCAAGCATCCATCACATACATCCTCTATCTCTATTTTAATCACAATTGTTAACAAAGCGAGATTGTCAAGGTTCCTTCCCCACTCTGAACTCTAGGGTACAGATGTGGGGACCTGCATGAAAACCCCCTAAGCTTCTTTTTACCAGCTTAGGTTAAAACTTCCCCAAGGTACAAACTATTTTACCTTTTGTCCCTAGACCTTATTGCTGCCACCACCAAGCGTCTAACAAATATAACCGGGAAAGCCCACTTGGAAACGTCTTTCCCCCCAAAATCCCCCCAAGCCCTACACCTTCTTTCCTGGGGAAGGCTTGATAAAAATCCTCAATTTGCATAGGTGAACACAGACCCAAAGCCTTGGATCTTAACAATGAACAAGCAATCAGGTTCTTAAAAGAAGAATTTTAATGAAAGAAAAAGAATCACCTCTGTAAAATCAGAATGGTAAATAACTTACAGGTTAATCAGATTCAAAACAGAATTTGCCTCTAGGCAAAACCTTAAGTTACAAAAAGACACAAACAGGAATATACATTCCATTCAGCACAACTTATTTTATCAGCCATTTAAACAAAACAGAATCTAACACATATCAAATTAGATTACTTATCAACTCTTTACAGGAGTTCTGACCTGCATTCCTGCTCTGGTCCCGGCAAAAGCAACACACAGACAGAGAGAGCCTTTTGTTCCCCCCCTCCCCCTCCAGCTTTGAAAGTATCTTGTCTCCTCATTGGCCATTTTGGTCAGGTGCCAGCAAGGTTATTTTAGCTTCTTAACCCTTTACAGGTGAAAAGGTTTTTCCTCTGGCCAGGAGGGATTTAAAGGTGTTTACCCTTCCCTTTATATTTATGACAGATATATACAACAAAAGGGCGGGGAGTCTGTGTGCTGTTTCTGTTGTTACGAAGTTTTGCTTTGAGAACAGCCTGTCTTAGGATGTACTAACACAATTAGCAGCCAAAAACCAAGACACCTCCCTCTTAATTAGTAATACCCTGGAGTTTAAACTATGGGGAATCAAACTCATTTGTGATTTTAATACAGAACTTCTTTAATATGATCCAACATAATCCCCCTTTTGACACTAAGATTTATAATTGTCGGTGTTGCTTTCTATGTAGCCTATTCAAGAGAAGGTACTGTGAGGCAATTTGAGTTTGTGATTCCAATTCCTCCCACATACATGATCCTAGTGATGTATCTTTACTATAAGGTTCTGGGGAAAACAGGCAAGGTGAGGCACACCCACTTTTGAGGAGTCCATTCAGTACAACCTCTAGTGTCCAATAGCTTCCCTCCCTCCCCAGCCCACTGGCTCGAGGTCCGGGGTAGCCAGAAGGATCCCATATGTAATATGGGGAGTGGGCTAACCTTCCATATCTATGCCTCCAGAGACTGTTGGTGTGCAATTTTGACAACAATTTCCCCAATTAACAGGTCTGGTTTTACAATGCTAGGAACATACTTATCGGTACAAATGGATGCAGTATCAAAACAGTGGGGTTTTTTTTCCTTCTTTGTTTTTGTATTAGGCTGTCCTGTAGCTGAGCTTAATTCGGGAGATGGTTGCGGCAATGGAATTTAAGGGGCTCTCATGCCCTCGACCAGCACTTCAAAATGCCTGTCTAGAAGTAGAGGGTTGGGACGTGGAGGATTGCCCCGGTGTCTGTCGTTGTCTTGGCTGACCTTCCCAAGGTTTACAGTGTGGCACAGGAGTCCTTGAGCGTATGCAAGGCTGCATCTGTGGCGTCCACAAAGTTTCTGTCCTCAAAAGGCAAGTCCTCGGTCATGGCCTGGATTTCCTTGGGGAAGCCAGAAAGGTGGAGCCAAGAGGCCCACCGCATGACTACTGATGTGGCGATGGAGTGAGCCGCCGTGTCTGCAGAATCCAATGATGCCTGCAAGGCAGTCCTGGCAATCAGGCAACCTTCTGAGATGCTTACTTTGTATTGTTCTTTTTTGTCTGTTGGGAGATGCTCAATAAACATAGGCATCTGTGCAAAAATGTTGTCAGTATATTTGGCTAATAACGTGGAGTAGTTAGCAATGTATAACTGAAGAATTGCTGAGGAATAGGCCTTTCTACCAAACAGGTCAAGGCATTTCCAGTCTTTATCCTAAGGGGTGGTATGAGCCAGGTGTTTTTCCCTTTGATAAACTGCTTCCACAAGCAGTGAGTTTGGGCTAGGTGAGTGAAGAGGAACTCAGCCCCTTTTGCTGGCACATGTAAATCTTCAGACAAGAAGTATTAAGAAGATGGGGCCATGATCAGTGTCTGCCAGACTGTTTTTGCCAGGTACATAATGGCAGAATTAATAGGCAATGCAATCTTGGTCATAGAAGAGGAATGGAGAATGTCAGTGAGCTTATGCTGTGTCTCTGGCAGCTCTTCTACGCAGATGCCTAGGGAATCAGACATATGCTTGAATAGGTCTTGGAAAGATTTAAAAGTTGTCCCCCATGGGGGGGGGCATGATTATGTCCTCTGGGGATGATGAAGAAATATGGGTAGGAGGTAGGATGTCACCCTCTATTAAGTCCTCATTGCCCTCATGCTCCACCCCAGCAACTTTAGGGGAGGCTGGGGCAACCAGTGAGGTAGATTTAGCTGATCTTGGTGTTCTGGACCTAGATTGGATGGAAGGGCTGAAGATTGTGAGCCCTGTACAGTGCCAATGGGTCCCAGTATGGCCAATTTGGAGGGAGGGCCATTGGGATGGCATCCATTGAGGGGGTTGCCACACTGTGGTTGTAGCCCTGAGGTTCCAGGTTTGGGCGATGAATGACATGGGGTTCCCATTCCTACAGCCACTTCATCCCCCTCAAATCACTTGAGGGAGGAGGGGCTGAGCCAGCAGGTGTAACAGACTCATGGCTGGTCTAGCTGGGGTGCCATCGGTGCTGAAGAGAGGCATGCCCAGGGTGGAGGCAACAGAAAGGTCTGCCTGGCTAACTAAATGCTGCAGCACCGGAAAGTTAGGTGCAGGCATAGGAGGCACACAGAGGTTAGTCAGCATCTGTGCTGCGGGCTTGTTGTAATACACAACAGCCGGTGGCACCGTAGCACTCCTCGGTGTCGAGGACTTTAGCTCTCTAGGCTCTGAGGGAATAGGCAGCCACGGCAAAACTAAACCTGTCTTAGAGCTAGACTGCAGCAGGTTTTTTGCTCCTTGGGTTGCCTCTGCACTGGACGGACCCAGTGTCACGTGGTCCAAGACTCTGCATGCCGATGGTACCACGGCATATTTAGCAGTCAGAGATTGCTTTTTGCATGGCGATTCTCCGTGTGGGGAGGAGTGAGACCGCTTCTTTTTTTCATGGGGGCTGGATCCTTTGTGCTCATCTTAGAAGAGGATCCCATGTCCGACACGGCAGTTGGTGAGTGAACGAGCTGGTGGGGAGGGGCTCCCAGCTCAGGGTCAGAGGCAGGACGCAGGGATTTCTCCATAAGCATCAGTTTGAGCTGGAGTTCCCTAGCCTTTCTGGTCCTTGCCGTTAACTTTTTGCAGTGGTGGCACTTCTGCGTAACGTGAGTCTCCCCCAGGCAGCGAACAAAGTGGGAGTGACTGTCAGAGACTGGTATTGATAGTCTACAGGTGAGGCAACATTTAAAGCCTGGGGAGCCAGGCATAACCATTTGAAGAGAGAGTGTGATTTTTTTTTTTGTTTTGTTTTTGTTTTAACCAGGAAAGGGAAGAGACAGTAACCCTGCAGGGAACAGGAAGGGATAATTTCAGGCAAAAAGGAAAGGAAAAAGTATTCTGAGGAAGAGTATTCTGAGGCGCTGCTGTTGTTCCAACCAAAGCCAACAGCGGCAAAGAAGGAACTGGGGGATGGTTGGCTGCGCGCGATACCCACTCAGAGCAGCACGAGCTGGTTGCAGCACGTGCATGGCCAACCAGGGCACTGATACCTTAAATCTCCAACTAGAAGCAAAGGGGTGCTCAAACACCTAAAAGTGGAGCACCCACAGGGACATTCCTTGAAGAAGACTACCATCAATTGTCCCTCTAGGCAGCTGTCCATGCCTTCAGATTTTCCTGTACAATCCCCAATCATTTCCACGATATCGTTTTGCTTTGTCAATATAAAAATCTGCAGCAAAATTGAAAGATAGAGGTCAGCGTAAGACGAATTGAATTGATATGGAAGCCACCACAGGGGGATTCAATTTTCATATTACATTCACTAGAAGCCTTTATTAGTAAATATACCTGAAACTCCCACATCCAACCTGGAAGTCCTATCAAATGTATGGATCCTTGCCAGAGTACATGGAGCCTTGTTTATATTCATCTAGATGGAAGCACATCTCTGCAGCACACATTTCACAAGGTCAGACAGTTACATCAGCAGAAGCAGGGTTCTATAATGATAAACGCTTTATTTTTCACATCACATAAAAAGAGGAACAAAATATCACACAAAAATAGATACAATTAAATGGAGATGTGTATATTTTACATAATCTTATTTTTAAAGAGGAGACACAAAGAAAATTCATATCCCTGCAAGTTTTAGAAAGGAAAGTTGTTCTGTGGATTTAATTAGCGACCTACAGGATCTGGTAACAGGAAAGATGCCGTTTACACAGGCTTCATGCAAGGAACAGTGCCCAGGGACAGGTTCCCCATGCAGGGAAACTGTCTTGCAACTTGTGTAACTTTCTTGATAGTCTGCCTTTGGCAAATACAAACATGAAATGTAAATCACGTTCATCCCCAAGTCAGAAAATGAAATGTCCTTTCTCACAGGAACACGTGGGCTGAGAATCAGTCTGCACGCTTGGCACTCAAACCCTTGGCTCACCCTCCCACCCCACCAACACTTTATGGGGAATTCTGGTTCAGACTCACATCTAGGATGAGAAGAATTATGCCACAGACAAGGATGACTGGGACCATTCTGTGACCCTCTGGTGAATCAAACCTCAGGAAATCCAACAGTTTTTATTAAATTTGGTACAAAGCAGCCAATATTTTCTCTTTCTTGTTTTTCAATTCAAATGCTGTTCAGTCACCTGAGCCTTAGGCAAGGTTAACATGAATTGCAACTAGCATCAAACGGCACAAAAGTCTCCCCACACCACCCTATTGCCAACTTTCTCCAGACAAAAGACAGTTCTATGACGTTTGGACTGGGCTGCGCCTAAAGAGGAGGCAAGGTTCATGCTATATGCATATGAAAATGCAGAAGAGAGTTGTTCTCACTCCAGTCCCAAAACTATCTTCTCCATAGCAAAGACTAATGGCACAGAGTTGGCTTTACTTGATTGATGGAAAAGCCCCACCAAGCTTGTTTTGCCCAGAAAAAAGCGCATAGGAACAGCTGAGTAAGTCCTTTAAAGGACATGTCCACAACATTCCTGGGAAAATGCCCATCTAAGTACAAGGTAGCAGCCAAACTGCTACTTAAAGACCCTTTCATCATGAAGCAAGGGGAGTAGGACTGCAAAGTACAGGGGGAGTCTCAGGAATTGCTTTCCTGTGTCATTCTCTGAAGTGGTTTGCAAGTCCCAGAACTGTGTTAATGCTGGGTGGGGGTGGGAAGAGAGAGTTATAACACTGTGCAGCTGGAAATGGGCCAAGACTGAGCACTGCATTGAGGCAAGCTGCCAGTTTGCCTGAGAATAGAAAAAAAACCTGACGTTGGGATCAACTGAAGGAATAAGGACAGATACAAATTAGGATGGGGGAGAAAAGACAAAACACCAGTGCTCCAGTTCCTGAATGCACCAACACGAGAGATGCCGTGGCAGTTCCTGTCCCATAAACAATTCAGGCAGGAAAGCTGAACCTGGGGTCGTGCTGTTGCGGTGGGACAGCAGAGAATTTGTTGGAATTGGTAGTTTGTTAGCAGCACATTTTGGAAGCTCCTCTCTGCGGAAGGCTGACCGAGCCTTTTTCAATCCCACTTGTAGAGCTTCACAACCTTCTCAGTGAGAGTGGCCAGGAAATTATTGCAGTTCACCGTGAAAGGGCAGATGTCCAGCACAGGTAGGTCAGTTTGTAGCTTCTGAAGTAAGGAGCCCCTTCCAGCATCCCATACCTGTGAAGTACAAAGGGTCAGGCACCATGGTGCTCTCCTCCCACTCAGTCTTGGTTCTAATGCTGTAGGTGGGAAGGAGCCCCTCCTCAGAGAAACATCCCAGATAGCTCAGCCATTTTCCAACACCTTCCCCAGCCAGGAGAGGCTCACTTCTGAACCACTAAGCTTGCCATTAGCCTCCTCTCGGGAAGGTCAGATAATCAGGGACATGAGTTTAGAGGTGCCACCTGAACGTGGCTGTGCAAGGTGCTGCAATTCAAAACAATTCTCATAAAACCAATCTGTCCAGAAGGGGTTTCAAGGTGCCAGGAACAGAAGGTGCAAGGGTTAGGAATACACAAATAATGGGATACAGGAAATACTTCATAGTGAAAATGGGCTGGTGCAGAAGCAGCCTAGTGTGACCGAAGATGAGAAATAAAAATGAAAACAAATTTCTTCACTTTCACACTGACCATGTTAAGACAACCCTAAGGAATTAGACAACTCATCTGTAAGGCAAGGGCTAGATGACTCGAGGAAGGGCAGGCTAGCGGAAGAAATTAACGCAACTTGCCAGAAGCAACATGCATCTCCTCTCAGGTACCCAACAAGAATGCAGGTGTGGGTTGAACTACATTAATGACCCAAGTGAGGTAAGGCTGTGTTGCTTGCGGGTTAAAGCTAGTCTCTGGCATCCTAGAGTTGCTAGGGTAACTTCCAGGCCACAATCCTGTATACTTTTTGGAGGGGGAAATTATTTTGTGCTGGAGACAAGTTAGAACTGTTAGCAGGACAGCTGAAGGCTGACTGCACCAGAGAAGGTTGCTCTTTGAGCCAAAGGCACAACCAAGTACTGAAGTGGGGAATTTACGATACCAGAGTGACAGCACATATATGGGAGAGCTGGTCTGATCAGGGTGCACTGGCTAAGCAACATATCTGATTGAAGGAGAAGGCAAACCCTGTCCTCTCACTCTGTTTCTCTGATGACAGGTTTCGGAGTAGCAGCCGTGTTAGTCTGTATCCGCAAAAAGAAAAAGGAGTACTTGTGGCACCTTAGAGACTAACAAATTTATTTGAGCATAAGGTTTCGTGAGCTACAGCTACAGCTCACTTCATCGGATGCATGCAGTGGAAAATACAGCAGGGAGATTTATATACACAGAGAACATGAAACAATGGGAGTTACCATACACACTGTAAACGAGAGTGATCAGGTAAGGTGAGCTATTACCAGCAGGAGAGCTTGGAGTGGGGGGGGGGTTTGGAATGGTAATCAAGGTGGGCCATTTCCAGCAGTTGACAAGAACATGTGAGGAATGGGGAGGCCGGGGGGGGGGGGGGGGGGGAGATAAACATGGGGAAATAGTTTTACTTTGTGTAATGACCCATCCATTCCCAGTCTCTATTCAAGCCTAAGTTAATGGTGTCCAGTTTGCAAATTAATTCCAATTCAACAGTCTCTCATTGGAGTCTAAGTTTTTTTTGTTGAAGAACTGCAACTTTTAGGTCTGTAATCGAGTGACCAGAGAGAGATTGAAGTGTTCTCCAACTGGTTTTTGAATGTTCTAATTCTTGACGTCTGATTTGTGTTCATTCATTCTTTTACGTAGAGACTGTCCAGTCTGGCTAATGTACATGGCAGAGGGGCATTGCTGGCACATGATGGCATATATCATATTGGTAGATGCGCAGGTGAACGAGCCTCTGATAGTGTAGCTGATGTGATTAGGCCCTATGATAGTGTCCCCTGAATAGAAATATGTGGATTCAGTTGGCAATGGGCTTTGTTGCAAGGATAGGTTTCTGGGTTAGTGGTTTTGTTGTTGTGGTGTGTGGTTGCTGGTGAGTATTTGCTTCAGGTTGGGGGGCTGTCTGTAAGCAAGGACTGGCCTGTCTCCCAAGATCTGTGAGAGTGATGGGTTGTCCTACAGGATAGTTTGTAGATCCTTGACGATGCGTTGGAGAGGTTTTAGTTGGGGGCTGAAGGTGATGGCTAGTGGCGTTCTGTTATTTTCTTTGTTGGGCCTGTCCTGTAGTAGGTAACTTCTGAGTAAACTAGCCACTAGCCATCACCTTCAGCCCCCATTCCTCACATGTTCTTGTCAACTGCTGGAAATGACCCACCTTGATTATCACTACGAAAGGTCCCCCCTTCCCCCACTGGTAATAGCTCACCTTACCTGATCACTCATTACAGTGTGTATAGTAACACCCTTTGTTTCATGTTCTCTGTGTATATAAATCTCCCCCCTGTATTTTCCACTGCATGCATCCGATGAAATGAGCTGTAGCTCACGGAAGCTTACGCTCAAATAAATTTGTTAATCTCTAAGGTGCCACAAGTACTCCTTTTTTCATCAAGACAAGATCTCTATTTATCAATAGTGTGTGTGTGTGTGTGTATGTGTGTGTGTTCTGGTTACTAAAATTCTTTCCCATAAGAGTAATGCTATTTAATGCACTAAAAAAAGCTTGCGCACAGATTTTGCAAGGGGAGGGGATTTAAATTAAAACTGATTTTTCCTAACCCCCACCACTGCTTTAGTAGGATATGGAGCCTCTCACTTCTGTGACTAGTTTAATTCCAGTCTGGGTTCACTGGGACTATGAGCTACCAACTAGCAGCTCTTCCTTCCAAAGAGGATGGATCTAGACTATCATCTGGTACCACTGAGAACAGAACGAGGAGCAACAGTCTCAAGTTGCACTGGGGGAGGTTTAGGTTGGATATTAGGAAAAAAATTTTCACTAGGAGGGTGGTGAAGCACTGGAAGGGTTACCTAGGGAGGTGGTGGAATCTCCTTCCTTGGAGGTTTTCAAGGTCAGGCTTGACAAAGCCCTGGCTAGGATGACTTAGTTGGGGATTGGTCCTGCTTTGAGCAGAGGGCTGGACTAGATGACCTCCTGAGATGACCTCTTCCAACCCTGATATTCTATGATTCAGCCTGTGGGAGATAATGGATTGAGATGTACCAATTTCCCACCTGGCCGGGATCTACAAAGCCACCTGGCACCAGTAAGAACCCTTGTTGTTTGTTTCATAGATATTAAGGTCAGAAGGGACCATTGTGATCATCTAGTCTGATCTCCTGCACAATGCAGGCCACAGAATCTCACCCACCCACCCCTGCGATAAACCTCACCTATATCTGAGCTATTGAAGTCCTCAAATCATGGTTTAAAGGACTTCAAGGTGCAGAGAATCCTCCAGCACGTGACCCGTGCCCCATGCTACAGAGGAAGGCGAAAAACCCCAGGGCCTCTTCCAATCTGCCCTGGAGGAAAATTCCTTCCCGACCCCAAATATGGCAATCAGCTGAACCCTGAGCATATGGGCAAGATTCACCAGCCAGATACCCAGGAACAGAGAATTCTCTGTAGTAACTCAGATCCCACCCCATTTAACATCCCATCACAGGCTATTGGACCTATTTACCATGAATATTTAAAGATCAATTAATTGCCAAATTCATGTTTCAGAGAAGACTTGGAGAATGAACCATCTTCGCTCCTAGAGATGATCCCTGCAAGTCAGTGTTTAGATACATTGGCAGGGCAATGTGGATGAAGCACTATAGCTTCTTGTGCTGTAACTATTCTGTGGTTAGAGAACAGTAGAACTAATAGAGGCTTCAACAGCTGTTAAGCCAGCTTTCCTCATTATTTTACTGCTCCTAAGGAAGGCTGGATGGACCAATTCTCTATCACACCCCTTATGTAACAAGAGGTTTGCTTTGGGGCTGTAGCCATAGCATTTTAAACATATCTAAATGTCAAGGTACACTCTTACCTTGGAGGTTGAAGTCCTCCTTCAACCTCAGAACAGACACCACACAGAAAGCAGCAGAAGTCTTCCTCCACTGACCCCTGCCAACCTGTCTCAACCCTAACCTGAAGAGACCACCTCTAGGAGAGAAGTTCACTCCCTGGTTTCCATAGACCATATCATAAGAAGTGATGTTGCGACTCAGCAGGCTTGAACTCTTCCCCGTGAGTTGATATGAGCTAGTGTGCCAGCATGCTGCTCCTGTAAATGGCACTGTACCAGTTGGGTACCATTTGTACAACATGACATTTTTCTTTGGAGGAAAGTGTTAATTCCTAGGCTCTTACCAGAGTTTATCATGGCTAATTACATTTGCTGACCTACATTCCTCAAGTAGGAAGCAGGCACAAGTTCACTACAGGGACAACCTGCCTATATTTAAATTAACTTAAGGACACAGCATCTAGTTTTGTGCATTACTGGTTTACCGCCTAAAGCAGTATCTCTAAATTGCCAGGGAGTTAGCCAGTCCCACAAGCAAAGTATGGAAAGTTAATGTACACACACACCTCCCTGCCCACTCACCTGTTACCTACAATGCAAATTCCATCACACTGGATTTAAAAACATTGGGACAGATAAGGGTTCTCTCCTAAGCACTGCAATAAAATGCTGCATGGTGAAAGAGAAAGGAAAAAGGAAATACCATGGCAGAGTTTGAGGCCTCATCGCCAGCGCACACCAAGATGCTGCCATCCTCTTCTGGACTCTGAAAGATGGCATTTTTGGTCAGCAGTTTGCAGGTGGGCCCAGCACTGAATGTCTGAACTGGGTGACAGGAGCAGACCATGTCGACAGATGCATCCGTCAGTTGGCTACAGGACAGTTCCATCACCACACAATGCAGGCAATTGTTGCTCTTATCTGTGGGATGTAGACAAAGGGTAGCTCCACTGACAAGCTGAGTCACTTGCCAAATACAGGTTTCAGAGTGGTAGCCATGTTAGTCTGTATCAGCAAAAAGAACGAGGCGTACTTGTGCCATCTTAGAGACTAACAAATGTATTTGAGCATAAGCTTTCATGGGCTAAAACCCACTTCATCGGATGCATGCAGTGGAAAATACAGTAGGAAGATGTATATACACACACACACACACACACACAGAACATGAAAAAACAGGTGTTGCCATACATGCTATAATGAGAATGATCAATTAAGGTGAGCTATTATCAGCAGGAGAAAAAACAAAAACCTTTTGTAGTGATAATCAGGATGGCCCATTTCCAACAGTTGACAAGAAGGTGAGAGTAACAGTTGGGGGGACGGGGATGGAAATAAGCATGGGGAAATATAGTTTTACTTTGTGTAGTGATCCATCCTCTCCCAGTCTTTATTCAAGCCTAATTTAATGGTGTCCAGTTTGCAAATTAATTCCAATTCAACAGTCTCTCGTTGGAGTCTGTTTCTGAAGTTTTTTTGTTGTAATATTGCCACTTTTAGGTCTGTAATTGGGTGACCAGAATGATTGACGTATTCTCCAACTGGTTTTTGAATGTTATAATTCTTGACGTCTGATTTGTGTCCATTTATTCTTTTACATAGAGACTGTCCGGTTTGGCCAATGTATATGGCAGAGGGGCATTGCTGGCACATGATGGCATATTTTACATTGGTAAATGTGCAGGTGAACGAGCCTCTGATAGTGTGGCTGATGTGATTAGGCCCTATAATGGTGTCCCCTGAATTGATATGTGGACACAGTTGGCAACGGGCTTTGTTGTGAGGATAGGTTCCTGGGTTAGTGTTGTTGTGTGGTTGCTGGTGAGTATTTGCTTCAGGTTGGGGGCTGTCTGTAAGCAAGGTCTGGCCTGTCTCCCAAGATCTGTGAGAGCGATGGGTCGTCCTTCAGGATAGGTTGTAGATTCTTGATGGATGCACTGGAGAGGTTTTAGTTGGGGGCTGAAGATGACTACTAGTGGCGTTCTGTTACTTTATTTGTTGGGTCTGTTCTATAGTAGGTGACTTCTGGATACTCTTCTGGCTCTGTCAATCTTTCTTCACTTCAGCAGGTGGGTATTGTAGTTGTAAGAATGCTTGATAGAGATCTTGTAGGTGTTTGTTTCTGTCTGAGGGGTTGGAGCAAATGTGGTTGTATTTTAAAGCTTGGCTGTAGACAATGGATCATGTGGTGTGGTCTGGATGAAAGCTGGAGGCATGTAGATAAATATAGCAGTCAGTAGGTTTCCGGTATAGGGTGGTGGTTATGTGACCATCGCTTATTTGCATGGTAGTGTCCAGGAAGTGGATCTCTTGTGTGGACTGATCCAGGCTGAGGTCGATGGTGGGATGGAAATTGTTGAAATCATGGTGGAATTCCTCAAGAGCTTTTCTCCATGGGTCCAGATGATGAAGTAGTCATCAATGTAGTGCAAGCAGAGTAGGGGCGTTAGGGGACGAGAACCCCTCAGACAGAGACAGAGACAAACACCTATAAGATCTCTATCAAGCATTCTTACAACTACAATACCCACCTGCTGAAGTGAAGAAAGAAAGAAAGATCGACAGAGCCAGAAGAATATCCAGAAGTCACCTACTATAGGACAGACCCAACAAATAAAGTAACAGAACACCACTAGTCATCACCTTCAGCCGCCAACTAAAACCTCTCCAGTGCATCCATCAAGAATCTACAACCTATCCTGAAGGACGACCCATCACTCTCACAGATCTGGGGAGACAGGCCAGTCCTTGCTTACAGACAGCCCCCCAACCTGAAGCAAATACTCACCAGCAACCACACAACAAAAACACTAACCCAGGAATCTATCCTCGCAACAAAGCCAACTGTGTCCACATATCTGTTCAGGGGACACCATTATAGGACCTAAATCACATCAGCCACACTATCAGAGGCTCGTTCACCTGCACATTTACCAATGTGATATATGCCATCATGTGCCAGCAATGCCCCCCTGCCATGTACATTGGCCAAACCGGACAGTCTCTATGTAAAAGAATAAATGGACACAAATCAGACGTCAAGAATTATAACATTCAAAAACCAGTTGGAGAACACGTCAATCATTCTGGTCACCCAATTACAGACCTAAAAGTGGCAATATTACAACAAAAAAACTTCAGAAACAGACTCCAACGAGAGACTGTTGAATTGGAATTAATTTGCAAACTGGACACCATTAAATTAGGCTTGAATAAAGACTGGGAGTGGATGTGTCATTACACAAGGTAAAACTATTTCCCCTTGTTATTTCAACCCCCACATACTATTACTTTCACCTTCTTGTTAACTGTTGGAAATGGGCCATCCTGATCATCACTACAAAAGTTTTTTTTCTCCGGCTGATAATAGCTCACCTTAACTGATCACTCTCGTTATAGTGGGTATGGCAACATGCATTTTTTCATGAGGGGGGTGTGCGCGCGCGTGCGCACACATACGTACATACGCACGCACCCCCCACCCCCATCTTCCTACTGTATTTTCCACTGCATGCATCCGATGAAGTGGGTTTTAGCCCATGAAAGCTTATGCTCAAATAAATTTGTTAGTCTCTAAGGTGCCACAACTACTCCTTGTTCTTTTTGCCAAATACAAATTTTCCCCACTGTACAAAGCCTCTTCAGGAAAGGGCCAGAACTAAGCTGCAAAGAGACTAGAATCCTAATACAAACCCACTCAGGGTCACCACAGGGATGGAAGCCCTAAGCAAGAGGCATTGTGAGGCAAAAGGAACGGTCCATTTGCAGCCAGGCATACCAGGCTTCTCCTCCCAACCCCGCTCTCAGCAGCATCTCTTTTGTATATGTGCAGCCACACAATAAGCTTTACTGTGTCCAAGGGGAAACATGGTACTAGTGTGCTATACAGGCCTTCGCCTCTGAAAAGTAAAAACATGATTTCTGCTATGCTCTCAGTTCCCTGAGATGCCAGCATTCCAAAGCTACCACCAAACCCTGGCACCTCGCAGGGGCTTATGTGGCAGGGCAGAATTACGGCAAACTGATAAAAGTGCTGCATAAAGGGTGTTGTACTTGCACACAATTACTTACTAGGCCTGTAAGTTGCAAGGCAGTGCCGAGTGCTGATTTCAGTCTGAATATCGATGCAGCCTCCAGGCTCTAGAGGCAGATGGTGAGGCCGGTAGGAGTTGGTGGCCTTCTGTTCCCAAAAGCAGCCTCCTTCTAAGGTCCCAGCTATTACCCCACCATATGGCAGTGTGGTGGAGGCCATTCGGGGCAGGTAGGACAGGGACACCATAGGACACCTGAAAGGAGAATTTGCAAGAGCCTGTAACGCCAGAACTTATAATAGAATGCCAATTGAAATGTATTAAATATTTGTGGCTGTTCTTCTACATTTTTAATATTGATTTCAATTACACAGAATACAAAGTGCACAGTGCTCACTTTATATTGTTATTTTTGATTAGATATATGCAATGTAAAACGATAAACCAAAAAATAGCATTTTTCAATTCAACTCATACAAGTACTGAAGTGCACTCTCTTTATTGTGAAAGTGTAACTTACAAATGCAGATTTTTTTTTGGTTAAACAACAACTGCACTCAAAAACAAAACAGTGTAAAACTTAGACTAAAAATCCACTCAGTCCTACTTCTTATTCTGCCAATTACTAAGACAAACAAACTAGTTTGTTTACATTGACAGGAGATACTGGTGCCTGCTTATTTACAATGGCACCTGAAAGTGAGAACAGGCATTCGCATGGCACTTTTGTAGCCAGCGTTGCAAGGTATTTACATGCCAGAAATGCTAAACATTCGTATGCCCCTTCATGCTTCAGCCACCATTCCAGAAGACACTTCCACGCTGATGATGCTTGTTAAAAAAATAATGCATTAATTAAATTTGTGACTGTACTCCTTGGGGGGAGAACTGCATGTCTCCTGCTCTGTTTTACCCACATTCTGCATAGATTACATATTATAGCAGTCTTGGATGATGACCCAGCACATGTTCGTTTTAAGAACACTTTCACAGCAGATTTGACAAAACGCAAAGAAGGTACCAATGTGAGATTTCTAAAAATAACTACATCACTCGACCCAAGGTTTAAGAATCTGAAGTGCCCTCCAAAATCTGAGAGGGACAAGGTATGGAGCATACTTTTAGAAGTCTTAAAAGAACAAAATTCTGATGCGCAAACTATGGAACCTGAACCACCAAAAAAGAAAAAAATCAATCTTCTGCTGGTGGCATTTGACTCAGATGATGAAAATGAACAGGCGTCGGTCCGCTGTACTTTGGATTGCTACTAGGCAAAACCCATCATCAGCATGGAAGCATGTCCTCTGGAATGGTTTTTGAAGCACGTAGGGACATATGAATCTTTAGTGCATCTGGAACGTAAATATCTTGCAATGCCAGCTACAACAGTGCCTTTTGAACACCTGTTCTCACTTTCAGGTGACATCGTAAACAAGAAGCAGGCAGCATTATCTCCTGCAAATTGTAATCAACTTTGTCTGAGTGACTGGCTGACCAAGAAGTAGGACTGAGTGGACTTGTAGACGCTAAAGTTTTACATTGTTTTATTTTTGAATGCAGGTTTGTTTGTTTTTTAAACCACATAATTCTACATTTGTAAGTTCAACTTTCATGGTAAAGAGATTGCACTACAGTACTTGTATGAGGTGAATTGAAAAATACAATTGTTTTCTACAGTGCAAAGATTTATAATAAAAAATATAAAATGAGCACTGTACAGTTTGTATTCTGTGTTGTAGCTGAAATTACTATATTTGAAAATATAACAAACATCCAAAAATATTTAAAATAAATGATATTCTATTGTTGTTTAACATCACGATTAATTGTGCAATTAATTTTTTAAATCGCTTGACAGCCTTACAATTTATTCCAGTGCTTAACTGCCCTGACAGTTAGGAAGTTTTTCCTAATGTCCAACCTAAACCTCCCCTGCTGCAATTTAAGCCCAGTGCTTCTTGTCCTAGCCTCAGAGGTTAAGGAGACCAATTTTTCTCCCTCCTCCTTGTAACATCCTTTGTATTTGAAAATGGCTATATCCCCACTCAGTCTTCTCTTTTCCAGAGTAAATAAACCCAATTTTTTTTCAATCTTCCCTCAGATTGTTTTCCAGATCTTTAATCATTTTTGTTGCCCTTCTCTGGACTTTCTCAAATTTGTCCACATCTTTCCTGAAATGTGTGGCCAGAACTGGACACAATACTTCAGTTGAGGCCTAATCAGTGCAGAGTAGAGCAGAAGAATTACTTCTTGTGTCTTGCTTATAAGACTCCTGCTAATACATCCCAGAACAATGTTTGCTTTTTTTGCAACAGCGTTACACGGTTGACTCTTATTTAGCTTGTGGTCCAATATGACCCCCAGATCCCTTTTTGCAGTACTCTTTCCTAGGCAGTCATTTCCCGTTTTGTATGCGTGCAACTGATTTGTCACACTAAGGGGAGTACTTTACATTTGTCCTTATTGAATTTCATCCTATTTACTTCAGAGTATTTCTCCAGTTTGTCCAGATCATTTTGAATTTTAATCCTATCCTCCAAAGGACTTGCAACCTCTCCCCGCTTGATATCATCCACTATCTTTATAAAGTGTACTCTCTGCGAAATTTAAATCACAGATGAAATATTGAACAGAACCAAACCCAGAACTGATCCCTGCGGGACCCCACTTGATATGCCCTTCCAGCTTGACTGAACCACTGATAACTACTCTCTGGGAACAGTTTTCCAACAAGTTATGCACCCATCTTATAGTAGCTCCATTTAGGTTGTATTTCCCTAGTTTGTTTACAAGAAGGTTACGTGAGACAGTATCAAAATCCTTACTAGAGTCAAGATATACCACACCTACCGCTTCCCCCATCCACAAGCCTTGTTACCCTGTCAAAGAAAGCTATTAGGTTGGTCTGACATACTGACTGTTACGTATCACCTTATTATCTCCAAGGTGTTTGCAAACTGATTGCTTAGTTATTTGGTCAATTATCTTTCCAGGTACTGAAGTTAAGCTGAGAGGTTTGTAATTCCCTGAATTGTCCTTTTCCCCTTTTTATAGATGGGTACTACTTTGCCCTTTTCCAGTGCTCTGGAATCTCTCCCGTATTCATGAGTTTTCAAAGATAAGATAAATTGCTAATGGCTCAGATATCTCCTCAGTCAGCTCCTGATGAAGTGAGACACTTGGCACTATCACAACACTAATCCCCAGGACCTAAGCACAAGAATAGCAGACTCTAGAAGTCAGTCATTTACACAATACTACTCAACCTTTCTCTGTTATCCAATGCTAATTTTGGCTAAGATTCCTGTACTTCCCCACATCTGAACTAGCAAGGGTGAAATAAAATCCAGAGAGGTAATGATCTTAGCGTTTCAGGGCCTTATGCAACAACTTTCCTTTATCAAAAAAAAAAAAAAAAAAAAAAAAAAAAAAAAAAATTAGTCCCATAATTAGGGCCCTACCAATTTTATAGCAGTGAAATAGATTTCACAGGGAAGTGACATGCATCTCCCCAAAATCAGCTGGATTGGTTAGAGACATGGACTTGTCCTTCCCCTGCACACCTGTTATCGGAGGGAGGTTGGATGAACCTCCACAGGCAGCGCAGAAGTGAGGGTGTACCACCCTCACTTTGCGCTGCAGTAGCCCCAGAGCTGGGCTCCAGACTTCTACCCCCCCAGCTCTGGTCAAGTCTGGGGGCTGCCAGAGCTCCAGCTGGGACTTGGGGCTTCCACCCCTGTAGCTCCTGCCCAGGCTCAGGGACCTGAGCTGGGGGCTACCACCCCCCACAGCTCCAGCCCCTGCAGCTCCTGCCTGGGCTCTGGGTGCTTGAGCTCTGGGACTTCTGCTCCCTTTTATCACCCCCCCCATGTCTCCTGTCCAGGGTCAGGGACCTGAGCTGGGGGCTGCCACCTCCTGAAGATCCAGCCCAGCTTGGGGCTTCACCCTGGCCCGACTCCTTTCCGAGCTCCAGGGCTGCTGCTCTCATCTGTCCCCACCCCACCTCTTGGCGCTCAAGCTCTGGGGCTTCCGCTCCCTCCTCCCCATGACGGCTGCCTGCCCCCACATGGCTCCTCCCCCAGGCTTAGGAACCTGAGCTAGGAGCTGCCACCCAGGACTCGGGGCTTTTGCCCTGCACAGCTCCTTCCCTGACTCCGGGCTGCCGAGGTTCAGGGCTTCTGTCCCCCCTTGTGGCTCCTGCCCGGGCTTGGGGCTTCAGCCCCTGTAGCACCTGCCGGGGTTCAGGGCTTCCATCCTTGGCTCCTGCCAGGGCTGGGGCACCCATTTTTCAAATTGTCCAGGGCCCTGGGGCACGGGCCCAATGGACCCATGCGTTAATCCAGTACTGGCCCCGACTAGCAGCTAGGAGCCCCTAGTTGGGGCGATCCCAGAAGCACTGGGGCGATCAGACTTACCTCCACCTCTGGGAGTCTCCTCCAGCTGCAGGAAACTCAGCAGCAGCTGCCGTCTGAACTGGGGTCTGAAGGCAGCACAGAAACGAGTATAGTAATCCTGTAGCCCCCCCCTTCAACAGCTTTGGGATCCCCCCACAATCTTCTTTTAGACCAGGACCCACATTTACAACACCTGGAAATTTCAGATATAGACACCTGAAATTGTGAAATTGACTAATTTTAAGATCCTGTGGCCATGAAATTGACCAAAGTGAACCCTGAATTTGGTAGGGCCTACCCATAATGATGGACATGTAGACATGCCATGTTCTAGGACTGTGGGTAACAATTTACTAATACTTTAAGAGGTGATCACAAATCAAAAGGCTGCAATGCCCGAAGAAGCACTTGCAAACAAACACTTTAAAAAGACCTGCTCCACCCTGGAACTTATGGGAGCATCAGAGCCAAAAACACTAAGGGAACCCTGAAGAAAACTATTTGTAGTTTGACACTATTCCTGTGTGCTGGGTACTGGCTCCCCCGGGAAAACTTTTTGTATGCCACTATGCATATAGTCAGAACATGTCTCTTAACGTGTTTAGGAACCAAACAACTTGTCCCTGCTACCTATGAAAGAGGAAAGTAGGGAGGAAGAACGTAATTAGTCACATTAACCCTATGCCCTTCCCAGAGTCTAATACCTTACACCAGTAGAAATGCAATGTTGTGAAGAACATCTAATAGCACTCAGAGGCTCAAACTCAAGTTTCCTGGTATAAGACTTCTCAGCATGCTCCAGCCATTGGCAAGCATGGCCTGTTTTAGTGTCCAAACTATACCACACAGCTCCCAGGGAATCCTGACCAGACATCTGTACTAATGTTTAATTCTTAGGTGCAGAACTGCAGAGGTGACAGTATCTCAGATTGTTCCACCCTTGCTCCTGGTTCTGAATCTGCCCTGGTTAAGCCATGAGCCAATATTTTTACAGCTTACCGTTAACATGCACAAAAGATGCTGTTTAATAAGGCGATTATACTCACCTGTATAAGACGCTACATTTAACTTGCAGTACACTTGTAAAATTCTGGGACAGAGACTGTGAAACCATACCTGGACTTCTGAGGGGCTAGTTCCTGGACATGAGAGCTTGTGTCCCTTAGATCATACACCAGGATAGAGCCATTGACAAGCCCAGCATAAATATAGTTGGTATCGTCAAGGCACCAGCAGCAGCTCCAGACAGGGCGGCCAGCATTGTATGTCTGGACCACAGTATTTGTTGTCAAACTGTGGAGGGAAAGGAATATAGTGACAATCAAACTTATACTGTGGGATGAGAAGACTCAGTGCAACACCCAGCCAACAAATCTAGAATAAATCTCTGCCTAAGGAACTGAATAGTAGGCTGTTCCGCACTACAGATTTTAATTCCATATTCCAGAAAAGAATCTGAAGAATATAGATAGTATATCACTGTGAAACTGTCAAGTATAAAGATTTAGCATTCCACCAAAGCATATACAGATGCTAAAAAAGGTAAAATAACTCCTTCTCTCTGACTTTTTGGTCTGATCCTGGGGAATAAAAATCACTTTATATTGGCTGCAGGGACAGAAGTTTCAGACTGAGCTCCTAATTGCTTTGTTGAGAGAGCAGGGTTAAATTACTTGTCTGGAAATAGTTAAGAGAAGAAGGCATTGCACTGTGGTCCCAGAATACTGTATTTTCCAGAAATTAGGAGCCTCATTCATTAGGATTCTTCTCCCTGCTTAGTTATTCTCTTCTGCCTGTTTATCTGAGAGGGCTCAAGTTCTGAGAAACAGCATTTAACACCTAAAGGAATTGATTTAAGCAAGTGTTAGAGAGCGAATAGGGTAAACAAAACAGTATACGCACGCGCGCACGCACGCACGCACGCACGCACAAATATGAATGTCAAAAAATTGACAGTTTGCAGAACGCTGTTATTGGGGGAAGTGAATGCTGTGTTTGGGACAAGGCAGAGGAGCCGAAACAGCAGATGAGGCTGGAGTCACTGAAACTCGAAATTAAAGTGGATTTTGCATGGAGGGATGTATCAGAGACATGTGGCAAATTGAGATCTTGTAGGGATGAAAGATAGAGAGGATATCAAAAAAGGGAATCTGTAGAGTCATTCACCCAAGACACCCACAACAAATATTTTGCACAGAAGGAACCATCCGAGGGCGGGCAGGGTGGGGGGGAGGTCAGGTGACCCTGATGAAGATTCTAATAGTTAGGAACCAGACGGCAGCGATTTAGGCAAAGAACAATGTGTTATGTTTTCTTCCATGTACCAGAACAGGAGATGTAACAAAGGACAAAACACATCCTGGAGAATTATTAGGGATATGCAAATGGCAATAAGTGATTAGAAAAGGGAGGTTGACACAGTCGAGCAACCTCAGGGACCAATGCAGGGAAAGCAAAGAGTAGGTTGAAGCAGGCAATCTTCTGAGAGAACATTCTGGTATCAAGCAAAAGTGAAGACTGGATACAACTTGTTGGAGACCAACTGATGGATGTATCAGTAGTATAAAGAGGAAGGTTTGGGTATCAAGCATTGGTATAAATTCTGTGATGAGTGGCAACTACTTGCATTAAACTGTCCATTTATGCAAGAGTACCAACCTTATAGTCTCAGAACTTACACACTGGCTTTGAAGTAGGCAGGAAGGAGTAACTTGTTTAACTCAAAAATATCCGACATATTCCACCTGAGGCTGAAAAGGATCCTAAAGGGAGCAGGAAAGAATCCCCTAATTATCCTTCATGTGGGAACAAATGATATGGCTAGATTCTTGCTGGAAAGTATTAAGGGAGACTATGCAAGGCTGGGGAAGACACTTAAGGAAATCGAGGCTCACGTGATCTTTAGTGGGATTCTGCCAGTTCCTAGAGAAGGGTAACAAAGGTGTGACAAGATTATGACTATCAACAGATGGCTTAGGCAGTGGTGCTATAAAGAGGGTTTTGGGATGTATGGCCACTAGGAGGCATTCATGGACAAAGGACAGTTCTCTCGGGATGGACTTCATCTGAGTAGGGAAGGAAATAGATTTCTAGGACGGAGGCTGGCATAACTGATTAAGAGAGCTTTAAACGAGGAATTTGGGGGAGATGGTTGGGAGACGTCCAGGTAATCTCCACGCCGGATTTCAGCATTGAGAGGGAAGAAGATGAAGTAAGAAAGGATACAGCCGTGGGCAGGAGAATGTATATAAGGAGGAAGGGCAGGGTGGATATCAGTCTAATAGGTTATACTGGCTGCAGAATGACTGTGCCTAATAGGGTACAAAATGTGAGCGAGGCCAAACAGCAAAAATTAAGATGTTTGTACACCAATGCGAGGAGCCTAGGTAACAAAATGGAGGAACTAGAGCTACAGGTGCAGGAAGTGAAACCTGTTATTATAGGGATAACAGAAACATGGTGGAATAGTAGTCATGACTGGACTACAGGTATTGAAGGGCATGTGCTGTTTAGGAAAGACAGAAACAAAGGTAAAGGTGGTGGAGTAGCATTGTATGTCAATGATGAGGTAGAATGTAGAGAAATAAGAAGCAATGCAATGGATAAGAGTCTGTCTGGGCAAAAATTACACTGGGGAAGAAAACTAGTAGAGCCTCCCCTACGATAGTGCTTGGGGTGTGCGACAGACCACCGGGATCTAGTTTGGATATGGATAGAGCCCTTTTTAATGTTTTTAATAAAGTAAAAACTAATGGAAACTGCATGATCATGGGAGACTTAACTTCCCAGATATAGACTGGTGGACCAGTGCTAGTAATAATAATAGGGCTCAGATTTTCCTAGATGCGATAGCTGATGGATTCCTTCGTCAAGTAGTTGCTGAACTGACTAGAGGGGATGCCATTTTAGATTTGGTTTTGGTGAGTAGTGAGGACCTCATAGAAGAAATGGTTGTGGGGGATAATCTTGGTTCAAGTGATCATGAGCTAATTCAGTTCAAACTGAACGGAAGGATTAACAAAAATAAATCTGCAACTAGGGTTTTTGATTTCAAAAGGGCTGACTTTCAAAAATTAAGGAAATTAGTTAGGGAAGTGGATTGGACTAAAGAATTTATGGATCTAAAGGTAGAGGAGGCCTGGGATTACTTTAAATCAAAGCTGCAGAAGCCATCGGAAGCCTGTATCCCAAGAAAGGGGAAAACATTCATAGGAAGGAGTTGTAGACCAAGCTGGATGAGCAAGCATCTTAGAGAGGTGATTAAGAAGAAGCAGAAAGCATACAGGGAGTGGAAGATGGGAGGGATCAGCAAGGAAAGCTACCTAATTGAGGTCAGAACATGTAGGGATAAAGTGAGACAGGCTAAAAGTCAAGTCGAGTTGGACCATGCAAAGGGAATTAAAACCAATAGTAAAAGGTTCTATAGCCATATAAATAAGAAGAAAACTAAGAAAGATGAAGTGGGGCCGCTTAACACTGAGGATGGAGTGGAGGTTAAGGATAATCTAGGCATGGCCCAATATCTAAACAAATACTTTGCCTCAGTCTTTAATAAGGCTAAAGAGGATCTTAGGGATAATGGTAGCATGACAAATGGGAATGAGGATATGGAGGTAGATATTACCATATCTGAGGTAGAAGCGAAACTGAAACAGCTTAATGGGACTAAATTGGGGGGCCCAGATTATCTTCATCCAAGAATATTAAAGGAATTGGCACCTGAAATTGCAAGCCCATTAGCAAGAATTTTTAATGAATCTGTAAACTCAGGAGTAGTACCGAATGATAAGAACTATATTAGCAATTCTCTAATTTTTAAGAAAGGGGAAAAAAAGTGATCCGGGTAACTATAGGCCTGTTAGTTTGACATCTGTAGTATGTAAGGTCCTGGAAAAAATTTTGAAGGAGAAAATAGTTAAGGACATTGAAGTCAATGGTAAATGTGACAAAATACAACATGGTTTTACAAAAGGTAGATCGTGCCAAACCAACCTAATCTCCTTTTTTGAAAAAGTAACAGATTTTTTAGACAAAGGAAACGCAGTGGATCTAATTTACCTAGATTTCGGTAAGGCGTTTGATACCGTGCCACATGGGGAATTATTAGTTAAATTGGAAAAGATGGGGATAAATATGAACATCGAAAGGTGGATAAGGAATTGGTTAAAGAGGAGACTACAATGGGTCCTACTGAAAGGTGAACTGTCAGGCTGGAAGGAGGTTACCAGTGGAGTTCCTCAGGGATCAGTTTTGGGACCAATCTTATTTAATCTTTTTATTACTGACCTTGGCACAAAAAGTGGGAGTGTGCTAATAAAGTTTGCAGATGATACAAAGCTGGGAGGTATTGCCAATTCGGAGAAGGATCGGGATATTATACAGGAGGATCTGGATGACCTTGTAAACTGGAGTAATAGTAATAGGATGAAATTTAATAGTGAGAAGTGTAAGGTTATGCATTTAGGGATTAATAACAAGAATTTTAGTTATAAGTTGGGGACGCATCAATTAGAAGTAACGGAAGAGGAGAAGGACCTTGGAGGATTTGATCATAGGATGATGAAGAGCTGCCAATGTGATATGGCTGTGAAAAAAGCTAATGCGGTTTTAGGATGCATTAGGAGAGGTATTTCCAGTAGGGATAAGGAGGTTTTAGTACCGTTATACAAGGCGCTAGTAAGACCTCACCTGGAATACTGTGTGCAGTTCTGGTCTCCCATGTTTAAAAAGGATGAATTCAAACTGGAGCAGGTACAGAGAAGGGCTACTAGGATGATCCGAGGAATGGAAAACTTGTCTTATGAAGGACTCAAGGAGCTTGGCTTCTTTAGCCTAACTAAAAGAAGGTTGAGGGGAGATATGATTGCTCTCTACAAATATATCAGAGGGATAAATATAGGAGAGGGAGAGGAATTATTTAAGCTCAGTACCAATGTGGACACAAGAACAAATGGGTATAAACTGGCCACCAGGAAGTTTAGGCTTGAAATTAGATGAAGGTTTCAAACCATCAGAGGAGTGAAGTTTTGGAATAGCCTTCCAAGGGAAACAATGGGGGCAAAAGATCTTTCTGGCTTTAAGATTAAACTCGATAAGTTTATGGAGGAGATGGTATGATGGGATAATGTTATTTTGGTAATTAATTGATCTTTAAATATTCATGGTAAATAGGCCTAATCCCCTGAGATGGGATATTAGATAGGTGGGATCTGAGTTACCCAGGAAAGAATTTTCTGTAGTATCTGGCTGGTGAATCTTGCCCATATGCTCAGGTTTAGCCGATCGCCATATTTGGGGTCGGGAAGGAATTTTCCTCCAGGGCAGATTGGAAGAGGCCCTGGAGGTTTTTCGCCTTCCTCTGTAGCATGGGGCACGGGTCACTTGAGGGAGGATTCTCTTTGAAGTCTTTAATTTGAGGACTTCAATAGCTAAGACATAGGTGAGGTTTTTCGTAGGAGTGGGTGGGTGAGATTCTGTGGCCTGCAATGTGCAGGAGGTCAGACTAGATGATCAGAATGGTCCCTTCTGACCTTAATATCTATGAATCTATAGACAATAGGAGTGGGAAAATTAGAATTAAATTAATCTTTTATTGCAAAACAACTCTACTTTAAGTATTTATCCAGGTACGCTAGGAGCATGAAGAAGTGGAAGAGACATCAACCTCACAACCTAGAGGGCATAACTGTAGCCTGTCCTTACTGAAAAGGGAAAGTAGCACTGGATCTCAAGATGTTTAGTCAGCCAGTGAAAAACACTGATATAGGTAGTATGGAGTAAGGAGATAAGGAGTGACAAAAACTCCCAACACCACAATACTTAATAGGCATCTGCTACAGACCAGGACTAGAGGAATCCCACCTATCCTGTGGGATTCCTCTACCCCGGGGTGGGCAAACTTTTTGGCCTGAGGGCCACATTGGGGTTCAAAAACTGTATGGAAGGCTGGGTAGGGAAGGCTGTGCCTCCCCAAACAACCTGGCCCCCGCGCCCTATTTGCACCCTCCCACTTCCCGCCCATTGACTGCCCCCCTCAGAACCTCTGACCCCTCCAACCCACTCTACTCCTTGTCTCCTGACCACCCACTCCCGGGTTCCCTGCCCCTAACCTCCCCCCCATCCAGCCCCCCGCCCTGCTCCCTGTCCCCTGACTGCCCTAACCCCTATCCACGGGCCCCCTGGGACACTCACACCTATCCAACCACTCCTTGCTCCCCGTCTCCTGGGTCCCCCCTGCCCCTTATCCAACCCCCCTACCATGCCACTTAGAGCACCAGGACAGACAGCCACGCCGCTGCGCAGTCTAGGGCATGGGGGCAGGCTGGAGGCTCTTGCAGCCCTGCCAACCAGAGCGCTGGCGGCACGGCAAGCTGAGGCTGTGGAGGATAGGGGACAGCAGGGAAGGGGCCGAGGGCTAGCCTTCCCCGGCTGGGAGATCAAGGTCCAGGCAGGACAGTTCCGTGGGCTGGATGTGGCCCGTGGGCTGTAGTTTGCCCACCTCTGCTCTATCCCAACATGTCCTTTTAAGTCTCCCAGCACAGCTGTAGAGATGTACTGTTCCTACATTAGTGGGACAGCAGTTCTCAGGAGTGCTGCTTAGTGCTCTGTCCATGTGCTTCAGCTGTGTGCAGCTCAACCTTGATTAGAAGTTTCAAATCAGAGCAACCTTCTGAGGAGTAGGGAACAGACAGAGGAAAATAGTAAAATGCCTGATCCTAGATCAAAGAGAATCAAGCAGGTAGTAAAAGTCACACTAGCAGATAATGCTACATCTGTGCCACAAGATACAGCTGATCTGTGCTGGCTTACTTTCAAAGCTGTACCCAACCGAGATGCCACTGAGAGGAGGCACCAGGAAAAGGTAGGGACATAATCCCTCCTTCATTCAAGGGACTAGGAAGCGAGAACAATTCGTTAGGTTAATGCCCACATTCCAGAGGACAGATGAAGTTCAAACTGAGATCTGTTCTCAACTCCCTGCGAGAAAGAAAAAATGGGTGCTCCAAAGCGCACACAGAGGTGAGCTAGAGATAAAGCCAAACCTGGAAAATGTGAAGGGCAGACAGGGTTGGCTGCCTGTTTAGCAGCACACACCTGGTAAGTTTGAGCGTATGGTCCAAAGCAGCGGACAGCAGCAAGCCATCTGTCCGATTACTGAAAGCCAGTCCCCGGATCTGCTTACTGTGGATGGGAATATACTGACTGCTCTTCAGGTTGGCAGCACTTATCATCTTAAAGCCACAACCTGTCATGAAGAAAGGACAAAGCTGATCATTCAGATACTGTGTATGCTGGTGACTATATCAAGTTATTGGGGTGTCTGATTTTAAGCCATGGTCTCACTTCAGAGCTACAGTATTTTTGCTGAACTTGTGGGGAGAAGTGAAGTGTGCACAGGAAGGGTAGGTATCTTGTTCTGGAGATCAATCACTACAGAACTCCTTATTCTGCTCCTCCCCGCATTCTGGTCAGCGTGACAGAACTCATGAGAAATTTCAACATTAGTATCATAATCTGTCAATTGCTCTCGACCCAGGTCCTAGACATTCTAGCCAAATTAAACAAATCCCAATGTTCAGTGTGACTGGAGCGCTATACAGGATAATAATGTACTTTCAAAGAATAGTTAAAGGTAATCTGTTCACTTGTACTCTAGAAATCTCAATATACAGAGCTGCATTCCGATATTATTGAGTCAGAGAACAGTCCCTATATAGGAGCTAAGATGACTAAGGTGAACTGAAGTTGTTCAGAAAGAGGAGAAAGTTACTCACCTTGTCCAGTAACTGACTTTCTTCGAGATGAGTGTCCCTCTGGGTGCTCCACTCCAGGTCAAGATGCATCCCTGTGCCTTCGATCGAAGATTTTCACAGCAGTTCCCATACAGGCCTCATGCACTGTCAGTGCTTGAAAAGCATGTGCATGGCCCAGACTCCTCAGTTCTTTCTCTACAATGGAGCTGCTCCAAACTCCGAAGTAGAGGAGAAGAGAGTGGGTAATGGAGCCCGCCACAGGGACACTCATCTTGAAGAGCATCAGTTACTGCACAAGGTGAGTAACCTCCTCTTCTCCTTTGAGAGATGTCCCTGTGGGTGCTCCACTCCAGATGACTGAAAAGCAGCATCTCTTATGATGGTCAGGACTACAGATCTGATAAGAAAGCTGTTGATAAAGACAGCTCGACTCTGTTGGGTGTCTGATGAAGGACAATGCATAAGAGCATAATGTTTAGCAAACATAAGGTCTGACGCTCAAGTGGCTGCCTTGCATATGTTGGAAAGCAGGACGTTGCGGAGAAATGCTATGGAAGTGGACTGGATCTAGTAGAGCAGTGGTTTTCAAACTTTTTTCCTGATGACCCAGTTGAAGAAAAAAAAAAAAAAAGCGTTGATGCCTGAGACCCAGCAGAGCTGGGGATGAGGGGTTTGGAGTGTAGGGGTGAGGGGTAGGGGGTTTGGGGTGCAGGAGGGGGTCAGAGCTCTGGAGTGCAGAAAGGGGCTCTGGGTTTGGGGGGAGCTCAGGGCTGGGGCAGGGGCTTGGTGCGCGGGCAGCTCCCAGTCAGTGGGGGTGCTAAGGCATACTTCCTGACCATTCTGGCACTGTGGATCACAGTGCGCCCTGGAAGTGGCCAGCAACAGGCTCGGCTCCTAGGTGAAGGTGTGCAAGTGGCTCTGTCCAGCTCTTGCCTGCTGGCACAGCTCCCCCCCATTCCCCTGCTCCCATTGGCCAGGAGCCAGTGCTTGGGGTGGGGTTAGTGCGTGGAGCCCTGTGGGCCCCCCCCGCCTAGGAGCTGGACTGGCTGCTTCCAGGGCACAGCGCAGTGTCAGAACAATTAGGGACTAACCTGCCTTAGCTGGGCAGCACCACCAATGGGACTTTTAATGGCCCAGTTGGCAGTGCTGTCCAGAGCCGCCGTGACCCAGTGCCTTACAGTACTGGGTTGCGACCCACAGTTTGAAATCCACTGTAGTAGAGTGTGCCTTGATTGCCATAGGAGGTTGGACTCATTTCAACTGGTAACTGATGTATGCAGTATTGTATCCATTTGGATAGTCTCTGGGTGGAGATTGCTTTGCCCTGAGATTGTTGAGCGATAGATAAAGAGCCTAGGGATCTGTCTAAATGGCTTTATTCTATCATGATAGAAGGATAATGCTCTACAAACGTCAAGCATGTGCACTGCTGCCTCAAATGCATTAGCATGTGTTTTTGGGAAGAATGTTAGTAGGTGAATAGAAAAGGAGTACTTGTGGCACCTTAGAGACTAACAAATTTATTTGAGCATAAGCTTTCGTGAGCTACAGCTCAATTCATCGGATGCATTTGGTTTCTAAATGCATCCGATGAAGTGAGCTGTAGCTCACGAAAGCTTATGCTCAAATAAATTTGTTAGTCTCTAAGGTGCCACAAGTACTCCTTTTCTTTTTGCGAATACAGACTAACACGGCTGCTACTCTGAAACCTGTCAGTAGGTGAATAGGTTCATACAGGTGAAAAGATGAATGCATCTTAGGAAGGAATTTAGGATGTGTACAAAAAAGTGTAACTGTCTCTGAAGAAGGTAGTATACAGAGGTTCGGCCATCAGTGCTCCGAGTTCCCCCATGTGTCTGCCAGACGTAAATGCCACTAAGAAAGGGGTTTTCATGGATAAGTGTAGAAGGGAGCAGGTAGCCAAGGGTTCAAAGGGTTTGTACATCAAAGCTGTGAAGACCAGGTATAGTTCCCATGGCTCAGCCGGTGGTCTTATGTCTGGGTAGAGCGTTTGGATACCTTTGAGGAATCTTTTGGTGACAGAATGGGAAAAAACAGTGGTGTTCTCTACCTTGTGGTGAAATGTTGTGATTGCAACTCAGTGAACCTTTACCGAGCTAAGAGAAAGGACGGCTACTTTGAGTTCTAGAAGGTAGTCTAGCATCAGTGGAAGAGGGATAGAAGCTGGAGGGGTGCGTCTGGCAGAACACCAAGTGATGGAACCATTTCCATTTCTGCAGAGAGGTAGTGAGCGTGGAGCGTGTGCCGCTGTGTAATAAAACTGCACGCTTAGAACAAGTCCAGGCTATTTTCTCATTAGAGAATCACTGAGTAGCCATGCTTTGAGGTGGAGCATCGCTATGTTGGGGTGATATAACTGGCCCCTGCATTGTGATAGTAGGTAAGGGAGTGGGAGAAGCAACATTGGGGGACGGACATCCTTTTTAGAAAGGGATACCATGGTTGTCTGGGCCATGTCGGAGATATTAGAATGACCTGGGACCTGTCTTTCCTTATTTTTTGTACCACTCTGTATACAGAGGTATTGGTGGAAATGCATACAGCAGCATTGAACCAAGTGATCATGAAGTCTCTCCCAGAGAATGCTTTTCCAGACCTGCTCTGGAACAAAATGTTGGACATTTCTTGTTGATTGCAGTTGTGAAGAGATCCATTTGGGGATAGCCCCAGCTCTGGAAAATGTTGTGTAGAATGGTGTCATTTAGCTCCCACTTGTGATGGAGGGGGAAGGATCGACTGAGCTCATCTGCTGGGTGTTCTGAGAACCTGGGACATGCAAGGCTGAGATGTGAATATTGTGTTGGAGGCACCAGTTCCAAAGTTTTATAGTTTTAGTGCACAGGAAGTGGGATCGACTCATCTGTTTATGTAAAACATAAATTAGATGTTGTCGGTCATGACTGATCTTGTAGTTCTTGATGAGGGGAAGAAAATGGAGGCAGCCATTGCAGACAGTTTGGAGCTCTAGGAGGTTTATATGAAGTGTGATTTCTTTAGAAGACCGGAGGCCTTGAGTCGTGAGATGGTCCATGTGTGCTCCCCAGTCAGTGAGGGATGAATCTGTCGTGATGATAATGGAGGGAGGATCCTGCTGGAAGGGGACCCCAGAACACAGGTTGAGAGGAAGGGTCCACCATATGAGCAAATCTTTGACTTTTGAGGGGATAGTTAGCAGTCTGCTTAGTCTGTGCACGTTGGGTTTTGTAGACTGTGGCTAGCCAGCCCTGTAAGCATTGCATGTACAGGTGTGCATTCATGACGATGAATGTGCATGCAGCCACGTGCCTAAAAGTTGTAGGTAGTCTTGAGCGTTGACCTGTGGGCTGCTCCTTACCCTCATGATGAGGTTGCTCAGTGTGCAAAATCTCTCCTTTGGAAGTGATGAGAGACTTGTGGTGGAATCATGATGGGCTCCTATGAAGTCTAGTTGCAGGGTAATAAGTAAAGTAGATTTGTTTATGTTTATTTCCAGGCCAAGGCTGTGGAAGCAATGTACGGTTGTGTAGATCGCTTGAATGGCTTCCAAGCGCGTGTGAGACTTCAGGAGACAGTCATTCAGGTAAGGAAAAATAATTCTCCTCTTTTTCCTGAGGTGTGCCATTACAACAGCTAGAATTTTGGAAAAAACTTGGGAAGCAGTTGAAAGACCAAAAGGACAAAATAGGTAGTGGTAATGATCCATGCCCAACACAAATCTGAGAAAGTGTCTCTGGGGAGGGTGTACAGTGACATGAAAATACACATCCCACAGGTCTAGGGCTGAAAACCAATCTCCCTGCTCCAAACTAGAATCATCATTGAAAAAGGGTAACCACCCTGAATTTCAGGATGAACATGTTTAGTTGTCAAATATCGAGAATAGGTTGTCATCCCCCACTTTACTTTTCAGTCAAGAAATAGTGGGGAATAAAATCCCTTCCCCTGCTGTGGAGCAGGTACCCGCTCCACTGCTCCTGGTTGTAGAAGATGGTGCACCTCTTGACGGAGCAAGTGTTTGAGAGAGGGGTCTCTGATGAGTGATGGGGAGGGAGGGTGGGTAGGGGGCATGGAGAGGAAGGGGATGGCATAACCCGATCGGATGATTTCTAGGACCCATTTGTCCATAGTGATAGCTCCCAGTTGGTGAGGAATAGGAGCAGATGGCGTCCAAAAGGATGGATGGTTACAGTAGGCGCTGGAGTGGGTGGGAGGTCTTCTATACCCTTGACCAAAGCTTCAGATCTGCTTGTTTGATGGAGGGGGTTGAGGTCCTGCGGACTGGGGGTGGGGGGGAGGTTCATTGGGTTCTAGGTCTATGGCGTTACTGTTGTTATGGATCGTAATGTCTTTGCTGTTGTTGCTGGGTGTAAGAGGGATATCGTGGGCCTTGGTAAGGCTGATAGCTGTTTTGTCTCATCCTTCTCCTTCTGCAACATTCCAGTGCCACACTAAGTTGGCAGGCATGTCCATGGTATGGAAGGCCTAATTCATTTTTGCTGCAAAACAGCTTCTCACCATCGAAAGGGAGATCTTAGACAGTGTTTTGCATCTTTGTGGGAAGGGGGAGGAGCTGAACCATGAGGATCACTGCGTGACGACAGCAATGGCGGTGGATCTGACGGCCGTGTCAGCAGCATCAAGGGCAGCCTGAAGAGCCATATGGGATATAATCTGTCCCTCAGAGACCCCAGCTTTAAATTGTCGTCGCTTGTCCTCAGGAACATCATTAATAAATTCCATGAATTTAGCGTAGTTCCTGTGGTCATACTTTGACAATAGAGCCGCATAGTTAACCACCCTAAATTGTAAGGTGGAAGATGAATACACTTTGTGGCCAAATAAGTCCATCCTCTTGCTATCCTTATCATCAGGTGGGGTAGCCCGGAATTGTTGCTGTTTATTTTTCTCGTTGGCCGCCTCGACCACCAACAAATTGGGTGACGGGTGTGTAAAGAGAAACTCTGAACCTTTGGAGGGGACGTAATATTTGCAGTCTGCTTTCCTGCAGGTTGGAGGTATAGTAGTGGGGATCTGCCATATGGTTTTAGCTGGTCCCATGAGGCCCCATTGATTGGCAATGCTATTTTGGAAGAGGTGGTGCATTATAAAATGTCAGCAAGCACGTGGTGGTGTTCAGACACTTCCTCAAGAGTAATCTTGAGCTCATCAGCAACTCTTTTAAATAAGTCCTGGACGTGTGTGAAATAGTCAGCTGTTGGTGGTGGCAGAGGCATAATAGCCTCCTTGGGCAAGACAGATGAGTGTTTATTTAGTTGGAGAGGTGTCAGGTGTGATATTCTCTGCTGGCTGAGCTGTTGGTTCATCTCGTAGTTTGGCATCGTTTGTGGCTGGGGGCGGAGATCTAAGATCCTCTCTGCATGAGGTAGGTCGAGTGCTATAACGTCTCTTATAAGATTCTCAGGGATTCCAGTTTGGCCAATGGCTGGGGAAAGGTATGAGTGGTCCCACCCAAGGGTGGCCATACTAGCGTGGGAATTCCCTGGAATATGAGGAGCGAGATCTAAGATGTCCCCCAGTCACAGGTGTCTTAACGAGAAGAATATCATGGAGAAAAAATGCCGTCTATGTCCTCCTCACTCAAGAGGTGTGAAGGGGCAGGAGACAGTTGCGAGACGGTCCCGGTGGGAGGTCAGTGCCTAGTAGAGGAGAGCCTGGAGTGGGAGCGATAGCTATGTCTCTGATGGAGAAACTGGGGCTGTGTGGCGGCTGGCAGTGCTGAATGGTGAGGCACTATAGGCAGGTGAGGCGTCATGTATTGAAACTGTGCCGATGCAGGAGGCGCAGTCCCTGCCAGTGGCGCTCTGGGCTGAGCTGATGTAGCTGCCTGAGGTGGTGGTGCTGAGCTGGTGCCAGTGATGTAGGTGGTATAGACTCAGGGGGTGTCGTGCATGAAGTCGGCGATGAGAAGTATGACACAGGGAGCATGGTCGGCAGAGCTTGTGGCATCGGCACCGCAGCAGTAGTTGGTGACATCAGTGCCGTCACACTAGTCGGTACCGGGTTCTTGTTGATGACCAACTATGCTGCATTGGAGGCAGGCAACTCAAAGCCTTGAGCCTCGGCACCTGAGCGTGTGGCTGCTGACGTGTGGTTGGTGCCAGAGATGCCTGGAGAAGTACATGTGCTAAGCCATGGAGCAGCCAGCACTGACAGAGCCAGAGTCGTCAGTGATCGCTTGGAAGAGATGTGCCTCCTGAGAGGGGAGGAAGCCGGTCGTTTGCCTTTGTTTTTTTTTTTTTTAAAATCTTGTGAGGATTTTGGTGGTGAATTCTGTCGGGAGGAAGACTGCTAGCCTGAGTCCGATGCGGGTCCAAGGGACTTTTCAAGGAGAATGAGCTTCGGTCTGAGGTCGCTGTCCTTGTGGGTCCGGACTTTAACTTTACTACAGTGTACGCATTTTTGGGATACATGGGATTTCCCCAAACATTGTATGCACTGAGAATGGTCATCAGAGATGGTGTCTTTGCATTTTAGGCATCTCTAGAAGCCTGGTGAACTACACATATTGGGAGTCACTAACTCTGAAGTAAAGAATTTAATTTTTTTTTTTTTTAAAAATAGGAGGCAAGTAATAAACTTATTTAGATAAGTAACAAAAAACTACTAGAACTGTATCTAAATAATGGCTATAAAGAGTGAAACTGCTAAAAACTATCTCTGGACGGGGACGGTGGAGAAGGAACTGAGGAGTCTGGGCCATGCACATACTGTTCAAGCACTCAGAGCGTGCGAGGCAGGCACTGTGCGTGCGCGGCCCATACAGAAACTGCTGCAAAAAATCTCGGATCGCAGGCGCAAGGACGCACCTTCACCTGGAGTGGAGCACCCACAGGGATATCTCTCGAAAGAGAAGTTTAAGATCCCAAATCATTAACCACATAAAATAAATTTGTACTTCAAGTGTCATTCAGAGTATGTCAAAGCTCTTTGCAGTGAAAGCCAGTATGACTGTGTACCTATTTTACAGACAGGAAATAGCTCAGAGAAGACAATCAACTTGCCCAAGGTCACACAGCAAGTCAGAAGCAGAGTTGTGACTACAAAGCAAAGGGGTTCCCAGTTCTCTTCACCCACATACTGACTCTGTATATATATATGCACTTAGTTACAAATGCATTCAAAAATATTTGTCTGTTCCCACATTTACTGGCCAATCCACGCTTCCGAATCTGATGTTTCCTGTATGAGAGATTGCATTTAAATTTTTTACCTGATTCCCTTAGGTGCTTGGCTCTAGCTCTTGCAAGGGAATATAGTCTCTGTGAGAGGCATCACACAGATCTTTCTGCACTCCCCCCCAAGGAGATTGGATTTCAGAACGAAGAGGCAGAGCTGTAAAGATCAATTCCTGGGAGAGAACAATTACCAGCTGCCAATGGGGAGGTAAATTACACTACTGAGAAAAAGCTGAGTTGGGGTCAGGTGGAATGTGGCAGTTGTATTAGTGAGGGACCATCCCCAATCCACAGGGTGGTTGTATGGGTGGGGTAGAGGAAGAAAGAGCAGAGAACATATTTAACTTTTTTAAGCCTGTAGATAAAAATTCTTTGATTCTTCCTATAAAACCCAGAGTGTCTTTAGTTACTTGCTGATTTACCAGGAATAAGTGTAGCCTGCGGAGAGGGCTGTGACACCACAAGACAGCTCAGTGAGTCACAATAAGCCATAACCCGGCAGCTCCCTAACTGAGAAACCAGGAAGGCCTTCTCAAAGTGGTATTTGTGCTGGCTCTGACTGGAGGAGGGACAGCCTGGGAAACAGGAACCGGAGCTGCCAGGTTGCTGAGAGGTGCTAGTGTTGTGCTGGGCCATCAGTGCTTTCAGCTCCTGAAAAGAAAGAGGACAGAGTTTTACTACTCCCTTAAAGTTGTAACTTGGTGTGCTGTGTATTAGGGCTAGTCTACACCAGAAGTGCTGCAGCTTTGCCACTGTAGCATGTCTGGTGAAAACTCGATGTGGATGGGACAGAGCTCTCTCGCTGGCATAATAAATCCACTTCCAAGAAAGGCAGTAGCTATGTCGGTGGGAGAAGGTCTCTCACTGACAAAGCTGTCACACTGGTGTGTAGGTCGGTGTAATTTACTTCACTCGGGGGGGTGGCTTATTCACACTTGAATGACAAGTTATTAGTGTAGACCTGGCCTTCGTTTCTGCTTGCAGATACAGGAGTCTGATACGCCTCAAAGGCAGGGATGTGGGAACATGGGCTGTTCCATAACAATGAAAAACTACTGTACTCCATTTCCATGCTATTACTGGAGTGCTAGATTCCAGTTTACTCTGACTGTAAGTACAATAGAAATCTGCAGACTACTCCAGCAAGCTCTGTTGAAATCTTTAATCAAAATCTCTTAATATTATGTGTATTAGAACCAGTAAGAAAAGGGACCCATGGGCACCACACAAAATCCAAATCACCACCAGGTCAACAATAAGAAAAGGAGTACTTGTGGCACCTTAGAGACTAACAAATTTATTTGAGCATAAGCTTTCGTGAGCTACAGCTCACTTCATCGGATGCATTCAGTGGAAAATACAGTGGGGAGATTTATATACACACACACAGAACATGAAACAATGGGTTTTATCATACACACTGTAAGGAGAGTGATCACTTAAGATAAGCCATCACCAGCAGCAGGGGGGGAAAAAGGAGGAAAACCTTTCATGGTGACAAGCAAGGTAGGCTATTTCCAGCAGTTAACAAGAACATCTGAGGAACAGTGGGGGGTGGGGTGGGGGGGGAGAAATAACATGGGGAAATAGTTTTACTTTGTGTAATGACTCATCCATTCCCAGTCTCTATTCAAGCCTAAGTTAATTGTATCCAGTTTGCAAATTAATTCCAATTCAGCAGTCTCTCGTTGGAGTCATGCAACCCATGACAATAGATGTCTGGGGGCACCCGCTCTTAATCATCCGAGTTGGGGAGGGGATTGTAAATTTTCTGTTGGACATGGAGGCAGGAATCCCCATAGTAAAAAACACATGTAGTGCCTACCCAGTTACAGATTGTACAAATACAGGCAATATAAGGAAACAAGCAAACAATGTAAAAACACCTTCTCTACAGTTCGGTGTGCATGCCATTCAGGAGAAGCGTGCTATCACAGGGAGAGAACATTTAGTGGAGCGGAAACAATAGAGTGATAGGGAAATGTTCCATCAAATAATTGATATGTTAAAGCAGTGGTCACCAACCAGTCGATCGTGATCGACTGGTCGATCCTGGAAACTCTCCCAGTCAATTGCGATCTCCAGTGGTGCAATGGGGTTGCCAGCTGCTGCTAAGGCAGGGTCCCTGCCTATCCCGGCCCCACGCCACTCCCAGAAGTGGCCTGTGGGGTGGGGGTGGGGGCAGGAGTTTGCACATGCTGCTCCTGCCTGCAAGTACTGCCCCCAGAGCTCCCATTGGATGGGAATGGGGAACTGTGGCCAATGGGAACTGCGGGGGTAATGCCTGTATAGGGGGGCAGCGCAAGGAGCCACATGCCCCCCCAGGGAGAATCATGGGAGAAGCATGGAGCCGGGCCGCCCAAGTTAAGTATTGCCCCCTTCAAAATGGGCAGGTTCTGAATGGCTCTGCAGCATTAAGACCAGGTGTAGCATGAATACAACAGGCCCAGCTACGCTGGACCAGCACTTCTCTTCCACCAGCCAACCTGCATCCTCCCATACTCCCTTCTGCACCCCAAGACTCAGCCCTGAGCCTCCTCCCAGAGCCAGCACCTCATACCTCCTTCTACATTCTATACCTCCTACACCAGCCCTGCCTCCCTTCCCAGAGGCAGCACTCTGTACCCCATCCTGCACCCCAACACTCTGCCCCAGCCCAGAGCCCTTCCTGCACCCAAATTCCCTCCCAGAGTCCACCCCCTGCACCCCAACCCACTGCCCCAGTCTCAGGCTAGAGCTCCCTCCCACGCTGTGAACCTCTCGGCCCCAGCCCAGAGCCTGCACCCCCTCCTGAACCCCAACCCCCTGCCCAGTGAAAGCAAGTGAGGGGGGAGGAGAGCGAGCAACAGAGTGGGGGGATGGAGTGAGTGGGGCAGGGCTTCAGGGAAGGGACAGGATACCTGTGAGACAATCAAAAAGTTATTTTGGGCGTAAAAAGGCTGGAGACCACTGTGTTAAAAGTGTCATCATTGGGCTTAGCATTAACAGACCAATGTAATAAATAGGGACAGAATTCACATCTGTTAGAGCTATTGTTGCAATCTCTGTCTGCAGACTCAGGAAGACAGCACTGCATCAGTTCATATTTGGTTCACTGCTGGAAGGTTTCCCCCCCATCCCCACCACCAGGACATCTAGAAACTTTCAGCAGAATATTTTAAAAACTCAAATCTCAATCTGTCATGTGGGGCACAACATATATACCCAGAGGGCTGGCATTTGATACCACTGTTTTAGATGTACATAAGCAAGGTGCTGTATACTCTGTCTTGGGCATTGTTCATGGGATCTACCCCTTGCTACAGAACTGTACTCCACAACTTAAATTTTCATTAAAAACCTCCATGCATTTCTAGCCCTTACAGTTATGACAGTAACTCTGAAAATATAAATGAAGCAAGGTCATCGTTGTGAGCCTGAAACAATAGCTTGAGAAGTGTGAGCTGCCCCATTCATCTCAAAGGATTGAAAGCTCTGAAATCTTGTGATGACAATTTAAAGTGTTAACACTAATTGTTAAGTGCTGATTATTTTAGCAAAACTATCCAGATAGCATGCTTAATTTCACACACCCACATTTCCTGATTTGCAAATGAAATTGCTGCACAATTTTCAGTCTGCCTCAGAATGCCACAGAATCCAGGGACCTTGCTAAAGAATTAAGTTTCAGCTTGCCACCGTGAGCAAGGGGCTATGCACTTAAGGTAGCCTTTTCTTACTATAAATGCACAAGCAGCTAATTAATATGCTTTTAATGAGAACGCCAAAAAAAATTATATACAGTGGTTAAACTACAATAAAAGCCAAGATACATTGCACTTATGCACTCAGGAGCTCAATTTTAGTCATACCAGAAGTATGACTTTATAAAAACTGAAATACTTAAGAATTTCTGTTTAAATAATACTCTCGCTTTAATCTTAGAAAATTCTAATACCAAATGTATATCTATTACTGTATAAGGTTTCAACACTGATTTTGATAATGCAGTTCAAAATTATGGATATTAGCAACAAAAAACTAGCTTACACAGTAATTTGAATAAGGGGAAATTTACATTAGTTTCCATTAAGATTCCTAGAAGTACATGACATTGTTCTATAATCTACTGATTTTGTACCATTTCCCCCAAGAAACTTCCATGCAATTAGAGAATTTGCTATTTAAATATATTCTTCATATTTTTAAATAGATTCATAAGAGCTTGTGTTTATATTATAATTTTATAAGTTTAACTACTTCAAAGCTTTTTATGCCATTTAGATACATCTAAGTGTTCAGTAACACTATTCTTATTAAAATATAAATTGCATATTTCACTACATAATCTCAAATTAAACATATAGCACTCTTATTCCATATACTTATAATATAAAGTTACACAAAATCACATAGGACTCCAATTCTGAACTTTCCATCAAATGTTAATTTGTTAGTGATGTTATCCTTCACTTCATTCAGAAAGTAAAGTATATACAGTACTGCACTTTAATGTTGGTGTGTAATTTTAGGCATTTTGATGCCACAATGAGGAATATAGTATAAATACGAAGATATGGCTGGAGTACGTGTGGTAATAAACCTGTATAGTATTTCTGACTTTTATCCTATTGGCACTGTTAGTCTGAATACTTCATCAATGTAAAAACTGAACAGAACTGCAGAAAGACATTATACTGTGGAATCTAAGATTTACTACATCCATGATTTTCCTTGATCAATGTCCATGGTGAACCAGATCCTCTCATTAGCTCATGTGACATGCAATCTGACATAGGAAGTCAGCCAATTAATTTGTGAAGCCTTGTGTCATGGTCTTGTTGGTAGTCTGTAGCACAGCAGGTGCCACCTAACCCCACAGACAAGGAGAACATAAAAACGGGATTCAGAGTAGCAGCCGTGTTAGTCTGTATTCGCAAAAAGAAAAGGAGTACTTGTGGCACCTTAGAGACTAACAAATTTATTAGAGCATAAGCTTTCGTGAGCTACAGCTCACTTCATCGGATGCATTTGGTGGAAAAAACAGGAGAGATTTATATACACACACACAGAGAACATGAAACAATGGGTTTATCATACACACTGTAAGGAGAGTGATCACTTAAGATAAGCCATCACCAACAGCAGGGGGGGGAAGGAGGAAAACCTTTCATGGTGACAAGCAGGTAGGCTAATTCCAGCAGTTAACAAGAATATCAGAGGAACAGTGGGGGGTGGGGTGGGAGAAATTCAAAAAGCAAAGAAAAAAAAACAAAAGTGAAACTAAGTGGAAGATTGAATAAAATATTTGTATCCCCTGATACAGCAAGAAATGGGTTGACGGTGAAACATTTTTTCCCTTTCCTGCTGGTAACAGCTCACCTTAACTGATCACTCTCATTATAGTGTGCATGGTAAGACCCATTGTTTCACGTTCTCTGTATATATAAAATCGTCCTACTGTATTTTCCACTGCATGCATCTGATGAAGTGGGCTGTAGCCCACGAAAGCTTATGCTCAAATAAATTTGTTTATCTCTAAGGTGCCACAAGTACTCCTGGAAGCTGTGTGTTTGCGTTGACAAGATATTTTATCTTGCTTGGAAGAACACACACAAGCTCGCTCAGATGACACAGGGAAAGAAGGCACATCATGAGACACGGGCTGGAGAGAAGCAGGGCAATGAAGAGCCCATCATCAACAGGCAGCAGCTGAACTTACCTGGACCTGCTTGCGAAGTTTACTGCATTCATCTGTCAAGACCTGCAACTGGAGACGACTCTGTGCGGATTCCAATTCCGCCTGTCTCCGCAACAACTGCTCCTTTTCTAAAGAGCTAAATAGAGGAGGAAAAAAAGAAATGATCATGAGTGGAGACAAATTAGGATGTTCCTCTGGGTTGCAGCTCTATCACCAGTGTAGGTTAAAACACAGCCACGCTCAGGTAAACTTAACAGTTTCAGTAAATCCCTAACGGTCTTGCACTCTATCTCCTTGCCCTGCCTCCCGGCCATTAGCAGGTAGCCATTGTGACACTGCACCCCATAATGCTTTATAGAAATATGCTTATAAATATAAATATGACATAACTGGAATATGTTTTATGCTACATATGCCATGCAACATATCTTTTCAAAAGTTATGTTCTACTGAATGTATTCATCCTCTTTGTATGCATGTATCACTTTTATATCTGAAGTTATGAGTGTTGGCTCTATGCTTGTATTTAAAGTGTTTGCTGTAGGAAGCACAAAAGACAGATTTGGTCAACATAGTGTGAAGGGGTTATTCAAGTAATTGGGAGTACTTAACTAACAATGAATATTGAAAGATGAGGAGTACTTGTGGCACCTTAGAGACTAATAAATTTATTTGAGCATAAGCTTTTGTGAGCTACAGCTCACTTCATCGGATGCATTCGGTGGAAAATACAGTGGGGAGATTTATATACACACAGAGAACATGAAACAATGAGTTTTATCATACACACTGTAAGGAGAGTGATCACTTAAGATGAGCTATTACCAGCGGTGGGGGCGGGGGAAAAAGGAGGAAAACCTTTTGTAGTGATAATCAAGGTGGGCCATTTCTAGCAGTTAACAAGAACATCTGAGGAACAGTGGGGGGTGGGGTGGCGGGGGAGAAATAACATGGGGAAATAGAAAAGGAGTACTTGTGGCACCTTAGAGACTAACAAATTTATTAGAGCATAAGCTTTCGTGAGCTACAGCTCACTTCATCGGATGCATCGATGAAGTGAGCTGTAGCTCACGAAAGCTTATGCTCTAATAAATTTGTTAGTCTCTAAGGTGCCACAAGTACTCCTTTTCTTTTTGCGAATACAGACTAACACGGCTGCTACTCTGAAACATGGGGAAATAGTTTTACTTTGTGTAATGACTCATCCACTCCCAGTCTCTATTCAAGCCTAAATTAATTGTATCCAGTTTGCAAATTAATTCCAATTCAGCAGTCTCTCGTTGGAGTCTGTTTTTGAAGCTTTTTTGTTGAAGGATAGCCACCCTCAGGTCTGTAATCGTGTGACCGGAGAGATTGAAGTGTTCTCCGACTGGTTTTTGAACGTTATAATTCTTGATGTCTGATGTGTCCATTCATTCTTTTACGTAGAGACTGTCCAGTTTGACCAATATACATGGCAGAGGGGCATTGCTGGCACATGATGATATATATCACATTGGTAGATGCGCAGGTGAACAAGCCTCTGACAGTGTGGCTGCTGTGATTAGGCCCTATCAGACGCTCGTTCACCTGCCCCCAGATATCTATTGTCATGGGTTGCATGACTCCAACGAGAGACTGCTGAATTGGAATTAATTTGCAAACTGGATACAATTAACTTAGACTTGAATAGAGACTGGGAATGGATGAGTCATTACACAAAGTAAAACTATTTCCCCATGTTATTTCTCCCCCATCCCCCACTGTTCCTCAGACGTTCTTGTTAACTGCTGGAAATAGCCCACCTTGATTATCACTTCAAAAGGTTTTCCTCCTTCCTGCTGGTAATAGCTCATCTTAAGTGATCACTCTCCTTACAGTGTGTATGATAAAACCCATTGTTTCACGTTCTCTGTGTGTGTATATAAATCTCCCCACTGTATTTTCCACCAAATGCATCCGATGAAGTGAGCTGTAGCTCACGAAAGCTTATGCTCAAATAAATTTGTTAGTCTCTAAGGTGCCACAAGTACTCCTTTTCTTTTTTGCGAATACAGACTAACATGGCTGCTACTCTGAAACCCATTGAAAGATGCCAATCCACATTAAGTTTTCCTGGGGACGTTCAAACTAACATGTAGACAATGTAAAGAACTGAGTCATGCATGGACAGATGACTTCCTCATGTGACTCCAAAACTACATCTTGTAGCTGTGATTCTACACAGGAGAAAGAGGGGTTTTCACCCACAAGAGACTATAAAAGCCCCTGGAAACCCCTCCATTTTATCTTCAGCTGGCTCAAGAGATAGCCTCTCCACCCCAAAGAGATGCCTGAAAAACTGGAACAAAGGACAGTAGCTACAGGGGTGCGAGTGATTGCTGGAAGGAATCTAGTCTAGTCTGACAAAGAAGCTTATTGGAACACCTCTGTGGATGAGATTTACCTGCATTTAGTTTCCTTTTGTATTATGCTTAGACTTGCGTGTTTTTGTTTTATTTTGCTTGGTAATTTACTTTGTTCTGTCTATTACTTGGAACCACTTAAATCCTACTTTTTATATTTAATAAAATCACTTTTTACTCATTAATTAACCCAGAGCAAGTATTAATACCTGGGGGAGCAAACAGCTGTGCATATCCATCAGTGTTATAGAGGGCGAACAATTTATGAGTTTACCCTGTATAAGCTTTATACAGAGTAAAAGCTATTTGGGGATTTGGATCCCATTGGGAACTGGGTACCTGGGTGTTGGAGACAGGAGCACTTCTTAAGCGGTTTTCAGTTAAGCCTGCAGCTTTTGGGGGATGTGGTTCAGACCTGGGTCTATGTTTGTAGCAGGCTAGCATGTCTGGCATAACTAGGCAAGGTACTGAAGTCCCAAGCTGCCAGGGAAAACAGGATCAAAGGTAGTCCCAGCACATCAGGTGGCAGTCCCAAGGGGGTTTCTGTGACCCAACCCGTCACAGCAAGTTGGGTTTGTTTGTTTTGGGGGGGGTGCATAAACAGCTCTCTCATCTGAGTTGCCCTCCTAATGATTTATGGGAGGTGAATAACAGAGGGGCCTTTGTTATGCTCTCAGTTATGCATAACTAACTGACCTTTTATCTAGTGGCTCACAAGGACTGTTTGATTACTTTTCTAAAGACAGACGAGCCCTTTCCATCAATCCCAAAATAAAACAAAATATGGAGGAAAAAATATTCTGTACATTTTCTATGCAAGAATTCAACAGGTACTGAATATTAACAAGCCTACAATACAGCCAGACACTCACTTGTAATAGGTTTCAGAGTAGCAGCCGTATTAGTCTGTATTCGCAAAAACAAAAGGAGTACTTGTGACACCTTAGAGACTAACAAATTTGAGCATAAGCTTTCGTGAGCTACAGGAAGTGAGCTGTAGCTCACAAAAGCTTATGCTCAAATAAATTTGTTAGTCTCTAAGGTGCCACAAGTACTCCTTTTCTTTTTGTAATAATACCGTGAGCCTCGGGTCCTTTTTTCTATTACAAGTGACCCTAATACTAAACAGCAGGAAGAAGTTACTAATACAGCTACATCAAAAAGTACAGATACTGTTGTGATGCCTAAGACATTGTCCAGAGATGTCATAAACCACCTCTCAGACTAATCTATGCCATGTTGTATATTTAGTGATAAGTTTTTGACAGCAACACATTTGTAACTTTTCTTTTAAGTGTCCTTTAAATGGGGGGGGGAGGCAAGTATGTAGCATATAGGAATAGAGTAGTAACCCTTTAAATAATTTGGGAGTTTTTAGTGCTACTGTGTTCTGTTTCAGAAGCTGCTACAAACCAGTCAGAGCAGCAGCATGTGCATACGTAGGCTTTCATGTTTGCAGCTGTTTAGTAAACACTACTAGGTGGGACCTAACTGCACGTCTGTGATTTTGTCACATGTTTTTTGTTGTGTAAAAAGCAAAATACAACTGCATTTGTTTCAATATCGGGGCTGATATTAAGGAAGTTTCCATTACAAACATCTATAGCGAATATCTATATTAATGATATTATGAGTTGCATATCATAGAATCACAGAAGATTAGAGTTGGAAGAGACCTCAGGAGGTCATCTACTCCAACCCCCTGCTCAAAAGCAGGACCAACCCCAACTAAATCACCCCAGCCAGGGCTCTCTCAAGCCAGGCCTTAAAAACATCTGAGGATGGAGATTCCACTACCTCTCTATGTAACCCATTCCAGTGCTTTACCACCCTCCTAGTGAAATAGTATTTCATGATATCCAACCTAGACCTCCCCCACGGCAACTTGAGACCATTACTCCTTGTTCGGTCATCCGATACTACTGAGAACAGCAGAGCTCCATCCTCTTTGGAACCCGCTTTCAGGTAGTTGAAGGCTGCTACCAAATCCCCCCTCGCTGTTCTCTTCTGCAGACTAAATAAGCTCAGTTCCCACAGCCTCTCCTCGTAAGTCATGCACCCCAGCCCCCTAATCATTTTCGTTGCCCTCTGCTGGACTCTCTCCCATTTCTCCACATCCTTTCTGTATTGGGGAGCCCAAAACTGGACACAGTACTCCAGATGTGACATTAATGCCAAATAGATGGGAATTATCACTTCCCTTGATCTGCTGGCAAGGCTCCTAATAATGCAGCCCAATGTGTAGTTAGTGTCCTTGGCAACTGTTGACGCATATCCAGCTTCTTGTCCACCGTAAACCCGAGATCCTTTTCTGCAGAACTGCTGCCTAGCCACTTGGTCCTTAGTCTGTAGCAGTGCATGGGATTCTTCCATCCTAAGTGCAGGACGCTGCACTTGTCCTCATTGAACCTCACCAGATTTCTTTTGTCCCAATCCTCCAATTTGTCTAGGTCATTCCAGACCCTATCCTGACCTTCCAGTGTATCTACCTCTCCCCCCAACATAGTGTCATCTGCAAACTTGCTGAGGGGGCAATCCATCCCATCCTCCAGATCATTTAAAAAAAAAAAAAAAAAAGATACTGAACAAATCTGGCCCAAGAACTGTCCCCTCAGGCACTCCACTTGATACTGGCTGCCAACTAGACATGAAGCCGTTGATTGCTATCCATTGGGCCCGACGATCTAGCCAGCTTTCTAGCCACCTTATAGACAATTCATCCAATCCATACCTTTTTAACTTGCTGGCAAGAATACTGTGGGAGACCTTATCAAAAGCTTTGCTAAAGTCAAGGTATATCTCACGTTCCCCGCTTTCCCCATACCCACAGAGACAATTATCTCACATTGAAGGCAATCAGGTTGGTCAGGCATGACTTGCCCTTAGTGAATCCATGTTGGCTGTTCCGGATCACCTTCCTCTCCTCCAAGTGCTTCAAAATGGATTCCTTGAGGACCTGCTCCATGACTTTTCCAGGGACTCAGGTGAGGCTGACCTGTCTGTAGTTTCCTGGATTCTCCTTCTTCCCTTTTTTAAAAGATGGGCTCTATGTTTGCCTTTTCCAAAAGTCTGGGACCTCCCCCGATTGCCACAAGTTTTCAAAGATAATGGCTTTAGATACATATCCATGTATCTAGAGGTCAAAGAACAGCTTTACTGAATTTGAGAAATCAAATATGAACATAAACATAAGACTAAGAGCACATAGGTGCAAAAGGGCAGAGTTAAGGATGTGTATTCTATCAACTTCTATGTTCCTACCCTGGCATTCTGAGCCTAACGAAAGAGAGGAATTCAGATATCTTGGATGGATTGTGATTACACTGGAAGGAAGGCAGCAGTGAAGTGGGGGGGGGGGAGGACATGAATGGTCAGCAGGAGAGGGTGGCAGCAGCAGAAAAGGTACAGCCTGTAGGGAAGATTTTCAAGGACACAAATAGCAGTTAGTCTTTCAGTCTGAGTTAGAACCCCTACAGCCATTTGTGTTATTTAAAATCTCCTCCATACCATGTTTTGCAACATCACATCCAGTGTTCACAATGAATTGTAACATTACAGAAATCAAAAACACAGCATCAGGCAATGGCACGTGTGACACATGGCCAGAAAGAGTTAAGCATCTTGCAGGATAAATGATCCAAATTCAACCTTTTGGGACATATTGGTAGATAATGTTTGTGTTTTTACATAATATATTGTTAGAGGTTAACAATGTAACCCAAGAGTTCCTGTCTATGCTGTATTCTGTTACTTCAGAGATCAAAAGAAGATCTTAGCATTTAAATGAACTGTAAATAGTGATATCACTTTATTGATCTCTCTTTGAAATGCATAGCAAATCACTGCTAATGATGGAAAACAGGCAATTGCTTTATATTAATTCATGTAGCTAATTACCAGTGATACTTAGGAAATAGGTCTACTTCAAAAGCTCAATATTGCCTATGGTTCGCCTAAGGACCCTATGCTGTCAAGAGAAGGCCTGGAACTGTATAAAGGTCTCTTGGATCCTGATTATTTTTATCTCAGGTTTGCTTGATGCTTCATGCAGGGGAAGCTTTTGGTCTTCTAACTCAATCTCCCGTCCCACCTGGATCATCCTGAATATGAACATTGGACTATAACCTGTGGACTAATTCTGAAAGAACTCTTTGCAACTACAAAATTCACTGCCTCCACTATGAAACTAATCTCAGAACTGTACTCATGTCTATGTATACTGATCTTTTAACCAATACTCACTCTCATTTCTTTTAATACATTTTAGTTTAGTTAATAAGAATTGGCTGTAGTGTGTATTCGGGTAAGATCTGAAATATTCATTAATTTGGGAGGTAATGTGTCAAATCCTTTGGGATTGGTAGAACTTTCTTATATGATGAATACGATTTTCAGTAATCCTCATCGATTTGGGTGTCAAGGCTGGGCTGCTACAAGAGAACTGTGTTTTGGCTTCTGTGAAGCAAGTAAGCTACTGTAGAAGCTGGTTTGTGCTGGCTTGGTAAACCTAAGTATTGGAATATCCATCAGCTTTGGAGATTGGCTGCCCCATTCTTTGCAGTTTGCCCTAATTGAGTACCCTCAGTGTGGCCCTCGGTCACAGAATGCCAGTTAAAATTCCTTCCTCACTCATTTCTGTGATAGGGTAACACAGGAAAGCTATATTAGGAGATAATGAGCTCACCTGGAAGTTTCACCATGGTAGTGGTATTTTAAATAAGTACAGAGTTGAAAAAAGAGTTTGAAAGAGTTTTCTGAAAGGGAAAATGATCTAAGGAAGCTGAAATGATGTTTTGCTCAGCAATACTAAGATTTAGGAAGGACCTGGGATTCTGCAACCTTTAACCTTTATTGGATTTTACTATACTAGTTGTAGTTGTGTATAATAGAAATTTAACACTGTACATGAACTTACTCCGTAGAAATTACAATGGCTAATTTTGTCCCGGTTTTTGGTTTATAATGAATTCTAAATGTTCAGCTTAGATGTTGAAAGACTGACTTCAAAATATCAGTTTCCCTATCATAATACATTTTTGATAATGAGATGAGACCACTTTTTAATTCATACGTAAAGAGATAAAGTTAAAGTTTACTGTTCACCCTCACTGCATTTCTGGACAAGGTGCTTCATATCACATTAAAGATGAATTAGCAGTTTGTTTGGAAGGACTTAGCACATTCTTCAGCTGTGGTGTTTTAACATATACCACCTAAGCTTGCTTTAGTCAGCTCTCAATACCATGTGCAAAGACACAAAACACAAGAATTCAATTCTAATAGGGATCCTTTGTTCCAGATAACAAATGCTGAACACAGCATGATCTCCATATTTAAGGCAATCCATAATACCGATACTCGCAGTTAAGACAAAGTGCATAAGCCAGTTTCAGGAAACATAGCTGAAAAAAGGCTTAGGTAAGAGTCGGGCTGCATGAAATCAGTTTTCTTTCTTAGGCATTGTGGGGGAAATTGCTGTTAACCTTGATGTTGAAACTGACCCCATCCCATTCTGCAGCAAAATCTATGCACTATATGCAACATATGCAAAAACTGTAACGCAAGAGTATCCTGTAAGACTTGGCTTAAGCTAAAGCATTTACATATACTAGGCTGTGGCATTTGACCCAGATAATGGACTAGGCCAATCTCTAACTAGAAAAGAGCCAAAGGGCCTCCGGAAAAGTCCCTAGCTATCCATTATATGCACCCTCCACCCTGCAAAAGTCCCTAGTCAAAACACTGCCATAGTAAACCGTAGATCCAGATAACAACACAGTGAGTCAGCACTGTGCTAATTATGAAACTGCCCCTCCATTAATTCCTTATAAGGCTTTATTAATAATGCTTGAGTGGTAAGGAAATGCATCATTTGGCTTTTATTTGGACTTGTACAAGTCTGGTATTATACAGGCAGGGCAGAGAGACCAGGGTGGCACCTGTGTGTGACCATCTCTATCTCCCTCTCCCTGCATGCTTGTATTCAATAAAAGACCCCAGGCTGTTTGAACCAAACAGATGGTCCAACTTGTTTTCCACAACAGCATGTGCATGTGGGACAGAGATGGTACATCAGAGGTGTATGCTCCATACCTTTTCATGCGCTCCTGTTCACTGGTGTCCAGTGCTTTCAAAGTACGGGCATATAGGACCACAACGTCCGAGCGCTTAGCCTTCTTATTGCACTAAAATAAAAAATAGGTGCAGTTTATCCCTAGGAAATTAACATTCAATTCAAACCCAAATTAAATATTCCCCACTCTGTTAAACCCAGATGTTAAATATTTTGAAATTCCCCTTCAAACATTGCTATCCTTGGGTCATTAGAATCTTAATCAGGACAGCTATTTTGAAATTCTAGATCTGATTTTCCAGTGCAGCATTCACCTTTCAGAAAACATTCCTCTGCTGCCCCGGGTCTTGTGATTCAAAACCACCAAGTACCCAGGACAGCCAGACAACTGATAAATTCAAATGCTCATGCAAACATAGTCCCCACCTCTACTTTGAGAGCAGCAAAAATCAGGTACTCCTTGAGTCTATTCACAACTCTATCATGTACGTGCTATATGGTGTTGGCAAAGTCACTTAACCTCTCTGTACTTCAGTTTCCCCATCTGTAAAATTGCATTAATACCACCCTGATGGGGGGATTGCAAGGCTTAGTGTTTAGAAAATGTGTTGTTGGCATCAGATAAAAGGGACTACAGACAGACCATATCAAGCAGCCTTTGGGGAATCCCACATTACTTCATGTCTTTTAAATGCAGGTATATTTACTATTTAGTAGTATAAAGACATACATCATGGTCACTGTTTCCATGTCTGGCAAAAGATTGAGTGTGTAGAGTAGAGTAGTAAATGCTTACGATTGCTTCTCTAGCACCCAGAGGTCACTAGTAGGATCTAGAATGTTAAAACTATAATAGTAACTTGCACTCAAACCACCTTTTCTACAAAGCCACATGCACAGCAATTATGTACAAATCAGTTAAAGAATACAGCAACTGGGACTGCAGAGTAAAAACCCCAGGGCTAGCTCATCTCTTCTTTAGAGCAAGAAACCCATCTCAGACACTTCTCAGGTAGCTATGTCACTAGAAAACTCACCAACCAGCCTTAGGCATCCTTAAGATCATCACACAAAAATACATAATGCACCACTAGAATGTTTAGCAGGTATATATAATAGACACCAAAAGTCTAATCACTCAGGATATCAACTACTGTGTTTCCTAGAGCATCTCTCCTCCTCCCTTTGAGAGAGAAGTAAGTGATAGCAAGAATGAGAAATCACAGAAGTTTAAGAACAGAAGTCCAAGTCTGAGGAATGCTCTCTGAGGATTTTGTTCTGAAAAAAGTTACACAGGTTTGACAGGGATGAGAAGAGAGAGGCAGATTTGAAGAATGAATCCTTTTGTTGAACTACAGCGTAAAACACCAGATGGCTTCAGCAGGAATCCCACTCCAAAGCAAGCAAATCTGGAAAAACTATACAATGGCTTTTTCATTTGAGAGCTTGGGCCCTCAGGTAAGAAGGATAGGAAGCGACGGTTGGCTCTGTGTTGTAAATTGAACACTATTCTTGATCTAAAAAAATAGTTTTAACAGAGTTAGGAGTGAAACTATGTTTCAGAGGAGTGCAGCTAACACCGAGGCAACATTACACTGCAAAACCATAACCCCCAACCCAACCAACTTTACAGCTTTTTAAAACCTCAAAACATTAAGACCACCAGAAATGAACAGTTAAATGATCCAGCCTGTTTCCCAATGCCACATAACTTCACTCACTTAGAGTAGTATGTCTACTGTGCAACTAAAAACCTGCTGCTGGCCCACGCTAGGTGACTCAGGCTAAGGAGCTGTTTAATTGAGGTGTAGCTGTTCATGCTTGGGCTATAGTCTGGGCTCTATGACCATGCAAGGAGGGAGGGTTCCAGAGCTCAGACTGCAATCCAATCCTGAATTTTTACACCACAATTAGACAGCTCCTCAGCCTGAGCCCCACGAGCCCAAATCAGCTGGCATGGGCCAGCCACAGGGTTTTTTTGTTTTTTTTTGTTTTTTTTTTTTTTAATTGCAGCATAGACATAACCTAAGGGTACGCCTACACTTAACACACTGTAGCAATGCAGCTGCAGTGCTTCAGCGTAGACACTACCTATGCTGATGGGAGAGGTGGTGTAGGTAATCTACCTCCCCAACAGGTGGTAGGTAGGTCGATGGAAGAATCTGTCTACCGACGTCTACACCAGGGGTTAGGTCAGTATAGCTACATCTCACAGGGGTATGCATTTTTCACACACTCAAGATGTAGCTATACCAATGTAAATGTCTAGTGTGGACCAGGGCTAAATCCCACCCAACTTAATCCTGCCCAAACTTAATACTGCCCTGTTAAAAACTGGAAAAATATATGTGAAGGTAAAAATAAATCAGATATTGGAAATGATCTCTCAAATAGGTGGGGAGAGCGTATAAGGAATGAGTGAGTGAAAGGCTAGGTGAACAGTAGGGAACAGGCTGAATCCCTTAATTTTTAATTTATAAGCATCCAATCACAAGACATTAATGGTTTAAGAAGTTGATGGTTATGTTTTAACCTCTCTCTGGTATCTGATAGCATTTGAGCTATTTGACACCCCATTTCTAAGGGAACAAAAGCTGAGGTGGTTTTTTTTTTTTTTTTACTTACAATTAGATTGACTAAAGTACTTTTTCACCCTTTGAAAAAGTGACGGATATTGGAGTGCAGCAACAGTAGACAAATGCAGCAGCAATCCTGAACTTAACAGTAGTTCTCACACAGCCTTGAACCTTAGAACCTCCTTTAGACGCCTGACCAGGAAACCAGAGCTCTCAGCCATTAATTTAAAATACTGCCAGACACTTCCATTAAGGGTAATCAATCATCTTATCTGACAAATGGCACCAAACTGTGCAGTCCCCTCCAGTACTGCACCGTAGTGTCATGACACCAAGTTGTGGAACAGGACTTGAATTCTGCTATTTGCCCCACATGTGATGCTGCTACCCACTGAGCAACACTAAAATTGTGCTGAATTAGATTAAGAATTTAAGTTCTCCTTCAGATGAACAGTGCGAGCTGATCCTGGTGAAAATCACTTCAAAGCAGTGGAGATTTTATTACTTTTGACAGGCTGAAATGGTGGACTTTTTGTACAGTATTTAAAACCCTGATGTCATTCCCTTCTGAACAACTACTCTCTTAATTATGGTCACATTTGGACCAGAGGCTTCCCGAGAGCAAGTCAGTTTCAACACAAAAGGGTACACTTTACCTGAGGGCATTTCCCTGCCTGTCCCTTAAGCCACCTTATGATACAAGTGTATCCAAACAGGTGTCCACACCGCAATGCTGAGAGCCGGTGCTCCCCAGCATTAGTCCATTGCTCAAAGCAGATGGCACAGGTGTCCCCTTCTTCCTCATCCAATGGTACAGTGGGAACTGTTACATCAGGTTTCTTTAGTGGAGTTCTCTGAAACAACAACAAAGATCAGAGAAATGCAATATTTGCCATCTTTATTCTCTGTTCAAGAACTGTTGGTTCACTTTACCTGTTTGTGCTGGACTTCTGCTTCTTCAGCATCACGACCTTCATGCTCTGGTGGGACCTGATCAGAAACTTCAGAGTAGACAGGAAAAAAAGAAAGAATAATTTATTTGAACTGGTGAACTCTTCCTTGGATTCTAGTCTGAATTTTCTTTTGCAACTTTAGTATTCTAGGACATCAGAACAAGTATTGATGCAGTAACTAATGTGGATTGCAAACAAAAACTTTACTCCACATACTAGAAGTATAAATGATATCATGTACTGAAGTAAAAAGATAATTAATTAGCACAATCAACAAAGTGTTTTTGTAACACCTTCATAAATCATTGAAATGTAAGGCTGGAAAGGACATTGAGAGGTCATCTAGTCCAGCACTCTGTGCTGAGGCAGGACCAAGTAAATCTAGACCATCCTGGAGAGGTGTTTGTCCAACCTGTTTTTAATCCTCCGATGATGGGATTCCATAACCAAAACACTGGATGCCTATTCCAGAATTTACCTACCTTAGAGTAGAGAAACTCTCTCAATATCTAACCTACATCTCCCTTGCTACAGATTAAGCCCATTACTTCTTATCCTACCTTCAGTGGACATGGAGAGCAATTGATCACCGTCCTCTTTATAACAGTTTTTAACATATCTGAGGAGGTATCAGCCCTCCCCCATCAGTCTTTTCTGAAGTCTGAATGTGCCCAGGTTTTTAAATCTTTTCCCATTGGCCAGGTTTTCTAAATCTTTCATCATTTTTCTTGCCCTCTTCTGGAATCTCTCCAATTTATCCACATATTTCCTGAAGTGTGCCACCCAGAACTGAAAACACCACTCCAGCTGAGGCCTCATCAGACCCGAGTAGAGTGGAACAATTCCATTCATGTGTCTTACCTACCCTCCAGAATGATATTAACCTTTTTCACAAACACTGTTAACTTGTTCAATTTGTGATCCATTATAGCCCCCAGATCCTTTTCAGCAATACTACCATCTCATGAGTAACTACCCATTTTGTAGTTGTGGATTTTATTCTTACTTTTAAAAGTAGTACTTTGCACTTGTATTTATTGAATTTAATCTTGCTGATTTTAGACTACTACTTTAATTTGTTGAGGTCATTTTGAATGCTAATCCTGTCCTCCAAAGGGCTTGCAACCCCCTTGTAGTGTCACCCAAAATTTTATAAGCACACGCTCCACTCCATTATCCAAGTCATTAGTGAAAATGTTGACTAGTACCAGACTCAAAACTGACTCCTGCAGGACCTCACAACCTATACCCTCCCACACACACAATTTGATAGCCAACAACCAATCTTATTTTTACTGATCCTAAGTGTTCACTCTGGAATTTGGAGGTAAAGTAGGGATGTTATGTGGGTACCTGAAGATTAAATAAGAGGACAGCAAAAAAAAAAAAAAAAAAAAAAAAGCAGCAAGCTCTGGAAGGGAGAACAATAGAGAGCAAAAGAGGGGGGAGGGGCAAAATGATGCAGCTATCCCTTGGTAATGAGATAGGTGGGTTAAGATTGATACCCTGTAAAATCCCCCAGGAGACAATTGCAAGGTGTTTGCTTTTTGTGTAATAAAATTTAAGAATCTCATTCCCCTACTGCCCACATCCTCTTACCTTACAAGATCAAGAATTTTCTGTCAATCTCTTGAAACACGCAAATTGAGCATTATTATAATTTATTATAAAAGAAAAACTAAGGGGTTCATGAACATTTTTGAATAAAGAACACCAACCCGAAAAGGTTGAAAAACACCGAGTGATCCACTAAGTGAGCCACCATCCCCAAAGCAGCTAAGGGAAGGGAAGTTACGTTACATGCAGCAAGGAATAACCACTTGAAGCAGATGAATTCCTCAGCAATAAAAAATCCTGGGCCAGATCCTCCACTGTAAATTGGTTTAGCTGGTTTACAATAATTAATTGAGGCCTTCTGTTTTGGAGACGATCCTTGATAATAAAGATCGCGGGAGGAAGGAGAACTGCAGAAAGTAGAAAACAGAATAATCTCTAAATTAGTTATTTTGAAGAAGATTTCCAAGAGGCATCAGTGGGCATGTAAACAGCTTTTAAAAAAAATCTTGCTCAAGATTATATTCATGCACTGCTGCATTATGGCAGCAACCCATTCATGTCATCCATGAGCATACTGATCTTAGACCTTTGAAGCTCTGTTGTAAAGCTTGAAAAGATTCTTTATGAAACGTTGTCCTGTCTGACAGTGGAAATGCAGTGAGAGGAATTTCTGGCATTTCAGAGCTCCCAGTGATGCGAAACCAGCACAAACCTCCCAAACTGGCAGCTATGGGTACCGCCTCCTGGGGTGCTGCCACATCCTCCTCCTCAGTGGAGCTGCTGCTGTCAGAGTTGCTCAGCTCCAAGGTCTCATCTGAGCTGTGACCACTGTTGCCAACTGGAAGATGCAAAGTCTCAAGTGATGGAGATGCTGCTGCGGTTGATCCTTGGGTCCTGCTGACCATGAAATAACTATCCAGTGGTGCCGTGGGCCTGAAAAGCAAGGAGTAAAACCTACAGTGTTTCTTCATATTAATTACTGATGGAAAACGTACAAGAGAAAATTCTATCCTCATTTCTTTGCCACAAACCAAGGCTCTGTTTATCGACACAAGGGATACAACCAAACTGACCAAGAAACATCTCACCCAGAACAACATCAATCCCCAGGCAAGGCAGTGAACGAACAACTCTAAGAAGCAAACGTAACATGCAACTGTGATAGTGCTTCACCTCTTAGGTCTAGAAAATGCAGGTGCCTGATCTGCCTCTACTTAGAAGGAATATTTTTTTTGCAGGGTTGGAAATGAGGAAAACAAGATGTGGTGCACTTGACTCTGTTTCATTATCTAGCTCTTATTAGCAGATCTTAGAGCGCTTTACGAAGGAGGTCAGTATCATCCCTCAGTGCCTTATTTTCCCCCCCATCTGTAAAATGGGGGTAAAGTGACTCGAAAGGCAGGAAGTATGGTGCATGAATTATTACCCAGCTGAGCCACCTTTTCTGATTTCTCACCACTAGACTTTGCTTTTTTTGATTTATCACATGAACTCATCACCTGGTCCCCAGATGAAGTCACAGTATTTAGAAACAAATTGGCTGCTTATAATCAGACTCCCATCCCTTAATTTAATTTATGCCCCTCACAAAAACCCATTTTTTCCTTTAATCAGCTTTGCAAGATTGTGGCATGGCAAAAATATGTACCAAATTACTTTATAATAATGATTAGACTGAAGAAAGCTTATGCTATTTTACTTGCCAATCAAAAAAAAATTAAAAATAAAAAAAATTGTTCAGTTGCAAGTACAATTTTGCAAGACTGCGTAATTGCCCAACGGCCTGCATATGTGGAAGCGAATTATGTCTACAGGAGAGCCCAGAGCATACTGTACAGCTGTGTTTAGTCACTTGGGATGAGATCCTGGCCCCAGTGAAATCAATGGCCAAACCTCCACTTACTTGAATAGAGCCAGGATTTAACCCACAGTACTTAGAATGGATCTGCACAGCCAAAACGTAAAGAGAGAGTTAAACATGAAAATCTCTGCTGATGGGTCCCCCTTGAAGCTAAGGTACAGGTGGCACTCAGCACAGAATTAAACTTAAACTTTTTCAAATTTGTTTTTTTGCACTGTTTGCTGAAGGGGACTGTCATAAGCATACAACTAAGGGTAGCATAAAAATCGCTCCTTTACCTGTAAAGGGTTAAGAAGCTCAGATAACCTAGTTGGCACCTGACCAAAAGGACCAAAAAGGGGAGAAGATACTTTCAAATCTGTGGGGGAAGGTTTTTGTTTTGTGTTTCTGTGCGTTCTCTCCAAGACAAAGAAAGAGACCAAGCAAGTAATCTAGCTCTTACTGAATGATACATCTAAAATTACAGAAATAGTAAGTAATAGCAAGGAAATACATTAGAGTATCTTGTTTAAGCTTGTGAATTTTCCCTAGACTAAAAGGGAGGTTTATTCCTGGGTTGTTTTATTTTTGGGATTTTTTTTTGCAACTAAGTTTTTGCTTAGAGGGGAATCCTCCGTGTTTTGAGTCTGATTACCCTGTAAAATTACCTTCCATCTCGATTTTACAGAGGTGCTTCTTTTACTTTTTCTTTATAATAAAGTTCTGCTTTTAAGAACCTGATTGGTTTTTAGTGTCCTTAAAAACCCAAGGGTCTGGTCTGTGCTCACCTTGTTTACCTATCTGATTGGTAGATTATTCTCAAGCCTCCCCAGGAAAGGGGGTGAAGGGGCTTGGGGGGATATTTTGGGGAAACAGGAACTCCAAGTGGTCTGAATCTTTGTCTAAATCACTTGGTGGTGGCAGCAGTACTCATCCAAGGACAAGGAAGGATTTGTGCCTTGGGGAAATTTTTTAACCTAAGATGGTAGAAATAACCTTAGGGGGACTTTCATGCAGGTCCCCACATCTGTACCCTAGAGTTCAGAGTGGGGAGGGAACCCTGAATGCTGTGCTTTACAAACAAAAGGCTATGCCTGTAAGCATTTCTGGAACACGTATCACAATATCCAAGCAGCAAGTGAAGAGTCTTGCCAAAAAGCATGGATTCCCAGAAGAGAGTCTAAAGAGCAGATGAGAAGAATCACACTATTACCTACTAGGGTTATTGAAAACTTGGGATGCACAGAATTTGGCCTAGCTCATGCAGGTGGGATGGACTTAGTTTTCTAGAGTGCAGCGTAACATAGGAAACATGACACTTTAGATTTCACCTAAAGTGAAATCATTAAGTTGGGGGGAAAAGCACTCAGACTTGACTCATTTCAGTTTTACCTATTACTGATTGTCCTCTGGGATCCACCACCTCTTCGTCGCCGGCGAGTTCTCCTTGTTGGTGGCTGTCGTGTGATCTGTTGTGCAGCCTGTAATTGAAACAGTTCCAATACCCCATGCAGCCTCTGCAGCCCATCCAGGCTAGGAGCAGCGTGCAACTGGGGGTCAGACTCAGCAACTGTCACTACTTCATCAGCACCAGAGACCACAATCACTTCATCAGCAGGAGGAACCACAATGCTTTCTGCCTCATCACTGGGCACTGGAGAGTTGGAAGGCAGTGAAAGTAGAGCATGACCGGAGACCTCTGAGGGAAATGCCTCGTGGTGCTCCACAGAATAAGTAACTGCTGGCTGGAGATCCACTTCCATTTCTTCCTGTGCCATTTCTGAGAAAGGCATGGGATGGAGAAAACAAAGATGTGGGATTAGTGCAAACACTTGTACACAAGTCCACACTTCAAATAAGGTATAGACACATTTGACTCATGCCAGCATAAAGACGCATGCTGACTGCAATATCCTTTAGGATTAAGATCCAGTGCTTCTAGAGTCCATTCCTCTGGCAGCTGAGATGATTTGAGAATTCCAGTTTAACAGTCCCTGGATTTATATATCAGTTGCTTGAGGGCTAGACAAAGCATTTTCAGATTCCTCGACTCTGGAAGTCTCTGACCCAACACAGCCTGAGTTTTCTAGCCTCATGACACATTGCAAGGCCTGTCTATTCAAATTAGCCTTTTGATGGGAGTAGGTGGGTTAGGAAGTTCTTCCTGGTATCTTTACTAGCTAATATGTATTTACGGATTATTTTTGTATTTTGGGGTATTTTTGTATTTTGGGGTATTTTTGTATTTTGGGGTAGAGATTTTGGCAGATGCTATGTATTTAAACCTCCCTTAAAAAAAAAAAAGTGCTACATCAGTCTACAGTGCTTAAATAATATATGGCCCTTAGTATCTTTAATCTATGATCTCAAAGGATCTTGTATCTGAGCATCTCAATGTGATCATCATCACAGAAATGCCTGTAAATAAATATTACTAGAGCACCACACACACGCTGCAGAGGACTCACAATGTTCATTTTTGGGATAGGTTTCTTTTTTTTTTTTTAAATAAAGAGTTCCCTAGTAAATGAATGAGATTCAGTTAAGGTAACAAGTTCACCATGAACCTCACCTGGCTGCGCCATCTATTGTGCATACACCACCTTACATTCACCAGTATTGTATAAGCCTAAGCAGTATACTCTAGCAATACCTCCAGTCATGACACTGTTGATATCATCAGCCCCTTTATATACCATATGTAGGTACATACTCCTATTGAGAGTGAATTTCATTGCAAAATTTCATATATATCAATGTAGGGTTTTTGGAAGACAGGAATGTTAGTTAAAAAAATCATATATTAAAAACCTCAAGAAATGCAGATTTCCGATTGACTCTCAAGAATGAGCATGCAGACTACTTTAACCCTGTTTCCATAGCTATGCTTTAAAAAATTAAGGAACTTGTGAGGATATAGATATTCAGGCCTGTCTGTAAAGGCCCATACTCTAAGAATTTAGGTGTATCACTTGGCTAGTTATAGAGGTATAAAAGAAAGAAGCAAAATCACTGTCTGCCGGTGCAAGAGCCTTCTCTTACTGTGACAGTCTGAGGCCCTATTCTTAGGCTAAGACCTTTGGCTAAGCAACAGAGGCAGCCATAAGCTAGGAAGCGTACAGTCACATCTTCACATTCCAACCTAGTCACATTGAAATAAGGTGCTATTGGGCCGTTAGGAATACAATCCTGTCCTGATAATGCCTATCACCTCTAGAGAAAGGGAAGTGCCTAGAAGATGTAAAAGGAAACTTAATTCGATAGCATCCTGTGTGGCAAGAACTCACTTATCAATAGCTGGGATGTGAAATCCTCACTTCTGTATTGTTTTGTCATTATAGTTCCCACTTTGCTATTGTTTATATGTATAATCTCTGTCTAGTTCTGTGATTGTTCCTGTCTGCTGTATAATTAATTTTGCTGGGTGTAAACTAATTAAGGTGGTGGGATATAATTGGTTACATAATCATGTTACAATATGACAGGTTTCAGAGTAGCAGCCCTGTTAGTCTCTATTTGCAAAAAGAAAAAGGAGTACTAGTGGCACCTTAGAGACTAACAAATTTGAGCATAAGCTTTTGTGAGCTACAGCTCACTTCATCGGATGCATTCGGTGGAAAATACAGTGGGGAGATTTATATACACACACACAGAGAACATGAAACAATGGGTGTTACCATACACACTGTAAGGAGAGTGACCACTTAAGATGAGCTATTACCAGCAGGAGAGCGGGGGAGGGGTGGGCGGGGGCAAGAAAGAAAACCTTTTGTGGTGATAATCGAGATGGGCCATTTCCAGCAGTTGACAAGAACGTCTGAGGAACAGTAGGGGAGTGGGAGGGGGGGAAAAATATAGTTTTACTTTGTGTAATGACCCATCCACTCCCAGTCTCTATTCAAGCCTAAGTTAAATTGTATCCAGTTTTCAAATTAATTCCAATTCAGCAGTCTCTCCTTGGAGTCTGTTTTTGAAGTTTTTTTGTTGAAGAATTGCCACTCTCAGGTCTGTAATCGAGTGACCAGAGAGATTGAAGTGTTCTCCGACTGGTTTTTGAATGTTGTAATTCTTGACGTCTGATCTGCGTCCATTTATTCTTTTACGTAGAGACTGTCCAGTTTGACCAATGTAAGTAAAAGAATAAATGGACACAGATCAGACGTCAAGAATTACAACATTCAAAAACCAGTCGGAGAACGCTTCCATCTCTCGGGTCATCTTTCCTTGGCGGATTCACCTAGCGGTACCTGCCAGTACCCCTTTGTCAAGTCCAAGGTAGAGATGAACTGGGCTCGTCCCAGTTTCTCCAATAGTTCATCTGTATGTGGCACTGGATGGTTGTCTGGGCGAGTTACAGCATTTAGCTTACGGCAGTCCACGCAAAAACGTATTTCCCCATCTGGTTTGGGAACTAGAACCACTGGAGATGACCATACACTGCCAGAGGGGCAGATTACACCCATCTGTAACATCCTGGATCTCCCGTTCTATAGTAGTTTTAGCTTGAGGAGACACCCGGTAAGGTTGGACTTTAATTGGGTGAGCATTACCTGTGCCAATGGAGTGGTATCCTGTTCTGTCATTCCTGGGGTGGCTGTAACCTGATCTCGCCCCCCCCCTTTTTTTTTTTAAAAAAAAAAAAACCTCCGATGGATTTTCTGTAGGCTGAGAAGAGCTTTTTGTTATGCCTGCTGCTCTGTCCCCCCAGGCAGACAGACAGACTCTACAGCTGCAATCACCTTTTACAAAACCTTTTAAAATCATGCTGTGCTTCTGGTTCAAAATGATCCCACCGCTCTGCCACCATGTCAAGGTTCTTTCCCCACTCTGAACTCTAGGGTACAGATAGAGGGTCTTTCATGCAGGTCAAGCTTATTCTTACCAGCTTAGGTTAAAAACTTCCCCAAGGTACAAACTTTGCCTTGTCCTTGAACCGTATGTGCCATCATCAAGCGTCTTACACAAAGACCAGGGAAAGAGCCCACTTGGAGTCGTCTTCCCTCAATATATCCCCCCCAAGCCCTACACCCCCTTTCCTGGGGAAGGCTTGATAAGAATCCTCACCAATTTGTACAGGTGAACACAGATCCAAACCCTTGGATCTGAAGAACAATGGAAAATCAGATTCTTAAAAGAAGAATTTTAATTAAAGACAAGGTAAAAGAATCACCTCTCTAAAATCAGGAGGGTAAATACCTTACAGGGTAATCAGATTCAAAACAGAATGTCCCTCTAGGCAAAACCTTAGGTTACAAAAAGACACAAAAGCAGGAATATACATTCCATTCAGCACAGCTTATTTTACCAGCCATTAAACAAAAGGAAATCTAACGCATTTCTAGCTAGATTACTTACTAACTAACAGGGGTTGTGAGGCTGCATTCCTGCTCTGTTCCCGGCAAAAGCATCGCACAGACAGAGACACCCTTTGTTCCCCCCCTCCAGATTTAAAAGCATCTTGTCCTCTCATTGGTCATTTTGGGTCAGGTGCCAGCGAGGTTACCTTAGCTTCTTAACCCTTTACAGATGAAAGGGTTTTACCTCTAGCCAGGAGGGATTTTATAGCACTGAATACAGAAAGGTGATTACCCTTCTCTTTAAATTGATGACAGCCCCAATTCTGCAGGATACTGAGGGCACTCTACACTTTTCTGGAGGTATTCAGAACCTCTCTGATCAGGCTCAATGATCCCAGATGTCAGCCAATTACCCAAATGTCATTAGACAGCTCTAATGTGTCTCTATATACACACTACATATATGCTACTCAGGATCATGAAATTAAAGTACTTACAGGGAGAAAGGAAAGATTAGCACTGGAACAACATAGCACGCTTTGTTTTACACAACTCTCTCTCATACAAACTAGAAGATCAACGCTTTATGTTGCGCATTTGAGATACTCTCCATGCAAAGTAGAGAAGATGGGAGGCTGGTATTTCTACAAAGGATAGAAAGGTATGGCAGTTTGGGTCTTTGAGAAGTGCAACATTGCATGTCCTGTGTTTCTTATAGCTTGTTTGTTTTAATACTAAGGTTCTTGAACGGTAATATGTATTAAAACTACATATACATTCCTGCAACCTTAACTTATCCTACAAAAAAAAACTTTACCTTTAAATAATGACAGGTTCCAGAGTAGCAGCCGTGTTAGTCTGTATCCGCAAAAAGAACAGGAGTACTTGTGGCACCTTAGAGACTAAAATTTATTAGAGCCCATGAAAGCTTATGCTCTAAAAAATTTGTTAGTCTCTAAGGTGCCACAAGTACTCCTGTTCTTTTTACCTTCAAAGTTAATTCAACTGAATTAAAACAGTCTCAATTCATACAAGTGTATGTAGAGGAATAGGATGGAATCCTCTTCTATATGATATAACTTTGGCTATATAATACGGATGATTCCATTTTAGAATAAAGGAATCCATAGTGAAATTCAAACAATATTTTAAATAAGTTGTCTTAGAGGGAAAATATAAAAACTTGTTAGATCAGGCATATCTTTTATGATGCTTGCTATTTTCTTTAATGCTACCCAAACACTGCCTCTATAGGACTTTAAAATATTTACAACGCTGAGTGTTTCAAACTCCTCCTCAGTAAGAGGAAGTTCTCAGCTTGGACAATGGAGAAGAGTTACTATGTTAAAATAGGTTTCAGAGTAGCAGCCGTGTTAGTCTGTATTCGCAAAATTATTTATTTATCTAGTCCAATCCCCTGCTCAAGGCAGGACCAACAGTTGTTTATCATCTGTCCAATGGATATTTCAGTACAGCCAGCTAGCACTGAAATACTTCAACAAAGTTACTTTGGCACTGCGACATTGCACTCCATGTTTTATGGAAATATGCTAATGAGAGCAAATATAATGTAACTGGAATAGGCTTCATGCAAATGAAGATACCTTAAAAGAGAAGGTATCATTACAAAGCTTATAATCTACTGTGTTATTCCTATTTGTAGGGTTCAACCTATTTGAAGGGTTTCTACAGGTATGTTAGCAACAAAGTGGTGGTCAGGGAAAGTGTGGGCCCCTTACTGAATGGGGGAGGCAACCTAGTGACAGAGGAATTGGAAAAAGCTAATGTACTCTATGCTTTTTTTGCCTCCGTCTTCACGAGAAAGGTCAGCTCCCAGACTACTGCACTGGGCAGCACAGTATGGGGAGGTGGTGACCAGCCCTCTGTGGAGAAAGAGGTGGTTTGGGACTATTTAGAAAAGCTGGACGAGCACAAGACCACGGGGCTGGATACGCTGCATCCGAGGGTGCTAAAGGAGTTGGCGGATGTGATTGCAGAGCCATTGGCCATTATGTTTGAAAACTCATGGTGATTGGGTGAGGTCCCAGGTGACTGGAAAAAGGCTAATGTAGTGCCCATCTTTAAAAAAGGGAAGGAGGAGGATCCGGGGAACAACAGGCCAGTCAGCCTCACCTCAGTCACTGGAAAAATAATGGAGCAGGTCATCAGGGAATCAACTTTGAAGCACTTAGAAGAGAGGAAAGTGATCAGGAACAATCAGCATGGATTCACCAAGGGCAAGTCATTCCTGACTAACCTAATTGCTTTCTATGATGAGATAACTGGCTCTGTGGATGAGGGAAAAGGAGTGGACATGTTATTCCTTGACTTTAGCAAAGCTTTTGACACGGTCTCCCACAGTACTCTTGCCAGCAAGTTAAAGAAGTGAGTTAAAGTTAAAGGCTGAGTGAATGGATAGAAAGATGGCTAGATGGTCAGGCTCAATGGGTAGTGAGCAATGGCTCCATGTCTAGTTAGCAGCCGGTATCAAGCGGAGTTCCCCAAGGGTCAGTCCTGGGGCTGGTTTTGTTCAATATCTTCATTAATGATCTGGAGGATGGTGTGGATTGCACCCTCAGCAAGGCTGCAGATGACACTAAACTGGGAGGAGTGGTAGATATGCAGGAGGGTACGGATATGATACAGAGGGATCTAAACAAATTAGAGGATTGGGCCAGAAGAAATCTGATGAGGTTCAACAAGGACAAGTGCAGAGTCCTGCACTTAGGAAGGAAGAATCCCATGCACCGCTACAGACTAGAGACCGGGTGGCTAGGCAGGAGTTCTGCAAAAAAGGATCTCGGGGTTACCGTGGATGAGAAGTTGATATGAGTCAACAGTGTGCCCTTGTTGCCAAGAAGGCTAAAGGCATTTTGGGCTGTAGAAGTAGCCAGCAGATTGAGGGACGTGATCATTCTCCTCTATTCAGCATTGGTGAGGTCTCATCTGGAGTACTACTGTGTCCAGTTTTGGACCCACACCACAAGAAAAATGTGGAAAAATTGGAAAAGTCCAACAGAGGGCAATAAAAATTATTAGAGGACTGGAGCACATGACTTATGAGGAGAGGCTGAGGGAACTGGGATTATTTATTTTGCAGAAGAGAAGAATGAGGGGGGATTTGAACTTTCAACTACCTGAAAGGGGGTTCGAAAGAGGATGGATCTAGAGTGTTCTCAGTGGTAGCAGATGACAGAACAAGGAGTAATGGTCCCAAGATGCAGTGAGGGAGGTTTAGGTAGAATATTAGGAAAAACTTTTTCACTAGGAGGGTGGTGAAGCACTGGAATGGGTTACCTAGGGAGGCGGTGAAATCTCCTTCCTTAGAGGTTTTTAAGGTCAAATTTGACAAAGCCCTGGCTGGATGATTTAGTTGGGGATTAGGTCCTGCTTTGGGCAGGGGGTTGGACTAGATGACCTCCCGAGATCCCTTCGGGCTCTGATATTCTATTATTGTATGTATGTATCATTCTTGTATCTAAAGCTAGAAATATTGAGTATTACTTTAAAGTCCTATTATAACTATGCAAAGTGTGGGCCATTAATAATGGCTTAGTATCTTGATGGCTCCCATTAATCAGGACAACTGGTTGTAAACGGCTCTATTTACTCCCAAACCTTCCTGGCAGGTCAACCCCGAAAGAACGGAGAACGAGGTGTTACAGTGACATGTGATCATGTCACCTGATTTTCAGTGTCCTAAAAAACAGGGATTTGATCTGTGCTCACTTTGTTAACCTGTTGGTTGGTAGATTATTCTCAAGCCTCCGCAGGAAAGGGGATTAAGGGGGGGGAGATAGGGCTCCAAGTGGCCCCTCCCTGAATGTTTGTTTAAATCACTTGGTGGTGGCGGCAGCGGCAACAATACTGTCCAACAACAAGGAAAAGAATGTGTGCCTTGGGGAAGTTTTCAACCCAAGCTGGTGGAATATAAGAAGATTAGGGGGCTTTTCATGCAGGTCCCCACAACTGTACCCCGGAGTTCAGAGTGGGGAGGCAGCCCTGACAGACACAGGCAGCGCTCACAACCCCAGAGACAGCCCAGGCTCCTGCTAAAACCCCCCCAGGCAGCACAGGGCGAGCAGCCAGGGCACGCTCCGTGCACCGTCGGTTCGCACCCACGGCCCCGATCGACGGCTCCAGGGCCAGGGGCGTAAGGGGCGCCCGTTCCGCCTCCAGGTGCCTCCCCCAGCCCGCTGCTCGGCGACGGAAAGAACCCGGGAGTCCGGGTGCCACCACGGGGCACGGTGCTTCCGCTCAGGCCCGGGCCCCGTGAGGCCGCACTCACCTGCAGCCGCGGGAGGGCTCGAGTTACCAACCGCCCCTGGAGAGACGCCACGGCCTCCCGCGCAGCTCGATCTCCCCGCCGACGCCTGACAGCCCGCCCTGCAACCTCATTGGTGGCTACTTCCCTCACGGGCGAAACCCCTATTTCAATTGGGCGCTGTAAATTTACGTCACCAGCCCTTATTGGACACATTGGCTGCCAGTTTAGCCGCGGGGGGGGGGCGAGAAAACTCAGGCGCTCCATTTTTATTGGCCGGAAGTCTGTCAATCACCTGGAGTGGGGGCGAGAACTCCGCCTGCGCCCCTTTGTGACTAGATGATCGGCCTGTCGATCAGAGGAAAACGGAAGAGGCGGGACACGGCCCCCGGAAGCACCTTTTGAGTGGAGGAATGAATTGCCTGTCAATAAAAAGAAGGGGAAAGTTCGAATGTTGGTGGCGGTGGAACAGGCGCAGGGGAGGAGGGGCTAAAACCCCCAGCCTCGACCCGCCCTCACGGCCGAGGGGGGAGCGCTTTGCTGCCAGCCACCCGCGAAAGCGCTTCTCCCAGCATGCAGCGCGCCCGGCGGGCCGTGGTGACTCCCGGCGTGCCCCGCGCTGACCCCGCCCCCGGGCAGCCCGCGGCTTGCCCCGAAGAAGCCGCCGGGGCCGGGGCCGGGGGCCGGGGCCGAGGCGTGGGCAGCCCCCGGCGGCCGGAAGCGGGGGACTAAGGCCTCCGCACCCCCCGGGCAGAGCCGCTGCTGGCGCTGCCCGCTCCGGCCGGTCCCTCCAGCGGGGCAGCGCCTCCCTTAGCGTGAATCCGGCCCCCGCCGCCTCCCCGTTTCTCCCTTTGAGGGCCCTGTTGGGAGGAAAAGATTCCGTCCGTTTGTCCAAGCGGCCAGAGGCGGCGGCGGCGGGTTAATTACCAGGCCCGCTTTTCTCTGCTTGCCCGGTCAGTGGGAGCCAAGTAACTTTCTAATTCCTAAAAGAAAAGCAGGACTTGTGGCACCTTAGAGACTAACAAGTTTATTAGCGCATAAGCTTTCGTGTTTTTGCTGGTTCGGAAGCTGGTGATCTCTGTTTCGGGTCGATTTGATGCAGCCCGCCGAGTCCCAGCGTGGCCTGCCTTGAGCAAGCCTAGACCTCTGTGCTTGGGCAGCTCGCGGCCAGGGTGACGAAGGGGTTCTGCTGCGTGCGTTTCAATGAAACGTTTAAAATGTTAAAATTGATTGGCTAATTACTCAGCCTCCCCAAGGCTTCTATACCGTGGATAACCCTGCACAGGAAATTTAATTAAATTTGAGTATTCCTTAAAGGCCTGAAGTGGTGTTGACAGGTTTCAGAGTAGCGGCTGTGTTACTGACATGCTGCCTGGGTCGAATGGCCGCTGCCCTGGCCTGTGTGGCCATGCTGCAGGACTCTGAGTTACCACAAAACTATTTTCAGAGCGGCAGCCGTGTTAGTCTGTGTTCGCAAAAAGAAAAGGAGGACTTGTGGCACCTTAGAGACTAACGCGTTTATTTGAGCAGAAGCTTGTATTTTCCGCCGAATGCATCCGATGAAGTGAGCTGTAGCTCACGAAAGCTTATGCTCAAATAAATGTGTTAGTCTCTAAGGTGCCACAAGTACTCCTTTTCTTTTTCACAAAACTATTGGCACTATTTTGGGGATGGCCAGAGAAGGAAATAATACTGTAAAGAGCTGGCTGGCTGTGTGAAGTTAAACTTCTCTGTCATGGGCCTTATAATGTTGACAGAGATTCTCCCATAGCTCAGTTGTTCTGAGCTGGTGCTTTTGGATCAAGTCCGTCAGAGTTTTAACCCTGTTACTGCCATGGAGTTCTGAGTAAACATGACTAGCAGTATAGTGACAACAAGAGAGTCCCAGGAGTGCCATCGATGTGTTAAAACCTCTGTTTTATATGCTGTTCTGTTTCAAATTCAACAGACAGACTTGGCCAGCACTGACAGTTGATGGTGCCTGACAAGTGGCTACAAGTGCCTCAAATAAAGAACATTTATTATTTAAAACACACATTTCAATAGCAGCATTAACATACACAGCGCTTTGCAAATGCCTAGATCACCTCCTGCATTTGGAATAGAGTAACTGGACAGCCTGTGTCTTGATTTTACAAGAATGACTTAATTTCTCAGCTTATTATATTCACATGGGTATTTTGTCCCAAACTCTACTGCCCCTAACCTTCCTACCACCCAGGGGTTATAATTTCCAAAGGCAGATTGACCTGGGCTACCGACAGTATAGCTATTAAATGTTGTTGCTTTTTCTTGCCTGGCTCAAATATTTAGTTTTGTCCAACCAGGCAAAGATGGAGATAATTGGCTAAACACTCCTCCATCCCTTTGGAGCAGAGGTGTCTGTTGCAATGGCCAACTCCTAACATGGGGCAATGAGGGTCTCTCTGCAGGGGGCGGGAAGAGGAAGATGATAAACAGTTGAGCTTGGGTTGAGGGACTACTAGGAAGGGGATCATTGTAGATCTGGGGAAGATTCTATACTAGTAGTAAGAATGCCTAGTCTGACATGTGATCCACTGTGCCTCTGGTCATGCAGGTTTCTGCTGTATTCCCCTTTCTCTTGCATTGCTGACTCAGAGATGGACTTGGGTCCAAGATACTCACTTCTCCATTGAACTGTGAATGCTTCGAGGGACAGCGGAATGTGGGGCATGCCACGATCTGATGCTGGACTAATCTTACAAGTCTACAATTTGGAATGTTATAGACTACGGCGTGCCAGTCTTCACAAAAGGGGAGGCATTGTGCTGGAGCTGAACACGAAAGTAGCTAGGCCCCACATAAATTTCTACCGCTTAGGAAACTAGCTAGTCCACAAGCAGATGTCACGTGGGGCTGGTAACTGTCTAAGCTTTGGGGAAAGCTGCGGGGATACTGTGCCTGGAACAGGGTGGGAGGGGGGAGGTTTCTGGCTACTGGGAAATCTAAGTTCACCTACTGGTTGGAACTACCTGACTTTCCTGACCTGCCCTTCTGACACCCCAGCCCTATCCACTCCTGGTTCCCAACTCCTCCCTCCAGCTGGGAATCAACAGAGGAGAGGCAGGTTGCTCAACAGGGAGGGTCCCCTCAGCTTGGGATGTTCTGGAAGCTCACTTCGTTTGGGGAAGGAGAGGTACTGCAGGACACTGAGGATGAGTATACTAAGGATTAATGTAGGGAGGGGCACTGTAGGGGAAGGGATGGAGGTCAGGAGTCCTTTGAGGGAGAGAGGCTAGAAAGTCACTTGGGTGTCAGGGAAAGGGGTAAGGGAAGATCTCCCTCCAGTAACAAACACCTTCACACTGACCCCCCTACCTCAGCTACAAAGCCCCCCTGCAGTGCCAGGGACAAGTGCCTGCACCTTGAAGCCTACCACCATTTGCCAAACTCTCTCAAATTTCCACATCAGTATTAGCCCTGCACCTAAAGCCAGCGCCCAAGCTGTCACAGCCTTACCTTGACTCCCCCCCACTCTGTTGACAATACTAAGGGAGCTTCCCTTCAGGATTCTAGGCTGGTCCCCCCTACATGAAATAAAAATGGCTTTCTAATCTTGGGAGCATGCTCAGGAAGGGAGATGTTTAAGTGCTATAAACCATGTCCACAGTAAATTGCAGATGCAAAATTGCAGGCACAACTATTTAAAGGCTCAGAGTTGCACCCTCGAAGTTGGAGGGCAGGTCAAGATGCTGTTTAAAAAAAGCAGAGTATACAGATCTGGAAAAGTGTAACAAACTTCATGCTAGAGTGTCATGGTAGACAGGGATGGAGCTTTGCTGCTAACCATGCTTGGCTATTTTCTTCAAGGGATGCTTTGAGTTTGTGTCTTGCAGCTAGCTTGCTGTATTTATCTTGCCATAGATGGCTATCAGCGAGTCCACAATCTCTGCAGAAAACAAACAGAATTTGTTTTCAGATTAGAATACTCGGATTTTTTTTTTTTCCTGGCAAGATGATTGGTATGTACTCAGTAATAGTATACGGGACACTGGATCACTTCATTACATGCTCAACCAAAGAAAATGAAATCTGACTGCTTTATACTGTGCAGGAGCAACAAAAGAGGAACAAGCATACAGCAGAGACAGGTCCACATGGAGAAGGGATTGGTAGAGGCTGCAGAAAAGTGTGGGTTTTTTTTTTGTTTGGTTTTTTTAAAATAATGTAAGCCAGCATGATGGAGCTATCAAGAAGAGAGGGTAATGTAGAATACTAAGCACCTAGGGCCAAATGCCAGAAGGGGCTGACAAATTTGATGTTCTTGAGTGCCCTTTAGTGGCAGCTCTCGTTATAGTTCTCAGCACAGGAAATTCCCTGGTCAATTATGCTACCGAAAATCTTTGTGCCTTTGGAGAGCATGGTGGATTATTAATGGCCAACCTCAAGGTCTCACTCTTTCCTTACAAAAGACTACTGAAATTGCTAGTGTATATGATGGGATGGTAATGATTTAAAGAAAGTTGCCTCCTGCCTGATACACCAAGGGGGAGGAGGGGACAACCTCCCCATCACACAAGCCTTCATGGACAACGGCTGATCCCCGCTCCCTTTTGTGCTGCTGCTGTCAAGTATAAGAAGGATCGGTCATTTATTTTTGTATGTGCTAAAAGCAACAGCAGTAAGACATTCCCAGAGACAGAACAGCTCCTGCTACCAGGGACCACCACATAAAATTAATAGGCAGCAGGTTTAAAACAAACACAAGAAAGTATTTCTTCACATAACATACAGTCAACGGGTGGAACTCTTTGCCAGAGGATGTTGTGAAGGCCAAGACTATAACAGGGTTAAAAAAAGAATTAGATAAGTTCATGGAAGCTATTAGCCAGGATGGACAGGGATGGTGTCCCTAGCTTCTTGTTTGCCAGAAGCTGGGAATGGGTGACGGGGATGGATCACTTGCTGGTACCTGTTTTGTTCATTCCTTCTGGGGCACCTGGCATTGGCCATTGTCTGAAGACAGGATACTGGGCTAGATGAACCTTTGGTCTGACCCATTGTGGCTATTCTGATGTTCTCATATACAGCAGTTTATTGCTCAGAGTGAAAGGCCAAGTCCCAGATTCCACAGCACCAAGGAGCTACTCTCATCAGTATTTTTGATGCTGTTGATCTCAGAAAACCAGTGTGTTAAGCTGAGGTTTCCCCCAGCTCTGAGTATGGGAATGACTAAGTGAATGAGTGGATTTAATGAGAGGATAGGTATGACTATGCTAACACCCCTGTTAAGCCTCTGAGCAAGCTCAGTGTGACCTTGATGTGAGCTGGCGGTTCCATAGTTAACAGAAGTGCCGTGTCCTCTCTCCTGAAAAACCTGCTTGCTTCCTGGCTGATTATTAAACATTTGATCTTCCTTTCCATTCTTCTGCAGTTTTCCCCTTGTCTGGTCCTTCCTCATTCTCTCATTTCATCCCTCGCTCTTTCATTGCTCTCTACTTCCTCTGATCTCTTCCTTTAATTCCCCATTTCTTCTAGCTCAGCGGTTTTCAAACTGGGTCGGGACTCCAAAGTGAGTCATGACCTGATTTTAATGGGGTTGCCAGGGCCAGTATTAGACTCGCTGGGACCCAGGGCTGAAGCACTAGCTCCAGCTCCACCTGGGGGGGCAGGCTAAGGCTGTGGCTCTCTCTCCACCCTTACCTGGAGCAGCGTGGCTTGGGCTGCTGCCTCCCTCTCACCCCCACCCAGGGTGGTGGGGCTGGGGTTGCACCTCTCTCCCAGGGTCATGTAACAACTTTGTTGTCAGAAGAGGGTCATGGTGCAGAGAAGTTTGAGAACCCCTGTTCTAGCTCCTTTTCTCTCCCTATACCTTCACTCTCCCAGAAGATGAAGCTTGACAAATTCAAACTGGAAACAAGGTGCACATTTGTAACAGTGGGGGTCATTACTAAGGCTGCGAGTTTGTCACTGAGGTCATGGATTCCGTGACTTCTGCACTGGCCGGTCACACAGGCCACTGCTCTCCTCCTCCCACCCCCACCCCACAGCAGCAGAGTTTGAGTGTGGGAGGGGGCTGGGGAACAGGATGGGTGAGGCAGGCTCTGGGCAGTGCTTATCTGCGGGGCTCCCTGGAACTGGCGACATCCCCCTTGCTCAACTGCTAGGCAGAGGCGTGACCAGGCAGCTCTGCGCGCTGTCTCCACCCAGAGCACTGGCTTCACACGGCCGATGGGAGCTGTGGGGGTAGTGCCTGCAGGCAGAAGTAGCGCGCAGAGCTGCCTGGCCACGCCTCCGCCTAGCAGCTGAGCGAGGGGGATGTCGCTGCTTCTGGGGAGCCCTCCCACCCCCAGGAAAGTGCCTCTCAGAGCCTGCCTCACCTTGTCCTGTGCCCCAACCCCCTGCTCCCTCCCATACCCAAACTCTGCTGCTGGAGGGAGTGGGGAGGCATGGAGCCAGTTAGGGAGCTTGCTGGCCCACCAACACCCACCGCCCCAGCACCAGTGGGGGTACTGGTCTGTGCGCCGCCTTCTACCCCCACCATAGTACCCAGGCCACCCTCTCCCAGCCCCCCCGCCCATATAGTAAAAGTCAGGGACAGGTCACGGGCTGCGAATTTTTGTTTACTGCCTGTGATATTAAAAATACCCGTGACTAAAACATAGCCTTAGTCATTACCCACTGGAACAATTTACCAGGGGTGTGGGGGATTTGTCATTACTTGAAATCTATCAAGCAAGACTGGATGTCTTGCAAAAAGATCAACCACTAGTTGTTATGCTTGATGCAGGAATTACTGGGTGAAGTTCTCTGGCCTTTGTTATGCAGGTCAGATTGGATCATCACTGGCTGTTTCAGGGTTAAACTGCACTTGACCCACCACCCTGGTTTTCCTCAAAGGCACCCACTTAAAGGTTTCAGTCTTTCTAGCCATCTCCTCTCTCAGACAGAGACCCCCATCCCTTTCCCTCCAGACTGGGGGTTTAGGCTTGCAGTCCCTCCCCTCCTCCCTGCGATTTCCTCAGCAGGTCTGACCAGGGTCAAGCAGCCATCACCTGGTAGCTAGTATTGCTGTAGAGTAAAGGGAAGCAAACATGGGATTCCATCCTACCTTCAGCAGAAGGACGTTGCAAAGGCTCAAAGGCCCGGCATCGTTTGATGACATCCCGCAGATGAGAGGGGCAATCTTCCCCAACAGGAGCCTGGTAACGTTGCTCGTAAACTTTCTGATAGATCTCTTGAGAAGTACAGCCTAACACAACACACACAAATTGGGACGTCAGGAGGCACCAACTTGTTTTGGATTCCACAGGAAGGTACCGGAGAAGGAACCTAATTCAAGCATTTAAATAGAGCCTCGTGCGGCCTGCAAAGCCCACAGCAGGGAAGAGCCAGGATTGAAATACTCATTATGCTGCGTACTTGAAAAACTCATCTGCTATGAACCCTGCCTTAAGGCCCCAATTCCTCAGCACTTAATTTCAGTAGTAGTGAAGCACATACCTAAGTGATTTGTTGAATACAGATGGGATTACTTATGTGCTTACAATTAAGTATGTGTCTTTGTAAGTGCTTTGCTGAGTTGGCGCCTAAATTCCAGGAAAGATTCCAGAGTTAAAGCTACTTTGCTGCCTGGTCCAAGTGGATACAGGCAGGTTGGACAGTCGTTCAGTCATTTTATAGCCCCTCTGGATCTGAAGCTCCTGAGCACTAGGTAGCAATAGGGAACATTTGCCAAGAGGTGCATTTGATCCCAAATATCACCCTGCATCAGCAGAACACATCTGGACTGGCCCCTGGGCCTTTACCCCAGGTGCTTGCAGTATGACAGAAAACAAGCCCTTGTTGCCCACCTTCAAATGGAATTTTGCTGGTCGCGATCTCCCAGAGGACGATCCCAAAGCTGAAAGGACACAAACAGGCCTGCTGAGCATCAAAAAAGCCTCATCAACCTCCCTCTGATCCCTCTTCCTATGCCCATTAGCTATGCTGCTTGCTAGATAAAGTATTGGGGAGAGAAGGATGGTGAACCACACCCTCAGCCACCTAACACACACATCATCTCTGAGCACTTCCTCCTTCCCCATTTAGGAATCAGCATGTCAGTCTGATTTATGAGCTGCTCTCCCACACAGCAGACTCATCTTCCACTCCGGACCCACCAGGCTGGCTCCTGTGATTATTCCAGAGAGTCCATCTAACTTAATATTGACTTCTGACTACCTGTGTGCCCAATCCCTTTGGGAAGAGAACTTGGCAAGTGAAATGTCAAAAGCTCTTCCATTTCCTATGTGGTATTAATTTGTACGTTGGTAGCAGCCTCCATCCACAAAGCCCTATACAAACATTAATCAAGCTCTGCCCTCCCTGTAGGGTGTCTAAGTAAAACTGTTCCCTTTTAACAGAAGGGAAAGCTAATGGAAAGAGAGGTTAAGTTAGTGGTAGAGTCAGGAATAGAACTCAATCATAGAATATCAGGGTTGGAAGGGACATCAGGAGGTCAACTAGTCCACCCCCCTGCTCAAAGCAGGACCAACACCAACTAAATCATCCCAGCCAGGGCTTGTCAAGCCGGGCCTTAAAAACTTCAAAGGAAGGAGATTTCACCACCTCCCTAGGTAACGCATTCCAGTGTTTCACCACCCTCCTAGTGAAAGAGTTTTTCCTAATATTCAACCTAAACCTCCCCCACTGCAATTTGAGACCATTACTCCTCGTTCTGTCATCTGCTACCACTGAGAACAGACTAGATCCATCCTCTTTCGAACCCCCTTTCAGGTACTAGAAAGTTGCTATCAAATCCCCCCTCCTTCTTCTTCTGCAGACTAAACAATCCCAGTTCCCTCCAACGAGAGACTGCTGAATTGGAATTAATTTGCAAACTGGATACAATTAACTTAGGCTTGAATAGAGACTGGGAATGGATGAGTCATTACACAAAGTAAAACTATTTCCCCATGGTATTTCTCCCCCCCACCCCACCTCCCACTGTTCCTCTGATATTCTTGTTAACTGCTGGAATTAGCCTACCTGCTTGTCACCATGGAAGGTTTTCCTCCTTTCCCCCCCCTGCTGTGGGTGATGGCTTATCTTAAGTGATCACTCTCCTTACAGTGTGTATGATAAACCCATTGTTTCATGTTCTCTGTGTGTGTGTGTGTATATAAATCTCTCCTCTGTTTTTTCCACCAAATGCATCCGATGAAGTGAGCTGTAGCTCACGAAAGCTTATGCTCTAATAAATTTGTTAGTCTCTAAGGTGCCACAAGTACTCCTTTTCTCTCTGGGAATACAGACTAACACGGCTGCTACTCTGAAACCTCTCATAAGTAATGTGTTCCAGTCCCCTAATCATTTTTGCTGCCCTCCGTTTTCCAATTTTTTCACATCCTTCTTGTAGTGTGGGGCCCAAACCTAGACACAGTACTCCAGATGAAGCCTCACCAATGTCGAATAGAGGGGAACGATCACGTCCCTCGATCTGCTGGCAATGCCCCTACTTATACATCCCAAAATGCCATTGGCCTTCTTGGCAACAAGGGCACACTGTGTTGACTCATATCCAGCTTCTCGTCCACTGTAACCCCTAGGTCCTTTCTGCAGAACTGCTGCCTAGCCACTCGGTCCCTAGTCTGTAGCGGTGCATGGGATTCTTCCGTCCTAAGTGCAGGACTCTGCACTTGTGCTTGTTGAACCTCATCAGATTTCTTCTGGCCCAATCCTTTAATTTGTCTAGGTCCCTCTGTATCCTATCCCTACCCTCCAGCGTATCTACCTCTCTTCCCAGTTTAGTGTCATCTACAAAATTGCTGAGGGTGCAATCCACGCCATCCTCCAGATCATTAATGAAGATATTGAACAAAACCGGCCCGAGGACTGACCCTTGGGGCACTCCACTTGATACCAGCTGCCAACTAGACATGGAGCCATTGATCACTACCCATTGAGCCCGACAATCTAGCCAGCTTTCTATCCACCTTATAGTCCATTCATCTAGCCCATACTTCTTTAACATGCTGGCAAGAATACTGTGGGAGACCGTGTCAAAAGCTTTGCTAAAGTCAAGGAATAACACGTCCACTCCTTTCCCCTCATCCACAGAGCCAGTTATCTCATCACTCTTGATTCCCATCATTTTGTGCCAAGCAAGTCACCTACAGAACCTGTCTAATAATCTGTCTTCTGTAGGAAACTCTGTCTGCAGCAGTGCACCCAACCCTTATGTATTATAGTCCAGCATCCCCATACCTGTATATTTCACTGGGCATGTCATACTTGTGGCTCAGGGAAGCTAGGCCCAGGGGAGAGATGTAAGCTGAAGTAGGGACATCTGTCAGTTTCTTCTTGCAGCTCCTCTTAATGGATGACTCAGTTTTACTCAGTTCAAATCCTGACAGCTGATCAAGGAAAGGAGAGAAAGACAAAGGGAGGAGCAGCATGAGCTCCATGCAATCAGGGCCATGCAGCAATGATTGCATAACTGGTCCTTAGCTCAGGGTTAATGAGTTGATTTCCTTTGGGTTATATGGTAGCTTTTTCATTGCCAGGGGACCAAGCAGACCACTGCAAGAACCTGTTGCAGGGCCCACCTGTTCTGCTGAGTCCTCTGCTTTGCCATGCAGGAGGTCATGGGTTTGATTTCCACTCCTGGGTCTTATAAGTGTAAGGCTGATGTGCTTGACCCCATATTGAGAAGGGAAGAAACAAGGGAGAGGGAGTGTTTCCTGGTGCACCACCATGATCCCCTCTGGCCAACTGGTGGAAAGAAGCTGTCTTATCTAATCCTGGTATGGAGATATGATGGCTACAATATCGGTAAGATTAAAAAGGGGGTAGAAGCAGAGATCCTCAAGGATGCAGATAAATCATAGAAATGTAAGACTGGAAGGGACCTTGACAGACCATCTAATCCAGTGGTTTCCAAACTGAGGTTCGTGAACCCCTGGGGGTTCGCAGAACATTACAGGGGGTTCGCCAGAAAAATGTCACTAATGGCAGCCAGAGGACCCCGGGCATTGGAGGCAGCAGGTGGGACCCAGTTGCAGGGCAGACAGCCCAAGCCCCAGGGAGAGTGGGGCTGGCAGCCTGAGCCCCGGCGGTCAGCGGGACCTGCAGCCTGAGCTCAGTGGAGCTCAGTTGATTGGGGCAGTCAATGGGGTCCAGCGGCAGGAGCCTTGTGGAGTGAGGAGGAAATTTAAACTTAAAAGCCATGGAAATATTCATTTTTAGGAGGGGGTTCACAAGATTTCACAATTTAGTGAAAGGGGTTCGCGGGCTGTTAAAGTTTGGGAACCACTGATCTAGTCCAATGGTTTTCAAAGTGGGGTATGCATACTCTCATCAGGGGCTACACAAGAAAAATCCTGTAATGGCAGACAGCTCACTCTATTTAGAAAGAATTGGCAATCTAATCATAGGTATATTATGACCCTATCTCAGATGGGGGTATGCAGCAGACTACATTATTTGGAAAGAGGTTCACAGCCTAAAAAGTATGAAAATCACTGATCTCGTCCAATCCCCTGCACTGAGGTAGGACTATCTAGATCATCCCTGACAGGTGTCTATTAAACCTGTTATGAAGGAGATTCTGTGACCTCCATAGGTAAATTATTCCCATGCTTAACTATCCTGACAGGACATTTTTCCTAACATTCATCTTAAATCTCCTTTGCTGCAATTTAACTTCTGTCCTCAGTGGTTAAAGCGAACAATTTATCACCCTCCTCTTTATAACAACCTTTTATGTACTTGAAGACTGTTGTGTTCCCTCCTCAGTCCTCTCATCTCCAGCCTAAACAAACCCATTTCCCCCCCCAAATCTTTCCTCATAGGTCATGTTTTCTAGACTTTTAATCATTTTTGTTGCTCTTCTCTGGACCGTCTCCACATCTTTCCCAAAGTGTGATGCCCAAAACTGGACACAATACTCCAGTTGAAGCCTTATCAGTGCTGAGTACAGTGGAAGAATTACTTCTTGTGTCATGCTTACAACACTCCTACTCATATATTCCAGAATGATGTTTGCTTTTTTTGCAACAGTATTACACTGTTGACTCGTTTAGTTTGTGGTCCACTATAACCCCCAGATCTTTTCTGTAGCACTCTTTCCTAGGCGATCATTTCCCACTTTGTATTAGTGCAACTGATTATTCCTTCCTTATTGTAGTACTTTGCATTTGTCCTTATTTTATTTCATCCTATTTATTTCAGACCATTTCTCTAGTTTGTCAAGATCATTTTGAATTCTAATCCTGTCCTTCAGAGCACTTGCAACCCCTACCAGCTTGATATCGGCCACAAACTTTCTATTTTCTATGCCATTGTCCAAATCGTTTCTGAAGATACTGAATAGAACCAGACCCAGGACAGATCCCTACAACGCCCCACTTGATATGTCCTTCCCAAACCATGGAGAGGGTACATGCTTGGTACCAGGGATGGGGCTCTTAGGGTACGTCTGCACTGAAAACATCCCACTGCAGTAAGTCCCAGAGCAAGGCCTACAGACTCGGGCTCACGCTACAGTGCTAAAAATAGCCATGTAAACAGTCAGGCTCAGGCTGGAGCTTGGACTCTGAAGCCCATCTCCCTCCTGAAGCTTCAGAGCCTGCGCTCCAGCTGGATCCAGAATGACTACATGGCTATTTGTAGTGCCATAGTGTGAGCCCAAGTCTGCAGACCTGGGCTCAGAGACTCATTGCCATGTTTTTTGTTTTTTTTAAAGTGAAGACATACCCTGAGGTGGGTACTGTGTGTTTTAAGATCCCATGTTGTTATGACAATACTCTGTCATTCCTCAATTCTGCTTCTCCTCTTCTTCATGCCATTCATCCTCAACTTGCTTGTGGCAACTTGTCTTTAATCAGCCACTATCCCTGCATGAAGGGCTGATGGAAACATTTTCACTGAGGCTCATATTTGCAAACCTGGGGACTTAAAGCTAGACACCCACATCCATATTTAGGTAGTGTGACAAAGCTCTGTCCTTGCCTCCGTAGGTCCCACGTTTCCTGGCGGATTTCACTAGCCTCAGAGGCTCAATGTGGCCTTGCACATAACCCTTCTCTCTCTAGAGACAAGGGTCACAGTCTACTGAGCCATTTTCATCATAAGCCAGCGAGGGAGGTGAGGAGAAGTTATCCTTCCTTGCACAGTCTCTGTTGTCTCCCAGTCTCAGTGATTAATCAGGGGGCAAAAGTTGGGGGGGTGGAGCTTGGGCCCACCTCTACTCTGGGCTTCAGCCCAGGGACTCTAATAGTATCAGCTATGGTAGCTGACCTTTTAGAAACATGACATGTACAATTCCCTGGGCTACTTCCCCCACAGCAGCCCTCACTTCCTCAAGCTCCACTTCACCCTTCCCTCAGGGCCTCCTTCCTTGTGCCTGATATGGTGCGTACTGCTCAGTCTCTCCAACAGCGCAACTTCCTCCCACAGCTCCTGACATGCCCACCCACCTGACTGACTGGGAGGCTTTTAACTAGTTTCAGCCAGCCCCTGACTGGCTTCAGGTGTCCCAATTAACCTAGCCCTCTTCCTGCCTTCTGGAAAGTTCTTAATTGGCCCCAGATGTCTTAATTGACATTTCACTTATCCTGGTACCAGGGATTTGTTTAGCCTGGAGCTAATATATCTATCTCCCACTTGCCCCGTCACAGTAGCTACATAAGTGTGGGGCTGGGGCCACCCTTTTGTTCTGTGTTTGTACAGCACCTAGCACGAGGAATCCTGATCCACAAGAAGGGCTCCTATGCGCTACAGTAATAACTAATAACGTAGCTGGCTTTTCAGAGATGATGTTCATCCAATATTCCCATTAAAGTCAAGAGGGAATTCCCTGTCAGAGTCTGCAATGCAGCAGTGCATTTTCAATATAAAAAGCATCTGCGTGTTAAAATTTTTGGGACTGTGTAGAACAGCCTGAAGTTAACATCTAAATAAACAAACATGGACTCCTGTGCTGCTCATACTGTCCTGGAAGGAGGGCTGGAAAGGGGAAGAGGTTTTAAGGGGGGTGGGGAGGAAGATTGTGTAATGGTAGGGGTTTTGGCCTTATAATTCAGGTGTCCCAGCTGCATAGTAAATTAGCACTGAAAGAGTAGATGCTTGAGGTGTTACTCTGGAGGCCATGGCATCCTTCAGGGAGGCAGGGAAGGAAGGTGAGATGGACTAGATAGCCACAAAAGCTTTCAAACCTCTCAAAAAGTCTTCTCACAAGACAGCTCTTACCTTCACACAGTAACCTTTAGCAACCAAAAACTTGGTACTATTGATGCATCCATGCAATTTAGACTTCTCCCCCGTCTGGTGCAACCTGCAGCCAGTCAGAACCAAGAGCAAAAAGCATTAGCAATGGATCCATTGCCACCTTCCCTCCCTCTGCTCCCACCCAGAACTGTGACAAGGACGGACCTTTGGACGCTATTGAGCATTCAGAAGCCACTCCTGGTGTGCCCAGTTATTCTGGGACAACAGCCACAAATCAGACTTTCCAATGGCTACAAGACAATCATTTTTTGCCTGTAAAGTGGCAAGCCAGCAAATGCCATTGTCAGAGCTGCCTAGGACCAGTAGGCAGTAACCTGTCTGTTACTGGGCAGTAGTCCTAATGATCTAGTGATGTTCTGGAAGCAGATGTTCTGGAAGCAGCAGCACCAGGTATCTCAGGAGAAAGGCTTTTTCTACCAGGCTTCAGGCCAGATTTGCAAGCTAAGGGCGTCAACATCTGGACACTTTCTTATCTAAACCCCGCCTCCCATCACTTCTCCCACTGCCTGTTTTGATGTCATGGGCTTTGTGGATGGTGAGGGTGACTTTAACCACGGTACCTACACCCCATCCACCCTTGCTCTCCTATAGACGAGACCAATTCAGGCATATAGTGGGACATCAGAAAATGAATTCATTTGTCTTAAGTCATGCTTGGTACCTTGTCACAGACTTAGATGCCATGCCATACTTCCGTTTCCCCTTTTTATCATGTAAATAAATCAGTCTTTGCCTCTCCCTTATTCAGGGGAATCTTCATTTACCCACAACCATTGAGCCAACATCAGAGAATAGTCCAAAGCTTTGTTTCTTCCTTACCAGAGTCTTTTGCCTCTTCTGACCAGTCATTTGCCAGACATCCCTCTTGTCTCTCAGACTCCATTGCTCTGGTTCTGCCCATGCTGGGGTTTAGTCTCTGGTTTAGCTACTCTTCCTCAGAGCACTAACTTCTCAGTAACTAGCCTCGCTCTAGGGCAGTGGCTCTCAACTTTTTCACTGGTGACCCCTTTCACATAGCAAGTCTCTGAGTGTGACCCCCCTTATAAATTAAAAACACCTTTTTATATATTTAACACCATTATAAATGCTGGAGGCAAATCAGGGTTTGGGGTGGAGGTTGAGAGCCCGTGACCCCCCATGTAATAACCTCACGACCCCCTGAGGAGTCCCTGACCCTCAGTCTGAGAACCCCTGCTCTAGGGGGTCTCTTTCCTTTTACAGCCTACCCTTCAGCCGTCCCACTCCCTTCCCAGAGCTAGGTACAGACTGTCAGGGACAGATTCCTTTCCCACTAGCAATTTCCTTTTTATACTGTCATAGCCTCCTCCTAATTCAGGTTTCAGAGTAGCAGCTGTTAGTCTATATTTGTAAAAAGAAAAGGAGTACTTGTGGCACGTTAGAGACTAACAAATTTTTTTGAGCATAAGCTTTCGTGACCGATGAAGTAAGCTGTAGCTCACGAAAGCTTATGCTCAAATAAATTTGTTAGTCTCTAAGGTGCCACAAGTCCTCCTTTACTTTCTCCTAATTCAGCTGTTTCAATTCTAATTAAGTAAAGAGCACTCCCATGAGCATCTGATTGCTCCCAGGTGCAGCCCATCGGGTCATCATGGGCCAGCTGTGCTCTGATTCTTCTAAAGGGCCACTGGCCCCATGACATACCTGTATAGGCCTCTGGCCGCATCCAGCGCCATCCGAATGCGAGTCTCCCAGGGGAGCTGGGGTTTCCTTGTCAGCACGTCCCGCAGGGTCCCCTTTTCACAGTACTCCATGACAATGGAGAAACAAGGGCTCGAACCTGATCAGAACAGAAGCCCAGTGAATGTTGACCTGAGCTGAGGCAACTCACATGCTTACTTCATTCTCCATTAGAAATTCAGAATCCTGGTTAACGCAACTTTAACTCTGCACAGTTCAAATCAAGCATTGTCAGGAGATTCAGGAGTGACAGTTCTTAAGGCCCTTTGATGTGCCCACATTGTGGGCAATAAGAAATATAAGAATGGCCATACTAGTCAGATTAATGGTCCATCTTGTTCAGCATGCTGTCTTCCAACAGTGGCCAATGCCAGGTGCTTCAGAGGGAATGAGCAAAACAGACAATCACCAAGTGATCAATCCTCTGTTGTCCACTCCCAAGAGACCAGACCTGACTCCTGCACCCATGCAACCCCAGTGACTTCCCTGGAGGTGCTAGATGTAACTGGGAAGAATTTTTTGTAAGGTTTACACATGGCCACCTGATAAGCAGTCAGAACTGCCCCAGGTAGCTAATGAAGGGAGTTAATATTGCTATCGCTAAAAAGCCTCCACAAATTATTGATTGCACAGGCCGGGCTGACAGGAGGGGGAAAAAGGGAGCACGATTGTTTCGAAAACCCGAGCTTGGGAGGCCTCCAAAACATTTGTAACATCTGTGTAAAAATAAAGTGAAATGGGAGAGGGTGGGACCCCAGTAAACATGATGTGTCAGGGCCTGAGGGCATGTGCAAAAACCTGAAAGCACACTTTTTTAATCTCTTATGCTGCCATTTAATTCCCCGTTCCTAATTTATCAAGGGCCCGATTCTGCCACCTCCATTCACACTGCACAGTCCACACAGGCTGAGCTGCCCCCTTAATTTACTGATTATCCATATTTACCTCGGTCTAGACCTGCCTTATAGCTGTGAGTAGGGGTGTTACGGAGCTGCACTGACCCAGTGGGAGCACAAGGAGGCATTGTGCTCAGGGAAGCAGTGCCTCCTGAACTTCCCACCAGGCAGGTAAAGAATACCCATTGTGCCACTTCTTGGGAAGGTATGATCCCTTCCATGGCTAGCCAGCTTCATGGACTGGTGCAGGGGGATAAGAGTGAAACTATTGGGCTGCCTCCTCCCTGCCCCTTGTGGGGTGGCTTGAGCCCCAGAGGTAGCTGGCAGGGAGCAGCCCCTGTGCTCAGTAGAGCTCAGAGACTGCAGCTGTGGCTGGCCCAAGAGAAGAGAGCACTGGGGTGAAGGAGCGTAGTGACCATGGACCAGAACTGAGGTCACTACTTGGCTACTGGAGTGAGCTTCACCACCATGGCTGCCACCCCCACTGTTTCCTGGGCTTTGGAGCCTTTGTCAGCCTGATCCTGAGCGATGTCCTGCCCAGACGGGCCAGAGAGAGGGACCCAGACGACGTCGCCACCCTACTGGCTCCAGCTGAATCCCAACCGCACCCAGGGTGACACAGGATCAGACTGTAACAACAACAGCTCCAGCCCATCACAGGTAACTGCTTCTCTTTTCCCCAGCACGAGAGTTATTACCACCTTTGATACCTTCTAAGGGACTGTCAAACACTGGGCTTTGCCTTCTCTCTCCAGCTAAAGGGAAAGGGAACAAAGGATGTTGTTACAACAGAACCCTTATTTAATGCTTTTCAGAGGCTTCAACTGTTTTTCCTTCTTTTCTGTATTGTTAAGAAAAAGGTTCAAGGGATTTTTAATGGTGTGTTTGCCATGGTATTAAGCAGGCTGAGGTCTCTGTATCCCAAACCTTGTCTAACCCTGTTTAATGCTGGACCGTGACTGGGCTATATTTGGCCCATATATTCCATCTATATTCATACAACTTTATTGGGTCAAATGCTAAATGACATTTAGTATAAATAAGAATGCTAAAGCAGCTTTTATTTTAGGTAAAAGGGCACTGCTACAGGCCATGCACTCACTCTGGACTTGGTCCCCCCAGTGTCCCTTTTCCCTTGGAATGCTTATGGTCACAAGGAATGAGTGGAAATGCATGAAAGAGTAATTGATGATGAACCTTTAATTATATTTAGCAAAGTACTATATTATATATAATTTTACATAGCCTTATTCCGTTAAATGGAGGTCTGTTTCCAACTCCTTCTCCCATTGGCCTCTCACATGTCCTGCTTAGAATGAGGGCATCTGCTTGTGGATCTCAACAGGTTTTGCCAGAAAATGTCCATCTCAGACTGGAATCTTCTATTGTGACCTCAGATCAAGATACTGAATTATTGGTCCATGATGAGCTACAGCGGACATGCTGGAATCTCTGATTGGACAAAAGTGTCCCCTGTGGCAGAGTAGGCGATTCAGTGAGCCCCACAAAACCTAATGCTAACTATGCAGAGAGAAGTGTGTGTGGGGGGGGGTAACTATCTTTACCACCAGTGACATTTGGAGTTGTATCCTGCTCTCTTCCTGGCATTGGCCATCTAGAGAAGGGGAAGTGAAAGATTCCAAGCCTGAAGTACAACTCAGAGAGAGAAAAGACCAAACTTGCCACACTGCATGTGAAAGAGCTCCTAAGTTACATCTTATCATTGATAAAGCCACTGGTAAAAATCAACTTTGTTCCGAACTAAGACCAATCACATGAGCTAAAGAGTTTGAGAAGTAAAAGGTGTGAAAACCATTGTGGAGCAATTCAGAGAGGCTTGAATCACTTCACCCTTTAGAGTGTGTGCGTCTCTCTTTGCAGATCACTTAACTGCCCCCCAAAGTAGACACTAAATTCCTTAGGCTGTTATTTAAACAGTAAGAGATCTCCAAACCAGGGTTGTTCTAAAGCCGCTGCAAGTGTAGGACTCTATCAATCATCCTGTGTCTGTGCCTGGCTGTCAGAAAGATGCAGGCAATTGTGTTAAAATGGGGAGGAGAAATAAACTAGATCAGGCATTCTCAAACTTCATTGCACTGCAACCCCCTTCTGACAACAAAGTTACTACATGATCCTGGGGGGTGGAGGGGAGCAGAGCCCGAGCCCCACCTCCCTGGGTGTGAGGAGAGAGGGGCCCACAGCCCGAGCCTCACCACCCCAGATGGGGATGCAGTTCAGACTTCAGCTTCTGCCCTGGGTCCTAGCAAGTCTAATGCAAGCCCTGGCGACCCCATTAAAATGGGGTCACAACCCACTTTGGGATCCTGACCCACAGTTTGAGAACCACTGGACTAGATAAACCAAAGTTTGATGTAGTTTCTGTGAAAAGTGAAGTTAATGGAAGAAAGCAGCTCGAGAAGGAAGTTACTGGCAAATCTGTTTAAGAGCTGTACTTCCTTAAGGGCATGTAACAGGCTCTGAGCTAACTGGCTTAAATAAAAGGGAATGGCCTCTCCCCTTAACTTTCCTCTAAAACCCTAAGAGAATTGTTTTCTAAACTTGTTCAATATGAATTCATTACTAATTGCAGTAATTGGAGAACCAGATAAATTGAACCAGTGCGTTATCTCAATTAAAATCTTAATTTGACCATTGTAAATTAGGCTAGGATAATTATAAGTTATATTAACCAGTGACATGTTGCTTAAACTGATATTTGTTTGCCAACTACTTGCTTAATCTTTTAGTGCATTCATAAGAGATACACTGAACTGGTTTGTGTCTCAAAACTTCAATGCAGACAAAGTAACCTAGATAGGGGAAAAAGGTAAAATCATTAAAGATCATTCCTTAGCCCGTACTATAGTTTAGTTACTTAAAATAACATTGCATTGTTCCTGCAGGAGACAGCTCCCAGTGTCTTCCTTCTTGTGGAATCTGAGCAAGGTTCATGCACAGACTGGCCCCATGTCACTTAGGGGAATGAAAAGCAGACACAGCTCAGCTCCATTTTGCTGGATATGTACTACTGGAGTCATGAATTCCTGCGGAGAGTGGAAAGGGGTGGCCAGAGCAGGGCCCTATTCCTTCAGGTATTTTCTTGGCCATGCCAGCTGTGGTATTACATCATGGGCCTTCCATCCCTGTTGGCTAGCTTTGGCCATATCTCATCATACCCATCCGGACTGTGGCTGTGTCATGTTTGATGTGACAAGTGTGGGCTGATGTCTGGACTCGTACCTTCAGGCACCTCCACTTGTGCAGCAGCAGGGGTGACAAACGCTGTGCTAGGAGTTAGGTGCAAAGAGGTGACATGGGAGCCTGCTGTGGAGAGTCAGTGACTGAGATCCCACCACACCGGGGCCCCTTACCGCTCTCATCGATGCAGATTCCGTACATACGAAGGATGTTCGGAGACTCAAACTTCTTCATGGTTTCAATCTCCTTCCTGAAAATCTCTCTCACCTTCCTGCAACAGGCAGTAGAGCAGTCAGGCCTCTGGGCAGAGTGGGTCTGTGAGAGCTGGTAGGGCAGGGAGAACCCCCTCCTCCAATACAGTCCAATGGTGGGGCTAATCTTGGTAACATGGCCTCCAACCCCATTCCAGGCTTCCTCCCCAAGCCTGAAGTATAGCAGAGAGCAAGCACACAAATCCCTCATTAACTGCATTTTGCTATCTTTATAGTTCTCTAAAGAGTAGCCACCTAAGGAGACCACTGGTTTCCTGCTCTGTGAGACTTCCCAGCATGCACCTTGCTAGCAATGTGGCAGCCATCACTCATTGGCACTGGAGTCCGGTGTCCATGCTTGAGAGGAGTAATGCCCCTTCCATTCCCCTAGCATTTTCTTTTCAATACCCTTCACCCACCAGTGTTCCTTGAAAACTGCAGAGAACCTCTGAATATTGGGAGGAAGAAAACAAACAACTCTCTCCCACAGCCCCCATCATAGCAAGACGCCATGTCTGAAGATGAATGGCAGATGTGATGGCACCAGCAGAAGGAATGCTGGGATGTGTCAGCTGGTGAGTACTTGGGGCCTGATCTCTGGGGAAGGAAAACTAAGTTAAAAGGAGTAATGGGCCTAAATTCTCCCACAGCCTGTCAATTTGGGCCTTCTGTGTCCAACGAGGATGCCCTGTTTGTGTGTAAACTCCAGTGAAGTCCCTTGTGTCCATCTCCAGGAGCTGCACTTTTGGGAATCAGATCCCATTGCATTTTCCAGGCAAACTAGGAGACAACCCCAGGATCCTGCCCAACATGTCCTCTCCCCACAGGACAAATTCTAGTGTTTGAGTCATGGGTGGGCAAACGTTTTGGGCTGAGGGCCACATCTGGGTATGGAAATTGTATGACAGGCCATGAATGCTCACAAAATTGGGGTGCAGGAGACGGTGAGAGCTCCAGCTGGGGGTGCGGGCTCTGGGGTGGGACTGGGGATGAGAGATTGGGGATGCAAGAGGGTGCTCCGGGCTGGGACTGACGGGTTCGACAGACAGGAGGGGGATCAGGACTGGAGCAGGGGGTTGGGGTGCGGGCTCTGGGGTGGGGCTGGGGATGAGAGGTTGGGGGTGCAGGAGGGTGCTCCGGGCTGAGACTGACAGGTTAGGCAGGCAGGAGGGGGCAGGGGCAGCATGCGGAGTGGAGTGGCTGCTTCTACGCATAGGGGCCAGAGGCGGGACATGCTGCTGCTTGCAGGAGCTGTGCGGAGGCAGGGCACGCATGGAGCAGGGCAAGCCCCCGACCCCGATCCCTGGCTGGAGTGCCAGAGCAGGGCAAACCCCGGACCCTGCCCTTTGACGGGAGCTCGAGGGCTGAATTAAAACGTCTGAAGGGCCAAATGGCCCTTGGGCTATAGTTTTCCCACTCCAGTTTGAATTACTATAGTTAGATTGCTGCTTTTGGTTTCCCTCATCTTTGTGGTTCTTACTCTGCCTTCCCTGCTATGTAAAGGGCTTTGGGATATGTGCAGTGCTGCATAACACCAGACAGGCCCACACAGAAAGCAGCAGTGTGTTGCTATCAACTTCAACAGGGAGAAAGCAAAGCTACTTTGTCAGTGGCCAGTTTGTCTTCCTGCTGAAGAACCCCCTTTCTTCAGTGTCAAGGCCTTTTTCAATGATTGAGGGAGAGGATGACAGCAGTCCCCTCCTCAGTAGTTACATTCTTGTTGGGATTTTGCTAAATAACTCACTCAGTGGAGGTGATCACGGGGTTTTTGAAGACTTTGATGGCAACAGGGTACTTGTAGAATTCTCCTTTGTAGAGTGTGTGGCTTTTGGATTCCATCAGGAAGGTCCATGAGGTTTTAGTGAGATCCTCCATCCTAATCTCAGTAATTTCCTCTCTTGGAACAGCATTGTCCTTTTTCATGACTGCGTCCTGCACTGGGACAAAGGGAAACAAAGAGAGGGGGTGTTAAATGATACTCTTGGTAAGAAATCTCTTCCTCTGGCTATGCTATGGAGTCCATGCCAGCACACTTCCCTTTTGCTGATGCACTGTACGACGACAGAAGGAGTTTTTCTGCTGGTGTAGAAATACCACCTCCCCAAATGACAATAACAGCTTTCATAAGCATAGCTGTGTCTATACTGGGGTTTTTGTCAGCATAGCTGTGTCGTCAGGTGAGGTTTTCCCCCTCACATCCCCGATTGATGTAGCTATGCTGCTTTAACTTCTAAGTTCAGACCGAGCCTCTCTCTGCCTTCCCAGCCTGTAGGAGAAATAACTTGCTTATTTCGTAATTTATTGTATGGATGGAGGCACTTGACCTAATCTAGCCAACGAGTTTTTTATACCGTGCTCATCACCACAGCATCCAGATTTAATGATTCAATGGCATCTTCCCACATATGTCCCTAGTTTGGAGACACAATGGCCTGTCATAATTTGTCTCTGGATAAACAAATGTGGGGGGAGGGAGCTCCACATGTCCTATACAGCTGCTATATGGCTTCCCTACAGCTTGTTGCAACTGTGCCATAATGGAGAACAAGGCCTACACAATAAGATTTCAGGGCTTTATCTCATCGACTGAGACTTTAAGACCAGAAGGGACCATCATGAGTCATTAGGAGTCAGCAATGAGCCCTTGTTGCCAAGAAGGCTTATGGCATATTGGGCTTCGTTAGTAGGAGCACTGCCAGCAGATTGAAGGAAGTGATTATTCCCCTCTATTCGGCACTGGTGAGGCCACATCTGGAGTATTGCATCTAGTTTGTTACCCCCACTACAGAAAGGATGTGGACAAATGGGAGAGAGTCCAGTGGAGGGCAACGAAAATGATCAGGGGGCTGGGGCACATGACTTACAAGGAGAGGCTGAGGGAACTGGGCTAGTTTAGTCTAAAGAAGAGAAGAGTGGGGAGAGGGGGGGATTTGATAGCAGCCTTCAACTACCTGAAGAGGTATGGAGCTCGGCTGTTCTCAGTGGTGGCAGATGACAGAACAAGGAGCAATGGTCTCAAGTTGCAGTGGGGGAGGTCTAGGTTGGATACTAGGAAACACTATTTCACTAGGAGGGTGGTGAAGCACTGGAATGCGTTACCTAGGGAGGTGGTGGAATCTCCATCCTTAGAGGTTTTTAAGGCCCGGCATGATGATTTAGTTGGGGATTGGTCCTGCTTTGAGCAGGGGTTGGACTAGATGACCTCCTGAGGTCTCTTCCAACCCTAATCTTCTATGATTCTATGATCACCTAGTCTACCCTCTTGGACATTGCAGGCCCATAACCTCTGGCTGAGTGACTGAAGTCCACAAATCTTGATTTAAAGACTTCATGTTACAGAGAATCCACAATTTACTCTAGTTCAAACCAGCAAGTGACCCGTGCCCCATGCTGCAGAGGAAAGTGAAAACACCCCAGCGTCCCTGCCAATCTGACCACGGGGAAAATACCTTCTCAACCTCAGTTATAACAATCAGTTAGACCCTGAGCATGTTGTTGAGATCCACCAGCCAGACACCTGGGAAAAAATTTGCTGTAGTAACGCAGAGCCTGCCCCATCTAGTGTCCCATCTCCTACCCTTGGAGATATTTGCTAACAGCAATAGTGAATGGGCCATATGCCACATTGTAGGCAGTCTCATCACACCATCCTCTCCATAAATTTATCAAGCTGAGCCTTGAAACAAGCTAGGTTCTTTGCCCCCACCGTGGGAGGCTGTTCCAGAACCTCACTCCTCTGATGGTAACAAACCTTTGTCTAATTTCAAGCCTAAACTTGTTGATGGACACTTTATATCCATTTGTTCTTGTGCCAACATTGACCCTTAAGTTAAATAACTACTCTCTCTCCCTAGTATTTATCTATCTGATGTATTTATAGACAGAAATTATATCTCCCCTCTGCCTTTGTTTTATTAGGCTAAAGAAACCAAGCTCCTTGAGTCTCCTCCCTTAAGGTAGGTTTTCCATTCCTCAGATCATCATAGTAGCTCTTCTCTCCTCCCCTTCCAGTTTGAATTCATCTTTCTTAAGCATGGGAGACCAGAACTGCACACAGTATTCCAGGTGAGGTCTCATCAATGCCTTGTATAATGGCAATAACACTTCCCTGTCTCTCCTGGAAATACCTTGCCTGATGCATCCTAGGATTGATTTAGCCTTTTTTTACAGCGCTTCACATTGGCAGCTTATAGTCACCCTGTGATCAACCCATACACCCAGGTCTTTCTCCTCCTCTGTCACTTCCAACTGATATGTCCCCTGCTTATAGCAATAATTCATGTTGTTAGTCCCTAAGTGCATGATCTTGCACTTTGGACTATCAGATTTCATCCCATTTCTATTACTCCTGCTATCATTAAAAGCACATCTATTCCCACTTTCTCTCCTACCATTAGTCACTAATCCCCAATATCAAGAAGGTACCAGAACTATATTGCAGGAGCTGGGTCTTGGGAGCTAGCCTAATAGCCTGGGGGTGACGCTGTGCCCTGCCAGGTGGGAATTGCTGAGTCTGCTTATGTCTGGCTCTTAGCGCTTACAAGACATAAAGGAGCAGACTGAAGTCACATCATTGACAACTCAGGGTGGCCAGCACGTGAGCAGTACTGAAACTCCTTGAAGGTGGTTCAGCCCTGCCCTCCTGGAAGGGATGGTGGGGAGGGATGCAAAGGCAGCACAGAGATGCTTTTTCGCAATGGAGAGATCTAGCCTTTAAGGATTCCTTCCCTCCCATTCCACACCAAGGTAACCCCTCTGGGGAAGACTTCTGCTGTGGGGAGGATGAGGACCCTGGATGGATGTTGTGTGGGGTTTTGCAGGTGTGACAAGGTAAATAAGGAGCAGCAACATGGGAAGCAGAGCAGAACTTGAAAGGAGGCACCAAGTACTCCACCTATTCTTAATCCAATCCATCAGGACTGCAAATCCCTCCCGTGAACTTGCTTATCCTGAGCCTGGAGGATGATTATTCATTGTCAGCAGTTCACAGTCCACCCTTGCCCTGGGAGGGATATGCTGGAGGGGAGAGAGGCCTGATGGTAACTTACACTTTTGCATCATTTGGCGAACTTCTTCCACCCTGCTTCCCACATCCTCCACCTTTGTTCCCACATGTCTGACATCATTATGGACATTATCCACTGCATCTTTGGTCTCTGTACTTCCTAGGGGAAAGGAAGAAGCAGAAAGTCAAGGTCATTAAAGGAACTTGTGGGATGGATGTTTGTTGAGCACTGTTGGGATTTGTTGCATGGCATATAACCCTTCAACATGGTCTGGGCACCAGGGGACTGACTGAGTGTGCCCTGAGATTGGGCTGTGTGGGCTGCCAGAGAGGTTTAGTGGGACTGGCCTTTCATGCTGTTAATTTTTTACCCGGCTTAAAATGCAGTTCTGCTCTGAAAAGTGACTCCATGAGAATGGCCCTGCCAGGCTCCTTGTTTATTTTCTCTTAGCAACTCCAGAGCCAGTGTGCTTAGTGTACAAGGGGAAAACATCTGACCTGCAAACTTGGATCTGAGAGTCACGCTAGACTCTTCCCTTCTTCCATGTCAACACTGAGACTCAAAGTCCTGCCGGCCAAATTAGGATCTCAGCAACACTTGTCTCAGCCCAATTGTCGTCAGTGTAACTGACTGGGACATAGTAAATAATGCAGTGGATCTATCCATTTTCTCAGACACCTATCCCCATGGTACCTAAGCACTGATGCAGAAGAAGGAATCAACTACAGCTCCCTCTCCCATAGCTGTGTTGACTCAGCAGGGCCAACGCAGGAGTAAAAAGCAGAAGAACATATCATTGTCAGCACAATAACCTGGCAGCAGATCTGCTGAGTGTGAAGGGGCCATTTTTTCATCATTGCTTTTCAGAGTAGAACCGTGCTGTACAAGGCAGCTATCACCCCCTCCATCGCTGTGTCAGGTCTTAGAATGCTGCCAGCCCCCAATATCTTTTGGAAGGTTTGAGGGTGGCATTTTTAGTCGCACTTTTGTAACTTAGGAGTCCACTGAAAGTCAATGGGACTTGGATCTCCTAGGTTACATAGACGTTTGTGAAAATCCCACCCACCAGCACCAGTCACATCCTGGTTCACATCGAACAAACACCTCCTCCTTGTGGGCCATTATTTTGCTACTTTGAAACCTGAATCTGTGGCTGCAAGGTCACAACTCTAGCGCTGTCCCTCCGACCACTCCAGCCCTTTCTGGACCTGGAATGTATCACTTCAGAGAAGCCAGAGCCCTGAAGTTTCTCTTAGTTTCAGAGATTCCAAGGCCAGGAGGGACCATTGTGATCATCTACTCTGATCCCCTTTCGAGCACCGGCGAGAGACCTGCCCCACAATAATCCCTAGGGCAGATCTTTTAGGGAAACATGCCATCTTGGTTTTAAAATTGTCTGATGGAGAATCCACCACGACCCCTGGTAAATTGTTCCAATGGTTAATTAGTCTCGCTTAATTAACTCCTTATTTCCAGTTTGAATTTGTCTGGATTCAACTCCCAACCATTGGATTGTGTTAGACCTTTCTCTGCTGGACTGAAGAGCCCATTATTAAATATTTGTTCCCCATGTAGGTACTTATAGATGATAATCAAGTCATCCCTTAACTTTCTATTTGATAAGGTACACAGATTGAGCTCCTTGAGTCTATCACTATCAGGCAGGTTTTCTAATCCTTTAATCATTCTTGTGGCTTTTCTCTGACCCCTCTGCAATTTATCAACATCCTTCTTCAGTTGTTTGGCACTAGAACTGGACACAAGATTCCAGCAGCGGTCACACAAGTGCCCTGTGTAGTAGGTGCCGGTGCCCTCTAGCCTGCCAATAGACCTGCTGGTACAGTTGGATCAGGGGTAGAGGAATAGGTCTGGGTCCTGTGTTCTTGAAGGGCTCACAGAAGTGGTAGAACTGCATCAGCCAACATCACGACATTGTGACACAAATGGCACATCATTGATCCGGGTCCCTTGTAGGTTTAGCCTGTTCCTGTTTGAATGTGCAACCCTTGGACCAAAGCTGAAACTTGCAGCAGCCAGGGGAAGTGGAGCCAGACATGCTGGCTCCAGCCATCCCAGCTAATTCCCAATTGTAAGGTACATGAGAGTCTTAAAAATGCATATTCACTTGTGAGCAGCTCCTCCCAGAGGGCTTTGTCATCCTTGGTGTCCTGGCTGTCCTCCCTGCTGCAGGTGTCTCGCTGAAAGGTCTCGAGAAAGGACTGTTTATTCTCAGCCTGCAGCAGGAGGGAGAGCCCTTGAGCAGCATCCCCAAGGCACTCGTTCACTCGCGCAAACCCCTCCACGACATCGCTGGCTTTCAGGAACTTCTGCAGCCAGTTCGTCTGGCTGTACTTCTTCACCAGCTCCTGGGCCTTCTCCAAGGTCTCCAGCAGCTGCTGCAGCGTCTCTTCTACCTGGGAGGAGATTTGTTTCGGAGGCTGTGCCCTGAGGACCTCCACAGGCCTCAGCAGGATGTGAATGCGGTACACGAGACGGCGGCACTGGTGCTTACAGCACTTCACTTGTTCGCACTGGGCATAGATGATGTGGGCCACGCTCAGGACCTTCTCCACTACCTCCATATCTGAAAGGAATGGGATTCATCTATCAGTAACATGGCACTCCCTGTGCTGGGGATTCCTAGCTCCCGAGACCATTATGACCATCTGCTGTGACCTGCTGTATCCCATAGGCCTACCCCCTAATAGCTGCTGTTTAAGCTAGAGCCTCCATCCAACCTTGATTTAAAAATGGCCAGTGATGGCGAATCCACCACCCCTTTGGCATGGGAAGGGGATGTTATTTTCCTTTATTGCTTTTGTTTTGAAGTGATAGGATTTATATTAGATAAATCCCCTCTCAGTCCCTTCCTACCTTTAGGTGCAAGAGCCTTTTCCTCTGCAATCTCTGCCATGTGGGACAGCATCCCTGTACCTCTGCCTCACTGACTAGTGACAGATGAACCTCCCAGGGAGCTGAAATTCAGGCCTATGCAGAGGGCTAGCACTAAGCCCCAGTGTTCTGCTTAAGTCCAACTTAAGTCCTGAGGGTGCCATGGGCTTGTGCAGGTTTTCTGCCATAGGGATGACTTTCACCCCAGGTTCGCAGCTAGGGTTCATTTTGGATGAGCACGTAAGCAGTCAGCTTCTTGTGCCAATTTAGTGTGAGCCACCCAACCTTTCTGAGGCTGGTAGTAGAAGCCCTGTGCAGGAATTGCAAGGGCCAAAGATGTGTCCAAATATTTCAGAACCTTAGATGCAGAACTGGACAAGGGCCAGGATTGGGTATACTGTGCAGTTACCACATTGGCATGTCTATACATACAAAGAGAGAGAGAGAGAGAATCACACTTTTTGCAAGCACAATTCTAAAAATCAGGCCCCAGAGATTAGAAGTGGTGAAAGGGCTTCTGATATTTATGTTTTTCCAGACCGATCTGCCCATCCCTCATAGACTTTTACAACAGACTCTGAAAATACCTTTGCCTAGCATATGTGTTTTATATCTCTCCCTCCCTCCCTTATTCTTCTTATAACAGGGCACTTTACTTTATTTACCATACATCTTCACGCAGTTGCGTTTTAGAAATCGTGTAATATATTCTGTCATTTCTCACCATGTTTTGCGCTGCTGCTAGAAAATATGCTCTCTGTAGGAAGGCTGTTAATTAACACGTGAATGCATTGTACTCTATAGCTGACACTATGCTACACCAATGCGGTGTCAAGGTTACTGAATTACGTTCTCAAGACAGGTTTCAGAGTAGCAGCCGTGTTAGTCTGTATTTGCAAAAAGAAAAGCAGTACTTGTGGCACCTTAGAGACTAACAAATTTATTTGAGCATAAGCTTTCGTGAGCTACAGCTCACTTCATCTCAAGACAGACACATTTGCTGTGCCTTGGACATTCCTTCCATGATGCTGCACACCCTGCTTGCTGTGTGACTTACTGCAGGATGACTTTATCTTTCATTGTTCAAAGCAAAAATAGTCTCCAAGGGCCAGATCCTCAGCTGGTGTAAATCAGCATTGGTTTCAATCAAATTATGCTGATTTAAACTAGCTGAGAGTCTGGTCTGATTTGTCCCAATCTGAGCTCCCCACTTATTTATGTAATTCAGCCTTTACTCAGGTGAAACTCACCGTGGAGTCAGCGGCTGTTTGGCTTGAGTCAGTACAGAATAAAGACCTCAGGGACTGGCCCATCATCAAAACAAATAGACCACACGTGCCCTTCTATCAGAGGCCCTGCTTTGCTGCCACCCAGCCCACCCCTCCGCCCAGCCAAATGTGCACTTGGTGGGAAGAATTCCCTGTGAAATCTGTCACTAGCAGGCCATACGGTCACAAATGAGTAATGCTTTGCTCCCCGCTGGCCAGCTGAGGGCACAGTGTGACCCTGCTTAGCCACCCCTTTTCTGAGCCATCCTTGCAGTCAGCGAGGCAAACATGGGCCACAGAAATCTGCATGTGCGGAGCCCACCCACAGGGACCGGCTCACCAGGATCCCAGGGAGCCTTCAGGGTACTTTCCTTTCTGTTGCCTGTCTGCCTTCTCTTTCACTTTTGAGGCTAGCCAAAGGGGTTGCAATCAGAAGACGACTCCTCTAAAGCTGGGCAGAAAAGAGAGAGCGGTCTGGGAGCATCTGTAGCCCATTCCAGGAGCCTGCCTGGCTCTAATAACTCCATACTTTGTGTCTCAGTCAGGGCAGAAGTTCAACAAAAGCATTTTAACATTGTAACCAGTTTCTCTTCCCTTCAGAGATCAGCCTGGCACTTCCCAGCTCAAAGCTTCTTCCTCTCTTTAGTGTAGCAATCAAACAGACAAACTTACCTGATCGTCTGCCAAGCTATTTCTGTCCTTGATCCCTTCTTTTGTCCGAGAGACCTACCAAGTATCATAGTAAACTTTTGAGAAAATCCCTCTGCTTGTCTCTTTCCCAGTTTGGCCCCTCCTCCCTGATGAAAGTTCAGGATTATGCAATTCTGCAAATCTGTTTCCTCTCTTACAGCCATCTCTGCGTTGGACGGAAGCTAGTGGCTTTTCTTTTCATGCAGGAAATTGTCTGTGGCTTTTCTCGCTCTGGCCCTCAAGAGAAAAGGGACAGGACAGATCACATCACTTGTTCGTTATTTTTAAATAAAAGAGCGCAGTAAGAAATAATGCAGGAGGGAAAGCTAAATTTAACAAGGACCTAGTTAGTGGCCAAGAGACCCAAACTCTCCAGAGAGATCAGCCCCTCTCTATGAGCTATAGCATGTTCTGATGTAGCTTAATGTCATTTTAAACTTCTGTAAACACTAGGGGGGCAGGATTCACCAGATCAGTCAAGGAGCATCCGGTGCAAGTATTGTGGGGGTGGGCAAAGATTGATTTTAAGCCATCTCAGTGCCTCTCCAGTTCTGGAGCTTCTAGACACTGGGTCAGTTTCCAGGGTAAATTAGAGCAGACTTTGGGCCAGTTACCAATGGCCCCTGAAGACTGATCCAGCAGCAGCAGATAATCAGCGAGACACAATGGTGCCCTGTGCCAGAGGGAGGGTAGCAGAGGAGGTGCTGCTGTGAATATTCTCTTCAACAGATCCTCCATCTCTTGGGCTGCTTTGCTATTGGACACTGAGGGGTGAAAGATGTGGGTAAGTCTTGAAGTGGGCTGGTTTAAACGGGCTCCCAGACCCTGGACAAAAACATAGGGCCAGATTCTGATCCCTTTACTCATGTTGAGTAGCAGCTTAATGCACAGGTAATGCCACTGACTTCAGCAGCCTATTTGTGGGTGAAGAGACAACCCTATACAAGCACAGATATCAGCTTCTGACCTACAGGGCACACTGGATCTGAAGTGGCTTGGCCGCTATCAAAAGACATATGACATGCATTTGAAGTTGTCATAGTTCTGCATGTTTGTTCTGAACAAATGAAATTTCAGTGTGTCCCTGCACTTCTCTAGATCCACACTGAGCATTGGCTACAGGCAGCATGTCTGGACTGACTGCTTGGAAAGCAAGTGGGCAAACAGCCAAAGAGGACCACACTCCTGACATGAGAGATGGTAACAGGAAAGTTACATCCACAAACATAGTGCATGGGATTTTCCAGAGCTTCCACCTCACTCAGGAGCAAGGACAGTCAACCTCAAATTAATCACTTCCGAAAATCTCATAGTTTTTTAAACCAATCCTCTTATTTTGGGGGTAGGACTCATGATTTTTGAACACTTGGCATTGGCAACAGTCATCCCAGGCCCAAGGGGTCGAACTTGGAAGCCTTAGGATTCAGGCAACTAGCTACACAGCATGACTTTCGAAAGTGCCGAGCTGCTCACAGCTGTGTTGCTTTGCCCTGCCAAGAAGTAGGTTGAATACCTGGCAACCCTCCAGTCCACAAAAATACAGCGGAAAGGAAACTTGCTAGACCCTACTCTTACGTTTGTTGTAGCTAGTGCATAAGAAAGAGGTTGCTCCTACAGAACCAATAAACATGCCTTTACTGGTTGCACCAGGAACCCAGTTCTCAGCAGAAACCAATTCCTGACACACGTGACCTGAGCTCATCCCTTTTAAAGGGACTATGGCTGACAGTAGAGAAGGTCAGGTTCAGTGGTCAAAGCACGTAGCCAAGAATCGGAGCCAGGGTCAAAGCCAACACTGGAAGTCAGGAGTCAAAGCCGAGGCTCAGGCCTGAGTTACCTGGAGTGAGGCAAGGCAGGGCTAAGGTTGAGGCAGAAGCAAGGCCAGGAACAAGCAAACTCAGGCACTCTCACAGCCATGAGTAAATGCTTTGAGCAGCCACTGAATGGCTGCTGCTGCTGGGCGTAAGAGCCGGTCTGCTGCCTCATCCAACCAATCAGGCAGACTCCGACCGGCCAGCTGCGCTCATTATGTTGCTCAGAGACTGGCTCTGCTGCAGGCCCTGATTCCAGGTCCCAAGTTGTGAAATGCTACAGTTGAGTGCAAAGTGAGTCCCAGCCTACAGTAGCAGCCTCCATAGGTGACCACTGAGCTGTCTCACTGGTCCTCGTCTGCATGTGCTGTACGATGTAGTGGTTAAAGATGTAATGAGCAAATTATTAAAAAGAAAGAAACAAAATCCAGTAATTCTCTGTGCAACACACACACTCCTGCTGTCTGCTGAGATCCTGTCCATTAACCTGCCTGGGGAACTCTGGTTCCCAGCTGAGGAAACCACCCCTATTCAGGACACTCTTTAAGCACTTTTGGGCTTAGTTGCTGTCCTGAAAAGGGGTGGACTTGAGCACACGTTTCAGGACTTTCCAGGAGCAAGCTCTATATAAGGCTGGCAGAGCCCAGGGCGAGTCTGAGAGAGGTAGTTAATCATTCCCAGGTAGGAGGCCAGATGCTGGATTCTGAGGCTCTCCTACGTTATAAACAGTATGGCTATTGGAGTGTATTGGAGAACAAGCCTGAAAGTCAATACCCCTGCAGGCTAACTGGCCAGGTTCTGGGCAATGGGGAGGGTGGTACCTGTTGGAAGGCCATGCAGATAAGCATCATTAGGAGACAGACTCCACTAGCCCTCAGGGGTGGATTAAAGGAGTCCGATCTCATTACTGATGTATACTCCCAGCTCCATGGGACCAGCTGATTATTATTTAAAATGCTGATGTATGTACCCAGATATAGTATCAGTAAGGCTGGTTAATCCTCTCCAAGCCCAGCTTTCACCAGTGAAGTTGCTTCTTGTGTTAAAGGCAATGGCAGCACTACAACGGTCAGTCAATGCATGTCATGTCACTTGGGTACCTGCACACTTGGCTCCTTGCATTGATGCTGTGCATCCTCACCACAAAGATCAGCATAAAATGCATTTAATCACAGATAGGCATCCCAGTGTGTCACAAGCTGCAGTCTGGCTCAGGGCCTTGTGGGATGTTTTTGCAGTGCTTTGTGGGATGCCACTCATTCATTTAGAGAGTTTTGGGAGATAGGAGGTCAAGTTCTCACCATGCCACTCTTTCCATCCAATAATGCCTATTCCATCCCATAATTTTTGCACCATTTTTTAAAAACTCCTACCATCCTGCATGCTGCTTTTTGGTCTCTGCCATTGATCTGGCAGAGGCATGGACCCTGCACAGCTCAGCGTAATTCACATGAGCAATGCTAATACAGAACGTATGGGTCTACTGTATTTGCAGATCCTAAATGACTACTGCCACAAAAGAGGAGGAAGATACAGTAAACCTGAAAGCTGATGAACACAGTAACAAAAAAATGCCAGGCTGTTGCAAGCATTCATGGAGCGCTGCACACAGTGGGTTGCTGTTTCTGAGAAATGAGCACTGTTTGGTGCAATTGCATTATAATGCAGGTTAGAGATGCCTGTGGCTGCAGAACTTTTGGATGCAAAAGGGCACATTCTTGGATCTGCCAGCCCTTTGACACAGGGACACTAAAATCAGAGCTGTATTGCCAGCAGAGAAGTGAGTAGTAATTACGCTCTGGAAGCTTGGAATGCCGGATTGCGGCTGGTCAGTGGGCTATCGGTTTGGAATTGGAAAATCCACAGTGTTGGAACAATTGATCTATAACAGAGGTGGGCAAACTATGGCCCGCAGGCCACATCCGGCCCGCGGGACCCTCCTGCCTGGCCCCTGAGCTCATGGCCCAGGAGGCTAGCTCCCGGCCCCTCCTCTGCTGTTCCCCCTCTCCTGCAGCCTCAGCGCGCCGCGCCACCGGCGCAAGGCTCTGGGCAGCCAGGCAGCGCGGTTGCAGAGCCGCGGCCTGACCCGGTGCTCTGGGCAGCACGGCTGCAGCGCCACCAGCTACCGGTGCTCCAGGCAGTGCAGTAAGGGGGCAGGGGGCAGGGAACAGGGGGGTTGGATAGAGGGCAGGGGAGTTGGGGGGTGGTGATCAGGGGTCGGGAGGGGTGGATGGGGGCGGGGCGGTCAGAGGGCTGGGAACAGGTGGGTTGGATGAGGCGGGGGTCCCAGGCTGCAAGTTAGGAATGAGAGGGAGGGTTGGATGGGGCGTCAGGGGGCAGTCAGGGGTGAGGAGTCCAGGGGTAGTCAGGGGACAGGGAGCAGGGGGTGGTGGATGGGGTAGGAGTCCCGGGGGGGGCCGTCAGGGAACGGGGGGGTTGGATGGGGCAGGAGTCCCTGGGGAGCTGTCAGGGGGTGAGAAGCAGGGGGGTTGGATAGGAGGCGTTTGGGGAGACACAGCCTTACTTAAAGCATTAGAGATGTAAAGCATGAACTGTTTTTTCTTCCTTTCTGTACCTTTAGTAAAACATTAAAACAATGCTTTAAGACGTGCCATGGTACTAAGGCGGCTGAGGTCTCTGTTTACCAAACCTGGTTTAATGTTGGACAGTGACTGGGTGATATTAACTGCTGTGGCCCATATATGCCACCTAAATTAGTACAATGGGGCCATTGTCATCCAAATGTGTAAGCCAACTAATTGCCTCTTGCTACCCAGCCAATGCATCCGATGAAGTGAGCTGTAGCTCACGAAAGCTTATGCTCTAATAAATTTGTTAGTCTCTAAGGTGCCACAAGTACTCCTTTTCTTTTTACCCAGGTTTATGACTCTCAGTAATGTGCAGGAACTAGTGGATGGCTTTGCAGCAGTAGACTGCTGAATTGCAGTGGGACAATAGATAGCACAGCTCCTGACTACTGTCCAGGCTGCCTGTGTATGGCTTCATGAGCCATGGCATTAAGGGGTAGGCTGAGTCCCCAAGGATAACTATAGGCATTTCAACATCCCCAACGGTTATTTTCTGGTCTGGGAGGTTTTTCGTAGGAGTGGGTGAGTGAGATTCTGTGGCCTGCCTTGTGCAGGAGGTCAGACTCGATGATCAGAATGGTCCCTTCTGACCTTAGTATCTATGAACCTATGAATCTATATCTCCTTATTCTTGCACCATGCCACCTTGCCCCAGAGTACATCAACAGAAAGGGAGACTATTCCATGGTAGTCCAAGCGCTGGTGCTCACCAGGGATGCTTCACAGGTATGGCTTGTGGAAGGTACCTGATCCTTGCACCTTTAAGGGTGTGAGATTGTTCAGAAAGCTGCAAGCAGCAACATTCTTCCCCAGCTGGTACAGTCACACTGGCAATGTTGAAATGCCATTAGTGGGGACCCAGACTAGCCCTTGCTCATGAAGCCCTGCACTGGCCCGCTCAACAGTGCCAAGGAAAGATTCACCTGTGGTCTCATGTGCAGGCTGAATGTGCTTGTGGTAGCTTGAAGGGTCATTGCTGATGTTTGTTCAGTTAATAGGATCTCAGAAAGGCCATTGTTATCGCTGTATGTGCTACACAGTAGCTGTGAGGCAAAGGGGTGGGGTGGAGGGGAAGCTACCACCACGGTGGAGGAACAAGCTGGACTGGCTGTCTGCTGGGCTATTGGAAGAGCTCACTGTGGAGCCAGGCACATTAGTTTGTGTAACGCTTTGTGAAACAGTTCCGGAGTGTATTACTGCCGCCTGCTTCAAAATGGGCAATCTTGAGTAAGCTTTTGCAAGAGGTTGATTATTGCCTCCTGTTATACAATCTATAATGTTTGCTCTACAGTCATAAAGATTCTCAGTTTCCAACAATAAAACTTTATTATGTGCAAACAAACAGCACAAGGGCAAAACACAAGGGTAAAGACAGTCTAGCAACAGTGTTAAAGGAGGACCATACTTTAAAATCCCTACCCATAGATGACTTGTGCCTCCCCATACTGTGCAGGGGGCGGGGAGGGAGGAGGGGGAAGGGAGATTCAGTCTAAAGGGGAGGACACATGAATGCGCTATATGTCTCCTCTGCCCAGTGATCCCCCCATTCTGGCCCTGAACCAGCCTTGCACCCGGCCTGGGGCCACCGTACTCTCCCCACCCCACCAGTTACCTCTGTGTGTGGGGGGGGGCGGGGGGGGTTGTCCTTCTCCCGCTGTGCCTCCCACCTGGCACATTCAGCCACTCTCCCTGGACAGCTGGGCCCGGGCATGGGGCGAGATGGAGCCGCTTCTCATGCCGGGCAAAGCTGGCCACTCCGGGTCGATGCTCTGTGCAGCACAGCAGTTGCCTGGGAGAGAGCCTGGTTGGAGAGGTGGGGGAGATGGGCCACCCAGCACCCAGGCCTGGCTGCCAAGGACAGGGGCCGAGTGGGCCAGAAACGTGGAGGGGGGCGGGGCTCTGGCTCACTCAGAGGCACCGACCCCGTGGGTGACTCCAGGGCTGGAGCACCCACAGGGCAAAATTAGTGGGTGCTCTGCACCACCAGCAGCCAAGCTCCCTGCCCTGTCCCACCTCACCTCTTCCTCTACCTCCTCCCCTGAGTGTGCTGCGTCTCTGCTCCTCCACCTACCTCCCAGCGCTTGCCACCACCAAACATCTGTTTGACAGCGTTACAAGCTCTGGGAGGGAGGGGGAAGGAGTGGCAACGTGGCGCGCTCAGGGGAGGAGGCAGGGCTGGGGCTGGGATTTGGGGAAGGAGTTGCAATAGGGGCAGGGACTTTGGGGAAGGGGTTGGAAAGGGGGCGGGAAGCAGGGGCAGGGGGGCAGCGGCGGAGTCGGGGCAGGGCCAGGGACAGAGGGGGGTCGAGCACCCACCGGCACGAGCAGAAGTCGGTGTCTCTGGATGCACTTGGCCCCTGTCCCCAGCAGCCAGGCCCAGGCCAGGGGTGGGCCGTTGTCACCACCTCCCCAGCCAGACTCTTGCAGGCAGCCACTGCGCTGCACAGAGCAGCTATCCAGAGCAGCTGGTGTGAGAAGCGGTTGGCCCTGCCCTTTCAGCTCCCCACCCAGGCCTGGGTGCCAGGAACAGGTGCCAAATGTGCCAGAGGGCAAGTGCAGTGGGAGAAGGACAGAGCCCCTCGCCCTCCCACTTAACAGGCCAAGCAGAAATCTGGGGGGGGGCACTTGACACCACATGCCACCCCACATCCCCATCTACAAAATGGAATGAAACAAGTATTGTCTGATCCTGTGGTTTTCACATGTCTGTGTAGCTGTGGTTCTCCTTATTTCCCCCCCATCGTGGAGTGGTCTGGTATACAGCTGTGCCTGTGATACCACCTGATGTGTTGGGGGTGTAGGGAGGATTGACCATGGAGTCTCAAAGACCTGGAAAGACTGCTGTGGCAGTGTTCTTTAGGCATGTAGGTCAGTGCTCTGCAACATTCATGTTTGATGGCTTGGTACGTTTCCCAATGAGCCTTTCAGTTCTTTTCCCTCTCCTGCAGCAGCTGATTCCTCCATTCTCAGTCCTTCTCCATGGTCTCTGTCCTGTGGCCCCTCCAAGCCCTGTGTTCCCAGTCTGAAGCTGTAGAGGATTGGAAGAGTTGGCTGACCATATCTTTTCTGGTCTTCTTTCTCCTCCATTCTGCAGGTAGGAAGGGACAAGAAGCAATTAGCTTAAATTGCAGCAAGGGTGGTTTAGGTTGGACATTAGGAAAAACTTCCTGTCAGAGTGGTTAACCGCTGGAATAAATTGCCTAGGGAGGTTGTGGAATCTTCATCATTGGGGATTTTTAAGAGTAGGTTGGACAAACACCTGCCAGGGATGGTCTAGATAATACTTAGTCCTGCCATGAGTGCAGGAGACTGGACTAGAGACCTCTCGAGGTCCCTTCCAGTTCTATAATTCTATGATCCCATACATTTTTTCCACTGGACCCCTGTCTCATTCAGTGCACAGAGGGGACAGGGCTCCCTGAATGAGCAGCTGGGCAATGTTTTGTTTTCTCCTCAGTGTTCAGTGGTGGTCTCAGGCCTTATTGACAGGTCACTAGCCAAACCCTGCTTTCAGGGCAGAATTATTAGTTTCCTCAGGGTGCTCCCAGCTGCACCATGGGTGGGCTTTCCACACATTAAGGAAGTTAGTTTCACAACACCTCCTTAGGCAAGATGGTGTCACAGCCTCATACTACAGAGGGAGAACTGAGAGACAAAGCACTCAAGGTCAAAAGCATCCACTGATTTTGGGTGCCAGTGAGAGACAACCAGGAGTTTGTTTTCCAGAGTGCTTAGCGTTAGTTAGCCCCTTAAATAGGCAAAGCACAACTCCCATTGACAGTGCTGAGCACAACTGCAGATCACATCCCAGGGTTTGTCCTCAGGTTATTGACCAGCCTGATGCAACAACCACAGAAATCGGGAGGAGTGGGAGGAAAGGAAAGGAAGCCAGAGAAGGTAGGAGCTCCAAGAAGGAGTGCATTAGTATTTACTTTATTGATCATCTACACCCATTTCCTTTTAGACCCATTTCCTCATAAGTTCTCCATGCCCTGGAGACCCAAGGTCTTTATCCCACCCTGTTCCCAAATTCTCCCTAATTCCGTTCCTGCTTTTCTAATGACAGGTTTCAGAGTAGCAGCCATGTTAGTCTGTATTTGCAAAAAGAAAAGCAGTAATTGTGGCACCTTAGAGACTAACAAATTTATTTGAGCATAAGCTTTCGTGAGCTACAGCTCACTTCATCGGAATGCATCAGATGAAGTGAGCTGTAGCTCATGAAAGCTTATGCTCAAATAAAGTTAGTCACTAAGGTGCCACAAGTACTCCTTTTCTTTTTGCTTTTCTAATATGTTGCTTCTCCTTAGACACTGGGGCATGGCATTCTATTCACACTATTTCAACCACCTTCAATAAGCTGGCTCTGATCTGATTTATAGTGACCCCTCCCATTCCCAGTAGCCTCTGTGGGGTGTGGTGGTTGATGAGCGCCAGCTGGACCACACCTGAGTTCTCATCTGCTAGGGTTCCACTGCCTAGAGCTGCTCTGTTTTTTTCCTTTCTCCCCCACCCATGTGACCGTTCTCGCACTCTGTCATAGTCTCAAGTCAGGTTTCAGAGTAGCAGCTGTGTTAGTCTGTATTCGCAAAAAGTCAGGCACCCAGTAAATGAGGAACATACGATTAAATCTATTGGCCACCTGTGAAAAGTTGGGGTTTAAGTGACCTACCCAGCATCCCATAGGAACTCTGTGGCAGAGGGAGGAATAGAATCTAGTTCTCCAGGGCAGCATTCACCTGCTTTAACCGTGAGATGCTCCTTTCGCTTCCTGAAATCCCCTGCAGCCGATGAAGTGAGCTGTAGCTCACGAAAGCTTATGCTCTAATAAATTTGTTAGTCTCTAAGGTGCCACAAGTCCTCCTTTTCTTTTTGCGAATACAGACTAACACAGCTGCTACTCTGAAACCTGTCATTATGCAAGGCATTGAATTTAGCCGTATGCAGTGGAAATCTATCAACTTCATGAAGGAATGCATCCGATGAAGTGAGCTGTAACTCACGAAAGCTTATGCTCAAATAAATTTTGTTAGTCTCTAAGGTGCCACAAGTCCTCCTTTTCTTTTTGCGAATACAGACTAACACGGCTGCTATTCTGAAACCTGAAATTCCCTGCCTCATTTACCCCCCACTGCTAGAGGGGACCAAAGCCTCACCATCCTAGCACATCAGATGGTTGGACTCAGACAAAGCTTAACTCCAAAGTTGCTTGCTCTCCTCAGATGGGGCAAACTCATTGGTCCAGCAATGGAGGCACCTCAGTCTGCGCCTGGTGGTGGCTGTGGGTAGGAATGTTGCAAATCCAATTTATATCAGGAAGTAGTGAGGTGGAGCTAGAAGCCTGGCTCCACTCACCACAGACCTGAGCCTACCTACCTATAAATAACAAGAGGTGCTAAGTAAGGCCTAGCCCACATCAGCCCAGTGTGGGTCTTTGTCCCCCTCTGTTTGGCCCATGTAATGACGTTTGTGAGTCTGTTACTGAAGCAAAGTTGATAGATCTGGCATTGGAGACTTGTGCTTTTAGATCCAGGTTTAGTCCCTGCAGCGGTATTACACTGAGCAGCTCCACCCCCTGCTGACTTCAGGTGCAATTCTGTGTGCTCAGCACACCTGCAAACTCTTAGCGACTCTATGCCTCAGTTTCCCCATCTGCAAAACAGGGCTAATATTTACCCCCTGCCAGGGCTGTTGTGAGATGAACTGGTGGCTCTTTCTGAGGGGCTGTGATACCCTGGGGGGTGAGAACCCAGGGCACACCCATAAATACACATGATGAATACAGACCAAAAGCTGGTCAGCACCTAGGGGATGGTGGGAGCCAGCATGCACCTCTGAGCCCGGGCACCGGGCTCTTGACCCGAGTCTCCATGCTGGTCCCTACACCTCGCAGTGAGGGGTAGCTCATGGGGCTATGGTGGCTGTTGTCCGTGGGTGGTGACCTCCTGTCCCAGGAGCTTACCACACTGTGCCCCTGGAGCCGTGATGGGAGGGAGGCTGTGAGGCACCAACAGGGTTGGGGCTGTGTTGGTGGGAGGCTGGGCATTGCAGGGGCAGGGAGCCTTGTTGATAGGATGGATGAGCTGCAAATTGCCCAGCCACTCAAAACACCTTCCCACTGCTGCAGGCTAACATGGCTATGGCCTAGCTCTGGAACATCCTTGGCCACATGCTGGCAGGCCATGGTCTCCTGGGGCTGAGGCAGAGTAGCGAGACTGGCCCATCTTGCAGTCACTGGTCAGCAGCTGTGGGGCCATTGTCACCTGTGTGTCACCCTAGAGACATTCAGGTGGCTCTGAGCGGAGGGCCAAGGTGCACAGCTGCACTGGGCAGGATACAGTGCAGATCCCAGCACCACATGGCTAGTCCAGAACTCCCAGCTGTGCTGCCCAAACCTGGTGGCCTAGCCAGGGCTGGGCCCCCCTGCCTCAGCTCATCCAGCCTTTGCCATCGGTAGGCAGATGGTTTTCACTGTCTCTACAGCTCCCACATCCTTGTCCACAACCCCACAGGGCAGGAGGGGTAGGCTGAGGGGCAAGTGCATCCCCTCAGCGAGGCCGGGTTAGCTGCTCAGCTGGTTAGCTGGTGACCAAGATACCTGAGTCATGAATGGAGAAAAGAGCCAGAGCCAGCCCACAGGGAGCAGCGTACTTCTCAAGAGGATGCTCCCCAGCATGAGTGGGGCCAGGGCCAAGAACACGTCTCCACCCACACCATCTTGCCAGCTGCTGCTCGCCTCCCATAAGCGTTTGGCTTGCTGCCTGGTGGGGCTATGCTGCAGGGGCCTGCTCCACCGCCAGCCCCCAACCCTGATTCCCCCTGATGGTGCCTCTACCCTGGGCTCTGCCTCCCTGAGGCACCAGGCCTGGGGCATCTTCACTTAGTCTAACCACTGAGGTTGTTACTCTGCTGGTGTGTGTCCCAGGGCACGGGGCTACCCATGGAGAACATGATCCCAGCCGCCTGGGGGTCAGCACTGGTGGGGAGATGAGAGTTGGGTCCCCCCAAGGGTAGCTGAGGTTCCAACAGGCCAGTAGAAGCCCCCACCCCCGGGGGGGGCGCAAGGCTGCCCTGTTCTGAGGCTAGGGTTGCCAACTTTCTACTCACACAAAACCAAACACCTTTGTCCTGCCCCCTGCCCTGCCCTCCTCTGAGACTCCACCCATGCTGTTCCCCTTCTCCGAGGGATTTGGAGGGTGGGAGGGGGATCAGGTGTGGGGCAGGGGGCTGGGGTATGGAAGGGGGTCATGGAGTACAGGTTCCGGGTAGCTCCCAGAAACAGCGGCATGTTCCCCCCTCTGGCTCCTACATGCAGGCTCAGCCAGCTGGCTCTACTCGCTGCCCCGTCTTCCGGCGCCGCCCCGCAGCTCCCATTGGAGCATGGAGGCTAGCAGCAGGGAGCCCGCCAGGCCCTCACAGTCAACTGCCCGGTCAGTCACTCGGTCACCCTATCTGAGGCACCTGCTGCTGGGGGCACTGTGGGGATCAGGGTCACCCACCCACTGGCCAGCACTTGGGCAGGAAGTGAAAGGAAACCCTTACTAAAAAACAAACAGAAAAGGAGTACTTGTGGCACCTTAGAGACTAACAAATTTATTAGAGCATAAGCTTTCGTGAGCTACAGCTCACTTCATCGGATGCATCCGATGAAGTGAGCTGTAGCTCACGAAAGCTTATGCTCTAATAAATTTGTTAGTCTCTAAGGTGCCACAAGTACTCCTTTTCTTTTTGCGAATACAGACTAACACGGCTGCTACTCTGAAACCTAAAAAACAAACGGCATTAAATATCCTGAAGGTTTTCATAGGTGCATGTACATGAATGCAAGAAGCCTGGGAAACAAGCAGGAAGAATTGGAAGTCCTGGCACAATCAAGGAACTATGATGTGATTGAAATAACAGAAACTTGGTGGGATAGTTCATATGACTGGAGCACTGTCATGGATAGGTATAAACTGTTCAGGAAGGACAGGTACGAGAGGAAAGGTGGAGCAGTTGCATTGTATGTAAGGGAGCAGTATGATTGCTCAGAGCTCCAGTATGAAACTGGAGAAAAGCCTGTTGAGAGTCTTTGCATTAAGTTTAGAGGCGAGAGCAACAAGGGTGATGTCATGGTGGGCATATAGACCACTGGATCAGAAGGATGAGGTAGACAAGGCTTTCTTCAGACAACTAACTGAAGACTCCAGATCACGGGCCCTGGTTCTAATGGGGGACTTCAATCACCCTGACATCTGCTGGGAGAGCAATACAGCAGTGAACAGACAATCCAGGAAGTTTTTAGAGAGTGTTGGGGACAACTTCCTGGTACAAGTGCTGGAGGAACCGACTAGGAGCCATGCTCCTCTTGACCTGCTGCTCACAAACAGGGAAGAATAGGCAGTGGAAGTAGAAGTGGGTGGCAACCTAGGCCGCAGTGATCATGAGATGGTCGAGCTCAGGATCCTGAAAAAAGGAAAGTAGCAAAATACGGATCCTGGATTTCAGAAAAGCAGACTTAGACTTCCTTAGGGACCTGATGGGCAGGATCCCTTGGGAGGCTAATATGAGGGGGCAAGGAGTCCTGGAGAGCTGGCTGTATTTTAAAGAAGCCTTATGGAGGGCACAGGAACAAACCATCCCAAAGAGCAGAAAGACTAGCAAATATGGCAGGCGACCAGCTTGGCTTAACAGTGAAATCTTCAGTGAGTTTAAACTCAAAAAGGAAGCTTACAAGAAGTGGAAAGTTGGACAGATGACTAGGGAGGAGTATACAAATATTGCTATAGCATGCAGGGGTGGAATCATAGAATCATAGAATATCAGGATTGGAAGGGACCTTTGGAGGTCATCCAATTGAACCCCCTGCTCAAAGCAGGACCTAATCCCCAACTAAATCATCCCAGCCATGGCTTTGTCAAGCCTGACCTTAAAAACCTCTAAGGATGGAGAGTCCACCACCTCCCTAAGTAATCCATTCCAGTGCTTCACCATCCTTCTAATGAAGTAGTGTTTCCTAATATCCAACCTAAATCTCCCCCACTGCAACTTGAGACCGTTACTCCTCATTCTGTCATCTGCTACCACTGAGAACAGTCTAGATCCATCCTCTTTGGAACCCCTTTCAGGTAGTTGAAAGCAGCTATCAAATCCCCCCTCATTCTTCTCTTCCATAGACTAAACAATCCCAGTTCCCTCAGCCTCTCCTAATAAGTCATGTGTTCCAATCCCCAATCATTTTTGTTGACCTCCTCTGAACTCTTTCCAATTTTTCCGCATCTTTCTTGTAGTGTGGGTCCCAAAACTGGACACAGTACTCCAGATGAGGCCTCACCAATGTTGAATAGAGGGGAACAATCACGTACCTCAATCTGCTGGCAAAGCCCCTACTTATACATCCCAAAATGCCATTGGCCTTCTTGGCAACAAGGGCACACTGCTGACTCATATCCAGCTTCTCATCCACTGTAACCCCTAGGTCCTTTTCTGCAGAACTGCTGCCTAGCCATTTGGTCCCTAGTCTGTAGCGGTGCATGGGATTCTTCCGTCCTAAGTGCAGGACTCTGCACTTGTCCTTGTTGAACCTCATCAGGTTTCTTTTGGCCCAATCCTCTAATTTGTCTAGGGCCCTCTGTATCCTATCCCTACCTTCCAGCGTATCTTCCACTCCTCCCAGTTTAGTGTCATCTTCAAACTTGCTGAGGGTGCAATCCACGCCATCCTCCAGATCATTAATGAAGATATTGAACAAAACTGGCCCGAGGACTGACCCTTGGGGCACTCCACTTGATACCGGCTGCCAACTAGACATGGAGCCATTGATCACTACCCATTGAGCCCGACAATCTAGCCAGCTTTCTATCCACTTTATCGTCCATTCATCCAGCCCATACTTCTTTAACTTGCTGGCAAGAATGCTGTGGGAGACCGTGTCAAAAGCTTTGCTAAAGTCAAGGAATAACATGTCCACTGCTTTCCCCTCATCCACAGAGCTAGTTATCTCGTCATAGAAGGAAATTAGATGAGTCAGGAATGACTTGCCCTTGGTAAATCCATGCTGACTGTTCCTGACTTTCCTCTCCTCTAAGTGCATCAGAATTGATTCCTTGAGGACCTGCTCCATGATTTTTCCAGGGATTGAAGTGAGGCTGACTGGCCTGTAGTTCCCAGGATCCTTCTTCTTCCCTTTTTAAAAGATGGGCACTACATTAGCCTTTTTCCAGTCATCCGGGACCTCCCCCAATCGCCATGAGTTTTCAAAGATAATGGCCAATGGCTCTGCAATCACATCCACCAACTTCTTTAGCACCCTCGGATGCAGCGCATCTGGCCCCATGGACTTGTGCTCGTCCAGCTTTTCTAAATAATCCCGAACCACTTCTTTCTTCACAGAGGGCTGGTCACTTCCTCCCCATGCTGTGCTGCCCAATGCAGCAGTCTGGGAGCTGACCTTGTTCGTGAAGACAAAGGCAAAAAAAGCATTGAGTACATTAGCTTTTTTCACATCCTCTGTCACTAGGTTGCCTCCCTCATTCAGTAAGGGGCCCCCACTTCCCTTGACTTTCTTCTTGTTGCTAACATACCTGAAGAAATGCTTCTTGTTACTCTTAACATCTCTTGCTAACTGCACCTCCAGGTGTGATTTGGCCTTCCTGATTTCACTCCTGCATGCCCGAGCAATATTTTTATACTCTTCCCTGGTCATTTGTCCAAGCTTCCACTTCTTGTAAGCTTCTTTTTGTGTTTAAGATCAGCAAGGATTTCACTGTGAAGGCAAGCTGGTTGCCTGCCATATTTACTATTCTTTCTGCACACCGGAATGGTTTGTCCCTGTAACCTCAATAAGGATTCTTTAAAATACAGCCAGTTCTCCTGGACTCCTTTCCCCCCACGTTATTCTACCAGGGGTTCCTGCCCATCAGTTCCCTTAGGGAGTCAAAGTCTCCTTTTCTGAAGTCCAGGGTCCGTATTCTGCTGCTCTCCTTTCTTCCCTGTGTCAGGATCCTGAACTTGACCATCTCATGGTCACTGCCTCCCAGGTTCCCATCTACTTTTGCTTCCCCTACTAATTCTTCCCGGTTTGTGAGTAGCAGGCCAAGAAGAGCTCTGCCACTAGTTGGTTCCTCCAGCATTTGCACCAGGAAATTGTCCCCTACACTTTCCAAAAACTTCCTGGATTGTCTGTGCACTGCTGTATTGCTCTCCCAGCAGATATCAGGGTGATTGAAGTCTCCCATGAGAACCAGGGCCTGCAATCTAGTAACTTCCATTAGTTGCCAGAAGAAAGGCTCGTCCACCTCATCCCCCTGGTCCGGTGACTCCGACCACGACATCACCCTTGTTGCTCACACTTCTAAACTTAATCCAGAGAAGGCCAAAGCACAATTGGAGTTGCAGCAAGCAAGGGATGTGAAGGGTAACAAGAAGTGTTTCTGCAGATATGTTAGCAACAAGAAGGTGGTCAGGAAAGTGTGGGACCGTTACTGAATGGGGGAGGCAATCCAGTGACAGAAGATGTGGAAAAAGCTGAAGTACTCAATGCTTTTTTTGCCTCAGTCTTCACAGATAAGGGCAGCTCCTAGACTGCTGCACTGGGCAACACAGTATGGGGAGTAGGTGAGCAGCCTTCAGTGGTGAAAGAACAGGTTAAGAACTATTTAGAAAAGCTGGATGTGCACAAGTCCGTAGGTCCAGATCTAACGCATCCAAGGGAGTTGGCTGATGTGATTGCAGAGCCATTGGCCGTTATCTTTGAAAATTTGTGGTGATCGGGGGAGGTGACGGATGATTGGAAAAAGGCTAATATAGTGCCCCTCTTTAAAAAAGGGAAAAAAGAGAACCCGGGGAACTACAGACCAGTCAGTCTCACTTCAGTCCCCAGCAAAATCATGGAGCAAGTCCTCAAGGAATCCATTTTGAAGCACTTAGAGGAGAGGAAGGTGATCAGGAACAGTAAGCATGGATTCACCAAGGGCAAGTCATGCCTGACCAACCTGATTGTCTTCTATGATGAGATAACTGGCTCTGTGGCTATGGGAAAAGTGGTGGATGTGATCTATCTTGACTTTAGCAAAGTTTTTGATATGGTCTCCCACAGTATTCTTTCCAGCAAGTTAAAAAAGTATGGATTGGATGAATGGACTAAAAGGTGGATAGAAAGCTGGCTAGATCATCGGGCTCAATGGGTAGTGATCAATGGCTCCATGTCTAGTTGGCAGCCAGCATCAAGTGAAGTGCCCCAGGGCTCAGTCCTGGGGCTGGTTTTGTTCAACATCTTTATTAATGATCTGGAGGATGGCGTGGATTGCACCCTCAGCAAGTTTGGAGGTGACAGTAAGCTGGGAGGAGAGGTAGATACGCTGGAGGGTAGGGATAGGATACAGAGGGCCCTAGATAAATTAGAGGATTGGGCCAAAAGAAATCTGATGAGGTTCAACAAGCACAAGTGCAGAGTCCTGCACTTAGGATGGAAGAATCCCATGCACCGCTACAGACTAGGGACCGAGTGGCTAGGCAGCAGTTCTGCAGAAAAGGACCTGGGGTTACAGTGGACGAGAAGCTGGCTATGAGTCAACAGTGTGACCTTGTTGCCAAGAAGGCTAACGGCATTTTGTGCTGTCCAAGTAGGAGCATTGCTAGCACATTGAGGGACGTGATCGTTCCCCTCTATTCGGCATCGGTGAGGCCTCATCTGGAGTACTGTGTCCAGTTTTGGGCCCCACACTACAGAAGAGATGTGGACAAATTGGAGAGAGTCCAGCGGAGGGCAACGAAAATAATTAGGGGGCTGGGGCACATGACTTACGAGGAGAGGCTGAGAAAATTGGGATTATTGAGTCTGCAGAAGAGAAGAATGAGGAGGGATTTGATAGTTGCTTTCAACTACCTGAAAGGGGGTTCCAAAGAGGATGGATCTAGACTGTTCTCAGTGCTACCAGGTGCCAGAGCAAGGAGTAATGGTCTCAAGTTGCAGTGGGAGAGGTTTAGGTTGGATATTAGGAAACACTACTTCATTAGAAGGATGGTGAAGCACTGGAATGGATTACTTAGGGAGGTGGTGGACTCTCCATCCTTAGAGGTTTTTAAGGCCTGGCTTGACAAAGTCCTGGCTGGGATGATTTATTTGGGGATCGGTCCTGCTTTGAGCAGGGGGTTGGACTAGATACCTCCTGAGGTCTCTTCCAACCCTAATATTCTATGATCCTATGGTGAGAGACTGAGCAGGGACATAGTGTCACTGCTAACCCCTGTACTGCATGGGGGCCCAGAGAGGGACCAGCCTTTGGGTCCCTCTGTCCCTGTGTGGCAGCAGGTCTGTCAGAGTGTGTATTGCCATTAACGTGTGCTCTTGATGATGGTTTTTCCCCCTCCCCCAGCACCCTCTGGTTTTCCATCTCAAAACAGGTCAGCCCTGTGGCCCCGGATCAGAATCAATGCTGCTTGCCTTGATTCTAGGATTTATCCCTGTTAGCGTGTGGTGTAAATACCCATCCTGCGAGTGTTCCTGTGGGTGGGAGCAGACATGCCCCCTCAGGTATCACAGGATGCTGATAGCGGCTGGAAAGGGGCTCTCTTGCAATCAGTGCTGGGCTGGATGCAGGTTGGAGTCTGTGTTCCAGGTGCCCGAAGGCATTTTGGACCTTAGCTTTGAATACACCCCTAAGATTGTAGTTACAGCAGGTGGGCATAGGGTGGCACTAACACACCATGTCTCCCAAGGGCACGGTCTGTTCTGGGAGCAGCCTGCAGCCAGAGAGGGAGTACTGCTGCCCTCCCCCCCCCCCCCCCCCCGTAACACCTGATACACTGACTGTGGCCTGTGTTTGAAGGCACACTCGTGTCTAAGTTGACACACAGCACCGACCCAGGAGAATGAGCTAGTGGTTAAGACTGGGACCTGGGAGCGCAATGCTGGCTATTGGCTAGAGTAAGAGAGATGGGCCATCAGGACCTCCGGGTTCTAGCACTGGCTCTGGCACTGACCTATTCACTCCACTGAGCAGTGGCGCAGTCTCTGTACTGTAGAGCTACCAGCTCCCCTTTCTGTTCGATTCCGACTGCTCAGCGCTTGCCTGGCCCCTGGATGGTACCAAGTGTGAGTAAAACAAAACAGAACCTTGCAATGGCTTTTCCTGCTCCTTGCTGCGAAGACCCCACGGGATGGAGAATCCACAGCTACCCCCATGTCCAGCACGCAAGAGCCCTGTGTCCAAGTGAGAAATAAGCTGCAGCCAGCTTCTTTAGTTAGGGGAGGCAACAGCAGGGGGCAGCAGAGCTCACGGTGCACCTAGCTGTCTTCCTGAATCAGGAGCCGGCTTTCTGCCCTGCCAGCTGCCTTGGCTCTGCCGTTGCAGGGGCACGGGCACGGGCACACTGCACCTGGTGGGCAGGAAGGAGAGGGCTGGGCTGCGGGCAGGTCAGCTGCTGAACTCACTGCATGGGTGAGGGGCCATGGGCTGTTGCCCTGCACACCTCACCATAGGGATGGGTTTGCTTCAATTTCATCCCTCTGCCCTAGTTAGACAGCAGCACTCCCTTGCCCTAGGGCCATTCTGTAAACCAGCGTGGACTGCGCTGGTGGCTATTACAAGACATTATAGCCTGAATGCTAGAGGCCAAACCAGTAATTCCTCCTTCAAGCTCCCACTCCAACACCAAATGCACCACCATTTGAAGTGCAGGTAGTACCTGCCAGCCAGTTTGCTGGGCTGTGGTCAGCAATTACACAGGTGAGACCCCCCACAGATGTACCCAGGGTTTCAGACAGGTTTCAGAGTAGCAGCCATGTTAGTCTGTATTCGCAAAAAGAAAAGGAGTACTTGTGGCACCTTAGAGACTAACAAATTTATTTGAGCATAAGCTTTCGTGAGCTACAGCTCACTTCATCGGATGCATTTGGTGGAAAATAGAGGGGAGATTTATACACACACACACACACACACACACACACACACAACATAGAATCATAGAATCATAGAATATCAGGGTTGGAAGGGACCCCAGAAGGTCATCTAGTCCAACCCCCTGCTCAAAGCAGGACCAAGTCCCAGTTAAATCATCCCAGCCAGGGCTTTGTCAAGCCTGACCTTAAAAACCTCTAAGGAAGGAGATTCTACCACCTCCCTAGGTAACGCATTCCAGTGTTTCACCACCCTCTTAGTGAAAAAGTTTTTCCTAATATCCAATCTAAACCTCCCCCATTGCAACTTGAGACCATTACTCCTCGTTCTGTCATCTGCTACCATTGAGAACAGTCTAGAGCCATCCTCTTTGAAACCCCCTTTCAGGTAGTTGAAAGCAGCTATCAAATCCCCCCTCATTCTTCTCTTCTGCAGACTAAACAATCCCAGCTCCCTCAGCCTCTCCTCATAAGTCATGTGCTCTAGACCCCTAATCATTTTCGTTGCCCTTCGTTGTACTCTTTCCAATTTATCCACATCCTTCCTGTAGTGTGGGGCCCAAAACTGGACACAGTACTCCAGATGAGGCCTCACCAGTGTCGAATAGAGGGGAACGATCACGTCCCTCGATCTGCTCGCTATGCCCCTACTTATACATCCCAAAATGCCATTGGCCTTCTTGGCAACAAGGGCACACTGCTGACTCATATCCAGCTTCTCGTCCACTGTCACCCCTAGGTCCTTTTCCGCAGAACTGCTGCCGAGCCATTCGGTCCCTAGTCTGTAGCGGTGCATTGGATTCTTCCATCCTAAGTGCAGGACCCTGCACTTATCCTTGTTGAACCTCATTAGATTTCTTTTGGCCCAATCCTCCAATTTGTCTAGGTCCTTCTGTATCCTATCCCTCCCCTCCAGCGTATCTACCACTCCTCCCAGTTTAGTATCATCCGCAAATTTGCTGAGAGTGCAATCCATACCATCCTCCAGATCATTTATGAAGATATTGAACAAAACGGGCCCCAGGACCGACCCCTGGGGCACTCCACTTGACACCGGCTGCCAACTAGACATGGAGCCATTGATCACTACCCGTTGAGCCCGACAATCTAGCCAGCTTTCTACCCACCTTATAGTGCATTCATCCAGCCCATACTTCCTTAACTTGCTGACAAGAATGCTGTGGGAGACCGTGTCAAAAGCTTTGCTAAAGTCAAGAAACAATACATCCACTGCTTTCCCTTCATCCACAGAACCAGTAATCTCATCATAAAAGGCGATTAGATTAGTCAGGCATGACCTTCCCTTGGTGAATCCATGCTGACTGTTCCTGATCACTTTCCTCTCCTCTAAGTGCTTCAGGATTGATTCTTTGAGGACCTGCTCCATGATTTTTCCAGGGACTGAGGTGAGGCTGACCGGCCTGTAGTTCCCAGGATCCTCCTTCTTCCCTTTTTTAAAGATGGGCACTACATTAGCCTTTTTCCAGTCATCCGGGACTTCCCCCGTTCGCCACGAGTTTTCAAAGATAATGGCCAAGGGCTCTGCAATCACAGCCGCCAATTCCTTCAGCACTCTCGGATGCAATTCGTCCGGCCCCATGGACTTGTGCACGTCCAGCTTTTCTAAATAGTCCCTAACCACCTCTATCTCTACAGAGGGCTGGCCATCTCTTCCCCGTTTTGTGTTGCCCAGCACAGCAGTCTGGGAGCTGACCTTGTTAGTGAAAACAGAGGCAAAAAAAGCATTGAGTACATTAGCTTTTTCCACATCCTCTGTCACTAGCTTGCCTCCCTCATTCAGTAAGGGGCCCACACTTTCCTTGGCTTTCTTCTTGTTGCCAACATACCTGAAGAAACCCTTCTTGTTACTCTTGACATCTCTTGCTAGCTGCAGCTCCAGGTGCGATTTGGCCCTCCTGATATCTTTCCTACATGCCCGAGCAGTATTTTTATACTCTTCCCTGGTCATATGTCCAACCTTCCACTTCTTGTAAGCTTCTTTTTTATGTTTAAGATCCGCTAGGATTTCACCATTAAGCCAAGCTGGTCGCCTGCCATATTTACTATTCTTTCGACTCATCGGGATGGTTTGTCCCTGTAACCTCAACAGGGATTCCTTGAAATACAGCCAGCTCTCCTGGACTCCCTTCCCTTTCATGTTAGTCCCCCAGGGGATCCTGGCCATCTGTTCCCTGAGGGAGTCAAAGTCTGCTTTCCTGAAGTCCAGGGTCCGTATCCTGCTGCTTACCTTTCTTCCCTGCGTCAGGATCCTGAACTCAACCAACTCATGGTCACTGCCTCCCAGATTCCCATCCACTTTTGCTTCCCCCACTAATTCTACCCGGTTTGTGAGCAGCAGGTCAAGAAAAGCGCTCCCCCTAGTTGGCTCCCCTAGCACTTGCACCAGGAAATTGTCCCCTACGCTTTCCAAAACAATGAAACAATGGGTTTATCATACACACTGTAAGGAGAGTGATCACTTAAGATGAGCTATTACCAGCAGCAGGGGGGGAAAGGAGGAAAACCTTTCATAGTGACAAGCAAGGTAGGCTATTTCCAGCAGTTAACAAGAACATCTGAGGAACAGTGGGGGGTGGGGTGGGGGGGGAGAAATAACATGGGGAAATAGTTTTACTTTGTGTAATGACCCATCCATTCCTAGTCTCTATTCAAGCCTAAGTTAATTGTATCCAGTTTGCAAATTAATTCCAATTCAGGGTTTCAGACAGGATCACACTTGGGGCAGTTCACCCTCCTGCTGCTCACACTGCCGCCGCCACCGCTACCCTTCATTCTTAGAGCTAGTGTGGGTATGTCTCTCCAGTGCCGATGCAGGCTGACTCATGGTTGCTCCCCATCTCCCCCAGTAATTGGCACAAGTCCAGGGAAAACCTACGTACTCCCAACCCATTCATGGCCAACGGGGATGCCCAGAAGTCTGAAGGACATTCAGTTCCCCCACCTTTGCTAAGAGCAGCTGCTCTGCAGGTGCCATGGCTGAGCACTTTGCCTTGTCTCAAGGGACGAGGATGGTGAAGTAGGGAAAGATTCCAGGGAAATTCCTTCTAGAACTGCCTGGCTGGAAGCATCTGAAACCATGCACCAGCACTGGTACCTAGGAACCACAGGTAGATATGACATCATGGGGCTTCAGGCTTGGGGGTGGTCTCTTGTTAAGGTAAACTAGTCTAGTTGTTCTCCCTCCGGGCTGAGAGCATCCCAAGAAGTCACACATCCACACACTTTTTAAACATTTTTTTCAAAATATACAGTTTATTTACAATTATGTCATGTCTACAGTTTTATGGATAACTTTATTTCAAACCTTTAAATGTCAGCAGTAGACATTAAGGAAAAACAAGTCATAGGATCATCAAAAGTAAGAGACCTCTTAGCAATTATATTCATTGGAGTTTAAGTTTCAAATAGCCAATGTCTACAAAAAACAGTAACAGGATAAATCTGGCAAAAAAGATATTGTACACTGCGTTAGAAGAAGGCAAGACACAAACCTGCAAAACCCTTACCGCTGGCTCAGCTGGGCTCCCTGAGCAATTCCCCCCCGCCCCCAGCTGGGATCCCCCAGATCCCAACTGTGGGGGTGATGTGAAAAAAGCCCCTTCTGAAGTGATCTGGTCAGAGTCACAAGTGCTACATGCCTCAGATCTTGGGGTGGGGAAGGCAGTGCGGTCGTATGAAAAACGAGAGAGGCTCCCACCAGGGGTTAGTCAATTGAAGGTTTGGCAAGCACATAAGCTCCTAGAGTATGGAAGCTGCTGCTAATTTAACATCAAGGTCATGAACGCTGCATGATGCTTAACAATAATGTCCTGGATTCCTCCCACCAAGCTGGCGGGGGGGGGGGGGGAAGAGAGGGTATTGGACGCCATATGAACACCGTCTCCTCAAGGGAGCAGTGAGTGCCATCTCGTGGGAGCAGGGACACTTTGGAGGTGGCTAGCTGCACTTTGGATGCTCTGGTGGCTGGGTGCTCTTTCCCCGGGCTGTGGAGCAAGGTGCCGAATTTGGGAAGGAGACATGTGGCAAGGGGACCCAGAGAGCAGCAGGAGACTGCTAGGTCAACAAGGCAGAGGGAGAGCTAGAGAACACTGCCTGCCGAGGAGGAGCAAAAAGCAGAGTGGGAATACCTGCAGCAGCCCCAGGAACAGGAAGGGCAAGAAGCCTGAGGCGGGCGCATGTTTGGCACTTCATCTATCAGGGCATGCTGTGCAGCAGATTCCACCCGTGTATCAGTGGCCCACCATGGGGGAGGGAAAGGAAAGTCTGGGGATCCAAGAATCCCCTACCTTGGCAAGTCAGCTGTGGACAGTCTGGCCCACTGTGAGAAAGGCAGAGTTCTCAGGGCCCCCCAACCCACTGGCCCCAGCACCAGATGTTAAGCTAGTTCTAAGGGGAGCAAGACTTCTCGTGGAACTCCGCACACTCGCCCGGCTGTCATGTGTCTCCAGGATGGGACTGGGGAGGGGTGGCACTCGCAGAGAACGCAGTCGGCATCTCTGCTTCTGTAACACCTGGGTCCCACAAACAGCAGGGACCGAGCCAGATGCTTCTGAACCAGCCGGCAGCACAAGGGATCTGTGCTGAGCAGCAGACGCAGAGCAATGGTCTTGGGGTAGGACCCAGGGGCCAGGAGCGCCCTGGCAAAAGGCTGCCGGCTCCATCACTTGCTTTGTGGCCAGGTGACCGAGCCGTACAAGCCCCTTCTCATTTCCCTCACCCCTCTCTTCCCACCTTCCCGGAGGGGACAGGTAAAGGTGTGGAGCTGAGAACCAAGGGGAAAAGAGGAGAGGAAAGTTAAAGACAGCAGCACTGCTTTCCTTTTCTAGGAGGGAGCCAACAGGCTCAGAGGTGTCCCACAGCACTGAGTGCCCATCGGGGAGTCCCAGTGCCCCACCCAGGGGTCACTCTCTCTGTGTCTGTGCTCAGCTGCCAGTGCCAGTCACCGGGCAGAAAGGGCAGGGCTAACGGAGGCAAGAGACAGCAGGCGTTGCCCATCCCTGACAGAGCTGGAAGGACAGCTCCTGCTCCACAGGCTGTGCCGTGGCCCAAGAGCTCAGCCTGGTTCAGAGGGGCCCCCCAGTGGCTCCTGGAGTCACCAGCATCCATATTCAAAAACACCCCATCCAGCCAGGAAGGACACAGCCATTCTGGAGCCCCAGAGGAAAGTGCATGGCCCCCCAGTTGGGGAGGTCAGATGGGAAAGGAGGGGGTTCTGCTCCCAGCAGGCCCTAGGGCAGCCATTCACTGCAGCACCCTCCTCTGCCCCTGGGCTCAAGGACTCCTAGCTTCCAGTGGGGCTGGCTCGGACAGGCAGTGTTCTTCACTTTGGCTGTTACAAGGATTTGAGTTGGGGCAGGGAGAAGGAACATCCTACCCTGCCCCAATAAACCCGATAGACAGAGGGAAGGGACCTGAGCTGGGGCAGAAGCCGGAGTATCATTGCTGCAATTCCTCTCCCTCTGGCCGCCATGTCCAGAGAGCCTACAGGCATGGGCCCCTCTCAACTCACACACCAATGCAGGAGATGCGTCAGACTGGCAGTGCAGCGAGCTGGGACACTCTGCCCTCCGGAGGGCAGGCAACTCCCCTCCTGGTTCTTTGGTGCTGCAGCACACGCAGCTGCAGCCTGTTCTGGTGTTTACTGGGCAGGTTGCTGGGATAGTTTAGATGCACCTCTTGGCTTGGCAATTAGTTCTTGTCCCCACTCCTCCCTCCCTCCTTGCTGACGAGCTCAGAGCAAAGAAACCCCCAGAGCATTTACACAGCAGCCACCTCATCTCCTGGCGGACTCACTGCAAAAACACAAAGTTACTACTCCACACTGAGTGGTGTGACAACCTTTCAAGCATCATTAGAGAACGCTGTGCAGATCCCTCTTGAGAGAAATACCTGCCTTTAACTCACAGGCAGCGCCCCCTCCCAGGAGCCAGACAGAGTGCCATGAGGTCAAAGCGACAAAAGCCAGCAACGCAGGGAAGTCTTCTCCATCTGCGGTCAAGGGGCTTTTACTTTCAGTCATTCAGTTCTGCAAAGGCGGGTGCCCTCCTGACGTCCTGCGGCTAGTGGAAAGGGAGGTGGCAACGTGACGCACCAGGGACATGGGAGCCAGATGCCAAGCGGGGGAGCCATGGATGTTAATCCTCTTCCTCAAAGGTTTCCTCTGGAATTAGTGTTTTAAATGGACGGTCCCAAAATTGGCTGGTGATGCCAAAGCCTTGGGGGAGAGGGGAGAGGAGAGAGAGAGGCTGTGTGAACTGGCATTCAAAAAAGGGTCCCATGACCTGTCTTATATGGTCCTCATCATTTCTTGTCTGAGCACCTCACTATCATTAATGTAGCCCGAGTGGTGGGGAAGGGTCCCCATTGTACAGCTGGAGAGGCACAGGATAGAGTTAGGAACTTGCCCAAGGTCCCGCTGGGGCTGAACTAGGAATTGTCCCATTAGGACCCCCGCCCACCCTCTCTCAGTCAGTGAGAGCAGAGACCCACAGGGAGCACAGACACCTGGGTCAGTGTATGGTGACTCCAGGCCAGGTGCATTCTGGGTGGAATGCCGCTGCTCCCCAGAGGTGAATTTAGACTAACTGCAGCCACCAGCAGATTCTGAGGCAAGTAACAACCAAAGTGCTGGGCCGCCAAGGCGATGGGAGGGGAGTCAGGCCTGCCGCACCTCAGCCCTCAAGTGTGAGCCGCCTAAGAGCAGCTGTCAGTCTGAGCCTTCTCTGACACAGCATCTCAGGGACATTTCCCCTCACACTGCCAACTCCCAAGAGCAAGGGGTGAGCTGCCCACGCTGGCGCCAGGTCCCTGTGCATTGCCAGAGAACGGTCACCTGGCACAGGCACTGTATGCGGTGGCTCCTGTTTGGAAGGGGTTTTCCTGGCTCAGGCGGAGGGAGGGAGAACATTATGGAATCAGCTGCATCTTCTGCCCTCCCCCCAACTAGACATTCAGCATTGACAGTCAGGGAACCTGTGGCAACAAGTGCTCTGCACCAGTCTGTCATGCTAAATTTCCATCCGTATCTTCAGCTGGGTTTTGTAGTGTTCACTTCCTGCCTAAACTGCTGTGTGCATCAGCTGCTGCACTCTCTCTCAGTGGTGGCTGCATTTCAGTGGTGGGAGAAGGAGCCATGGCTCAGAAAGCTGCACAAGCACTAGTCCCCCCACCAAAAGCATTAAGTGCTGCTCCAAGGATCATTGTTGCTTTGCTGAACATGGCAGAGCGCTGCGACACCATCCAGAGTGTTTGCTCATTTTGCATTTGAAGATATTAAATTTAGTACAGATCCTCCCACGCTCCAGGCCGATGAGCCCACTGGGGATCCTGCGTATGTGCGTGGGTTGCTAGCCGGCCACTGCATCTTCTGTGCCATGGTTACCACAATATCCAATGAATATTCTGCACTGGACTAGTGCACAGGGCTGGGCCTCCATGCTCCCCACCGCTCCCGGTGGAGCGAGGGCTGTAAGGGGACTAAGGCCTTGCTAATGGGAAGGAATACCTTTGATTTATGGAATTCATTCCATTTGAAAGAGACACTCGCAAGAGGCAAGGGAGTGTTGTTTTTTTTTTTTTTAAACCCAGCACTGGCTTTTGGGGCTCTGCTCGGACGGCGGGAGGGGCAGAGCATTTCCAGGGAATTGCAGGAGTTCCTGGGGAAAGCTGCACGTTGGTGACTAAAAGCAGCCATGGAATGAGAAGCAGAGGAGGAACCAGCTCCCTCCCTCTGGGCCCCAAATGGGTCACCACTAACACAGCCAACCTTTACCAGCCTGAACAACCCAGGTTTCCTCTAGAAACAGCCCCTGAGCGCGAGTGCTGCATGGCTCAGAGAACCCACGGCCTTAGGAGAGGGGAGGAGTGCAGGGGTGGCTGCCTGCGGGAGGGGAGCGTTTGGCAGCCAATGTCCTGCTGTCAGGACGGCACCAGCTACCTATGTACAGCACTTTTCTCCTGCCTGTCTGGAGACCTCGCCCCCGCCCACAGAGCACGGCGTGAGCAGAATGGTTTTAGGGTGCCTGTACTGTGGGGACAGTGTAGCCTTGGGAAAGTCATTTAATCCCAAAAGAGACTAACAAATTTATTTGAGCATGAGCTTTCGTGAGCTACAGCTCACTTATGCTCAGATAAATTTGTTAGTCTCTAAGGTCACAAGTACTCCTTTTCTTTTTTGCGAATACAGACTAACACAGCTAGTACCCTGAAACCCGTCATTTAATCCCAGTGTGCCTCAGTTTCCCCATCTGGAAAATGGAGATAACCGCTGTGCTCCTGGGCCAAGGATCACTGGAGAAGCAGAAAGGGGTACCCTGGACCCTGACCTTTCCCCCAGCATGAGGCAGTAGGGATGTGCCTCTCTATCTGCATATCCTGCAGGCAGCTCGGGTAGCGCATCCTCACTGGCTAATGGAAGAGGAAGATGCAGAGAGCCCAGAGCTGGTCAGATAATGCTGGCTAGGCCCGAGGATATAAGCCCTCATACTCCTGCTGCAGGCTACATTTGAGCTTTAATTTCTATAAGAACCTTTCACCCAATTGAAACAGTGGCAGAGTACATCTACAGTGCACACCACCGGCAGCAGCACATGGGACATATGTAGCTTCACACCACAGTGTGGATGCATCTTGTTTGTCACTGCGGTGTGTAGCTACATGTGTCAGTGAAAGGCTTTGGCATGGGGGAGGCAGCGAGGAAAGGCTCCGGCACCGGCAGCATCTACACTGCTCTTTGTGCTTGTGCAAGTGGGGCATGCAGTGTATGTACTCGACACGTCCCTATAAAGAGTGCTCAGAGGAGACGTAACCTCAGAGCTTTAACAAAAATTTGTTAGAGGATTGGGTACTTCTCCCACCACTGAAATGCAGCCACCTCTGTGGAACAGTGCAGCAGCTGATTCACAGAGCAGTTTAGCAGGAAGTAAACTGTACAAAAACCCAAGCGAAGCTGCAAGTGGAAATTTAGCATGACAGACTAGTCACCCAAAGGGCAATTTTAACAGGTCGTTGGAGCCAACACACTGACCCCTGCCTAACATTTAAAACAGGCACTTTAATTACCAGAAGTAGTCAGGACTTGCATTACACTCCATCAGAAAGGCTACAAGCCCAGTGGGAGAGTGCCCTTAGCACTGCTGTATTTTAGTGCCAATTCAGAAAGCAGCACCTACTTAAAACCTTTGGACACACTTCTCCGCACCTAGATTTTCCCATCCACATGCCTGTCAAGCCCTTGCAGAACTGCAGCTGACTAGATGGCTTAAATTTCTAACAAAGAGGAACATTATTGAAATCCACCCAGCCTCTACATGACCATAGCTTTATTTACAGGCTTAAAATCCTCCCAAGTGCAGAAGTCACGGCTGAATGCACCACTTTAACTCTGCCCTCTTACACAAATAGAATCACAGAAGCTCAACTTCACCTCACATATTAGTGCTCTGGTAACAAGGAAACTTTCTACAACTTCAGGTACACATGTGCATCTGTGCACAGTCCCTGTTACCTATGTCTGCACACACAAGCTAAGGTTTGTTTCAAATGTAAAAAGCTCTGAAATAGGATTCTTGGTAGACTAGGAAGCATCTGTTTGCAACTGATTCAAATTAATTTTTTACATGTTTGTATGTAATTGTAGAGTATTAAAACTGCACATTTAATACATCAAAGTAAGTTTTCCGACTCAAGTACACAACTTGCCTTAATTTTTAACCATGTGCTCATATACTGTGCAGTATTAAGACTATTTCAAGGCACATACACACAGGGGCAGAGTTAAAGCTCAGTAGAGTCAGCCATATGCACTGGAATTTCCTGAGCTTGATTTCAGCCCCCTGATTAATGTGAACTAAGATGGGGGAAAAGCATCCCACATTTTCTACAAATGTCAGACAGTAACTGGAGGAAAACAGAGACTGACAAGAGAACGTACCATCACCATTTGCAAACCCACGTTGGGGTGTGGTATATGCATCTGTGCCATAACCACCAGTCTGGAACATCTCCACTGAGTCCGATTGAACTTCTCCGCTGCATGTGTAAATCTCCTGGAAATTCAAAACTGGGCCACGCTTTTAATCAGATGTGCCTAACTTTAGGTACCCACAGCCACATTTAGGCACCACAATAAGTGGTTGCCGAGAACTTGCAGCTTTTCTTGACCCCAGTAGGGGCTGCCAGGGCTCAGAATCTGTGAGGATCAGGCCACGTTTTTCTTTGCCTAAATGTGGCCTTGGGCACCGAAAGTCAGGCCCCTGTGATTAAAAGCATGGGGCCAGTTTTAAATCTCCAGGAGGTTTACACACACAGGAGTGGAGCTCCAGCTGACTCAAGGGAGAAGAGCAAAGACTGGGGGGGAAGGGGGGGGGGTTAGGAGATGAACAATGGTTCAGAGACATGCCATCCCCAGCCCCAAGGCACGGATGATGCAGACCTAATGAGCACAGTCTGACCTCAGCTCAGCCATATTGTCTCAGACTCCTCAAGGGTCAGTGATGTTCGCTGGCCATGTGTCTGTTCCGAGGACACAGCGGGAAGGAGGGGAAAGGGGCAGGTACCTGATTTTTGGTGTTCGAAGTGGTGCTTCACGTGATAAGCCTTCAGTCCATACAGGTAGGTGCCTTTCTTTGGCGAGCCGTAGTGCAGGTAGTAATGAGTCATGTCGTAGACGACATAACCAAACAGCCCGCCAACGAACATGGAAATGCCAACTGCTTCAGGCAGGAGCAGGCGCAAGAGAGTGTAGAAAAACCCAATCACCAGCGATGCAGGCACGGGAGGGAAGACCAGACGGGAGCTGTCGAATGGAGACTGGAAGCAGAGGAGCACAATGGGCAGGGTGAGTTCCTAGTGCGTTTAAGGAACCCAGGTGCGATACCCTCCTGGTTCAAGTGAACCAGAGAGAGAGGGGGCAATGTGAACAATTGCCATCAGATCAGAAGCTACACATCTGCCTCTGCTCCTGTGGTCTACAACCAGCTATGGTGGAGCCTCTCACCGGTCAAAGGAGCTCTGTTTAAGGCATCATGAGGGAGCTTCCGAGCAAGCAGTTGTTGTCTACAAGCACCTGTTGCAGGTGCAGGGACGGTAGATTGGCTACGCTGGCCAGCTCCCAGGAGAAGCCGATTTGGCTCTTGGCCCCTCTGCCTTTCAGGGGGTTAGGGTTCTTCTAGTTGCAGCAGTGGCCTCTTCTAAAGCTACTCTGCCACCATTCCCAACACTAACAAAGCTAGAGGTTGCCAAGGCAGCTCAGGTGCCCACAGAAGGGTAAGTTTGTTAAAAGCTACTTTTAACCATCTAAGTCTCAACCTAGTCAGACCCCTACCTGGTGCAGACTGGCATGGCTCCTTGGAGTTCAATCGGGTGACGTTGATTTCCACCAGCCAAGAAGCTGGCACTGCATTCGTGGATTTGGGATATTAAATCACATATCAACTCGCCCAACTTCTAGTTACCCGACAAGACTCAAGGCTTCTGCATTTCCCCATCACTAGGGCTAAAGCATCTACTGTCTTAGAAAGGACATGGTGCCTCACCCTGCTTTGAGTCATTGAGAAACACAACCCTGCACCTGCAGGCTTCGCAGGTGCTAAAGCGTTTTCAGTCACCATTGAGAAATTCCAGGCAAACGTCCCTACATCTGGAGTTCTGCTGCATATGGCTTGAGATGCCATGATGTGCCAAGAGACTGGCAGGTTACCACTGGAGCTGGCCCTATGTGTGTCTAAGCATGGCTCCGCAATGTCGGTCAGACCTTGAATTTTAGCTTTTGTGGCAAGACCGTTGCTCTGGGCAAGTGTAATAGCACTGGGCGGTGCTCCTTTTCTAAGCAGAGAGGGGCCACGAGTCACTGACATGCATGACTAGGCTCCACAATTCCCATGCCCAAGCCTGTTATCTCCAGAGATCTGTTGTGCCACTCCCTACATTGCAAGCAAGGGTGAGCACTACTCACCTTGTGATGCTGGCCGTGCAACAAGAAATGCAGTGTGATGAGATAATAGTTACTAGCAGGCGGCTTCATGTGGAAGAGAAACCGATGGATGAGATACTCTACTAAGGACCACAGGAACATTCCCAGCACGAAGATGAATGGGAAAAAGTACTTGTGCACAGGGATGGAATACTCTACATGACAAGGAGACATGCAGCTATCAGCAACCATGCATCACTACCACTGCTAGTGAGCAAGATAGGGGATCACATCACGTTTACTTTGTGCTTCCCAGATTTATTGTATTTCCCCTTTAGCAGCTTCAGACATATCCATCCAGACCCTCTTGGAGAGCCAGGAGTCTCCTCTCCTCTCCCCTGCCAGCCAGGCTCTGTTCCGGCAATAAACTAGCCTTACTGCTAAAGCCTGATTCATGGCCATGGGTCATTTCTTGACTTGGCCACTGCAAACACCTCCGGTTTCTCTGTTCTCCACCCTACAAATGCTGTGGTCAAGATTCTCCTCCTCCCCTTGAGCAGCACTGACCATGTCCACCCGCCCTGTCCCCCTCAGATGCTTTCAGTGATCTCCACTCCTTCAGCATCTCCTCCTCTCTCAAGACTCTGCCAGCACAACCCATCTCTTCCCTCGCACCCCCACTTCCTGCGCCCTGCCCATTGCACACTTTGGCTCCTTCACCCCCCCCCCCTTACTTCCTGATACCCCTCGGACTAGAAAGGGCCAGAGCCCCTCTCAATCTGCTTGCAGCAGCAGAACAACCATCTGTACCATGGAGTTTCCCAGCTCAGACTGAACTCCCTGCCCCCAAACCAAAATTTTAATTGAGCAGCTGATGCGTCTGCCATCGTCTTCTCTGGGCATTGAAGGGGAAGGTGGCGTGGAGGCTGCTGCCAGGATGGAGCGCTTTCCCTTTGTTCCATAGACAGATCTGCCTCTATCAGGATGCCAGGAGCAAGGCAGAGCACATCAATGGGAGGGCTGTTTTCCCATGGTGTGGCTCAAACACACATCTTTGTATGATCCCCAGTCATTTACTCTGCAGAAGCAAAGCTAGCTCCTTGGGGGGTGTGTGCAGGGGGATGTTCACTGATTATAGTGAGAGTCCCTAGCACTCGGGCCACGCGGTACCTACTCTCTTCCACACTAAATGCTGCTGTAGTTCATACTTCTAGCGATACACGTAGCCCTCAGTCTCAGCCTGGAGTATGCCCCTATGGTGCCCCCCAGCCCCGTTCCCTAGGGAATGCTTCCTGCAGATAGCAGTTCTTACTGAAAAAGGAATAAGGTAACCCCCGCCCACCACCACAGACTGTTCAACTTGCTACTAGCTGAGGCCAGGAATCCGACTACTACTGGTTTGACACTTCAGATCTTTAAAATGGGGGTATGACAAGCCCCTCCTCTTGTGACTGATGATCTGTCATGGATCAGGCCTCAGACAACAGCACAGAAGATTCACAGTTAGCTTTGGGGGCGGGGGGGGGGAGAAGGGGAGAAAGCCTCAACCCAGAACAAATCAGTTGCACAGGTGACTCTGCAAATGCATAGCGGCGCAAGGGGGAAGCGCTCTCCTAACCCAGCTGAGAGGACAGCAGAGCGAACACTGCAGTGGGCGGGGGACACCAATAGATACACATTAGAAAGTCTGCTTAGTGTCACAAAGCCTTGACAAGAGCTGCTTCTACCCCTCCTGGCTGGCTCCTAATGCAGGGCATTTGGATCCTCTCAACAGTCGGAGATCTAGCTACAGGTTTGACTGGACTTCCTGAGCCCTGCGTCACTGGCTGTTTGTGCCAAACTTTTCCCTGCCTCATGGTCTTTTCACCACAGCTTCATTTCACATCTACCCTTTTCAGGCTCCATCTCCTGCCCTGTCCCCCTCACCCCAGTCCCTGCTCTTTCCATTTAGCTGATCCCCCAGCCCCTAAAACAACAACAATTATGGCATTACCCTGCTCTAGGCTGCCATCGCACTGTTCACCCTGCTCATGTGTTCTAGCCCTTCCTGCACCTGCATCTGTCTGGTCTATTTTGGTTGTAAGCGCTGCAGGACAGAGACTGTCTGTTACTGCGTTTGTACAGCACCTGGCACAGCGAGGGCCTGTTCTTAGCTGGCCCTTAGGTGCTGCTGCCATAAACGTGATTATTCATAATAAAGGCACAGGGGCTGGCTGGAGGTGGGACAGAGGCAGCACTTCAAGCTACTTTTGACTAGTTTAAAAAAAACAAAAAACAAAAAAGAACAACCCCCCCCCTCGATTCCAGGTTGAAGGGGTCCCTTTAAGACCCCAGCTAACAGCATTTGCCAATGATCTTCTCCAAATGCAGCGCCCCCTCCAGCCCACTGAGTTGCACCTGTGCCACCATGGCAGGCTCTGGGGGGGCATGGCCACATGACACCAGCTCAGCCTGCCAAGAGGAGGAGGAGCAGCAGCTTCTCCCACCCCCTGCTGTTCACCCACCCCTGGCCACAGCCGACGCTGGTACCAAGTGGCATCTCCAAAGGAATGCAGCTCAGGGGAGGAAAACAGCACATTAGAAACAAAGGCGGCAACATGGTCTGGGTGCAATTGTTGCTGGCAGGAGGGTGGCCAGTGTGGGATTTCACACAAACAAGCCACTCACTGTGCAAGGCTTGTCCAGCACCAGCAGCACTGAAGGATGGGCTTGTCGAACAACAGAGCAGGGCTGCACTTACAGCGCTGGCTGTTTCTTTTGGATGGATTCTGTGACTTAACCGAACCTCTGGGACTTCTAGGACTTCAGGAGGCAGAGGCACGCACCCATGCCCTACAACTGGGGTTGGCTAGAACCAGGACCCTGCAGCCCCAGCCCCGCGGCTTCCGCTAGGAGCTGCAGCCCCACACCATCCTGGGCTTGGCAGGGGCTGCAGCTGGAGCCGTGCACCCATCCTGCAGCTGCAGCCAGCTCCAGAGCAGCGGCTGTGTGTCCCCCATGGCTGAGCCCCCTGCTGGAACTGGGGCTGTGCCCCTTGCTATGGTGGGGGGCTTGGCCTGTCAGTCCCCCGTCACGGGGCTCCATTCCTCCCCCCTACCTAGTCCTGTCCCCCAGTTATTTTTAGTAAAGTCATGGCCAGTCACGGGCTCTGAACTTTTGCATATTACCCGTAATCTGTCTGTGACTTTTTCTAAAAATAACCAAGACTTCAAGTTACAGAGACTCCACTATTTACAGGGTCAGACGGGATTGGACTTGGGTGCCTGCTGCTATTTTTAACATGGTAGCTCCAGCAGAGCTAGCACGTGTACGTTTCCCCAAGCTGGAATTACATCTCCCCACTACTGTGGAGAGACACCCGAAAGGGCTAGACAAGGTGTTCTAGTAAAGTGGGCCAAAGACGAAATGGTTTGCATCTTTGCTCAGGATCCGGCCATAGGGAGCTGGATAATGCAGGCCTGCGCGGGTTTGTCTGGAGTGAAGCACCACAGGAGCTGAATCTGGTTCCAGCACTGCAGCCCGTGTGCATGCACTCAGTAGAAAGCTTTGGGGGCTGGACAGACAACAGAGAAGCGTTGCAAACTTGGCACAGGTCACTGGATTGGTACAATATTTTCTTCCTCTTATATGCCTTGCCCAAAAGCACCACCGTGATGGACGAATTACAGCTGCCCCAGACCACAGGCCCCAGCAACCGGACTTCTGCAGCAAGCCAGTGATCTGGTGCTGCTCACAAGCTGTAACACTTAGCCCAGAGCGTGGGATGGATGCAGACAACCATGGCTGTGACTGGGTTTAAAGGAGACCGGATGTTATTTCAAAAGCTGTACTTGACAAAAAGGGTTAATTTGCTACTGTTCCATGCAACTAATTGTAGCTTCAAACATGCACCAGTGTGGTGGGGTGGTGGAAAGCAAGCCAGCCAACCCCCCATTCCCATGGCCCTGCACGCACACACACAGATTTGACCCCTTCATGCTAGTGGGATAGCTTGTGCCAATGTACATGCTAGTGACTCCCATCAGGAAAGCAGGACTGCCGGGATGCAGATGAGTGCAATCGCCTTTCCAGGGCTTAAGGGACCCAGATTAGACGGGGACAGGTGGAGCCGCGCTGGAGTTCAGTACCTGTTGTGAATGATGAGAAGAGTCTGGTAGTTCCCTGCGCAAGAGATGTGTAGCAGAACCAGCTGAGATACAGCACCACGGGGATCCACACCACGATAACAATGTACCTAGAGGATGGGAGAGAGGAATTCGTTTGAGCAAATTCACAAGCCTTCTCCATGCTCTATGGCAAACTTAGGGCTTGTGCACACTACCACTTGTATTGGTATAATGTACATCACTCAGGAACGTGAATAAGCCACACCACTGAGTAATGTAATTTACACTGAACTAAGCGCCAGTGCGGATAGCGCTATGTCGGCAGGAGAGCTTCTCCTGCAGACGTAGCTACTGCCTCTCCTGGAGGTGGAGTTCTTGTGCCAGCAGGAGAGCTCTCTCCCATCTGCATAGAGCGTCCTCCCCAGATGCGCTGCATCAGTGCAGTTGGGCCGCTGTGGTGTATCTTAGTGCAGACTAGCTCTTAGTTATTCCAAACAGGGCACGTGCTTTGGGGGATATTTGGGCAGCTGTACCAGTGGCCCCAAAGCCAGTGTTCTGGCTGTTCTACACTTCACAGCCCTTGCCTCCTGCTCAAGCTCAACAGAGAGAGGGAGGAGGAGACCCAATTCAAACTATTTGGGAGAAGAGCTTTAGGATGTAGGATGGCAGCCACTTAAAGGAGCAGGCCCTGGTACCAGAGGCTGCTTTGCAGAGGAGTCAGCCCAGTGGCTTGGGCTGTACACAACCACAGCAGAGACTCAGACTCAGTTTCCAGGTCTCTTGCTTCCCATCCTAGGCATGCTGTGGAGGAAGCACTTCTCATTGCTCTGCAGCTGCTCCCCTTTGCTTCATCTCCTGAGGGGCACTGAGGGATGCGAAAGCAAGTCTCACCATGGTCACTGTGGACACAATATTGACTGGAGGATGGTAGGTGACGGGGCAGAGAGTGCGAGGGCTCCAGCAACACTGGATGCTCCAAGAAGCTCCCAGATGGGATGTGCCTTATTATCTGAGCTCAGCCCATCATGGCATCACTGCACTGAGCTGGCTTTCCCTGCCGGACCCCAGGAGCTCCCTGTGTATCCAACAGGCCCAGCTTCCCCCCCGTTCCCAGGAGACATGGTCGCACAATGAATGTCGGTATCAAGATTCTAGTCTTGGACATGCCAAGAAGCACAAACCCTGGGGGAGGGGTCAGACAAGGCCAGGCCTGCTGCAAGCCTCCCTCAGGCGACACTTACCATGCTGTTTTAGAGAGGGACTCTATGAAATCCGAGTGGAATAAGCGAATTGGCCGGTCCACAGGCTGATGCACCCACTCATCATATTTCTCCCCCAAATGGCCCACCTGCCAGAGCAATGGTTTGTACCAGTCCACGAGATCCTAGGGGAGCAGGGAACAGGGGGCAAGATCTTTTACAACCAAGTCGCTAAGCCATTTTACATTCCTCACCTAGCACAATGCCTTACTGAGTATTATCGGGTGATGTCCATATCTCCCATGGAACATCAGGGTGAGCCAGATAGCTTATTCAACCTGCATCCAAGAACTTCTCCCCTATACAGAGCAACACCTAAGGGGCTTTACCCAGGCTCAAGGTTAAGATTGCTACATTAATATGAGCTAGGATGCTTCCCCAGGCCGGGGAGCTGAAAGGCTATGCAAAAATTAAAAATGGTAACATTGTATGTCCATCATAGACTGAGTTGTTTGGTTCAAGGAGCTGAATCTATTAGAGTCAGGTGGGAAGAAAGGACCTCTTTCTTCCCCCTACTCCCCCGGCCCCACCAGCGACTCCTGCAGTGAAGCTCTCAATTGTTGGTAACCCAGGGGTCACTTTCATATTTGATTTTAAAAGCTGCCACCCAACTACCACAGAACTTTCATCCTTCTGCACAAACCCCCAGGGGCTGCAGAGGGAAAGACTAGGGGGTTCGTAAGCCCAGAGGGTGCAGGAGAGATATCGTACTGCTGGCTAAACGATGGCAGCACAGAATTACAATCAGCTCTCAGTATAGGAAATGCTGAGTGCTGCTCACTTTAATACTCTTATTATTTGAGCTGTTCTGTGGGCCAGAATTTTTTTCTCCCTAGCATTAAAAGTATGGAAGCGTCCAGAGAGTTTTTTTTGTAAGACACTGTGTTTACCTGCACTGTGATATATGAGAGATACATCCCCCCCCCTGCACTGTGATCAGACAGACAGGTCCCTGTGGCAAGCTGGCCCCCTAAATTATGCAGCAAAGCCCTCTACAGTCCCTGGGGGTTTGTGCAGAAGGATGAAAGTTCTGTGGCAGCTTTTAAAATTTAATATGAAAGTGACAATTGAGAGTTTCACTGCAGGAGTTGCTGGTGGGACAGGGGGAGTAAGAGGTTTGGTAGCTGGGTGCGGGAGAGGGAAGACAATTTAGGGTGGGGATGATCAAAAGTGCTCAGTGCTGGCCTGATGTTGCTCTCCCTGAAGTCAGCGGAGCCAGAGCTCACTGGAGGCTGAGCACTTACAAATGTCCCCACCCTTGCTTTATCACAGGCAGCGAGTACAGGAGACCAAGGTATCATGGCTAGATCGCTGGGGCAGCTCAGGTTCCCTTGCTGATTCTTTGTGCCAGGAGGTGCTGCACACCATAACCCTCAGCACTGTTTGAATGCCCAGATTTCACAGGAATGATTACATCCTGGTTTATGCTCTCCTAAGCGAGCTGCGCTGTGCTTTCGCTCAGAGACTATACTGCAACACCTGCCACCTCCTGCTCTCCATCATGCCATCCTAGTGCTGCACTGGGAGTGAGTAGGAGACACACGGGAACGGGGTGGACCAGCCATTCCAGGCTGCCACACATGAGAGTGGCTTACTCTTCGATGTCTTCATTCCCCCCTTTCAAAGATATTTGGTGCTTACCAAGAGCAGGCGAGGGACACGTTAGGGAGGTATTGCACCAATTGGTGACTATAGATGAACAATTACTGAAAGGACAGCTGGTGCGTGAGCTCTGGTGGGCGAGGAATGGAGCACAGCAGGGACAACAAGCAGAAAGGGGAGTAGTGATTTTTTAGGTCCTGGGTGAAGATACTGTAACAGCCATAGTGGAGTCATTCAGGCAGCCCTGGGTGTGTACTACCACAGCACTGAGAGGCAGCAAAAGAAACACGTTAGTGCAGAAAAATCTGACTGTGTTTGAGAAACTCTGTCCGCATGTCATGGTCTGAGCAGCCTGAGACGGCAAGGAAACCCCTGGGCCCTTGAAGCCATCCATGCCCCCTGTGGAGGCATTTCTGTACCCTGGGCGCTAATACAAGCCAGAAATTGCAATTCCAGGAGATCTGACAAACAAGACTGCAGCTGCTTCATGATGGCAGGTGGCCCACGGGCTGCACATCCAGCCCCTGCCTGCCTGGGTACAACCGAGGAAGTACCCCTTCACATCCAGATTGAAGAGCTCTGCCTTGGTACACCCAGCGGGGGTTGCAGAGATGCAATCTGTGCAGTCAAAAGGCATGTCTACGTGGCAAAAAACAAAACAAAACCCAGTTGCAGTGAGTCTTAGATCCCAGGTCATCTGCCTGGGGCTCATGCTACCGTGCTAAAAATAGCAGCAGAGCTGCTCCTGCTCAGGCTCTAAGTCCCACCCGACTCACAGGGTTTCAGAGCCTGAGTGGGAAGGGCTATGCTGCTATTTTTAGACCTGTAGCAGGAGCCCGCAGCAGCTGACCTGGGCTCAGACTGGCTGCAGTGGGGTTTTGGGCAGTATAGATGTGCCCAGAGATACTACAAGTTAAGTTTGCAGGTTTGCTTCCAGAGCACCAGCCTCAGTAGGGGCCAGTGGCTCTGACATTGGAGCCTCCTTTTCCGGCTCTAGGAGCTGGGAAGCCTGGCACACACCCGCTGCAGGCACAGCTTAGCTCAGAGCTGCCAGGTGTGCTATACGCACAGGGTTCCAAGGCTGCCCAAATGAGTCCTTCCAACCAGTCCTCCCACAGTTGCACAGTGGCCCCTCCACATCCTGCTCCACTGACACGGACAAGGTGCATGCAGCATGCCCAAAGCAATGTCCTTGTGTACAGACACACTCCATATGTCTGACTAGGCCAGAGAGCTCTGCCTGGGTCACCCTGAGATGCCCATATCTAGTTGGGGTAGTTTGATTAGGCAGTGGAAGCGCGCAGTTGTTTCTTCTGTGGGACTAATGCATCTCACAGCTACAGGCTGTTTCTAGATGGCAGCCCAGTAGCACATGGTCCCACCCAAAGCCAGCAGCAGTTTCATGCCTTAGCCAATTCTATTATCTTTTGTGGTATTTGGGTCAGGGCAAGGAAGCACAGGTGGTTTTATGGTGCCAGGTGGGAGGTGGTGGAGGCCCACTGCACGTCAGCGAAGCCAACCAAGATGCTAACCCTCTCTCCCACAAACAGCAGGGTGAGCCAGATAACCTGCGCTGCTCATGTGCAAACACAGCAATGCCTCAGGCGCTTTCCACAGGCTCAAGGTGAAGGCTGCTGGATCACTATATGCCAGAGCACATTTCCAGGCATCCAAATCCTGACAGGACAAGGAAACAAACTGACAGCAAAGGTGCCAACAGCAGCCTGAGATATTTCATTTTAGAGACACTTGAAGCAGTCAGCAGCCAGCACAACTTGAAAGAACCTCTTCTAGTGACCATTAGATTGGCCTTCAGGGACCCCAAGGAGAAGGAGCTTACAGCATTCCCTATAGTTTGTAGTTTCTTGACTGCAAAGAGCTCCCAATACATTTGCTGAAGGGACAGGGTTTGTTCCCCAAACTGTAGCTATAACTGTGTTGCCCAAACTGAAGGGCGCAAAAAAAAAAAAAGTTACACATGCCAGAAGCAAGTGCCATGGGATTAGTTTCCCTCAATGTGGGTGACAGGCTACCTTTCTGAGACACACTGGTTGTCAGTAAAAGAGAGCCCACCAAGCGTGCGTGGAGTAGAGGTAACTTTGGGACTCTCAGGAGAGAGGAAGAGTTGAGCCGCCAGCATCCGTTTCTGCCTGCTGAAGAGAGCTGGTTAATGAAGCCTCCTGGCTGCTGACCATGACCCATGCTACTGACTGTGTGAAAGGCGAGTCAATCTAGGAGATAAAAATCGCTTCCTCCTTTATCCCTCCTGTGCCTCAGCACAGATTCTGCTCTGGCCCAGCTACTTGGCTCGGCATTGCTCAAGGAAGTCAGAGTGTCGCTATGATAACATGGCATCCAGGCCATGTTATGAGTCATTTGGCTTATCTGATGGACTGTAGTGTCATGTACCAGCTCATTACAGTGCTTGCCTGTGCCACTCCCCAGGGGCACCCTGGGTTGTGAGCCTAGGCATCAGGTATTGTAGGCTGGGGAAAAAGCCTCCTCTGTGCCTCCCCAAACAGCCTGGTGTGGCCCTGCTCACGCTCCATCCCCAGGCCTCCTCCTGCCTGCTGTTCCCTTCTGTTGGCAAGAGCTGCGGTGCACCCAAGACCCTTGGGCTGGGGACATGCCGTGCCACCTGTCCTCCCAGTGCTGGAGCTGTGCTGCCCGGTGCTCGGGGGCCAAACCACCTGGAGCTCTGGGGCTGGGGACACACGAGGGGGCGCTCCAGCAGTGGAGGACAGATGGGGCAGGGCCTTGGGCAGACGGGGAGGGGCCCGGGGCTAGCCTCCCCCAAGGGCACGTTCATCCACCACCCATGGTTGGGAGGCACCTCGCCGGCACCTCCCCCCAGCATGAGACAGCTTTATCCCCAGCCTCTGGTATTACAAGCCCTGCCTTCCAGAACTCCGCAGGCCTCACTTTCTCTCTTTCCCATAGAGACAGGGAAATGTTATTGCCATTACACAAGCACCTGGAATATCGCGTGGTGTTCTGGTCTCCCAGGTTTAAGAAAGATGAATTCAAACTGGAACAGGTGCAGAGGATGATGATCGAGGAATGATAAACCTACCTTGTGAGAGGAGAGTCAAAGAGCTTGGCTTCTATAGCCTCACCAAATGAAGGCTGAGGGGAGATAGGATCACTCTCTATAAATACATCACATATATAAATACCAAGGAGGGAGGGGAGTTATTTAAGTTAAGCACCAATGTGGACACGAGAACAAATGGATAGAAACTAGCCATCAACAAGTTTAAGCTTGAAATTAGACTAAGGTTTTTAACCATCAGAGGAGTGAAGTTCTGAAACAGACTCCCAAGGGGAGCAGTGAGGGCAAAAAACCTAACTGGCTTCAAGACTGAGCTTGATACGTTTATGGTGGGGATGGTGCGATGAGACTGCCTACAATGGTACATGGCCCATCGGTGACTGCCTGTAGCAAAAATCCCAACAGCCAGAGACAGGGCACCAGATAGGGCAGGCTCTGGGTTACTAGAGAATTCTTTCCCAGGTGTCTAGTTGGTGGGTCTTGCCCACATGCTCGGGGTCTAACAGATAGTCATATTTGGTGTTGATAAGGAATTTTCCCCTGGTCAGATTGGCAGATACCCTGGGTTTTTTTTGCTTTCCTCTGCAGTGTGGGGCACGTGTTATCTGCAGGTTTAAACTAGTGCAAATGGTGGATTCTCTGTAACTTGAAGTCTTGACTTAAAGATGTGAAGACTTCAGTAGCTCAGGGCTTGGCAACAAAACTTGCCAGTGTAGACACAAACTGACTTTTGGCAACAAAACAACAAGAGGCTACACACTATACTGGCTCTGTGAATGAGGGGAAAGCAGTCGACATGTTATTCCTTGACTTTAGCAAAGCTTTTGATATGGTCTCCCACAGTATTCTTTCCAGCAAATTAAAGAAGAATGGGCTGGATGAATGGACTATAAGGTGGACAGAAAGCTGGATAGATCGTCAGGCTCAACAGGTAGCGATCAATGGCTCCAAGTCTAGTTGGCAGCCGGTAACAAGTGGAGTGCCCTAAGGGTTGGGCCTCGGGCCGGTTTTGTTCAATATCTTCATTAATGATCTGGAGGATGGCGTGGATTGCACCCTTAGCAAGTTTGAAGATGACACTAAACTGGGAGGAGTGGTAGATACGCTGGAGGGTAGAGATACGATACAGAGGGACCTAAACAAATTGGAGGATTGGGCCAAAAGAAATCTGATGAGGTTCAACAAGGACAAGTGCAGAGTTCTGCACTTCGGAAGGAAGAATCCCATGCACCGCTACAGGCTGGGGCCAGACTGGCTAAGCAGCAGTTCTGCAGAAAAGGACCTGAGAATTACAGTGGACGAGAAGCTGGATATGAGTCAACAGTGTGCCCTTGTTGCCAAGAAGGCCAATGGCATATTTGGCTGTATTAGTAGGAACATTGCCAGTAGATCGAGGGAAGTGATTATTCCTCTCTATTCAGCACTGGTGAGGCCACACCTGGAGTACTGCATCCAGTTTTGGTCCCCCCACTACAGAAGGGATTTGGACAAATTGGAGAGAGTCCAGCGGAGAGCAACGAAAATTATTAGGGGACTGGGACACATTACTTACAAGGAGAGGCTGAGGGAACTGGGGTTATTTAGCCTGCAGAAGAGAAGAGTGAGAGGGGATTTGATAGCAGCCTTCAATTACCTGAATGGGGATTCCAAAGAGGATGGAGTTTGGCTTTTCTCAGTGGTAGCAGATGAGAGAACAAGGAGCAATGGTCTCAGGTTGCAATGGGGGAGATCTAGGTTGGATATTAGGAAACACTGTTTTACTAGGAGAGTGGTTAAGCACTGGAACGGGTTACCTAGGGAGGTGGTGGAATCTCCTTCCTAAGAGGTTTTTAAGGCCTGGCTTGACAAAGCCCTGGCTGGGACGATGTAGTTGGGGTTGGTCCTGCTTTGAGCAGGGGGTTGGACTAGATGACCTCCTGAGGTCTCTTCCAACCCTAATATTCTGTTATTCTAACTTGCCAACACAGGAGGCTTCACTCATGCTACAGTGACAACAGCTTCATGTATTGCAGTTGTCAAAGGGCCTGGCCACAGAGGAAAGCACTCTCTGCCTCCCTTATCCCTCCCAGTCCCAGTAGGTGAAACCTACAAGAACAGGAGGATGGAAAAGGCCCATCAGCACAAGATCAATCCATGGAGTTCATGTCCAGAACTCCTCTTCCTGGTTCCTAGACTCATTTGTACATAGTCACTTGGCAGCGCAGTGTAGCAGAAACAAGTCAGGGACACTTGTTTATCAAACAGGGACAATTTCCCTCCCACACCCCCAGCCACAGAGGGGTTCACACAGTCTCAGCATAACTCCCATTGTTGCCCCAGTCAAATTTGAGCACTAATTTGATTTCCTCCAGCCCCTGCCTCTGACAGCAGTGCTTGGGGACCAGCCAGTGGGACAGTGTGGACAAGAGATGTGGGAAGGCCCCACAAGAGCTCAGCGCAGAGAAGGCAGATGTTGGAGCAGCGTGACTGTGGGTGGAGAAGGGTGCTGGCTGATGGGACGTGCGGATTCTATGGGCCAGTGTGCAATGAAACAGGAAGGAGAAAGAAGATGCAAAGGGAGGACAGAGCCATAGGACAGCTTATAATTCTCTTGGCAACTTCTGTCTCATGGTCCCCTCATCCACAGCTGCATGCCTGGGTAGTAGATCAGATACTAGTGGAAAAGTTTGAGGTTGCCAGCACCGTTCTTGCTCCAGAGTTTCTGCCACCTGGGACAAGTGTTTACAAGCAAGCATCAGCCCAGCAAATAAGGGAGAGAACATGCAATTGGATTTTAAAAAAAAAAGCACTCAGTTCTAGACACCTGCAGACCCTGGCAGAGCAGTCTGCCAACAAGATCTTGTCTCCTCAGTGCAAGCAGAGAGTGGAAATACATGCAGCCCTCATGCTCTTGCAGGGAGTAAGGGAAGCTTGTAGGGGACTTCCAATGTCCACAAACAGTCTCTGCTCGAGGCTGTCTGTCAGGTGACTGCAGCAGGCAATTCCCATCACGCACTCATATTCCCTTGCTTGCGAGACAGAGGCTGGCCAGTCACTAAAGCCAATTATTTAGGGGGTTTCTGTTCCTATCAGGCTGTGGAAGTTCACACCCCAGAGAGTGGTTTCCATGGAACCACTCCCTTCTGGAGCAGTGACCAGAGGCAGCTAATGGGAGTTTTGGAGGGAAAAGCTGCAGGCTCCGTGCTTGGAAGCAGCGGGACGTGATGAGTGGCGCGTTTGGGCCAGCTGGGTGTTGCTCTCTGTGTACAAGCTGTGGAGCTGGGCTGTGAGGCTCAACCCTTAGAGCTTTGATCCCCCCCGCCCTGATCCATAGCTGGGAGTTGAAGCTAGACAAATTCAGACTGGAAACAAGGTGTACATTTTTAGGGGAGAGTAATTAACCACTCTAACAATTTACTAGAGGTCATGGTGGATTCTCCATCACTAACCATTGTTAAATCAAGATGGGAGGTTTTTCTAGGAATGACTCTCCCTAGGAATGACTTTGGGGCAGTTCTCCGGCCTGTGCTAAACAGGAGATCAGGGTGCATGACCATAATAGTCCTTTCTGAACTTGGAATCTATCACCAGCAAAGCAACCAGCACAGCAGTCTACACAGTCAGGGCCCTGGCACTCCAACTCAGGGGAGAATGGGCCAGACTGGGCAGAACATTAGAGCTCAGCTAATACATGAAGTGATCACATTTGGCTGCTACTGCCCTTATTTAGGTAAGGGAGGTTTAATCATTTATAATCTTTCACATTTAAAAGTTTTAAGAACAAAGTCATCAAACCCTTCCCCCTAATGTATTTCACGAATGAACTCATCTACAAGAGCTAGGCCCGCTCATTTCTGTCCCACGCTGGCTTCTCCCTGTAGTCTCCCCACTCCACTGGGGGGGCCTATTGCTCCCCAGAGCAACAGGCAGTGCTAAAACGCCCAGGCATTTTGTCTTCCAGACCAGCAACATTTCCTTGGGGCTTAAAGCAGCGACTACACCAGGAAGCGTCTAGCTGTCTCATCTGCTCCTCCCCAGAATCACTTTGCAACCGCAATCTGGTTCAGCCACATTTCTAACACTGTCCAGGCTGCTTCGCTCCAGGCAGTGTAGGTGGGTTAAGTGCTTCCCCTCAGCCACTCCCTCCTCTCCCCTGAAGGTCCCAGGGAAGGAGAGAGCTGGCCCAGCCAGCAGCTGAAGTTCCCTAGGGAAAGGTGGGGATGAGTTGTCAGAAGCTGTACAGAGCTATGCCAGGAATGGCACAGAAGAGGAGAGGACGAATTGCATCCCAGGTAGAGAATGGGGCCAGGACGGGGAGAGGGAAGGCTGCTAGCTCTGCCCCCAGGATGGGCCCTAGGAGCTGCCACGGACTAGGGCCAATTTGCACCAGCTGCTTTAAGTCTGGCTGCTTCGGACAAATTGGAACCAGCTCTATGTCTGCAGCGTCACTCCCAGCCATGCTTGTGGCCCGAGCGTAAGTGGCAGAAGGGAACGTTCTGCATTTACCACCTTCCTTCCCTGGCAGAGGGAATTTCCTCTCCACAGTCATTCACTCCCAGCTGGCTTTTAAACACAGCCAGACACCATGATTAGACTTTGCACTTCCAGCACTTCCTATCCAAAGCACTTGCAGGCCTCTGGAGTCTCCCACCATGGTCAGGTATATCGCCCTGCCTCATAGCACATCTGCTTCATCGCTGCAAAGGATCCATTCTGGGAAGCTCCGTGTTACCCTCTCAGTTCAGAGCCCGAACAGCTAGTGAGGTCAAACTGTTTGTGTGGGAGTGGAGATGTAACCCTGCCTTCCCCCAGCTCCGTTAATAAGGACACTTGAGAACCATATGTCATGAGGGGAAGCTGAGGGATGTAACCTGCATATTGAGCAAAAATCTACTTGCCCAGCCCTGGTTATGGTGAGGGCGTGCGTCTAGCTGGAAACAGACTGTTGCACGTTGGCAGGCTGAGCAGGAGAGAGGGACTGGCCACATGACAGGGAACTGGAGTCTAGAACAGTGAGGGAGGCTCAAAGGAGGAGAGCAAGCATCTCTTTGTAAAGGGGCCGGGGGGGAGACAAACAAGGCAGGTCTGGCAGGATTCTGGAGTTAGGGTTCTCACACTGGGGGTTGGGACCCTTCAGGAGGTTATAAAGTTATTACCTGGGGAGGGGGGTCGTGAGCTGTCAACCTCCACCCCAAACACGCTTTGCCTCCAGCATTTATAATGGTGTTAAATATATAAAAAAAGTGTTTTTAATTTATATGGGGGGTTGCACTCAGACTTGCTATGTGAAAGGAGTCACCAGTACAAAAGTTTGAGAGCTTCTGCGCTAACAGTTAATACGCAAGTGAGTTCCAAACTGATTTTCCAGGCCTCAGGTGCCTCCTGGCTCTCTGCAGGGGCACAAAGATATTGGTTTAGCCAGGACACACTGGGATATGTGCAGTTCTGGATACCCACAGACATTAAAAAAAAAAAACAACACAGCTACCAGGGAGTATAGACAATGGGGCCTTATCCATTAAGGAGCTTGAACTGCCTCTCATTAGCTATCTGGGGCAGCAGCATCTCACTCCAATAATGAACCATCCAGGGGTGTGAGGCTCTGGGCTCATATTCAGCCTTTCACCCCTTTTGGCTCCAGGCGCACTGGGGGAGTTCTACTTTGGAGAGATGTTTGTGTATCAGGATCCTGTCTAGGACAACCCTTGCATCCTATGGGGGAGGACGCAGCCAAAGGTTTCTTAAGTGGGAGGGCTGGAAAGGAGCTTTTGGGTCATCCAGCCAGTTCTCTTCCAAACAAGAGCAATATCAGCCTCCTGTTTACTGCCAACCTTTCTGTTAAGTTAGGAGCACTCAGACTTCCAGAGCCACTGGAGAAATCCATTTCCAGGGCTTACAGCTCAGGAAGGGCTATGGTCCAGTAACCTAGCTAGCGATGCATTGCCCTGCGGCACCACTCGTTATGAAGTGCCTACTACCTGCTCCCAGAGAGTATCTGCACTGACTGCAGGAGTACATGGCTCCACACCACAGGACAGCAACTCTGCATTGATATAGCGCAGCTCTGTAAGACTAGGCATACTTTCTCAAGCAAGTTATGCCATTTCTTTGTGGTCTATTTTTAGTTCTCCTGGACACGGGGAGAGAGAACGTGTCCTTTCTTTCTCCAAAAGAACTAGAGGCTGAGCTTCAAACACCAAGCAGTTTGTATGAGTACACGTACACCGCCCCCCCCACCACACCGTAGCCAACTGCCAAAAGGACTACACCCTACTCACGCCCTGTCCTCCCACTCCACCTGCTGTGGGCACCTTGCCCAAATACCCAAGTACGTTTGACAAGTTATTATGCAGCCAATTTAACCCCACTCTGGTGAGGATCCTTGCATCTGCAAGGGTCTTCAATATTGGACAGCCGTATTGATTTCTCTGGTTAGAAGTTTGCACCTGCCCAAATCACAGCTGTACAGTATAAAATGGCACCTGTGTCCCCAGCTGGATTTGTGGCTAAACTGCCAAGCATAGCTGCCAAGTTCTCCTGGTAGGTACTCGCGTCCCCCTACCCCCGGCCCCACCCCTATTCCAACCCCTCCCCCAAAAAGTCCCCATCCCAACTCTGCCCTCTCCCTGCCCCTACTGGGCTCCTTCCCCAAATCCCCACCCTAGCCCCCACTCCTCCCCTGAGCGTGCTGCGTTTCTGCTACTCCCCACAGCTTGTTTTGCGGCGGCAAGCGCTGGGAAGAGAAATGGGGAAGGCACGCTCAAGGGTGGAGGCAGAGGTGAGCTGGGCCAGGGGAGTGGGGAGCTGCTCATGTGTGCAGAGCAACCATTAATTTTTCCTCTGTGGGTGCTCCAGACCCAGAGCACCCACAGAATTGGCACCTATGCTGCTAAGGTAGATTACCCAGAATTTAACATATCTAGATGCTGCCCTCCACACTAGGTCATTCTCACTGGATATGGACACAGCTTTGGGTACCAGGGGAACCTTCACTTTTCATGTCCACACCATTTGGGCAGTGGAGGGTAAAGCCCTAGCTTTGATTTCCTGGGCGTAGGCATGTTTTCTAGAAAAGCACTGCTCTATTCCACACACTTACGCTAGTGACCCTCATTTTCAAACAGCCTCAGCTTTGCAGAGTAGAGTACCTAGGAATAAATTCAGCACCTTCATCTTGGAGCAAAGGAACTGGTTTTAAATCACTTTTCAGCTTAGAGAAGTCAGATTTCACTTTGACTCCCTATATGTACACACCGAAGGATGACAGTCAGAACAGCTGTGAAACACCAATAAGTAAAACTATTTCCCCATGTTATTTCTCCCCCACACCCCACCCTCCACTGTTCCTCAGATGTTCTTGTTAACTGCTGGAAAGAGCCTACCTTGCTTGTCACCATGAAAGGTTTTCCTCCTTCCCCCCCTGCTGCTGGTGATGGCTTATCTTAAGTGATCACTCTCCTTACAGTGTGTATGATATACACACACAGAGAACATGAAACAATGGGTTTATCAATCTCCCCACTGTATTTTCCACCAAATGCATCCGATGAAGTGAGCTGTAGCTCACGAAAGCTTATGCTCAAATAAATTTGTTAGTCTCTAAGGTGCCACAAGTACTCCTTTTCTTTTTGCGAATACAGACTAACACGGCTACTACTCTGAAAACTGATAAGGCTGGGAGCAAGCTTGATTCCAGGAGGGGACTGGAATCATCATTCATTTCCCCACTCTTCAGCCCCTTTTTTTTTTTTTTTTTTTTGGTTATTGCCTTCTCTGATAGTGCTGCAAGGAGTGGCCTCCACAGGGAGCAGGGTTTTGCCAGGGTGTGATGCTTAAGGCCTGAGGGTAGAACTGAACTGGTAAGATCCATAATGACCATTGTTGTGGGCGTTCAACTTGATGTAAATGCACCTCTGTTGCCTAACACATTGTATGACCTAGGGCTGGGGTTCTCAAACTGGAGGTCGGGACCCCTGAGGGGGTGGAGAGGTTATTACATGGAGGGTTGCGAGCTGTCAGCCTCCACCCCAAACCCTGCTTTGCCACCAACATTTATAATAGTGTTAAATATATTTTAAAAAAGTGTTTTTAATGTATTAAGGGGCGGGTCACACTCAGTGGCTTGCTATGTGAAAGAGGTCACCAGTATAAAAGTTTGAGAACTACTGACCTAGGGCAATCGTTCTCAACTGGGGGTACGCAGAGGTCTTCCAGCCCAGTACATTAATTCTTTGAGATATTTGCCTGGTTTTACAACAGGCTACATAAAAAGCACTAGTGAAGTCAGTACAAACTAAAATTTCATATGGATGACTTGTTTATACTGCTTTTATACACTATTCACTGAAATGTAAGTACAATATTTTATAATTATATGGTAACAGGAATAAGCAATTTGTCAGTACTAATGCGCTATGACACTTTTGTAGGTTTAGGTCCGATTTTGTAAACATGTAGTTTTTAAGTGGAGGTGTAACTTGGGGGTATGCAAGACAAATCGGGCTCCTGAAAGGAGTACAGTAATCTGGAACGATTGAGAGCCACTGACCTAGGCAGTGGACAGTTCCATGCATCAGAGCGACTCTGGACAAACAAGACTGCACCTCCACTCCAAACGTGAAGTCTGCTCCCATGTGGCTGACCCTCTGCATGGGAGATGGCCAAGGGCAGATCGAAGTCTGAGCTCTGCTCCAGAGTGGGAGGCAGGGAGGGGAGGATTGGGGTTTTGGTGGAGGTGTTGCTTAGGCTGGGGTTCAAAGGAGCCAGAGGCTGAGCCATGTTCTTAGTTAGAAGTGACAGCCTGGCTCTGCAACATGGGGCTCATTGTGGATGCCCAGAGTTAGCGTGCAGGGGAACTGCACACAGTGAGATGCAAGGCTGCTGCCAAAGAAACCACCTCCTGCTAATCACTCCTGCCGCATTATTTAGCCACACCTGAGTGACAAAGCATAAGCAGCCCCATCGGCTAGGGGTGAGCAAATTCATGTAAGTTTCAGATAGTGCCTTCTCAAGATAAACAAGACACACAGCAGCTGCTGCCTGGCAAATCTCAAGCAGTCTGGAAACAGCCATGAACTGCAATCCTACTTCTGCTGCCAGAAAGTCACCTCCAGTTAAACCAGGGAAGAAAGTGCTTGGGAATGGATCAAAGATGGGCAGGCCACAGCCTCCTGCTGAAAGTGCCTTATCAGAATTGTAGCATGCTGACTCTCTGAAGTGGATGGGTGTGGAGGAAGGAAAAGCCTCTTGCACACTAACTACATACAATCACCGAGAGAACAACCATATCAGTGCATAACTTGCTTGCCTGAGTCAAGGCAGTCAGTCACGGGTTCACGTCTTGCACAATGACTTAAGTTCATATCCAGTGGTGACGCTGGAGCATGGTACAGAAGGAGGGGCACACTGCATTTTAAGAGGTGTTTCCTATGCTTGAGGGTAAAAACTGAAGATCAAAAAAAAGTTACACGTCAAAGGGGAATAGCATCCTGGCCAGCATTCCCCAGCAGTTTTACCCAAGCTCCAGCATCCAAGACTGACAGAGCTACTGGAGAGCACTACACAGTCAGGGCAACCCTAGTGTCTAATGTCTATAGCACTTCGTACATTCACTACTGCAAAGAAAAGTAAATCTTGTCCCACGTGCAGGGCGGCCAGCTGTGGATCTACATGTGCATCTACTAATCACAGAACTCCTGTCATAGGAAGGTCATTGTATCCATTCAGTCTCTTGAACACTAGCAGTTCTCTTACCAAACATCAGGATCAACCCACAATGTCCATTGTGGTAAGAGGCTTATTCTTAGCAAGTTAAGTGTCAGTCCAAGATGAGGGCTGGCAACAGGGAATGCAGTACATAAGCAGTCGACTCCAACTCAGCTCAGACAGGAACAGGGTGATACTGGTGGACAGAGGACAAGCAGGAGATCTTGCAAACACTAGGACCTCAATATGTCTGTAGAGCATCAGGAAGGTGCAGTGTCATTCTTGGCTCTGCGCTGTGTCTGGAGGCACAAACTGCAGAAGTGTCTAGGAAGGCCTCTTTCCACCTCCAACTGATCAACTATGTGCCCACTTCTCATGGCAAAGCCCGACCTCAGTGGCATAGGGGAAGTCACATGGACATTGCAGGCAGTTTCAAAACATGGCAGTACATCCAAGTCACACCAGAGTTCCCTCACTACCCTGGACCTTCATTCATATTTGATCCAGTCCAAGGTCATCTTCAAAGCCCTCAATGGGCTAGTCTGCCAGATACCTAAATGGACCACCACTGCTTCAAGACTCTCTAGAATGCCGCAATGAACAAGGACACTGCAGCCAGCAGAACCTGGGGGCCAAAGCATTCTTGGCTGTGAACTCACTACTGCAGGAGCTCAGGTTGAAACTTGGGCTAAGCCTCTCCAGCTCCCCTACGTAACTTGCAGATCACTATGCAAGTTATCTGGAGCTCATGAATTTGGGGGACTGAATCATAATTTTTGAATGCCTGGGGTTGGCAACACAGAGCCTATGGAGGCCAAACCATTTTATGGGTTCCAAGGCTCTTTTGAAATGAAAAGAGCATTTCTGAAATGCAATGACTTAGAAATTTCCTTCTAAGAGGTAGTGGATCAGGAGACAATGGCTAATTCATGTGTACAACAAAAAACATGGAAATAGCATCAGTTGGGTATTGAGGATTGAACAAAACGAAGCACCAAGCCATGACTCTTGCTGTCCGGACACTAAAATATCACCTTGTATTATCAGTCCATCCTGCCCTTCACAGCTCTGTTTCTATGAGGAACTCTCACAGCTTCCTCTTCTCCCACCAGATGCAGTTTTTTCCATAATCTTCTTATGGAAGTCAGTCTCTGTTGCACTCCAGCTGCCCTTCTAATAGGAGGACTAGAACAGTATCCTGGATTCCGTTTGGGCCATCCACTATATTCTCTTCTAGTCCTACAATAATTTTCTGTCATTTACATACAATGCCGCCACTGTTTACATATCCCAGAGTGGTGTTTGCTGCCCAGTCTGCTGCTCTATTTGGCACAACTGCATGGAGCTGTACAACAGTGAAGAGAGCTCTCCTTCACAGTCACATGTGGACAATTCGTGAGCGTGTAGAACGTGCGAGGGGTTCAGTATGACCTCCAGGACTGCACTTGGGATACTGGAGCACTCTTCCAATTAATCTGGATTTACCACTGACAAAAGAAGCATATTTGAATATTGGGGAGGGGAAGAAGAGGCAGAAGGGGGTACAGAGCCTTTTACCCTAGGTCAGCAGCTCAAATGCAGCCCAGGAAGCTAGTGATTATCATTCATTGCCTATTTGGTGGCCTACACAAAGCTAGCATGGGGATCGCCAACACGTAGCGCCCCTTTGCTGATGTGCACTTCTCAGAGAGGTCTTGGTTTGAATGGGCTTGGAAAATGCATGCCCTCCTCACTCCAAGAGATGGTGGCATGGCAACACAGGGGAAGCTTCTGTTGCTGGTCTGGAGGAAAGAGACATCAGTCTTTAACACTTTTGATAAGCATGCTAACTACGTTCACAGAATGTCAGAACCAGCAATAGTACTGTGTGGTATCCCACTATGGGCATAACCCTCACCAGTGCCCATGGTTCTCATGCTAGCCCTTCTAATGGAGATGCTGTGACTCCAATCCAGCTTCGTTCCTGCAGGATCTAGATGAACCATGCAAAACTCTATTCTTGTCCTACCTTGTGTTTATGTGGAACATCTCCGCTCCTGATCTGGATTTGGACTGTGTTCCTTTGTTACAGGTTTGAAGGAAGATTTCCATTTTCCGACACAGAGAAGAGCGATCAAACATGTTAGCTTCTGGAGATCATTTGAGCAAAGTAACAGTGTTCGAGAAGCCAACATGCTTCTGCAAATACTATACAACCAGTTCCTTACCTTATCTGGATCTACTGTTTTACATCTAGGATCCATCCTATGGTTCGTTGTTCGAGCTGCAGAATTTACTTGTTTCTCTGTCTCGAGAAGGCTCTAGAGACAAGAGCAAGAAAGGATTAAATCCATAAGAGATCCCTTGCATTTAGTCTGGCAGCAATAAAACCTGAGGTGTATGGCTAACACCCACATATTAAGCGGCTAGTCAGGATTTTTACTAAAGTCCCACAGCAGATTTCATATGCATCAGTGAAACACTAGTTTTATGCTGTCAGAAATCTAGAATCTTTGTTCTTTGGTACATGACAAATGGCAAAACACCACTAACCCCTCACAATCATGTCAGTTATACACACACACACACACACGTCATTGAGTTCTGATAGCGTTTTTTCCTGCAACCGCATTTACATGGGCCAAGATTTTGGGCACCTCCATATTTTTAGTGTCTAACTTCAGAAACCTTAAAGAGGCTTTCCCAAACTTCAGAGAGTGGGTGCTCTGTATTTTCTGAAAATAAGTCCCATTAAGGCTTCTCAAACGTTGGACCACCAAAAATCACTAGTGTCATTTTTGAAAAAATCTTAGCCATGACCTGTGTGTGTGGAACAGCCATGTGTGGAACAAGTGCTTACAGATTAAATCCTGATGCTTGGCAGCATGCAGTGTCCCAGGGACACCATTGTCAGAGCACCAATGAGCATCACTTTCCACTTTTTAAAAATCTTGATGTGCAATTGTATTGTCCAGAGAAAAAACATTTCTACTAAACCTGCTTGGGAAACAGTTTTTTTGTCCTGCAAACATCTGATTCGAAAAAAAAAATTCCAGCCCAAAATTGGGATGAAGAGTCAAAAAAACCCCTCAATTTTTACACCCCAAAAATCCAAGCCATTTTTGGATCGAATCAATCAAATTATGGGTTTCAATTTTGACTTTTGTCTTTATCAGTTTAGTTCAAAACCCCTTAATTTGAAACCTAACTGAATTTGTCATTTAGAAAACATAAAATGGGATGTTTCAACAATTTCGGAACTCTCCCTGCAATGAGCTTCTGAAATAGGAAATTTCTTGAAACCGACCCATTCCCACAAAATTTTTGGTTTCAACTAAATCAGTATTTTCCGATGAAACAGCGTTTAATCAAAGAGCTCCCAGCCAGCTTTAAGTTCACTCTCAGCATTGCAAGCTAGATACCAAGTGACCAAGGCGGCTACCCTGAGGACACCTTTCAAGCAGCAGCACCGCCCACCCCCAAACACATCTGCAGACAGGCATTTCTACACCTTTGGTTTCAGAACCACAATGCTCCTGACAGGCATCACAACAGCAGAAGTGGAAGGTTGAGGAGCTACTGTGGACAACAGGGGGTCACATAAGCAAAGACAATGAGCAAATAAGGAGAACCACTATGAAAAGCAGCCGGAAACCCACAGCTCCAAATAGCCAAGTAAACTGGAAGTAAGGAGAGATCACCTACTTATAGGTCATGAAGAACCAGCCAAAAAGAGAACCAGACTAGGGGTTTACAGTCAGGAGAGCGAATTTTCTTGTTTATTTCTTCTTTCAAGCCATGTGTACTTCAAAGGGGTTTACACACAAGCATTGGAAAGATGGGAAATCCAGCATTAAGGTTAACACTGGGGGCAAGTAGTAGACTGTATGGAAATGAATAGCTCCAGACAGCCATCAGCAATCAAACCCAGACACTTTCAACACAGTTAGCCTCATACACCTACCACTGCACCACGGCTGATTTACTCATCTAAGTACCATCAGCATGGCCACAGCCCATGGCCAGTTCACTTCCCTTTGGCAAGAGCAATGCCAGCCTCTGCCCCATTCCCCGTTTTGACCCCTTGTTAGCATATAGGCTTCTTTGTTTGCCTGACATAGAATTTTGGGTTTGATTTTTGATACTTTTATATTTTTAATTTGTATGTGTATAAAACAAAGACACTGTGTGTTGCATTCTTCAGAACCAGATGGGGCTTTTAGTACAATGGGAAGAGATAAGGGATAGAGCTAGAGTGTTACAGGGTATGGTGGGAGAGTAATGTATACGAGCATGCACTAAAAGGCTGCCTGGCTCCTTTCTCAAGCCAAGGTCAACCAACCAGTTAGGAGGGGCAAAGGAGGGTGGGGGGCCATAAGAAACACTAAAAGCCAAAAAAAAAAAGCCTGGCTTTGGTCAGAGCATGACCTCACCCCTCCCATAATATAAAAAAGGTGGAACAAAGACCCCAGACTCACAACCCTCCAAAACAAAAAACATGACAACAAGTTCTAAGGAGAGTTACTAGGGGCGTGCCCTGCAGGTATATTTGGGCCTGCTAAGAAGGAGGAGGTGGGAATGGGGAGTTGGGACACAGGCAAGGCTCTGAGGTGTCACAGCTAGGAAGGGGAACATAGGGGAAATGCTCTGCGGCATCAAAGCTGGGAATGAAACACTAGGAAACAGACTCTGGCATGTAAATCTATGAATATGCTTGCTTTCAACAAACATAGTATTGCCTGCACTTTGGACTTCTGCTTTGTCTGTGTGACAAGAACCGGGGGGGGGGGGGGGGAAGGGAAAGCCCTCTAGTACCCCTCACACCCAAGAGTGGAAGCAATGCACCAATTGGGATTTTATCATGATCCAAGAGTGAGCTAGCCATTTACCAATACAAATAGGAAGGCCATCCATAACCACTCACAGACCCCGCCGGCCAGGCTTCCAGAGAGACCAAGGACGCTCTGTATATCCCCACACAGACAGTTACACAAATCACTGTGTAATGGCCACAGACTAAGGCCCTTAACTGTCTATTTTGCAACGTGTACAAGATTCACGGCCAAGCCGCCTACCTGAAGGCTGTTATATGGGTACCACCTAACTGCTATGCTTGTCAAAGACTTAAAATCATACAGTCATAGGGTTAGACTAGATGACCCTTGCGGTCCCTTCTAACCCTCTGCCAAAACGCAGGATTTGGCTTTACTCAATACAAAAGTTGCACAGGCAGTAGTAAGGCAGAAACTTTTGAGGTAGAACTCCTCCCCACTCCATACATTGCAAAGTATTTGAAGTGTAATCTTAAATTTTAAATCCGATGAAGTGAGCTGTAGCTCACGAAAGCTTATGCTCTAATAAATTTGTTAGTCTCCAAGGTGCCACAAGTACTCCTTTTCTTTTTGCGAATACAGACTAACACGGCTGCTACTCTGAAACAGGAAATTCAGAGTTATTTTACATTATTCCACATACACCCCCAATCCCCCAGCACACACCATTTGTTTGCAACTAACTACATCTTAGCAGAAGAGCTTTAGCCTGTGAATTCTTCCTCCAGCCTCGGAGCAAGTTTTAGAGTCAGCAAACCCACCCAGATGTCTCCAAGGAAGAGTCCTCCTCACGTATACTGGCCTGGAGGTGGAGGGGGAAGGAAAGGGAATGCGGGAGTTAAATTATGTAGATGTAGGCCAGTAGAGTAGCCTTCACCACACAGAGATACGAGTTGAGTCCCAACTTGGGAAACAAGTCAGTTCCAAAAATAAATCAGGGCACTGGACATAGTTGTCAGAATCCTTGAGAAGCCCATAACAGCTATTCTGAGTGCTTGCCTAGAGCCAGGGCTTTCATGAGCATGAGCTTCCTCCACAAAACTAAAGAGATGGGCGTGGCAGCTGTTCACATGCACACGTTGTTATTCACTGTGCCAACCTATGTGTCAAAAATAGCACCAGAGCAGACATTTCTGCAACTCTCTGAATCTTGCCTCATAGAGCATGCCTGCAACCCTATTGGAGTGTGGGAGGTACAGGGACCAGATCTCCACCTAGCACTGTTATGACAAAACAAGGTAACAAGAGCACAATGGAACCAAGAGTAAACATTGCCAGCAAGAATGCACAAGGCAAGAGGTTATCCAATGTACGGTTTCCACAGCTTGCTGACCATATTGATTTATGCTGGTTAGAACAGTTAAGTGTAATTAACTTTGCCAGAATCATTTAACACATTAGGAGAAGGGTAGATGTCATTGTGATGAACTTAAAATCCTGGTCAACTTAAGGCACCCCTGCCCACTGTCATAATTCTGATAATGCAATGGTAGGCAGCTGCCTCACAGACTAGGCACATGAAGCCAAGACACACCTAGTGCTGCCCTCGCAGACCAGAGATGCTGCCTTTTGAAGAGTCTAATGCCAGTGCAATGTTACCACATGCAAGAAAATCGGTCGATACCAGCAATGCACATGGCATGACCTTGAATTCAGCAGTGAAGGCCAGCGAAAGGATTGCCCTATAGTGCCTCTATGTCCCTTGATTGTTGGTTGCATTTCACTCCCTACCCTCTCAGTTAGTTTGATCCTCCTCCTGTTTGTGTACATGCCTCATCTGTTTGACAGCATCCAATGCTCATGGCCAACAGATGAACTAACAAAAATCAGCAGAGCTGGTAACTTGCTGTAGGTTGTCAGTATACAGAGGGTATAACCTGTCCCACTCAGCAGGACAGTCTGGCAACTGCATTCTAACAGTCTCCTTCCCTTCTTGGTGTATAGCACTTTCATAGATTCCAAGGCCAGAATGGACGACTGTGATAATCTCATCTGAACTCCACGATACACAGGCCAGAGAAATGCCCCAAAGTAATTCCTAGAGAAGAGCTTTTAGAAAATATCTCCTCTTGATTCAAAGATGGTCAGCAATGGACAATCCACCACGACCCTTGGTAGATTGTTACAAATTTACATCTTTATTTCCAGTCTAAATTTGCTTCAGCTTCCAGCCATTGGACACATTATATATCTTTCTCTGCTAGACTGAAGACCCCATTATTAAATATTTGTTCCCTGGGTAGGTACTAAAACTATAATTAAGTCACCCCATTATAACCGTCTCTTTGTTAAGCAAAATAGATTGAGTTATTTGAGTCTACCACTATAGGACAGGTTTTCTAATCCTTTAATCATTCTTATGGCTCTTCTCTGGACCCTCTCCAATTTATCAACATCCTTCTGCAACGGTAGACACCGTAACTGGATGCAGTATTCAGCAGTGGTTGCACTATGCCAACTACAGAGATAAAATAACCTCTTCACTCCCATTCAACATTCCCCTGGATATGTATCCCAGGATTGCATTTGTCCTTTTGGCCACAGCATCACACTGGAAGTTCATGTTCAGCTTATTATCCACCATGACCCCCAAATCTTTTTCAGAATCACTGCTTCCCAGGATAGAGTCCTCCACATCCTGTAAGCATGGCCTACATTCTTCATTCCTAGATGTATACATTTACATTTAGCTGTATTAACATGCATATTGTTTGCTTGTACCCAGTTTACCAAGCAATCCAGATCACACTCTGGGGTGGGAAGAGGCAGGGCCTCGTGGAAGGGGTGGAGTGGGGGCGGGGGGGGGGGTCAAGCACCCACAGGAAAGAGGGGAAGTCAGTGCCTATGGATCCATTACAAGACAGAGGCCTGCACCTGATTAAAACTAAATTCCTCCTGCATTCACTGTCCTGTCCTTTCTCCTAAAGTTTCCCACCATTGCTACTGGCCCAATGGTGGGAGCATTAATCCAGAGAAACTGATAGAGGGTGCCAGAGTGTTTCCCTGTTATCTAAACCCTGCCAACTCAGTGATGACACGATGATTAAAAGTAAACACTGACAACCTACACGCTAGTGTTCCCACCCCACCCATTGAGCATTAATGCCAGAAAGGCCTATTTGTAGCCAAGCATAGCTAGGAGCAAAAATGCAGAAACATTTAATTGCAGAAGCCAGTGCTTCCATGTGGAAGAAAGTCTCCAACTAAACTCTTGCTCAGCATTTAGGAAAGGATTGGGAGGGGAAGGTGTGCGAATCGTGCTTTTGTTCTGCTTGACAATTCATGCAGCAGGATGCTGGACACTCCCAATCCCCTCCCCACTCTACTCCCAGCTGCAGTAAATCACCTTCCCCCAGGCTGGAAACCAGGCAGGCACCAGTCTGAACTAGCTCCGCTGCCACTATTTAAGAGAAAGGGTGGGGTAGCGCGCAATGTTTGACAAGCGTCTAAGTTAGAGGGTCCACCACTCCTGAACGAGGGCCGTGACAACATTACAACTCTCCACAAGGCCAAGTATTATAAATGCAGATCATGGGAGGTGCATGAACTGCCAGCTCCTAGCTCCTGCCCTGCCCCTTCTGCTCCCCTCCCCCACCGTAGCCCAGTGCGCGCCCCCCACCGCAGCTGCTGGCCCTGTCACCTCAACGCCTCCAGGCTCGAGTGCTGGCCAGGCAGGCAGCGCAGCTCCCAGTGTCCCCAGCCCCAGAGCACCAGGAGGGTGGCGCAGTGCCCAGCGACCCCCAGCCCCAAGCAGGCGATGTGAGCACTGGCCCCAGCCACCTGGAGTCCTGGACCACAGGCTGGCCACGAGGGAAGAGCATCAGCGGGAAGCAGGAGAGGGTCTGGGGGTGGAACATGGGCAGGACCATGTAGGGCTGTTTGGGGAGGCTCAGCCTCCCCTGGCCTGTGATACCTGCCGCCCATGATGCAGATGCTCTCAAAGTGTGTTCCCTGCTAGCTGGAGATGGAACATACAGGCTGCTGCTCTCAACAATGCTCAGAGGACAGGATGTTTGATGGTCACCTGCCTGCTCAGAAAGTTCGAGGGCAGAGTGAAGGGTGGCATGACACCCATATGCACCCGTGATTTGATGGGGTGGTGGGAAAGGTGGGAATTTAATGACGCAGTGGCTCTGGTTTAGAAAAATTCAGTAAAACATCCCTTTTACGAGCAGAAACTTTAAACGCAAGAGGTGCCATTGGAAAGCAAGTTAAAGAGTGCTAGAAGGGCATACGTGTACCAAGGTTAGAGAGACACATTAGCAGCCTCTTTTATCGCACATACTGCACTGAGGGCATGTTTGCACCGTGGTACCGTCTGGTAGCGCCATCACAGCACGAGTTATCAAGAAGTCAAACAAGAAACACCCAGCCCACTTCATGAATTCAGATTCCTCAGCCCAGCGAGAGAGAGGTGCCGCAGTTTGTCTTCCCACGCAGGGTGTCTACCCATCTATCAAAACCCTGCAGATGCTCCTCTACCAGCAATCCCTGCTCAATGCCCCATCCTGTACCTCTTCCCCATCTCTTCTGCAAGGCACTCTGTGCGCATGTTATTTTAATATGAATAATGCAAGATCCAAGATTCTCACCCTTCTGTCAGTCCCATGAGACCATGACCCCACATGGCAAGTTTCCAGTCTCAGGCTAAGGTGGATATTCTGTCCTAGGAAGATCCCCAACCTGGACTTCACAGTCAGCTTCCTTGGCTAGGAAAAGTCTAAATGTTTTTCCTCCAGTGCTGCAGCTGCAGCAGACTCAATGGCGCAAGCCATCGTGCAAGTCTGGAGCAGAGGGTTTGCTATCATCTCCTCCATGCCTGCTCTAAGAAGTACAAGTTTTACTAGCGTATGCACACACTTTGCAACAACCGAGACTCCATCCACAGCTTCCCTCCAGGCCTGTGAACAGATCCAAAGTTCTAGAGGTTTGGTTTTTTTGAGGTATTCCAGTTGTTTTATGCCAATCTCTGCCCATGGGCTGCTTGTGAAGTCTTTGCTCTGTGCCTTTAAATTACGGGCACTGTTCCCTCTAAGCTGTGCGCGTGCACACAGCTCCTAAACCCCACACACGGCAAGACACTGCACGCACAAAAATTTGCACAGAAGAAATTTTTTGTGCACAGGGCCTGTCAAAAATTAGAGGGAACATTGCTTACGGGCTATTTTGATTGGTCTGTGGTACGTTTGACAAATACACTAACTGATGAAAATTTGGCATTTCAGGCAGCATTCCCAGTGAACTTGTTCATTCCAGTGTCTGTAGAAAGCAAACAGCCAAAGCAACTGTGCTTGAAAATGTGAATGAGTGCTCAAGTAATTTTGTTGCATTATTCATCCAGCTAGGACTGTAATAATGCATCATTCTTTGTTCCTGTAGTTCTTCTCAGTGCAAGACAGTAACTCAATGGACTCTGGATTATCCCATGGGCACACATGGATTACAAGCCCTATAGTTATTGGGCTACTGCAAAAGGATCCATCCAATAGAAGGAGAGTTCAGAGTGCTCACTAACATGGGACACTTCAGCAGGTTGGACATCCTTCTTTGCTAGCCAACACCCTTCTTGGTTGCAGGAACTCTGGAACAAGGTGAGGTTCCCAGCTCTGAGAGGTGGCTGGTCACATCACCTTATCTCTGCATCATGGCAAGCAGCAAAGGTCTCTTTTGTGGGAAAGGGTTCAAATAGTTTACAAAACCCTCCACGGCTAAACGTCCAGGATCCAATGCACTCCCAAGTATGGAGGAACGTACTAGTGCTTCCCCGAGTCAGGGCAGACCAAGGAATGGTCCTGCCTGCATCATCATGGCTATGAGAAACAAGGTCACAGTCACTGTTCTGACAAGCTCGAGCCCCCACAATAGGTCTTCATCAGGGCTGGAGGAGTTTTCGGAATCAAGCATGGGGAGAGTATGGAGAACAGTGGTGAGCTGCATTTACGATATAGTGAGGCAGACACTTCCTAGACGAGCGTCTGAGAGCCTCTTTCGGATCTGCAGATGACTGTTGATAGCTACGCTTCTTTTCATGTAAGGATCCAAACCCAGCTGCACGTTTCGGACCTCGATGCACAACAACCACCTCCTCCTCTGTAGGCACACCTCATTCAGGACGTTTGCTATATCACTACCTGCATATGCTCATTTGCCTCTGGAAACAGGATGGCTTGGGGCAGGCAATGGGATTTAGAGGCCATCACCTCTCAGCCACTTGCACACCTCAGTCCAAAGGCATTGCCATCGAATGGTCAAGTCAATCCACTTTCCAGCAGATTTATATCTGCTTAAAAGTCCCCAGTACGATTGCTGTCCCCCACCAGCGGCATCAAGACAAAACATCACCTCTGCACCTTACACTGCTGCTGCTCCTCAAGCTGTGAACTGAGAACTTCCACCTCTGGGTGCAAACACTGCTTCAATAAGGGCTCTTTCCATTTAACTAAGGGCTTGTCTTCACTGCAATGTTCGCACGAGCTATAACAAGCATGGCCCCTACCCTGACTCCTGCCCACACACTGAATCTTTCAGTGAGAGTTAAACGGTGCTTTAACCCGGCAAGCCAGCGAGCTCCAGGGTGCATGGGGTGACACTCACGTGCTGACAACACTGGAGCTAGTAATGCAGTGGGGACTCAAAAAAGAAAAGGAGTACTTGTGGCACCTTAGAGACTATCAAATTTATTTGAGCATAAGCTTTCGTGAGCTACAGCTCACTTCAGCTGTAGCTCACGAAAGCTTATGCTCAAATAAATTTGTTAGCCTCTAAGGTGCCACAAGTACTCCTTTTCTTTTTTGCGAATACAGACTAACACGGCTGCTACACCGAAACCTGTTATTAGTGGGGACTCAGCTGTTCTGTGATGCTAATAGACTTTAAGATGCCACCGGACTCCTCCTTGTTACAGTGGTTGAATTACTGCAGAGTCTAACAGATTTATTTGGGCATAAGCTTTCGTGGGTTAAAACCCCACTTCTTCAGATGCATGGAGTGGGTTTTTTAGCTATGAAAGCTTATGCCAAAACAAATCTGTTAGTCTTTAAGGTGCCACTGGACTACTCATTGTTTTTGTGGATACAGACCAACACAGCTACCCCAATACTTCCAACCACTGTTCAGCTCCAGTGGTGTTTTGGAGCTCGGTCAACTCTAGAGGCAGTAACAAGACAGCGGAGACAAACCCTAGAAGTCTGAGCCCCTTGACAGATATGGGAGCAACAGACCAGTTGCCAAGTGCTTTCAGGATGGGCAGGATCTCCAGCCAATATCCAGTGACCAGGGTCCTGATAGGTACTATGCAACGGCCAAACCTAGGTACCAAGTGCTATAGGTGGTCTAGGCTCTCTGCCTCTGGCTGCCAACTGAATTCCAAAGCCAGGAGATCTGCCTCTATATTCAGGTCAAGATCCTTCATTGCTCTATCGTATCTAACCTGCATGCGCAAGCCCACAGCCAGCCACCCTAGCAAGGAAGCACAGAGCTGAAGGCTGGCTCTCTGAACAGCAGCATACTAAGTAGGCCCTTCCTCCAGGTATTTCACACTGAGTTACCCATTAACTAGACAGCAGGCGACTGCACATCCAAGCACATTTCACTTGATCAACAGCGCTGACTGGGTAATGGCTGTTTAGTTTTCCAGGTGCGTGACTTCTGGAGAGCAGCAGTTCTCAGCCAGCCATGCACAGCTGTCAAGGACAATGCAGGCATCAGTCCCCAAAGGAGGAGCTGCTCCCCACTCCAGTACTCCCATAAACCTCTTAACCATCTAGACCAAAGACAGAAAGCTCCTGCGTGCACAGTCCATGGCCAACTCATCTCTGCCAGAAGTTTCACTGGTGTAACTGAACCACTAGCAAGCTTCAGACAATCTAGAAGTCAGCCAGAATAGCAAACAGGAGGTTAGAATCAAAGAGAAGAAAGATCTGAAGAGAGGAGACCAGTGCAAGGGGGCTGGGGGTTAGGGTGTGGGCTCTGGCCTGGCGCCCCTTACCTGGAACCGCTCTGGGGTGGCAGCGGAGCGCACCTGGGCCAGGGCAGGCTCCCTGCCCTGTCCCTGGCCCCGAGCCATGCCGCTCCGGGAAGTGGCCGGCTCCATGTCCCTGTGGTCCCCGGTGGGAGGGGGGACAGAGGGCTGAGTGCGCTGCCCTTGCCTGTGGGTACCTCCCCCGAAGCTCCCACTGGTCACGGTTCCCTGTTCCTGTCCAATGGGAACTTCGGGGGAGGTACCCACAGGCAAGAGCAGCACACAGAACCCTGTCCCCCCACCCCCAGGGGCTGCAGGGACATGGTACCAGCCACTTCCTGGAGCGGAGCAGGGCCTGCAGCTCCACAGGGGTAGCAATCCCGTGGGCTGGATCCAAAGCCCTGAAGGGCCAGATCTGGCCCGTGGGACATAGTTTGTCCACCCCTAGTCTAGTTATTCAGGTGACCTTGAGCCCTGGGCAGTGCAAGCATCTCCTTGCTTCCTCAGAGTCAGACACACAGGAGGCTCCCGCCTGCTGCCTATTAATTTCATTTGGTGACCCCTAGTTCTTGTGTTAATGAGAAGTAGTAAAAAAAAAAAAACACCATTTCCTTCTCTACACCAGTCATGATTTTATGGACCTCAATCATATCCCCCCTTAGCCCTCTCTTTTGCAAGCTGAAAAGTCCCAGTCTTATTAATTTCTCCTCATATGGCAGCTGTTCCAGACCCCTCATCATTTCTTTCCCTTTTCTGAAACTTTTCCAAGTCCAATGTATCTTTTTTGAGATGGGGCGACCACATCTGCACGCAGTATTCAAGATGAGGGCGTACCATGGATTTATAAAGAGGCAACATGATATTTTCTGTCCTATTATCTATCCCTTTCTTAATTATTCCCAGCATTCTGTTCGCTTTTTTGACTGCTGCTGCATATTGAGTGGATGTTTTCAGAGAACTACCCACAATGACTCCAAGATCTCTTTGAATGGCAACAGCTAATTCAGACCCCATCATTTTATATGTATAGTTGGGATTATGCTTTCCAATGTGCATTACTTTGCATTTATCAACATTAAAATTTCGCCTGCCATTTTGTTGCCCAGTCACCCAGTTTTGAGAGATTCTTTTGTAGCTCTCCGCAGTCTGCCTGGCTCTTAACTATCTTTAGTAATTTTGGATCATCTGCAAATTTTGCTGCCTCACTGTTTCCCCCTTTTTCCAGATTGTTTATGAATATGTTGAATAGGATGGTCCCAGAACAGACCCCTGGGGGACACCACTATTGACCTCTCTTCATTCTGAGAACTGACCATTTACACCTACCCTTTGTTTCCTATCTTTTAGCCAGTTACCAAGGCATGAGAGCACCTTCCCTCTTATCCCGTGGCAGCTTACTTTGCTTAAGAGCAGGAGCCCCTCATACAGATGAATCCACCACACACTGAAATGCTTGTAACATGGATGGGCTTCCCAGAGGCCATGTGTTTTGAGGATTTCTCCATTTAACATGTGCAGAGGGTGTCTGGAAAGGCTTCTGCTAGTAACAGGTTGTGTTAGACACAATCACATCCTCAATAGCCTTCATGCTGTCCCTTCTATGTTCAGGGGAGGAACTAGTCCCGAGAGAGGATGGCTCACCAGATAAAGAGGTCAAGTTGTGCTGTCACACACTCCAGAATAGACAGGGACAGGACAGAACTGAACTGGCTGAGAAGAGTTAGAGTAGGGGCAGGCAGACTTTTTGGGCTGAGGGCCACATCTGTGTGGGGAAATTGCATGCAGGACAGGGAAGGGGAGCAGACGGTGGGAGGGAGCTCAGGGTAGGGGGTTGGGGTGCACAGGGGGCTCAAGACAGGGGGTTGGAATGCAGGAGGGGTTCGGGCTCCAGCCTGGTGCTGCTTACCTAAAGCGGCTCCAGGGTGGCAGTGGCACGCACCAGGGCCAGGGCAGGCTCCCTGCCCGCCCGCCCTGGCCCCGTGCCACTCCAGGAAGCAGCTGGTACTACGTCCCTGGGGGGCCCCTGCCCCCCCCCCCACAGGGCTCTGCGTGCTGCCCTTGCCATGCCTCCAGGTACCTCCCCAAAGCTAGTTGGCCATGGTTCCCCATTCCCGGCCAATGGGAGCTGCAGGACGCAGTGCCTGGAGGCAAGGGCAACACACAGAGCCCTCTATGCCGCCCTCCCCCCCGAGCCCTAGGGCGGTGGTGCCGGCTGCTTCTGAGAGCGGCACAGGGCCTGTGGCATCACGGGGGGCAATCCTGCAGGCCGGATGCAAAGCCCTGATGGGCTGGATACAGCCCACGGGCCATAGTTTGCCCACCCCAAATTAGAGACTCCTACTTCACACCAGAGTGGAGCCCTGGAGTTCTGACCCCCAGCCTGGCAAGAATTCCATGCTGCCCCCCTCCATCCTGCAGTTTGTTTGCACCCAACCAAATTCATATATGCAACACTGACAGAGAAGCTGGAAAGTCACTTAGTATCTCCTTAGGCATCCTCCCTGTGGATGCAGTCTCCGTTCCTCCATCCTCTGACATGCTTGAATGGCTGAGATTTGTAAGCCCACATGGACACCCACGCAGAGCTGCCAAACGCTGCTTCAGATCAGATGCTCAGATTTAGTGGGCATGGCCACACCAACTCCTCCCAGCCACAAACATGTCATCTTTAAAAAAAAAGAAAAACAAAAAACAAAAGCAACTCCAGTCCCAAGACTGATTAGACTGTATTTCCAGAAGCCAGCCCCACGCCTTCAGTTGGAACGAGCAATAAAGTAGGAGGCAGCCTTCAGTTGGTCCATTGTCCAGAAGTCAACAAGCTAAATTCTAGTTACAAATAAGGGGCCTGAGGCTCCAGTACATTAATCCAGTTCTGGGCTGGTGTAACTATCAATTCCCATGGAGTTACTGAAGTTACAGTGAAAAGAAGAGTACTTGTGTCACCTTAGACTAACAAATTTATTAGAGCATAAGCTTTCGTGAGCTACAGCTCACTTCATTGAAAGCATTTAGTGGAAAAAAAACAGAGGGGAGATTTTACACACACACACACACACACACACACACACACACACACACAGAGAACATGAAACAATGGGTTTATCATACACACTGTAAGGAGAGTGATCACTTAAGATAAGCCATCACCAACAGCAGGGGGGGGAAGGAGGAAAACCTTTCATGGTGACAAGCAAGGTAGGCTACTTCCAGCAGTTAACAAGAATATCTGAGGAACAGTAGGGGGTGGGGGGGGGGGAGAAACAACATGGGGAAATAGGCTTGAATAGAGACTGGGAATGGATGAGTCATTACACAAAGTAAAACTAAGTTAATCGTATCCAGTTTGCAAATTCCAATTCAGCAGTCTCTCGTTGGAGTCTGTTTTTGAAGCTTCTTTGTTGAAGGATAGCCACTCTTAGGTCTGTAATCGTGTGACCAGAGAGATTGAAGTGTTCTCCAACTGGGTTTTTGAATGTTACAATTCTTGACGTCCAATTTGTGTCCATTCATTCTTTTACGTAGAGACTGTCCAGTTTGACCAATGTACATGGCAGAGGGGCATTGCTGGCACATGATGGCATATATCACATTGGTAGATGCGCAGGTGAACGAGCCTCTGATAGTGTGGCTGATGTGATTAGGCCCTATGATGGTGTCCCCTGAATAGATATGTGGACAGAGTTGGCAACGGGCTTTGTTGCAAGGATAGGTTCCTGGGTTAGTGGTTCTGTTGTGTGGTTGCTGGTGAGTATTTGCTTCAGATTGGGGGCTGTCTGTAAGCAAGGACTGGCCTGTCTCCCAAGATCTGTGAGAGTGATGGGTCGTCCTTCAGGATAGATTGTAGATCCTTGATGATGCGTTGGAGAGGTTTTAGTTGGGGGCTGAAGGTGATGGATAGTGGCGTTCTGTTCTTTTCTTTGTTGGGCCTGTCCTGTAGTAGGTGACTTCTGGGTACTCTTCTGGCTCTGTCAATCTGTTTCTTCACTTCAGCAGGTGGGTATTGTAGTTGTAGGAATGCATGAGAGATCTTGTAGGTGTTTGTCTCTGTCTGAGGGGTTGGAGCAAATGCAGTTATATCGTAGAGCTTGGCTGTAGACAATGGATCATGTGGTATGATCTGGATGAAAGCTAGAGGCATGTAGGTAGGAATAGCGGTCAGTAGGTTTCCGGTATAGGGTGGTGTTTGTGTGACCATCACTTATTAGCACCGTAGTGTCCAGGAAGTGGATCTCGTGTGGACTGGTCCAGGCCGAGGTTGATGGTGGGATGGAAATTGTTGAAATCATGGTGGAATTCCTCAAGAGCTTCTTTTCCATGGGTCCAGATGATGAAGATGTCATCAATGTAGCGCAAGTAGAGTAGGGGCATTAGGGGACGAGAGCTGAGGAAGCGTTGTTCTAAGTCAGCCATAAAAATGTTGGCATACTGTGGGGCCATGCGGGTACCCATCGCAGTGCCGCTGATTTGAAGGTATACATTGTCCCCAAATGTGAAATAGTTATGGGTGAGGACAAAGTCAAAGTTCAGCCACCAGCTTAGCCGTGACATTAACGGGGATACTGTTCCTGATGGCTTGTAGTCCATCTTTGTGTGGAATGTTGGTGTAGAGGCTTCTACATCCATAGTGGCTAGGATGGTGTTTTTAGGAAGATCACCAATGGACTGTAGTTTCCTCGGGAAGTCAGTGGTGTCTCGAAGATAGCTGGGAGTGCTGGTAGCGTAGGGCCTGAGGAGGGAGTCTACATAGCCAGACAATCCTGCTGTCAGGGTGCCAATGCCTGAGATGATGGGGCATCCAGGATTTCCAGCTTTATGGATCTTGGGTAGCAGATAGAATACCCCAGGTCGGGGCTCCAGGGGTGTGTCTGTGCAGATTTGTTCTTGTGCTTTTTCCAGGGAGTTTCTTGAGCAAATGCTGTAGTTTCTTTTGGTAACTCTCAGTGGGATCAGAGGGTAATGGCTTGTAGAAAGTGGTGTTGGAGAGCTGCTTAGTAGACTCTTGTTCATACTCCAACCTTTTCATGACGACGACAGCACCTCCTTTGTCAGCCTTTTTGATTATGATTTCAGTTGCTTCTGAGGCTGTGGATGGCATTGTGTTCTGCATGGCTGAGGTTATGGGGCAAGCGATGCTGCTTTTCCACAATTTCAGCTCGTGCATGTCGGCGGAAGCACTCTATGTAGAAGTCCAGGCTGCTGTTTTGACCTTCAGGAGGAGTCCACCCAGAATCCTTCCTTTTGTAGTGTTGGCAGGAAGGTCTCTGTGGGTTAATATGTTGGTCAGAGGTGTGTTGGAAATATTCCTTGAGTTGGAGACCTTGAAAATAGGATTCTAGGTCACCACAGAACTGTATCATGTTTGGGGTGGAGGGACAGAAGGAGAGGCCCCAAGATAGGACAGATTCTTCTGCTGGGCTAAGAGTATAGTTGGATAGATTAACAATATTGCTGGGTGGGTTACAGGAACCACTGTTGTGGCCCCTTGTGGCATGTAGTAGTTTAGATCGCTTAGTGTCCTTTTTCTTTTGTAGAGAAGCAAAGTGTGTGTTGTAAATGGCTTGTCCAGTTTTTGTAAAGTCCAGCCACGAGGAAGTGTGTGTGGAAGGTTGGTTCTTTATGAGAAGTTTGGGTTCAGTAAGAGGCACATCTTTAAAGTAATGCAGATAGATGGAATCAGGTAGTATAGATACCGCTGAGCCAGTGTCCAACATTAACTGAATAGATTGTGGTTTGCATGAGGATATGGTGGAAATGTTTACAGTGCACTTTATCTGTTCTGGAATATGTGCAGATTTTGTCCACACTCAGCACAGTAACATCTGGTATTGTAACTGCATGCACCTGTTGATTGGACTGGCTACATTGATTGAACTGTCGCATACTTTAGTGAAATGTCCAATCTTTTTGCAATGAGCTACTTTTGCTGGACATCCTGTGTAGCTTGCAAGGTGTTGTGGGGATCCACAGCGAAAACATGCTTTTACTGTATTTTGAATTTGCTGATTTGGTGGTTTTTAGTTAGTTTTCCTCTTGCAGTTGTGTGTCTGCAGCGATAGTGAACTTTTCTGCAAAGGAGTCACAGCCTGAACGATGCTCCTGTATCCATGCTCATTGTTTTGGCTTCAGATGTAGTTGACTCAGAGTATTGCTTTTTTCTAGTGCAAGTTGTGGTTCTAGAAGTAAGCGTTCTCTTACATGAAGCATGGTTGTTTTCTCAATGAGCTGGTCTCTAATCATCTGCCATATTCCTAAAGTCACAAATTACAATCAGACTCCTCAGGGAAGCAGTTTATTGCATTATAGTTTCCCCTGGTTTCTGCTTATGCTGGCGAAATCTGTAGCGATTAGCTACTTCATTCACTTTTGGCATAAAAAAATTCTTTAATGCAGTGAGTGCAGTCTCATATTTATCATCTGCAAGGGAAAAAGTGTAAAATATATGCTGCCCTTCCGCTCTAAGGCAGTGGATTAGCAGAGCATGCTTTCTTAATTCAGAAATCTCTGTAGCACTGATTGCAAGCAGATAAGTCTCAAACATATGGATCCAGGTAGTAAAAGCAATTAGAGGCTCACCTGGGCTTTGCAGAAAGTGTGCAGGTGGGTTCAGAGGCAGAAGATCCCACCCTTGTCACCAAAATGTTGCATCAACCAGGCAAGGTACTAACAAGCTTCAACAGGACTTTATTTTCAAAGTAGAAACCTCTTTACCAAGCTGCTGCTGCACCCTCTAGCTTTCTCCCAACATCTCAACTCCTCCCCGCTCCTTCCTGTTTTCTGTCCTTTTAGACTCCCAACAGCCAGTGATCCCAATTCTAATAATTACAAGCAACATCTAAATGCCACATGGCTCTCCTGATGTGGAAGCCGTTGCACACCCCCCTCATCATTTTGTTGCCCTTCTCCAAATCTAATAAAAGGGAACAGAAGTCTGAGGCTAAGATGGTCTGTCCATACCTCCCAAAGCTAGGAGAGCACATTAGTCATGGAGATGCCCAATATGAGGCAAGAGCTAAGTTTGTTCATTAATTCTCCAGCATTAATATCAAACTAAATTGGCATCATAGGGAGAGTCTAAGTGCCTCAGGCCAGGGACCTGCCCAGGCAAAGACAGAAAAAGTGCAATGCAGATAATTTAGAGGCTGAGGAAGGAGGGTGGTAGCAGCAGATCTCCTTAGTCTATTGGCCATGGGAGACTGGAATGATCCTGAATGCCAAGACAGCAGATGCTTGGAGGCTGGGCAGAGGGAGGCTGTTCCAAGCATAGAAGGCAGGGCAGTAAATAAAGCAGAATTAAGAAGGGGACAGACGAGATGGCTGTTGAAGGAAAGCACACAGATTGATGAGCAGGGGACCAAGGACTGAACTCTGAGGGACATCCAGAGAGATGGGGCTAGAAAAGGGCATGGGACCCCCAAAGGAGACCCTTTGCTTTGGCCACGCATTGCTGGTCATTGCCCTTGGCAAGGTCACTGGTTTCAGCAGTGCCAAGATGGTGGAAGTCAGACTGAAGGAGAGAAGGAAGCTGAGTCAGTGAGAACAGAGCACATGCAGGCCCTGTGGGGAAGTTGCATCAGGGAAGTCTCCCTTCAGGAATAGTGAATGAGAGAGGTTGTTTTGTTTTGTTTTTAAAAAAAGGAAAAAAGGACCCAGAGGTTGTGAGAAGGAATGAGATGGGAAGGGAAACAAGAGAGGCAAGGGACTGGACCCTCAGATTGTAAATTCTTCAAAGCTCCTGATGGGTCTGTGTGGAGCTAGCACAGGGGGCTCCAATGCGAACTGGGGCACTCATGCCCAGAGGCCCCAACACCGGTCCAACCCTCCAACACCACCTGAAGCTTGACAGAGGCAGCAATCTGTCAAGTGACTTAAAGCCTCTGAGGCAATATAACTGCTTCTAGGCACGGGGATCCATCACCCTGCTATGGTGCAGATGGAATCTTCATGTCTCAGAGATGCAACTGCATGATTATTTCCATGGCAGCCAGGAACAAGGCTCAGTGGAGGACTGTGGTTTTCAACAATTGGATAGAGCAGCAGGAGTGGATGAGCTGTGAAATAATGGGTGAAGCTCAGACTCCAGTGATTCAGGAGCTGAATTAGCAATCTACATTACCCAAAAGAGCCACAGTAGTGTGAATTCATTGTCTCATTTACTATAGTACTATAGATTCATATTGTAATAGTATGCCCGGGGAAATATTTTGTGTGTATGTGTATATACACACACACACACACACACACACACACACACACATATAAGGGGTGTGTGTGGATGTGTGACTATTCTCAGCAAAATGGACTGACCAAGTATTATTTCATCAACTACAATTGGTTAACATAGTAAAAGCATCCTGATTGGTTAATAAATTAAATCAGTGTTTTAATATCATGTGCTGCAAAGAGCCACAGGAGACATATTAAAGAGCCACTTGTGGCACATGAGTCTCAGTTGCAGTATCACTGCCCTAATGAATGATGAAAAGAGAACCACAGACTGAAAAAACTACCCAATTTAAGAACTAGTTTCCATGAGTCGCCAATACCCCCACGGAAGCTCTGATTAGGATTTCCTTAAACACATGTTTAGAAACAGACGCCTTCTATGTTACTTGAGACCAACCCCACAAGTATTCCCAATAGCCACAATCTTATCAGCCTCCAATACCCCTGTCACATCTGGGTCACTGTCTCCTCTCCATTAAAGTAAATTGAAAGCTCTTCAGGGCTGGTATTCCATTTCTATTCTGGTACTCCACAAACACAGGTGAAGCTTTACAAGAAGTGAACAACAATTCAGGACAAAGACAAAATAGTCTGAGGCATGTTTGATTCATGAACATCGTGCCCTGTCTCATCAATATTATAATCTGCTCCAAGAAGGGGTTTGGGAGGCATCCTGCCCTCTGAGTTTGCTTAGCCAGAGAGCGCTTGTTTGAATGCTATAGGAAGCTGGCTCTGATCAAAAACAACAACAACTTCACCGAGGCCAAAGGCACTAGTGCTGTGACTCAAAATCAGACCTGCAGATGTTGTGACTTTCTCTCCTTATTCGAGGTTTGGTGGGCAGAGAACAGAAAAAAAAGATGACTGGAGAAGAGAGTGAAAACTCGGGAGTGCCGGCTGAGCCAGAGGATAGTGGGCCATGGACAACAACCACTTGATCAAAGGTTGCAAGGCAGCTTCCATAGCAGCTGTGATTTCACATGCTCATGTGTGTCCTAGAGCAGTGGTTCTCAGCCACTGGCGGTCCACAGCCTATGACTAAGGGATCCACAAAAGACAGACTGAAAACTGAACAGAATTTGACTATATACAGACAATAGATGTCCAAAGGGGTCCACACCTCCAGTTGACTATTTTTTTTTAAGGGTCCGCAAATGAAAAAAGTTGAGAACCACTGGCCTAGAGCTCACTGCAGCCCTCCTGTAATTTGAGTCATTAAGGTAGACGGAAAGTTTTATGATTTGCCCCCAGACTTTCTATCATCTCCAACCACCACATGGGAGTATTAGATAATGAAGGTCAACATAAACATGTTCATGAAGTGCATAGTCAGCATATTAGCTAAATCCACACACTACTTGAATGAGTGAAGGCAACATTGCTACAGCCTCATCATAACACACGTGGCCACCAAGTGAGGTCTCACGTTCCTACGAAAAGAAAACCCCACAAAACTGAAACAAGGAAACCACCAACATAGTCTTCATCCAGACCTTGCAACCGGAAATGGATCTCCCCTTGCACCTGGAACAGTCCTTTCTGAAGGATTATAAATTGCATTCACATGATGCCTATGGTTAATCCCAATCAGATCAGGGCAGGACCACACAGATAAAGTCCCAGCCACTGGCAAATGTGATCGCTATGCACGAAATTATGTTAATGCCAACCAAGATCAAGATTGGGGTAGGCACTGCACAAGCAGTAATAGACAGTCACTGGCCCAAAGAGCTTGTAATCTGAACAAACAAGACAGAGCAGGAGAAAGGGATATAACACACAAGCAGAGTGAAGGTTCACACACATCATGTTAGTTTGGCTTGATTTATTTAAATTTTGAGGGTAAGGTTTAGGGAAGAGATATCAGAAACAGGAATTTTAAAAAAAAAACAAAGCATAACCCAAAACAAAGCATAACCCAAAACAAAATGTCTGACAAGCTTCTGCTACTTGAAAGCAAGAGGCTGGAGGGGAAGGAGAGGGGAGAAAAGACCACCCTCTGCCAGTAGCTTCCAGAGGCCAGTTGTACAGACATAGCTTTGGTTTTCAAAGAAGTTGAGCTCCTGAAGTCCATTTGTGGAGTTAGGACCCAAATACCCTAGAATCTAGCTCATCTGCTCACTTATGCAAACTGAGGGCATCTCCCCAACACTCCGTTATAAGAGGGCTGTAGTGAGGGCTCAAATTATTCTCAGCATTGTCTAACTTCCCAGAATGAAGTATTAGCACATGGTACGTTCTAGCATAAAATTTTACGGCATCAATGTCAAGATTGAGGCTCTGATCTCAAACATCCTACAAACACACAGGCCAATTGAATTGCAGCTGTCAAAAAATAAACCAGCCTGATTCATTGTCCATGCTTTATTTGGTTTAGTCAATAACTGCTGGCTGGTTTGCCAGTTAGTAAGGTCCTGCCATAGCGGTTTTGTTGTCAGTTCTTATGCAAGAAGGGAAGGATGGGCCAATGGTTGTGGGAAAATCCAGGTTCAGCTTCCTGGTCTGCCATGGACTTCCTACATGACCTTGGGCAAGTCACTTAGAGATGGGAAACTGAAGCCCAGAAAGGCTAAGATGAGAAAAACAGAGCTTCCCTACCTCACAGGATAAATGCATTACAAGATTGCGACTCTACTGATGAAAAGCGCTACATAACAAAGAGACAAGGTGGGTGAGGGAATCTCTTCTACTGGTGAGAGAAGCTTTAGATCTTACACAGAGCCCTTCAGGTCTGGGAAAATAACTCTGGGCTTGTCTACACTACCATTTACTTTGGTATAATTTACGTTGCTATGGGATGTGAATAATCCACAGCCCTGAGTGAAAATTACACCGACCAAAGCACTGGTGTGGACAGTGCTATGCTGACCTGAGAGCTTCTCTTGCTGACATAACTATTACCTCTCACAGAGGTGGAGTAATTAAATTGACAGGAGAACCCTCCCCTTCCCCCCCCCCCAGAGGGGAAGGGGGCTTAAAGTGTCTTCACCAGACACACTACAACAGCACAGCTGCAATGGTGCAAGTATGTCACTGTGGCTGGCATAAGCACTCATGGGCACAGATATCACCTCTCATTTAGGTGGTTTTGTTTTGTCAATGGAAGATCTCGCCCCAGTTGGCATAGAGCAGCTACACGAATGATCTTACAGCATCAATACAGCTATGCTCCTGGGAGTTCCCAATGTAGATATGGCCTTAGTTTCCCAGACCTGAAGAAGAGCTTTGTAAACTCAGAAACTTGGCCATCTCTACACTACAATATTATGTCGACATACAGCCAGCACGGTTATAAAATTGCTTGTGTGCGCACACTTGGCTCCTTGTGTCTGCATCATCACCAGGAGCACTTCTATTGATTGTATTGTCAATGTGGGGCATTGTGGGACAGCTCCCGAGAGCCAGTAACAGTTGACATGAACAATGCAGGGTCTACACTGATGGGGCATTGACCTAATTACATCGACCATGACTAAGCCACACAGGGAGGTATGTTACTAAATTAGCGTAGAGAGGCATTTATGTTGGCGGGAGCCAAATTTAAGTGAAGAGATTTCCACATCTAGGTTGACACAAGGTACTTATGGCAACCTGACCCTGTAACATAGGCCAGGCCCTCATCCCTCTCAACAACAGAAGTTGGTCCAATAAAAGTTATTACCTCACCCACTTTCTCTCATATTCTGGGACCAACACTACTGCAATATAACTGTATAAGAAATTATTGTTGTTATTAATGAGGCAGAGCTCTCTGCAGCTCAAACCCTTCCATTGTTTCAGTTTCCCTCTGGTGACATTGGGAGCCCTACAAGAGTAAATTCACACTCTTGGCTTCTACCACTTCACTTCCCACCCTGCCCTCGAGCCAAGGAGCCAGTTCTGTAGGTAGCTGAGGTGTGGCTGGCTTGCGACACTCATGGTTTAAGATAACCAGTCTTGAGGGGTGGGATTCACGAAGTAAAATACCAAACAAGATAAGGGGACACTGCTATCCAATCCTCATCACAATGCACCCTTCATTTGTTACATGTGCTTGTGAGAGATCACGGATTGGACAACTGGAGCATAAGTGAGATTTGTACCCTGAGAATGTCAGGGCCCAGCCCTAACAGAACCTTGCTCCCCTGTCCCCAGATGGGCTCTTCCCCTGCACCACAAGATAGAAGACAGACAGAAGTCTAGTAGAGTCCTCAAAGCTTGTCCTCTTCAGCCATCCAGGAGGCCACAGGACATTAAAAGTAACATGTTAATTAGAAGTGTCATTAAACATTTGGTGCCTTTGTGAGGAGAAGAAGAAGAAGTTCAATCAGCAACAAAAAAAGCATCATGATATTTACAGCACTTCTGAATGGAAGATGAGATCTTCTTTTGTAAGGGAGGATGTAGGCAGTTCACCCCTACCCATGCCAAGCCAAGGAATGTGATAGTACAGGGGCTTTTTACTGACACAGCAGCATACCACCAGTGATGCCTTGATCAAAGTGTATTTTGCTTAAATCATAGATTCAATTATATGATTTCTTTCCCCCCCCCACCCTCCAATCTAGCAAGGCTGTTACCCAGACTAGAGACTAGATTATAATTATCCCATTTAGCTTTGATTTCTTTCTATTCCGATTGCAAAACTAATGATGTTTTATTTCAGATAATTGGATTTATTGATTCATCCCAGGATATATGCCAGGGAGCGGTTGTCTGGAGGACACACTCAGGACCCCCAGAAGCATGAGCAGACATGGACATGCCTGCCTGAGGCATTCAAATACCTGGAAGCCCAAGCCCCAGAAGTGCTCCCTGGAAGCTGGGACATGGGAAACGCTTTAATCCCAAAAGGGACACCATGGGACACCAACTCTGAAAACAGCAATTAAACATGCAGTAGCCAAACAACAACATTCACTCAGGCCACTGCTCAGAGACCCTTTTAGAGTAACAGACCTTAGTCTATAAGGTGCTACAAGTACTCCTTTTCTTTCAGGTTTCAGAGTAGCAGCCGTGTTAGTCTGTATTCGCAAAAAGAAAAGGAGTACTTGTGGCACCTTAGAGACTAACAAATTCATTCGATGAAGTGAGCTGTAGCTCACGAAAGCTTATGCTCTAATAAATTTGTTAGTCTCTAAGGTGACACAAGTACTCCTTTCCTTTTCTTTCAGAGACCCATGAGTCTCATACAAGGCAGAACTAGACCACTTAAGCCTACAAAATTAGTCACTTTAGACAGGGAGATTCCAAGATACCCAACTCCCAATGCATTTCAATGGTGTATGGGCACCCACCTCCATTTGGAAAAATCTCATTAGAATTGAGTGATGTAAGCTATGTTTCCAACATTATTCATGCCCAAGAAAGTTGAGTAAATAAAGCACTATTTAACATCCCCATACTTAATTTCTGTGCAAAATTTTGGACTTGTTGGATGGGGGCCCAACTTTATGCCTTGTTTATAATGCCCTATTTTATAGCTCTGGACTCCAGTTCCTGCATCAGCCAGGCTGTGGATTTTAGAGAATCTTCTGAACCAATAGCCTGAACTGTATAGAATCTACCACTTCGCTAAGAAGTGCCTGCAGTGCATCTGGCAATCAAAACTCAAAGACACTCTGAGGACTTGCTAGTGAAAAAAAGCAGAATGCCTCTTAAACTTCAGTCAATAGGATATAGTGGCAATTGTAGAACTGGATAACATGACTATCAGAGCAAAAAGAAAATGAGTACTGGTGGCACCTTAGCGACTAACAAATATATTAGAGCATAAGCTTTCGTGAGCTACAGCTCACTTCATCGGATGCCTAGATGCATAGAGCAAGCCACTCTACAAGTTCAAGTGAACAAATCAGCATACATTTTAGGGGGCTTCTGCCTGAATTTCAGAACTATGTTAACTAATTCTGCCTGCAAGAGCTGCGAGAGGCAGCAAACCTCAACTTCAAGTGCACACCCAGTCCTCCAGCCTCTTTGCTGTCAAAGACACAGGGCCAGAATGTGATCAAACAGGTTCAAGCCATTAACAGAGATTGGAGAAACCAGCATTAGATTCATTCAAGTTCTATGCAGCATTCCTCAAAATCCTCTCTCCAGGATGTGTCTCCTGCCTGTCCAGTCTTCAGCCATAAACACCAACACTCCTAGATATCTAGTGAGCTGACTAGAGCCTACATTCCAATGATCCAAGGGAGACAATCACCCAGAGACATGAAGAATTTCTTTTAGCTGCATAGGGTGTCCTTAGCACAGGATTGTGGCAATAGGAGATAAGCATAGATTGCAGGCTTGTTCCTCCACTGGAAACATTTGGAAGGTGCTTATTGGAAATCATGCAGGTCCCATTTCACAGAGCTTATGGCCACTTGAGCATCCTTTGATTACACCAGGCATTCCCACCCTTGAGAAACAAGAGCAAAGCTCTCACAGAACAGAGCAGAGCAGTAACCCCACCAGCATCGCCAAGATCAGAATCGGTGCCTAAGTCTACAGCAGAATCCAGACTTTTGTGAGAAGAATTTGCTTCTATTTGGGGGCAAATTGAAGACATGCCATGATGTCATGGGGGCCTTAAAAAGACAGACTTAGCCGTGAAAGTGGCAGTGCGGACACAGCCTAAAACTTTTGTTGCTCAGGGGTGTGAAAAAACACCCAAGCGACAAGAGTTTTAGCGCTGAAAAGTGCTAGATATATGCCAATATAGACCGCTTTATCCCCAGGAGCTACACTCCCAGCAATAAAGCTACCACCCCTCATTCGGGGTGGGGGATTTTCTTCTTTTAATTGCCAGGAGAGCACTCCCCCAGCGATAAAGCGTCTCTACACTACCCACTTCACAGCGCTGCTGCGGCCACACTGTAACGTGGGTAGTGTACACATACCGAAAATGCTCAGAGTGCAATCCGCATGGCACATCGAATGTGGAGATAAGCCTCTCCTACAGCTCAAACAGCTGCAGTGTCTGAACAAAGGACAGGGTAATTTACAGATGGAAAAAAACGAGAGGAAGTGGATGAGGTATTATCTTTTCAACTCCTGTCAGTGAGAGAGAATAAAAGCTATTACCTCATCCACCTTGTATTGCCAATATCCTGGGACTGACATGGCTACACCACCGTTACACACACACACACACACACACACACACACACACACACACAAGCAGTCATTGAAGGCAAGTGGAAAATGTCCTCTTAACAGGGACTCTGGGTGACAAGTGTTTGCTGTGCCATTAGAATGGGATTTAAATCCTTTTTGGCCCAGGCAAAGCAAATCTGAGTCTGAGGGCATGTGTGCAGCAAGCAAGTCACTTGTTACTTAAATCAGCAGATGCCAGATAGAGAGTTTGCCTAGTGCCAGGTTGCGTCTGATCTCCCTCCACGGTCTGCTTTCTCGGCTCTTGACTGGAACCATAAACTCACTGAACATTAAATCTCACCAAATGAGGGTAAATCCATCCTCATCATCGTATCCACTCATTATACTCCATACCTGAACATAGCCATTGTATGAACATAGCCCCATATCTCAATGTCTGTACTTTGACCCATTAACCTTTTACCCCCAATCGGGGATATTGCAGATTATGTATTCCTTACACCATCTGATCCTAAACCAAAATTTGCACCCCTTGATAATCTGTACCTTATTCCCTGATAAGCAGAAACTTCTACACTTAAACTCTACAACATTTTTTTTTGTTTTATCATCTTAATAAAATTAAGAAATCTGAACAGCATTCCCCTCCAGAACAGGCTGCAGAGTAGGAGCTTGCTTGTCTGGCTAGCTCATTGGGAGCACAGGGGAGGGGGCTGGAAGGGGAGTGGCATGGGAGGAAGGAGAAAAGTCTCCAAGCTGGGGACCATTTGCTCTTCCAAGGATTTGGAAGAAAGAAGAATTGTGTTTCAAAAATGCTAACAGGAGCCCTATGATATCAAAATTCAGACGATTTACAAAGCCGCCCCTGAGAGATGGCTGATGCAGGGCCCTCACTGCTCCATGCTGAAACAAGGGCTAAACTAAGCCAAGAAAACAAAAAAACAAACAAAATTAACCAAACAGAAACCTTGCACCCTATTGCCTGAAGGTCACTAAACGCTGGCTCTGGCACCCTCCCCAAGGGAGAGCAGTCCAAAGGGAAGGGAGGAAGCCTTGCTTATGAAAGACCTGCCACCAGTTCAGGCTAGATCACTTCCAGGGGTAGGTAGTAAGATTCCAGCTGATATTAGTTGCTGTGAAGGGGGTGCAGAGTGCTAAGGGGGTCTCTGGCAAGTGTCCCCAAACAGGGCAGCTTTCAACAAGGGAGCCCATCCACACTCCAGAGAGAAGGCCCTTGGAATGACCTACTTGGATTATAACCCCAGCCTCTGTTTATATGAAAGCAGGAGACCAGAAGTCAGCCAGCAAGCGGACAGAGCCCCAGGCCAGCAGTGAGTGGAACCACTACTGGGTGACCTGCAGGAGAAGCAGAAGAGAGCGCCCTCATCTTCCGCTCCCTTGGCTTGTTGTGTTGGCTCTTTTCTACACCTCTGCATCCCTGGATGGCGGCAGCAGCAAGTACCCTCTCTGCAGGGGAATAGTTAAGGAGCCAGGAAGGGAGATGGATGGACATGACCAGCAGTGGGAAGTGAATTGGGCTGCTACTTTCCCCACTGGAGAGGTGAGGGCATTAGGGGAAGGAGCCAGCTCCCTAGTCTCGGGAATTGCAGAGGTTAAAGGCCCCCCTCCCCACATCGGTTTTGTGATGACTGTGACAGGGTCAGGCCAGATGGCTACAGGAGAGAGTGTTTTGCTTTTTTTTTTTTTTTTTTTTTTTTTTTTAGGAGAAAAGTTTTTTAAAATATAAACCTGGAACACTCTGGTGAAGGAGGCAGACTCAAACTGGAGACGGCACAGAGTGATGGAAGCCATGGGTTGGCCCAGAGGCTGTCACAGAGCAAACAGGATGAGAAATGCCACCATCAAACAGAAGAGTCCCATGGCCTCGGACAGGGCAAAGCCCAGGATGGCATAGGAGAAGAGCTGCTGCTTGAGAGAAGGATTCCTGGCATAGCCGATGATCAAGCTGCCAAACACTGCTCCAATACCTGCTCTGAACCAGCCACCCCAACCGTGACTGCACCCACACCAATGAACTTAGCAGCAGTATCAATATCCCTGGAGGTAGTGCTCATTTGGAACTCCTGGTGAGACAGCTGTAGATGGGAAACACCAGAGAGCCGTACAGTCTGAGTCTCGGGCCTGCTCAGTACAGATATGGAAACCGGCCCTGCCAGAGCTCTGGAACAGCAGCGGAACAGAGCTGCAGAAGCAAGGAGAGCCACTGGAGTCTGCATTTTGACTGATCTGTGGACGATCGCCCCCACGCAAGCCCCCGAGCTGCAGTCCTTTGAGATATATTAGTCCCAGATTTTCCCTGGGTAAGGTAACGGGGCAGTTCCAGCAAGTTCCTTCTTGTTGTGGAACAAATTCAGGCAGGCAGGCTGGCTAATTAGAACACCCGGAGCCAATTAAGAAGCTGCTAGGATCAATTAGGGCAGGCTGGATAATCAGGGCACCTGGGTTTAAAAAGGACCTGGAAGGAAGAGGCACTAGAAGCTGAGAGTGAGAAGGTGTACTGCTGGAGGACTGAGGAGTACAAGCATCATCAGACACCAGGTGGAAGATCTGTGGTGAGGATAAAGAAGGTGCTGGGAGGAGGCCATGGGGAAGTAGCCCAGGGAGTTGTAGCTGTCGCACAGCTGTTCCACAAGGCTCTCTAGACAGCTGCATTCCACAGGGCCCTGGGCTGGAACCTGGAGTAGAGGGCAGGCCCGGGTTCCCCCCAAATCCTCCCAACTCCCTGATCAGACACAGGAGGAGTTGACTTGGACTGTGGATTCCCCCAGAGGGGAAGGTCTCTGGGCTGTTCAACAATCCTGCTGATCCACTGTGGGTTGGGGTTCTTCCTTTTTCCCATGCTGGCCAGTGATGAGGTTACTGGAGTGAATGGCAGGTTTGAGCCACTAGCAAAAGTGGCCAAACTGAGGGTTGCCATGAATCTCTGAGGCGAGAAAATCCGCCAATAAGCACAGGACCCACCAAGGCAGAGGACAAACTTTGTCACATGACTTAAGAGCTCTTTGTACTGGATAAGAATACTGTACATGTCGGTTATATGGACACTATTTATAGCCTCCTTCGGTAGCCACTGCCTTGCTTTCAAGTGCTTGAGCTTGGCGAGATGCACTGGGTAACTATCCTCAAATCTCACCCACAACTAGCTTTTGAGAGCATGTTGCTTGGGGTTTAAGTTTTAAACAAACATTGGACGGGTCACTGGCTCTTTAAATTTAAGATGTGTGCATTGCTGGCCAAGCTAATGACGACTCCTTGGGAAGTCTGCCCGATATGCCATTTCACCGTACAGCTACCATGCACGCACAGAACAGCCTGCCTTCACTCCAACATTGGCAAAGGAGTGTGGGGAGTGGGAGGAGAGAATAAAAGAGTCAAAGTAAGTGAGGATTAAGACCCCGGGCTCATGAATCAAGAAGCTTCATGCCAAACAGACCCTCTTTGTGCCTTGTCTGAAAGTGGTGGCTAACAAAGCTGTGCAGTGACATATGGCTTCTCCAGCTGTAACATTCAAGCACATTTACAAGGGAGAATAAGCATTAAGTATTCTTGACCCTGCCTCAGCTGGGGTGGAGGGGTGTGTCTGACTAGATGAACTCTCAAGGTCTCTTCCAACCTTATGTTTCTCTGATTAGCCTGATTTACAACTAGCACTGCTACCAGATGCTGGCATTTACTGTACATTTGAGAAGTTTCTTTAGCTGGTTCAGAGGTTGATGATGGAAAAAATCATCTGTCATAAGGTCTCTCTCCAGCAGCTTCAGAGGGAGTGAACCAAACCTAGTGTTCAAATAATGATAATTCCTTAACCATTTTTCTATCCCTGCCCTAAAAAGCTGGCCTGCATCTGAGCCATCCTCCAAAGTTACCTACCACACAAATATTGTGGCACGTGTCCCTCTGTCTACATAACGAAACCACAAGTAGTAGTAAATGCTTGAAATTTCAAGGAGCCATTTTTGGATCTTTTCAATCTCAAGCCAAGTACTTCCTCCATTTAATCCTCATTTCAAGCAGTCTAGTTGCCAATGAGACTCAAACCTACAAATATGGAAGCACAAGGATCACTACCCCACAGTTACAAGGGGGAAATCAAAGCAAGTCTTCTAAAGGTACCACATCTGCAGTCTTTGCAACCCCCCCAGACACTGTAACCTCAATGCCCTGTGGCTGCTTTCCCTCTCAATGCAACCATGCCCTGGCTACAACACAACTCCTAACCTTCTCTCCCAAACCTCTTCTTCCCTCCCTCCCCCCGCCTCGAGCACCCCCTTCACTGTAATGAAGGGCAGCACACAGGCCTTCCCAACAACCTGGTGGATATGGCGCAAGTGTGCTTTCATTCCTCCTCTCCTTTGCCCTACATATCTGAACCCTACTGCCTCTTCTGCCATACAGCTAAGATCCATCCTTCTTTCTATTCCCACGGCAGGAACTCTGAGCCAGGACCCAAGTATCCAGCTGTGATTACTGCAGACTCTTCTCTGGCCTCCCTACTTTATGTTGCCTCCAACACTTGATACAAAACACTGCTAAAATTGCATTCCTTGGCCACAGGCCAAAATCTTCCCTATTTAGCACCTCCATCCCTGCTGTGATCCCAATAGTGCCCATCTCAGTGTGACCCTCTGTTCTGCTTCTCCAGCCCAGGTCACCATGCCACCTCCCAGACATGTTTCCTGAGTCAGGTGGTACAGCTACTATCCTCTCCTGAACACCCATTTCTATCATGACTCCTACAGGGATAACAGCAGGGCTCTAAGCTAATCTGGCATAGACATTCCAATATGTAGTTTAACATGATTACACATTCAAGCTGTATTTCATCAACAAGTAGCCTGTCATCACCTGGCCAGCCTACCTGTCTCTTGCCCCCTGCTCTCCCCTAACCATCTCTGCCTGTTGTCTTTTTGAAATGACAAGCTTTTGGGCAGTCACTCCCATGTTGGGAAGATGCCCATCATATCCCATGCCTGCTAATGAAAGCAAGCAACACATAGTGCAGAGTTGGCATTAGCAGCAGGGTTGGGCCCGATCTATCGCCACTATTGCGAATAGTGAGGATTAAGCAAAACTTTTTTTTAAATCCAGCTGGCACATGAATTGAAGGGGATTTAACTTTAGGGAAAGTTTGCAGGGACAACAACAGAACTTGGTGAACAGCTGATGTTTTGGTCCAGTGCCAGAGAATTTAAAAAAAAATCAATTCAGTCAAATCAAATAAAAATTCAGAGTGATTAAATCAGAAGATTTTGTTTTGGCTCTGTTCCAGAGCAAGGGTTTGAACCTGGTGTGTCATACCTCTGAGCACCCTATCATTGATCTTTATAGTCAACTGAAACTAATTTTTAGCAAATAAAGTACTTGTAAAAAAAACCCTGAATTTAGCTCTAGTAACAAGCTTCCCCCCCCCCCCCCCCGCCCCCCAGAGGTTATGAGAGACCAGGAAACAGACAAGAATCAAGATTTAAAAGTCAGGGTAATTTACGAGACTAGTTACTCAAAACCAGTTGAATGGATTTTCCTCAAACTTCACTAAAACCTTCTTCTTCGCCTTCAGAGGAAGTCTGGTAACTTTTTTTAGACCCGACCAAATTTTTACTGCTAAAGTTACTGGTGCATCAGTACATAGCTTTATGACAGAAGCTGGGTACAAGCTCAAGAGACTAGCTCACTGTCTCACTATAATCATTGACAGTGTAATATTGATTGAGCAGTGGGGGCAGTGCCATGCAGTGACAGGAGTGAAGCATTTGCTCTGGCATCAGTTGTTAACTACCCCTCCCACCTCCACCCCTTTAGCCCATGCACAGAAATGAAGCCTTTCAAAGCAGCATACAAGCTATTTGAGAATGGAATTAATGAATTGAGAACCAGGATATCTGCATGAAGAAATGAAGCATTTTTCCACCCACTTCTGGGAACAATTTTGAAATATTAACCCCTCAATTTAGCCTAAAGGAAACAATTTTATTCTTAGTGGTGAAATTCTCTGAAGTTTGTATGGATGGGGGGCGGGGGAGGCTTGAGGGGGATGTATACAATACAACCCACCTCTAGGCACCTCCTGCTGAGATTTGTGCCCCACCACTGATCTTCCCTCCCTGGTATCCAGGAACAACTGCTCTACCTCTGGGAGTATCCCCATCAACGCAACACTTTAGAACTGAGCAGAGATTGCAAAAGGGATTTGCTCCGAGCTAAGGCCGGGCTAGTGAACCACAAACCTTGTGTTACCTTCTTCCCCCCCCCCCACCCCATTCTTATATTTCCACGTCCTAGTAAGAACAGAGGGGAAGAGGATGGGGGTAGAGCTGAAGTTCAGAAGATGAGCCATAAGCCAGCATGGAAGTGAAAGGGGGGCACGTAGATGACAGGTGAAGGGGGTAGGGTGTGCACTACAGGAATAGGGGGCAAAGGGGAAGGAAGGAAGGGGGAGCGAGGGAGGGGCCAGGTTGCAGAGGGCAGGACAGGGGCCTAGGGAGGGATGCAGGGGGTAGGGGTATGCACTGCAGGAATAGGAAAGTGAGGAGGGCCCAGGTTACAGAGGGCAGGGACAGGGGCCTGGGGGACCGGGATGCAGAGGTCAGGGATGGATGCAGAGTGCAGGGGCAAAGGGGCAGGGAAGGGAGCCCAGGGAGAGGCCAGGGTGCAGAGGGCAGGGATAGGGATGGATGCAGGGGGTAGGGCACAGAGGGGCAGGGAAGGGAGTGGAGGCCAGGCTGCAGAGAACAGGAGCCTGGGGACCAGGGCGTAGAGGGCAGGGATGGGGCACAGGGATGGGTGCAGGTTGGGGTGTGCACAACGCTGGGACGGGGCACAGAGGATGGGGACAGGTGGAATTGGGGACGGGGAAGGGAGCGGGGACCGGGAGGCCGGGACGGGGGGAGCGCACAGGGCAGGGAGGGGGCACGGGCGGTGCCGAGCGGGGACGGGGCGCAGGAGGCCGGGAAGGGGGAGCGCACAGGGCAGGGGGGGCGCAGGAGGCCGGGAAGGGGGAGCGCACAGGGCAGGGGGGACGCGGGCGGGGCGCAGGGGCGCCGGGACGGGGGGCGCGGGGTAAGCGGGCGCCGGGCAGGGACGGGGAAGGGAGCGGGGGCCGGGGGAGCGCACAAGGCGGGGGGGGGCGCCGGGCAGGGACGGGGAAGGGAGCGGGGGCCGGGGGAGCGCACAAGGCGGGGGGGGCGCCGGGCAGGGACGGGGACGGGAGCGGGGGCCGGGGGAGCGCACAAGGCGGGGGGGGCGCCGGGCAGGGACGGGGAAGGGAGCGGGGGCCGGGGGAGCGCACAAGGCGGGGGGGGGGCGCCGGGCAGGGACGGGGAAGGGAGCGGGGGCCGGGGGAGCGCACAGGGTGGGGGGGGGGCGCCGGGCAGGGACGGGGAAGGGAGCGGGGGCCGGGGGAGCGCACAGGGCGGGGGGGGGGGCGCGCCGGGCAGGGACGGGGACAGGGAAGGGAGCGGGGGCGGGGGAAGCGCACAGGGCGGGGACGGGGACGGGGAAGGGAGCGGGGAACGGGGGAGCGCACAGGGCGGGGGGGGGCGCCGGGCAGGGACGGGGACGGGGAAGGGATCGGGGCCGGGGGAGCGCACAGGGCGGGGGGGGGGGGCGCGGGGCAGGGACGGGGACGGGAGCGGGGAAGGGAGCGGGGGCCGGGGAAGCGCACAGGACGGGGGGGGCGCGGGGCAGGGACGGGGATGGGAGCGGGGGCCGGGGAGCGCACAGGGCGGGGGGGGGCGCGGGGCAGGGACGGGGAAGGGAGCGGGGGCCGGGGGAGCGCACAGGGCGGGGGGGGGGCGCCGGGCAGGGACGGGGAAGGGAGCGGGGGCCGGGGGAGCGCACAGGGCGGGGGGGGGGGCGCCGGGCAGGGACGGGGAAGGGGAAGGGAGCGGGGGCCGGGGGAGCGCACAGGGCGGGGGGGGGGCGCCGGGCAGGGACGGGGACGGGGACGGGAGCGGGGGCCGGGGGAGCGCACAGGGCGGGGCGGGGGGGCGCGGGGCAGGGACGGGGACGGGAGCGGGGGCCGGGGGAGCGCACAGGGTGGGGGGGGGGCGCCGGGCAGGGACGGGGACGGGGAAGGGAGCGGGGGCCGGGGGAGCGCACAGGGCGGGGCGGGGGGGCGCGGGGCAGGGACGGGGACGGGGAAGGGAGCGGGGGCCGGGGGAGCGCACAGGGTGGGGGGGGGGGGCGCCGGGCAGGGACGGGGACGGGGAAGGGAGCGGGGGCCGGGGGAGCGCACAGGGCGGGGGGGGGGGGCGCGGGGCGGGGACGGGGAAGGGAGCGGGGGCCGGGGGAGCGCACAGGGCGGGGGGGGGGGCGCGGGGCGGGGACGGGGACGGGAGCGGGGGCCGGGGGAGCGCACAGGGCGGGGGGGGGGGCGCGGGGCGGGGACGGGGGCGGGAGCGGGGGAGCGCACAGGGCGGGGGGGGGCGCCGGGCAGGGACGGGGACGGGAGCGGGGGCCGGGGGAGCGCACAGGGCGGGGGGGGGGGCGCGGGGCAGGGACGGGGACGGGAGCGGGGGCCGGGGGAGCGCACAGGGCGGGGCGGGGGGCGCCGGGCAGGGACGGGGACGGGAGCGGGGGCCGGGGGAGCGCACAGGGCGGGGCGGGGGGCGCCGGGCAGGGACGGGGACGGGAGCGGGGGCCGGGGAGCGCACAGGGCGGGGGGGGGGCGCGGGGCGGGGACGGGGACGGGAGCGGGGGCCGGGGGAGCGCACAGGGCGGGGCGGGGGGGCGCGGGGCGGGGACGGGGACGGGGACGGGAGCCGCGGCCGGGGGAGCGCACAGGGCGGGGCGGGGGGGCGCGGGGCAGGGACGGGGACGGGAGCGGGGGCCGGGGGAGCGCACAGGGCGGGGGGGGGGCGCGGGGCGGGGACGGGGACGGGAGCGGGGGCCGGGGGAGCGCACAGGGCGGGGCGGGGGGGCGCGGGGCGGGGACGGGGACGGGAGCCGCGGCCGGGGGAGCGCACAGGGCGGGGCGGGGGGGCGCGGGGCAGGGACGGGGACGGGAGCGGGGGCCGGGGGAGCGCACAGGGCGGGGGGGGGGGGCGCGGGGCGGGGACGGGGACGGGGACGGGAGCGGGGGCCGGGGGAGCGCACAGGGCGGGGGGGGGGCGCCGGGCAGGGACGGGGACGGGAGCGGGGGCCGGGGGAGCGCACAGGGCGGGGGGGGGGGCGCGGGGCGGGGACGGGGACGGGAGCGGGGGCCGGGGGAGCGCACAGGGCGGGGGGGGGCGCCGGGCAGGGACGGGGACGGGGACGGGGACGGGAGCGGGGCGCCGGGCAGGGCCGGTACCTGCGGGTCGGGCGCCGGGCGCAGCTCGCCCAGGTAGTACTGCTCCAGCCAGCGGCGCGCGTTGCGCGAGTGCCGGTGCGGCGGCCCCTCCAGCGCGGCGCTCACGTCCCCGCCCGCCCGCTCCCGCAGCAGCTGCTCGCCGCCCGGGTGCAGCCGCACGAAGCCGCTGAGGTCGTAGAGGCGGCGGCCCCGCAGCACCAGGCAGGCGCCCTGCGCGCAGCGCTGCCGCACCTCGGCCGGGCTGTAGGCGCGGGGCGGCGGGGCCATGGCGGGACGGGACGCTCCGCTCCTCGGGGCGCCCGGCTCCCAGCCCGGCCGCCGCTGGGTCCCATATCAGAGCCGGGCACGAGCGTCGCCACGCCCCCGAGCGGCGCCGCCGGGACAGTCAGGAGGCGCGCGGGGCTCTGATTGGTGGCTGGGGCGGGGCGGGGCGGGGCGAGAGCCGCCAGCTGAGGGTGAGGGCGGGGCCCTGAGCCAGACCCGCCTCTCCCGGGGGCAGCCGGAGGGATCTCGGCCCGGGCTGGCCCCAGCCCAGGGGCTGGGCGCCGCGGAGTGTCATTAACAACGCCCGGCCCCCCTCCAGCGGCAAAGCACGGCCGACAGGACAGGTAGGCAGGAGCGGTCGCCCCATTTTACAGAGAAGAAACTGAGGCATGGAGGGGGGCTGTGCTTTGCCCTAGTTCAGCCGGCAGGGAACGGGGCCCAGAGCCCGGTTCTCCCGCTTGCCAGTCCAGCGCGCTCGTCCCGAGACGCACACTCCCTCCCTCGGCCTGGGTTAGGGACAAGATGCCCCATCCCCAGGGGATAGGAGAGCCGCCTCGGGGGGCCTTAGACACCCAGAAGCGGGTGTGAAGCCACTCCGTGGAGGTTTTGGAGACCTAGAAAGGGAACAGGTGGACTGTTATTAGTAATAATTACCCATTATAGTTAATAATTAGCCCTATTCACTATACAATCCACAAAAAGCGGCTAGGTTTATAACTGTGCGTGTCACCTTCCAGGAAACCACATTGGCAAGGTACCCAGGGCCCTCCCCAAAGTGCAGCTTAGCTACAGCTAGGCTGAGAATACAATGGGCCAGATCCTTGGCCCCTTCGCACTGCTTTGGGGGCCCAAAGCAGCATGAAACCTTGCCTGAGAATCTGGTTGAGGATGCTCAGGGGACACCCGCACAGGGGATGTTTTGGGGATGAAGCATGGCCAGAAGAGGTTGCATTCAGACAATCCCCAGCTTCCATAATGGGGGCTGTTGCAGACAGCCATAAATTAGAGCAGTCCTGAGGCTGCTTATGATGGTAGCTGAACTGAACCTTGGCAAGCTTGGCCTGGGATATCAGAGGAAAGCAACAATAGTGTAAAATCACAACCTTCTCCCTTGGGTCCTGCACTGAGCCTGACACAAAGATCTGGGCCATTTTCATTATTATCAATTGTTTGTATTGTGGTAGTATGCAGGAGCCCCATTAGGGACCATGACCCTGTTGTGCTAGGCACCATACAAACAAGCACAGCCTGCATACTAGCTGCCTCACCCTTGTCCAGCTTTTTGTGAGCAGCATCCTAGCCAAGGGGAGTTTTAAGGAGGGATTTGAAGGAGCACAGAGAGGGAGCTTTGCAGATGGTTGCAGAGAGCACCTCCCACACCTAAGGGGCAGTATGGGACACAGCACAAGGATGTTTGTTGGAAAATGTAGCAAGTGGACAGTGAAGGCTGGTGTCATGGGCTGGTCAGAGGTAGGAGTAATTGTTCCCCTATGTATGAGAAATAATACATAAGGTGGGGACAAGCCACAAAGAGCCATAGCATGGATAACAGATGATAATGGTGCGAGGAAGAGTTTAGAGCACAAAGGCACACCAAAAAAGGGAAGGGGATACTGGGACACAGGTGAGGTGGGGTTGTGCTTTCCCCCAAAGAGAAGAACATGAAACTCTGTGTGACACAGATTTCCTGTTTGTTACTTTACTGTGCTGATAAATATCTTTGTGACTGAAGTACCTTTCACTGAAAAATTAGCATTGGTAAAATTAGCATTGGAAAATTAGCATTTGCAGAATAAGGAAACACTGGCTGCTCAGTGAACAAGGAGAGGGGGACAGACCCAAGCCTATGGGACAGCACAGGAGAAGACCAGAGGAATGGAATGGGGAGAAGATGAGGAAAGGAATGGTTAGGCAGGAAGGTTATGGGGAAGAGAGGGGGATAGAGGGCTATGGCTAGTTGTGCATGTCCTCATGTTTTTGTCCTCCACCAAAGGCTTTTAAGCAAAGTAAGCCATCATGGAATAAGAGGGGAAGTCCTCTCATGGTTTAAAAGATAGGAAACAAATGGTAGGAATAAATGGTCAGTTTTCACAGGGGAGAAAGATAAATAGAGGAGTCCCCCAGGGATCAGTATTGGGACCAATTAGGTTCAACATATTCATAAATGATCAGGAAGAAGGTGAGGTGGCACCCAAAAAAGCCAACAACAACAACCCAACAGTGCAGTGGCAAAGAGTTACAAAGGGATCTCACAAAACTGGGTGACTGAGCAACAAAATAGCAGATGAAATTCAATGTTGACAAATGCAAAGTAATGCACATTGGAAAACATTATCTCAACTGTTCATACAAAATGATGGGGTCTAAATTAACTGTTATCACTCAGGAAAGAGATCTTGGAGTCGTCATGTATAATTTTCTGAAAACATCTGCTTAAAGTGCAGCGGCAGTCAAAAAGCTAACAGACTGTTAGGAACCATTAGACAGAAAATATCACATCACTATATAAATCCCTGGTAGGCTCACAGATTGAATACTGCGTGCAGTTCTGGTCACCCTGTCTCAAAAAAGATATAGTGGAAAAAAGTACAGAGAAGGGCAACAAAAATGATGAGGGGGATGGATCAGCTTCCATGTGAGACGAGATTAGTAAGACTGGGATTGTTCAACCTGGAAAAGAGACGACTAAGGGAAGTGATATGAGAGGGGTCTATAAAATCATGAATGGGGAGGAGAAAGTGAATAGGGAAAGTGTTATTTACCCCTTCCCTTCACACATAAACCAGGGTCACCCATGTAATTAACAGGCAGCAGGTTTAGAACAAACATAAGGAAGAATTGCTTCCCACATCGCACAGTCAGGCTGTGGAACTCATTGCCAGGGGATGTTGTAAATATTAAAAGTGTAACTAGCTTCAAAAGAATTAACTAAGTTCATGGAGGATAGAGCCATCCATAGCTATTAGCCAAGATGGTCAGGGACATAACCCCATGCTCTAGGTGTTCCTAAACCTCTGACTGCTAGAAGCTGGGGCTGGATGAAACAGGTTGGATCACTCAATAAAGTGCTTTGTTTTGTTCATTCCTTCTAGGGCACCTGGCATCAGCCACTGTCAGAAGACAGAGGGACACTGGGCTAGACGGACCTTTGGTCTGACCCAGTATGGCCGTGCTTATGTTCTTATGTTTATATTCTTATGTGTACTGCTAACAGATGTACCTCGCACTTGCACAGAGTGTCCAAAATGCCATGCTGGGCATTGGTACATGCTGTGGACATACTTATGTCTGCCTCCACACTGCCTCTCCTTGGTACGTGATGTTAGTTCTAGCATTTCCACAGGAGACACTCGAGGAACCGCCTTCTTGCGTATTGCTGGTACTGCATGCTGCCTTCACACATTTGACAATGGCAGGTCCCACTCCTCTCTCCCATCTGCCAAACTGGGTGGAAGATGTGGAGCAAGTCCATGATGCTGTGGCTCTTCTCCTGCTTCTGAGACAAATATTCATGCGGTGCAGTGCTGTGTACTGAATGAAATAAGTCATGCTCTCAGGCAGTCACTAGTGCAGCTGGTGGCTGAATGCTTTCAGGTCCAGCCTACCGCCATAGCCACGGCTCCTCTCTGAGAACACACACCTTCTCCTTCTTTTCCTCCTTCTGCTCCTCCTCCTCCTCCTCTTCCTCCACTGCCCGCTGCTGCCGAGGCAGTGGATCAAACCCTGTGACAGGGAGGAGCCTGCTAGATGCCTAGTGCAGCATCCTTGGTCAGCACCTGAAAACCCTTGCAGGAGACCCCCCAGAGCATGCAGGAGGGGAACAGTAAGCCCAAGCTAGTCCCTGTGCAACCTAGCCTGTGTCTGGCCCTCAAACTCCATGCAGCTGACAATTCCCACTTGTCCCCCTCCCCCACAATATTCCACAGCCATTCCCCCCGGCGAGGGGGAGGGGAAGGTCAAGGAGCTGGGTCCACAGACATGAAGCTTTGTACAGTTCACAGGGTATTTGACTCATTTTTTGTTTATTTCCAGTTCCTGTTGAAGTGTTTTAGTTCTGTCCCCATGATTCCCTTTAAATAAAAGTTACTGGTCGTTTAAATTGTGAGTGCGATCAATGGGATGTTTGTCACATGGTTTGAATGGGTTGGCAGGATTTACAGCTCATGACAGTGATTTCTGTAACTGTCCGGTGCCATACAAATTGTAAGCAGGGGAATAGTCCCGCTCTTGTTGGGAACTTTCCTGGCTTCTGCACGACCCCGGTGAAGTGGGCTAGCGAAAGGATCTGAGTTCTCGCTCACGCTTCCTTTACCCAGTGGCCTCCCTGCCCTTGAGGACTCCCCTTCCACTCTCCTGTCTGGCAGAGTCCTCGTAACCCCAACAAGGCTGGGCCCAGGATTCCTGGGGGGCTCGACCCCCAACCCTGCTGTGGTCACCTAGGACAGGGGCTAGGGTGTCCCCATTCCGGGGTACTCTCTCTGCACTGGGCACTTCTCTGACCCACTGACTATTACATACAAGTTAAAGCAAATGCAAGTTATTTAATCAACAATTAAATTTAAAAAGAATCAGGAAAAATGGGAAAGCTTAAAGGAAACACATCACCCCGCTCTGTGGCAGGGAACATCACAAACAGTGTCTCTGGAACGTCCGGGCAGTTCACAGTCTGCTCCTTGTAAGTCCCAGGCCTTCTTCTCAGGCCCTGGCTGTGCTGCAGGGATGCTGTGGGTTGGACAGTCGCTCTGGTGGTGGCCACACGCTCTCAGGCTCTAAGTGGTAGGACCCTTCTTCCCAGTGTCGTCCCCTCCCTGTCGGGGTTATGATCCGAGCCTGGCCTGCAGAGCCTCTTGGTTGAGGCGTCTCCCTGTGCTGGGCCCGCTGCTCAGGGTCCCCCTCGGTTTCCCCAGCTGCTCACCACACCCAGCTCCAGACTGCTCCAGCCCCAGCTGCACCGCTGGGTCTCAGCACTGCTGCTCCTCTGCCTCCAGCTCCCTGGAGGCCCCTCTGGCTCTGGTTGCTGCAGCTCTGCTCCCAGGGCAAGTCTGCTCTCTCTGGGCTGCGCCTCTGGCTTTGGGGCTGCAGCTCTGCTCCCAGGACAGGCTCTGCTCTCTCTGAGCTGCTTTTCTGGTCCCTCTGGATCTGGCACAGCTCTGCTCCCCAGCTCAGCTTGGGCCCCTGCTTTCTCTTTAGCTCGGCCCCACTCTGTCTGACCCAGGCAAATCCAGCTCACACGAAGGACGGGACCTCCCTGGCCTCCTGACTCCCTGATTAGCCTGCTAACCCTGTCATTCAGGCTGACCTGGGGCATTGGCTTCTCCACATTGTTCCTGGGGGCTGTCAGTCTCAGGGACCTGATTCCCAATCGACCCTTCCCCCTTTGTAGAACTGGGAGCTAGCAGATAAAACACCTTCACTGAATGTTAGTAAGGGGGCAACAGTCCCCTTACAAAATGCAATGAATTCTCTCTCTCTCCCACAACCTTTTTTCCTTCCCACCCCCCCCTGCCATTCCCAATCTTAAAAAAAAAAATCAACAACAAAACCATGGTTCATGACAATGAGCTAAGTTTGTAAATAACTATTGCGGTCCACAGCAGCAAAATGCAGAGCAAAAGTGACATGTACATGTACGTCTTCATGCCTTTGTAAACAATGCAAGTGACAACATGGAGAAAGGAGACAAAACTAAAAAATGTATAGTGCAGAATGCAGATATCTGACCCTGAGCTGTGCTTTAACAACTCCTCATCGGGGCACTGGAACAGGGGGCCCAGGGCCATGGCCCTTCCACTTTTGAAAGTGGATGGGCCTAGTACCTCTACTTTTTGCCATGGGCCTGGCCCCCTGCTCCCCCTCTTCCCCCCGAGGCCCCACCCCCTGGCCAGGCCAGAAGCTGGAGGGTTGGTCCAGGGAGTCTGGGCAGCTGTGGGGAGCCACGGACCCTCCTCCTGCCTGGGGTGGGAGGACCAAGAGCAGTCCATGTCTTGCCCCTCAGACCCCAGCTCAGAGCAGGTGGAAGATCTGCAGCTCCCCACAGCTGCCTGGGCGGCTCTTACCATGGCCTAACTGCGGGTCTTTGGCCCCCACCCTCAGGTCAGGCCAGAAACCAGAGCCAGGTCAGGGTAAGAGCCATGAAGAATCTGTCACCCCTGCCTCTCTTCCTCCATCCTCAACAAACATTCATTGTTTGCAATCTTGGAAGTGCTGTTGGCACTGGCAGCAGAAAAGAGGGGGAAGAAGGAATGTGCGAAGTCCCTCCCAAACCTTACTGACCTGTTTTCAGGTACTTTACCAATGATTGGTGCTCACCAAAAAGCACCCTTAAACAGAGCTGTTAACATGTAACAAAAACATTTCCACACCCCTATCTGTCATCTAGCACCCCACAATGGAACCCCCACAGGGTATCATCAAACTACAACTCATACTCAATCAGAACTCCATCTGGAAAGAAGTCTTTCCTGAACCCCCTCTTCTCGCCTTCAGACAACCCCCCAGCCTCTCCAAGCTCCTCATCAGAAGCAAGCTCCCCACAGACCAGGACACACCAACTCAAAGCTGCACCAGACCCAGCCAGAATAACAGATGCAAAACCTGCAAACATATCTTCACTGCTACAATGATCAACAGGTTACACCCTGAGCCCTAGGAACTGGGTAAGGTGGCGTACTTAAATTAACCAGGTTATGCCCTGAGTCCTAGGAACTGGGTAAGGTGGCGTACTTAAATTAACCAGGTTATGCCCTGAGTCCTAGGAACTGGGTAAGGGTACGTACTTAATTAACCAGGTTACACCCTGAGCCCTAGGAACTGGGTAAGGGTAGATGCCTTTTGCGCAGAGCTCTAAGAACTGGAAAAGGGTGGGAGTGTGTAAATTAACCGAGATACACCCTGAGCCCACGGAAGGGAAAGGTGGGGTGCCCTAGAGTGTGTGGTAACACCAAGGACATACCTTTGCAATCCCAGCGGCTTTCAACACATCTATTCCATGCGAGCCCACTGGATCTTCATTCACCCTCTCAGTCAGCCGTCTTCGGTGTCTCAAATATTCCATCCAGTATCTGGTACAGCACCATGAACATTTGTCCTGTGAGCAGGAGCAGAACCACATTGTCAGGAACTTGCTCCAAGTCTTCCGCCTGTTAGTATATAGGCTTGTTTGTCAACCTGATACACAATTTTGGGTTTGACTTTTTAATACTCTTGTATCTTATACCAATATGTGTGAAGAACAATGAACAAAGACACTGTGTGTTATATTTCCCACAACCAGATGGGGCTTTTAGTAAAATGGGAAGAGATAAGGGATAGAGCAGTTAAAGTGTTACAGGGCTGATGGGAGTATAATATATGAGCATACACTGAAAGGCTGTCTGGCTTCTTTCTCAAGCCAAGGTCAAGCAACCAGTTAGGAGGGGCAAGGGGGCAGGCATAAGAAACACTAAAAGCCAAAGAAAAGCCTGGCCTTGGCCAGAACACAGCCTCACTCTATACCCCTCCCATGGGGTACAAAAGAGGTGGGATGAAGACCCTAGACTCACGACCTTCCCAAATGGAACATGACCATAAGTTGTAAAGGATGTGACTAGGGATGTGCACTGCAGGTATATTTGCGCCTGCTAAGAAGGAGAAGGTGGGAATAGGGAAGGGGGAATAGGGACTAGGAAAGGGGGAACAGAGACACAGGGAAGGCTCTGTGGCATCAGAGCTGAGAAAGGGGACACGGGGTAATCGCTCTGCAGCATCAGAGCTGGGAACGGAACACTGGGAAATAGACTCTGCCGGTGTTTAGAGCTATGAATATGTTTGCTTGGAACTAACCCCAATAAACATCACATTGGCTACACTTCAGACTTCTGGTCTTCGCTTTCTGTCTGTGTGACAAGAAGCAGGGGATGGGGTGAAGGGAAAACCCTCTGACACCACCCAGGTTGGCACATGGAAGAGATGAGCAGGATCTGTCATCACTGTATGTGTGAGGGTGGCTTATGTTACCAGCAACACACAGCAAGGCAGTACCAAGAGTGTCTCCTGTGCTGCACTGAATTCTGGGATACTGCCCCGGAAATGGTAGCATTAGTATCGCGTCCCAAAAAGGTGCAGTGTAAACATGGGTATATGTGTGTACACAGTGTGTATACATGCCCAGCACAGCACATGTGGACGCTTTGGGTGTGGGGTGCCTGTGCTATCAGTACAGGACAAGTACCCGGGGACATATGCAAGTGTAGACATAGCCTTATGGCCGCGTGCAGAGAACATAGACTGCATGCCCTCCCAAGCATGGATGTAAATACCAGTGTACATGGAGAGGCATGGCTTCTGTGAATAAAGACACCCCAGAACCTTAGGATAGATACCCTACACAGCTCTCTACATACCCAATGGGTGCCTCCCATATCTACACTGCTATTTTTCGCAGTGTAGTGTCCCGCTGCCTCCCTGCTGCCAGAGCCTTTCACTGCAGCGTGTGGCTACACACCAAAGTATGGCTGCAGTCAGTTTTTACTGCAGCGATGCATGAAGATACACATACCCTACATGCTTCCACTTGTGGTGACAAGGCCAGAGAGTCACAAATGGAGTTGTGTATAGTCTTGGCCATGAGGACCAGCAGTCTGAACTAGATGCAGAAGGCAATGAGTAGTCAGTGAAGTGATTCAAATAAGGGAGTGATGAGGCGGAAGCAGTGGGAAAGGAAACTGAGCTCAGCAGTTGCACCCTGGATGGGCTGAAGGAGGAAGAGGTCAGAATCAGGGAAGCCAAAGAGCAAAGGTGGGACATGGACAAGGGCCATTGCTATAGCAATGGAGACAAAAGCAGAGCTTAGAGAAAGAAGCAACAGGATTTGGTGACACCAGGAATACGTGGGGAGAAGAGAGAAAACGTGAATGGGACACCAGGATGGCGTGCTTGGATGGCACGAGGGAAAGGGGTGCCATTGGCAGCAATGAGAAGGAGAAATAGCTTTGGCAGAAAAGGGAGCTTAGCTTTCAGTGTGCCAAAACTGAGCAGCTGGTGAGCCATCAGGATGTTACCTCAGTTCGCATCTGCACTGCGAATGTGGTGTCATTTCCAGCTTGCGCAGATGTACATATGCTAGCATTGATCGAGCTAGTGCACTACACATAAAGCGTCGCCGTGGAGCTGCAAGTGGTGGGAGGCACTGGCTGCCCAAGGACATACCCAGGGTTTTAGATGGGATTGTACTCGGGGCAGCAAGCCAGTGGAGAGGCAAAGAGGATGAGACAAAAAGAGAGGCCACTGGACGTGGCTAGGAGAAGGGGGATCTTAGCAAGAGCACATTTAGTTGAGTGGAAGGGCTGGTGTGATGTTTCACTCCATATTCTTTGTGAAAATATGCTTATGATATGAATATGGTATAACTGAGGTGTACTTTATGCAAGATGGGTCTTGTAAGGTATCATTAGAAAGGTTATGATTTACTGAATGTGATTATCCAATTTGTATGCCAGTATCATTTCTGTATCTGAAGTTAGGAATATTGACTGTGTATTTGTATTTCAACTATGCTACTTTGGGTGACGCCCACTTCTACCACTTCAGGTACCACAATGGAAAAGTCAGACAGGGCTGAAGGCCCATCAGTGAGGACAATGGACTGTGAAAAGCTTGGCCTTCCTGCGGACGCTCCATACTGCCACTGACTTATGGACGCTGTGATCCTACAGAGTTAAGTGGTCTTGTCACCTGATACTAAGGCCTTGGCTACACTTACATTTTATAGCACTCTAACGTGCTGGCTCAGAGGTATGAAAAATCACCCCCCCCCCCGAGCGCTGCAAGTCTGAGCACTTTAAAGCACTGGTGTAGACAGGCTCCGAGCGCTGGGAGCTAATCCCCTTGTGGAGATGGATTACCCGGAGCTCTGGGAGAGCTCTCTCCTGGCGTTTGCACGCGACCACACTCGCAGTTCAAAGCGCTGCCGCAGCAACGTTCCTGTGACAGCGCTTTGAAGTTTCCAGTGTAGCCATGCCCTAAAACATTATCTGGAACATCTTGTAACTTTCCACTGTAAGGGCAGAGGGGTCAAGTTTGGGAAACAAAGGATTCCAGCTTTATGTAAATCCTATTTAAGGGCAGGGAGGAAGGCAAACGGGTCTCCTCCTCCTCTCCATAGGCCTGTCTGCTCAAGAAGACTGCTAAAGCCACCTGAAGGGAAGGCGGTGGGGCAGGGAGGGGGAGTCCAGACTGAGACAGGGGTCCAATCTGAAAAGAAATATAACTGGAACTCTGAACCAAAGAAACTTTGCAAGCTGCCTAAAATAACATTTAGGGTAAGAAATTTCATTTTGTATCCTGTTTCTTAAGTATATTGAGCTTAGCTTGCGTACTTTGTTTTATTTTCTCAGTAATCTGTTTTGTTCTGTCTGTTATCTCTGATATTCACTTAAAATTCACCTTTTGTACTTAGTAAACATATTTCTTTTTTATAATGAAACCCAGTTTATGCAATTTCTAACTGTGGGTGTAGTGGAAGAAGTTGTGCATATCTCCCTCCACACTGAGGTTAGGGGGCAAATTTCATAAAACTTTTGGGTTTCTACCCCTTAAAAGAGTGGGCACCAGAGTATTGGGGCAGCCCCTAAGGCTGAATCTTTCCAGAGTGGATCTTTGTCTCTCTGTGCAGCTGGGTGTGGCCTCGCCTGTGTGCTTGGCTGGAAAAGGCTTAATAGCCTAGCTGAGCAAGACAGGTAAAGAGGGTGCCCAATCTGGCATAACAGGCTGGCTCAGTGGTATCTCAGCACATCAGGTGATACCCAGTGGTGAGCTGGAGCCAGTTCGCGTGAACCGGTTGTTAAATTTTGAAGCAGTTTTAGGACTGGTTGCTCAAAATTGTTTCGGCTCCCCTGGCCCCTCCCCCGCCTTCCCCCCTCTCACAGAGCCTCAGTGTGCCGTGCCGCCGGCACCAGCGCTCTGGGCCTTTCCTGGGCCACTCAGCAGCTCCTGCCACATTGAGCGGCATGGTAAGGGGGTGGGGCTGTGAGCTCCAGCGGGCCGCCTTGCATCCAGACACACTGCCCTGAGCAGCATGGTAAGAGGGCTGGGCTGAGGCTGGGAGGAGGGGTTGGGTAAGGGGCAGGGAGCGGTTGGAGGGGGCCGAAGTTCTGGGGGGCGGTCAGGGGATGGGGAATGGGGGCGGGTTGGGTAGGCGAGGGAGTTCCGGGGGTCTGTCGGGGTGGTGGTGGATGGGGTCGGGGCAGTCAGGGGACAGGGAGTGGGGCAAGTTGGGAAGAGGGTGGGGTCCTGGGGGGCAGTTAGGGTGGGGGGTTTCAGGAGGGGGTGGTCAGGGACAAGAAGCAGGGGGGGTTGATGGGTTGCGGGTTCTGAGGGGGGCAGTCATAGAATCATAGAATATCAGGGTTGAAAGGGACCTCAGGAGGTATCTAGTCCAACCCCCTGCTCAAAGCAGGACCAAGCCCCAACTAAATCATCCCAGCCAGGGCTTTGTCAAGCCTGACCTTAAAAACTTCAAGGGAAGGACATTCCACCACCTCCCTAGGTAACGCATTTCAGTGCTTCACCACCTTCCTAGTGAAAATGTTTTTCCTAAAATCCAACCTAAACCTCCCCCACTGCAACTTGAGACCATTGCTCCTTGTTCTGTCATCTGCTACCACTGAGAACAGCCAAGCTCCATCCTCTTTGGAACCCCCTTTCAGGTAGTTGAAAGCAGCTATCAAATCCCCCCTCATTCTTCTCTTTCGCAGACTAAACAATCCCAGTTCCCTCAGCCTCTCCTCATAAGTCATGTGTTCCAGTCCCCTAATCATTTTTGGTTTCAGAGTAGCAGCCGTGTTAGTCTGTATTCGCAAAAAGAAAAGGAGTACTTGTGGCACCTTAGAGACTAACAAATTTATTAGAGCATAAGCTTTCGTGAGCTACAGCTCACTTCATCGGATGCAACTAATCATTTTTGTTGCCCTCCGCTGGACGATTTCCAATTTTTTCACATCCTTCTTGTACCGTGGGGTCCAAAACTGGACACAGTACTCCAGATGAGGCCTCACCAATGTCGAATAGAGGGGAATGATCACATCCCTCGATCTGCTGGCAATGCCCCTACTTATACAGCCCAAAATGCCATTGGCCTTCTTGGCAACAAGGGCACACTGCTGACTCATATCCAGCTTCTCATCCACTGTAACCCCTAGGTCCTTTTCTGCAGAACTGCTGCCGAGCCATTCAGTCCCTAGTCTGTAGCGGAGCATGGGATTCTTCCGTCCTAAGTCAGGGGCAGAAAGTGGGTGGGGGTTGGATAGGGAGTGGGGACAGGCTGTTTGGGGGGGGACAGCCTTCCCTACCCAGCCCCCGAAACAATTTTGCAACCCCAATGTGGCCCTAGGGCCAAAAAGTTTGCCATTTTATTAACAGGGGCCACACTTGCCTGGTTCATTATGTTGATATGCATTTAATAAAGCAATACTTTGTTTCTATTGTAATAAACATGTAAAAATGTTTTTTATTTCCTTTATTGTTAAGTATGACTCCCAATGACTCAATGCATTGACACTTCTTATGGAGAAAGGTACAAAAAACACATACTGTGGCACATCCCTTAAATCAGAACTTTTTATAGGGAACCAGTTGTTAAGATTTTGGCAGCTCATCACTGGTGATACCCCATAGGGCCCAAACCCATCACAGGTGCAACAAAGCTAGAAGGGTATTACAGATGGTGAAAAGAGAGGAAGGCAGAGGAGCTATGTAGGTGAGTGACAACCTAACAAGTCACGCGTTTCCCTTGCTTCTGAAAAGCTACATCATTTTTTTACATCAGTCTTCACCACCCCAGACCAGCTCTTTTCTGCCAACAAAGGTGATGTGCTCTCTGAGATTGTAGGGACAGAAGAAGAGGTGCTGGAGCAAACTGATCATTTAAATTCCAATAAGTTGCCAGGCCCAGATGGTTGAGCCAAGAGCTGTGAAGGAGCTCAAGAATGAAGTAGCTGAGCTGCTATCAAAAATATACCACCCCTTATTACAAAGAGCCACCATTCCAGAGGACTGGAGAGTAGAAAGTGTCCCTATGTTTTAAAATGTGATCTGGGGAATTATAAATCATTAAGACCTTCCATCTACAACTGGCAAATTGATTGAGATGACAATTAAAAACAGAGTAACAAACCACCTTGAGTCAACAGTGTGCCGTTGTTGCCAAGAAGGCCAATGGCATTTTGGGATGTATAAGTAGGGACATTGCCAGCAGATCGAGGGACGTGATCATTCCCTTCTATTCGACATTGGTGAGGCCTCATCTGGAGTACTGTGTCCAGTTTTGGGCCCCACACTACAAGAAGGATGTGGAAAAATTGGAAAATGTCCAGCGAAGGGCAACAAAAATGATTAGGTGACTGGAACACATGACTTATGAGGAGAGGCTGAGGGAACTGGGATTATTTAGTCTGCGGAAGAGAAGAATGAGGGGGGATTTGATAGCTGCTTTCAACTACCTGAAAGGGGTTTCCAAAGAGGATGGATCTAGACTGTTCTCAGTGGTACCACATGACAGAACAAGGAGTAACGGTCTCTAGTTGCAGTGGGGGAGGTTTAGGTTGTATATTAGGAAAAACTTTTTCACTAGGAGGGTCTGAAACACTGGAATGGGTTACCTAGAGAGGTGGTGGAATCTCCTTCCTTAGAAGTTTTTAAGGTCAGGCTTGACAAAGCCCTGGCTGGGATGATTTAGTTGGGGATTGGTCCTGCTTTGAGCAGGGGGTTGGACTAGATGACCCTCTGAGGTCCCTTCCAATCCTGAGATTCTATGATTCTATGACCTGGAAGATCATCATCTAACATGGTCTAACCAGTGTAGTTTCTACCAAGTAAAATGGACCGCATTATTCTCGTAAATTTCTTTGAATGTGTCAGTAAATTAGCAGATAAAGGGGAACTGGTTGACAGAAACTGCTCAGACTCTCTTCTTTTAGTGTCCACTCCACAGAATTTAGTCATGGCCCCTCCACCAACACCTGCACAGTGTAACACAACAATTCTACTATCTATGACCCTATTTAGAACATAAGAATGGCCATACTGGGTCAGACCAAAGGTCTATCTAGCCCAATATCCTGTCTTCCAACAGTGGCCAATGCTAGGTGCCCCAGAGGGAATGAATAGAACAGGTAATCGTCAAGTGATCCTTTTTATTGTCTTCAGCCCTGAGAGGAAATCTCCCTTCCTTGGGATCTCCTTCTGTCTGAGCACAGCTAGCCTAGCCTAACCCTGCCTTGTCCTGTCCTCTTCCCCCTCCCCTCTAACACTTCCTTCCTGCCTTTTTTCAAGCTAATCAGTTGATGTGTCTGTTTGTTCCTTACCTCACCCAGCTTCCCCATCTGATTAGCTAATTCCTCCCTAGTTCCTCAACAACCATCTCTGGAGAAAACAAATGAGGCTACTGTCAAGGTTCCTTCCCCACTCTGAACTCTAGGATACAGATGTGGGGACCTGCATGAAAAACCCCCTAAGCTTATTTTTACCAGCTTAGGTTAAAACTTCCCCAAGGTACAAACTATTTTACCTTTTGTCCCTGGACCTTATTGCTGCCACTACCAAGCGTCTAACAAAAATAACAGGGAAAGAGCCCACTTGGAAACGTCTTTCCCCTCAAAATCCCCCCAAGCCCTACACCCCCTTTCCTGGGGAAGGCTTGATCAAAATCCTCACCAATTTGCATAGGTGAACACAGTCCCAAACCCTTGGATCTTAAGAACAATGAAAAAGCAATCAGGTTCTTAAAAGAAGAATTTTAATGAAAGAAAAAGTAAAAGAATCACCTCTGTAAAATCAGGATGGTAAATACCTTACAGGATAATCAGATTCAAAACATAGAGAATCCCTCTAGGCAAAGCCTTAAGTTACAAAAAGACACAAAAACAGGAATATACATTCCATTCAGCACAGTTTATTTTATCAGCCATTTAAACAAAACAGAATCTAACACATATCTAACTAGATTGCTTATTAGCCCTTTACAGGAGTTCTGACCTGCATTCCTGTTCTGGTCCCGTCAAAAGCATCACATAGACAGAGAGAACCCTTTTTTCCCCCACCCCCTCTAGCTTTGAAAGTATCTTGTCTCCTCATTGGTCATTTTGGTCAGGTGCCAGCGAGGTTAACCTAGCTTCTTGACCCTTTACAGGTGACGCTCTACACCCTTTTCCTCTGGCCAGGAGGGATTTAAAGGTGTTTACCCTTCCCTTTATATTTATGACAGCTACAATGATCAGAGTACTAGGCCACAGCACTTTGTCCCAGTGTCTCATAACACATGACATTCAATAAAATTTGGCCAAGTCACGAGCCTCTGAAAAGCTTACTTTGCACATGCTTCAGACTTGTCAGAGTCTGGCACCTAAATTCTCTGATGATTCCATCTGCTCTGAGCATGCTCCAACCCTGGGATGCAGAGGCTGAGCAGGACTTTTCCTGCAGTTGCTTGTCCCCGCTGTTGGGCACAGGAACTAAGGGCTGACACTGTCTCTTCTGTGCTCACACTCCCCCTCACCTCCTGCTGGTTCCAAGGCCATGTGGAGGAGAAAGAAGAAGCACTCTGACTGGAATGAGGAGCCAGGCCTTTGGGAATGGTGAGTAGGGAGACTGGGACAAGAGTCCCAGGGTGCGTGGGGAGACTGGGACAAAGAGCTATGTGGAGGTATGGGGTTGGGGGAGAAGACTGGCCAAGGACAGGTTAGAGGAGGCAGGGACAAAATGGTTCAGACTTCTGTGAGATAGGGGCAGAAGGGTTTGTAACTGCTAGCGTACAGTCCCATCAGAACCTGGAATAGAACCCAGGATTCCTGAGTCTCATCCTTCCCCTGCTGTCAGCAAACACCTTGAAAACCACTGGCAAAATGTGTGCCCCATCCCCCTCTAGTGCTGGTCCACACAGAAGGTGACAACCTACTACTGCTAAAAGTTATTCCATCAGCTCAAGCATCAGAGATCTGGGAGTGGATCTCATGGTACTAACCTGATGACAAATCAGGTCCCGGGCTCGCCCATACTCATCCTCTGTCAGACAAGGCCTACCAGCTTGCAGCACTTAGATGGTGCCCCTCCCTGACTATGGCACCCTGGGCGGTCCAAATTACTGGTGGGCTTGCATTCCACCTTTGTCTTAGGTGGAGCTGTTTAGCGGTCTCCAACAGCTATCTTAAATGCGGGGTGGAAGTCACAACAGTTATTAAGACATTTAACCCAACTCACTTAACAATACAATACAATGCTGCACAAGGGACCTGTGTCCCAGGCTGAAAAGGAGGGCAACCCCCTTCCCCAGTGTTTCAGCCAATCTTGTCCCGGGGAAAATTCTTTCCTGACCCCAAATATGGTGATCAGTTAGACCCTGAGCATGTGGGCAAGCCTCAACAGCCAGACAGCTGGGAAATAATTCTCTGTAGCGACACAGAGCCCTCCCCTTCTGGTGTCCCAGCTCCTCACCTAAGTAGCTCAGGTTTGTTGCATTTCAGAGAGTACTGCAAGGCCTCTCTGTTTGCTTTGGCTTGGGGAGGGGGCTGATGCCTGTGAGACAGAAGAGTTTTGATGGAGGAGGCAGTTTTGTGGGGTTCCATGGGCTGCTGGGCTCTCTCTTGAGTCATTGTGTCTATAGTTAGTTGTGTCAAGGACTCCTGGAGCAAAGGATTGAAAATCAAATGGATCCAGGATGCTAAGAAATAAATTGTTGCCTAGGCATATAAAAGAGCGAAGACATCAAAGGGTGAAATCTGCTGATACTGCACTTGTTGTGAAACAGTGTGTTGTACCCAGGTTTCAAGCCAGAATGACTCCAGTCATGACTACACTATAGCAGCACAGCTATGGCACCATCGCTATGCCACCGTAACTCTGCAGTGTACTCACTTACTATAGTGGTGGAAGGGTTCTTGCCATCACTGTAGGAAGACCATCTCCCCCAAGCAACAGCAGCTAGGGCAACGAAAGCATTTGCCCATCGACCCAGCTGTGTCTACATTGGGTGTTAGGATGACAGAGCTCTGGGGTGTGGGTTTTCACACCCTTGAGCCCTGTAGCTGTATTAACCTATGTTTTAAGTGTAGTTCAGGCCAGACACTACTGTTCACCTGGGACCCTGAGGTGTGAGCTGGCTTTAATCTCCCCTCTTCCCTTTCACCCATTATAGAGGGAATGGAAGTGGCCAGCTATGGAGGAATAGTAGGACAAGCAACTGGCTATTTGTGTCTGTATCACAGGTGGGGTTTTCTGAAGAGTCTAAGGTACTTAGGAGCACAAGTCCTACTGCATGTCCGCAGAGCACTCACAAGTTCCAGTCTTCAGTGGGAGCTGCAGGTGCTCAAAACCCCGAAGATGAGGTCTCAGTAATTCTAGGGAGTGCAATCATTTTGGTGGAAGGCATCCGGGGAAAACCTGGTGCCATAAGCATTGACTTCCTCTCTACTTGGGAGGTGCTCGAGCCCCCACTCCACCCCTTCCCCAAAGCCCTCCCCATGCTCTTCTCACCCCTGCCCTGCCCCTGCCCCGCCCCCACTCCACCCCTGCCCTGCCTCTTTCTGCCCCCACCCCACCTCTTTCCACCCTCTCCCCTGAGTGCGCCCCATCCCCACTCTTCCTCCTCCCTGCCAGCGCCTCCTGCATGCCTCCGAACAGCTGATCCGTGGTGACAGGAGGGGCTGGGAGGGAGGGGGAAGGGTTGATTAGCAGGGCCGGGGCTGACGGGAGGCACTGAGGGGGGAGCTTGGCTGCTGGTGGGTGCTAAGCATGCGCTAATTTTTTTCTATGGGTGCTCACGGAATCTGCACCTATGCCTGGTGCACTGGGGAGGTTAAAACTGCTGAATAGAAGGCAAAGGGCATTGATCTACCCACAACCTATATTTCTTCCCCTGGGAGTTTTCTAGGGATGGGGCCTGGTGTCTTCCAGCCAAGCCTGAGGATTGTCACTGGGCCAGTTCCTGGTGCAGCTCAATTGCATTTTTCTTCTCTCTTTTTTTAAAGGGCAATTGGCTGGTTAAAACCAGTTTCCCTTCTCAAGGAGGTTACATTCACACCGATTGGACTCGTATTTCCAGCTTGTGGGTTACCACACCCATCTCATCTCTCCAAGGGCTGGTTTCTGCCTCAGGGAAAATGTCTTCTGCGAGTTCTGAGCAAAAATAGTGCAGCTGGTTTGGACTGTGAGGGCAGAAATATGATTTAAAAATAGCTCTGAGCCTCAGCAGGGCAGGGCAGAGAGCCCAAATGTGGCCCAGAGAGAGGTTGCAGGGAAGGGATTCTCTCCACCCTACACAGGGTCTGAAAGGGGCTGGGGAAGAGTCCCCCCAGGGCAGAAGCAGTGTAGGGCTGATATGATCAGCCCAGCATTGCAGCTCTTGCAAGCCCCAGCAGAGGGGGCAGGAAGAGGCACGCAGGAATGGGAGGGGACACCTCCATAGCACATGGCATGACAGATTCCGGGTGATGGCCAGGCCCATATGTAATCTGGGTAAAGTGGCTGTAAATTAGAGCAACTCACTGGTCGGCTCTGGTGTATGCCAGGGGCATGAGCTCACAGCCATGGTGAAGGTTCACACTCACACTTGGCCAATTCAGTCTGTACTTGAGAAGCCCTCTTGGTTTCCTTGCTAACAGTGAGTTCTCACACACCAGTGTCTGCAAGTAACCCCTTCCACCATCTCCAGTTGGCTAGGAGACGCCAATCCCATCCTGGCGGACAATGACCTGGCCTCAGTTCTTCACGCCTTTTTCACCTATGAGCTGGATGACAGTGATGCAATCTACCTGGGCATTAAACTTTCAGTGCTTAGGAAACTCCAAGTAGTACAAAACACTGCAGTGCATCTCCTCAGCAACACAGGCTCCGTGAGCCCATTGCACCTCTCCTCCACTCTCTGCACTGGCATCCCACAGAATGTCTAATCAAGCTCAAGGTCTTGGTCCTTATCTTCAAAGTGCTCCATGACCTGGGCCCAGGACATCTAAAAGACCATCTTAAGCTCTGGGACAAAGATCCAGAAATTCAAAGGTACAGTGCCAAAAGTGAAATCCCTGCAAGCTGCATGGAAACTTTTTAAAGACATCATAATAGAGGCTGAACTTAAATGTACACCCCAAATTAAAAAACATAGGAAGAGAACCAAAAAAGTGCCACTGAGGCTAAACAACAAAGTAAGAGAAGCACTGAGTGGCAAAAAGGCATCCTTTAAAAAGTGGCAGTTAAATCCTAGTGAGGAAAACATAAAGGAGCATAATCTCTGGCAAAATGAAGAGTAAAAATACAATTAGGAAGGCCAAAAAAGAATTTCAAGAACAGTTAGCCAAAGACTCAAAAAGGAATAGCAAAAAATTTTTGTAAGTACCTTAGAAGCAGGAAGCCTTCTAAATAACCAGTGGGACCACTGGATGATCAAGATGCTAAAGGAGCACTCAAGGATGATAAGGCCTTTGCGGAGAACTAAATGAATACTTTGCATCGGTTTTCATGGCTAAGGAGGGAAATTCCCAAACCTGAGCCATTCTTTTTAGGTGACAAATCTGAGGAACTGTCCCAGATTGAGCTGTCATTAGACGAGATTCTGGAACAAATTGATAAACTAAACAGTAATAAGTCACCAGAACCAGATGGTATTCACCCAAGGTTCTGAAGGAACTCAAATGTGAAATTGCAGAACTACTAATTAGTTTGTAACCTATCATTTAAATCAGCTTCTGTACCAAATGACTGGAGGATAGCTAATGTGATGCCAATATTTAGAAAGGGCTCCAGAGGTGACCCAGGCAATTACAGGCTGGTAAGCCTGACTTCAGTACCAGGCAAACTGGTTGAAACTATAGCATAAGAACAAAATGGTCAGACACATAGATGAACATAATTTGTTGGGGAATAGTCAAGATGGTGTTGGTAAAGGGAAATCATGCCTCACCAATCTACTAGAATTCTTTAGGAGGGGGTCAACAAGTATGTGGACAAGGGGGATCCAGTGGATACAGTGTATTTAGATTTTCAGAAAGTCTTTGACAAAGTCCATCACCAAAGGCGCTTAAGCAAGGTAAGCAGTCATGGGATAAGAGGGAAGGTCCTCTCATGGATTGGTAACTGGTTTAAAGATAGGAAACAAAGGGTAGGAATAAATGGTCAGTTTTCAGAATGGAGAGTGGTGCCCCCCTGAGCTCTGTACTGGGACCAGTTCTATTCAACATATTCAGAAATGATCTGGAGAAAGGGGTAAAGAGTGAGGTGGCAAAATTTGCAGATGATACAAAACTACTCAAGATAGTTAAGTCCAAAGCAGACTGTGAAGAGTTATAAAGGGATTTCACAAAACTTGGTGACTGGACAACAAAATGGCCAATGAAATTCAATGTGGATAAATGCAAAGTAATGCACACTGGAAAACATAATCCCAAATTATATATATAAAATGATGGGGCCTAAGTTAGCCGTTACCACTCAAGAAAGAATCATCAGGACCGCCCGGGGGGCAAGCGGGGCAATTTGCCCCAGGCTCCGCAGACAGGGCTGGGGTAATTTTGGCAGCAATTCGGCAACAGGTCTTTCAGTCCCTCTCTTCCACATCAGCAGCACTTCGGCGGCAGCTCAATCGCTCCGCTTCAGTCTTCTGCGGCAATTTGGCGGCGGGTCCTCCTGTCCTCTTCTTTCTTTGGCGGCACGACTTGGGTTTTTCTTTTTTTTTCCTTTGCTGCTTGGGGCAGCAAAACTAACTTTTTTTATGGAAGGGCCCCCCGAAATTGCTTTGCCCCAGGCCCCCTGAATCCTCTGGGCAGCACTGCAAATCACTGTGGATTGTAGATGGACCTTTGGTCTGACCCAGCACGCCCATTCTTACATTATGTTCTTAAGAAGGTCAGTGCATTTGAACGCCGGGCAAAGGCTCCACCCTCTGTCATTTCTTTTAAACTTCCAAACATGGTTCTAAATTTCAGCCAGAATTAATAGAGGCTGATGGACACCGTATTAGGAGGCCCCTTTCACTACTGGTGCAGGCAGCTGCGTGCCAGCTGTGCTTGCAGGGGACATTCAGAGGTGAGAGGGCCAGGGGAAGACAGCAATACACGCCAGAGACCCCGGGTGACCAAACAGCCCCTTAGGGGGTGTGGCAGCACAAGTCAGAGCAGCCCTGCGCCCCACTGGTCCCTTGACAACCTCTAGAATTGGGGAGGTGGAGAGATGGCACGAAACCATCAGTGACCTGTTGTCCCCAGGTGCCAGGAACATGAGAATTCGTCCCTGCATGACCAAGGAATGCAGCTGATAATACCAGTGTGCACAAACAAACAGCTATTGTCCAGCTGCCTTCATCATGCAACCACGTAGTAGTACAAGCACACAACACACACACCTTGCAGGTTGCAGGGTAGGATTCTACATTTTGTTTAGTTCTGCAGCAAGTCTCTCGGTAGCACTTGGCTACAGCTCTGTGTTGAATTGCACAGGACATGGAATTGGGTTGACTGTGTAACAGAGGAGAAGTGGGTCTAAATACCAGCCAGCAATCCCTGACTCCGACACTAGCTTACTGTATTGCCTTTTAGCCAAGGCATTTCACCTCTGCCTCAGTTTCACCATCTGCTAACTGGAGACACTGTTTGTTTACTCAGATGAGTGTTGGGAAGATCAGTTTTGCCATCAGTTACATGGCAACCATGTTCATTACTCAGATGGGGAGGATAAGTTCATTGATCTTTGTAACGCTGTTTGAAGACGTAAAGTCCTACTGTCCATAATCACTCAGTGTTATGGCATGTTTGCTGTCACAGATTATGGCTGAGGGGTGCAGCGGCTAGAACGGATGAATTGTGAGGTTGTATGGACTTTTGCTTTAAATCCATAACAGGAGGGATCTGGGAAAGACGCTGTAGGGAATCAGAGAGAAATGGGTGGAACAGCTTTAGGGATAACTCTGCTTTCCTGGTCCCATTAAAGTTTCTTGTTCAGTGTTAGAAGAAAGTGGTTTCAGAGTAGCAGCCATGTTAGTCTGTATCTGCAAAAGAACAGGAGTACTTGTGGCACCTTAGAGACTAACAAATTTATTAGAGCATAAGCTTTCATGGGCTATAGCTATCTTCTTACTATATGTTCCATTCTATGCATCCGATGAAGTGGGCTGTAGCCCACGAAAGCTTATGCTCTAATAAATTTGTTAGTCTCTACGGTGCCACAAGTCCTCCTGTTCTTTTTAGAAGAATCATAGAATCATAGAATATCAGGGTTGGAAGGGACCCCAGAAGGTCATCTAGTCCAACCCCCTGCTCAAAGCAGGACCAAGTCCCAGTTAAATCATCCTAGCCAGGGCTTTGTCAAGCCTGACCTTAAAAACCTCTAAGGAAGGAGATTCTACCACCTCCCTAGGTAACGCATTCCAGTGTTTCACCACCCTCTTAGTGAAAAAGTTTTTCCTAATATCCAATCTAAACCTCCCCCATTGCAACTTGAGACCATTACTCCTCGTTCTGTCATCTGCTACCATTGAGAACAGTCTAGAGCCATCCTCTTTGAAACCCCCTTTCAGGTAGTTGAAAGCAGCTATCAAATCCCCCCTCATTCTTCTCTTCTGCAGACTAAACAATCCCAGCTCCCTCAGCCTCTCCTCGTAAGTCATGTGCTCTAGACCCCTAATCATTTTCGTTGCCCTTCGCTGTACTCTTTCCAATTTATCCACATCCTTCTTGTAGTGTGGGGCCCAAAACTGGACACAGTACTCCAGATGAGGCCTCACCAGTGTCGAATAGAGGGGAACGATCACGTCCCTCGATCTGCTCGCTATGCCCCTACTTATACATCCCAAAATGCCATTGGCCTTCTTGGCAACAAGGGCACACTGCTGACTCATATCCAGCTTCTCATCCACTGTCACCCCTAGGTCCTTTTCCGCAGAACTGCTGCCGAGCCATTCGGTCCCTAGTCTGTAGCGGTGCATTGGATTCTTCCATCCTAAGTGCAGGACCCTGCACTTATCCTTATTGAACCTCATTAGATTTCTTTTGGCCCAATCTTCCAATTTGTCTAGGTCCTTCTGTATCCTATCCCTCCCCTCCAGCGTATCTACCACTCCTCCCAGTTTAGTATCATCCGCAAATTTGCTGAGAGTGCAATCCACACCATCCTCCAGATCATTTATGAAGATATTGAACAAAACGGGCCCCAGGACCGACCCCTGGGGCACTCCACTTGACACCGGCTGCCAACTAGACATGGAGCCATTGATCACTACCCGTTGAGCCCGACAATCTAGCCAGCTTTCTACCCACCTTATAGTGCATTCATCCAGCCCATACTTCCTTAACTTGCTGACAAGAATGCTGTGGGAGACCGTGTCAAAAGCTTTGCTAAAGTCAAGAAACAATACATCCACTGCTTTCCCTTCATCCACAGAACCAGTAATCTCATCATAAAAGGCGATTAGATTAGTCAGGCATGACCTTCCCTTGGTGAATCCATGCTGACTGTTCCTGATCACTTTCCTCTCCTCTAAGTGCTTCAGGATTGATTCTTTGAGGACCTGCTCCATGATTTTTCCAGGGACTGAGGTGAGGCTGACCGGCCTGTAGTTCCCAGGATCCTCCTTCTTCCCTTTTTTAAAGATGGGCACTACATTAGCCTTTTTCCAGTCATCCGGGACTTCCCCCGTTCGCCACGAGTTTTCAAAGATAATGGCCAAGGGCTCTGCAATCACAGCCGCCAATTCCCTCAGCACTCTCGGATGCAATTCGTCCGGCCCCATGGACTTGTGCACGTCCAGCTTTTCTAAATAGTCCCTAACCACCTCTATCTCTACAGAGGGCTGGCCATCTCTTCCCCATTTTGTGATGCCCAGCACAGCAGTCTGGGAGCTGACCTTGTTAGTGAAAACAGAGGCAAAAAAAGCATTGAGTACATTAGCTTTTTCCACATCCTCTGTCACTAGCTTGCCTCCCTCATTCAGTAAGGGGCCCACACTTTCCTTGGCTTTCTTCTTGTTGCCAACATACCTGAAGAAACCCTTCTTGTTACTCTTGACATCTCTTGCTAGCTGCAGCTCCAGGTGCGATTTGGCCCTCCTGATATCTTTCCTACATGCCCGAGCAATATTTTTATACTCTTCCCTGGTCATATGTCCAACCTTCCACTTCTTGTAAGCTTCTTTTTTATGTTTAAGATCCGCTAAGATTTCACCATTAAGCCAAGCTGGTCGCCTGCCATATTTACTATTCTTTCGACTCATCGGGATGGTTTGTCCCTGTAACCTCAACTGGGATTCCTTGAAATACAGCCAGCTCTCCTGGACTCCCTTCCCTTTCATGTTAGTCCCCCAGGGGATCCTGGCCATCTGTTCCCTGAGGGAGTCAAAGTCTGCTTTCCTGAAGTCCAGGGTCCGTATCCTGCTGCTTACCTTTCTTCCCTGCGTCAGGATCCTGAACTCAACCAACTCATGGTCACTGCCTCCCAGATTCCCATCCACTTTTGCTTCCCCCACTAATTCTACCCGGTTTGTGAGCAGCAGGTCAAGAAAAGCGCTCCCCCTAGTTGGCTCCCCTAGCACTTGCACCAGGAAATTGTCCCCTACGCTTTCCAAAAACTTCCTGGATTGTCTATGCACCGCTGTATTGCTCTCCCAGCAGATATCAGGAAAATTAAAGTCACCCATGAGAATCAGGGCATGCGATCTAGTAGCTTCCGTGAGTTGCCGGAAGAAAGCCTCATCCACCTCATCCCCCTGGTCCGGTGGTCTATAGCAGACTCCCACCATGACATCACTCTTGTTGCACACACTTCTAAACTTAATCCAGAGACACTCAGGTTTTTCCACAGTTTCGTACCGGAGCTCTGAGCAGTCATACTGCTCCCTTACATACAGTGCTACTCCCCCACAAAGAAAGTGGCTTGCTCCTGGTTTCTGCACCATGGTCACATGACATGGGGTTGGAAGTGGACTCCAGCAAGACACAAAGCAGCAAAGAACCTGCGGCAGGGAGGTCAGCCTGGCCCAGCCTCAGTCTGGTGAGCCCACAGAACAGCCCGCATGGAAGGAGCCCTTCGCCACAGCCAATCCCCAACAGAGCTTGGCACAGCAGTCAGGGAGAACCCAATGAAGAGCATAACAGGGCCAGTTCTGTTGGCTCATGCAGTCATCTGCCCCACTGCCCTGTGACTACACAGAGCTACTACTTCGGAGCACATTGTACCCACTCAAACGAGAACATTGTACAAGGCAGGGCAGAACTGGGCCAAAGGCAGATCACACAAAACATGAGCTGAAGACAATTGAGGCTTCTGGACTAAAATGAAAGAAAGGAAATGAATTCTCACCCCTGGTCACATGACATCACAGAAGCAGGTCAGGGAGCTTCATATTGGAAGCTGCAGCCAAAGAGCTGCTGGGAACCCAAGGATGGCCGTGCCAGTGTCCACATCACAAAATGTCTGAGTCCTGCCTGACCGTATTTCCTGTATCTCTTCTGGTACTGCCCACCCCGAGCAGTCACAAATCAAGGCTCAGGCCCTTCCTCCCCTCAAATCATAAAATTCATCACTTTTTTTTTTTTTAAATGTTGGTTCTTTTTCTTTGACTTTTATTTTCTGAGCCTTGGGGTTGCACTAGCTCAGTGGTCCCCAAATTTTGAGGATCATGCCCCCCTTACCCCTGTCCATGCCCCTGCCCCCGCACCTTCCCAGGGCTGGGGCTTCAGGAGGAGAGGGCACGGACAGGGGTAAGGGGGCCAAGGCTGGGGCCACAGCTGGGGGTGGGTCTGGGGCTGGGAGCAGGACTGGAGCTGCAACCAGAGGCCAAGACTGGGGGCAGAAGCGGAGCTGCAGCTGGGCTGCAGTGGGGGCCAGCAGCCGGGCCTACAGCCAGGTGCAGCTCTACTCCTGCTCCCAGCCCCAGCTGCAGGTGGAACCGGAGCAAAGCTCATTGTGGGAATGGGCTGGGTTGCACTCCTTCCCCACCCCATGTGGGGGCTGGCCTGGGCCCTCCTTGTAAGATTCCTCCACTCCCTCCTCTACGGGAGCGCACCCCACAGTTTGGGGACCTCTGCACTAGCTTCATGTTTTCAAGCTTTTCTCTGCAACCAGTCAGGCTACAAATTCACTCTTTAAAAAGGTTTCAGAGTAGCAGCCGTGTTAGTCTGTATTCGCAAAAAGAAAAGGAGTACTTGTGGCACCTTAGAGACTAACAAATTTATTAGAGATAAGCTTCGTGAGCTACAGCTCACTTCATCAGATGCAACTCTTTAAAAAGGAAAGCTGATGGTTTGAGAAAATAACATGACTCCAGGATCTGGGGCTTTGAGAAAAAAACCCACCAAATATCTTGAGACAAGTGATAAAATTGCGAGAGATAGCACCACAGAGAATATTGTCCCATAGTGTTTCCTATATCTTTCCCCAGAAGTCACTGTGCTATGGGCCAGGCTCCAGCATACCATTGTATGTAAAGGAGATTTCAGATACTCTGTTCTAAACTGTGTCATCGCTCTGGGATTAGGTACCATTTAAATAAAATCTGGTTCTCAAGTTCCATTCATTTGGATTCAAAGCAAAACAAAAAAATATTTAGTTTTCATTTTGGGGGTTAATTCGTCTCCTTTTCCAGGGTTTCTGTAGAAGGGTTTCTACAGGTATGTTAGCAACAAGAAGGTGGTCAGGAAAGTGTGGGACCGTTACTGAATGGGGGAGGCAACCCAGTGACAGAAGATGTGGAAAAAGCTGAAGTACTCAATGCTTTTTTTGCCTCAGTCTTCACAGACAAGGGCAGGTCCCAGACTGCTGCACTGGGCAACACAGCATGGGGAGGAGGTGAGCAGCCCTCAGTGGTGAAAGAACAGGTTAAGGATATTTAGAAAAGTTGGATGTGCACAAGTCCATGGGTCCAGATCTAATGCATCCAAAGGTGTTGAGGGAGTTGACTGATGTGATTGCAGAGCCATTGGCCATTATCTTTGAAAACTCAAGGCAATCAGCAGAGGTCCCAGATGACTGGAAAAAGGCAAATATAGTGCCCATATTTTAAAAAGGGAAGAAAGAGAACCCGGGGAACTACAGACCGGTCAGCTTCACTTCAGTCCCCGGCAAAATCATGGAGCAGGTCCTCAAGGAATCCATTTTGAAGCACTTGGAGGAAAAGAAGATAATCTGCAACAGTCAACATGGATTCACCAAGGGCAAGTCATGCCTGACCAACCTGATTGCCTTCTATGATGAGATAACTGGCTCTGTGGATATGGGGAAAGCGGTGGATGTGATATATCTTGACTTTAGCAAAGCTTTTGATACGGTCTCACACAGCATTCTTGCCAGTAAGTTAAAAAAGTATGGATTGGACGAATGGACTATAAAGTGGATAGAGAGCTGGCTAGATTGTCGGGCTCAACAGGTAGTGATCAACGGCTCAATGTCTAGTTGGCAGCCAGTATCAAGCGGAGTGCCCCAGGGGTCGGTCCTGGAGCCAGTTTTGTTTAACATCTCTATTAATGATCTGGAGGATGGCGTGGATTGCACCCTCAGCAAGTTTGCAGATGACACTAAACTGGGAGGAGTGGTAGATACACTGGAGGGTAGGGATAGGATACAGAGGGACCTAGACAAATTGGAGGATTGGGCCAAAAGAAATTGGATGAGGTTCAACAAGGACAAGTGCAGAGTCCTGCGCTTAGGACGGAAGAATCCCATGCACTGCTACAGACTAGGGACCAACTGGCTAAGCAGCAGTTCTGCAGAAAAGGACCTGAGGATTACAGTAGACAAGAAGCTGGATATGAGTCAGCAGTGTGCCCTTGTTGCCAAGAAGGCCAATGGCATATTGGGCTGCATTAGTAGGAGCATTGCCAGCAGATAGAGGGAAGTGATTATTCCCCTCTATTCAGCACTGGTGAGGCCACATCTGGAGTATTGCGTCCAGTTTTGGGCCCCCCACTATAGAAAGGATGTGAACAAACTGGAGAGAGTCCAGCGGAAGGCAATGAAAATGATCAGGGGGCTGGGACACATGACTTGAGGAGAGGCTGAGGGAACTGGGGTTATTTAGTCTGCAGAAGAAAAGAGTGAGGGGGGATTTGATAGCACCTTCAATTACCTGAAGGGGGATTCCAGAGAGGATGGAGCTTGGCTGTTCTCAGTGGTGGCAGCTGACAGAACAAGGAGCAATGGTCTCAAGTTGCAGTGGGGGAGGTCTAGGTTGGATATTAGGAAACACTGTTTTACTAGGAGGGTGGTGAAGCAGTGGAATGGGTTACCTAGGGAGGTGGTGGAATCTCCATCCTTAAAGGTTTTTAAGGCCTGGCTTGACAAAGCCTAGGCTGAGATAATTTAGTTGGGGATTGGTCCTGTTTTGAGCAGGGGGTTGGACTAGATGACTTCCTGAGGTCTCTTCCAACCCTAATATTCTATGATTCTATTATATGATTCTAGGAAACATGGGTGAGAAAGGGGGAAAACTCCCCACTGCTTTATTTTTCAATTTCATCAGATTCTAAACAAAAGTTTTCAATGGAGATGAAAATCAAAAGTTTCTGCAAGACAAAAAAGGCTGCAGGAGACAGTACACTCCTTCACACTATGTGGAAATTATAGAATAATAGGACTAGAAGGAACCTCGAGAGGTCATCTAGTTCAGTTCCCTGCACTCATGGCAGGACTAAGTATTATCTAGACCATCCCTGACAGGTGTTTGTCTAACCTGGTCTTAAAAATCTCCAATGATGGAGATTCCACAACCTTCCCAGGCAATTTATTCCAGTGCTTAACCACCCTGACAGTTAGGAAGTTAGCTCAAAAGCTTGTCTCTTTCATCAACAGAAGGTCCAATAAAAGATATTGCCTCACCCAGCTGGTCTCACTGTTTCTGCTGGTGGTTATCACACGAGTGGCAGGTATCACACCCTGCTATCAAGGAAAGGAGTTGCATATTCCTTCCTGGCCAGTAAACACGCTCTTGACGGGGGTCATTGTTGAGGCATGAGTCTTATTTTTTGGATGACATCCTTATCTAATGTGGGGACAAACAACTCTCAGTCCTGGAAATGAGATTCCATCCTGCACACGCAGCTCATCTTAAAATTTGAAAATATGGTTCTGCTCCTCCCAGTACTTGGCTAGTATCTTCTGGCCATACTGACAGGATTGCTCTCTGGCCTGTCTGTAGTTAGATGACCTTTTCCAGAGCTTCTTTGATTTCCATCAACTGCACTGCTGAAACTGGGAGCTTGAATCCATTGACATGCTGCACTATGTCCTGACCCCTTTCCCCCAGCTTGCTGATGCTGGATCTATAGGCCTGCTTGAGGGATTGGCCAACACCAATAATTGTCGTGGACAATGTCTGATCTCTACCTGGTAGCACCAAAGGTAGATCAACATGCGCTGCTATCTCTTTGGACCACTAAGGAGGGGCTTTACCTTGATTGTCTGACTACATTATCACTGGGTGGCCATAGATCTATTGATGGGATCACCCCACTTCTAATACCGCCACCAGAAGCTCTTCTTCTGTTTGGGCCTATCCTTGTTCAGTCTCCGCTGGCATCAGCGACCACTCCTGCAAAAATGTTATACCCAACCCTATCTCTGCTGCATCACTCCGGCGTGTCAGTGCCTTTCCCAGCTGGTAGCACTTCAGGCGAGGGTGTACCAGTCCTATTCAAATAGCCTCCAGTGAAGATTCGGGATGTGAAACAGAAAACAAAGACATCGGCACATGGAGAGCTGCTTTGCAACATCTGCCAAAGAGCTCTCTCCCTTTCCTCTCACTGCTCCTCAAGACATGGTTAGCTCAGGGCTCCTTAGCTCTATCAAATAAGACCAAAGAGGGGGTGACCCTTCCTCATTCCTCAGCGAGGACAGAACACACCTGTAAGCAAGTCCTTGGGAGGAATGTTGGGTTAGGGTTTGTATAGAGTTTGAATGTCCATTGCCTACACAGTCTCTCAACTCTCGGGTAAAAGATGGCTTGTCTACAGCCTGGCTTCTCCTTCCTCTTCCATTGTTATAAGGACTCTGTGTTATCTAATGGAAGGACCTCTCTCACTGTCCCTGTCATACACTTGGATTGGAGGTTGCCTCAGGGCCAGCAGTGGGGTGGTTCATTGGCCCGGAATTTCTGGACTCTTGCTCTAAAAACTTAGCTAGCGAATGCTTCAGGGCTCAAGGCTACACCCAACTTCTGAGCATTAAATATGTTTTGAAGCCCTGTCCCAAGGCAAAGCCCACACCTTTCCCATGTACTGTGAAGACCAGGTCCAATGACTCACTGTCTGAGATCTGAGTTCTTTCCTAGCAGGTATGACATGTACAGGCAAGCTGATAAAGGCTTGGCGAGCCAAGACAAGGAGGATCATCCTAGAATCATGGAAATGTCAGGCTGGAAGGGACCTTGAGAAGTCATCCAGTCCACTCCCTGTGCTGAGGCAGGACTGTTAAACCTAGACCAGCCCTGACAGGGGTTGGTCCGACCTGTTCTTAAAAACTTCCAGTGACAGGGATTCCACAGCCTCCATTGGAAGCCTGTTTCAGAGCTGAACTGTCCTGAGAGTTCAAAAGTTTTTCTATATCTAACCTACATCTCCCTGGCTGCAGAATAAGCCCATCACTTTTTGTCCTAACTTCAGTGGACATGGAGAAAAATTGATCATTGTCTTTTTTATAACAGCCCTCAAGATGTTTGAAGACTGTTAGCAGGTCCCCCTCAGTCTCCTTTTCTCCAGACTAAACATGCCTGGGTTTTTGACCTTTCCTCACAGGGCAAGTTTTCTAATCCCTTTCTTATTTTTGTTGTTTTCTTCTGGACTCTCCAGTTTGTTCACATTGTTCCGGAAGTGCGGTGCCCGGAACTGGACACAGGACTCCAGCTGGGCCTCCCCAGCGCCAGGTAGAGCAGGAAAGTGACCTCTCTTGTCTCACATACGACACTCCTGTTAATACACCCCAGAACGATATTAGCCTTTTTTCACAACTGCATCACACTGCTGACTCCTTCAGTTTGTAATCCACTATGCCGGCCAGGTCCTTTCCAGCAGCATTCCCACCTAGCTAGTTATTCCTCATTTTATAATTGTGCATCTGATTTTTCCTTCCTGACAGAAGTTCTTTGCACTGATCTTTCATGCACACCTCAGGGACTAATTGAGGACGAAGTGCTCTCATAGGCCCATCTTACCATTTCCACACACTGAGGTATAGGGAAGAGGTTTGGACCTGCCAGTAATTGGGTCTAAAGAGGTAGAACAGTTGGATTCTGGCACAGCCCTCCTAGCTGAGGTGCCCATTCCTTCCCACCAACAGGAACTGCAGCCTGAGTTACACACCACTCCACAGGGCCCAGTCTGCCCCTTGGCCTCTCCAGGCATTGACGGTACCGAGGGGAACTCTAACCTCTAGAATGTTCTCAGTGCTGACGGAATCTAGAGCCCATGAGTTCAAAATCAGGCCACATGAGTTCTCCCAGCGCCAAATGGAGTGACCCATGTCCCCACTGGGGCTTTAGAGAACACAGTCAAGACTGTTCAGTCAGGTAGGTGGCTCAACTGGTGTAGGATTTGTAGAGGTCTAAATTATAGCAGTCTCCTGCTTTTAAACAGGTTGCAAACAGTTTCCATTCTAAGCCTACTTTCCATTGTCTCATAGCTTTCCCAAACTGCCCAAAGGGGCACATGTATGGGGATGTAAGGAAAATTCCTACAGTGGTTTATGAGATGAGAGAGTCTGTGGAGGGGGGGGGAACGGGAATCTTGCGACATTTTTGTGCAGTCAAAGATGACTGAACTTTTAAACTTCAAACACATCTTGTCAGCTAATCTTCCTTTTCTGCTTCCCCATTCCACCCAGCTGCCATGTCAAGTTCAAGCTAGTCCATCCATCAAGTTTGGATATGACTCTGCCTTGGTGTCTCTCTTGCCTCATCCCTTCCTGCTCTTTCTCACAAGCTTCTCTGCTGATGGCTTCCTTTGTCTCCTTTGCCCTCTTGTGACTTTGGGCCTTCCTTTATGCTGCCCCTTAAGCCCAGAATGTGGTCTCGACTGATGTTTCCTAGAGAGGGAGGACAATCCAGTGGTTAGGAGGGCTACTCTGGGACTTGAGAGACCATAATGCAGGCCATACTTACAGGACGGGGAACTCTACCCTGGGAAGCAGCGACTCTGAAAAGATTTGGGGGTCATGGTGGTAATCAGCTGAACATGAGCCTCCAATGCGATGCTGTGGCCAAACAGACCTAATATGATCCTGGGATGGCTAAACAGGGGAATCTCAAGGAGGAGCAGAGAAGTTATTTTACCTCTGTATTTGGCCCTGATGCAATCACTGCCGGAATCCTGTGTCCAGTTGTGAGGTGCACAATTCAAGAAGGATGTTGATAAGTTGGAGAGGGGTCAGAGAAGAGCCACGAGAATGAATAAAGGATTAGAAAACCTGCCCTATAATGGTAGAGTCAAGGAAGTCAATCTGTTTAGCTTAACAAAGAGAAGGTTCAATGGTGACTTGTTTACAGTCTGTAAGTGCCTACATATTTAACAATCAGCTCTTCAATTTACCAGAGACAGGCATAACATGAACCAACAGCTGGATGTTGAAGTTAGACAAATTCAGACTGGAAATAAGGGGCACATTTTTAATGATGAGAGTAATTAACCATTGGAACAATTTACCAAGGGTTGTGGAAGATTTTCCAGCACTGGCAATGTTAAAATCAAGATGGGATATTTTCTAACTGCTCATGGAGTTATTGTGGGGTAGGTCTCTAGCTTGGTGCTCTACAGGGGTCAGACTAGATGATCACAATGGTCCCTCCTGGCCTTGGAATCTCTGAATCTAAACCCAGGTTCAGTTCTGATCAGAGAATGCAAGCATGCAGGTGACAGCACCCACACTGGGTAGCTGCCATTGAAAAGGAAAATCTAATGGGTGGAATTTTCTACAGCACCCAAGGGAATTAGGAGCATAAGAGCCTCTGGGATTTGTGCTCCTAAGCCACCTAGCCATTTTGAAAGTCCTACGCTAATTTATTAGTAGTAAGGCCCAATGGGACCTGCCACAAGTACCTAAGGGGGTAACGTGCCCAGCTGCTATTGAGCAGCCCTGGGCACACAGATCACTTGGGCATTTTTGAAAAGCTGGGTAACGTGCCCAGCTCAATATTGTTCAGATGTAGTTAGATAAGTTTAACTGTGTCAGCAATTCTGTGGGTGATACATAAAAAAGAACAAATTCCGGCTCCCACCCCGTGTGGCCAGGCTGGCCCTGCAGGGCCCATGGGGACGGGATCTGGCTCCCTCCCCTGTGACTCTGGCTCCCTCCCCCTGTGGCCGGGCCGATGAGTAAAGTCTATTACTCTGCCCTACAGCATCCGATGAAGTGAGCTATAGCTCACGAAAGCTTATGCTCTAATAAATTTGTTAGTTGCTAAGGTGCCACAAGTCCTCCTTTTCTTTTTGCGGATACAGACTAACACGGCTGCTACTCTGAAACCCTACAGCAGTTGCCTCTCGTTGATGCATACCCTGGCTGTGGCTGAGCTCTGCTTCCCCCTCCCCACACACACACTTTGGTTAATCAGATCCAAATTCAGACATACTGGGTGCTTTTTCCACTTACTTCTGGGGCTCTCAGCCATGGACAGAAGTTTGGTGACTGTAGCACCACTAAAACGAGAAGGAGAAAAGTAGTTTGAAGGTTAACTCCCAAGCCTTGAGGAGTTTCCCACCTGCCTGCTGTTTGCAGTCCAGAGGAGTGACTGCAGCTTGCACAGACACACTTGAGCTAGGTTCCCAAGCTAGCTCAGTAACCACAGATGGGAAATCTTGGCAGCGGGGGGCCACTCGTATATATATCCAGGATTCTGGGTGGAGCTAGACCATGTGCCACCCATGCTGCTGCAGCTTGACAGCTGTTGTTCCTGGAGATCCTAGCTGGCTTGGGCATGTCGACACAGCTGCAGCCAGACCTCCTGAGTGCAGGGTAGAGATACCTGCAAACCATAGGAAAAGGAGAGTCTCTGGGATCAATGTGGGGGCACGAAATCTTGGCTCAATGTGTAGTTCAAGCAAGAGATTTGGGGAGGCATTTTCTTGCTTGTGTACAGTGCCCAGTGACCTCAACCCTCCCTGTCCTGCAGGCCCGGACTACTCATAAGGAACGAGCTCTGTCTTACCATCTTCCCCACCGCTGTAGAGGGGAACCCAAAGGAAGGGGCTGAGATGAAGCCTGCTGGGGGAGGGACAGCGCAATGGGGGGAGTAGAGGGGAATGGAAATGGTGTGAGGGGAAGGCAGGGACATGGAGAGACCAGAGAGTATTGACGGTGGTGGGAAGTTGGAGTGTTGGGACACAGGTTGGAGGCGTGTTGGGTGTCAGGAGAATTGAATGAGAGGGAAGTGGAAAAGGAGAGGGGAAATAATGAAGAGGGGGGAGAAAATGAAATGCGGGAGAGAAGCAGTGGAGAAAGAGCCCAGACCATCGGAGTTTGGATTGGATGAAAGTGCGGGGGGAAAGCAGAGCTCAGCCACAGCCAGCGTATGCAGTAACGAGGGGTAACCGCTGCGGGGCATAGCAATGGCACGCTTAGACTTTACTCATTTGATGTCAATAGTAAAACAGCCACGTGCAGAATGGCTCAAACCTTTACATGACAGGTTTCAGAGTAGCAGCCGTGTTAGTCTGTATTCGCAAAAAGAAAAGGAGTACTTGTGGCACCTTAGAGACTAACAAATTTATTAGAGCATAAGCTTTCGTGAGCTACAGCTCACTTCATCGGATGCATTTGGTGGAAAAAACAGAAGGGAGATTTATATACACACACAGAGAACATGAAACAATGGGTTTGTCATACACACTGTAAGGAGAGTGATCACTTAAGACAAGCCATCACCAGCAGCAGGGGGGGGAAAGGAGGAAAACCTTTCATGGTGACAAGCAAGGTATTTCCAGCAGTTAACAAGAACATCTGAGGAACAGTGGGGGGTAAGGTGGGGTGGGGGGAGAGATAACATGGGGAAATAGTTTTACTTTGGGTAATGACTCATCCATTCCCAGTCTCTATTCAAGCCTAAGTTAATTGTATCCAGTTTGCAAATTAATTCCAATTCAGCAGTCTCTCGATGAAGTCTGTTTTTGAAGCTTTTTTGTTGAAGGATAGCCACTCTTAGGTCTGTGATCGAGTGACCGGAGAGATTGAAGTGTTCTCCAACTGGTTTTTGAATGTTATAATTCTTGACGTCTGATTTGTGTCCATTCATTCTTTTACGTAGAGACTGTCCAGTTTGACCAATGTACATGGCAGAGGGGCATTGCTGGCACATGATGGCATATATCACATTGGTAGATGCGCAGGTGAACGAGCCTCTGATAGTGTGGCTGATGTGATTAGGCCCTGTGATGGTGTCCCCTGAATAGATATGTGGACAGAGTTGGCAACGGGCTTTGTTGCAAGGATAGGTTCCTGGGTTAGTGGTTCTGTTGTGTGGTGTGTGGTTGCTGGTGAGTATTTGCTTCAGGTTGGGGGGCTGTCTGTAGGCAAGGACTGGTCTGTCTCCCAAGATCTGTGAGAGTGATGGGTCGTCCTTCAGGATAGGTTGTAGATCCTTGATGATGCGTTGGAGAGGTTTTAGTTGGGGGCTGAAGGTGATGGCTAGTGGCGTTCTGTTATTTTCTTTGTTGGGCCTGTCCTGTAGTAGGTGACTTCTGGGAACTCTTCTGGCTCTGTCAATCTGTTTCTTCACTTCAGCAGGTGGGTATTGTAGTTGTAGGAATGCATGATAGAGATCTTGTAGGTGTTTGTCTCTGTCTGAGGGGTTGGAGCAAATGCGGTTATATCGTAGAGCTTGGCTGTAGACAATGGATCGTGTGGTATGATCTGGATGAAAGCTAGAGGCATGTAGGTAGGAATAGCGGTCAGTAGGTTTCCGGTATAGGGTGGTGTTTATGTGACCATCACTAATTAGCACCGTAGTGTCCAGGAAGTGGATCTCTTGTGTGGACTGGTCCAGGCTGAGGTTGATGGTGGGATGGAAATTGTTGAAATCATGGTGGAATTCCTCAAGGGCTTCTTTTCCATGGGTCCAGATGATGAAGATGTCATCAATGTAGTACAAGTAGAGTAGGGGCATTAGGGGACGAGAGCTGAGGAAGCGTTGTTCTAAGTCAGCCATAAAAATGTTGGCATACTGTGGGGCCATGCGGGTACCCATCGCAGTACCGCTGATTTGAAGGTAGACATTGTTAACTGCTGGAAATAGCCTACCTTGCTTGTCACCATGAAAGGTTTTCCTCCTTTCCCCCCCCTGCTGCTGGTGATGGCTTATCTTAAGTGATCACTCTCCTTACAGTAAAAAGAAAAGGAGTACTTGTGACACCTTAGAGACTAACAAATTTATTAGAGCATAAGCTTTCGTGAGCTGTAGCTCACCAAAGCTTATGCTCTAATAAATGTGTTAGTCTCTAAGGTGCCACAAGTACTCCTTTTCTTTTTGCGAATACAGACTAACACGGCTGCTACTCTGAAACCTCTCCTTACAGTGTGTATGATAAACCCATTGTTTCATGTTCTCTGTGTGTGTATATCAATCTCCCCTCTGTTTTTTCCACCAAATGCATCCGATGAAGTATGCTGTAGCTCACGAAAGCTTATGCTCTAATAAATTTGTTAGTCTCTAAGGTGCCACAAGTACTCCTTAACCTTTACATGGAGACGCTGAACAAGAGCCAAAACACCCGCCCCCTGCCGAGGGGTCTCAGTGGCTCTCCTGCTCTCCAGCCCTCTGCAGAGCAGCAAGGACATCACTGCACCCACATCGTGCCAATGCTGCTCCTTGCATCCCCCAGAGTGTCCCTGGAGAGCAATACCAGGCATTCCTGGTCCCACAGGCTGAGCACTTCATTGCCTCTGCGCTCCCAGAATCCTGCTTGCCCAAGGACTGAGTTAGCCCTGACTACCCAAGCCCTGTGTTACACTACCGAGCCTGCCCAGCTCTACGGAGAAAGCTACGTTGGTAGCTCTGGTACCAGGAATCAAAATCAGCAGATCACACTCATAGGGTCTTTGGCGAGGCCGAACTGCTGAGGGCTAGGGGACTCTGTCCCTCCTGTGATGGCACAGGACTTCTCATCCCAATCAAGTGCATCCTTAGCTTAAACTGTGCCTCAGTTTCCATACCCGTAAAATGAGGTGTCACACACACAGCCCTGGGGAAACTCCCTCTGCTGGACACTCCCCAGGCTGCCTTGCGGGGTCCCAATCCCTTGGTCTTGTGCGCTTTCAGCTTCCCTTGATTGGGGTAGGCTGCAGCACTGTCTGCCTGGTCTCTCTGGCACATTTTCAGGGCCCGGGCTGCTAGTCTATTACCTCTTCCAATCTGCCCTAGGCCCCCAGAACCATTGCTGACCCCCTGCATTCTCCCTGGTCGTTTAAGCACAGCTTCTCCTAGTCATTTGGGCACTCTGGGTTTGCAGTTCACTTCTGTCACAACTTTTCAAGCCTCAGCTTCCATAGCAGCAGTCTATCTCCGGGGACAGCAAAGCTGGAATCCTATCCCCGGTGCCTCCTCAGATGGTCCCTATGGATGACTGGGTTTACTCTTGTGACCCAGCTGTATCCCATACACCACTTCATTTATTCAGGTCAGTACTGTAAAGGTTTATCGAGTTTAGGGCTCCTAGCCTTTCTCCTAGGATTGTGGAACCAGAGCAAGGGCCCCCTCTTTTAAAAGTTTCTCCACGTTACCTTAGGCCACAGAGTCTTTTCATTTCGTCAGAAGCTATCCTCAAAATTTTCACAAACAAATGTAGGAACTTTTTCAGTTTTGAATTGTTGGGTTTCCACATAGTCCAAATCTTTCTCTCTCCAGGAACTCCATACAAGAGGTTTGCTGGGGTCATTAGCTCATGACATGAAGAGTGCTGGGATACACTTTGTATTCTCATGGACTGCTGCTGTCCTAATAGCAGTCAAGAGGAATAGGAGACGCTGGTCCCAGTACCTTTGGTGCTGTTCTGCAAAGCTAGCCTGCCGAACTGCAGAGTCCCAAGGAACCTTGCCACTGTCCCATCAGACTGCGAGCATGCTGGGAGTTTTATGGATCCCTACCATCTCACAAACCTGTTGAAACACTTTTGAATCCAAAGTTTCTCCATTGATCTGTGTATAACTCCCCTGGGACCCCAGATCTGGTGACGAATTCATTCACTGAGACCCCTGCTACTTTCTCACCCTCTTGATAAGCTTGAGGCTATTTTGTGAAGTAGTCCATAGCTCCCAGCAAGGATGGACTGCCAGCCTCTGTCTCAGGCAAGGGCCCAAGGACACCAATAGCAGTGCTCTCCCTTGGTGTCACCACAAGATGCTGCTGCAAAGGAGCTATTTTCTGCAGCAGCTTTTTACATCCTGCCTGCATTGTAACCTGGCAGAAATTCTCCCTTCAATTGGCTAAGGTTTTTGCAACCGCAAAATATCCAGCAGGTTTAAGATCACAACACAACCTCAGACACTGTGAGCTGTAGCTCACGAAAGCTTATGCTCCAATAAATTTGTTAGTCTCTAAGGTGCCACAAGTACTCCTTTTCTTTTTGTGAATACAGACTAACACGGCTGCTACTCTGAAACCTGTCCTTTTCCCCAGTATCCAGTACAGGAAGGTAATGCCCATCACCCACTGGTTTCCCGCAGCTCCTATACATGATTTCATCTTGAAATTCCAAGCTTTCCCACTGGATCCACTTTGGGAGGTCTTCATCCACTGGATGAAACAGGGTCATTCTGTGAATTAGAGGGAGAGATGCACACCTTTTCCTGGAGCAATTAATTCCTTGCTCTCCTGCTTACAGAGTGTTTGCAAATAGCTCCCCAACAAGGCCATCTGACATCAGCATTGCCATGCGTATGGCCGGGCCAGAATGTGACTGAAATCATAACACTGTTGTTTCTCCAAACACCGGGTGAGTGGTCTCTCGGGATTCCTAAATCTAAAGGGCCATTACAGGGAAGCCTGGTCTTGTCTGTCCTGACCATAAACTTCCTCCCATACAAATAGTGATGAAAGTGTTCTATTGATTGCACCACTGCCTTTCGGGTGCTGCAATAGTTTCTCTCAGGAGAACTTAGACTTTTGCTATTATAAGCCACCAGGCTCTCAAGTCTCTTGTGTCAATACTGCCCCAGACCACAAGCACGAGCATCTGTGTCCAGTATGAGAGGGGTTTTGAACCCTGGAGAGGCCAAGACAGGAGCGGGTACAAGAGCCTTTACAACTCTGAAAATGCTCCATTATTGAGCACTGAACTGGCTTCCCTTTCTCACTCAGCATATGCAGTGGTTTGGCAACAAAAAGCCCGCAAATGAACCTTCTGCACTAGGGACAAAGTCCTGCAAAACTCTGCACGTATTTGAGCGTCTGGGGATTTGGCCAACTCAGGACAGCCTCCAGTTTTCTTTTTTGTCAGTGGAAATTCCCTCCTCATGGACAGCGGTAAATTAATTCTTTTTGATACAGCTCTCGTTTCTTTGGGTTCAGTTTCAGGCTGTGATTAGCTGACAGCAGCCAGACTATTTGTAAAGGTTTTAGTTCCCAATCAAAGGTTTTAGTATGCAGCAGGATATCACCTAGGTATAAACAGAGGTTGAAAGGAGCATGCCATGTAATACCCTCTCCATTAGTCTTTCAAATGTGGCTGGTGCACTGCACAAGCCAAAAGCCATCTCTTTAAATTCCCTCAGGCCTTGTCCTGCTGTGAAAGCAGTTCCCTCTCCCCTGCTGTCCTTTGGATCCACTTCCTCTTGCCAACACCCATTTTTAAGATCCAGTGGAAAACCAGACTGAACCTGCCACACAGCCAGGGTATCAGCTATTTATGGTAATGGATAAGAATCCTTTAAAGTGACTTCATTTAATTATCTATAGTCCATACAGCATCTGGTGCTGCCATTCTTTTTCTTTTAGCCAGGATTGTGGGTGAGGCCCAAGGAATGGTTGCAGGATCAGTAATGCCTTCCAGGTATGTTTCCTGGATGGCATGTAATGCCTCTTCCCTCTTTGCTACTGGAAAAGGTGAGGTGGTGGTTTAAAGGGTCAGTTCTTGTGCTGGACCAGTGCAATAAAATCTACATCTGTGTAGGATCAGGAGAACAACTCCTGATTCCTAACCAGAAAGTCTTAGACTGTCCTGTAGGACTGAGATCTGATCAGTGTCCCTGTCCCCGTCCCCGCCATTCCTCGTTTAAGTGTACTGCATTACTCCGGAACAGCTCCAGTAGAAAAGGTTCAACCATTCCTCATCATTCCCTTGCTGGAAAGCCACCATAGCATGTAGCTGTTATAAAGGCTTCTGCCTCTGGCGGCAGGACCATTTGTTTACTGCACAGCAATTGCCTACAAACCATTTTGGGCTACATCTTTAAAGGGACGTTCCAGCCTGAATTTGGGAGACACCTTTTCTAGCACTGATTGCACAGTTAGTGGCCATAGTGAAATCCAAGCTAATTAGCTAATCCATTCAGACTTCTTGCTCAAATTCCAGAGGCCCAATCTTTGAAGCTAATTTTTCCAATTTTCAGACAAATGCGCTTGCCCTAGTGACTATCTCCTTTTGAGACCAATGAGGCAGTTCAGTTTTGGATCTCCTGTTCCCTAGCCTTTTTAACATGTCAGTTATTCCTATTCATATCACAGATCCTATTATGCACTCACTAGTCAAATTTCCATCATTGTTGTTGAACTGTCCGGATCTAACAAATTAGTGGAGCTGATCCTTGTATCTTGTACCTCCAAACTGCCTCTTTGCCTTTATATTTCCTTAATGGGGAGAGAGGCTTTCACAAGGCACGTGTAACAATCTGACTTGGCCTGCCATAAATTGATAATCTTTCTTGGTGTGGCCAGTTTTGTCACATTGAACTGAAGTGTTTCCTTTCATTTTTACATTGTCAGTTTGCCTTATTTTACAAGCCAAATATAGCATTTGTTCTCATCATTCAATAAGGTCATGAAATAGATTAGAATCCCCTCTTTCATCATACAAATTGGACAGAGTTGGAGTTACACGACTTGTGACAATTGGCTTCCATCTTCCTCACTAGCAGTTGCTTTCTCTTCTTGTGCACCTGCTGCAGGAAAAGATTCAAGTTCTGGGCTCAAATTCCACAGCCTTTGAGCGTCTCTGGCATCCTTTCATTGATCTTGACCTGCAAGTCCAAGTCCCACTGATCATCTACAAACTGCTTCATCCCCAGTTTATCCTAGAAAGCCTGAGTGGTGTCTGGATATGCCAGGAACTCAAGTCTTCACGAGTCTTCTGCCGCCAGTTCAGGTGGGGTTTGTGACATTACATTCCATATTCCTTATGAAAATATGCTTATGATATGAATATGACATAACTGAGATGTACTTCATGCCAGATGATTCATGTGAGGTATCATTGGAAAGGTCATGATTTACTGGATATGATTATCCTATTTGTATGCATGTATCATTTCTGTATCTGAAGTTAGGAATATTGACTATGTATCTGTATTTCAACTATGCTACTTTAGGTGACGCCCACTGCTGACACTTCAGGTACAACAATGGAAAAGCCAGAGAGGCCGGAAGGCCTATCAGCGAGGACAATGGACTGTGAAAAGCTCAGCCTTCCTGGGGACGCTCCATACTGCCACTGACTCATGGATGCTGTGATCCTACAGAGTCAGGTGGTCTTGTCATTACCTGGGAAAACATTGCCTGGGACTTCTTGTAATTTTCCACTACAAGGGCAGGGGGGTCAAGTTTGGGAAACAAAGGATTCCTGCCCTATGTAAATCCCATTTAAGGGTGGGGAGGAAGGCAAACGGGTCTCCTCCTCCTCTCCATGGCTGTCTGCCCAAGAAAAAAAACCAAAGGCAAGGGGGGAGGTCAGTCTGAGACAGGGGTCTAATCTGAAAAAGAATATAACAGGAACTCTGAACCACAGAAGCTTTGCTAACTGCCTGCAACAATATCTGGGGTGAGAAATACTATTTGTAACCAATTTCTTTAGTGAAACCAGCTTAATTTGCATGTTTGATTTCATTTGCTTAGTAGTCTGCTTTGTTCTGTTTGTTACCCCTTTTACCACTTAAAATCTGTCTTTTATAGTTAATAAAATTAGTTTTGTTTATTATTAAACCCAGTTTCTGTCATTTCTAACTGGGCGGGGAGGGGAGGGAGGATAAGAAGTGTGCACACCTCACTCCACAATGAGGGAGGGGGCGAATTTAATATCTTTGGGTCTGCACTCCAAATAAGGTGGACATCTGAGTACTGGAGCAAGTCCGTTAAAATGAGTCTTACCAGAGCTGATCTGCAGCTGGGTGTGGCCCTGTCTGTGTGTGTGTTAGAGGAGGTTTTAAGAGCCTGTCTTAGCAAAACAGGTTAAAGGGGGTCCATGATGGCAGAACAGGTAGACTCAGTGGTATCTCAGCACATCAGGTGCCTCCCCAAGGGGTCCAACCCATCACAAGGTTTCTTCCTTTCCTCTCCTTTTAGCTTTTGGTTGTGCCCCAGCCAGCTCAGACTGAGGGCTAGTTCCAAACCAGATATACCAGGTCTGGATATACCTGGGGATTACAGTAGACAAGAAGCTGGATACGAGTCAGCTGTGTGCCCTTGTTGCCAAGAAGGCTAACGGCATATTGGGCTGCATTAGTAGGGGAAGCATTGCCAGCAGATCGAGGGAAGTGATTATTCCCCTCTATTCAGCACTGGTGAGGCCATTCCTGGAGTATTGCGTCCAGTTTTTGGCCCCCCACTACAAAAAAGGATGCGGACAAATTGAAGAGAGTCCAGCAGAGGTCAACGAAAATTATTAGGGGGCTGGGGCACATGACTTACAAGGAGAGGCTGAGGGAACTGGGCTTGTTTAGTCTGCAGGAGAGAAGAGTGAGGAGGGATTTGATAACACTCTTCAACTACCCAAAGAAGGGTTCCAAAGAGGCTGGAGCTTGGCTGTTCTCAGTGGTGGCAGATGATAGAACAAGGAGCAATGGTCTCAAGTTGCAGTGGGGAGATCTAGGTCTTGGAAACACTATTTCACCAGGAGGGTGGTGAAGCAGTGGAATGGGAATGGGTGGAATCTCCATCCTTAGAGGTTTTTAAGGCCCGGCTTGACAAAGCCTTGGCTGGGATGATTTAGTTGGTGTTGATCCTGCTTTGAGCAGGGGTTGGACTAGATGATCTCCTGAGGTCTCTTCCAACCCTAATCTTCCATGATTCTATATTTCTATGGATAACTCAGTCTCTTTTCTCAGGGGAAGGTTCTGCAGCGCTGCAGATGGACATCATACCAAATGGACTGAAGGTAAAATATCCATTGCAATCAACATACTAAACTGACTATGTGAGAGATGGTGCCACACATTCTCAAAGAAACTGAGGAAACACCTGATCAGCATTCTGTACAACAGACAGCAGAAGATCAAGAATGAGTTCTCAAAACTGGACACTCTCATACAAAACCAACTTTCCACACAAAATTCCAAGTGGCTGGACTTTACAAAAACTAGACAAGCCATTTACAATGCACACTTTACTTCTCTAAGGAGGAAAAAGGTCAATAAACTATCTAAACTCCTACATGCCACAGGGGGCTACAACAGTGGTACCCTCAACTCACCTAACAATATTGTTAATCTACCCAACCACACACGTAGCCCGGCAGAAGAGTCTGTCCTATCTTGGGGACTCTCTTCTGCCTCACCACTCCCACAAACATGATACAGTTCTGCGGTGATCTGGAAGCCTACTTTTGCTGTCTCTGACTCAAGGAATATTTTCAACACACCACTGAACCATGCACTGACTCACGGAAACCCTCCTACCAACACTACAAGAAGAAGAATTCTGCATGGACTCCTCCTGATGGTCAAAATGACAGACTGGACTTCTACACAGAGTGCTTCCACAGACTTGCACAGGCTGAAATTGTGAACAAACAGCATCACTTGCTTCACATAACTTCAGCCATACAGAACACAATGCCATCCAGCCTCAGAAACAACTCTGACATTATAATCAAAGGGGCTGACAAAGGAGGTGCCGTAGTCATAATGAACAGGTTGGATTATGAACAGGAGGCTGCCAGGCAACTCTCCAACACTACATTCTACAGGCCACTAGTCTCTGATCCCACTGAGGAGTACCAAAAGAAACTACACCATCTGCTCAAGAAACTCCCTGCTATAGCACAGGAACAAATCTACACGGACATACCCCCAGAGCTCTGACCAGGGGTATTCTATCTGCTACCCAAGATCCATAAACCTGGAAACCCTGGGCGCCCCATCATCTCAGGCATTGGCACTCTTACAGCAGGATTATCTGGCTATTTGGACTCTCTCCTCAGACCCTATGTTACCAGCACTCCTAGCTATCTTTGAGACACCACTGACTTTCTGAGGCAACGACAATGCATTGGTGATCTTCCTGAAAACACCATCCTGGCCACCATGGATGTAGAAGCTCTTTACACCAATATTCCACATGAGGATGGACTACAAGCTGTCAAGAACAGTATCCCTCATGAGGCCATGGCACATAGAATTATAGGTTGGACTTTAATTGGGTGAGCATTACCTGTGTCAATGGAGTGGTATGCCCGTTCAGTTAGTCCTGGGGTAGTTGAGAACGTCGGCGCATAGCTAGTGCACATCTCCTGGATCTGCTGTCGCTGCATATGCCCTAGGGTCATGGAGAAGTTCACCTCTTCCATGCCACCAGCACTTTTCCCTTCGTAGTAGACACCTTCAGGCCACTCAGCGTCATCTCCTCCCTTGGCTGTAAACTGACAAACTTTTAATTCTCTGGAATAAAAGGGCTTTAGAGAATTAATATGGTATACTTTAGGCTTTCGGTTGGAGGTGGGGAATGCTATGAGATAATTAACAGCTCCCAGGTGCTCCTGGACCGTGAATGCCCTTCCCACGATGCTTCCATTTTATGGGCCTGGAGCGCCTTTAAGACCATGACCTGGTCTCCTACTTTGAAGGAACGCTCTCTGGCATGTTTATCATACCAGGCTTTTTGCTCTTTTTGAGCATCCTGTAGGTTTTCTTTAGCAAGGGCTAGAGAGGTTCGGAGGGGGTTTTGTAGGTTAATTACAAAGTCCAGAACGTTAGTTCCTGGAGAAGGTGTAAATCCCTCCCATTGCTGCTTCACCAACTGTAACGGCCCCTTAACCTCGCAGCCATATACAAGTTCAAATGGTGAAAACCCTAAACTGGGATGTGGTACAGCTCTGTAGGCAAAGAGCAACTGCTGCAACACTAGGTCCCAATCATTGGAGTGCTCATTTACGAATTTACATATCATGGCCCCCAAAGTTCCATTAAACTTCTCCACCATGCCATTTGTTTGATGGTGGTAGGGAGTGGCAACCAAGTGATTTACCCCATGAGCTTCCCAAAGGCTTTCCATAGTTCCTGCCAGAAAATTAGTTCCTGCATCTGGGAGGATGTCAAAGGGCAATCTATCTTGGCAAAAATGTCTGCTAGTGCCTAGCACACACTTTTAGCCCTGGTGTTGCTTAGAGCTACTGCTTCTGGCCATTGGGTGGCAAAATCTATGAAAGTCCATATGTACTGCTTTCCTCTGGGTGTCTTTTTTGGAAAAGGACCCAGAATATCCACAGCTACTCGCTGAAATGGAACTTCAATGATGGGGATTGGCTGGAGAGGGGCTTTGACCTGGTCTTGGGGTTTTCCCACTTTTTGGCATACCTCACAAGACTGGATATAGGTAGAAACATCCTTGCCCATTCCCTCCCAGTGGAATGACCTTCCCAACCAGTCTTTGGTCCTGTTCACCCCAACATGGCCACTAGGATGATCGTGGGCTAAGCTCAAGAGCTTGACCCGGTATTTAGTTGGAACTATCAACTGTCTCTGAGGATGCCAGTCTTCCTGGTGTCCACCAGAAAGAGTTTTCTTGTATAAAAGTCCTCTTTCTACAACAAACCTGGATCGATTAAAAGAGCTGAGAGGCGGTGGGTTGCTCTGTGCCACCGTCCAAACTCTCTGGAGGCTTTCATCTACTTCCTGTTCGGTCTGGAACTGTGCCCTTGATGCTGGAGACATCAGTCCTCATTGGATTGTGGACCCATGCTTGGTCCCTCTGGAAGCGATGTAGGGGATGGGGCTGTTTCCGTTGACTGTGAACCACTCTCTGCTGGTGCACTATGTTGGGGTTCAGGCTCCGGCTGAGCCTCTAGTGTAGGGTTATCGGCTGCTGCCGGTTCAGGTTCGGTGGGGCCCTCTGGGGTTGGGGTTGCAAGTACCGGATTCAGTATTGGCAATGGGTCTGGTGTTGGTTGTTCCGGTCCTGGGACTGGCTCTGTCTGGGTCCCTGGGTCTGGATCCACTACTGCTGTTGCAGACATTGGCGTGGTGTCTGGGTCCAACACCTCTGACTGGGTCCTGGTAGAAGTTTCCGGAACAGAGCTGGGCGTGACGGCTTGTTTAGCCTGGCTGCGGGTGACCATTCCCACCCTCTTGGCTCACTTCACATGACTGGACAAGTCTTCCCCCAACAGCATGGGGATGGGATAATCATCATAGACTGCAAAAATCCACGTTCCTGACCAGCCTTTGTACTGGACATGCAACTTGGCTGCACGCAAATTGAAAGAGTTGGACTTGAAGGGTTGAATTGTCACTTGGATCTCTGGGTTGATTAAATTGGGGTCCACTAAGGAAGCATGGATAACCGACACCTGTGCTCCAGTGTCCCTCCACGCGGTGACCTTCTTCCCGCCCACACTCACAATTTCCCTCCGCTCCAAGATATCTGGGAGGTATCTGGGCCTGAGAACCTCTGGTGTGATTCCAGTGCAATGAACTGTAATCTGTTGGGGTTCTTGGGGCAGTTGGCCTTTACATGCCCTGTCTCATTGCACTTAAAACATCGTCCAGCTGACGAGTCACTGGGGCAAGGTGGGTTGCTGGAGAACGGTGTGGTGGGACGATAAGGTGTCTGGAGGGTTCCTTGAATGGTAGCTGGGGCCTTGGGTGGCCCTTAGTAGTAGGGGGTGGTCTGAGGTTGTCCCTTCTGGTATCCGCTCCAACTGCGACCAGTTTTTTTCTTTTCTGCCACCTCCACCCATTTGGCTCCAATCTCCCCCACCTCAATTACCGTTTTGGGCCTCCCATCTAGGATGTATCTTTCTATTTCCTCAGGAACACCCTCTAAGAACTGTTCCATTTGCATTAGGAAGGGCAAATCTGCTGGAGATTTAACACTTGCTCCTGATATCCAGGCATCCCAATGTTTCACAATGTGGTAGGCATGGTGGGTAAATGACACGTCTGGTTTCCACCTTAGGGCTCTGAACTGCCAATGGGAATGCTTGGGTGTTAGCCCCCTTCTGACTCTTGCCTTGGTTTTAAACAGTTCGTACTGGTTCATGTGTTCCTTAGGCATTTCAGCCGCCACCTCAGCTAAGGGTCCACTGAGCTGTGGCCTCAGCTCTACCATGTATTGGTCTGTAGAGATGCTGTACCCAAGGCAGGCCCTTTCAAAGTTTTCTAAGAAGGCCTCGGTATCATCGCCTGCCTTGTAGGTGGGGAACATTCTGGGATGGGAAGTGGTACCTGGAGAAGGATTGCTAGAGTTTGTTGGTATATGCTGATGAACCTTTGCCTTCTCCATCTCTAGTGCATGCTTCCTCTTTTTCCTTCTCCTCCTCCACATGCTTCCTCTCTTTTTCCTTCTCCTCCAGTTCTTTGGCTCTTGCGTCCATTTCTTTTTCCTTTGCCTCCATAGTTCTCCTGTGAGCAGCCTCTTGGTGTTGTTCTGCCTCTTTCGCTGCCTCCATTTCTTAGTCTTTTGCCTCCATTACTCTCCTGTGGGCAGCTTCTAGGGCTTTTTCTGCCTCTTTCACAGCCTCCAGTCTGACTAACTCCAATTTGTGTTGTGTCTTGGTTTCTGTCATCTTTACCTCTCTGTTTTTAACTAACTCTACACCCAAGAGTTAGAAATAAAACAAACAAACAAACAAAAAACTTGGCTTGTAAAATTTTGCTGTGCTGTAATATGATACCTATATTCTCTGATAGTGATTGTCAGCCTACAGAAAAATCCAAAAACAAAAAAACAAAAAAACAACCAACAACAGCAACAACAAAAATTAAAAAAAAAACCCAACAACTCTAACACCTTTGTCTCCAAGCAAATAGGCAGAAAACCCCTCTAGTTGCTCTTAGGTTAAAAAATATATATATATTCTTCAGGTCTGTGAAGACTGGTGAATTTCCCTTCAGGAGGTTAACTACCTTGCCTTTAGGTAGAGAAAACTCCAGCTCACAAACAACAGTTCCCTTTTGTCTCTGCTCTGGCCCCAAAGCAGAGAAAAAAACTCCAACTGCTTCCAGTTGGAAACCTGCTTTCCAGCAGCACAAAGGGGAAAAAAATTCCCTTTTAAAATCTGTGTTTCTGGTTCAAAAAATCTCAAATTGATCTCAAAATGATTTCAAGTTAATCCCAGCACTCTGCCACCATGTCAAGGTTCCTTCCCCACTCTGAACTCTAGAGTACAGATGTGGGGACCTGCATGAAAACCTCCTAAGCTTACTTTTACCAGCTTAGGTTAAAACTTCCCCAAGGTACAAACTATTTTACCTTTTGCCCTTGGACTTCCACTGCCACCACCAAACGTCTAACTGGGTTTTTTATTAGGAAAGAGCCATTTGGAAACGTCTTTCCCACAAAATCCTCACCAAAACCTTGCACCCCCCTTCCTGGGGAAGGTTTGGTAAAAAACCTCACCAATTTGCATAGGTGACCACAGACCCAAACCCTTGGATCTTAAGAAAAATGAAAAAGCATTCAGTTTTCTTAAAAGAAGAATTTTAATATAAGAAAAAGTAAAAAGAATCACCTCTGTAAAATCAAGATGGTAAATACCTTACAGGGTAATTAGATTCAAAACATAGAGAATCCCTCTAGGCAAAACCTTAAGTTACAAAAAGACACAAAAACAGGAATATCCATTCTATTCAGCACAGCTTATTTTCTCAGCCATTTAAAGAAATCATAATCTAACGCATATCTAGCTAGATTACTTACTAAGTTCTAAGACTCCATTCCTGTTCTGTCCCCGGCAAAAGCATCACACAGACAGACCCAGACCCTTTGTTTCTCCCCAGCTCCAGCTTTGAAAGTATCTTGTCTCCTCATTGGTCATTGTGGTCAGGAGCCAGCGAGGTTATCCTAGCTTCTTAACCCTTTACAGGTGAAACGGTTTTTCCTCTGGCCAGGAGGGATTTTAAAGGTGTTTACCCTTCCCTTTATATTTATGACAGAAGGAGATTCCACCACCTCCCTAGGTAACGCATTCCAGTGTTTCACCACCCTCCTATGAAAAAGTTTTTCATAATATACAACCTAAACCTCCCCCACTGCAACTTGAGACCATTACTCCTAGTTCTGTCATCTGCTACCACTGAGAACAGCCAAGCTCCATCCTCTTTGGAACCCCCTTTCAGGTAGTTGAAAGCAGCTATCAAATCCCCCCTCATTCTTCTCTTCCACAGACTAAACAATCCCAGTTCCCTCAGCCTCTCCTCATAAGTCATGTGTTCCAGTCCCCTAATCATTTTTGTTGCCCTCCAGTGGACGTTTTCCAATTTTTCCACGTCCTTCTTGTAGTGTGGGGCCCAAAACTGGACACAGTACTCCAGATGAGGTCTCACCAATGTCGAATAGAGGGGAATGATCACATCCCTCGATCTGCTGGAAATGCCCCTAGTTATACATCCCAAAATGCCATTGGCCTTCTTGGCAACAAGGGCACACTGTTGACTCATATCCAGCTTCCCATCCACCATAACCCCTAGGTCATTTTCTGCAGAACTGCTGCCTAGCCATTCAGTCCCTAGTCTGTAGCAGTGCATGGGATTCTTCCGTCCTAAGTGCAGGACTCTGCACTTGTCCTTGTTGAACCGCATCAGATTTCTTTTGGCCCAATTCTCTAATTTGTCTGGGGCCCTCTGTATCCTATCCCCACCCTCCAAAATATCTATCTCTCCCCCCAGTTTAGTGTCATCTGCAAACTTGCTGAGGATGCAATCCACGCCATCCTCCAGATCATTAATGAAGGTATTGAACAAAACCGGCCCGAGGACGAACCCTTGGAGCACTTGATACCAGCTGCCAACTAGACATGGAGCCATTGATCACTACCCGTTGAGCCTGACAATCTAGCCAGCTTTCTATCCATTTTATAGTCCATTCATCCAGTCCATACTTCTTTAACTTACTGTCAGGAATACTGTGGGAGACTGTGTCAAAAGCTTTGCTAAAGTCAAGGAGCAACATGTCCACTGCTTTCCCCTCATCCACAGAGCCAGTTATCTCGTCATAGAAGGCAATTAGATTAGTCAGGCATGACTTGCCATTGGTGAATCCATACTGACAATTCCTGATCACTTTCCTCTCGTCTAAGTGCTTCAGAATTGAGTCCTTGAGGACCTGCTCCATGATTTTTCCAGGGACTGAGGTGAGGCTGACTGGCCTGTAGTTCCCCGGATCCTCCTCCTTCCCTTTTTAAAAGATGGGCACTACATTAGCCTTTTTCCAGTCGTCCGGGTCTTCCCCCAATCGCCATGAGTTTTCAAAGATAATGGCCAATGGCTCTGCAATCACATCCGCCAACTCCTTTAGCACTCTCGGATGCAGTGCATCCGGCCCCATGGACTTGTGCTCGTCCAGCTTTTCTAGATAGTCCCGAACCACTTCTTTCTCCACAGAGGGCTGGTCACCTCCTCCCCATGCTGGCTGCCCAGTGCAGCAGTCTGGGAGCTGACCTTGTTCGTGAAGACAGAGGCAAAAAAAGCATTGAGTACGTTAGCTTTTTCCACATCTGCTGTCATTAGGTTGTCTCCCTCATTCAGTAAGGGGCCCACACTTTCCTTGACTTTCTTCTTGTTGCTAACATACCTGAAGAAATGCTTCTTGTTACTCTTAACATCTCTTGCTAGCTGCACCTCCAGGTGTGATTTGGCCTTCCTGATTTCACTCCTGCATGCCCGAGCAATATTTTTATACTCTTCCCTGGTCACTTGTCCAATCTTCTACTTCTTGTAAGCTTCTTTTTTGTGTTTAAGATCAGCAAGGATTTCACTGTGAAGTCAAGCTGGTCGCCTGCCATATTTACTATTCTTTCTACACATCGGGATGATTTGTCCCTGTAACCTCAAAAGGATTCTTTAAAATACAGCCAACTCTCCTGGACTCCTTTCCCCCCTACGTTATTCTCCCAGGGGATCCTGCCCATCAGTTCCCTGAGGGAGTCAAAGTCTGCTTTTCTGAAGTCTAGATTCCATATTCTGCTGCTCTCCTTTCTTCCTGGTGTCAGGATCCTGAACTCGACTATCTCATGGTCACTGCCTCCCAGGTTCCCATCCACTTTTGCTTCCCCTACTAATTCTTCCCGGTTTGTGAGCAGCAGGTCAAGAAGAGCTCTGCCCCTAGTTGGTTCCTCCAGCACTTGCACCAGGAAATTGTCCCCTTCACTTTCCAAAAACTTCCTGGATTGTCTGTGCACTGCTGTATTGCTCTCCCAGCAGATATCAGGGTGATTGATGTCTAGATTCTTAAAAGGAATCCTTCGTCTCCATCTGCCAGTGCAGGATCTGGTTCCCTGATAGGATCTTAGCATAGTCTTAGCAGCTCTGATGGGACCTCATTCAATTCTCTGACATCCTGCCTCTTTCCTCTCTATGACAAAAACCAGGGCCTGTGATCTAGTAACTTCTGTTAGTTGCCGGAAGAAAGCCTCGGCCACCTCATCCCCCTGGCCCGGTGGTCTCTAGCAGGCTCCCACCACGACATCACCCTTGTTGCTCACACTTCTAAACTTAATCCAGAGATTCTCAGGTTTTTTCCGCAGTTTCATACCAGATCTGTGAGCAGTCATACTGCTCTCTTACATACAATGCAACTCCCCCACCTTTTCTGTCCTGCCTGTCTTTCCTGAACAGTTTATATCCACCCATGACAGTCTCCAGTCATGTGAGTTATCCCACCAAGTCTCTGTTATTCCAAACACATCATAATTCCTTGACTGTGCCAGGACTTCCGGTTCTCCCTGCTTCTTTCCCAGGCTTCTTGCATTTGTGTGTAGGCACTTGAGATAACTCGCTGATGTTCCTGCTTTCTAAGTATGAGGCAGGAGCCCTCCCCTCTTGCGTGCTCCTGCTCATGCTTCTTCCCGGTATCCCACTTCCCCACTTACCTTAGGGCTTTGGTCTCCTTCCCCCGGTGAACTGAGTTTAAAGCCGTCCTCACTAGGTTAGCCAGCCTGCTTGTGAAGATGCTCTTCCCTCTCTTCGTTAGGTGGAGCCCATCTCTGCCTAGCACTCCTCCTTCTTGGAACACCATCCCATGGTCAGAGAATCCAAAGCCTTCTCTCCGACACCACCTGCGTAGCCATTCGCTGACTTCCATGACTCGACGGTCCCTACCCAGGCCTTTTCCTTCCACAGGGAGGATGGACGAGAACACCATTTGCGCCTCAAACTCCTGGTGCTGAGCTTTGTGACTTTGTCCTCACCCACAACCAATGTTCCCTCTCATTTTTAACAGGCCACGCGCGCAATAAATTTCTTCTGTGCCACCGCTGACACAACAACAAAAGCTGCCGCCGAAGCCGGAGTGCGCGCGGTGCCCCCCCTGTGCACAGGGTTTAAGATCTGCACACGCCCAGGCCCACAGCTGAGAGGGTACAGTGCACACAACCATCTCAGAGTTGGGGACAGCTTATACCTGCAAGTCAGCGGCACTGCGATGGGTACCCACATGGCCCCACAGTATGCCAACATTTTTATGGCTGACTTAGAACAACGCTTCCTCAGCTCTCTTCCCCTAACGCCCCTACTCTACTTGCGCTACATTGATGACATCTTCATCATATGGACCCATGGGAAGGAGGCCCTTGAGGAATTCCATCAGGATTTCAACAATTTCCATCCCACCATCAACCTCAGCCTGGACACAAGAGATCTACTTCCTGGAGACTACAGTGCAAATAAGCGATGGTCACATAAACACCACCCTATACCAGAAACCTACTGACAGCTATACTTACCTACATGCCTCTAGCTTCCATCCAGGACACATCACACGATCCATTGTCTACAGCCAAGCTCTACGATACAACCGCATTTGCTCCAATCCCTCAGACAGAGACAAACACCTACAAGATCTTTATCAAGCATTCTTAAAACTACAATACCCACATGGGGAAGTGAGGAAACAGATTGACAGAGCGAGACGAGAACCCAGAAGTTACCTACTACAGGACAGGCCCAACAAGGAAAATAACAGAACGCCACTAGCCATCACATACAGCCCCCAGTTAAACCTCTCCAGCATATCATCAACTATCTACAACCTATCCTGGAAAATGATCCCTCAGTCTCACAGACCTTGGGAGGCAGGCCAGTTCTCGCTTACAGACAGTACAGAAGGGACAGCATTCACTGCCCCAGTTCTTCCTCAGCCCTTTGCCGAGGAGACAGGGACAAGATCTCTCCACCCGGAGATCCTTCTCACTCTGCTAGCCTGCCCCTTCACCCAGCATGTCCTTCCTGTGCTGCCTTCTACCCTCTGCATTAGTGGGCTAATTAGCCCTTTACTCCTCCCCACCCCATTCTAATTCACTAATTATGTACAGTTAGGTCCAACTGGGGTGGGGGTGGGGGTGGGAATTAATTGGTGTTTTAAATGATTAGAGGCTGGCTCAGCTGTTGGTTCCCAGTGCTCTGTCACAGGACCCCAAAGGTATTAAAATGAATTAAATAATGTTTAACTTAATTCCATAAAACTTCATTCAGGATGTTGTCAGTCTGTCCCAGCAGCCATGTTCCTTGTATATTTGGGATAATCCATTAGCCAGAGGTGATTTCAATTATTATTTCTATTATTCCTCTGACGGTCTCTAAGGACACATTAAGCAATGAGTGGGGAGGATCACCTGAGTTGGAAATAACACCTTTCCTGCCAATTCAAAAGTGATCAAAGGGATTACTTCTTCGTACTATGCACAATGTATTCCAGAACTCATAGCCACATGATGTCATTGAGGCCAAGAATTTAGCAACATTCAAAGAGGGATTTGATGTTTATATGGATGATAAGACTATCCAGAGTTATCATAAATAATGCTACAGAGTATGAGGAGTTAAAACCTCAGATTTCAGGGCTCAAGCCAATCTCTTAGTATAATTCGTTTTTTTAATTTATTTATTGCCTTTGTGGGGGGCAAATTATCCCACATCTGCTACTGCAGGGTTTTTGTTTGTTTGTTTGTTTGTTTGTTTGTTTTGAACCTTCCTATGAAGCATCTGGCTATTGCCACTGTCAGAGACAAGTTACTGGGCTAGATGGGCATGAGTCTGATCCCATCTGGCAACCCCAGTGTTCCTATGTTCCAGCTTGCGTGAGGCCCTCCCCGCCCCTTGCTTCGCACTGTAATTATTAAGGGAATGTAGTAACATTGGGAATATGACTAAAGTGAAGTAAAATGTGCCTCAAGCTGAGAATCAGCTCACTCCTAGCTTGAACAGAACAGTAATGAATGCGTGCAGATGCTGCGGTAGATAGATCAAACAGCTGGGTAAATGGGAAGACGCTGAATGACAACTGCATGTTGCTTAATTTTACTGTGTAGCCACCCAAACTCTTACAAGTTAGCAACTGGGGAGGGGAAATTCCACAGGCCGGGATGGTGGACAATGGATGAACTGGTCAGTACAGTGGGTCTGTTGGCAGCATGGTATTTCTGTGGCTAGACAGCTGCTCGTGGCCCAGGGCGGCTTGGTCTGAAATCAGGTGATGGGGAGGGCTCAACGGGTCCCAAACAAACAGGGCAACACAAGAGGGGAGGCAACTGCTCAGAGAAAGGACAGCAGGATCCCTTTCCTGGCGCATGTGGGTCAGATGCCCAGATATGGTGTGTGAATCTGTGGACTGTGGATCTGTGGATCTCGGGGTCCCAGCAGATGTTGGGAGTGGCAGCTATGATGGTAAAGCTCACTTCTTCCAGCCCACCTGCCCTCCAGCCTGGCATGGTGATCCCCCCAAGTGTCTGCTTAAGGACCCCACGAAGGGATGACAGGCACAATAGCCCATTGCCTCATTACACCAGTTAACCAGTCAACCAGTTAGGCCTAATTCATGCCAATTTTGATCCATTGATTTCCAGTTCTCTTCTCCTCTTGTTCACCAGTCATAACCTTAATGCAGTCCATGAGTGGTATCAGGAGACCTTTTTGTATGGACTAATTCAGTTTGTCTCTTGTTCATACCCCTGTGGACACCTTTCACTGTTCATAGGTTATTGTGACATTTTATGAACCATCACAATTGGGACAGGCCTGCTCATGTAAGTAAGTCAGTTGAAATCAAATAGACCTTTCACATGCAAGGAGTTCATCAAAGCAAGTAAGGGGTCCACCATGGGGTCTACCAGGAGCTCAAGGTTGGCCTGTGTAACTGGCCTGTCCCCAGCATTAGTTACCATGCCAACTATTTTTGTTTCAGAGTAGCAGCCGTGTAGTCTGTATTCGCAAAAAGAAAAGGAGTACTTGTGGCACCTTAGAGACTAACTAATTTATTAGAGCATAAGCTTTCGTGAGCTACAGCTCACTTCATCGGATGCATTTGGTGGAAAAAACAGAGGAGAGATTTATATACACACACAGAGAGAACATGAAACAATGGGTTTATCATACACACTGTAAGGAGAGTGATCACTTAAGATAAGCCATCACCTGCAGCAGGGTGGGGAAAGGAGGAAAACCTTTCATGGTGACAAGCAAGGTAGGCTATTTCCAGCAGTTAACAAGAATATCAGAGGAACAGTGGGGGGTGGGGTGGGAGGGAGAAATACCATGGGGAAATAGTTTTACTTTGTGTAATGACTCATCCATTCCCAGTCTCTATTCAAGCCTAAGTTAATTGTATCCAGTTTGCAAATTAATTCCAATTCAGCAGTCTCTCGTTGGAGTCTGTTTTTGAAGCTTTTTTGTTGAAGGATAGCCACTCTTAGGTCTGTGATCGAGTGACCAGAGAGATTGAAGTGTTCTCCAACTGGTTTTTGAATGTTATAATTCTTGACGTCTGATTTGTGTCCATTCATTCTTTTACGTAGAGACTGTCCAGTTTGGCCAAGGTACATGGCAGAGGGGCATTGCTGGCACATGATGGCATATATCACATTGGTAGATGCGCAGGTGAACGAGCCTCTGATAGTGTGGCTGATGTGATGATGATCCTTGATGATGCGTTGGAGAGGTTTTAGTTGGGGGCTGAAGGTGATGGCTAGTGGCGTTCTGTTATTTTCTATCATGCATTCCTACAACTACAATACCCATCTGCTGAAGTGAAGAAACAGGTTGACAGAGCCAGAAGAGTTCCCAGAAGTCACCTACTACAGGACAGGCCCAACAAAGAAAAGAACAGAACGCCACTAGCCATCACCTTCAGCCCCAACTAAAACCTCTCCAACGCATCATCAAGGATCTACAATCTATCCTGAAGGACGACCCATCACTCTCACAGATCTTGGGAGACAGGCCAGTCCTTGCTTACAGACAGCCCCCCAATCTGAAGCAAATACTCACCAGCAACCACACACCACACAACAGAACCACTAACCCAGGAACCTATCCTTGCAACAAAGCCCATTGCCAACTCTGTCCACATATCTATTCAGGGGATACCATCATAGGGCCTAATCACATCAGCCATGTACATTGGCCAAACTGGACAGTCTCTACGTAAAAGAATGAATGGACACAAATCAGACGTCAAGAATTATAACATTCAAAAACCAATTGGAGAACACTTCAATCTCTCTGGTCACTCGATCACAGACCTAAGAGTGGCTATACTTCAACAAAAAAGCTTCAAAAACAGACTCCAACGAGAGACTGCTGAATTGGAATTAATTTGCAAACTGGATACAATTAACTTAGGCTTGAATAGAGACTGGGAATGGATGAGTCATTACACAAAGTAAAACTATTTCCCCATGGTATTTCTCCCTCCCCCCCCCACTGTTCCTCTGATATTCTTGTTAACCCCTGGAATTAGCCTACCTTGCTTGTCACCATGAAAGGTTTTCCTCCTTCCCCCCCCTGCTGCTGGTGATGACTTATCTTAAGTGATCACTCTCCTTACAGTGTGTATGATAAACCCATTGTTTCATGTTCTCTCTGTGTGTGTATATAAATCTCTCCTCTGCTTTTTCCACCAAATGCATCCGATGAAGTGAGCTGTAGCTCACGAAAGCTTATGCTCTAATAAATTTGTTAGTCTCTAAGGTGCCACAAGTACTCCTTTTCTTTTTTCTGATGTTCTTGTTAACTGCTGGAATTGGCCTACCTTGCTTGTCACCATGAAAGGTTTTCCTCCTTCCCCCCCCCCTCCGCTGCTGGTGATGGCTTATCTTAAGTGATCACTCTCCTTACAGTGTGTATGATAAACCCATTGTTTCATGTTCTCTGTGTGTGTATATAAATCTCTTCTCTGTTTTTTCCACCAAATGCATCCGATGAAGTGAGCTGTAGCTCACAAAAGCTTATGCTCTAATAAATTTGTTAGTCTCTAAGGTGCCACAAGTACTCCTTTTCTTTTTGCGAACTATTTTTGTATTATTGTAAATTATAACAATTAGTTTATATTTTCTTCCAGATCACTGATAAACATATTGAATAGCATTTGGCCATGAACACTGTGGGATCCCACTAGAAACAGCCCATTGAATGATAATTCCCCATTTACAATTATTTTTTTACAGTCCATCTACTAACTCATTTTTAATCCATTTAAATGCCTTACAGAAGTCCAAGTATGTTATATCAACCACAGGTGCCGACTTTCCAAAGTGCCAGGGGGTGCTCAACCCCTGGTTCTGCCCCAGACCCTGCCCCCACTCCACCCCTTCCCCTTTGGCCACCATTCCAGAGGACATGCTTCCATGCTGATGATGCACAAAAAAAAAATGTGTTAATTAAATTTGTGGCGGAACTCCTTGGGGGAGAATTGTGTGTCTCTGGCTCAGTTTTAACCGCATTCTGCCATATGTTTCATGTTCTAGCCGTCCCTGTTGATGACCCAGCACATGTTGTTCATTTTAAGAACACCTTTACAGCAGATTGGACAAAATGCAAAGAAGGTGCCAATGTGAGATTTCTAAAGATAGCTAAAGATTTAAGAATCTGAAGTGCCTTCCAAAATCTGAGAGGGACGTGCTGCAGAGCATGCTTTCAAAAGTCTTAAAAGAGCAGAAACTATTGAACCTGAACCACCAAAAAAGAAAATCAGTCTTCTGCTGGTGGCATCTGACTCAGATGATGAAAATGAACATGCATCGGTCCACTCTGCTTTGGATGGTTATCGAACAGAACCCGTCATCAGCATGGACACATGTCCCCTGGAATGATGTTTGAAGTATTAAGGGACATATGAATCTTTATCGCATCTGGCACGTAAATATCTTGTGACGCTGGCTACAACAGTGTCACGTGAACACCTGTTCTCACTTTCAGGTGACATCATAAACAAGAAGCAGGCAGCATTATCTCCTGCAAATGTAAACAAACCTGTTTGTCTGAGCGATTGGCTGACCAAGAAGTAGGATTGATTGGACTTGTAGACTCTAAAATTTTACATTGTTTTATTTTTGAATGCAGTTTTTTTTACTTAATTCTACACTTTTACGTTCAACTTGCATGATAAAGAGATTGCACTACAGTACTTGTATGAGGTGAATTGAAAAATACTATTTCTTCTGGTTTTTTACAGTGCAAATACTTATAATCAAAAATAAATACAAAGTGAGCACTGTACACTTTGTATTCTGTGTTGCAATTGAAATCAATATATTTGAGAATGTAGAAAATATCCAAAAATACTTAAATAAATGATATTCTATTATTGTTTAACAGTGTGATTAATTGTGCGATTAATTGCAATTAATTTTTTTTAATCGCCCAATTAATTATGATTAATTTTTGAATCACTTGACAGCCCTAGTTTTTACCCACAGAAGGCTTCTTTTGGGACTGCAGCATAGTGGGGGCTTGGGGATATCTACTAAAGCATTCTTAAACAAGTTCCAATTATCAGCCACATTCCTGCACTAAAGTTTTCCTCCCACTCATAATTGTTTTCAGCTTCAGGAGATTGGGCTTTTTAAAGCACCAAGTACACAAACACAGAGATATACATGTATGTCTGACTGGTCAGGACCATATTCTGGTTCCCCGTAACAAATGCAATTAGGTCCTGATCACTTGCACATTAGCAAGCATTATTTTTGTGTTCTGTAATTAGCTTACCTTTATCCTTCAGCATTAGGTCTGAAAAAGAACTGTCCTGAGCTAGTTGCAAGACTTTGTGCATTAGAAAGTGGCTGTTATTTTCAGAACCCCCAAGGATGTTTTGCTAGTGATTGTATGTGTCCCCCAGACTGACACCGCACAGCGGCAGCCTCCTGTTGGCGAATGAGGCTCTTGCTTCTTGATCTGGGTTCATGGAGGCCCCAGCATGAGACCACCTGACTTGCCCAGGGTCACAGAGAGGGGCCTTGTTAATCCTGGGACCCCTTTATTCACAGCGGGGTGGAAGCTGCTCAGGCATTTGCCTAACCTTGCTCTGAGCTGGGTAAGTTGATGTGATAAGAGAGCCCCCCCCTGGTTACTCTACAGCTCCCAACGGCAGGGTCGCCCAGGGGCGGGGGGGGGGCAAGTGGGACAATTTGCCCCAGGGCCCTGGGCCCCACAGAATACTATAGTATTGCAACTTTTTTTATGGAAGGGGCCCCTGAAATTGCTTTGCCCCAGGCCCCCTGAATCCTCTGGGCAGCACTGCCCACCATGGAGAGCTATGGGCTCCGGGGGCTTCCTGGCTTCCAATTACTTGCCTCTGTCGGTCCCTGGCTAGCTATGCGGAGAGAGGCACAGAGTGGGTGCACTGTGTTCAAACAAGCAGGGAGAAAGAGGCCCCATTGTTGCTGGAGCACAATGGGACCCACCCTGCCCAGCACAGCTGTGCCTGGGGAGTTGGGAATAAAAGCTGGCTTCAAAGCCATTCAAAGACCTTCCTTGAGCGGGGCAATAAAGGCCCAAGAGCTCCTTGAGCAGGGGGTGAGGGGCCACGGATGGGACCCTCCTGGTTGTCCATTCCCACTTGCTCGGCAGCTGAGTTCACAGGACAGAGTCTGGAAGCCTGGAGCTGCTCCTTCCAGGGAGGGGAGGGACCGAAGTCCTTTCGCAAGCCAGGGACCAGTCCCAGCCCCAGAGTAGGTGCGGCTCTAGAAGGGAGTGTGCGTCCACCTCCGCCTGACGGAAGCAGATGAGCCACCTGTCCACAGCCACAGTGATTTTCAGCTCTCCCTTCGTAACACTGAAGAGCTAAGCAAGAGAGGCACTTCAGCCGGCACCTGGAGCCGTCCCTGGGGAGCTGGGCTCACAGAGCAGAATGGATCGCTGTGCTCTGCCGTGCCTGGGGCATTGGCAGTGGCAGAAGTTGGCATGCCACCTGATGGCCCAGTGCCCCGGGCGGCAGGTAGCATAGGCCAGGGGAGGCTAAGCCTCTCTTATCCCAGGCTGTAGCGCTGCCCACAGCCTGGCCCAAGGCTCTACCCTAGATCCTCCTCTCCTTCAAAGCCAGTGGAGCTCAGCTTGAGCCAGCAGCCTGGAGCTGGGGCTTGGCTGGCCAGCCAGCGGCAGCCCGGGTTGACTTGGGACAGGGGGCAGCTTAGGGCCGGCCAGGGGTCAGGCTGGCACTCGGGGCCAGAAGGCGGCTTGGGGATCAGGGTGATTTGGCTGGGGCTCCTTCTCCTGCAGTGGGTGGGGTAGGGGCTCAGGGCTGTGGCGGGTGAGGGGGGGAATAGAAGGGGTGGGGCCTCTGGTGGAAGGGGCAAGACCAGGGGGCTAGCCTCCCCAACGGGGACCTTCACAAGCCACATATGCCAGTATCACTGTCCTGTGCTGGCCTCTAAGCTACTGGTCTGAGTCCAGGCCCTTGCGTGGCCAGCCAGGAGTGCCATGGGAGTCTTGGGCTCCGTTACACTGATCCACTCCAGGACAGCCTATTTTTGGCCTCATTGCCTGGGAAAATGGTAGCTGAGGCTGAAGCTGTTATGGGGGAGAGGAGGAACAGAGAGCTAGACCAGGAGTAGCTGGGAAGGTCTGTGAGGCTCCTGGGGCACAGAGGAGCCTTGGTTAATACGCAGCAGCAGAAGGGCTGCAATCTGACTTCCATTTCTTTTCACTCCCCAGGCCGGGTTAGGTTAAGAGCTGCCACAATGTGAGCTTCCTTCACCTGAGTCTAGGGAGCCCGCCCACCTGAGCAAAGAGAGGACAGTGTCTGTGGAGAACAGGTAGCAGCGTAACCGGCACAGTCACAGATGGGTGCAGTCAGCTCAGTGGCAGCAGATAGCGGGGATATGTAGCAATGTAACTGGTACAGTTGCTGATGACTGCACTCGGCCCAGCAGTGGCAGATAGTGGGGACAGGTATCAGTGTAATTGGTACAGTCACTGATGGATGGAGTCAGTCAGTCCAGTGGTGGCAGACAGTGGGAATAGCTAGCAGTGTAACTGGTACAGTCAGTGATGGGTGTAGTGAGCCCAGTGGCGGCAGATAGTGAGGACAGATAGCAGCATAACCGATACAATCGCTGATTGGTGTAGTCAGCCCATCAGTGGTAGACAACAGGGTTAGGTAGCAGCGTAACCGGTACAGTCGCTGAGGGGTGTAGCCAGCCCAGCAGCGACAGATAGCAGGGTTAGGTAGCAGCGTAACCGGTACAGTCACTGATGGGTGTAGTCAGCCTAGCAGCAGCAGATAGCAGGGTTAGGTAGCAACGTAACTGGTACAGTCGCTGATGGGTGTAGTCAGGCTAATGAAGTAAATGCTGTAGCTGAGGGATTGGCTCCTATGCTACATGACTGTTCAGTACCTAGTGCAATGGAGGCCCTAACCCTCGTGTGGGGCTCCTAGGTGCGGCTGTAATAAATAATAATTATCAATGGAAGCAGCGGTGCTGCACGAGGAGCTGGTAGTGAATGTCAAACCAAGCCTTATTTTGAGCACTAGAGGGCACCAGCACTTTAATTCTTCTGAAATCATGCCTGAGGTTAAGGTGTAAAGGCGAGTAACTGCAGAGACCGCTGATACTGTGATAGTTAACAACCTTATTGATGTTTATGAGTGGAAGCTTCTCTTTACATTATGAGGCCAACTCTGTTGCAGAGCAAAGCATTTCCTTTTCCAGCTTCTTTTGGATCCTCTGGGTCCCAACTGGCCTCGCTGGCAGAGCAGTTTTGCCAGTGGCATGTTAACTCCTTCTGTCCTGCTCCCAAATTCCAAACGCTAACTAGATGTGTAAAAACCCCGACGTCTAATTAGTGACACTTAAGATCCAGGGCTGATGCTTTTTTTGCTCCTTGCACTTCTCACAGTTTGGATGGTGAACCCAGCCTGGTTTCTTTCCCCTGCTGCCCTAGCATAATGTGCTGCGTCTGCTCCCCAGTCCCCAGGAGAAGGCACCATAAGAAGTGTGGCCAAGTCTCATGCTAGTTGATGTTTTCCTTCAAGCCCCAGCTCTTGCAGTCAGGAGAACATGAGAATCTCAACTTGCAGGTTTTTTTAGAAGTACATTTCTAGCCCCCGTGGCTGTGGAGAAAAGCTTGCAAACATGCAGCCTAGAGGATCAAAAACAAACAATAAATATAAAGAACGGTGGTTAAAGAAACCCAACATGATTTTTAAGCCATTCTGATGATTTTGGGAGATCTGACACATGATTTTCGAATGCCTGGGACTGCTGGCAGACCATACATGTTAAACTTCTCATTCACCTGCCATATAATGACATTCCCCACCCTCCAACCTAAGCATGGATGTATCCGCTGCTATTTTTAGCTCCGTAGCGTGAACCAGGGTCAGGTGACCTGAGCTCTGCAACTTTTTGCAGTGGGGTGGGGTTTATTTTGCAGTACCCTCATGGGGCTGCGACAGCTCTCCCACGCAGCCACACAGGACGAGCAGGAAGGGGCTGTGGCCCCTTGACCTGGATTTTCAACACCCTCCCCCTCCATAAGCTGTGATTTTGAGGCAGATTCACACCCACTGCCCCAAAATTCTTCCCTGGTGAAGCTCTCATAGTCCAGCAGGGAGAGCGCCTCATGATCCACCTCTAAGGAGGCACAAAATGCCTCGCACCTGGCATTGCCAGGTAGAACAACATATTTCCTGGCCAGGAACAAACACACAACTCCTCTCCTTGACAGAAGGGTGTGACACCTGCCGCTCATGTGATAACCACCCCTGGACAGAGACCCTGTTACTGCATGAGCTGCCCACCTGACCATGGGGAAAGGCAGGAGCTGATTTATTTCCCTTCAAGGCAAAGTAGTCCTTTATTTCAGTGGATACGACTCAAACTTTTGGGAGGACAAGGCCCTGCCTGACGCAAAAAGCAAGTCAATGACTGGCAAACCAAAGGTCCACTTTGGCAGATCCAGCATTCTGGACACAGTATTCTCCGACAACAGACCCCATTTGCCAGGGGAAGCATGCAAGGAATCTGCACACAAATGGGAGTGTGACCAGCACGCCTCTTCCCCGGTGTACACACTGCGTAATGGGAAGGTGGAAGGAGCTGTGAAAACAGCTCAGAGACCTTTACACAAAGCTGGTCTAGCGGTTTTGTCCCACACTAACCCCCCGTCACAGGGTGCCAAAACACTCCAGCGCAGGCACTGATGGGACAAAGGACCAAAACCTGCTTCCAAGGAGGGGCTGAGGGGCAATGGTGACCTATCAGAGAGAGAGTAGGCACTCGAGTACGACAGGTCTGTCCAGGACCTACTGGCCCCAGAGACCCTCAGTCCTGTTAGGACCCAGCCATTAGAGAGATGCCAGGAAGACACTAAGGAACTGTGAGGGGTGCAGAGGCACTCAGCTCACAAGGAACAGAAGACTCCTATGAGCCACCAGACATGGCACCCAGAGAGAGCCCATGGAGATACAGTGATCACCACAGAATTCGGAGACAGAGCCATCCAGAGGCCACCCCTCAGGGAGGGATGAGACCCCACAGAGATAGCGTGCCTGACCCAGAGACAGGGAGACAGAGATGGGTCACTCCTGGGGTGGTCACCTGTTGAGAAGACCAAACTATCTCAAAGCCGATGTAACCATCTGAGTCTGTGGGGAAGATGAGAGTCCCACTCAGCTATGTGGCCGATGGGACAAGGGGTGGGATTTGGGCATCTATTATGTGTTTTTAATGTTTATATGAAACTGTTTGTAAGAGAGGGAAGATGTATCCTGCTCAGTGGAACTGGAGTGAGAGGGCCCATGTTCCCTGGAGGGATTTTATTGACAGCACTGTTGGGAATCAGGGAATGGATGGGGTTAGGCTAGAAGCAATGCAGTCACCTGGTCAGAGCAGTGCAGAGGGTTTAATGAAGTGCCAGTTAGCTTGTTCAGTGTCAACCGTGTCCAGTTCTACTCTCTGCAAATGAAACAGTCAGGAGGGAGCTAGGGATGGGTCATTTCCCCTTTAGCTTCTCAGTCAGAGTCCTCAGAAATGGCTTCTGGTCTGTCCTTCTCAGCCCCGGCATCTTTCTGGTGAAGTCCAGGGGCCCTAGGGTCAGTCCCAGCGATTTTCACCTGTGGCATTTCCCTACCATTTGTCATTCTGGCTGGACTCAGGTGTCAGTGAAAGCTGAGTCCCACCCACCAGGACAACATGCCATCAAATATTGGCAAACTAGAGATTTTCATTTTTAAAAAAATCACCTCTGTCCAACTTCCCACTTTTTTGATGACCCCAGAATGGAACATTTTTCAGTTTTTATTTTCGCTTATGTTTGCCTTCCTGCTCCCGTCCCCAGCCTTTTCAGTGGCAAAATGGAAAGAGTGAAAGGAAATAGGGATGAAACTCCACATCCACACACACACATTTTTGAAACTGAACGTTGAAAAACTGGCTAGAGAAACACCCGAGAAGGATGGTGATACATTGGAGAGGGGTCAGAGAAGAGCCACGAGAACTCATTGCCATTGTTTGACCAGTTCTCCCACCCACTGTGTGAATGAAGAGATGGCCCAGTGTCTACAGGAGATGAGGGCTGCGGCTCGCTCTGGCTAAGAGGAGATAACCTCATTAGAATGGGAATTAGCCCTGCATCACTGAGTGCACTTACCATCTGGGATGCGGGTTGCTTGATCCTCATCTCCTGCTGCGCAGCTGGAGAGCAATGGCAACTGCGTTTTTTCACCTGTGGGCGCCTGTTTCTGTTGGATATGGACCTTGCTACAGTCGTTCACATTCATCACCATGAGATTAGGCTGCAGTGGTGCCTGCTACATGTAGGGGTGTTGGTAGAAAAATTTGTAGCAAAGTGGTGTCAGCATGTAGACCATTCTATGTGATTCTATTATATCCTGAAATGTCTGCAGCTGGCCCCCCTTTTCCATAGCAGATAATGCCCCTGGGTACATGGGATCTGGCTTGCTATTTCCTGCAGCCCTGCTTGTTTGGTGCCTTGCACACCGAGAGCAAGGACCATTGCGCTGCTGATGGCACTGGCTGCTTCTTGGCTTCCAGATGAAGAGTGAGATGTTGCTTTTGACCTCTAGAGCCCTAAGCGGTTTGGGTCCTTGCTGCCCCAGAGCCATCTCTCCCCCACGCAACAGGGCAGTGGAGACCCAGTCTGAAGAGGGAGCTGCTGGAAACATGACCTTGCCCCTTTTTGACCAGATTGGTTAGTCAAGGGACCCTGGGGACAGTCCAGCTGGGAGGAGAAATTGGGGATAGTCAAGGATTTCTTTGATGCAATTTTGTTAATTGTCAACACCCGTCTTTACCTGTAGGGCGCCCCCTCCTTCCCAGATGTAGCATTGCGGGGGACTTTGGCTTACACATGTGCTCTGATGACCACGCCCGGCCAGTTTCTTCTCTCTGTCTCTGGGCTACATCACATAACAGTTCACTGCCCTTTGGGGGTAGAGGGCCAAATCAATGCCAAAACTAATGTCCTTCTGCCCCTCTTGGGCTCCTCCCAAGTCTTCTGGCCCCATCTCCTGGCCCCTGCAGCACGTCTCTTTTTCAAGCTTCTCGCCAAGCAGGCTGCCCGGCCCTTTGCTGACTCCCCAGCTTTTCCCTGCTGGGAGGCCAAATCCCACAGAAACCAGAGCCCCTCCAGGGCTTCTCTTCTAGCCCTTTTAGGGCCCAGGGCTATCCCATAGGAGCCCACTGTGCTCCTGGTCTCCCAGCCTTTCTCAAGCTAGAGGGAACGCCTCCCTCCAGCTTCTCCTTCCTCTGCAGAGCTCCCAGCACTATTGAAATTGCGCTCTCCCTGCTGCACCACCACGGCAGGGGTCAGCCTTCTGCATTAAGGGTATGTCTACACTATAAAATTAGGTCGATTTTATAGAAGTTGATTTTTGGAAATCGATTTTATATAGGCAATTGTGTATGTCTCCACTAAGCACATTAAGCCAGAGGAGTGTGTCCTCAATACGGTGGCTAGTATCAACTTACAGAGCGATGCACTGTGGGGTAGCTATCCCACAGTTCCCACAGTCTCCGCTGCCCATTGGAATTCTGGGTTAAGCTCCCAATGCCTGATGGGGCAAAAACATTGTCGCAGGTGGTTTTGGGTACATGTCTTCAGTCGCCCCTCCCTCCATGAAAGCAACGGCAGACAATAGTTTCGCGCCTTTTTTCCTGGGTTACCCATGCGGACGCCATACCACAACAAGCATGGAGCCCGCTCAGCTCACCGCTGCTGTTGTGAGCACTGTAAACACCTCGCACATTACCCTGGAGTATGTGCAGAACCGGGCTAAGAGGCACCAGCACAAGGACGACTGTGATGCGTTCATGGACACAGATGTTCCTGAAAGCATGGGCTGTGGCAATTGGGACATCATGGCGGCAGTGGGGCTGGTTGATACAGTGGAATGCTGATTCTGGGCCCGGCAAACAAGCACAGACTGGTGGGACCACATAGTGTTGCAGGTATGGGATGATTCACAGTGGCTGCGAAACTTTTTTGCATGCGTAAGGCCACTTTCCTTGAACTTTGTGAGTTGCTTCCCCTGCCCTGAAGCGCAGGAATACCGAGATGAGAGCTGCCCTGACAGTTGAGAAACGAGTGGCGATAGCCCTGTGGAAGCTTGCAATGCCTAACTGCTACCAGTCAGTCGGGAATCAATTTGGAGTGGGCAAGTCTACTGTGGGGACTGCTGTGATCCAAGTAGCCAGGGCAATCACTGATGTTCTGCTATCAAGGGTAGTGACTCTGGGAGATGTGCAGGTCATACTGGATGGCTTTGCTGCAATAGGGTTACTTAACTCTGGTGGGGTGATAGATGGAATGCATATCCCTATCTTGGGACTGGACCACCTTGCCAATCAGTACGTAAACTGCAAGGGGTATTTCTCAGTGGTGCTGCAAGCACTGGTGGATCACAAGGGCCGTTTCACTAACATCAGCATGAGATGGCCAGGAAAGGTGCATGACGCTCGCATTTTTTAGAACTCTGGGCTGTTCAAGCAGTTGCAAGAAGGGATTTACTTCTCAGACCAGACAATTACCATTGGGGATGTTGAAATGCCAATAGTTATCCTAGGGGGTCCATTCACCAAGCAGCCACATTGCACAGCTCAGCTTTGTGGAGTGGGGATGCAGGTGCAGGCCTAGTGAGGGGATTGGGGATTATAAACTGGGTAGGGGGGTAGGGGCTCTGTCAGGGGTGGTGGAAAGCTTCGCTGGCACAGCCTAGTCATTGCTGTGATTTCCCTCCAGCGGGTTCAGTGAGATCCCACTTACTTATTCGTGGTGGGGAGCCTGGAGCGTGTAGCTGGGGCTGGAGATGCGGCTGCCGCACGGGGGTCACTTGACTCTGCTCTTACGTTCCGCCCTGGTGTCCCCCTGTCCCATCGGTTCTGAATCTCCCCCTCCCAATGGCCATCAATAATTGATAGCCCAATTCTGTCAGCTTCCTCCCCAGCTGTAATGTGAGCTGGTGTTGGCTGTTGCTAGGACACCTGAGCTGGGGTGAAGTCATTGGGATGGGGGGCAGGGGAAGTTGGACCAGGCGGGGGTCTGATCGAAGGAAGATGTGCTGCTTGCCAATGCAATCCCACAGACCGCATATAAAGAGACGGTGAGGGCCGAGCGTGGCGTCTTGACCAGGGGAGCGCTACCCGTAGAGACTACGCAGGGCTCTGTGGGCATAGAGCCATTGCAGGAGACGAATGGCCACCTTTGTTCCGGTAAGAAACCCAGCTGCAGCCTAGGGAGGATCAGCTCCATGGCTCAGCCCCTAGCCATGGGACGGGTCCCAGCTGCCAGCCACAGGAGTGCTTGGGAGGGTGGCTACAGCACTGCGGGTATAGGGCTAGTCTCTATTCGCCTGGCTCTGTTCCATCTCCAGAGAGCACCTGAGAACAGGGAGGGTGGGGGTGGTTCTGGTTGCTATCGCCTAGCTGGCATGTGTTACACCAGGAGACTTAAAAGGGAGTGACTGGGATGTGCCTTCACCACACCCCGATGAGCAGGATCTTTCCAGAGAATGGCAGTATTTTGCCTTTATGTCAATGCAACACAAGCTGCAGGGTGCCTATGACTCAGGCCCAATACGGCGTGGGTAAAGCAGGCAAGTAGGAGCCAGGACGCCTGGGTCCCACTCCCATCTCTGCCCAACTTATGGTGCAACCTGCGCTGCTCTCAGCCTCAGGCCTGGCTGGAAAAGGGAGCTAATGCAATGGAGAGAGGTGTGGCATTGAGGCTGGCACTGAGGTTCCAAAGGGAGTTAGGTACCAACTTCCCTTGAATTCCACTGGCCTTTGGGCACCTCCCTCACTCAGCCACTTAGGAAGCCCTACCTGTCACTTGTGAATGGTTGAGAAGCCCTTGGCCAGAAGGTGCCATATGAGGGCACTGGGTTATTCCAGACTAAAAGGTGACGGTGAGTGCTTGAGTCGCTGGTTAGAGCCAAATCTGAGGGTCAGTGATGCTGGCTGTGAGCATACAACCACCTCGGGGGAATGGGGCACATCATTCCAGTTGACGTTAACAAGAACTGGACATCAAGAGCCCCTCGGTGGGTTGGGAATCGCAACCTTTCTTCCTCCCCTCCCTGGAACGGAGGCCACAGTCTTTGAACACCTGATTCATCTACAATGAGTGCTGTTATTGAAGTAACCCGCGTTTCTGCATCTCAACACTGAGATGGTCATGTCCAGCCCCACGCGTCTTGGGTTACCTGCACCCACCTGCCTTCCAGACTCCACTCCCCAGTGCTGAATATACTTCCGAACATAAGTCAAGCCTGTAGAGGTAAAGGACTAGCCCCTGGTCTGGGCAGCTTCTGCACAACTGGAGCAGGGGTGTGTGGCTGGCTGAAAGGTTTTGTGACTGGAGAAAAGAGAGGGGGAGCTGAGCAGATCGGCAGCTGGGAAAGTCCCTCCATGTGGGCTATAGGCTCCCTTCCCTTTGTCAGCCTGTGTACCATTTGCTTTTCCTTTCATGCCTTCAATAAGATTCAGGTGCAAATCAGGCTAGGAGAGAAAGGGGCAGGCTGCAGAAGAGGGAACTGCCACTAAGTAGCCCTGTCTCATCTTCCCACACTGTCCAGGAGGAGAGCTTTCTGTATCCTTACTTGGGGCTCAAGCAGTCAGTTTGAGACTAGTAACACTCCCCAGGAGCAGGGATTGAACCTGGGACCTCTCACTCTAAGAATCATAGAATAGCAGGACTGGAAGGAACCTCAAAAGGTCTCTAGTCCAGTCCCCTGCACTCATGGCAGGACTAAATATTATCTAGACCATCCCTGGCAGGTGTTTGTCCAACCTGCTTTTAAAAATCTCCAATGATGGAGATTCCACAACCTCCCTAGGAAATTTATTCCAGTGCTTAACCACCCTGACAGGTAGGAAGTTTTTCCTAATGTCCAACCTAAACCTCCCTTGCTGCAATTTAAGCCCATTGCTTCTTGTCCTGTCCTCAGAGGTTAAGAACAAATTTTCTCCCTCCTCCTTGCAACAACCTTTTATGTACTTGAAAACTGTTATTATCTCCCCTCTCAGTCTTCTCTTCTCCAGACTAAGCAAACCTACTTTTTTCAGTCTTCCCTCATAGGTCTTAGAGTAGCCGTGTTGAAGGATAGCCACTCTTAGGTTGCAGAAAGAAAAGGAGTACTTGTGGCACCTTAGAGACTAACAAATTTATTATCCTTCAACAAAAAAGCTTCAAAAACAGACTCCAACGAGAGACTGCTGAATTGGAATTAATTTATTATTATTTATTAATTTATTAATTAATTAATTTCATGTTCATGCAAATACAGACTAACACGGCTGCTACTCTGAAACCTGTCAATACTCCAGTTGTGGTCTAATCAGCATGGAGCAGAGTGGAAGAATTACTTCTAGTGTCTTAATTACAACACTCTTGCTAATTCATCCCAGAATGATGTTCACTTTTTTTGCAACAGCGTTACACTGTTGACTCATATTTAGCTTGTGGTCCACTATGACCCCCAGATCCCTTTCCACAGTACTCCTTCCTAGGCAGTCATTGATTGTGTGCAATCCTTCCTAAGTGGAGTACTTTGCATTTGTCCTTATTGAATGTCAGCCTATTTACTTCAGGCCATTTTTCCAGTTTGTCCAGATCATTCTGAATTTTAATCCTGTCCGCCAAAGCATTTGCAACCCGGCCCAGCTTGGTATTGTCCGTAAACTTTATAAGTGTACTCGCTATGCCATTATCTAAATCATTGATGAAGATATTGAAGAGAACCGGACCCAGAACTGATCCCTGCAGGACCCCACTCGTTATGCCCTTCCAGCATGACTGTGAGCCACTCTCTGGGAATGGTTTCAGAGTAGCACATGTGCCAGCAATGCCCCTCTGCCATGTACATTGGCCAAACTGGACAGTCTCTACGTAAAAGAATGAATGGACACAAATCAGACGTCAAGAATTATAACATTCAAAAACCAGTCGGAGAACACTTCAATCTCTCTGGTCACTCGATCACAGACCTAAGAGTGGCTAAACTTCAACAAAAAAGCTTCAAAAACAGACTCCAACGAGAGACTGCTGAATTGGAATTAATTTGCAAACTGGATACAATTAACTTAGGCTTGAATAGAGACTGGGAATGGATGAGTCATTACACAAAGTAAAACTATTTCCCCATGGTATTTCTCCCTCCCACCCCACCCCCCACTGTTCCTCTGATATTCTTGTTAACTGCTGGAATTAGCCTACCTGCTTGTCACCATGAAAGGTTTTCCTCCTTCCCCCCCCTGCTGTTGGTGATGGCTTATCTTAAGTGATCACTCTCCTTACAGTGTGTATGATAAACCCATTGTTTCATGTTCTCTGTGTGTGTGTGTATATAAATCTCTCCTCTGTTTTTTCCACCAAATGCATCCGATGAAGTGAGCTGTAGCTCACGAAAGCTTATGCTCTAATAAATTTGTTAGTCTCTAAGGTGCCACAAGTACTTCTTTTCTCTCTGGGAATGATTTTCCAACCAGTTATGCACCCACCTTATAGTAGCTCCATCTAGGTTTCATTTCCCTAGTTTGTTTATGAGAAGGTCATGCGGGACAGTATCAAAAGCTTTACTTAAGTCAAGATATACCACATCTACCACTTCCACCCTAACCACAAGGTTGGTTTGACAAGATTTGTTCTTGACAAATCCATGCTGACCGTTACTTATTACCTTATTATCTTCTAGATGTTTGCAAATTGATTGCTTAGTTATTTGCTCCATTATCTTTCCGGGTACAGAAGTTAAGCTGACTGGTCTGTAATTCCCTAGGTTATCCTTATTTCCCTTTTTATAGTTGGCACTATAATTGCCCTTTTCCAGTGTTCTGGAATCTCTCCCGTCTTCCATGACTTTTCAAAAATAATCGCTATTGGCTCGGATATCTCCTCAGTCAGCTCCTTCAGTATTCTAGGACACGTTTCATCAGGTCCTGGTGACTTGAAGACATCTAACTTGTCTAAGTAATTTTTAACTTGTTTTTCCCTATTTTAGCCTCTGATTCTACCTCATTTTCACTGGCATTCACTATATTAGACATCCCATAACCACCAACCTTCTTGGTGAAAACCGAAACAAAGAAGTTATTAAGCACCTCTGCCATTGCCACATTTCTGTTATTGTTTTTCCCCCATCATTGAGTAACGGGCCTACTCTGTCCTGGGTCTTCCTCTTGCTTCAAATGTAATTGTAGAACGTTTTCTCGTTATCCATACTATGTCTCTAGCTAGTTTGATCTCGTTTTGTGCCTTGGCCTTTCTAATTTTGTCCCTACATACTTGTGTTATTTGTTTATATTCTTCCTTTGTAATTTGGCCTAGTTTCCACTTTTTGTAGGACTCTTTTTTTATTTTTAGATCATTGATGATCTCCTGGTTAAGCCAGGATGGTCTCTTGTCAGACTTCCTATCTTTCCTACGCAGTGGGATAGTTTGCTCTTGTGTCCTTAATAATGTCTCTTTGAAAAACTGTCACTTGTCATCAATTGTTTTTCCCCTTAGACTTGCTTCTCATGGGATCTTACCTACCAACTCCCTGAGCTTGCTGAAGTCTACCTTCTTGAAATCCATTGTCTTTATTTTGCTGTTCTCCCTCCTATCGTTTCTTAGAATCATGAACTCCACCATTTCATGATCACTTTCACCCAAGTTGCCTTCCACGTTCAAATTCTCAACCAGTTCTTCCCTATTTGTCAAAATCAAATCTAGAACAGCCTCTCCCCTAGTAGCTTTCTCCACCTTCTGAAATAGAAAATTGTCTCCAATACATTCCCAGGACTTGTTGGATAATCTGTGCCCTGCTGTTCTATTTTCCCAACAGATGCCTGGGGAGTTGAAGTCCCCTGTCACCACCAAGTCCTGGGCTTTGGATGATTTTGGTAGTTTTTTAGAAAAAGCTTCATCCGCCTCTTCTTCCGGGTTAGCTGGTCTGTAGTAGACCCTGACCATGACATCACCCTTGTTTTTAACCCTTTTATCCTTACCCAGAGACTTTCAGCAAGTCTGTCTTCTACTTCCATCTCAACCTCTGTCCAAGTATGTACATTTTTAATATATAAGGCAACACCTCCTCCCCTTTTTCCCTGCCTGTCCTTCCTGAGCAAGCTGTGCCCTTCTATATCAATATTCCAGTCATGCGTATTATCCCACCAACTCTTTGTGATGCCAACTATGTCATAGTTGTGTTTCTAGATTTCGAGTTCTTCCTGCTTATTCCCCATACTTCTTGCATTAGTATACTGACATCTAAGATACTGATTTGATTCCCCCTGCAGTTCTGTCTTGTCTCTCCCTTATCCCTGCTATAACAGCCCATGCTCCTCCCAAATTCCGACCCTTCTCCCAGATGATGAGCCTCCCGCACCAGAGCTAGACCACCACAGTCATGGATTGTGAAACCAAGCGGAGCCACCCCTTCCAAGGTCAAGGGCCCTTCATGTTTTTATGAACAAGTTGAGAAACCTTGTTCTGGGTGAAGTTGGCACTTACGCTCAGCACACATCAGCTCCCTCGAGCCTGCACAATCCTGTTCAGCCACGGTAACATTCTGTGACAGAGGCATGGCTGCCGTGGGCTTGGGGCTGACGCCTGCCCCCTGCTGGGCCTGTCTGTCAATTACAGCTTGCTCCTTGGCCTGTGGGAAAAGAGCCATGGGCAACCTGGGGTATGTCTACACTACAAAATTAGGTTGATTTTATAGAAGTCGATTTTTAGAATTCGATTTTATACAGTCGATTGCGTATGTCCACACTTAGTGCATTAAGTCAGTGGAGTGCGTCCTCACTACTGTGGCTAGCATCGACTTACAGAGTGGTGCACTGTGGGTAGCTATCCCACAGTTCCCGCCGTCTCCACCGCCCATTGGAATTCTGGGTTAAGTTCCCAATGCCTGATGGGGCAAAAACATTGTCGCAGATGGTTTTTGGGTACATGTCGTCAGTTGTCCCTCCCTCCATGAAAGCAATGGCAGACAATTGTTTTGTGCCTTTTTTCCTGGGTTACCCGTGCAGGCGTCATACCACGGCAAACCTGGAGCCCCCTCAGCTCACCATCACTGCTGCTGTTGTGGGCAAGTCTACTGTGGGGGCTGCTGTGATCCAAGTAGCCAATAAAATCCTTGATGTTCTGTTATCAAGGGTAGTGACTTTGGGAAATGTGCAGGCCTTTTTAGATTTTAGGTACATCATATTCCTGTCCTTTGTCGCTGGTGAAGAAGTCTTGCAGCCATACATTCCAGTCCGGTTGGCGATGTAACACCCCATAGCACTTCTGTGGTTGACACTTGTAACAGCTTCAGGGCTCTTGCTCTTTTGCCTTGGCCAAGGTACCTTGCCCTACCAGGACCTCCAAGCATTTGGAACAGAAGCACCTGCAGCAGCTGGCATTGCTACACAGCAGCTGCTCCTGGGTGCCTTTGCAGCAGATGGTGCAGTAGGACTGCTAGCCGTCCTTATCCATGGTGTACGGCTCCACTGCTTCTGCTGCAACTCTGCAGCAGATGGTGCAGTAGGACCGGTAGCCACCCTCATCTGACATGTAGCTTGGCTGGGGGTTCTAGGAACATCTTCCCTGCCCGGCTCCTAGCAACCTCCAGGGCATGGTGTACAGCTCCACCGCTTCCGCTGCAACTCTGCTCTCCTGCGAGCGGGAGGCTCCTGCCTCAGGTTGCTCTCCCAGCCAGCAGCACCACGCAGTCGCACCTACCCCAGCCTACCCCTTTCTCCCATGGCTCATGAAGCCTAGACAGTAGTAAGGAGCAGTTCAACTACAGGCTGAGCAAGCGCAGAATTGTGGTAGAATGTGCCTTTGGATGTTTACAAGCGAACTGGCACTGTTGGTCAGACCTCAGCGCAACCAACATTCCCATTGTTATTGCTGCTTGCTGTGTGCTCCACAATATCTGTGAAAGTAAAGGGGAGACGTTTATGGCGGGATGGGAGGTTGAGGCAAATTGCCTAGTGGCCAATTTTGAGCAGCCAGACAGCAGGGCGATTAGAAGAGCACAGCAATGCGTGCTGTGCATCAGCGAGGCTTTGAAAACCAGTTTCATGTCTGGCCAGGCTTTGATGTGACAGTTGTGTGTATTTCTCCTTTATGCAATCCCACCCCCTTTGTTGATTTCAATTCCCTGTAAGCCAACCACCCTTCCCCCTTCAAAATAAAGTAACTATTGTTTTGAAACCATGCATTCTTTCTTTATTAATTAAAAAAAAAAGAGCTAACAGACAAGGTAGCCCAGGTGAGGTGGGGGAGGCGGGAAGGCCAAGGCCACATTACTTATTGTAGCCACACTAAAAATCAACCTGTTTGAATGACAGCCTTCTGTTGCTTGGGCCATTCCCTGGAGTGGAGTGGCTGGTAGCCTGGAGCCTCCCCCCCCCACGTTCTTGGGCGTCTGGGTGAGGCGGCTATGGAACTTGGGGAGGAGGGCAGGAGTGGATGCAATGGGGGTCTATGCTCTTATTGGCTTTCCTCCAGCTGCACCAGATGCTTCATCATGTCCGTTTGCTCCCCCATTAGCCTCAGCATCGCCTCCTGCCTCCACTCTTTGGGCTCACTTAATTCTTTCCTGGCCTCTGCCACTGAATGCCTCCATGCATTAAGCTGTACCCGATCAGTGTGGGAGGACTGCATGACCTCGGAAAACATGTCATGGTGAGTGCGTTTTTTTTTTCCCTTCTAATCTGCGATAACCTCAGGGACGGAGATGATAGGGGGAGCGTAGAAACATTCTATGCTCTACGATTCTGGGGGGACTGATTCTGTGACTGTCAACAGATGGCTTAGGCAGTGGTGCTATAAGGAGGGCTTTGGGATGTATGGCCACTGGGAGGCATTCACGGACAGAGGACAGGTCTCTCGGGATGGACTTCATCTGAGTAGGGAAGGAAATAGACTTCTAAGATTGAGGCTGGCACAACTGATAAAGAGAGCTTTAAACTAGGAATTAGGGGGAGATGGTTGGGAGATGTCCAGGAAATCTCCACGCCAGATTTTAGCATTGAGAGGGAAGAAGACGAAGTAAGAAAGGATACAGCCGTGGGTAGGAGAATGTATATAAGGAGCGAGGGCGGTGTGGATACTAGTCTAATAGGTTATACTGGCTGTAGAATGACTGTGCCTAATAGGGTACAAAATGTGAGTGAGGCCAAACAGCAAAAATTAAGATGTTTGTACACCAATGTGAGGAGCCTAGGTAACAAAATGGAGGAACTAGAGCTACAGGTGCAGGAAGTGAAACCAGATATTATAGGGATAACAGAAACATGGTGGAATAGTAGTCATGACTGGACTACAGGTATTGAAGGGTATGTGCTGTTTAGGAAAGACAGAAATAAAGGTAAAGGTGGTGGAGTAGCATTGTATATCAATGATGAGGTAGAATGTAAAGAAATAAGAAGCGATGCAATGGATAAGACAGAGTCCGTCTGGGCAAAATTACATTGGGGAAGAAAACTAGTAAAGTCTCTCCTACGATAGTGCTTGGGGTGTGCTATAGACCTCCGGGATCTAATTTGGATATGGATAAAGCCCTTTTTAATGTTTTTAATAAAGTAAATACTAATGGAAACTGCGTGATCATGGGAGACTTTAACTTCCCAGATATAAATTGGAGGACCAGTGTTAGTAATAATAATAGGGATCAGATTTTTCTAGATGTGATAGCTGATAGATTCCTTCATCAAGAAGTTGCTGAACCGACTAGAGGAGATGCCATTTTAGATTTAATTTTGGTGAGTAGCGAGGACCTCATAGAAGAAATAGTTGTAGGGGACAATCTTGGCTCAAGTGATCATGAGCTAATTCAGTTCAAACTAAATGGAAGGATTAACAAAAATAAATCTGCAACTAGGGTTTTTGATTTCAAAAGGGCTGACTTTCAAAAATTAAGGAAATTAGTTAGGGAAGTGGATTGGACTGAAGAACTTATGGATCTAAAGGTAGAGGAGGCCTGGGATTACTTTAAATCAAAGCTGCAGAAGCTATTGGAAGCCTGTATCCCAAGAAAGGTGGAAAAATTCATAGGAAGGAGTTGTAGACCAAGATGGATGAGCAAGCATCTTAGAGAGGTGATTAAGAAGAAGCAGAAAGCATACAGGGAGTGGAAGATGGGAGGGATCAGCAAGGAAAGCTACCTAATTGAGGTCAGAACATGTACGGATAAAGTGAGACAGGCTAAAAGTCGAGTCGAGTTGGACCTTGCAAAGGGAATTAAAACCAATAGTAAAAAGTTCTATAGCCGTATAAATAAGAAGAAAACTAAGAAAGAAGAAGTGGGGCCACTTAACACTGAGGATGGAGTGGAGGTTAAAGATAATCTAGGCATGGCCCAATATCTAAACAAATACTTTGCCTCAGTCTTTAATAAGGCTAAAGAGGATCTTAGGGATAATGGTAGCATGACAAATGGGAATGAGGATATGGAGGTAGATATTACCATATCTGAGGTAGAAGCGAAACTGAAACAGCTTAATGGGACTAAATTGGGGGGCCCAGATAATCTTCATCCAAGAATATTAAAGGAATTGGCACCTGAAATTGCAAGCCCATTAGCAAGAATTTTTAATGAATCTGTAAACTCAGGAGTAGTACCGAATGATTGGAGAATTGCTAACATAGTTCCTATTTTTAAGAAAGGAAAAAAAAGTGATCCGGGTAACTACAGGCCAGTTAGTTTGACATCTGTAGTATGCAAGGTCCTGGAAAAAATTTTGAAGGAGAAATTAGTTAAGGACATTGAAGTCAATGGTAAATGGGACAAAATACAACATGGTTTTACAAAAGGTAGATCGTGCCAAACCAACCTAATCTCCTTTTTTGAAAAAGTAACAGATTTTTTAGATAAAGGAAATGCAGTGGATCTAATTTACTTAGAATTCAGTAAGGCATTTGATACCGTGCCACATGTGGAATTATTAGTTAAATTGGAGAAGATGGGGATCAATATGAACATCAAAAGGTGGATAAGGAATTGGTTAAAGGGGAGACTGCAACGGGTCCTACTGAAAGGAGAACTGCCAGGTTGGAGGGAGGTTACCAGTGGAGTTCCTCAGGGATCGGTTTTGGGACCAATCTTATTCAATCTTATTTTTATTACTGACCTTGGCACAAAAAGTGGGAGTGTGCTAATAAAGTTTGCAGATGATACAAAGCTGGGAGGTATTGCCAATTCGGAGAAGGATCGGGATATTATACAGGAGGATCTGGATGACCTTGTAAACTGGAGTAATAGTAATAGGATGAAATTTAATAGTGAGAAGTGTAAGGTTATGCATTTAGGGATTAATAACAAGAATTTTAGTTATAAGTTGGGGACGCATCAATTAGAAGTAACGGAAGAGGAGAAGGACCTTGGAGTATTGGTTGATCATAGGATGACTATGAGCTGCCAATGTGATATGGCTGTGAAAAAAGCTAATGCGGTTTTGGGATGCATCAGGAGAGGTATTTCCAGTAGGGATAAGGAGGTTTTAGTACCGTTATACAAGGCACTGGTGAGACCTCACCTAGAATACTGTGTGCAGTTCTGGTCTCCCATGTTTAAAAAGGATGAATTCAAACTAGAGCAGGTACAGAGAAGGGCTACTAGGATGATCCGAGGAATGGAAAACTTGTCTTATGAAAGGAGACTTAAGGAGCTTGGCTTGTTTAGCCTAACTAAAAGAAGGTTGAGGGGAGATATGATGGCTCTCTCTAAATATATCAGAGGGATAAATACAGGAGAGGGAGAGGAATTATTTCAGCTCAGCACCAATGTGGACACAAGAACAAATGGGTATAAACTGGCCAGCAGGAAGTTTAGACTTGAAATCAGACGAAGGTTTTTAACCATCAGAGGAGTGAAGTTTTGGAATAGCCTTCCAAGGGAAGCAGTGGGGGCAAAAGATCTATCTGGTTTTAAGATTCTACTTGATAAGTTTATGGAGGAGATGGTATGATGGGATAATGGGATTTTGGTAAGTAATTGATCTTTAAATATTCAGGGTAAATAGGACTAATCCCCTGAGATGGGATATTAGATGGATGGGATCTGAGTTACCCAGGAAAGAGTTTTCTGTAGTATCTGGCTGGTGAATCTTGTCCATATGCTCAGGGTTTAGCTGATTGCCATATTTGGGGTTGAGAAGGAATTTTCCTCCAGGGCAGATTGGAGAGGCCCTGGAGGTTTTTCGCCTTCCTCTGTAGCATGGGGCATGGTTGACTTCAGGGAGGCTTCTCAGCTCCTTGAAGTCTTTGAACCATGATTTAAGGACTTCAATAGCTCAGACATGGGTGAGGTTTTTCATAGGAGTGGGTGGGTTAGATTCTGTGGCCTGCGCTGTGCAGGAGGTCGGACTAGATGATCAGAATGGTCCCTTCTGACCTTAGAATCTATGAATCTATGACTGCATGGTCACCTGTGCTGCTGAGTTCGCCACTCTGACCAAACAGGAAATTAAAATCAAAAGTTCCCGGGGCTTTTCCTGTGTACCTGGCTAGTGCATCAGAGTTCAAAGTGCTGTCCAGAGCGGTCACAATGGAGCACTCTGGGATAGCTCCTGAAGGCCAATACTGTCAATTTGTGTTCACACTACCCCAAATTCGACCCAGTAAGGTCGATTTTAGCACTACTACCCTCATCAGGAAGGAGTACAGAAGTTGATTTTAAGAGCCCTTTAGGTCGATGGAACTGGGTTGGTTCTGTGGACGCAGTCATTTTTAAATTGACCTAACGAGGCTAAATTCGACCTAACCATGTAGTGTAGACCAGGCCCTGGAGAACCTTCAGGTCTCCCCTTTCACCCCTTCTTCCTGCAAAGAGAAAAACCAGGCACTAGCTGAATGGGGCAGCAGATCCCAGACTGTGCCCATGGTGAAAGCCAGGATGGGTTGATTTAAAACACCAAGTGGAAAGCCTCGATTGAAATCATCCATTTTAATCAACTTTTCCATTTGCACTTCAGTTATTTTCTACAGAAAGGTGCATTCTCATTGGTTGAGAATTAAACAACTTGATTTACAACTAAGATTTGGTACATCTTTTGGCTAGCTAGGAGGGTACACTATAACTGTACACATTTATTTAAGCAATTATATACCTTAATATTTTCCAATTTTCATTAACTGAACATTCTTGGTATGCTAGGAAATGATAAATGAGATATCCCTTATTTACTTACTAAAGAACGTTTTGCTCATGATTTGTGTGAAGCTGCATTAGGATGGTAACTGGAATTTACTTAAATACACAAAACAGCATATACAATATGTTTTTATTAAACAAAACAACGTAAATGTTTGGGATACGTAAACTTCTCTGACCAAAACATGTTTCACATTTACAGCTAAATGATTTATTAAACAGAGGTTTCAGAGTATCAGCCGTGTTAGTCTGTATTCGCAAAAAGAAAAGGAGTACTGGTGGCACCTTAGAGACTAAGTTAGTCTCTAAGGTGCCACCATTAAACAGAGGGTTTAACTGTAGTCAGTGACTTAAACTGATTATTTCAGGTCAGCCTGGGAACATTTTTAGATATGCCTAAGTGAAAGTGACTGGAGCTTAAATTCTTACCTGCCTAAGTCTCTTGAAAATGGGACAACAGTCTCCCACATTACTCAGGTTGTCCTTCAAACTTTTAAAACTAGTAGATCTCATCCCTTCCCTCCTTGTTTTCATTCCGTGACTGGAAGAGAAAGACAAGATCCCCAACTTTTTCAACTGCCAACCAATTTCTCAGCTTTGATTGAATTAGTCCAAATGAAGAAAATATTCTTTCTATGCCTGCAGAAGAGGCTACTGCTGTCAAAAGCTGGTTTAGCCCTTCAACAAGCTCTGGCTCCAGCTAGTGCCTTCCACCACTGACTTTCTTTAGAACATCACCAGCCTGCCAGAAGCTGGGAGTGGATGACAGCAGATGGCTCACTCAATAATTGCCGTGTTCTGTACATTCCCTCTGATGCATCTGGCGCCGGTCACTGTTGCAAGACATGATACTGGACTAGATGGACCATTGGTCTGACCCAGTATTGCCCTGCCTATGTTCTTATCAGGAAACATGTACCACTTGACTGATCCACCTCCACCCTGAAATTTATTGATGACCTGATTGATGGGTGATTATTAGAAGTCCATGTCATAGCAGCATCTTTTTCAGCAGTTAGGCATTTAGAATATGGGTATGTCTACACTACAAAATTAAGTTGAATTTATAGAAGTCGATTTTTTAGAAAGCGATTTTATACAGTCGAGTGTGTGTCCCCCCACTTAAGACCATTAAGTCGGTGGAGTGCGTCCACAGTACTGAGGCTAGCGTCAACTTCTGGAGCGTTGCACTGTGAGTAGCTATCCCACAGTTCCTGCAGTCTCTGCCGCCCATTGGAATTCTGGGTTGAGATCCCATTGCCTGATGGGGCAAAAAACATTGTCGTGGGTGGTTCTGGGTACATGTTGTCAGGCCCCCATCCCTCCCTCCGTGAAAGCAACGGCAGACAATCGTTTGGTGCCTGTTTTCATGGGTTACTCGTGCAGACACCATACCATGGCAAGCATGGAGCCAGCTCAGCTCACCATCACTGTATGTCTCCTGGATGCTGGCAGACGTGGGACTGCATTGCTGCACAGCGGCAGCTCATTGCCTTGTGGCAGCAGATGATGCAGTATGACTGGTATCTGTCCTCATCGTCTCCTGGGCGCTCTTGGCTGGCCTCAGTGAGGTCGGTCGGGGTGCCTGGGCAGACATGGATGCTCCTGGCAGACCTCGGTAAGGTCCGTCAGGGACGCCTGGACATAAATGGGAGTGACTCAGGTCATTCTCTTCTTTAAGTTTTGTCTAATGGAGATTCAGTGCTGTGTTAGGATTTAGATATTCAGGCCTGTCTGTAAAGGCCTATACTCTAAGAATTTAGGTGTATTCTTATCACTTGGCTAGTTATAGAGGTATAAAAAAAAGAAGCAAAATCACTGTCTGCCAGTGTAAGGTCCTTCTCTTACTGTGACAGTCTGAGGCCCTGTGATTAGGCTAAGGCCTTTGGCTAAGCAACAGAGGCAGCCATAAGCTGGGAAGCGACCGGTCACCTTCTCACATTCCAAACTGGTCACATTGAAATAAGGTGCTATGGGGCTGTTAGGATACAATCCTGTCCTGATAATGCCTATCGCCTCCAGAGAAAGGGAAGTGCCGAGAAGATGTAAAAGGAAACTTAGTTTGACAGCATCCTGTCTGGCAAGAACTCACTTATCAATAGCTGGGATGTGAAATCCTCATTTCTGTGTTTGTTCTATCACTGTAGTCCCCATTTCCCTATTGTTTGTTTGTATAATCTCTGTCTGGTTCTGTGATTGTTTCTGTCTGCTGTATAATTAATTTTGCTGGGTGTAAACTAATTAAGGTGGTAGGATCTAATTGGTTAAATAATCATGTTGCAATATGTTAGGATTGGTTAGTTAAATTTCAGTAAAATGATTGGTTAAGGTATAGCTAAGCAGAACTCAAGTTTTACTATATAGTCTGCAGTCAATCAAGAAGTGAGTGGGTGTGGAAGGGGGGAAATGGGAACAGGGAATCGGGGTTGGAAAATTGGAATCATGTTTTGCTAAAGGGGGAAATGGGAACAGGGAATGGGGGTGGGGAAATTGGAATCATGTTTAGCTAAATGGGGACAGGGACACAGGTACGCCTCTGTGGTGTCAGAGCTAGGAAGGGGGACACTAAGGAAGGAAACTGGAATCATGCTTTCTGGAAGTTCACCTCAATAAACATTGAATTGTTTGCATCTTTGGACTTCGGGTATTGTTGCTCTCTGTTCATGCAAGAAGTACCAGGGAAGTAAGTGGGTGAAGGAATAAGCCCCCTAACATGCTGCCTGGAATATTGGCAGAGGGATAGCTCAGTGGTTTGAGCATTGGCCTGCTAAATCCAGGGCTGTGAGCTCAATCCTTGAGGGGGCCAGGCTGCTCTCCCAGCCAGCAGCACCGCGAGCACCCAGGAGACAATGACAGCTAGCAGTTGTACTGCACCGTCTGCTGCCAGCCTACTCCTTGCTTCCCCCCTCAGTGAAAGCAACAGCCGACAATTGTTTCGCACCTTTTTCCGTGCAGGTGCCATATTGCTGTCAGCATCGTAATCCAGCCACCGCTTCCACTGCCACTCTGCTCTCCTGCTCACTCCATACCATGGCAAGCATGGAGCCCGCTCAGATCACCGTGGTAGTTGTGACTGCTCTAAACACCACGCACGTTATCCAACAGTATATGCAGAACCAGAACCTGAAAGAGGAGGCGACAGCACAGTGGTGACGAGAGTGATGAGGACATGGACACAGACTTCTCTCAAAGTACGGGCCCCAGCAATTTGGCCATCCTGGTGGCAATGGGGCAGGCTCATGCCGTGGAACGCCGATTCTGGGCCCGTGAAACAAGCACAAACTAGTGGGACCGCATAGTGTTACAGATCTGGGACAATTCCCAATGGTTGTAAACTTTCACATGCATAAAGGCACTTTCATGGAACTTTGTGACTTGCTTTCCCTGCCCTGAAGCGCCAGAATATCACGATGAGAGCAGCCCTCACAGTTCACAAGTGAGTGGTGATAGCCCTCTTGAAGCTTGCAACGCCAGACAGCTATCGGTCAGTCGGGAATCAATTTGGAGTCGGCAAATCTACTGTGGGGGCTGCTGTGATCCAAGTAGCCAACATGATCACTGACCTGCTGCTATCAAGGGTAGTTACTCTGGGAAATGTGCAGGTCATAGTGGATGGCTTTGCTGCAATGGGATTCCTGAACTGTGGTGGGGTGATAGATGGAAGGCATATCCCTATCTTGGGACTGGACCACCAGGGCAGCCAGTACATAAATCGCCAGGGGTACTTTTCAATGGTGCTGCAAGCACTGGTGGATCACAAGGGACGTTTCACCAACATCAACGTGGGATGGCTGGGAAAGGTTCATGACGCTCGCATCTTCAGGAACTCTGGTCCATGGGAATGGCAGCAGCAAGGGACTTACTTTCCAGACCAGAAAATAACCGTTGGGGATGTTGAAATGCCTATAGTTATCCTTGAGGACCCAGCCTACCTCTTAATGCCATGGCTCATGAAGCCAGACACAGGCACCCTGGACAGTACCAAGGAGCAGTTCAACTATAGGCTGAGCAAGTGCAGAATGGTGGTAGAAGGTGCATTTGGACATTTAAAAGCACGCTGGCGCAGTTTACTGACTCGGTTAGACCTCAGCGAAACCAATATTCCCATTGTTATTGCTGCTTGCTGTGTGCTCCACAATATCTGTGAGAGCAAGGGGGAGACATTTATGGTGGGGTGGGAGGTTGAGGCAAATCATCTGGCTGCTGATTATGCGCAGCCAGACACCAGGGCAGTTAGAAGAGCACAGCAGGGCATGCTGCGCATCAGAGAAGCTTTGAAAAATAGTTTTATGACTGGCCAGGCTATGGTGTGAAAGTTCTGTTTGTTTCTCCTTGATGAAAACGCACCCCCTTGGTTCACTCTATTATCCTGCAAGCCAACCACCCTCCCCTCCCCTCTTTGATCACCGCTTGCAGAGGCAATAAAGTCATTGTTGTTTCAAATTCATGCATTCTTTATTAATTCGTCACACAAATGGGAGGATAACTGCCAAGGTAGCCCGGGAGGGGTGGGGGAGGAGGGAAGCACCAGGTGGGGTAGTGGAGGAGGGGAGGTTGGAAGGACAAGGGCACACTGCACTTCAAAACTTGTTGAATGCCAGCTTTCTGTTGCTTGGACAGTCCTCTGGGGTGGAGTGGTTGGGTGCCTGGAGGCTTCCCCACCACGTTCTTGGGCATCTGGGTGAGGAGGCTATGGAACTTGGGGAGGAGGGCGGTTGGTTACACCGAGGCTGCAGCAGCGGTCTGTGCTCCTGCTGCATTTCCTGCAGCTCCACCAGACACAGGAGCATATCAGTTTGATCCTCCAGTAGCCTCAGCATTGCATCCTGCCTCCTCTCATCACGCTGACGCCACCTCTCCTCTCACTCGTCCTTCCTCTCCTCTCACTCATCCCTCCTGTCCTCACATTCATTTTGTGCTTTCCTGGACTCTAACATTGTCTCCCTCCATGCACTGTGCTGGGATCTTTCAGCGTGGGAGGACTGCATGAGTTCAGAGAACATTTCATCGCTAGTGCATTTTTTCAGCTTCTAATCTTTGATAGCCTCTGGGATGGAGATGATACGTGGAACGATGAAACATTTGCAGCTGCAGGAGGGAAAAAAGGGAGATTAGTCTTTAAAAAGAGACATTTTAGAGAACAATGGGTCTTTCATGGTGAACCAAGCTGTTAACATTACATAGCACGTGTGCTTTCTTGACAAGGTTGCATTTTGCCTCTTATATAGAGGGCCTGCCAGTATGGTGTGAGAGATCACACACACAGGGCCGGCGGGCAACAGAATTCGGCTTGCAGGCAGCCATGGTAAGCCACAGTCTTTAACCTTCATAACATGTGGAAATGGTTTCAAACCCTCATTTCAAGCACCCGTTGGGTTGGTCCTTTAAAAGGAGGGGCTGCTGTTTTCGGGTTAATGTGCAGCACAAACCCAACTAATCACCTCCCCCCCACACACACCCAATTCTCTGGGATGATTGCTTCACCCCTCCCCCCACCGTCGTGGCTAACAGCGGGGATGATTTCTGTTCAGCCACAGGCAAACAGCCCAGCAGGAACAGCCACCTCTGAATGTCCCCTTAATAAAATTCCCCTATTTCAACCAGGTGACCATGAATGATATCACTCTCCTGAGGATAACACAGAGAGATAAAGAACAGATGTTGCTTGAATACCAGCAAACACCAGGACCATACGCTGCCATGCTTTCTTATGCAATGATTCCAGACTACGTGCTACTGGCCTGGCATGGTAAAGTGTCCTACTATGGAGGATGGAATAAGGCTGCCCTCCCCAGAAACCTTTTGCAAAGGCTTTGGGAGTACATCCAGGAGAGCTTCATTGAGATGTCCCTGTAGGATTTCTGCTCCATCCCCAGACACGTTAACAGACTTTTCCAGTAGCTGTACTGGCCATGAATGCATCCCAAGTCTTCAGGGCACATTAATCATTAAATATGCTTGCTTTTAAACCGTGTATTATATTTACAAAGGTACACTCACCTGAGGTCGCTTCTCCGCCTTCTAGGTCCGGGAGCCCGCCTTCGGTGGGTTGGGAGGGTACTAGATCCAGGGTGAAAAACAGTTCCTGTCAGTACCTGTCCCGCTTGTTGCTGGGCTTCAATCTCCTCCTCGTCCCCAAAATCTGCATCCCTGTTGAGTGAGACTCCCTTGCAGGAGTCCACGAACAGGGCTGGGGTAGTTGTAGGGGCACCCCCTAGAATGGCATGCAGCTTATCATAGAAGCGGCATGTCTGGGGCTCTGACCTGGAGCGGCTGTTTGCCTCTCTGGTTCTTTGGTAGGCTTGCCTGAGCTCCTTAAGTTTCACGTGGCACTGCTGCAGGTCCCTGTTATAGCCTCTGTCCTTCATGTCCTTGGAGATTTTTTCAAATATTTTGGCATTTTGTCTTTTGGAACGGAGTTCTGATACCACAGATTCGTCTCCCCATACAGCAATCAGATCCAGTACCTCCCATTCGGTCCATGCTGGAGCTCTTTTGCGATTCTGGGACTGCATGGTCACCTGTGCTGATCAGCTTGCCACGCTGGCCAAACAGGAAATGAAATTCAAAAGTTTGCGGGGCTTTTTCTGTCTACCTGGCCAGTGCATCTGAGTTGAGAGTGCTGTCCAGAGCAGTCACACTGGAGCACTCTAGGATAGCTCCCGGAGGCCAATACCGCCAAATTGCGTCCACACTATCCCAAATTGGACTCAGCAAGGTCGATTTCAGCACTAATCCACTCGTCGGGGAGGAGTACAGAAACTGGTTTTAAGAGCCCTTAAAGTTGGAAAAAATGGCTTCTTAGTGTGGACCGGGTGCAGGGCTAAACCGATCTAAGGCTGCTAAATCTGACCTAAACTCGTAGTGTAGACTAGAGCTATGGGCAAGAAAATGAGGTGGAGCAAGTGCTTGATCCAGCTGCCTCTTTACTGCCTGCAATTTGACTTTGTTGGTGGGTCTTTCTTTCTTCAACTTCTCTTGAAGCACCTTCCAAATTTCAAGGGCATAAGCCATGCAGCAGCGATCTGTCTGCAGTTTGTCCGAGGCTATGGAACTAGGGCTCAGGATATTTAGCATGTCGTCTACATTTCTCTTTAGTCCAATGTTGTCTATTTTGGCTGGTTTCAGAGTAGTCTGTTTTGTCACAATTTTCTTCACAAATTGTCATCAGCATAGGCCAATTCATAATAAACAGTTCAGAATAGACAACCGCTGGATTCCATTGTTCATCTTGGGGGAGAATTGGTTTGGATCATAGAATCATAGAATCATAGAATATCAGGGTTGGAAGGGACCCCAGAAGGTCATCTAGTCCAACCCCCTGCTCAAAGCAGGACCAAGTCCCAGTTAAATCATCCCAGCCAGGGCTTTGTCAAGCCTGACCTTAAAAACCTCTAAGGAAGGAGATTCTACCACCTCCCTAGGTAACGCATTCCAGTGTTTCACCACCCTCTTAGTGAAAAAGTTTTTCCTAATATCCAATCTAAACCTCCCCCATTGCAACTTGAGACCATTACTCCTCGTTCTGTCATCTGCTACCATTGAGAACAGTCTAGAGCCATCCTCCTTGAAACCCCCTTTCAGGTAGTTGAAAGCAGCTATCAAATCCCCCCTCATTCTTCTCTTCTGCAGACTAAACAATCCCAGTTCCCTCAGCCTCTCCTCATAAGTCATGTGCTCTAGACCCCTAATCATTTTTGTTGCCCTTCGCTGTACTCTTTCCAATTTATCCACATCCTTCCTGTAGTGTGGGGCCCAAAACTGGACACAGTACTCCAGATGAGGCCTCACCAGTGTCGAATAGAGGGGAACGATCACGTCCCTCGATCTGCTCGCTATGCCCCTACTTATACAACCCAAAATGCCATTGGCCTTCTTGGCAACAAGGGCACACTGCTGACTCATATCCAGCTTCTCGTCCACTGTCACCCCTAGGTCCTTTTCCGCAGAACTGCTGCCGAGCCATTCGGTCCCTAGTCTGTAGCGGTGCATTGGATTCTTCCATCCTAAGTGCAGGACCCTGCATTTATCCTTATTGAACCTCATTAGATTTCTTTTGGCCCAATCCTCCAATTTGTCTAGGTCCTTCTGTATCCTATCCCTCCCCTCCAGCGTATCTACCACTCCTCCCAGTTTAGTATCATCCGCAAATTTGCTGAGAGTGCAATCCACACCATCCTCCAGATCATTTATGAAGATATTGAACAAAACGGGCCCCAGGACCGACCCCTGGGGCACTCCACTTGACACCGGCTGCCAACTAGACATGGAGCCATTGATCACTACCCGTTGAGCCCGACAATCTAGCCAGCTTTCTACCCACCTTATAGTGCATTCATCCAGCCCATACTTCCTTAACTTGCTGACAAGAATGCTGTGGGAGACCGTGTCAAAAGCTTTGCTAAAGTCAAGAAACAATACATCCACTGCTTTCCCTTCATCCACAGAACCAGTAATCTCATCATAAAAGGCGATTAGATTAGTCAGGCATGACCTTCCCTTGGTGAATCCATGCTGACTGTTCCTGATCACTTTCCTCTCCTCTAAGTGCTTCAGGATTGATTCTTTGAGGACCTGCTCCATGATTTTTCCAGGGACTGAGGTGAGGCTGACCGGCCTGTAGTTCCCAGGATCCTCCTTCTTCCCTTTTTTAAAGATGGGCACTACATTAGCCTTTTTCCAGTCATCCGGGACTTCCCCCGTTCGCCACGAGTTTTCAAAGATAATGGCCAAGGGCTCTGCAATCACAGCCGCCAATTCCTTCAGCACTCTCGGATGCAATTCGTCCGGCCCCATGGACTTGTGCACGTCCAGCTTTTCTAAATAGTCCCTAACCACCTCTATCTCTACAGAGGGCTGGCCATCTCTTCCCCGTTTTGTGTTGCCCAGCACAGCAGTCTGGGAGCTGACCTTGTTAGTGAAAACAGAGGCAAAAAAAGCATTGAGTACATTAGCTTTTTCCACATCCTCTGTCACTAGCTTGCCTCCCTCATTCAGTAAGGGGCCCACACTTTCCTTGGCTTTCTTCTTGTTGCCAACATACCTGAAGAAACCCTTCTTGTTACTCTTGACATCTCTTGCTAGCTGCAGCTCCAGGTGCGATTTGGCCCTCCTGATATCTTTCCTACATGCCCGAGCAATATTTTTATACTCTTCCCTGGTCATATGTCCAACCTTCCACTTCTTGTAAGCTTCTTTTTTATGTTTAAGATCCGCTAGGATTTCACCATTAAGCCAAGCTGGTCGCCTGCCATATTTACTATTCTTTCGACTCATCGGGATGGTTTGTCCCTGTAACCTCAACAGGGATTCCTTGAAATACAGCCAGCTCTCCTGGACTCCCTTCCCTTTCATGTTAGTCCCCCAGGGGATCCTGGCCATCTGTTCCCTGAGGGAGTCAAAGTCTGCTTTCCTGAAGTCCAGGGTCCGTATCCTGCTGCTTACCTTTCTTCCCTGCGTCAGGATCCTGAACTCAACCAACTCATGGTCACTGCCTCCCAGATTCCCATCCACTTTTGCTTCCCCCACTAATTCTACCCGGTTTGTGAGCAGCAGGTCAAGAAAAGCGCTCCCCCTAGTTGGCTCCCCTAGCACTTGCACCAGGAAATTGTCCCCTACGCTTTCCAAAAACTTCCTGGATTGTCTATGCACCGCTGTATTGCTCTCCCAGCAGATATCAGGAAAATTAAAGTCACCCATGAGAATCAGGGCATGCGATCTAGTAGCTTCCGTGAGTTGCCGGAAGAAAGCCTCATCCACCTCATCCCCCTGGTCCGGTGGTCTATAGCAGACTCCCACCATGACATCACTCTTGTTGCACACACTTCTAAACTTAATCCAGAGACACTCAGGTTTTTCCACAGTTTCGTACCGGAGCTCTGAGCAGTCATACTGCTCCCTTACATACAGTGCTACTCCCCCACCTTTTCTGCCCTGCCTGTCCTTCCTGAACAGTTTATAACCATCCATGACTGTACTCCAGTCATGTGAGTTATCCCACCAAGTCTCTGTTATTCCAATCACGTCATAATTCCTTGACATCACCAGGACCTCCAGTTCTCCCTGCTTGTTTCCAAGGCTTTGTGCATTTGTATATAAGCACTTGAGATAACCTGTTGATCGCCCCTCATTCCCAGTATGAGGCAGGAGCCCTCCCCTCACAGACCTTCCTGCCTGTGCTTCCTCCCGGTATCCCGCTTTCCCACTTACCTCAGGGCTTTGGTCTCCTTCCCCCGGTGAACCTAGTTTAAAGCCCTCCTCACTAGGTTAGCCAGCCTGCTGGCAAAGATGTTCTTCCCTCTCTTCGTAAGATGGAGCCCGTCTCTGCCCAGCACTCCTCCTTCATGGAACACCATCCCATGGTCAAAGAATCCAAAGCCTTCTCTCCGACACCACCTGCGTAGCCATTCGTTGACCTCCACGATTCGACGGTCCCTACCCAGGCCTTTTCCTTCCACGGGGAGGATGGACGAGAACACCACTTGCGCCTCCAACTCCTTTATCCTTCTTCCCAGAGCCACATAGTCCGCAGTGATCCGCTCAAGGTCATTCTTGGCAGTATCATTGGTGCCCACGTGGAGAAGCAGGAAGGGGTAGCGATCCGAGGGCTTGATGAGTCTCGGCAGTCTCTCCGTCACATCACGAATCTTAGCCCCTGGCAAGCAGCAGACTTCTCGGTTTTCCCGGTCAGGGCGGCAGATAGATGACTCAGTCCCCCGGAGGAGAGAGTCCCCGACCACCACCACCCGCCTTCTCCTCTTGGGAGTGGTGGTCGTGGAACCCCCAACCTCAGGACATCGCATCTCATGCCTCCCAACCAGCGGAGTCTCCTTCCGCTTTCTCCCCCCAGACATATCATCTGGTCCACTCTCCGCATTGGTACCTGTGGAGAGAACATGAAAGCGGTTAGTTACCTGTGTCTGTGTTACTGGAACCCGGACATTCCGCTTACCTCTTCTGGAGGTCACATGTTGCCAAGCTTCTTCACTGGCCTCTTGGCTCCTCTGTGCAACCTGCTCTATATCTTTAGAGCTTTGTGCCCCTAGAAGGCTATCCTGAGTTTGGTCCAGAAAATCCTCCAGCTGGATCCTCCAGCTCTCTTCAGGGAAGCTGAAGCAAAGTGTTGTTAGATGGATTTTGCAATTTCAACAATATTTTCCTTTATTCTTGCAATTGTACTTAAGTCTTGGACTAAAACATATGTCAAATGAACCCAGCACCCATATGTTATACATTTCAGATGCCCTTCATTATCTTCTTCTAGATTTCTTCTCATCTTTGTTTCTTTTGCAGCACTGTGACAAAGTTACACACCTGACACTTGATTTTTTGTTCACACCCTATTATAGTTTTTACTGTTACTTCTTTTAAGTATTCTGCTATCTGGGCATTTCCTGATGTATCAATTGTTTTTGTCAGATACAACCCCATCTTCTGTTGTCACACCAGCACATATTACTGGATCACTGTGTACATTGCTCCACCCATCAAAACTCAAATTAATGAATTTCCTGGCAATATTTTTTGCACATAGTTTAATTTCCTTCTCATACATTGTACCAGCAACCTCCCAGAAATGTCTGCTTTGCTGAGTGGAATGTAGTCTGGTTATAATAAGAACCATGTCCATGAAATGTTTGCTCTGAACAAGATGAAAGGGAGAATTAGTTGTTTAAATGAACCAAGCAAACTTTTCGTCTGAGAGTCTAGCTGAAATTGGCTGGTCCATATTATGAACTCATCCCTGGTTTTACTGGATGATGAAGAAAGTCTTTTTATTATCCAGGTAATTTACTGTCTGACGTATGTTTAGTTGCAGCACTGCTGGTGGGACAAGCCGATCACTCTGAAGTTGTAGGAATTGCAGATGATGGATGTTCATGGATGCTTATGTCTAAGCTGAACCCTGAAACAAATAAGTAAAAAACGTCACTCTCTCACTGAGTATTACTCAGTGCGCTGCTTGAAAATAATGAGATTATAAGACTGATGAAAGATTCCTTCTATTGTGCCATTGTTTAAATTATATAATTTATTCTAAACCCCGTTTTAGAGGAAAATAATTAATACATCATAAGGGTTATCCACAACTATTTAAAACCTTGTTGCTAGCATATACTAAACAGCTTGACATTTTTTTAAATATTCAAATTCATAAATACCTAACAAAACTTTACTTTTAAACTGGAAATCTACACGTAGGAGATTTGATTATATTGAGCAATAAAAATTCATGTCAGAAGTCCAGCAAGAAGAGTAAAAATATAATGGATAAATACTCCCACAGCAAACTAGCCTGTCAATTATATTTTGAACATAAACAGTTCAAAATTCATGAGCAACCCTCCCAAACCACAAACTGATGCCAATCAGCAAAGTGATCATTTACTTGCATGGAAAGCCATGGTGGGCCTTCCGTAAGAATAGTGCCAAAATAAGATTACTAACCAGATGAGCCAGATTATTCAGACATGCCCACACCACCATCTGCAAAGTCATTGCTTTCAGAGGAGCATTGTTCAGAATGTTGTTTCGTTCTGGCCACCAGGCTTTGGAGCTCTTGGATGCCCTGTTTGCATTGGCCACGTGTTCCTTTTTGACTTAGACTAACTGGGATTTCTTGAAAATATTCCTAACAAGGGTCTTTTTTACAACCTGCAGCCACAGCAGGGTTTTTCCGCCTAGTCCCAGGTGCTGAAATCAACACTTGAGGCTGTGCTCTGAAGAATGTTGCTACTTCTTCCCAGTCTCCTGCTTTGACTCATGTTGTGCCTTTCTCCCTACACAAGATGCTTCTTCTCCCTCGTTATGTAACTCCCCCCCACAAAAAACCAAAAGAACAAAACTTTTACCCCTCCTCCGATGCAGGGCATCGCAAAGGCTGTGGGTTGCACTACAGAGCCATGCGCAGCAAACCTGACCAGGGGGTGGAGAGTGAATGGTAGCCCCAGGTACCAACGGCAAGGCCAGCCATCCCAAGCAGGAGACCCCTGGGAACAATTCACTTGGGGCTGGTAATGGTCCAGGATGCAGGCATTGGGCTGCTTGGTGTTAGTGCTTTTCATTCAACTTTCTTAAGCCTGAACCAATGTTCCAGCAGCCAGAAGGGGCTGTTCATACAGCTCCTCGCCTGGCAAGCCATGCCCCGGCCAATCGGCCTAGGTGTAACCCAAGGTACGAATGCTGGCCTGTATCCCACCTGGCGCTCCCACTGGCCATCTCCTGCCACTAGCTCAGCTCCACCTGCACTGGCGCAAGCTTGGCCTCCGAAGGAGCATTCACTGTGGCCCACGACCCCCCTTGCAAACTGGGGAGTCTGGCTGCTGCAATGGGCGATTTCCCAAACAGTGGCATGTTCCCTCCCCCCTGTGCCTTGCACCACAGGATGGCAAACCACAGCCCAGACACCCATGAGCTAAATCAACCTCCCACCGCTAGCATCATCCCCACTTCACAGCTGGGAGAACCAAAGCTCAGAGCAGGGACATACCCTGAGGTCCCCAGAGGGAAATACAACCCCAGGAGCCTGATCCCAGTGTTCAGGGGATCCTCCACAGAGCGCTGGGGGGATGGAGCTGGGAGTGTCTTGGCCTGGCCACGCTACACCATGGCACAGTGCTGCTGCTTGCCCAGTGACCACAGGTGGAATAGCTGGCAGCAGGCTGGCATGGACCCAGGTAGCATAGCTGGAAGCAGGCTGGCATGGACCCAGGTAGCATACCCATTAGGAGCCTGGCGGTGATCCCAGCTCTTTCCTTCTCTTGTCTGCAGTATGTCTCCTGTTCTGGGAACAAGCAAGCAGTGCAGCTGCTGGGAAGGAACAACTACTTCTCCCTCTTTGCCAACCCCCCGTGTTTAATCAGCCAGCGCCAGCGGCTGGCGTGCCCGGCCCCGGAGATGACCCTGCGCCAGATCAGCCAGCTTATCCGGGTCTTGAGGCAGCTGAGACTACGGGACACTAATGAGGCCCAGCTCCCCCACACTCCAAGGTGAGCAGGAAGGGTGGTTGTGGGACGCTGTGGGTCCTGGCAGCAGCAAGTTCCCCACCCCTGCATGGCAGGCGAAGGGACCAATTAACAGGCCCCGCTCTGCACCAGCCCAGCCAGAACAGCAGGGAGTGATGTGGTGCAAAGACCTCTGGGGCACAGCGTGGGGTGCCATCGACTGTGCAGTCGGGCTGGATTCTGCTCTGACCCACGGACTCTGGAGGGTTGACACTGGGACAGCTGTGAGCAGGCTTTCCCTGACTGGAGCCAAACCCCACCCAGGCAGGGGCCTGCAGCAGAACAGATGGGTGCTCACAAGAGCGGGGCTCTCCCAGCTGCACCAGACACTGACTTTGCCCTGGAGCCAGCCCCGCCTGGCAGGATCCTGAGGGCGTTGTGTGCCCTCCCCACCCTGCCTGTGCGTTTTTGGGCACCTCTTCTAGCCCAGCAGGTGGGAAAAGGGGATTGTGAGAGTGCAGGAGAGAGACCACGGGGGGCAAGCATGGAGGGGCTGGGTGACTGCAGGCAAACCTCGGGCTCCTCACATTATCGGGGCCAGGAGCTAGGGGACAGGCCCAGTAGCAGCAGGCTGGCAGCACAGAGGTCTGCCTCAGAGAGCATGGTGCATGTCTGACCCTGCTGTCTTCTCTCCCTCCCAGCAGAAGCCGCTCTGCCAGTGTCTCCATGGGGTCCCAGCAGTCCCAGGGCTGGGCTAATCCTTGCCTGCACTGCTTCCAGAGATGGCACAGCTGCAGCCCACCCTGCGTTAGCTGAGGGGAAGGAGCCAGTTGACCGGACAGCCGGAGCATCTCTGCACTGGCCTGGAGGCGAGGAACCCCTGCCCCACAGAACTCCTGGCACCCCCATAGCCCCATTTCTGGGGCTGCAGCCTTGCAGTGTTGCCAATCCAGATCAGGGACTGGGGGGAGATCCGTCCTGTAGCTGGCTGCAATGACCCTCCCCAGGGGCTGGGTCAGTTCCAGATGGAGATGACCCAGCCCCCCAGACACAGGGGTTGGCGTAGCTGTGTCCCTCTCGGGAGCCTGGCAGCAGCAGAGTTGTACATGCCCAGCAAGGGCCCCACTTAGCTATGCACATGGGGCTCTCCAGCTGGCCCAGCCAAAGGGTGTGTCCTTCCTTGGGCCAGTCACCTTGCTCCCTGGCCGCTCTCCAGCAGAATGGGATCCCCACAGGCATCCCCCGCCCCCTCTGCTGTGTTGGCTATGGGGGCGGGACCAAGGCACAGGGACATCCCTCTGAAAATGGAATTTCCCCATGATCCCCAAACTGGGATCATCCCCCAGCCCGGGGAATGTCCTTGATTTGGCATCACTGCCTGGTGCTGAGCAGACATTGCTGGGTCACTCCCATCACCTGGAGCCTGGGAGCCCCATGCCAGTAGCTTTGTCACCAGAGCATGATTCCCCCAGCGTGGCTGGACTCTAGCCCTGGGTCAGCAGGAGTCCTCCCCCCGGGAGCCATCTCAGCCTCCCTGTGCTGACCCACCTCCCTGCCCTGCCTGTGGTTGCTCCACTCAAGGGCTGGGCTCATTAGTGATTTATAAAACGAGGCCTCGAATTCCTGCCATGAGGCAGGGTCCCTTCTCCGAGAGTCCAAGGGTGGCCAGTGCAGAAGGAATGCAGGGCTCCGGACCTGGGGCTCAAAGGACAAACTGATGCTACTGCTCCCTCCCACCGATTATCCCTGGCAAATAAATGGAACACTGCTATGCTGTGGGCCTGGCCTGTGCTTAGCGCGGAGCGGACATTTGCCTGGTGGAGGGCAGGGGCAGCAGCTAAATTGCATGGATGGGACAGGCAGGAGGCGGAGGAGCGCTGAACGTTGGTTAGCTGGTGACCCTGCCTAACCAGTGGCCTAATTACACTGACCTAGTGCAGGGAGAGGGGCTAGTTTCTGCCTCTCCCACAGCTCTGCCAGTGCTCCCCATATGCTGTCCTGCAATCTTGGGCAAGCCACCCAGGCAAAGATTTTCAAAAAAAGCCTAAGGGAATTAGGTGCCCTACTCGCTTGGGCTCCTTTGAAAAATCTCAGCCTTACTCATACCATGCCTCAGTTTCCCCACATGTAAATATGGAACAAAATTGAAAGACTTGTGAGTGGGGTGCAAAGGCAAATTCATGAAGGTCATAGAGAGCTTTGCGATCATTAGCCCGATGGGGCAGAGCCGGGCCACAGGCGGAGTGACGTAGGAACAGCTGGCAGTTATATGTGAACAAGCGACTGAGGAGGCTGGGTGGGGAATTCCCTGGTACCCAGCCAACACGGGGGGGCAGGAGTGGGAAGGCCAACAGGCTGCAAGAAGAGTCTTGTAAATAACACGGTCACAGTGAGAGCGCGGTGGTACCAACCCAGTGTCCCTCTCCCCCACCAGCTGTCCGCCTCTGGCATTGGGGCCCTGACCTCACAGAGAAGAGCTGCTATCTAAGCCAAGCTCTGGCAGAGCACAGGACACTGCAGCTATTTGAACAGGTGCCAGGGTGCTTGCCACAGCTGTTAATCAAACACTGACCTCCCACATGTGGCACAGCTCCCGCTGCCCCCCACAGGCAGAAGGAGGTGCCAGCACAAGCCACGCTATGAGATGGCAGGAGAAAAGGACAAGGCACAAAGGATCAGGGGCCAAAGGGAAGTGGACACAGCACCCTGGAGATTCATGTGCTTGGGGCTGAGATGACTGCCAGATGTAGGGTCAGGAAGGGAATTCCTACACCCCCCAACTCCCTGCCACCTTCCTTTGTGGGTTTCTGGGACCACTCCCCAGGATAAGGCAGGTCTGGGATCCACCCAGACAAGTATAGCTATCCTGGGCTGCTGGCGGGTCCCTAGAATGGTGCTATATAGGAGATCACAGTGCTGGATGTCCCCTGAAGCTCCAAAGGACTCCAACCCAAGCGGGGGAAGACTGGCTCTGGCCAGGGCTCCAGCTGGATGCTGGCCATGCTGTTCCTTGGCCAGGTAGAAGGGTCACTGCCACATCGCTCTTTGGGGGTGGGGGCGCTCGGTACATTGAAAGCTGCTGCAGACCCAGCTGCACAGAACAGGAGCCCAATCAAAGAGCACAGCAGGATTCAAAGGGGCTGAGCAGTGATGGGGAGCTGCCCTGGATCCCCTCAATCACTGCTATCCCCCAGGGTCCCCTGCAGTGTGCCACACCACACAGGAGCCCCTCTTCCTCTGCCTCCTAGCCTGAGCCTCTGGGCTCCAGCCCTCCTGCTTCACACCCCGAACTCTGCCCTGCGAGTCAGGCCCTGGACAGAGATGCATTTGCTCTTCAGCCCGGAAAGTGTTTGCAATGACCCCAAATAGCCTGTTCCACACACAGCAGGGTTTATTAGTCAGCTGGGACACAGCCCAGGAAGGCCTTTGGCTAGCACAGAGAAGTGAGGATTAAAGCACAGTCCACTGGGGCCAAGCCAGCACAACACACCAGCCAAGCTGCAGTGGGATTGCAACTTCAGTTCTGTCTCTCTGACCTGGAGGGAGTCCCAGGACAGAGAGCCAGCTTCCTTCAGCATCCGATGAAGTGAGCTGTAGCTCACGAAAGCTTATGCTCAAATAAATTTGTTAGTCTCCAATGTGCCACAAGTCCTCCTTTTTTTTTTTTTTTGCAAATACAGACTAACACGGCTGCTACTCTGAAAGCTTCCTCCAGAAGTCCTTCATTCTTGAACTGGTCTCTACTCAACCTCCCTGCTGAGGGGGGAAGAAGAGGGGGGGAGAAGGGAGAAGAACCTCCTTCCCCTCAGTCCTTGTTTCCAAGGTGTCAATGGTTGGGCTTTGGGGCTTTCTATTGTCTCTTCAGGAATCTGCATCAATACAGCAGGTTTCTGACAGTTCCTTACTGGTCTTATTGGCTGCATCCCAGACAGCAAGGGGACACCCACCCCTCATATCCTGCGCTGCCCCAAGAGCAGACTCAATACCTTTCCCTCCACTAGGCAACCATGGGAAACTGAAGCACACACCGGCATCATAAAAATATTACAGCGGATTCCCACTTGATTCCGGGACATATCCAGGTCCAGGGAGAAGGACTGAAAAAACCCAAAGGATTACACAAGGGCTCTAAAGCGCCATGCTACAGGGCACGAGTCACACTTTGGCCATTGGGGGGCGGGTCATCCTGGAATTGCTTCTGTGGGGTTCTTGCACCTCCCTCTGAAGCAGCTGGTATTGGCCACTGGGCTACCTGGGCCTTGGGTCGGACTCTGGCTAGTATGTACTCTGTACCTGACACAGCCGGAAAGCTTTCATTCTGGGCAGAGGCAAGGCTGAACTCTAGGCTCCCCTCCCAGGAGAGGCTAGTTTCTAAGGTGGTAACTTGACCCTGGCCTCATGAGGCTTATGCTGGTACCCAGTCTGCACAGAAGAGCTCAGGGTATTGACATGTACCACAAATGCATTAACACTGTCTGGAAACTCCCTGTCCTTGTGCCCCTCAGCAAAGCACCCAGAAGGACACATCCCACTCCTGCCCCCCCCCCCACACAGGGAATGCCCTGCACTGGCTAGAATCTGCTGCTGTAAAGCCAAGGGGCCAAGGAGGCAAGGTGGTTTGGAGAGATGGATGAGTGTCTGCTAGGGACTGGACTGGGCCCAAATCTCACCTGCACTCGTGGTCCAAGACACACTGGGATCAGAGTGCGCGGCTCACGTATTAACCCCCTTGGCCACTCTATGCCCTTCAGAGGGAATGCAACAGTCATCACCTCCAACAGAAACTAACAAGGTTTATTAGCATTACTGGATGCTGCTGGCCACAGTCCCAGATGCCTTTTAACGGAACAGTAATTCCCATGAGTCAGCTTCCCTTCAGCACAGACCCCGCATAGCATGGGCTAGCTTACCTGGAAAGAGTCTCCATTTGTCAACCCCACTTCTGCACCAAGCCCCCGTGAGCAACAGTTACTTGGTGCCTCGCGCCCAGGCCAGGGGAAACTGTCCTCTCAAGCCAACACTGCAGCTAACGCTGCAGGAGGATCTTGTATTTTGGAGGCTCGCAGCCTGCTCTCCTGAGAGGGTGTGCGCTGGGCTCTGTTCCCGAGTCTCCCTGCTGTGTGCGCCTGCAGACAGAGACAGCCCAAATGAGAAACAGCCTGTCTGCACAGCACCCTGCAGGAATCTCAGAGCACGGGCAACTGGCAAGTGTGCCTAGGAAGCATGGGATATTAACTAGCCAAAGTGAGGAGGGCATTACAAAGTGAAGGGGCAAGTGACAAAACCCCACAGGTAGGTATAAAAAAAGTGACCTTAACAGAGGACTAGTTGTTGGGGAGGAAGGAGAATGGAAAATTGCAATGGGTCTCAGGCAATTTCACCAGCATTTGTTTAATCCTGGGCACTGTCTAGGCTGCAGCTTCCATTGTTGCCCAGCAATTCCCCTGGTGGAGCTGTACCAGTACAGAAAAGGGTCCACAAACTGCCCTAATGTAGACAAAACTGAAGTAAGCCTGTACGTTTGAGCTCCACAATCCAGAAAGCTCTATTCCAATCACCTAATCTAGGGGCGCCCATGCTAGGTCCCTTGTACCCAGTTTCTTCTCTGTGCTACTGCAAATAGTCTCGCTTCCCCATAGACCCCAACAGAAAAAACTCTGAGCAGCTGGGACCAGCCTCTCAAGAACATAGGAACCCCAAAGACCCATAGGAACCAGTCTCCTGGTGCCCGCAGGATGTTACTGCCTTCACCATCAGCCTCCTAGCCCCCTCGCATCATCACCACTTGCTGCTCCTGTCCTATCTCAGACAGCTCTGCGGGTCAAGGATCTGTTCCAGGCAGAGCCATTTATGGCATGAGATTAGGAACAAGCAGTGCAGTCATCCCCGGCAGCTCCCTCGAACACCTGGAGTGCTGAACATGCTGTACAACACTGAGCTCCTCCAGCTCCCACTGGGGGAGAAAGTTCCTCAGAGCCAACTCCCCAAGCCAAAGCAAGAGCATCCAACTGAAGGCCAGCAGGGCGGCCAGCATCCCACGCACGGCCCGCTAGGAACAGTCCTTTGGCACAACAAGCCAGGTGGATATAGACTGATGATTTTCTGATTTATGAGGGATTTTTGTATGTTATTTAAATAAGATTTTTTCTTTTTAAAAATAAACCTGTTTCAAATGAAACCTGAATTTAAGACAAAACATGTTAAAGCCTAAACTTATTACAACCCCGGAAAACATTTACATAAAAAATAAATATGCTGAATCCACGAGCCTCTCTCAAAAATGTGGAAGTTAAAGGCTGCTTTTCTGAATAAAGAACAAACTAGGGGTGGAGGGAGGAGAGAGATAGAACAGAACTATTGAGGCCCAGTTTTATAAATATGGCACAACAGTCAGAAAGTCACAAGACCGTCTCCTTTTCAAGAGAGTTGAGGAGACTAGGAATTTAAGCTCCAGTCACACTTAAGCATATTTGAAAATTATCTCAGGCTGACCTGAAATAATCCAAGAGCCAAGGTAGGTGAGGGATCATCTTTTATTGGACTACCCTGAGCTCTGTGTAGCTCGAAAGCATGCACCTTCCACCAACACAAATTGGACCAATAAAAGATACTGTCTCACTTAACTTCTCTCTCTCATATCCTGTGACCAACATGGCTACAACACTGCAAACAACTGAAAAGAGTTTAGTTCACTGACTTCAGTTAATCCCTTAGTTTCAATCAATCATTTAGAAGTAAACGTGAACCAAGTTTTAATAAGAGAGCTTTATGTACCCAACACATTTAAGGTTGTTTTGATTAATAAATGCTGGTTTGTGGGTTTCATTAAATTCCAGTTGCCATCCTAATTCACCTTGGCACAAACTATGACCAAACAGCTGATTATCTAGTAAATAAACAATATCTCATTCACCATTTTCTAATGTGCTAAAGATGTGTAAGGATCAGGCCTTTGTCTGCAGCCATATTGTAAGGCCTAAAGCCTTCGTCTGCAGCCAGATTAAAAGAGCCGCTGAGAAGCAGCCATTAGCTGAGAAGCAGGAAGTCACATCCTCACATTCCATCTAAATTACATTAAAGCAATGTTAGATCAGGCTGTTAAGAAGGAGACGCTATCCTAACGGCCCCCACTATCACCAGATAAAGAAACAGATCTTAAGAGGGTTAAAGAAAACTTAGTTTGACAGCATCCTGTCTGTCAGGAAATCACTTATCAATAGTTGTAGTTGTGAAATCCTCATTTCTTTATTAGTTTGTCATTATGGTCCCCACTTCCCTATTGTTTATCTGTATGGTCTCTGTCTGGTTAGTTAATTGTTTCTGTCTGTTACATAATTAATTTTGCTACATGTAAATTAATCAAGGTGGTGGGACAGAATTGGTTAGAGAATTGTGTTACACTATGTTAGGATTGGTTAGTAAAATTTTAGCATAATGATTGGTTAAGGTACAACTAAAAAGGACTCAAATGTCACTATATAAACTGGAGTCCAAAAGGAAGTTCTTTGGGAACCAACTCTAGGACACAACCCCAAAGATCAGAGCTGCCAGACATCAACACTGCTCCAATGACACCATGCAGAAACTAGAGTCCCCCAGAAGAACCTGATCCTGACTAGCCATCAAGAAAAGTTCATCTGTCTTATTGGGAGTGCTGAGCACTGTATGTTTAGAGTATGCAGTCTATTTTTGGTGATTGTTAATAAATAGAGGTTATGTAGTATATTACTGTATAAGGCTCTTTCACTGGTAAAAGACCCCATAAACCCACAAAAGATTAAGTCCTGAATCCACAGGGAAAGGGTGTTTGCTCTGAGTCCACAGAGGAGTAGAGCCTGAAGCCCACAGAGGGGTAAAGTTAGGTACCTAAATTAAGAGGTTTATGTCTTGAGCCCTAGGAACTGGGTAAAGGTGAGTGCCCTTGAGTGTGTGAGTAACAGAGAATTTTGTGTGGGTAACAGATGTACAATAAGAATGTGAAAATATTAATCTAGATCATTGCTTAAATAAACGTGAACAGTTATACTGAGCCTTTCAAGGTAGCAAAAATATATCAAAGCCGCTGCAAAGCTCTATTTAATTGTAAAATCCAGACTTAATGATTATGTCAACCAATGAGAAACACCACTCTTTAGAAAATAACTGAAGTACAAATGGAAAAGCTGATTAACATCAGTGATTTAAATGGCCTTGATTTCAAATCAATCCACCAGGCAACACGAGCTCTAGGCCCAGATCCAATTTAGTTGCTCTTCTCCAGAGTACAAGGGGCTCCATGGCACAGGCGAGGCTCAGGCTCCAGTCACTAGAGTTCATGAAAGATGCAGGAGGTGGGTATGTAGCTGCATGCTCCTGTGAGATAGTTATAGGGCAGGCCAGTAACCGGAGAATGCCAGAGTGGCTCCGGTTACAGATCTTTGCAAAGACACTACAGAACAGCCTGAACGACGGCCGTGCGGCTCAGCCCTGCTCCTCCACCTGAGCTGGGGCTTAATTTTGGTCACATCTATTGTGGGGGTGAAACTTCATCAAGTGCCCCAATCACTGAGGTGCTGACAGCTGCCGGAATTGACGACACAGGCCTGTTGTTTGGGCGAGTGCGATCTAGTGGGCACAGATTTCTGCCCATTTGCCCCAAACTTGACCCCTTCTGTCCCATCCCCTCCAACCCATCCATGTCCTCGTCCTGTATTCTGCTGGAGGCAGACACCCAGCATGGAAAATTCCAGCCCAAATTATAGTTTGGCAAAGTTATAAGCACCTGGGATGGGTCGTCTCCTGGGAAGTGTCACACCACCGTAACAGATAAGGCTACCGGTTTTGCTGGTAACAAACAGTCTGGAGAAGGTAGTTCAGGAACATCTGTTCTCCCTGTCTCATAAGACATGGCCCAGGGGACAGTGGATGAAATTAAAATGCGGCAAAATTCAGAATGAAGAAAAGGAAATATTTCACATAAGCACATGTAGTTGGATGATGAAACCGAATTGTGAGCATGAAATTAGCAAGATTCCAAAAGGGAGTGGCTATGTATAAGGATAACAAGACAAGTCAGAGTGATCATACTTAATGCTAACAAACGTGGGAAGGGATGTTAAAGCTTCATGCTTCAGGGCTTAATCCAACCTCCCTAGAGAGAGCAGGATGAGACCTAATGCAGGGGCAGATTATCCCACATCTGCTACTGCCGGGTTCTTACACCTTCCTCTGAAGCACCAGCCTCTCTTGGAGACAGGACTTTGCACTAGATGTCTGGCCCTTAGGAACTGCCAGACTGGATCAGAGCCATGTTCCTCCTACAGCTGCACTGGCTCCGCAGCGCTAAAACAGATGGGGCTAGTGAAGTGATGAGACCTCACACCAGGACATGCCCCATGGGGCCAGGTGTGTGGACCCTCTGTATTGGGAATGCGCAAGGAGGAATAGAATACCTCTCCCCCCACAGGCTCAATGGGGCTAGCCGGAGTCAGCACTGCCAACCTGGGTGAAGACACTGGCAGGGCAGGAGAAGTGGGGCAATACCAGAATTACTTTTCGGCACACAGCCCGGAGACAGACACACACACTGCGGGCTGAGCCTGCCTTTGCCTGAGTGGAAGGGCTCCGTCAGCGCCCCTTCCCTCTCCATAGACATGGCAGGGATATCTTTTGGTCCCCAAGCTCCTCTAGGATTTCACCGCAGCCTCCAAAACAATTGGAAGGGCACAGCCAGTGACCTCTCTCTGAGCTGTGGCTATCTGAGCCGCCATCCTCAGTTACAGCAGCATGTTGGTGACGACAACACAGACAGATGACAGCAGCGTTTGATGGCTGGGAGATGAACTGGGCTGGCTCTCCTTTCTAGCTGGGCATACAGCCCCAGTGCTCTCAGCCTAGCTAGGCAGCAGTGGCCCCAAAGAACCAGCACTGTCATTTCTGGAACATTTCCCTAGAGATCCCAAGCATGCCCAAAAAGAGGCCGTTAGAAGCACCTCACTGATCCCGTCACACCAAGACTGGGTGGCTCAGCACGAGGCCAGGGGATCGCCTGAATACAGACATCAGTGAATCATAGAATAGCAGAGTTAGAAGGGACTTCAGGAGGTCATCTAGTCCAACCCCCTGCTCAAAGCAGGACCAATCCCCAACTAAATCATCCCAGCCAGGGCTTTGTCAAGCCTGACCTTAAAAGCTTCTAAGGAAGGAGATTCCACCACCTCCCTAGGTAACCCGTTCCAGTGCTTCACCACCCTCCTAGTGAAAAATATTTTCCTAATATCCAACCTAAATCTCCCCCACTGCAACTTGAGACCATTACTCCTCGTTCTGTCATCTGCTACTACTGAGAACAGTCTAGATCCATCCTCTTTGGAACCCCCTCTCAGGTAGTTAAAGGCTGCTATCAAATCCCCCCTCATTCTTCTCTTCCACAGACTAAACAATCCCAGTTCCCTCAGCCTCTCCTCATAAGTCACGTGTTCCAGTCCCCTCATCATTTTTGTTGCCCTCCGCTGGACGTTTTCCAATTTTTCCACCTCTTTCTTGTAGTGTGGGGCCCAAAACTGGACACAGTACTCCAGATGAGGCCTCACCAATGTCGAATAGAGGGGAACGATCACGTCCCTCGATCTGCTGGCAATGCCCCTACTTATACAGCCCAAAATGCCATTGGCCTTCTTGGCAACAATGACACACTGTTGACTCATATCCAGCTTCTCGTCCACTGTAACCCCTAGGTCATTTTCTGCAGAACTGCTGCTTAGCCATTCGGTCCCTAGTCTGTAGCGGTGCATGGGATTCTTCCGTCTTAAGTGCAGGACTCCGCACTTGTCCTTGTTGAACCTCATCAGGTTTCTTTTGGCCCAATCCTCTAATTTGTCTAGGGCCCTCTGTATCCTATCCCTACCCTCCAGCGTATCTACCTCTCCTCCCACTTTAGTGTCATCTGCAAACTTGCTGAGGGTGCAATCCACATCATCCTCCAGATCATTAATGAAGATACTGAACAAAACCGTCCTGAGGACCAACCCTTGGGGCACTCCACTTGATACTGGCTGCCAACTAGACATGGAGCCATTGATCACTACCCGTTGAGCCCAACAATCTAGCCAGCTAGACAGTGGCCCGGCCAGGGAGCCAGTGGAACAGATCTGCAGGCGCTGAGACAGCCAGTTCTCTTCTGGGAGCCTTAATGCCATAATCTGAGTGCCCTGGTGATGCCACGAGGCAGAAGTGGTAAACCCCACTAAGGGCACAATCCTGCCCTGGGCTCCCTGGGTGCAAAGTGCTGCCTTCTCAGACTGTTGTTCCCACCAGCTACCACACAGCTGCTGTTAGCAAGCTTTCTGCATTTCCTTAGCAGGCCTCTGGTCTCTCGCCCTGCCTTGATACATACCCAAGTGAGAGTTAAGCAGGAAATTATCTCCTGCCTCCAGGACTCCCTGACAAGCTGGTCCGCCACAGGGATGGACGTGCTCCAGCTGAGCACAAGGAAAGCCTAGCCAGCAAGTCACTGACCCATACTGGGACTGGCATAAAAGAACTTGCCGCATGGCCACCAGCTGGTGGGTCCTGTGCTCAGCATAGACAAAACTACGTTTGAAAACACAGACAAACTTGACCAGACCAGCCTTGACCCCTTGTAGACAAGCCTGAACTGGGTGGTCAATGTATGGTGACATGTTTGAAGCAAACTTTACTAGAGGGCAAGGAGAGCCTGGCCTTAGGCATGGCGCCAGACCCCCGAGCCTGCCAACCGGGGTCACAGTCTAGTAGGGAGCCATTTGGAAGCAGGGAGTGTCTCAAACACAGCTCCATCTACAGCATCTTAACGTAGCTGGGCCTGCTCAAAGGACACCTCTAAGTGAAGCAGAGGGGCTGAGTGCTCACCAATAGCCACCAGCCAGATGAGCCCAAGTGGATGGTCTTCATAAGGAAGCCCTGCTGAGGAGCAGTTTGCCCTCTGAATAGCAGCAGGAGGCTTCTAAACCATCATCCACCAGACTGCAAGATGTTCCAGGGCCCCACAAGCGGGAGTTCTTCCCCCTTTTCCACACACACTTAACCCTGAAGGAGTCACGAGCCCTGGTATTACAAGATCAATGGAATGCAAAGGGTTTGCTTCCGACACCAGCAGTAGCTTCAACAGTCCTTTAGATGTGACCGAGCCCTGGTGGGCACCAGGTGTCTCACTGCAGATAGAATCTCGCTGTGGCAGCAGGCGGAATTCCAGCTGCTGCTGCGATGCTGTTTATTGAGGGGCTAATGCCAAGGCAGATGCCTGGAGCAGGCAGCCCAGAGAATGGCTGGGAAGTAGCATAGAGGACAAAGCAGCATGCACAGAGCACTGAACCCAAGTGGGGAAGGCTCTGGGTCTGAGCTGCAGCCTTTGTTCTGGATGAAGATGGGAGGGGAGTGCTGCGATGTCCCATGCCCTGGGATCAAAGCTATTGCCTGTTCACTATCTGTGCAATGCGGTTAGCTCCACATTACTGCGTGAGCAAGGATGGCATAGCCTTCCCTGGGAAGGGAGAAGGAGCATGCTTAGCTTTCTAGGGAAGCTGCTTCTGTAGCATGAAAATTACTCTGATGGGCCATCAGACCCAAGGCTCAGTCCTTTCAAGACAAACAGTATCTCACCTGAGCTGTTCCACTGCGGGGCTGTCTGGTTTCTTCATGCTGCTGGAGAGAACACCATGCATTCTGGCTTGGTGGCGCTGCAAGTGATGCTTGTGGCGGAAGGCATAGCCACAGGAATGGCATTCAAACTGCCCTGGAATGACATGGGCTTGAAGATGCGCTCTCAGCAGCACCTCGCTCTGCAGGCAAAAGGCAGATGTGATGCACTAAGACAAAAGCAGCTGCAGCAACCATCGCTTCTCAGCTCCCGCATAAAGAGGAGCCATATCCTCACTCCGAATGGCAGGGGCAGGGTGCCAGCACCTGGGCTGATCAATAGGGGATGGACACTGCCTTCAAACTGAAGAGACTCAGGGGTCTCCTTGTGCAGGAAAAGGTGATGGATTTGGAGCCTTTCACCTCTAGGTGGCTAGTGTGACTCCAGCCTAGATAAGCCACCATGGTCCTCTGTTAGCAGCTGGTGGCTCATGGGAATTGAGTGCTGCACCCACACCACCCAAACCAGCACCCAACAGGCCACTTTGTGGGCAGCCCAGATAGAGAGGCCTAGGACCAAAGGAGCTGAACTTCCATCTGTCCACTAAAGGCAGTAACTCTACATCAGAACTGGAGCATGGTGGCAGGGGGCAAAGCAATCCTGGGGAGGCTGGCACTGCTATGGGCCATGCCATCCCGACTCTGTAGGCAGAGGGCTTCAGTCTCCAGAGATACTAGGAGGTGAGACCCCAAATATCCCAGGGTAATTCCCTATTGCCGTGAGAAAGGGGCTCTTTCCTTGCCAGTAGCTGGACTGAGGGCTGCTGGCCGCGTCAGGCTGCATTTGTCTGGTTACTAGCCTGCACCCCCAAAGACCCGGAGTTTGGCTTGCACTTCCCAGGTTGTCCGAGGCTCTGAATGCGAGGAAGCTGGGATGCAGCCAGCACTCAGCCTGCCGGGGAGTCCCTTACCTCTGCTGCCCTCTGTCTTCACCAGAGAAGAAGGGGGATAGTATGGTTCCAGCTAGAGCGAAAACCATCCTAACTGCAAAATACACTCAAACTCATTCAACAACTGCTCCTTTCAGGGCTACAAGTGTTTACCCAACACATACTAGCTGGAGGTGGGCAGAGAGGAGGGCTGGGTTATGTGCTAGGGAGAAGCCCAGGCCCCCCACCCCCAAACCCATAGCTGCCGGAAAGGCAGCGGGAGCTAGAATTTCTAGCAGAGTGCTGGACCCTCTAACATCCATATCCACCAAACCAGAATCTCTCCCTCCATCATCAGCTGCTGGCAAAAGGATGGAGCTTCCTGTTCTTCTACCCCAGTCCAGAGCCTCCTGGCTGCCACTGAGGGGGGAGTTCTAAGCCCTGCCGGTTTGCGCTGCAGCGTGCCTGTCTCTCTCTCTCTCTCTCTCTCTCTCTCTCTCTCTCTCAGAAGCCATATCATTGGGAGCAGGAGAGGTGAGTGTGTTGGATCATATTAAAGAAGTTCTGTATTAAAATCACAAATGGGTTTGATTCCCCATAGTTTAAATTCCAGGGTATTACTAATTAAGAGGTCTCTTGGTTTTTGGTCTCGTTTTTACTATTTCTCTCCCTCTCTGTGTGAAACTTGCAAGCTGCTAATTGTGTTAGTACATCCTAAGACAGAGTTCTCAAAGCAATACTTTGTAACAACAGAAACAGCACACACAGACTCCCCGCCCTTTTGTTGTATTCATCTCCCTGTGTTAATAATTGTGATTAAAATAGAGATAGAGGATGTATGTGATGGATGCTTGGTGTAGATAATAAATGAATGATCAGGGAGGTGCCAGCCTAAGAATCCAGTGTTGATAGGCCGAAGAAGGCGTCAAGTGGAAACAACCAGAGGACCCCTGGAGGGGAGACTGGAATCCACCCAACAGCCTCAAGGACAGGAGAACCGGAAGAACAAGATAACAGCTGTCAGCACAGAGCCGTCAGGAATGTGCCACCTGCTGATTGATTCAGCAACAGGATGATGAAGCAATTCCCATAGCCTAGCATAGGAATAGAGCTTTCCTCTATTTGCTCTATGTGAGCAATGCCCACACACAGAAAGAAGGGTCACAGCCACAGAGTTTTTCAGGAATGAAAAAAAACCTCTTCTGACCACCACTGGGACACATCTACATTCAGCTCCTGGAGAAAAGTGATCACCCATGTTCACTCCTAGCTATGATCGCATCCACCTAGATGCTCAGAGCAAATCCAACAAGGGAAAAGGCAGTCACCAACCAGGTAGATCCTCCAGGCATGAGACAAATGCTGTGTAGAAATGTGACAAGCTCAGTAGTTTTCAGACTCACTAGCTGTTTACCAGAAGCCTCTTTTCCAAGAGCACCAGCCTGGGCTGTCTCTGAACATGATTCTCTGCTGACACCTTGTGGTACTAGGCTTTGTACTGTGCTTGGGAGTCTAGCCTGGAACACCCAATTCTCCTAAACTTTCTTTTTATGTTGTAGGACTAGGGATCAGCCTCTTTGGGTTAAAGAAAGGGACTCGACTTTTCAGCTGGAGAGCTCAAAACAATTGACAAAGGTGAAGTCATATCTACATTTTTACACGGAAACTGAGGCATGGAGAGGCAAAATTACTTGCCTAATATCACATGGAAAGTCAGTAACAGAGCCAGGAAGAAATCCCAGACAGACACCTGACTGTACTGTCCTGCATCTTTAAAAACTGCGGAGAGGAAAATTCTTTCAGCTTTAACACCCCAGGCCCTGATTTTCAGGGGTGCTGAGCAGCTACAGCTGCCCTAACTTCAAATAGAGCTGTGGGTGCACAGCACCCTGAAAAATCAGGCCCCAGAGATACCAGTAGTCATATAGTACAGATATGTGGTTTTCAGAGCAGGTAATTTTGGTAGCATCCCGACAAAGCGTGGCCCAGATTCAAGAAAGAACTGTAACGAACAACCTACTTAAGTGCCACTGAAGTCAGGGAGACTTCGCTGGGGGGGGGGGGGAGGGCTCATAGTGAAGCAGAACAGCCTCCCCACAGCACAGTACAGCACAAGCCGGGATGTGTAACAAGGCTGAGTTACCAGGACCGGGAACCCATCAACTCTGCAGTGGCTAATGTTTGGTTACACACAGACAGGGCAGCTGATCTCAGCAGCCCCCAAATGCAGGCAAGGGCCGTACCGGGCTCATACTGCCCTGCTTTGAGATAACAGTTCTTGCTACCCCAGCGCTTGCTGCTTGGCTGGGAGGGGGTGCCCATCAAGCCCTGACTCGCTGCCAGGCTCTCCGCTTTCCTTAGAGCCCCGGCAGCTCCTGGAGTCCTGCACCTGGGGGAGCAGCTCAGGACAGGCCGTGCTGAAAAAAAGAGAAAGGGATGTCTCCAGTCAGTCTAGTGATTGGGGGTGAAAGCTGGGGGGGTGATAGTGTAAGTGAAAAGGAAGGCTGTTGGGCCCATAGTGGGGCGGGGGCTGGGGGCAAGAAAAGGGAGGGCAGCCGGGCCCAAAGTGGGGGGGGCTGGGGGAGTGAGGAAAGGAAGGGCGGCCGGGGGGGGGAGCTGGGGGGCGAGAAAAGGGAGGGCGGCCAGGCCCCCGCATGTTGTCTCGTTAGTGGCCCAGGCCCAACCACTCCCCCCGGGCAGCCCGCAGCCGCCTACCGCCGTCGAGCGCTCCTCATGCCCCACGCGCCGGTCACGTCCGGCTCACACAGAGCTACTTCCGGGTCATGACCAAGCCGGGATGGGAAAGCGCCGCGCGGCACATGCGCCGGGGTTTGCGCTCGAGAGCGCCCGTCAGGAGCTGGGCCGCGCGGGAAAGGTGCACGTGCCGGACGGGAGCCCGTGCTGCAGCGGGGTCTGCCGGCCCGTGCTACGGGTGTCGCCTCTGCTCCCTGCCGGGTGCGGCGCGGGGCTCAGGCGCCCAGCTACGGGGGGAGGGCCGAGGGCCAAAGGAAGGAACGCTTCGCTGCCCCTTCGCAGGACCTGGAGCCTGCCCTGCACATCCAAACCTGCTACAAGGGGGCAGCCCCTAGCCCGGCCGCCAGGACCAGAAGATACAGAGATATACCTCGACCCAAAACAGGGGGGGAATGGATTGACTAGCTCCCCATTTAAACAAAAAAATTAATCCCTACTGAAGATACACGATCAGTTTCCCCAATTCCAAGATTTCCAAGGCCTGATTTTAGACACAAGGTGTTTCAGAGAGGGAGAAACATGTTCCTGCCCACCCCGGGGGTGCAGAAGGAATCCTGTGCCACTATCAAGGCTAGGTCTAGGTATGTCAGACTGACACAGAAGGCTAAAAGAACAGGAGGACTTGTGGCAACTTAGAGACTAACAAATTTATTTGAGCAATGTTTTGCCGGGATGGGAATGAACACATCTATTCAAAAACAAAATAAGATATTTGAAGCCACACTGAGACCTTCACTCAGCCCATAAAGAACAAACTAGGTTAACATCAATGTACCCAGAACACCACTGAATTTGGTTTGTGTGGAAGGGGGGTTGTTTGTTAGTTCTGTCTTTTTTCTTTAAACACTCGGTCTGCTTGGGGCCCTGAACACAAGTGCTTAATTAGCACACTTATGAGCCATATTAAACCTGGATGTAGCAGTCAGTGGTGTCACACCTGCATCTCCCCACCACCACCTCCTCCCCGCAAACAATCTTCACACCTGGGCTCTTCCTCCACCCACTCCTGTTGTCCCCATCCCACACAACTAATCCCCTTACAAAGGCTCTCCTCAATCTCCCTGCTACTGCCCACCCTCTCACACACTTTCACCCCAGGGCTGTCACCTCCCTCTCTTCTACTACCTGTCCCCCAACACACACACACACACACACACACACACACACACACACACACAGCCAACCCCCATCTTCAACCCAGACTCTCCCACCCCTCCCTCCCTCTCTCTGCCCCGTCACAACACCCTTCTTCTCCTACACCCCCCACACGGAGTCACTGCCAACTCCCCCATTGCACCCTGACTTGCCCCAAAACTGCCCCTTTCCTGCAAAACTGGGCTGCGCCCCCTCCCCTCCCCGGAGTGCAAGGGGGCAGTTCCTGGGCATTCCCACTGACAGGGCACAGCAGCCAGCACTGACAAGCCCCACTGTCACTGCCCCGCCCTGCTCCCAGGGACCACAGACAACCACCCCCAGCCTGAAGTGCAGGGTTGAGACAGTGCCCAGGAGCCCCCAGGCATCACATTCGCTGGGGGGCTGCCCCCAGGTCCCTACCGACCAGGGCTGCCCACAGAGGGGTAAGTGGGGCAATTTGCCCTGGGCCCCACAGGGGCCCCTACGAGTTTTTTCGGTGGCACTTTGGCAGCGGGGGGTCCTTCCACTCCATGTTTTCGGCAAAGTGCCCCGAAGACCCAGAGCGGAAGGACCCCCTCTGCCAAGGACCCCAGGCCCCCTGAATCCTCTGAGTAGCCCTGCCACCACCCCAGGAGAGTGGGGAGACTCAGGGGTGGTGGGAGCCAGGAGCTCCAAGGGGGAAGGGAGTGCAGCAGGATTAGCACCAGGAACCCTCTCACTGCACCAGGCCATTTCCTTGGTTGGGGTTTCTTTTTGGTCCTCTCTGACAATTTAAGCTGGGGGGGTTAGTAGCATGGTGCGGGGCATTCTGGTATTAGTAGTGCACCTGGCAGCCCAGGGCCCCAGTGAAACACCAAACTACAACTCCCAGCACACCCTGCAACACCCAGTTCCTTTTGCACCTGCGCACTGCACTCCCCAGGCTGCTGAGTGTTTCAGGGGGCGCTGAGAAGTTGCTGACTCTTCACATTGCTGGGCTGTGGCCCAGGCTGGATTAACCCTTTGTGGGCCCTTCCAAGTGTGGGTCTGGCGCCACCGGAGCCATTGTAAACACTGTACTGACTGCACTGAGCTGAGGTGGGGGGGATTATACCATCTACAGTTATTAACTAACTGAATAGGAAACTAGGAAATTATCATTTAAAAGGTAGATTGATCCTTTTGTTTCATGGGATTAACAGAATTTTATTAGGCCAAGACATGGCAGTTCAGAAAAAACATTTTAAAAATCTCCCCTGACTCCTTGGTATCGAAATGTCTTAGCTCAGAGTCCCATTGTCTATTTGCTCTTTGAAGACTGAGTTAAGCTTGGAACTTCTCTCCTGTCTGGAAACGAGTTTCACCTTAACTTAGCTAAGAGGATTGTCTTTGTCAGGTGACTTGATCTCTTGTCCAATTTCTTCCCCGCAGGAGGCCCTTGGAAAGACACTCCAAAGGAACTTTCACACATTCCCTTCGGCCCCAGGGAGACGAACCACCAGTCATGTATCCTTTATGGCAGAGCCTGATTTTCCCAGAACGGCATCCATTACTAACAATGGCACAGGGAGTTTGGCCACTTCTAGTTAGAGCCACCTGGGAAGATGTTGGAAGACTGGAAGCATTTGGTAATAACAGTGCAATGCACAGCAAGGAAACCCTGCTTCAGCCCCCATAGGCATCTTCTGTAGATTCTGTGGAGAGAAGCTGACTGACCATGGTTTAGGAATAAGTATTAGATCCAGTTCTGGGATGCTCTCTGCTCTCACTGACTGTGCTCAGAACGTGCTCTCGAGCAGGCAGTGGCACCCGCAGCCAGTGGGGCATACTTCCTGGGTGCGAAACCACTCCATCATGTGACTGGTGTGTCCTCCATGTCCGCAAGTCAGACAGAAATTGGAGGAGCCTCGCACTGCCACGTGGCAGATGGCACACTGGAAAGTGAAGCCCTTGCAGATGGCACATTGGGTGCCCCGCACCTCGCTGCGGCAGTGACTGCAGTACACCCCGAACTCTGGCAGTGGGAGAGAGGGAAAAGAAACAGAGAGAAACAGTTACTGCTGGCCCCTATAGTCCTGGAGACCACAGTTCTCTACTGATCCCCAGGGCAGGTGCAGCAGAGTCTCCCCCGTCTTCCGCCAGCCCTGCTGATCTGCCTCAGACCTGACCTGGGGAGCCTGCCTCCCTGAGTAAGAGCAAAGTTCTTCTCACAAGCCTGTTACATTCTTTTGCTGCTCTGCTGAAGCTACCCAGTTAGGCTGAGACATCACAGCATGAGACCCGTTAACACAAGCCGTCTGAACAGCTCAGGAGAAGGGAGCTGCTTTTAGCCATAACTAACCTGGGCTGGACTGAGGTGCTGTGGAGGTGAAATCCTCCAGCTGCCCTCTTCTCTCTCTACATTTCTGAAGAATTTTGTCTTTAGCATCCATCTCCTCCATGAGAAACAAACAGGCACAAGCCAAGCCCAGCATGTCAGGGGGAGCAAAGACAACCTTTAGTGTGAGGCTGCCGTTTTCCTGGAGAAGAGCAGCCATGATCCAGGCTGCTCTGCTATTCCAACCCAATGACAAGGTGACGGGGCAAAGCGAGCTTCCTGACTGCCCCCCTCAAAATCCCCCACCCATCCAACCCCCCCGCTTCTTGTCCCCTGACCACCCCCTCCTTGTCCCGACCCCCCGCCCTATCCAACCCCGCCTGCTCCCTGTCCCCTGACTGCCCCGACCCCTATCCACAGCCCCGCCCCGACAGGCCCCCTGGGACTTCCACGCCTATCCAACCCCTCCTGTTCCCCGTCCCCTGACCACCACCCCCGCAAACCTCCATCCAACCACCCCCTGTCCCCTGACTACCCCCCGGGACCTCCTGCCCCTTATCCAATTCCCCTGCCCCCTTACCATGCTGCTCAGAGCAGCATGTCTGGTAGCCATGCCACCTTGTTGCCCGGCAGGAGCTCGCAGCCCCGCCGCACAGAGCGCTGGCAGCATGACGAACTGAAGCTGCGGGGGGGGGTGGGGGGGGAACAGCAGGGGAGGGACCGGGGGCAAGCCTCCCCAGCCAGGAGCTCAAGGGCCGGGCCAGATGTGGCCCATAGTTTGCCCACCTCTGCACTAGACATTGTGAGAACTTCTTAATCCATAGTCAGCAATTGGGTTGGCTCCCCATACTACGTCAGATGAGGAACAGCCTCCAGCACTGTCAAGAGGCCATCACTACACAGTGGTAAACACACTTCCAGCTAGTAATGTCCCTCCATCCCACATACAAAGCCACTTAGCCAAGATCTAAAGATCCCATCTCCACTGTGAACTGCCAACGGGGGGGGGGGGGGGGCTGGGTACTTTCCAAGCAATTTTCTGCCACAGCCAGTCTCTTGATGGACTTAATGGATACATCTTAGATCATCATGTCTGCTGAATATTTATTTCCAAACCTTTGAGGCAAGACAAGGACACTACAGGGTAGCTGAAGAGGCAGAATTACACACTCACCAATTCCCTTGTGCGGGTCGGGAGGACAGGAGACGAACTTCAGAACCTCAGCCCGTTTCTCTCGTAGACCCCAGCGATAAAGGATTTCCCCGTAGCATTTCTTGAAGTCATCAAACTGCTGAGTGTTGGCAGGGTCCAGGAGCCTGGAGGAGGGACCCACACAGTCAGTCACTTGATCTGTTCACTCACCACAGCTCTGGCTGCGATTCTTAACCCAGCCACCAGCAATAGCTATGAAGTCACTTCTCAGGTAGCAACGTATTATTTTCCTAGTCTCTCAGTGTTATAATTTTTTGAATGACAATGTCACAGTGAGCCTGAGTGGACCACATCCGTCATCGGAACTAGGATGTATGGGGGAGGGTCAGGTTCTCTTCTGGGGCCCTTGCTGCAGCTGATTCATGAAAAGATTTCACAGGCAGTCAGCCAATCACTTGAGCAGAATTGGTTTGGAGCATGAAGCTTTCAAGGCCACTAACTAAGTGAAAGTTTGGACTAAGGGCTTGCCAACTCTCCCTTGATTAGCTGTAATGCCACCATGGTACAGCTAGCTAAACAGCCTTCCAGCTGACTCTGAGAACTGCCCAGAAGCTGCACAAATGGGAGTTGCTGAGTGCTACCTTTTGTTCTTGTCATGTTGATCTCTCTCGCGCTCCCGGTGGTCAGCATACGTCAGGTTTCCGTAGCGGAGGTCGTCAGGCGAAGACTCGCACCAGGCGGTGAATGTGTGCTCTGTCTCTTTGCTTGCTGCACAAGTCAAAAGATGGTTAGTGTGCCCCAGAGATGCAGTGATGAGTGGGGTATGAATGGGACCCTGTGATGTGGGGAGGAGATGTGAAAGTTAGATGGAAGCATGTGCAGCTATGTGCTCTCCCACCCTAGGAAGTGTTAATATTGTCTTCTACACCAATACGTTTCAACCAGGGGTCCAGGGCGCTCCCTGGGGGCTGTGAGCAAGTTTCGGGGGTCTGCCAAGCAGGACCAGTGTTAGACTCGCTGGGGCCCAGGGCAGAAAGCCGAAGCTCCACTGCATGGCCCTGAGCCCCGCCACCTGGGGCTGAAGCAGAAGCCTGAGTAACATAGCTTCACGGTACCCCCTGTGACATGAGGCCCTGGGCAATTGCCCTGCTTGCTACCTCTCAATACCAGTCCTGGTTTTTATATGCAGAAAACCAGTGGTTGTGGCACAGGTGGGCTGTGGAGTTTAATAGCATGTTGTGGGGGCCTTAGAAAGCAAAAGGCTGAGAACCCCTGGTCTTCACCATAACAAACACTCCTACATCGCAGGGAGCCAAGAGCCAATCCTTTCATTTGCAATCAGCCTCTTGAGAGCATCCTTCCAGTTCCCCAGCAGAGGGGCCATACAATGACTGTATGGGGAGAAGCCTTCCAGGACTCAGGAAATCTGGATTCAGAAGGCTGCACCTGGTTTTCCACCCCACATGAAAACACGCAGATCGCTTCACAGGAGACTTGCACAGCTGGGTGCTGGTAGGAAAGTTAGCATCAGTACAGTTCCATTCCCAGGCTGGGAGCATGCTGGTGTCAGGGGTTCCACACCTTGAGCTGGGGGAGGGGAGGATTCTTCTTCCTCTAGGGCCATGTGAGGATGCTGGTATGAAAAGGGGCCTCATGGAGGAAATCTTTCAGAGAAGCACATGACCCCTAGGTGTAGGGAGAAGAGTGGCACACCAACGTTAGTGGGTTGTCCTTGCTTCTGCCCCCTTCCCTGTTCCATAGTTAGCTGCAAACTGCACGGAGTGATTAATGGTTTGCTGCTGCTTGGGCCCAATGTTGTGCTCAGCCAGGTAGGCCACTGTGAGTCAAATATCACGTAAATGGCATTACTGGATGCTGGGGAAACAAGTCAGCACTGAATGCTGACTTTTCTGAAAAGCGTTAACTTGGTGGGAAATGCCTGTAGGATCCAAAGTATTTGTGTCACTTGTAAGGGCTGCCACTGACACTCCAGCCTTCCCGACTGCCACTATTCTAGCTAGGCCATTGCAAAGTCAAGAAGCAAGCGCCTCTCCCACAGCTCTGGAGTAGAGAGAAAATGCGAAATCCCTGGTCAAAGCCCTTCCAGCAAATATCTGAAGTGTCCCAACTGGTAATGGCAATGGGCTGCGGTGTACAGAATGATTGGCCTCAAACTGGACAAGTGCTCTGGCAGCAATGATCCCACATCACCTTGTGTGACCAGCACAGCAACAAGGCAGTGTCACCTGGAGCATCTGCCGAGCCAGGAGAAGAGCAAAATATCACCGGCCACAGCCACCTACTTATCTTTGGTCACAAATACTCAGGAAAATAGAAGGGATGGGACAGGTGTTTGGAATCAAGTCCTCGAAAGCTGAATGGGGCTTGGGGAAGGTTTGCTCTATTAGACAAAGCAAGCTGCCTCGGTTCCTTGTAGTCCAATATCAGAGACACATGTTGTCTAGTAATAGGGTCATCCTGAGTGGTTTGTCCCACCACCCATCTGCCATGGGGAGAGACACTGCCATAGAGACAGCTGGTTTTGGCTCCGGTGTGATCTCCCATCCAGCGGGCTGACAGTGACTTGGAGTCCTCGTGCATCAGGGTGAAATTTGCAGGGAGACTCGTTCCACCAGTGCACAGTTTGACAGAACACACTATGGAAGGACGGACGAGTCGGAAGAAACATCAACATTAAACCATTAACAAGGGCAGATGGCACTTGGAGTCGTGCTCATTTCCAGCCATGGTATCTGACCCACAAAAAAAAAAAAAAAAAAAAACAAAAAAAACAACACACCATGGAAATTTGCTCTTTGCTTCTCAGATCCACAATCACCTGCAATTCTTTACCACCATCACCACCACGGATCTCCATTTATTGCCGAGGGCGCTCATGCGAATAAAGTAATTTCCTCTACCTGTCCACCCCCCTGCCTCTCCATACCTATGTTCCAGCCTCCAGTGTTGAGTCCAGGATCTGACATGCTGGAACAGGAGCCCGAAGATGTAAAGCTGGGCTGTTGGGTGGAAACAAGAGGAAGTTGTGTCACACATGAACCAAAGCTATTCCAGACTTTCAAGAAAAGCAGTTGGAAAGAAATGGCTGTGCATACATATCGGCTGTGGGAGAGCACGTTGGAGGAGCGCTGAGGGAAGGGTCCAGAGGAACTCACGCATCCCTGCAACCTGGACTGGGCCTCAAACACACTGCAGAGCATGGCCAGGGTCTGCACGTCATGGAGCTGACAGTAGTGAGCCAGCCTGAGAGAGGAGGAAAAGGGAGAGAGCAGGAGCTGAGGCAGAGTTCACCAGCCAAAGGGAACACTGACAGCAGGCCAGGGTTGGGGGACCCTATGGAACTAACTACGCCCTGCTGCTCAGAGGGTGTATGGGGTCTGGGGGGGATAGACTCTCCTTTTCATTACTTTACAAATAAATAGATAAAAGAGCTTCCAGTTGGATAGACAATCAAAATCTAATTCCCAAGAGATGATGCCTCTCTGCATGGGGGTACCTAATCCCTTACTGTGGTGGTGTTTCTTAAAGACCCCATCTGCACTGGGCATGCCCAAGGATCCTCTGGTCTGCACAGCTCCAAAGAGCAGTTCTGCAGGAGCAAGGTTAATTTGAGCCATGAGACTCGCTGTCTGATTATTTTGGTGAAGATACTCAGACTTCTCAGGCTCCTGAGGCCACTCCCTGCCCAGATCCCAACCCCATCTTATAGGCCAGAGCAATGGGGATGAGACCAAAGTTTGATTCCTAAAGAGTGTTAGTTGATAGAGAGGGTTGGGGATGGATTTAATATAGAGCAACCTGCAACGCTGGCAGGAGATGGGGCTTTCTGGAAATCAGAGATCCAAAGTGTGCACTCTGCTCTCTACAAGCAGGAAAATTTAATAGGAGATGAATGGGGATTTGAGGTGAATTTTATCTATTTTGACATATGGAGATTGTGCCATGTCCTACGAATCAGGGCTTTGGAGCGCAGCTCGGAGCAGCTCCGGAACAGTGGAGCTGCAGGTTTTTGCCTGGAGCTGGAGCAGAGCCGGAGCACAGCTCCAAAGCCCTGCTACGGAATACACTGGTACCCGAGACAGAGACAGCAGATTTGGCCACTGTCAAAAGGTCAAATAGGTGAATTAGTGGAGATAACTGTTCATGGCAAGGCAGATAGTGAACTAAGATCTCTGCTTATTATAGTTTGACTAATATAGTTATCTCCCACTTCCCTTCTCCCTCCTCCCCTTTGGCTCATCCACCTGTTGTGTCAGGCAATAATGTAGACTGCAAGCTCTTTTGGGGCAGGGACTATCTTTTAACTGTGTCTGTACAGTACCTAGCACAGTAGGGTCCTGCTTTCTGATTGGCATCCACAGACTTTACTGCAATACAAACAACAGATGCTTCCTCCCAGCCAAACATAAGAGCAGCACCAACAAAGTGAGTTCTCTTCACCGTCTTGGTGAAAGACGGAGACTGGCACTGGTTGGAGGATGGTTATAAGAATGGACTGTCCCTCTTTCCCATACCAGGGCAGAACTAGGGCAGAGCCCATATAGCAGGTTTGGCAGAGCTGTCAGCAAAGCAACTCAAAGCAGATACTAAGCTTCAGAACAGATTAGCATCGGCTATCAACACTTCCTGTCCGAACAGATTCGGATCAATGTCAAGAGGTAGGTAATGTGTTGTGCACGAGGTCTGAGTGTGAATCAGGCCTTAATGGAGGTAGCTACCAGAAGGCTCTCTGGATGACAAGAGACAGTTTGTACTCGGAGCAACAGCAGGAAATGTGATTGTTAAACTGGCAGCCAAATCAAGACATTCAGTTGGGAGGTGGCGAGGGAAAGAATCCTGGTTAAAAACAGCAGTTCCCTCTTACATCAGGTCTCCTCCGTACTAGTCAATCCAGATGTCTTGGAGCACCACATACTGTACCATACACATTACATCAGAGCAGAAGCTAATCTTAGCTCAGCCAAAGGGCAGGTGGTCACTTGACGAGAGTGCCAGGGCTGCCTTCTATTTGCAATAAACAGATTTGTGGCTTCCCTCCTTTGTCCCATGAACGTGCACCTCACGATGGAGATGGAGCAGTCTCCCCATGTCCTATAACCCAATATTAAAGGTGTGGGCAGTCACAAGAAGTGCTAGAGAACTTCACAACTAGAGGTTATGCACTGGTTATCCCTGCATCAGCCTTTAGGCAGGATCTCTTAGCTCAAAGTCACTGGGATTAGCAAGCAGCTCTTTTCAACTAAGTCTGAAACAAGACCCTACAACTTTCAGCTCTGAACAGCTCTGCTCCAGAGACTACCCCTGCCCCTGCTTTGAGCCTTCAGAGACCTACAAGGACTCCAGGAGCTGACGTCCAAATGGATGTTGAGCCCAGGGTGTCTCCAAATCCGGGTCAGACTTTGGTCCAAGACAGAGATCTGTGGCTACCGTAGCCAGTGACCAGACCTGGACAGACACAGGGAGACAGAGAAACAGCGTCAAAGACAACTAAAAACAGAAATATACCTGCACTGAGGGCTCTGACCTCGTGCTGCAGTCAGGTTGAGTGGTGAACATGCAAGGTTCAATAATGGCAGAATTCTTTCTTAACAGATACAGCTGATTTGCTAGAGGCCCCAGAATCAGCAAAACCCTGATGGTTTTGGAGTTGGGCTCCATAATCATGGAGAATCAGTCAGTCATGTCAACCAACTACCTACCTCTTAGCTGCAGGAAATCAGTGTTAGCTGTTGGGGAGGGATCCCCATTGACAGACCAGACCAGACCTGGCGTCCATCTAGTCTATTAGCTTGTCTGTGACAGCGGACAGCACCAAATAGATCAGTGCAATGTGCAAGAAGTTCCCTAGGAAACAATTATGGAATAAATCGTTGATAGGAGGAGTTTCTTCTTAACCCCCACTCATTTTGAGGTTGGTTTATGCCAGGCAGTGGGAGGTTTTTATCATCAATAAGTGTCTAATCTGATTTTTAAAATCTGATGGTGTTCTTGACCTCTGTGACACTGTGTCAATGAATTCCACAGGTGAACTATAACATATTAAAACACTTGACCTTTGATCAGTTTTAAATTTGGTGCCTTTCAGTTTTATTGAACGCTTCTTGTTCTTTTATTATGCATGAGGAGCACCTGATTTGCCATCTGTATACTACCCCATTATTATTTTGTATACTCTATCACAGCCCCTCTGATTTATCTCCCTTCTAAATTAAACCATCCAAGACTTTTCAATCTCTCTCCACTAAGACAACTCTCTAAGACTCATTCACTCTTATCACCAGTCTTTAACCCCTCACTAGGTTTTCTGCTATATCCTTGTGAGATGGGGTGACCAAAACTGCACACAATATTCTAGCTGAGGGTGAACCACTGATTACAGAACGTCACAGAAAAGGAAGAGGGCAGGGAGGGAGGTGTTAGAAGGGCAATGGCAGCTAGGAGACAAGACAGGAGAGCTGAGAACATGGGAGAGAACTGGAAGGTGGAGAGAACACAAAATGCAAAGGTTTCAGAGTAGCAGCCGTGTTAGTCTGTATTCGCAAAAAGAAAAGGAGTACTTGTGGCACCTTAGAGACTAACAAATTTATTAGAGCATAAGCTTTCGTGAGCTACAGCTCACTTCATCGGATGCATTTGGTGGAAAAAAAAAAAAAGTTTTTTTTTTTTCCACCAAATGCATCCGATGAAGTGAGCTGTAGCTCACGAAAGCTTATGCTCTAATAAATTTGTTAGTCTCTAAGGTGCCACAAGTACTCCTTTTCTTTTTACAAAATGCAAAGAAACACAGCCAGGGAATTTCAGGAATGTGGCAGCACTGTGGGACCTGGGGAGATTGAAGTACAGAAGCAAAGCAGGCCCTGAGTGAAGCAGCAGGCCACAGGGGCCAGGGGAAAACAGGATAATTCATACAAAGCAGGCTCATAAGGAGACACTGGGAAATTGTCATCTGCAGCTTGGGGCTCCAGGTCTCAGCTGAGGAGCAGGACACTTCTGTAATGCTGCAGTGCAGGTGGGGGAATGAAATGTGAAAGTGGTGTAAGCACTGCAGCAATCAGCCAGTAAATCCTTCTAGGAATTAGCCTTTCCTATGACGTGCTGTTGGATCCTTTTAATACTTACATCAAGAGAATCAGAAAATGTTTGTGGTTTATATTTAAGGAACACAAATATTTTTAAGGCCCAACATTTAGGTTTTTAAAACATTTTAAAAAAAAAGCTTAAAATGAATTGAAACATTTGTATGAACTTAAGCGAATCAAATGAAATAGTGGTTTAAAGGTATAACATTTTGCTGGAGGGTTTGCAATACAAACATCAGACTATCCTGCTAAAGTAGGAGAATCAGAAAGTAACAGAGTACAAACAAAATGAAACTGAAACTAGTCTGTTTTCACTGGCGCAGTGGAATCCAACACAAAGTAAGCAGCGTGATGGAGAAAAGGAAAGTCTCAATACCCAAAACACTATTAGATTGTAAGATCTTTGGGGCACAAGCTGTCAGCCTTTTGTATTCAGTACCAGCACAGCACAGCCATAATTGTCCCTATTAGTATAAGCCCCAAAAGTAGAAGAAAGAGAGTTTCTCTTGCCAAAATGTTTACAGCGGCTGCAGTGATTTTGAGGCATGGCCATTCCAGTCACTGGCACAGTAGCACGCCTTGTGTCTAGGTTGGCCTATGAGAAATTCTCAGAGCACCTAGTCATCTCAGCTGGTTTGGCAAAGGATATGAAACGAACCATTTGTTGTCCTGGCCAGTGATTTCTCAATGAGATGTTACAAAAGGGTCAGTGCTTCTGCCTGTTACCAGGGATGACTCTTCTTAACCCTTCCAGATGGTCTCTGGAGTGATTGCTGTGCCCCAATGACCCAGCCATGCCCTTGAAATCCAGGATAATGGCACAAGAATGACAAGACAAGAGTAACGTGTTCGCTAAGGCGTCCCATTCAGCTGCTGTGCTCTAGATAAAGGGCAAGCCCAATACCTGGACGAGATCCCTACGTCCAACTGCCAGGGCTGAGGAAGCATTCTTCTGGCAGGTCTCCTGAATGTTACTGACGTTCAGTCTGAAAAAGAAAGAAAGAGAGAGTTCATCTCTTACTGACACACTACTTACCAAGGGAAGGTTGGCTATGGATCACGACTACTGGACAGAAGTCCCTCATCACACTGCAGGGTCAGATTGATCAGCATTTCCTCCGCAGTCATTAGGAGACACCCAACCGCATGCCATCCAGCCGCCCTAACAGAGTGTCCACTGTACAATGTCCTGTTTCAATACAACATCGAATAGCAGGATCTGCTCTGACAGTTGTCTGGAGATTGTCCACCACCAAAGAGTTATTACCATGGTGACATACCCGTGCAATGTGGAGCTGAGATTTGTTCTTGTACCCAGAAGCCGATAGCCATCTGGGCTGCCCCATTTACAAATTATTGTTACCATACAATCCACCAGTCAGTTCATTTTATAGCCAGCTCTAGACTTTGAGCGGGAGCCAGGTGTGATCCTGGGTGGGATGACATGCCACCACTGACAAGCCTCCAGCAGCACTGAGGGATTAGTGGGGCAGCACATAGACTTCAGAGCTACTTGGCAGATCTCACACTCACTAGTGGCAACACAGCTCCCCCAAACACCCCCATTTTCTCTTTCATCTACTTCCATTCCTATCAGGGAGTACTGGGGAAAAGGCTGCATAAGACCTTACAAGCAAATGGACCAGAAAGAGACCCTCCCCCTTTAAAGACAACCTGCAAACGTGAAACAATTGGCCAATGGCTGGGTTATTTTTCCTTCTTTATGATAGATAGAAAAGGTAGGGAAGGGATTTTGTGTTTTTTTTTCCTTTTTAAAAACACATGACATTTAGAGACCATCTTGCCTCAAAGGTCCTCTGCTGACGAGGAAGAATGACAATATCACTAGAATGGAAATGAAAGCTGAGCAATTGAAAGAAGAGCTTTCCCATCAGTTTTTTTGTTTGCTTTAGAACTTCAATGACTAATTTGCACATTGGAGAAAGGATGTCTTTAATAAAAATTCAGCACCTCCATCCTTTTGATTAAGAGGAAAGCACTCACTCACAATACAGATGCACAGCCCTGAAATTAATATGCTGTGATACAGGAAGGCCAGAGAACAGTGGGAGAGTGTTAGAGGGGAAATATATAAGCCCTAGGCTAATTAAGGCGTGGTTCCCTGTAGACTAGGGAGGGTTGCTACAGGTTAATTGGAGCACCTGTTTTCAATTAAGGCCCTGTCAGGAACCTAATAAAACCTTCAGGCAGTCAGAGGAGGAGGAGGAAGAAGGAGAGAGGACTGGAGCTTGGAAGGTTGTTGTGAGCTTTGGAAGACCAGAGAGGTAAGGGAGACTCCCTCCCCCCAGCGTCTAAGGACTGAGGGTAAGAAACCTGCAGGGGTTGAGAGGGGCTGGGATTCAGAGCAAGGAGCAAACCCATGCCCCTACCCCGCTTCCCTCCTCTATTGCCTTCCCAGGCCACTAGCGGGGCCCTCAGCGCCCAAGAGCAGGGGCAAGGGATGGCGTCTTAATGCTCTCATGCCCCCCTCCCCCAAGAAAAGCGCAAGACCCACCATATGAACATCGGCCATCTTGTCACAATGCGCATGCACACAAAGTTGAAAACACCTTTTTGAGAGCAAGAGAGATGAAGAGTGTTTTGAGTGTATATGCACGCAGAGAGAGAGAGAGAGAGAGAGAGAGAAACAGATAGCTATAGATTTCTAGGCCTCATCATCCATAGTAAAGAAGCAAAAAGGGGCAAAAGCCCATTCCAAAACCAACCCTTTGGAGTTCTCCTTTAACATGCACCCCTATGAAAAGGGCCCATGCTCACAATGTTTATTTCAAACAATGAAGTCCTGCAACAGCCAGGTATACAATTTTTAGCTGCTAGGGCTGGAGCTGGTTCCCACATTTCCCTCACCATACATCCCTTCCAGAAGTTTTTGGGAAAGAAGCCACCTCTCCTAGGTAGACAGGGACACCATGGGAATGATGCAAGAGGTGAAGGATGGGTGCTCAGTGGAACAAGATGTTGACTGATTTTGACACTGCAGAGCACAGCGGTAGCATTGAGGGCCACCTTAGCTCACGGCTAAAGATAGGGCTCTATGGGCTGGTACTCACATGTACTGCTCCCCTAGCGATTTGTGCACAGGAAGCAGGCAAGAGATATCCTGTATGATGACTTTGCCAGCAGCTTTAATAGGTCGGTTGTTGGCATCTGTCCCCTCACGCTTGCTTTTCCATCTCCTTGATTTCTGCAGAATAGATTGCAACAAGTTACTGAGGGAGGAAGACAGCAGCTGTCATCAGGGCAGGAACAATACATGAGCATCAGGAGTAATGCAAGCAGCACCCACCCCTGCCTACCGAAGGTTATGTGTTACCCCCCCTCCGAAGAACTATAACAATTACATTAATTAACAAGTGTCTCCATCTCTAGGAAGTGAAAGGCAGGCAAGTCGGCAAGCTCAAGGGCAAACACACGCTTGAGAGGGATTTTACAAATTCTAGGGGGGTAGGCAGTAAGAACAAATCAATACCCAGCAAGCCAATAATACGCAGAAAGGCTGGCAGAAGGACCAGTAAAATATCTTTAATGGTTCTGGGTCTGGTCCCAAAAGCCCACTGTACACAGGACCACCACTGAGTTCAGCAAGAGCTCTGAGTAGAGATGTGTGGGAGGAGGTCCTTTATTTGCTGCTAGCTTCAGACCGGAGTCACAGAAAAGTTGATATTCCCATGTTGTCTCTTCCGCCTAGTTCTAATGGGTCCTTTATGTGTCATTGTCTAGGTCCAGGGTGGGACTGAATTGGATTCCAGTGCCTGCTTGTCTACAGCATTCACCAATGCTTCTGTCTGAGAACAAGAGCTGGCTGCTTGGTGACAACACTCAATCAGAGGAGTCCAGGACCTTCCTACAGCAGTCGGCAGTTGCCACTCAGAACCTGCTAATTTCAGGAGACAGAGCAAGGAAGCCAAGCATTTCCCCAAATGGCCACAGAGTTTTCATCTTGGGCCACCCACATCAATTATTTTTAAATGGCCAGTTTCCTGGCCTCTTTCAGCTCCTCAGCTTGTCGACCCACCACTGGAGGAAGGGGAATGGGTGCATGCAGTGGTCTGTCCAGCCGAAGGGACTGGAGCAAGGTCTTGCAGGAGACACTGGCTGCTACGTGATGCTCTCGGATTGTGCCTCTGATTCCTGGCAAATCCGAGATGGGCAACGGATCTCTTGGTGAGCCGAGTGAAATAGCAAGGGTCTGCTGAATGCGCACTGACTACAGAGGAACAGATTTGGCAGGCTTAACAATTACACAAACAGGCACGTGATTTTTAAAGGTCATTTAAAATTAATTCCTCCCTTGCTGACTCTGGGTTTTGCCGTGCAGCAGCTGAGGCCATCACTAGAACCTGCCACACAGAACCAAGAAGGAATGCACGCTCCTTACCTGGTTGAGATAGCACAGGTGAGACAGAGCCCTGAGGGTCTGGACCTGGGCGCTGGCAAGTAAGTGAAGGAGAGACTTTTTAAAGAGAGTCTAGGATGGGATTTAAGGTCAGGGTGACATAGGAGCTCACATCCCATTGACTTTCAATGAGGCGGACATGGGTGCTTTTCAAAGCCCCACCCATACTTCTGTAGCCTGCACAGATATGATCTGATATTCAGAGGCATTGAGTATTTACATCAAAAGGGGTGCTGTGGGTGCTGCTCAGAACCTCTGAAAATCCTGCTACCAGGGCTCTGCCCTCACGTCCAGCTGTGCAAACCCCAGAGATTCGGGGCAGAAATTTTGACATTTCTGAAACAAATTTGATAACATTGTGTATTTGTTCCTAAAAGCATCAGAATTCATCTCTGAGTGGGATCATACTGTAGGGTGTGGGCCAGTGTCCTCTCTGATATGCAGGGCTTGCCTTCAGTCAGCTAGTTCCTTGAACTGCTCTCTGAAACTGATCAATATGTTGTGTGCCAGATGTTGCTCTCATTGGAGTCATTGGGAAATGCTGATAGACTTCCCAGAGCAGGCTGGATCTATTTGGAGGATATGCACAGAAGTATCAATGTTTTACAGCAGGTAGCCATTAGTGCATGGGGGAGGGGAGGAAGTGGGGAACGTGCTTTGTGCTATAGCATGCTATGCACAGCAAGAGTGGCAGGCGCATGCTGAAGGGCCAGCATGCTTCCCCACTCTGTGCCCCATGCAGCATTGACCAGGAAACTCCTTTCCTTTGTGTCAGAAGGGAGCAGACGCTTGAACCCAAGTTTGCAGGCGCAGGGCCTGTTCTCTGCAGGTGTAATGCCACCGACTCTGGCAGAGGTATGCCAGCAGAGTACTCTGGAGAGCAGTGTACCACACAGTGGCCACCCGTTAACTAGCGGGCCCCAGCAGGGGAGAGGATTCCATCTGCTCTGCAGCACTCACAGATGGACAATTCTCCCAGACTGAAGTAGGTTCCTCTGAAACACACACACTGCCCTTCTGTCACTGAAAGCAGATTCAAACCCCACCTGCCTTTAAGGAGGCATTTTGGAGACTCAGAACATGGACAAAACACAGCATTTTCCACAAGTAAACTAGTCACTGGGGGGGGGGGGGGAATGAGGATGGAAGAATGGGATATTCCACAAATGGATCATTTACACTGCTAGATGTCAACAGGGCACCAGGCAAAACAATGAAGACATTAACTGATTACTGGGCCTGTCAGTCAAATCTTCCCCCTTCCCTTGGATAAGGGCTGTCTACATACTTGCAAAATTTGGACCCAGCATTGTTCACTGGCCTAGCTCCACCAGTAGAGCTAGATGACACCGTGGTTACAAAAATCCATGCCCCCTGCCTACCCTACAGCTTCTGTCACTGCCACCCCCCCAGAGCTGTGCCTGTGGAGATAGCTCCAATTAAAAATCCTCTTTGCTTCAACCAACCAGTGGCAGTAGGACAGAAAGCCGAGGAATCAGCAGGAGATGTCAGCCTTGGCGTGGGCAGCCAAACGTGAGCCATATCAACCTTCACCTGTAATAGTGAGGTGAAGCCCATGGAGACTGTAGGTCCCAAGTGACGTTCCACCTTGGTCCAAATGATTGGCAAACCACAAGAGTAGCCCTCAGTTGGGCAACGTATGGGCACTTTTAAGGCAGGATTACCCAAGGTCAGAAGTGTCCCGTGTTTGGGTCTGTCATTCCATGGGGCTTGGGAAAAAGTCACACAAGGTTCCATCTTCCTTTTTGCTCAACTTGTTTCCCAGGGAGAATTTTCCTCGATGGTTTAAAGACACCTCTCTGTCCACAGCATTCGAGAGGCACAGGAAATGTGCTTCTCCCTGGGGGCTCTGCCACTGCCTTCATGACACATTAGCCTGCAATTGGCTGCTCAGGTTTAAAGAGGCTGGGAACATAATGGGTGGTGCTCAACTGTCAATTAATGAGCCTGCCCCATTGTACTTGAAGCTGCAGGTGGAAAATTTGAGTCATTCGTCCCCAACCTTTCTACCTCTGCCTTCGTGCAATCTACAATCCAAGCCAGTGGGAACTGCATCTCCTCAGCTGCTTCAGAGAGCCCGAGAGGAGAGGAAGGAGAGAAAGGAAACAGCCAGTGACAATGAACTGAGATTCTTCAGCTCCTCTGAGCATCAAGAGGAAGGAACCAAGAGTGTTCAGACAGTCATGGGGAAGGGGATGGCTGTGGGGAACAGCCCTGAGTAATGACTGCACAGCTAGCCCAAGGGTGCCATTTGCTGCAATCTGAGGTGATAATGATGGCAGTAAATGGGTTAAATGTGGAAACAGACAGCCCAAGAATAAGCCACTGACTGCTTGTAGCAACTACAATTATCCCTGCCTAATCAGCAGAGAGGGTTACAAAATCCTGCATGCTCCTCTTGGAATGGGGACTCTTAGCTACTGAACATTCGTGTCTCCCCTCGGGATCTTGCTGACAGCGTCTTTAGGTAGCACCATGAAATGTAGGGGCACATCAGAGATAGAGGTTCAAGGGTTAAATTTCTTTTAATGTGGTGGAGGGATAGAAGGAGGGGAGAATGCAGACAATGCCAAGGATTAAAGTTCACCGAGCTCCAGATCAGGTTCAAGCTGCTTCTCATGAAATCTCCAGTGGGGCGCAGTGTGTTTGTCAAGGCTTTCTTGCTCAAAAGTTCTCCTCCTTGTATTTTGAACAACAAACCCCCGTAAACTCCAATTACAGGTGTCTGAAACCTGCCTGGCCACCAAACTGCCAAGGTTTTTAGAACAAGCTTCTCTGCAACATTAAGATTTGCTATTTGCAACGTCTGCCCTGGTAGCCAGTCCCAGCAGCTTCCAAGGAAGGGGCAAAAAATCCCAAGTGGGCAATTATGGAAGAACTTGTCCATTTGGGGACTATTTCTTCCTGACCCTCATCATCATTAGTGGCTGGTTCCTGCCCAGAAGCAGGATGGTTTGGTGCCTCTCTCATGTAATTGGTGGATAGTCTCATTATCCTAATAAGTGTCTAATTGTTCTCTGACTCCCCCTAAGCTCTCAGTCTCAAATGATCTCTGGTGGCAAGAAAGGCCAATAGTTATGTAGTGCATAAAATTTTTTGTTTTTTAATCAATCAGTTTTACATTTGCTTATGGGGTTTCACTGACTGTCCCCAACTCTTGGTTATGAAACAAAGTAATTCACCTTTTACATGAGGCATTGTTTTGTATCCCTCCATCATGTCTCCTCCTCTCTAAAACTAAACAGTTCCATCTTTTGAATCTCTCTTTATATGGAATTCCCCTCGTGGCTCTAACTATTTTAGCTGCCTGTCTTCAAAAACCCCTTCAATTTCTTCTGTATCTTTTTTGAGGCAGGGTGACTGGCACTGAATACAGTTTTCCAGATGAGGGCATGCTATCGATTTATACAGTCATTACATGACATCCTTCCTGAGCCAATACTGATGCACAGAGTGGAATCTAGTCTCTGCTATTCTGCTTTGTCATTGTCTGCTGTACCGTGGTAAGATTGACCGGTTTGCTCTCCCTAGGGTGCCTGAGTTTTCTCACACCAGCTGCTTTCCACTTGACAGCTTCCCAGGGGAGTTTGTCTCTTGGCATCCAAAGTACATGCCCCAAATACAACCAGGGCTTTCTTCTAATTCTAGTGGAAATGAGATGTTGGCGAGTAATTTCCCAGATCTCTACATTGGTGGTGAAGTCTTTCCATCCAACGCTTAGAATTTTTCAGACACTTATTTTCGACGGTGTCTACTTTTCTGTTTAACATTTTGGTAGACTGATTTCTAGAATGCCTTAATAGTATGGATAGCACTCATCTTTACACATCCTGACATTGTGACTGCCGCATATTGAGCAGAGGTTTCTATTGCATTGTCCTCAGTGATGCCCAGGTCTGCTTCCTGAGCAATTATATTTCACTCCACACTCCTCAGTTCAGAGGATTCCCTTCAGTGAGCATTACTTTCCTTCTCTCATTGTGGAATTCCTTCCACCTATTGTTGAGCTGAACAGTCACCTAGCTTGGTTAGGTCCTTCTGTAGTTCCTCACTCAAATTAGGTTCCTCTTCTCCTGTCCTGACTCATCTAAGCAATGATGGGTTATCCACACATGTTGACACCTCACTACTCACTCCCTTTTCCAGATAATTGATAAATAAATTGAACACTGGCCTGAGCATAGAACTTTGGAGCATCTCACTTAAACTTTTGCCATGTTGGAAAACTGGCCATTTTCCCCTAGCTCACTTTTTTGTGTCAGTTGCTGATCCATGGCAAAACTTTATTTCTCACCCTATCAGAACACTGGTTTCCTTAATAGCCTCTTGAAATGGATTCTGTCAAAGGCTTTTTGAAAGTCCAAATGAATTATGTCTTTCTGTTCTCTTTCAGCCACTATTTTAGTGATACATTCATAGGAGTTGTAGTAGATTACGGAGATACAATTTTCCTTTACAAAAGCCATGCTGGTCTGTCGCTACCATATCATGTTCCTCTAGGTGTACCATAATTCTATTTTTAATTAGAGCTCAACCATGTACCCGGTACTGAACTACAGATTACTGCTCTGTCATTCCCAAAATAATCCCTACTGCTTTTTTAGAGGTAGGACTGAAGGGTACCAAATCTATTGAATTAAAAACCAGCAGCTGATTTTCATGATAGCAGGTTTTTGTGAGCAGCTCAACCACTTCCTTTTTAAGTGAATTTTTCTTCTAAAATGGTTGGATTACGCTGCGAAGTCCAGGAGACCTGCTGCTCTTTAGCAATTTGTTCCAGGACCTCTTTGAAATCTCCATCTCTGACCCCTTGTCCTTATCTGAAAAGAAAAGGCCTGGGACAGGCGTGACCCTTCCTCGTCGGTTGTTTTGACCGATTATCGGGGTTTGTGGAAGACTGGTACCAATGACTGGGATGTGGGCGATCTGACCTGGTGATCACTGCAGTGTTCAGGAACCAGAAGCCAACAGGTATGTCCAGAGTCAGGTGTTGGAGCTGAAGCTGGAGGCAGAGTCAGACAGGAAACAGGTGCACCAGTGCTGAGTCAGAAACCAAAGAGCCATAGCCTCGTCAGAGCCAGAGCAGTCAGTCACCAGGGTGATAGGATTCAGGGACTGGAGCAAGTAGCCGGAAATAGGGTAGGGTTAAAGTCAGGAACTGGGGACGAGGCTGGAGTCAGGGTCTGTAGCAGCAAGCCAGGATCCAACCTGTTGCACAGACAACTTCCTGTGTCTCTTTCTAGCTTAAATAGCATACTCATGAGCTCCTCCTATCAGGTTCCTCTGGGCAGTAACTTTAGTGGAGGGCTCCCAATTCTCCAGTCAGTAGCAGAGCTGTTAGGTGGTAGTGTGGATCCAGCAGTGGCCTGAGCGCCTGGGTTCAGGACTCATGGATCCTCACACTGGTGCAAAGAAATCATTTAGCTTTTCTGCAACGTCCTTAGAATCATAGAATCATAGAATCATAGAATATCAGGGTTGGAAGGGACCCCAGAAGGTCATCTAGTCCAACCCCCTGCTCAAAGCAGGACCAAGTCCCAGTTAAATCATCCCAGCCAGGGCTTTGTCAAGCCTGACCTTAAAAACCTCTAAGGAAGGAGATTCTACCACCTCCCTAGGTAACGCATTCCAGTGTTTCACCACCCTCTTAGTGAAAAAGTTTTTCCTAATATCCAATCTAAACCTCCCCCATTGCAACTTGAGACCATTACTCCTCGTTCTGTCATCTGCTACCATTGAGAACAGTCTAGAGCCATCCTCTTTGAAACCCCCTTTCAGGTAGTTGAAAGCAGCTATCAAATCCCCCCTCATTCTTCTCTTCTGCAGACTAAACAATCCCAGCTCCCTCAGCCTCTCCTCATAAGTCATGTGCTCTAGACCCCTAATCATTTTCGTTGCCCTTCGTTGTACTCTTTCCAATTTATCCACATCCTTCCTGTAGTGTGGGGCCCAAAACTGGACACAGTACTCCAGATGAGGCCTCACCAGTGTCGAATAGAGGGGAACGATCACGTCCCTCGATCTGCTCGCTATGCCCCTACTTATACAACCCAAAATGCCATTGGCCTTCTTGGCAACAAGGGCACACTGCTGACTCATATCCAGCTTCTCGTCCACTGTCACCCCTAGGTCCTTTTCCGCAGAACTGCTGCCGAGCCATTCGGTCCCTAGTCTGTAGCGGTGCATTGGATTCTTCCATCCTAAGTGCAGGACCCTGCATTTATCCTTATTGAACCTCATTAGATTTCTTTTGGCCCAATCCTCCAATTTGTCTAGGTCCTTCTGTATCCTATCCCTCCCCTCCAGCGTATCTACCACTCCTCCCAGTTTAGTATCATCCGCAAATTTGCTGAGAGTGCAATCCACACCATCCTCCAGATCATTTATGAAGATATTGAACAAAACGGGCCCCAGGACCGACCCCTGGGGCACTCCACTTGACACCGGCTGCCAACTAGACATGGAGCCATTGATCACTACCCGTTGAGCCCGACAATCTAGCCAGCTTTCTACCCACCTTATAGTGCATTCATCCAGCCCATACTTCCTTAACTTAGCCTCCTTAATTGCTCCCTTTACTCCTTGAAAGTAAAGTACATCCTTTTCTACTATGTTATTAGCCTCTCTGATCTCCCTCAGCAGCCTTTTTGTGATCAGAAGGCTGGGTTGGACAAGCCCACTGTTATACTCTTACAATTTGGGATCTGTGTCCCTACAGATGCTACTGCCCATTCGGAAGCGTTATCACATTTGATTCTCTGTACTCTTTTAGGTACAGTGTATAGTGCAACTCCCCTACTCCATGACCCCATCTCCCCCTTCTTGGCACTGGATCTAATAATGGAACATCCTGTTGTTCAGGTTATCCTAGGTCAGGCAGGGAGTGCTTTATTCTTGGGTAGAAGACAGGGTAAGGGAAGGAGAGCATTAGCACAGTGCACAGTACCGGGAAGTCGTTAATTGCTTGTATGGACCAGCGCCGCCGGGCAGAGCGAAGAGACATCTGCGCATGAAAACATTACACTCCAGAGGAGAAAGGAAGAAAGGCACCAAGAAAAAGAAAAGAATAAATAACTAAAATCCAAAAAAGCCCGGACCGAGGGAGCAAGGGGCATTGTGGCCTGTAGTTTGTTACTCCACAGCATTCGCCAAAGGGCCATTTCAAATCAAGGTCCAATCGGAAGCATCACCCCTTCCTTCTGCAGTGTGACATTAGCCATAGGCTCTGCAGGGAGGGGGCTGCTGTCTCTCGGCCCGTCACTGGCTCCTTTGGAGGACCTCAGTGCTCTCCAGGCATTAATGAGCTAAGCCTCCCACCTGAGGTGGAGGAATATTATTGTAACTGGCACAAAGAGGTGAAACGACTTGCTCCGGGTCACACAGCAAGGCAGTGATGCAGTCGAGGACAGAACCAAGATCTCTTGAGTCCCAGCCCTCTGTTCTAAGCACTAGAAAATGCTTCCTCACTAGGGTGCTGGAAGCATAGAGCTAAGCACCAGCCTGATCACATGACATTTAATATAGCTGGTGCCTGCCATGGCCCCAGAACCCACCGCACTGTGGCAGACTGTTGGTGTGCTACCTGGAGAGCAGTCAGGGGTAGTGAAAGGGAGGCTTTCCTGTGTGTTCCCAGGACTACGAAGGCAGACCAAGAATGCTGTGGGGAAGGGAGGGATAGCGCAGTGGTTTGAGCATTGGCCTGCTAAACCCAGGGTTGTGAGTTCAATCTTTGAGGGCGCCATTTAGGGATCGGGGCAAAAATTGGGGATTGGCCCTGCTTTGAGCAGGGGGTTGGACTAGATGACCTCTTGAGGTCCCTTCCAACCCTGATAGTCTATGATTCTAAGCAGCATACGTGAGGAGCTCACAAAGGGTTTCCAGCATGAGGGGGCTGACAGGCCTTGACACTAAAGAAGAGGCCATTGCAAACGGAGCCCATGAATTCATGGCTCAGCTGACTCCATAGCAGGGCCGTGCCCAAGCTGAGCAGCAAGCCAGGCGGTTTGCCTTTGGGCTGGAGATACTGGGCCAGGTAAGGAGCTCTTTCGCAGGCTCCTCAGTCACCCAGCTGCTCACATTGCTCCTCCCATGGGGCCTGCAGGAACGTTGGCCATTGGAACCTGACCCAGTGTTTATGGTACAATCCCCAAAATGGGGATCTTACAATGGGCCTAAAGATTCCTCTTTTACTTTCAGTCGAATGGATGGGCCAACGACAGGAGCTGCAATTAGAGATTCTGAGAAAAAAATGGCAGACCCAGAAGCTCTGCACTGATTTGATTTAATTGACACCTGATTTACTACAATGCCCTTGTGGGAGCTGCCAAATGGTCCGGTTTCATTGTGGCGGTGTTCTCTCTCCTTTGGGCCAACAAGGCTGGGGCAGGGGGTAACTAGGAGTAACAGTGAAAGACAAATTTAGTCTATCAGGAAAAGCTCCCTGGCTGTAAGATGTTATAGGCTGTACACTAACCCAGCAAAGGGACGCCCCATTTAATAGTGAAGTGGACCAAAGGACAGGTGAACAGATGGTAAGGAGCAGTCCGGCACCAGACCCAGGGACTATGGGGGCAGAGGGGACAGATCGGATCCAGTAAGATTTTCCCTTCCTTCCTTTTTGCATTCAAGTTGTATCAGCATAATTTTGGTCACGTTCACTGATTCATGTTATACAGTCAAAGTATGCCTTTATTAAAAAAAATTCAAACACAGACTGTTTCCAGTAGCCTTAAGGATGAACTGTATGCTTCCCGAATAAATACAAAATCTTGATCTGGATTCAAAACCACTTCGAGTATAAATGGGTTGGAGTCAAAAGGAGCAAGGGAACATCTTGCTCATCTCTGCTGTCTGCAATAGCATGCCAAGCCATTTTCAGCCAATAAAGGACACTCAGAGCTGTCAACCATGATCTGAGCCTCGGATACAACCTGACCTTGTCTCTCATTGCTGGAACATTTCTTCCATCACCACCGTCCTCACACAAAGAGCTTTAACAGCCACAAGGCAGTAAACTGCACCGCCATGAGAGAGTTGTTCATATTCAGCTTGTTGCATGGCTCAGCAGGACAGAGTCATGCTGGGAGGATTCAGAGAAAGGCTTACCAGGAGAACTACTCCTCCTTCAGTTGCAGGCACCTCCAACAACCTTCACAAGAGGAGGAGGAAGGGCCCAGCAGTGAGAAATTAAATATAGTTGAGACAAGCAGAGAAAGAGAATTAAGATTCCCCTACTCTGCTTCACTAAAATAACTGTTCTATTGAAAAAAGAAAAGGAGTACTTGTGGCACCTTAGAGACTAACAAATTTATTAGAGCATAAGCTTTATGCATCCAATGAAGTGAGCTGTAGCTCACGAAAGCTTATGCTCAAATAAATTTGTTAGTCTCTAAGGTGCCACAAGTACTCCTTTTCTTTTTGTTCTATTGAAGGCACCGTTGGACGGTCTCATTTATAGTGCCTCAAAGTAGTACTGAGTCTGGCACATGCCCTTGCTGTACAGATCTCGTGCCAGTGTACGGGCAGTGGCACTATTCGGGATGATTCCCCTCGGACTGAGATCTCAGTCTTTGGGCTTGTAATGTTCAGATCTGCCAGCCAGGTAGTGTGGATTCTGAAGCTTTGATACCAGCACGTGAGTGCAAAGTAACAAGACCATGGATGTCAGAGAAATCAGGCAAATCCATCCACTGTCCTATTACCATGGAGGGGATGCCATGTTTCTCTCATGGAATAGATTTGGGCAAGAAGCTGATGGTGCTAGTTCCTAAGCCAGGAAAGGAGGCTGTGCTCTGCATATGAGCCTGGAGAGAACTCCCAAACGCTTTCCTTTCTTGAAATTACTTAAGTTCCAGCCTCATAGAGAAAACCATGAGGATGGAGCCCAAAGTCAATGGGGCTGTGCAGTTCTTTGCAGGATCAGGACCTTGATTTGTAAACTCCTCAGGGTAGGCCCTGCCTTTTACTATGTATTTACACAGTGCTGGGTGCTGAGTCCCAGAGGCCTTTGGGTACTAGCATTATACAAACGAAACAATAGAAAGTTACAACTCTCCATTGACACTAATCGTATTGCTGTTGGCTGGTGAAACTTCTACTAGAAACCCAACTTTTCTTTCTTCCTGGCTAATAATTGTAAGTCACTTTTTTAGGGGTTGAGGGTGGCGGGGAGGGGCGGCACATTAATTCTCAGAGACCCATTTTCAGTTTTAATTTAGAGATCTCAGTAGTTTAGCTACAGGAACACTAGAGTATATTTTGTGTTCAGCAACGTTGATCAATGTTTGTTGATTCCAGCTATCCCTTTGGTAGTGACTGCTATGGATATGGCTGCAGAGGTATTTGCAGTTTAAAAACCTAGTTATCTTTCTGGAGTATTCATTTTTTTGACTGAAATTTAACTTGACTGGCCTCTGCTAGAAGGGGATTGTGTTTTACATTCAGGGGAGATAAAATTGATTTTATTTTTTTTAAACAAAAGCAGTTTTTATTTAAATTGGATTTTTTTATTTTGTTGTTTAAATACATTCAGAATTCATTTCATTCAGATTTCATTAACTCAAAATATGTTAAGGCCTAAATTTATCATAATCATATCATAAGAGAAAGCACCTTTCTTCAGAAAATAACCGAAGTACAAATGGAAAAGTTGATAAAAATCAATTATTTAAATTCAGGCTTTCCACTTGGTAATTTAAATTGACGGTTTAAATAGCCCATTTACATTTGTATTAAAACCAATCAACCAATCAATCCTCCAGAGAAAGGAGTTGACAAGATCCAGATTTTTATTTTTTCTAACCCTAAAAATCTTGGAAATTAAATGATTCAAAAAACCCCAAACCATTAATATAACATGAAGAGCAAACTCTGAGAAGTCAGAAAATCTCATTCTGAGTCCTCTGCCTACAGACAAGTGTCTGTGACTTTTTCACCTGCAGCAACATCGCGTGTGGTTCTTTCTTTCTTGCCCTGCTCTTAGAGTAGCGTGGACAAAGGAAAGCCTGCAGGGCTGGGAGGGGAGGACATACGAGTCTACCTATATTTCACCCAACACAACACCACACATGTGCTTGGTCATATAGGTTTTTCCTGGTCATATTAGGGTCATGTCACCATCAGTCCATGGGCTGGAGAGGCAGGTCCCATAAAAATCACACCCACATGCTTATGTGCACATTTTTACACTTGCCTGGCATGTTAGCAAGGTGTGTGTCAGGGACAAGCATACTGCAGAGGGAGGGGGGCAGCTCTTCAAATAGACTCTTATGTGAAGGCGGGGATAGGCTGGAATGCTAATGATCAGGCAGCAACACAGCAGTGCCCACTGAAAGGAAGTCTGAGTAGAATATGGGCAGAACAATAAGGGTATGTCTTCACTACCCTCCGGGTCGGGTGGGCAGGCAGGGATCGATTTATCGTGTCTAGTCTAGCCACGATAAATCGATCCCCGAGGGCTCTCCCGTCGACTCTTGCACTCCAGCGCGGCGAGAGGCACAGGCGGAGTCGACGGGGGAGCGGCAGCTGTCGACTCACCGCGGTGAAGACACCACGGTAAGTCGATCTAAGTACGTTGACTTCAGCTACGTTATTCACGTAGCTGAAGCTGCATAACTTAGATTGACCCCCCCCCAGCGTAGACCAGGGCTAAGAGAGCCTACTAGGGGCTATATGGAGGCAGGGCTTTTGATGAGGAGAGGTCCCTCCAGAGGCTCCACCCATGGCTGAACGTTCTGCTGCCTCTCAGTTGAGCACAGTGCAGACCCCAAGCGGTGATTGCTGGACATTCTGTCCATGAGGAAATACACGTTAAAGCAGGCTGCTGGAAAATCAGTTCCTCTTTTGCTGCCCTGCCAGGACAAGAGGCCAGGACCAACTCCCCAGGCCAACACTGAGGAAAACTCAGTCTCTTAGGCAGCCAATGATTGGCATCTCTTTGTCCTACTTTAGGCATCTGGGAAGCCATCCACTGCTGCAGGAGAAACTCCATACCTGAGCACAGGCCTTGGGCCATTTACTTTGGAAGTCTGGAATGTTAAGGCATTCTGTGAATAAGCTTATACGGTTCTTTGAATTCTTTGTTTCAAGCATGTCAGTTCACCCTGGAACAGGCTGCAAGGCTGGTTACTCACACAACACCTGCACAATAGGCCCCTCTGGGCCTGCCACCAAATTGCTCTTTTAGGACTTCTTGTAGCCTCACTTATTCAGCCCTTCTTCCCCCAGCGTAACAGGACACAATGGTGAGAAAACATGCCACTACTCCCAAAAGGTTTGCTGAGTCAGGACTAGCCCACTCTGCCATGGTAACAGGTGCACTTAATCTATCCAGCTGGGCCAGGGACATCTTGTCACAGTCGGTGTGTACAGCAGTTAGCAAGATGGGCCACCATCGCCAACTGGTGCATCTAGGTGTGGCCACTGACAACCCCATCTAGAAATGGAGGCAGCTCCGCCTGGAGTTTCTCAATGAGCCAGTACCAGAGGCCTCTTTACCCTGGAGTATGTCAGGGAAAGCAGACACAGGCCAATGGTTATGGAGAACCTCGCTCCGGAGGCTCTAGAGCAGTCCCCATTTGTTCTGCAACCTCCACAGACATTGCTCATAGGAGCTCTGTGTTCAGCAGCACAGGGAGCACTTTGGTTATGCTAGTCCTACCTCCGCAAGGGAATCAGTCCAATGAATAGCAAGTTCAGAGGGAAGCTGAAATAAATGGGCCAGTCAAAATAGAGGAGTGATCAATGGACAGAGAAACAACACAAAGGAGCCAAGCCACAGTGACTTTTCACCAGAGCTGCTCATAAGGGAACACGTCCCTAGTAGAATGAAGAAGCTCCTTGGGCACTAACGTATGTGGTAAGAACAGAGATGCTAATGGGCTAGAGAGAAGGAAGGCAGGTTGTTACAGGCATTGGGAAAGGTTTCCTGGCCAGGCCCTTACCCTCTCCTTGTAGTAGAAGGAGCTGATGGAGACCTGCTCCTTCTCACTGCGGGTGGGACTCCCGCTGTACAAGCGCAGATTGCCTGGGGTTTCCGTACGGATCTTCATCGGCGTGATCAGGCCACTATGATAGGCTGATAAAGCTGACAGAGATCTGCCAAAGAAGAGAACAAGCTTTCAGTAACTTACCCATGGCAAACCACCATGGGAGTTCCAGCTAGAGCATGTCACTAGCCTGGCACCACTGTTATTTCTGGCATGTATTAACATGGGAAAGCTCAGCTGAAGCAAGCAGCCAGCAACTCTGACATCTTATATTTCCCGAGACCAAGGCACTAGCGACTGGACTTAATGAAAGCCAGTGGCTCAACAGCTGCTGTCCTCCCAGCCTCTAGCCCTTAGCTCCAGTCACTGGCAAATCCATTCAAAGAATCATAAAATATCAGGGTTGGAAGGGACCTCAGGAGGTCATCTAGTCCAACCCTCTGCTCAAAGCAGGACCAACCCCAGCTAAATCATCCCAGCCAGGGCTTTGTCCAGCCTGACCTTAAAAACCTCTAAGGAAGGAGATTCCACCACCTCCCTAGGTAATTCATTCCATTCACCAGTGTAATATAGGGGGATTTTGCAGGCTTTGCTGAAATGCGTGACTTTGTGCTCACCTGGGAGTAGGTTCTGTAGGAGAGACTGCACGGTGCATTGTCATGGGTCTTGTAAAATATACCAGGTAACCTGGGGAGACAGGACATAAAACCACATTCAGCACAGATAGGATTTGAACTTTTGCAACCCTTTCCTCTGCTCGAAGGGGTAGCTTTCACAGTGATGCCTGTGGATTTAAGGCACACAAACCCCACCAAGAGCAATGAGGCATGTGGCGGGATACCCACAAACCTGTCCAGCTATTCTCCCCTCAGCTTATCCTGGTCTGTAAATGCCATCCGGACAATCTGATTTTTCTGAAGCCAAATCTACTTCCCTGAACCCATCAAAATAAAGAGCCCAGCTATGTCAGAGCTTTTCAATCCGTCAGCTCCTCACAGCTGGCTCCGATGAGAGGAGGAGAAGAAGAAGCCCTGTGCTTGAGCTGTAACTCTGCGCTGTCATTTGTCAAGCACTCAGATACTCCAATGATGAGTGTGGTATAAATAACTAGACAGAGAGGAGCTGCTCTCACTGTTCAAACTTGCAGTGTAGGCCCAGCACAAGAGGAAGAGAGAGGTGGTACATCTGAAGTACTTTATGTCTACACCCACTTGGTAGTGCCCCCGACAACCTTCTTTAGCCCAGTATGCCCTGCCCGTCGGCATGGCACAGCAGACTTAGCAGATCCATCCTGCCTGGACTAAGCTGCTTCACTTTGTCAGGTGAAATGAGTGTGGCTGTGTTACATACTACCCCTGCCACACAAGGCTTTCAAATCGGAATGCAGGGAGAGTCACTCTTGCATCTACAGCAACTTTCCACAATTCAAGAGCTCTTAAACAGACCCTAATCTGCACCTGGAGAAGGTCATTACCTGGCACACGCCCTCCTGGGAAGATAGTTATTAATGACCATGCCCTCACTTCCCGCAAGGGCTGGGCAGCAGGAGTTACTAATGGACAGGCTCCCAGCTGGCATGCTGGGAGCTTACTGCTGGAAACGAAGGTACCAGTGTGCAAGGGTTCAACCTGGGGAAGGGAAGGACAGCTCTCCCACCAGCCCCAGTCACAGGAGCTAGGTAACAAGAGGGTCAAGGAGCCAAAACACATGCAGCACTTTGCCGTGGGGAGGAGCTAGCATGCTGTGCCACAGACAGGAAGGCATGCAGATGCCAACCTGCTGCTGGAGAGGGGGTTATGTTCATGCCCAAGACACTACCAGAACCCACCTATCTCTGATAGGTAGCAGCACCTCCAGCCCAGCAGGTGGCTCTAGATACTTTCAGCTCTTCGTCTCCCAGTTTCACACACCAAACACCGCTCACAACATGGCCCGAGAGCAGCTGCGAACTAATGCGACTCCTACAGAATGGACAGCCCTCACTGTCTAACCTCGCCCCCTAACGGCTGGAGGGCCAGTGACCAAAGCCTGCCTTTGCTCCAAGATGAGTGCCCACTGTCCAGGGGGGATCTCCAGCAGGCAGATCAGCTGACTGATCCCTTGGTGGATGGCTCTAAATCAGCCGTCAGACCAACCTGCACCACAGAACCTGGCTCCAGAGGTCCGTGGAAATGGGATGTTGGAATCCTGGTAGGAGCCGTAGGCGTTAGAGACCCGGGCGAAGGTGGGCAATGGTGGTGTTACGGTGTTCGTCAGAGCATAGGGGTTGCTAGAGGTGCTGTCCTCCTGGTTCTGAAACAGAAGTTACCCAAGATCACACTGCAAGTCTTGGAGGAAAGCTCTCCTCAGAAACAGGACGCCCAGCTGGCCTGATGACTCGGCAGCAGCCCAGTGCACCGCAACAAAGGCTGGCTCCAGGGCAGCCTCTTGTCCTGTGAGCCCGAAGAGGTCAAGCACATGGAGTGGTTTCTGCTCTGTGGTGGGTGTGTTCACTGCATGAGCTCCTTCTCCTCCCCAGTTCACAGAGCCTTTGAGGAGTTGCTGACCCACCTTCCTTTGGTTTCATGGCTACCTTGAGCAAGGAAGTGGAGGTTATGAGCTCAAAAAGCCAACGGTCTCTGAGACAAGAAGGCACAGAGGGTTTGGCCTTCAGACTCTGGACTCCTCTGTTATAGCAAAATGTAACATAGCGGGGAGCTGGCTTAGCTAAGTGTCCCAGGCACCACATTGCCATACAACTCAACATGACCAACGTCTCTTTAAGGGGGACCACCACCAGAACAGCAGGCTTGTCACAGCTCAGGCCTGAGGGGCACCGGCAGAGCTGTGTGTGGGGTGGGGGGAGGGCAGGAATTGAATGGCGGGGGACTGCAGGTCAGGCCTGAGGGGCACCGGCAGAGCTGGGGGTGGGGTGGTGGGAGGAGTGGAATGGCGGGGGGCTGCAGGTCAGGCCTGAGGGGCACCGGCAGAGCTGGGGGTGGGGTGGTGGGAGGAGTGGAACGGCGGGGGGCTGCAGGTCAGGCCTGAGGGGCACCGGCAGAGCTGGGGGTGGGGTGGTGGGAGGGCAGGAATTGAATGGCGGGGGGCTGCAGTTCAGAGCTCTGTGTGTATGGGGTAGAGGCTGGTGCAGGGATGGGATAGGGGGCTGCTGCAGATGAGGACTGGTATAATTTGTTCTAGACGGTAGTGTCCAGCCCAAGCCACATAGGACCCAAACAAGTAAATAAAACCCAAACCCGATGAAACCCAGACTCTGGCCTTCAGACTCTGGACTCCCCACAAGCTTCCCTGGGGACTAAAACTTGCTCCCAGCATTGCAAAGTAGACAAACCAGGGGCCTCAGACAAATGTGCCATGGCCGAGCCAAGGGGGACAGCACCTGGCACAAGGCCAGCCTGCCTGTAATGACGTCCCTAGGAAATGGGAGGGCATGGGCTCAGCATAGACCATGCTTAGTTCAAACCCACCTCACTCGCTTTGTTTAAAGAAAAAAACGTAGGTCTCTTGAAGAAGGGTGGAAGGCTTTTTCGGTCAGAGCCCAGCCTGCACCGCTCACCCCATGTCCTGATGTCGGGAAGCCACCAGCCCAAGCAAGAGTTAATATTTCAGCTCTTTATAGATTCTCCTGCATGGCAATTTCCCAGAGCCAGCTCTCCCTCCGCAACCAGCACTCCCCCGCCAGGCCCCCCAGTGACACCTACTGGGAGGAGAGTAGCTGTAAGTTCCCCCACAGCCAGTGATGAGCTGCCAAAATCTTAACAACCGGTTCCCGCCTCACCCCACAAGGGGGTCGTGGCCCCCCCCCGCCCCATCCAACCCCCTCCCCTGACTTCCCCCAGAACCGGGCAGGAGGGTCTCGTTGGCCACCGTAGTGGGTGCCCACCCCAACCCTAAGAGCCAGAGGGACCTGCCGGGGGGGTGAGGTGGGGAGTCCCGGAGGTGCTTACTTGGGGCAGTTCCCAGGAAGCATCTGGCAGGTCCCTCTGGCTCCTAGGGACGGGGTAGCGTAGCTAGGGGGGCAGCGGGGGAGTGGCCACTCCCCCCACTGATCACATCAAAAGTGGCGCCTTAGGCACCTACTCCGTGGGTGCTCTGGGGCTGGAGCACCCATGGGAAAATTTGGTGGGTGCAGAGCCCCCACTGGCAGCTCCCCGCCCCGTGCCTGGCCCCAGCTCACCTCCACTCCACCTCCGCCTCCTCCCTGCTCTGCTTCTTCGCCCCCGGCTTCCTGCGAATCAGCTGTTTGCGCGGGAAGCCGGGGAGAGCTGAGAAGCAAGCAGCGGTTTCACGCTCAGGCCCAGGGAGGCAGAGGTGGAGGTGAACTGGGGCGGAGAGCGGTTCTTCTGCACCCCCCCCCCGGGTTACCTGCTGCGGTGCGGGCGGCCCTTCTTACACCCCCCCACCCCAGCTCACCTCTGCTCCGCCTCCCTGGGCCTGAGTGTGAAGCCGCTGCTTGCTTCTCAGCCCTCCCCGGCTTCCCGTGTGAACAGCTGATTTGCGGGAAGCCGGGGGGGGAGGGGGGCGGAGAAGCACAGCGGGGCGGAGGTGATCTGGGGCTGGGCGCAGAGCTGCCGATGGGGGCTCTGCACCCACCAAATTTTCCCTGTGGGTGCTTCACCCCTGGAGCACCCACGGATTCGGCACCTAAGGTGCCACTTTTGCCACTAAAGTGCCTCATGGGACAACCCGTTCTAAAAGGGCTTCTCCATTTAACAATCAGTTCCAGCAAACTGGTGCGAACCGGCTCCAGCTCACCACTGCCCACAGCTAGACCGCCTCCACACTTTCCTGCAGCGACCCCTGCTGGCACAGGCTGGGAGCACAAAGCCAGGGAGACACTTCTAACTTCTGAACTCAGGGAGCAGCAAACCCTCAGGGTCTGGTTTTGAGAACTGCGGGCATTCCACCACATGCTCAGTTTTCCCTCCCCCCATCCAATTTACCAGACATCTACATGGGCCGAGTCTCAGAGCTCACCAATGGCATGCGGGTTTCTGACAAGGCTGGGAGCTCTGCAAAGGCAGAAGGTGTAGGGAGAGGAGGAAAGCAGGAAAAGTGTGCAATCCTTCCTACCACAACAGACTCCAGGTAGGAGACCAGCTGACGCAGGCAAGGCTCCAGGCAGCTCTGGTTCCGCTTCACCTTCTGCAGGGAAGTGTCGTTCAAAATCTGGAACAGGCACAAGATGCAGCTTGGGTCATCTTACCCCATGACCACATCTCCCCACCAGCTCTTCATCTGCAAAGCAGCTGAGCTACTAGAGTCCATACTGAGAGTCTGGAGGTCCAGGGAAGACCTCCCGGAGCCCTTAGTACAGGCAAACTGACCTGTGCTCTGCTTTGAGAAGGACTGTCATGTTAAGGCACAACACCGGCTGTCAGATCACTGGAGTCTGTTACTGGCTCTGCCACGGATGGGCTGTGTATCCTTGGCTAAGTCACAGCTATTCTGTGTTTATTTTCCTATCCATAAAGCAAGGGGGGATATTGACCCACCACCCAGTGGTGACAAAGATTACATCAGCTCATGCTGCAGACCCCTGCAATAAAGGTGCTACAGAAACACACTGTGCTACTCCTTGGGAAAGAAGCCTTTCGGGGCAGAGACCATCTTTTTGCTCTGGGTTTGTACAGTGCCTAGTGCAGTGGGGTCCAGCTCCAGGAAAGGCACTCCTACATGCTAATGCAATTCTAATAATAAAAACATGGCTGGGAGGCTCAGGTTCAACTCCTGGTTCTGCTGCAGATCTACTGCCTCCCAGGGGTGTGCAAGGATAAGTCCAGTAAGGTGCTGAGGTAATCAGATACTACACTGATTGGGGACAGAGAAGCACTTAAGACAGACTGACATTAACAAGCCCAGGAATCCTTTAAATCTTACTGCTCTAAGCCTCCCCCTTGACAATAACCGCTTGTCCCTAATTTGCCCCCTCCGCTCAGCAAACACAGATTATTCCCCTAGTGGGAACACTGGCTGCAGAGCGCACTGCCATGGGCCAACAGCATTCCTGGTGTAAGCCCAATGAAGTCAGGGATGCACTTGCACCAGGGATGCATCTGGATCACTGTTTTTCTCTAGGTCCTACGTAAAGGGGTACTTTTATCTAGGACTTTGCCCTCCTCACTTTGTCACAAAGGTCTTGGAGATCTAGGCCAAGGCTGGCATGTTTAAGATCTGCTCTTGGTACTGGGCCCCCCCTGTGATGGTGCCTCCCATAAGCCTTATGAATGTATATATGACATAACTGGAATATGTTTTATGCTATGTATGCCATGTAACATATCCTGTAAAGGCTATGATCAACTGAATCTATTCATCCTATTTGTGTGCATGTGTCATTATTGTATTCAAAGTTATGAATACTGGCTGTAACCTTAGTAAGCCATTTGGTCAGCTTCTTTAGAAAGGAATTTGCAAGTTAAGTGCCCAGTCAGGAAGCACTTAACGCACAATGGATCTTGTAAGGCTCCTATCCACATAAGAAGTCTACATGAGGATGTTCAAGGTAGCATGTGGACAATGGCTGCTGCCTGTAAAAACTCAGTCATGCATGGACATGTGACTTGCCCATGTGACTCCAAAACTCCATCTTGGAGCTGGACTTTGCATAGGAGAGAGGAGGGAGTCTCCATCCACAAGAGAAAGTCTATTTAAACCCCTGGGAGCCCCCTCCATTTGGTCTTCAGCTGGCTAAAGAGATAGCCTCTCCATCCCCAAAGATACTGGAAAGAAACTGGAACAAAGAACAGTAACTATGGGGGGGGAAGTGGGAAGAGTGATTGCTGGACCCAGACTAGAAGGAGTCTAGTCTGTAAAAGGAAGCTTACTGGAATTCCTCGGCGGGTGAGGTTTTTAATCGGCATTCAGTTTTCTTACTGTATTAGACATAGATTTGTGTGTTCTATTTTATTTTGCTTGGTAATTCACTTTGTTCCGTCTGTTACTACTTGGAACCACTTAAATCCTACTTTCTGTATTTAATAAAATCATTGTTTTACTTATTAACACAGAGTATGTATTAATACCGGGGGGGGGGGCGCAAACAGCTGTGCATCTCTATCAGTATTATAGAGGGCAAACAATTTATGAGTTTACCCTGTATAAGCTTTATACAGGGCAAAATGGATTTATTTGGGGTTTGGACCCCATTGGGAGTTGAGCATCTGAGTGTTAAAGATAGGAACACTTCCCAAGCTTCTTTTAATTAAGCCTACAGCTGTTAGGGGACATGGTTCAGACCTGGGTCTGGGTTTGCAACAGGCTAGCGGGTCTGGCTCAAACCAGGCAGGGTGCACACATATATCCCTACCTTCAGCAGCTTTGCCTTCATTGTGGAGCTGATAGTGGTAGTGGGGGCAAACTGGAAGGAGGGTGCAGCATTATTGGGATATTGCACAGGGAACATCACCCGCATCTTGACTCTCTGGTTCCCACAGTGCACAGACACTGTGCAGCTGCGATTCACCGCGTCCATCTGAGAAAGGAAAAGAAACCACTTCTGACACAGACCTCGGGGCCTTTAGGCATATGGTGGCTGAAATCCGCCACAAGGGGCAGGTCCCTCTGCAGAGGCCCCGCCAGGCTGCAATGCACACTGTGCACAGGGGCTGCAAACACAGAGATAGTAGAAACTCCAGACACAAATGGGGGACTGGCTCCCGCACTTCCCAGCTTTGCAGTGAGACTGCAGGGAGATAACCCACTCTGCAGTGGAAGCTGCAGGCAGGAATTGGGAGAATCCATTCTTAACATGGCCTTCTCAGTCCATCCCATGTCACTGGGCAGCTCCTCGTTTAGTGGGTTAACCCTATGCATCCCCTCTGGAGATCCTGGCCCTTTGGCTCCAAGCGGGCAACAGCAGCACCTGCCAGACAAACCCTGTAACCACCACCGACCAAGTAAGCTGCTCCAGAGCTCTCCCCTAAGCCACCCAGTTCTGCCTCCTCCTGGCAGGCACCATACACAAACAGGAGCTTGCTGTGTAAGGGACAGTTCAATTCCTAAGAGGCAGTGTGGCCTAATGGCTAGGGCATAGAGCTGGACTCAGGACACCTGGGCTCTACTCCTGATTCTGCCACTGACCTGATATGAGACACTCTGCACCTCAGTTTCCCTTCTGGCCCTTTGTCTTGTCTATTAAGATGATAAGCTCTTTGGGATAAGGGCTGTCTTTCATTAGATGCACATACATAGCACCTTGCACAATGGGGCCCTGATCTCTGTTGGAGCCTCCAGGCTCCATTATAATGCAAGTAATGATGATGCTGGGCTCTGGGGCTCACCCAGCACAGTGCACCTGGCCTGGTAGGTAGGAGAAAGGGACCCCAAGGCTCTCCCTGGCTGCTTCCAGAACCATCAACTAGGGAATGGGAGAAGTGGGGCAGAAGGAGCTCCAGGGCTCCCCACCTTCCTCCTCATTAGGGGCCCCCAATCATAGGTTTTAAACTTGAGTTCAGGCCGGCACTCATGCCACATGCTTACAAAACATCACAAGGGGCAACACTGACTCCTAGCAAAAGAATGAGCTCCCAGAGCACTTCCAGGGCTTCAGCCCCTAGCCACCCCCAGGGGCATAAGCCATTCGGAATCACCCCATCACCCCACCTGAGATACAGCCACTGCCGTGCCAGAGAACTTAAGCACTGGGGAACTTCTTACAGTGGCTTCCTTCCAGGAGAGATTTCCCCAGTCTGCCACTTAACAGCTACAGCAAGACTGTAGCTGTGGCCTGGGAAATACCTCCCCACCCCTCCACCACCCTGTGCATCTGTGGCCTAGAAATACCTGCACCTCCCACTCCCTGGACCCATGACCTTGGATTATCCTACCACTGGCCTGGGGAATGTTCTGCATCCTAGTCCAACGTAAGTGTTTAAAGCAATCAGCCTCGTAGTGCTTGGAGAGGATCCCCAGCACAAGACACTGGGCGATCCAGTCCTTCCCACGTCCCCTGCTGTCAGCGGGAGGAAATTCTCCCTCTACCTCCACATTGACGTTACGGATCTGCACGTTGATCAGGGAAAACTCCTGCTGCAGTGTCTGCGGCAGCCCCAGCTGGTCCGATTTTCTTCCCACCAGGAGGTCGTTCTGGAAATCTTCCTTTAAAGCTGGCGGAAGAAAAGGAAAACAAACAGGCTGAGGCAGGTTATGAAAGAGAAGCTTCAGGGGAACTGCTAATCTCCTGGTGCGCAAGGTGCCCACGGCAACAGGCACACACCATCAAAGAGCACGTGACCATGGGTACCACTCAGCTGTCTGGGAGCTGGGCCCAGCCCTTGGGCCAGACAGACAACAGTCTCTGAAGCCAGCAGGAAGAACCGCAGGCTGGATGGGGCCCTGGAGAGCCCATCCTTTGCAAATCATGGCCAGCTGCCTGCTGCTTTCCAGGTGGAGTTTAAGGCTTGGTTTTAATCTACAAAGGCCTAACTGGCTTGAGCCCTGCCTACTCAAGAGAGACCCTCCCACACGATATTACCAGAGCAGAGGGCAGCAGAACTGTAGCTCCTGACTCCCAGCAAGGGCTCTGTGCTTTGGAATTCACCCCCCGCACCTGCTCCAAGAGAGCCCAAGTCTGATGGCTTTAGGACATCCTGTAAATCCATCAAATGAGTCAGGCTCTCAAGCAGGGAGGGGTGCAGCAAAAGCCAGGGTTCATTTGCTTCCCTGGCTTTGGGAGGCTGCTAGGTTTATTATTACTTGTGCTAATCATTTGCACTTTTTATGTGGCAAAGGGGTCTAGAGCTCTGGCAAGGCTAATTCCAAGCCAAGGTGCAGTGTGCACATCTAAACGCATACATCTAGCTGCCAGGTCTACTGCTCACATGGCCTGTCCCGACAGCTACAGCATGCAAACAGGAGGAAGATTCCCTTCTCCTGAGCTGGGGCCTCCTGCCTCTCCCTGTTTACACAAGGATGGCACTAGCTTGGCCACCGTTCTGAGACAGCCAATCCCCACAGCAGGCAGCCACAGAGAGCAGGCTTTTAGAAAGGAGATGGGCTCTTACATCTCACTCATTCTCCCAGCAGGAGGGTGGGCTATACACCTGTAAGCAGTTTCTCTTTGAAGTCTGTTTCTGAAGTTTTTTTTGTTCAAGTATAGCTACTTTTAAATCTGTTATAGAATGTCCAGGAAGATTGAAGTGTTCTCCTACTGGCTTTTGTATGTTACCATTCCTGATGTCCGATTTGTGTCCATTTATTCTTTTATGTAGAGACTGTCCGGTTTGGCCAATGTACACGGCAGAGGGTAATTGCTGCACATGATGGCATATACAACATTAGTAGATGTGCAGGTAAATGAGTCCCTGATGTAGCTGATGTGGTTGGGTCCTCTGATGGTGTTGCTAGAGTAGATATGGAGACAGAGTAGGCAACGAGGAACCAATCCCTGTTACAAACCTCGTTGCCCACTTTGTCCCCATATCTACTCTAGTGACACAAAAAAATCCAGCCCTCATGGCTGCAAAGGAAAGCTTAAAAACTTGAATCAAATGTATGCAATGCAGCAATTTTGACAGGGTGAACGTATCCTATGCCCAGCTGGGCAGCAAAAGGGTTAACTCTTAGTTGTGGGGAGAGACAAGAGAGTACATTCTGCCCCATAAGAGCACATGAGCTGCCAGGTCAGGAGAAGAAAGCCATGGCCATGGCTCATTAAGGGTGCTCTAGACTAGGACAAGAGGTGCTGTATTTCATAGAATCATAGAACCAGAAGGGACCTCGAGAGGTCATCTAGTCCAGTCCCCTGCACTAATGCCAGGACTAAGTATTATCTAGACCATCCCTGACAGGTGTTTGTCCAACCTGCTCTTAAAAATCCCCAATGACAGAGATTCCACAACCTCCCTAGGAAATTTATTTTAGTACTTAACCACCCTGACAGTTATGAAGTTTTTCCTAATGTCCAACCTAAACCACCCTTGCTGCAATTTAAGCCCATTGCTTCTTGTCCTATCAGAGGTGAAGAACAACAATTTTTCTCCCTCCTCCTTTTAACAATCTTTTATGTACTTGAAAACTGTTATCAAGTCCCCTCTCACTCTTCTCTTCTCCAGACTAAACAAACCCATTTTTTTCAGTCTTCCCTCATAGGTCTTGTTTTCTACACCTTTAATAATTTTTGTTGCTGTTCTCTGGACTCTCAATTTGTCCACATCTTCCCTAAAATGTGTTGCCCAGAACTGGACACAATACTCCAGTTGAGGCCTAATCAGCGTGGAGTAGAGCAGAAGAATTACTTCTCGTGTGTTGCTTACAAAACTCCTGCTATACCTTTCGCATGGGTTAGCTGGCTGAGGTGAGCCATGGGGACAGGCGTTTGCATTTGCCCTTTCTCTAGCTTGCCCAGAAGGGTTTTGGTCTTTGCCAAAAAGAAGAATCAGGCTGCTGCTTTGGGACCCTGCCGCATTGGAGCCCCTGCCATTTTCCCTCATAGACTCATAGATATTAAGGTCAGAAGGGACAATTATGATCATCTAGTCTGACCTCCTGCACAATGCAGGCCACCAAATCTCACCCACCCACTCCTGCGATAAACCTCTCACCTATGTCTGAGCTATTTGAAGTCCTCAAATCATGGTTTAAAGACTTCAAGGTGCAGAGAATCCTCCAGCAAGTGAGCCATGCCCCATGCTGCAGAGGAAGGTGAAAAGCCCCCAGGGCCTCTTCCAATCTGCCCTGGAGGAAAATTCCTTCCCGACCCCAAATATGGCGATCAGCTGAACCCGAGCATGCGGGCAAGACTCACCAGCCAGACACCCAGGAAAGAATTCTCTGTAGTAACTCAGCTCCCACCTCATCTAACATCCCGTCACAGGCCATTGGCCATTCCCTACCTGCAAGGAGACAGAACCGGTTATTTAAAGCCCATTGCTGGGGCTCTAGACTGCCCGCGTAGGAGGGGAGCTCCAAAAGGAGCTACATCTCTCATCCAGGCCCTTGTTGCCCCTCATCTCAACGGCTGCAACCGCCTCCACTCTGGCCTTGGCAAACCCCATCCTGCCCTCACTTGTATCCTTCAAAGCACTGCTGCATAGGTCGTTTCCCCGGCCTGCCACTTTGGTCACGTCACCCCCTCCTTTAGCATCCCTCCACTGGCTGCCCCTTCTCTGCTGAAAACACCAATTCCTTGTCTTCACATGCAGGGCTTGTCATGGTCTAAACCCATCCTAGCTCCAAAACTAATGTGCCGAGATATTGACGCCTGTCTCGGCTGCTCATTTGTTCCATTTGCAGACAACACCATTGTGCCCTCTTGTGCTGGCCCTTGGGAACGGGAGACGCTCCCAGCAAACATCCACAAGCCACCTCATGGACCTCCTTCAGTTCCCTTCTTAGAATGCCCCTCAGATGGGATACCTACGAAAACACTGACAATGGCTAGGCAGTCGGTGTGCCAAGCCACTGCCCATCACGCTGACCAACTTCCTTGAACTCCCCATCTGTCTGCATCCACCTGCTGTCTCCAGTCTTACACTTCAATTGTAAGCTCCATGGGGCAGGAACCATCTTTCTAGGTCTGCCTTTGCCCAGGACCTGGCATGATGGGGCCATGATCCATGCCCAAGACTCCGAGGCGATATCGCCATGCAAATCAATGCTACTAACAATAGAGACAAGGAACCAGTTTGCTTTTCGGGAGTTTTTTCCTTTCTCGGGTGGATGACCCTTTCTTGGCAGGGTCATGTTGAACCCTCCCACAAGGGACGGTTAAGCAGGCATGTGTCAGTCTCTTACTCAAGAGCACAAACGACTACTGGCTTAGAGATGACCTCCAAAAGGTTTCCATTTCAAACAGCAAAAGAACTTCTCTCACCTTCCTCGTCTGCATGCCCGGAGCTATGCTGGGGTTCAGAGTCCTGGGCGAGGAGGGTCTTATCTGGCTCAGGCAGGAGGGCAATCCCATCAATGAGTTCGTCAACCCCTTCCAAGATATCATTAGCGCATAGCTGAAAAGAACAAGCACACCCATGTGCTGCGTCACAGGGATCAAACAAAGGCAGCCCAAAATACACGAGGAATGATACAGCAGCTCATCTCTCCAGGGATCTTAAATTAGCCAGGTGGGCGTGTGTGCAACAGCCACATCTCAAAGACCATGGCACTGCTTTCCTGCCGGCACCATGTGACAAAACACATGGCTTTTCATCAGAGAAGAGGCCTGGCCTTTGTCACCCAGCCTGCTCGACCACATCTCCCTTCATCACTTGCAAACGTGGCTCTGTGTGCACGTCCATGTAGCAAGCAGGGGGATAGATTAACGAACGGTTAGCCAAGTTTTATTCTAAAATAAAGGAGATTCGATTTTTCTAATACCATCCCATGACAAACTGATCAGTACAAGAATATCATGTGCCATGACTTGCTTTGCTTTTTAAAGCCAGTACTAGGATTTTTCCCTTTGTTATTTACACTATGGTCAGGACTAGCAGCCCCAAATTAAGGGCCACGACCCAACTCGGCTGGGCAATGCCCAGACAAATAGCCAACAGGCCCAGAGAACTCACAGCCTGGATTTACAAGACACAGGAGAGGTTGAACAGAAATATGGAGAGGCAGAAGGACGCAGTAATGACCGAACAAATGAGCTGACATGGCAAACTACCAGCCTTACTCATGGGCATCTCCCTGGGATACAAACGATGAATCTGGACATAGAAAAAAACTAATAGAAATCATGCAAAACTGCCTGACAAGAGACCAAACCAGGATTACTGCTAACGAGTGATGGAACACAGTGTGATCTGGCTGGAGGCGATGGGTCCAAGAATTGCTACTCTCACACGTCAGAAAGCAAGGGAGGCCAGCTGGAACCAAGGTCCCCATCAGAGCTTTGCACGCCAGAAGAGAGTGCACGTATTCTCAGACTTGACTCCCTAGGAGAGTTGGGTTCCTGCAGCACTGAGTCATCTGTGCCCAAATATGCGGAGGTCTGTAGAGGCAATGCCTGCTGGAGAGTTTTAGATTCTGCATGTTTCAGAGTAGCAGCCGTGTTAGTCTGTATTCGCAAAAAGAAAAGGAGTACTTGTGGCACCTTAGAGACTAACAAATTTATTTGAGCATAAGCTTTCGTGAGCTACAGCTCACTAAATGCATCCGATGAAGTGAGCTGTAGCTCACGAAAGCTTATGCTCTAATAAATTTGTTAGTCTCTAAGGTGCCACAAGTACTCCTTTTCTTTTTTTAAATTCTGCAGTTATCTTGGGGCAGTTGGTAAGCCTTCCCACTGATACTGGACAACACCACTTCATAGTGCACCTGCTGTTACAGCAGGGCTCAGGTGTCGGGAATAATCATTTGAGTGACAAAACAGCCTTGCTGTTCCTGTGAAGCCTTCGAGGTTCTGTATGTCCAGTGGGAAACCTCCTGCCTAGCAGAAATTTGTCCAGAGCACAGTGCAGCCTGCTGTACATTACAGGTCAGAGCTATTCTGGGGACACCATCATAGGGCCTAATCACATCAGCCACACTATCAGAGGCTCATTCACCTGCACATCTACCAATGTGATATGCCATCATATGCCAGCAATGCCCCTCTGCCATGTACATTGGCCAAACCGGACGGTCTCTACGTAAAAGAATAAATGGACACAAATCAGACATCAAGAATTTTAACATTCAAAAACCAGCTGGAGAACACTTCAATCTCTTTGGTCACTCAATTACAGACCTAAAAGTGGTTATTCTTCAACAAAAAAACTTCAAAACCAGACTCCAACAAAAGACTACAGAATTGGAATTAATTTGCAAACTGGATATAATTAACTTAGGCTTGAATAAAGACTGGGAGTGGATGTGTCATTACACAAAATAAAACTATTTCCCCATGTTTATTCCCCCCCACCACTGTTCCTCACATGTTCTTGTCAACTGCTAGAAATGGCCCACCTTGATTATCACTACAAAAGGTCCCCCCGCACCGCTCTCCTGCTGGTAATAGCTCACCTTACCTGATCACTCTTGTCGCAATGTGTATGGTAACACCCATTGTTTCATGTCCTCTGTGTATATAAAATCTCCCCACTGTATTTTCCACTGCATGCATCCAATGAAGTGAGCTGTAGCTCACGAAAGCTTATGCTCAGATAAATTTGTTAGTCTCTAAGGTGCCTCAAGTACTCCTTTTCTTTTTAGCTCAGAGTTAGGCTCTGTCTACACTACACACCCTGGTGGCACCGTGTAGCATACGGATAGCCATACACTACAGTGAGAAAGCACACCGCATCCACACTGGTGTGCAGCTCCATATGTGAGTGAAAGGCTTCAGCAGCGGGGAAATCTTTCCCCACTGCTGGAGCCTTTCCCTGCAGGAGGGAAAGGGCTCCAGCACTGGGGAGCTATCAGAGCCTTTCCCCCATGCCAGCATCTTTCCCCATGGTGGGGACGGGCCCCAGGAGAGGCATGCAGTATTCAGACACGTGTAGGCCTCCTCTCATGAGTATAAATAGCAGTGTAGACGGTGAGTAGAGAACCATGTGCGGTATGTACTCAGAGCGGTAGGTCTGTACTGGTCTAAGCTGTGCCTCACTGTCTTCTCTGCTAACTGTACCTGTGGTAGGGGGGCTGTGTGTGTACACTCCATGCCGCTAAAAGAAGGGTGCACTGTAGACACACCCTTGGGGGGCTGAGCTGTGAGTGAGAAGGCTGGATGGCACCTAGAGATCTTGTGCCTGAGCTCTGCATGATGCCGTCAATCGCACTTCATACAAGTAAACGATGGTAAATTTGGCACTTCAGAATGCTGTCCCCAGTCCAACGCCAAAAGTGCTTTGCATACCCTCTGCAGCTGGGAGTCAACCCGCCACAACCGCAGCGTCTGGTCACGAGACCACGTGACCAGCTGGTAGTCCTTGGAGCCTAAAAGAAGAGAAAATAATTTCTAGAAGTAACAGAAAACAGACTTGACTCTATTTATGATACAAGTGGACTGAACCAAGTAGCTAGGTCCAGTAGATAGACCACTGAAGTGGGAGTCAGAACTCCTGGGTTCTATTCCTGCCTTTGATATTGTCCAAGGTCACATAGCAAGTCAAGTTTCAGAGTAGCAGCCGTGTTAGTCTGTATTCGCAAAAAGAAAAGGAGTACTTGTGGCACCTTAGAGACTAACAAATTTATTAGAGCATAAGCTTTCGTGAGCTGAGCTGTAGCTCACGAAAGCTTATGCTCTAATAAATTTGTTAGTCTCTAAGGTGCCACAAGTACTCCTTTTCTTTTTACTGTAAGGAGAGTGATCACTTAAGATAAGCCATCACCAGCAGCACGGGGGGGAAAGGAGGAAAACCTTTCATGGTGACAAGCAAGGTAGGCTATTTCCAGCAGTTAACAAGAATATCTGAGGAACAGTGGGGGGTGGGGTGGGGTGGGAGGGAGAAATAACATGGGGAAATAGTTTTACTTTGTCCTGGACGCCCCATCATCTCAGGCATTGGCACCCTGACAGCAGGATTGTCTGGCTATGTAGACTCCCTCCTCAGGCCCTACGTTACCAGCACTCCCAGCTATCTTCGAGACACCACTGACTTCCTGAGGAAACTACAGTCCATTGGTGATCTTCCTAAAAACACCATCCTAGCCACTATGGATGTAGAAGCCTCTACACCGACATTCCACACAAAGATGGGCTACAAGCCGTCAGGAACAGTATCCCCGATAATGTCACGGCAAACCTGGTGGCTGAACTTTGTGACTTTGTCCTCACCCATAACTATTTCACATTTGGGGACAACGTATACATTCAAATCAGAAGCACTGCGATGGGTACCCGCATGGCCCCACAGTATGCCAACATTTTTATGGCTGACTTAGAACAACGTTTCCTCAGCTCTCGTCCCCTAATGCCCCTACTCTACTTGCGCTACATTGATGACATCTTCATTACGTGGACCCATGGAAAAGAAGCCCTTGAGGAATTCCACCATGATTTCAACAATTTCCATCCCACCATCAACCTCAGCCTGGACCAGTCCACAAAAGAGATCCACTTCTTGGACACAACGGTGCTAATAAGCGATGGTCACATAAACACCACCCTGTATCAGAAACCTACTGACCGCTATTCCTACCTACATGCCTCTAGCTTTCATCCAGATCATACCACACGATCCATTGTCTACAGCCAAGCTCTACGATATATTTGCTCCAACCCCTCAGACAGAGGCAAACACCTACAAGATCTCTATCATGCATTCCTACAACTACAATACCCACCTGCTGAAGTGAAGAAACAGATTGAAAGAGCCAGAAGAGTACCCAGAAGTCACCTACTACAGGACAGACCCAACAAAGAAAATAACAGATCGCACCTTCAGCCCCCAACTATAACCTCTCCAACGCATCATCAAGGATCTACAACCTATCCTGAAGGACGACCCATCACTCTCACAGATCTTGGGAGACAGGCCAGTCCTTGCTTACAGACAGCCCCCCAATCTGAAGCAAATATTCACCAGCAACCACACACCACACAACAGAACCACCAACCCAGGAACCTATCCTTGCAACAAAGCCCGTTGCCAACTCTGTCCACATATCTATTCAGGGGACACCATCATAGGGCCTAATCACATCAGCCACACTATCAGAGGCTCGTTCACCTGCGCATCTACCAATGTGATATATGCCATCATGTGCCAGCAATGCCCCTCTGCCATATACATTGGTCAAACTGGACAGTCTCTACGTAAAAGAATGAATGGACACAAATCAGACGTCAAGAATTATAACATTCAAAAACCAGTTGGAGAACACTTCAATCTCTCTGGTCACTCGATCACAGACCTAAGAGTGGCTATCCTTCAACAAAAAAGCTTCAAAAACAGACTCCAACGAGAGACTGCTGAATTGGAATTAATTTGCAAACTAGATACAATTAATTTAGGTTTGAATAGAGACTGGGAATGGATGAGTCATTACACAAAGTAAAACTATTTCCCCATGGTATTTTTCCCCCCCACCCCCCACTGTTCCTCAGATGTTCTTGTTAACTGCTGGAAATAGCCTACCTTGCTTGTCACCATGAAAGGTTTTCCTCCTCCCCCCCCCGCTGCTGGTGATGGCTTGTCTTAAGTGATCACTCTCCTTACAGTGTGTGTATGATAAACCCATTGTTTCATGTTCTCTGTGTGTGTATATATCAATCTCCCCTCTGTTTTTTCCACCAAATGCATCCGATGAAGTGAGCTGTAGCTCACGAAAGCTTATGCTCTAATAAATTTGTTAGTCTCTAAGGTGCCACAAGTACTCCTTTTCTTGTAGCAAGTCAAGTCACTGCTCCACTCTGTGCCTCAGTTTCCTCATGTAAATGCAAAATGGGGCTGAGACTGCTGCTGGAGTTACAGAGGAGAAAACTGCAATGCAGGTAAAAATATATTTTGAAGTGAAAGTTTTCACATGGGAAATGAATCGGATCTACTAGGAGGCACTTATTTTTAAAGCATCACACTGTTGTGTAGCTGAAAAGCCAAGTAACAATGTCAAAGTGAATTGCAAAGCAGAAAAAAAAAAGGGTTTCGCCTGTAACATCTCCTTTAGGATGCAGAGAGCACAACAGGTTTTCTACATTTGGAATATTAAATTCTGGCTCTACCCCGCCTTCCCTCCTCCCCACAAGGATTTTGGGAATCTCTCGAGGACCTGAGGCTGTAATGCTGCAGAGGTCCCAGCCCTCAATTGGTTGACACAAACATACGAGCAGCTGTCCTACACACAGCATGGATTTCACTTAAACTAGTTTCAAAACAGTTTAGTTAACCTGGTGTAACTTTGTGCGTGGATGCGCTTCAATAGATTTAAAACTGGCTTGTGCTGATTTAGCTTGTTCCTGTAAATTTACCAATGCAATTAAACTGAGACAGACCAGGTTTAAACCTTCCTAAGAGTGTCCACACACTAAGGTCCCCCAGTTTAACTAAATCAGTTTAAACAACACCTTTAGTTAAGCCGGGACAACTTTGTCTGCAGCCCCAGCCTCTGTGAGGTTATGAGGGCATGCAAACGCAGTAAGAGGTTATAATAATCAAATGTATAACACCCCCCCACCTTGCATAGCTCTTTTCAGGAGATCTCCAAGTGTGTTACCAAGGAGGTCAGTGTCATTATCCAAATTGTATAGAAAGGGAAACCGCGGCACAGAGAGGGAGGTGACTTGCCCAGCAGGCCAGTGGCAGAGCTAGGGATAAGAACCCAGGTTTCCTGAGTCCCAGGCCAGTATTCTAGTCACTAGGCCACACTGCTTACTGGTTAGCACGTAGTTTCAACGGGAAGAGAACAGCCAACACCCATCCCTCTGAGCAAAACCAAAGGAAGAAGTTTCCTAAGTGCCATTACAAAAATTCCATTAAATGATTGGGAGGAGGGCCTGGGGACCTGCTCTGGAGAAGAAATTAGTCCTGGTTAAATCTGTGTAGATAGGTGGTTTGCATCAGTGCTGCCAGCCTCACCACCGAGCAGGGCAAACGAAATGGTGGTGACAGATATAAAGTCCATGCCCTGTACCCAAAGAGGGCAGTGACATCATAAGACCCTCGTGTGAATTAAGGACCAGGGGCCTGTGGTTACAGCGAGAGAGGAGAACCCAGCAGTGGAGCTGTGCAAGTTAAAGCCCTGTGTGTGCCCTCATTGCTCTGTTTGGTTATCTGACCTTTTTGTGGGATTTTCTATATTTGAAAATGACTGACTAGGGCAGGGGTGGGCAAACTTTTTGGCCCCAGGGCCACATCGCGGTTGCGAAACTGTATGGAGGGCCGGGTAAGGAAGGCTGTGCCTCCCCAAACAGCCTGGCCCCCACCCCCTATCTACCCACTCCCACTTCCCACCCCCTGACGGCCTCCCTCAGAGCCCCCAACCCATCCAACACCCCCTGCTCCTTGTCCCCTGACTGCCCCCTCCCGGGACCCCCTCCACACCTGACTGGCCCTAGGGACCTCACCCCATATCCAAGCCCCCCTGCTCCCTTTCCCCTGACTGCCCTGATCCCTATCCACACACCCACAGACTACCATGCCTATCCAACGCCCCCGTTCCCCATCCCTGACAGCCCCCACCCACAAACCTCCACCGCATCCAACCACGCCCTGTCCCCTGACTGCTCCCCCAACCTCTTTCCCATCCAATCACCCCCTGCTCTCTGTCCCCTGACTGACCCCCAGGACCCCCTGCCCCTTACCATGCCACTCAGAGTGGCAGGACCGGCTTATTGGAAAGCCTGCGAGGCAGGTGGGCGTAAGCCACGCTGCCCACTTGGCAGCGCAAAAGGGGGGACAGCAGCGGAGAGACCTGGGGCTAGCCTCCCCGGCTGGGAGCTCAGAGGCCGGGCAGGAAGGTCCTGCGGGCTGGATGTAGCCCACGGGCCATAGTTTGCCCACCTCTGGACTAGGGTCTGAAAACTGGCAGGAGGGTTCCTTTCCCCAGGCTCCACTTCCTTTGGCTGGTGTACTGAGTATGTGGGTGCTATTGAAAATGCAGCTTTTATTGCATGGGATGCTCCTGATATTTGTGGCTTGCTTTTTCCGTGCAATAAACGGTGAAGCTCAGAGGAGTTCACTCAGAGTTTTGAATTTTTTCCTTCACTTTATGCAAGAATCTTATTCTTGTACAATTTATTCTGAAAAATCCATTTAAAAACAGACCAACGGGATAGCGGGAAATGAGAGAGTCACTGTTGATACACTCTGCACTCATATCAATTGGCTCCTTTAGCCTGGGAATGGTTTGCGTGGTCTCATGCAACAGGACACGTTCCAATAAACTACGCTCTGTGGGGACTGGAAAGCAGATAGAGGCTAGTTCAAGTCGTGGCAAGAGCAGAAAGGCAATTGCTTGAGTACGGCAGCCACAAGGCAGACTCCAGCTGCTGCCGTGCACCAATGGCAGCTGCATGAGAACAGCAGTCACAGCCCTGTGCCCACCTTCTTTCTGCTTTCTCCACTGGAACTCCAGCACCACATCGTCATGTCCCACGAAGGTGTGAACTGGTGTGTTCAGGTCAAAAGTGTTCCAAAGGAGGAGGCTGTTCTCTCGCCGCAGCTGGGGAACCATCACAGTCACTAGGCCGTTGCTGAAAGGCTGGGGGAGAGAAGCACACCCAGAGAGGGGCTGCTCAGCTGCACAACAGTTAGCCTGACAGCTCTAATTCCCCCATATTGCCTTGATCGTACTTTCCAACACTTTCCCATTCACACTGGCACTAGGACACATCCTGGCACTGCCGTGGGCTGACTTCAGGGAGGACTGTAGGGGCTCAGGAGCCAATCCTACAATGAGGAGCTTTCAAAGGGGGTTACCATGCAAGAGGACTCAACATGTCTTGAAAGGAGAGGGATGCACTGTGCTCGAAAGAGGCATTCACCACAGCTCATTTAAAACCAGTCATTTCCTTCTCCTTCTTACTAACCCCACCTAGCACCAGCTATTTTAGCACTCCCTCTTCACCCACCATTCCTGCTGCTCTTTGTACAGGCTGAGCCAATCAGCAATCAATCTAGACAGGTGAGTGTTGCTCTTTGGGTCTCACACACTAGCAGTTGTTTGGGGTCCTGACGCTGAAATGGAACACTAAACTACAACTATGCATTATGCATACACACCAGGCTTGGTACAGGGCCAGAGGGAGGGAGGGGTGATGAAAGGCTCATTCTGGTGTCTGGGGAAGATGGGGAGTACAACCTAATGCTGAATGGCTATGTGCAAAAACCCCTCTGCAGCAACAAGTCGCAGAGCCTGGGTCAACTGACTTGGGTTTGCGCTACTGGGCTAACAGCAGCAGCACAGACATTCCTGCTCAGGCTGGAGTCCAAGCTCCAAGATCTCCTCCCTCGCTGGGTTTGAGCCTGGGCTCAAGCCCAAGTGGGAATTTCATTGCAGCTATTTTTAGCCCCCCACCGTGAGCCTGAGTCAGTTGACCTGGGCTCTGTGACTCACTGCCGTGGTTTTTATGTTTTGAGTGTAGATATAGCCAAAGCTGAGGAACAACTTGTGCTTTAAATGCCTTGGACCTCACACCACAAAGACAGCATGTTAGTGCATTCTTAGCTACACAAAAACTGTGACGACCCATTAAAATACATGGGCATGGTTAAAAAGCCCTCATAGAAGATATTCAAGAGATAAAATCTCTTAGCAGAGACTGTGAAAGAGGCATGGCCAGGCTGCTACAGTGCCACTCTTAGTGCGTTGTCTCCACCTGTGCAATGTAAGTTAGTGACAGAGAGGACAGAGGGTATAAGGAACTGCTGAACCAAAGCTGCAGGGCCTTCTTTAGGGTTTAGACACCAGCTGCAAGCCCCATGTATGTGAGTCTCTACTACAGTCCTCTGGGAAAGATCCAAGTTTCACATTATTAGGCACCCCCTCCCATGAGCCTGGTTCTCACAGATGCTCTCACACTCAGTGCTGTAACTGAAATTTTTAAGTCAGATTAATAAAAGCCAGTGGAAAAAACAGTGCTAATGATTCCCAGGGAGGAATGCCTCACTAGGTAATTTCTCTTGGCCGTCCCAGGCTCTAGCAAGGCTATGGGGCAGAGGGACCTGTGTTCACACTCACCGTGTATCTCGCCTTCCAGACTGGAACCTGGCAGGGGAGGATATTGAGATATTTCCGAGGCTGACGGTAATCCCAGAACTTCAACAGAACAGAAAACAAGCCAGTGAGCTTCGCTCTCGGGGGGGGGGGAGGGGGAGAGGATTCTGTGTAACTCTCAGCTCTAACAAAGTGCCAGACATGCGCCAGGTGCTCCATAGTGTTGTTAGAGAAATCCTTGCACTAATGGAGCTGAATTGGCCCCAAGGGGGGGCTATCAGCTTCAGACACAGTGACTCGGGGTGACAGGTGTGCACTGACTGACACAAGACTTGCTGTAAAGGGTGATGTCTAATACCAGATCTAGTTCCCACTGAAGTCAATGGACAGATGCCCAGTGATTTCAGTGGCAGCTGGGTCAGGCTCTTAGGATGGCACTGGTACATTCCCTCCGAGAGCCCTGGGCACTTACCCTGACAGAGTTGTCCTGGCTGGAAGTGGCCAGGATGTACTCATTGTCCGGATGCCAGTCCAGGCCATGGATTTTAGAGAGATGAGCTGCCAAGTACTCCACTGCAGTGCTGGGTTTCTGCAATCAGAGGCATTTTAGTTCTCACCACACTAGTTCTTAGGAGCAAGAAATCTGGCCCATCCTGCCACGTAAAGAAGGCGCTTCTCCACCCTCACACTCAGTAGACGTCACCAGCCAGAGAGAAAGATAAACAATGGCTTGTAGGCTAGAGACAAGTTACTGTGAAGTACAGTGATAAAGTTCCATAAGAGTTAAATACATCAGTGCACTGGGTAAGAGGGCGCTTTATATTTGATGCAACTAGTATCCATCAAGAAGCCTAAAGCAAGGTGCTAAGGGGTATGTTTTCAGAGAGATGGAGGCCAATGATACAGCTCTCCTTCAATCTCAGACTCCACTGGCACTGCGCTTACCTTAAAGTGATTATTCAGAGGGGTGGGAAACAAAGGAAGGAAGGAGAAGCAGTGTGGGACTGGCATGGAGCCTTGATCCCACATATGGGAACATGCAGAGGCTACTCAAAGACTAACAGGAACTCACCCGCTTGTCCCAGATACGGACATCCCCATCATGGCTGGTTGCTAAACAGCTGGCGTTTTTCTTGTTCCATTTAACTTGGGAGGCTCCAGCTGCAGAAGGAGCAGAGCAGAAAAGGGTCAGCGAACAGCATCTACAAATAGCTTAAAAGTCAGGTGGGCCAATGAGACATGAAGCAGATGCAAAATGTAGGGCGGCCCCACAGCATTTCAGACCACTTGTAGTCTGCACAGGACATACAATTAAGGGGAGACACATCCCAGGAGTGAGTGTGAAAGACCGTGGCGAAACATTTCATGGGAACGCAGCAGCAAATTTAAAGGGCAGCTGTCCTTCAGAAAGAGGCTAACCCCAGCTTTGGGGGCTTCATGAGTGTCTCTCAAGGAGCTCAGATCCAATGTGGTCCATTTACAAGTCAAAAGATGTTTTTCTGAACCTCCAGCCACTTTCAGCTCATCACAGGGAGCAACTGCCTCTGTGGGGGAGCTGCAAGCTCTGCATCTCTCACCACTTTAACACCAACCCTCTCCCTCTGCCTGCTCCCTGGTGCCCTGTGATTAACTCAGCCCCCCTACTCTCACATGCACCAGTAATGCACGATAGAGATTTTGCATAATCACAGGTTTCAGAGTAGCAGCCGTGTTAGTCTGTATTCGCAAAAAGAAAAGGAGTACTTGTGGCACCTTAGAGACTAACAAATTTATTAGAGCATAAGCTTTCGTGAGCTACAGCTCACTTCATGCATCCGATGAAGTGAGCTGTAGCTCACGAAAGCTTATGCTCTAATAAATTTGTTAGTCTCTAAGGTGCCACAAGTACTCCTTTTCTTATAGAGATTTTAACATTACTCGCCTATCACTAACATCCAGGACTTCAATCTTGCTGAGGTTGGAGTGAAGGCTGAGCATTGGCATGGGACTGAGGCACTAGATGTGTGCGCTGCAAGTGGCTCATTGTTGGAAGAGAAGGGGAATTCATCGTGGAGGTGGGGAGTCCAAGGGTATTTGGGTGTCAGGAGACGAACTAAGGTTGGGGTGGATGTTCGTGTTGGCCTATCTAGAGAACTCTTGGATTGTTAGAGACTGACAGGAAATGCGCTTCAGAAGCCTTAACTCTAAGATTTGTGCGTGGTATCCTCAGAGACGCCAAGGTTCAAGACAAGTTTTGGGACTCTACAGTCTCCAAGGTAAGGGCAGGTCAGAGACAATGCATTTTGCTAAGGGATAGGGACAACCGATGCAGTGTATGGATCCACTGTGTTTCTCAGCTCCGTCAGTACTTAGGAACTCAATCAGCTGCAAAGCCTGCTATTCAGCAAATGTTCAGACACACAGGATGTGTCAGATCTAGGAAGAAAGCTGTTGCAGCAGACACACACAGCTCTGCTGTGTCAGGGCTCTGGCATACAAAGCCTATGGTTGATGGATGAAAATGGTTTGCTCGCCTCAAATCATAAGAGACATAAAAGATAAGGGTCAAACAAGATGCTAACTAGACTAAGGGGCAGATCTTTCCTTCTGCAGCCCACCTTCCTGTCTCCACATATAAATATATGGCTCTCTTGAGATCTGGCCAAAGATAGGGGACCACCACTTAAGCAGACTTTTTTTTAGAACATAAGAACGGCCATACTGGGTCAGACCAATGGTCCATCTAGCTCAGTAACTTGTCTTCTGACAGTGGCCGGTGCCAGATACTTCAGAGGGAATGAGCAGAAGAGGACAATTATCAAGTGATGCATTCCCTGTTGTCCAGTCCCAGCACCTGGCAGTCAGAGCTTAGGGACATCCAGAGCCTGTCTAACAGCCGTTGATGGACCTATTCTCCACAAACTCATCTACTTCTTTTTAGAATTTACTTATACTTTTGACCTTCACAACATCCCCGTCAATGTGTTCCACAGATTGACAACGTGTTGTCTGGAGAAGTACTTCCTGTTTGTTTTAAACCTTTTGCCTATTAATTTCATTAGGTGACCCCTGGTTCTTGTGTTATGAAAAGGAGTAAATGACACATCCCTGTTCATGTTCTCCCCACCTATCATGATTTTATAAACCTCGATCCTCTTGCCCCATAGTCACCTCTTCTCCAAGCTGAACGGTCCCAGCCTTTTTAATCTCGCCTCATATGGAATTTGTTCCATCCCCCCCATCACGTGTGTTGCCCTTTTCTGTATCTTTTCCAATTCTAATTACCTTTTTTTGGATGGGGCAACCAGAACTGTACACATATTCAAGGTGTGGGTGTACTATGGCTTTATATAGTGGCATTACGATATTTTCCATCTTATTATTTATCCCTTTCCTAATGGTTCCTAACATTCCGTTTGCTTTTTTGGCTGCTGCTGCACATTGAGTGGCTGTTTCAGAGAACTATCCACGATGCCAAGATCTCTTTCCTGAGTGGGAACAGCTCATTCAGACCCTATCATTTTGTATGTATAGCTGTTTTCCAACATGCCTCATTTTGCACAATCTCCCTTCTGCTTCTGGTTCCCAGTTTTTAATAGAAAAATAATGAGCTTGCGTTGACATGGAAGGTTCAGTTACAGGAGTTATATAAAGCTACCTGAGGTTCTCTTCTCCCTGCTTTAGTTTGAAATTCCTTTCAAAAGGATTAAAAAACAACCCGTCAAACTTCTACAGTCCAGCTCCCAAACAGAGACATAAAACAAGAGGCTGCTGTGGATCAAGAGGTCCTCTGCATTTCTGTAGCATTACGAATTCATGGCCTGTGAGTAAGGCTGCTGCTGGTACAGACCCTAAAGGGCCATTAACAAGGCAGATTCTCTCTCTCTCTCTCTCTCTCAACACAAGGAGATTAGTGAGGCAGAAGAAACAGCAACCCATAAGGATACTTTCACGTTGGCTCATCTGTGCTCTATCTTCCTCTCTCTCCATTCTAATGTTCTCCATGTGCAGTAACTCATTCACAGAATCTATTAGGTCTTCCCTTAAGGATGATGGGTGGAGAGTAACACTGTTGGGGTCTCTGACAAGGGCCTGTCCAGCAAACGGAGAGTTAGCCGATCGCCTTGACAAGAGCGTGACGTGTAACCCTAGGAGCACACCCGTGGCATCCTTTCAGATCCCCAGCTGGTTTAAGGTGCTGCAGGGAAGCATGATATTGCATGTTAATGTACCCAGCCCAGAACCCCTCTCTCAGGAACTGGATGGAGGGTGGGAAGTCAGCAGCACTCCAGTGACACCTAAGCCAAAGTGGATCCAGCCTGCTGGCACTTCACATTAAAAAGGTTGCAGAGCAGTTTTTAAACTAAGAGATGGGGGTGGGGGAGCCGATTGCTGCAGAGGCGCACGTGGATCGGACACGGACATCTCTTAGAGGAGAGTCTATTGAAAGAGATTCTCTAGGTTTTAGTCAGAAGGAGAGGATGGAAGAGGATAAAGTATGGGCCAGATCAGATGAGAAACATTCACAAAGAATATGACACATCAGAGAAGGGCAGACAAATAAACAGTGACATGTTTTTAAAGTGCTTGTACACAAATGCTAGAAGTCTAAATAATAAGATGGGTGAACTAGAGTGCCTCGTGTTAAAGGAGGATATTGATATAATAGGCATCACAGAAACCTGGTGGAGTGAGGACAAACAATAAGACGCAGGTTTCAGAGTAGCAGCCGTGTTAGTCTGTATTCGCAAAAAAGAAAAGGAGTACTTGTGGCACCTTAGAGACTAACAAATTTATTTGAGCATAAGCTAAGTGAGCTGTAGCTCATGAAAGCTTATGCTCAAATAAATTTGTTAGTCTCTAAGGTGCCACAAGTACTCTCTCTATATATATATCAAACACACATACAGATAAATTGGAAGTTACCATACAAACTGTGAGAGACTAATTAGTTAAGATGAGCTATTATCAGCAGGAGAAAAAAAACTTCTGTAGTGATAATCAAGGTGGCCCATTTAGACAGTTGACAAGAAGGTGTGAGGTTACTTAACTTAAGGAAATAGATTCAATATGGGTAATGACCCAGCCACTCCCAGTCTCTATTCAAACCCAAGTTAATGGTATCTAGTTTGCATATTAATTCAAGCTAAGGAGTTTCTCGTTGGAGTCTGTTTTCTTTTCTGTTGCAAAATTGCCACCCTTTAATCTTTTACTGAGTGGCCAGAGAGGTTGAAGTGTTCTCCTACCAATTTTTGAATATTATGATTCCTGATGTCAGATTTGTGTCCATTTATTCTTTTGCGTAGAGACTGTCCAGTTTGGCCAATGTTCATGGCAGAGGGGCATTGCAGGCACATGATGGCATATATCACATTGGTAGATGTGCAGGTGAATGAGCCCCTGATGGCGTGGCTAATGTGATTAGGTCCTATGATGGTGTCACTTGAATAAATATGTGGACAGAGTTGGCATTGAGCTTTGTTTCAAGGATAGGTTCCTGGGTTAGAGTTTTTGTTGTGTGGTTGCTGGTGAGTATTTGCTTCAGGTTGGGGGGCTGTCTGTAAGCGAGGACTGGTCTGTCTCTCAAGATCTGTGAGAGTGAGGGATCATTTTTCAGGATAGGTTGTAAATCTTTGATGATGCACTGGAGAGGTTTTAGTTGGGGGCTGAAGGTGATGGCTAGTGACGTTCTGTTATTTTCTTTGCTGGGTCTGTCCTGTAGCAGGTGACTTCTGGGTACTCTTCTGGCTCTGTCAGTCTGTTTCTTCACTTCAGCAGCTGGGTATTGTAGTTGATCTTGTAGGTGTTTGTCTCTGTCTGAGGTGTTGGAGCAAATGCAGTTGTATCTTAAGAGCTTGGCTGTAGACAATGGATCTTGTGGTGCATCCTGGATAGAAGCTGGACGCATGTAGGTAAGTATAGCGGTCAGTAGGTTTCCCGAATAGGGTGGTGTTTATGTGACCATCGCGTATTTGTATGGTAGTGTCCAGGAAATGGACGGCTTGTGTGGATTGGTCTAGGCTGAGGTTGATGGTTGAGGCTGAGGGGATGGAAATTGTTGAAATCATGGTGGAATTCCTCAAGGGCTTCTTTTCCTTGGGTCCAGATGATGAAGATGTCATCAATGTAGCGCAAGTAGAGTAGGGGCATTAGGGGACGAGAGCTGAGGAAGTATTGTTCTAAGTCAGCCATAAAAATGTTAGCATACTGTGGGGCCATACGGGTACCACAGCAGTGCCGCTGACTTGAAAGTATATATTGTCCCCAAATGTGAAATAGTTGTGGGTGAGGACAAAGTCACAAAGGTCAGCCACCAGGTTTGCAGTGACATTATCGGGGATGCTGTTCCTGACGGCTTGTAGTCCATCTTTGTGTGGAATGTTGGTGTAGAGGCTTCTACATCCATAGTGGCCAGGAGGGTGTTTTCTGGAAGATCACCAATGGACTGTAGTTTCCTCAGGAAGTCAGTGGTGTCTCGAAGATAGCTGGGAGCGCTGGGAGCGTAGGGCCTGAGGAGAGAGTCCACATAGCCAAACAATCCTGCTGTCAGGGTGCCAATGCCTGAGATGATGGGACATCCAGGATTTCCAGGTTTATGGATCTTGGGTAGCAGATAGAATACCCCTGTCAGGGCTCTAGGCATTTGTCTGCACAGATCTGTTCCTGAGCTTTTTTAGGAAGTTTCTTGAGCAGATGGTGTAGTTTCTTTTGGTAATCCTCAGTGGGATCAGAGGATAATGGCCTGTAGAATATGGAGTTTGAGAGCTGCCTAGCAGCCTCTTGTTGATATTCCAACTTATGATGACGACAGCACTAGAGTGAAATACCTGCAAGCTGCATGGACGCTTTTCAAAGACACCATAATAGAGGCCCAACTTAAATGTATACCCCAAATTAAAAAACACAGTAAAAGAACTAACACACCGTGGCTTAACAACCATGTAAAAGAAGCAGTGAGAGATAAAAAGGCATCTTTTAAAAAGTGGAAGTCAAATCCTAGTGAGGTAAATAGAAAGAAGCATAAACACAGCCAAATTAAATGTAAAAATGTAATAAGAAAAGCCAAAAAGGAGTTTGAAGAACAGCTAGCCAAAAACTCAAAAGGTAATAAAATTTTTTTACGTACATCAGAAGCAGGAAGCCTGCTAAACAACCAGTGGGGCCCCGGGACGATCGACATACAAAAGGAGCACTTAAAGACAATAAAGTCATCACAGAGAAACTAAATGAATTCTTTGATTCAGTCTTCACGGCTGAGGATGTTAGGGAGATTCTCAAACCTGAGCCGTCTTTTGTAGGTGACAAATCTGAGGAATTGTCACAGATTGAAGTGTCACTAGAGGAGGTTTTGGAATTAATTGAGAAACTTAACAGGAACAAGTCACCGGGACCAGATGGCATTCACCCAAGAGTTCTGAAAGAACTCAAATATGAAATTGCGGAACTATTAACAATAGTTTGTAACCTGTCCTTTACATCAGCTACTGTACCCAATGACTTGAAGATAGCGAATGTAATGCCAATATTTAAGAAGGGCTCTAGAGGTGATCCTGGCAATTACAGACCGGTAAGTCTAACGTCCGTACCGGGCAAATTAGCTGAAACAATAGTAAAGAATAAAATTGTCAGACACATAGAAAAAACAAATTGCTGCGCAAAAGTCAACATGAAAAGGAGTACTTGTGGCACCTTAGAGACTAACAAATTTATTAGAGCATAAGCTTTCGTGAGCTACAGCTCACTTCATCGGATGCATTTGGTGGAAAAAACAGAGTAGAGATTTATATACACACACACAGAGAACATGAAACAATGGGTTTATCATACACACTGTAAGGAGAGTGATCACTTAAGATAAGCCATCACCAACAGCAGGGGGGGGAAGGAGGAAAACCTTTCATGGTGACAAGCAGGTAGGCTAATTCCAGCAGTTAACAAGAATATCAGAGGAACAGTGGGGGGTGGGGTGGGAGGGAGAAATACCATGGGGAAATAGTTTTACTTTGTGTAATGACTCATCCATTCCCAGTCTCTATTCAAGCCTAAGTTAATTGTATCCAGTTTGCAAATTAATTCCAATTCAGCAGTCTCTCGTTGGAGTCTGTTTTTGAAGTTTTTTTGTTGAAGTATAGCCACTCTTAGGTCTGTGATCGAGTGACCAGAGAGATTGAAGTGTTCTCCAACTGGTTTTTGAATGTTATAATTCTTGACGTCTGATTTGTGTCCATTCATTCTTTTACGTAGAGACTGTCCAGTTTGGCCAATGTACATGGCAGAGGGGCATTGCTGGCACATGATGGCATATATCACATTGGTAGATGCGCAGGTGAAGGAGCCTCTGATAGTGTGGCTGATGTGATTAGGCCCTATGATGGTATCCCCTGAATAGATATGTGGACAGAGTTGGCAACGGGCTTTGTTGCAAGGATAGGTTCCTGGGTTAGTGGTTCTGTTGTGTGGTGTGTGGTTGCTGGTGAGTATTTGCTTCAGATTGGGGGGCTGTCTGTAAGCAAGGACTGGTCTGTCTCCCAAGATCTGAGAGAGCGATGGCTCGTCCTTCAGGATAGGTTGTAGATCCTTGATGATGCGTTGGAGGGGTTTTAGTTGGGGGCTGAAGGTGATGGCTAGTGGCGTTCTGTTGTTTTCTTTGTTGGGCCTGTCCTGTAGTAGGTGACTTCTGGGTACTCTTCTGGCTCTGTCAATCTGTTTCTTCACTTCAGCAGGTGGGTACTGTAGTTGTAGGAATGCATGATAGAGATCTTGTAGGTGTTTGTCTCTGTCTGAGGGGTTGGAGCAAATGCGGTTATATCGTAGCGCTTGGCTGTAGACAATGGATCGAGTGGTATGATCTGGATGAAAGCTAGAGGCATGTAGGTAGGAATAGCGGTCAGTAGGTTTCCGATATAGGGTGGTGTTTATATGACCATCGCTTATTAGCACCGTAGTGTCCAGGAAGTGGATCTCTTGTGTGGACTGGTCCAGGCTGAGGTTGATGGTGGGATGGAAATTGTTGAAATCATGGTGGAATTCCTCAGTCAACATGGTTTCTGTAAAGGGAGATCATGTCTTACTAATCTATTAGTGTTCTTTGAGGGGGTCAACAAACATGTGGACAAGGGGGATCCAGTGAACACAGTGTACTTATATTTCCAGAAAGCCTTTGACAAGGTCCCTCACCAAAGGCTCTTAAGTAAATTAAGTTGTCATGGGATAAGAGGGAAGATCCTTTCATGGATTGAGAACTGGTTAAAAGACAGGGAACAAATGGTAGGAATAAATGGTAAATTTTCAGAATGGAGAGGGGTAACGAGTGGTGTTCCCCAAGGGTCAGTCCTAGGACCAATCCTATTCAACATATTCATAAATGATCTGGAGAAAGGGGTAAACAGGGAGGTGGCAAAGTTTGCAGATGATACTAAACTGCTCAAGATAGTCAAGACCAAAGCAGACTGTGAAGAACTTCAAAAAGATCTCACCAAACTAAGTGATTGGGCAACAAAATGGCAAATGAAATTTAATGTGGATAAATGTAAAGTAATGCACATTGGAAAAAATAACCCCAATTATACATAGAATATGATGGGGGCTAATTTAGCTACAACTAATCAGAAGAAAGATCTTGGAGTCATTGTGGACAGTTCTCTGAAGACGTCCATGCAGTGTGCAGTGGCAGTCAAAAAAGCAAATGGGATGTTAGGAATCATTAAAAAACGGATAGAGAATAAGACAGAGAATATCTTATTGCTCTTATATAAACCCATGGCATGCCCACATTTTGAATACTGCATACAGATGTGGTCCCCTCATCTCAAAAAAGATATACTGGCATTAGAAAAGGTTCAGAAAAGGGCAACTAAAATGATTAGGGGTTTGGAACGGGTCCCATATGAGGAGAGATTAAAGAGGCTAGGACTTTTCAGCTTGGAAAAGAGGAGACTAAGAGGGGCTATGATAGAGGTATATAAAATCATGAGCGGTGTGGAGAAAGTGAATAAGGAAAAGTTATTTACTTGTTCCCATAATATAAGAACTAGGGGCCACCAAATGAAATTAATGGGCAGCAAGTTTAAAACAAATAAAAGGAAGTTCTTCTTCACTCTGTGCACAGTCAACCTGTGGAACTCCTTGCCTGAAGAGGTTGTGAAGTCTAGGACTATAACAGGGTTTAAAAGAGAACTGGATAAATTCATGGAGGTTAAGTCCATTAATGGCTATTAGCCAGGATGGGTAAGGAATGGTGTTCCTAGCCTGTTTGTCAGGGGGTGGACATAGATGGCAGGAGAGAGATAACTAGATTGTTACCTGTTAGGTTCACTCCCTCTGGGGCACCTGGCATTGGCCGCTGTCGGTAGACAGGATTCTGGGCTGGATGGACCTTTGGTCTGACCCAGTATGGCCATTCTTATGTTCTTACGACACTCCTAGGATACACTTTAGTTTCTCAACTGGTTCAGTCAAGTATGAGAGGACATAGAAAAATTGCGTTTGGGAAGAGAGACATGGTTTAGAGAGAACACACACGTGCAGCAGGGTGATGAGGAAAGAACAAGACTCTGTACGTCTGAATCACAGAAATACCACACAGCTTAGCACCTCACTTTCAGAGCAGCTGTCCTAGCACCACCACAGAGTCCTGTACCCAAGAGCTTTCCAACCATTCATTCAGCCTCCCAAGCCCACCTGGAAGGGAGTAGGTATTATGGGGAGGAGGTGATTGGAATAAAGTCAGTGGCAGAGGCGGGACTAGAACTCAGCTCTTGTGCTTTAGCTCCTCCCCTTTTGTCATAGTCAGTCATTGCTACGAGACACAGAGTCCCTAGCAAGCCTGTTAGCATGAGACACACACGTATATGGAGCTCTCAGCACAGGAACAAATGAGCACAGCACCATAGCACCTCCTGCAAAAGGAGTAGGTATGTGCTTGAGGCATAATCACAGCCAAGGTGAGAGAGGGCCCAGACCCCTCCATCTTATCACCCTCACTCTCTCTGTGCTTTCAACCACTCTACATAGCTCATTTACCTGCTAAAGCCAGTCCTCCTTCGTTCCAGCCAGCCAGCTCTGCAACGCCCTCCCCTGCACCCAGCTGGCTGGCACGCCACTTCCCCACTGCACCCAGGCACTCCTTCTTCAGGCTAACTCACAGCTGCCCAATGCATGCAGGCCAACCAGCCAGCCTCCTGCCAACTCACTCAACACTGCTCCACCCCCACCCCCCCAACCGTTGTGACTCTTGGCCCTAGTGGTTATTCTGGCACTGGAAAATGGCACCATGCAACCCAAGGAGGCCTCTCCTCTTCATACACCTCAATTCTGCTCTAAACAGCATCTCTGAAAAGAGCCTTTGGACCTCCAAGGAACAGCCACTGCCCAGGCTGCTGCTGTGTGGGACAGTCACCTACGCTAGTGTTTTCATGCCTGGGGTCTGAATGCAGAAGAAAACCAGAGTGAGCAGGGAGGGTGGAATAGCAGAGGCATATGACAATGCAGGCAGAGGTTATGCCTATAACAGGAGCAAGTACTTACCAACTGCAGAGAGCGAGACTGTAGGTTTCCTCGTGTCCCTGAAACACAACATTACCAGTATAAGTCCCTCATCTCTCCTCAGCTGGGGACAACCCCTTCTCCCCTGGGAGGTCCTTTCTAATGGAAAATTGAACTTATTACTGGCTCCTGGATCTTATTTATCTCTGAGGGGTTGTTTTTTTTAAACCAGGAGGCAGATGTGACACAAACTTGTCTGTGCTCAAACAAGTCTAATGGAAGGGGGCACCAGCCAGAGAAGAATCATGATTTTAGCCTGTGCTTTAACATGTAAAGCATTATGATTAAATAAAATACTTAGTCCTGCCTTGAATGCAAGAGACTGGACTAGATGACCTCTCAAGGTCCCTTCCAGTTCTATGATTCTAGGACTGTAGGCAGAACTGGGGGCTTTTTAGCAGAGTCTTTGTGATAGGGTAGGGGGGAGAGAAACTATGCTCCCTCTGGCGTGTGGCTATTGTGGCAGGCAAAGGGAGAGCTACTGCCATTCTTGTGTGTTACTGGTGGACGTTACAACACAACATTTCCAAAGAAGATTCAGCAGTATATGAAGAAGCTACAGTAAAATTAGACAACCTGCCAATCGGTTTAATCAAAGCCTTTGATGATCCCCATTCACAGCAGATGGAATCACAGTCCCAGAGTAAAGATAACTTATCTGTCTCCAGGCTATAATAATAAAATTAGGGGGAATTAATAAAGTTGGGCGGTCCTGATGGGCCAGATGCTGAGCTGGTGTAAGTCAATGCAGCACTGTGACAACTCACAGCAGTGGACACTCCAACCTTAGGACTTTAACATAAGAACATAAGAATGGCCACACTGGGTCAGACCAAAGGTCCATGCAGCCCAGTATCCTGTCTATCGACAGTGGCCAATGCCAGGTGCCCCAGAGGGAGTGAACCTAACATGTAATGATCTAGTGATCTCTCTCCTGCCACCCATCTCCATCCTCTGACAAACAGAGGCTAGGGACACCATTCCTTGCCCATCCTGGCTAATAGCCATTAATGGACTTAACCTCCATGAATTTATCCAGTTCTCTTTTAAACCCTGCTATAGTCCTAACCTTCACAACCCCCTCATGCAAGGAGTTCCACAGGTTGACCGTACGTTGAGTGAAGAAGAACTTCCGTTTATTTGTTTTAAACCTGTTACCCATTAATTTCATTTGGTGGCCCCTAGTTTTTATATTATGGGAACAAGTATAACTCACTTTAATTCACTCTTAGGTGGAACTGGTCAAGAAATGCTGCACTCTAATGAAATACTTCAAATAAAAACAAATTAAAAAAAATGTAAGAAGAAGTTTTCTTTGCAATTATTCAGGCTGTTGAAAAACTGAAGGTTTTTGACAAAAATGGAGTTTTTTCTTTCCCCCAGAAGGGAAAAAAAAGGCAGTTTTCTATTCAAAAAAAGTTTTGATGGAAAGATTTTTGGGGCAAAAATCCATCAGTGCCTGTTCCTATTCAGGGTGGGACCATGAAATAACTTTATAGAACAGCACAACTGTGCAGATTCTGAACCCACTTGAAGGACCGGGAGCTGCTGAGACTAAGGGAAATTGGTTCTGGCTTCTGCAAGCACAGCTGAAAGAGTATGAGAGCACTTTTCCCTCCAAGCTGCCAGTCACCAAAAAAGAGAAGCCCCGTAATCTTCCCATAGCGTAAGAGTGGAGGCTCTTGCTCTTACTTGATATCCCAAACATAGATGTACGTATCAACAGAACTGGTAACCAGCAGATCTGGCTCAAACACCGCCCAGTCTAAATCACTGCAAATGCAAAACCAAAGGAGAACACAATTGTCAGTTGCGCACATATCACACTGTTGGCATTCTCTTCTCGGCAGTTCATAAAGCAACCCTCCACAACTTTCCGTAACAAACCCATGGCATTTACATTGAGATTTCCTAAAGACTTCATGAATAAAAGCAGGACCTACCTTATTTCTTTAAGTAAATGATCTTCGCCACACTCTGCCTTATAGCTACTACTTCTGCCCACCGCTCCATAAAGAGAGGGTTTCAGAGTGGTAGCTGTGTTAGTCTGAATCAGCAAAAACAATGAGGAGTACTTGTGGCACTTTAGAGACTAACAAATTTAACAGGGCATAAACTTCTGTGGGCTAAAACCCACTTCATCAGATGCATGGAGTTGAAAAGGTGTTACTCACACCTTCTTGTCAACAGTTTGAAATGAGCCACCCTGATTACCACTATAAAAGGGATGTTTCCTCCTGTTGATAATAGCCCACTTTAATTGAATTGTCTCATTAGAACTGACCCCCCGCTTGGCAAGGCAACTCCCATCTTTTAATGTACTGTTATATATATATATATCTTCCTACTGTATTTTCCACTCCATGCATCTGAAGTGGGTTTTAGCCCACAAAAGCTTATGCCCAAATAAATTTGTTAGTCTCTAAGGTGCCACAAGTCCTCCTTGTTGTTTTTACAAAGAGAGGGGATATTTTAGCAGCAAACCCCAGATTGCCAGGCATTTCTCAGCCCCAGCCCTCCATTCTGCCAGGCACATCACAACTGTACGTGCAACACAAACACAGCCCTCAACCAGAGAGGGCTGGCAACTTTCCGAAGGGCTGCAATTACTCTTCACAATCCACATGCAAGGGAGAAATGCTTTCTTTACCCCGTCCCCAACACAGAATGAAAGCATTAGTCCTGTGACAATCCCAGGCCCACCTGCTGGCATGCATCAGACTCCAGAGCTTCCCTGTGTACTAGTGCAATGTGTGACCAACTTAGCCATTAAGGACAGCCTGTGCCCTGTATCTGGCGTCAGTCTGAGTTGCAGGTGGGATTCAGTTTAATAGCCCCCGGCTGTCTGTTTCCCTGATGGTGGCTGCTGTTCTTTAGGAGAACTGCCATGGGAAAATGTAATGACACCGAAGTCACCAGACACTAACTTGACAGGTTTCAGAGTAGCAGCCGTGTTAGTCTGTATTCGCAAAAAGAAAAGGAGTACTTGTGGCACCTTAGAGACTAACAAATTTATTAGAGCATAAGCTTTCGTGAGCTACAGCTCACTTCTCACGAAAGCTTATGCTCTAATAAATTTGTTAGTCTCTAAGGTGCCACAAGTACTCCTTTTCTTTTTGCAGACACTAACTTGTATCAGATGTGCATGCTGCAGCCATGGAATGGTGGTCTCTTTAAATCAGAGATCTTCTCCAAGTGACAGCATGGGCAAAGAAAGTGGGTAAAAATAGTCTGAACTTCTCCAAGCAAAAGGGCTGTGATGACTATACTTCAATGTACACCAGCTATGAAGCCAGCTCTGTGATTTTCCTCACAGTACCTCAGAGCGGTGCTGGGTTCCTCATTCTCATACCTGATCACACGCGTGTGCCCTTGCAGTGACGTGCCAACTTCCCCATTACCATCTTTCCATTTATACAGGTCAACTCGCTGGTTGCTCTGAAATTAAATGGATGAAATGAGGTGGTGGAAGGCCCACAGAGCAGTACAGGGCTCCGGATCGGTCAAGTTCGAGGTCCCTGTGATTGGAACAGTATCAGTTACTGGTGAGTCAAACTCTTTATGGCAGAGGCTTCACTCAGACTGGGAGGGGAACGAAGATGAACCCATGCCTGATTGGCAGATAAAGCTTTTGAAACTCTCTTCAAAGCCTAAATCTTGCTTCAAGTCACTCAAAATTAGAGGTGAATAGGAATGGAGATAAAATCCCAAGGTCAAATGTTTCCCTAAATGTCCAACTCTGGGCTCTGTACCCAAAGTGTGGTGTTCGAACTACCGGCAGCCATGAGTCAGCCTGCAGGAATTCCTTTGCATTCTATTCAGATTTACCCTGGAGTTTTAAATGACAGGTGGGTAGAGGTCCCCCAACACCCATCCATGCCACTGCCAAACAGGAAGGAGTGACTGCTACAGAGGGAGCATTTCAAGATGCTCCCTACTCCTTCTGGCTGCAAGGGAATGAGGCCCTAGTTCACATTGCTATTTGGAGATCACAAGGATGACCCAGGTATATCTATGGTAAGTATCTCCCTGGAACTGTTACATGAATTGGAAGCTCTTTGGGGAAGGGACTGTCTTTTTGTTTTGTGTTTGTACAGTTCTTAGCACAACGGGGTCTTGTTGGCTGGGGCTCTGAGGCACTACTGTAATATACCTAATGAGTAATAGTGTGGTTCCAAGACTCATTCTTGTTACAGCAGAGTGACCGCTTTGCTAGAGTTAAGGCCAGTTTTCTGTTTAAAGCTTGATTCTAAGTTCTCTAGAATCAGATTGCCTTGAAATTCAGTGTGCCTCATGGGGCTGTGGGGTTTTGTTAGTGAGCCAAATTTGGCCCCACTTGGCCAAGGGGTTCCCAAGATAAAGCTCCTGGAAAAAACAGCTTTTCTTAAAGCTGACAGATTGTGGCAACCTCCCTTTTACTCGCAGACAGAGATAAAACCAGGGCTCAGCTCATCACACCACGGCACCCAGAGCTCTTTTGGGGGAAATCAAATTAAATGCTATTTCAAAAAGGGCTCACTGCAAGCCTCCCATGCTTATTCTTGTGCCTAACCAATTACACTGAGCATGTACAGACAAAGAAGTTAACAGGATTATTAGCTTCATTGTTTCCCACCAGCTGGATAGTGCAAGTGGATAAGCAGCAGTCCACTGAACATGACCTAAGCTCAACTCTGTACTGCCCGATTTTCAGAAGTTTGAGCTTCGCTGAACCTGACATTCTGGAAGGGAACAAGGTATCACTAAGAACATTAACACTGCATTAACAAAGTTTTTGCCATTTAATTATCTGCATTATCCCCTTGTTTTAACAGTACAGGCATCTGATGAAAACAATAATAGTGCACAGTACAGGTAGTTTACATTTATGCAGCACTATTCATTCCAAAGCTCTGTATTTACAGATGGATAACACACTTCCCCATCACTAAAATGCAACCCTCCAGCTCTGTGATGGAATGTGGCAACTGTTTAACAGTGACAGGAATGCTATATGTGGGCTTAGAACAGGGAGACTCCCACAGCCTGTTGAAAGCGTCAGGGGATTTGGGGGAGGTGGAATACCAGTCTGCAGTGGAATTTGGCCAGGGCACCACGGTTACCACCTCATCTCTTTGTAGGATGTCATCATGTGTCTCATGACCTCAGTGGCACATGTCAGCCGGAAGGTGGCATCTTTGGCAGCACAGCTCCTGGGTCCAGAGAGCGACAGCTGCACACTCCGAGTGCTTCCCAACAACCACTCCTCAGGGCACGTATGAGCAATGGCTTCAGAGGGGTCTGTTCACCCCTTTTGAAGGAATGTTTGTGACTATCCTGAAGGCGGGGGAATAACAATGTCCCAGGAACAGAAGGGCATGAACTTTCCCAGGCCAGACTCTAGTCAGAGCCTGGCACTAGGAGAAAACGTGTGTGGATTCCTTTGGGAAGAAGCCAAAAAATAAGAACTCCTCTCCAGCAACCCTGGGATGGATTTCCTCTTTGCCTGCATTGACTGCAGTCATTTACAGCATGCAAATGAAATGTGAATGACTCCCAAGTCAGAGTGATGGTGTTTCACACCCCCTGCGCACAGCCATAAAGGGCCACCCAAGGTGCAGTTCACTCGAGAGGGCTGTCTCCAAAGAGTCCTGAAAACCAATGAAGACTTCAGAAGTCTCATGAGAACACTGCACAGACTTCAAGGAGAAGGATTCTAGCATTCCTGCCTCCAAATTAGATAGGGTAAGTTTTAGCCCGTGAAAAGCCTTCTTCCAGACTGCCACCGGAACGTCAGCCAACAACAACAAGGGAGAAAAGCACAGTCCTCTGGCCTGGAGATGGGGATGCCGCCACTTGAGCCCTAACGTGAACTCCTTCCCTGACCTGCTTCAGCAATGAGGATACCTATAAACCTATTACCAAGACACTGAAACGCAATGGAATTTGTTTGTAGGCAGGCTTGGGGCAAACTATAGCTTATTATGGGGGAGCAAAAGGATACTTTGTGTCTCAAGGACACTGAGTTAGAACTTTAGCACTGCTCTTCTGAAGGCAAGGCTGCATGGAGGGACCCCCTGGTTCACTGGGAGTTAGCAAAGCTCACACTGATTAGCTACAGTATTCCCAGGAAGTTGGCTTGCTGCTGGAACCAGCATTGCGAGGACAATGCATTCCTTTTTCAGCCTGCATTTGAAGAGAAGTCTCTTCCTCGGCTTGCAACTAACATTGCTTTTGGACTGCCAGGTATTATTGCTTGTGATCATCACAGGCTGTCAGTATTAAAAAACAGTAGTGAAGGGCACCTTTTGTAAGCTATTTAGGAAGAGCCAGCTGCCTGAAGGCACTGATAAGATGCCAGTCATTTGTCTCATGGGTCAGAACAACAAACGTAGGACGATTCCTCCATGTCTCCATTTTTTTATTTTAAAACCACCTTTAGTTTCAGTGCAATAGTCACTTCAGGACAAAACATGGAAAAACCTTCCAACTAAGAGTTTGTTCAGAAGAATAACCAACCAACCCCTGGGCTCTCCAAGGTGGATCATTTAGACTATACCAGGAGATGGATGAGGCCAACATAGCCATTATCTTGAGAGCTGAATGGAAAAAACATCCGTTAAGAGCCAGTGACCAACCAACCGGTGGGGTCTCTGCAAAGGGGCAGGAGACAGGCTTAGCAGGGGCTCGGCACACTGCCTGTATCACCTCAGGACCTGGTTTGCGCAGACAGTAAGGACGAGGGCTGGAAATCGAAGCTAGGGTGCATGTGGGTCTCCAGGCCAGCCCTCTTTAGGTATAGTTTTACATTATTGCTTTTTAGTCAATGTGCCACCTTATTAACTTCTTTATACCAAACCCATTCATTCCTTACTAACTCAGTCCTTTGCCCATTTGCAAACCCCAACTCTTTTTTTTGCCCTCCTGTGTTTGTTTTGGAGACAAGCCAATACTGATCAGCTTTATTTACAGACTGGGTCAAGAACCACATCCCATCAGCAATGCCAAGAACAAAATAGTTCAGAGCAAGAAATTTAACACACTTGTAAGTCATATAACAAAATGGAGGGGTTAAAAAAAATGCAGAGGCCACATTCTCTATTGGATAATGATAATTTGTGGGCCTGATCTATTTGAAAAGGTTCTTTAGAAAAGACAAATAAGAGACATCTAGAATCATCATCCACTGACCAGTAACTAAGAACTACCACCTTGCCAGCAATAAACCAAACATAAGACCTGATCTTGCAATATGATTTGCACATGTGTGCATATATATGCTACTCTTGTGCCTGCACAGAGCCCTGTCAGGGGTGCTGGAACAGAGAGGGTCTGGGGGCATGGTCCCATCACTTTTAAGAGTGAGAGGGCTCTGCCCTCCCATTTTTTACTGGCATAAAGGTGAGTGATGAGGGTGGGGCCTAAGCGGCCTGGGCCACAGTTCAGGAGCCGGTGACCTCTCCACTTCTGCCGCTCCTGAGCCACACTAGCCTTGTAGAGGCAAAGGTTCCACCTGTGTGGATCCAATTGCAGGACTAGGGCATTCATGGAGATATAAGTGTTTAAAAAGTGAGCTCACCGAAGCTGCAAAGTAGTGTGCATAGCTGTCATGTGGATTCCATTGTACAGCCCCAATGTCCCATTTGCTCTGACGGGAGATCTTGCGGTGACCTTCAGTTGGCATGTCCAGGTTAACTAGGTAGAGGAAACGGCGGCTGCAAGGTACATACACACAAAGAGTCCGCATTATCACGACTGGCCTGAAACCAAGCTGAACTAACAATCTGCCTATCACGCCAAAAAAAAGAGAAGCATTTGATAAGGCAGAAATAAAAGTTACTCCTGCAAATGCTGAATTCCCTCAAACCCCTTTTGTTAAGTGTGTGAAGTCAAAAGTGTAGAAAGGATCAGACTGGAGACACTGATAAATTAGAGAGGATCCAAGAGAGACAGAAAAGATAAGAGGATATCAAGACTGTTAAAGTTACTTCTACAAAAGGCTGGCGCTGGAATGTCCTGAATTAGCTATTACTGATCACACAAGGGTCAGAAGTACAGTAAGCAGGCAGCTGTTCTGGGCGCTCTGACAGCGCTGCCAAGACGAGGAACAGGAAGACAGCTGGGTTTCCTTTGCAAACCAAGCCTTTTAAAATTTGCACAGGTTTGCACAGGGTGCTGAGCATGCTGGCGGACAGAGGCTTGGCAATGGGCTCAGCTGTGGGTGTGGCACACACAGCAGATTTTCAGAAATGCAGGGCTGCCCCCTACGCCATTATAAACGCAGGCAAGCTAGCTGTGTTATTCGCATGTGCAAATCAAAACGTGCAAGTGGGAGTGGTATCCGGCTAGACCAAGGGTGGGCAAACTTTTAGGCCCGAGGGCCACATAGGGGTGAGAAACGGTATGGAGGACCGGGAAGGGAAGGGAAGGCTGTGCTCTGCAAACAGCCTGGCCCCCGCCCCCATCCACCCCCTGACTGCCCTCCTCAGAACCCCCGATCCATCCAACCCCACCTGCTCCTTATCCCCTGACTGCCCCCTCCCAGGACCCTAACCACCCCCCAGGACCCTCTCATCCTACCCCCCACACTCCCTTTCCTTTGACTGCCCCCTGCCCAGCCCCCCAGGACCCCACCCCCTACCCAATCCCCCTGCTCCCTGTCCCCGGACTGCCCTGACCCCTATCCACACCCCTGACCGGCTCCCCGGGACTCCCACGCCCTATCCAGCCCCCCGTTCCCCATTCCCTGACTGCCCCCCTGAGAACCTGCACCACATCCAACTGCCCCCTACTCCCCGTCCCGACTGCTCCCCGGAACCCCCTGCCCCTTATCCAACCCCTCGCCCCCTCCTTACCATGCCGCTCAGAGCAGTGGAGTTCGCAGCCCTGCCGTGCTGTGAGAGGGAACAGCAGGGGAGGAGCCAGGGGCTAGCCTCCCAGGCCAAGAGTGCAAGGGCCGGGCAGGACGGTCCTGCGGGCCATGTAGTTTGCCCTGAGTTAGACCTACACTGACTGCCGGGCCTGCTGTTCCTGTTCAAATCAGACACTGCTGGGGACAAAGCAGCACTGAGGGATGTGACTACAAAGAGGAGACAGGCAGGCTTGGGGGTGGGTGGGATGGTGGGTATCCATAGACTTTGTCTTTTTGCTTTAAAGACAGAGAGACAGGAGCACCATTGAGGGAGGAACCACCATTTAGCACAACTGTGGAGTCAGCCAGATAGCTACAGCCACATCTTTCATTTAGAAAAGAACATGCTAATGGCTGGTAATGTGCCATTAGCATATGGCAATGGAGTTACTAGCTCACAGTAATGTGACAGGTGGAAGCAAAACACATGCAGCCCAAGTGGTTTAAACACCAGCCACTAAAGAGGCTTCAGAGTCACAGTGCTAAAGGGAGCAGGTGCCTTGAAAGCCAAATATCTATGGTACTTGCTACCATGCCATGCCAATCTAGAGGGTTTCTTCCAAAGACCGGAACTGCAGGACCATGCATGCATTCTGCAGGGTTATGCCCTCACATATCACTAGAGGATCATGATGGTAGCTGCTCCCCATCCTTGTCCTGACCTCTTCTGGGCCTGGTATAACCTGACTAGTCCCTCCATATCTTGGCGATGGTGCTCCAGTGCGTAAGCACAGGGGTTTGCACTTTTCAAATAGGTAATTCATTTGTTGGAGGCCTGACCTTGTGGTGCACACTCAGGGGAATGTCAGAGCCCAAGGGGTGCTCAGCCTAGGTCCTAATTTATAAGAGAGCCACTTCTACTCTTCTCTCATGTTTCCTTGCAGGATCCAGAGACAGAGAAGGCAAGGGCCAATGTACATAGGGGTCAGGTGCTCTCAGACCACTGCCTCCAGTTCCTCACACATACCTTTCCACACAAGAAAGTGATACACCTGGGTCCTATACAAAAGGAAATGAGGGGTAAGGAGTGGGGTGGGGGAGATGGGCTTTGGAAAAACACGGTAAGATAAACTGGGGCATTAATTTAGCTAACCATGCTGCATGGATTCACCTGGCAGGGGTATTGACAGCAAAATCCAGGATCTCCCACCCACTTGCATAATTTAAGAGATTATGAATTAATTTATGATTCTAAAGAAAACCATCAGTGATCTGTACTTCAAACAGAATTCCAGATAGCCATATAGTTAAGTGACACTCCAAAGACTCCACTGGTGTCATCAGGAAAGCATCCACTGCAGAAACAGCAGCAGTGTTTGAGTTACTGTTTCTGTCTTTTGCCTCTCTATCGCGTTGGAAACGTGACCCAGTAAGCTCTGAATAGAATTCAGTTTCACCCTCCTCCAACAGTACATCAGCTTTTCAATCAAGATCAGCTTGAAGGTCACCAATTTGACTTCTAAAAGAGATTGCCACAAATTTCTATTGGAGAGTGTCACACTCACCCTGAGAGCACCGCATGCTGTCCAAGACAATCCACTGACATAGCAGTTGCCTGTCAAAGAGAAAAAACTAAATTACACCCATCAGTTTAAGTTTCCAGTCAAACAAAGCTATGTGCAAGATTGAAATCCTGAAGGAATGCCTGCCTGCTTATCTTTAAGAAGGCCCAAGCTGGTAGGGTGGAAGCAAAGCTTGCTTGACATCAGGGATAGAAGAATTATCTTCCCCCACAAAACACAGAATCTGGGACGGGGAGCTGATCTGACAGATGAAGATAGTGTGAAGATGTTGTCTCTTTAGTGTAGGTTGAAGAATAGATATGATAGACACAGCTGCAAGCATTGAGAGCTTACTTCATTTCCCTTAACTCTGCAACCACAGATGAAACCTTTTAATCACTGTCCTCTAATGATTATTATTAATGTGGTTCTGTTCCTGTTGTGAAGTAGCTTTTAAAAAAATCTTAAGCGTGCTTTTATTCCAGGAACATCTTTTATAATCCTGCACGTAAGTAAAGTGTGACCACTTCTGTAGGCCAGACATGCACAAATGGAAGATGGCTAAGATATATCAGAGTCTTCTTTATGTTTAACTTTCGTATTGATGGAAACTAAGAGACCCCAAGTCCCTCCAAGAGATTGAGACAGAACAGACTGGCAGATAAGATTCTGCAGAAAGAGAAAATGAAGCAGGTTTTGAAAAATTGACATTTACGTGCTAATGGTGCGTGGGAAGCTTTATCTGAATAGCCAAGGGCCTAAACCATCAATTTACATATCATTTAAATGTAATTAAAAAAAACTTCTAGCTCTCATGGTTTCAAAGGTAAGCTTCTAAATATGACCTGACTGTAAAGCAACATAGTGTCATCTTCCTAAGTCTGCAGCTAGCTAGCTAGCTCCAGTCCTTTTACTGCTGCTAAGAGCTTTGCCAAGCAGTATCAGTGTGAAATTAACAAGACTCTGGTCAGCTTCACAGCTACCAACTGGGCAGTAGAAAAAAGAATAAATATATATGTTGATTTTACTCTATTGCCTGACTGGCAAACCTATGAGCAGGGTAGCGCTGGCTGCCCTCCCTATATTTTTTTAGTGTTCATATTGTTTTGTTCTGGCTGGTAAGTTGAGTCTTCTGGCTAGTAGTGGGTCTCATACATTTCTCCAAACCCTGAAGCTAAGAATTTAAAACGACTCTGTTATTTAGGACCCTAAATTGCAAGGGCTAAAGCTATCCTCCGGGACTCCAGTTAAGAACTGCAAACAGAATTAGTAGTATAAAGTGTATTATGACATTTAGAGCAACGTAACATAGGGAAGGAGGATTTGCAACAATATTTCTGTCACAGTTCATGGCAACTGTGCCTATATTCCCCAGAGTGGTCCCTCAAGGGCACCCACTCTAAGTTCCCAGCTCCTCAGCCGTCACCTCTCTTGGGCAGAGAGAGCTGCTTTATTTTCCTTTTTTCTTTAAAGGCTGAACAGTTTTCTACCTACACTCTGATATTCCCAGCAAGCCAGTCTGCCTAAAAGGCCAGCATCTGTGCTTTGCTTTCTCTCCAGAGGCTGTGCCCTGTGGATAGCCCACAGTTATAGGTTACCACACAGCTCTTTATAAGCAAGCACCTTTATTCTTCAGGTGAAAGCATTACAGAGAAAACATATTAAAAGATTAAAAGAACCTACTTGCAAGCTAAAAAGTTTATCAGAGGTCACCCTCAACTCCAACAAGGGCTCTGGTAGGTGTCAGTCCTTCAAAACTCACAACTGGGTTTTCCCCATGGTTACAGGTTCATAACTGGCACAGACTGAGAATCAAGAACCACCATGAATAGTTTAATCTTGGCCTCATGTAACAGAAGATCAGCAGACAGTGGCCCGCTCCTCAGGGCCTAGCTTCAAAAGGCTGGGTTTTTGCATAATCAGAGGTGAGGAATTTACATTCACCTCCCCCTAGATCAGGGGTGTGCAAACTACAGCCCGCGAGCCGTTTTAAGCCGGCTTGTGAGCCACACCATGCGGCTCGGCCCCGCTCCAGCTGGGTCATTGGGTCAGGGGCCGCACCGTGCTGCTCCCGGAAGCCACGGCATGGCCCTGCTCCAGCTCCGTGCTCCAATGGGAGCTGCAGGAGCGATGGGGATGCATGGGGCAGATGGGCCTGCGGATGCGGCAGCGTGCAGAGCTGCCTGGCCACGCTCTGCGTAGGAGCCAGAGAAGGGTAATGCCACTGCTTCCAGGAGCCACTTGAGGTAAGTGCTGCTCGGAGCCTGTACCCCCTGAGCCTCTCCCCATACCCCAACCCCCTGCTCCAGCCCTGATCCCACTCCTGCTCTCCAAAACATCTTGATCCCAGCCCGGAGCACACTCCTGCACCCCAAATTTCTCGTTCCCAGACCCACACCAGAGTCTGCACCCCCTCCTGCACCCCAACCCCAATTTTGTGAGCATTCACAGCCCACCGTACAATTTCTATCCCCGTCGGGCCAAAAAGTTTGACCACCACTGCCCTAGATATTCCCCAGGAAATCCTCGACACTGTGTTACAAAAGCCCATTCTTGTCTGACACATTGTTCAAGATAGTCCTTTGAAACGCTAGGTCTCACATCTGTCACATCTCCCGCTTGAGCGGTTACATGCAATCCTGACTCACAATAATATATGAACTATTCATTTAATACAATGAACTCCAAAGATACTTAAACGCAATTAGTAAGGTCTCCTTAAGATATAACAGGAAATTGCCATCTCTATCACAATAGCTAGAATGACAGGTTTCAGAGTAGCAGCCGTGTTAGTCTGTATTCGCAAAAAGAAAAGGAGTACTTGTGGCACCTTAGAGACTAACAAATTTATTAGAGCATAAGCTTTCCTGAGCTACAGCTCACATCCGATGAAGTGAGCTGTAGCTCACGAAAGCTTATGCTCTAATAAATTTGTTAGTCTCTAAGGTGCCACAAGTACTCCTTTTCTTTTTGCGAATAGCTAGAATAGCTCCTTTTATGAAAAATGAAGAGGAAAATAGCTGAAGCCATTATTGACATAAGCGCTTTTGGTCTGATGAAGAACTAGTCAACTGGCAAGCATTTAATACAGCTAGAATAGAGCAACCTTATGCTCTTGGTACTTTGTCCATCTTTCCCAGGAGATAGGAGAACGCCAATAATTCAAAGCTCAAGTCATCTTGTAAAAAGGTTTTTAAAATAGGTTCAGTCAGCTGTTCCTGTTTTAAAAAGCTCTTTGCAATTTAGTAACCGTGCACATATGGTTGTAATTAACGCTTTATGTATCGGTATACTGCATTTGTAGACAGTGAGTAAGTGTTGTTAGGACAAATTTCAATGCCATAAAACTTAATTTCTAATGAGAACAGGACAAAGCGCCAGTATACAGTCTCACATCCTGGGCGACCATTCTGTCAGTTTTCAGAGTAGCAGCCGTGTTAGTCTGTATTCGCAAAAAGAAAGGGAGAACTTGTGGCACTTTAGAGACTAACAAATGTATTTGAGCATAAGCTTTCGTGAGCTACAGCTCACTGTCAGTGTGACAAATGAGGTCACTTGATAGGAAGATGGCCAGTCCAGTATTACAGGCTCGAATCTGGGTGTAAAACTTCACTGTCAAATTCGTTGCAGAGGTTTTGCATGCCAAGAACATGACCTTTCAGAATGCAGCTCTGAGCAAAACTAAGACAGATTTCCTCTAGACTAAATTCTCAGGTTACCTGCAATTAGCATTAATGCTTATTTGGATAGGTATGTTCAAACTATTGCATGTTTGAAAGGAATGCTTAGTCACCAGCACAGGCAGCATCCTCCATCCCCCCAAACATCTTTACTGCTCTTCTGTCTTCAGAAAGCATCTTCTCATACCCCAGAATGCTATCTGCTTTTGGATGTACCGTAACTATTGTTTTCCACTTTGCAGGAAGCAGACAGACTTGATTTTCCCTGGTTGTTCTATCTTTAGATTCACTAAAGAATCCTGTGGCATCTTATAGACTAACAGACATATTGGAGCATAAACTATCTTTAGATTGTAAGCTCTTGGAGGGCAGAGACCAGCTACTTGTTTAGCTTAGCTCACTGTCTTGCATGCTGACAGCTAATCAGAAAAAAAATATTTTAACCCACTTTTGGGCTGCACTGACAGCTTGCCAAGAACCTATGGGCCACATCCATTTGGATCAAAAAGCACAGATTACAAGCTCCTTCAATTTCAGCGAGGAGATGTAACCTGTAGACACTCCAGGTTTTAATCTGCTATATGGCCTTCTGCTAAGAGATACAGAATTGTAGGCTGTGGCCTGGAGTTTCCACAAGTAATGCTTTGGTATTAAACATCAGGTTGGCTGCAGTGAGGAGCTCTATGGGCTGTAAGTGCTGAGTGTTATTTGTCTGTAGATTGCTCTTTAGCCATCTGTGTAATGTTCATGTCACAGAGGCAGTGTGGATAGAACATGGATGAGATGCAGGCTATCACTGGTCTGGAGGGTGACCCCAGAAAATCACTTCACCTCTGTGAACCTCGGCTTCCCCAGCTGTAAAATGGTGATAATGATACTGAGGATTGACTTTGTAAAACATTCAGAGATATACTGCCAAGAAGTGCTCTGTAAGAGCTAGGGAGTTATAGTGTTTTACCATATGCTGTGAGCAGAGCTCTCACACAGCCCTACCCACAAGACCCAAACCCAAACCATATGAGTATGTTCAGTGTTAGTGAAAGGTGCCAGCCTACCCGCCCTGGGGACTTTTTCGCCTTCCTCTGTAGCATGGGGCATGGTTGACTTGAGGGAGGCTTCTCAGCTCCTTGAAGTCTTTGAACCGTGATTTAAGGACTTCAATAGCTTAGACATGGGTGAGGTTTTTCATAGGAGTGGGTGAGTGAGATTCTGTGGCCTGCGCTGTGCAGGAGGTCGGACTAGATGATCAGAATGGTCCCTTCTGACCTTAGTATCTATGAATCTATGACTGAAGTCCTCTACTCCTAGAACAGGCAGTGCCAGTTCCTAAATCCACCAGTGGGTCTTGCTGCTGACCTGCAAGAAACAGCTCTAGGAGAAAGGAAGTAGGTTTAGCCTCCATAGTCTTTTTAATCCTCAGCTTCTCTATTAAGATTGACAACTGTCATGTTGAAATCTATCTGCAAGGAAGAGGACTGAGACCCCTGACTCATTTCACATAAACTGTCAAGTGGTAAGATTTGATCTCTCCTGATCAGGACCAAATCTGAACAAGTGAACTAGAGGCGAATGTCTTCATCTCATTATCAATTCTCTGGAAGCAATTGTTCACCATGGTACCATGTTCATTTCTCAAAACTTGATCTCTTTAATATTTTGATTAGAGGAAGAGATGGAGGAATGCAAGATGTAAAACAAAGAAGGCTGTAGGCTGGATTCATTACACTGAAAACGTATTAACTCAACACCTTTGTTCCTAAAGAAGTAGTGTGACAGAGATGGTAATTTCCTGCAATATCCTGCACAAACCTGACTGAATTAAGTTGGTCTGTCATTGCGGCCAGGGACTGCATGTAATTTCATGGGGAAGAGGGACCACAGCTCTAACAGGAGCTAAGAACAGGGGGGCTGGTTCGGTAAATTCACTCCAGCTGTAACACCACCAGAGCAGTATCCCACTTGGGGAGGCTTGCATATACAGTTTCAAACTGGATTCTCCATGGACCACTAGACAAAAAAAGGACTTCTGGTTAAACAGCCTGAGTTAAAACAGACTCAGGGCCTTCTTTCTGATCCTACAGATGAACAGGACCATCTGTCTAAGTGGAGAAGGGGCAGTCCTTTCTTGGAAGGGTTGGAAGGACTTGGCCCAGTTTGTTGCCTTGTTCTGAGCAAAAGGGGTTATGAATTTGTAACCACAGAAATAATCCCTGGTGGGGTTTAAAGGACTGTTTACTGGCCAGACCACTTGTTGGAGTTGGGGTGCTCTCTGGCATGCTTATTGGCATGTGCAATATAGGCTCTTTTATTGTGTTAATATGTTTTCTCTGTAATGTTTTTACCATAAGAGTAAATATGCTTGCTTAGAAAGAGCAGTGTGGTAACTTAACTGTGATAATTACACTGTTTTCTGTCTCCAAGACGAAGAGTAAAGCAGGCCCTGCTTAGGCATCCTGGCTTTACTTGGAAATTCACAGTGAGGGCTGCCTGGAAATACCCATTCAGGAGGGACAGAGGCACAAGTCTCCACCCAAAAGAGGTGACTGCTGGGGAGCTAGAAGCTAAAAGTGGGAACTCTTGCTGGACCACAGAGGGAGAATAAGGTGCAGTTGGGGATTGGTCCTGCTTTAAGCAGGGGATTAGACTAGATGACCTCCTGAAGTCCCTTCCAACCCTGATATTCTATGATTCTATGAACTGTAACAGACAGAGCTACTGTGTTCAACTGTTGTTGCAATTGCTAGTGCTTCTTTTAAGCATGTTTCCTTATGTGGTATATTTTAAAACATCTGCATTTGGATGCACTTGTAAGAGGGTTTCACTATAAGTAGTAGCTTCCAAAATATAAGTTTGTCTTCTTGTTTTCTTGAAAAGAGGGCCCCCAATTTTCTTCCAATCAAACCCAACTGAACAATGTAGACTAGAGATAAACTGCCATAGAAAATAATGTAAAGGTTGCTTTCACCAGCTACTCAAGCAGTAACAGAAACAGTAAATCAGCACATTAGACATGGGTCTGTTCCCCAAATGTTTTAAATGAGTTATGGCTATATGAACAAGATATAATTTGCACATCAGATTTTACATGATTAAGCTGGACAAAAATACTAGAACTCCTGGTATAGTCATTTTAATAAGAGGAAGAAATATATAATCAGCAATTGAGCAAAAACAATAAAGAAGTTATTCTCAATTGATTAAGTGTATGCATTCAGCAAAACATGGGATGTTTAGCAACAAACTTCAATTTAAAATGCTCATTTTCTTGGCAACAGAAGTTATAAGCTTTTAAAAATATGTTGCTTAGCAGGCACAGAGCTATCTTGGCTGTTCAGATATTTGATAGTCACTACACTTTCACACACGGATTTCAAGGAAATGAAGCCAAGAGTATTTCCTGCCATGATTATTGCCAGAGATCTTTCTGCTATTTTATTGAAAGAACCTTAAATGCAATAGATGTGCAGGACAGGAAAGCAGCCAGGTTTCTACGCATCAGCTTGGTCATTCATTTCCATTCACCATGAATCTCTATTGCAGATAGCAGCCATACTTAAAAAAAAATTTGTTAGTCTCTAAGGTGCCACAAGTACTCCTTTTCTTTTTTGCGAATACAGACTAACACAGCTGCTACTCTGAAACCAGCCATACTTAGATCCCCATCACCTTGCAAAGGTTGTAGCTGTGATGGTCACTAACACTGAAACCAGCAGCAACTGTCCAGATTGCCAAAATCCATTTCAGGAGAAAGAAACAGAAAATACTTTGACTGAGTCAGTCACTCACCTGGCAGTTAAGTAAAGAGGCTAGGCAGGCGAGCCTAGAGCTAAAAAATAAACCTAGGGTAAGCATGTTGAAAGAAGGGGAAAATGACACAAGTATGTCTTATCTGGTAGTTTGGAAGAAAACTGAAAACCAAGGCCTTGAACACTTATGGTCAAAAAAATAGGCCTAACTCTGGAATCTTGCCCAAATCCTGGATTAAAGAGATACCAACACGTTTAAAAATATATGCTGTAAACAAAATAATATAGCTAAAAGTACCCAGGGAACCCAATTTACTGCTCACATTTTTATTCAACTTTACTTTAATAAGAACTTGTTTTGAAAAAGTTAAAGGGATAGTCAACTTTTCTACAACTGAATTAAAAGTAGTTTCAGGTAATACACCCGCTACTGAATATCCCTGCCAAACTTTGTGGTTTAGCAATTACCTTTTATTTTTTAAACAAGAGAAGAATGAGGGGGGATATGATAGCTGCTTTCAACTACCTGAAAGGGGGTTCCAAAGAGGATGGATCTAGACTGTTCTCAGTGGTAGCGGATGACAGAACAAGGAGTAACGGTCTCTAGTTGCAGTGGGGGAGGTTTAGGTTGGATATTAGGAAAAACTTTTTCACTAGGAGGGTGGTGAAACACTGGAATGCGTTACCTAGGGAGGTGGTGGAATCTCCTTCCTTTGAGGTTTTTAATGCCCGGCTTGACAAAGCCCTCGCTGGGATGATTTAGTTGGGGATTGATCCTGCTTTGAGCAGAGGGTTGGACTAGATGACCTCCTGAAGTCCCTTCCAACCCTGATATTCTAGGATTCTCTCTCTCTCTACTGCTGCTTGAAGGCCTCATACAAACGATGGGGGAAAATGACTATCATTTCAAAGGAAACCCTGAAAGTGACTATATATCAAGTACCACCAAAAAAGAGAGAATTTTCTCTCCAATATTTTAATTACAGGCATCTCAGTTGTTAACTGTAACAACAGGTAAAAAAAATTCTTGACAGAAGTATGATTTTATACTTCAGTAAGGGTTTTGTTACTCTCATATGACTTCTCTTAAACAAACTAGAGAAATATAGCCTAGATGAACCTACTACAAGGTGGGTGTACATTATCAATGGTTCACAATCAAGCTAAAAGGATATATCACGTGGGATCCCACAGGGATCTGTCCTGGGTCCATTTTAATCAATATCTTCAAATATAATTTGGACAATGACATAGAAAGTACACTTATAAAGTTTGTGTTTGATAACTAGCTGGGAGGGGTTGTAAGCACCTTGGAGAGCAGGATTAGAATTCAAAATGATCTTGACAAACTGGAGAAATGGTCTGAAATAAATAGGATGAAATTCAATAAGGACACAGATAAAGTACTTCACTTAGGAAGAAATAATCAATTCCACAAATACAAAATGGGAAATGACTGCCTAGGAAGGAGTATGCAGTGTTGCTGTAGCCATGTCAGCCCAGGATATTAGAGACAAGCTGGATGAAGTAATAGCTTTTATTGAACCAACTTTTGATGGTGAGAGAGAGCTCTTGAAAAGCCCTGTGTAGTTTGAAAGTTTGCCCCTCTTACCAACAGAGTTGGTCCAATAAAAAAAAAAAAAATATTACCTCACCCACCTTGTTTCTCTAGGAAGGAATATCGCAGAAAAAGATCTGGAGATTATAGTGGATCATAAACTAAATGAGAGTCACAATGTAACACGCTGCAAACAAAGTGATCGTTCTGGGATGTATTAGCTGAAGTGTTGTAAGCAAGACACAAGTAGCAATTACTCCATTCTATGCAGCCCTGATAAGGCCTCAACTGGAGTATTGTGTTCAGTTGTGGACACCATACTTTGAGAAAGATGTGGACAAATCAGAGACGGTCCAGAGGAGAGCTAGAAAAATGTTTAAAGGTCTAGAAACATGACCTATGAGGAAAGATTGAAAAAATTGGGTTTGTTAGTTTGGAATAGAGATGACTGAGTGGGGACATAACAGCCTTCAACTACACAAAGGTTGATATAAACAGGAGGGTAAGAAATTGTTCTCTTTAGCCACTGACGATGGGACAAGAAGTAATGGGCTTGAACTCCAGCAAGGGAAATTTAAACATTAGGGAAAAATTCTTAACTGTCACAGTAGTTAAATGCTGGACCCAATTAACTAGAGAGGCTGTGGAATCTCTGTCATTAGAGGTTTTTAAGAACAGATTGGACAAACAACTGTCAGTGATGGTCTAGATTTGGTCCTGCCTCAGTGCAGGGGGCTGGACTTGATGATCTCATGTGGTCCCTTCCACTCCTGCATTTCTATGAGCTAGTCTACACTAGAAGAGCTACAATGGCACAGATGGAGCTGTGCCACTGTAGCACGTCTGCTGAAGATGTCCAAACCAATGGGAGAGAGCTCTCCTGTCCACTTTGCAAGAAGGGGTAGCTCTGGTTTTGTCTACACTGGCACTTTTGGCATTAAAACTTTTGTTGCTCAGGAGTGTAAAAAACCACACCCCTAAATAACAAAAGTTTTAACCACAAAAAGCACTGGTGTGGACAGTGCTTCACTGGGGGGAGCCGCTCTCCCATCAATGAAGCTATCGCCCCTGGTTGGGGGCGGTTTTATTTTGTCGCCAGGAGAGCTCTCTCCCAGCGACAAAGAGTGGCTACGCTGCACCTTACCACGGCATGGCTGCAGCAGCACAGCCACGCAATTGTAAGGTGTGCAGTGTACACATAGCCTATGTCAGCAGGAGAGCTTCTCCAGCTGACAAAGCGCTGTCTACGCCCGGGAGGTTCAGGGGGTGGCTTCACGCCCCTGAGTGACGTAAATTACACCAAAGTCAGTGGCAGCGTAGACAAGGTCAACGGCAGCATGCCCTCAAGTTGACAGTGTCCCTGCAGCTTCAACTGGACACAGAGCTCTTCACTACCCACAGTACATTTTTGTGCAATACTGTGGCTGTTAAATAGCTGCCCAGGGCCCTGCCCATCCCTGCAGACACAACTGAGCCCTTCCCTGTCCCCGAGGGGCTGCATTGGCCAGCGCTGGCAGGAGCAACGTCGCCGTCAAGCGCAGCTGGGTGGCTCCCCAGAAGCGGCTGCATCTCAACGATGCTGGGCGAAGGGCCCCTGTACAGACAGCAGCCCGCCCCGCCCGCAGGGGGCTGGGAGAGGCGCCCGTCCTGGCGCGAGGGCTGCACAGCGCGGGCGGGCGGGCGGGCGGGGGGATCCCCGCAGTGCAGTGGGGAGCTCCCCGCTCGGCCCCAGTGGGAGCGGGCCCCCGCCCCGGGGGAAGCAGGGAGCTCCCCACACGGACCGGGGGGGGGTGGGGGGGTGGAGCCCGTGGCGCATGCGCTCTCCCCCAGGCTGCGGGGGCTTATTACCTGCGAGTCCCGGAACTCCACCACCACATTCTCGCTGCTCCAGCGCGCCGCCATCTTTGGCCGCCCCGCGCGACGCAGCCGAGGCGAGCCGTGTTAGAGACGCGACTGCGCACGCCCCCGGCGGCAGCGCAAGGGCTGCTGGGAGATGTAGTCCCGACCTCCCAAGGCCGGGCTGGGAGAAGCGTTCGCGCAGCCTGTGCGGTCGAGGCGCCTGGCCGCTCGTAGCAGGGAGCGCTCAGGCCGTGAGCGCCATGGGATCCCATGACTCCTGGAGCTGGGGCTTTAAGAAAAAACTCCAACTACTGGGAGACTCACATTCAGAGCAAAAGTTGTCACCCCTCTCTAGCTCTCTCTGTGTGTAATCAGCTTCCCCAGGGCCCTGTACTGCATTGCTGAGCTCATGGAAGGAGCAGCAAGGGAATTTTCTTTTTTTACGTACATATTTTCCTCTTTAGTTATTTTTTTGCCATTGGTTAAGAGGCTATTGGTTGGTAGGTTAGGCCCTGAATTTAGGTACAGCAAAAATTATTAAAATAAAAAATGTTGACAAAAGCTGGTATTTACAAAATTGCTTTAATGGGATTAAAAATAAAAATAGTTTTGTGTTTGGGTTTCAACATTACCTTACAATGGTCCCAAACCTGCTAACACTTGGGTGCATGCTTCATTTTGCTTAAATTAATAGTCCCACTAAAATTAATAAAACTGCTCACAGCTCTGATCTTGTAAATGTCTATGTGCATGTGCTTAACTTTACTACCATGAGTAGGTCCATTGAGGTTAATGGGATTACTCATACAGGAGAACCTCAGAGTTACAAACACCAGAGTTACGAACTGAGCAGTCAACTACACACCTCATTTGGAACCGGAAGTACACAATCAGGCAGCAGCACAGAAAACAACCACAAAAAAGCAAATAGAGTACAGTACTGTGTTAAACTTAAGTTAAAAAATGTTTTGAAAAGGGAAGGAAACTGATCCTGTGCTTGTTTCATTTAAATTAATATGGCTAAAAGCTGCATTTTCTTCTGCAAATAAAATTTCAAAGCTGTTTCAATGTTCAGTTGTAAACTGTTGAAAGAACAACCATAATGTTTTCTTCAGGATTACGAACAGCTTCCATTCCAGAGGTGTTTGTAACTCTGATATTTTACTGTAATAGTAAAGTTAAGCATGTGTTTAAATGTTTGCAGGATTGGGGCCAACATTTGCAACTGCAATGCTGAAGATTTATTCTATATGAGAACCTGAAAGTGAAACTAACTAGGAAATAACTTTAAATAAAATTGAGTAGTCTATTTTCATAGTGGAAACCAAGTAAAATGCAAAAACTAACCAAAAAATAAAAATATTGAAAAGTAAATAAGGTTGTAACAATTATTTGGTGTTAATATTCTAAAATGGTCCTACTAGTGCTAATTTGGGATTTTTTCAATATAGCCCTGTTGCACATAAGGAATCTGAGAAAGGTAAAATTATTTCACTCTATCATACCATATCAAATCACCAAGTCACTGCTTTTTTTTTTCCTGGTTGTGTGTCACAGTCTGAGGTCCCAAATTCTCCAATGAGATGTATATAGAGTAGACTTCTATATCCACATGGCACCCTACTGACAATTGCACAATCAGGGACAAAGGGAGGACATGACAATAATCTACAAATACTTGAATGGTATAAGTGACAGGAAGGGAGAGGAATTATTTCAAGTACTACAAAGAACATAAGACCTAAGAGTAATAAGAGTAATAATGGGATGAATTCAAATAGAAACTTTCTGGCTGACTATCAAGATAAACTTCCTTCCAATAAAATCTATTAGAATCTCCAGCAGAGTAGAGGAAGTGCACAAGGACAGGACATTTTTACAATGGTCTGGATGCATTATTATTTTAATTAAGATCTGACACAGTGTGCTTTGTGTGTGCATGACACAAAATACAGACAAACAGCAAATACAGACAAAGACAGCAAACAGGAAAACATCAAAAAAGAGCTCTCCCACCTGGAGACTCTCATAAATAACCAACCTTCCATACAAACAGACTTTACTAAAATAAGATAGGAGATCTACATTACACACTTCACCTCTCTACAAAGGAAAAAGGACTGTGAGCTGTCTAAAATCCTACCTGCCACATGGGGCCACAACAGTGGTACCCCAACTCACCCAGCAATATCGTCAATCTATCCAGCTACACACTCAGCCCGGCAGAAGAGTCTGTCCTATCTTGGGGACTCTCTTTTTGCCCCACCACCCTCACAAACATGATACAGTTCTGCGGTGATCTGGAAGCCTACTTTCGCCATCTCCGACTCAAAGAATACTTTCAAGATAACACTGAACAGTGCACTGATACACAGATACTCTCCCAGCAACAGCACAAGAAGAACGCCACATGGACTCCTCCTGAGGGTCAAAACTACAGTCTGGACCTATACATAGAATGCTTCTGCTGATGTGCACAGGCAGAAATAGTGGAAAAACAACATCGCTTGCCTCATAACCAAAGTTGTGCAGAACGCAATGCCATCCACAGCCTCAGAAACAACTCTGATATTATAATCAAAGAGGCTGATAAAGGAGGTGCTGTTGTCATTATGAACAGGTCTGACTACCAAAAGGAGGCTGTCAGACAACTCTCCAATACCAAATTCTACAGGCCATTTTCCTCAGATCCCACTGAGGAATACACAAGAAACTGCATCATCTACTCAGAACACTCCCTACACTAACACAGGAACAAATCAACGTACCCTTAGAGCCCCAACTGGGGTTATTCTATCTACTACCCAAGATCCACAAACCCGGAAATCCTGGACGCCCCATCATCTCAGGCATTGGCACTCTCACTGAAGGATTGTCCGGATATGTGGACTCTCTACTCAGACCCTACACGACCAGCACTCCCAGCTATCTCCGTGACATCACTGATTTCCTGAGAAAACTACAATGCATTAGTGATCTTCCAGAAAACACTATCCTAGCCACCATGAATGTAGAGGCTCTCTACACAAACACCCCACACACAGATGGAATACAAGCTGTCAGGAACAGTATCCCTGATGATGCCACAGCACAACTGGTTGCTGAGCTCTGTGACTTTATCCTCACACACAATTATTTCAAATTTGGTGACAATATATACCTCCAGACCAGTGGCACCACTATGGTCACCCGCATGGCTCCACAATATGCCAACATTTTTACGGCTGACCTGGAACAACGCTTCCTCAGTTCTTGTCCACTCATGCCCCTTCTCTACCTACGCTACAATGATGACATCTTCATCATCTGGACCCATGGGAAGGAAACCCTGGAAGAATTCCACCACGATTTCAACAGTTTCCACCCCACCATCAACCTCAGCCTAGACCAATTTACACGGGAGGTCCACTTCCTAGACACCATGGTGCAAATAAGTGACAGTCACATTAACACCACCCTATATCGAAACCCACCGACCGCTATGCCTACCTTCATACCTCCAGCTTCCATCCCGGACACACCACACGATCCATTGTCTACAGCCAAGTGTTGAGGTACAACCGCATTTGCTCCAACCCCTCAGACAGAGACCGACACCTACAAGATCTTCACCAAGCATTCTCAAAACTACGATACCCGCACGAGGAAATAAGGAAACAGATCAACAGAGCTAGACGTGTACCCAGAAGCCTCCTGCTGCAAGACAAGCTCAAGAAAGAAACCAACAGAACTCCATTGGCCATCACATACAGTCCACAGCTAAAACCTCTCGAACGCATCATCAGTGATCTACAACCCATCCTGGACAACAATGCCTCACTTTCACAGGCCTTAGGAGGCAGGCCAGTCCTGGCCCACAGACAACCTACCAGCCTGAAGCATATTCTCACCAGCAATGACACACCACTCCATAGTAACTCTAACTCAGGAACCAATCCATATAACGAACCTCAATGCCAACTCTGCCCACATATCTACACCAGCGACACCATCACAGGACCTAACCAGATCAGCCACACCATCGCAGGTTCATTCACCTGCACGTCCACCAATGTAACCTATGCCATCATGTGCCAGTAATGCCCCTCTGCTATGTACATCGGCCAAACTGGACAGTCCCTACATAAAAGGATAAATGGACACAAATCAAATATTAGGAATGGCAATATACAAAAACCTGTAGGAGAACACTTCAACCTCCCTGGACACACAATAGCAGATTTAAAGGCAGCCACCCTGCAGCAAAAAACCTTCAGGACCAGACTTCAAAGAGAAACTGCTGAGCTTCAGTTCATTTGCAAATTTGACACCATCAGCTCGGGATTAAACAAAGACTGTGACTGGCTCGCCAACTACAAAAGCAGTTTCTCCTCCCTTGGTGTTCACACCTCAACTGCTAGAAGAGGGCCTCATCCTCCCTGATTGACCTAACCTCGTTATCCCTAGCCTGATTCTTGCTTGCATATTTATACCTGCCTCTGGAAATTTCCAGTACATGCATCTGAAGAAGCCGGTATTCACCCACGAAAGCTTATGCTCCAATACGTCTGTTTGTCTATAAGGTGCCTCAGGACCCTTTGCTGCAAAATACAGACAGTCTCTGCTTCAAAAATCTGCAAAGTTATGCCTGTGTATGTGCATAAATGTAATCACACCAGCAGTTCTACTGAAGTCAACGAACCAGGTCATTCACATGAGTAAAGCCACTCATTTGTCTGTGCTTCAGCTTCCCAACTTTAAAATGGAGATATTAATCTTTCCTTTGTCTATCTTGCCTGTTTGAATGCTGTAAGCATTTTGGGACAGGAACTGTCTTGTATTATGTGTCTGTACCATGCCTAGCACAATGGATCCCTATCTCTGTCATGGGCTCTAGGCAATACTGTGACATTAATAATAAACTGCAATCTATGGTGCAACCTTAACTATGGAGCCAGGACTGTTCCAGCATGACAGCACACTGGGCACACTGTCAGCGCTTCACACATCATTATAATTAGCAGCAGAGGCTTGCGGCTCGCCCAGCACAAGCACTGCCCATCCCCAGCACACAGCGAGGAGTCTAGCTCCGCTTTGTGGTGATGCGAAGCGTGAGCCCGAGCGGAGCTCTCAGGCCGGGTCTGGAAGCAAGGGGCATGTCCCAGCTGCAGGGGAAGGTGGGCCTCGCCTCCCTGAGAGCGCGTCTCTCACCGCACCTCACGCCTCGGTCCGCTCCCGCCCGCCCGCCGCGCCGCGCCGAAGGAGCCGAGCCGGCGATGGGGGCTGGCAGTGAAGGGGTTAATGCGGCCTGCGGGGGCGGGGGGAGGCGGGCGCATGCGTCCTGGCAGCCTCTATTGTCTGGGCCGCCCCAGCCGCGAGGCGCCGCTGGAGAGAGCGGCCAGGGGCGGAGGCGAGGGGCCGGCGGCGGCGGCGGCGGCGGCGGGAGGCTCCGCTCCAGGGACAAGGCCCCCTGCGGGCCTGAGCAGGCCAGAGGTTGAGCCAGCCTCGCTGCGGGCTCCGGCGGCGGCTGCCGCCTCAGCGTGGCGGAGCGAGCGGCTGGGCGGGCGGGCCGTGCCTGCTGCGCCCCCTTCCTCCAGCCCCGGCTGTGGATGAGCGGCCGGGGGCCTCTCGGGACTCGGCGGGGGACATGCCGGAGGCGCGGATGAATTTTAATTCCTAGTTTGCCGTCTCCGCCGCCTCCCTTTCCGTCAGCCTCCCCTCCTCCCGCCGAGGGGGTGTCCGCAGGGGCTCGGGGCCGAGCGCCCTCGTTCGGGCGGCGCGGAGCGGCAGCGGGCCGGGCCGGGCCCGCCCATGGGCGGCAAGCAGAGCACCGCGGCCCGCTCGCGGGGGCCCTTCCCGGGGGTCTCCACGGACGACAGCGCCGTGCCCCCGCCCGGGGGGCCGCCCCACTTCGGGCACTACCGGGCCGGCGGCGGCGGCGGCGCCATGGGGCTGCGCAGCCGCTCCGTCAGCTCGGTGGCGGGCATGGGCATGGACCCGAGCGCCGGCGGCGGGGTCCCCTTCGGCCTGTACGCCGCGGCGGCCAGGGCGGCGGGCGACCCCGAGCGGGCCCCGGGCGGCGGCGGCTCGGGCGCAGACTCCACCTACGCCCATGGCAACGGTTACCAGGAGCCCGGAGGCGGTCGCCATGGAGACGGGATGCTGTACCTGGGCCCGCGAGCCTCGCTAGCCGACGCGCTGCCCCTGCACATCGCGCCCCGCTGGTTCAGCGCGCACAGCGGTGAGTCCCGGGACTGGCGGGGAGACTGGGGGCGCGGCCGCGCTGGGTTCGGGGATCGGCCTTAGTCCGGGGCAGGCTCCCGGTCTCCTCCTGCCTCGGCGCGGGAAGCCGGAAGGGGGGTTATGCAGCTGACTTTCGGGCTTGTGTAAGGAAACGCGGGATCCGTTGGAGCTCGCTGTGGGGCCTGGGGGGCACATTGGAATTTGCTGGAAAGGAGCAGGTTGCAGCCATGCTCTTTAATTCAGAGAGATTGGGCCCTAGGGGCTCTCCCCAAGGTGGATGATCTGGTTGGCTAGGTTATAGAACTGCACGTGGGCCACACCTGACTCAAGGCAATGCCTGCCCTTTACCTTCCTGGAGTGCCTGGTGTAAGAGTTGAGGCTGGCATGAACTCTTGTGGTCTGTCTCATGGCAGGAGAAAGGGGGAGGCTTCCTGGAGAAAAAAAAAGGAGGACTTGTGGCACCTTAGAGACGAACACATTTATTTGAGCCTAAGCTTTCGTGAGCTACAGCTCACTTCATCGGATGCATTTCCTGGAGAAAGGATATTGATCTGCTTTCTAGAAGTGTCAAGTGGGGGTCTAGCAACTTTGACAAAAGTGGGCTGAGGCAGGTGTAAACTCACTACAGTTTAAGCCATTGGCTTGGAAGGATTGAGACGGGTTTTGGTATCGTATGTGAAAGGGGGTTGATTACAGTCCTTATTGTCCTGATGTCCTCAGACAAGAGAAAGGAAAAGAGGCTCAGGGGAACCTTGGAAAATGAGAAGTAGGAATTTCTCATTTCCTCTGAGAAGAGGCCAAAGGGGTTTCCTATCCAACCATCTGGTATGGTTATGATGCCCTGGAGCAAGTGGAATGAGAAAATCAGTGGCTCGTCTGGCCTACTTGACTAGGCCAGGGAGTCATTTTGGCACCATAACAGGAAATTTGCTAGGCTGAGGGAAGGGAGGAAGCTCCCTCTCCCATTCCTGACCTCCACTCTTGAACCATTCCATTGGCTGGGCTGGATGGAAAGAACCTGGCTCTTCCAGTGTGATTGTTACTGACCTGGGACAGGGAAAGAGGTGGGAGCCCTCCCTGCTATGAAGTCATTTCAGGGATGTTGTCTTGTTTCCTGGAACAGTCTGGGACTTCTCTCCCCCTCCGTCCCCTTCCTGAATATTGTAAATATTCTTGTTATGTGACATGGTTCTGGGAATCTTGGTACATCTTGGGGAAATGCTCCATTTCAAGAGGGGCTTGAGACTAGGGAGCAAAACCTAGTAGAGGGGAATTGAGTACAAAGCAAGACTCACAGGACTTGCTTCCCGCTCCTCCCAATCCATAGGGGTTGCTGCAGCCACTCAGATGGATGCTGTCTGGTGTCCTGAGTTAAATCCTAGATTGCTGAGTACCACAAGCACAAGCACAGTTACTGCTGTTTACTGCCTGCCTGATTATCTGGGTTAAGTCTAGTGGTTGGAGCACAGGATTGGGAGTTAAGACTCCTGGGGTCTATTCCTAGCTGTCTTGATGTATGACCTTGTGCAAGACACGTCATTCGTGTCTACCTCAGTTTCCATCTCTGTTTTTAAAAAGAAAATACTTCTGTAAGGCACTTTGTGATCTCCTGAAAGCTGCTATAGAAATGCAAAGTATCATTCTTGCAGTAGAATCTCACTGATTTGCACCTCCCAGCAAAGGTTTTATTAGATGGCACTGTAGGCCTTGTATTCCTAGGGCTTCATTATACAGAATATACAGAGAATGCTATCAAGAGTACTGTAGTATGTGCAAAAAGGAAAGGAGTACTTGTGGCACCTTAGAGACTAACAAATTTATTAGAGCATAAGCTTTCATCGGATGCATTTGGTGGAAAAAACAGGGGAGATTGATATAGACACACAGAGAACATGAAACAATGGGTTTATCATACACACTGTAAGGAGAGTGATCACTTAAGATAAGCCATCACCAGCAGTGGGGGGGGGGGGGGAAGGAGGAAAACCTTTCATGGTGACAAGCAAGGTAGGCTATTTCCAGCAGTTAACAAGAATATCTGAGGAACAGTGGGGGGTGGGGTGGGGTGGGGGGGGGAGAAATAACATGGGGAAATAGTTTTACTTTGTGTAATGACTCATCCATTCCCAGTCTCTATTCAAGCCTAAATTAATTGTATCCAGTTTGCAAATTAATTCCAATTCAGCAGTTTCTCGTTGGAGTCTGTTTTTGAAGCTTTTTTTGTTGAAGGATAGCCACTCTTAGGTCTGTAATCGAGTGACCAGAGAGATTGAAGTGTTCTCCAACTGGTTTTTGAATGTTATAATTCTTGACGTCTGATTTGTGTCCATTCTTTCTTTTACGTAGAGACTGTCCAGTTTGGCCAATGTACATGGCAGAGGGGCATTGCTGGCACATGATGGCATATATCACATTGGTAGATGCGCAGGTGAACGAGCCTCTGATAGTGTGGCTGATGTGATTAGGCCCTATGATGGTGTCCCCTGAATAGATATGTGGACAGAGTTGGCAACGGGCTTTGTTGCAAGGATAGGTTCCTGGGTTGGTGGTTCTGTTGTGTGGTGTGTGGTTGCTGGTGAGTATTTGCTTCAGATTGGGGGGCTGTCTGTAAGCAAGGACTGGTCTGTCTCCCAAGATCTGTGAGAGTGATGGGTCGTCCTTCAGGATAGGTTGTAGATCCTTGATGATGCGTTGGAGAGGTTTTAGTTGGGGGCTGAAGGTGATGGCTCGTGGCGTTCTGTTATTTTCTTTGTTGGGCCTGTCCTGTAGTAGGTGACTTCTGGGTACTCTTCTGGCTCTGTCAATCTGTTTCTTCACTTCAATACCCACCTGCTGTAGTTGTAGGAATGCATGATAGAGATCTTGTAGGTGTTTGTCTCTGTCTGAGGGGTTGGAGCAAATGCGGTTATATCGTAGAGCTTGGCTGTAGACAATGGATCGTGTGGTATGATCTGGATGAAAGCTAGAGGCATATAGGTAGGAATAGCAATCAGTAGGTTTCCGATATAGGGTGGTGTTTATGTGACCATTGCTTATTAGCACTGTAGTGTCCAGGAAGTGGATTTCTTGTGTGGACTGGTCCAGGCTGAGGTTGATGGTGGGATGGAAATTGTTGAAATCATGTGGAATTCCTCAAGGGCTTTTTTTTCCATGGGTCCAGATGATGTAGATGTCATCAATGTAGCGCAAGTAGAGTAGGGGCATTAGGAGACGAGAGCTGAGGAAGCACTGTTCTAAGTCAGCCATAAAAATGTTGGCACACTGTGGGGCCATGCGGGTACCCATCGCAGTGCTGCTGATTTGAAGGTATACGTTGTCCCCAAATGTGAAATAGTTATGGGTGAGGACAAAGTCACAAAGTTCAGCCACCAGGTTAGCCGTGACATTATCGGGGATACTGTTCCTGACGGCTTGTAGTCCATCTTTGTGTGGAATGTTGGTGTAGAGTCACTTGAGATAAGGTACTTGGTCTCTCTGGTGTCTGCTTCAGGGTCCTGTAGGATGTTATGGGTTTACTCTAAGACATTGATTCCCAAATATTAATAACCTGTGGACCTCTTTCACTAAAATGTCAAGTCTCGTGATCCCCCTCCTAAAAATAAATATTTCCAGGGGTTTTTTCTTCTTCACCTGAGTATAAATTTATAAAAGCAGTGATCTTGGAAATATAAAATTTGTTTTTATGCCATGCTTATTACACTCTATTATCAATTATCATACAGTATTTTTATTACCTTATGAAAAGTGCAACACTCTTCCAAGATCTCACTTTCATAGCTTGTATCACTTTGAATAAGCCTGTTATAAGACAAGGCTCCTATGTTTCATCAAGGAGTATCAGTTCCTCCTACACAAGCATTCAGGTCCTGAGCAGTCCAGGCAAACAATGCATGTTACAACAAGGCTTAAACTTGTTCTTCATAATAATTTTAAAAACAATACTAGCTGCCTATTTAATTTTAAAAACAGCAAAAAATATCCACCTCCCTTTCCATTTCTTATAAGGAATCTTGAAGTTTAAATCTCCTCAGTGTGATAGATATGCTTGCTTCGATCTGCTTAGCTCTTAGAAGTCCAGGGGCTCTGGGCTGCTGGCACTGTGCTGCCCGGGGTTCCTAGGGACAGTTCTGTCCGCCATTAGGGAATTTTTTTCCCTAGAACCCCCTATAACATAAATAAACTGGCACATGAAGAGAAGGGACACCCTTCTGTTCATGTGCCAGTATATTTGTCTGCATCTGTAATTTTCACTCCATGCATCTGAAGAAGTGGGGTTTTAACCCACAAAAGCTTATGCTCAAATAAATCTGTTAGTCTTTAAGGTGCCACTGGACTCCTTGTTGTTTTTTACTATTCTAAGAAATGCATTGCACTGTTTGGCCTAAGCCAATAACCCTCAATGTGGTGGGTGCCCCCTTTGCCACTGAGAAGAGGAGAAAACAGGAGCACAGAAAAACTAATAATGGAAACTCGTCTGATTTTTGTTTTGGTATTCACCTCCCATGTCTTCTGTGTGCGGACAGGTCTGTGGGGAATTTTGTAAGGGGCAGGTTGAGGGAGGGGGAAGCAAGCTATGTGGCTACTGTAGCTTTTTGTTGTCCATGGTTAGAATAGAGTGGGGGAGGGAAATTCAATACACCACAATAGATTGTCCTCTGCAATCCCTCTTCCTCTGTGGTCCCATTGCTGCCTGGAGCAAAACCACTCATTAGGCACAGTGAAAATTCTGAAACAACAAAGCTTTGGTAAATGGAGAGAAGCCTTGATGTTGGCTTGGGTGACTTTACCATTCATTTGTTAGGGGGATTTGAGAATGAGAACAGGGAGAGTTGCTGATACATCGAACTGCGTTCAGAATCCATGCGTTTCAGTCCTATATGCACTTGGTCCTTTGTTAGAAAAGATTTTAATCTGCTTCTGCAAGGAGGAACCTTCAGAGGTTGTTCCCTTCTTGCAGAACACAACTTATTGTCCGAGGATCTTATTTATATTACAGCAGTGTCACGAGGCCTCAAATGAGATCAGAGCCTCCTTGTTGTGCTAGGTGCTCTGCATGCTCCTCAGAAGAGACAGGCTATTTTTGCTGAACAGCTGCCTCTGTTGTACTGCTGTTTCTCAGTATTGTCCTGGTGTCATGTACCCATCTCTTAACAGCCTCTAGAGCAGGGGTGGGCAAACTTTTTGGCCCGTGGGCCACATTGGGGTTATAAAACTATATGGAGGGACGGGTAGGGAAGGTTGTGCCTTCCCAAACAGCCTGGCCCACACCCCCATCTGCCCCCTCCCACTTTCTGCCTCCTGACTGCCCCCCTCAGAATTTCCAACCCGCCCCAGCTCCTTGTCCTCTGACTGCCCCTCCTCATTCCCCGCCCACCCCCGAACCTCCACCCCATCCAACGGTCCTCTGCTATCTGTCTGCCCCCTGGGATCCTCCACCCCCTTACCATGCCGGAGCCAGCCATGCCACCTGCGCTGCCGGGCAGGAGTGGTGAGCCAGAGTGCTGGCGTTGCGGGGGAGGGGAGACAGTGGGAGAGGGGCTGGGGGCTAGCCTCCCTGGCCGGGAGCTCAGGGGCCAGGCAGGATGGTCCCACGGGCTGGATGTGGCCTGCGGGCTGTAGTTTGCCCCCCTCTGCTTTAGATCTTCCTAGGAGAGATGTGAAGAGACTGCAGACAGAATGATTCTGTAAAACAACCCTGAGAATGGGTTGGTTAGAGTTTCTTGTCAGACTGGATGCCCTCTCCTTAGGGAAGGAGCTTCCATTGTTTACTAAAATGAATTTCACTTATTGAGAGGGTTTCCTTAATGGGGCCTAGCTCCCCAGTTAACCATGGTTGTCCTTTTAACTGGAGCTGTGATTAGAAAGTCATGGTCTTATTTGGTGGTTATGGCCTTTCTTATGCTTCATTTGATTAGTGGGCCACAAAGTCTTCTATAACGTGTGGATTTGCTTTTAGGACATTGGCATTTCATAAGAGAGAGAGTAGAGAATGATTTGTTTGGAGTTTTTTGTGAGGGAGAACAAATGGCAGGAACTAACTCCTCTAGGCTTTTTCACAGAAGCCAGTGCTAATACATAATTATGAAGGGCCACAGTAAAATGAGGAACGTATGGCTGGCTGACATCCCCAGCCTTGTTTGGGCATGTGTACCTCAATCCATGTCATACTGACACCCCCCCCCCCCACCCCCCAGCTTCATCACAGGAAGTTGTGAGAATTGTAAATGCCCTAAATGCATCTGGAAAATCCACCACCAGCAGCCCCAGAGTTCCCAGTCCTTGAAGGTCTGAAGCTCCTTGAAAAGCCAGATCGCTTTATATGATACCCCTCTGCTGATCTCGGGAGATGCCCAGCCATTTGTGTTCTGGTTTGCTGTGTCTTGTTAGGAGTAGCATAAATTTTCTATGCATCAGCTCTGATGGGACACACATTATATGTGACAGGTTTTAAAGTGGTTAAACTGTTGTCTTGGGCATTGTAAGCAGTTGAGCCATTTAAACACATTCTTGCTGTGAAAGTCTCCAACCTGTATTTTCAAAGTGAACCAATGGGTTCTTTGCAGCTTCTCCCGCCCCAGCACAGAGGGGCTACAGTTGTGCACTATAAGCATCCTGAGTGTTTCAGAGTAGCAGCCATGTTAGTCTGTATTCGCAAAAAGAAAAGGAGTACTTGTGGCACCTTAGAGACTAACACATTTATTTGAGCATAAGCTTTCGTGAGCTACAGCTCCCTTCATCGGATGCATCCGATGAAGGGAGCTGTAGCTCACGAAAGCTTATGCTCAAATAAATGTGTTAGTCTCTAAGGTGCCACAAGTACTCCTTTTCATCCTGAGTGTGGGTGTCTGAGGAGACAGACCAAGATCAGGGTGGAGGCAGATTTGGTAGAAAGCCCAACATACAGGAAGCTGCTGATTCTAGTTCTCTTGCAAAGCAAAGGAACGTGTGTGTTTTTTTGGTTGGCTCTTCAGAAGGCAAATGGAGAGTCCCAGCATGTGCATGTCTGTATCGGAAGAGCATATTCTCCCTCTAGCCCTGCTCCCTACAGCTAGATAGGAGGCATAGGATGATGAGCTGTAGTGGTAGAACTTGGACGTGGTGGGGCCTGAGGTCCCAGAGCTTTCTCATGGCTGCTGAGTGACCTTATTCCAAGATCCTGGCCTGCATTTGAACCCTCTGACTCAAGACCCGAAACCAGCCCAGTCACAAAAAGAGAGCTTTGTTCTGACTTGCTGGTCAGCAAGTTGCTGATGAGCCTAGAGTGCAGCTGTTTTGATTGGCTTGTACAGATCTCCAGTACATAAATATAACCAATCATCCTCTCCCTTTGCTGGCCCCCCACAGCCAGAATTAGAGAAGAGTGTCTCCAAGTCAGGAGAAAAGTCACCACCAGGAATTCCACTTTATTAGTGGAAATGTCTGGGGGGCTGTACCTGGGCCACAGTACATTGGCATGGTGCCTGTCACTCTTGCTAGCTGTCTGTTGGGGCTTACAGATTTGAACTCCAACCTGGCCATGGGGACTGTACTTGTAGAAGGAGGATCAAAGATCTGATCTTGACCCACCCCAAAAGCTCTGCCCCACCACAAAACCCCATCCAGCCATGCCTCTGACTTCCTGGTGTCCCCTTCCTCCCAGCTCAGCCCTGCTGGCTGGGCTGCACTGCTTTGTCACTCCCTTCCTTCCCCCGTAGTTCTCTTGTATGTGGATCTGGGATGGCAGTGTTAAGGTGTCTAACTTGATGCTGAAGTTGTGTGTGAAATTCACAGTGGATTATCTGTCTTGGAGACTGGAGTCTTCTCTTTCCAAAATAGCTTACAGCACAGGGAGTAGCAGGGTTAGCTTCCTCTGTGTTGCTGCTGGCCAGTATGTCTTGCTGCTGCCCTGGAGATGGTCCTTTGGCCTTTTTGCTGAGCCCACTGAGGAGGGCACTAACTTCATATGTGGATGGATTTGGTTTAGTTGCTTCATGTTTGTCCTAAATTCCATGTTTTCCCTACATACAGAGATTTTCATATTCGTCCCATAGACTCATAGATATTAAGGTCAGAAGGGACCATTATGATCATCTAGTCTGACCTCCTGCACAATGCAGGCCACAGAATCTCACCCACCCACTCCTGCAATAAACCTCTCACCTATGTCTGAGCTAGAGTCCTCAAATCATGGTTTAAAGATTTCAAGGTGCAGAGAATCCTCCAGCAAGTGACCAAGCCCTCTAGCCAACAGAAGTTGCTACAGGTTTTTATACATAACATTTTAAGTCAAGTCAGACTGCCGAGGATTCTTGAAGGCTAAACAGACAGACAAAAGTATCCTACTGACAGGGTGATCCCACACATGTTCCAGCCGTGCTTACCAGAGATCTGACCAACCCACTTCCTTGTATGAATTGTCTTCCCTGTCCATGAAGTAGATTTATTTCAGGATCGTTTTATTTATGTTCCACTGCCTGGAAATGCTGTAAAGGCATTTTGCATATTGCTTATTTATTAACGTGCTGGTAAGGTTTGTGCGTCTCAGTCATTGCTCTGTGAGTCAGTCAAACATGAGCATCCTCAGTGAGGAGATACGACTAAATAATAGGAGGAAATACAGTTACACAGGGAACGTGAACTTCAGTACTGGAGTCCATGGAAGAGAGTGCCTTTTCCCACAGGTCTCGTCTCCTCTGTGCCAAACCAGACAGGCTGTAGAGAGCTCATTTAATGAATATCTCTGAGATGGGGAACAAATCTCTTGGCACCATAGTAGCCAAGCGGGCTACCACAAGATAGGGCTAATTAATCCGCCATTAACTTGTGGTAGCCTCCAGATGTGTCCAATAAACAGTTTGTGTTTTTTCCCTTTGCTAGAACAAATATGCACCAGCTTTTTCTCACTGGATTTGAGCCAACATCTCTGATCATGGAGGCTCATGAGTAATGTACAAGAGACTGCAAGTTTAACTCACCTGCTGAAAACCACATGGAAAAAAAGGCTAGAGGAACATTGTAAAACAGACAGCCCAAGGTCTGGCTTTCCTTAAAATACTGCAGTGAAGATGTCTGGTTCTCATTACTTAGCATCCCTGTCACTCCACTGAGGTCTGTGGGTTTACTCTTGTTACCCGGATACAAGTGTGGTCAGAATTAGGCCCCAACTCCCTTTTTGTATTCCTCAGTGCCCTTGTGAGGTAGGTTAGCAGGATTTAACCCTGTCTAAAAGACTGGGGAACTGCAGATGGAGAGGTGAAATAGGTTGCCCACGATAGCACAGGTAATGGCTGAGCTGGTAGTAGAACCCAGGAGCCATGACTCAAGTTCCCTGCTCTAACTACTAGTATACTCCTCCTCTTTGAAAGTGACTCTTCAAAAGAGACTGAATGCCATTAAGTGTTGGTGGCAGTAGAAGTTGCCCATTTGCTGAGGGGAGACATGCTGCACTCTTCCAGATCCAAACAGAAGCAGTGGGTTCCTTCTCCGTTGTCAGACGTGAGTGTGATGGGGCACACCGAAGCAATACTTTCTTGTACTTTTGCTCTCTTCCCAGGCTGATGTTGTGGCTGCATCATCAAAGAGAAGTGCCTGAGTGGATGGCTGCCTGGTGTTTTTGGGACTTGCAGTAACTCTAGTGCTGGGGGGCCAAAGTAACTCTCGAAGCTTGTTCACTCCCTGGCATGCTGCTGCTGTGCCTGTGAGCCAGTCAGAGCGGCTTGTTTGTCATACTTTGTGCCAGAGTGTGAGTGAACAGGCCCAGTCTCTGGAATGTGCCTGGAGGAGTTTCAGGGGCTGTCTGCTCCTTCCTCCCCTGGAGTCTTTGCTTGGGCTGCCTGGGGTGTGCAGTGCTGTGAACCCCATCCCTTCCCTTGCCTGAGGCTAGTCTGACTGCTCACACCATTCCCCTCCAAAATCTTCTGATCAACTGCTTCTCTGCAAAGATAAATGTCTTAAGGGAAACGGAGGGCCAAGCAGGAGTATGGGGAGCAGCTGCAGGAAGTCAGTGATCATGGTGGCCTGGACTCTGTAAAAACACCACCTGATCCTTGTGCAGTTGCACACCACTTCCCTTTGGGCAAAGCAAGAGAGCCTGCAGGCTTCCTGTGCTACTCTGCTGATGTGTGTTGGGTTAGGGGGCCTAGCAGGCTTCCTGCGGGGGTGGGGAATGGGACACTAGAGAGGAAAAACCAGTCCTTCCCCCCCCCCCCCCCCCAAAACTGGACAGCTTCCCAGTGCTGGTTCCTGCAGTGCAGAGGGTTGGTCCTGTGAAGTGCTAAGCACCTGGATCCCAGCCAAGAGAGAGGAAGTTCAAGATGCTTGGTACTGCCTGAGCCCATAGCTTGTATCTAAGGCACCAGTGGCAGTGGATGTTTTCAAGAGGAGACTGCTGGGACCTTTGCTTATTCTGCACTATTTTGAGATAGTAATCATAATCCAACAGCTTGGGTGACACCTGTGTAGCCAGCATCCACTAGGCACAGACTGCAAGATGCAGGAGTTTGGGTGGCAGCAACCAGGATCTCTGGATGATCCTGGTCAGGAGCCAGTTACTATCTGCTTGTGTTAATGGCTGTGTAAAGCGCTGCTCACTTTCTCTGGGTACAGAAGCCTCCCATCCCAGGTACACAGAATCACACTGACAGGACTCAAGCTAGCAAACTAAAAATAGCTGTGTGGCTGTTGTGGCACCAGTGGCATCTTAGGCTAAAAGAAAAGGAGGACTTGTGGCACCTTAGAGACTAACAAATTTATTTGAGCATAAGCTTTTGTGAGCTACAGCTCACTTCATCGGATGCATTTAGTGAGCTGTAGCTCACGAAAGCTTATGCTCAAATAAATTTGTTAGTCTCTAAGGTGCCACAAGTACTCCTTTTCTTTTTGCGAATACAGACTAACACGGCTGCTACTCTGAAACCTGTCATCTTGGGCTAGTTACCCAAGCATGAACCTACCCACCCAGCTCTCTGAGCTCCAGTACATATGGCTAGCTATAGTGCGAGGCTGTCTGCTTGAGCAGAACAGCTCGCTCGCAGCTGCGAGCGAGCTAAGTATCCTGTGTGACTTGGCAATGCAGACAGTCCAGTGTGACATGCTTCTGAGGAGAGGCTGGCATATGGGGCTACTCTGAGCATAGTGTAGTGACTTGTAGGGGATCTGAAGGGAGCTGTGATAAAAGGCAGGTATTTCCGCGTTCATTAATGAATCCAAAAGCGACCCCAAAGCCTGTTGCAGCTTGCTTAAAAACTCTCGTCTCACATAGCAGCTGACCCTTTAAATGCTTGCAGAGATGCCAATGCTCACCGGTGTGCTGGCAAGAGAGCTTGCAGTAACATGTTGCCAGGCCAACTGCTAGACGCTGCCTTGGTTCCTTCCAATCGAGCTCAGGTCGGCATTGCTGAGTGAGTTGCATTGTCCCACCCCCAACACACTCTTGCATCCTGTGTGCAGAGGAGACGTTTCCTCAGGAGACCAGGGTTGTGAGCACTGAGCTCCGTATGTAACTTGGTGGCACAGTACAGAGGCTGATGTGGAGCTCTGAACTGGAGGAGACTGAGTGTCCCCTTCTTTCTGCACTTACCTACTCCCAAGGTGTCTCCTGGGTCACCTCTGTGTGGCTTGCTGTTAGTGACCCAGAAGAATGAGCTGTGTTCTGTTCTGCTCTGCTTTGTACATCAACACAATTGCAAGGCAAACTTGCATTCCAGATTTGGATAGCCCCGTTCTCTGCCTTACGATGGCATTCTGTAGCTACCAGCCTGAGCTAGCCGGATTGGAAACTGTTTTGTGCATACAGAGACAGGCTTGCTATGGAAGTTGCTGATAGGGAAGAAATGGTGAACCCCACAATATGATGATTGGGTTCCTTTTCTGTGTCCCTAATCTGGCAGATAGGCTCACAACTGCAGCATGAATTTCGTTAGGCTGGGAGACTGCTTCATAAACTGTTTATCTGCCACCTCTAGAGATCATGACTTGTGGTGAGGCCACAATGACATATCCTCTAAAACATCAGAATGATGATGGAAATCTTTACTCTGTTGCAAGGTTAGTACCAGTAGCTGAAAATGCCAGTCTGGTTTCTGTATTTCCCCCACTCCAACCTTTCCAGTCTATTGTACCCCTTTCAGGAGTCTGATTTCAGCCCTGGGCCAAAGTCTGAGCCCTGCCCCTCGGGGCTGAAGCATGTAACTTAGCTTAGCTTTGCGGGGCCCTGGGCATTTGCTTTGCTTGCCACCCTCTAACACTGGCCCTGCACTTGTGACCCTCCCCAAACCCATCCCATGACCCCATTGGGGGTTGCAGACCCAGGTTGAGAAACACTGACCTAGTATATAGAGCAGTATAAATAAGTCATTGTCTTATGAAATTTTAGTTTGTACTGACTTTGCTAGTGCTTTTTATGTAGCCTGTTGTAAAACCAGGCAAATATGTAGATGAGTTGATGTACCCAGCTGGAAGACCTTTGTGTACCAACAGGGGCACGTGTACCAACAGGGGCACTCGTACCCCTGGTTGAGAAGCACTGCCCCACTCAACACCCGTAATTCTTCCTTGTCGGGACTACTTTGGGTGTGTAACCACAGTTTCATAAGAATATTGGACTTATTTCAATGCTTGTTCTTGAATTTAGTAAGGAATGAAAGAATCTGTCTTGGCACAGCCAGGCGTGTAGATGCACTTGAATATAATTAAATGCAACTTAACCAGTCTTACCTGGCTTCAGACAAAAAGGGCAGGAGAGTGGTGAATGAATGGCCGGCTATTTTTAGAGGCTGTTTGTCTCTGGAGCCTGGCAGAGGGAGAAGCGTGGAGAAACTTTCATAGCAGTCGGCTTTGTGTTAGTCACTCTGTGCTGGCAATAGCCGCAGATGTGCATGCCCAGCTCTGGCTTGTGTTCGCTCCAGACTGCAGAAGCTGGGAATATAGTGAAGCTTCTGAGTGACACGTGGCGTGTTACAAAGAGATAATGTGGTCCCTTTGTTTCAGCCCTTATGAGTGAGTCTCCTCATGCTCCAGCTTCTTCACTGCGCTCTGGAAGCCTTCCAGAGTCTCTTGCTGCTCTGCCGTTTGTTCCTGTATCTGGTAACTCTGCCCTCTAGAGAGGTGCAAAGCTTGAGCCGCCTGTGAATTTTTGTTGGGCATCTCCAGACAAGGGTGCTGACACCAGGTGATGGCCGGGGGGGGGGGGGGGGGGGGGAAAAGGTTGTGGTGGGGTGAGGTGAAAGCAGCCTGTGTTTGAAACCCAGTAATTGTTGTTCAGGGCCAAAGGTGTTTAATCTCTGCAGTGGAGTTAAGGATCTGGCACCCCACTGCAGCTGCCTGCTGGTTCTCTTTCCACCAGCAGCCACTACTGACCTGAACTAAAACGAGCCTGCTGGCCATGTTGGCTCCCTTGCTTGCATGGCTGGCTGGGATAGATCAGACTTGAGGTTTCGTAGCATGGAGCAGTTTAATAAAGGAGCGTTTCTGGAGGGCCTTCCTTGGGGACCAGCGGTTCGAAATACCCTTTTCTTCCTTTGCCCTTTTGGGCTCTTCTCCCCATTTCAGTTTCTAACCGGCTTGATTCTTATGGCATGCCGTGGGCCTCAAACAATGGGGAGCCCTTCCCAACAGTCTGGGCCCTATAGGCAAAGGCAGCAGAACTTCTGTTGGGTACAGCTTGAGAGGGATAGGCTGCTTGGCATGTGGGCTAGTGGGGGACCATTGCTAGGTGCCCTAATGGATTAACGTCTGCACCTGGATAGCTGTGTCTTTGGTCAGTGGGGAGACTGGTCTGTCTTACTCCCTAGAAGACCCTGGGCCCCCCTACTAACACCACTCTAATCAAAGGGGTGGCTGTCCTCTGACCAGAAGGAGATTGGAGGCATAATGGGAGTGAATTGGCAGAACTCTTCATATGTCTGGGTGCAGAAGGGGAGCTGGGCCAAGGCTGGCATAGCAGGGTGGTGTCAGGTGAGGACTCTGGGCTGTTGGTAGAGCTGTGAGGTCTCCACAATCTGGGGTGCAATAGCAGAGCTATGTGCTGGGAGCTCTCCCTGCCCCGGAGCTCTGAGGCTGTTACTTCGTCAAAGGCAGCTGCAGTTCCCATTTTCTGCAGTACTAAAATACACCAAATATCCAAGCGACAAATGCACTGGCCACACTGAATTGGGACAGGGCAGTGACTCCAGTGGAACCTCTTCTGGCTTGTGGACAGCCCAGATGGTGAACCAATGTCCAGGTTGGATAGCTGGCTGTTGTGTTTTGCAGGATTGTGCCCTTAAGCACAGGTGCTCTGCAGTCTGCCCCCTGTTTCTGGCTACAGTCTCATTGATTCCCATACACTGTGAATAAAGGAGCTAATAATTGAATTTCCAGTTTGCCTATGTGTGCAAGAGCCATGATCAGGGTCAGGGAGGGCTTGGTTTGTGCTAGAAGCTTAGGAGAATTTTAGAGACAGATGTAGATGCCCAACTCCCATGGACAGTCAGTGGGAATTAGGCACCTCATGACCACTTGTGCCTTTGAAATTCTCCCCACTTTCCATCAGGGTGGGGTGGGAATCGGTCCAGGTGTGAATGGACAGAAACATCAGCCACATGCCCCGCCCCTTGTGTATGGGACGTGTGTACTGGGCTAGCTGTCACTGCCAACTGGGCATTGTTACAGCTTGATGCCAAGACACATAGTCTTTAAATAGTAGTAAAGACTATAGTGAATTCCACCCTTGGCGTTTGCAATGTCTGGGTGTTTCTCTGTTCGTTGTGTGTGTTACTTGCCACCCCACAAGCAAGACTGCTTTTAAATCTCTGACCTTCAAATTCAGGACCTGTTAGTGTCAGCAAAGACCATGGGTCATTCCTGATATAGCACAACCTCTTGGGTATGCCTCTGCCACTGGGGAGAGAACAAAAGGCCGGAGGAGGGGCTGTCTGTGATTCATGCTGGAGTCTTTTTGTGGGAAGTGATGGAGCTGCATTTCCTCGGAAGTATGCTGCAGAGGAGCTAGCCCAACCTTTCAAACCATTCATCAAAGTGCCTGCACATCCCTTAACCAAGGATGGGAAAGAGGCACAAATACCAAATACACACAGGTGATCTGGATGCAGAGCCCTTAAATAAATGATGGCTGGTGGGGAGGGGAGACCAAGTCAGTGCAGATCAGGACTGGCTTTTGGCCACTCTTTTAATATTAAAGTTGGCACTTGTGTGGGATCAAGTCAGGCTGAGCATTCTGCCCTGCTCTGTAGCTTTTGCTGGTTGCCAGAGGCACTGTCTCCACTAGGAAAAACTGAGTTCCCTCCCCACTCCATTTTTCATTTGACTGCTGTCCAGTGGCATAATCCCCTCGTTCCTTCAATGAGCATCAATTCAGCCATGTGTGGCCATCCTCCCAACCTGCTGCCCTAAAGAACAGGCAACATCCATATTGCCGTGCTATCTGGGCCCGGTTTATGATTTTTCTGCCTCTAATCTCTCTGCCTCTAAGCTATTTTCCTTTGGTCCCTGTTAAGAATTTGCCATGAGTTACAGCTTTTGTTTGTCTCATTGGGAATAGAGTAGCAGCCGTGTTAGTCTGTATTTGCAAAAAAGAAAAGGAGTACTTGTGGCACCTTAGACTAACAAATTTATTAGAGCATAAACTTTCGTGAGCATCCGATGAAGTGAGCTGTAGCTCACGAAGGCTTATGCTCAAATAAATTTGTTAGTCTCTAAGGTGCCACAAGTACTCCTTTCCTCATTGGGAATAGTTACTGTTCACCACTTTCTTTGTAGGTCAGGTTTTTTTTGTCTAAATTGTACACTTCCTTTTGTGTGATTTTTTTTTTAAAAAAAAAAAATATTTTCATGCACATTGATATTTGCTAACCTGCGCACCCCAAAAAAGAGGGTGCGGGTTACCAATAGTACAGTACGATGGTATCCTAAGCCCCGTGAAATAAGCTTGGCAGGGGGATCGCTAATCCCTGCTCAGCTCCAGCTGCTTCAGCATGTGATTCCTAGTCCTTTGGTTTGAGCTCAGATAGCACAGAGAAGACTGCCTAAGAGAAAGCCGTGATTGCTGTAGAGGGCAAGATAGGAACAGCAGGGCAGGGCTGTATCTGGAGCCAAAGCAGCACGCGAGCCAATTTTTACTGGCACGCTGCTGCCAGCTGGGGTCCCGGCTGCTGGCCACGCTCAGCCTGCTGTTGGCCTGAGTGAATGGAACCCTAGGCCGGCAGCGGCTGAGCGGGGCTGGCAGCCAGGACCTCGGCTGGCAGGAGCTGGCAGATGGAACCCCAGACTGGCAGCAGGCTGAGCTCAGCCTGCTGCCAGTCTGGGGTTCTGGCCGCCAGCCCCTTGCCAGCCGGGGTCCCAGCCATCGGCTCCGCTCAGCCTGCTGCTGGCCTGGGATACCAGCTGCTGGCTTGGCTCACCTTGCTGCTGGTCTGGGGTTCCAGCCGCCCACCTCTGATCAGCCCTCCTGCCAGCTTGGGGTACCGGCAGCCAGCTCAGGGCTCTGCTCCCGGCCTGGACCCAGCGCTCTGCAGCCCTTATAAAAAATTATACTACAATTAGCTTAAAAATTTACTTAAACTTTGTATATTACAGTAATTGTTTCATCAAACCTATGTATTTATTAACATAAATTTTTTAATGAAGTAGTTGTACTTATGTGTCTGCTTAATTTGTCTTTTTGATGATTTATCTTGCATGTCTTGCACCCCCAAAAAGGGCATCTTGCACCCTCAAGGGGTGCATGCACCCCACGTTAAGAACTACTGTACAAACTGATAAGATCTGCATTTTAATTTAATGTTAAATGAAGCTTCTTAAACATTTTAAAAACCTTTGCTTACTTTATGTAACTAGACTATTGTTGTATGTACAGTAATATAGAGAGATTTTCTAAAAACGTTAACGTGCATTACTGGCATGCAGAACCTTAAATTAGATTGAATAAATGAAGACTCGGCACACCATGTCTGTAATAAGCCATCAGACCCAAGCAAGGCTCCTTGCTATCAGGTTCTATTTTGTAGTGAGATCTCCGCACTCTGGAATAGCAGTGGCTGTGACTGTGTTTATTTTGGGCATAGGCAGGTGCTCTGGGCAGAGGCATTGCAGTGCACTGAGTTTTGGGGGAGAGACTGCAAGGAGTTTCCATTATGGAGAAGGGCAAAGCGATCCGGGTGACTGGTTTAGCTCAGGAGCGGGCAAACTTTTTGGCCTGAGGGCCGCATCAGGTTTCTGAAATTGTATGGCGGGCCGGTTAGGGGAGGCTCCCCAAACAGCCAGGCATGTGCCCCCTCCCCTGCTTCTTGCCCCATCCACCCCTCGCCCCTAACCGCCCCATGACAGCCCCCCTCGAGACTCCTGCCCCATCCACCTCCCCCTCCTTCCTGACTGCCCCCAGGATCCCTGCCCCCATTCAACCCCTGTTCCCTGCCCACCCCCCAAACTCCCCTGCCCCCTTACCGCACTTCCTGGAACACCAGTGGCTGGGGACACGGCTGCATCAGGGCAGGTAGCCATGCTGCACAGCACAGAGCACCGGGTCGGGTCAGGCCAGGCCCTGCAGCCCCGCCACCCAGAGCATTGCGCTTCATGGCTGCAGGGGAGAGGGGCTAGCCTCCTGGGCCAGGAGCTCAGGGGCTGGGCAGGATGGTCCCGTGGGCCAGATGTGGCCCACGGGCCATAGTTTGCCCACCTCTGACTTAGCTGCTGTGAATGTTGCTTGAACAATAATGGTAACTGTACCCTATAAGTAAGTGTTGCGTTGGCTGTGTTGCCAGCCAGCTGCTGCTGCTTTACCAAGGGAGCATCTTCCTGCCTTCAGACTGGCGGATCTGTCGAAGGCGGGACCCTGAACAGCTTCTCTGGCTTGTCTGGGAGAGGGAGAAGTGCTTCGAGGCTTCAGTTGCAGTACTGCGTGTCTCTTGAAAACGAGGCTTATCTAAGCCACCTCCAGTAGCCTTACCCATGGTGAGAGAGCCAGCAGGAAATCAGCTGGCGGTCCTGCTCCAAAACCAGAGTGTGAATCTGGCCGGTTTGGCTCCATTGGACTGCAGCGATGCAACCACAGCACAAATGGTGGAGTGTAGTGGGGAGACTGGGGGTTGGCAACCCAAGAGAACAGCCATATGAATGGGGCACCAGCAAGGTGACACGTCTGTGCTGAGTATGCATGTCCCCCTATCCTGCCCCTCCATCAGGTGCTATTGTATTGCATTGCTGTTGCCTGGCCCATGTGGAACTTGTGCTTTTCCTGCATCTGCAAGAAGCAGACTTGTGTCTGATGGTACTGTGGAAGTGCTGGCTGTAGATTGGCACCTCACTGTTATGTCCAACATCATGTTCCTCACTGATGGCCAGGGGACAGGATTTCCTACAAAACACCTGTGCTGCTCTTTGAGTGGCCAGGAGGCTCCATTTCCCATATATGTAAAATCTGCCTCTTTCCTGAAAGTGAGGCAGAAGGAGCTGGAGCCAGACCTGGCATGCAGGCCGGCTCTGTGCATGCTTCCTCCACTTAAGAACATAAAATTTAGCACTGTGCCCACAATCCTGACCTGCAGCACTCTTTACTCCTCCAGTCCTGGGTCCAGCCTGCACCTCTACCAGTGCACAGCACTCCCTGCTAGTCCAGTGCTGGGGTCCTTGCAAGGGCCTGCCAGTGCACCTCAACCCTGACATACTCCACTGCCCGCTACCCCAGTGCTGGGGCTCTGAACTGGCTAAAACATCATTGCAGGTGCATGATGTGGATGCACTTTTTTTGTTTGAACCCTGTTCCCTAGAGATGAAAAGGCACTGCAGAAGAGCATGGTGCTACTTCAACCCCTGTGACATTCCCCGTACAGTGGGGGTGGAGGGGGATTTCCTGGCTTGTAAAAGTAGCCTTGCAAGAGTGAGCTCAACAGTGATACACTGGCTGCAGTCAAAACTATGTAACACGCGTGCTGTACACGCTTAGCTTCCCTGAGTACTTCCTTTGCCCTGGCAGCTGTAATGGGGAACCAGCTGAAATGATGTCCACCTTTGGGGAGAAGCCCTCTGCTGCTTGTTGTGAATAGCTGTGTAGCATTGTTGTGCTGTATTGCTCCTCGGATGGGGTAGATGAAGATGCTGATGTATGCTGGTTGGTACAGCGCTCTGGGGTGAAAGGTGCCATGGAAGCTGTCCCTCTCGCTGCTGGAATGTAAGGGCGGGGGGAATGCAATCTGAAAGCAACTGGCTGCTGGCCAATACTTTAGCCAAACTGCCTCAAGGTGATCCCAGTTCTGTAGTATCCTCGAACCCCCTGAGAGGGTAGAACTAAGTAACAGGTTTTGTTTTGCTATGTAGGAGGAGGATGTCCCATGGCGAGAAATGGATAGAAGGACGTGTACTTGATATGGGATTGGGGGAAGACAAGATTGGAAACGAACACTGCAGTTTCTTCCCGCCTAAAGCTTTGGGCTCAGTCAGTTTGGACTCAGACACCCCAATGATCCCTAGAGACCATCCAGATTAAACCCAGCATGGTTTATATTCTGCTCTGTGAAATCTGGCTCTTTGTGATGCCCCTTGTCATGGGGTGGCTAGCCCCTTCAGGGCAGATTGTATCCTCACAGGTAGACTGGGTCCCAGTTATGGAAAACAGGTTATGTGACCCAGTCAGGCCCTCAGGAGTAAGTAAGGGGGAGGCCTGAGCAGAGTGGATTTGCCTGCTGACCTCTTGGACTTGGCTGAGGCTTGTGGCAGCACCCCAGGTAGGAGAAGCCTAGGAGTGGCTGCTTGAGTTATTGCAGGACTTTGAGAGTGGTTTAAATTGTTTTGAACTCTGTTAATAGATTAGATCCCAAGAAGGGCTGTTGGATTTGTGTAGATCTCTTGTGATCTGACGGGAACTGAGGCAGGACTCCACAGAGCCACCCCAGACCGCAAGGGGGTGCTCAGGGGAGGCAGTCATTAACCTATGACCTGCATCCTGAAGGATCCCAAAGGCATAGCATGTTTACAACATACAGAAACTAGTTCATCCACCACTGCAGTGGGACTGCCTCTGTAAGGCAGCAGGATGGCTCTTTGCACCATTGCAGCTCAGAAAGCGTAGAAAAGTCTATCTTCCCCTGCACCATGGCTGTCCGTACACCATTAGGACAATACCGATGTGGGGAGAGCTTTCAGGGCTTTTCTAAATAGCCACAAATGCCGTCAGTCTGTGTAGGATCTGTATTGTATTGTGTGGCAGTTCACAGGCTGGGTCGGACCAAGGCACAGCAATTATAGAGAGACTCGTACATAACCTGGCTGCAGAGGGTGCCTTTTGGGGGGGGGGCCTGTGGCACTAGAGCACTGCTTTGTGCTTCCCCTGTTTTTGTGAATGCCAGCATGGCTGGTTGGCTTGCTCTGAGTCTTCACTGCTCTCTCTGCCCAGGGTTGGGTTTTTAAAGGAGCACAAAACTGCCAGGGCCTCAAATTTGAATCTACTCTAAAAGTGCCCCAACTTTCCTCCTGATCCTGAAACACCCACACAACCCCACTTCCTCCACCGCCTGAAATGCACTCATGGCATGCCTTCCCTCTGCTCTGTCTGTGGAAGTTTCCCCACCCAGCCTAGTGTGCCTGGCTGAGTCAGTTTAATTGTGGGCCCGGTCACCTTGCTGGTGTCTCCTTGACCATTCCAGGCAGTTAGCTGCTTCTCTCAAATGGTTGCATGTTTTAAATGCTCAGGCCTGCAGTGCTGCAGGACTCATGGGCGCAGGCTGTAAGTTACAACGGTGATCTGTGTCTTTAAAAAAACAAAACTGCTCAAGGCTGCTAAGAGGGGGAAGGACTGCTGGGGAGGTGCATCTGATTTTGGGCCTGACAGATGTGGCTGCACCCCTCTGGTTTACTGTCAATCTCTCTCTCTCTCTCTCTCTCTGGAACTGTTCAGCAAATCCTGGGGCCCCTGAGCATGCTCACATGCTGTCTCATTGCTTTGGAGAAGCTTGGCATTAGCTGACCCTTGAGACAATGGGGGTGGGGGCCATTACCTTGCAGTTGGGAGCTGTTGATTCCTTGCCATTCCCACACCTGGCAGTAGCTGTGCCCACAGGATGTGCACGCTGATTACCACTAGTTGATACTGAAACAAGGAGTGTCTGGTTTGGGACTGGTCAGGTGGGAGCCAACCTAGGGGATGTCAGGCTTTCTGCTCTGTAGCTGCCATCAAATTGGCATGGGAATAGTGTTTCCTCCCTCGGGCACTTGTGTTGCCGGTTTGATGCTGGAGTGGTTCACAGCTGTCAGAAGTTGCCATGGCAACTCCAGCCATAGGCCTTTTGCTGTCCACCTGCATACAGCATGTGTACAAGGAGCAGCAGAAGCACCTGCCCCAGCCAGTGATGCCCTGTATGGGGGCAGTAATGGCCATCAATACACCTCCAGAGCAGGCAGGGAGGAGGGCTGGCTCGTGTGTGTACGGCATTAGTTACTAGTCGTGTGTCGGGTAAAGTGTGATGTGGCTGGGTAGCTTGCCTAGTGCTGGGACCAAAGAGCATCATCCAGGAGACCGACCCAGGTGGGCATAGGGGTAGCAAGAGCCTACGATTAGGGTCTAGGAACCTGGGGGCATGGTTCCCTGGAATGGCCCAGGGTTGATACCCAGTGGAGTGATGCTGGCACTGCAAGATGGGCTTATTCCCTGCTCAAAGTTGGGTATTGGTGTAATCTGGAATGGCACTTGGCCACTGAGCTGAATGGGTCGGGAGCCTGAGCCTAGTGTGCAAGTGGCTGCTCAGCACATGTCTTGGGATGCAGATGTGACAGCCGTGGCTCATATTTGGTTTGAGACTATGCAGTTGCTGCTGCTGTTTTGAATTCTTCCAAGCAACCTCCTCTCTCCTGGCCTCTGGAGCAGGCTTGCCAGACTGCTGCATGGAGAGGGCACCTGTGTCCAGCCATTGCTGGCCAGTGTCCTGAGCTCTGCTCCCTGTGGCCTGTCGCGTGTCTGGTGAACTGTCCCCTTCATCCTGAGGCGTGTCAGCCAGATGTCCAGGGACTAAGGAACTGATCGTGCTCCTGTTGAAATCAGTGGCAGATCTCTGTGGTTGAATCAACAGCATTGGGCCCTGAAGAGCAGCGAGTGCCAGCAAAGCCGCAGTATCCCATATCGCTGTGCAGGGTTCTAATAAATGCACAGCCTGACACTTAGCTGAGTGTGGAGGCAAAAGTGCCTACTGGACCAGGGCAGGGGACTTCTGCATTGGAGGATTGATGGGGCACCTTCCTTCAGAATGGGCTTTGTCTCAGTCAGCAGAATTGCCCATGTGTTCTGGTGGTGGTGGGTTCCTGACCCTGATCAAATCTTACCCATTGGAACGTTCACACTGTCTGTCTCCTGGTCAGGGGTTAACTGTTCATGCTGGGTTACTGTAACAGGCTGTGAAATGGCTTGGCCTCTAAAACAGGAGGTGCGCACGTTAGTCTTTAAAGGAGGGCATAGTGAGAAAAGTGACTCATCTTGTGGTTCCCTGTGCCAAGGTCTCATCTCAATCTCCTCCAGTCCCCTTCTGCCAAGTTTTAAAGCCAAAATCTCTGTGGGTGGTAAGCACAGCCCTCCAGTACCTGCAAGCCCAGCGTGTTCTTCAGCCCTCTAACAAGAATCCCGCTGTCTGAGCTGAGCAGGCGATTCTCTTGCCTGAGCTAGAATAGGGCCCATTTTGCTCTCCCTTAGCCATGTTGGACTCTATTGTAGCCGTTGAAGGAGCCAAGATTGAGTGTGTCACGCCTCCTGCTGAGCCCTGGCCGGCTTCTCCCCTATGAAACTGGTAGTAAAAACTGAACCCTTTCCCCCTTCCCCCTTCCTGAAATCCACTTAAGGTACTAATGGTGAATCTGGCAAATGAGCAATAGTAGTAGTCCTGGTGTCTGTGAAAATGCATTGGGTGCTGGGCCGAGGGGCTTGCAGAGATTCACAGAGGAGCGGGTACAACAAAGCCAATTCAAACACACATGCTTTGTGTGAAATCTCCCATGCGTGGTGTGTAGGTAAGCAAGGCTCTCCTGCCGGCACTGCAAAGTAAGCAGAGATGACCAGCAAGATGAGAAGGTGCCAGGCTCACTGCGACTGCCCTACAATATAAATACAAATGTAACCACCTGGCAGGCAGCTGGTTGCCCTGCTGCCATTCAGCACACCTCTCCCTGTGAGCACTCTGGGCTGCCTGCCTGCTGGCGGCTTTGATAGCCATGCAGGGAGAGGGGGAGGAAGTCAGGCCAGCATCTCTGGGTGCTAAGGGCCCAGGAAAGAGACATTAGCACTGCCCCTGCACACCCTCATCCTCGTGCTCAACATGTGTGACCAAAAAAAAAATGTGAGTTTCAGTGACTTGGTTGTTAGGTGCTGCTCAGCCTCCCTCCAGCGCCTCTCCACACTGATATGTTCACACTGCCCATCATGCCAAGGTTGCTAGTTGGCTGCTGTGTGCTCCCAGTAACCTTTTGTTTTAGAATGCCTGTTTCCCAGCAGCTTCTAGGGGCATTCACTTGATTAAAGGAAAAGGAGGACTTGTGGCACCTTAGCGACTAACAAATTTATTTGAGCATAAGCTTTCGTGCGCTACAGCTCACTTCATCAGATGCATGCATCCGATGAAGTGAGCTGTAGCTCACGAAAGCTTATGCTCAAATAAATTTGTTAGTCGCTAAGGTGCCACAAGTACTCCTTTTCTTTTTGCAAATACAGACTAACACGGCTGCTACTCTGAAACCTTGATTAAAGGAGAATCCTAAATGGGACTGACTGAAAAACTGACACAACCCTCCCTGTAGGAAAGCGTGCCCTGTTCCCTCAATTCAAGGTGCTGCAACTTGCCCTGGAGTTTCTGAGCTGGGGCTGCATGGGACATGAATTCCAAGGCCATATCCCACCCACCTGCCTGCCAGCTGCTCCCCATAGTTCCTGTCTGGGAACTGCTAGCTGTAGCTTCCTGACTGCTCTGTCACCTCCGTGGTGCATGTGGATTAAAATCCACAGGATCCAGGCTATGTGGGAACTTGTAGATGGCAGATTGCACTATAAACATGGGGAGGGGGGAGATGGACACCTAGCCAACCTTTGAACAAAGCAGCGAGCCTGTGAGAAGGGAGTCTAAAGGTAGAAAAATATTGCTGCTGTCTGAGGTCTTTCTGATCTGGGGATTAAAGCCCACTCTGCTTAAAGGTGCAAGCTGTCTGTCCCTCCAGCAAGGCTCAGGTGGTTCTTGTTTCTCAGTGGCCGGCGTGTCTCTGCTGAGCAGTGTGGCAGGGAGACAGGCTGAGCTCCTTGGGCTTTGGAAGATGTGAATTTTCCACTTCTGACAGCTTAACCTGCTGCAGTTTGCACTAGCCTTTGGTAGAGAGAAGTGGCAGAACTTTGTGTCTGTCTCTGGCTGGGGAAGCTGGGAGGATGTTTTGCAGATCTGCAATAAGGCAGCTGCCACAAAATATCCAAAGTATTTCCAAGCTGTCCTAGAAAGCTCTCTCCTATGACAAAAGGAAGGCCAGGACTAGGAGGGATTTGATTCCTGGCTCTGCTACAAACTCTGTAACCTTGGGAAGTCACTTAATCCCTCTGTGCCTCAACTTCCCTGCCTGTAGCACATGAATAGCTCTTTCCTTTCTTGTCAGAGGAGTCCATTGTTGTCCCATGGGCCCCGCTGCCATGAGGATCAGAAAAACCTCTGAATAAAGTTATTAAAGAGGAGTGACTGCACAAAGAGCCTTGACATTCTGCCCCGCTAGAGAACTAGCGTTCCCATGTGTGCGCATGCGTGTACATGTCGTGAGTCTCCCTTCCCCCAGCCCTCTTGAGTCAATTTTTCATCCCTTAAGAGCAAGCAGAAAAAATCCTAAAATAAACTGCAAGCAATAAATAGCAGAGGCCCTTGTGCCTGTGGCCCATGTGATGTCCCAGGAAGGCTGGTTCCCTCTTCTGTCACTTGTGTGTCACGTTTTCAGTTTGAATGTTAAAGCTTTAAAGGTGGGGTCCTTTTTGGGGAAGAGAGTTGGCCTGGAAATTGGTGTCAGGGACAGAACTGTCCCTGCCAAGCTCAGTAGAGGGGAGGGCATCCTGGCTGAGGGCGTCGTCTTTCTGCAATCCACAGGTGGTGGAGTGGCATCATGGAGTTTAATTTAAAGCAAATGTCTGTAAAGCTGAGACTTCCCACCCCTCTTTTCACGTTTGTGTATCCCCACATCACTGAAAGAGTCCTCTCGTGATCATCATAAACCTCACCACCTTCCACTCCAACTGCAAGTCGCCTTTCCTTTTAATGGGCCTTCTTGAATGTAAATACAGAGCAATTGTTAACCCCCCAAACTCCTACCAGACAAGACACTCCACTGCACATGCAGTGAGGAGAGAACAAACATGGGACAGATGTTGGTCACGTTGCTTGATTCACCGCGGGATGCGGGTACTATGGTGATGAGTGGGGGGGTAAGAATCGGTTTGGGGTAGCAGCAGGGGCTGGTCCTTGGGGCAGTGAGCAGTGCTCATCTGGTGGAGTTTTTGGCACTCCACTAACTCTTGTCTGGTAACTCTGGCTCATTGAGCAGGATGCTGACAGTGCAATGCAAGATCTTTCCTGCTGTGTACGCTGAGCCAAGATGGCACGGGTGTAAGTGGATGCAGCTCATTGAGGTCAGTGGAGTTGCAGCTGCCATGGTCCAGGGCTAGCTCCACTTTTGACCCCTCAATTTCTTTTGAGCCCACCCTTCCAGGTGTTGGGCCTCTTGCCTTTCCCTGGCCTGGAGTGGAATCCCTTGATTCTCCCAGTCTCAGACCAGGTCCCTGTGATGCAGTGTCTGGGCACAAACTGTTGGCTCAGCAGACCCGGCTGGGTTTGGCAACCTGCATGTCTTCCCTACGAGAGCTCTGAGCAGTGCTGACTTGGTGACCCAAACCAGTCTTCTCCAATCGAGTAACACCCAGCTCGTATTAACCCTTCTCATCCTCTGATATCCTAATGCTGTGTGAAGGGGTCGGGACCATGGGAACACAACTCCATCAGCACTGCTTCATGTCTGCGGCTTGCTTGGTACGGCCGTGTTAGGGTGAAAGATCAGCAAATGAAGTGCATTTACCAAGGGATGTCACTACTTGGCTGGTGATCACGTGGACACCAGAAGCCTCACTGGTGCAGTAATATCACCAATGATTGCCAGGCTGAGCAGACTGTCATAAGGACCTAGCAAGAGACTGGTCCATGTGACACTTGATCTGCAAGTGGGCAATAACTCCTGGGGTTTGCCTTGCTGAGCAGGAAAATAGAACCAGAGAAAAGGGCTCTTCACTTCCCAGTCTCCCTGAAGGCGTAGATAGGCCCAGCTTATCACAGGCATCTCACCTCTTGGGGGTGGGACTCAGCCTGCTCCCCAGCAGTTTGCCTCTCTCTCCCCTGTGTTCCAGGGGCTGTGGTTTTTTGCCACCCCAAAGTTCTTAGTTTCTGTGCTGGATTTCCCTTCTGGTGCTAGGGCAACATGGTCAGAGACGAATGTCAAAGGGAACGAGGTCTGTATTACCCTGCATTACCCTTTCGGTATCGAGTAAATGCTGCTTTCCTGTTTGTGCTGGACTTAACCCCTGTGTAATTGTGTGGCCAGCTACATACAAACTATCACTGAGCAGATAATAGTCACAAAATGTTAGATTGCTTCTCCATCCTTCATGGTGACCTCTTACAGGAGTGCTGGGTATGTGCTCATGCCTCTAGACTGACTGCTCCTCCTGCTTCCTGGGCATTCCCCATAGCTCCTTCTGCTCTCTCATGTGAAGATGGGATAAGCTGCAGGGCAAGGCTGGATCCTGCAAGGCACTGTGCCCTCTGGCCCCAAACCAGCAAAGTGCTTAGGCACATGCTTTGTCAGATTGGAACCAGAGTGCTGAGCACCTTGCAGGATAAACCTTTGTGCAGCTGCCTGCATCCTCCTTACCGCCGCGGCTCCAGATGTCTCACTGCAAAGCAGATCTGGCTTCAGTAGCACGTTTCTAAAAGAATCTCGCTTCCCCTTTAGCTAAATCCTTTCTCTCAAGTGCTCTGGGGCTCGCAGATGATTTGCCTGCAGGGCAGAGCACCTCTAATCACCTGTCTCGAGGATCCTGCCCACCTCTTGGCCACTACTAGAGAGTGACAGTCCCTCCGCTTTGAAAGGTGAGATGCAATTTCTGTGGGACCATCAGCGTGGCTACTGAAATAGACAAAGGTGTGGGCTGCTTTCCTGTTTGTCACCTCAGTCCCTGGAAAAATCATGGAGCAGGTCCTCAAGGTATCAATTCTGAAGCACTTGGAGGAGAGAAAAGTGATCAGGAACAGTCAGCATGGATTCAACAAGGGCAGGTCATGCCTGAATAATCTAATTGCCTTCTGTGACGAGATAACTGGCTCTGGATGAGGGGAAAGCAGTGGACGTGTTGTTCCTTGACTTTAGCAAAGCTTTTGACATAGTCTCCTACAGTGTTCTTGCCAGCAAGTTAAAGTAGTATAGGCTGGATGAATGGATTATAAGGTGGATAGAAAGCTGGCTAGATTGTCGGGCTCAACAGGTAGTGATCAATGGCTCCATGTCTAGTTGGCAGCCAGTATCAAGTGGAGTGCCCCAGGGGTCGGTCCTGGGGCCGGTTTTGTTCAATATCTTCATTAATGATCTGGAGGATGGTGTGGATTGCACCCTCAGCAATTTGCAGATGACACTAAAGTGGGAGGAGAGGTAGATACGCTGGAGGGTAGGGATAGGATACAGAGGGACCTAGACAAATTGGAGGACTGGGCCAAAAGAAATCTGAGGTTCAAGGACAAGTGCAGAGTCTTGCACTTAGGATGGAAGAATCCCATGCACCGCTACAGATTAGGGACCGAGTGGCTAGGCGGCAGTTCTGCAGAGAAGGACCTAGGGGTTACAGTGGAGGAGAAGCTGGATATGAGCCAACAGTGTGACCTTGTTGCTAAGAAGACCAATGGCATTTTGGGATGTATAAGTAGGGGCATTGCCAGCAGATCGAGGGATGTTATCGTTCCCCTCTATTTGACGTTGGTTGGGACTCATCTGGAGTACTGTGTCCAGTTTTGGGCCCCACGCTACAAGAAGGATGTGGAAAAATTGGAAAGAGTCCAGCGGAGGGCAACAAAAATTATTAGGGGGCTGGAACATATGACTTATGAGGAGAGGCTGAGGGAACGGGGATTGTTTAGTCTGTGAAAGAGAAGAATGAGGGGGGATTTGATAGCTGCTTTCAACTACCTGAAGGGGGGTTCCAAAGAGGATGGATCTAGACTGTTCTCAGTGGTAGCAGATGACAGAAGAAGGAGTAATGGTCTCAAGTTGCAGTGGGGGAGGTTTAGGTTGGATATTGGGAAAATCTTTTTCACTAGGAGGGTGGTGAAACCCTGGAATGGGTTACCTAAGGAGATGATGGAATCTCCTTCCTTAGAAGCTTTTAAGGCCCGGCTTGACAAAGCCCTGGCTGGGATGATTTAGTTGGGGCTTGGTCCTGCTTTGAGCAGGGGGTTGGACTAGATGACCTCCTGAGGTCCCTTCCAACCCTGATATTTTGTGAAAGGGTTGGCAAGCAAGGTGCTTTCCGCTCTTGCCCTCACTTCCTTCAAGGGCTACTCACCCTGCTTCTCGAGACTCAATCCATTCACCCAGGCACTGGATGAGGCAGAGTGCTGATTTGGTGCCACCACTTGCCCGGTCAGACCCCCAACTACCTGACTCTGCTTGTGCGCATGGGCTCCCATTGGGAGGTGAACTGGGGCCCATGTGATGGTATTTATGCACGTGGGCTCCAGCCAGGATGGGAGTCCCCTTGTGCCAAGTGCAGTACAGCTCCTGCCCAAAAGAGCTCAGTCTAGACAGGCCAAGTGTGGAAGGGGAGTAGGGAGCAGAGGTGTGGTGAGAGGAAGCAACCCTCCCAGCTCAGAGCAGTTTGGAGGTAGAGCCAGGAGCAGTGTCCCAGGCATTAGACCCCACGCCCACCTCGGTCGTGGGTAGCACAGCTCTGGAGCCAGTTGCTGGGGCTGCAGTGCTGGAAGCCACCTGTGTGTTTCTGCTAATGTCTTTCTCTATAACTCTCCCTCCTCCTGTCCTGCTCCTTATGCAACCGCTCCAGCTTAGTGGGGGTGGTGTGAATGAACTGTCTCTCTCACTGGGAGCCTGCTCTTGGAGAGACTGGCACCTACTGGAGCAGCTCCTGGAGGAGTTAATGACAGAGGAGTGGTGGGCAAAATGCTCCCTTTCCTTGCTGAAAGAAAAGGAGTACCGGTGGCACCTTAGAGACTAACAAATGTATTAGAGCATAAGCTTTCGTGAGCTACAGCTCACTTCATCCGATGTGTAGGTGAGCTGTAGCTCACGAAAGCTTATGCTCTAATAAATTTGTTAGTCTCTAAGGTGCCACGGGTACTCCTTTTCTTTTTGCGAATACAGACTAACAGGGCTGCTACTCTGAAACCTTCCAATGATTTGCTCTTCATTTGTTTCCCCCAAAGGGAGCAGCAGCGCACAGATACTTCCCAGAGCTTTGAAAGGGGAGGGGTGCATGCCTGCAGGACAGCAGAGATCAAAACACTGAGCAGAGCAATCAGGGCAGGCATTGTAGGATACTGGCCGAAGCCAGTTCTGTGGACAAAACAATCAGCAGTGTCTACACTGGCTCTTTGTTGACAATAAAGGGAGGGGAAAAGACAAGTCTTTCGTAGGGTGGAAGTTTTTTGTCTCCAAAACTGGGTGTTTTTCGTGACAAAAGTCCCATTGTAGTGTGTACCTCTTGCTGTTTTGTAGACCAGGCCTTAGATCATATATTCATCATCTCTGGGCACTTGAGCAACACTAGCCTGGCAACATGTTTGTGTAGGCACACCTTAGGGTGAGGATGTGAAGGTGAGTTTCAGGTCTCTTTCTTTCATTCGGGGAGATGAGGTAGCAGCTGAGTGTACCTATTGCACGAGCTAAGACAGAGCCTGGCCCAAACAGCATTGCATTTGGGGTTCCCATCGCTGTCCAACAGACCCTTATTGGTTTGGAACTACTGTGCCAGCTGCTACAGAGTATAGTTTGTAGTAGCTCCTACTGTAGCCGGCTCCTACAGAGTGTAGTTTGTTATTTTTAGACCTAACAATATGTTAGCTACTGGAAAACAAACCCTAGAAAGGAGGCTTACAAGGGCACAGAGTTCATATTTTTGAAAATGTTTTTAATAAACCCCTCTTTCTTTTTCTTCCTCTGTCCACTCCCCAGACTCGAAACTGCCATCTTCCCCTACTGAATTCCCCTCTTCATTAGCAAGCATATGCTGGTGTTTGTTATCATAGGGCTGCCACATGACTGTTGGATGTGCATGTGATGTCTTGGTTTTATTTAGAGCCCTGAACCATTTAATTCTTGTGGAAATGCTGCACATGCACAGAGTTGGCAGGGCCTCTTCAAACCAATATGTGAACAAAAGAGGGCCATGCTGAGGCCTATACAGAAACTGACAGTAGAAACAGGGAGTGAAGATGATTGATTGGAAGTGTTGAAAGACTTTCCACATAAGGCAAGATTTGGACTCTTGTTTAGAGAAGAGATGGGTAAGAGGGAACACGATAGTGTGCACAATAGCAAGTGATATAGAGATGGCAAATCCCCTCTCATAATACAGAATGAAGGGGTGTTGAAGGAAACCATTTTAAAAACTAATAAAAGGAAATACCTTTTTTATTTTGACACAGCATACAACTAGCTTGTGGCACTCATTGCCACAGGATATCCTGTGGTAATGAGTGCTTTAGGCTTTGAACAAGTGAAAAATCCACACTTATGTTAGCTAGGATGGATTGCTGTAAGGGATGGAAACCCAGCTGCTGCTGAGCATTACAGCAGACCTGTTACTGCCAGGGGTCCCCAATAGAATGCTTCTGCAGGCGGGCCACTCCAGCACTTTTTCGGCAGGGGGTTTCTTGAACCTCCCAGTGAGATCTGCTGTCTGACAGTGGCCAGTACTAAATATCGCCCTGGATGGGGTGCTGATTTGATCCCATCAGACAGTTCCTATGTTCTGCGGCCTCCTGCTCTGGCTTTGTCTCTTTAAATACCGAAAGGCATCTTGCCATAGGTCCTCAGCTGTGGGCTCCTCAGTATTTTAATCCTGCCTTGCCAAACAGTCCCCCAAACGGACCAACTCAGGCACAGTGTGCTTGCCTTCTTTCTCCCATGCCCCGAGTGAGGACCACTGCCCTAACGGGCTGCCTTCACAAAAAGACAAGGAGTACTTGTGGCACCTTTCGTGAGCTACAGCTCACTTCATCGGATGCATTTGGTGGAAAAAACAGAGGGGAGATTTATATACACACACACACAGAGAACATGAAACAATGGGTTTATCATACACACTGTAAGGAGAGTGATCACTTAAGATAAGCCATCACCAGCAGCAGGGGTGGGGAAGAGGAAAACCTTTCATGGTGACAAGCAAGGTAGGCTAATTCCAGGCAGTAATGGGCCATTCATTTTCCATGCACTACCAGGTTGGGATAGAAGATCTCTGCTCTGCAGACTCCCTTCTCCCAGCCATAGGCAGTGACCGCACCCTGCTTCTCCCTACGAGCCCCGCATAGACCCGCTGAGCCTTTGGCCTTGGCAGCCAGCCCCCTGCTGCTGTGAACACAGGTTCCATGTGTGTGGTGTAAATCTGCTGTTTTCCTCCCCTCTCACCTGTACTCTGAGCGGCAGAAGTATCCAAATAAACCTCCATGCTGAGAGGCTCCCCAGAGGAGGGAAACACGATTCCTCTTTGGGAGCATGTATCCTACCTTTCCAGAAATCTTTAGAGGCAGGGAACTCTGATTCTGGGATTAGAATCTCCCGGCTGAGTGTGCCCAGGGATATGCTGCTGGCCATATGGGGCAGGGAATGGGAGAAGAGGCACGTTCCCTGGATACGTCTGGAGAGATGGCAGTAGGGAGGTGGGGTTTCGCTCTCTTGGAGCGTGGACCTCTCTAATGCACACAGTCCGGGGAATATGGAGAGCCACACTTGAGTGCAGAGAATGAGCAGTGTTGTGGGTCAAGGCTGTAGGACCCTGAGGAGTTTGTGCTGGGGGGAGGGGATGTGTGGCATATGGCTTACAGTTGCAAGTGGCTATGAGAATCCTAGAAATGGTGGGGCTGGGAGAGACCGCCAGCCAGAACCAAAGCGCATAAGGCTGCGGAAATCCCCTCCCTTTTTCTAGTCTGACCCTTGTCCATTCCTGCGGGGGGTAAATGTGCTATGCTTCTCGGCCTTTTGGTTAAGATCAAGTGCAACTCTCTGTATAACTTATGAGTGACGTACCCGAGTAATTGGATTCTAATATCTAAACTGTATTAAATTTATTCACCTAAATTTGTTTTTGCTGATTATACACTATATGTATCTTATGAATTTTTTTAGAATAAACTTTGTATTGTGAATAATCTAAGCACTATACCCATATGTACAGACATTCTCTTTTCTTAACCTGTGTAATATATCATTTTTTTTAACATTGGCTTGAATACAATTTTTAAATCTATTCCCTGGGGCGGGGGAAGAGCTTGCTCCACAACACATCCCCAGCCCATCCGACTTCATCCCAGCAACAGCAGGATGTCTGAAAGGCAGCAGAGTCCAGGCCAGGCTTTTAATTAAATTAACATGTCTCCCTCCCAGACTGATGGACTGGAGCCTGAATTAGATTCCCTTCCCCCCCCATACCAATTATTGGCTTTGATTTTTTTTTTTAAAGCTGCTCTCTCTTTCAGCATCCATCCTGCAACCCCTATTCGTGTGACAACAGTATAAGAGCTTAGGGAGCAAGATGAGTCTTGGGAAAGGAGGGGTGGGAATTGTTAAATTTTGACAATGAAGTGTGGCTTGGTTTGCCAGAGACCTGCAGCTGGCCATCTCCTGCAGGGGGCAGGAGATCTTGTGTCAGGGAGGGGTGAGGGGCAAAGGCCGCACGGGCTGAAATGCCTGCAGATGTGGCTTCTCTTTGAAACCATGTCTTTCCTCAGGTAGCTCTGGCCTTGTCCTCTGCTGGTGTCAGTTGGCCTGGTTCAAGTGAAGTCAGGGAGCCTGCTGCTGAGGATCTGGCTCGCTGCTCACAGCTGCTTTGGGTGAACATGGGTTAGCTTGCTAGCAGGGGCAAGTCTAGACAAGGTGGTCTTGCATTTAAAGCTCCAGGCTGGGATAGAGGAAGATTCTGGTTCCTGGCTCTGCCACAAGACTCCCTCTTTGCCTTAGCTTCCCCATCTGGACAACGGGGATAATTGGCCTTTGTTTTCAGACTGTGAGCTCTTTGGGGCATTCGGACTCTGCGTGCAGCACCAGACCTGGTAGTGCCCAGTCTTCACTGGGACACTGAAGTGGTTGGTAGTAACAACTAACTAGTGATCAGGTGTAAAACCACTCCAGGGAGGGCAGCTCCACTACCCATGTAATAGGCTCTTGGTCCCCGTTCCTCTTGGGGCTGCCAAGGAGCTCAGGGATGGGTTAGGTGTTGTGGAGAAGGTTGGGTGAGAAGTTCATTGTTCCTATGGGCAAATACCCACCTTTATTTCCATTGAATTTGTCTAGCTGCAACTTTCAGCCATTGCATCGTGTTAAACCTTTGTCTGCTAGATTGATCAGCCTGTTATATATTTGTTTCCCATGTAGGTATTTATAGATCAAGTCACCCCTTAGAATCATAGAATGTCAGGGTTGGAAGGGACCTCAGGAAGTCATCTAGTCCAATCCCCTGCTCAAAGCAGGACCAATCTCCAATTTTTTCCCCAGATCCCTAAATGGCCCCTTCAAGGATTGAACTTACAATCTAGGCTTTAGCAGGCCAATGCTCAAACCACTGAGCTAGCCCTCCTCCCTTAAACTTCTTCATTCAGCTAAATAGTCTCTTGCTATATGGCAGGTTTTCAAATCCTTTAATCATTCTCATGGCTCTTCTCTGGCCCCTCTCCAGTTTAACAACATCCTTCTTGAACTGTGGGCACCAGAACTGCGCACAAGTTTCCAGCAGCGGTGGCACCAGTGCCAAATACAGAGGTGAAATAGCCTCTCTGCTCCTACTCGAGATTCCCATCCCAACTTCACATTGGCCCTTTTGGCCACAGTGTCGCACTGGGAGCTCATGTTCAGCTGATTATCCACCATGGCCCCCAGATCTTCCCAGGATAGAGTCCCCTGTCATGTAACTCTAACTCTCCCTGCTTTCTTAAAGTACATGTTCTATCTTGAGGAGAAGATCTTGCTGACTCACTCCCTCTAACTTTTTTTTTTCTTTTCAGTCATTTCACCAGCGTACATGGTGCCTCATATTGTGTGTCCCTTTCTCTGCCCTGCTTGCAGCATGAGGCACTAGTAGAGCAGTAATGTCTCTGGTGTGATGGGCAATGGAATATAAGCTCCATCCTCCACAGTTGAGAGGAAGAAGCCATTCAAAGAGCAACTCTCTGCTCAGCAGGGAGGGTGTGAAATGGTGCTCTGTTCATACAGCCTCTCCCATTACATATACAGACACAACAGGGGCTTCTAAGCACTTGTGGCAAACATGTCAGCCTTCTGTCTTTGGCTCTGATCCTGTTGCCACTGCTGACTAGTGCCTCTTTCCACTACAGCATCGGTGTCATGTAGGTGACAGGTTGTCAGCTTTCTCCTGTTTGTTCTTTTCTGGGCCTTTCGCTCCATAGGAGCAGATGAGATTTTGCATGTCTTTGTTGTGCAGACTTGGTTTTGTCAGGTTATATAAGGCTGAAAATGTGTTGCTAAGACTCGGAGCTGCTGTGGAAGGTGGGCTTCAAGAGTATAAATGAGGTGGTGGGTTGGGGCAATTGCTCAGCTGAGGTGCTGGCCAGGTTTCTGAACCAGTTGGGCCGCTGGGTGTCTGCACTGCAGCTGATGGTGCGAGTTGAGATTGCAAGCAACTTTTTTGGCTGTGGTTTGTGGGTGTTTTAAACAAACAAAAAAGTCCCTACGCTTATAGTTCTAGTGCTGCCAATATATTAACGAGGTCCAAATTAGGAGGCGAGCTCTTGGGCCGAGTACTAGGAAGTAAATAACAATACTCCAGCAGTATTTGCAGAACCTTAAGAGGAGCACCGAGTGGCACAGAGTGGGGTGTCAGATGCCAAGCTCCCTTTTGCACTGTGATGAATGCATGTCAGAACTTGTCATAGGCAAAGCCTATTGAATTGTACTCCAGATGACAGTCCCACCTGGGGAAGGGGTCTGGCGCTTCCTTCAAGGACCAATGTGAAGAGCCATCACAAAGCTATCCAGCAAGTTGGATTGTCTCTCATTGGTTGGCCCACCTCTATGGACTGGTGGGGCACCCATGACTGGGGTTTAGGGGAGGGGCTGTTGGAGCATCACAATGAAGCATGTGGCAAGAAGAGATGCTATTTAAGAGCAGCGTGCAGGCAGCCAGCAGCCATCACCACTCATAAGGAGGCTGGGTAGGAGGGACTCTGCCCAGCCTGCAGTGCTGACACCCCTTGGACTCATAAGGGGTAAGATCAAAATTCGGGGTGACAAATATCTGGGACTCGAGTGCTTTTAAGAGTGAAATCAGTACGGTTAAGAAATCCCTTTGTAAAGCCTGGGGTCCTTACTTTCCTGTTACGTTGTCCCTGAATGGGTTAAACTAGCAGCCTGGAGTACCCACAACTAGTGTTCTCCTGCAGGTAACATAACTACTCATTTAAATTGGGCATTTGTACTTGCTAGCAGGCAGCTATATGTATAACTGGCTACTAGTGCGGGTTTGTGCATGCAGTCATTTTAATGGAGTGTGCAGCGGTGTGCGGTACACTATTCATTTATCCTCCTTTTCCCTTCCTTGCTGTTCCTGTAGCTCTGCCTAGAGATCACCAGGTCTTTGAATCTGACTTCAGTCTTGCATTGTCTAAAAGAGCCAATGTATTGCAGAGGCAGAAATCTGGAGTCATGGTCATGCTGGCCATGTGCTAGAACTTACCATGCAGAGAGGGTAGGATGCATGCCTTGCTCTTCCCCATGGGATGAGAGCCTGACGGCCAGGGAGAACTGCATTGTCACTGGTGTGGGCGACCCTCCTTGAGCCACTGCAGAGGGGAATGGATTGTGGGGGAGATGGGAGACGTCTGTTCCAGTGAGTCATGTTGCCAGGCTCCCTACTCCTGACACCAGAACAATGGTGATGCTGCTTTCGCTGCACGTAGTCATGAAAACTCAAGGGGCTGTGAGGCCGGGAGCCAAGAGTCACTTCAGGTTGTATGACGCTTGGCTCCTGTGACATCTTAATGGAGAGCTTCAAGTAGTGGTGATTCTGGCCAAGGTTTCCCCATTCCTGCTCCCACTCTCCAGCCCTCCTGGTAGGAGCTTTAGGGATGGGAAGATGCTGGGGACTAAGAGCTGTGCAGCTAGTGGCTGGCTTGAACCATCACTATGCCACATACCGATGTATGGTTCAAGTGTGGATGCTTGCACCCCAACCTAGACTAGCCAGCCCTGGGTTAACTCTGCACTGCAAAGAGCTCAAGTTAGCCCTGGCACTGGAAGGTTAACCATCAAGGGTTCAGCTCTGCCAGGACCTGATGGAGGCTTCCAAGGTCCAAAGCTCAGCAGCAGGCAGCTCTCTAAAATTAATCCTCCAATCTTCTAGACCAGGCCACGGGGGAGATGACATCGTAGCAGAGTCAAACCTTTCTGAGAGCAGCGAGTCCTTGAATTTTCAAAGCCTCTTTCACAAGAGGCCTCCTCCTCGAATTCTGCTTAACCATGAGGAGAGCTCTCTGGCTAGAGAATTGCACGAGAACCTTATTAGCTGGGTGGGAAAGTCAGAACCGAGGGTGTTGTGGGAAACCTTTTAGAGGAACTGGAGAGTTGAATCTGTGGGCTCAAGGTGATCTCTGTAGTTTGACAGTTCCAGCCTGGGAGGGATTTGGCCTTTTGAAGCATGACTTCTATTGGAGATGCTTCGCTTCTATTGGAGAGGCAAGTCACGCCCACTGTCCTCACCCTCGATCACCTCCAGCAGAAGGTTTGGCCTTTTTACAGTAGCTAGCAATATTGTGCCAGACCGGGACCAGGGCAAGCAGTGCATACCAGAGGGAGCAATATAGAGAGGCTGCATACGCCAGTAGAGATCCCTGCCTGCAGCATAGCTGAATAGTGTCCCCAGCCCACTGATCAACTTGGCTCTCCAGCCTAGGTAATGGGATGGCAGTACCTTGGGTAAAATACTGGTAAGCATGGACTAAGTGAAGGTGTGTGGGGCATAGCATAGGTGCTGCCGGGCACCATGACAGTACTTGGCCTTTTGTTCCAGTCACTTACCACTTGTATCTCTTTCTTGGCTTGCACCCCATGCTGGGGCTGCTTGGGATCCTCGGGGGAGGGTGTTGCAGCAGCAATAGGAGGGGGAATAATTGCAGGAATGTCCCTGCAAGCCCTGTGGGCAGGGATGGTATCCATATGGCGCCCTAGTTTGGAATGGGCCTCTAGGTACCGCCTACCACCACCATGGCCCTGAACAGTCTGAGGCTCCGTAGGTGTTAGCAGGTCGGGGGTGGGGTGTGGGAGGGTTCCCTGCAGCCTTTCCCAGGCAGTTCTGGTGTTGAGTGGAGTGGAGTTGGTGGGGCCAGAGGCTTATTTCCCCTGCTTGCTGAGGCTGCTCATAGAACCAGTTGTGACTAACATCTTATCTGTGAGTGTGGGGGGGGGGGAGGTTTCTTGAGGGCCCAGCGTTGTGTGGGGAACCTCTCCTGTGGCTGTCAGTAGTGCTCAAGCTGTTCCTGTATGGAAGGGGAGCTTGGTCTAGTTCCCAAGCTGGCCACTGCCATTGGAGTGGGTGCTGGATCCTCAGGCTCAGCAGAGCCACCTGGGTGAATGAGGCTCATCTGTCTCCCATCTCTAGAAATGTGCCCTGCCCGATCAGAGCTGGGGAGCAGGGTGGTGGACACTTACCCTGCTGCATCTCTTCTATGGACAGAGGGTATCAGTCTCCAGAGTGGTCAAGCCAGCAACTTTCACCAGCAATAACAGACCGTCATTGTCCCCTATCAATGGGCAGCGTGATGCAGAAGTGTGGGTCACACCTGCTCCCTCTGTCCTGGCTGCAGACCACAGCTGTTGCCTGGACACCACCTGCCATGAGTCAGACGGGGCCCAGTGAGCAAGTGGGATGGTGTCGTGACTGGGACAAAGCAGGGACCCTCCTCACCAAACAACCCAGTATGCAGGCCTCTGTGGGGGGGGTCTCATGCAGAATGCCCCGGAGTCCAACCTGGCTATCGCTTAGGCTTGCTGAGTTTCTCCAGAGGGGTAGTGAGGCTGCTGAGCTGGCTCATAGTGGTGTGAGCACTGAGCAGGGGCTGTGGGATTCTGGGCCTGTTCTCGATCCAGGCCCTGCTGCATGGCAGGGGTGGCTAACTTTTATAACACTGGCAATTGCTCTGTCTTAGGGGCTTGGTGTGTCTGCTAATGGAAACAGTGTAAATATCCCTATTCTAACAGAACTGGCTTTTCCTGCTTGGAAAGGGTTAATGGGTATGGAGGTGGGGGGTAGGAGGGAGACAGTCAGGGCCATCCATATGCCAGCTGGTACAGAAGCCTTTGCTGGCAGAGGTTGGCTTCCCTGCTGCATCCCTGGTTATCGATTGTCCTGCTGCTTCATTCTCTCTCCCTGTTCTGGCTGCACTCTGTTTTCAGAGTGTTTTCAGAGACTTTCCACAAGGAAGCTTGAAGCACCTGGCAAGTGTGAATTCAATCTAGCCTCATCACTGCCCCATGGGAAGCAGTCAGTGCTGTCAACACCCTCTTATACCTGAAGCACCGAGAAGTGAAGAGACTTGTCTAAGCTTACACCACAGACTGGTGGTGGAGCCAGGACTGGAACCCAGGACTCCTGACTCCAAGGCCTGTGCTCAAACCATCAGGTGAAGTTTCTTTTCTGATCCATGGCTCGCTGGAGCTCTGCTGTGGCAGCAGCCTGCTTCCCAAAACTATTGCAATTCCCAAAGCATTCTGGGTGCTGCAGCACGTAGAAGGGTTAAGTTGTGCAAGAAGGATGCAGAGTGGGAGACTGGGGGTGGAGAGCAGGCACCCTGGGTTTTCCTGGGCAGCTGATGAATGGAGTGTGTGAGGCCATAGGAGAGCTAGAGGCCTGGTGGGTGAGATGGGTGGGGAGGCCAAGACCTGGGTGAAGGAGGGGCATGGGAAAGGAGGAAACTCCTTCAGGGGAGGCAGACCTGAGGGTGGTTGAAGTGGAGCAGGAAGTGATTTGATTTGCCAGGTGGTAGCTGGAGAAGGTAGTAACCAGTCAGCAGGGCCGAGGGCCCCTGTAGGGAAGGTATGTAACTCCCACCTGCTGTGGGTCCAGTTACTCAGTAGCTGACATGGTCTGTCTAGTGCCTGTGCTCTGCAGGATGGCTGCAGCCCTTGAGCAGTGGGGAGACACTACCAATGCCCAGAGGAGGGGAGGAAAGCCTGCTCTCTGAACACAAAGACCCAGCAGCCTGACATTCCTGTGGGTTCCCTCTGGCCCCCCTCCTGCAAAGGCTAAACATGTACACGGACTGGTTTCCTCCACCCATCCTGGGGCAGTGAGCTGCTGCCAGTTTCCCCTGTGCACTGTTGTCCACCTTGGGGTGAAGGCAGCCCTGGGACTGGGGCTGGGCCTAGGTCCTGTGATAAAATCAAGGAGGGGGTATGCAAGGTAACATTTGAAGCCTAGCAGGAGGATTACGGGTGGCCGATTATCGAGTTGATCTATAAGTAGAACAGTGAGATCTGTGGGAGCTGCCAGTGAGAATTGGGAGCCATCCAACTGTGGGGCTCATTAGACGTCTCTGGTGCTGCTTCTCTTCTGGGTGTGGAAGCCAATCCTCCTGTCCCGGGTGCTGGAGGAGAGCAAACAGTGCATGCTGGCCGGAGGCATGGTTCAGCCCTAGCAGGAGACAGTGAGGTGCGGGGGATCTCAGGTCTGCGTGACCCGCTCCCAATGGGCAGAGGGTACTGCTTGTCTTGTGCCTCTGGCTGTGGAGCAAAGGAAGCTGGCAACAATCTCCAGCATGCTGAAGGTCACCTGGAAGGTGTACGGAGGCCCCAGCTAATCCCTGTTGGGCAGAGCAAGGAAGAATCAATAGTGTGGTGAACTCCAAGGACAGGGCAGCCCTGGTGAACAACACAATCAGGCTGGGGGCTTGAGCAGCCAGAAGTGAGGTTGGGGGGCTGGATGTGCCTCCTTCATCAGCCCAAGGGCTGGGTGGGGGGGGGACAACGAAGAGCAGCAGACCCTCCTTGATGGCAGGGGCTGGAGCTGTCTTCCCTGGCGGTGTTCTAAGCCATGTCCTTGTAGCTGCAAAGTTTGAACTGGAGGAGACTAGGCAGCAGGTGGCCCAGGGTGATGGAGCCTGTGACCCCTGGCTCACCAGTCTGACTATGAACCCAGTTACCCTCCAGCGATGGGCTGTGGCCAGTGGGAAAGGAGAGTGGCTTTCTAGTCTAGCTGGGAGTACAACAGCTGCACACAGTGTTCATCCGGCAGTAACTGATCTTTTGGTGACAGGCTGAGCAGAGGTCCAAGGACTGAATGTGCCATGGAAACCGAACTCCCCAGAGCTGGTCCCACTAGGATGGGGGCAGAAAACCCTGCTTGTTGGAAGCTGGACGTGTGCATGCTATTGGCCCTCGGTGCCTGCTCTGAATAAAAAGTGCCTCCCTCTCCTGGGCTGTCAGATGGCACCTTTCCTCACTTAAAGCTCCTAGCTCCAGATCCTTCAGGCAGTGTAATAGTGTCCCTCTCCAGGTGCTGTGCAGGAGAGGGGAGGAGCAGCCAGGTGGAGAATGGCAGGTGGTTCTTAGAACCGGCTGGCTCTTCCTGGTGTCTCTCTAGAGGAAGCTGGTAGTGACAGTTGAGGTTACATGAGCGTTTCTGTTCTAAGCTCCTATCTCCAGTTGCTCACATCTGCTCTCTTTCGGACAGGACAACATCCTGCCTTGGTCTCTGCCCAAAGGTGACCTGTTTTGGAAAGTTGGAACAAAATTGGTGCAGCCATATGGGAGGAGGTGATAAAGGATGGTCCAGCGGTTAGGATACCAGCATGGGACTTGGGAGACCTGCATTTGTTTCCCTGCTGGCTCACAGATTGCCTGGGTGGACTTGGGCAAATCACTTAGCCTCTCTGTGCCTTGATTTTCCCACCCTGTCAGATGGAGCTGGCAGCACTGCTGTGCTCCCCAGGGGTGTGGCGAGGATAGAGGTTAAGACGCGCTTAGATACTGTGGTGAGGGGGACCAGATAAGTACCTTCCATGGATGATGCTTTCCACACTGCATAAGTATAGCCAGACAGGTTTTACACAGGGCAAGACCTCAGCTGGGCTCGCGCTGCTACTTGGAAGGGAAGTGGCCCATGCTGAGTGTCCCAACAGCAACCTTCGAGGCGGGTGCTCTGCTGGGCGCAGGGAGTGCTGCACGCCTGCCTTCCCTGAACTCTGTGTGGCTTAGGAAGGTCACCCACACACACAGGGCTAAGCTACTTGTGGGCACCTCCCCCCACTCTGGCACCCTCTCAGGGCACAGCATTCAGCTGGGCAGTGGCCGTGGGGCTCCTGGTTTATGGGCTGTGTCTTTTGGGTTGGGAAGGAGTGTATGGTCTTCAGCCAGTGCCACTGGCTCAGTTTTGCTGTGCGTTGTGCACTCACTTGCCAGGTGAAGCAGTGAGCCTGGCTGTCCACCCTGCTGTCCTCTCCTGGTCTGAGAGCAGCGGGGCTCTGCTCTGGGTGGAGTGGGGGCTGCTGGGTCACTGCTGCTTGGGAGATGAGCACTGGGCTGGCTGAGTGGGGAGGGCACCCACACAGAAGCAGCTGTGCCCCACTAGCAATCTGCCTCCCACTAGATGGCTGTCATCCCATAACCCAAGTGCCCCCAAAGGATTGTGGGATGTGGTGGGTCACAGGTGGGTGGGCGAAACGTCCCATGAAGCCTGTCATCTCAGCCCATAATTGGGGTACAGGTGTGTCGTTCTAACCCCATCTCTTCAGTCTCGTGCCTCTGTCTCAGCCAGGCACGCTTGAATCTGCTCTTCATCTCCACCCATCGTCCTGTGCTCTCCTCTACTGCTGTAACCTCCCGCCCCCTCCAGGTGTGTGCAGAGGAGTCAATGGGCAGCTCAAAGGGAAACTGGAATGCATCTATCTAAAGCTGGCTATTTCCAACACGACTCAGCTTCGTGTGTCTCAGGAAGCCAGTCCTTTGGGTTACATGACAGCCAGCTGGGGACTGTCCCATTTTGTCAGGGCACCTGGTGCAAGGAGTGAGCATGCTTTGTTCCTCCTAGTCCTCACTCAGTCTCTGATCTGGCTGTCTAGGGATCTTCCCCGAACTTTGGGAGGATTCCTTGCAAGTACCAAAGTAGGACAGAGGGCTCTTGGATGTAGCTAAACCCGAAGCAGCTCCGGGGGGAGGGTGTCACTGGGTTCAGTGAGTTGATCTGGGGGTAGCTGTATTCCAGTAACAGGCTGCGTGTTCACCCCAGGTAACTGACATACCCCCAGCAGGTAGAGCAGGGGTGGAAGGAAATCAGTTGTGTGGGCATTTCCCCTTCTGGTGAGCTGTTGTCTCATCCTTGGACCAGGCTTATTCCTTTCTCTGTCTACCAAGAGTCTCGATAACCAGGGAACGAAGCTTTTAAGAGCAGCCATGACCTAGGAGGAGGTGAAGGCTCCTAAAGAGAAATGGTCAAATGCAAAGGAGCCAAATGCAGCCACATGGCCAGGCAGGCTGGAGGGACAGTATGAGGAGAGGCTGCTCTTGCGTCTCCAGTGAACAATCAGCACTGGCACTAGCATCATGCCTCCTCCCAGCTGCTGCACTAGCTTGGCTTGCCCAGCTGGAGAGCTTTATTGATGGTTTTGCCCTGTGATCCAAGGCCCCGCACTCAGGCCAGGGCTCCTGCCTCAGTGTTGGCAAAGTTGACCGACTGCATTTTCCTCGCTCTTAAGGAGACCTAGTGGCTCATGCGCTGCCCTGGAGTTTACGAGATGTGGGCTCTTGACGAGCTAGTATCCACTGTCTTTGGTGGCTAATGTTACAACTCTGACCTTCTGAAGCCTTTCACAAGTCACTTCCCCGACTTGTGCCTCCATTTCCTGATCGGCTTGTTGAGCTGAGGAAAGTGCTTTGGGGTCTGTGGCTGAAGCCCCACTGAAGTGCCCCTGGTGTCTCTTCCTTTGATCTTGTCTCTTCATCCCTGGATCTGTGCTGAAGGAAGCCTGTTCTCTCAAACTCCTTGCCCATTCCATTCCCATTGCCATGCCAGCTGTGTGGGTCAGCTGAGATGATGGGTGAGGTGGGATGAGCAAGCCTGAGAGGCTTGGCACACAGTGACCTGCTTGGTGTGGTGGGGACCTGGGAGGTAGGTATGTGGCTGAGCACAGCGCTGGATCTCACTATCCTGAGGTAGCCCAAGGTCACTCAGCAGGTTTGTGGGAGAGCTGGGACTACACCCCAGCTCCCATGAGTCCCAGTCTGGTGCTCTAGCCACTAGGTCACGCTGCTCCCTGTACTGTGCACCACAAGGTGGGAGTCTGGGGTTCCCTTGGGAGGCCTGGCCCCTCAGGGAAGTTCCTTTCCGATGCTCCTCAGTCAGGCTTCTTCCCATGTTGTCTGAGCTGCTGGGCTGAGCCCAGGAGCTGCTGTTTTGCCTGCAGAGAATCCAAGGGGGCTGGTGGCCCCAGGATGCCTCGCTTCCTCCTCTGGGTCAAAAAGCAGCTGCGGGTGAGATGGGGTTTGTGTGGAGGGCAGAGAGGTGGCAAGGCACTCTGCTGCCTCTCCTGTATCCCAGGAGGCCTGATGGGAATAGGGCTACTTTGGGGCTTTGCCAGCTGCCTCGGAACTCATGGTGGGGTACGGGGAGGAGCTGGGAGCCTGCTGTGGTTCCTGAATCTGGGTTTCCAGGGCCAGAGTGAGAAGGGTGAGTCTCATTCCATACAGCTAGGTGCACCCTTCCTCTCCTGGAAGCCTGTTTAAAGCATGCAGGAGGGGGGCATGAGGCAGGCAAACTTTCCATAAGCAGCTGTCAATGTAATCGTCAGCATAGCTCGGGCTGGCAGCTTGGACTGACTGGAGATCTCCGGGAGTGTGGAAAATGCACACTATGGCCAAGAGGGCAGCTAGCTGCTCTCCAGGAGCATGCCTGCTGCCTTGGGGGAGCGCAGGGTAGCTGCCTGAGTGCCATACAACTGGAATGGGCTCAAGGGGTTATAACCTGCAGGCATCTGAACTCCCCTGGCTTCAGGAAGAGCTCTAGGCGGGCACCAGCCAGAGTCAGTCCTGCTAGCGAAGGCTGGGCCTGGCCTGCTTGCCATGCCTGAGATCCAGGATAGACCGCTGGAGAGCTGAGCCCCAGGGAAGCTTCGGCTGCTTGCCAATCACAGTAGCCCTGTGTGCCAGTCTGTTCTCTGTTCCAGTGGCCACCATGGGGTTTGGCTCAGCTGGTTGGAATCCTTAACCCATGGCTGGGCTGGGAAGCAGAGAGCTGGCATTTGGCTCCGACCAGGCCCACGCAAAGCCCAGGAAGATGTCTGCCACTGCCAGCATGTGGTGGGTTCATGTTGCTGCTCTTGGAGTAACAAAACATGCTGCACCTTGCCCTGTGTCTGGGAGCAGGAGCCTGATACAGTTACATCTGGGGGGGTGCCAGCTTTGCTAGATTCCAGGAGCCCAGCCTGCACTCTATCTTGATGCCCCTTCTGCCTCCGCCTGCTCCTGAGAACAGCAATGTTCTGTTCCTGCTGCTGGGGGTGCCCAGACTCCCCTGGCACAGAGCATCACCCAGCCCAGGAGATGGACCATCCGCTGAGGGCTGAGCCGAGAGCTGCTGAGCACCCACGTCTACTGTAGGGGTTTGCAAAGCTCGGCACCACCTAGGGTCAGATCCCAAATGGACTGGCTTTCCCTGCCTTCCCCACCTCAACAACCATGCAAATGAGTGTCCCGTCCGGTCCGTCCCCCCCCCCCCCCGCCTTTCCTGTTCCTGGCTCGGCTGGGGGAGGGGGCGAGGTGTGGTATGTGTCATGTTGCTCTTTAGCTCAAGCTGGCCCTGGTTTCCTTTCTCAGCTGTGGGGAGGCTCACAGGATGTCTGCATGTGGCTTTGCATGTTGTTGTGTATCCTGCACGCCTGTGTCTGTGTGCCCAGGTGTGTAATGGTGAGCAGACAGCCAGGAGCATTTCCCATCCCCTCTAGCTGTGGTGCCCTTTCCACCTGATGAGTGGGGTTTGGTTGGATGTTCAGGTTCCCTTCTCACTGGCCATTTGCAGTCTGGTACCAGGGCACCCGCATGCCCTCGGCCCCTTGTGCTTCTGTGACCAGCTCCTCGGCCTGGGGAGCAGGAGTATAAATTTCTCTGGCTCCCATGGCTGACTGCCTCCTGGTACTTCAGTGTTTCTCCTCCCAGTGCCCAAGGGAGACAAGTCAGTGTTCCTAGCCCTGTTTTACAGATGGGGAAACAGAGGCACTGAGGGATGTGACTCTCCTGAGATCACCCAACAGGCAGTGACAGAGTGGGAATAGAGCCCCGATCTTGTGGTTGCTATCCATGGGCCATGTGCTAAGCCAAAAATGCTTTCCTCACCCCATCCCCTGCTGCCTGCCATGGACTTGGCTATGCAGTGGGCAGGCAGGGATTCAGGGTGGTATTCCAGGGCTTGGCACTGTGTGGAAAGGAGGTATGTGCGGGCTAGGGAAGGGACTGAGGTATCCCGCTAAATGATCTCTTGCTCGCTTGTACTGTTCATTCCCTGGAGAGCTTTATTGATGGTTTTGCCCTGTGATCCAAGGCCCTGCGCTTAGACCCTTCCTTGCAGAGCCCCGCGGTGAGAGGTGCAGGTCAAACACGCTGACCAGTCCAAGCACACAGACCTGTCCAGGTGCCCAGAGCTCGGGAGATGGTTCTTCCAGCCAAAGCCCTTGACTGACTGCAGAGGGGCTCTGGTGCTACCACACATCCAATGTGTGCCAGTACCCCAGCCTGCTGCAGGGGCTATGTGACAGCAGAGGGTGCTCTGCTCAGCAGCTTGGGAGCCCCCCAAGCAGAACAGTGTTTGTAGCCAACCCACCCCGAGCCCTGCAGAAGCCGGGACCTCACTGGCTTCTGAATAGATACCCTGTTCTAACAGCTCACAGTCCCATAGCCTTGGTTTAACCCTCTCCTCTCCTCCACAGTCAGCAGTGTTGCAAGAGGGAGGGAACACTTATCTTTATTCTCAAACCTTTCCCCTTCACTCCAGTTCTAAAGCCCATTGTCTCCAGCCCTGAATACAGGCCATTCTCCTCATTGTAATCTTGCTAACTCCCTTCCATTCCTGGTTGGGGCAGACGTTCAGTTGCTCTTGCAATGCCAAGTATTTGTGGAGACAGCTGGGGTGCAGAGCTCCTTATAGTTGTTGGAAGGCTTGTCCATTGCTTGTGTCCATGGTGGCTGCCTGGCTGCTCCATGCCCTGGGATCACTGACTCCCACTCAGGCTGGGGAATTTTTGATATTGCACTTTCACAAGGTTTTCTCTCTCCTTGTGAAATTGGAAGCCAGGAAAGCCTCAAATTGCATGGTTTGCCTGGCCACTTTCCAGGGCCAGCTCTGAACTGATTTGGTGTTTAATACCCTATAGCTGAGGTTCACTTCCCCTCTCTTAAGCTCTGCTTTTTGTGGGTAATCTAAGCACATTATTGATAATCGAACATTGTAAATTGTTCTGAACTGTCCCATGGGCTGCTCGCCCCAAAAGTTCAGAGCCCTCAAATTTCTGCCCTGATTGGTATCCTCCACGACCACCCTGCTAAACGTACCCTGAAGCTTTTTTGATTTGAGATTAGCAAAATGATTACAAATTGATGTCAGTGGAGAGGGGAAAACCCACTTCCCCAGCTGCTGTTTTCATGGGAGCATCCTCTGTCACATGTAACTTCCCCACCATGTGTTCCTTGAATGGCTATAATGTATGTCCGTACACATATAGAGCCAAGCTATTTGCAGCCTGCACTGCGGAAATGTGGCTGTGTCTGGGGTGGAAGGCTGCAGGCAGGCAGCATTGCACTGTAGAACAGAGTGAGGAGAATCTTTGGCCAAGGACACTAGAGCCATCAAACTGGATGGAACTCCACTGATCTACCTCAGGAGGCTGAACTGACAGGCTGGCTGTGGAATCTTTGGTATCAAGTAGCCTTTCGTGTGTAGCCCCACAAAGCCATCCCCAAGCCTGTCTGCTGTAATCAGCCAGCTCCTGAATGCTCCACCTACACTGGAGATCCCTCCCCACAGAAGGCACCGCCTTTCCTACTGCCCAGGGAGGGAGCAGGCAAGCCCCACATCAGTCTGAGACTGGGATAATGACGGGCACTTGCCAGCTCTCCAGTCAGGACAGCTTGGCAGAGGATGACCACTGGTGTCTGTGTTTGCAGTGTGGCTAGCCAGAGCAGCTGGCCATACTGGGAGTGCTAGAATAGACCCACTGTAGCTGCCAGCCGACAAGCCAGGTTTCTACCTGCAGAACTTATGCCCTGCCATCCAAAGAGTTGTCCTGGATTCTGCCCTGGGGGAAGGTGATGGACAGAGAGGGGTTTGTGACCCCTCCGTTCTGGGTGCTGGCTGCTGCTGCCAGTGTTCTTCAGTATGTCTTGGGAACTGCTTAGCCCTGGCATGAGCAGCCATGCGGAGATTCAGGGCAGTAAATGACAAGTAACCTACTCAGCTGTAGCCTCTGGGGGTGTTGAGGCTGGTAGATTGGAGTTGGGATTTCCCCTGGACACCAAGGTTAATGCCCTGGGCTCACTAGCCAGGGCATCCTATGGTTGTCTCCCAAAACACTGCACTACCACTGTCTCAGCTCCCTCCAGGATATGGTTCAGCACTGACTGGGAGGGAAGGGTGCCCCTGCTGGGTCACCAGTACCATGTGGAGCGGTTCCATTGCTGTCCCCTTAGGCTACTTTACTTTGAGATCTGGCAGCCAAGCCAGAAGGGCTGGGGTTTGCTCTGGTGGTGGTGGTGGTGGTGGTGGGGAATGTGTCTGCAGAAGCAGGCTGTGTTTGGGAGGAAATCTTCATGGATTCTAGGAGCTTCATCCACCTAGCTCGACCCCAGCAAAGCACTATGCAGCCAGGCCAACAGCACTCTCCCTTCTCTGAGATTGCCTCTTGCCTTCAGTACCCAGAGACTGCATGTGTTGGCAGAGCTCTTCTCTCCCGTGTGGAGGTACAGCTGGGCATGTGAGCTGCTCACAGCTGGGCAGGAAGCCAGCCAGCTTGCGGTGTCCAGCAGAGCTCGGCCAATGCCAGAACAGGGCCAAGTGTTCATTGATTTTTATAAATCAGGGGCTGAGCCAGGTAATGAGCCCTGCTTCAAACAAAGCAGGAGGCCAGCTGGTTGTGTGTCCAAGCAGAGTGCCCTGTGCTGCCTACACAAGAGTCCTGTGTCCTCGTCCCACATCCTGCTTCTCGCTGTCTGGGGGTGGCAAACTTCACACTTCAAACCACTTAATGGCATCACCACATCCCGGTTCCAGGCGTGCAGAGGGGTCTTGGCTAAGTTGGGCCAGTTCATTGAAAACTGGTCTGAATGGGACGGCGTTCTTGGGTGGGGGGGACTGGAAAGCAAGCCTCAAGCGGGGGTGCTGTTGAGGAGCTCCCTCCATACCAAACAGCCGCTTGCCAACTTCTGTTAGGGCTGCCTCACAGCCTGTCCCAGCCAGCACCCCCAGGCCAGTGGCCATGGTGCAGGGTCTTGTGGGAGCCTGAGAAAGGGGAATGGTCTGGGGTATCCTGGGGCTCTGCCAGTGCCAAGGGTTTTATTACCTGAGGAAGTGCCAACCTGGTTTGCACCAGAACAATATGGAATAGGTCAGGCACTACATCAGTGAGGGGGCTGGGCATGCAGCAGCCGTCTAGCTGCCTGGGACTCCATGGACATAACCCCAGAGGACAGCTTGGCTTTTGCTACCTTGGGGTTGACTCTCCTGCCGCTAGGGAGGTATTGTTGTGGGAATGCTGGGGGATTCCATGCAAGCAGCTGGAGGTTGAAGTACTGAACCTTGGGTTAGCCCAGGTGGGTTGTTTGAATTGACCCACCCATGTGCAGTGATTGGGCTGGCCTGCCTGGAATGGAGGGGTGGGGCAAGACGAAGACAAGTGGAGCTGTTCAGAGCTGGAGGAATCAGCAGCTTGTGCTGACATGCCTCTGGCCGCTCGCAGCTGGTTGTCTAGAATGTGTGAGTGGCTGAAAATCCTAGCAGGCCTTGCTGAGCTCAGCAGCAATCGGAACCTGAGCCCCAGCTGAACAATGGGATCCCAAAAGAGCCAGCGAGCAGTTGGCACATCAGGTTTCTTGATCCTCCTCTCTGCTGGCTCCACCATGTGAAATAGTCTATCTGGGAACTGGCTTCAGGGTGAAATCACAGAGCTGGGATAACCCAGGAAATCCACCTGCAGTACTCTGCTCCCCCAGTCTGATCCATCTGTTCCTACAGTCGCATGCCATGCATAGTCTTGTGGCTGAGTTGGGTTATTGGGTTCTAGTCCCAGCTCTGCCACTTAACCTTGGGTAGTCTGTTCCACTCCCCATGCCTCAGTTTCCCCATCTGCAAAAGGGGACTGATGCTTCTAAGAGGCGGGTAAGTCTCAGCTCCTGAGCTAGAAAGCCCTACATAAACACTGGTCATTAAATACCGCATTAGTCTCTTCTCCCATGTGGCCACCATGGTGGGTATTTCAGCTTGCAAGCTGCATCTGGCTAAGTTCCTAGCTGTAGCTCACCCTCCAGGCCCTGGAAGGGTCAGTATAGCTAAAGGAAGCGTGGGATGCTGACGTACCTTGGCCTATTTTTCATACAAATCTAAAGAATTGCCTGGGCATGCCAAGCCTGGGCCAACAGCTGGGGACTTGGGTCAAAACAGCCCCCCAACCCTGCCCTTTCTGGGACTGGTGCTGTTAGTGCACAGAGAGCTCTGAGAGGGTGTGGCACCAAGATAGGCATGCCTTGTGGGGGCTGGCATGTCTCATTCTCTCCCCTACGGCCCCTCAGTGCTGTCTCACACACGTCATTCACTAATCCCTTGTGTGTGGGGGTTCAGGGTAAAAACTCTGTGCTTCTCTGGCCTCTAGTAGCCTCTGCCTGTCTAGTGTCTGGAGGCGTATTTCTTCTCCTGTTACTTGGTCGCGGGGTATGTTGTCTTAGCTGCTGCCTGCGGGGTGGCCAGCCCTTGCCGAGGGGCCCTGCGATAGCGCAGGGCTGGGTGAGTGACTGTTATGTAAAATATAACAGACAGGCAAGCTGCCTGTTGGAGTCTGTGGGTTCTATACAACGTGTGTGCGTGTGGAGCATGTTGATGGAGTGAGGTGTGTCCCATGTGATTTACTAGAGTAAATCTCTGAAATAAACCTGCTGGGGTCATGCCCTGGCTTTGAACCTGTCATCTGCTCTCTTTAGCTCTGTGTCTCACCAGCATTGCTTTATACTGCCCCCTCCCCTCTGAAATCATTTTTTTTTTTTTTTTCTGTCCCTGGAAATAGCAGCTGTTACAAAAGAGGCCAGGTGGCTGGCTGCTTCTGCTAGGCACCCTCAACATGTTCCAGACGCTGGCGTGGTGCAGGGAGAGGGACTAGTGACCTGGCAGGTGCCAAGGGGTTCCCCTGGCAGGGCAAAGGAGAAGAAGCCTGGGATCTGTTGCTTGCTTAGAAACGCCTGAGTAGCCCAGTACCCTTGGGACTTTCTCTACAATCTGACAACTTGAAAATTTCCAAGAATAAGCCTTTCCTGGTGTCCCTGGCACATCCGGCCAGTGCCACATGGAGTGTGGCAGCTGCAGGGGGCTCTCCTCAGACTTAATGTGGCCTAAACAAAACACAAATTGTCCATAAGGCTACTGTCCCCTCCACTTTCCTGTTCGGTGCTGGCTGTGAGAGGAACCGCTCCTGGTGCAATCAGAAGGCTTCTCGGTGACCTGGATCTGAAGGGAGTTTGGCGGTTGCAATCCTGTTCCCAGTGAGCTTCCAAAGCTGGTGCTTCCTTCCTGGCACTGTCAGCAGCGTAATTTGCGAGGTGCACTTTGACCTCACCCCCTCTTGTGCTCCATGTATGTTTAGCAGGGTGTTAGAGGGCTTTTCCTTCACCCTCTCCCCTGGTTCTTGTCACGCAGGCAGAAGTCCGAAGCGCAGACAATGTGATGTTTATTGGGATTAGTTCCAAGTAAACATATCTAAAGCTCTACATGCCAGCAGAGTCTGTTTCCCAGTGTTCGGTTCCCAGCTCTGACACTGCAGAGCCTTGGCCTGTTCCCCATTCTCCCCTTCCCTCCTTATTTCTTATTTCCCTCCCTTCCTTCTGAGGCCCAAATATACCTGCAATGCACTCCCACAGTCCCACCCCTTTCAGATCTCATGGGATGGGGTAAGGAGTGAGGCTGTGTTGCAGTCAGGGACAGGCATTTCTTTGGTCTTTTAGTGTTTTATACCTCCCCACTCTTTGCTCTTCCCAAATATTGGCTTGACTATGCTTTTAAGATTGCCCGCCCTCAACCCCTATGCAAAGTGTGCTCTCAGTAACACTTGAACTGCTCTCATCTGTTCCTGTTGTACTAACAAACAGCCTGGGGACTGCAGCCTCCCCTGCCTTCTCGCTGCGGTGTCACTGTGTTCGCCAGGCTGTGATCCATAACGCTTCGAGAGCAAGGCACAGGATTGTTGGCAGGGAGGAGGGTGTTGGAAATTACTTTGCTGCTGTAACCAGCCCCATAGGAGCATGCCTTGTAGGAGTGGAACTCACACCCCCACCTGGCTGTGTCAGAGACATCCGCATGGACAAGGACTGACTATCAGGTGGTGCAGAGCAGTGGCAGAGTGCCAGTCAGGGGCCAGCCGATGTTAGAGCAGAGTACTACTCTAGGGATTGCCGTGCCAGAGGGTCTTGGCACTAGGCTGGGGTCGGTAAGACTGAAGAGGGCTCACAGAAATGCAAGGGACTGTTGCAAAGGGATACGAGCAGGCAAGCTGAGAACCAAAGGGAATACTGGACCTGACCCAGAACCTGTGGAAATCCATAGGACTTCAATGGGCTCTGGACTTGGCCCTCAGATCCCAAAGGGCTGACTGGCTGTGGGATCTGCCTCAGGCAGGGCGAATGTGGTGGGATCTCCTAGCCTTTTGGCTTCTCACGTAGCAGTGGTTTCTTTTAACAAGGGAGCTGTGCAGTTCCACTTCTCGGGCACCAGTCTGACTTCAGCCTGCTGTTCTGGAGCACTAGAAGCCAGGGGGGCTGGAGGCCAGCTTGTTGGAAAGGAACTGTTGGGTCCCATTTGTGCTCCTGCATCCTCCATCACACACTCCTCCAGCATGATGGGTGCAGCTGGGTCAAGAGTCTTGGGGTTGGCTGGGCTGTCCCCTAGATGAAGTCCTTGCTAGTCTGGGAGGAGGCACGTTGGCATGTCCGTGTAGGGAAAAGTTGCTCTGCAGCTGCTAGGGCCACCCAATGACTTCGGCCACCACATCTTCACCCAAACCTGCAAAACTGCCCTAGCTCCACAGCAGCTCCTGCTGGGATCCTTCTGTGCCATGTTAGAGTTAAATTCCCTCCCCATAGCATGTGTGCACTCGCTGTCCTCATTACCCTGCAATTTTAGTTGTAATGAATCCCCCTGAGAAGGGGCTGCTCTCCCCGGGAGTGTGTGGTGGGGACACTAAGAGCCAAGGAGTTGAAATCGCTTTATAGAGAGTGGGTTCCTCTCTTTCCTGCCCTTAAGGCAGAGGCTGGAGGGCAGCAAGCCAACCAACCTCCTGCTGCTGTAGTCGCTGACCGGTAGGGACACAAGGACTGTGGTTCTGGCAGATAGTAAGCAGAAGATCTCATCTGAGCTCTTCCTCTCGCTGTGTCCCTGTTGCTGCTCTTGAATGATCCCTTCAGGTGATCCCAGAGAGGGGCAGAAATGGGGCAGCTGTTAAAATAGCATGTCGTGTGGGAGGCTGGGGCTGCGAAATGCTGTTTAGCAACTGTCAAGTTCAGCGAGAAATCAGGTCTTTAAAGGGACATGTACCTGTTCTGGGCTTGGTACGCTAAAAGCATGTGAGTAGTGGACACGCATAGCAGTGTCAGAGAATACCCATCTGTCGGCCAGTTGTTAGTGTCTGCATGGAGTTGCCTTGTTCTGATGCTGCTTTTAACGATGCACAGGGTCACTTTGTAGGGCACTGACCGGAATGAGCTCAAGGGATTGTTCCTGGGATCTGGCACTCATGCAGCAAACGGGATCTCTGCAGAGTTTGAGGGTGCCAGTCGGCCTGGCATGCAGACACCAGTGTGGGCTCCCAGTGGAGGCCGGGACCGGACAGCACCAACTGCATGCACTGAGATGTACAGACAGACTAGATGCGTAACATCTTCTCTTCCTCTCCCTCTCTGTGACCCTGAGGCCCCAGAGCGACTCCCATGAGTTGTAGAGAGGGTGATCTGCAGTCCCAGCCCTTAGCTGGGAATCTTGCCCTGAACTGGATATGGAAGAGTCATCCTGGGCTGCTTCACTTTAAAATGGGAGAAAGGGCTAAAAGGCTCAATGTGTGCAAGGCTGCTCGCTGGAACCAGGCTCCAGCTGCTGCCATTAGTCCCTGTCAATCGCCTTAGGGTTCGGGTGGGCCCCATCCTCAGTGGGTGGCCAGCCCAGCTAAGCTGCCCCCTTCCAGCTCGCTCTGCCTGGGACATTCCAAAGCACTTATCAGTCAGTGGGAGACCTTCACTCTGTTTTGCTGGGAGGGGTTAGACTTGGGTGGAGCCACCTTCCTGTATCAGAAAGCTGGATCTGATGCTGACCTCAGCAGCTGCTCACCTCACATGGGGAGGGAGGCTGGGCTAGCCTGCATCTGTCTCCTGCACCCAGAAGGATGCTGCAGCCTCTCCTGGGGCTGCCATTCTTGCAGATGACTCTGTGGCTGTGCGGAATCAGGATTGAGATGGCGAGGAGTTTGGGGGCTGCCCCAGCATGCGCTCCTAGAATCTCTCCTCATGGGCAGGTGGGGGGGGCCCTGATGGGCTGAAGTCACTGCACGTGCTTACCAGGGAGTGGGGTGTGTGTAAACAAGAGGCATGGAGAGCGTGGGTAGAAGGAGAGTCCGTGCAGAGGACAGAGATGGAGCAGTGGGGACGCAGCCTGCCAGAGAGCCCTGATGCACACTGGAGCTCTTGTTGCTAGAAGAGCTCACCCAGCTTCTGCAGAGAGCCCTGTGCTCCAAGTGGCTTTTCCTTGTTTGTCCCCATGAGAAAGCAAGAGACTTTAGCATGCAATAAAGAGGGCACTGAAGGCAGGGCAACGTGTGCTTGGTTGCTAGGTAACTGGGAAGGCACGCCCCTTGGTTGCCTGGCAGGCAGGCTGTGTCTGTGGTCCAGGTTGCTCTTTGTTTGGTCTGGTATTTTCACCTCTCTGAACGCTGGGCTGCTGATTCCTGTTAATGCCTCTTCCAACCAAAGCTTAAACTGCCCTTCCAGGGAAGGGGTGCCTCAGACTCTGACACGTCCATTCAGCCTTTCCTCCTTTTGTGCTTCAGGGTGCCCCCGAGTTTGTACCTGAATGGAACAGCATGGAGATGTTGTTTGGAACTGGGTCGCTCTCCCTTGCCCCCAGTCTGCCGTGTAATGTGTCCCCACACTTGGATCAGTACTCCTGGCCGTGGAATGGCAAGGAACGCCCATTGCTTACAGCCTGTTATGTTATGGGAAGTAACCGTAACAGTGCCGTTGTGGACTTGATATCTGTCCTCTCTCTGCCCTGGTCTATACTACAAGTTTAGATCGTATTTAGCAGAGTTAGATCGATTTTAACCCTGCACCTGTCCACACAACTAAGCCATTTTTGTTGACTTAAAGGGCTCTTAAAATCGCTTTCTGTACTCCTCCCTGATGAGGGGATTAGCACTGAAATCGACATCCCCGGGTCAAATTTGAGGTAGTGTGGACACAATTCGACGGTATTGGCCTCCAAGAGCTGTGCCAGAGTGCTCCATTGTGACCACTCTGGACAGCACTTTAACTCAGATGCACTAGCCAGGTACACAGGAAAAGTACTGGAAACTTTTGAATTTCATTTCCTGTTTGGCCAGCATGGTGAGCTCATCAGCAGAGGTGACCATGCAGTCCCAGAATCGCAAAAGAGCTCCAGCATGGACCAAACAGGAGGTACTGGATCTGATCGCTTTATGGGGAGACGAATCCGTGATATCAGAACTCCGTTCCAAAAGACAGAATGCCAGAATAGTTGAAAAAATCTCCAAGGGCATGATGGACAGAGGCTATAACAGAGACCCGCAGCAGTGCCGCGTGAAAATTAAGGAGCTCAGGCAAATCTACCAAAGAGGCAAACGGCTGTTCCGGGTCAGAGCCCCAGATGTGCCACTTCTGTGACGAGCTGCAGGCAGTTCAAGGGGGTGCCCTACCACTACCCCACCCCTGTCCGTGGATACCTGCAAGGGGGGAGTCTCACGCAACAGGGATGAGGATTTTAGGGAGGAGGAGGAGGAGGATAGTGCACAACAGTCAAGCGGAGAAACTGTTCTCCCTGACAGCCAAGAACTGTTTATCACCCTGGAGCCAATACCCTCCCAAGGTGGGCTCCTGGACTATGAAGCCGGAGAAGGCACCTCTGGTGAGTGAACCTTTGTAAATATAATATTTGGTTTAAAAGCATGCGTGTTTAATGATTGATTTGCCCTGAAGACTTGGGATGCATTTGCGGCCAGTAAAGCTACTGGAAAAGTCTGTTAATGTGTCCTGGGGATGGAGTGGAAATCATAGAATCGTAGAATCTCAGGGTTGCAAGGGACCTCAGGAGGTCATCTAGTCCAACCCCCTGCTCAAAGCAGGACCAATCCCCAACTAAATCATCCCAGCCAGGGCTTTGTCAAGCCTGACCTTAAAAACTTCTAAGGAAGGAGATTCCACCACCTCCCTAGGTAACACTTTCCAGCGTTTCACCACCCGCCTAGTGAACAAGTTTTTCCTAATATCCAACCTAAACCTCCTCCACTGCAACTTGAGACTGTTGCTCCTTGTTCTGTCATCTGCTACCACTGAGAACAGTCTAGATCCATCCTCTTTGGAACCCCCTTTCAGGTAGTTTAAAGCCACTATCAAATCCCCCCCCATTCTTCTCTTCCGCAGACTAAACAATCCCAGTTCCCTCAGCCTCTCCTCATAAGTCATGTGTTCCAGTCCCCTAATCATTTTTGTTGCCCTCTGCAGGACTCTTTCCAATTTTTCCACATCCTTCTTGTAGTGTGGGTCCCAAAACTGGACACAGTACTCCAGATGTGGCTTCACCAATGTCGAATAGAGGGGAATGATCACATCCCTCAATCTGCTGGCAATGCCCCTACTTATACATCCCAAAATGCTGTTGGCCTTCTTGGCAACAAGGGCACACTGACTCATATCTAGCTTCTCATCCACTGTAACCCCTAGGTCCTTTTCTGCAGAACTGCTGCCTAGCCATTCGGTCCCTAGTCTGTAGCAGTGCATGGGATTCTTCCTTCCCAAGTGCATGACTCTGCACTTGTGCTTGTTGAACCTCATCAGATTTCTTTTGGCCCAATCCTCTAATTTGTCTAGGGCCCTCTGTATCCTATCCCTATCCTCCAGCATATCTACCTCTCCTCCCAGTTTAGTGTCATCTGCAAACTTGCTGAGGGTGCAATCCACACCATCCTCCAGATCATTTATGAAGATATTGAATAAAACCGGCCCGAGGACCGACCCTTGGGGCACTCAACTTGATACCGGCTACCAACTAGACATGGAGCCATTGATCACTACCTGTGATCCTCCAGGGACATTATTAAGGGGACATTCACAAGGGGCTGTTCCTGCTGTTCTGTTTGCCTGTGGCTGAAAAGAAATCATCCCCGCTTTTAGCCACGCGGTGGAGGGCTGTTCACGCTGAGCTTTTCGCGTTTGGCTGACAGGGATGTTCCCTGATACTAGTTCACGCGGGGGAGGAGGGGTGAAGCGATCATCCCAGAGAATTGGGTGTGTGGGGGGGTTTAGTTGGGTTTGTGCTGCATATTAACCCGAAAACCACAGCCCCTCTTTTTAAATGGCCAACCCAACGGGTGCTTGGTATGGGAAAAGAGAGCGCTGCTCTTTGAAACCATTCCCACGTGTTATGAAGGTTGAAGAAGCTGAAAGACTGTGGCTTACCATGGCTGCCTGCAAGCCGAATTCTGTTGCCCGGCCCACGTGTGTGATCTCTCACACCAAATCAGCAGGCCCTCAATATAAGAGGCAAAATGCGACCTTTTACCAAAAGCACCTGTGCTATGTAATGTTAACAGCTTGGTTCACTGTGGAAAAAGTCTACCCATTGTTCTCTAAAATGTCTTTTTAAATACTACTCTGCCTTTTTTCCTCCCGCAGCTGCAAATATTTCAACGCTCCTCCTAGCATTTCCGTCCTAGAGATTAGCACAGATAAGAAGGCAAAAAAACGCACTCGCGATTAAATGTTCTGAGCTCATACAGTTCTCCCGCACTGAAAGAGCCCAGCAGAATGCATGGAGGCAGACAATGGCAGAGTCCAGAAAAGCAGAAAATGAATGCGAGGACAGGAGGGACGAGCAAGATGAGAGGTTGTGGAACGAGAGGAGAGGTGACGTCAGCATGATGAGAGGAGGCAGGATGCAATGCTGAGGCTACTGGGGGATCAAACTGGTATGCTCCAGCATCTGGTGGAGCTTCAGGAAAGGCAGCAGGAACACAGACCGCCGCTGCAGTCCCTATGTAACCACCTGCCCTCCTCCCCAAGTTCCATAGCCTCCTCGCCCTGACGCCCAAAAACATTGGGAGGTGGCCCCCCTCCGAGCATCCAACCATTGCACCCCGGAGGACTGCCCAAGCAACAGAAGGCTGGCATTCAATAAGTTTTGAAGTGCAGTGTGGTATTGTCCTTCCCTCCTCCCCTCATTCACCACCCCACCCGGTGCTTTCTTCCTTTCCCACCCCTCCCGGGCTACCTTGGCAGTTATTCCCCCTATTTGTGTGATGAATTAATGAAGAATGCATGATTTTGAAACAACAATGACTTTATTGCCTCTGCAAGCGGTGATCGAAGTGGGGAGGGCAGTTGGTTTACAGGGAAGTAGAGTGAACCAAGGGGGTGGGTTTTCACCAAGAAGAAACCAACAGAACTGTCACACCGTAGCCTGGCCAGTCATGAAACTGGTTTTGAAAGCTTCTCTGATGTGCAGTGCTCCCTGCTATGCTCTTCTAATTGCCCTCGTGTCTGGCTGCGCGTAATCAGCAGTCAGGCAATTTGTCTCAACCTCCCACACCACCATAAATGTCTTCCCCTCTACTCTCACAGTTATTGTGGAGCATACAACAAGCAGCAATAACAATGGGAATATTGGTTTCGCTGAGGTCTAACCGCGTCAGTAAACTGTGCCAACGCGCTTTTAAACGTCCAAATGCACCTTTTACCACCATTCTGCACTTGCTCAGCCTATTGTTGAACAGCTCCTGACTACTGTCCAGGCTGCTTGTATATGGCTTCATGAGCCATGGCATTAAGGGGTAGGCTGAGTCCCCAAGGATAACTATAGGCATTTCAACATCCCCAACGGTTATTTTCTGGTCTGGGAGGTTTTTCGTAGGAGTGGGTGGGTGAGATTCTGTGGCCTGCATTATGCAGGAGGTCAGACTAGATGATCAGAATGGTCCCTTCTGACCTTAGTATCTATGAATCTCTGAGTCTATAAGTCCCTTCCTGCAGCTGTTCAAACAGACTAGAGTTCGTGAAGATGCGAGTGTCATGTACCTCTTCCGGCCATCCCACGTTGATGTCGGTGAAACGTCCCTTGTGATCCACCAGTGCTTGCAGCATCATTGGAAAAGTACCCCTTGCAGTTTACATACTGGCTGCCAAGGTGGTCTGGTCCCAAGATAGGGATATGCGTTCCGTCTATCGCCCCACCACAGTTAGGGAATCCCATTGCAGCAAAGCCATCCACTATGACCTGCACATCTCCCAGAGTCACTACCCTTGATAGCAGCAAGTCAGTGATAGCGTTGGCTTGGATCACAGCAGCCCCCACAGTAGACTTGCCCACTACAAATTGATTACCAACTGACCGGTAGCTGTCTGGCATTGCAAGCTTCCAGAGGGCTATCGCCACTCGCTTGTGAACTGTGAGGGCTGCTCTCATCTCGGTATTCTGGTGCTTCATGGCAGGGGAAAACAACTCAAAATTCCATGAAAGTGCCCTTACTCATGTGAAAGTTTCGCAGTCGCTGGGAATCATCCCAGACCTGTAACACTATGCGGTCCCACCAGTCTGTGCTTGTTTCCTGGGCCACGTATCTGCATTCCACGGCATGAGCCTGCCCCATTACCACCAGGATGGCCAAATTGCCGGGGCCCGTACTTTGAGAGAAGTGTGTCCATGTTCTCGTTACTGTGCTGCCGTTGCCTCCTCACCAGCTTTTGCAGGTTCTGGTTCTGCACATACCACAGGATAATGCGTGAGGTGTTTACAATGCTTGCTGTGGTATGGCATCTGCAGGAGAGCAGAGTTGCAGCTGAAGCGGTGGCTGATGACAGATGCCACAAGAATAGATATTTATAGAGAACAACAAGAGGACTTGCGAGGTGGATTAGTGAGAACAGAGTTGCAGCAGAAGCAGTGGAGGACGACGGTTAGCACCGCGCACATTTCCCGAGGAAGAACGCTCGTACCTGGGACCCCAGGACAGACAACATGGAGAAATTTGCTATTGAGACAATAGCAGCAGAGCAGAGTTGCAGCGGAAGTGATGGATGACGATTAGCAGTCCTACTGCACCATCTGCTGAAAGCAGTATGGCATCTGCATGGAAAAAAGGCGCGAAACGATTGTCTGCTGTTGCTTTCACGGAAGGGGCAACTGACGACGTGTACCCAAAATCACCCGCAACAATGTTTTTTGCCCCATCAGGCATTGGGAGCGTAACCCAGAATTCCAATGGGCGGCAGACTGCAGGAACTGTGGGATAGCTACCCACAGTGCACCACTCCGTAAGTCAATGCTAGCCACGGTAGTGAGGACGTGCTCTGCCGACTTAATGCGCTTAGTGTGGACATACACAATCGACTGTAAAATTGACTTCTAAAAATCGACTTCTGTAATATCGATCTAATTTTGTAGTGTAGATCTACCCTCTGTGAATTCCAGTTCGAAATCTGCCCAGTTTACAACTCATGCTGTTTGTTCTACATGGTAGCTCCTGCCAACCCTGCTTGGGATCTGAGAATCAAGCTGGGTTCTTTCTGACTCATCAACAGTGAAGAGTCTGCAGTTGGAGCTTGGCTGGCTAGTCTGTTGTCAAAGCATGAGCCTGTAGATTCCAGCTCCCTCTCCCAGGGCTCGATTGTCTGGGCAGTGCTAACAGAAGTGGTAAGGAATAAAAACTTATTTTAGTTACTGAAGTAAGCTGCTCTGACTCTGTCCTGAGTGTCTGAGTAAGAAGGTGCCTTTATTTCTAGTCACTTTCCGGGGGATAACCATAATTGTAAGGTGTAAGGCAGTCAGCTCCAGCAGGAGGCACTGTGTATGTTCCCCTGCTGTGGGACCACTAGCACCTCCGCTTCCAGAAGTAGGAAAGAGGCTGCTCTGTGGAGGAGCAGCAGGGTGCCCTGTTCCTTTTTTTTTCTGCCTGCTGTCATTTCCTGGAGGAAAACCCCCTTTTGGCAAGACATTCCCCCCCAGGGCAGTGGCAACTCGACAAAGGAAAATGCAGGGAGAGCAAGCCAATGGGTAGATCCACACTGGTGTCCTCTGGATCAGGGAGTGCTTAGCCAGGCTCCTCGGGAAAGGGCTCTGGAGAGATCTATTGCCACCTTTTATGAAGCCTAGCTTGACAGTGCTCTGTACTAAATAGTAAGCACAGGCTGTCGCAGCCAGGGACACGGGTAATCTGGCCCCCAACCTCTTGTACCAGAAGCCCTGGAAAGACACCGGTCCCATGATCTACATGTTCTGTACTGGTCTGAGTAAGACCATGCGGAACAATCCGAACCAGGATGTGTGTCTGTCCCAATCCAGGACCCCTTCCCAGGCAGCTTGTCCTCCTCACAGCTTGTAAGGAGCCCAACTGAATGGGAAATCTTTGGGGCCTGGTGCAGAAGGCCCAGGTGGGTGCTAGCATGTGCCCCACATCAGACTGCCCAATGTACCCCCTCAAGCTGGTGGAGTTTGATTATGGATGTTCTCAAAGGATAGGTGAAAAGAGAAAAGGAGTACTTGTGGCATCTTAGAGACTAACAAATTTATTAGAGCATAAGCTTTCGTGAGCTACAGCTCACTTCATCGGATGCATTCCGATAGGATAGGTGGTGATTGCTTCAGTGTCCCTGATCATAGAGGAGGCAGACCCGTTTCTCTTGCCCTTAGCCGGTCTGTTTCTGGTTTCGGTATGCTCTTGACACAACCTTGGAAAGGCTTGGTTGGGGGTGCTAGGACGCTCTACAAAGGTGCTGGGGCTTCTCTCCTCCACACTAAGGTTTCTTACCCAGCAGGTGACTTCCTGCTGGCAGTGTTGCAGTTCAGCAAGCCAGCGTCAGACCCTAGTGGGGACAGAGTGCTGGGGAGACTGGCCTTCCTCCCCAAGACACTAATGGATTTCTCCCTTCATATGCTGCCATAATTGCAAGACCCTTCTCCGCCAACTCCCCAGGCTTCCACCTGCAGGGTCCGCAGCCTTTAAAACTCACCTAGGATATGAACTCTCTGCACCCTAGATCAGCAAGCCCTTCATTGTCCAGGAGAGCCCTGTCTACAGGACTGGCACTGTGTATCTATCTTTGCTCCATAGCAGCTTTGCAACTTCCAGGTCTTGTCTAAAGCACATTAAGGGGAATATTGACACCGCAGTTAAAAACCTGTGGCTGCCCTGTGTCAGCTGCCTCGGGGCTGTTTAATTGCAGGGTAGGCATCCAGGTTTGGCAGGAGCCCAGGCTCTAGGACCCTGCGAGGTGGCAGGGTCTGAGAGCTCAGGCTGCAGCTGGAAGGGCTACAGTAAACAGCCCCTTTGCCCAAGCCACACAACCCCCGGGGGTCTAATTGCAGTGTAGACATACCCTGGTGCCAGGGGAGGAGGTTAGTTTCTGCAGCCAACCTCCAATCCATTCCCAGGCAGAAGATTTGCAAGGCAGCCATTGGGTGGTAGCTTGTTGCTAAGACTCACCCTCACAGGAAACATGGCTCATGGACTGTTACAGATCTCTTCGTGGGCTAGGAGTGCTCCAGTTCATCTTTCCTCCCCCCACCCCCCGGTGGGTTTTAGCCTTTACGTTTCGTTTACCTTAGCCCTTGCTATTGTTCCTTTAAAACGGTCTGTTTGTGGTTTTGGTATGCTTGCGAGTGTTGTTCCGCATCCTGTTTTCATTGTCAGTTGCAGCAGCTTTCAATCTTTTCCTACAAAGCTGCAAGCTCCTGCCCTATTTAAAAGGCAGCCCTGGGGCGTTCGGCCCCAGAAGTGGGGGGGTGTATTAGGGTCCTCTGTGAAGAAGAGCGGATTACTGCAGGCCATGCTTACACAGGAAGGCCTAACCAGTCATGCAGGAATAAGTGTCCCACAGGGGTAGGGTTATTTTGGTGTGAGCTGCTTTTCTGGGTTCTGTTTAAGCTGCTTCCTAAGCAACTTACTTAGGTAAATGGGAAAATGCCACTATTATACCAAAATAAGTGTCCGTGTGAGGGGCTATGCTGGTAGGACTCTGTTTAAATTCCCACCTTTCTCATTCCAGGAGAACTGCCCTGTGCAGACTAGCCTTTCCTGTGACTGTTGACCCGGAAAGACTACCTAGCCCTCAGGTCACCAGCCTGCCCTCTCCCCTCATTGTGGAGGGGTCCCCAATAACTTTCATGGCACACTTCAGAGCGTCAAGCTGCTTTGCTTAGAGAAGTCGAACTGGGAATGGTTGTGGCTTCTGCTGTGGGGCTTGGTGTACTGGCCTAAGCACAGGGCTGGTAACTTGGACTCCTATGGTTCTAATCAAGGTTGGCCCTGATTTTTCACTGCCTCTCAGCAAGCCAGTTCATCTCTTTCCCTTTCTGTAAATACATACCTAGCTCTCAGGGAGGCTTGATGAGTTACAAGGGTGAAGAAAGGTATGTTGATTGCAGCCTTGGTAATACCGATAACCACCAAAAACCCTCCTCTATGGGCCCGTCTGACTGAGGTCTTGTTGCCCTGTCCTGGGATTTATCTTTGATTTATGTTGTTGGCAATTTCCTGACAGCCTCATGGAAAGCTGCACTAGTGGCCTATGCACATCCATCATGCGGCAGCCGTGGAAACCCCACAATGCTGCCGGGAGTGCCGGGTCTCCCTTTGCGTTATCTATGGTGCCAAGATGAGACCCAACACACGGGGCCCTCACCTATTTTATGGCCCCTGAAGGTGCCATGACTCTCTCCGCAGATTTCCAGGCCTAATGCCAGATCGGGCAAGTACCTTATGCCTCCTGCACTCCTGCAGTGTCCCCCAGAGACAAGATTCTTAAGGTCCTGTCCTGACCGGTGTGGTGTTGTGCACGTTCAGCAATGCTGTGTGGCACCCCAGAAATGGCTGCCTTTCGGTGGCGGATGAATGACTTGTTTGTTGTAATTCTTTTGGCCTCCTTTTTACTGTAAAGCGCTAAATAACATTTTGCTTTCCTATTGAGGCTGTTTTAAGTGTACAATCGTTATTCTGGCTCTGTGCACAGGAAGGGTCTGAACTCTCTCACTCTCGTTAAACCAGAGGGAATTTGCGTATCGAGACCTGCTTTCAAGAGTAAAAATGACCCAGCTAAAATCATTTGGTAGCAGAGAAAAATCTGATTCCTCCTTAACTAATTTTGTATACATTCTTTCTCTCACCTCTACCGGCTATGCATATATAGGGAGAAGGCTCTTAGCACTGCAGTCAGACCTAATCGAAGGACCTGTCTTCTTAAAGCTATTTATCCTCTCCCTCTCTGCAGGCAGGGAATTTCCTGAAGTGCACGAATATTCTAATACCGATCTGCGTCAGTAGCTTATGAGCACTGGCTGCATCGGAGAGCGCTCTGCTCTGCTGAGCTCAGGGCGGGCAAACTGGTAACCGTGGCGTAGCTTGGCTGTGCCCGCGCTAGTTCAGCACACTGCCTTCTGGAGCTCTGTGCTGGAAGAGTGGCTGGCTGGTAAAGGGTTGGACAGGGCAGTACTGAGTGTGACTGCACGGGGGTGGGGGAGAGACAGAGACAGCCCACCCATCTTAGGGTTAGCACTTGGCCTTTCAGTGCCGGAGGGCTGGGGCTCTGGGGACGCTGTGAAGGCAAAGTTCTCAATTGGCGTGAGTCCCTTGTGCTGCTCAACAGCTGTTTACCAGCCCTGGGGGAGTAAAGGTTCTGCCACCCCCTTGCCTTCTAGATAGCTGGGGGTGTGAGATCGAGACGATTTGAGACTAAAAGGCTGGGGGAAGGGCCCCATGGGCAGGTTGGGGAGGAAACCTTTTGGAGCAAGAATAGGTGTTGGGATGTGGCTTTTGCTCCTGGAGGCTTGCACGGGAGGGGCCCTTGGCCCTCAATCAGCCTCGACCTTTGATGCAGCCTGGGTGCCTAGTAGTACGGCCGCTGCACACAGTGCTGTTGCTCACTGTGGGCTTGTCTACACATAGACTTGTTCCCCATTAGCTGTGGTGTGGAGACTTTGCTCTGGAATAAGTGTCTACACATGGAATTAATTGGGAAGAACTTTGTGTAGATGAGCCCTTAGAGCCGAACATCAACACCCTCCCTCTCTCCTTTTCTGTCCCTTTCTCCCTCTCTCATGGTTACATTTTAAGGGCATGGCTACACTTGCAGATGTAGAGCGCTGTGAGTTAAACTCACCTTTGTAGAGCGCAGAGGGAAAGTGCTGCCGTGTGTCCACACTGACAGCTGCAAGTGCACTGGAGTGGCCACATTTGCTGCACTTGCAGCAGTATTGGGAGTGGTGAATTATGGGCAGCTATCCCACAGAGCACCTCTTCCCATCCTGGCGCTGTGGCTTGTGGGAAGGGGGCAGGGAGTGCGCGGCATTCTATGTCCTGTCTCAACGCCTCCTGATGCATCGGTTCACATCCCAGCAATCCCTGAGTTCTGTCCACATTTGGCGCCATCTTTCCATGTTTTTTTGTACTGCGTGCTCTGTCTTCCCTTTCGTTCTGCGGGAATGAATCTTGAAGTGCTGAGGAATATGCTGATGGGTCTCGCCAGCATGTCACGTCTGGCAGTCGAGTTACTCCTTAAGCTGCAAACTGACAGTGAGGAGTCCGATGATATCGACTCGAGTAACGCATATGACATGAGCTTGCTTGTGGCATTCATGGACATGCTTACCACCATAGAACTCCGCTCTTGGGCTTGGGAAACAAGCACTGAGTGGTGGGATCACATAGTCATGCAAGTCTGGGATGATGAGCAGTAGCTGCAGAACTTTCAGATGAGAAAAGCCACTTTCATGGGACTGTGTGAGGAGCTTGCCCCCATCCTGCGACGCAAGGACACGAGATTGAGAGCTGCCCTGCGAGTGGAGAAGCGGGTGGCTATTGCAATCTGGAAGTTGGCAACTCCAGACAGCTACCGATCGGTCGCTAACCAGTTTGGAGGGGGGAAGTCGACAGTTGGAATCGTGTTGATGCAAGTTTGCGGGGCCATTAATTGCATCCTCCTCAGAAGGACCGTGACTCTGGGTAATGTGCATGACATTGTGGCTGGCTTTGCACAAATAGGTTTCCCTAACTGCGGAGGGGCGATAGATGGGATGCATATTCCAATTCTGGCACCAGCCTATGTAGCTTCTGAAATAAGTTAATCAGAAGGGGTATTTCTCGATGGTTCTCCAGGCACTTGTGGATCACAGTGGGCATTTCATTGACATTAACACAGGCTGGCCTGGAAAGGTGCGTGACGCATGCATCTTTCAGAACACTGACCTGTTGAGGAAGCTGCAAGCCAGGACTTTTTTTCCCTAGACCAGAAGATCACTGTAGGGGAAGTCGAAATGCCCATTGTGATCCTTGGAGACCCCACTTATCCTTTAATTCCATGGGTCATGAAACCCTACACAGGGAGCCTTGACAACAGCAAGGAGCGATTCAACAACGGACTGAGTTGGCACTGAATGACTGTGGGGTGTGCTTTTGGCTGTTTAAAGGGCCGCTGGCACTCTCTGTATGGGAAGCTGGACCTGGCTGATGAGAACATCCCCGCAGTTATATCCGCATGCTGTACCCTCCATAACATTTGTGAAGGGAAAGGTGAAAGATTCACTCAGGCATGGAACTCGGAGGTTCTACACCTGGAGGCTGAATTTTTGAACAGTCAGAGGGTGGGGCTGCCAGGATTAGGGATGCCTTGAGGGAGCAATTTGAGGCTGAAAGGCACCAGTAATTTCTGGTGCCCTGCACGGGAGTGAATTGCTGTGGTTCCAATGTTAGTAGGAATCTGTGTTGCTACGCTGACTTGCAGTGCCTGTTTCTTTCCTGGGCTAAAGTATCTTTTACTTAGTGCAATAATAATGTTTTCAAAGACAAAAAAGCCATTTATTGAAGAAGGAAAAAAAATTCATTTGTTGAAAAGAAACCCGACTGCTTGGGAAACACAAAGGGCAGGGGGGTGGGGTGGGGAACGGTACTATCTCAGATTTGCGTATGTCCTGTTCTCATACTCAGCCTTCCTGTCTGGAGTGCTGTGCAATTAGTGCTGTACTTCAGGATGGCGATACTGCATGGTGATGGGGGTTGAGTGCAGTGGGTAAGGGTCATAATTTTCAGGGCTGGGTGGTGAAACTTCAGATGTTGGAGGCTGCTGGTGATGGTAAAAACCTGGATGTTGGGGAAAGTGGGTTGGAGGTGACATGGGGGCACAAGGGAAAGAGTTTTGGGACAAGGGCTGCAGGGGGGGCAGGTGTGGTAGTGCTCCGCCTGCATGGCTACGAGTGCCTGGATCGAGTCCGCTTGGCACTCCATTATGCCTATCAGCTGATCTGTGCTTTGCTGCCAGAGCACCGCACTTTTGTGCCGGCATGCCTCATTCTGCTGCTCATTCTTACTTTCACTGTTCCACCACTCTTGCACTTTTCGATTTTCATTTCTCGAATGCTGCATTACTTCATGCAACATGTCTTCCTTGCTTCTACGTGGCCTCTTTCTGATTCTTTGGAGTCTTTCAGCCGGTGATAACACAGACAGCTGAGATCTCAAGGTTGCATCTGTATGGGCAAAATGCAACACTTAACAGAGGCAGCATTGTTCACACCAGACAGAGCAATGATTCCCCCATACTTAAGGGTAAGCACAGTCTACACAATAGCATAATTTATCTGTGCCAAAGCGTGCGCACGTAACCCACAGGAGCCCCAAAATGGTGAGTAAGCACAGGGTCAAGCGTGACAGATTTGTTTCACGGCTGTACTGTCCTCTGGGGTTCTGTGCCTTGGGGAGAGACAACAGTGGCAGGGGGCCCCTATACTGAACACTGCCCCCACATTTTCCACAGGAGTCCATCCTGGAAGATATTTCGCTGCTGAGGGTGACCAGGGAAGCAAGGGAGGGTCTTCTGCTGCAATGCGGCTTCTGCCCTGGCCCATATGCAGCTTGCCTGTGTGCAGCAATGGTCCCCCCACCCCACACAGCACAGTGGCACTGACAAGTTAGTCTGACTGGGACAGGACCACAGTGGCTCTCCTGAGAAACCTGTGCAAGCGCATTGCTCAAGTTTTGGATGAGACCTTTGAAGAGATCTCTGAGGCCGATTACCACGATGCAAGAGAGCACGTCAACTCCCTATTCCGTATTGAGGCATGCATGCGGCCCTAACCCTCCTCGCCCCAAGAGCCCGCACTGAATAACTTCCTTCCCAAAATTAAAAGCCACTTACCAGGAACCTCCTGTGGTGTTTGTCCTTCCCCAAGCACCAGCTGCCATGACTGGCTACCTTCCTCCAGGCTTGAGAACAGCTCCTGGCTGCCTGCATCTAGGGATTCCGGGGTGTCTTCCTCTGCCGGAGCACCCTCGGAGCTGCTCCTCCTCCTGCCTTGTTGAACTGGGCTCTGAAGTGTCCATGGTGGTACTCTGAGTGAAGGTGGGATCGCCCCAAGTATCGCGTCCAGCTCTTCGTAGAAACGGCAGGTTGCGGGGGCAGCACCAGAGCAGCTGTTTGCTTCCTGGGCTTTGTGGTAGGCATTCCGCAGCTCCTTCACTTTAACCCTGCACTGTAGTGCATCCCAGTCATGGCCCCTTTCCATCATGTCCCTTGATATCTGCCTGATGGTATCATCATTCCTGCGGCTGGAGCGCAGCTGGGACTGGTCAGCTTCCGCCCCACAAACACTGATGAGGTCCAGCACCTCACCATTGCTTCATACTTGGGATTGCCTGGCGCGTGGAGGCATGGTCACCTGGAAAGATGTGCTGAGAGCATTCCACGCCTGGCTGAGCAAACAAGAAGGGGATTTTCCAAATTCCCTGAGAATTTAAAGGGCGGGTCTGATGGTTGATTACCTGAGGGCAGGGCAGTAGAGTTCAAAGTGATGACCCCAGGTATTGTGGGACACTTCTGGAGGCCGATCAGAGCGCGCTATAGAACCAGGGCATCCACACTGGTGCCGCGGCACTCCAGCGGAGGTGCACAAAACATTATTCCACTTGCCGAGATGGAGTATCAACAGCACTGTAGCTGCGGAGTCAGAGCTCTCTACTTGCCTTGCCAGTGTGGACGGGTAGTGAGCTAGTTTGCCCGTGACTCTCTTATTGCGCTCTAACTCACAAGTGTAGCTAAGCCCTTAGAGTTAGTGCGTGGCAAGCCAGGGTGTGAACATACAGTGCACTGGCTTGCCACAGGGTAACTGGCTGCGTGGACCCTGGGGCTGTGTGCTAAAAGTGTACTTCGATGTCCTGCTCTTTGAATGGGAGTACATTAAAGTACAGTAGGGAGCTTTTGGGGTATGGCAGCAGGGTCTGCACGGGGCTTTCAGGGCGCGCAGGTTGGCTAGGGCACTGTATGTTCACACACTGGTTTGCAGTGTACTAACTTTCCATGTAGATTGTGAGGTAATATCTTTTATTGAATCATAGAATATCAGGGTTGGAAGGGACCTCAGGAGGTCATCTAGTCCAACCCCCTGCTCAAAGCAGGGCCAATCCCCAACTGAATCATTCCAGCCAGGGCTTTGTCAAGCCTGACCTTAAAAATCTCTAAGGAAGGAGATTCCACCACCTCCCTAGGTAACCCATTCCAGTGCTTCACCACCCTCCTAGTGAAAGTGGTTTTTTTTTTTTTTTCATAATATCCAACCTAAACCTCCCCCACTGCAACTTGAGACCATTACTCCTTGTTCTGTCACCTGGTACCACTGAGAACAGTCTAGATCCATCCTCTTTGGAACCCCCTTTCAGGTCGTTTAAAGCCGCTATCAAATTCCCCCTCATTCTTCTCTTCTGCAGACTAAACAATCCCAGTTCCCTCAGCCTCCCCTCATAAACCATGTGCTCCAGCCCCCTAATCATTTTTGTGGCCCTCTGCTGGACTCTTTGCAGTTTTTCCACATCCTTCTTTTAGTGTGGGGCCCAAAACTGGTCACTGTACTCCAGATGAGGCCTCACCAATGCCGAAGTATAAGGAATTAACACGTTGCAAGATGCACCTTAAAGGAGAGTTATGGGTTACCAGTTGTGCTACTGAGAGAGAGAGCCAGTATCTCTGTGGGGTATCATGAAACAATTACAGCCCATGCTTGACGGTGACCACATCCTGGAAGAAACCTTTCCCAAACAACCTTGCCAAGCTCATCAGAAACAAGCTTCCCGCAGACCATGACACACCAGCTGAACAGATGCAAAGCCTGCAGTGTCCTCTCCACTGATATGATGATCAACACCCCCCACAACATGCCTTTCACGGGTCCTACGCATGCCTATCACAACACACTGTGTACCTCACCCATTGTATCAACTAGGTGGGTGAAATCGGAATGATGTGCACTCGAACGAAGCTGTGCAGAAATGTGCGCTGTGCACACGAATGAAGTCTTGTAGAAAAATAAGACAAAAACACCACAAAACGATTGCTCCATATCTGACCTCTGTCTTCCTCCTCAAAGGAAACCTGCCCTACACCTTCAGAAGGTGAACCTGAGAGCTGAAATTCATAACTGTGGTGGATACCAAAATCATGGACTCAGACGGTGGTTTATCTCTCATTACAACGGTCTGTAACCCAGTAACTCTCCTTTATCCTGCAGAGGTGTTAATAGCTCACTTCAGTTGGAATGGTCTCTTGCAACTCGTTAACTCCTTACGCTTAACAATCTGTTCCTCCTTGTATTTAGCTGTGACACTCTGAGTACCTTCCTCAGACCAGAAGGAGAGCTCTGTGGCACTCAAGTTTGTCTCTTTACCTACAGAAGTTGTCCCAGTAAATGATATTACCTCATCTGCCTTGTCTCTCTTATCCTGGGACCAATGCAGCAACACTGCAAGCAGGTAGATTGTGACAGAGATGGCAATTTCCTGGACAAACCTTAAAATAATTAAGTTTAAGTATTTTAGGAGTTCAGTGTATTCAAAATGCAAATGATTATATATTGTTGTGGGATTGTGTAACGTCCCTAGGGGGCAGCCATGTTTAATGTAAACTCTGGGAAGTATTCTGAGCCTCAGAAAAGGAGTACTTGTGGCACCTTAGAGACTAACTAATTTATTAGAGCATAAGCTTTCGTGAGCTACAGCTCATAACAAATTTATTAGAGCATAAGCTTTCGTGAGCTACAGCTCACTTCATCGGATGCATCCGATGAAGCGAGCTGTAGCTCACGAAAGCTTATGCTCTAATAAATTTGTTAGTCTCTAAGGTGCCACAAGTACTCCTTTTCTTTTTGCGAATACAGACTAACACGGCTGCTACTCTGAAACCTGTCATTGAGCCTCAAAAGACTGTTTGTTTGAAACAATGGGCCAGACAAGAGTGAACTTTCAAAATTCTAGGAGAACTTGTGCCACCTTAGAGATTAACTAATTTATTTGGGCATAAGCTTTCGTGGGCTAAAACCCATTTTGTGGTTTTTGGGGAAGTGTTAAGCAGATGTCTGCAAGAACTCGGCCTCCAGAAGCTTTGCACCAGGGAGTCTGCTGATTACCTGTTACATGATGACAAGCTCTGAGCCCTAACCATGAAGTGGTAACTCACAGCATGACACATAGGCGTGCTTATTCTGAACAACAGGTGTTAGGAACTTGCAAAGCCTTGCAAGTGGCTGGAAGCCTCTGATTTCACTTGGTGTGGGGTTTGGTAGACTCTCTAGTGCTGGGCTGTTTGACAAGGCTACAGCCTTGGGCTGATGGGACCGACTGGTTGATGGAGGAGGGAGTTACTGTCCCCATACCTCCTGCTGAGTCCCCCACCCCCGAAGCAAAAGTGGCCTTTGGACTCCTGTTGTGCTAGGAACTGGCCCTGAACCCCACAGGCCCTGAACAACCCTCCAAAAACTCCTCCATCGCTGCTGACCTAGGGTGGACTGGCAGGGCAGCCTAGATGTTGAAGACTGTACAGCATCAGAGTAGCAGCCGTGTTAGTCTGTATTCGCAAAAAGAAAAGGAGTACTTGTGGCACCTTAGAGACTAACACATTTATTTGAGCATAAGCTTTCGTGAGCTACAGCTCATTTCATCAGATGCATTTGGTGGAAAATACAGAGGGGAGATTGATATATACACACACAGAGAACATGAAACAATGGGTTTATCATACACACTGTAAGGAGAGGAATCACTTAAGATAATCCATCACCAGCAGCGGGGGGGGAGGGGGGGGAGAAGGAGGAAAACCTTTCATGGTGACAAGCAAGGTACGCTATTTCCAGCAGTTAACAAGAATATCTGAGGAACAGTGGGGGGTGGGGTGAGGGGGAGAAATACCATGGGGAAATAGTTTTACTTTGTGTAATGACTCATCCATTCCCAGTCTCTATTCAAGCCTAAGTTAATTGTATCCAGTTTGCAAATTAATTCCAATTCAGCAGTCTCTCGTTGGAGTCTGTTTTTGAAGCTTTTTTTGTTGAAGGATAGCCACTCTTAGGTCTGTGATCGAGTGACCAGAGAGATTGAAGTATTCTCCAACTGGTTTTTGAACGTTATAATTCTTGACGTCTGATTTGTGTCCATTCATTCTTTTACATAGAGACTGTCCAGTTTGACCAATGTATATGGCAGAGGGGCATTGCTGGCACATGATGGCGTATATCACATTGGTAGATGCGCAGGTGAACGAGCCTCTGATAGTGTGGCTGATGTGATTAGGCCTATCCTATGATGGTGTCCCCTGAATAGATATGTGGACAGAGTTGGCAACGGGCTTCGTTGCAAGGATAGGTTCCTGGGTTAGTGGTTCTGTTGTGTGGTGTGTGTGGTTGCTGGTGAGTATTTGCTTCAGATTGGGGGGCTGTCTGTAAGCAAGGACTGGTCTGTCTCCCAAGATCTGTGAGAGTGATGGGTCGTCCTTCAGGATAGGTTGTAGATCCTTGATGATGCGTTGGAGAGGTTTTAGTTGGGGGCTGAAGGTGATGGCTAGTGGCGTTCTGTTATTTTCTTTGTTGGGCCTGTCCTGTAGTAGGTGACTTCTGGGTACTCTTCTGGCTCTGTCAATCTGTTTCTTCACTTCAGCAGGTGGGTATTGTAGTTCTAGGAATGCATGATAGAGATCTTGTAGGTGTTTGTCTCTGTCTGAGGGGTTGGAGCAAATGCAGTTATATCGTAGAGCTTGGTTGTAGACAATGGATCGTGTGGTATGATCTGGATGAAAGCTAGAGGCATGTAGGTAGGAATAGCAGTCAGTAGGTTTCCGATATAGGGTGGTGTTTGTGACCATCGCTTATTAGCACCATAGTGTCCAGGAAGTGGATCTCTTGTGTGGACTGGTCCAGGCTGAGGCTGATGGTGGGATGGAAATTGTTGAAATCCTGGTGGAATTCCTCAAGGGCTTCTTTTCCACGGGTCCAGATGATGAAGATGTTGTCAATGTAGCGCAAGTAGAGTAGGGGCATTAGGAGAAGAGAGCTGAGGAAACGTTGTTTTAAGTCAGCCATAAAAATGTTGGCATACTGTGGGGCCATGTGGGTACCCATCGCAGTGCCCCTGATTCGAAGGTATACATTGTCCCCAAATGTGAAATAGTTATGGGTGAGGACAAAGTCACAAAGTTCAACCACCAGGTTAGCCGTGACATTATCGGGGATACTGTTCCTGACGGCTTGTAGTCCATCTTTGTGTGGAATGTTGGTGTAGAGGGCTTCTACATCCATAGGGGCCAGGATGGTGTTTTTACCCACCTGCTGAAGTGAAGAAACAGATTGACAGAGTCAGAAGAGTACCCAGAAGTCGCCTACTACAGGACAGACCCAACAAAGAAAACAGAACGCCACTAGCCATCACCTTCAGCCCCCAACTAAAACCTCTCCAACGCATCATCAAGGATCTACAACCTATCCTGAAGGACGACCCATCACTCTCACAGGTCTTGGGAGACAGGCCAGTCCTTGCTTACAGACAGCCCCCCAATCTGAAGCAAATACTCAGCAGCAACCACACACCACACAAAAGAACCACTAACCCAGGAACCTATCCTTGCAACAAAGCCCGTTGCCCACTCTGTCCACATATCTATTCAGGGGACACCATCATAGGGCCTAATCACATCAGCCACACTATCAGAGGCTCGTTCACCTGCGCATCTACCAATGTGATATATGCCATCATGTGCCAGCAATGCCCCTCTGCCATGTACATTGGTCAAACTGGACAGTCTCTACGTAAAAGAATAAATGGACACAAATCAGACGTCAAGAATTATAACATTCAAAAACCAGTTGGAGAACACTTCAATCTCTCTGGTCACTCGATTACAGACCTAAAAGTGGCTATCCTTCAACAAAAAAACTTCAAAAACAGACTCCAACGAGAGACTGCTGAATTGGAATTAATTTGCAAACTGGATACAATTAATTTAGGCTTGAATAGAGACTGGGAATGGATGAGTCATTACACAAAGTAAAACTATTTCCCCATGTTATTTCTCCGCCTCCCGCCACCTCACCCCCCCATTGTTCCTCAGATATTCTTGTTAACTGCTGGAAATAGCCTACCTTGCTTGTCACCATGAAAGGTTTTCCTCCTTTCCCCACCCTGCTGCTGGTGATGGCTTATCTTAAGTGATCACTCTCCTTACAGTGTGTATGATAAACCCATTGTTTCATGTTCTCTGTGTGTGTATATAAATCTCTCCTCTGTTTTTTCCACCAAATGCATCCGATGAAGTGAGCTGTAGCTCACGAAAGCTTATGCTCTAATAAATTTGTTAGTCTCTAAGGTGCCACAAGTGCTCCTTTTCTTTTTGTGCAGCATCGTATCAACTCCTTGACCCAGCCAGTCCCACAGCCTTCGAATTTGTGCTATGCTGGGGCCTACCCAGCAACAGGACCCTCATCAGCATCTCAGGCTAGCTGCAGAGCCACTACCACTGAAAGAGAGACTGTCCCTAGGGGCTGGTAGTGGACGGGCTTTCCCGTCCAAGTGGGGTCATGATATCCCTCTCCTGCCCTTCTCACAGAGACTTACTGTTTCCATTTGCCAGAGTTAGCTCTCAGTGCAGACCTTGTTCACTGCCTGCTCTCTTTCTCTGTTTCTGCTGGGACCAGTCCCATTGCTGGGAGCTCTGGGGTTAACAGGCCAGCTAGCACAGTATTCAAAGCCTGGGCCATGGCTGGCTGTGACCTTGTGCTGCGGTGTTTGTAAACAGACAGGCTGTCTCTAGAATTGTGTTGTTGCTTCCCCCCCCCCCCCCCCCCCACACACACACTCCTTCGCAGACCCATGGGGATTGTTCAGGGCTCAAGCAATCACAACCCGATCAAGCAGGCTGAGAGCTCTGTTATATCGGGTGTTATCAGAGACGGGCACTGTGAGAGCTAGGAGGTGTCCTTTGCAGGGCTGGATCATTTTGAGCAGAGTTCACTTGCCTGTTGGCCCCCTTTGCCTGCCACCTGGGTCTTTGGTTGACTTTTTCATCTTAGGCTACTCCTCCTAAGTAGGTAGGTAGGAGAAGGTATATAAGGAGCGAGGGCGGTGTGGATACTAGTCTAATAGGTTGTACTGGCTGTAGAATGACTGTGCCTAATAGGGTACAAAATATGAGCGAGGCCAAACAGCAAAAATTACGATCTTTGTACACCAATGCGAGGTAACAAAATGGAGGAACTAGAGCTACTGGTGCAGGAAGTGAAACCAGATGATATAGGGATAACAGAAACATGGTGGAATAGTAGTCATGACTGGACTACAGGTATTGAAGGGTATGTGCTGTTTAGGAAAGACAGAAACAAAGGTAAAGGTGGTGGAATAGCATTGTATATCAATGATGAGGTAGAATGTAAAGAAATAAGAAGCGATGCAATGGATAAGACAGAGTCCGTCTGGGCAAAAATTACATTGGGGAAGAAAACTAGTAAAGCCTCTGCTACGATAGTGCTTGGGGTGTGCTATAGACCTCCGGGATCTAATCTGGATATGGATAGAGCCCTTTTTAATGTTTTTAATAAAGTAAATACTAATGGAAACTGCGTGATCATGGGAGACTTTCACTTCCCAGATATAGACTGGAGGACCAGTGCTAGTAATAATGATGATAATAATAATAGGGCTCAGATTTTCCTAGATGCGATAGCTGATGGATTCCTTCATCAAGTAGTTGCTGAACCGACTAGAGGGGATGCCATTTTAGATTTAATTTTGGTGAGTGGTAAGGACCTCATAGAAGAAATGGTTGTAGGGGATAATCTTGGCTCAAGTGATCATGAGCTAATTCAGTTCAAACTAAATGGAAGGATTAACAAAAATAAATCTGCAACTAGGGTTTTTGATTTCAAAAGGGCTGACTTTCAAAAATTAAGGAAATTAGTTAGGGAAGTGGATTGGACTGAAGAACTTATGGATCTAAAGGTAGAGGAGGCCTGGGATTACTTTAAATCAAAGCTGCAGAAGCTATTGGAAGCCTGAATCCCAAGAAAGGGGGAAAAATTCATAGGAAGGAGTTGTAGACCCAGCTGGATGAGCAACATCTTAGAGAGGTGATTAAGAAGAAGCAGAAAGCATACAGGGAGTGGAAGATGGGAGGGATCAGCAAGGAAAGCTACGTTATTGAGGTCAGAACATGTAGGGATAAAGTGAGACAGGCTAAAAGTCGAGTCGAGTTGGACCTTTGAAAGGGAATTAAAACCAATAGTAAAAGGTTCTATAGCCATATAAAAAGAAAACTAAGAAAGAAGAAGTGGGGCCGCTTAATACTGAGGATGGAGTGGAGGTTAAAGATAATCTAGGCATGGCCCAATAGCTAAACAAATACTTTGCCTCAGTCTTTAATAAGGCTAAAGAGGATCTTGGGGATAATGGTAGCATGACAAATGGGAATGAGGATATTGAGGTAGATATTACCATATCTGAGGTAGAAGCGAAACTGAAACAGCTTAATGGGACTAAATGGGGGGGGCCCAGATAATCTTCATCCAAGAATATTAAAGGAATTGGCACCTGAAATTGCAAGCCCATTAGCAAGAATTTTTAATGAATCTGTAAACTCAGGAGTAGTACTGAATGATTGGAGAATTGCTAACATAGTTCCTATTTTTAAGAAAGGGGGGGAAAAAAAAGTGATCCAGGTAACTACAGGCCAGTTAGTTTGACATCTGTAGTATGCAAGGTCCTGGAAAAAATTTTGAAGGAGAAATTAGTTAAGGACATTGAAGTCAATGGTAAATGGGACAAAATAGAACATGGTTTTACAAAAGGTAGATCGTGCCAAACCAACCTAATCTCCTTTTTTGAAAAAGTAACAGACTTTTTAGATAAAGGAAATGCAGTGGATCTAATTTACCTAGATTTCAGGAAGGCATTTGATACCGTGCCACATGGGGAATTATTAGTTAAATTGGAGAAGATGGGCATCAATATGAACATCAAAAGGTGGATAAGGAATTGGTTAAAGGGGAAACTGCAACGAGTCCTACTGAAAGGCGAACTGTCAGGCTGGAGGGAGGTTACCAGTGGAGTTCCTCAGGGATCGGCTTTGGGACCAATCTTATTTAATAGTTTTATTACTGACCTTGGCACAAAAAGTGGGAGAGTGCTAATAAAGTTTGCAGATGATACTAAGCTGGGAGGTATTGCCAATTCAGAGAAGGATCGGGATATTATACAGGAGGATCTGGATGACCTTGTAAACTGGTGTAATAGTAATAGGATGAAATTTAATAGTGAGAAGTGTAAGGTTATGCATTTAGGGATTAATAACAAGAATTTTAGTTATAAGCTGGGGATGCATCAATTAGAAGTAACGGAAGAGGAGAAGGACCTTGGAGTATTGGTTGATCATAGGATGACTATGAGCTGCCAATGTGATATGGCTGTGAAAAAAGCTAATCCGGTTTTGGGATGCATCAGGAGAGGTATTTCCAGTAGGGATAAGGAGGTTTTAGTACCATTATACAAGGCACTGGTGAGACTTCACCTAGAATACTGTGTGCAGTTCTGGTCTCCCATGTTTAAAAAGGATGAATTCAAACTAGAGCAGGTACAGAGAAGGGCTACTAGGATGATCCAAGGAATGGAAAACTTGTCTTATGAAAGGAGACTTAAGGAGCTTGGCTTGTTTAGCCTAACTAAAAGAAGGTTGAGGGGAGATATGATTGCTCTCTCTAAAGATATCAGAGGGATAAATACAGGAGAGGGAGAGGAATTTTTTCAGCTCAGCACCAGTGTGGACACAAGAACAAATGGGTATAAACTGGCCAGCAGGAAGTTTAGACTTGAAATCAGACGAAGGTTTTTAACCATCAGAGGAGTGAAGTTTTGGAATAGCCTTCCAAGGGAAGCAGTGGGGGCAAAAGATCTATCTGGTTTTAAGATTCTACTCGATAAGTTTATGGAGGAGATGCTATGATGGGATAATGTGATTTTGGTAAGTAATTGATCTTTAAATATTCAGGGTAAGTAGGACTAATCCCCTGAGATGGGATATTAGGTGGATGGGATCTGAGTTACCCAGGAAAGAATTTTCTGTAGTATCTGGCTGGTGAATCTTGCCCATATGCTCAGGGTTTAGCTGATCGCCATATTTGGGGTCAGGAAGGAATTTTCCTCCAGGGCAGATTGGAGAGGCCCTGGAGGTTTTTCACCTTCCTCTGTAGCATGGGGCATGGGTCACTTGAGGGAGGCTTCTCTGCTCCTTGAAGTCTTTAAACCACGATTTGAGGACTTCAATAGCTCAGCCGTAGGTGAGGTTTTTCGTAGGAGTGGATGGGTGAGATTCTGTGGCCTGCGCTGTGCAGGAGGTCGGACTAGATCAGAATGGTCCCTTCTGACCTTAGTATCTATGAATCCTCCCAGTGCTCTCTGAGATTCCTAAAAGGACACACACGCCTACGTCGCACTGTGTGTCTGGGGGACATGTTAGAAGCGTGTCTCTATGTGGCCGCCATATAATTCCAGTTCTGAATTGAGGCAGATTTAGGTGGCAGTTAGAACCCAGGACCCCTATCCTGTGGTAGACTGGTTGACTTTGGGCAAGTCACTCTCTCTCTCCCTCTCTTTCTCTCTGAAATTACCTCCATGTACACACGGGATAAAACCACCGAGGTGTCTGCTGAGGTTTGTGAAACCACTGGGCAAACCCAGAGTGTATCCGGGTACAAACCATGTCTTGGTGGGAAGCAGCTCCCCCTCCACCGAGTAAGATAGGAACAGGAATGCCAGCAAAAAAGAGACTTAGGATCCCAGGCGGCTAGCCGCTGAGAGCACGAAGTGCAGCATAGTCAATGTCAGGGTTCCTTCCCCACTCTGAACTCTAGGGCACAGATGTGGGGCCCCGCATGAAAGACCCCCAAGCTTATTCTTACCAGCTTAGGTTAAAAACTTCCTCAATGTACAAACTTTGCCTTGTCCTTGAACAGTGTGCTGCCACCACCAAGCGTTTTAAACAAAGAACCGAGAAAGAGCCCACTTGGAGACATCTTCCCCCAAAATATCTCCCCAAGCCCTACACCCCCTTTCCTGGGGAAGGCTTGATAATAATCCTCAGCAATTTGTACAGGTGAACACAGACCCAAACCCTTGGATCTTAAGAACAATGAAAAATCATCACGTTCTTAAAAAGAATTTTAATTAAAGAAAAGGTAAAAGAATCACTCTGTAAAATCAGGATGGAAAATACTTTACCGGATATTCAGATTCAAAACACAGGGGATCCCCCTCTGGGCAAACCTTAAAGTTACAGAAAACAGAAATAAACCTCTCTTAACACAAGGAAAATTCACATAAAATGAAAGAAATTAATCCGCCTTGCCTGGCTTACCTCTACTGGTTGCAATATTGGAGACTTGGATTAGGATGGGTTGGAGAAGATGGATTTCTGTCTGGCCTCTCTCAGTCCCAAGAGAGAACAACAACAAAAAGAGCTCTTCACCCCTCCCCCCCCCCCGAAGATTTGAAATTATCTTGTCTCCTCATTCGTCATTTTGGGTCAGGTGCCAGTGAGGTTATTTTAGCTTCTTAGTTTTTCCTCTGGCCAGGAGGGATTTTCTAGCACTGTATACAGAAAGGTGGTTACCCTTCCCTTTATTTTTATGACCGTGAAGAAAAAGAGGCCTGATTAAATCTGGAACAGGTTGGAGAGCTGCTAATGAAGCCATCCTGAAAGTGAGCCTTGGTGCGAACAGAAGGCTGCCAAAGGGGAATTCTGGCAGTAGCAGATGCCTTGGCATTCACTGATTCCTACCAGCAAGATGACATTCTGAAGGGAGAAATAACTGCTGTCAGGAATTGTTAGGAAAGGATCCAAGGTATGGCCAGTGGGGGATGTGCGAACATTCCTATTACCAATGGCAAACGATAAATTCCAGTGCTTCACCACCCTTCTAGTAAAAAGTTTTTTTCCTAATATCCAACCTAAACCTCCCCCACTGCAACTTGAGACCATTACTCCTTGTTCTGTCACCTGGTACTACTGAATACAGTCTAGATCCATCCTCTTTGGAATCCCTTTTCAGGTGGTTGAAAGCAGCTATCAAATTCCCCCTCATTCTTCTCTTCTGCAGGCTAAACAATCCCAGTTCCCTCAGCCTCTCCACATAAATCATGCATTCCGACCCCTAATCATTTTTGTTGCCCTCCGCTGGACGCTTTCCAATTTTTCCACATCCTTCTTGTAGTGTGGGGCCCAAAACTGGACACTATAGATGAGGCCTCACCAATGTCTAATAGAGGGGAACGATCACGTCCCTTGATCTGCTGGCAATGACCCTACTTATACAGCCCAAAATGCCGTTAGCCTTCTTGGCAACAATGGCACACTCTTGACTCATACCCGGTTTCTCATCCATGGTAACCCCTAGGTCCTTTTCTGCAGAACTGCTGCCTAGCCATTCGGTCCCTAGTCTGTAGTGGTGCATGGGATTCTTCCTTCCTAAGTGCAGGACTCTGCACTTGTCTTTATTGAACTTCATCAGATTTCTTTTGGCCCAATCCTCTAATTTGTCTAGGTCCCTCCATATCTCCTCTCCTCCCAGTTTAGTGTCATCTGCAAACTTGCTGAGGTTGCAATCCACGCCATCCTCCAGATCATTAATGAAGATATCGAACAAAACCGGCCCCAGGACCGACCCTTGAGGCACTCCGCTTGATACCAGCTGCCAACTAGACATTGAGCCGTTGATCACTTCCCATTGAGCCTGACAATCTAGCCAGCTTTCTGTCCACCTTTATAGTCCATTCATCCAGCCCATACTTTAACTTGCTGGCAAGAATACTGTAGGAGACCGTATCAAAAGCTTTGCTAAAGTCAAGGAATAACACGTCCACTGCTTTCCCCTCATCCACAGAGCCAGTTATTTCATCATAGAAGGCAATTGGATTAATCAGGCATGACTTGCCCTTGGTGAATCCATGGTGACTGTTCCTGATCACTTTCCTCTCCTCTAAGTGCTTCAGAATTGATTCCTTGAGGACCTGCTCCATGATTTTCCTAGGGATTGAGGTTAGGCTGACTGGCATGTCATTCCCTGGATCCTCCTCCTTCCTTTTTTTTTTTTTTTTTTTTTTTGAAGATGGGTCCTACATTAGCCTTTTTCCAGTCTTCTGGGACCTCCCCCGATCACCATGAGTTTTCAGAGACAATGGCCAATGGCTCTGCAATCACATCCGCCAACTCCTTTAGCACTCTCGGATGCAGTGCATCCGGCCCCATGGACTTGTGCTCGTCCAGCTTTTCTAAATAGTCCCGAACCACTTCTTTCTTCACAGAGGGCTGGTCACCTCCTCCCCATGGTGTGCTGCCCAGTTCAGTAGTCTGGGAACTGACCTTGTTCGTGAAGACAGAAGCAAAAAAAGCACCGAGTATATTAGCTTTTTCCACATCCTCTGTCACTAGGTTGCCTCCCTCATTCAGTAAGGGACCCACACTTCCCTTGACTTTCTTCTTGTTGCTAATATACCAACATTCCCTTCTTGTTACTCTTAACATCCCTGCAACTCCAAGTGTGATTTGCCCTTCCTGCTTTCACTCTTGCAATTTGAAAGATGCTGCAATTTGAAACTGCAAATAGGAAGGAAAATGGAAGAATGAATTGTGAGGGGGAACCAGCCCTGGGAAACAGCAAATGGTTGAGCAGTTTCCCCTAGGTCCCAGCAAGAGGAGTACTGCCCTCCAGGAGACACAGCAGGATGTTCAGCAACACTCGGTGTTGACCCACCTCTGCTCCCATTGACGTTGCAAGTGTTTTCCTATCAACTGCAGTGGGAACCTTGGGTTCTGGCTGTACTTTTCCTCGGACCTCCTGATTTATGCACACCCCATCTGTGGCCCCACCAAGTTGCGAGGACTCGTCAACCTCCTCCTGCCACTAGCCAAAGTGGCTATTCACCATTCCAGGAGATGCTGGGCAGGGAGGTGCTCCGTGACTGTGGGGCCTATTTCCGCTCCTCCCTTTTCTCATGCATCCGTGCAGAGTTCCTCTGGGCTGTATCCACTGGGTCCTAGACACGGAGGAGCATGGGCATTCTCCAGGGGTCTCTGCTTGGTGTCCCCCTCTGGCTCCATGCTTTTGACCCTATGACCTCACTCCTATTCCTGCTTTTCATTAGTAGTCCCCTGACCTCTTTTGAGCCCTGGGCTTAGTGGCTCCTCCCCTTAGGCCCCCCAGGAACTCAGTAAGTCCAGCGGGAGCCAAGCTCAGCCAGCAGCGAGCACCGTAGGAAAGCCCTTTCCTCCCACAGGAGAAGAGCAGCCAAACCAGGAGCTGAGCTCTTAGAGGAAGCCACCAGCAGGGAAGGCAGTGCAGTAATCCTGCTGGATGTCTCCTTAGAGTAGCCTGGGCCAGGTGGCAGGATAAAGCATCTACTAAAGACCCCAGAAGTCTGTCCGAGCTAGTTACAGTCCACGTGAGGAGGAGTGATGCCCCCGGAGGAGGACATGGCACACTGAAGAATCGTGTTAGGGACCTAGGAAGGGAGCTGCACTGGGGTGGATGCAGGTGATCTCTTCAGAGCTGTGTTGTACCAAGTGTAAGCAAAGCCCGGAGACCAGCCCATGGGCTACTTGTCTGGGGAAGAGGAGGGGGCCTGCATCCATGGAGTATGAGAATAGGGGTGAATGTGTCCTCATTCAGTGGGTGCATGAGACTAAACTGTTGAGGGGGCATGGACCACTTGCAGCAGAGCACTGCATCCTAATCCTGGTCTGGTGTGGAGGGGAGATCTGGGGGGTGGAGAACAAGCCTGCCCCCAACTCGCCCCACAGGTAAGTGCTCCTGTTCTGTGGGGCTGAGCCTGGTTCCCCGCTCTTGGCATTGCAGCCTGGTGCACCAAATGGCCCTACTGCCCCTCTATGACAGAGGGCCATATAGGCTAAATTTGAATGAGGGTCTTTATGGCTCTGTACCAGGTTGCAACAGCTGCCATGGAGAGCTGGGGGCAGGGACAGAAGCCTCTGCAGTAGGGTGAGGGTGAGGTGGGTTTGCTCCAACACCCAGCGGGAGCAGTGTGCCTCATTTTGCACCCATGGTTTCATGATTCCTGTGGTTGTAGCTGAACCCGTCGTCCAAGCTAAAGCCACCCCTTTAGAAGAGCTTTCCTGGGGGACTCCTGTTAAGGTTCAGTCTCCTCTTAAGCAGCATTAGTTACCAACCCCCTGTGTTCAGAGCTGCATCTAGCTTATGTGCTATATGCCAGGCTGGAATGCGGGGGGAGGGGATCTGCTTAACGCTTGGGGAGTAACCCAGCCGGAGCTTCCAGAAGAAGCAACTGCTGTGGCACTAGGCTAATCTGTGTGAACTCAAACAGGAGGGGTATGGGAACGCTGGAGTTGTTGTTAAACAATGGTTGATGCCACTTAGTGGGAGAGACATTCCTGTAGAGATGGCTTCAGCCTGGGGGAAGAGACCAGGAAGGTGGGGGATGGGAGGGGAGGGGAGAGTGAATGGTATGGCAGAAGCATGGCCCCTGGGAGTGTGCTACAGTTTGTCACAAAAGAGGGCAATGGTGAAATTCATAGATCCAGAAGGGCCCATGGTGATCATGCAGTCTGACCTCCTGCACAGCACAGGCTAGAGACCTGCCCCATCGTAATTCTTAGAGCAGATCTTCCAGAAACACAGCCAGTCTTGATTTTTAAAGATCGCCACTGATGGTGAATCCACCCCAACCCTTGGTAAATTGTTCCTGTGGCTAATTACTCTCCAGGTAAACATTTTACGCCTTAGTTCCCTTCCTTTGGGTCCATAGCCAGGAATCCAAAGTCAAGATGTGTTCCTGATCCCTGGCCAGGAAAGCCAGGAGATACTTGAGGCCATGTTGCATTCTCTGCTTGTTGGGGAATGAGCTTTGGACAGCGTGCATCCAAACTGGCATAATCCAGGGAGGTTCCTAACTGAAGGAGAGGAGGCAGCTTTATGATCCAAAGCAAGGAGCCTTGGTTCTCAACATGCTCCTTACCCCCAGAAAGAAATAGACTGTGGCTATGTGAGAGTTAGGGATCACCAGCAAGTCCCAAGCACCTGAGTTCTGTGTTTACGGAAGGACTCTTGGGATGTGAGGTATTGGATCCCAAGAAGCGTGTTTGAGGAATTAAGGAATCTCGTGTATGAGGCACAGTGGGAGGAGGGCTGACACCCCACTAGCCTAGGAAAGAAGCCCAAAGGTCCAGCAGGTTAGGTTTCTGCTCCAGGAGAAGCTGGCAGTGTCTCCATGCCGGGCCAGGGCCGCAACTGCAAGCAGAGAGTTGAGGGTGTGAGTAGAGATGCATCTGCAACAGGATGTGGCAGCAAACACCTTTGGGTGCAGTGCACAGAGGTGTCACATCTAGGGGTGCCAGTTTTGTGGGATCTATTCCTGGAGGTTCCATCACATGACACTCTCTAATTCCTAGAGACTCCAGGGCAACCCTAATGGTGCCATGGACCAGAGAGCTCTGGGGGAACTGCCCCTGGAATGCTGGGGCAGGTTAACAGACTGGAGAGCAGCAGGGCTGATGGGGGTGGAGGGATTGGCGGAGGAGGAGAGACTGAGTGAATTGGGCCCCATCTACATAAGAATGGATTAGAAACCAACTGGAAATCGGTGCAGCCTTCTTCCTTTGGCCTCTGACACAGAACCACATCCCCACAGCACATTGCACAGCTGTTACTGACTTGGTTTATTCAGTCAGTGCCACTTTCTCGCATAGTCCAGGCCTCCTGCATGTTCCCTGAGACAGAGGTGACCTAGACCATGCAGGGGCCATACCCCAGCTGGCAGACATGCAAACACAGAGCTCACTTTCTGTCTCTTTGCATTGCCTTCCCCAGCACTAGCCTTGATACCCCAATTGTCCCGTTCCCCCCCCCCCCTGCACCCTGAAAGCCCCCACCACTCTTCGAGTCCCCTTGTAACCCAGCTTAGCTGTCCGTTGGGCTGTGTCAAGGTTCCTTCCCCACTCTGAACTCTAGGGTACAGATGTGGGGACCTGCCTGAAAGACCCCCTAAGCTTATTCTTACCAGCTTTAGGTTAAAAACTTCCCCAAGGTACAAATTTTGCCTTGTCCTTTTGAACCGTATGCTGCCACCACCAAGTGTGTTAAACAAAGAATGGGGAAAGAGCCCACTTGGAGACGTCTTCCCCCAAAATATCCCCCCCAAGCCCTATACCCCCTTTCCTGGGGAAGGCTTGATCAAAATCCTCAGCAATTTGTACAGGTGAACACAGACCCAAATCCTTGGATCTTAAGAACAATAAAAAAGCCATCAGGTTCTTAAAAGAAGGATTTTAATTAAAGAAAAGGTAAAAGAATGACCTCTGTAAAATCAGGATGGCAACTATCTTACAGGGTAATTAGATTCAAAACATAGAGAATCTCTCTCTGCAAAACCTTAAGTTACAAAAAGACACAAAAGCAGGAATATACATTCCATTCAGCACAGCTCATTTTACCAGCCATTAAACAAAAGGAAATCTATGCATTTCTAGCTAGATTACTTACTGACAGAAGTTCTAAGACTGCGTTCCGGATCTGTTCCCAGCAAAAGCATCAGACAGACTCTTTGTCCCCCTCTCCCCCATATTTGAAAGTATCTTGTCTCCTCATTGGTCATTTTGGTCAGGTGCCAGTGAGGTTACCTTAGTTTCTTAACCCTTTACAGGTGAAAGGGTTTTGCCTGTGGCCAGGAGGGATTTTCTAGACTGTATACAGAAAGGTGGTTACCCTTCCCTTTATTTTTTTATGACAGGCTGAAAAAGGGCAAGAGCGCCAGCTGTGGCCAACCTGAACAGCCATGTTGTGCTGCTGGTTTCCACCACCCCCCCTCCTCCTCCTCCCTGTGGCTCTGCACTCGTTCATTACGTGAGCTGGGGTAGCTCCTCATTGTGGGTCCTCTACGTGTCCAGCACAGACGTGCTCCATGTGCTAGCAACAGCAATACAAATGCTCCAAAAGGGAGGGGAACTAGCAGTGTGGCTAGCAGGAGTGGGGTGAAATTCAGAGGGGGGAATCTGAGCTTCTGGCAGGGGCTCTTTCTGACTGAGCCTTACTGGGAAAGGTGGGAGCTCCATTACTCTAAACCTAGGCTGGAGACAGCTGTGGGCAGTGCTCACTAGGGAGGTGAACTGGCTGATAGCAGTGTTCTGTGGGTGGTCATACTCTAGGTGGCATGGGACCCTGGTGTGGGGTCTCTGCCTCTGTCCTGCCCGCGTTAGCAGTGGCACATAATGTGCACAGAATGCATTTGCATTTCCCGTGGCTGGCAGGCGTGTTCTGGCCTGTGCGTCATGCAGGGAACAGCAGTGGACTGGGCACAGAGTGCTAGCAGAGTTCTAGGTACTGAGCAAGGGGTGTCTTCGCTCCTGGTAAGAGCCTCTGTTAACACCTGGGCAGTGTTGGCTGTCTGCTTGAAGCAGGCTGGTTACTGCATGCCAGGGCCAGCCGTCTGGTAGCAGTGAGCCTGCGGACCGGCTCCCATGTGGGGTTGGGGTGCATGTTGTCTAATTGTGGTTCCCTCTGCTTCTTTCCAGGTTTCAAGTGCCCCATTTGCTCCAAATCTGTGGCTTCCGACGAGATGGAAATGCACTTTATCATGTGTCTGAGCAAGCCCCGCCTCTCCTACAACGGTAAGGGCTCCCTTTGTGTGCAGCAGCTGGCTTGAGCCGGAGGGAGGGCCAGTAAACGCCACAGGGTTTGCTAGGCAGCTCAGCCCAGAACACGGAGAAAAGCTTCATCGCAGGCAGGCGTGCTGCATCCCTCCAGGAGAGGGCTCAGCTCTTGGCTTGGAGGGGTCAGTTTGAGCTGGCTTGCTATGGGGGAGCATGCCCAGATGAACGCTCTCCTGGGCTCTGAGTTAGCCCCACCCCCAGCTTATCCAGGGCTCTTGCTTCTTTCCACCCTTCCAATACAGGAGCTGCCCTGTCTCGGCCATGCCCTTCTCCCCCTGCTTTGCTTCCAGTTCGGGGACTTCCCGTCACACTCGTGTTCTTCAGCTGGGAGTGGCCGACCAGCTATCGGTCCTGTGTGCCCAGGCCTGTGCTCTCCACACCCTTGTTAGGTGTAACACCCTTCCCCACACAGCCCCCATCCAGCCCGACTTGGCTCTTCCCAAAGCAACCCCAGTGGGGGGGAAGGGGGCAGCTAGCTGGGTCACACGTGGGGCTGGGGGCTGAGGATCAACCCTGTTGGCTTGCACTGTGCAGAGCTTTGCCTTGCCAGGTGGGAGTGGGGTGGAGGAGTGTGTGGGGAGAAGATAGGGGCAGCCCTAGACGTAGGCTGTGCTGGGAGCAGAAACCCTGAAGTGTAGTGTCTGGGGAGGGCAGGCCATGTGCATTTCCTCCAGAGCATTTGTGGGGTGGGAGTGCCCACAGGGCACTCTGGGGTCACTTCATTTCTCCCAGTGACTTGATCAGTGAGGAATTGAACACTGGGGATGGGAACTGATTGGCCTAACTTGGTTACCCAGCCAAGACACTGTGTGGCTGGTGGTAGCATCTAGTGGTCCAGGTAACCCGCTTCCTGGGAAATAGTCAAGGTGGGTTTTGTAAAGGGAAATCGTGCCTCATCAATCTACTAGAATTCTTTGACGGGGTCAACAAGCATGTGGACAAGGGAGATCCAGTGGATCTAGTGTATTTAGATTTTCAGAAAGCCTTTGACAAGGTCCGTCCCTTACCAAAGGTTCTTAAGCAAAATAAGCAGTCATGGGATAAGAGGGAAGGTGTTCTCATGGATTGGTAACTGGTTAAAAGATAGGAAACAAAGAGTAGGAATAAATGGTCATTTTTTCAGAGTGGAGAGAGATACATAGTGGTGTCCCCCAAGGTTCTGTACTAGGCCCAGTCCAATTTAACATATTCAGAAATGATCTGGAAAAAGGGGTAAACAGGGAGGTGGCAAAATTTGCAGACACAAAATTACTCAAGGTAGTTAAGTCCCAGGCAGACTGCGAAGAGCTACAAAGGGATCTCACAAAACTAGGGGTATGTCTACACTACAAAATTGGGTCGATTTTTATAGAAGTTGATTTTTAGAAATTGATTTTATAGTCAATTGTGTATGTCCCCACTAAGCGAATTAAGTCGGCAGAGTGTGTCCTCAATACCGTGGCTAGCATCAACTTAGAGTGGTGCACTGTGGGGTAGCTATCCCACAGTTCCCACAGTCTCCTCTGCCCATTGGAATTCTGGGTTAAGCTCCCAATGCCTGATGGGGTTAAAACAGTGTCGCGGGTGGTTTTGTGTACATGTCTTCAGTCGCCCCTCCCTCCCTCCATGAAAGCAACAGCAGACAATAGTTTTGCGCCTTTTTTCCTGGGTTACCCGTGCGGACGCCATACCACAACAAGCATGGAGCCCGCTCAGCTCACCGCTGCTGTTGTGAGCAGGGTAATGTGCGAGGTGTTTACAGTGGAGTATGTGCAGAACCGGGCTAAGAGGCACCAGCACAAGGACGACTGTGATGAGTTCATGGACACAGATGTTCCTGAAAGCATGGGCTGTGGCAATTGGGACATCATGGCGGCAGTGGGGCTGGTTGATACAGTGGAATGCTGATTCTGGGCCCGGCAAACAAGCACAGACTGGTGGGACCACATAGTGTTGCAGGTATGGGATGATTCACAGTGGCTGCGAAACTTTTTTGCATGCGTAAGGCCACTTTCCTTGAACTTTGTGAGTTGCTTCCCCTGCCCTGAAGCGCAGGAATACCGAGATGAGAGCTGCCCTGACAGTTGAGAAGCGAGTGGCGATAGCCCTGTGGAAGCTTGCAATGCCTGACTGCTACCAGTCAGTCGGGAATCAATTTGGAGTGGGCAAGTCTATTGTGGGGACTGCTGTGATCCAAGTAGCCAATGCAATCACCGACGTTCTGCTATCAAGGGTAGTGACTCTGGGAGATGTGCAGGTCATACTAGATGGCTTTGCTGCAATGGGATTACTTAACTGTGGTGGGGTGATAGACTGAACGTATATCCCTATCTTGGCACTGGACCACCTTTCCAACCAGTACGTAAACCGCAAGGGGTACTTCTCAGTGGTGCTGTAAGCACTGGTGGATCACAACGGACGTTTCACCAACATCAACGTGAGATGGCCAGGAAAGGTGCATGATGCGCGCATCTTTAGGAACTCTGGGCTGTTCAAGCAGTTGCAAGAAGGGACTTACTTCTCAGACCAGAAAATTACCATTGGGGATGTTGAAATGCCAATAGTTATCCTTGTGGACCCAGCCTACCCCTTGCTCCCATGGCTCATGAAGCCATACACAAGCAGCTTGGACAGTAATAAGGAGCAGTTCAACTATAGGTTGATCTAGTGCAGAATAGTGGTAGAATGTGCCTTTGGATGTTTAAAAGCTCGCTGGCACTGTTCGCTGACTAGGTTAGAGCTCAGCGCAACCAACATTGCAATTGTTATTGCTGTTTGCTGGGTGCTCCATAATATCTGTGTGAGAGTAAGGGGGAGACATTTATGGCTAGGTGGGAGGTTGAGGCAAATTGTCTGGTGGACGATCTTGAGCAGCCAGACACCAGGGCGAGTAGAAGAGCACAGCTAGGCACGCTGCGCATCAGAGAGGCTTTGAAAACCAGTTTTGTGACAGTTGTGTGTGTTTCTCCTTGCTGCAAACCTGCCCCCTTTGTTGATTTTAATTCCTTGTAAGCCAACCACTCTTCCCCCTTCGATCACAGCTGGCAAAGGAAATAAAGTAACTATTGTTTTGAAACCATGCATTCTTTCTTTCTTTCTTTTAAAAAAAAAAAAAGATAACTGACAAGGTAGGCCGGGTTGGGTAAGGTGCGGGAGAAGGACAAGGCCACATTGCTTATTGTAGCCACACTACAAATCAAAATTGTTTGAATGACAGCCTTCTGTTGCTTGGGCCATCCTCTGGAGTGGAATGGCTGGGTGCCCGGAGCCTCCCCCTCTGTATTCTTGGGTGTCTGGGTGAGGAGGATATGGAACTTGGGGAGGAGGACAGGCGGTTGGGGTTAGGGTTAGGGGGAGCATAGAAACATTTGCACCTGGGGGGAGATAAAAAGGGAGAGCAAAATTTAAGATGATATATTTCTGAGAACAAAAGGGAGACTTTCACAGTGAATCAAGCAATTCACAGCAGACAGCACATGTGCTTTAGGTACAAGGTTGCATTTTGCCTTTTATATTGAGCGCCTGCTGATATGGTGACACATCACAAAAGGCTGGGCAGCAGAATTCGGTTTCCAGGCAGCCTTGGTAAGCCTTTTGGTACGCAGGGTTGGCTTCTTACGCCTTCATAACATGTGGGAATGGTTTCAAACTACAGCGCCATCCTGTCCCATAGCAAGCAATGCCGCTTGGGTTTCATATTTAAAAGGAGGGGCTGCAGTTTTCAGGTGCATGTGCAGTACCCACTGCACCACATGGCTATTCTCTGAGATGATCCCTTCATCCCTCCCCTCCACCGCTTGGCTGTTCTCCGGGATGATCCCTTTTAGCCCAGCGCAAACAGCCCAGCATGAACAGAGTCCTTTTACTGTTCCCAAAAATTCCCCTATTTCAACCAGGTGACCATGAATTATATCACTCTTCTGAGGCTGACACAGAAAGATAAAGACCAAATGTTGCTTGAATGCGACCGAAACCCAGGACCTTTTGCTGCCATGCTTTGTGCTGCAGTGATTCCAAACTCCTTGCTACTGGCTTGATGTGGTAAAGTGTCCTACTCTGGAGGATGAAATAAGGCAGCCCTCCCCAGAAACCTTCTGCAAAGGCCTTCAGAGCACCTCCAGGAGAGCTTCATGGAGATGTCCCTGGAGGATTCCCGCTCCATTCCCAGATACATTAACAGACTTTTCCAATAGCTGTACTGGCCGCGAATGCATCCCAATTCTTCAGGGCAAATCAAACATTAAACACTATTGCTTTTAAACCCTGTACTGTAGTTACAAATATGTACTCACCAGAGCTGCCTTCTCCGGCTTCAGGATCGGGGATCCTGCCTTGGGAGGATATTGGCTACAAGGTGATGAAAAGGTCCTGGCTGCCGGGGAGAATGGATTCACCGCTTGCCTGCTGCACATTCTCCTCCTCCTCCTCATCCACAAAATCCTCCTCCCTGTTGAACGAGACTCCCCCCTTGCAGGTGTCTACGGACAGTAGTGGGTTAGTGGTAGGGTCCCCGCCTAGAATGCCATGCAGCTGATCATAGAACCGGCATGTATGGGGCTCTGACCCGGAGTGACCGTTTGCCTCCTTTGTCTTTTGGTAGGCTTGCCTGAGCTGCTTGACTTTCACGCGGCACTGCTGTGTGTCCCTGTTGCAGCCTTTCTCCGCCATGCCCTATGCGATTTTGGCATATATATATATATATAATTAGCATTTCTTCTTTTTGATCTGAGTTCAGCCTGCACAGATTCTTCTCCCCGTACAGCAGTCAGATCCAGTGTCTCCAGTTGGCTCCATGCTGGAGCTCGTTTGCAATTCTGGGGGGACTGCATGGTCACCTGTGCTGCTGAGCTCGCCATGCTGACCAAAGAGGAAATGAAATTTCAAAATTTCCCAGGGCTTTTCCTGTGTACCTGGCTAGTGCATTGGAGTTGAAAGTGCTGTCCAGAGGGGTCATTGGAGCACTCTGGGATGGCTCCCGGAGGCCAATACCATCTAATTGCGTCTGCACTACCCCAAAGTCGACCCAGCAAGGTCGATTTTAGCGCTACTCCCCTCGCCAGGGAGGAGTACAGAAGTCGATTTTAAGAGCCCTTTCGTGCGACAGAATGGGCTTGGTTGTGTAGACACAGTCATCTTAAAATCGACCTAACGCGGCTAAATTCGACCTAACCCTGTAATATAGACCAGGGCTCTGTGACTGAGCAACAAAATGGCAGATGAAATTTTAATGTTGATAAATGTAAAGTAATGCACATTGGAAAGCATAATCCTAACTATATACGATGATAGGGTCTAAATTAGTTGTTGCCACTCAAGAAAGAGATCTTGGAGTCATTGTGGATAGTTTTCTAAAATCATCCACTCAATGTGCAGCAGCAGTCAGAAAAGCGAACAGAATGTTGCGAATCATCAAGAAAGAGAGAGATAATAAGACCAGAAAATATCATATTGCCTCTGTATAAATCCATGGTACTCCCACATCTTGAATACTGCATGCAGATGTGGTCGCCTTATCTCAAAAAAGATATATTGGAATTTGAAAAGGTTCAGAAAAGGGCAATAAAAATGATTAGGGGTATGGAACGGCTTCCATATGAGGAGAGATTAATAAGACTGGGACTTTTCAGCCTGGAAAAGAGGCGACTAAGGCGAGATATAATAAAGGTCTATAAAATCATGAATGGTATAGAGAAAGTCAAATAAGGAAGTGTTGTTTACTCCTTCTCATAATACAAGAACAAGGGGCCACCAAATGAAATTAATAGGTAGCAGGTTTAAAATAAACGCAAAGTATTTTTTCACTCAACATACTGTCAACCTCTAGAACTCCTTGCCAGAGGATGTTGTGAAGGCCAGTACCATAAAGGGGTTCAAAAGGGAGCTAGATAAATTCATAGAATCATAGAATATCAGCTTTGGAAGTGACCTCAGGAGGTCATCTAGTCCAACCCCCTGCTCTTTTTTGTTGCCCTCTGCTGGATGTTTTCCAATTTTTCCACATCCTTCTTGTAGTGTGGGCCCCAAAACTGGACACAGTATTCCAGATGAGGCCTCACCAATGTCGAATAGAGGGGAGCGATCACGTCCCTCGATCTGCTGGCAATGCCCCTACTTATACATCCCAAAATGCCATTGGCCTTCTTGGCAACAAGGGCACACTGTGTTGACTCATATCCAGCTTCTCATCCACTGTAACCCCTAGGTCCTTTTCTGCAGAACTGCTGCCTAGCCATTCGATCCCTAGTCTGTAGTGGTGCATGGGATTCTTCCTTCGTAAGTGCAGGACTCTGCACTTGTCCTTGTTGAACCGCATCAGATTTCTTTTGGCCCAATCCTCTAATTTGTCTAGGTCCCTCTGTATCCTATCCCTATCCTCCAGCATATCTACCTCTCCTCCCAGTTTAGTGTCATCTGCAAACTTGCTGAGGTTGCAATCCACGCCATCCTCCAGATCATTTATGAAGATATTGAACAAAATCGGCCCGAGGACCGACCCTTGGGGCACTCCACTTGATACCAGCTGCCAACTAGACATGGAGCCATTGATCGCTACCCGTTGAGCCCGGCAATCTAGCCAACTTGCTGTCCACCTTATAGTCCATTCATCCAGCCCATACTACTTTAACTTTCTGGCAAGAATACTGTGGGAGATGTCAAAAGCTTTGCTAAAGTCAAGGAACAACACGTCCACTGCTTTCCCCTCATCCACAGAGCCAGTTATCTCGTCATAGAAGGAAATTAGATGAGTCAGGTATGACTTGCCTTGGTGAATCCATGCTGACTGTTCCTGATCACTTTCCTCTCCTCTAAGTGCTTCAGAATTGATTCCTTGAGCACCTGCTCCATGATTTTTCCAGGGACTGAGATGAGGCTGACTGGCCTGTAGTTCCCCGGATCCTCCTCCTTCCCTTTTTAAAAGATGGGCACTACATTAGCCTTTTTCCAGTTGTCCGGGACCTCCCCCGATCGCCATGAGTTTTCAGAGATAATGGCCAATGGTTCTGCAATCACATCCGCCAACTGCTTTAGCACTCTCTCGGATGCAGCGCATCCGGCCCCATGGACTTGTTTGTCCAGCTTTTCTAGATAGTCCTGAACCACTTCTTTCTCTGCAGAGGGCTGGTCACCTCCTCCCCATGCTGTGCTGCCCAGTGCAGTAGTCTGGGAGCTGACCTTGTTCGTGAAGACAGAGGCGCAAAAAGCATTGAGTACATTAGCTTTTTCACATCCTCTGTCACTAGGTTGCCTCCCTCATTCAGTAAGGGGCCCACACTTCCCTTGACTTTCTTGTTGCTAACATATCTGAAGAAACCCTTCTTGTTACTCTTAACATCTCTTGCTAGCTGCAGCTCCAAGTGTGATTTGGCCTTCCTGATTTCACTCCTGCATGCCAGAGTAATATTTTTATACTCTTCTCTGGTCATTTGTCCAGTCTTCCACTTCTTGTAAGCTTCTTTTTCGTGTTTTAAGATCAGCAAGGATTTCACTGTGAAGCCAAGCTGGTCGCCTGCCATATTTACTATTCTTTCTACACATCGGGATGGTTTGTCCCTGTAACCTCAATAAGGATTCTTTAAAATACAGCCAGCTCTCCTGGACTCCTTTCCCCCCACGTTATTCTCCCAGGGGATCCTGCCCATCAGTTCCTTGCAGGAGTCAGTCTGCTTTTCTGAAGTCCATATTCTCCTGCTCTTCTTTCTTCCCTGTGTCAGGATCCAGAACTCGACCATCTCATGGTTATTGCCTCCCAGGTTCCCATCCACTTTTCTTCCCCTACTAATTCTTCCTGGTTTGTGAGCAGCAGGTCAAGAGCTCTGCCCTTAGTTGGTTCCTCCAGCACCTGCACCAGGAAATTGTCCGCTACACTTCCTGGATTGTCTGTGCACTGCTGTATTGCTCTCCCAGCAGATATCAGGGTGATTGAAGTCTCGCATGAGAACCAGGGCCTGCAATCTAGTAACTTTCGTGAGTTGCCGGAAAAAAGCCTCGTCCACCTCATCCCCCTGGTCTGGTGGTCTATAGCAGACTCCCACCACGACATCACCCTTGTTGCTCACACTTCTAAACTTAATCCAGAGACTCAGGTTTTTCTGCAGTTTCATACTTGAGCTCTGAGCAGTCATACTGCTCCCTTACATACAATGCAACTCCCCCACCTTTTCTGTCCTGCCTGTCTTTCCTGAACAGTTTATATCCATCCATGACAGTACTCCATTCATTGAGGTTATGCACCAAATCTCTGTTATTCCAATCACATCATAATTCCTTGACTGTGCCAGGACTTCCAGTTCTCCCTGCTTCTTTCCCAGGCTTCTTGCATTTGTGTATAGGCACTTGAGAACTCGCTGATCATCCCTCTTTCTCAGTAGGAGGCAGGAGCCCTCCCCTCTTGCATGCTCTTGCTCGTGCTTCTTTCTGGTATCCCACTTCCCCACTTACTTCAGGGCTTTGGTCTCCTTCCCCCAGTGAACCTAGTTTAAAGCCCTCCTCACTAGGCTAGCCAGCCTGCTGGCGAAGATGCTCTTCCCTCTCTTCGTTAGGTGGAGCCCATCTCTGCCTAGCACTCCTCCTCCTTGGAACACCACCCCATGGTCAAAAAATCCAAAGCCTTCTCTCCGACACCACCTGCATAGTCATTTGTTGACTTCCACGATTCGACGGTCTCTACCCAGGCCTTTTCCTTCCATGGGGAGGATGGACGAGAACACCACTTGCGCCTCAAACTCCTTTATCCTTCTTCCCAGAGCCATGTAGTCTGCAGTGATCTGCTCAAGGTCATTCTTGGCGGTATCATTGGTGCCCACGTGGAGAAGCAGGAAGGGATAACGATCCGAGGGCTTGATGAGTCTCAGCAGTCTCTGTCACATCGTGAATCCTAGCTCCTGGCAAGCAGCAGACTTCTCAGTTTTCCCGATTGGGACAGCAGATAGATGACTCGGTCCCCCTGAGGAGAGAGTCCCCGACTACCACCACCACCCGCCGCCTTCTCTTGGGAGCAGTGGTTGTGGAACCCCCAACCCTAGGACAGGGCATCTCGTGCCTTCCAATCGGCGGAGTCTCCTTCTGTTCCCTTCCCTCAGATGTATCATCTAGTCCATTGTCCGCATTAGTACTTGTTTCAGAGTAGCAGCCGTGTTAATCTGTATTTGCAAAAAGAAAAGGAGTACTTGTGGCACCTTAGAGACTAACAAATTTATTTGAGCATAAGCTTTCGTGAGCTACAGCTCACTTCATCGGAAATGCATCTGATGAAGTGAGCTGTAGCTCACGAAAGCTTATGCTCAAATAAATTTGTTAGTCTCTAAGGTGCTACAAGTACTCCTTTTCTTTATTAGTACTTGTATAGACAACATGAAAACGGTTGCTTACCTGTATCTGCATTGCTGGTACATGGACGCTCCCCTTTTTTTCTTCTGGAGGTCACATGCTGCCAGATTTCTTCACCGTCTTCCTGTCCACGTAGTGCAGCTTGCTCTGAATCTTCAGAATATTGTGTCCATAGAAGCATATCCTGACATCTGTCCAGGAAATCTTCAGTTTCTCTTATGCAGTGCAGGGTCGATACCTGTGGCTCCAGACTGTGAACCTTCTCTCCCAATATGGAGACCAGCTTGCACTTTGTACAAAGTTGCTTCTGTCCTATGGAAGAAAGACAAACATGGCACATCCAGTGCAGATCACAACAGCTGAACACTCCCCATCCATATTACTTTCCTTCTACGAGCATCCTCAGGAGTTGTAGTAACTACTCAGAGAAGCAGACAAGATGTAAGCCTCAGTGGGCTCTCCCCCAAGCAAACTCCCTCTATTAGCTTCTCTGCTGTTCGTTGCTCAGCTGGTTCGCAGCTGACTGGCTTTTTGTAACAGTCAGGCCCACTCAAGGCTCACCTGGAACAAAACACTCCCAATTCACACTTTTCAAGCAACCAATCAAGCACACGGTCAAACTGTTCCCACAACAGACACTCAGATACTCACCAATACAGCCTCCCTAATGCAGTCCTTATTCATGGAAGATAGGTCCATCAATGGCTATTAGCCAGGATGGGCAGGGATGGTGTCCCTAGCCTCTGTTTGCCAGAAGCTGGGATTGGGTGACAGGGCATCACTTGATGATAACCTGTCTGTTCATTCCCTTCGGGCACCTACCATTGGCCGCTGTCAGAGAACCGGATACTGGGCTTGATGGACCTTTGGTCTGACCCAATATGGCCGTTCCTATGTTCCCACCTGCAGGAGGGCCTGGTGCCGCGCCGCCTGAGCGACATGTGGGTTTCCTCTGTGCAGTGCCATTGAGGGCAGCCTGGACCTGGCCTGCTCCCTGGCTGTGAGCGCTAGGGACTTGCCCTGAGCCCCTGATCCTGTCGCATGAGCCAGACCAATTCCTGCCTGTTTGGTATTGGGAAGGGCCCATTCCCCTCAGTCCCTGAGTGGGAGCTGTGCCTCCTGGATGGCGGCCCCCCTGTCTCCTTCCATAGTCCTGTAGGTTGTACTCAAGGGGCTTGTTTCCCACCCCAGCCCCCTTCTCCAAGTGCCTCATTCACACGCCCTTGGCCTGGCAGCTCTGAGAATTCCTGAGTTGGGACCTCTTCGCCTTCGTGCTGCTGGTTCTTCAGTCCACATGGAACCCCTATCTCCCCTATTGCATCCTCTCTCACTGTGTGTCATGCCAGACATAGGGAGCGCGCTGGCTGTGTCTGTGGGGGGTTAGTCATGTGCTCCTGGCTTCAGCACGAATGGCAGGCACAAAAAGACTGGTGGGCCTGGGGCCAGAGGACAGACCTGCTCCTGGATCAGGGCAGCCAGAGTGTACTGAATGTAGATTGTCTGGTCCCACCAATCCCATTGCGCAGAGGGGTTAGCGGTGGAGAATCTGCCTGTGCAGATTCTCTAGTGCAGCGCGTGAACAGGGGCATTGAGCGGCCATGGCAGGTGGAGCGAAGTTTAGTGTGGGGAGCTGGGCGTGGTGTGACGGAGGGGAGAGCCCTGCGAACGGGGCAGTGCTGCAGACGACACAGCACAGCATTTGTGCTGCAGTCAGCCTCTGAGCTCTCTCTCTCTCTCCGGAGAGCGGGCAGTGGGGGAACGATGCTAATATGTGTTCAAGGCGAGCTGAGAAGCTGATGTTTTTTCAGTGCAAAACCCATTTCGGCTCCCAGCTCAGTCTCTGACTTTGACTTCAGGCCATTACCCCGCAGCCCCTGTATCCTCCTTTGCTCCCCGGCCGACACCACGTTCATGGGGATGCGTTTGCCCCCGGGCTGTTCTGTGCTCCCCACTCTGGGCTAGGTGTTTGCGATGTCAGGTAGCCAGGGAGCCACATGGTGCTGAGCTTGGGACTTGGCGGATTGGTCGAGGGACCAATCAAAATGTGTTTAATGTTCACGTCCTTGCGATCGTCTGATGTGCTGGTTCCTGCAGCCCACCTGCAACACAAGGCCTAGAGTAAGTCACTGTACAAATGGGAGGCTGGGAGCAGCTGTCAGTGCTCCTTCGTCCTGAACACAGTGCCTCCTGCAGCCCTCCGTTTCCTTCCAGCCTCCCCTTTGGCCTCTCACCTGGGGTGGGGGTGCCAAGTGCAGGGCTGGGTATTAGGAGCTGGCACGTCAGTCCATGGGTGCCTTGCTTTAAAGCCGGGGTGGGGAGGGGGCCAGGCTGTGATCTGGTGGCGTTCCCCTGAGGTTGGTGAGTGCCCTGGCTGCTGTGCTGCCCTGTGCTACTCTTCTGATTCCCATACAGCCCCTGTGTTCCATGTTGCTCCCGGCCTGAGACAGGCACTCTGGTTTCAGCACATCCCTGCCCTCCTTGCCCTTGAGCCTGCTGGCAGTCTGCTTAGGGCACTGGGGTTTTGACACCGCCAGGGCAGCTGTCTGGCCCTGGCTGGGTGCCCTCTCCCTCACACTGGCCTCAGTTACTTCCTTCCTTTATCCCAGCTGCTGGCGTCCTGGGCTCTGCCAGCAAGAGCTGGCAAACTCCCAGCTCTGGCCTTCTCCTGTGTGCTGCCTCCATGCCTGCCCAGCCCTTCCAGGTCTGCTGCCAGGCTGGGGACCAGGCAAAGCAGGCCTTGGAGCTTCCCCCTTCTTCATGGTGCCTTGAGGCCCAGCACGTTCTGTCCAGCTGAGCAGCAGGTTCTCCAGTGCGTGCCCCTTTGCGGGAGGCATGGGTACTGCTTGTGCTGCTCCCCCACGGCCCAGTGAGTAGAGAGTCAGACCTGGTTCTGTTCCAGTGCCACTTACCACCGTGGGCACAAGTGGGGAAGCTCCAAGGTGTGTATATGTTCATGTCTGCTCCTGCCCTGCTCTGCCATGGTCTGCATGCCCATGCAGTAGGCACTCCCCCTCGCTGTGCAATGGCAATAGCGGGGCTCCTGTCCCTTGACGAAGCTATGCTGCTGGTGAGGGCATGAGGCAGGTGTTGCTGGGCAGGGACACCCTCCCCCATGGCTGGCATTCAGTAGGGTCCTGAGTCTGGGCATAGGCTCTGCTCTGGCAGGGCTGTGAGTTGGCAGGGCAGTTGACTACCTTCTCCCTTGGGGAGAAGGTGCTGAATGATCCCCGTGCTGGTAACAGGCTGGAGAGAGGGGGGCCGGAGAAGCAGAATTGGCATCAGAGACTGGAGCATGGAGGGCCAGCGTGGCGGACTCTGCAGGCAAGCAGGGCCATGTCAGGTGTGCATAGAGACAGGTGACCCAGCAGTGCAGCCTGCACGCTTCCAGAGGCTGGTGTGAGAGCGCCCTCACCTGCCAGTGTGGCATGTATGCATGCGAAATTGGGGCCTGCTGCAAAGGCAAGGAGTCTGTTAACAGCAGCTCCCGCTCAGCACAGCCTCTCTCCAGCATAACAGGCTCCCCCAGTCCCTGTCCTCATGGTAGCAGGCAGGGATTTGGCCCCACCATATCCTGTGATGAGCCAGGCCAACCTTCATCTGAGTAGGGAAGGAAATAGATTTCTAGGATCAAGGCTGGCACAACTGATAAAAAGAAAAGGAGTACTTGTGGCACCTTAGAGACTAACAAATTTATTAGAGCATAAGCTTTCGTGAGCTACAGCTCACTTCATCGGAATGCATCCGATGAAGTGAGCTGTAGCTCACGAAAGCTTATGCTCTAATAAATTTGTTAGTCTCTAAGGTGCCACAAGTACTCCTTTTCTTTTTGCGAATACAGACTAACACGGCTGCTACTCTGACAACTGATAGAGAGCTTTAAACTAGGAATTAGGGGGAGATAGTTGGGAGATGTCCAGGAAATCTCCACTCCAGATTTTAGCATTGAGAGGGAAGAAGACTAAGTAAGAAAGGATACAGCCGTGGGTAGGAGAATGTATATAAGGAGCGAGGGCGGTGTGGATACTAGTCTAATAGGTTATACTGGCTGTAGAATGACTGTGCCTAATAGGGTACAAAATATGAGCGAGGCCAAACAGCAAAAATTATGATCTTTGTACACCAATGCGAGGTAACAAAATGGAGGAACTAGAGCTACTGGTGCAGGAAGTGAAACCAGATATTATAGGGATAACAGAAACATGGTGGAATAGTAGTGATGACTGGACTACAGGTATTGAAGGGTATGTGCTGTTTAGGAAAGACAGAAACAAAGGTAAAGGTGGTGGAGTAGCATTGTATATCAATGATGAGGTAGAATGTAAAGAAATAAGAAGCGATGCAATGGATAAGACAGAGTCCGTCTGGGCAAAAATTACATTGGGGAAGAAAACTAGTAAAGCCTCTCCTACGATAGTGCTTGGGGTGTGCTATAGACCTCCGGGATCTAATTTGGATATGGATAGAGCCCTTTTTAATGTCTTTAATAAAGTAAATACTAATGGAAACTGGGAGACTTTAACTTCCCAGATATAGACTGGAGGACCAGTGCTAGTAATAATAATAATAATAATAATAGGGCTCAGATTTTCCTAGATGGATAGCTGATGGATTCCTTCATCAAGTAGTTGCTGAACTGACTAGAGGAGATGCCATTTTAGATTTAATTTTGGTGAGTAGTGAGGACCTCATAGAAGAAATGGTTGTAGGGGACAATCTTGGCTCAAGTGATCATGAGCTAATTCAGTTCAAACTAAATGGAAGGATTAACAAAAATAAATCTGCAACTAGGGTTTTTGATTTCAAAAGGGCTGACTTTCAAAAATTAAGGCAATTAGGGAAGTGGATTGGACTGAAGAACTTATGGATCTAAAGGTAGAGGAGGCCTGGGATTACTTTAAATCAAAGCTGCAGAAGCTATTGGAAGCCTGAATCCCAAGAAAGGGGGAAAAATTCATAGGAAGGAGTTGTAGACCAAGATGGATGAGCAAGCATCTTAGAGAGGTGATTAAGAAGAAGCAGAAAGCATACAGGGAGTGGAAGATGGGAGGGATCAGCAAGGAAAGCTACCTAATTGAGGTCAGAACATGTACGGATAAAGTGAGACAGGCTAAAAGTCGAGTCGAGTTGGACCTTGCAAAGGGAATTAAAACCAATAGTAAAAGGTTCTCTAGCCATATAAATAAGAAGAAAACTAAGAAAGAAGAAGTGGGGCCACTTAACATTGAGGATGGAGTAGAGGTTAAAGATAATCTAGGCATGGCCCAATATCTAAACAGATACTTTGCCTCAGTCTTTAATAAGGCTAAAGAGGATCTTAGGGATAATGGTAGCATGACAAATGGGAATGAGGATATGGAGGTAGATATTACCATATCTGAGGTAGAAGCGAAACTGAAGCAGCTTAATGGGACTAAATGGGGGGCCCAGATAATCTTCATCCAAGAATATTAAAGGAATTGGCACCTGAAATTGCAAGCCCATTAGCAAGAATTTTTAATGAATCTGTAAACTCAGGAGTAGTACCGAATGATTGGAGAATTGCTAACGTAGTTCCTATTTTTAAGAAAGGAAAAAAAAGTGATCCGGGTATCTACAGGCCAGTTAGTTTGACATCTGTAGTATGCAAGGTCCTGGAAAAAAATTTGAAGGAGAAATTAGTTAAGGACATTGAAGTCAATGGTAAATGGGACAAAATACAACATGGTTTTACAAAAGGTAGATCGTGCGAAACCAACCTAATCTCCTTTTTTGAAAAAGTAACAGATTTTTTAGATAAAGGAAATGCAGTGGATCTAATTTACCAAGATTTCAGTAAGGCATTTGATACCGTGCCATATGGGGAATTATTAGTTAAATTGGAGAAGATGGGGATCAATATGAACATCAAAAGGTGGATAAGGAATTGGTTAAAGGGGAGACTGCAACGGGTCCTACTGAAAGGAGAACTGCCAGGTTGGAGGGAGGTTACCAGTGGAGTTCCTCAGGGATCGGTTTTGGGACCAGTCTTATTCAATCTTATTTTTATTACTGACCTTGGCACAAAAAGTGGGAGTTTGCTAATAAAGTTTGCAGATGATACAAAGCTGGGAGGTATTGCCAATTCGGAGAAGGATCGGGATATTATACAGGAGTATCTGGATGACCTTGTAAACTGGTGTAATAGTAATAGGATGAAATTTAATAGTGAGAAGTGTAAGGTTATGCATTTAGGGATTAATAACAAGAATTTTAGTTATAAGTTGGGGATGCATCAATTAGAAGTAACGGAAGAGGAGAAGGACCTTGGAGTATTGGTTGATCATAGGATGACTATGAGCTGCCAATGTGATATGGCTGTGAAAAAAGCTAATGCGGTTTTGGGATGCATTAGGAGAGGTATTTCCAGTAGGGATAAGGAGGTTTTAGTACCATTTATACAAGGCACGGGTGAGACCTCACCTAGAATACTGTGTGCAGTTCTGGTCTCCCATGTTTAAAAAGGATGAATTCAAACTAGAGCAGGTACAGAGAAGGACTACTAGGATGATCCGAGGAATGGAAAACTTGTCTTATGAAAGGAGACTTAAGGAGCTTGGCTTGTTTAGCCTAACTAAAAGAAGGTTGAGGGGAGATATGATTGCTCTCTCTAAAGATATCAGAGGGATAAATACAGGAGAGGGAGAGGAATTTTTTCAGCTCAGCACCAGTGTGGACACAAGAACAAATGGGTATAAACTGGCCACCAGGAAGTTTAGACTTGAAATCAGACGAAGGTTTTTAACCATCAGAGGAGTGAAGTTTTGGAATAGCCTTCCAAGGGAAGCAGTGGGGGCAAAAGATCTATCTGGTTTTAAGATTCTACTTGATAAGTTTATGGAGGAGATGGTATGATGGGATAATGGGATTTTGGTAAGTAATTGATCTTTAAATATTCAGGGTAAATAGGACTAATCCCCTGAGATGGGATATTAGATGGATGGGATCTGAGTCACCTAGGAAAGAATTTTCTGTAGTATGTGGCTGGTGAATCTTGCCCATATGCTCAGGGTTTAGCTGATCGCCATATTCGGGGTCGGGAAGGAATTTTCCTCCAGGGCAGATTGGAGAGGCCCTGGAGGTTTTTCGCCTTCCTCTGTAGCATGGGGCATGGTTGACTTGAGGGAGGCTTCTCTGCTCCTTGAAGTCTTTGAACCATGATTTAATGACTTCAATAGCTCAGCCATAGGTGAGATTTTTCGTAGGAGTGGGTGGGTGAGATTCTGTGGCCTGCGCTGTGCAGGAGGTCGGACTAGATGATCAGAATGGTCCCTTCTGACCTTAGTATCTGTGAATCTAAAACTCCATGGCAACAGGTTTCTTGAAGGAGGCTGCCCCCTATGTGCTAGCTGGCTCAGCTGGAGCAGGCATGGTTCTAAGCCAGAGGATGGGCACCGAGAGGGGAGCGAGTGATGAGGCCCTGGAGCAGAGCTCCCCCACTGGGTGTGAGCAAGGGCTCACCACCATGGTGTGTGGAGAGCTGCTCCAGACAGGAGCGTGTGAACTTCTAGCCACCACCTGGAGCTGTCTGCACTGGCCTGTCCCACTGTTGCCTGCCCGGGGGGAAAAAATCCCATTGTTTTATCAAAATTGAATTTTTTAAATTTAAATATTTCAAATTAAATTTGAAATTAACAACCTACATTACGGCCTAAATGTGTTTTATATCTATTAAAATCGTTTAAATAAATAAAAAGCGGTATGTGGTTGCTGCTAAGTTTTAAAGTAAGTCATACTCCTGCCCTGCTGGAAATCATCAGCAAAGCACCTGGAACCAGAGTTTGCTGAAGTGCCAAACCATCTTTTGACAGCAATAGCCTCTTCTGCAAGTGCAGCAAGGATATGTTCCTCATTTCACTTTATTCGACCTGGTCAATTTAAGGGCCAGTTCATTCAAAATGAAGAAACTAAGAGGGAGTTGAAAAAGCAGGAAGGCTTGTTTTCCCCTTCCAATTTAGGAATAAAAAGTATGAGAGGATGAGCGCTGGTAGTTCTAAAATCTTGTAGGAGCTGGTGATAAGAAACAATCAGTATAATTCCTTAACTACAGATTATCTTGCCTTTGTTTGTAAATCAGTCAGTTTTAAATGCAAGACATGTTTTGATAAACTTTGTGATAAATCTTTCTTCTTATGTAGCCAGCATTTTTAAGATAGTCATAGTTAGTTAATAAAACAACACCAGAACTGTAAAATGCTGCATTTATGCATTTTAAACTTTGAATTTCCATCTAAATCACAAATTAAAAAATTATTCTAGTTAATAAGAAACTTATCATTCAGCATTTTCTAACATAAATGTAAAAACTTTAAGATAAGTTGTGTAAGTTGCTTAAATAAAATGTCATTACTCCTGGGGGAATTCTGCACCTAAAACTTCAGCAAGAAAAAATTAAAAATTGTGGACACAATAATTTAAATTTCTACAAAATTCTGCATATTTTGTCAAAATAGCACAATATCATCACACCTCTATTAATTATTTTTGGTCATTTATTTCAAAATACCTGTCAGGAAGTATGTCTTGTGAGAAAGCTCTGTCCTTGCCTCTGTGGGGCCCATGTTTCCTGGCGGATTTCGCTAGCCTCAGCGGTTCACTGTGACCCTCCACATAACCCTTCTTTCTCTAAGACAAGGGTCATAGTCTACTGGGCCATTTTCGTCATAAGCCGGGGAGGAGAAGTTATCCTTCCTTGAGCAGTCTCTGTTGTCTCTCGGCCTCAGTGATTAATCAAGGGGCAAAGGTCGGGGGAGGAGCCCAGGCCCACCCTCTACTCCGGGCTCCAGCCTAGGGACCCTAATAATATCAAATATGGTAGCTGACCTTTTAGAAACATGACATGTTCAATTCCCTGGGCTACTTTCCCTACAGCAGCCCTCACTTCCTCAAGCTCCACTTCACCCTTCCCTCAGGGCCTCCTTCTTTGTGCCTGATATGGTGTGTACTACTCAGCCTCTCCAACCGCGCAACTTCTTTCTACAGCTCCTGACATGCACCCCCACCTGACTAACTGGGAGGCTTTTAACTAGTTAACCTGATTGACTTCAAGTGTCCCAATCAACATAGCATTCTCCTTTCCTTCTGGAAAGTTCTTAATTGGCCCCAGGTGTCTTAATTGACCTGGAGTAGCTTCCATTTCACTTATCCTGGTGCCAGGGATTGGTGTAGCCTGGAGCGAATCTCTCTCTCCCTCCCACTGCTCTCCCATATCTCCTGGTCAACCTCCTCCTGGCCCTAGCTAAAATGGCCATCTACAAAACCAGAGTGAGGAGGTTGGCCGATGGAGTCTCCTGTGACTGTAGGGCCTATTTCCGATCCTCGGTCCGTTCACGTATCCGGGCAGAGTTCCTCTCGGCGGCGTCCTCTGACTCCCTTGACGCCTTTGAGGAGCAGTGGGCTCTGTCCGGGGTTCTCTGCTCGGTGTCCCCGTCCGGTTCCCTTCTTTTGACCCTTCGACCGCACTCCTGTCCCTGTTATTTTATTAGTTGTCCCCCGGAATTTTTTGGGTATCTAGGTCCTGTGGATCCCTCTTTTAGGCTGGGGGGGACCCTTTAGCAGTGGACGGGCTTCGCCCGCCCACTTCCCGGATCCCAATAAGACTGCTCTCCCATAGCCTTCTAGCTTGGAGGGAGGTGGGAAGCTGCTACTCCTGCTGCTGCTAGGCCCTAAGCTTTCCCTGCTGCTCCAGCTGCTCCCCTGGCTGGGCCAGACACCCCCCATTCTCTGCTACCTGGTTGCTGGACCCCCCACACTTGGGTGCTGCTACTGCTGCAACTGCAGCCCGGGGGGGGGGGGGGCTGCTAGCCTACTCCCCAGAGAGGAGGAGTGAGGGACCCCAGCCACTGCTGTTGTGGATACCACCACCACCACCTGAGAGGGGTCCATTCTGCCTGCCTGGATCACCACCTGGAGTTCCTGGAGCTGCTGCTGCTGCAGAGGCCGCTGCCTGGAGCTGCTGAAGCCCGAGGAGGAGAAGAAGAGGATCATCTGCCAGTGGGGCAGCACCTAGAGACTTTGCAGACCACCATGGAGGGGGCCTAAGACTGAGTAATTTTCAAACTGTGCTCTTGTGGTGGGGGTCTTGACTGTGTTTGTAGGGACACGGGGTGTGGCGTGAAGCTGCCCCCCAATCCATCTGTGTGTGTCCCCCAACCCCCACCACTACTACCACCACCACTGCCCCCTCCACCACCCCCACTGGCTGTATACCATCTGCCTCAGCTCCTGCCTCTGGACTCAGCTGCTTGCCACGCCCTATTTCCACCCTTTGGGCCAGAAGCAGCAGCCAGCTAAAAAAGACTTGTGCAAGTGCACATGGGCACATGTGCCCCCCCCGGACTGCCTACCCCCCATTTGCCACTTGCTTTGCCTACTTTTTTGCTCCAGCCCCCCTTACTAGCTTCAGTTTGTTTGCCTGCCCCGCCCATTTCCTTCTGCAGCCTTTGTTTGTTTGCCCCGCCCCAGCCTCTGAAGCTAGCCCCTTGGTTTCCCTGTTCTACCCCCAGACCGCTTAGCCCCTCGCTCCGTGTGCCCATGCCCCCTCCCATGCGCTTGTGCAATTCCCCATTTTAGTTGCAACCCTCTTCACTGCACCTTCAATGTTGTTGAATCCCCCCCCCATAGTGCACCAAGAGGAGCCGGAATTTCCACCTTGTGTCGGTGACTGAGCCCTAACCCCTGATTGCCTCCCGTCCAGCCCACCCCTTTTGGCGCTCTCCTCCCCTGCCTCCAGCCTAGTGGGGAGGAGTGGTCGACCTGCTTCCCCTCTCCCCTCCTCCTTTTGGTGTCCCCCCTTTCCTCCTTGCTCATGATGGCGGGGGATGAGACGGGTGAGACCCCTCCAGTAGCCCGAGCTCCCCCTCCGCCGCCTGCCCCTCCGTCACCCCCCCAAGCTTCTACCTCCGCTGCCAAACCATCTGCCATCGCCCCCGCTGGGGCACCAGCAGCGACGGGCACCGGGGTGACCTCCACTGCTGCCACGTCTATCGCCCCCTCAGATTTGGGGAGAGTCCTCCCAGCCGGCGGGAAGGGCCAGGGGAAGAAGAAGGGGAAGGGCCCCGCTAAAAAGACCAGGCCCTCCATGGCAGGGGCTGCCCCCAATGCCCCGGCCCCATCTCCAGCTGGGGCGCCCCTCCCCGCTGTTCCCTCCACCAGCTCTGCAGGTGTCCCTCCCCCGGCCCCCAGAGCATACGCCCAGGTGGCGGCAGCCCCCGCACTTGCCGCTACATCATTTCTCCAGCCCACCGCCTCCGCTACCATCTATAGCGGCCGGGGCCCCTTTCCCACCATGACCAGGAAGCAAGGTGTCCGTTGCCTCCTGGTGCCCGCCTCCCCCCACGTGGAGACCTATGTGCGGGCATTGGCGAGGGTAGTGGGGCCCACGGCCATTGTGGCGGCCTCCAAAATGTATGGCAAGGTCGTCTTCTTCTTAGCATCGGAGGCCGCCGCCCAGGAGGCGGTGGAGAAGGGCCTGGCGGTGGGGGGCGTGTTTGTCCTCTTAGAGCTGCTAGAGGACCTGGGCGTCCTCCTGGTCCTGACCTCCGTCCCTCCCTTTCTCCCCAGTGCCGCCCTGTTACCCGCCCTCTCTACCCTGGGGAAGCCCATCTCTGTCATCATAGAATCATAGAATCATAGAATATCAGGGTTGGAAGGGACCCCAGAAGGTCATCTAGTCCAACCCCTTGCTCAAAGCAGGACCAAGTCCCAGTTAAATCATCCCAGCCAGGGCTTTGTCAAGCCTGACCTTAAAAACCTCTAAGGAAGGAGATTCTACCACCTCCCTAGGTAACGCATTCCAGTGTTTCACCACCCTCTTAGTGAAAAAGTTTTTCCTAATATCCAATCTAAACCTCCCCCATTGCAACTTGAGACCATTACTCCTCGTTCTGTCATCTGCTACCATTGAGAACAGTCTAGAGCCATCCTCTTTGAAACCCCCTTTCAGGTAGTTGAAAGCAGCTATCAAATCCCCCCTCATTCTTCTCTTCTGCAGACTAAACAATCCCAGCTCCCTCAGCCTCTCCTCATAAGTCATGTGCTCTAGACCCCTAATCATTTTTGTTGCCCTTCGCTGTACTCTTTCCAATTTATCCACATCCTTCCTGTAGTGTGGGGCCCAAAACTGGACACAGTACTCCAGATGAGGCCTCACCAGTGCCGAATAGAGGGGAACGATCACGTCCCTCGATCTGCTCGCTATGCCCCTACTTATACATCCCAAAATGCCATTGGCCTTCTTGGCAACAAGGGCACACTGCTGACTCATATCCAGCTTCTCGTCCACTGTCACCCCTAGGTCCTTTTCCGCAGAACTGCTGCCGAGCCATTCGGTCCCTAGTCTGTAGCGGTGCATTGGATTCTTCCATCCTAAGTGCAGGACCCTGCATTTATCCTTATTGAACCTCATTAGATTTCTTTTGGCCCAATCCTCCAATTTGTCTAGGTCCTTCTGTATCCTATCCCTCCCCTCCAGCGTATCTACCACTCCTCCCAGTTTAGTATCATCCGCAAATTTGCTGAGAGTGCAATCCACACCATCCTCCAGGTCATTTATGAAGATATTGAACAAACGGGCCCCAGGACCGACCCCTGGGGCACTCCACTTGACACCGGCTGCCAACTAGACATGGAGCCATTGATCACTACCCGTTGAGCCCGACAATCTAGCCAGCTTTCTACCCACCTTATAGTGCATTCATCCAGCCCATACTTCCTTAACTTGCTGACAAGAATGCTTTGGGAGACCGTGTCAAAAGCTTTGCTAAAGTCAAGAAACAATACATCCACTGCTTTCCCTTCATCCATAGAACCAGTAATCTCATCATAAAAGGCGATTAGATTAGTCAGGCATGACCTTCCCTTGGTGAATCCATGCTGACTGTTCCTGATCACTTTCCTCTCCTCTAAGTGCTTCAGGATTGATTCTTTGAGGACCTGCTCCATGATTTTTCCAGGGACTGAGGTGAGGCTGACCGGCCTGTAGTTCCCAGGATCCTCCTTCTTCCCTTTTTTAAAGATGGGCACTACATTAGCCTTTTTCCAGTCATCCGGGACTTCCCCCGTTCGCCACGAGTTTTCAAAGATAACCTCTCCCGTTGGGCTGCAAAGACCCCGCCCTCCGTCACGTCCTCTCGTTCCGCCGGCAAGTGCAGCTTCAACTGCCGCCGGCGGCGCGTGACAGAGAGGCGCTGGAGGGGTCTTTCCTAGTCCCCTACCAGGGGGCCCGTTACCGGGTGCATTTTTCCATGGGGGAGGCCCGGTGCTACCTCTGCCGGGCGATGGGGCACGTCTGGAGGCACTGCCCCTTGGCCCGGCAAGGAGGGGCAGCCGGGACCCCCGAGCCCCAGCAGGGCATCGGCTCCGTCATCGCCGGCGCCCCTGGCTGCCCGGCATCCGAAACCACCCCTCCTCCTTCCCAGTCCACCATTGCTCCCTCTCGGGTCCAAGGGGCACCTCCCGAACTATGCCCAGAAGAGTGGGAGAGCTCTGCCCCCGCTGCTTGCAATCTGGCATGGCCTGTGGAGGAGGATGCGGCAGGGGCACCGCCGGGCATGGGAAAGGGCCTGCCCCAAGGGGAATCTTCCCTCCCTTGTGCTGCCCCACCGTTACCCCCTTGAGTCCCTGAGCCACTGCCTCTACCCCCTGACACAACCCATGCTAGCCAGCCCCCGGATGATGTCATGGAGGGCTCGGCCCTAGCCCAGGGGAAGCGGGGCAAGTGGAAAGCTCAAGCTCCACTCCTCCCATCTGATGCAGAGGCCCCCCGGAAGACCAGGAAGGGGGGCACCGATGCCGAGCCTTCCGCTTTACCCACAGGTGCATTTCACCCACCAGTGCCAGCTGGGGATGACGTGGCAGCACTGGAAGGCAGTATCTCCCCTCCACGGGAGTCCCTCCCCTCCAAGACCCCCAAGGCGCCATCTGAAACCCCAGTGTGCCCCAAAGCAACTGTCACGTCAGGTGCCGGCGGGGAGAATCCTGGGGTGGCGGAAAATGATTTCCCATCTATATATGAGGAGATTGAGGCCCTGGGTCTGACCCCAGTCACCCAGGGGGAGGACGGCCCTATGCCAGCGGGCCTCGATCTGGGCGACTTCACTCCAGCCCCCCTTTCCCTATGTTTCCTCCCCCTAACTGTTGCTTCCGCTCCCACCTTCGAGGAGCCCCCGGACTCCTCCATCAACCCGGCTGCAGATGGCACCCCGCTGAGAGCTACCGAGCCTGTTGAGTCGACGGCCAGTGCCACGCGGCTGGGACCTGAGCCACCAGGGGCACCCGTCGTTGGTGAGGAGCATTCGACCTCCTTCCCGGGAGAGGTCCCTACAGAAGCGAGTCCACCTTCTGATGCCATGTCTGCCAAATCCACCATAGAGCCTGCGCCCGGCATCACTGAGAGCCCTTTCCCCGCCCAGACTCTCCCCTCTAACCCTGCCCCTATCTTGTCCACCTCCCGAGATGTTATTGCCGCCCCTGGGGCTGTCTCCTTCCCCTTTCCAACAGATGACCCCCAGGGAGCGGCCTTTGTGTTTACCCATCCCGACCCACCAGGGGCTGCTATCCTCCCTCCGCCGCCTCCTATCGCCCCAGAGTTCAGGCCCACCCATCAGGAGCCCCGTCGGGGGTCCGCACCCTGTCTGTCCATCTCAGTGGGCCACGGGACTGTAGCAAGGGCCCCATCAGGGAGTAACCAGACCGTAACCCCAGCCCCCCCATGTGCTGCGAGAGGAGTTGTGGGAGTTTCTAGAAGACATCCGTGGCTCCCGCAACAAAGTACAGCTTGCTCTCCAGCGATGGGGGGACTTTAATCAAATCCTCCGGGCCGCAAGGGCACTCATGGGGGAGGGTAAAAGGACCAGGAGGCAGGGCACCGCGGCCTACCAGCGGGTCTGCCTCTTCCGTGACTCCTTACTCACCTACGGGGTGGGTCACGGACTGCTGCGCAGCCCGCCGGGAGCCGCAAGCGTCCCTGCCGGCGAGGTTCCCCCCCAGCCCTCCTCATGGCACCTCTTATCATTGCAACATTGAACACTCGCGGCTGTAGGATGGGTCTCCGCAGGTCCCAGGTGCTCTCCTTCCTTCGGGAGGGGGGGTACTCTGTGGTTTTCCTGCAGGAGACCCATACGGAACCGACCGCCGAAGACAGCTGGTGGCTGGATTGGGGGGACAGGGTCTACTTTAGCCATCTCACAGTTCGTACGGCTGGAGTGGCGACCCTGTTCTCCCCCGACCTACGGCCCGAGGTGCTGGGGGTCGCCGAGGCTGTGCAGGGCTGCCTGCTGCACCTCCGGGTCCGCATGGAGGGGCTCATAGTCAACCTCGTCAACATCTATGCCCCGGCAGCGAGTCTGGAGCGGCTGCAATTCTATCAGCAGGCTTCTGCCTTCCTCGGCACCTTGGATCCTCAGGAATGCCTGGTCCTGGGAGGGGACTTTAACATCACCCTTGAGGAGCGGGACAAATATATACCTTACTAGGTATATTTATACAGAACTCTGAATAATAATTCTTTTAAACTACAATACAGAACCGTATTTCCTGCACCCCTCAGAAGCGGTGCAAAGGCTTGGGGGAGTCAGGGGTAACAGAGGAGCTGAGGGAGAGGGAAGTAATTTCTGGGAAGGAGCCTGGTTGTGAACTTGGATGGGGGTTGTGTATGGGTGGGAAAAGTATGGAACAGGGTTTTTTTGGGGGGAGGAGCAGGGAGGGATTGTTAGGGAGCTTCCCTGCAGCAGACCCTGGTTGATCCATAGCCTCACCCTTTCAGTCAGGCACATCTGCCCTGTCCACATGTGCCCCTCCAGGTCCACTCAGACACCCACTCCCCCTGTCCCCATGTGGTCTTGTACCCCTCCCCATCATTATGTGGCCCTGCACCTCCCTTCCCCCTTGTTGTCCTATGCCTCCACTCCCATTCAGCCCCTGCCCATCCTCCCCCACTAGCTCTTATGAGCCCCTGTCTGATCCCCCAGCACCCTCATGCTTTCTTCCCATAGCCCAGGGGTTCTCAAACTGGGGGTCGGGAACCCTCGGGGTCGTGAGGTCATTGATGGTGGGTCGCAAGCTGTCAACCTCCACCCCAAACCCTGTTTGCCCCCAGCATTTATAATGGTGTTAAATATATTAAACAGTATGTTTAATTATTAGGAGGGTTGCACTCAATGTGAAAGGGGTCGCCAGTGAAAAAGTTTGAGATCCGCTGCCATAGCTCCTGTCTCCTGACCTGGCCTGACAGGCTCTGTGAAGAAGGCAGGCTCTTTCTCTTCCCTAGCTGGCTGGGCACTGCTGCTGGGGTCTATTGCCACAGTCCCCTCTGATGGGCAAAAGGCAGAACTGCAGCAATGTTTTGGCATTTCTGTATGTTGTTTTCTGCACAAAAAATTAAAAATCCATGAGGCTCATTAATTATGCATGTGTGCAATAGTACAGAATTTCCCCAGGAATAATTAAATGTGTATAGATCTAATGCTATCCTTCGGGTTAGCAAAAAAACCCCTCAAAATCAGTGTAAAGCATGTATCTGGCTGCAGATCCACATTTCAGTGATCACCAATGAATGAGACTCAAGCTTTCCTTAGAAAAATAATTTAAAAGTACAAATGTAAAACACAATTAAAATTAATTATTTAAGCCCAGGTTTCCTGTTTGCTGCTTTAAATCATGATTAAAATTGGTGATTTAAATTGCTTTGATTTAAATCTCTACACCCTGCTGACAACCATGGTGGGGAACTCAAGGCAAAATAATGTAGTGCAGAGATTGCTGGAGTGCGCAGAATGGTGTGGAATGAGCTGCCTGAAAACTAAGGTGGTAAGGGGACTGGGGGAATGGATCTGGCCATATGTCTGTGTCCAAGTAATTTGCCTGCTTCTCAGCTATGCTCATTGGCATGGTGCTGCCCACACACAGTTAATGTGTATTTGAACTCCTCTTCTTGGGGGGGTTCTCACTGCAGTGCCTTTGGGCTTGTTCAGCTGCCACCTTAATGGTGTTGAAGCAGTTTACAGCGTGGTGGGTGCTGCAGCCCTGGACTGGGATTTTGGGGGCTCCCACAGGTGTCAGTCCTGTTCTGTAGTCACAAGGAGAAGTGGGGCTGGTGAATGAGCAGGGAGAGGGTGTCGAGAGTGACCCAGCGCCAGAGCATGTTTTTAGGGGCTTGGCGCTGCAGGAGGTACGTACCACCTTTCCAGTAGGCATTGTCCAGTTACTCCAGCTGGAAACCCCCTGCAGTTTCAGTTAAATTTGGTAGTCCTCATTTTCTGTCCAGGAATGGACTGGTATGGCTGTGCACTGCTAGGCTGTGCTCCACCTGAAAGGCAGTTACAATGCCATGCTGGGTGAGGTGGTGTGGCACGCTAGGAGTTGGAGGGCATTCTATGGGCGCTCTTTCTAAGAGATACTATTGCAGACAACTTGCCTATTTACCTGGGCATCAATATTCTAACTCTTCAGCCAGGTCCTCTTCGACTTGAATGTGCCTGTGTATCCCCACCCCCACATAGCACCGTGCCCACCAGATGACCTGCTTCGGTACGGGAAACCTTCCTCTGGGCACACCACACAGCTGTGAAATCCTAGCAGAAACCAGCCCCAGCTGCCACCAGACCTGGAGCGAGCAGCCCCTTGCATAAAGCTCACAGGGCAGCCAGCGTGCTGAGGAGTCCAGCTGCACTTCACGCTTCCCGAGGCTCATTCAGGAATTTCACAGAAGCCTGCAGTGCCTGATGGGATGCGCCCAGGTCTTGGGCTGGGCGGAGCCTTGTCCAGACTGCTAACAGCTGTGGGCACGCTCGGCTGGCTGAGCAGGACGGGGGAGACTGGCAGCAGAGCATCTGCGCCAGAACACGCCCATTTCCAGCCAGGACGAGGCTGCAGCCAGCCCCTGCTCTGCTATGGAAGCAAACTAGCCAGGCTGTCTCCCTGCAGCCCGGAGACCCCAAAACGCACTGCTGTGGGTCCTACTAGAGGGCGGGTAGGGCCCCTCCGCACTGGACTCAGCCTGGCTCCTAAAGCCTGGAGGCCAAGTGGGGTTGTTGGCTTGCACCCATGCTGCAGTACAGGTGGTCCTGGTGCTTTCCAGGCACTGCCCCCAGGACCCACACCTACTAGACACAGGTAAGGGGGGCTAGCCAGGAGAGCAGGAGCCTGCCTTTAATGATCCTTGGCCAACCCTCCCTCCCTGTGGCATTTACATAAACACACCCACTGAGCTGTCTCCCTGTAGTTTGGTCTCTCACAGCCCCACACCCCACCCAAGTTCTGCGAACCCGTTCAGAGCCTGATTGGGACCTGGGTCTGCAGCCGAGCAGGGCAATGGCCTTGCAATTTATAACTATTTGCTTTAAAACAGAGGCCCTCAGAGCCCAGCGCAGGGATCCCACTGGGGACTTGCCAGCAGCCTGAGTCTCTCGCGTAAACTGTCTGGAGTGCAGCCCTGCTGGCTTCCGTGACTGGCACTGCTGCTGTGTGAACAAGGAGGTAAACCCCCCCGAAGCCAGCCCCCCACCCCAATGCCAGGGACTTGCCAAGTGGCAGCAGCCCAACCAGTAAGGGCAGGAGGTGATGCAAAGTGCAGTTACACTGGCACTTGGTGCACAGAATCTGAGTTAAACACAGGTTATTTTGCTTCGCTGCCCCAGCTAAGCTGGCATGCCAAGGTGGGCAGCTTGGGGCATTGGGCTGGCTCCATGCATTGGGCCTGCACATCCGGTGTGTTTTCAGGCCAGTGAACCCTGCCAGTTTGACTGCCCTGCAGCTGTAGTCCTCAACACAGAGGCCAGCTGGAGCCCGGGGCAGTGGTGCCAGCAATCGCCTACGCTCTGATACAGTGGGAGCAGGGCCCCATTGCGTTGGACTCTGTACAGCGTAATTCCTGAGCTCGGGGGCAGCAAGAACAGCCTACCCATGGAAATGGGGGGTTGGCACAGCTGGGCGAGCTACGGAGGCCTACTTGACTGCGATCTGTACTTGGGGTAGAGAGAGGGAGGGAGCAGGGCAGGGGGCTGTTGCAGCTCCCCACCTGCCCAGCTGTTATCAGCACCCAGGAGTAGTTGCTGGGAGAAGGGGGCAGCTGTGCGGGTTAGATTGTGGTCAAAGCGGGAAGGGGTGTACGCAGATTCTGGCATGGCTGTCCAGGTTGGAAGAGCTGTGGGAGGCGATAGGCCGGCTAGCTATGGTGGGCTGGCCTGGGAGCTGTGGGAGGGTTAGGGCAAGCCGTCACTGGGGCAGGAGGGGACTGAACAGTGTGTGGGGCAGGGAACCCAGCCTGGGCTGCAGCCAGCCCATGGTCACTGAACAAACAGTGCTGTGGCCCGCAGAGGCCAGTGTAATCTCCTCTGGGGTCACTGCCATGGTGCTAGTGGCCTGGCTTGGCAGTGGCTCTGGCCTGTGCGCTGATGCTGGCAGGCTTGGGGGGGGCGGCGCTGGCACTCTCTGTGCTGGGGGGTGGCACTCTCCCATCAGCCGGGATTGGGAAGCTTGGACCCGGTGCCAGCTGCCCAGTGTTCTGAGCAGAGCATTCGCTGTGCAGGTGCTGGGAGTGTTCCTGATCTTAGTGGTGCCAGGGATCTCTGGAGCAGCAGCGCAGCCAGGTGTATCTCAGGGTGGCTGGGAAGTACGAGCATGAGGCTGGCTGCAGGGAGGCTGCTTTGGTGCCAGCCCTGCGCTCTCCTTGCTGGTGCTGCTTCCCAGCTCTGGGGAGGGAACCTGCCATGGGAAATAGTGGCAGCCCTGCCCCATCTCTGTGATTGACTGGGCCGCAGCTGGGCAGCCTGTGCTCTGGTTAGCCCCCTGCTAGGACTGGGGTGAAATGCCAGGGGACCGCAAGGCTGTTGTCAGGTGCCACCTGCCCCTCCGCACTCTCCCGCCAGCGCCATGCAATCTGGGCCAGCTGTCCATGCCAGGACTGTGCTGGCACCACACCTTCCGTCACATGGGAGTCCCTGGTGCACCGTGAGCGGGACTGGGTCCCTGGGAACTGGAAATCAGGTCAGGGGGAGGAGACTGTCTGCATCACATGCTGGGTCCCCCTCATCCCAGGGGACGGATTAGAAAGCGCACTTTCATTGTTGCTGGGCAGCTCCCTGCTCAAGCAGCCAGCGCTGCTGCCTCTATTCCCGTAAGTGTTCCTGCTCCAAGAGCCAGCGGCTGGAGCAGCGGTGTTCATCTGCCCTGCTCTCTGCAGCGTCTCCTACTGGAGTGGCGCAACTCTGAGCTCCCTCCCCAGCCTGGCCAGCATCACCTTCTTCTTCCTCCTCCCCCCACTCCCCGGCGCCCAAGCAGAGGTAGTGTTTTCACATGCTTCCTGCTGGGGTGGCTGGGAAGGGAGGCACTGGGAGCCCCCTGCAGCCCTTGCTCCGGCACCAGTCCCTGCAGTGGCTGGGAGCGCCGGCCAGACACCCTGAATGCTCTGGCAGATGGATGCTTAAATTATATCCTTCCCTGCGGTGCCTACTGGGCAGGCGTGGCCTGGAATCCCTCCTGCTAGGGCTAATGCCGGCCCCGTGCTGTCCGAGGGAAATGAACCTCTCTGCAGCCTTGAGGTGGGGGTGATGGGATTTGCTCTGCCCACAGTGAGCGGAATGGGGACAGAGTCGGCACAGGGGGAGAGAGGTCCGTGCTGAAATTCAGGGGTGTGCATGGCTTTCGAAGGCAGCAGCAGGCAGGTAGAGCTCTTGGGGCTGGCGTGCACCCAGAATCCTCCTCAGGTGCTTCACGGAGCTACTGGCCCCAACCATGATCCGAGAGGGGTTGTTCACCCTGGCACTGAGTCCACAGACACCCTGGCATGAATGTTTCCTCTGCTCCCCGCCACTGTGTCACCGAAAACCCCTCTGCAGGGGCGTGGTGAGCTGTGGGGTAGGGCTGGCTCTGGCTTGGCTCTGCAAAGCCCCTATCCAGGCCGGCAGGTCTGTGCCCTGCACTTGTAGCTGGCGCCCTCTGTCCATGCTGAGGGCTCCATGTGTCAGAGCCACAGAAGCCCATGGCCACGGGGCTCGGCAGGCTGTCTGTCCAGATGCTGGGAGGCAGGACATGGGGACAGCAAGGAGATTATAGTCCCAGGAGAGGGGGCAGCCGGCTTGCTCCCGGGGTGCTAACAACTCAATCTGCATGGTTTCTGCCAACCCCAGCTACTCCCCCGCAAGGGCACGGGGATGCCTTCGCTGGTTCATGGGGTCATGTGAATTCAGAGGCTAGTTTTGGCCCTTGTGAAGACGAGGAGCTGATAGCAGGCATAAAGCAGTGCACTGGTTGAGCAGCCTTTGCCATGCCGCGCCTCCCCACACAGCTCTGCCAGGCCCCTGCCGTTCCAGTCCAGGCCGCACCTCCCCCATGGGAAAAACTGGCCCTTTGCGTGGGACTGAGCCATGGCCCAAGTTGCCAATTAGTCTGAGATTCCCAAGCTCATTGTGAATGACTCAGACCCAGTTCCAATGGGCAGAGCCCACCCAGCAGATGTGCTCTGGGCATGGAAAAAGCAGCACAAGTTTGGAAATGGTCCTGAAGCGGGCGGTGTCTGGGCTCTCTCTGGGGGTGGTTCTGCCTCGCTCGCTGGCATTTGCCTGGCTGTCGGTCAGGCGCTGTGCCCAGCTGGCAGTTGGATTCCCGCCTCGTGGCCAGATGGGCTGGGGAATTGAGCGCATAGCAGCTGGCGTGCCATCGCTTTTTTCTGTGCCGGGGGGGCGGGGGGGCGGCAGAGCACAGAAAGCCTGTGTTCTTCCTGCCAGGTCCTGGTAGTTGCCAGCACAGTCTCAGGGCCAACTGCTTTGCCCTTGTGCGTCCAAACACTGGGGGCCTCCTCACCCACCAGCACACTCCTCCCAGAACCATTTGGCACCATGTGCTCTTGCTGCTGCGCCTGGCCATTGGAGAAAGCAGCCCTTCGGGGGCAGGGGGTGCTCATTTCTCCTTCCCCAGTGTGGCTTAGAGCTAACCCACTTCCCTGCCTGACGTGTGTCCGGATGATGCAAGACAAGGCTCCAAGCAGCATCCCTGCTCGCAGCCTGATTCGCTTCAGAGTCCAGGTGCAGCCTTATCCCCCCGGATCAGCCGCTGGCCTGCCAGAGAGAAGGGCCCTTGGGCAGCAGGACAGCAGTTGGGGGTAAAGGGGCTGCTGGTGACCTGCGTTTCCTGCTGGGCCCGACTCTGGCATGGCTGCTAAAGCTGGCTGTGGAGCCTTAGTATTGCAAGTCGCTGTGTCTAATTCTCCGTGTGGGTAGGAAGGATGAGCTGGGGAGTCTGTTTATCTCCCTTTGTCCTGTGTGGCCTCAGCAAGGGCACTCTGTGCCTCAGTTTCCCCTCTGGTGACCTAGGGACAATGGTTCATTAGCTCGCAGTGGTGCTTTGAGGTTTCCTTTGTGTCTGCACGGGGCAGTAGAAAGACAGTTACTCAGTTAGCATCCCCAGGGGTACAGGACTCTCCTGGCACCCCCAAGGATTGGGGCCACATTGCATTCTGTGGGGATGTGGATCGCCACCTGTCTGTGCAAGGGGCCCAGGTGCCACGTGGCCAGTCCAGAGGAGAATAGGACGGGTTGTGGGGAAAGGGAGATGCTCCTTGCCCTGCAGCCAGCCTGGCCATAAGGCCAGCTCCAGTTTGGGGGACTCTGTTACTTTACTGGAGCATGGGGGCTGCTCCCATCCATTCTGGGGTCAGAGCTGCATGGAGATGTGACCAATGCAAGCTGTGTGCATCCTGCATCTGGTCCCCCACCTGCACCATGCAGCAGCCTTCGCAGGGCCCTAGCGCCCACAGCCCCCCATGCCCGCAGTGATCAGTGTCGGGGGTGAGCAGACAGCGTAGCAGGGTGGAGCCGGGGCCTGGTGCTTGGCCCGTGGGAACTGCTCGCTGGGGACAGCAGTTGCCCGGCACGCTGTCTGCCTCTCTTCTCATTTCTCCTCTTTTGGCCTCTTTTAGATGACGTGCTGACTAAAGACGCAGGCGAGTGCGTGATCTGCCTGGAGGAACTTCTGCAGGGGGACACGATAGCCAGGCTGCCCTGCCTGTGCATTTATCACAAAAGGTACCGAGCCAGGCGTGCGCCACTCCCTGGAGAGTGGAGGGAAAGGTGCGGGGCTGGCTCAACTTTTCCTCTGCAGGACGGCTGCTATTGGGCAAGCCCCAATCAGACCCTTCCACATCCCACTCGCCCAGGGCATGCACCCGCAACTCCCTTTTCCCTTCCACCTCATCTCAAACAGAACTCTGTTCCCAGCACTGCCACTAACTAGCTGCGTGGCCTCAGGTCCTTCCCCTCCCCGTGCCACTGTGGCCCTCGCTGCCAGTGGTGATGGTCCCCACACCACGTGTTCATTGCCAGGCTTCAATGGCTGTGAAGCGCTGGGGAGCCCTGGCTGCACACCCAGGAGCTGGGCAGAGTCCCATGCTGGCTGCGGGAATCGTCTGCCCTATGCTCTTGGGGAAGGGAGAGAGGCTGGGGACAGGTATTTGTACCTGTTTGTATGGGCCCCAAACACCAACTTCACCCTCCTCCGTATAATATCAGAGCTAGTTTTGATTCCATTAGGCATCTGGTTACAGGCTGTTGAGCTGATTTCACTTTGGCCCAATGGTGCACCAGCACTGAGGCTCCCCCACTATGAGCCGAAATCACTAAAAGAGCTGAAATCACTGAGTGCTGTTAAGGGGGGACTAAAGATATTTTTTAAAAAAGGGGGTGGGGGGAGGGATAGCTCAGTGGTTTGAGCATTGGCCTGCTAAACCCTGGGTTGTGAGTTCAATCCTTGAGGGAGCCATTTAGGGATCTGGGGCAAAAATTCAGGATTGGTCCTGCTTTGAGCAGGGGGTTGGACTAGATGACTTCCTGAGGTCCCTTCCAACCCTGATATTTTATGATTCTATGACCTGGGAGGAATGGAGGGGACAGGCGAGTGGGGTCTGTTGCATTCCCAGGGGGAACTGATTTCCTTTCCCATACCCCTTTGCTCAATGCTGAGCTCCTGGCTACCAAGCAAATGTTCCCGGACCCATCTGCCTAGTGCCCAGCAGTGCCCTGTCTGCTCCTGGGCATGGCAATACAGTTAAAGCCTCTCAAAGGGCTTCCTGATTCATTGGCTGCCACTAGAGGTATCCCTGGGGGATCAGACCGCAAGAGCTCAGCCTCTTAGCCGCACCTCCTTCCAGTGGCACGGTGGCCCCTATCACCATGCTGGGCTATTGGCTGAGCCCTGGGCTAGGGGGAAGCATACCCCCACAAGTGACAGCACCCTGATTTTCTTGTAAAGCCCCCAGCCCAGGCAGGCTCTGACCCTACTTAGCTCATGACCTCTCTGGCATTGCGGCATAAGGCAGTGTGCCTGGAAGAGAGCATTTCCCCAGAGAGGAAGAGGACAGAACTAATGCAGGGGAGGCTGTGAGCCAGGCCCGGTGGCACCTGTCCTGAGCCTGCTCCAAAGACCTGCCTTCATGGCAGTGGTGGGCACTGCGCTGAGGCCAAGCTGCGTGTGTGGTGTACACGTAGCTCTCCGTCTGTCCTCACAACGCTGAGACAAAGCAGCAGTGTGAACGAGTCCGCCAGCATCAAGTGAAGGGTTGTGGAACATGGCTGCTTTGGCACCCTTCTGTCTATTTGAGCCCCGTCATTGGGTTATCTGAGCACGAAAGCTTATGCTCAAATAAATTTGTTAGTCTCTAAGGAGCCACTAGTACTCCTTTTCTTTTTCCCTGTCTTCAGTGGATCTATCCTCCTGGAGGGCAGGCCAGGCCCCCTTGGACAGATAGTGAAACTGAGGCAGAGATTGACTGGAGGACTTGTCCAGACACCCAGGGCGTCCTGGAAGAGCAGGGAATTGAACCTGCTCTACCTAGTGCCTGGCTAGTGCCCTGACCACAGCCCCTCCCTTCCTCTCCTAACAGTGGCTACCCTGGGTGCTGAACCAGGACTCCTGGCACGGCCAGTGTGAGCCATCCCCCTGGGCCACCTCAGAAACCTATAGCAGAGTCTCCTCTACCCCAGCTTTCCCCCTCGGGCACAATGATGCAGGGTGCCCCTCCCACCTGCTCAGCAAGTCCTTCCCTCCTGGCACTCGGCTGGCAATGCCGGGGTGAGAATTCTGGGCATCTTGTCTAGAAAAGCTGCCTTATGAAGCAGTTTGAGCTGAAGGAGGCACCTGGCAGAGCGAGTCCGCTGCCTGCTCCATGGGTACTAAATGACGGTCATCTCTCTCTCCCCAGCTGTATAGATTCGTGGTTTGAAGTGAACAGATCTTGCCCAGAGCATCCTTCTGATTGACCTGCTGGGCATGCCTGCTGACTTCTCTCTAAGGTGAGGCTCTTTCTAACATAGGATACCCTGCCCTGCCTCTGGGTGTGGAGCCAAAGGGATTTGTAGCTCCTGGATTTCTGCTCTGTTGTGCAGCTCTGTGATGTATAAAGAAAACTTTGGAGCAATGTATATGTCTTGTAGGTTTCTTTTACCTTAGTGGTGTCAAGTCTGGATGTTGGAGGATCTCGAGGAGGTCTTGGAGGTGGTTAGTGGAAGCTCATACACCTTCACTAGAGAGGCAGGAGTGAATGAATTTTTTAAAATTACCTTTTTTCCAAGTGTATGTGAGTCATTGGAATTGAATAGTAAACCAACCCCAAAGCAAGTATTCACCTGTCTCAGGATCTCTCCTTCCTGGGGCCAGGTGAGAGCAGCATTAAATCTCTCCCCCGGGGAGGGAGGCTGATCTCTGGTTGAGCTTTAAAGAAAATGCTTTGTTTTGCAGTGACAGTGTCAGAGTGCTGAGGTCAGAGTACTGGGCCGGTGTGATTTGAAATAACCCGGGCCTAGTATGAAAAGCAAATTGGGGTCATTTGTTTTTATCAACGTTCAAAAGCAACATATCGTTTTAAGTGTGGTTCTGCTGCTCAAAATGACACTAAAAATAGCTGCCTCTTTCTTATCTCATCGAGGGCATCTGTCTGAGCTGCTGACTTCTGTGGCTAAGAGTAGGTCTGCTGGCTCTGTGGGGCCAGCCCTGTTCCGAGGGAGGGAACAGGGGCTATCCCTTCCTGTGCATCAGCACCAGAATTGAGCCTTATATTTTAATCAGCTGCACCTGTGCAGAGCTCACTACTAGTGCATGCGTTGGGGTCCCAGGTCACAGCACATGGCCTGCGGAGCCTGCCTTCCTGGTGGTGATGTACGAGAAGGGAAGGGGCTGACGGGGAGAAAGTTGTTGCCTCAGCTTGTCCAGTGAGCCACTTTGCTAGGGAATGGCTGAGTGAGCACAGCTAGAGCTCCCCGCCCCGTGCCAGAGCTATCACTTGAACCATCTCCTGTGTCACTTGGGATCCAAGTAGCACTGCCAGCAGGCAGGGCAGGGTCTACCTGGCTTCACGCTGGCCATGCTGGGAGAAGGGCAAAGGGCCGACCCTTGAAATTGGTCGATTGTGTAAATGAGGCTGAACACATTCAGCGGGAGGTTCCAAAGCTCTGACTAATGCAAGTGAGAGAATGTCCCTCCTGGCTGAGGTGATCCGAGCCAGCTAAGAAATCGGGACTCAGTTTCCCTAGGCAGATTGGAGAATCCCACCTTGTGTTCAAGGGCTTGTCCACACAGCCCAGCAGCAGGGACTATGGGGGCGAACTGCAGCACATGTTGAAGTGGTGTGCTGTAACTGCTGTATGGTGACTCCGCTAGGGTGAACTAAAAGGCACCAAGGTCACTTTCACTAGTCCTATTTGAAACGGGGCTAGCTTAGCACCAGCTCGGTACCTTTTAGTTCACCTGAGCAGGATCTACATGGGGCAGTTACGCTTTGGGGGGCACTGCGTGGCCATGTAGATGTAGCCTCAAGTCCAACGTTGTCCCTTAATAACTCCTTGTCCTCCAGGGATCGGAACGCTCAGCAAGCACGAGTTTAACCCTTTCCTGGTGACTGCACGGCTCCCTGCCTGTGGGAGTGTGTCCCTTCTGCAGCATGGGTGGTGGAAGCTAGACATGTCCACACACTGCCACGTACTGGGGGCGGCGGGTCTGTCTGAAGACCCATCTGCATGCACACTGAGCACGCAGCCATGGGGTCCTGTCAGTGCACTCCACCCTGGAGCTGGCCTGGCCGGGACAGGCAGGTGTGGTGACATCGGGTTGTCGCTCTCTCTACAGGGCACCTTGCTGTACCTGCCACTCATCCTCTCCCCTTCCCACCAGCCGCAGCTGGAGTTTCGGGATGACTCATCAACTCCTCAAAAACCAGAAACTTGAAGGCACTTGGATGCTGCAGTTTTTTTTTTTTTTAATTTAAAGGGAAAATGAATACAGGCAAGCCTGTCCCTGCAAGCAGAGCTGCCTGCTCTCCATACTTTCACCTCCACAGCCACTGACATGGGGGGAGAAGAACCTGCCAACCAAGGGAGAGGAAGCAGGAGCAGTGAATTGCGACCCTGAAAAGAAATTCCATCATGATGTTTGGCTCAAGGGCCTTTTCTTCCAGCTGCGAAAGAAAAGCTGACCTGGGACAAAGGTGTCATGGGCCGACTGGCCAAACGGAGCACGCATTATTTATTCCTATTGAAACCCCGGTGAATTCCTGTATCCCTAGCGAGCACCTCTGCTCTGGGCCGGGCCTGGCACCATGAGCCCTGCTCACTTTTGCACTGACTACGGATTTTTTTTTTCCCTTTTGAGGACACCAAACTGTAATCAGCCGAGCATGACAGGAGACAAACGGCTCCCAGTAATGGGGGCAGTTTCTGTTCACCTGCAGGAGGCATTGTAGGTCTGTCTTTAAAGTGTTTACAAAAAAACAAAACAGTTCAGTGTCGACTGGTGTGTTTGCCTGCTGATGTTTACGAACTGACCCTCTTGAACTGGGCTATCAACGCTCAGTGACTGAAATAGCCAGATGCCACCCAAAAAGCTTTCATCCCCTCACCTACCGCCTTCCACTCAGCCTCATGATACCTAGTGGCCAAAAAAAGGATTCCTTATTTCTTTTGATGAGTCTCCACTGAACTTTCCCCTCCTTTTTTGTGTGTGTGTAAGGGGGGGAAAGGTTTCATTACAGTTAAAGGTTCAAAAGTCACGCACATCCTGCAGAGACGCTGGATCCTTTTTATTAGACCCATGTGGATTTTTTTTGTTCCAGACAAAAAAAGGAAAGAGGTGGGATTTTATTAAAGCAAACCCCCACCCCCACCTGCTGTTGAGGAGAGCAGCACATGGGAGGAGCATTTTAGCCATGGCAAAAAGTTTCCCAGTGGTGGGCTTGGGCTCTGCCGGAAAGGTTTCTGTATTTATATATTTAAAAAAATTAAAAATTAAAAAAAAATTGTTTGGAGCTTGGGGGGGGAGGGGAGCTTTCTTCATTAGTCCAGGTGTTTTGATATGGTATTAAAATACTGTTCAATAACCTCCTCGCTGCTTTATTTCAATGGCATTTGTGAAGCAGTGTGGCATGGGAACAGGATGCTGCCAGGGCCCTGGCACCAGGTGAGTGGGGCTGGAGTGGCAGGATGCCTTTCAGTTGCTGCAGCTTACATGTGGGGGTTGCTGGGTATGGGGTGGGGTGTCCTTGTTCGGGGCATTGAACAAGAATGAATGGACGATAAGGTGGATAGAAAGCTGGCTAGATTGTTAGGCTGAACGGGTAGCGATCAACGGCTCCATGTCTAGTTGGCAGCCGGTATCAAGTGGAGTGCCCCAAGGGTCGGTCCTGGGGCTGGTTTTGTTCAATATCTTTATTAATGATCTGGAGGATGGCGTGGATTGCACCCTCAGCAAGTTTGCAGATGACACTAAACTGGGAGGAGTGGTAGATACTCTGGAGGGTAGGAATAGGATACAGAGAGACCTAGACAAATTGGAGATCTGGGCCAAAAGAAATCTGATGAGGTTCAACAAGGACAAGTGCAGAGTCCTGCACTTAGGACGGAAGAATCCCATGCACCGCTACAGGCTGGGGACCAATTGGCTAAGCAGCAGTTCTGCAGAAAAGGATCTGGGGATTACAGTGAACGAGAAGCTGGATATGAGTCAGCAGTGTGCCCTTGTTGCCAAGGAGGCCAGTGCCATATTGGGCTGGATTTGTAGGAGCATTGCCAGCAGATCATGGGAAGTGATTATTCCCCTCTATTTGGCACTGGTGAGGCCACTCCTGGAGTATTGCATCCAGTTTTGGTTTCCCCACTACAGAAGGGTAGTGGACAAATTGAAGAGAGTCCAGCGGAGGGCAACAAAAATGACTAGGGGGTTGGGGCACATGACTTATGAGGAGAGGCTGAGGGAACTGGGGTTATTTGGTCTGCAGAAGACAAGAATGAGGGGGGATTTGATAGCAGGCTTCAACTACTTGAAGGGAGGTTCCAAAGAGGATGGATCTAGACTGTTCTCAGTGGTGGCAGATGACAGAACAAGAAGCAGTGGTCTCAAGTTGCAGTGGGGGAGGTTGGTATAAGGAAACACTATTTCACTAGGAGGGTGGTGAAGCACTGGAACGGGTTACCTAGGGAGGTGGTAGAATCTCCATCCTTAGAGGTTTTTAAGGCCCGGTTTGACAGAGCCCTGGCTGAGATGATTTAGTTGGGGTTGGCCCTGCTGTGATCAGGGGATTGGACTAGATGACCTCCTGAGGTCTCTTCCAACCCTAATCTTCTATGATTCTATGATTGGATTGGACAGTGCTGGTGAGGGGGTGGGGCTAAGGGCACTAGATCTCCCCACTACTGCTCATAGACACATATAGCCAAAGGCCACAACAGGCGATCGTGATCATCTAGTCTGACCTGCACACTGCAGGCCACAGATCTTCACGTCCTGTGATAAACCTCTAGCCTCTGGCTAAGTAACAGCAGTCCTCACATCATGGTTTAAAGACATCAAGTTACAGGGAATCCACAGTTGACTCTATTTCAAACCAGCAAGTGACCCGTGACCCGTGGGTCTCAGCCAAGCTGACCCAGGGGAAAATTCTTTCCCAACTCCAAATACAATGATCAGTTAGACACTGAGCACGTGGGCAAGACCCACCAGCCAGACACCTGGGAAGGAATTCTCTTTAGTAACTCAGAGCCTGCCCCATCTAATGTCCTGTCTGCAGCCATTGGGGATATTTGCTGCTAGCAATCACAGATTGGCTACAATGACATGCGGCCCAACTCATCACTCCATCCCCTCCATAAACTTATCAAGCTCAGTCTTGAAGCCGGTTGGGTTTTTCGCACCCACTGCTCCCCTTGGGAGGCTATGCCAGAAGTTCACTCCTCTGATCGCTAGAACCTTCATCTAATTTCAAGCCTTAACTTATTGATGGTTAGTTTCTATCCATTTGTTTTTGTGCAACATTGGCTCTTAACTTAAATAACTCCTGTCCCTCCCTGGTGTTTATCCCTCTGATGTATTTATAGAGAGCGATCCTATCTCCCCTCAGCCTTCATGTGGTGAGGCTGAACAAGCCAAGCTCTTTGACTCTCCTCTCACAAGGTAGGTTTTCCATTACTCAGATCATCCTAGTAGCTCTTCGCTGCTCCTCTTCCAGTTTGAATTCATCTTTCTTAATCATGGGAGACCACAGTATTCCAGGTGAGGTCACACCAGTGCCTGGTATAAGGCAATAACACTTTCCTGTTTCTACTGGAAATATCTCGCCTGATGCATCCTAGGATTGACTTTAGCCTTTTTCACAGCGCATCACACTGATCACAGGATGACTGAGCCATACACCCAGGTCTTTCTCCTCTCACTTCCAACTGATACGTCCTCAGTTTATAGCAAAAATTCTTGTTGTTAGTCCCAAAGTGCATGACTTTGCACTATTAAATTTTATCCCATTTCTATTACTCCAGTTTTCAAGGTCCTCCAGCTCTTCTTGTATGATATTTCGCTCCTCTGTATTGGCAATCGCTCTCAAATCTGTGTCCTCTGCAAATTTTATTAGTATAGTCCCACTTTTTGTGCCAATTAATGCATTATGCAAATGTTGAATGAGACGGATCCCAAGGCCGATCCCTGAGGAACTCGACTAGCCTTTCAACAGTCCCCCTTTAACCAGTTCTTTACCCACCTTTTCCATTCTCATGTTAATCCCCATTTTCTCAAATTTAACTAATCATTTCCCATGCAGACTCATATGAAATGCCTTAAGGAAATCCAAGTAGATTGATCTACTGCATTTCCGTTGTCTAGAAAGATCAGGTTGATCTGGTATGATCTACCTTTTGTAAAACCATGTATTGTATCCTGATTCCCATTCACTTCTGTCCTTAATGGCTGTTACAGAATGTGTTATAAAACCTTGCATACAACTGAGGTCAAACTAATGGGCCTGTAATTTCCCAGATCACTTTTTTTTTGTTTCCCCTTAACTATGGGTATATTAGCAATCCTCATTCCCACGAGCCACCCTGCCACTGCCCCCAAGTCCTCCTGACCCTTGTCAAACTAAGGCCAAGTTTGTGTAGGCGTTGGGCCATGCCTAGATTATCTTTAATCTCCAGCCCCCCCCTCAGCGCTCAGCCCTCCTACTTCTTTCCTTGGTTTTTTGTAGTGTTAGGGCTGTCAAACCTGTGACTGTTGGTTTTAATGTCCTTTGCACGGTCCAGCTCTGCTCGGCTTTTGGCAGCTCTCCCTTTCCCCTATACTTTCTGGCCCCTACGAGGCAGCTTTCCTTACTGATCCCTCCCTCTCTTCCTTCCCTCCCAGCCTCTTGGAAGCGAAGTTTGCCTGGCTTAGAAGCTAGATAGGAACAGTGCAGAGCCTCCCCTATCCAATCCCCCCTGTGACCCAATATCACTGCACCGGTGCTGTCAGGGAAAGGGCCTACGGAACCTTGACTGCAGAAGCAGCCACGGGGCAAGGGGGCTGTTAACATCTCATTGTGCTGAAGGGGCACAGGTGACATAAACCAGGAGATGACCGCCCTCACTGGTGATTCCTGGGGGATTCCTGGCTTCTAGAGAAGATCAGAGTAGTGGTATGAAGATGACAAGCCCTTCCCTGCCCCCACTCTGCCCTAAATCAGCTTGACCAGGAGTCTGTCTCTCTCTGCTCCCCCAAGCAGCAGTGCAAAGGGTGCCTCATTATTTCTATGACAGTAGCACCCAAGCTGCCAGCAGGAGTTGGGCACTGTGGTGCTGGGAGCTGTGCACCGGATCAAAGCCAGACCTTGCCCCAGATGTGGCCCTGATCTTGTCGGCAGCCCTGCAGTGAGACCCATTAACCTCCTCCAGGGATGGCAAGCATGCCTAGCAGGGCCAGGCCATTTCAGAGAGAGGGCTGTAATCGCTACTAAGGTTGATCAGACAGTCCTGCCCTGCATTGAGCTCGGCTTCCCATGTGCCCGCAGGGCTCGGCACAGGACAGATTGGGGCAGTGGTGCCATTCTCATGGGCAGGCCGGGTGGGAACCAATTCCCAACATGAGTTGATCTTATCTCCTCTTTGTAGTGGCACCCTGGCAAATCTCTAGGTCACCCCCTGTCCCATGGCAGCAGCCCGCACTGCCAGAGATTACTGCCCTGGGAAGTTGCCTCCTTCCTTGGCAGGAGCTGTAGAAAACAGGCATGCTCTGAACAGTGACTGTGCTACAAAAAGAAAAGGAGTACTTGTGGCACCTTAGAGACTAACACATTTATTTGAGCATAAGCTTTTGTGAGCTACAGCTCACTTCAAAAGGCCCTTCTGTAAGAGATCTGCCCCCGCCTGCAGTGGAGTCAGAGCTCCTTGGGGTGCTGGGAATGGGGTTTATGGCTGTGGTGCGGGACCCCATGGGACGGGAGCCGGAGTCTGGTCACCGTGGGCTGTGTGGGGCCAGCCCGGCCATGGGGGAGGGAGCTGGAGCCTGTCCTGTGGGGCCGGCCTGGCTATGGGGTGGGAGCCGGAAGCTGGTCTAACATCACCAGAGTTCTCAGGTATGGATCAGTTGGTGGCTTGTTACTGTTGCTGATACATGGGCTCACCTACACCCCTGGTTGCAAGTGCGGCTGCTGGGGGCACTGATTTAGGGCCGGAATGGGCACCAGTCGCTGTGGTTACCCAAGTGGGGCGAGCGGGGGGAGGGGGGGAAGCTGGATGCAATTAAAGGCTCCGCAGTCACCAAGCAGCACCAGGGTGCCATGTGGCTTCCAGCATGGGGGGGGCCTGGCTGAGAGCAGAGGCCAAGTATGGAGGTGAGCGAAGATCCTGCTGCATGATGCTGGTGCCATAGCCCTGTGTGGTGCTGCTCCATGCCAGCTGGAGCCAAGCCTGAGTGCCAGCAGGGTTTACTCTCCCTGGCTGTGGCAAGGCCAGGCTGTGTGAATTCCCATGGTGCTGGAGCAGCCAAGCCCTGTCCTGTGGTGCCCCATGGCTGGCCCCGAGTCCGTGCTGCTGTGCCTGCTGGAGAGAGGGTGCTCTGGGCACTGCCCACATGATCACTCTCATGTGAAGTGCTTACGTAGGCAGGCAGACACAGGATGTGCACATGTACAAAGCCATGTGTGTACACACCCATAGCTCACAGGCACCACACACAGTTGCACACATGCACCTTTGCTTACCACAGCTGGGAGCACTTATCAGCCCCCCCTCCCGCTAAGCCCATGTCCTTTCTCAGATGAACTAGGGGGGCCTTTGCTTTGCCTCCTTGCCCCCAGCCGTGTGAAGGACTGTCTTGGGGGTGAAGGGCCCCAGCCTTTGGTCTTGGGGAGGAGTTGGGGCCCCAGGAGCTCGCCGGCAGGTGCAGGGAGGGGCCACAAGGACAGAGGACGCAGGGGCTCCACCAGGCTGGTTCAGAGATGCCCTCCTGCAGGTGGGCGCTGAGGCCAGACTGGCCCTTTGTTGGGCCAGGCCACTGCTAACAACTGAAGCTCCAGCAGCGAGAACCTGCCCTGCAGGGTCGGGGGCTCCAGCTTCCCACTGGGGGGAACCATGGCAGGGCCCCTTGCCTTGCAGCACTGGTCTCCGCCAAGCTTTGCTGTGCAGGCCTAGGCTCTGGGGCCAGACCCCAGGCTCACAAGCCTTGGGGAGCAGGGTAGGGGTCCCTGCTGAGCCATCCTATGCTAGTGCTCGAGTGGGTCAGGCGCAGGCGATGCTGGGGAAGGCCGCGTGGCACCTGCAGCTCCTACCAAGCACATGCAGCACATGCAGCTGCCAAGGGTGGCGGTGCCCTCTCTCTGTTGGGCAGTGCTGGAGGCTGGGGCAGGAGGGATGGTCACAGGGGGCTGCAGGACTGGGCTCCTGGGGGGGTGAAGGAGGCACATGTAGCTATTAGGCAGGGGGAGGGATGGGCTCCCAGTCAGGCCCCAGGGAGGTGCTGGCTGGCAGGGGAGCCCCATGCTGTGCCTGTGGGGAGCAGTTCCCCCACCCTATTGCCCCCTCACTTGGAAGTTGGGGGGCTGTGCATGCTCCTTCTGGGGCAGGCAGTCCCCTGGAGGTGTGAGGAGAGTCAGGAGCTTGCTAGCAGGGAAGGGTGATGGGGGCTCCAGCAGGATCCTGGGGGTGGGTTGCCTCTTCCTGCAGGGAAACCCCTTGGTTTCCCCTTGGAAACCCCTGTCAGCTGCTCCAGCTGGGGGGCTGCCATTGTCTCTGGCCCCTTTGGGGAGCTGGGGCAGGTTCACCAGCCAGCATAGGCCAGGTGCAACATTAACCCTTTTGTACCTGCTGGGTAGCCAGGCAACTGAAACTGAGGCAGACATGGGCTTCACAGCTGTATTATAAACAATTCCCATGTTTGCTGCAGGCTGAACATGGGGCTCGCCCCTACACTGTGCTCCAAGCAGAGCCCTGGGATGGCCAGACTGCAGGGGCAGAGGGGATCCGCCTGGGGCCCCATAGACTGGAGAGGGGCCAATCTCCATGCCCAGCAGGTCCCATGAACAGCATGGCACAGGCTCCCCCCAGCCCTGTGCCCACCCAGCATGCCCTGCTCCCTGCCCTTACCTGGCTGGAGCTTTGCCTGGCAGGTGCTGGGGCACACAGGACTGAGGTGGTTCAGCCCCTGCCATGGGAAGCTGGCACAGTGGCTGCCATGCTGGGCCAGGCTCTCAGCACCCAGTCTGGATGCCTGGAACCATAGATGGGCATAAAGCCATGCTAGGCTCCAGGTTCCGTCTGTGGCCCTTGGCACCGCCCAGCTGGGCAGCAGGGAGGATGGGGGTGGGCGCTGGGCACTGCCGGATTTGGGGACCTGCTTTGCAGAAGGTGGGTTTATTGACTGAGCACTGAGGGGAATACCCTCTCCCCCCAGCCCCCTGCCCCTGTCCCAGGGCAGGAGGTCACTCTGCTCACAGCCAGCTTTAGCACTGGCTTTGCGGGGGGCTGGATTTGCATTAGCCAACGCCATGGCTCTGCTGTGTAGGGTGCTGGCAGAATGGGGTTGGGGGAAGGACCTAGGCCAAGGCTGGGCCAGCAGGGGCCTGCAGGCTGGAGTTGAGGGGTGTCACACAAGCACAACTCTGGTGCTCTCTCACTCCTCCATCTGGTCCCTGGGAAGTCCCCTTTGCAATGTTACCCTCCGTAAGGTCACGTGGAGGAAACCTTTGCCTCCACCGCCAGCCCGTGGCCTCACCCCGTGAGCCCCTGTCAGCGCCCCTCGGCCTGCCCACCCTGAGGGAGCAATACGGCCCCCGCCTGCTTAGGCTGCAGTGACTCAACCAGCGTGTAAAGCAGCAGGTTATTGGACGTGGGGAACACAGAGTAGGAAGTTACCGCACAGTAACTGGGTCTGGCCGAGTCCCAGCGGGCCAGCCCCTTTTTGTCCATCCAGCTGACCCCCCTCTACCACCTCCTCAAAGGCCCCTTCTCTGTCCTTTGTCTTTGTTCCGGGCACACACATCCCCCTGGGCCCTCTCCAGCCCCTTGCTCTCCCGCTGGCCGGACCCGGTGGGTTCCAAGATGGGCAGGGCCGCGTAGTCAGCAGTGGCTGAGTCACAGCGTCCAGACCAGGCTGCTAGGCAGGGTCACACCTGGGCCTCTGCAACACCAAACCCCCTCACCCATCCCCTTGGTAAACAGCAGCACACAGAGGAAACTGAGGCCCACACAGTATTCATACAAACTGTTAAGAATATTCCCCACATTGTCACAAGGCCACTAGCAAAACTGGGGTGGGGTCCTAGGGCTGGAAGAGGCAGAAGAGCTGAGGCAGAGCTGAGAGTGGGGAGCCTGGGGCCGCAAGAGGTGACCGGGGGATAGGGGGGTGATAGCAGGCTAGGGGGAGTCACAGGGCTGGGAGAGGCAGTGGGGGGAGCTGGGACAGAGCTGGGAGGTCCTAGGGCAGAGAGAGGCGGGGGCGGGGCTGGGACAGAGGTGAGGGGGGAGCCTAGGGCTGGGAAAGGTGAAGTGGAGTAGTAGCAGAGCTGTGGGGGAGCCCAGGGCCAGGAGAGGCAGGGAGGACAGGAAGGGGTTTGCTGACATTAAGCCTGCTGCCTTCTACTGCTTCCAGTCCCTCCCTCCCATGGCACATACGATCCACTGGCCTCAACTCGGCTCAAGGGCCCAGACTCGGGGGCTCCCCCTGCCCCACTCCGAGTCCCTGTCTGCATGGGGAGGGGGAGTGACAGCTGCAGGCTCGGGAGGGAACCTGCCGTGTCAGCGCTGGGTGCTCTAGGCTGACTGGGCAAGGGTGGGTGGTGCCCCTCACAGCACCTTCCCAGGGTTCATGAGATTCTTGGGATCCAGCGCGGCCTTGATCTGCCTCATGACGGTCAGTCCCAGCTCCCCGATTTCCTCCCGCAGCAGATGGCGCTTGCCCAGGCCGACGCCATGCTCGCCCGTGCAGGTGCCACCTAGGGCTAGGGCCCGTCTGGGAGGAGAGGGGGCAGGATATGCATTAGCAGGAGGGCAGGGCAGCTGGGGGGAGGGTGGCCGGGGCGGCTGCACCAGGTGGGGGCAGCACAGTCAAGGGGAGGGTGTCACAGGGGGACTCTTGGGACCAACAGGCAGGGGGGTCCACAGGGGTACAGGAACCCCAGGGTCAGATCCCTGCATGTGAATTCACCCCAGGGGTCAGGGAAGGGCTCAGCTGTGTGCCAGCTGCCCATAGCGGATGCTGAAGGCATAGCTGCATTGCCAGGAGCATGCCAAAGGGAGCGGGTGAGGGGGACACACAGCCCAGGGGGAGGGTACAAAAGAGCAGGGTGTGACCCTGTGGTGCACCCCATGTGTGTGCAGTCCCTCCCCCCCTCCCCGCCCTTTGCCTCTGGGACAACTACTGACCCCGTCCAGGCCCTGCCCAGCCTGGCTGTGCTCCAGGGCCCCATGTGAGGAGCCAGTGCCTGACTGCCCCCCATGTGCAGAGCAGCTCCAGTCTTTCATGTGTCCTGGGAGGGCTGCCTGAGCTCTCAGCGAGGGGCCCAGGACAGGTGGCTCCTGGGAACTCTTCTGGTTGCTTCTCCTGCCACCCTGGCCTTGAGCTCTGGGCCCCTCCCTGTTGTGCCCTCCCCCCCCAATGTCCCTAGATCTGTGCTCAAAGGCCAGTTGGGGGGGCCCCATCTGCCCCCTGCAGGATCCCATGAGTTGCTTCTGCCCTTCAGCACCAGAGATGGGCCATGCAGGGCTGAGCTGCACTGAGCAGGGCAGGGTAGCACTGGGCAGAGCAGAGCTGGGCCGGGCTGGGCAGATAAGGCTGGGCAGGACAGAGCCGGGCTGGGCAGGGCTGGATAGCACTGGGCAGAGCTGGGCCGGGCTGGGCAGATAGGGCTGGGCAGGACAGAGCCGGGCTGGGCAGGGCTGGATAGCACTGGGCAGAGCTGGGCCAGGCAGGGCAAGACAGCGTGGGTAGAACTGAGGAGAGCAGAGCTGGGCAGAGGCAGGCTTGGCAGGGCAGATCAGGGCTGGGAAGAGCTGGCTTCCTACCTGGCCAGTCGGGTTGCAAACTCCTCAACACGCTGGCTCTCGGCCGGATCAGCTGGGTCGAACACCAGCATGCAATGAAAGTTCCCGTCGCCCACATGCCCGACTATCGGGCCTGAGGGGACACAGACCAGCTGCTCATACGGAGACCCTCTCCCAGCCCAGACACCTCCCACCCCTCCTCCAGTGGGGCCCCTTGCCCTACAGAGCCCATGCTGGAGTCATTACCCACCCCCGAAATGCAGCCCCCTCTGGGCAGAAAGGGGCCATGCCCAGGGTTTGGAGAAGGAGCCCCACGCCCCACTGAGATGGGGGTGGGGGTGGGGGTAGCTCATCACAGATATCCCCCACATCGGGATCTGGCCAGGGCATGAGGGGCCGCACGTCCCATTTGCTCAGGAGGACGGCACCTCCAGCAGTGCAGTTCCCCGGCACCGGCTGGCTCCGCCATTGGCTTGTCCTGTCCATCCTGCCCCCAGCACAGGGGTGAGATTGGATGAGGTCACAGTGTGGGGGCACAGGAATGACCCGCACAGCCCAGGGAGCATGTTTCCTGACAGGTGGAGGTCATGGCAGGCCCAGGGCTTATTAGTTCCAGCTCTGGGGAGCCAGGCTGGCTTAGTCCCTTTGCAGCCCCACTAAAACACAGGTCCTGCTCAGCACAGCCCCTGGGCTCGGATACCTGGGATCAAGGGGCACTGCCAGTGCTGTGGGTGAAGCATGTCGAGTGCGTTTGAAGCGTCTGATGTGTGTGAAGCGTGTTGTGTGTGTGAAGTGTCTGATGTGTGTGTGAAGCATGTGTGAAGTGTGCCCACCTGCCCTGTTCTCTGCATTGGTGGGCATTGTCAGGCCCTCATGCCGGTGAGGCGTTCACCCCAGACAGGTGCACTGTGGGTGGTTGGAGTTTAGGGGCCGCATTTGGGTTTATTCCCAACCCCTGCGGCAATATGGGGCAGGGCCTCTGCCCCCTCTGTCTGCAGCTCCCAGCCCCATGGCTCCCACACCCAGACAGGATAATGGCAGGCAGGCCTGACCGCAGGGAGATGGGAGCAACACCAACCCCAACATGTCATCCCTTCTCCTACTGCTTCGCCCAACCCCAGTGAAGTGACCCCCAGCTGCACAGGCCCTGACCCCAGGCTCAGTGGAGACCTACCTGTGAGCCCCGACTCCTGCAGGTCTCTGTGGGTCTCTCCCACGATGTGGGGCAGCCGAGAGATGGGGACGCACACGTCCGTGGAGTAGCCCTGGGGGGGAACACCGGAGAGGGCTCACTGACCCCCTCCACAGGATTGACAGGACACGTCTGGGCACCCTGATCCTGCCTCATGCAGGGGGTGCACACTGGCCTCTCCTGGGCCCCCAGAGGATGCCAGCTCCCCTGCGCCCCGCTGGTGGGACCCAGGCTCAGCTTGGGAAATCCCTTGCTAAGCCCTTCCAGGCTTGAAGATCAGGACGTGCTGTTCAGTGGGGTCCCCCGAAAGCCTGGGGAGCACTGACTCTGGGACCCCGTTGAGGAGCATCTGTCAGCAGTCACGCTACGGCAGAACAGTCCTGTGGGTGGGCACTGGCCCCCTGGACTGGGAAAAGCCCAGAGAGTCTCATGTCCCTGGCCCACCAAAAGCCCCCATATCACTCCCCAGTCCTCTCCCCTGATGCCTCCCCAGTCATAAGAACATAAGAACGGCCATACTGGGTCACACCAAAGGTCCATCTAGCCCAGTGTCCTGTCTTCTGAAAGTGGCCAATGCCAGGTGCCCCAGAGGGAATGAACAGAACAGGGAATCATGAAGTGATCCATCCCCTGTCATCCATTCCCAGCGTCTGGCAAACAGAGGCTAGGGACACCATCCCTGCCCATCCTGGCTAATAGTAATTGATGGACCTATCCTCCATGAATCTATCTAGCTCCCTTTTGAACCCCCTTATAGTCTTGGCCTTCACAATATCCTCTGGCAAGGAGTTCCACAGGTTGACTGTGCGTTGAGTGAAAAAATACTTTCTTGTGTTTGTTTTAAACCAGCTGCCTATTAATTTCATTTGGTGGTCCCTTGTTCTTGTGTTATGAGAAGGAGTAAATAACACTTCCTTATTTACTTTCTCTATGCCACTCATGATTTTATAATCATGTCCCTTCCCTTGGCACCCCTTACCCTCTCCCCAGACACCCCTTGCCCCTCAGGCACTCCCTCACCCTCTCCCCAAGTGACCCCCTCTTCCCCCAGGCTTCTCCCCGCCCCCTCTCCTCAGGCGCTCCCCCACCCCCTCTCCAAGTGACCCCCCTTCCCCCTGGCATTCCCCTCCCGCCTGCACTAGCTCACCTTGCTTCCGGGGCGCAGGGCCAAGGCCGCATACCAGGCATTGTGCCGAGCGGCCCACAGCTTGTTCCTTGCCTCCGGCTCCCGGGCCCAGGCAAAGTCTGAGCCGCCATTCAGCTGCACAATCTCCTCTGCAAAGGGAGAGACCCTCTCACCATCAGTCCCCTGCCCCCCGAGTGGGGCCTGGCTGCCAGCCGTCTCTGCCAGGCAGGCCGGGGCAGGGTAGAGGCCTGGCTTCCCCCTGTTGCTGGAGACCTATGCCAGCAGGTCTGGGGGACGGGAGGTGAGAGATCCACTCCCTGGCACGGTGACAGACTTGGCCAGGGCAGGACAGAGCAACTCTGTCCCCTGCAGAAAAGGGGAAGGGCAGCAACAGCCCACCTCAGCCACAAGCCGGGCAGCCAGCCACCCCACAGCTCCACCCAACCCCATGGTGCCATCCGAATATGCCCCTGGTGCCCTAGCAGGGCCCACCTGCCCCAGGGCTGCTGCTCCCCTGCTGCACCAGGAGGAGGGAGGGCCCCTTGCAGGGCCAGGAGAGCTGGCTGGGCCCCCAGCCTGTGCCCCCCGGGCAGCACCCCCCTGGCATCATGGGCATACCTGCCTGCAGGACCTGCTCCTCCACACTGCTGGGCGAGCCGTGGAACTCCAAGAAGAGCGTGGGGGACACGGTGTAGCTCAGGCCACTGAACTGGTTACAGGCAGCCATCATGACGTCATCTAGGAACTCTGGGGGAGCAGAGAGGCTGGGGGTCAGAGCCCTGGAGGGCTCTGTAGCCTGCTGGGGAGCGATACCCCCTGATCCCCAGGGCACACTCTGCAGGGCACAGGGCAGCCAACTCACCAATCCGGGCCACGGGAATGCCAGCCTGCAGCACCTGCACCGTGCAGCCCACCGCTGCCTGCACGCTGGGGAAGGCGCACACGGCTGCCACTGTGGCCTCAGGGCTGCCATGTAGCCGCAGCGTAGCCTGGGTGATGAGCCCCAGTGTCCCCTCGGAGCCCACAAACAGCCCCGTCAGGTTGTAGCCAGCAGCGCTCTTCCTGCAGCAGGGCGAGAAGGGGCTGGGGTGAGATTTGGGGCAAGAACCCTGTCATGACCATACCGCTAAGAGTAGCCTAGAATTTCTACTTACCTGTAAGGGGTTAAGCAGCTCAGATAACCTGGTTGGCACCTGACCAAAAGCACCAATGAGGAAAGAAGATACTTTCAAATCTTGGAGGGGGGGGGAAGGAAGGCAGGCTTTGTTTTGTGTGTTCTCTTGGGAAGCAGAGAAGTATCAGGTCAGAAAACTCCTTCTTCTATAAACCATCCTAACTGTCTCTTATTACAAAAATTGTAAGTAAAAGCCAGGCAAGGTGTGTTAGATAATCTTTTGTTTTGCTTGTGAATTTTTCCTTTGCTGGAGGGAGGTTTATTCCTGTTTTTTGTAACTTTGAAACTAAGCCTAGAGGAAGTTCTGCTGTGTTTTTGAATCTTTTGTTACCCTGTAAAGTTATTTTCCATCCTGATTTTACCGAGGTGATTTTTACCTTTTTTTAAAAATAAAATCCTTCTTTTAAGAACCTGACTGATATCTCTATTGTCCTAAAACCCAGGGGTTTGGGTCTGTGATCACTTTGTAACCAATTGGTTAGGATATTATTCTCAAGCCTCCCCAAGAGAGGGGGTGTAAGGGCTTGGGGGGATATTTTGGGGGAATAGGAACTCCAAGTGGTCCTTTCCCTGATTCTTTGTTAAATCCCCTGGTGGTGGCAGCGTACCCTATAAGGGCAAAGAGTTTGTGTCTTGGGGAAGTTTTAACCTAAGCTGGTAGAAATAAGCTTAGGGGGTCTTTCATGTGGGTCCCCACACCTGTACCCTAGAGTTCAGAGTGGGGAGCGAACCCTGACAAGCCCCCTGGTGCCCCCCTTCCCTGCAGCCCCCAGTACCTGAAGTGGCGGCCCTGGCCAGCCGTGTGCAGCACCCTGCCATCGGCCAGCACCACCTGCAGGTTGAGCACGTTGTGGCGCATGGTGCCGTAGCGCACAGAATTGGTGCCCGAGGCGCTGGTGGCCGCCATGCCGCACAGGGATGCATCAGCGCCAGGGTCTGCAGAGGGAAAGGGCACAGCCGGCCGTCAGTGGTGGACGGGGCCAATGATCACAGGGCATTGCAGACCCAGCACCCCGGGGAACCTTCCCCTCCGCGCCTAGGGTAGAGCTGGTCCCAAGACAGAAAGCCGCGCACCCCCAGTTGCTGTGCCGTGGGTGCTCCGAAAGCTGGTCCAGGCTGAGCCCCTGGCAGCTGCCAGCACCAAGCCCAGCGTGTCATGGCCACAGGGACGTGGAGGGAGCGACCAGGTCAGAGTTCAGGCCCCTTCACCCTGGGCGGCTGCAGCACAGACTGTGCCCACATTGCCCTGCCTGGCACTGCCCACCCCATGGCCCAGGCGGGCTGTGGCCTGCATGCTGAGTGGGCCAACGAGGGTCCTGTGACGGGGTTGATTTTCATGGCACGTCCACTGGAGTGTGACCCAGCTGCTCTGTTCCCGGCAGCCGGCACTACTGCACTGGGCTGGATTGGGGCAGAGGATCTGCGGGTGAAGCTCACCAGCCCATTGATAGCCTGCTGCCCAGGTATGTCGCCCAGCACAGCGGCCAGCTTCCTATCCCAGCTTCCTGCTCTGACACCACTGAACCCAGCAGCAGGCCTGGGCGTCAGCCATGTGCTGGAATGGGGCTGGGACCGCTCGTCCCCCACCACTGGAGGGAGCCCCTCACCCCGTGCCCGGCATCATACCGACAGGGAACCAGAGGCCGGTGTCCCGCAGGTAGTTGTTGAGCGCTTTGCGGGTCACCCCCGGCTCCACGGCCACAGTGAAGTCCTCAGTGCTGAGCGCTGTGATGCGATCCATTCGGGTCAAGTTAAAGCACACGCCGCCCTGGCCCAGAGAGATGGGAGCGGGCATCAGAGACAGCCCCAACGGCGCTCCCTGGAAAGGGTCTGAGACCTGCTGGGTCACCACCTGAACGCACATAGGCAGGTGGGGCAGGGGCAGGACACTGCCAGGCTGGGGTTCCCCTGCTCTGTGCCCCAGTAGTATCTCGCCATGGCTGCCCTGGCATCGCTGCCCAGCCATGGAGTCGCCAGAGCTCCAGGCGAAGATGAACCACCATGGCCCCCTCATCACTGATCCCCTCATGGCACAAGACAGAAGCGGAGCCTGCCTGGAAGGAACCTCCCCAGAACAGCCACAGCTGGGCCACGCACCTACTGGCCTCTGCAAGCACTGCCCTGCTGGGGACAACAGGGCAGCAGCCAAGGGCTGGGCCTGCTGGCCCTTGTCGAGAGGGGAAGACTCGCTGTGCCAGCCTGGCCTGCAAAAGGACCTGTGTGTGGGGTGGCAAAGGTCTGGGTTGGCACCTCAGCTGGATGAGTGGGCAGAGTGCCAGCTGCACTGGAGCCCCACTGGGTTATGCCAGCTGGGGATGGGAGCTGTCACACCCTATGGCCAGGGAATGCTCACTGTGCTGCGCCCACACGGCGTACCCTCACTGCGCTGCCCCCTGCTCCATACCCTCACTATGCTGCCCCCCACTGCGTAGCCTCACTGCATTGCCCCCTGTTCTGTACCCTCACTGCGCTGCCCCCCCAGCTCTGTACCGTCACTGCTGCCCCCAGCTCTATACTCTCACTGCGCTGCGCCCTGCTGCGTACACTCACTGTGCTGCCCCCCTGCTCCATACCCTCACCCCTGGGCCCCCGCTCCGTACCCTCACTGCGGTGATGCCGCCCTCCAGGCCCGTGCCAGTGCTGAAGGGGATGATGGGGACACCATGACTGTAGCAGATCCCCGCCAGCTTGCTGACCTGCTCCATATCCTGGGGCCAGACCACGGCGCCCGGTGGACTGCACCTGCAGGCAGGGGAGAGCTCCATGTAATGCCAGCTCCCGGGGGCAGGGTATGCCTGTTGTCTCTGCGCACAGTGTGTGCAGCTCCATCTGGGCTGAGAACACAGCAGGGAGCCAGCTGTGTGCCAGGCTGGGTGGGGCAGACAAGGCCTGGATGAGCCAGGGGAAGAGGGGCTTTGAGGGCTGAGCAGGGCACTGGCCCCTGGCCCCACGGGTTGGCTCCCGCACACTGATCCAGAGGACGCTAGAGGGCTCAGCACCAGGGCCTATCTGCACCAGCTGGCAGGGCATGGTGGGAGAAACTGGGATTTCAGCGGCGCCTTGGAGGCAACAGTTTGGTGCAACCCTGGGGCATCCGGGTGGGGCTGCACCCGCTGTGGCCATGCTGGGCACGGGGGGCACTGTTGCAGCAGCAATGGGACAGCTATGCCTATGCCTCCCAACAACTGCTCGGGTCCAGAGCCCATCCCTGGAGCTCTGTCCTTCCCATGGCCATGTCACTGCGTCTCCCTGGATCGCGCTGGGTGCTGCATACGTGTCACAGTTCCTCCAGGGGGATGGGCTCCTCCCAGGGCACGAGGGAGCCAAGCCAGCAGAGGCCCTTCACAGCCCCCCAGAGAGCCCCAGAGCCTGGGTCAGTGAGGCTCTAGAAGGCTCCCCAGTCTGCACTGACTATATGAGCCAGCCTCTGATGAGTGTGTGGTGTGTGCTGGGAGCTCCGCAGGTACCTGTGCATGGATTCATCCCTCCCGTGCTGCTCCCGGGCAGCCAGGGCTGTGGACACATTCGGGCTCCCCACCACGGCTCGCAGGGCCTCCACCAGCTCCCCCGGCAGCTGGCCCTAGAGAGAGTTAAAGGGCCGGCGTGTTACAAGCACCTGCCGTGACATTCCCTTTCTCCAGACGGCGGCAGAGCTCCCGGGCATGAGCTCGAAGCGTGTGGGCAAACCTCAGAGCTGTGCAGGGAGATGGGCACCCAACCACAGCCCCTCGTCTCTCCCCAGGGATGAAGGGCACAGGACATGGAGCTCGTGCTGGGATGGGGTCTTGGCTGCTCCAGGAGAAGGCATGATGGGCAGCGGGGTGGAGCTAGGCGGGCAAGTCTCTCCCCCCATCTATCATTGCTGTCCTTAAGAGGTCTGTCACAGACACACAGACATGTGCTGTGTCTTAAGTGTCAAAAGGGCTGGAGATTTCCTTTCAGTCCCCTCCCCCTCCCAGTGCTGCCCTTCAGCAAGGATGGCCCCAGCCAAGCTGATCCTGAGCTGCGCATGGATGCCAGACTCCGGCATGCACAGGGACCTGGAGCACAGGAGCCAAACGCGGAGACCTGCCTTCCCTGAGTTCCTCCAGAGGTGTTCGCCACCACTACAAATTTGTCTGGGTGTGTGAAAGAGAAGGGCGCCTGGCAAGAGATGGGTTGGCTAAGGGGTGCAGTTCAGCTGTTTACAACATTATTGGCACTGGAGATCTCAGGTGCCTGGTTTTGCCTCATTGGCCATGCAGGGCCTCTGGTCAGCTCTTTCTGACCCAAATCCAGGGGCTTGGAAAGGAAATCTGAAGGGTTAGTGCAACGCTTCCAAACAATCTGAGGAGATTATGGTTGGGTGGGTCGCAACTGGATCTGAAACGACTCCTTCGTGTGGAGCCAAGGCCTGCCTTCAGGGAGCTGGGGAAATGCTGGACCTCTAGAAACCACAAGGCCCCGAAGGAAGGCTACATTAGGGCAGAATAGGACTCAGGTGGAGAGAGACTCATTCGCCCCTGGCCTGAGGTGCAGGCTGGCTGTGAGCATCACCAGAGACTCTCGGAAGACACAAAACATCCTGGTCTTAGCAGCCAGGTTCACTCCTTGATTTCTGGCCACCTCTCGCTCTGCAGTAATGTGATGCTGTTCCGTGCAAATGAGTTCTTTCTAAATGAGCATGAATTAATGTCAGGTGAAGAGCTGCCCAATATTCGGTCAGGGGGTCTCCAATTGGCAAAGCATCGATGGGACAATGGCTCCTCCTGACGCAGCAGAGTTCACAGAGTTGGAGCTGGAGCTGCGGAGTGTAACAGACTAAGATGTTTGCTGTGTTTTATCTGTGGGGCCAGCCCAAACTCAGGGGAGGGAGAGAGCATTCTTTCCGCACCAGATCTGAGCCCTACGTTTTAATCAGCGGCACCTGTGCAGGATCCACTGCCACTTCTCGGAGCAGAGCCCCACTTTGCTGAGTCTGCCCCCTGGCCCAGACACCCCCTTACCCCTTGGCACGCACATTCCTGGCATAGGGAGGTGGGTTTTGGAGCCCCCCAATGCTGCCTGGGTTTCTCCCCTCCTGGGGGCTGCCTTTGTCAATGGTTTGACATTGCTACCCTGCTGCCCACAGCTGGGGGTTCACTCACTTGGGGTGTGAGTCCTTCCCTTTCCTCTGAAACTCACCAGAGGTTCATCACTAATATCCCCAAATCCCCCACTTCTGCCCAGTACGGGGGGTGTGGCGGGAGGGCAGGGTCTGGGCGTGGGTAGGTCGCAGCCTGTTGCAGTGAGGGTTCCTGTGCCCGGGAGCCACCTTTGCAGCGCTGGCTTGGTGTCTTTCCTGCCCGCCGCACCCGAAACATTGCCAGCGTTTCGGGCCTGGTGAGCTCCAGGGCTGCTAACAGCCTGTTCGGGTCAAATCCAGCCTTGCGGGCGGTGACGGACTCTGTGAGATGGGATCAGGTGGCATCATGTCAGGGGTCCCGGTAGCAGGTCCCATAGAGAGCAAACTCCCACCCCTAGGTGTGGCCCTTGCGGGTCAGGTGGGAGATGCCCTGGGGAGGTGGTGGGGCAAGCAGGCCTGGCCAGGGGATGATGGGGCTCAGTGCGCTGCTCTCAAGCCAGTGCTGGAATTGGCTGTTCAAACAAAAGTGCTGGATGCAGCTGCCCTGGCCAGAACGTGACTGGCGGAGACTCCAGACCCCCGGCATGGGGGGGCAAATTGTATACGTCAATGGGGAGCACAATTTAAAGGGGGCAGAGGAAAGTTCGGAGTCCAGCCCCCCATTCCCCCCAATATAGAAGTCAAACTACAGCTATGGCCGCCGGCCAGGGTCCAAGCGGGCACGTGGACTCTCCCCACCCTGCGTCAGCCAGGCCTGTGCCAGGCACGGTGCCAGCCCAGGTGGGCTGGGAGGGTACAGAGGGGCCTGTCTGGCTCCCGCCGCTAGCTCGGGGCTCAGCCCTGCCCTGCGGCGAGCTGGGTCGGAGCCGCCCCCTGGCAAGGTCCCAGCAGGCCCGAAACGCTGGCGATGGGCAGGGCCCCGCTGGCCTCCTGCCCGTACCTGCAGGCCGGAGCTCCTCCTGCAGCCGAGCGCCCCGCTGCCGCGGCAGAGCCTCTGCAGAGCCATGGGGGCAGTGGGCAGGAGCCGGACCTGGCTGTAGGGCGCACCGGGCTCAGCTCCCAGTGCCCGCAGGGCAGCGCTCGCTGCTCTCCAAAGCGAAACCAGCCTCCCCACTGGCCCAGCCCGCCTGGGGGCACCCGGGAGGCCGCCCACGTTAAGGTGGAACCGACTATTAAGGTGGCGCCGATTGGCAGAGCCGGGGCAGAGAGGGCTGGGCAGGGGCAAGCTCCTGCCCCCAAGGGAGGCGGTGGGGTTGGCTCGGGGGAAGGCCGCTGGTGCCGCCTGGCATGACTCCCTACCCTGGCCCGCTCAGGCCCGTCGTGACCCCTCTGCAGGTGGCCTCGGGACGCCCAGCCCGCAGCATCCCGCAGAGCTTGTAAGGCCTTCGGAGAACCCCAGGGACAGAGGGCTACAAGGACAGACTCCCCCAGCCTGGGGGCGAGAGCAGACGAGGCCAGGGGGTCCCCACTGCCCCAGCTTTCCCCCCTCCCATGAGCCCTGTCGCGGCCCAGAAGCCAAGGACTGCAGGGCACGGGCACAGCCGGTCTCTGATGTGCCTTTATTGACCCATCACGCTGGGAACGTGCTGCTCCATTAATTGGCCACGATGGTCTGGTCGATCCAGGCCCTGAGCTTGGTGACGCGGGCGTAAACACCAGGCGTGGAGAGGGAGCAGGTGGGGAGATGATCCCCACCAGGGTCCAGACACCGTCCTTCTGGCGCACCAGGGGGCTGCCAGAGTCGCCCTGCAAGGACAAGCAGTAGCAGCAGGTTGGGGGGGTCTCCTTCTAGGGGGTCGCAAAGCGAGGGGGACCTGCTTATCCACCGGCTGTTCCCCGAATGCAAACGAGTCTGCGCTTGACTGGATGGGACCCTGTGTATCCACCACGGGCTCCAGGGCTGGGGAGAGCTATGGGGAGCGGGGATCGTGGGCAGAGAAACAAGGGGTGTCACAGGGAGACTGGCCCTTTAAGAGAGAAGAGGCCCATGCCCCTGTGACTGGTCAGCTGCCTCCCAGGTGGGCTTAAGAAAGGATGGGGGGGGGAAGGACAAGGAGAGAGGTAGGGGGCAGAGGTACATCGTATCGCATGGAGGGTAGGACTAGCTCAAGGTGCAAGCCATTGTTGGGGAGAACAGCCTAGAGCTGGGGAGCCCAGTTGAGTTTTGGGAGCTGTTGTGCTCAGACCCCTAGGAACAAGGGGAAGAACAGGGCCGGTTAGGGGGCACTAAGCCTGAACCAAGAGGATTTGATGCTGGATGGGGGATCTGGAGTAGGACTTCAAGCGAAGAGACCCGTGCGGTGGGATACCGCGGGGAGCCCTCTCCTGGGAGACCAGACTGGGGGCTCCAGGGGAAGAGCGAATCTGGAGGCCCTCAGGGGCATGGCTGGAGAGTAGAGCCTGGAGCAGGGGCAAAGAGCCGGGAACAGGCTGGATACACTCCATGGAAAGCGGCTATGGCTGTCCTTCGGGGGTTTGGGCAGACCAGTTTTACCATGAGGGTTCTGCATGTTCCTGAACATGTACACGAATACACCGTGCCCAGAGGTGGGCCTTGAACTGCACACTGAGACACTGTATTCCTGTCTAGGGGCGATGGAAGGGGAAACGGAGGCAGATGTCCCAATTGTGCAGCAGCCTTGGGCCACCCTGTTCCAGGTGCATGGAAGAAGCAAAGGCTGGCTGCATGGAGCTGGGGTGGACAAAGGAGGGCTATGCAGACAGCTGTAGGGATGGGGTGACAGGCAGGCAGGGATAGCTGAAGCGGGAGGTGGCCAGAGGACAGTTGTTGCGGTGGTGGTTGCGGTGAAGTGGGAATTTTCTGGGCTATTTTTAGGAAGCTGGTGTGTGCCTCAGTTTCCCCTCTTTGCTGCATTGTTACCCAGTGGGGTGGAAAAGAACTGTTTGTTCTCAAGGCAGGTGAAGAGACAAGTGGCACTAGCTGTCTGGGCCTGAGTCCCCATATCAATTGAGTGTCTGAGAAGACAACAGCAAACTCAATCTCAGGGCGCTGACAGCCAGCGAACAAGGGATTGCCCGTCTCTGGCAGGGAAGCTGGGCAAGGATCCCAGGCTGCCAAACACCGGCCTGGAAGGCATAAGAGAAGAACTGGCTGCTGGAAGGAGTCAGGCCTCTCGTCTGGAGGTGAGGTGCTGCCCGAACAGTGGGGGTCCCTGCATCTGGGCAGGCTGCTGGCACAGTGGGTCTCGCGGTGTGACGCAGGGGAGCTGAAGGCCAGTCTAAGGAGGCGGTGAGGCCGTGCTCTACCCCGGAGGGAGAGTGAGATCCCCTGGAGGTCTGGCACATTGCAGGGGTTCCCCCTAGAGACTGTTCTAAAGTGGGGGCCATAGCATGGACCCTGGGGATCTGTGCCAGCACTAGGAGTGATGTGTGGCCAGACAGGTGGGCACAGGGGGCTGCGGCACTGCAGAGCTGGGTGCCATGAAGGAGGAGGCTCCAGCAGCACCGGCGCAGATCATGACGTCAGTGATCCTGAAGCCCCAGTAGGTCTTGCATTGCATGTTGGTCAGCAGGGGCAGGGCCGCCTGCTGCAGCTCATCTGGGGTGTTCTGAGCTGGAAAACAAAGGCAGGCAGGAGACGGCATCAGCTGAGCAGCATGGGGCAGCCCCCAATCCCTGGCACTGCAGCCCCATGGCCTTGCCTGGCACTGGGACCTCAACAGGGAGGGAGAAAAGAGAAAAGGCCCCAGCTGCTCCTGCCCTCCTGGGGCACGCACAGGGTAGCTGTGTCCAGTCAGGTGGGGACCCCTGGGGGGGCATTTCAGCCAAATTCTCTGGATTTGGCCTGGGGCAGGGAGAGAGGCAGGGCCTGGGACTCTAGCCGGAGGGGGCGGAAGGCTGCCTAGAGCTGGGGGTCCTGAGTAGGGCCCCGTTTCCTAGTCCAGTATGTGCCCGGGAAGGTCAGAGGGCGGGGGACTGAGGTGAGGGGATGGGGCGCAGTCAGATCAGTTGGCTAAGTTGAGTTCCTGTCGGCGCTCCAGGACTCTGTCCCACAAGAGGCCAGAGCGGTGCGGAGACCCGGAGACATTACCCGTGGGATCAGTCAGGCCCCAGCCCGTGGTCATGCAGGTCAGGCCTCCAGGGGAGTCATTGGTGGACTCAGGCAGGCACACAGGGGACACGTGGGCTGTCAGTTTGGCTGGGGAAGCCAGCTTCAGCAGGGTGATGTCATTCTTCACGGTTAACATGCTGAAACGGGGTTCTTGAAAACCTGTCACAGGAGACAGTGGAGTCTGAGACCACATCCAATGCCTATACGAGACCCCACCGAAATCTCATCCACCCCATAGCAGGACCCATGTAGGCCGCGTCCACCCCAGTCCAGCCAGACTCCCGAGAGACCGCGTCCACCCTCTGCAGGACCCCGAGGAGCTCTGCGCATGAGACATGGCACAGGCTGACGTGTGAGTGTACCGGGGGTTGAGGTTGGCATGAAGGGTCATTGGGGGCCTGGGGAGGGAGGATGTGTGCAGCCCCCAAGGGGACCCCACATCGGCAGCCCCCTACCTTGGCGATCTGCAGGACTTGCACATCCTCAGTCGGAGAGCGTTGGTTAAATTCCCCCAGAACCACACGGTGACTTGTGCTGCAGGGGGAAGAAAAGCAAGCCCCGAGTTCAGGGAATGGTGGGGCAGGCCTGGCTCCCTGCAGCACCTTCCAACCCCTCTGCTGGGCACTGCCCAGGCCTGGCGCAGGGGATCTGTTTCCAGGAAGTGTGGTAGGGGTAGTGGGAGCTGGCTTAGGGCTGGGGATTGCAGGACTGAAAGAAGCAGCTGGGGACATGTGCCCTGAGCGGAGCTCCCTTCATCAGGACACTGATGCCTGGGCCCCATCCCCAGCAGTATCTGCCAGGACAGCTCAGTGTAGGTGGCACATCCATCCCCTCTGCGTCCCCTCACCCGGCTGTCCAACTCTAGTGCCTGCTTCTTGTAGGGTTGCCAGGCAGCTGTTTTTTTACTGGAACGCCCGGTTGAAAAGGGACCCTGGCGACTGTGGTCTGCACCGCTGACTGACCTGTTTAAAAGTCTAGTCAGTGGCGCCACAGAGCTAAGGCAGGCTCCCTGCCTGCCCTGGCACCGTATGGCTCCTAGATGGGCAATGTGTCCTGCCCCTAGGTGCAGGGGCAATCAGGGAAGGTCCGGGAACCACAGCCAATGGGAGCTGTGGAGGCGGTGCCTGCAGGTGTGGGCAGCATGCCTCAGTCTAGTCCGACTGCTTCTGGGAGCAGCGTGGAGCCACTGCCAGGGCAAGCAGGAACCCTGCCTTGGCCCCGCTGCACCACCGACTGGAGCCGCCTGAGGTAAGCGCCGCTGAACCCGACCCCTGAACCCCCTCCTGCACCGTGAACCCCTTGCCCCAGGTCAGAACCCCTTCCTGCACCCTAACTCCCTCCAAGACCCTACACCCCTCACGTGTACCCCAACCCTCTGCCCCAGCCCTGAGCCCCGTCCAGGAGCCAACAGCCCCACCTGCATCACAACCCCCTTGTCCAGCCCGGAGCCCCGTCATGCACTCCAAACCCCTCTTACCAAGCCCCACCCCAGAGCCCGCACCCTCAGCCGGAGCCCTCCCACACCCAACCCCCTGCCCCAGCTCAGTGAAAGTGAGTTAGGGTGGGGGATAGCGAGTGAGTGAGAAGGCGCAGGGCCTCAGGGAAGGGGCAAGGGTGTTCGGTTTTGTGCAATTAGAAAGTTGGTAACCCTAGGGCCTTGGTGCCCTGTGGCTCCCACCTAGATTCCTACCTGACGCTGCAGTGGGCAGCCGTGACCACCCAGTTCTCGCTGATCAGGGAACTGCTGCAGAAATGGAAGCCGGTGTTCTGTGGGGAGGGGGAGAGCAGGCAGTGATTGAGCCGGCCCACCATGGCCACGTGCCAGGGACCTTTGCTGCTGCCTGGCGGGGGCTGCCAGGAACTAGGGAAGGGGAATCGGGGCCAGAGCATCAAAATAAGGGGGAGCATCTGGCTGAGACCCATCCCTGGGAAGCAGGCGCCCCTTCCTGGCAGTCAGTGCCCTCTGCCCCATTTTCCAGGCCCTGCCGGGCACAGATTGCAGCAGGGGCAGGCCTGCCCCACCCCGCAGGGATCTCTGCTGAGCCTGTATGCTTGGAAGGAAGCCAGGGTCTGCGATGCCCGGCAGGGATTGGGAGCGGCAGGAGAGAAGGGAACTTGGGGCAGGGGAAGGATTCCCACCAGATCCTGGGTGCTGGAGCTGAGGGGCTCTGGGAGCAGGACTGGGGGAAGGGTCCTGGCAGGTGCCCTTGGAGCGGCAGAGAGGCCAGGTCAGTTCATCCCATTATCTGGGGTAGCGCTGCCTCTGTCGGGTAACAGGCCCCTGTTCCACAGTAGAGCAGGGCACCGACTGGGGGCAGGGAGGCTGGGAATCCATCTACACACTGGAGCCAATCTAAGCAGCCAGAGGCAGCCAGTGCTGCTGGGAAATGCACACAGAACGTGGAGGCGGGTGCCACAGGGAGCAACTGGGGGCCCAGATACCAAGGTGATGGGCATGTGCAGGCCCTGTCAGATGAATCCCCAGTAGCACTGAGACACTGCCTAGTTGCCCTGGGACACCATGAAATCACACCCCCACCTCCCCGGTTCTCTAAGGGCCTGGCCCCTCCTGCCTTTCCCCCCAGCTTTGCTCCCCAGGGGGCCCCTGCCTGGCTGAAGGGGCTGCTGGGCTCTCACCTGCAGGGAGACCTGCCAGGGCCAGGATCCAGGAACCGCCATCTCGCAGTTCACGGTTCGTGCATAGCCGCTGATGGCAGGCTGGATGGCAGGGAGGCCGCAGCCTGCAGGAGGGAAGGAGAGGAATTGACCACAGCTCCTGGTGTCCAGCAGGGAGGGAGCACAGCACTAGGGCCCAGGCTACTCCGTGGGGCACCCCAGCAGTGGGGCGGTAGCTGGGGGATCAGTCAGTGGCTGGTGGCCTTTGCTACAGCCATGGGCATGCACTGCCCACTCCAATTCACCTGGAGGCATCCCCCAGAGCCAGGGCCAAGACCAGGGCTGTACTGCCACCATAGGGGGAAGGATGGATTGGGGGGACCCCGAGCGCTGTCAAGCATAGCATGGCACTGGCTGCATCCATCTGCGCCATCAGCAGTGTCTCCAGCTGGGAGAGTAGAGACAGGGCTTGGGCTGCCATCACCTGCGTCTCCTCGGGAACTCCCCGTGGCAGAGAGACCCTTTCCCGGCTCTGGGCCTTTCAGCCCCTGCTGGCAGTCGAAGGAGGCCAGGTGGCACTTATCATGGGCAGCGCCCAGGAAGACAAAGCAGGGCAGGAGCCAGGGGAAAGCCATTCTGCTTCTTACATGGGTTGTGGAGACCAAGCAGGGTCAGCAGCCCTTTATATACTCCTGCCAGGAGGCAGCTCAGAAAGGGACAGGAGCCAATTTTCCACCCTGCTGTCCTTGGGGAGATAAGCTGGCAGCCCCAAAGTAGCCATGGGCAGACACCAGGGGTCAGGCTGGCTGGGGGCAGGGCTTGGGACTGCAGCAGCTGTTCTCTGGAGGAGTGTGGGGAGCCATGTGGGAGCCAGAGAGCCGATGGGCAGAGGCCTGGGAGCAGGGAGCCTGTGGGAGTCAGTGATCCTCTACCCTCAAGGGATTGACAACTCCGGGAGATCTGGGTGCCAGGCAGCCAGGGCCTTGGCCTCACAGTGTGGGGTGCACACTTCCCCTCCCCACTGAGGTGTTAGTGATGAGCAAATTGCTCTGGCGTACAGTTGGCACTGCCTAATCCTCCCAGCACCATGTGTGGTGAGCCAGCACACTCCTATGGCCCCCACCCCAGCCAGATGGGCCACTGCAGAGCAGGGACTAGCCCCAGGGTCCTTTAGTGTGTCCGGGATGTAGCTGCATGGAGAACCCAGGAGTCCTGAGCCCTAGTCCTGCAGTTGGACCTGCCCGCTTCAGTGCATATTGTCATGATGTTGTGGGAATAACAGCCCCATTTATATCTGTTATTCCCTCTCTCCTTGTGCTTCATGTGGTGTAGTTTCCTTCAGAGCACCTTTGTTTTGCCAGCCCTGCCCTGGACCTCCTCCCTCGCACTGGCTGGTTGTGCTGTCCCAGGACAGGGGCTGGGATGCAGCCGAAGACCTCCATCTGCCAGCCCATCTCAGGGTTTCTTTGTTCTGGGTCCACCAAAGAACTCGTTTTCAGGCCGAGCTGCTGACCCTGGAGGGGGATTGCCCAGCCCAGCCCTGCAGGAATGGGCACTCTGAGCCAGAGGATGGGCTTTGGGGTCCTGGGGTTGCTGCTGCTGCTGCTGCTGCTGCATGCGAGGAAGTGGAAAGCAGCTGCTTGGGCCCTAGCTAAACTGAGCTGGTATCAGCAGGTGGTATGATTAGCCAGATACCACCCAGCCCTGGCTTTAACCCCTTGGCCGTTCCTAGTGTCCATGTAGGGCTGAGCCCCTGGTGTGGCAGATGCCAAACTAGCAAGCGCCAAGACAGGCTGATTCCCCCACCAGGCACCGGGGGCAGCTCTGGTTTCCACAACGTGGGAGATTGCCAAGGGGCAGAGGAGAGGCTGCCCCCATGTGAGGAGAGGGCCCCACAAGGTTGTGTCACCTCCAGAGAAGAGCTGGAGGGGATTTGGCCAAGTGGCTCAGAGTTGAGGAAAAACAATGAGGAGTCTGATGGCACCTTAAGATTTATTTGGGCATAAGCTTTCATGGGTAAAAAACCCACTTCTTCAGATGCATGGAGTGAAAATTACAGATACAGGCATAAATATATATTGGCACATGAAGAGAAGGGAGTTACCTTACAAGTGGAGAACCAGTGTTGAAGGCCAATTCAGTCAGGGTGGATGTAGTCCACTCACAATAATTGATGAGGAGGTGTCAATTCCAAGAGAGGGGGAATTGCTTATGCCCAAATAAATTTGTTAGTCTTTAAGGTGCCACCGTAATCCTCATTGTTTTTATGGATACAGACAAACGCGACTACCCCTGTGATACTTGACATCATGCAGAGTTGAGGGAATCAAGAAGGCTTGTAGGTGCCCAACTCCCATGAGAAGAGGTGCCTAATTCCCATTGTGAATGCCACCTTTGATCCTTTCTAAGGTCCGGAGATGGTGGCAGCGGCTGCTGCCCCTTGTAGCCAGGAAGTGAGGCCTGGCCGGTTGCTGGAGGAGGAAGAGGAATGGAGGATGCACATCACGAGGTTCTTTGGCTAGTTGCTCACAAAGAATGGCCTTGGCCCAGGGTGGCTGGCCTGGATCCTACTGGGATCCGGGAAGTGGGCGGGCAACCCAGAGAAGGTGGAGGGGACAAATGCAACTGATGAACATGCACAGACTAGAACTGACTGAACAGGGAGGAGATGGAGGGAAAGTCTTGAAAGCCATCAGTTGGCAGCTGAGTAGGTAACTGGCGGCAGCATCCAAGCACACTGCGGGGCATTCACTGTGGAGCCCTGGAGCTGAGAAAAGCAGCTGAGGGGCCTCCTGCTGTCCTATTGCTCAGCCTATTGCCCACTTGTGTCCGGGTCAGGGTGCTGCCCATCCCCCGTGCTTATCAGAAACCTTCTGGCACCTGCCACAGGTGTGATGGCTAGCCGGGGAAAGCCCCACGCCCCGATCTGAGGGCGCTCTGGTGAACTGAACAGGCGCCGAGGAAAGCCCCTCGGCCTCTGGATGGGGGCAGAAGTGCAAAGGGTCTGTTGACTGTGGGCTGGGGAAAGCCAAATCCCTCTGCGCAGGGGATTCTCCAGCTCAGGGCAAGGTTTAAGCCCAGCTAAAAACTGGCTGCAGAATTGTTAGGGTTTGGGTGCTGCACACTTTACTCCTGGCGGAATTCTGTGCCTGAAAATTCTGCACCCAATATTTGAACATTCTGCATATTTTATTTGTTAAAATAGCACAATATAATCACCCCAGTTTCAATTAGTTTGGTGATTTATTTCAAAATACGTGTCAGCAAGTATGCCTGGAACAATCCAGACAATGAAAATTATTCAGGAAATGTTTTTTGTCAAATAGATTCCTCACTAGGCATATTAATATGTAACTTTGAGTAATTCATTTAAACTACAGAACAGGAACGTATTTCCTGCCCCTTCAGAAGCAGTGCAAAGGTTTGGGGGAGTCAGGGGTAATGGAGGAGTGGGAAGGAGCCTGGGAGTGAACCTGGAGGGTTGGTGGGTGTGGGTGGGAGAAATATGGAAAAGATTTGGGTGGGGGGGCAAGGAGGGATTGTTAGGGAGCCTCCCCAATGCAGCCCCTGGCTGACCCCTAGCCTCTCCCATTCAGTCAGGCACGTCTGTCCCGTCCCCATATGTCCCTGCACCCCCTCCCCTATCCTCACATGTCCCTGCACCCCCTTAGCCAATCCCCTCCTACCATCCCCATGTGTACCTGCACCCCCCGTACCCATGTGTCCCTGCACTCCCCCCGCACCCACGGCTCCACTGCCATTCAGCCCCTGCCGCAAGTCTGGCACCTGGGAGCACCTACTCTGTTCTAGCACCACAGTGATCCCTGGTGGGCTAAAGGTGGAACTGAAGCAACTTTCCGGCAGAAGTTATTTTCTGTAAAAAAACAAAAAACAAAAACAAAAAACAGGCTGCGTGGGACATTAATTACGTGTGTGCTCAGCGGTGCAGAATTGCCCCAGGAGCAACACTTGCCGCCAGCAAGGCACGGTGCGCGAGGAGAGGCTGGGTCACAAGGTGACTGGTAAAACACCATATGGATGGGAAACCAAAGAAGCAGCCCACTGAGCATTAGGACAGCTTTTGCAGAGCCCTGGGCAGTGTGTTCTCCCCTGTGCACAGCCTGCAGGATGCTGAGTGGGGAAGGGAAGCATGCATCATGCACTGCAGGATATGGCGCCTGGCTCCCTGGAGTTGTCACTCCCCTGAGGGCAGAGGGTCACAGACTCCCACGGGCTCCCTGCTCCCAGGTCTCAGCCCTCTGGCTCCCACGCAGCTCTCCGGCTCCCCACACTCCTCCAGGGAGCAGCTGCTGCGGTCCCTGCTCCTGGCCCAAGCCCTGCCTCCAGGCCAGCCTGTCCCTTGGAACTCTAACCATGGGACCTCAGGGCTGCCCAGCTTATCTCCCCAATGTCCCTGGACAGCAGGTTGAAAAACTGGCTCCTGTCTCTTTCTCAACTGCCACCTCCCGTGAGCTGCCCCTGGCAGAATTATACAAAGGGCTGCTGACCCTGCTTAGTCTCCGTGACCCATGTAAGAAGCAGAATGGCCTTCCTCTGGGTCCTGCCCTGTCTCACCTTCCTGGGCTCTGCCCATGGTAAGTGCCACCTGGCCTCCAACTGCCAGCAGGGGCTGGAAGGCCCAGAGCCGGGGAAGTGTCTCTCCGCCACTGGGAGCTCCCAAGAAGATACAGGTGACGGTAGCCCCAGCCCTGTCTCTACTCTCCCAGCTGGAGACACTGCTGATGGCGCAGATGGATGCAGCCAGTGCCATGCTATGCTTGACAGCGCTCAGGGTCCCCCCAATCCATCCTTCCCCCTATGGTGGCAGTACAGCCCTGGTCTTGGCCCTGGCTCTGGGGGATGCCTCCAGGTGAATTGGAGTGGGCAGTGCATGCCCATGGCTGTAGCAAAGGCCACCAGCCACTGACTGATCCCCCAGCTACCGCCCCACTGCTGGGGTGCCCCACGGAGTAGCCTGGGCCCTAGTGCTGTGCTCCCTCCCCGCTGGACACCAGGAGCTGTGGTCAACTCCTCTCCTTCCCTCCTGCAGGCTGCAGCCTCCCTGCCATCCAGCCTGCCATCAGCGGCTATGCACGAACCGTGAACTGTGAGATGGCGGTTCCTGGATCCTGGCCCTGGCAGGTCTCCCTGCAGGTGAGAGCCCAGCAGCCCCTTCAGCCAGGCAGGGGCCCCATGGGGAGCAAAGCTGGGGGGAAAGGCAGGAGGGGCCAGGCCCTTAGAGAACCGGGGAGGTGGGGGTGTGATTTCATGGTGTCCCAGGGCAACTAGGCAGTGTCTCAGTGCTACTGGGGATTCATCTGACAGGGCCTGCACATGCCCATCACCTTGGTATCTGGGCCCCCAGTTGCTACCTGTGGCACCCGCCTCCACGTTCTGTGTGCATTTCCCAGCAGTACTGGCTGCCCCGATTGGCTTTGGCATGCAGGTGGATTCCCAGTAGGGTGACCAGACGTCCCATTTTGGCCAGGACAGTCCCTTTTTAAGCCCTATCCCGGTTGTCCTGCCTTTTTTGGCAAAAGTGGACATTTGCCCCGTTTGCCTTGGCTACCTGACCAAGTCTGAGAAGTGCAAACAGGACAAATGCCCACTTTCATCAAAAAAGTGTGGTGTGGTGCAGAGGGCAAACTGTGATGCCAGCCCCATGCAGGGCTCGGATGGGGGGCAGGCAGGTTTCTGGCAAGTAGCAACAGCCTCACGGGGGCAGGGGTCGGGGGGCAGGCAGGGCTTGGGCTAGCCCTGCCTGCGGGGGAAGGAGGGGAGGACTTGGGTCAGCCCTGCATGGTGCCCTGTTGTCTCTTTGGAAAATATGGTTACCCTAATTCCCAGCCTCCCTGCCCCCAACATGGTGCCTACCATTCTGTGGGACAGGGGCGTGTTACCCCAGGGCAGCATCTGCCGTTGGGCAGCGCTACCCGAGACAGTGGGATGAACTGACCTGGCCTCTCTGCCACTTCAAGGGCACCTGCCAGGACCCTTCCCCCGGCCCTGCCCCCAGAGCTCCTCAGCTCCAGCACCTGGGCTCTGGTGGGAATCCTTCCCCTGCCCCGAGTTCCCTTCTCTCCTGCCGCTCCCAGCCCCTGCCGGGCATCGCAGACCCTGGCTCCCTTCCAAGCACATGGGCTCAGCAGAGAACACTGCGGGGTGGGGCAGGCCTGCCCCTGCTACAATCTGTGTCTGGCAGAGCCTGGCAGATGGGGCAGAGGGCACTGGGTGTCTGGAGGGAGTGCCTGCCTCCCAGGGATGGGTCTCAGCTAGCTGCTCCCCCTTAGTTTGATGCTCTGGCCTCAATTCCCTTCCCCTGGTTCCCGGCAGCCTCCGCCAGGCAGACTGGGGGGTCCCCAGCACACAGCTGTTGTGGGCTGGCTCAGTCACCACCTGCTCTCCCTCTCCCCACAGGACAACACCAGCTTCCATTTCTGCGGCGGCTCCCTGATCAGCGAGAACTGGGTGGTCACCACTGCCCACTGCAGCGTCAGGTAGGAACCGGGGCAGGAGCTGTGGAGCACCATGGTCCTAGCACTAGAGTTGGACAGGCGGGTGAGGGGACGCAGAGGGGATGGATGTGCCACCTGCACTGAGCTGTCCTGGCAGATACTGCTGGGGATGGGTCCCGGGCATCAGTGTCCTGACACAGGGAGCTCCTCTCGGGTAGCATGTCCCTGGCTGCTTCCTTCAGCCCTGCAATCCCCTGCCCGGCTGGCCGGGCCCTGACCCCACTCCAGGGGCTCCCACTGCCCCTGCCATACCCCTGCCACACTTCCTGGGCACAGATCCCCCCGCACCAGGCCTGGGCAGTGCCCAGGGAAGGGGACAGAAGGTGCTGCAGGGAGCCAGGCCTGCCCCACCATTCCCTGTACTCGGGGCTTCCTTTTCTTCCCCCTGCAGCACCAGTGACCGTGTGGTTCTGGGGGAATTTGACCAAGGCTTTCCGGCTGAGGATGTGCAAGTCCTGCAGATCGCCCCGGTAGGGTACTGGCCGGCACAGGGTCCCCTTGGGGGCTGCACACATCCTCCCTCCATGGGCCTGGAACACTGGGCCCCCAGTGAGCCTTCGTGCCCACCTCAAACCCCAGTACACTCACAGGTCAGCCTGTGCCATGTCTCACACGCAGAGCTTCTCGGGGTCCTGCAGGGGATGGATGCAGTCTCTGTGGAGTCCTCCTGGAGCGGGGTGAATGCAGCCTACGAGGGTCCTGACAGGGAGTGAATGTGATTTTGGTGCGGTCTCATACTGGGCTGGATATGGTCTCAGGCTCCTCCGTTTCGTGTGGCAGATTTTCAAGAACCGCAAATTCAGCAGTCTCCAGTATGAACGATATCAGCCTGCTCAAGCTGGCCACCCCAGCCAACATGACGGACTGTGTGTCCCCCTTGTGCCTGCCCGAGGCCACTGACAACTTTCCCAGAGGCCTGACCTACGTGACCAGAGGCTGGGGCCTGACCGATCCCAGCGGTAACGTATCTCTGGCCACATGGGGAACTCAGCTCAGCCGACTGATCTGACTCTGCCCCAACCCCTCACCTCAGCCCCCTGCCATCTGACCTTCCCGAGCACATGATGGACTAGGAAAGGGGGCCCAGCTCAGCCCCCACAGCACTGGACAGTCCTCTGCCTCCTCCAGCTAGAATCCCAGGCCCTGCCTCTCTCCCTGCCCCAGGCCAAACCTAGAGAATTTGACCCCTGAATGGTCCCCGCCTGACTGGACACTGCTACCCTCTGCATGCCCCAGGAGGGCAGGAGCAGCTGGGGCCTTTCCTGTGCAGAAGGGACCCGTGAGTAGCTCTCCAGGCCCCTCCCTCTCTGTTGGGGTCCCGGTGCCAGGCGAGGCTCAGGGGCTGTAGTGCCAGGGATTGGGGGCTGCCCCATGCTGCCCAGCTGATGCCGTCTCCTGCCTGCCTTTGTTTTCCAGCTCAGAACACCCCAGATGAGCTGCAGCAGGCGGCCCTGCCCCTGCTGACCAATATGCAATGCAAGACCTACTGGAGCTTCAGGATCACTGACGTCATGATCTGCGCCGGCGCTGCTGGAGCCTCCTCCTGCATGGCACCCAGCTCTGCAGTGCCGCAGCCCCCCTGCCTGCTTCTCTGGCCACACATCACTCCTAGCCCCTGCTCAGAATGCTGCCCTGGTAGCCATCTCCGCTCTCTAGCCATCCCTCCCTCCCTGCCTGCCTGTCACCCCATCCCTGCATCCGTCCATGCAGCCCCCCCTTGATCTAACCAGGGATCTATGCATCCCTCCCTTCCTTCCTTTAAGCTCCCCTTTTCCTGCCTGCAATCCCCGTTCCCCATAGCTCTCCCCAGCCCTGGGGCCCGTGGTGGATACACAGGGCCCCATCCAGACAAGCGCAGACTCGTTTGCATTTGGGGAACAGCTGGTGGATGAGCAGGTCCCCCTCACTTTGTGATCCCCTAGAAGGAGATGCCCCCCGCAACCTGTTGTTGCCGCTTGTCCTTGCAGGGCGACTCCGGCGGCCCCCTGGTGCGCCAGAAGGACAGTGCCGGGACCCTGGTGGGGATCATCTCCTGGGGAAGCAGCACCTGCTCCCCCTCCGTGCCCAGCGTTAACACTCATATCACCAAGCTCAGGGCCTGGATTGACCAGACCATCGTGGCCAATTAACGGAGCAGCACGTTCCCAGCGTGACGGGTCAATAAAGGCACATCAGAGACCAGCTGTGCCCAGGCCCTGCAGTTCTTGGCTCCTGGGCTGTGACAGGGCTCATGTGGTGGATGGGGTACAATCCAAACCTAAGGCACAGGATGTCTGGTCTTCTCCAGTCTATCTGCATCCCCTGGTGGGATCATGCACATGGCTATGTACTGCAGCACATGGTACTATCCCATAGCATCGACAGATCATCTAGTCCAGCCCCCTGCGTGGAGGCAGGCCCAAGCAAACCTAGACCAGCCCTGACAGGGGTTAGTCCCACCTGTTCTTAAACCTCCCATGACAGATTCCATAGCCTCCCTTGGAACCGTGTTGCAGAACTTAGAGTTAGAAAGATTTTCCTCACATCAAACCTACATCTCCCTTGCTGCAGATAAAGCCTATTATGTCTTGTCCTGCCCTCAGCAGACAATTGATCTTTCTAACAGCCCTGAACATGTTTGAAGACTGTTACCAGGTACCTCCTCAGCCATCTTTTCTCCAAACTAAACATGCCCATGTCTGACCAGGTTTAACCTTTCCTCACAGTCCAGGTTTTCTAAACCTTTGATCCATTTTGTTGCTGTTCTCTGGACTCTACAATTTGTCCACATCTTCCCTAAGGTGCAGTGCCCAGAACTGGACATAGGAGTCCAGTGGGGGCCTCCCTAGTGTTGAGCAGAATGGGACAATGATCTCCTGTGCCTTACACACAACACTCCTCTTAATACACCCCAGAACCATATTAGCCTTTTTCGCAGATACGTCACGTTGCTGACCCCTGTTCAGTTTGTGACGCATTGTAACCTCTAGCCCCTCCCAGCAGTGCTGCTGCCAGCCAGTTATTCCCAGGCTGTAGCTGGACACGGGCTGCAGTTTGACATTAACTCATCCACTTTGCAGTGGGGATGGTGGCACAAATCATGCAGGTGCTGCTCATCCTCCAGTGCCTCCCCATCATTCCTTTTGAAGGAGAAACTGGGACGAAATCCATGTGCATCTCAGCCCAGGGTACCATGGGCCATGCCCCAGCCGCACCCACGTGAGGGCAGAAGCACGGAAGGCACAGTAATGAGAGGTGTGCTTGGCCATGGGGATGCTCACACCTGAGCTAGGCTATGCTGGGTGCAGATAACCTGGGAGAACTGTGCAGTGAAGACACACTCTGGCAGTGCAAGTTTGCTAGCAGGCTGGGCAGGTCCTGGTAGTTCATAGTCCCCACCCAATAGAATTCAGCAGCCAAGCCGTCCCTCTGGGCTTGCCTAGCTGTGGAGCAAAGAACCCCTCCAGTCATGGCTCCTCTATACCCCTCTTCTTTGAGCCGAGCGTGACAGTGCAAAGCTGTCATCTCGGTGTTTGCTGGCAAGCCAAGGCCCAGGTTTGCTCCAGCAGCAGCGTGGCACTTTCCATAGACCCCCATCCCTGAAACTCGATTCATTGTGCGAGTGGAGCCCCAGGGAGCCCAGACCTGGTCCCACACATGGTTGGACTGGACTCCCAACCATGTTGCTGAGCACAGCCCCAGCTTCTCACTGAAGTGCCAGCCGCTCCGGGGGGGGGCGCGCCGGCTGGTACGCGCTCTGCCAGCCGCTCCGGGAGACGTGCCGGTTGGTACGCGCTGTGCCAGCTGCTCCGGGGGGCGCGCAGGCCATTCAGGGGTGCGCTGATCACTGGGGAAGGGTCTCACGCATTTACACAACCTGCGCTGATCCCCCCTGAGCCCCCACGGTTGCCAGACAAGATCGGCCCAAGAGCTTGGACGCTGCGACTGCAGAGGATCTTCCGGTCTCACTGCAGGAGTTGCCCCATTTTGTGGCCTCGGGGCTGTGAGGATCCACAGGGTAGAACGTGGGGCTGCTGGTCCCTGGGGGCTGGTGCACTCAGCAGCACTGGCAGAGTCACCAGACACAGGCTGTGGGCGTTCTGGAGCCAAGCACCACAGGCTGCGTGATGTGCAGTGTGCTGGGGGCCCTGCCAGCGAGGGGCATTACTTAAGCCTAGTGTCGATGCAGCTAGGCAACCCCAGATGTCTGCCATGGAAGACCCTGCTCTTTCGCCTGGCTCTGGTCCCTGGCTTCTGACCCTGCCTCTGGCCCCAACGACTAGGCTCGACCTCCACACCCTGGCTGGGACAGTGGGAGTGGGAATTCCATCCCACAGGCGAGATCCCAGCCTACAAGAGTGAGCCATGCTTCCCCCACCACTGCAGCCCATGGCTTGCCTGCTTCAGCCCCTTCAGATCTTGCTGGTGCCAGACAGCCCACCCCAGAGCCCAGCCTGTGAACACTGCCAGCACGTGACACAGCCCTGGGCATGGTGACAGCCCACGCGGGGGTGGTATTTGGGCATGGGGGGTTCCCAAACACCACATGGCCCCTTCCTGGGGCTCTGCCCCCAGGCTGCATTTGCAGGACAGCAGCCAGGCACAAGAGCCCCAAATGCCCTTCTTGGTATGACAGTCCTTGTGTGTGGGGTGGGTTGCTCCGAGCCTGGCACTGGGGGCAGACACTGACTGTGGTTCTTTTTCAGGGGCTGACTATGTGATGTCCCCCCAGCTGTGGGTCAAAAGTGCAACTGAAGCAGCCTCTGGCTGTTTAGAATATTTTTTTTAAAGGGGGCACCCGGAACAGTGGCTCGGGGGGGGGGGCTGGAGACCTCCAAGGATTCCAGGGGAGTTGAAGCAGGATCAGCTTGAGCCCAGGATGGTTTTGGAAAAAGAAAAAAGAGCAGGTGGCAGCTCCCCCCGGAGCACTGCTGTGAATGGACCAATCAGGCAGTGGTGGAAACGGCTGGTGGAATCTGGAGCAGGCTGACCAGCGCTGCAGGACAGAGAACAAAGCAACAACCGCCACCAGAAAAGAAGGGCCACAGTGAGTGGGGAGCCAATGACTAGGGCCCCCATCGTCAGAGGGCCGCCAGGGACAGAGCTCAAAGGGAGAAAGTCCAGTTCAGGAGGAAGAGAAAAGCCAGAGAGAGCAGGAGCAGTAGGGCTAGCCACAAAAGGGGCAGTACCTAGAAAGAGGAAAGATAATGGTATAAGGGGAAAAGAGAGAAAGTTAAAGGAAGAAATGCTGTTAAATGAGAGAAAAAATAACCAAAGAGTCTCTAAGAAACTATTAGAAAACATTGTTAGAAAACTGGGAGAAAAGTACATCCCCAATGAATTGTGAAGGAAATAAACTGTAATTAAAGTGAAACCGACTTAAGAAATAAAGCAGAAGTGAGTTGTAGTGAAAGAAAGAAAATAGTAAGGACTGTAAAACAAACCATCCACACAGCATCCTAAGGCAGACAAGGTGAAGTGATAGGAATAGAGAAATTGTGAGAGCAAAGGGACTGTAAGCCAGAAAAGAGCAGAGGGATAACAGTTCAGCCAAGAAGCCAACATATTGCATCAAGGAATTTAGGCTGCAACTCAAACCAGTAAACCAAGGTTGCACAAAAGGATTGCCCAAAATAACTAAACAGTCTAAGAACTTTTTCTCCAACCTCTGGGCTTATGGAGGCTGAAAACTGGGAAACTGAGAAGGGGATGTGACACTGTGGGGTTTGTGTTCTAGTGCACTGGTTTTCAAACTGTGGATCATGACCCAGCAGCACTGGGTTGCAGAATGTAAGGCAGTGGGTTGCGGCAGCTCTGGTCAGCACTGCTGACCGGGCCATTAAAAGTCCCATCGGCGGTGCTGCCCGGCTAAGGCAGGCTAGTCCCTACCTGTCCTGGGGCACCGCGCTGTGCCCCGGAAGCAGGTCTGGCTCCTCTAGGTGGAAGGGGTGGGGGGGCTCTGCGTGCTGCCCCTGCCCCGAGCACCAACTCTGCACTGCCAATGGGAGCTGAGGTGGGGGGAGGTTCCCATGGGTGAGAGCCACGCAGAGCCGCTTGCGCACCTCCACCTAGGAGCCAGACCTCCTGCTGGCCGCTTCCAGGGTGCAGGACAGGCAGGAAGCCTGCCTGAGCACCTCTGCTGCGCCACTGACCGGGAGTCACCCAAGGTAACCCGTGCCCCAGCCCCACGCCCCAATCCCCTGTCCCAGCCCCAAACCCGGAGCCCCTTCCTGCACCCCACACCCCTCATCCCTGACTCCACACCAGAGCTTGCATCCCCAGCCCAGAGCCCTGACCCCCTCCAGCACCTCAACCCCCTGCCCCAGCCATGAACCCCTCCCACACCCTGAACCCCTCATCCCCAGCTCTGTTGGGTCACAGGCATCAATAATTTTCTTCAACTGGGTCTCCAGAAAAAAAAGTTTGAAAACCACTGCTCTAGTGCATTGTGTTCACTAATTCAAAATGCTGTTGTTTTATACATGAAAATTGTTACCTGTCAAGGCTGATTCCCCACTCTGGCACTTTGAGTGCAGAAGGTGGGGGCTTGCAAGGATTCTAAAAATTAATATTGGCCACTCCAGGTTGGTATTAAACTTCCAAGGTTACAGCTTCTTTCTGACCTTGGATGGGTAGCTGCTGCCACCACCCAAGTGCAGAACCCCTTTGAGAGCCCTGGAAGAAGCACTTTGAAATTCCTTCCTGTGAGGTACCCTCAAGCCCTTTCACCCCCCATCCAGGGAAGAGCTGGGGGGGGGGGGAAAAAAAGGGAAATCAGTTGTTGCCACCAACTAATTAAACAACATATGCACAAACCTCTTAAGACACAAAAATCCAATCCTGTTCTTAAAAAAGTAAATTTTATTAATTAAAAAAAAGAAAGAAAATATATCCAGGAACTCAGGCTATGCTAGATTTTAAAAGAGCAACTACAAGAAATAAGCACCAAGAATAGCTCTCTTGAGGTCCAAAAGTTAAAAGTTACAAGCAAAACAAAAACCACCTGAGGTTAGCACAGAGGAGTCCACAAGCCATAAAGAAATAAAAGAGACACACCTCATTGGGTCTTCCTAGACATTCCCTGATCTACTCACATATCCGGGGTTTTAAATGAGTAGTTTCTAGGTGTGATACTCATGATTTTTTCAGACCTGGGCCAAGCTTCTCACAGCATAGCTCTGCACTGTCCCCCTCTCCCAGAGAGAACAACAACAGCCAGACAAAAGGGGAGTCTTTGTTTCAATTTTAAAAAGTTCTAGCCTTCCCATTGGTTCTTTTGGCCAGGTACCCACTCACTTCCTTTTACCCATGCAGGGAGACTTTTTAACCCTTTACAGGTAAAGCAATTAGAGAACAGCTACTAAGAGGGATTTTATAGTTACTGGCTGGCTGGGTGTCCATAAAAGGGAGCTACCACCGCCCCCTTCATTTATCACATTATCTATGAAGAGAGTTTAATGAAGACAATCATTGCTAATACACAGTCGATAAAAGTAATAGTTTATGGTGTAAGCTTAAGGAGTAGTTCCTGCTAAAACAGCTAACTCTGATTTCCTTGTGATTTGTCCCCATTTAATTGATTTCTACTTTACCCCCACCTGATTGAGAGAACATACTACAGTCTCTAGATTGCCTCTGCCTCTCCTCATTGCTCTGACTCAGAATGCCCCTCCTTTTCCTGCCATGCTGGGCAGAGGCTAGGCACCTCCCAGCCCATCTTAGCATCAGGTGTTAAGTCCTAGAGCCCTAGTGCAGCTGTTATCCGATGATGCACGCAGGGTCATCCCATTTTCTCTTAGCATCTCTGGGGCGGAGTTCAGGACCCTTGGCCCAGTTTGTGGGGTTTGTTTTCTGGACAGTCAGCAGCACTCTCAGCTCCTCTGAAATACACTGATTCTCAGGCCAGCTGGGCCGGGCAGAGGGACCCTTCCATTTTAGCCCTGTTTGCTGCCCCCATCAGAGCCTTGGAAAGAAGCTCTTTTTTAAACCAAACATCTCGGTAGGGATAAGTTCTCCCCCAAAGGTACAGCAAGGAAGGCTCTGGGAGTTCCTTTTTTTGGAGATTAAGTGCCTGAAAAATTGTTTCTTAGCAACTATTTTGCCAAATATCCCATGAAGTCCCCTGGCACTAAAGTCTATTATAAACAAGTAGAGTCTCTTTATGTCAGTACCAAAAGGCTTGAGCCAGTTGCCCAGTGAGGAGGGAAAAATCTTGGGGATGGACTAGTTATCATTGTTCTTTATTATCCAGCCTTTGGTAAAATGCCTCCTCCTGCATCCCTTTGACCTGGGGAAAGCACACAGGGCCATTGTCCAGGAACTGAGAGCCAAGTGACATACCCATGCTTACGATTAGCATTGTTAATTTAGAATCTAGCTGCCCTGACCAAGGCCAGGGACACTGCACTAGGGGCTGAGCACAGAGCTCAAGAAGGGTAAAAGAGATAGGGTCTCTGCCCTGAAGAGTTAACAACCTAAATAGAAAACACAAAGGGTGTGCGGGGGGGGTAACTGAGGCCCAGAGAGGGACTGTGACTGCCCTGGGTCATACATTCATAGAAATGTAGGGCTGTGAGGAACCTTGAGAGGTCATTAGTGCCTCTGTGCCAAGGCAGAACCAACCTAGACTAGCCCGGACGGGTGTTTGTCCCACCTCTTCTTAAAAATCTCCAGTGACGGGGATTCCACAATCCCCCTGGGAAGCCTAGTCCAGAGCTGAACTGCCCTGAGAGTTGGAAAGGTTTCCCTAACATCTGACTTACATCGCCCTTGCTGCAGATTAACCCCTTTACGTCTTCTCCTGCCTTCAGTGGCCATGGAGAATCATTGATCACTGTCCTCTTTGTTACAGCCCGTAACAGATCTGAAGACTGTTATCCGGTCCCCATCTTCCATCATCTTTTCTCAAGACTAAACATGCCCAGGTGTTTTTACCCTTTCCTCACAGGGCAGGTTTGGATCATTTTTGTTGCTCTCTTCTGGACTTGCTCCAATTTGTTCACATCTTTGCCAAAGTGTGGTGCTCGGAACGGCACCCAATATCCTGCTGAGGCCTCCCCACAGTGCCGAGTGAGACAATGACCTCCCGTGCCGTACATACGATACTCCTGTTAATATACCCCAGAACCATATTTGCCTATTTTGCAACTGCATCACACTGCTGCCTCCTATTCAATTTGTGATCCGCTAGAACCCCAGAGCCTTTTCAGCAGTACCACCATATAGCTAGTTATTCCCCATTGTGTAGTTATGCATTTGATTCTTTTTCGTCCTAAGTGTAGTACTTTGTTTTTATTGAATTTCATCTTGGTGATTTCAGACCAATTCTCTGATTTGTTGAGGTCGTTTTGAATTCTAATCCTGTCCTCCGGCATGCTTGTGACCCCTCTCCACGTGATGTCATCTGCAGATTTTATAAACATACTCTCCATTCCATTGTCCGAGTTACTAATGAAAAGATTGATTAGTACCGGACCCAGGACTGACTTCTACAGGACTGTAAGATACACTGGCCCAGTTTGGCAGCAAACCATTGATAACTACTCTTTGAATACAGCCTTTCAGCCAGCAATTGGTCCATGTTCCCACTTTCTGTAGGATTCCTTTTCTCCTCAGGTCATTAAAGAGCTCCATGGCATCTTACTAGTCTTCCTATCTGTCCTTTGCAGCAGGATAGTTTGCAAGGAGGGAAAATACTTTGGGATGGACCATTTATTATTGCTAATATTATTTATTACCTGTTTACGGTAGAGCCTAGGAGCTCAGCCATGAGCCGGGCACCAGCTGTGCTGGGTGCTATACATTATTTATTAGGTGTATTTCCTAGGAGCCCAGCGGTGGCCCAGGACCCCATCACGCTATGTGCTGTACATTAATTACCTGTATTACGGTAGCGCCTAGGAGCCCAGCCCATGGCCCCGTTGTGCTAGGTGCTGTACAAACAGAACAAAAGGACGGTCTCTGCCCCAGAAAGCTGCCTTAGCATCACCCTCTGAGATCACCCAGCTATTTCAGGATAGGAAAAAACCCTGCAGCCTCTGGTAAAATGACTCCTCCCGCATCCCCCCAGCTTAGGAGCCTGCATGCAGGGTGCTGGTGAGCCAGGAACAGAGTGTGTAAGTGGTGTGCTCTGGTACCTGCTAGCATTGTCAGTTTAGCCTACAGTAGAATCTTGCCCGGACCAAGGTGAGGCCCCATTGTGCTGAGTGCAGGCCAGATGCACTGAGAGCTGAAAGCGTTAAGGGTCTCACTAGACAAGGCAAAGGGTGGGAGGGGAATGGGAGACCCAGCAAAGAGAAGGGACTGCCCTGGGCCATGCAGCAGGTGTGTGGCTGAGCGGGGACAGATCCCGAGTCTGCTAAGTCTGGGCGGTGCCCATGGCTGCTTGGCCATGCTTCCCATCGAAGGCTGGGAGGGAGCATGTCTGGATAGCCCCTCTTTTCCAGGCTGGGTCTGAGGGCTCCCAGCTCTGTCCCGCTGGCAGGGAGCTGTTGCACCAGGCCCACTGGGCGTGAGAAGCACCATGCAGGGAGGCAGGTGTTGGTGTGAAGGCCAGGAACGGTATCTCATCCCTGCTGCCTGTGGACCGCAGGTGTGCACTGCGATAAGGCTGGGAAAGGCAGCTGCTTCCGACAGCAGTGAGGTCAGCAGGGGAGAAGAGTTTATCAGCCATGCCCTGGTAAATTGGTGACCCAGGGACAGGGAGCAGGGAGGGGCTGGGGTGACAGAGGTGCCACCAGCTATGGAAGGATGTTGCTGGAGATGGCGGCCTTTGGCGTGGAAAGGAGGAGAGCTCCCCTCCCCCAAATGCCCCTCATCAGGGACGGGCCCGAGCCACAGTCCTGGGGCATCGGCATCCCAGCCTAGCCCTGCAGAACTGACCTTGCTGGCCAGGGCTGTGATACCAACCGGCACCATTTCCCCTCCTGGGCACTATGAAGGCTGGGCAGAGCTCCCCAAAAGGTCCCAGGGGCTGGCCCAGGCCTGCCCCTGTCAGAGGGTATTGAAGGGGTACACTGCCCGCTGGCACTCCCATGCAATGCAGCCCACAAGAGGGGCAGTGCTGTAAACAGCATGCAAGGGGGCTCCTTGGCTCCGACCCCCCTTCTCTCTGGGCACGGGTTGGGGCATCTAGCTTCTTGCAGTGAGAATCCTGCTCACCCAGATGAGTCCGGGCCCTGCCTGGGCCCCAGAAGCGGCTGATTGTGATGCTCAATGGAATGGCAGTGGGGGAGCGGAATGGGGGGAGTCTGTACTAACCCCTGGCTCTGGTGTCCCCTTTTGCACTGAGCTGCCAGAAGGGCACATGCAGAGTGTCTCATACCAATGCAGAGGAAAAGCCCATTTTCCTCCTGGAAACGGGCCACATCCATCGACCTCCCTGACTGCGGCTAACCCCTCCCTTTGCCACAGAAGCCAGCCTGGAAAGCAAACAAGCTGCCCTGCTTCTAAAAATATATCCACTTCACAAAAAAAGTGCTCCCAACTCCTGCCAATACAGTAATCAATTGCGGTATCACGGAGGTGGTGGGGGGGTGGCATGTTTGCCCTGCAGCAGGTGTTCCCATGGCCCCCAACCCCCTTGTTGGCCCTACTCCAACCTACACTGGTGCTGGAGATAAAAGACCTGCAGCCTTGTCCGCCCCATCCACATGCCTCAGCCTTGTCGCTAGCATGGCTGCTCTGTGGCTGTTCTCCTGCCTGGCAGTCCTCGGTGCGGCTCATGGTAAGCCAGGCGGGCCCTTCTCTGCTTGGGCTGCATAATCCATTAGGTGACAGCCTCATCCAGGTTCTGGAGACCCTGTGTGGGGACACAGAAGTGCAGACTGTGCCAGTCAGGCTGGGAGCTAGAAAGACACCCAGGGGCTGGCTATCTCCAGGAATCCCCTTTAGCTGCATCAGCTGGGAGGCAGTGTGGCCTGGTGGACAGGGCACTGGATTAGGACCGAGGAGATCTGTGTTCTATTCTCCACTGTGTTGCTGGGTGACTTTGGAGATATCACTTCCCTGCTCTGTGCCCCAGTTTCCCCTCTGTAAAATGGGGCAGCCACAGAGCAGCCATGATCTTGATCTTCTTTGTAAAGGACTTTGATCTCATTTGAATAAGAGCCCTTGAGTCCTGAATCTGCACATGAGTGGGTCTCAGTGTGCCGCTATTGCACTTGCCAGCAGCCAAAATGCTGTACCAGTTGCCAGACCAGGTTTGTTTAATCTAGACCAGTTTGGCTAGTTACTTTGTGCCTCCTTCAGTGCTCCTCTGCGTGATTAAGAGAGACAGTAGTCTTCAGTGCTGTCTCTAAAATGTTGTGTGTGTGAGGGGGGTATTGCTGTGGGCTGTTAAGCAACTGCTACCTTCCACACCAGAGCTGGCTGCATTTCAGCAGCTGGCCAAGCAATGCGTAATGCCTGCTGTAACAGCGGCAGTGAGTGCTGTAGATAAGGTTGCCGCTCTCACCACCTGCCTGCAGGGCAGTGCAGTAACTCTCTGAAGCTCACGCTGGGCAGCTGGAATAGTCTAGGTTTGGCCTCTGCCTGGTGGGAAAGTGGCTCAGCTGCTTTCAGGCGTGCAAAGCAGGGTATAAATACAAGGTTTTTGCTATAAACGGCCTTTATGTGCCTAGCTGCACCAGTCCAGCCTAGGGCATTGACCAGCAGCTCTCACCCTCCCTGGCCTGGGCCCCCGTGTCATCACTGATACCTTTGCCTAGTAGGGTCAGGGAATGCTGCCATTCTGATCGGGCGAGATTTGCCACATAAGAACGGCCATACTACGTCAGATGGCCGTTCTTATGTCCAGTTAGCCCAGTATCCTGTTTTCCGACAGTGGCTGGGCCAGGCACTTTAGAGGGAATGAACAGGACCGGGCAATTATCAAATGATCCACGTCCTGTTGGCCCGCCCCCAGTTTCTAGCCAACAGTGCATGGGGTTGCATCCCTGCCTATCTGGGCTAATAGCCATTGATGGACCTATGCTCCATGAACTCATCTAGTTCTTTTTGGGACCCTGTTATAGTTTTGGCCTTCACAGCATCCCCTGGCAAAGAGTTCCTCCGGTTGACTGTGTGTTGTGTGAACCCGTCATCATTTTTGTTGCCCTTCTCTACGCCTCTTCCAACTCTACTATAGTTTTTTTGAGATGGGGCGACCACATCTGCACGCAGTATTCAAGGTGTGGGCGTACCATGGATTTATATAGTGGCAATATGATATTTTCTGTCTTATTATCTATCCCTTTCTTGATGACTTCCAACATTCTGTTCGCTTTTTTGACTGCCACTGTACAGTGAGTGGATGTTTTCAAGAACTAGCCACAATGACACTAAGATCTCTTCCATGAGTGGACCAGCTAAATTAGACTCCATCGCTGTGTATGTATAAACTAAATGCATGGGTGCCACAGGGGTCGGTGACACTGCGGGTGCCAGGCAGGCTGCCCCAGGGCCATGACTCCCAGACAGGGTCTCTGGGTTTTCATTCTGAATCGGAAAGTTCCCCAGTCTCAGACTCCTCCACATAACGGATGTTCCCTTTTGGGCCCGGCTCTGGCAGTCATTCTGCCAGGCACTGCCCGTGCTCTCACCAGGCTGCGGGAGGGAGATGGACTGGAGCTGTCTCTGGTTAGGTGGTGCTTCAGCCTCAGGTGGAGGGTGGAGACCCATGCTGACTCTCTTTCCCTGCCAGGCTGTGGTGTGCAGGAAATCCAGCCCATCATCAGTGGCTATGCCCGCATTGTGAATGGTGAGGAGGCGGTTCCCGGATCCTGGCCCTGGCAAGTCTCCCTGCAGGTAAGGAGGGTGGGGAAGTCTCTCTATCGGTGCTGGGACCCTGGTTACTCCCTTTATGCCCCTCTCCCCCCCCAGCAGTGACCCAAACACTTTCCTCATTTGGCTCTGCCCCCATGGCTCTGCCCCATGCCAAGCCCCGCCCCCATTTCACAAGCCCATCTTCCCCATTTCGGCTCCCAGAGGCTGGACTCCTGAAGCCCAGACACTGGGGATGGGCTCGTGGGAAGGGTGGCTCTTGGGCTGTCCCACCCCCACCCAGTGGGGTGCTCCAAGGGGGTTATGAGCCTGTGGCTGCCCAGGACAAGCACATGCCCATGTGGCTCCTGCTAATAGAAGCAGAAGTGCCAGATTCAGTCCCTAGGGAGGCTGTAGGGAGCTCGTGCCTGAGACCAAGGAAAGGTGCCCTCCTAGCTGCCCAGGGCCATGCCTGAGCTGGGCACTGCAATTGTTTTCAGTGTGATTTGGCCCTTGCTGGTGATACCTTGGAAGGGGTGTCTCTAGGGCCTTACAGTTTCCCCCGGTTGGCAATTGCAGCAGTCGAAGACGAACAGCTGGCACTTCTGTGGTGGCTCCCTGGTCAGTGAGCGTTGGGTGGTGACAGCTGCACACTGCAGAGTGACGTGAGTGGGGACCACCCTGGGGATGGGCTGCGGGATGGGGGCAGATCAGGGATATGGCTTAGCAGCCTGTCTGGTGTCGCCTGAAGGGGGGCGGTGGGGCAGCAGGGTGCTGCTAGCCCAGAGCAGGCTCCAGCCCCAGCCATGGTGATGTCACCTCCCCTTGCACTTCGAGATCACACCTAGCGTCCAGATGATTGTTTCAGCCCTCCACCTTGTAATGCTGGACTGCCCCCAACATGCCAGGCTGCATGGGCTACCCCATCAACTACACCAAGGGGAAAACTATGCCTGGTCCAGCCAGGTTGCTGCTGGCGTGGAAGGCCCCAGCTGTGCACAGGGGAAGGCTCCCTCTGCACTGGTGAACAGCCCCGGGTGCACCTGGGCAATAGCCACAGGTAGGCAGGAATCCCTGCTGCATGGCCAAATGCACGAGCTACAGCTGTTAGCTCCCCGTCCCACAGTGCCCCGCACATAGCCCTTCGCGGGGGTGATCTCAGCTCTCCCTGGATACTAACTGCCCTCTCTTCTGGCCCCAGGAAATCCAACGTGGTGGTGCTCGGGGAACATGACCGCAGCTCCTCCCAAGAGAAAGTACAGAAATTGGCCATCCAGCAGGTGGGTGAGCGCTTGCTGACCCACTGCACAGACGCTGAGTGTCTGGGCACAACCCTGTAGTGCCATGAGCGCCCAGGGTTGCTGTCTGCTCGCTGCCTCTGTGTAGCCCCACTCTGTGGGCTGAGCTCTCTGGGGGTGAGATGGGGTACAGCTGGGAACTCCTGTGTGAGCATATCTGCTCCAGGCCTGGGGGCATTGTGCCAGCACAACAATCAGCTGAGGGAGCCCAGCTGGGGCAACTTCCCCTGCAGGGGTGCAGTGGGGGGTCCCCTCCACAGCCAGCCAATTCTGCTGGCCACAGCTCTATCTCCCCTGCCCTCTGCTGGGCATAGCCTGGTCCCCGAGGGATCTGCTGCCCTGCTCCAGCCATATGGGGAGTGTGTGCTGTCGCAGCCTGCGCCCCAGGGGACCAGGAGCCCTCCTGAGACTGCAGCTCCCAGCAGCCCACTCTGGGTGCATCAGGCACTGGGAGCGGTGGGAGGTTCCCTGCCATATGCTGCCTGCTGGCTCTAAGGAGCTGACGCAGAGGCTGCCCCAGGCCTGGTGATGCCGGCTGGTCTCAGTGCTTGCTGAATGTACCGGGCCAGGCACCATGGCAATGGGGCCCACATGAGTACCCCCACCATGGGGGAGGGGTAGCTGCAGGGACATGTCCTCATGGGCCCGTGTCTCTGCCACAGGTTTTCACCCACCCGCAGTATAACTCCTACACCATCAACAATGACATCGCGCTCATCAAGCTGGCCACGGCCGTGGAGCTGGGCAGCACTGCGGCTCCAGTGTGCCTGGCAGCTGCTGGGGAGCAGTACCAGAGTGGCCAGCTCTGCGTCACCACTGGCTGGGGCAAGACCCGCTACAACGGTACGTCCTCCTGGCACTGCAGCGAGAGGAGCCTGCATGGCCTTGGGGATGACTTCAATGGCCAGTTTGGCTGTAACAGCCCCTGGAGCTGGGTCACTCACATGCATTGCAGGGTAGGGCCCAGGACTGGGAATCGTGAGATCAAGGGTGGTTAGTTACCCACCCTATGCCTCAATTTCCCCACCTGTGGGTGGGGGACAGTAATGCTGACGTACCCTGCTGCGATGCTGTGCACACTGGTGTTTGCAAAGCACATTCAGCGTGGGGAGCAAGGGATTTCCCTCCCCATGAGTGGAGTGGGATGTGAGTTTTCCCACAACCATCTCCCCCGTCACGGCAGCACTGAGCTGTTGGCTCCCCAGGTTTCACACCCTCATTGGCATCGGGGTGTGTTGCCCCCCTGCCATGTGCACAGCACTCCTTAGAGCTGGGCGGGAGGCATGAGAAATCATTCGGCTCTGTTCCTGTCACCAGCCTGGGCTGGACTGAGCCCCTTCTATACAGGTGGTAAGGCCCAGGGCTGTAGCCCTTCTCTAGTGATGCATCTGGTCTAGACCCAATGTGCCTGGTGCTCGCCTAGAGCCACCCGTGGGCACTGGCCCAAATGCTGGGCTCACGGCATGGCCTGGGGGATCCACAGGTCGGAGCTTGAGGCAGCCATGCATTGGGGCATTGGCAGAGCAGGGCTGGAGCTAGCCCTGCGGGAGGGGTGGATCTAACTCCTAGGATGTGGACCAGAGCCCCAAAGAGCAGGCAAAGCACTGTCTGGCCAGCTGGCAGGCCAGCCCCTGTGAGCCCAGTGCTGCCAGGCTGTGGTGGGATGCTGCTTGGGCACGCCTGGCCAGCTCACCGTGTGCGCACAGGGGAACGCGAGCCAGGGCAAGTAGGGGATTGTTGGTGAAAGGGCCTTTTCCTCCACCTGGGCCAGAGCCCTCTGGCATCTCCAGGCCCTGCAATGACTGGGACCTGGAAAGCCTGTGCCTGCTTTTGGGCTGCCCGCCCCAGCTTTCAGCAGGGAGCATGGGATGCCCAGCCCTACTGGGGAGCCAGAGGGCCACGCCTTTGTAGCAGGATGGCCTGGTCGTGGGAGGCTCCTGTGCAGTTCACTCATTCCATAGGGTGTGTTCAGCAGTGCACCCAGCTCCCACGTGTGGCACATGCCAGCCACACAAGCCGTGCACCATGTCATGTGGAATGCGTGTGGCGGCTCCTTGGGGCGCAGCCCTGACCCTGCCCTCTCTCCGCTCCCTTCCCAGCCTTAAGCACCCCAAGCAAACTGCAGCAGACAGCGCTGCCCCTGCTGACCAATGAGGAGTGTAAAAACTACTGGAGCGGCAACATCCTGGACTCGATGATCTGTGCTGGAGCAGCGGGCTCCTCCTCCTGCATGGTATGGCCCCAGGGCTGGGGCTGCCCCGCTGGCCAGCCTCCTTCCGCCCCCTGCGCGAGCTCATGCCCTCTGCTGGCCGCTCTGTGCCTCTACTAGCCCTGTGGCCTTGCCACACACGGCTAGCTGGCTTGAGCCCTTCCATGGTCTTCTGCTCCCCAGGCAGGGGGAAGAGCGTAGCGATTCCTGGTGGGGTGCGAGACCCTCATGCCTGTTGCATGGGCCCATAGAGGCATTGCCCAGAGCACTGACTAGCCCAGTCATTGCTGCTTGGCTAGGAGGGGGCCTGCTGCAGAGGGGTGGGAAGCAGGGGACCGTGTGCACTTGGCTGTGGTCCCCCACGTCCTGGGGGACCAGGCCAGGGAGAATGTGCCAATCCAGGGACAGGGCCCTTGTCCCTCTGGCAGGGAGGGCAGGAATTCGGCCATAGGCAGGGGAGGGCACCCGTCAGTCCTCCTGGGCTGGTCTCTCCAGCGTGGCACAGGAGGATGAGATCCAGGCTAGCAGGGGCTCCTCCTTGGGAGGATACGCGGCAGGGTGCCTGGGCAGGGGGCTGGCACTGGAGGGCGTGGTGCCCAGCTCTCTACAGCCCTGGTGACTGAGCCTGCCTCTCCATCTGCTTCGCAGGGTGACTCCGGCGGCCCCCTTGTCTGCCAGGAGAACGGAGTCTGGCATCTAGTGGGCATTGTGTCCTGGGGCAGCAGCCGCTGTGCCACCACCATGCCAGGCGTCTACGCCCGCGTGAACCTGCTCCGTGAATGGGCCGACGGCATCATGGCCAGCAACTGAGCCTGCTGTGGGGTCTTAGCAGCTAGGCCCCAGCTCGGCAGCTGCGGCTCTGCACCCTTCTCTCCCCACAGGTGACCTAGTCCCACCTGGCTCAAAGCCAGCCATGTGGCCTTCCAATAAAACCTTTCTGGAGCATGGTGTCTCTTTGGGTTCCTGCCATCTTTGGGGCACCAGCACACTGTGTCCACCGGACTGGGCACAGCCTGGGCACCACATGCCAGTTGACCCAGCAGGGGTTGCTGACACCCACCGCGCATAAGCTGGGCCCACAGCAGCTCCCCCAACTGAGCTTTGTGCCCAAGGCAAGGTGGCCAGCCAGGCTGTGGCCACTGGTGTGGAGCCAGGGAAGCTGATCCATACAATCATAGAATATCAGGGTTGGAAGGGACCTCAGGAGGTCATCTAGTCCAACCCCCTCCTCAAAGTAGGACCAGCACCAACAAAATCCAACTAAATCCATGATTAAAGGGCTCCCAGAGCTAGGGAGGAAGCTAGCCCTCCCCCAGGGATGGAAACATCTTCCAGCAATGTCACATGATTCCTAGCCTGGCTAGGAGGGCCACCCACCCCAGGGAGAACCCTGCAGGGCATAGGATTATCAGGGGCCCCCTAAGTCTCGGCTGCACTAGAGACCTGAACTGGGCTTAGCCCCCATTGCTTAGTGCATCCCCACCAGCCAAACAGCTGTTTGAGCCCCCTCCCAGGTTTGCCTCCCCTCCGTGGAGCTCTTCACAGGTCCCAGCCATGCACTGTGCCCCACTGCAGTGTGTGTGGTGGGTAACTGAGGGTCAGGATGCGCCCATGTTGGCTTCAAGGTCTGCACGGCTCAGCCTGACCCACTAGCTAGCCCTGGCATGGGCCGTAGCTCACTGCATGGTGCAGGGCCCAGGTCAGGGGTTTGGGGCATTGGCTGTGTCTCCACTGTGGAGCTCCCATGTGCCCCCTTGTGATCCCGGCAGCCCAATCCTGTCTTTTACGCACCGCCAGTGCCCGTGCTTGCTGGCTGGGCCATGTTCAGGCACTGCCCCGGCGAGCTCCCAGCACCAGCCTCCACTGCCAGAGCTAAAGAGCAGCTGGTCTGCTTGGGAGTAGCAGATGTCTCAGCTGTGTGCCTGAGAGGGCCAGTAGCGGGCAAGTCACATCCTGGCTGTGGAGGCTGTTCAACATTCCCAGTCACTGCACCGGATGCCCCAGAGGAGCCATCGCCGAGTAAAGCTGGCCCCATGGCTTCAGTCACGGCCTCATGGCGCACTTACCTGGTGCAGCCATTGGAGGGGGGGCAGCCACGCTGCACACGGATGCGACGGTGCATCTCCAAGAGCCAGGATGGCTCCAGCCAAAGCCCCGTGTGGGGGCTGAACTCAGAGCTATGCCAGCAGGTGGCCTAGACAGGACTGGGTCTGAACACCAGAGTGCAGCCCCCACAGCTTGTGCAAGGGGGTGACAGCTTACGGGCATCTGGCTCGGGATTGTGGTGCTCAGACTCAGCTCGCCCAGCTGCTTGGGGGTTCTCCTAGCTCTCCGGGCGCTAGCACAGTGGAAGCTGTGTGGCTCGCCCAACTCTGCAAGCAGCCCAGAGCCCTCTGTAGAAAACAGTGCTCCACCCTCCTTGCCTGTGCCAGTGCTTAGTGTTCCCATCTGCTGTTACACAGCTGCCACGCTCCACGCCTAAGGTAGGCTGCAATTCAGTGCTGGATGAACGATCCAGGTGGCTAGCAGCCAGTGCTCGGGGTTGGACAGCCCTCTAGAAATGCAAGTCCTTGGCTGGCTGCTTGTTTCCTCCCTTCCCCAGCGCTGCACCATGTATAACCAATCCAGCTTCTGGTCACCCCTGGAGTCACCGTCTCTATCCCCTCCACAGCCCCTTCTCCACCTCTGGTCTGCTGAGCCCACCCTGTCTTCCCAGCGACCCAACCCCACCACACACTCCCAGACCCCTAAAAGTTTGTTTCATTTTCATAGAATTCTTTTTGGGTGGGGGGGATGTTGCAAACAGCTCTGCCCCCCCGTGAGACCCTGGAGGGCCAACACAGACTCTGACTGGTGTTTGCACCGTACACAAAATGAGTGGGGCCGGCCAAGCTCCTGGGGCAGGGGGTAGGGCTGACTAGCCCCAAAGATGGTTAGTATTGAGGCTTTGCATGGGGTTAGCAGCCAGAGACCTGGTCAGGATCAAGGCTCCATTGTGCAACATGAGAACGGTAGCCCTACAAAAACCCCTGAATTGTCTGTGTCACTTTAGGAACGAGGCCAGTTCTTCCACAGCGCTTACCGGCACTGGAGCTCTCAGCACTGCGTACCCTCCTCATTTTACAGCTGGGGACACTGAGGCAGAGACGGGGGAAGGGAATTGCTCACAATCATCTTGCAGGCCGGAGTCAGAGGCAGGAATGAAGCCCAGCTCTCCTGTGTCCCAGGCGCGTGTGGAATACACTAGGCTGCTTGGTTGATTGAAAGTGACCCCACAAAAATGGCCGCTTGAGGTAGTTTCACACATTGCTCCCTGTGTGGGGCGAAATCCTGGGGCCATGGACGTCATTAGTAAAATGACCCTGATTGCCCTCACAGGACTCGGACTTCATTGATCCCTAGAGCCAAGGCCAGAAGGGACCAGTGTGATCATCTAGTCTGACCCCCTGCACAGCCCAGGCCAGAGCCCTGCCCAACTAGTGCTCCTAGAGCAGATCTCTTAGAAAAGCCGCAAATCTCCATTTAAAAATGGTCAGTGAAGGAGAAACCCCCAGGACCCGTGGTAAATTGTTCCAGTGGTTAATTATTCTCATCGTTAAAAACTGACACCTTATTTCCAGTATCAATTTGTCTAGTGTCAACTTCCAGCCATTGGCTTGTATATTTGTTCCCCACGTGGCTACTTACAGACTGTGTCAAGTCATCCCTGAACCTTCTCTTTGTTAAGATAAGCTGACTGAGGTCCTAGGGTCTATCACTATCAAGGTTTTCTGATCCTTTAATCATTCACGTGGCTCTTCTCTGATCCTCTCCAATTTATCAACATCCTTCTTGAATTGTGCACATCACAACTGGACACAGGATTCCAGCAACGGCTGCACCAGGGCCACATGCAGAGATCAAAGAACCTCTCTGCTCCGACTTGAGATTCCCCCACTTCTGGCACGAGCTCTTCTGGCCACAGCATTGCATGCAGAGCTCATTTCAGCAGATTATGCACCATGACCCCCAAATCTTTACTCAGGGTGCCCTGGTCTTTCCCGCTGAGTTTCCTGCTCACCCCCATTTCCCCCAGCTGAGAGCCATGAACAAGCAGGCTGCACTCAGTTCCCCATCAGGCAGCAGCAGCATATGCCAATCCTGTGCCCACAGAGTGCCCCTTGTAGGCCAGAGCAACACTGCATGGGCTAAGGGGATCAGGGCCTACATCCTGATTAACCATGGGCAGGAAAGAACCCAGCTGAGGAGAGTGCTGGGAGATGGGCAAACCTCAATGAGATGTCCTAGTCAAGTGCTGTGGCCACAGGAGTTAGGGATGGAGAAGAATAACACCCGACATTTACTCAGTGTCTTTCACCCCCATAGGATCACAAAACTCTTGGCAAGCTCAATGCAGCAATCTGCTTCCCTGCTAGCAACATGCAGCCACCTCTTGGGTGGAACCTGGCAGCTGTTTATCAGCACACAGGAATGCCACACCTCAGGCGAGTGGAATGCACCCATCTCTTACTGGGTGCAACAGGAGCTTCAGTGGCCCCTTAGTCAGAGCCTCTGTGTTGCATCTCATGAGAGCTGACACAGCAGCACAGCGCGTGCTGGCACCCAGGGCTGGGGTATGGGCTTGGTACGGACTCCACAGGATGGGCAACCCCCAGGGACCCAACACCGCCAGTGGGTCTCCTATTCATAGTGACCCAGTCCCACACTGCTTAGCTGGCGAGCACCAAGGGACCACAGAGGGCACTGAGATAATGGCCTCATCAGGCAGATACTTGGGGGGCTTTCCAACTCCAGCCTGTGCCTTAGGAGCTCCCAGAGGAAAAAGAGGTGTTCTCCCGTCTCCATCTGCCGTGAGAACGTGGGATCCCATCTCCTCTGCATTCCAGACAACGCTCACACACCAGCCCCCCCAACACAACCACAAGGCAGAGGGGCTCTAGGCAAACCTTTATGCTGCCATGCCAGCAGGCTCCATGGCAACGAGTATCCCTACAGGCCGGGAGTGAACCTGCACATTTCAAGGCACCAATTTCGTTTCACATTTCTGCTACAGCCGATTTTAGCAAACCCCAGCGGTGATATGCCACGGTAAGGCGCACCTCCCTGTGTCCATCCTATCGTCCCCAGGGGCTGTCTGTCGGGCCAGGCAATGGACACACAGACACTCCTCTGGCTTACAGTTTGACCAGTTTCCTTTTCATCTCCACCCAGATACTATTGGATTGATTCGTTCTGCACAATTAAATGTCTGTCATTTAGCAGAGGGAGATCTCATTAATTAAATTAGGCCCCAAAGTCAATGGAAATCACACTCGCCCCTAACTGTCGGCTGACACTACAGGACTTCCGTTCGATTGCTTGCGCCCGCTCTAATTGCATTGCTCCGATTCAAATTCTAGTTCTTTTTAAAAATATCATCCATTGGCTCAACGCACCCTGAATCCATCTTGGACAATGATGATTTGCCTCTGTGGCTTCATTACGGGGGGTCCAGGGCCCCCTCTTCTTTCCGAGGCTACAACCTCTGTCCTGGCTCCCCAGCTTTCACCTCGAAGCACCCTTAATGAATTGCCGGCGCGGCCTAAAACCTATCTTGCTCTTCGGGGGAAAAGGGGAGGAGTGAACAGGAGCCCAGCGTCGTTGTTTGTTTTGTGCCCCCCTTTATCCCCCCCATGGGAGTCTCTTTAAATATTTACAAGCCCATTTACACGCCTCTCGTGCTCCACTGCACATCCATAGAGGCAGTCATTAATAGTAGACTGATCTCTCCGAGGAGTTCCCTGTGCGGTGTGTACCAGTGAGGCTGTCACATGGCCGCCAGCTGCCCCAGCACCATCCTGAACTGCTGCGTGCTATTGGCCAGGTCTTTGACCCGCTCCACCATGTCCTTGGCGGCAGAGGGGGACGGGTAGTGGAGGGCGGCGGCCTTGGTGGTCACCACAATTTCCTTGAGCATGTCGCACAGTAGGTTGCTGTAGTGGGTGACCTTGTGGCGCACGTCCTGCGCCCGGGCCTGGCGCGACAGGGTATCACCGATGAACACCAGCTTGTGGGCACTGAGGATCACAAATTTGCTGTGGGCCACGAAGATCTTGGGCGGCTGGTTGGTGCCCACGGCGGTGAAAAAGGCATCCACGGCATTGGTGAGTGTGGTGAGGTTGGCCTCGCACTGCTCCAGGTAGAAGAGGAGCAACTGGCGGTCGGAGGGGCACAGGGCACTGCCGCCCTGCACCTGGGCATAGTGCTGCGGTGGTGTCCAGCTGGAGAGGTCATTGTCGATGGGGCGTGTGACCTCCTGCTCCAGCCGCTCAAACTGCTTCAGCTACAGGAGGAGACAGACAGCACGTTAGGGGCAGGGTGTGGCTAGCCCTGGCTGAGTGCGATAAAGTGCCCCCTCCCACAGTGGCTGGCTCCTGCATCTGCTACCAACACAGCCAGAGGAGTCACTATCACGCACCTGCGCTGCAGCCTGGCACTGTCAATGCTGCCCAAGGGGATTAGGCACCAACTCCCATCGTTCTTGAAAATCTCTGTCTAAGTGTCAAAGGCCCCAGGTTCATCCTGGCTGATAGCAGTGGGGCTGGCATGCCCAGGCCTGGCGCTACTCACCGAGTGTGGCATGGACAGACACCTCACTGCAAGCAAGTGTGTCCAGAGCCCCAGTCCTAGGTACCAGGAGAAAGGGGAGCAGCGAGGCTCAGATAAAAGCGCAGCCATGGGGGAGGGAGCCAGAGTCTACCCCCATGGGCCCTGCAGGGCAGGCCTGGCCATGGGGGAGGGAGCCGGAGTCTGACCTGCCTCACACATTGTCTACAGCATTAATTCCAATTGCAGAATGGCTAAATCTGCCTCCTGAATGTCTGCACTGCCCCCAGCAAGTCAAAGGGGCAGAGCAGGGAACTGCTGTGTGCGCAGGAGTCTGGACTTGACTTGACAGCATCCTTCGGCCTAGAGTTTCCCAGAGGCTGGATCCCTTTATTGTTTATTATTTGTATTACCCAGCCCCTAGGATTGGGAACAGGGCAGCCTCAGGCCCCTTTTGCCTTCAGGAGGATTCCCCCCAAAGCCAGGAGGATCTCCTTTGGGAGACAGGGTGAGCTGGGGCGCATACACGAGTGCGTGGATCTTCCTGACACAGGGGCTGCGCCATGAATGTCAGGTCAGGAGGGGCCTGGGCAGAGAGCCGGGCCTTGCTTGGGGAGAGCCATCTATAGCAGAGAGCACTTCCCATTGCTAGCCAAGCCCCTGCCTGTGCTCCCCAGGCTCCTGTCAGGGGGCTGAGGGAGTGGGAGCCCCCCCGAGAGGGCTGGGCCCTGGTACCTGCTGCTGCTCCAGCTGCCCCTTGCCCTGCCGCATGATGTTGCCTTTTTCCAGCAGCTCCTTCTGGGTTTTCTCAAACTCCTCCTTGCCCTGGAAGAAGGGAGGCCAGGGGGTGAGTAATGGCCATGAGTGGGGAGGGTCCCTTCATCACAGCCCACTGCGGGGTTCCCCTGGTGGGAGCCCATCCCACACCAGGGCAGAGATCCAGGATGCCCTCTCTCTGGCAGGGAGCACAGCGATGAATGGGGCTGGCCTGGCACAGTCACCCCATCCCGGCCTGGGGAGCCCTTGCTCTGGGAGACAGCTCTATGCCCCAGGTCCTAGCCCCTCCCCATGCCCCTCTCCTCCAGAACGGGTAGGGGCTGGCTCTCCAGCTACCGGCCCTGGGGGGCTGCCTACGCCCTGGACTCTGTGGTGACAAGGGGACTGGGAGCCCAGCCTGCCTGCAATGAGCCCCAGGGGGGTATCGAGGGCTCCCGCGAAGGGGCGGATTGCAGCCACCCCGTGAGGAACCCGAGAGGCAGCTGCCCCTCTGCAGCTCCAGCACGCAGTGCCCCACCCCTCAGAGCAGAGCATGGGGCAGGTGGGACCAGCACGCCCAGCCCTCCTGCTACATACACAGCTGGCTTTAGTGCTGCAGCCTGGGTGCAGTCCTGCAGGAGGCCATGCAGTGGCGCTGCAGGCTCACAGCTGGAGAAGGCTGGCTGGCCAAACTCCCGCCCAGGCTGGCTGAGAACCATGGGTCCCAGATGGCACATGCCAAGCTTGTCAAACCGCACTGGCTGGCTGGGTGCCCAGCACCGTGGCCTGGCCAAGGGGAGATGCCCAACAGGGCTTGGGCTGGAGGACCCGGCCAGGAGGAAGGGAGGGAGGCAGGCTCACCCCCCGTCCCCCCGTAACTGGCGCTAGTTGTGGCTTGGCTAGCCCCAGGCAGGGGCTGCGTCCACACGGCCCCCTGGGAACGGCTGCTGCTGAAGAAACGCAGCCAGCGCGTGGGCACCTGGGTGGCAGTTATGGGGCACATCGAGAGGGATCCTCAAGGACCCAGCAGACTGAAGGCCCCCTTCAGCCCCCCAAATAGGGGGAGGGAGCCCGACAAGCATGGGCCTATGGACTGTCAAAGGGGCAAGGAACCCTACCTTCACCCGGTGCCCAGCATCAGGGCCTTAGGGAACCTGCCCAGCCCAGGCTCACCCTGCGACCCCCTTACCCGGCTTGGGATGTGGGAACTCCCTGGCCAGGTCAGTCTGCCAGGGAAGGAAGCAATGGTGCTGGGTGGTGGCAAGCAGCAGGCACCAGTCCCTGCTCCCACGGCCTTCCCAGAGTCAGTCCCAGCTGGACCCACGGCTCCCCCGCCGGGGCTGGGCACAGGGGCACCAAGCGGGTGAGGCCCAGGTACATTTCAACACACCCTGCCCGGGGGCACCAGCTCTGTGCCTGGGGCAGGGGCGGCAGTGCTGGAGGGAGAGGCAGGAGAAAGAGGCCTCATGGGAGGGGGAGAAGCAATGCGGGAGGACTGTCTCAGTCAGGGGGGACCGGGGTGCCCCCAGTGAGATGTACCTCCCTCCAGAGCAAGCCCAGCCCCCCATTTGGCCCTCGGGTGTCCCCCTGCTGCCCACCTGCAGATGCACGTAGTCATAGTCCTCCATCCAGCCACTCTCACTGTTCTCGTATGGCCCGTCGGGCGAGTCCTGCGCCAGGAACTTGGGCGGGGAGGGCAGGGGCCGTGACTGGATGCTGCTGGCCTTGTCGACTGGCGCCAGCTGGGGGTGGCTGGCGAGGAGCAGGCTGGCGTCTGGGCTGTCCACCAGCGGCTTACCCCGTCTGAAGAGCAGGGAGGCGTTGCCATGCAGGAAGGACGCCAGCTGCTTGGTGTCGTCAGGGATGCCCCGTGAGTACATCACCAGGCGGTCCAGGTCGTCGGTGCTGCCTGGCTTGCCGGACACTAGGGCGCTGGGGGCCCAGCCACAGACATCCAGCGCCTGGCTGTGCCGCTGCAGGGCCTGGTACACGTCCTCCATCTTCTGCAGCTGCTTGCTGAGCTTGGTGTGCAGGGCACGGTCGGAGGCCTGGGCCGCGTTGCCCACGGCCCCGCGGGCAAACTCCAGCAGGTCCCGCAGCGCCCCCTTGATGCCCTCGGCTGCTGCCCGCAGGTTGGGTGCATGGAGCTCCAGCTGCTCTGGGCTACGCCAGCCGGTGCTGATGAAGGACATGAGGTAGGAGACGGAACCACTGATATGGTGTTGGAGCCGGGCCAACAGCTCCATGGCCGCATCCAGGTCCAGGCCCAGCTCCTTGGGCGCCTCCTTGCCCGGCCCCACGTCCAGCGAGGAGCTGGAGACATTGCTGCGGGTGCTGCCTGTGCTGGAGGCTGAGAGGCGTTTGGCATCGCCTGCCCTGGCTTCCCGGTCCACCTGCGGTGGTACATCGTAGATGTACTCGCCCTCGGCATCCAGGCTACTAGCGTGCAGCTCCCGGGGCACATCGTACACGTCCTGCGCAGGCCCCACCGGCTTCCGCAGGCCAGGCAGCACGTCGTAGATCTCCTGTGGGAAGGGGGCCTCGGGGGCGCCCTTCCCTGCCACCGGCGGCACGTCGTACACGTCCTCGGGCAGGGCCGGCGGAGGTAGGTCCAGCGCCTTTGGCTTGGCAAAGGCGGCGGGCACGTCGTAGGTCTCCTCTCGGGAGGGGCCGTCCGGGACGTCCTTGCTCACGGATGGGGGGACGTCATACACCTGCATGGGGGACAGCAGCTCTGAGCGCCTGGCTCTGCCCGCGCCCCTTCCTACCGCCTGCGCCCAGCCCTGCCCGCGCCCCTTCCCGCCGCATGTGCCCCTTCCTACTGCCTGCGTCCGGCCCGCACCCCTTCCTCTTGCCCACGCCCAGCCTTGCCCATACCCCTTCCTGCATGTAATGTGCGGTCGTTCCCACACTCTGTTCTGCACACATCGCCCGGCCCTGTCCGTGCCCCTTCCTACCTGCCCGTGACCCTTCCCACTGTCAGTGCCCAGCCCTGCCCATGCTCCTTCTTGGTGTCAGAGCAGATGCTGTGGTGGAGCCCCGTGGGGTCAGAAAACCGCCCAATATTTATTATTTTTCAGAAATCTGGTGGCTTTGAAGCCACTCTGGTGGTTGTGGGGCCCGCCTGGTGCTTCTTGGAGGCTGGGGGCTGGGACCTGCCCCCCAGTTCCTGCTGCCAGTTCCCACTGAGCCCCCTGCTCTAGCAACCCCAGGTGCCCGCCCCTGCTTGCCTGCGGCACCGTCTGAGCTCGCCAACGCTGCGCTGACCCCACCTGGGAGCTCGGCTGGAGGAAATCCTGCGCTGTGCCCTGCCTCCTCCCATGTGGGGGCTGGCATGGTGCCACCACGCTGCAGAGCCAGGCAAGGCTTAGTGCTGGGGCATGCCAAGGAACGCAGGCTGGGAGACCAGCCCTGGGGCAGGCAAAGGAGTTCCCATGCCCTCCTGCCCGCATTCAGACCCCCTTGGCGCCACTCACAGTTTGGGGAGCCTGGTGCAGGGCCTTCTCCACGCTGGGTGGCACATCGTAGATCTCCTGGCCAAGCTCCCGGCCGGTGGGGCCCTTCACTGCCATTGGGGGGGTGTCATAGACCTGCAAGCACGGCAAGCAATGGCATTGGTTCCTGCGGCTTGTGCACGCCCGGGCACCTGCACGTAGCCACACGTATCTCTAGGGACACTAGGACAGTCGGATGGCTCAGCCCCACTGTCCCAAGTCCAGGAGCCTGGCTGACAGTAGCCAGGAAGGAAGAAGGTTCATGGGCCCCACAATAGAGAGACGGGGGGAGGGTCATCTGTCCCCCATATCGCTCTCATCATATAGATGGCCTCCAGTTCAGCCTGATCGGTTAGTATCCCTTCTGCCTTTGCTAGCACTAACCATGAATCTCTTTGAAGCTTGCTACAGTCTAGGTCCTGGACACTTCATGTGGTAGCGAGTTCCACATGCTAATCACACTGGAATCTGCCCTCTTTTCAGCATCATTGGGTGTCCCTTGTTCTCGCATTGGAGACCCTTGGACCAGTCGGGGAGGAGAGAGCTCCTGCCCTGCATGTCACCCCCTGGTGGACGAGTAAGGAGACAAGAGCCAGAGAAGAAGCTCTGCCCCCAAGCCCAGGTGGACAAAGTCAGGGGCATGGGGAGAGCACCTATGGGATAAGGGAGGGAGAGGGGCAGCTAGCTAGCCACACTAGGCCACACATACACAAAGGCCTCCCAGCGCGCCCAATTGCTGACACAGGGCCTCACCTCCTGGCTGTACTGGCTGGCGAGCACCCCCCGGACAGGGGGCACGTCGTAGATCTCCTGGGGCCCGGAGGCGAGGAGGTGCCGTGGGATGTCGTACTCATCCTGCTCGCCTTTGGCTGAGTCGTAGACGTAGACCTGCCCCACCCGAGTGGGCACCACCACCTGGAAGAGAGGACAGGGGGTGAGCAGGGCGCTGCCACGCAGCACAGGTGCCCCCAGCCCAGGGGGAGCAGAGTCTCCCCCGGTACGGGTGGGCGGCGGCTCTGGGGAGCAGAGAAGAGAAACTGTGGGGGTTCTGCACCCAGGAGCTCCTGCCTAGGCACTGAACGAGGGGCAGTGCCCCCAGTAAGTGCCCCCATCCCAGCTCCAGGCCGACGGGCAGCCCCCACGCACCTGGTGTCCCCTGTTCACATTGGAGCAGAGGACAGATGTTCTGCAGCCAGCTCTGCCTCCTGAACCGCTCCCCGTCCCCATCCTGCCCACCTGGGAGTGGCAGTGCCAGAGCCTGCAGCCACTGCCAGCCGGCCCAGCACAGCCAGCCAGAGGGAGCCGGTCGTGGCTGTGAGATGCCTCCGGGGGAACAAAACAAGCCAGCTGCCAAGCTCCCTGGACATGCAGACAGCAGGTGGGAGCTGGGGCGGGGGGGGGGGGGGGGCAGCTACAATGCAGGCAGCACTCCTCCAATGCAGTTGGGCATATGGCGAGCAGCAGCTGGCACCACTGGCCTCACACTGCCCCAGTTGGCAGCCCAGGGCTGATGGGAGAGCCCCTCCCCAAGAGCTCACATGCCAGGCTGGTGAAGGGAGGAGTGCCACCCTGTTTTGGAGGGACTGAGGCTCAGAGAGACCACGGGGCACAGCCTGGGTGCCACAGAGAGACTACGATGAAGCCAGGAACCCAGATGGCCCAAGAGCCATAGCCGCGAGTCCAGCTTCCATGGAGGCGATGGGAGGTGGGTGGGACTCACTATCATCCCAAGGCAGAGCCAGCCCGGCTTCTCCCGCTATCTACCCCAGCCCTGTGAGCCAGTGGGAGGCAGAGAAGGGCATGAGGGCAAAGGGCTCCGTGCCCATCTCTGTCGCTCTCCATGGCTGGGCAAGGACAGGGTCATGTAGCCCTCCGGAGTCTGCCTGTGGCATGGTGAGGAATGCACCGGCTGCGGGGCTGGATGAAGGCGAGGGAGGCGAGGGGCCCGGGTGCACCCAGCTGTGCCACATGGCTTGGGCCAGCTGGCACCGTGGCAGGGTCCGCACCCAGCCCACATTTACATGCCAGTGGGGTCTGATCATTGAGCTGCTGATCAGAGCCAACTGGAGCTGGGGTGAAGGTGGGATGGGGGGGCTGCGACACTCCCCATGGAATGGAACAATGGACGGCAGATGGGAGCCAGCTCCTCAGAGCCTCCCTGGGCGGGTGGGAGGCGGAGAAGGGAGCTGCACAGGGGAGGAAGAGATGGGACTGTTTGTGGGAAGGGGTACGTGTGGGGGAGGGGAGAGAGGGCTGTGCGTTTGGGAGCATGCTGTTGCCACGCCCAGGCCCAGCTCAGCATGTGAGGAGAGGGCTGCCGGAGAAGGAACGACAGTCCGGTGGTTAGGCTGAAAACTGGTACTTAGCAGACCCAGGTTCAAACCCCAAATTGACCACAGACATGCCCAGATGACTCTGGAGATGTGCCTCAGTTTCCCCTACTGTTGAGTGGGAGCTCGAGCCCTGTCTGGGCCCCCGGGGGGCTGTGAGGTGCTCCCATGCCACAGGGAGTGTGGCTCAGTGAGCGTAGCCATGCCCCAGGCAGGAGCACCCAGCTGTGGGAGAAAAGGCAGTGGCTGAAAGGCGAAGGACCAGCCAGGGCTGCCGTCCTCTGCACACACCACTGCAGCAGGTGCTGCCAGGGTTCCACCAGCCGCACAGGGCCTAAAGCTGGCCTGGGCCCCACACTGGCCTACAGCCTACCCATGGGAGTTGGGCATATCAGGGCCCAAGTGACAAGAACATTAACCTGTGGGTAGAAGGGCAGCAGCAGAGCTGGGGAGAGCCCAGGGCTGGGATAGGACAGTGTGTGTGTCTGTGTCATTGTATGAAACCACAGTGGTTTGGGGCTGATAACACCCCAGGCACCCCCCCCGGTCCCTCCACTGCAATGTGCTCCCTGCACGTGGGTCAGCTCCTGATGCAAGCAGTGGGGGGCTGGGGCTTAGGCCTGCAGGAGGCAGCTCGCTTGGCATAGCTTCCCCCCAGATGGTGTTTGCACAGCTGAGCACATGGGCCTGTGCTGGGCAGGCAGCGCCCTGAAGTGGCTCCTCCCGCCTGGGGCACTGGGTCTGGAGCTGCCTGCTGTCTGTACACATTGCTGCATGCTGGCCATGGCCAGTTTGGGCTGAGGGATTGCAGCCCTGTTTCTAGGGCCTGGGCTGTGGGGAGCGAGCTCTGCAGCACCCCTGGGCTGGCTTGCAGGTCAAAGGTGCCCAGTGCAATCCCGGCTCCAGCAGCCCGCTTTGCTCCTCACCCATCTTAAAGCCAGAAGGGGCCATCTAGTCTGACCTCCTGCACATTGCAGGCCACAGAACCTCATCCACTCCTGTAACAGACCCCGAACCTCTGGCTGAGTCACTGATGTCCTCAAATCTTCATTTAAAGATGTCAAGTTACAGAGAATCCACCATTTACTCTAGTTCAACCCAGCAAGTGACCCTGCCCCACACTGCAGAGTCTCTGTCAATCTGACCCAGGGAAAATTCCTTCACCTAAATACAGCCATCAGTTAGACCCTGAGCATGTGGGCGAGACCCAGCAGCCAGAGAGCTGGGAAAGATTTCTCGGTAGTGACTTAGAGCCTGCCCCCGGCCATTGGGGATATTCGCTCCTTACCAACCGTTCAGTTCCTCGCTTAATCCCCAGCTCTTCCCATGTGACTAACAGCCCCCCAGGATGCTGTCTGATGCCTCACTGGCATCCTATTAGAGCTGCAGAGTGATTGCCCTGCTGTAAAACTGGGCTGTATTTTATCCCGATTGCCCTTTGCCTTTATGACCTTACCAGGGTGGCAGGATTGCCCTGCTCCCAGTGTGCCTCGCTGGAGTGCCAGGTGGAGCCAGAACTCCCCATGAGCCATGCCCAGAGACAGGTCGTGTCTCCCCCCTGTGCCAAGGGTGCTGCCAGGGCCATTCCTGGCATGGGCTGTTAGCCTGGCACTGGAGCCAACCTCTGCCCCAGAGCTGCAAGGGCTGCCCCCAACCCAGGGAGCTTTGCCATGGACGATCAGCCCACGCTGGCACCTGGCAGAGTAGCTGCTGCCTTGGTGCACCTGCTCTGGGAAGCACGGGCCAGGCTGGCTCCCTGGCCAACCCCAGGGAGGAGTCTGCCCCAGGCTGGGAGGAGGAGGGTTATGACCGGTGTGCCCCTGCACTCGAGCCTTTGGTCCTGGGGGCAGAATCCCTGTAGCAGCAGGCATTCCCAGCCTTCCATCCATGCCTATGTGTGCGCCTGCCTGCTTCAGGGCATGGGCATGTCTGCGGGCAGCCGTCTGCGTGCGTCTGCGTGTGCGCATGTGTCTGCATGTCTGCGTGCACGTGTGTCTGTGTGCATGTCTGTCTGCACATGTGCACGTGTCTGTGTGCATGTCTGCGTGCATGTGTCTGTGTGTACATGTGTGAGTGTCGGTCTGTGTGCATGTCTGCAAGTCTGTGTGCATATCTGTGTGCATCTGCCTGTTTCTGGGCATGGGCACATCTGCAGGCGGCCGTCTGTCTGCGTGTGGCTTATGGATGCACCAATGCAGCCAGTCAAGTGGGCGTCTGGCACCATCGCAGCTCTGGGGGTGTGGGGGATACCACTAGCTGACTCACAGAAGAGATAGTTTGTAGCATTGTAAACACACTGAACGGCACAGAGGACTCCAGAGCTGGCTGGCTGGGGTCCCTCCCCAGGGAGGCATGGACCTAGCAGGCTCCACCCTGCTTCCCCTTGACTCCTGCATCCCCTGGGGGGACCTAAGGGATCCATTAGTGCTTGGGGCTCAGAGCAGCCCCTGCGGGCAGAAGGTAGCTGGGGTTTCCCTGAGCGGCGGGGGTTCATGGGGTGTACCCGAGTCCCAGGGTGCATGTCTGTGCGCATACCCTGCATACTGAGGAGGGGGGCAGGTATCTAGGCAAGGTTCCACCCACAGCCCCCAACTATCCCTGCCCCTCAATCTGCCAGTGCCCCTGAATCCCAACCTGCAGCCCGCTGCCATCCTAGCCCAGGGCTTCCCACCCCCATCTACCCCTCGATCCTGACCAGTAGATGTAACATACGCTCTCAAGTGACAGCTGACACCAGAAATTCAAGGCTTAACAGATCTGGGGAGCAGCAGCCTCTGGCCCCAGATTGTACTGGGGAATTCCCCCCACCTCTCCCCAGCAGCTGCTTCTCCTGCAAGACAAACCCTTGGAGGCAGGGACGGCCTCTTCCTGAGATTGCAGAGGGCACCACCAGCCAGGCCAGCTGCCAGCCTGTGATTTTGCTCCCCGGCCCCTGTAAGCTCAGCCAGGCTGCTCTGATTGGCATGGATTAGCTGCCCTGGCACTAAGGGGCTGGTGGGTTTCACTTCTCTGGGGTGCAGTCTTACAGCCTTACTGGGCGGTGCTACCACAAGTGGGCTGCCCTGTGGGGCAGGGGTGAGGATCGGCTAGCCACTCCAGCTAAGGGCCCCATCCCCTCACTCCAGGGTGAGGGACTGGGGCTTTCAGAGCTCAGGGTTCCTGTCCCCCACTCCCATGGGTGAGAGCAGGGTATGGCAGCAGCACATCCCACCTGTGCAAGGGGTGTCCTGTAGCCTGCCCAGCCCGGGGCTGCACGTGGAGGACCAGGAGCACCAGGACAATGGGGTCAGCCACAAGGCAACGCTCATAGAACTGCCCCCCCACCCCAGCTGCCAGGCCTGCTGGGAGCAGGGGCTTCGGATCCCAGCTCTGCCAGGGGTTTTGGATCCCCACTGCTCTGGGGGTGGCAAGAGAAGCCACCCAGCTGCTCCGGTTGGCTCATGCCCTAGCACCCTGTACACACCCCTCTATCCCACTCCACCCCCCCAGCCCCCATCCACACCCCTCCAGCCCCCCATACCCACCCCCAGCCCCCCATACCCACACCTCTAGCTACCCAGACACATCACACTATCCCTGCATCCACCCCCCCACCTTTCTCTAATCATTCACACCTCTGTACACACCTCTCCAGCTATGTCCCACCCATCCCCAGCCCTCTATCCCCCCATCTATCCATTCTGGGCTCCCCAGGAAGCAGAGCACAAGCTGTAACAGCCCTGAGGCTGCTCTAACGTGCCTGGGGGCCGGGCAGTGCAGAGGGGCATGTCCCCCAGAGGGCAGGGATCAGGGGACTGAGAATCTCCAATGGGATGGGATGACAGTGCCCCTCACTCCCACAGCCCCCCACCTTTCCACCCAGCGCCAGTCGTGGTACAGCCAGGTGGAGCCACTGGGCACAGCCAGGCCTTACGTCAGCTCCCCGCCACACCCCCCACTGTGGTGTGAGCTGGGGGAAGAGGCAGCCCCTCCAGTTCCTGCTACAGCCAGCGCTCGCCTGCTGAGGCCAGCTGCTGGGAGCAGGACAGGAAGGTAACAGACTCCGGGCTTGGCTGGTCACAGGCCAAGCTTCAATACCACGTGCTTGGCCTTGGCAGCTGCAGCGTCAGGCCCAGCCTCAAGGTCAGGCTGCCGGGCAAGGGCAGGTGGGGGATGGCCTAGCTCCTGCCACAGCTGGGGATCAGGATCCAGGCCCTGATCCTGCCCACAGCTGAGCCCTCCCCCCGCACAGCCACATGGACCCCAGAGCAGTGCAGGATCGGGGTCCCAGGCACGACTGCGCTGACCCCAGCCAACCCCACCGAGACACCCTCTGCCAGGTGCTGGAGAGCCCTGGTGGGGGCCCTGGGTACAGGGCACACGGCCTTGGCATGGAGCCCCCGGGCAAGCGAGCCAGCAGGACCCAGCCATGGGCATGGCCAGCGTGGGCGTCTCCTCGGGAGAAGGGGGAGGAGGCGGCACCGGCTCAGCCCAGCCATGAGACCACCAACCCCCAGGTAAGCTGCACCCCAGCTAGCCCTGGACACAAGGCCGGATTTGCACAATGCCCGAGTTCCAGAAGAGCCAGCTGCAGTGGGTGAGGGTGGTGTGAGCTCAGCACCCAGGGCACTATGCCAGGGTGCCCACTGGGAACGGGCCCATGGGCACAGCAGAACCACACCACTCTATTTCACCGAGATCCAGCCCCCTCACATGGACAGTTCCTGTCCCACCAGAGCCCCTCCAGTGCCCAAAATCCTCTGCCTGGGGATACAGAGGTAGGAGGGGTCCCAGGATGTTCGCCAGCCCTGAGGGGTCTAAACCAGTCTGCCCCCGGCAGAGCCTCTCAGGGTTCAGCCCTGACCTTGCCACGGCCAAGCTGGGAGTGGCTGGGACCTGAGACGAGGTTCAGCCCAGCCCAGGACAGGGGCCTGCAGCAGAGGAAGGTGCCAGACCCTGCCCAAAGCAGCCATGGCACAAGCTGAACCAGGCTCCTGCCCACTCCCAGCAGAGGCTAGCTTCACCCAGAAGTGCAAGCCCTTCCAACAGCTCTCAGGCATGGACACAGCCTCCCCGCCGCTCCCCGAACCCCTTCATGGCTCCCACACGTGTCCAGCACTTGCTGGGAAGCTGCAGCCCCCACTCGTTGGCTACCCTGCCATCCCGGGGCAGCCTCGGCCCAGGGCTCTTGACAATGCACCAACAGCAGAACTCACTGGGGACGGGAGTAAGAGGCGCTTTAAGGGTAGGCAGTGAGACATAGTGGCCAGAGCCCCAGCCTACGACTCGGGAGACCTGAGCTCTATTCCCAGCCCTGCCACTAGCTGGCTGGAGGACCTTGGGCAAGTGACATTCCCCACTCTGTGCCTTAGTTTCCCCGTCTTACAGATGACAACATTGACCCTGCACTGGAAAGCACTTTGAGATCCCCAGCTAGGGATTTGCATTAACAGGGGTCCTGCATAAAGCTCACTAACTTACAGGCCCTTCCTGCCCTCCTAGCCCTGGGGCATGCTTGCTTGTACAGAAACGGCCAGAGATTTTATGACACGCGTCTACATCAGGCACGTAAACCCAGACCAGGATGCTGGCGCGGCCACTCCCCATCACAGAGCTTGAGAAGGCAAGTGTCACTGCCTCCACTTGACAGGTAGAGAAACTGAGGCAGGGTGGCAGCTGAAGTCATCAGCAGAGCCTCAAACAGAACCTGGGGCGCCCCACCCGCAGGGCCGTGTGTTCACTTCCCTGGCTCAGACATGGGATGCAGTAGGCCAGACCTCAGCTGCCAGCAACCCCAAGATAACCGTCGCTTGTCACTGCTGGGATGTTGGCAGAGGGCCTCGTCCTAAGCCAAGATGTGAGTTGTCCTGCACCCCAACATGGCCAGTGTACAGCAGAGAGGCGCCTAGTTCCCTGATTCACGCATGCTCTCCTGCCTTCTTCCCTCCCCCAGGCCACCTGGGTCGCTTAGTGCCAGCTGTGCTTGGCTTGGCCCTGGGGCACCAGCTGGTTTCCCCAGCACTGTGGTCGGACCACAGAGCCCGCTTGCCCCCTTGCCCCGTCCGGGAGAATGTTCCAGGTCGGTAACATCCCAACTTAAATCTGGCCCCTCTTCAGAGCTTCCCACAAAGCTCCCAACAGACAGGGCTTTGCCCTGCCCAGGGCCAGGCGACTTGAAGCCTGTGGGGCTGAATTTCCCAAGAAGCAAAGCACTCACTGAGCTGTGCCCTGTGCCTGGCCACCAGCACTCTCCCCACGGGGTTCAGGAGCCGGGAATCTCACCCTGCGACCTTGTGAGCAAAGGGCATGCTGGGAACCTGGCAGCAGCGCCTACCAGACCACTGCTGGGAGCAGAGATGCAAGCTAGGGCCCCTGGTTTTACCCTCACTCCCTCTGTAGCATAGCGCCCACGAATCCTTCCCTGTGGCTGGCACAACCACCAGAGACAGGCAGGAGGGATGGGCCCAGTCTAGCCAGCGCCTCTCGCCCCGTACAGCTACATCCACGGGCTGGGTGCCACAGACATGGGTGGGACTCAAACCCACCTTCAGGACCAGCTGGCACCCAAACACAGACCTTCCCGCTGCCCCAGTAGCTCGGTCTGGGGAGACTGCCTCCCAGAGCCTCCCAGTGCCTGCCTTGTCCCCCCAACCTCGTAGTACGGGCCACAGGAGACCCACCTCCTAGGCCAGGCCCCCTGCTCGGCAGCTGGGGAGAGTGCTGCATGCCCAGGTGGTGATCTCTCTCCCCAGTGCTGCCACGCTGCTCACCCCCCTTCCAAAGAGACCCTGGAGCCAGCCCCCCGGCTGCATCCCCAGGGGGTGCTGGGCAGGATGACAGCCTGGAAAACAGCCCAAGGAAAAGCCGTGTCAGGGCTCTGGTGCCCAGGTGTGCCAGCCCCTGCTAGCGGCATGTGAGCCCTGCCCAGCTGCTGGGCCCCCTGTGGTAAACAACCCTGCTAGATAACGCTTGGCAACGAGGTGCTCCCTGGTGGGTGCTGGAGTTGCTATGGGCAGGGGGGCGGCACATGTCCCTGCCCAGCTCGTTAGTGGGTCTAACGAAGTCAGGCGGCGTCAGAGGATGGCCCCGCACCCATCGTGGCCCGGAGCTGGCAGTACAGCCTGGCGCTCCGTTAACCCAACAACATCATGCCACGCTCCTTGTCCCCAGCTCTAACCACCAGAAGGCGCGGCCAGGTCCCTGCACCACGTGGTGTTCATCCAGGGACAATGCCCTATGGGGTGGAGATGACCCCTCAAGAGCTCCCAGTGCCAGGGAGCTGGCACACTGCCCCTACCGCTGGCACAGAAGGCACGCAGGGGTGTGTCCAGAGCACCCTGCGGCTATTCTCTGCCCTCGGGGACCATGGAATAAGCCCAAGGAGGGCAGCCCACAGGTTGCTGCAACGTGCATGGAGACCAGGCAGTGTCAGAGGGTTAATGTCCACTCTGGCCCCCTGCCCCTCGGACCCCAGGCACAGAGGAACAGAGACTCGCAACATCCCATGCTGGGAGCCCAGACGCCCTGGTGAGGGGCACGGCACTCAAACCCAGCCTGAAAGGGGCGGGGGCCTGTCTGTGGGGACATTATCCTGAATGCCCTGCAGCGCCCCCCAGAAGGGAAGGATTGCTCCCAAACACTCCGGAAAGCAAAGGGCGGGGGAGCTCCCCCCTATCCCAGGGGTATCCGGAATAGAAACATCCTGTGCCCATCATGCCCACCTCCAGCTCCCGTCTCAGCACTGGGAGAGCTGCCTGGATCCCCCATGGGGCCCCTGGGCAATCTGCAGGGCAGAGCTGGGCCCCGAACTGCGTGGGGATGTGTCCCACCTTTCCCTGGGGCTTTGGCCCTTCCCAGCTCCTCACGTCCAAGGATGGCGGCACCTGGTAGATGTCCTGGCCCAGCCCCGCAGCTGGGGGCACCTGGTAGATCTCCTGCGGGGGGCTGGCGGAGACGTCCGGAGCGTGGCTCAGCGACGGGGGCACCTGGTAGATGTCCTGGCAGGTGTGGGGCAGTGGCTGCTTTGGATACACCAGCGGCTGCTTGGCTGGAGGCGAGGGGAAGGGCACCCCTGGCGCAGAGCCCGGGTAGAGACCCAGCTGCCCCTTGCTTGAGGCCGGGATCAGGTAGATGCTGTCCCCTGGCGGCCGGGCGGCGGGGTGCAGCACGTGCTGGTGGGAGGGTGGTTGTCCTTGGCCAGACCCCGCCTGCTGCTTCTTGTCATACATGCCCACCAGGATCTTCAGGCGGTTGCCAGGCACAATGCCCTGGCGCCCGTGCAGTGAGCAGAGCCACCAGCCATCCAGGCCCTGCGTGTTGCGCTCCAGCACTGTCATGATGTCGCCCTTGCGGAAGGAAAGCTCATCTGGGGACTCGGACACGTTGTCGTACAGCGCCTTGGCCAGCACGTTCTGGGGGGGAGAGACGAGGGAGGGTGAGCTTGCTGCACAGGGACCCTGCCCTCCTGCCCCTTGGCTGCCCATGCGACTCACACCACCCAACGCCGTTGCTTGGGGAGCTGGGTGCGGGGCACCGAGAGACCTTGGTCTCCTCTCCCCCAGCGCCGTATGGACTGGGGCGGACCCTCCCGAAGCAGCGAGGCTGGGAAAGAGGGATCCCCAGGCACAGCTTCCCGCCCCGGCGCCTGCTAAGCGGCCACAAGTGCCCATTGCCGCCAGGCTCCCCGGAGAGCTGGAAGGTGTCCGGGGTGACCCCTGCCCTGAGCGATATCCATGGAGCACATGCAGCCGGCAAAAGGCCTTTGTGGCAGCCCTTAGCGAGAGGACCCGGTGTGGTGACATTGAGTGGCCCAAGAGAACTGCAAGGTCAGCCCACGGCCAGCAGCCCCAGTCCAGCCATGCCCCAGCAGGACAGAGACAGGCCAGCATCTGGCTGCAGGGCTGCCCCCATGAACACGTGACCCTGGTCAGAAACCCACTAGCTGGGCTCCACCAGCATCTCCCAGCGCCTGCCTGCATCCCTCCACCCTGCCCTGCGCTCTGCTGAACCCCCACCAGGCACAACGTAGCGGGAGCCCGAGATCTGCTGGGAGACAAGCAAGGCCTCTGTTGTGCCTGTCCCTTGATGGGGCACTACCAGCTTACTAACCACTGTGGTTGGACACCCAGGGCCTATTGAATGGAAACTGAGCTGGGCACCCAGATACTGTGTCCTCCCCCATCCCAGTCCCACCAATTTAGACTTCCCTCCCCGAGGGGAATCTGACATTAAGGGTCAGATCGGAGCCTTGCTAACCATCATGGAGCTGAGCACATTCACACCACTGCAGAATCTGGCCTATTGGCTACACAGGAGCTGCAGTGATTTGCACCTGGTGGGAATCTCACCCCAGAGTGCAAACCCTTTGGGGCACTATCCCTTGTGGGGGCTGGCCCATGGTGGGTGATGCCCACACCCACAGAACAAACCCGAATCATTAGCCTGGCTGCTGTTGGGTTTTTAATCCTCAGCCAACACAAAGACACTGCCAAGACACCTGGAGGTGGAGTCCCTGCCCTAGGGAGCCTACAATAAGGACCCAAAACAGGCAGAATGGAGGAACATTTTGAAAACGGGGAAACTGAGGCATGAGAGGCTAGGGCCAGGTTTTTCACCCAGCCAGGCACAGCAGGAGCTTCTGGCAATATGGGTTGTGCATCGGGGTGGGGGATCGGAGCCAAACGGGTTTTGAACCCCAGCACAACATGACTTGTCCAGGGTCCCGCATAGAGTCCATGGCAGAGCTGGGACTGGAAGCCCGGGCCCCACTGCAGTGCTTTATCCCCACTCCCATCCTTCCCCAAGGGCCATGCTAGCTCAGGGGATGTCCTTGTACCAAAGGGGACCCAGGGAAAGAGTCCAAAGAGGGAAAACAATTGTGGGAGCACACTGGGTGAGGCCAGCTCGCACAGTTTTACAGCGAGGCTCCTGGCCTTTGGTGATTTCCTTAAAGCCCCAGCTCCTGGAGTCAGGTGAGAATGTGACAACTGTAGCTTGCACTGGAGAGAACAGGCTTCGTGAGAGGCACAGAGTCACCTGGCGGTGGGGGTGGGGATGCCCAGCTGCCCCGTGGCAGGGCTCCTGAAGGGCTGGCAGTGCCCTGGATCAGGCCCCAGGCACAGAGAGCTGCCTGCTCCTGGTGAGCCATTTCCTGCTCCTCCCCGGTCCGGGGGCGCTGATAGCCAATACTCGCCAGCGCTCCTCAGGCCCATGACACATTGGTCATGCTTCCAAATATAACCCAGCCTGGCCCAGGGGCTGAGCGATGGAAAGAACCCTCAGCACTCTGCCTCGCACAGTCACTCTGCTCCCGGCCATTCGCAGGCAGAGACGCCGGCTGGGGATTAGTCACCCCCATGCCACACTGCAGGCAGGCGCTCCGCTTCCTGGCCAGCCCCAGCTTGCTGCTGCTCTAAACAGCTGTGGCCCGGGGCTGGGATCCAGGCGGGAAGAGGAACACAAGGCACTGAGCCCATACGCAGGTTCCTCCACATGGCCCCCCAAGGGGCCCTCACACAGCCCCTCCACCACCCCGAGATACAAGGGACTCCTCCCCAGACCCAGCTGCTTTCAGACCTTGTGGGGTAAAGCCAGAACAGCCCGACTGGCTCAAATGGGGGCACGTCCCATCTGCCCATCTCACCAAGAGCCACAGCTCCATCTGTGTGATTCTGCAAAGCAATCTCTTCCAAGTGGGACTGGGGGGCACTGGCAGAGCTGGGGGGCAGGAGCAGGGAGGAATCCAGGGCTGAGATAGCGGGGCTGTGGTCAGAAGTGAGGGGCACTGGCAGAACGGGGGGGGGGAGCCCAGGGATGGGATAGCGGGGGGCTCTGGGTCAGGATCAAGGGGCACTGGCAGAAACTTCTGGGGAGCCCAGGGCTGAGACAGCAGAGGGCTGCGGGTCAGGAGTGAAGGGCACCAGCAGAGCTGTCTGGGGGGAACAGGCCCAGCTCCTGTCTGCCCTGTCCAGGCTGGAAGCACATGGTTTCCCTGCACTCTCCTGAGAGCCCAACTGCTCAGCACTGGACTCTCTAACTCTATTTCCCACTTGCCCCCTGCAGAGGGGGGTTCCCAGTAGCCGGGGGCTCCCCCCAAAAGCAGGAGGGCGCAGGACTCAGCCATGTAGGGAACCAGGGACCAGTGGGCGCTCCAGCCGGTCCCAGAGGAAGCCAGATGCCGGAGGTCAGCCATTCCTCCAGCAGCACCCACTGCAAAGGCCCCTGGAGAGGGGCAGGGAGGGGCCCAGGTGCGCAGTGGGGGAAGCAGCAGGGACAGTGCCCAGTGACCTCCGCATTTGAAGTGAGCCAGGAAAAGGACCCTTCACTCCAGGGCTGCCCAGAGAGGGGCCCAATCCTGCTCTCACTCCCTGCAAGGTGCTGAGTGGGGCAAGCTGCAGGCCCCGTCCCCATATGGGAGCGGCTAGTGCCAGATCGGAAAGGACACCAGACCGAGGGTCCTACCCCACTGAGTGCCTCCCCCGGTGGCTGAATACTTAGCGGGACTGGCCCATCAGGTGTGACCCGACTGGAATGACACTGGTGTAAAGCCAAGCAGAAGTGATGACCGAAGCAAAACCAGCAGCTGAGACATCCCATCCCCACTGACTTCAAACCCACCTCCAGAGCCAGGCCCAGCTCTCACACATTTAGCATCAGTTCAGGATTCAAGCAGGAAGGGGGTCCCCAAGCCACGGGAGTCCTGTGACAATGACAGGATCCCAGCTCTGGTTTATTTCCAGCTGGTCTCTAGCCCGCGTCATGGCAGAGAAAACCTCAGAAACGCAACTTGCACGCACCCAGGCACCAAAGCCAGATGCTCAATCACAAAAACAAGCCAACCGAAATTCCCCATTGGAAAGCCCATCTTGTGATCCCCGGGAGGCTCTGAGCACTGGGGCTGCCCATGCTGCCTTGGGTTGGGGGAGCCATATGGAGACAGAGAAGAGCCTGGTGGAAAGTCAGAATTGTTTGTTTGCCCCGGGCAAAGGTGTAAACCCCAACTGCAGCCTGCTGGGGAGAGCCAGGTCATTATAGCGCTGCTGAGCCCCCCCAGTGGCTACAGTGGGAGTCTGAGGCCTGGATCAGGGGAGCAGGCCAGGACAGAGCTTTCCCTAATATGGCCTTTTGACTGCTTTTCCTGCCCGGAAGAGCTTGCATCCTTCCAGAGTCGTCTGCAGGGAAGGGAACTGGGCTGCTCGGCCGCAGGCTAGGCCCCTCGCGTCACGCTCCCATCCGGCTTGTGCTTCCATTTCAGGTGCCTGGCTCCCCCTCCCCCTGCCCCTGCCCGCTGGACAGGAAGTGCCAGCGCAGTGAGTCAGCGTGGGGAGAATTCCCCGGCTCCAGCCCAGCCATTGAGCTGACCCCAGAGAACACAGCCTGCTCACACCAAGCCTCGCGGGGCCAGGCTCTGGTCGGGAATGGGGCCCGCGGCTCACTCCGTCTGGTGCTCCCCAGGCTGCCATCCGCCTGCAGTGCCAGGATGGGTGTGGTGGGGGGCAATGCCTCAGTCTCCTGGGGGTAGATCAAGTGTAGTCAAAGGCCAGGACTCGCAGCATGTGCATTGGGCCTGGCCCTTTGAGAATTGGGGCCCGATTTCCACTACCTTGCCCCTTGGATTCGCACCCTGGGCACGGCCCATGGGGTGGGGTGGGGTGGGGAGCAGGAGGCTCAGAGCCCATTTGATGCCCCAGACCCGAGGCTGCCTGGCCTGCACCAGCCCCCTGTGCCAGGCTGCACATCGCCCGAGCCGCTTGAGAGGGGGGCAGATACCATCGGGGACTGGTGGCAGCTTTGGGGAGGCTGCAGACACATGGAACGATGAAGCAGTGCTCAGCAGCACCCCTGCCAGGGGCAGAAAGCAGCCCCTTGTCATGGGAATGGGGCACAGGCAGGAGGAGCGGGGGCAGAGGTGGTTCATGAATGGCAACACTGACCTCTCGATCCCCCCAAACAGGAGGCAGTTCAGAAAGTCAGGCCAGGATCATTTTCCCTCAGTTACAGATGGGGAAACTGAGGCACTGGGGGCCTGAGCTCCAGAATCAGAGAGCCCCAGAATCCCAACTCCCAGTCCCAATGACTTTCCGTTGGAAGGGCCCAATTCTGGTGTCAGTCTCACTGATTGTCCAGGGCATTGTGCCTATTGAGAGCAGAACAGGGACCCTAACTGATAGACCCTAGCTGGCCCCTGGCTGCTTGGCCCCTGTCCCGGGCACTTTGGGAGGGAGGGGTCCTCCTATATCTTCCCCGGTACCTCTCTAAAGCTGACTGCAGTGTATTCACTAGCACTAGGCACCCGTGTCTAAGGATCAGACCAGAGAACAAGGGGCTGGGATTCCTGGGTTCTGCTGCCAACTGCTGCCTTAGTTTCCCCATCTACAGATTGCATAGACACAGGGGCTTCACTCATGCTGGCAAAGCACCGTGGGAACCTCCTGGCCAGGTGGCCTGTACAAGTGTCAAGTGCTTCCCTCACAGACAGCATGGTATGGTGGGAAGGGCAGCTGGAAAGCTGGTCAGCAGGGATGGCAGCGTCGCGGGCAAGGGAGGTAGGCCGGGTGGCCAAGCGGGAGCAGCGCTTGGGGAACTGGAGTCTCCCAGACCTGGCCGAGCTTGGGCGTGAGGCCCTGGCTTGTGATGGCATCCCAGGATCCTGAATGGGGTGTGTAGACCAGCGTTCATCCCAAATGGAAACACCTTTCGCCCCTGGGGTCACTGTATCACCAACCAAAAACCACAAATTAGCCCCTCCTCCCCCAACCAGGCGTACAAATTGTTCCATTTTAGATGATAAGAAATGCCAGGTTCTTTTCATTTATCTTGTCTCGGAGCCTCCATGGCTCCCGCTCTCTCTGCCACCACGAAAATAGGACAGTTAATTATCTTTCTGAATGAAAGCCGAGTCTCTTGGAATCACATGCTCCCAGGAGCTGGGGCTTTAAGACAGCCCCAAAGACTGGCAGCACAATATGGCTCAATACCCACCCTGATCGCTGGAAAACCAGCAACAGCTGGGCTAGAACCTCTCTGGAGAATGGCAGGAGAGAGACGGAAAACTGGAAAGACACAGCTGCAAAGGAACCTGCCGGAAGCCCCGGATTTTCATGCGAGTGGCACTTACAACTGAGGCCAGGTTTTCGCCCCCAGCCCTCCGCAGGCATTTAGCAAGAAACATGCCACTCACCCGGAAGAGTACCCCTTGCTCACCAGCTCACCCCTCCCCCAGCCTGACTTCCCTGCAGCTTGCCCATCAGATGCCCTCCATGTCAGGTAGTAGTCACCAGCAGCTCGCCCTGCGTGCATCCTGGTATGAAAACAGATGGAAACAGAAATCCACGTCTAACCGGATGACCCGACGCTCTGCCAAGGAGATGGGGGGGGGCGTGTTGTCTAAAGGGATGACCCCCAGTTATCTCAAAAGCACCACCCAGCCATCACTGAGTCCAGCCTCACATTCACTGCTGGGCCCTAGGGAAGAGTCATTATCTCTATGTAACAGACGGAGAAACTGAGGCACAGCAAGGGAAAGCGACTTGGCCGAGGTCACAGAGAACAACAGCTTCCCAGTGGAATAGGACTTCCCGGAGCTGCCCAGAGGGGTCTCCAGGTCTCGCATGGGGGGGAATTTCATCCTCTATCCCACAGATGTCTGAAGCATGTCCCCCTCCCTTACCCACGACCACCGCACCCCTGCCTGATCCTGCTGGCGTCCCACACAGCAAAGCAACTGCTCCTAAAGGCCACTGGAATTCAGTCCACTAGCCAAAACCCTAGATTTGCGCCAGGGTTACCGGACTGGGAAGACTCAAACGCACCCCATGCTGCCCTCCTCGGTGGAGGCTGCTGGCGCGACACCAGCCTCGGCGATGGTACCCCCAACCTGCCAGTCCTTCAGTTGCCCCCTGACCATTCACAGGTCCCTTGGAAAGGAAAAAAATCCAGCCCAGGATTGAGGGCATTTCACTGGCACAAGGCCCAAGCACGGGTTGGGGGACCCTCCTGCTTGCAGCCCCGTGCCTGTTTGTGCCAGGGATCAGTTCTGAGACTGTTCCCTGGAGCCAGCAGCACGGTTGCTATGAGGAGCGGCACTGCTGGCATTAGAGCCCTGCAGAAACTGACACCAGTGGTAGCCCCTAATGCCAGCCCTGGCACTGCCAATGCTGGGGACACGCTGGAGCTTTCTCTCTGCTAATTGCACTCCACTGACCATCGTGTCCCCCAGATGCCTTTGCTGGGGGCCTCCAGGCGTATAACCCAAGTGTGTGTTGTTAATGCTCCTGCCTCACAGCTTCTCTGGGGCACCACTGCCCAGCAGCAAGCCAGCCGCCCCTATGCCCCAAGCACAGCAGGGCACAAGTCTGGGCCCGTTGCCTCCCTGCTGCGTGAGCCCCCAGGAGGAGAGCACGCGGCTGCCCCTCAACAGCAATCAGACTGGGTGAGGCCTGACCCATGGGGCACCTCCTGCGGTTCAAAGGAAGGGGGAGAGAATGCAGGGAGTTCAACACCTTCCCACACTCCAGCCCAGCCGGCAGCTCTTTACGCTGCTGCCCTGTTGGCAGACCCAGGAAAGGCAGCAGGGCAGGCTGGGTTCTGACTGGCAGCCTCGGCACAGCAGGGAAGGGCACAAGAGCAGCTCGCATGGGCGAGATGGGATGGCTGATCAACTCGCTGCCATGGGGCGGGCGGGCCGAGAGTCACACGTAGCGCTGGCAGCATCTGTTCCTGCCCTGCAGTCTGCGATGAATGGGGACCCTCTTCCACCCTCCAGGCAGCAAGGGCTGCAGGTCACGTCTCCTGCACTCCTGTGCGGAGAGGCTTGGAGCGTGCCAGGCAGGGCCATGCCATGTGCCACGATTTGAGAGCGGAGCAGTTATGCCCGTGGGTGAGTAGGCCTTTTGGGGGGGAGCAGGCTGGCAGGCGCCTGGCCAGAAATACAGAGAGAAAAGCCCCAAGGACATTTCACGTAGAACAACAAAGCGGCTGTTTGTAGAGCAACCTCCTGGATCCGGGAGCCGGACGCAGCCCAGTCACACAATGAAGAACTGCTCCCTGCCCACCCCCTGCTAGCGATTGGTGGAGAATTGGACATTAGCTACCGGATCACTGCTCATTCACTGTAACCCTTCCCTACCCTCTCACTGGCCAGCCAGGAGGGCTCCCGGCCTGGAGCTGCGGTCAGCAACGCTCTACATGTCAGGAGGGTGATCTATTACGACGACACGGGAAACCGCTATGCCATGACAGCATGACTGCTGAGCCCCTGGCAATGGGCTGCACAACCCAGGTGGCACCTGCTCTGCGCAGCCTGAACTCCCACTAGCTGGCCCTGGGCTTGCTGGCAAGCCAAGGACGGGGATCCTGGGCGTTCGGTCTCTTCCTGGGTGGCTGAGCTGTCCTGAGGGGCATCACAGGGCAGCCAGTGAATGAGCAACAGGGAGGAGTGGATGTTGCTGAGGATCCTTATCCGTATCAACTCGATGGAGGAGAAAACTGGAAATCCCGGCAGGACTTGGTCTGAGCTGCCTTTGCTAGCAGAGGGTGGCAAATCAGAGTCCGATGCCGTCTCTCGCCTCTACCTTTGCCGAGGCAGAAACGGCCACGTTCCATTCCGCTCAGACCCCCTCTGCTATGGCTCCCACAAGGGACCAGTTTGATGCCAACTGTGGCAGTGAAGGTCTGTGACAGGGATCTGCTCTGAGACCCTCCCCACTTGTGAGAGACAGCCTGGAAACCCAGCTGCCCTGGGCTGGATCCCAGTCCTGACTTGCCTTGGAGGAGCTCTGGAATTCATCACCAATCCCGCAAGTCAGCCAGCCCCAGAGGTAGGGCCAGTTCTTACAGGGATGGTCCTACCTGACCCAGAGACAGCACCCAGCAAAGCTGGGCACAGAGCTCCACCTGGGGCAGCATCAGAGGTTCACTACGCAGCTCAACTCCCCAGCCCTTGGCTGGCCCCATAGCAGCCCCTCCCCATGGCGACCTGGACCAGCAACCAGCCTGCTTCAACCAGCTGGTCTGTTTGTGCCACAGGGCTTGTCCAGTAGCTCTCAAGAGAGGAGCATCAGCAGCCCTGCAGGGAAATCCCGCACCCCTTCCTCCTTGCTTGAGGTGCATTCATTCTCTGGCCCAGTACAAGCCTGGGGCACAGAACACCGCTGGCAGAAGATCCAAGCTCTGCTGGATTGCTGCATCAGGTGAGGCCTGAGGCACGTCTGAGCCCCATGGTGCTGTTTGCTAAGGAGTTTTGACGATTCCCCCTGTGCTGCCGACCCAAACCCAACCGGTGTCACTCCCAGACATAGCCAGGTGAAGGCAGCCAGCAGGCAGACTCTGGGAGGGTGGGGGGAATCCACTTGGGAGTCACTGCAGGGAGTCGGGGCCAGGTGCAAGGCTGGAATAACTTTTTTTGGGCCCAGCGCCAAACATATTTGTGGGCCCCCTTTGGAGCAATATGGCGTGGGGTGCGGTGGGGGGGTCGGTCCCCAGAGTTAGGGGCCAGCCGGGGACAATGAGGCAGGCCACGGCATGGCAGGAGCAGCCCCACTCCGTGCAGCCCAGCATGAGGGCACCATTTACATACTTACAGCCACAGACGCACACAGGTACGCCCAGCCCTGTGCTGCAAGCGTGCCCCCCTGCCCAGTGCCCTGCCCTTATGCCCAGCACCCTCTCACCCAGAGACCTCCATCCACAGATCCCTATGCCCAGCACCCCCTGGGCCCGTTATGCCCAGCATCCCCCTCCCAGAGACATTCCCTGCTGGCCTCTGACCAAAACTGCACAGCGCCCTGCACACCACACTGCCCGCCCAGCACCCTCCACACTGCCCAGTGCCTCCCTCATTCTGCACAATATTTTAAAATTCCGCAATTTTTTTTTTTTGCCAATAAATGCGGAAGCTCCAGCCTGGCCGTGAGGAGCACAGGCCACTAGCTGCATGGAGGTGGGAGATCACCCTACAGCCTCCCCCAGCCCCGGGACAGGAACTCGGCAGTGAGGCAGCACTCGACCCTGACACAGCGAAAGGGCCAGGCCTGCCCCAGAAACACCTTGGAGCCCTGCCCCTCTGCGCCAGGTGCTCCAGATATGGACAGACATGCTCATCCCGGCAGCAGGATACAAGTGCAGAGGCACTTAGGGAGGATCCAGGTGGGGGTAAGAGGTTCCTGTGTGGGGCAATCTGGGTGCGTGCAGCTCAGTGGGGGATCTGGATGCACAAGGGAATGTCCCAGGTACAGGGGCAGTGGAACTCTGCAGTGAAGGTGGTTGGGGCTCAGTGGGGAGTGTCTAGGTGTAGGGGAGGTGGGGTTCATTTGGGTGGGGGTCCTGGTGCAGCTGGTGGGGCTCACTGGGAGTATCTGGGGGGCTCATCCCAGTGGTCTAGATGCAGGGGAGATAGGGCTTGTCAGGGTGGGGGTGTGATGGGCCTGCTTAATGGGGGAGTCCCAGTTGCTGCTGAGGGGATGTTGCATGCCGGGCTACCGCTTCCCATACCCCCCGATTCCTTCCCCACCGCTCCATCTCCCTCCCGCCCGCTTCCTTCCCCACCGCTCCATCCCCTCCCCAGCCTGCCCCCTGCCACACCCCACAGGGGTCACTCTCTGTTGCACAGAAAGCAGGGTGGGCTTCCAACGAGCAGGGGGGGCTCACCCAGCATGAGGGCTGAGACGCTGGGGTCCAGCTGCAGAGTCAGCGGAGCTGAGCAACATCCTCTTTTTTCAGCTGGGCAACACAGCACTCACAGAAGGGGGGGCAGTGGCATGTGACCCTGTGTGCCCCCCACATCTTGCCTCTGTTTGGGGGCAATGCCCATGGGCATTCCCAGTCCCCCTGCCCTCCCCCCAATGGCTGCTTCCCTTTTCTTCTCCCTCACTTTCTCAAAGGAAGCAAAGAAATCTGCAGGGGGACCTGTTTTCATTCCTCCAGAAGTACCCGACACAGACCCCCCCAGTGCCCAAAGTGCCCACACACAGACCCCTGCCCCAGATCCCCCCTGAGACCCACTCCCCCACACCCTGCCTGTCCCCCAGCCACACTCACCGCCCGCTGGGAAGTGACCATGTCCATGTGTGGGCCGTGACAGCAGCACAGCTGGGGCTGGTTGGGGATTGCTCTGGCCCCTCAGGAGCAGTGCAATCAGCCAGGACAAAGCAGGAGTGAGGTCTGCCTGGGCTGGGCTCCCTCAGGACCCACTTGCCTGGAGGGGTCCAGCCAAGCCACCTGCATTGCCCAAGACGGCCCTGCCCATGCCCTGGTCCCAAGCAGCTTGGCCTGGGGAGGTGGGCAAGACCCCACAGATAGCAGGTAGCAGAGACTGCCCAAGCCAGAGCCATGCTGAGGAGTGGATCATATCCCTGGGATGTGAGCCCCAGAAGCCTGCCCTACCCAGCTGCGCTACTGGCCCCACACTCAGGGGCCAGAGGTGGTGAGGCGGGTGAAGAGGAGTCAGCGTTGGGTGGAGCCTCGGGGCAGAGTGGGGAGGGAAGTTGGGGCCACGGTCCTGACACTGGGACCCCTTCTGAGAGTGGGCCTGGAACCATGGAGCCACTAGCGCCATGGTAAAACCAGGTTTCAGAGTAGCAGCCGTGTTAGTCTGTATTCGCAAAAAAGAAAAGGAGGACTTGAGGCACCTTAGAGACTAACAAATTTATTAGAGCATAAGCTTTCATGAGCTACAGCTCACTTCATCCGATGAAGTGAGCTGTAGCTCACGAAAGCTTATGCTCTAATAAATTTGTTAGTCTCTAAGGTGCCTCAAGTCCTCCTTTTCTTTATGGTAAAACCAGTACTGGCCAGGTGCACCCCTTCCCCAAGATACCAACAATGGGGAAACACAAGAAGGGTGAAGGCAGCTTGGCCTAGCGGACAGAGCAGTTGGCTGGGATTTGGAAAACCTGGGTTCTATTCCCAACTCTGCTGGGTTAGCACAAGCAAGTCGCTTCCCTGCTGTGTCTCAGTTTCCCCAGCTGTAAAATGGAGATGACACTGACCCCTAGCAAAGTGCACTGAGATTAATGCAGAGCAAGAGCTAGGGATGATTATTTTCCCCAGGATGGCTAAGGAACCGTTTTCAGCTCCCCAGATGCATGGTGCTGGGATCCACCCCAATTTTCAGAGATCCCAGCACTAACAGACACAGAACCAAGCCCTTCACCCTCACAGCCAATGCTCATCGGGCACAACACCACGCCCCTCCCTGGAACGGAGCCACATGGGAGGCCAGCGTACACGCTCAGAGACTTGCCCAAGGTCACAGGTGAGTCAATGGCAGAGCTGGGACCAGAGGCCGGGTTGGCTCCTAGCTGGCTTGGCCACATGGCCACCCAAACACTGCTGGCTGTCTCAGAGCAGGGACGAACGTCATAGGCTGTAAATCCTCCACCTGCTAAGCCAGCCAGCCAGCCCCTCTCCTGGGGGAGTCCCCCACACCTCTGAGCTCAGGTGAGGGGCCTCAATATGCAACACCCCTGGGCTGGTCCCAACCCAATGAGGGTAACCCAGGGCCTCTGCCATCGCCTTCCCCACATAAGATGGGGCTGCAGGCCCTGAACACAGCAGCCGTATGGCAGGACCGGAAGCTTCCCAGGAGGAGAACACTGCTGCGCTCGTGGTAACGGGGCAGAAGGAACCCATGGGAAAGACCTGAGCCTCCACTAGGTTTGGTATCATAACAATTCCCCCACTGCCAGGACTTGAAGGTTGTGAAGGTGCTGCCACCCTAGCCACTCAGGACACGCTGGGGGCAGTGGGGAGAGAAGCCAGATGCTCCTGCACAGGATTCTGCCACTTGAGCTACAGGAGACTCCCCACTAGCCATTAGCAGTATAGGGCCTATTGTATATTGCCAAACAGGCCCAATTCTGGCCACTAGAGGGCAATAGTGCACACAATCCAGTTGTTACTGGATTGGGACTTGGGGCTCAGCCCAGTGCTATGACCCTGGGGAAGGTCTGCTACCTTCATAAGGGCATTTCCTTCCCCCACTCTACCACTCCCATGACTGGTTTCTAGCCCTTCCCTTGGGCACTGAGCCGTAGAGAACCCCTTTGCTGACCACACCCAGGTGATGTCCCTGCCCCTTCAGGGTGCTCATAGCGGCTGCCAGGTGGAGACGAAGGACTGAAGAGCCTATTGTGCCATGCTAGGGGCGGCAGCAGAGGATCTGGGCCCATCTCAGAGGTAGGCTTGAACAGAGGGAAACTCAGAGCAACGGTGTCTTGGGCTGCTCTTAGCTTGCCCAGCCCTACCAGCGCAATTCAGCCCCCACGAAGGACTCCAGTTGGGTGCATGTGTGGGGCGCCCGTGGGTGGGTGGGTTCATGTTCATCTTGCTTTGCAATGATGACAAATGAGGCCCAAAACATTCCAAACCCTGGCAACTGATCTGCCCCCCTTCGGGAGCTGGTGTCTGGGGGTACCCGCTGCAAGGAGCCAGGCCTCACTGTGAGGGTCATACATGGACCGATCCACGTGCCAGTGACCAGGCTGGCCTAGTGCTGGCAGCGTGGCCAGGTCCCTTCTACACAAGTGTTTCCCTGTGTTGTAAGTGGCTCCCCAGACTCAGCTCTAGGGATGGGTTCTAACAATGCTCTGGGTCTGATCAGGGATTTCTCCAAGCCCTGATTATCTCCCCGGGGCAGCTGAGGGCAGGTACCCCCCCGGACACCAGGCTCGCTCCAGCTGCCAGTCCACTGGGAGATCCGCAGTCACGATTCACCTCCTCCTGCAAGGCCACCTCTGGACACGACTGCCTTTCACCCAGCGGGATCCAGGAGCAGCCTGCGAGCCAGGTTCACTGGCTAACGCAGCCCACCCTGGTTAGATGGGACCCAGCAGCACCCCACGGTGCTGATCACATCAGCCAAGCCACGTGGTCTTCCCATGGCATCTGGGGAACCATCCCAGCCCCTCGCAGGGCCCCTCTCCTCTGCCGCAGCAGGGCTGAGGCCAAAGTTCGGATGCTCCCAGAACAGCCTGGGCCCTACTCTCTGTGTAGACACAGAACTGTATTCACCCTCCCCACTCCTCCCTGCATCTGACTGGAGGGAGGAGCCCAGCAGAGCAGCTGCTGCTGCAGATTTATTGTCCTCCCCCCTCGGCTGGCTCCCTCCTCATCCCCCACATACAAACACCTGCCACCAGAGCTACCCACATAGGCCACCCGCCCAGAGCACTTGCACTGCTGAGACTCCTGTGGGAGAGCGCTATCCAGTGAGCACTGCAGGCTGAGCTCACCCAGCCCCAGGTGCGCCCAGCTGATGCAAGCGAGGAGGCATCTGGATGAGACAGCCACCCCCCCGACCCCCTCCAGCCGCCCGTCCTGTCCAGACATGACCCTGGAGCTCAGCACGCCAGCTGCAGCAGAAGCTGTTCCTGCAGACAGGCCCTGCCCTGCGCCTGCAGACTAGGAGCACATGGAGCCTGGGCGCCAGGTCCCAGTGCCCACCATGGGCACGGCGTAGTCCAGTGCCAGGCAGGGAAGGGCCTCAGCGACTCCTGCTCAGGGATCCCCCTGGATTCTCTGCTCCCTCCTGGCTGCAGTTTGGCCATGGGGGGTCTGCCAGGGGCGTCTTGCCCAGGTACCATTTGCCCCCACCCCAGCAGCACCCAGTCCCAGCTGCCGCACACAGAGATGGGGGAGCCAAGGCTCTGATCACCCACGCCTGGGGATGCCCTGGCACAAGTGGGCTCACAGCCACATTCACCAGCTGGAACTGAACCCTCCAGGAGCCCTGGGCTTCGTTCGGACACTGCTGCCCAGGGGTGGGACCCTTGTTTAGGAAAGGCTGCTCTCCCCATTATCCCTCCAGGACTGGGGCAACCCTGGCTTGCAGTCTGCTCATCATCACGCCATCAGACTATGTCCCTCTCAGGGATGGGAGTGGGCAGCCGCCAGGTGCCTGGGCAGCCACTGTGTGCAAGGGGCACAGCACTCCCCCCCAGAACTAGGCATGTCGCCATCGAGCTGTGGCCTGTCACTGCAGTAGCAGCACCTAGAAGCAGGCTCCAGTGGAGGTCTTGTGCAAAGAGGCTTGTGAGCTGTGTGGGCTGCCTCCCCTCCCACTCCCTGCCCCTGAGGATGGAGCAGTCCCAGGAGCTGCTCTGCCCTTTGCTCCGTGGCCTCAGTATCTCGGTCTCTTCACCCTCTGCCCCCAGCGCTGGGTCCACCAGGGCCTATCTTGCACCAGCCTGGGTGTCCTGTCCCACACCACAGCAGACGCTGAGCTCTGCCTCCCCGTGCCTGCCATTTGGCCATTGCCCCCCCCAGACCACAGCAGAGCCTGCCTTGACCAGGTGACCTCCTGCCTTATGAGACTGGCCCAAAGTACCTCCCAGTGGCCTCAGCTCAGCACTGCTCCACCACCTCTGATAAGTGACCAGGTGAGGGTCCAACACAGTGCATAAACCCTCAAATGCTCACTTATCTATGGTATTTATCTGGCCCCTACTACCACAGCACCTGAGCCCATATGTAACCTCCCAAACCCCTGGGAGACAGGGCCATGCTATTACCTTCTGTCATAAACATACAGCAAAGGGTAGCATAAAATCCTTCCTTTACCTGTAAAGGGTTAAGAAGCTCAGATAACTTGGTTGGCACCTGACCAAAAGGACCAATAAGGGGAGAAGATACTTTCAAATCTTGTGGGGGAAGGTTTTTGTTTTGTGTTTCTGTGCCTTCTCTCTGGGTCAGCGAGGAACCAGGGCAGGGAAAATACATCTCTTAAAGCCATACCTGAACTAAGCATCCAAGACTATAAATTGTAAGTAATAGGAAGGAAATATATTAGATTATCTTTTGTTTTAGCTTGTGAATTATCCCTGTGCTAAGAGGGAGGTTTATCCTTGTTTTTTATAACTTTTAAGTTTTGCCTAGAGAGGAATCCTCTGTTTTAAATCTTATTACCCTGTAAAATTACCTTCCACCCTGATTTTACAGAGGTGTTTCTTTTACTTTTTCTTTATAATAAAGTTCTGTTTTTTTAAGAATCTGATTGGTTTTTAGTGTCCTAAAAACCCAAGGGTCTGGTCTGTGCTCACCTTATTTACCTATCTGGTTGGTAGATTATTCTCAAGCCTCCCCAGGAAAGGGGGTGAAGGGGCTTGGGGGGATATTTTGGGGAAACAGGAACTCAAAGTGGTCCTTTTCCTGAAACTTTGTCTAACTCACTTGGTGGTGGCAGCAGTACTCATCCAAGGACAGGGAAGGATTTGTGCTTTGAGGAAGTTTTTAACCTAAGCTGGTAGAAATAAGCTTAGGGGGTTTTTCATGCGGGTCCCCACATCTGTACCCCACAGTTCAGCGGGGGGAGGGAACCCTGACACCATCTGTAGCAAAGTGCTACTCTGCTCACTGGTGTAGCGCCTCCTGCTGGTCATCTAGGAATTAGCTCTTTTCCAGCTTACAGCACACCCTCTGCAGGTTGGTGTCTCGCCTGCCGCTGACCCCGTGTCCCTCCCAGACCCGTGCCCTTTACCCTGATGTTCTGCCCCAGCAGTACCCCTACACTCTCGGTCTCCCCTCCCAGGGAAACCCCCCAACCCTCTAAATCCACCTTGCCTCAGTGGCTACTGCCAGTCATCATCTAGCCCCCGCTCACTGGGTCAGACTGTAATGGCCACTCATCATTGGCAAGGGGGAAGGACCTGCCGCCTTTGCCTAACCCAGGCCACACCTCTGCAGCCCCAGCACTTCCATAGACCTTCAACAAGGCCTGCAGTCAGGGGAGTTGCCAGGCTGGAGCTCCCCAGTTCCTCTTGCCCTTTTCCCCAGCACTCCCCTGCTTCAGGTACCTTGCTCCCAGGCAGCTAGCCCTTCCCACTCTAGGGCTACAGTGAGACTCCTCCAACTTCTGGCCCACAGTCCTTTTATCAGGCCAGCTGGGACCTAATTGAGCTGGCCACAGCTGTGGCTGCTTCCCCAATCAGCCTAGCTTTTCCCAGCCACAGCCCTCTCCAGGACTGCTTTTAACCCCTGATTTACTGGAGTGGGGCAGCTGCCCCCACTATACCCTGATTGTTCAGATGGGGAAACTGAGGCACAGAGCAGCTAAGTGACTTGACCGGGGGGGTAGTCGGTGGCAGAACAGGGATTTGAACCCAGGTCTCCCAAGTCCCAGTCTGGGACACTAAGCCACTGTGCCATCCTTCCTCACCAAGACTGGCTCTCCCTGGCTGTCTGGTGAAGACTAGCCACACTGGTTGCCTTCTCTGAGGGGTCTGCCATGAGCCTTACCCAGGAATTGGAAGCAAGCCCCACTGGGAGCTACGCAGGGTAACCAATGAGACGAAGCGGGTGCTGCTCAGCCTCCAGTCAGGACCTGCCCAGGGCCCCACACCAGCAATTTTAGGCTCTTGTGCAGCAGCTGCACCCTTGGGGCATACAAATGGCAGGTCCCTCCCCAGCCTGCACTGTGGTTCAGCCTTACACCTAGCACTCACCTCACCCTCCCTTGGGGCAGCCAGGAGAGCCAGGTCCTGGGAGTGACACTTTCCCAGCAAAGCGAAAGATAAAGAGACAGATAAGCTCAGCACTTGCCATGCCCTGTTCCTGGAACAACCTCGCACGCTACCTGCTTTTACAGCCACACTTCACACACGGCAGCTGCTGGCAGCTGAAGGGGGCCAGTACAGCATGGATGATGGGTCCAGCAATGGCTATTAGCCAAGATGGTCATCTGACATGAAAGGAGTCGCTCCCCTCCCCTGTACTGTACCCCATGCTCTGGGTGCCCCTAGATCTCTGACTGCCAAATGGTGGGACTGGACAACAGATCACTCAATGGCCCTGTTCTGTTCATGCCCTCTGAAGCACCTGGCACTGGCCACTGTCAGAAGACAGGACACTGGACTAGGTGGGCCATTGGTCTTCCCCAGTCTGGCTGCTCTTATGTTCTTAGCAGCCAACACATGCCCTCTGACAGGCGTCTATCGTCTCTGCCCAGGCAGGAGGATGGATTCCATTTGGGGGACCACCAACTCAACAGGCCCTAAACTCCCCCTTCATTATTGGTCTGTATTATGGTAACAATCGCATTCAGGGCTCAGTTGCGCTGGGCGCTGTATGTACCCCCAGTGACAGACAGTCCCGGCCCCACAGGGCCTGCAATCTGAACAAGGCAAAACGTGGGAGAAGAAATGGACCCAGCTGGCAGGGCCAGGAGCAAACCCCAGCTCCCACCCCCTCCACCAGCCCACCCCACTTTCCACTCACTAGGTGCTACTCATTTGATCCTTCTTGCTCAAGCAAACCTTGGGCAAATCTGGGTGTGAAGGGGTTAAACAGAGAACTGCTAAACAGAGCAAGGGGACCAGCTAGTATATTAGCCACAAACTCTCAGACCACAGAATCCCGCTCTGTGATGAGAGCCCATAACATGCAGTGTCACAAGAGCGCTGATCAGCAAGGGAGTGTACAGACCACTGCCCTGGGGGAAGATCCCCTCACTAGCCCTGGCCCATGTGGGTTTGCATGGCTCAGCACCAGCCCAAGGTGCAGGCGCTGCCCCGAGGGGCATGCTACTTGTATGCCAGGGGAGCCGCTGCAGAAGGCAGGTGAGACGCAGGGGCACATCTCTTCTCAGTTTGCTAGCCCCGCATGGGTCCCTGCTCCAGCTGCCCCACTCAGCACTGCCACAATGCTGTAATCTGACATGAAAGGAGTCACTCCCCTCCCCCGGCCCTGTACTGTATTCACACAGCCGGATTAGCTAGGCCTGGAGATTGCTGATCATTGGCGGTGAATCATTAACGACGTGCTCTGGGGCCGGCTGACGAGCACAGGCAGGGCACTTACGCTCTCGCACTAATCACCAGCCATGCCAGTTATTCACCCCCAGTTGGCCTCCTCCCAGGAATGGCTCCCTCCCTCCTCCTTCAGTTACCAATGGTAAACCTCGCCTTGGGAGGGGGAAATCCGGCACCCATCCTTGACGGGCCTTGGGGCCCCACTGCCTAGCACAGTCCCACGCGCCTGCTACACCCAGCTGCTCAGTTTTGGATGGTAAAATGCTTCTAGACCCCAGACTCCCAGCTCAGCTGGCCGGGTCCCAGGCCCACCTGCTCAGCCCCTGCGGGGAGCCAGCCTGGGTGGCCAGTGGGGTCTGGGTGCTGCCAGGCCTGGGCCCATGCTCCTGGGGCCAGCAAGAGAGGGGCTGGGAGTGCTTTGTGGTGCCCACTCCTGGCTGATTACAGGGTGGCGCTGAGCGCCAGAGGGCACTCGCAGCCCAGTGACAGGGTGCTGACGGTGGTGGGAAGGGCTCCCTGGGGGGGCAGAGAGAAAAGGGAGGGAAGGGTTTGAAGGGTAACCCAGGAACACACCAGCAGGGTGGGAGTGGGGAGCAATGCCCCCTGCCTAGAGGCTTGTGCCATCCCAGACAGGGCCAAGTCAGGGAGGGAGCACAGGCCGGTGGTGAGAGCAGGGCCTGGAAGTAAGACACTTGGCCAGATGTGCTGCACAACCTCCAGGCAGGTCACTTCCCCTCAGAGCCGCAGGTCCCAGTCTGTAAACCAGGGATACCGACCCTGACCCTCCCTATGGGGGAGATGAAGGCACCAAGTGTCACAGATGAACACGTGCCACGGGCCAGCTCACACAGTTAGCCCTGGAGGTGACCAGTTTGAGTCCCGGCCTCTCAGCCAAGATGGTGGCCATCACCTTGTTAAGAGCTTTGAGATCCTGGGCTGGCAGGTGCTAGATGCCGATGTTAGCCTGGGGCAGGGCAATGGTCCACACTGCTGCTGGGAGAGGGGATCCTATGGGGGAAATATGCCCCCTGGCCTCCCAGCTTAGCCCAGCTAATTGCCCATGTCACAGCCAGGTCACCTTCACCTGGGTTAGTCACCCAGGCTGTAAACCCACATCCACAAGAGTGGACTGCAATGTTGGGCAGGTAGTGCTGGGACTTCCCATCCCATGCACACCTCTAGGGCAGGGATAGCACCAAGCAAACCTGCACCCGCTGCTGTCGCGGTAGGCAGCACTGGGACCCTTGCACACTGCTGGCATGAGGCAGATACACGCAACAGGCAACTACGGCAAGTGCCTGCCCTGACACTGGGGGGAGAGGAGCTCACGGGAGCAAAGGGAGCACCAAGAGCACTGGTGGGCTGGAGAGCAGGCCATGCCAGGCCCTCCAGGAACTGGCCTGAGACCCCAACAAACTCATTACAGGGAGGCCCCTGAGCAGCCACAAGCCTGCAACAGCCTCGCCCAGGGGATTCAGCCACTGGTTTCTGTTTCCGATCTCCTTCAAAGGACAAAGGCGCAGCTCCACACCTCAGAAACACTGTCCCCCATCCCCTCCGGGCTGCTGGGCCAGATCCTGACCCAGGGCACCGAAACCAGCCCCTGTCCGTAGCTGTGACAACTTCACCGCAGCCCTGCCACTCAGAGCCCCCCACTCCGAGAAAAACCCAGCCCCCCGCACGCCCTCTGGCATGGTCGGGCTAGTACCAGCTGTGGATGGCTGCCACCCAGGCGCCCGCCCCGAGCCCTGGCTTCACCAGGGAAGCGGCCCGGGGCCAGACCAGGATCCCCAGGAGCCCGGCGGGGCGGTTCGTGCCACGATCCCGGGCCGGCAGAGCCGATCCCGGGAATGGCCCGGATCGCAGCGGACAGGGCACATGCGCATCATCGCGGCGGCACAGCCCGGCCAGCCCCGCGGTAACCCGAGCGCAGCCTGGGCCCGGCCAGCTGGCGAGCCGGGAGCAGGAAAGGCGCCTCGGGCTCGGGCTCGGGCTCCCCAGCGCCGGGGGGCTCCGCATTGTCTCTGCGGGGGGCGCAGGGGGCGGCGCCCGGCAGCTCCCAGGCCCGGGCACGTCCCTGCAGCTGGGTCCGGCTCCCTGGGGCGGGGAATCCGCCTCCGCCCGGCGGCGTCCCCGGGCCGAGCTCCAGCCGCCCCAGCACGACGCCCCCGGGCGCTCTAGGGGCGCCGGGAGCCAGCGGGGATGGGCCCGGCGGGCGGGCAGAGAGGCCCCGCTCCGGGCACCCCCAGCGCCAGCGCCAGCGCCAGCCGGGCTCTGCTCTGCTCCCCCTGGCTGCACGGCGGGCGGCTCCGGCTGGCCCCGGCCCCGGCCCCGGCCCCGGCCCCGGCGGGGCGGGGCGGGGCGCAGGCCGGGCACTCACCAGGTAGTTCATCTTCCCCGGGCGGCCCCAGCAGGGCCCCGCCGGCTGCACAGCGGCGATCCCGGCGCTCGGCGCAGGCTGCCCGCCCCAGGCCCGTCAGCGCATCGTCCCGCGGGCCCAGGCGGCGCGGCCCGGCCCGGCTCGGCTCGGCAGCTCCGCACCGCAGCGCTCCCTCGGCCGACTGGCCGCCAGCGCCGGGCTGCCAGGGAACTGCCCGCCTCCAGCGCCGCCCACCGCCGGCCGCGGCCGGGACAGCAGGGGGCGCTGCCGAGCCCAGCGGGGGGAGCCGAGCCGGGGAGCGCGCGTGTGTGTGTAAGCGAGAGAGACGGGCTGGGTGTGTGCGAGTGTGTGTGACGGGGGCGGGGTTTGTGTATATGATTGACATGGGCTGGGTGTGAGTGATGGGTGGTGTGTGTGTGAGAGCGAGAGAGACGGGCTGGGTGTGAGTGTGTGTGTGTGAGAGCGAGAGAGATGGGCTGGGTGTGAGTGTGTGTGTCTGCGTGAGAGCGAGAGAGTGGGTGGGTGTGAGTGTGTGTGTGTGAGAGCGAGAGAGACGGGCTGTGTGTGAGTGTGTGTGTGTGAGAGCGAGGGAGACGGGCTGGGTGTGAGTGTGTCTCCGTGAGAGAGAGAGAGACGGGCTGGGTGTGAGTGTGTGTGTCTGCGTGAGAGCGAGAGAGACGGGCTGGGTGTGAGTGTGTGTGTGTGAGAGCGAGAGAGACGGGCTGGATGTGAGTGTGTGTGTGTGAGAGCGAGGGAGACGGGCTGGGTGTGAGTGTGTCTCCGTGAGAGAGAGAGAGACGGGCTGGGTGTGAGTGTGTGTGTCTGCGTGAGAGCGAGAGAGACGGGCTGGGTGTGAGTGTGTGTGTGTGAGAGCGAGAGAGACGGGCTGGGTGTGAGTGTGTGTGTCTGCGTGAGAGCGAGAGAGACGGGCTGGGTGTGAGTGTGTGTGTGTGAGAGCGAGAGAGACGGGCTGGGTGTGAGTGTGTGTCTGCGTGAGAGCGAGAGAGACGGGCTGGGTGTGAGTGTGTGTGTCTGCGTGAGAGCGAGAGAGACGGGCTGTGTGAGAGTGTGTGTGTGTGAGAGCGAGAGAGACGGGCTGTGTGTGTGAGTGTGTGTCTGTGTGAGAGCGAGAGAGACGGGCTGGGTGTGAGTGTGTGTGTCTGCGTGAGAGAGAGAGATGGGCTGGGTGTGAGTGTGTGTGTGAGAGCGAGAGAGACGGGCTGGGTGTGAGTGTGTGTGTCTGTGTGAGAGCGAGAGAGACGGGCTGGGTGTGAGTGTGTGTGTCTGTGTGAGAGCGAGAGAGACGGGCTGGGTGTGAGTGTGTGTCTGCGTGAGAGAGAGAGAGATGGGCTGGGTGTGAGTGTGTGTGTCTGGTGAGAGAGAGAGAGACGGGCTGGGTGTGAGTGTGTGTGTCTGCGTGTGAGAGCGAGAGAGACGGGCTGGGTGTGAGTGTGTGTGTCTGCGTGAGAGCGAGAGATGGGCTGTGTGAGAGTGTGTGTGTGTGAGAGCGAGAGAGACGGGCTGGGTGTGAGTGTGTGTGTGTGAGAGCGAGAGAGATGGGCTGTGTGAGAGTGTGTGTGTGTGAGAGCGAGAGAGACGGGCTGGTGAGAGTGTGGTGGTGAGAGCGAGAGAGACGGCTGGGGTGAGGTGTGTGTCTGCGTGAGAGCGAGAGAGACGGGCTGGGTGGAGTGTGTGTGTGTGAGAGCGAGGAGAGCGGGCTGTGTGAGAGTGGTGTGTGTGAGAGCGAGAGAGAGGGCTGGGTGTAGTGTGTGTGTCTGAGGAGAGCGAGAGAGACGGGCTGGGGTGTGAGATGTGGTGTGTGCGTGAGAGCGAGAGAGACGGGCTGGGTGTGAGTGTGTGTGTCTGCGTGAGAGCGAGAGAGACGGGCTGGGTGTGAGAGTGTGTGTCTGAGTGAGAGAGAGAGAGACGGGCTGGGTGTGAGTGTGTGTGTCTGCGTGAGAGAGCGAGAGAGACGGGCTGGGTGTGAGTGTGTGTGTCTGCGTGAGAGCGAGAGAGGGGCTGTGTGAGAGTGTGTGTGTGTGAGAGCGAGAGAGACGGGCTCGGTGTGAGTGTGTGTGTCTGCGTGAGAGCGAGAGAGACGGGCTCGGTGTGAGTGTGTGTGTCTGCGTGAGAGCGAGAGAGACGGGCTCGGTGTGAGTGTGTGTGTCTGCGTGAGAGCGCGAGAGACGGGCTGGGTGTGACTGTGTGTGTGTGAGAGCGAGAGAGACGGGCTGGGTGTGAGTGTGTGTGTCTGCGTGAGAGCGAGAGAGACGGGCTGGGTGTGAGTGTGTGGGTCTGCGTGAGAGCGAGAGAGACGGGCTGTGTGAGAGTGTGTGTGAGAGCGAGAGAGAGAGGGCTGGGTGTGAGTGTGTGTGTCTGTGTGAGAGCGAGAGAGACGGGCTGGGTGTGAGTGTGTCTGCGTGAGAGCGAGAGAGACGGGCTGGGTGTGAGTGTGTGTGTCTGCGTGAGAGCGAGAGAGACGGGCTGTGTGAGAGTGTGTGTGTGTGAGAGCGAGAGAGACGGGCTGTGTGTGAGTGTGTGTGTCTGTGAGAGCGAGAGAGACGGGCTGGGTGTGAGTGTGTGTGTCTGCATGAGAGAGAGAGAGACGGGCTGGGTGTGAGTGTGTGTGTGTGGAGCGAGAGAGACGGGCTGGGTGTGAGTGTGTGTGTCTGCGTGAGAGCGAGAGAGACGGGCTGGGTGTGAGTGTGTGTGTCTGTGTGAGAGCGAGAGAGACGGGCTGGGTGTGAGTGTGTGTGTGCGTGAGAGAGAGAGAGATGGGCTGTGTGTGTGTGTGTGTGCGTGAGAGAGAGAGAGACGGGCTGGGTGTGAGTGTGTGTGTCTGCGTGAGAGCAAGAGAGATGGGCTGTGTGAGCGTGTGTGTGTGTGAGAGCGAGAGAGACGGGCTGGGTGTGAGTGTGTGTGTGTGAGAGCGAGAGAGACGGGCTGTGTGAGAGTGTGTGTGTGAGAGCGAGAGAGACGGGCTGGGTGTCAGTGTGTGTGTCTGTGTGAGAGCGAGAGAGACGGGCTGGGTGTGAGTGTGTGTGTCTGCGTGAGAGCGAGAGAGCGGGCTGGGTGTGAGTGTGTGTGTGAGAGCGAGAGAGACGGGCTGTGTGAGAGTGTGTGTGTGTGAGAGCGAGAGAGACGGGCTGTGTGTCAGTGTGTGTGTCTGTGTGAGAGCGAGAGAGACGGGCTGGGTGTGAGTGTGTGTGTCTGCGTGAGAGCGAGAGAGACGGGCTGGGGTGTGAGTGTGTGTGTCTGCGTGAGAGCGAGAGAGACGGGCTGGGTGTGAGTGTGTGTGTCTGCGTGAGAGAGAGAGAGACGGGCTGGGTGTGAGTGTGTGTGTGTGAGAGCGAGGGAGACGGGCTGGGTGTGAGTGTGTGTGTGTGAGAGCGAGGGAGACGGGCTGGGTGTGAGTGTGTGTGTCTGCGTGAGAGCGAGAGAGACGGGCTGGGTGTGAGTGTGTGTGTGTGAGAGCGAGAGAGACGGGCTGTGTGAGAGTGTGTGTGTGTGACAGCGAGAGAGACGGGCTGTGTGAGAGTGTGTCTGTGTGAGAGCGAGGGAGACGGGCTGGGTGTGAGTGTGTGTGTCTGCGTGAGAGCGAGAGAGACGGGCTGGGTGTGAGTGTGTGTGTCTGTGAGAGCGAGAGAGACGGGCTGTGTGAGAGTGTGTGTGTGTGAGAGCGAGGGAGACGGGCTGGGTGTGAGTGTGTGTGTCTGCGTGAGAGCGAGAGAGACGGGCTGGGTGTGAGTGTGTGTGTCTCTGTGAGAGCGAGAGAGACGGGCTGTGTGAGAGTGTGTGTGTGTGAGAGCGAGGGAGACGGGCTGGGTGTGAGTGTGTGTGTGTGTGTGAGAGCGAGAGAGATGGGCTGGGTGTGAGTGTGTGTGTCTGCGTGAGAGCGAGAGACGGGCTGGGTGTGAGTGATGCGTGGTGTGTGCGTGAGAGCGAGGGAGACGGGCTGGGTGTGAGTGTGTGTGTGTGAGAGCGAGAGAGACGGGCTGTGTGAGAGTGTGTGTGTGTGAGAGCGAGAGAGACGGGCTGGGTGTGAGTGTGTGTGTCTGCGTGAGAGCGAGAGAGACGGGCTGTGTGAGAGTGTGTGTGTGTGAGAGCGAGAGAGACGGGCTGGGTGTGAGTGTGTGTGTCTGTGTGAGAGCGAGAGAGACGGGCTGGGTGTGAGTGTGTGTGTCTGCGTGAGAGAGAGAGAGACGGGCTGGGTGTGAGTGTGTGTGTGTCTGCGTGAGAGAGAGAGAGACGGGCTGGGTGTGAGTGTGTGTGTCTGCGTGAGAGCGCGAGAGATGGGCTGTGTGAGAGTGTGTGTGTGTGAGAGCGAGAGAGACGGGCTCGGTGTGAGTGTGTGTGTCTGAGTGAGAGAGAGAGAGAGACGGGCTGGGTGTGAGTGTGTGTGTCTGCGTGAGAGCGAGAGAGATGGGCTGTGTGAGAGTGTGTGTGTGTGAGAGCGAGAGAGACGGGCTCGGTGTGAGTGTGTGTGTCTGCGTGAGAGCGAGAGAGACGGGCTGTGTGAGTGTGTGTGTCTGCGTGAGAGCGAGAGAGACGGGCTGGGTGTGAGTGTGTGTGTCTGCGTGAGAGCGAGAGAGAGACGGGCTGGGTGTGAGTGTGTGTGTCTGCGTGAGAGCGAGAGAGACGGGCTGGGTGTGAGTGTGTGTGTCTGCGTGAGAGTGAGAGAGACGGGCTGGGTGTGAGTGTGTGTGTCTGCGTGAGAGCGAGAGAGACGGGCTGTGTGAGAGTGTGTGTGAGAGCGAGAGAGACGGGCTGTGTGTGAGTGTGTGTGTCTGTGTGAGAGCGAGAGAGACGGGCTGGGTGTGAGTGTGTGTGTCTGCGTGAGAGAGAGAGAGACGGGCTGGGTGTGAGTGTGTGTGTCTGTGAGAGAGAGAGAGAGACGGGCTGGGTGTGAGTGTGTGTGTGTGAGAGCGAGAGAGAGACGGGCTGGGTGTGAGTGTGTGTGTCTGCGTGAGAGTGAGAGAGACGGGCTGGGTGTGAGTGTGTGTGTCTGCGTGAGAGCGAGAGAGACGGGCTGGGTGTGAGTGTGTGTGTCTGCGTGAGAGCGAGAGAGAGACGGGCTGGGTGTGAGTGTGTGTGTCTGCGTGAGAGCGAGAGACGGGCTGGGTGTGAGTGTGTGTGTCTGTGTGAGAGCGAGAGAGACGGGCTGGGTGTGAGTGTGTGTGTCTGCGTGAGAGAGAGAGAGAGACGGGCTGGGTGTGAGTGTGTGTGTCTGTGTGAGAGCGAGAGAGACGGGCTGGGTGTGAGTGTGTGTGTGTGAGAGCGAGAGAGACGGGCTGTGTGAGAGTGTGTGTGTGTGAGAGCGAGAGAGACGGGCTGTGTGAGAGTGTGTGTGTGTGAGAGCGAGAGAGACGGGCTGTGTGAGAGTGTGTGTGTGTGAGAGCGAGAGAGATGGGCTGGGTGTGAGTGTGTGTGTCTGCGTGAGAGCGAGAGAGACGGGCTGGGTGTGAGTGATGCGTGGTGTGTGCGTGAGAGCGAGGGAGACGGGCTGGGTGTGAGTGTGTGTGTCTGCGTGAGAGCGAGAGAGACGGGCTGGGTGTGAGTGTGTGTGTCTGAGTGAGAGAGAGAGAGAGACGGGCTGGGTGTGAGTGTGTGTGTCTGCGTGAGAGCGAGAGAGACGGGCTGGGTGTGAGTGTGTGTGTCTGCGTGAGAGCGAGAGAGACGGGCTGTGTGAGAGTGTGTGTGTGTGAGAGCGAGAGAGACGGGCTGGGTGTGAGTGTGTGTGTCTGTGTGAGAGCGAGAGAGACGGGCTGGGTGTGAGTGTGTGTGTCTGCGTGAGAGCGAGAGAGACGGGCTGGGTGTGAATGTGTGTGTCTGCGTGAGAGCGAGAGAGACGGGCTGTGTGAGAGTGTGTGTGTGTGAGAGCGAGAGAGACGGGCTGTGTGTGTGTGTGTCTGTGTGAGAGCGAGAGAGACGGGCTGGGTGTGAGTGTGTGTGTCTGCGTGAGAGAGAGAGAGACGGGCTGGGTGTGAGTGTGTGTGTGTGAGAGCGAGAGAGACGGGCTGGGTGTGAGTGTGTGTCTGCGTGAGAGCGAGAGAGACGGGCTGGGTGTGAGTGTGTGTGTCTGTGTGAGAGCGAGAGAGACGGGCTGGGTGTGAGTGTGTGTGTCTGCGTGAGAGAGAGAGAGATGGCTGGGTGTGAGTGTGTGTGTCTGTGTGAGAGCGAGAGAGACGGGCTGGGTGTGAGTGTGTGTGTCTGCGTGAGAGCGAGAGAGACGGGCTGGGTGTGAATGTGTGTGTCTGCGTGATAGCGAGAGAGACGGGCTGTGTGAGAGGTGTGTGTGTGAGAGCGAGAGAGACGGGCTGGGTGTGAGTGGGTGTGTCTGTGTGAGAGCGAGAGAGGACGGGCTGGGTGTGAGTGTGTGTGTCTGCGTGAGAGAGGAGAGACGGGCTGGGTGTGAGTGTGTGTGTGTGAGAGCGAGAGAGACGGGCTGGGTGTGAGTGTGTGTGTCTGCGTGAGAGCGAGAGAGACGGGCTGGGTGTGAGTGTGTGTGTCTGTGTGAGAGCGAGAGAGACGGGCTGGGTGTGAGTGTGTGTGTCTGCGTGAGAGAGAGAGAGATGGGCTGGGTGTGAGTGTGTGTGTCTGCGTGAGAGAGAGAGATGGGCTGGGTGTGAGTGTGTGTGTATGCGTGAGAGAGAGAGAGACGGGCTGGGTGTGAGTGTGTGTGTCTGCGTGAGAGCAAGAGAGACGGGCTGGGTGTGAGTGTGTGTGTCTGCGTGAGAGCGAGGGAGACGGGCTGGGTGTGAGTGTGTGTGTCTGCGTGAGAGCGAGAGAGACAGGCTGGGTGTGAGTGTGTGTGTGTGTGTGAGAGCGAGAGAGACGGGCTGTGTGAGAGTGTGTGTGTGTGAGAGCGAGAGAGACGGGCTGTGTGAGAGTGTGTGTGTGTGAGAGCGAGAGAGACGGGCTGGGTGTGAGTGTGTGTGTCTGTGTGAGAGCGAGAGAGACGGGCTGGGTGTGAGTGTGTGTGTCTGCATGAGAGCGAGAGAGACGGGCTGGGTGTGAGTGTGTATGCGTGAGAGCGAGAGAGACGGGCTGGGTGTGAGTGTGTGTGTCTCTGTGAGAGCGAGAGAGACGGGCTGTGTGAGAGTGTGTGTGTGAGAGCGAGGGAGACGGGCTGGGTGTGAGTGTGTGTCTGCGTGAGAGCGAGAGAGACGGGCTGGGTGTGAGTGTGTGTGTCTCTGTGAGAGCGAGAGAGACGGGCTGTGTGAGAGTGTGTGTGTGTGAGAGCGAGGGAGACGGGCTGGGTGTGAGTGTGTGTGTGAGAGCGAGAGAGATGGGCTGGGTGTGAGTGTGTGTGTCTGCGTGAGAGCGAGAGAGACGGGCTGGGTGTGAGTGATGCGTGGTGTGTGCGTGAGAGCGAGGGAGACGGGCTCGGTGTGAGTGTGTGTGTCTCCGTGAGAGCGAGAGAGACGGGCTGTGTGAGAGTGTGTGTGTGTGAGAGCGAGAGAGACGGGCTCGGTGTGAGTGTGTGTCTGCGTGAGAGCGAGAGAGACGGGCTGTGTGAGAGTGTGTGTGTGTGTGAGAGCGAGAGAGACGGGCTGGGTGTGAGTGTGTGTGTCTGTGTGAGAGCGAGAGAGACGGGCTGGGTGTGAGTGTGTGTGTCTGCGTGAGAGAGAGAGACGGGCTGGGTGTGAGTGTGTGTGTCTGCGTGAGAGAGAGAGACGGGCTGGGTGTGAGTGTGTGTGTCTGCGTGAGAGCGAGAGAGACGGGCTGGGTGTGAGTGTGTGTGTCTGCGTGAGAGCGAGAGAGATGGGCTGTGTGAGAGTGTGTGTGTGTGAGAGCGAGAGAGACGGGCTCGGTGTGAGTGTGTGTGTCTGCGTGAGAGCGAGAGAGACGGGCTGGGTGTGAGTGTGTGTGTCTGCGTGAGAGCGAGAGAGACGGGCTGGGTGTGAGAGTGTGTGTGTGTGAGAGCGAGAGAGACGGGCTCGGTGTGAGTGTGTGTGTCTGCGTGAGAGCGAGAGAGACGGGCTGGTGTGAGTGTTGTCTGCGTGAGAGCGAGAGAGATGGGCTGTGTGAGAGTGGTGTGTGTGAGAGCGAGAGAGACGGGCTCGGTTGTGAGTGTGTTGTCTGCGTGAGAGCGAGAGAGACGGGCTGGGTGTGAGTTGGTGTGTGAGAGCGAGAGAGAGAGACGGGCTGGGTGTGAGTGTGTGTTTCGGTGAGAGCGAGAGAGACGGGCTGGGTGTGAGTGTGTGTCTGCGTGAGAGTGAGAGAGACGGGCTGGGTGTGAGTGTGTGTGTCTGCGTGAGAGCGAGAGAGACGGGCTGTGTGAGAGTGTGTGTGTGTGAGAGCGAGAGAGACGGGGCTGTGTGTGGTGTGTGTGTCTGTGTGAGAGCGAGAGACGGGCTGGGTGTGAGTGTTTGTGTGTGAGAGCGAGAGAGACGGGCTGGGTGTGAGTGTGTGTGTCTGCGTGAGAGAGAGAGAGACGGGCTGGGTGTGAGTGTGTGTGTGTGAGAGCGAGAGAGACGGGCTGGGTGTGAGTGTGTGGGTCTGTGTGAGAGCGAGAGAGACGGGCTAGGTGTGAGTGTGTGTGTCTGTGTGAGAGCGAGAGAGACGTGCTGGGTGTGAGTGTGTGTGTCTGCGTGAGAGCGAGAGAGACGGGCTGGGTGTGAGTGTGTGTGTCTGCGTGAGAGAGAGAGAGACGGGCTGGGTGTGAGTGTGTGTGTGTGAGAGAGAGAGAGATGGGCTGTGTGAGTGTGTGTGTGTGAGAGCGAGAGACGGGCTGGGTGTGAGTGTGTGTGTGTGTGAGCGAGAGAGACGGGCTGTGTGTGAGTGTGTGTGTGTGAGAGCGAGAGAGACGGGCTGTGTGAGAGTGTGTGTGCGTGAGAGCGAGGGAGACGGGCTGGGTGTGAGTGTGTGTGTCTGCGTGAGAGCGAGAGAGACGGGCTGGGTGTGAGTGTGTGTGTCTGCGTGAGAGCGAGAGAGACGGGCTGTGTGAGAGTGTGTGTGTGTGAGAGCGAGAGAGACGGGCTCGGTGTGAGTGTGTGTGTCTGCGTGAGAGCGAGAGAGACGGGCTCGGTGTGAGTGTGTGTGTCTGCGTGAGAGCGAGAGAGACGGGCTGGGTGTGAGTGTGTGTGTCTGCGTGAGAGCGAGAGAGACGGGCTGGGTGAGAGTGTGTGTCTGCGTGAGAGCGAGAGAGACGGGCTCGGTGTGAGTGTGTGTGTCTGCGAT